>NC_140769.1:185838668-188338668 GCF_044657685.1 Stegodyphus dumicola | reverse complement strand
GTGTACGTTAAATGGTTTACTGCCTAGTCATAGAAAATGTGCCATTTCCAAAAACCACTGCTGTTTTTTTGTCTGAGAATAAATATTAAATTAAATATTTGCTGTAATAATGAAGGTTTTTACTACTCAAGAGATAAAATTAGCTGTTAAAGCTGAAGAGAACATTATTATTTCACCGTCCACTTACTACTAAATTAAAGAAAGAAAACGTAAAAGCATTAATGCTTAAACAAATTGATCGTAGTGGTTTGAGTTTTTTTTTATTATTATTATTATCCTTCAGAAGAGTAAATCATACCTTTAGAATTCATAACCATTAGCAATCATCTGGGGAGACAAGCATGAAAATTAGATCAGAAATTATTGGAAAATACGATTTAATTTAAGAAAAACTCTACTTTTAAGTCTATTTGCTAACCATCAAGTAGTTAAACGCCGTTTATTCTAAGAAATATTAGCAAGCTGTCGGATAGAGGAGGAGGGGAGAACCACTGTAAGAAAATTATACTTTGGGAAACATTTTGCTGAGAAGTATTGAATATGAATTCTCATATTCAGAAAATTATAATGCATACCCCCAAATGAAAACTTGTATTGTCTGTATACAATACAAGTCTTTCGCAGCAGTACAATGAATGCATCATATGTTTCCGGTAGAATTATTCGAATGTTGTATTTGGAATAGAATTCGATATGCTGCTTCTGTTTGCTATAGCTGAAATAGAGAGCAAATCTGATCTGCGGTAACTTAATTAAAAATGTATTGGTGACACGTTAGTATTATACAGCATGATACTTCTTTAAAAATTTAGAGTCTTCTTGATTCACTGTATAAAAGACCTTTAGGGCTAAAATTGCATTAGGTTGGTTGTAATGACAATTTATTTTGTCGGTATAATACATATATTATATCCTCAGTATAAGACTTCGGTATTCTATAAAATATTTTCAGATAATCTTAGCACTTTTACATACAATGTATGATGCATCTCACTGTACCATATAATTAAAGAGCGCTAATACAGTGTTATCCCGTCAAGCCACCCGAAGTGAATGAATAATGAAGACTTACCTGAAATTGTTCTGTGACTCTGTGAATGTGATAACTACTGGGCAAAAGAAAGAAGCATTTTTCTTGACTTCATTTCTCAGCCGACACTCAGATTTTTACAGAAATATCTTCCACGATAACACTTGGAAGGGTAATAAACACCATATAAAAGAACATAGTGAATTCATTCAGTCAAACTGTGTATATATAAATGCAAGGCTTATTTTAATTAATGTTTTACTTATGTTAAGATCTATCCTATACTAAAACTATTTTGTCTTTTCCACTATATTATGTAAATGACAGGAATTTAAATAGGAAGAAGACTCTAAATTTAAGAAAATGAAGCTTAGCAATTACAGCCGATGGTAAAAATACTCTTCTGTTTGTGTCAGGCGTGAGTGATATTCCCACCAATTAGATAATATTTCCCCTTTTTTTAGTTTGTGAAATTGAAGCAGCCACGTGCTAGGATGTATATTAAATATTTTATGGCAACAATTTGAAAAGTGATTCGCCGTTTATAGTTTTCAACGCAAAATGCCAAAACGAAATTAATAGTCCTTCAGAGCAAATTGCCCCTTTGGACTGACAATGTATCGCATATTTAGTGCAAAACATCAGATGAAATAAACTCGTATTTGATTGCCTTCACGTTCTCAATAAACTGAAAGGATTTATCCTTCATAATAAGTACATAGGGTCAAAGCAAAATCGTACTTTATCTAAAATCTCTTAACTATCACATTCCAGCTGACCTTAGAATGTTATATTACCAAATAGTTATTTATGATATGATGGTGAATAATTAGTACATCATGAAAGAATTGGCAAGAAACGACAGTTAACAAATACAAGCCATATTTCGCTTTTCTTAATATCTTTATCAATTAACTGAGCCCATGTAAATTTATGTTTTAATAATATTATTGCGTCTGTGTTTATGTTTTAATAATATTGTCTCGTAGATGAAGGGATCGTGCAAATGAATAGACAAGTACTCAAGTCTAAACTTAAGACTTTTTTAATATACAGCTGGTGAACATGCTGGAACATTCCAGACTTGAAATGTTCTGGAAGAATAAGAAAGAAATTTGCATAAATAAAAGAACATTAACAATAAGGAAATTTACATAAAAGCCAATGATCAGGCATCTTGCCGTTTATAGGTTTCGAGTCCTGCGTCATCTCAATTAAGCTATGAGGTGCTCGGTCGAAAAGAGCAATTTTCGCTACAATATTATCACGTAATAATATTATCACGTCAACTTACTTTAGACTAAAGAAGAACATTGTTTCGAGATGTATAGCTCGCCTACGATCTTAAACATACCTTTTCTCCTCGTTGAAAAGCTTCGAAACGCGAGACACGTTTCTTTCCCCTTTTTTTAACCAAAGGAAAAAACTTAAAGTATTTTTGAAAGAAGAAACTGGATATCCGTTGAGAGAGTTAGCATGCAATGGTAAGTACTTTTTTTTTTGTATTTAGATGCCCCCTGCGGCTCTAGATCCCTATCTTTTTATTATGACGGATATAGTAGCTCAAATACATGTCTTGCTTCATATTACTGAAACCAAAGTACAAGATCAAAGCCATTACCAGAATACATAGGAGCAAGGTTTTCCCTGCCATACAGTCTTAAAACTACGAAGTAGACCTGTAGAGAAATAGAAGATCGACTTTTTCCAGTCATGCAATAATAATCCAAACCAAACAGGGAAATTTTAAAGTCAGGAAGTTTTGCTGTACAGAGTAAGCAATAGGGATTTGAAAATGCTACCCTTCAGTGCATGCAGGTAAGCATAGAAATATAATCTTCTTTTTTGGTGCTTTTACTGTATTGCTCCACATTATCTTCAAAGTCTGCATTTTATGGGTTATAGAGTTTGACTTATTTTGAGAGCATAAACTAATATCAAACTTCTAACAAACGTTAAATGAATTTCCGCTGCGTCTGAAATGAATTACAGAGTCTTGAAAAAGTTAAAATAACTTTTTTTATCGAAAACAGAACTCGAACCTAAAACGAACTTCTCGTACTTGAAGAGATCAACCACTGCTTGTGGCGAAGCAACTTAAAGTAAAAGTCAAATTCAATTTAAAACTTAACCTTGTAGTCAATGACTACACAATTTAAGTTAAAACAAATTTGGCTCAGAATTTCTTACCGAGTAACAAATTAAATGATGTCAGGTTTAACGCAAAGCCGAATTATTACAATCTTATCACAGATGACAAAACGCAGTAACATAACCTCGAGAGATAGAAACACGCTGTGAAAACCTCAGTTTAAATACTGTATAACTGATTTACATTTCTGATGAGGAAACAGAGCAGCAGAAGTTATAGTAAACGCTGTAGAGTCATTAGCTGATTTTTGATGCTGGAAACATGAAAAATGTGAAATGCCCTCTCCGGGACTCGAACCTGGAACACTCGAATACGAGTCCCCCCCTAGTCTGCTACCGTTACACCACGAAGTCACGCAGAAAAGAAGGAGAAAGTACCTTATATATTTCCCCTTTTAAAGGGTGACTGGGTATTAGTTCGGGCGCCACTGTAGAGTCATTAGGATTTTTTTAAGCAGAAGACGTGAAAAATGTACATTGCCTTCACCGGGACTCCAACCTGACGCACGGAGTGTGCTACCATTGCACCACAAAGACATGCAGAAATAAGGGAAAAAATACCTTATAAAATCTTAAATCATAAATAGTTGGTTAATGCAAAATAATAGTAATCATACAAGCTTAAAATCTGTGCGCCAAATCTTATTTTTACTCCATGACTAACCTTTATCTTTGTACCTATAATAAGCAAAAAGATGCAGAAAATTTAAAATTTTTCATAATTAATTATAAATTTTGGAGACGCGCCTTCAAAACCTTTCACTTGAAAACTTATTGAAAATAACTTTCATTTTTATAAGTTCCACTAAATATTATACATGCCAAACAGTTCCAATTCATGCGCATGCAGTATGTAAATAATTAAACTGTTAGTGATTTCAACGAACTGTGAATATCAGTACATTTGTTCTCTAGCTCTTATTACTTTTCTGAGAAAGGAAGCAAATGAATAAGAAAACATAAAGCTCGAATTCTCTTGCGATTGAGAAAAGGGATACGTAAATAATTCAAATAGCAAAGCATTAATAATAGTGTCGTGTTTCATTTATAATTAAGTAACATGGATTTCTCGTAAATGCTTTATACATAGGAATATTTGCATAATATGTACGAGAGAATATCAGAAAAATTATCGTATTCTTTGTTCCTTATTGTTTGAAAGTGCTTTACATTGCTTCAATGAGTTTCGTTCCTTATAGTTGTCTTTATTTGCCTGAACTAGTATATTACTATGAAAACGATTTTAACGGAAAAGCAAATGAAACTGCTTTTGGGTTGCAATAAATACATGATGATGCTGAGAAACATGTAAACTTCTATTGGCTATTTTATACGATCTAATAATATTATTCTTTCTATTTTTTAACCATTTTAATGAAAAAAAAGAAATTTCAATAAAAACATAAAAGAACTGTAATGAAAATGTTAATTCTACATTTAGAGAGAAGCTGCTTTCATAAATTTTAAGCTCAACTCGGACGCTAATCTATTAAAACTAACGGCTGTAACTATCCTTCTAATTTTATGCTTCGATGTGCCTCTTTTTTAATCTGTTGCTGTCTTTTAGAAATTATTTTTCCCACATTCTAGTTTATTACAACACTTCTAAATATATATAGAATTGGTAACTTATAATAGAGTTAAAAGAAACCAATCATTCTTCAGGGATATTGTGTCACTGCCAAAACCTATTTCGAAATTTTAGTTGCAAGTAGTTCGTGCAAAATGAAAGCAAGTTTATCATCAAAGGGCAAACTATTTCAAATTTTTAGTTGCGAGTAGTTTGTGCTAAATGAAAGTAACTTTATCATCAAAGGCAAACTATTTCGAATTTTTAGTTGTGAGTAGTTTATTATACATGAAAGCAAGTTTATTATCAAAGTTTTTTTATCATGCTTTCTTTTGAATTCGATCTGCCATCTTATTCAGACGAATTCTTTGATTCAATTTAAATTTCTGTTGTTGCAACAAATGCATTTCATATAACTTGATATAAATTGCAATATGATGTAAAGGCCAAGTAAGTTGCTCCAAGTAATGCTCTGTTTTTTGAATAACTACCTCATTGTTGCATATTTGCATGAGTTATGCATTGATTATCCATGCTTTATAGCAGAGAGGAATTCTCTGCATAGTTAATTTTATCTTCTAAACTACAGTGAGGTTCAAAAAATGATAATGTTACGTGATTCTGTATTTGAGACAAATTTAATATAAAATCACAGAAAAACATACAGTCGATACCCACAAACAGAAAGATACTGATTAACACACTTCAGAAACATAACTCAGTGCAAAATACACAGAAAGGTACAGAAAAAGTAAATCCTTGATTCTTTTGCTGTTCTCGTTTTATGTTCTTTGAGTAAATTCGCGGTTTATGTTTCCCTATTTCAATGATTAAATCTGAGCTTTTTTTTACTGTATTCTTTGATTAAGCAGACTGAAATCCTTTAGTATGCTTTAATAACTGTTTCGTTGCTAATTATCGAACTTTTACATTATTAACAAATTACGGAAATCTAATTATGTGAAAAGACACTGCCTTCCGAAATTGAAGAT
Source organism: Stegodyphus dumicola (assembly GCF_044657685.1). Lineage (NCBI taxonomy): Eukaryota > Metazoa > Arthropoda > Arachnida > Araneae > Eresidae > Stegodyphus > Stegodyphus dumicola. The sequence goes on along the minus strand of NC_140769.1, from coordinate 188,332,925 downwards.
ATCCAATGAAATTCACAGTTTATAAACTATCAAAGAGAAATTTTTTTTGAATATTCTCTTTTTATTATTGTAAACCACTCAGAATATCACATAATACAGCTTTAACGGGAAATGTCTTCAACATAAGTATCAAAGGAATAGGTAATATGTGATTGTGCAGAACCAAATTTATTAATGTCTCACCCATCATTTCTTCATAAAGCATGCGTTGGGACACACTAAAAGCCCATTGTATTCTGTTAAGTTTGCACACCAACAAAAGCTGAGGTGAATAGCAAAGAAATATTTCTATCAAGCAACGTAACTCTGAATTCTGTATCAGTTTTCATCTCCTAATTCTTGGAAACGTGTATAGTTTTTTACATAAAAATGCCTTGATTGTTATATACATTGAAGATTCATATCAGACCCTTTAATTGTACACGCTTCTTTAGAAATTTGAAAGACGTCTACAGAGTAAGCGTTTTCTTGAGAAAGTCCTTCCGTACTCTGAAGCAATGAAAAATTTCAGGACATGTGTAGATATGTTTCGGAATAAATGCAGCATCAGAGAAATTTCTGCCGCTAGGATATGTTCTTGTATGTTCTCAGTATTGACCCTCATTCCCTCAAACAAGGAAAGTATATACGTAGCATAATAAAGTTTATTTTATTTTTAAAAGTCTATTTGATTATCATTAATTTAAGTTTTCCCATTGTTAAATGCTATACATCAAGATTTGAAATAAAGACCTTGAGTTATGAGTCTGAATTCCTTTCATTAAGAACAAACAATAAAAAAGATTTCAAGTAATGTTTTGCAGAAAACTGCCTATAGCATTTTAAATTTTATTGATTTAACTTTTTTAGCTTCATGTAAAGCATTTAATATCACTTGTGCTAATTTTTTTCTCTCTTCGTTGCTCAAATAAATGAACTTACTCGAAATAGTTACCACTATTTCAAGTAAGACCACTTATTGGAACCACTTATAAGATCACTTATTGGAACAACTTTGGGAAAATTAAAATCGTTCTCTCGCTGCTTGAAATACACCGAGCAGACTTTTCAAGGAATTATATAGCAAAATAAAAACTGATTATTTTAAAGGCATGTATACAACAATCTTTTATTAAATTAGACGGATTCTAATTTACACAATGTTGGTCTTGTAATAAGAATTAGATTCGGATTTCATAAACACAGTAGCAGATTTATTGGTTAAAGTAGACATCTTTGTTCTTCTTGTTCAATGCATATTGATTTTATGAACCGTTCGAAAACCCAGAAATGCAAAATATATGATAAGAAGTTTTCGTGATCGAAGGGGAAATAAATGTATTTTAATAAGGAGTAAAATTTATTTAGTCAAAGGAATTAACACCGAGTGTTTGAATTTTGGAGAATGAGAAATAAAGTTGACCTGAAGAAATTCTCAGATAACCATTGGGAATAAATGCCGTGATCATTTTTCATTCGAGAAACAAAAATATCGAATAATAATGTAATAGAAAAAAAGAAGTTTAAATTTTCCAATTATTAACGTTATGTAGCAAACAAGTAAGAAAACAATGAAGCGAAATATAAATAATTCGAAATAAACCGTTGCATATCGACGAAAACGAAATCTTTTTAATAATTTGGAATTCATCAAGTGCTTTTAATTTATTAAATTCTCTTACAACTGAAGACAATTATTGGAAGTTGTTCCAAAATATTCCTACCTCACCTACCTCCTTCTTTAATACAAATAAGTAGATTAATTTTTCTTCCCTAAATTTCAGAATTTTCGATGTTTCTCATTAAAATTATTAGATTTGTCGATAAGTGCAGTATTCGGGAAAAACCACGATCTAAAAAAGTACTAAAACTTTCTTAAATGTATAAAGAAGCTGAATCTCAATAATATTTGCTTACTAGATGCATAAAAATACTCTTTGTATTTAATTTTTTTCACATAATTTCACAAATATTTTTTTTTAATTTTCCAGTCTGCAAATTTTATATTCCAGACTGGGCTTTACAATTAAAGTATCAATCATAAAAATATTTTTAATAACTTAATATTTATATTATTAATTTTATAAATTTATTTAATATTTTATACTGTCAATTTTATAAATATTTATTTATATTTTATTAGTATAATATTAATATTTTATATTATTTATATAAAAATAAAACTATTAGAAAATTAAAACTATAAAAATCATCATATCAAAATTAAAGCTAAAAAATCATATCAAAAAACATTCAAAAAATTGCAATTATGGAATTTAAAAAAGTTTACGATTTTTATGTTTCTTAATATGCATTTGAAACTTTGTTTCTAGATTTCAGGTTAAAGACTAAAATAGGTTTTAGCTAAATAGTTATGGCTATTCTATATTTAAGAATTAACCTCCATCCCAGAAATTAAAATAACATAATATCATATTTAAAATAAGTCCTTTAAATATAGCTATGCCAAATAACAAAACAAATTTGTAAACTGCGCAATTATTTAAAGAAAAAACATTTCAAGACTTAACTGGGCATTTATTTCGCCGCATCGTTTGGTACAAAGCTTACAATAGATATTTTTCTTAGAGTGGATGTAATTTTGTTTTCGTTAGAACAAAAAATCTGCTTAAGGAACATAACAAACATCTCCTCAAAAAATTTAAAAGGCTTACATTTACACTTTTTATTGCGTGAAAATTTATGATTATTTAAAGTAAAAATTTATTGGACTCTCTTTTTTAAACTATATGTATAGCTTTTCTCGCTCCAATAAAATTACTTCTTTTTGAATGCTTTTCCATTCAATGCCTCACGCTCAACTAAAATGCTATAAAACTTTCATTAATAGTGTCTGGAAGCTTAGAAGAAAGGGAACATAGCAGAGAACATTCATTAACACCATCTGCAAGTTAGTTTTTATATTGCAAATAAATTGTTCGAAGAATGGACCGAGAGGGACTCGGTATTTTTTAGCAAGAAGTTCTAAACAAACGATGAGATAATGAAGAAAAATACCTCGATCACAGAAAAAAATGCATTACTGTAGAGAACCTAAAGCAATCAAGATCGTAAAAATGCAAATTAATTAGATTTTTTGTGGCAACAGATAATAGGAAATAGCGCATCTACTAGTTAAAAACAGAAAAGCGAGAATGCGTAGAAGTAAGAATAAAAATCTATAACTTTCGTCGAGACGAATGAGACCACGGGGAGGGTGAGAAAAAAGGGAAAATCTTCCCCCCGCTCCTCACCTTCTTTCGAACAAAGATTGGAAGGGGGCCAAACACTCCGACAAGTCGTGTATTCAACAGATGACATCTTTTTCATGGTCACGCTCACATAGGGGAATAGGCACATATTCTACGCTCCCTCCCGGAGTTGATAAAAAATAAAGGAAGAGATAGGGTAAAAAAATAGAAGATACTTCCTTGGCGTATTCTTAACCTCTTTGATGTTTCCAAACCCTGATCGATATCGACCAGGATATTATTAAGGCTGCTTGCTGTGCTTTTACCCATTTACTCCAGAAATAAGAAGGATCTTTCCTGTCAGCCTGCTACCTACGTGAGACATGATTTATTGTTAACTTTAAAACGAGAGAACATTCAATACCCCATCTTAATTTAATAACTTATAATCAATATTTAATGTTTTATATGATATTTTACATCGCAGTCTTTTAACAATAATTTTTAACATTGTAATCATTTTTAACGATTTAAAGTTGAATTGCTCTTGTAGAGAAAAACATTAAACAGATGATTTTATTAATTGCTTTTTATACAAAAGCTGGGGGCCTCTTCACCTCTTCACTTGCAGAAAGTCCTGATTTTTGCTTATAAATGGTGTCCCAAAATTAACGCAAGATTTGAATTCAATATAAAAGAGGGTTTTTGGTCTTTAGATATTTATTTTTAAGCGAATGATAAAGTACATAGGATAGGGTTATTTATGGAATAACACATCGGGCAAATGGCCTCCACGGATTTGCTGGCACATACGCATCCTTTCGTCGAAATTTTTCATGACCTTTTTCTGAATAATTGTGGCTGAATTTCGTTGATTCAGCGTTTAATTTCTTCTTGCAATGCACGTCTGGTTGTGAGATTGTTGACATAGACTTTTGACTTCAAATAACCCCATAAGAAAAATCTAATGGTGTTAAATCTCATGATCTAGGGGTCCAGTTCTGATCACCGAAACGAGAAATTACACGATCAGGAAATGTCTCATGCAGTAATTGAATTGTTTCATTGGCTGTATGGCATGTGGCACCGTCTTGTTGAAACCACATATTGGCCACATCAGTATCATCCAATCTTGGCAGGCAGAACTGTGTTATCATGTCGCGATATCGAGCACCATTAACAGTTGCTGCTTAAGCAGCCTCATTCTCAAAAAACGTATGGTCCGATGATGCATCCTGCCCCAAATCCGCACCAAACAGTGACACGTTGTGGGTGCATTTTTTTTCGTTAATCACACGTGGCTTTTCCGAACCCCAAACACGGCAATTTTGGCGATTAACAAAGCCATCGAGTTGAAAATGTGCTTCATCGCTTAGGATCATTTTGCTCGAAAACCCAGCATCCACTTTATGATGATTAATAATCCATTCCACGAATTCTCTTCGATGTTCATGGTCATTAGGCTTCAGTTGTTGTGTTAACTGAATTTTGTAAGCATGAAGACACAGATCTTCTTGAAATTTGCAAATTCTTGTTCACGACGCCGAATTGATGTTCTTGGGTTTTCAGCAACACTCTCACGCACTGCTTCAATATTGACATTTGAACGGCTTGTTTTTGGACGACCGGTGTGTTTAGCGTCTCCAACTGATCCAGACTCCCCGAATTTTTTAATTAATCTTTTCACAGTTGACGAGGTTAAAATACTATTTTTACCATATTTTGTATAAAATTTTCTAAATGCGGCCGAAAACTTTCATTATTTTTAAAATATTGTTCAATAATGAAGACATGTTGTATCGTATAACGTTCCATTTTCACTAACCCTAAACTCTCGGCTTTCAAACTGTTCTTTTTTCAGGATTGCCAACAACTTAATACAAAAATGGCACCAAATTCAAATCTTGCGTTAATTTTGGAACACCCTTCATTAGATTTATTTATAAAAAATAATCGTTCCGCGTAAACATGATACCAGAAATGTATGTCATCACCCAGCATATTATCTATACTATTAAAATCTACGCGAGTCTGTCTGTTTGTTTGTGCCATTATCCTCTCTGGAACGGTGGGAGTTTGGGTAGAGGTACTGCCGTATTCTAAAAATTCGTGGGAAGACATTTCGATCATTCTCATCTTCGTACGACTTTAATCGGCCGAGACATAATTAAAATCTCTAAAAACGGTAATTTTTCCCTCATGTTTTCCGAGTGGCAACAGTTTCGCACGCTGAAGATAAAAATCTGTTTTATTTCTAAGTGTTCCCATTGCTTGTTTTCAAATCGTGGAATTTGATAGTAAAAAATTTGTAAGTTTTGTAAAATATGAAAAGAAAATAGCATTGTCAAACATTAAATATATTATTATTATTATATAAGGTCATTTTATGGCGTTGAATAAAGCTCTCGATTATGACGTCATACGTACGGGAGAACTACCTTATAACCTCATAAATTCTCCTTTGGTCGCAGCTAGCAACTTTGTATACAGTACATTAAACTAATAGTTCATTTTATTTTCAGTTTTTCAGTATATAGTATTTATAAATACATCTTTGGCCGTAGCCCGTTCATCTGGCGGGCTTGCCCGCTGTTATGTTATTAAATTCCGTGAAACGTTTTAAATATTGGTAACAAATAAACTAACAAACTAAGCAACCGACACCTAATTTATTGTAATGAAATACAGCAAACTTGTAGCTTGCTGTATTTCATTGCAATAAAATTATGTATTGATTACTTTCTCTCTCCTTAGCGTGTGCCTTTGTAGTACTTCTGTAAATAAGTCTACTTGCATCGCGGAGTCCGGAATTTGAGTCTCAACGAGAACAAAATGTATTTTTCATGTTTTCTAGTTTCAAAAACATTTTAAAGGCTCTTTAGACGGCACCCGAACTAAAATGTGATGAACTGTAAGTCGTCATGACCAGGATCTGGCAACTGGGTCTCCATATACTCTGTCTTCTTTTTACGGGGAGAAGAATGCAAGGTATTGTTGCCCCTCCTTGCCACGTACCTTCGTGGTGTAACTGGAAGTGCGTCTGGTTAGCAGTCGGGAAGTCTAGAGTTCGAATCTAGAGGAGGACACTTCACTTTTTTTCATTCCACTGCTACGAAAAACTTTACAAACTCACTAAATTACTTTACATATTTCACGAATGCTTTGTGTATGTGCCTTTGCTGCTTCGCAAGACATCTTTTGGCTTTTACATGGTGCTGGCATATCATGATATACTACAGCTACCACATCGGTAATACGGTTCAAATCTTGAAGGTTACAAACTAGCGGGAAAAAGCGGGCCTTAAAAAACCGTAAAAGAAAATGACTCGTAGGAACAAATCAGAAATTCAGGAGAATTATTGCATTTATACAACATTTTCTCTTTTGTGTACCCTATTGATCTTTGTGGCAAATAATGTTTGAGATATTGTGGTAAATGCCCTCTGTCCTTGTGGAAGAATTTCTTTTGGATGCTTTCACAAATTATATCTGTTTTGTGGCTAGTTTGAATAGCAAATGCTTTGTATGGTAGAGAGACAACAAGCGATTGAAAGATTGTATTGATTGAAAGAAAGATGTAATCATTACTCTTTTGATTCGATAGTAGCATTCTAATTCTAGCAATTCTTCCCATCTACTCCAGTAGGTCATGAACTTTTCCATATCCATATAAGGTGACAGATCTAACGATTCCGAAATACGGGGAAAATACTGTATTTACACTTGCTTTAAATTTAATAAAAATTTTTATCGGTTGCGTAGAGTGGTTACTATGACGTTTTAAAATATTTTATGGTATTATGATAAACCTTGTATTAACTATTCAGTTTAAATTTGTTCTACTTCCGTATCTACAAAATTGATCCAAAGTATCAATTAGCTATTCATTTGTTGGTACTTGTCTCATCCGAATATTCATTCTACAAAATTGTTTCATTTCACTAATGCAGATATAATTTCATTTTCTGATGTATTTTTATTTTTTGGATTTATCAAGGCTTTGAGCACAATATCTGTTTTTTTCTCTGCGTGTAACCTTGACTTGAAAAGCGTTAAAATGTGTCAAAGTCATTTGTACAAAAATAGAAACGTTAAAATATAGGTCTGTCTTCTAACTTACACCATACTAATATTCGTGATATACTTTAAAGTCAAGAGCGTTTCCTATCTTACACCATAAAATAACATAAAAATTGCAAGTGTTAAGTTTATAACGTCTCGTAGACTTCGGTAGCATAAAATAACGAGTCCTAGAAGTCTGTGTGAAGAATTATCCTCAGGTTCTAAGTATAACAAGTCCAACAAAAAGGGTGTAAATAACCCTTTATTCGCTCAATATAAGTTTACAGATGTCCGTACTTGGGCATACACAAAAGCCAACACCTCTTTTTTCACTCAGACAGGTAACGAATGAATTTAAAATTAAATGTAGTACGTTTAGCATAACATCTCACAGGATAATGTTATGACTCTAATAACATTATCCTGCGCAGGAAGGTTAGGACTCGTAAAAGTCGGCGTAAACAGGCTTAATGGCTATACTCACTCAACCCCACATAATCTAATTCCTACTAATTTTTATTTTACTATTTACCTACTATTTTTTACTATTTACCTACTAATTTAGCAACGTGGTTATCAAGCAGGCATAACACGATCTAAAATCATTTTCCAAAACTTTCCCTTAAATGCCACTTCTTTCTACATCATTTGAATACTTGCGTTATAGCTTATTAGATAGAAATAGTGGGTGAAAATGAGAATGAATGGAGAGTTACTTTAAAATGATAAATTGAATGAGTCTCCAAAAGTTAGTAAAAACTGGCATGAAATGAAGTTACTTTTATTACAGTAATCATTAAGCTGAAATTGAAACGACCCATTCTGTATGGAAGAACATTTTGTTGGAGATATGTTTATCATGTTAATTCATAATTTATGAAACATGATAATTTTTACATTATTTTTCTCTACACGATGGGTATAAGAAACTCCAATGCAAGTTATCCATAAGTAATAAGATAAAAAGTCATAAGATAAAAAGAAGTTTATTTTTTTTACAAACTTTATAAATTAGTCTTTAAGAAATTTAATTTAGCACTATAAAACAACATTAATTTTTGTTACAAGCAACACGTTACTGAATAATACTGGCTAAAATCGTGATATGAAATTGTAATGTATATAAAATTCGAAGCAATCTGAATATAAATATAATCTTAGAAAACCTAAAACTTTTATAGTCTGAGTATTTCCGAATGTTGTCCGAAACATTGTTTCTATGAACATGAAACATTGTTACCGGTATCAATGAAACTATCTTTACTTTATCTGTTTTCTCTTTTAAAATTTCTACAGTGTTTGCAGATTCAAGTCATTCTTTCGGCAGTTTAAGGGAGAGCACTTATATTTTATTTCCAAACTCTAACTTCAAATGCAATCCAATGTTTTTACTACAACGCATGCTACAACAACATTTTGTTATTAGCATTTTTAGAAAATTTATACTTGCTAGGTACTTTCTTTAGATTCTGTGATTACGCTTCTCCTTTTACTGATGTATTTTTGGTCCAGAGTGGCTGTGCGGTTTCCCTTCAGCAATGCAATCCTTCAGCCTCCTTTGCCAATTTTGCTTTTATAATGTACATAAGCGATGGACTTTACAGTTAACTAACATTTCACTACTTTATTCACAACATTGATAAGCAAAATTATAATATAGTTTTTGTCTTTTAGAACCCATCTCAGTTTTACCTATATATTTTCAATTGTAAGTCTGCTTTTCAAAGTGAGGGTTTTTTAATGCTTTCCCCCGACTCAGAATTTTTTAATAACACACAAAATATTAATGCCCAGTTTAGGCAACAAATACTAAAATTTGGACTGGACTATTATTCTTTGTTGTTTAGTTAGAGGAGAAGTGCTTAAGTAAGTAAAATAAAACTTGAATAAATTTGCATTAAATGAATTATTAACAGAGTTTTCTGACAATACCTTTCTTACTGGATTGTATATAGTCTAAGAGATAATTCGCTTATATCCATTGTAACAGATTTAAATAATATTAAAATCTTGTAGTTTAAATAATTTAAATAGATGAACATTAAGGTATTTGTGAATGGCAATATTTGAAACCAGACTCGAGTGCCTCGTGCGACTCTCGCACGAAGAATGTAATTTATTTTTAAATGTTAGAATATGTTTTCTCTTCTTGTTTGTATGTCGCCATTTGAGTGCTAAATAAAGTTTTTTCTGTGTTCCATCATTGGAGTTGCTTCATATTGCCAAAGACGTATCACAGTCTTAATTATTTTGGAGGCACCGGTTGTAACAGAATTAAATAATATTAAAATCTTGTAGTTTAAATAATTTAAATAGATGAACATTAAGGTATTTGTGAATGGCAATATTTGAAACCAGACTCGAGTGCCTCGTGCGACTCTCGCACGAAGAATGTAATTTATTTTTAAATGTTAGAATATGTTTTCTCTTCTTGTTTGTATGTCGCCATTTGAGTGCTAAATAAAGTTTTTTCTGTGTTCCATCATTGGAGTTGCTTCATATTGCCAAAGAAGTATCACACCATACACAGTCTCGATCGTGTATGTTTCCCAAGAAGGTGAGACTCTACAAGTTACTTTAATATCGGTAGAAAGTCTTAAAAAGTGATTTAAATGGCGATACTAATTGCAAAGAATATCGCCAGAATGACATGAGGCCTTACAAGAACTTCTTTATAAGGACATTCTTATTGGATGATATACATACTTTATTACTGAAGAATCGCTTGCATATTATTTAACACAATTGTCTTTAATGAAGTTATAGTTCAAGATTTTTATTTAAAACTGACACGTAGAAAAACATATGTGTTTATCGAACCGAACCTTAGGTCTACTTACTGTCAATGACAAAAATATATTAACAGTTTGAAAGGAATACTTTAAAGGATCTAAAACTCGATAAAGTTTTATGTGCGTCACTGTATATTGAATTTTAAAAAAAAAATTAGCTGTGACCGAATAACTCGTCCATTGCGTGTCACTGTTCCATTAGAACTACTAAGTTATTGGAAGTGTTATTTATATATGTGGTCAACGTAAAAAGAACTAATAATATTTCAATAATTGATATCGTTTTGGATTAATAATAAATCAATAATCGATTCTATTTCAGATACCTTTTACCCTTATTGTAATTAACTGCAGTATGCGAAAATAAATTCTTAAGGAATGTACCACTCATGCATTGAAATGCTTTTAAATTCATTACATGACAATACATTGAAATTTTAAGAGGTCTAGTTTCCTTAATGCAGATTGTTCAAAAATATTATTTATATACACAGATGCCTTTGTGTAGACTACAAGTAGTCATAAGTCTTGATCCCGAAATCGGAAAAAATATCTAAATTCTTCTCCTCCTGAATCTAAAGATTATACAGTATTAAATTCTTACTCAAGTTTTAATTTCCTTGAAGTTCATAAAATATATGTGCATTCCATTAATATCTCCGTTTTCATTTCAATTTTAGTTTTTATTATTCCTGGTGAATAATTATTAGTGAATTTATGTCCGCTTTTAATTTAGTTTAAATTAACGACAGTTCGAAGGACTATTCCAAATTTAAATAAATGTCTAGTTTAAAGATACACCACAATATACCTTTCAAAACATTTTAAAATGAGCAAAACTGCGTGAACATACTAATTCCCATCTGTTATTGTAGCCAATCATTAATAAATCTTCTTCACTAAATATTCTCTGGAATTATTCATTCCAAATAGTTTTTCTGCAGAATACAGACTTGGGCGAAAATGGCGGATAGAATCTTTTGTTTCGATCCAAACCTTGACAAGACATCGTACTTCTCAACTCCAGATATTCGTTTCCGGAGGCTACGCATTCCGAGACATTCATTTTGTGTTTCTTTCTCTGTTTGCTTTTTCTCCTTCTGTCAATTTTTCCTTCCTGTCTTTCTCTCTCTCTCTTTCTCGTTTCTTCCTGGTTAGTCTATATCTTCCATCCTACCTGCAATCTCATTCCCTTTCTGACTATTTCGCTCTCTTTCTGCCTTCTCGATAGGGATATTTTCTTCCTGAAGATGATAACTATCTGATGTCATTGGCTTTCCTTGTGTACTTTTAGAGTTATTAAGTTAACAGCCAATAGGAGTCTTTTTTTATATAAACATAGAATAAACGGTTTGCTCAAACTTCAGATTGCTTAGAGCCATTAAGAAATTATGAAAAATCAACATTTAACTTACCTTACTTTGGACATAATTCTTCAAGTATATCAATCGAGATTTTTTTCAACAGTATCTAAGTCAGAACCACATAGAAATCATAAATATGCGTATTGAAAGATAGCGTTTTGAAAAATCAGTGACATTTGTTGTAAAAGAACATTATTTGTGTTTAATTTTGAAAACCATCATGAATTTTTTTATTAATACATAGATACTATCATTATCCTAAATTCTTTAATGCATTTCTTAAAATTGATTTTTGGAACACTGGAGCTGACTTAGGTGTCATAATACCGGCCAAAATATTTTAATTTGTACAGCCCAACCCGGGATAGTGGTTAGCGACACTGACTGGCGTACCGATGGGCCCGGGTTGCAATCCCGGAGAAAGTCTGGATGTTTTTGAATGAACTATGTCTGTGCAGAATGAGGGCACTCTAAATATGTAGCGAGCCGAAAGTCTACGTGAGACGTTGATAGGGGAAGAGGGGTGGGAAACCCTCGGTCACGTCCAGCCGCTGTGCTCTCCACTAAAATCGGGGGCGGAACTCAGCAAAGTCATGCTGCCACCTGCATGGTGCTTAAGGCTCTTGCCAACGACAGGCACAGTCCTGCACTCCTCTTGCGCAGTCTGGGCTGATGTTACTGTCAGTCAAGTGAGATACGTGACAACAACGTTTTAATTAGTCGATTATTTTTATAATGGCTACTGGTTTTTTACTTCCCTGCACGAAGTAAAGAAAGTATTGTAATCGCGAAAACTCTGTGGTATCATATGGATTCAGGAGGGATTTTTTGGTTACGTCTGTACAAACATATGTGTGTATGTATGCATGTACGTACGTATGAATGTACCTCGCATAACTCAAACAAAATTAACGGTAGAACATTGAAATTTTGTAAATGGGTCCGCTATAACATCTAGTTTTGCATCGCCCTTTTTATTGCAATCGGCAGTGTCACACGTATATAGGTCTCTATATATGCAAGATAAAAATATGTGAATCAAAATTATAATTTAAACTAACAATAGCTCTTTAATTCTCTCTCTCGGTTCCAAAAATCGTAATAACTTCTCTGGATTGCGTCATTTCTAGATCTTTCCTTTTTGCGTGGCCTGCGCAGCGCCGATGACGTAATAAACTCACGTTTGTGAAAATTGTAACACCATGAAGGACTTACGCGAGTGAGCTGAAATTTTCAGAAAATGCAAAGTAGCGCATGATATGCAAATGATTAGAATTGCAAATCCGTAGCGCATGCGTATGCTGAGCAGCGCCCTCTGAACGGCTGATGGATCCGAATAAATAGACGGCTGTAGCGAGGCGTGTATGGTTATCGGTGGTTATCTGCTAGTGGTAAACGTTAACTCAATCTGTACTTATGCCTCGTCGACGAAAGAGAGCGAGATTTGAACAACTTACAGAGTTTGAACGAGGGAGAATCATCGGCCTTCGTGAAGCTGGATTGTCGTATCGTGCAGTAGCCTCTCGTGTGCAGCGTAACAGCAGCACAGTGATGCGCGTTTGGAAGCAGTGGACGGACGAGTGTCGGACAACTCGGAAATCCGGGAGTGGACCCCGAAATGTGACGTCAGCTCGCGATGATAGACACCTGGTCCGCATGGCGCGGACGGACCGTACAGCTTCCTCTAGACAATTGGCAGCACTGTGGTCAATAGCTACAGGTGTTTCATTGTGTGCTTCATCAATTCATAGACGTCTGCTGCAGTGTGGACTGCGCGCACGGACTCCTTTATACAGGATCCCCCTAACGCACGACCATCGCCGCCTGCGGCTACAATGGGCCAATCAGCATAGAGACTGGCGTGCTGATTGGCAGCATGTCGTGTTTTCTGACGAATCCCGCTTTAATTTGTGGTACCATGATGGCCGCATTCGTTTCAGACGCTATGCCGGTGAACGCCACCTTCCGGAGTGCATTATCGAACGCCACAGTGGACGAACACCCGGAGTTATGGTCTGGGGCGCCATAGCATATCATAGACGATCTCAATTGCTACGAATTGTGGGCAATCTGAACAGCAACCGGTATATCCGTGAAGTTCTACAGCCCGAAGCTGTTCCCTTCCTTCAAAGCTTGCCAGGCGCTGTATTTCAACAGGACAATGCCCGCCCTCATACTGCTCGGATTGTTAAATCCTTCTTTGCAGCGCAGCAGGTACAGCTTCTTCCTTGGCCTGCGTGTTCCCCGGATATGTCGCCAATTGAACATGTGTGGGATGTCATTGGTCGGCGTCTTGCTCGTGATCCTCGTCCTGTTGCGTCTGCAGACGAACTTTGGGTACGCGTACAAACGATATGGAATGCTCTTCCTCAGTCAGACATTCAAACTTTGTTTGACTCCATGCGACGTCGTGTAGCAGCACTTATTGCGGCGCGTGGTGGCCACACAAAATACTGATTCTGATCTCTTGTTCTTGTTTGTTTGCTTTGAACATTTAATCATTTATTTGTACCACTACCACTCAACTGTGTATTAAATTGCATTCAATTATGACGATTCCTTCTTGGTGTTGCAATTTTCACAAACGTGAGTGTAATTGTGAACTTAAACTTTTAACTCAAACCAAAAGCTTTCTCTTCGTGTGCTTCCATCTTGCATAACTACGCACTTTAGCTTCGCTCTCTGCTCTGCTAGGATGTAACTTCGCAGGTCTGCTTTCTATCTCAATAATATCAAAAAATGTAAATTTTCTTGAACAGGCACGACTAGGGTTCCAAGTGATTGTGGCCAGAAACGTCAACTGGAAAACAAAAATGAAATTAAAACTGCCATTTTTTTTAGTTATTATGAAGTCAACATATTATCATACTACGCAATCAGAATTCTTCCTCTTCAATATGGATCTACGTATGCATCAACAGTGTTCCGGCTTTTCCTTGCTTTTATTATGTCATATACAGGGTGTTTCATAGATCATGGTACAAACTTGGAGGGGTCGTGCAGCGTACTAAAACGTGCATTTTTTTATAGGAATGTAGGGTCTAAAGTGATGGGTTAAGGCAGCAACGAAAAAAAAAAAGCGACACGAGAGGAAAATGTGATTATGTAGAAAATCAACGCAAAGTGCTTCTTTGTAGCAATACAGTGTTCTCAATAAATGTTCGAAATTGCGACCACCATCAGTAATGCATGCTTGGTAACGTCGCAGAAGAGTTGACGAACATTTTGCAAAACGACAGGCATTTCGCGCACGCTTGCAGCAGCAATGGATAATCGTGCAACGAAGTCCTTCAGTAAGTCAACGGGAGTCTCGTAAATGATGCTCTTCAAATGGCCCCATTAAAAAAAAAGTCCAAGCTGGATAAATCTGCCGAACAGGGTGGCCATCGAACTTGTCCACCATGGCCAATCCATCGCCCCGGAAATGTCCCATCCAAATAATTGCGGACCCGCACGTGGTTATGGGCTGGTGCACCATCATGCTGGAACCACATGCAATCACGAACGACAGCCAGAACATTCTGCAGCAATTCCGGTAGCACCTCTTGCAGAAAAATATTATAACATAAGCCATTTGCACGTGCAGGTAAGAGGTATGGGCCTATGAGGTAGTTGTAAACAATACCCGCCCACACATCCACAGAGAAGCGAGTTTGGAATCCATGTGGACGTGTGCCGTGTGGATTATGAGTTGCCTACACTTGCATGTTGTGGCTATTGAAGATGCCGTCCTCTGGGAAAGTTGCCTCATCCGTGAATAGCACACTCGATGGGAAATCCGCCTGCGCCGCACGCTGGTGCAAGAACCAATGAATGAAATGAACTCGAAGAGGGTAATCTGTCTCTTGCAAGGTTTGGGCTCTCTGAAAATGGTGTGGATGCAAACCATTTAAATGCAATAATCTCTAAACGGTGGAGTGACTCAGCTGCAGACGACGCGCAATAGCTCTTGTACTTGTCTGAAATGATTCATGAACAATGTTCAAGATGGATTCTTCAATGCGAGGTTGTCGTGCACTTCTTCCACTCCTAGAGTCAGAGGTGGCTTCAGATGACCCGTTTTCACACAGAAACCGATGCCACCTCTAAAACATTGTGTGCTTCGGCATACGCATGTTCGAAAACCATTCTTGGTACAACCGTAGCGCTGCTCTGCCGTTCCCATTAGCAGCACCATACATGAGATGCATGTGAGCTTTTTCCATGTGCATAAACTCACCCATCACGCTCGACATCAGAGTTGCGAATGATCCTCTGATGTATCGGACTGTGGCTTGTCCGGCTCACTACCGCCCTCTACCGCTGCATTGCCAGCCAATCACAGCTGTATTTCCTATTACTCTTAGTGTTCCCTTGTTTGAACATTTATTGTGAATAGTGTATGGCTGCAAAGAAGCACTTTGCGTTGATTTTGTACCTAAACACATTTTCCTCTCGTGTCGGTGTTTTTTTTTTTTTTTCGTTTCTGCCTTAATCCGTCAATTTAAACCCTACATTCCTATACAAAACATTCATGTTTTAGTACGCTCCACCACCCCTCCAAGTTTGTCCCATAATTTATAAAACACCCTGTATATAGTATATAAGAAGAAATGTTCGTAGATGTATATTGAGAAGTGTTTTAAACAACGAAAATATTCATGTCTTGGCAATGTTAAATTATAAAAAAATATTTTGGACAGTTAACAAAATCTAAATTTTAATGCTGTCTCCCGGTTCCTATACTTATATTTGGGAAACTTTTATACTCATTATGAAAAACTAAAACTAGAATAATTTTGACTCCCGCACGACAGAAATTGACCGCGATATTTAATTTCAAAATTCGGAATTTTTGATGTCATTTTCAACTTGTTTTTAAGGATCGGTTATTTACGTTAGACTAATTCCAGGAAATAAGTTTAAATGAAGTACAGCAAAAATGTATTTAATTTAATAGGCCGTACAAGGAAGCCATGTGGTGGCCACATCAGATTTTTTAATATTTTACAGCATTGAAAACCAAATGATTTTTAAATAAATTTGGAAACGAATTTGAAACATTACTTATCGTTTCCAAGATAATCATGTTTAAGATTCTTAACAATCTACAATGAAATCTCCTATGAAGCACATCTTCGAAGACCACATATACTCAGTCTATCGTGCTTTCAGTCGTATCATTACGAGTAATCTGCAAGCATAATTATATATCACTTGACTTGGTATCTTTTCTCAAACAAAAAAATAACTTGATGAATTTTTCCTTTCATGTTGATCGCTCACTGTAGCACTGTGTTTCGGAAAAAAAATCAAAGTGAGAGATGCAAGAAGTAAATTGTCATGATTTTTTCAAATGCTATATTGTTAGCAGTCATAAATCAATTACTAGTCTAATATACTAATGGCGTAACGGTAATTGAGTCAAAAAATCTAGAACCAGTCAAGAACTTTTTATCGTAAATTCATTATCTATAAAGTTAATCGAATGGCAATAATTTCATATACAAAACTTTCTGGTTGTTGACCAATAAAATTAATCACAAGGCAGGCCCCATGAAGAACTACACCTGAATGTGTTTATATTTACTTTCTTTTTGCAGATCTTGCAGCCAACACCCCATGAATAACCATACTCATGGAAAGAATTCACTTTACTAACTATAATTTTGGTTAAAGCTATATATAGTATTTACAGGCTTAAAATTACCTTACAGACAACTTGGACTGGAGGGTTGTTTTTTGTTCACATGATTATAACTCGTATAATCGTTTATATTTTTAAATGATGATTTTTAATGAAATTTTGCAGCCACAAAAAAGTTAAAATATTTTTTCTGCGTTTTGTGAAAATGTTAAATATGAAATTAGCAATGCAAATATCATTCATTTACAACTGGGCGTAAATTTCTTAACGATAGTTCCTGGAATTAAATTTCATACTCTATGAACGTGGTATTTAGCTTCCAAACATCTAGAGCCAAAGGTTGTCCCGAAATATTCGGCAAGTTTAGAGAATTTATAAAGTTTACACAATAACTCATATAAAATTAAAACTTAAGATAATGTTATTCATTATTTACATCTTATGTAAATATTTACATAAATCGTTTTTGATCTGTCTTGGGAAGATCTGCTTCGAGTTTTATTATGCACTGTTATACTATTTCTTTAAAATTTGACATGATTTGTCAAGGCAATTCCCCTGAACTGAGTCAAATTTTGAGGTTCCTTTTCTCCATGGCAAAAATTACTTCTAATTATGCGCCAAAATCTTATGATTCTCTAGCTTAAATTGATCGTTAGTGCATTATGCGTTTTAGACATCAATGATTGTTTTGACATTATTTGATTTAGAAAGCAAATTTTCTGAATGTTTCGCTAACTGACAAGATCTTTCGTATTATGCCTCATAATAAAATCAAGCGAAATCAAAATATCTTTATTTCAACGAATTTGTCAGGTGAAAGGAGTTAAACCATTAGCTTTCCAAGAGAATTACTAAGTAACTAGTAATTATGATAATTCACTAGCGTTTTACGACAGGGATAAATTTAAAATATCTAAAAATTACAAATAATCGAACTTTTACAAAAATCACCTCTATTGTTTCACTAACCCAGCAACTTATAAATAAGGAATCAAAGTCTTTACAAATAACAGGCATCACAGTATTAAAAAAATGGGAAAAATTAAGTGTATAAATTCCCACATGTAATATAATTAAGAACATTTTGTTTTTAAGATGTACCCTGATTAATCTAAATATTAGAAACTTTAATATAAATTTAAAGGACTTTATAAATTACATGAAACTGGAAGATTTAATTTTAACTCCTTTGGTAACGAATTAATAATTTTATTTAAGATTCTCGTAGTACTTTTTTGTGTGGAATCACAGTAATTTGAGTAATTACAGTAAATAATCTCCCAGTAATTTGAGTTCTATTTAA
Organism: Stegodyphus dumicola; assembly: GCF_044657685.1. NCBI lineage: Eukaryota > Metazoa > Arthropoda > Arachnida > Araneae > Eresidae > Stegodyphus > Stegodyphus dumicola. The sequence goes on along the minus strand of NC_140769.1, from coordinate 188,314,605 downwards.
GGAAAGCATTATTTCTTTTATTCAGTCGTAATTTCTTATTAGTTTCCTACTTCACAATGCAACCTGATGAGTCTTACTTTAATTCTTGCGCCTTTAAAGTCTGTTACGCATTATGGCCATTCTTATGCCTCATTTACGCTTTTGACCATTACAGGAACAGCATTCTTTGATTTAGGCAAATTATTTCGTGTAACTGATATACAAAGAGCTACCATGTATACTTTGCAGCTTCTGAAGTCGCGGGAACTTATTACAAGTTCTAATTAAGTCCTAAATTATATTTTTCAAGTAATATCAGGAGGGTTTTTAGAGACAGATTCCAAATTCTAAAGAATTATGTTAATTTGCTTAGAAATAAGAAACCACACCAAAATAAAAATTAGCTAGAATCACCCACTTTTCTCCCGTTTACTCTAGCTTGGAAAAATAAAAAAAGACAAGATAAATTACAAAATTCCCCGTGCCTGTCCAAGTCAGAAACTTTCAAAAAGATGGAAGAGAGCCAAAAAGGTTTCAACAACTTCAAACAACAAGGGGAAATACTATACACATTATACAATTGATTTTTAACTTGCTATCAAGTTATATTTTAGCCATTACATGTCTCCCTATTAATTTTGAATCCAAGTTTAATAAGAATGCGTTTTTTATATTAGTTATTTATTTTTCCTTGTTCATCTTGTTCGGCATATTTCTTTGGAAACGAAAATCACACTTAAAGGTATTTTCATTTTCTGATACAGTTCATGATTGATTATTTTCGAATTTCATTTCCTTCTAAACAGAATTCTTCTCATTCCTTCTTCCTTTCTTTTCCTGTCTAAACAGAGCTTAGCTATGAACATATATTTCAAAAAGCGATTATATACTTCTTGAATCGATATTGATCACTGAGAAATGGCTTTAAATTAAGAAACGAAAAAATAAAAAGTTATACTTCTAGACTGAAATTACCACGTGACCTCATTTATTAAAAGTAAACTAAGCTTTATTTTTTATATGGCCTGCATGTAGAATAATCCATGGATGTAGAAACAAACGCTTTGTTAGTAAAATAAGAAGAACTATGTTATAAGATATTTCTCTCGCCGATCTTATAAAGCACGAGAACTGCGTTTTATGCTCATCTAGCTATATATATAAAAAGAAGAAAGTCTGTGTGGTTGTCCTCTAATAACACAGTCGCTGCTATAGCTGTCGACACCAAACTTTCTATAATTCTTTTCTGGGTCCTGGAATAGGTCGAAGTCCATTTTTTTTTCAAAAACAAATAACTAAAATCGGAGATATTAATTAAAACCCCCGAAAAACAATAATTTTCGCCCTCAGTTTTCCGGGTGGCAACAGTCTCGCAAGCTGGAGGTAAAAATCTGCTTCATTTCGAAAGTTGTTGCCACTGCTCGCTTTTAAATCCTAGAGTTTGTTAATACAAAATTTTTAAGTTTTACCGATGAAATAAAAATAGCACTGCCAAACTACACTATTCCCAATTCCAAAAATTCGTGAGAAGCCATTTCGGCTATCTTCATCTTCGTACGACTTTAATCATCCGAAATATTGATTAAAACCTCTGAAAGCGCTAATTTTCGCACTCATGTTTCCGAGTGGCACCAGTGTCGCGCGTTAGAGATAAAAATGCTTTATTTCGAAAAGTGGTGCTGTTACTGCTCGCTCTTAAATCGTAGAGTTTGTTAATCAAATAGTTGTAAATTTTACAAAATCTATACATATAAAGAAGGTATAGTTTTTGTAAAAGAGTGTTTGTTCGCGTTATTGATTTCTGATCAATTATAATAAACTTTTTGCAACATTTAATCGCCTAAAATTGAATATAGTTGAAATGTTGGATGGAAATTGATTGAATAGATAGGGGAAAATGATTAAAAACTGCATGGCATTGTTGCTGATATAATGAGAGAGAATAAGCTTATTTTTCTATCTAAAATTTTTATGAGGGTTCCATAACGCATCAGAGTGAAAAATGTAAGATTATGAATCGTATTTTTTGCATCGTTATTAGAGAAGATATAGTTCTCTCTGTTGTTAGATGCAGTCAGGAACACGGACCATGTAATTTTTGTACTTAAATATTAATAAAGATGTTGACGAGGCCAATACATCTTCTAGTTAGCGGACTTCAAAATTAATGCTAGGTTTAAATCTCACAAAATTTTGTATAAAATCTTTAGCTATTTGCTGGATTATTAGATTTCTTTTTAGCCTATGGCTCCGGTGATACCTCAACACTGAGGTGAGGACTGGATATTCCATTCTTATGTTGTTAGATGCATTGCTCTCAATCGAACTTAACTGGCATTGTGTACTTCCGCTAGTATTTTGATATATAATAAAAAAGGCATAGATATTTGTAAATGTATAATGCCTTTGCGATATGATGGCACTATAAGCATGCGGCGAGCCGAACGTCGTCTCGAGAGATTGTTGGTAGGGATGGAAAAGAATGGGAGACCCTTGGATCCATCCCCCATGGGTACCGTCTCTCAAAATTGGGAGGCGGAACTGAACTAAAGTCGGGTTGTCACCTATACTGTGCTTAAGGCTCTTGCCAACGACAAGTGCATATGATTCCTTTGCCAAGATGAATGTCATGAGCTTGTGCTGACCATTGTCAAGCAAGAGAGACTGATAACAACAACAGTATGGTTTATAATTATTTGCTTACAAAACCTGAGGAGGAAATAATAACTTTTTCTAATTTTTTAAAGTTTTCGCTTAGGGTACTTCAAATAGTGAATTCACTGTCACAATACGCGAGTTTTTCTTTAAATATTTTTGAGTACTTTTAAATATTAAAACTTTTCGCTAAAGATTTAGAATGGAAAAATAAAACGAAACAAAAATTTAATGTTTTGAAAATAATTATATATCTAAATAGGCCGCACATAAATATTAAGGCACTAAAATACAAAAATAATTTCATACTTTAATTCCTCAAAATTAATTAACCAACGTGAATAAAGGATAAGCATGATCTTATATTGCAGCTTCGTTTAACCATATTTCATATTTTTCATTTGTTTATGTATTAGAGAAGTTTTCGCACGCATTTTTGCTTTTTTTCGTATAAAATAAATACGTTTTACATACATAAAGACCATTGTAACGGTAATGAAAATTTATGTACAGCAATTATTTATTTTAATCAAAGTTTTGATAATGACCATTATATAATAATAATAACTAAATTCATAATAGCCATTAACATCAGTATAAATCTGAAGTTATAAACCATTATATCCGTTTTCTAAGATATTAAAAGGCCATTTAAATTCTATTAAGATGTTTGCAAGTTTTAATTTCATAAATATTAATTCTGAACTAGCAATATATTTCCTATTAAAAGATTCGTTAAAACAATATGTTTATGGAGTTTTGAACGGTGGGCTTTGCAAACGTTTAGTAAAAATCTCAAATATAATCTCCATAGAGGAAAAATTATATTTCGTAAAATATTACTTATTTTGGTTTTAAAACAAAGCTTCTGCAATAATTATTAATAAAATTTGTATAGATATTCTTAGTAAATGCTAGGACTAAAATGTTAATAATAAAAATCTATACTCAATAATGAATTCTGTCTTATTTAAACATTTAATCCGCAATCCGAATAATTGCAATTTTATAGTTTTTCTTTAAATTTGCTTTTAAAAACTTTGAATAATGTCAGCAACAGATACAGAAAAATGACCTAAAGCAGGATATTTTTTCTTGAATGTCACTTATAATTTCACAAATAGAGCCAGCCCTGAGTTTCGAATTCCTTAATTCATAATGAATGTTTTATATTGGGATATTTAGTCTATACCAGTTGTATAAGAAATCTAATATTATTTTTAAGCAACTTTCACAATGTTGAAATTGCTTACATCTGGTTTCTAACGTATTTCAAAACTTACATGATTTGAATTACACGTCTATAATCAATATTTAGCGGGAAAAAGTTTTCTACTACCTTCTTCAGTTCTTATAGTTAAGATATTTGCATCCTAACTATATCTTCATATATATCATATCACACGGCATTTAAGACAATGTTTCTTTAGTCTTCTCATTGTGGATAGAATAGTTTCCCACAGTAGTTTGTTATATACACAACACATATATATTCTTAAATCACAGAATAGTTATAATGATTCAAGAATTTAGGATACTAGATTTGTTCTAGAAGAATAAATTAGCTTAAATATGTGCAGTGTTGCCGAATGTGGCAACCAAGGTAGAAAGAACAACAGCAACAATCATTACGTATGACAACCCTATTTTTTCCCCTGAAAAAACGGCGAAAAGAATTACAACTTCTTCTTTCAATTTTATTTTTATTACAGTTCTTAGAAGAAAGCTCTGAGTTCCATTGGGGCATTTTATTTTTTGCATTACTCTAGTTTAAATTAAGGCACTATTTTTTCCTCTTGCGAAAAACGATTTCACAGTAATTTTTTTTCCTTTCATCGTGAAATTGCTGCAAAATAAAGTGCTATAGCTTTTGAAGATTCTTCTACAATGGAAAATTCTTTTTCACATTGTTCTTTCGCAGGTAAATATAAAATAATGAAATAATTCACTAAAACCATATTTAGATGCAAAAGGCAGAAAAATTAAAACTGTCACTCGTGTAAACAAAGTACTAATACCCATAATCTAGTTAATAACAACCTTATCTCGTACCCAACAATTAATGCATTTTGAACAGAAAATCTTTGCTTATTTTTCTAATTATACGAGTTATCAGTACGAACTTTATTGTATCTCACCTACCTATGATCTCACCCACCATCACCAAATGTAACAATATGCAGTGCTGCATATCCAAATGTATAACATCTGTGTGATTACATGTAACCTTGTTTAATACTCAATAAATACGAAAAGGTAGTACACCAGGGCAATGACATTTTTGCTTATAGCGATGATATGGTGCCCCTGCACTTGTTCCTGTCCTGTCCATATCAAAATACCTTCCACAAACCATCAATCCATTCAGACGTTTTATATTAAGAACTTCAGCCATATGACATATAATCTACAATGTTAACCTGTTAATGTCATCAGGACTGGATATTGAGACCACGAACTAAGTAAGACTTCGGTCAATCTTCTTCATAAAACTCATGTGTAGTGTCTGTAGGAGCAAATGCCATCCATCACCAGCGACAAAGCCAGCCAGTGCTAGTAGTGCCAGCAAATTGCAACCGTAATAGATAAGAAATTAATGTATTCAAGCAATAACGTGTTTACGTATTCAAGTTTATATGAATTTGTGTATTCAAATGTTAAATTATAACACACAAGAGGTGAATGCATACAGGAATTAATGTATTTACTTATTCAAGGTAAACTATGATACATAGGTACTTTATGTATTTAAGAATTAGTGTATATATTTCCATATTCAATGTAACTATTATGCATAAGTATTTTATGTATCTAAGAATTAATGTATATGTTACCGTGAAAGACCGAAATTGGAGAATGTCGACTTTCACCGAAGAATATCAACATTCACCAAATACATCGGTGAAAGACTGAATATTTCACTACATTCTTGTATATTCGGACTCTCACCGGTGTATGTCGACAATCACAGATATGCTCTGGTGAAAGTCGAAAAGAGAGGTCATAAAGTGTCATAATAGTTTAAGTTGTTGCAATAAATAAGATTTGAATCACATAATTTAGTCAGTTTTTTATTACTGTTATTTTATTTTCTCATTTAGAACGTACTGTATAATTAAGTAAGTTTTTAACTTCTATTATTTTCCTTTCTCATTTTGAATGTATTGTGTGTTTTAGGTTCTCATGTTCTTAAGTTCTTATTTCAAGTCTCAAGTGCGTTTATTCGCGACTGAATTACCGAGAAGAAAATATAATATTGTTATATGTTCAACATTCACCATTAGTACATTGTGAATGTCGACATTGACAGGTGTAATTCAGAAATAAGAGTATTTGGAAAATATTTCGGACATACACCAAGAGACTATGTGAATGTTGACATTCAACGGTGAAAACTGACATTCTCCAGATTTCGGTGTTTCACCGTAACATATACATCAGCCAGATAGATATAGACATTAGAAATAACGCACAAATCCGGTATATATGTGTATACATATCTGGTTTTCATAGTACATCTCTAATGTCGTTTCCAGTTTTACTTTTCGCAATGTTTAAGTAATTTATAATTCATTGCACTTAATGTAATATAATTTATTATACTATCAGGTTCAATGTTTCTTCTAACCTTCTTCGGAAACATACAATGACCTGACTAGGAACAGAGAGCTTACTAAAGCTATGTTCACTAATTGTAGTAAGTAGACAGGATACAGACGAAGGGTATACAAGACCCTTTATTTTTCTTTATATACAATGACTTCCGTACTTCGGAATACAATGACCCTCCACTCGGGGTCTAACGTAAAAGGTATAAAAATAAAACTAAACTCTAATTTAACTTTAGAATAAGATTGGCCTTATAATAACAGGAAGCGTATGTAGCACAGAGACTGTGAACACTACAATACGTTTAATTTATCAAGAGGATTAAAACCTCTGGCCTGGAAGGCAAATAGCAACTGCGTAACTTCTAAGGTAAGCGGCCTGCTTCGAACTCACTGCTTCCTCTCTCTCTCTTGGCAAAAAGGCCACACTTAAATACTTGGCGTTCGCCAGACAACTTTGCATAAACTCCTTCACGCTTATAATTCTGGCCGGAAGTAGAAAATAAGAAGTGATAGTAAAGATTTAAAATAAAATAAACGTTAGTAAAACTTAAGATCCTTACATACTTCCCGCCAGAGTTAATTAGTTTGAAACTGAGGTCTAAAACGACCTTGTTGAAAACTTTTAGCTCTAGAAACTAACGCGAGGCCAACCTTTTACAATCATAACTTAGCTAGAAACTAGAAAATTTAAAAGAAAGAAATTTGTTACAATAGCAGCTCCCGGGATATACAACAATCTCTTTTTTTTTTCATCTGTACTGCATCTAAACAGGAGCTTTATTCAATTCTGGTTCCTTCCAGAGATCTGGAAGGAAAACTAGTTTAATGAAATGTTACAGAATGACATTGCAAATAACATATAGAATATACTTCTCTTAACATTCTTATTTCATTCATGACTATTTTAATTATCTCTCCCCGTGCTCTCTGACATGTGTTGTAAAAACACCAAACACGAATGTGTTTCTGTCTACGTGTGCCACACTTCCTCCTACAATCAAAACACTAACGTGTTAAAATTCAACATACGAGACCTCTTAACACACCCTACTTTTCAACTCTAAACCCTGAGGTACTATTCTAAAAAGGGCTAACTCTAAAGTGTAGCGTCAGAGAGCCTAACTACATCATTCAACCTTTAACATATATTCGTCATGATTTAATCTTTACAGTCCTACGAATAACAAATTTTTAACATTACTTTCACTTTTACCATATCACGGTATTTCTTAACATTTAAAATAACAGTTCACATGTATATAAGAACATATCAAGATGCCGTTAATTTTACACATTTGAAAACATACATTAGTAGTACATTGTTAACTTCTATTCTTTTCAAAGCAAGTGCCAATTCTTTCTACATTGAAATAATACTACATTTCAAAAAGTCTTTCAGACTAAAACTTCTTTCTTGCTAGAATGTTTTAAATAAAATTTATACAATAACTTTTTACAATATTTAAGTCTTACACAACGCTATTATACATCAACTTTAGTTTTACGCGCGAGTAATTGAAAAACATAATGAGAAAATCGGTCACAACTCATTTCTCGCCCTTTTGGCGATAAAGGTAGACCTCGCATGAGGTAAAACTTCTTGAAATCTGCCACTTGCAGTAAGAATGAAAGATTAACTTAACTTTGTAAAGTAACATAAAATTTTACTTATCTTTGTAATATTCAGACATCCTTTTCTGGGCCCAGTCTTTAAAGGTATAGCTGATAGTAGCTTGGTTGATCCTCCTTCTTGTACGGGCTCGCCCTTCAGTGCTTTCCTCTGGAAGCTTCCGTTTTTCACCAGTACGGCCACCCTTGAACACCTTCCTTTTGTGCTCTGCTTGTGGTCTTGGCCGTTTGAAGGCAGCTGGTCTTGGTGGAACCGGGAAACTTCTGTCGTGATCCTGCTTGGACCTCGTTGTTGGCCGTTCAAATTTTTCTTGTACTTTTTCCTCCGCCGCTGATGGCCCTTCCGCAGTTCGGCGACTTTTGCTGCGGAGAGTTCTGTCGGATGAGTCAATCTTCCGTTTCACAGCCGGGTTATAGTTGCCGTCCTTTCTCCCGGTCCTTTCCACATACGTCGTCCTTCTCCCTTCTTCATTCTGGGGGTGTTCGTGCACTCTGTTTTCTGGACGGTGGAACGGCTTCTTTTTCTTTTTACCTTCAGTTTTTCCGCGGGGCAATTTTCTTTTCACTTGCTTCTGTCTCTCATTGGCTTGCCCTTGTACTTGTCGTTTTCCCACCTCTGGAACTTGTACCTGCGGTGTCTGCCGTACCGGATCCTGCAAAAGATCTGAAAAGATTTTCATTTTATTGCGATCGAAGTAGGGTTTAATTTGATCAATATTTGCGGAACAGGTTTCACCATTTCTTGCCTTTAACACTACAACAGCGTGAGTTATTTTTTCTATAACATATGGTCCTTCAAAGCGTGGAAAAAATTTGGCAGTTTTATCTTCTGGTGCTGAAGAAAGTGAATGCTTGATTTTTAAAACTTCACCCCCTACTTTATAAGTTACTCCCCGTCGTTTCAGATCATAGTATAACTTCTGTTTTCTTTGTGCTACTTCCGTATTCTTTTTTGCTTCTTTTATTAGTTTTTCTATATCACCCATTTTAAATTCTGGGGCTCTTTGTTGCACATAAAATAGTTTATCTAACGGTGTTATAACCTTTCTGCCTAGAAATAACTCAGCAGGAGTTTTGCCCGTTGTATCATGTTTTGCGGTCCTAAGGGCGAAAGCAAATTCATTGACATAGTTATCCCAGCTTTTATGAAAATTTTTAACATAACTACGGATAATTTTCACTATATTTCTGTTGACCCGTTCCGCTATATTTGATTGCGGCCGATACGGGACCATTTTTAAATGACGTATGCCCAGTTTTTGGCACATGTCTTCAAATATATTACTTACAAATTGAGGACCATTATCCGATATAACTTTTAGGGGCGCCCCGTATTTTAAAATATATTTATTTAAAATAGAATCAGTAACTAATTTCGCGGAGGCTCGTTTTAAGGGAACAATTTCGGTCCATTTACTAAAATGATCAACCATAACAAGGAGATAGCGACTTTTGTTTAACTGACTTTTTGGGAAAGGGCCCAATAAATCGATGCCGATTATTTCATTTGGAAATTCGGATTTAATACTATTTAGAAACCCGGCCGGGCGGAAATTAATATAATTAACGGCTTGACATGTTGGGCAGGACTGGACATACGCCCTTGTTAACTTTTGCAGTTCAGGAAAGTAGACTGCCTCGCGTACGCGTTGGATAGTTTTTCGAATACCAGCATGAGAAGCTAAAGGGCTGTCATGGAGCTCTTGCAGGATATTTAATCTAAGACTAGCTGGGATAACAGGTCGAAATTCGTTGTTGGAATTCGTAGTTTTTGTGTAGAATAATAGACCATCTATTAGTTCGTAATGGGCCGCCCTATTTCTTATCGCCACAATATCTTGGTGGCTAAAATTTTCAGGATCCTTCAAATACTCATAAATACTTCCAAACTCAGGATCCTTACCCAGTTCGGTTATTACAGTTTCTCGGGAATTTATTGTACACGCTGTCAGCATTGCAACTTTTACGGTATTACCCTGTTCGTCTAATTTAATTCGTGATAGGGCATCTGCTACGATATTTTCCTTTCCGGGGGTATGCTTGATTACCAGATTATATTCTTGCAGCTTGAGTGCCCATCTTATTAACCTTGGGGATAAAGTTTTCCCTGAGTACAATCTAGTTACCGCCGCATGATCAGAATATACTGTTATCGGCGCCTTTCCAAAATAGACTCGGAACTTTTGCACTGCTAACAGAACTGCAAGTGCCTCTCTCTCGGTCGCGGAATAGTTTCTTTGTGTTTGATTTAAAGTTCGGCTAAAAAATGCCACGGGCTGCTGATTTTGCGAAAGTACCGCTCCTACCGCATAATCCGAAGCATCCGCTGAAATTTCTAAATTTTCATCCTTTTCAGGAAATTTCAACACAGGGGCTTGCGTTAATGCTTGTTTTAATTTTTCGAAAGCACTATTGGCTTCAGCCGTCCACGAGAATCTTGCCTTTTTCCTTTTTAATTTTAACAATGGCTCAGCGATAGCCGCAAAATCTTTTATAAAGGACCTATAATATGAACAAAGTCCTAGAAAAGAAGAGAGCTTCTTTGCCGTGTTTGGAGTCGGATACTTTTGTACAGCGATTATTTTTGATTCATCTGTCTCGATCCCTTTTTGCGATATTTTGTAACCTAAATATTTTAATTCAGGGGCTGCAAATTTGCACTTTTCGACATTAACTTTTAGACCGGCCTCATTTAATAAAGAAAACACCTGTCTTAAATCCTGTATATGTTGGTCGAGATTATCACTAGTAATAATGATATCGTCTAAATAGATAAATGTGGACTTTCCAAGAACAGGTCTTAACACAATGTCCATGCATCGCTGAAATGTTGCTGGGGCGCCTGAAAGGCCAAACGGCATACGCAAAAATGCATAAGTGCCAGACTTGGTTATAAAAGCAGTCTTAGGCACGTCCTCAGGCCTGACCCCTATTTGAAAATAACCATTCGTTAAGTCTAAAGTCGTCATAAATTTGGTTGATTTTATGTTCCTTAAAATTTCTTCTATGATCGGTAACGGATATACCGGATATTTCGTTATGGAATTTAATTTACGGTAATCAATAGCGAATCTCCACCTTTTTGGATGCTATAAAGGATAATCATTATTTTTCTTACATAAAACCACCGGACTAGCATAACTACTTGAGATAGGCGTTATGATCTTTTTACGTAGCATATCGGTAATATGCCATTCTATAATTTTTTCCTTATTCTTATCATACCGGTATGGTTTTTGACGAACCGGCAATGCATCTCCGGTGTCAATACTATGGTTAGTAACCTGAGTAAATCCTGGAATATCACTAAATAAGGAAGCAAATTCACTTACCACTTGTCGGATTCTATCTTGCTCGTCATTAGGCAGGTGGTAAAGATTTAACCTTGGCGGTTCAACCTTTTCTACACGCACTGGTTTCATCGTCAGCTTAAGAGACGCTTCATTAAAATCCAGTGTAGCTTGTGCGTCTGAAAGAAAGTCTATTCCTAGGATTAAATTTGCTTGCAAATTCTTTACTATAAAAAACATCAACTTTACTTGTTCGTCCTTGATACGGATGTACAAAGGTACTTTACCTACGCACTTACATTGTTCTCCTTGCGCCGCTAATACTGTTGTATTATCCGCATTATATATGCGGTATTTGCGAAAATACTTTCTAAAAAAGACTTCTGCCACACAGGAACACTGCGCGCCGGTATCCAGGAGTGCGGTGGCCGGGATATTATTTACCAAGACTTCAATCTTCGGAAGAGTTAAATTTTTCACCATTACTGTATTTAACTTGTAGGAAGAGGGGTTTTCGTGGCCTTTAGATTTCCGCACCCTCTCGTCAGCAGAAATCCGTTTTAGTTTAAATTATTTTTCCTTTCGGTGCTTTCCTTCTTTCTCCACTGGCCTTGAGACTTTTTTCCTGGGTTGCTATTGAACTGTCGACGTTCGCCGGCTGTTTTTGAATGCTCGGGTTTCCTTGCCCACTGATTCGCTTTTTCTCCGTAGCCATGTGTTTGAGTTTGCTGTAGTCTTGGCGTACCAAATTGGTTTCGCTGTCTATATTGGCGTCTTCTTTCGACGTCCGCCGTTCTTCTACTTTCAAACTGCATTGCTAGCTCAAATAACTTTTCCAGTGTAGTCGGATTTCGTAATTCAATAAAGTCTTGCACTTGGGGTAGTAACCTCGGCAAAATCACTTGAATTATTTCAGGATCCGGACGGTTTCCATACAAGAGCTTGAAAACGTGAATTTTTCTTAAAATAAAGCTCGAGAGGTTTTCCATTCTTTGTTGATATATACTGAAAAGTTCTGTTTCTAATTTCGCACGATCCCTTACAACAGGGAAGGCTTTTAGTAGGGCAGTCTTGAAATTTTCGTAAATATAGGTGGGACTTCCTGCTTGACCCAAGAGACTTCTGCCGATACATTTGAACCAGTTAAGCGCTTGGCCCCTCAAAGCGCTGGTAGCTAAGGTAACTTTTTGAAACTCGTGCACGGGGTAGAGCATGAAGTGGTCATCCAATTTTTCCAAAAAACTGGTTACCTGTGAGTTTCCATTAAACGTTGCTTCTGGTTTCATCGAAACGCGCATGGTCTGGACGATGTACCCAAATCCTTCCAGAGCGGCAGCTGGCATTTCTGGATTCTGAGCCGTTTCTGCAGGCAGCACAGGTTCTTCTTGAAATTCGGCCATGGTTATTCTTCGTCGGGCGCCACTATCAGGTTCAATGTTTCTTCTAACCTTCTTCGGAAACATACAATGACCTGACTAGGAACAGAGAGCTTACTAAAGCTATGTTCACTAATTGTAGTAAGTAGACAGGATACAGACGAAGGGTATACAAGACCCTTTATTTTTCTTTATATACAATGACTTCCGTACTTCGGAATACAATGACCCTCCACTCGGGGTCTAACGTAAAAGGTATAAAAATAAAACTAAACTCTAATTTAACTTTAGAATAAGATTGGCCTTATAATAACAGGAAGCGTATGTAGCACAGAGACTGTGAACACTACAATACGTTTAATTTATCAAGAGGATTAAAACCTCTGGCCTGGAAGGCAAATAGCAACTGCGTAACTTCTAAGGTAAGCGGCCTGCTTCGAACTCACTGCTTCCTCTCTCTCTCTTGGCAAAAAGGCCACACTTAAATACTTGGCGTTCGCCAGACAACTTTGCATAAACTCCTTCACGCTTATAATTCTGGCCGGAAGTAGAAAATAAGAAGTGATAGTAAAGATTTAAAATAAAATAAACGTTAGTAAAACTTAAGATCCTTACAATACTATAATATAAATAGTTTTATTTAAGTCATTCTAAGAATCTACCGAGAGGTAAAATTAAGAAGAAAGAGAAAAATCATTATTCCTATTAGAAAATTTTACAGCTTTTGTATTTTAATTGAAAGCTTCCAAAAAACCTTCTAAACTCAAAACCCTTCATCAAAGAAAAAACAATAATAATAATTAAAGCACTTCTAATCACCACTTCAGAAATATGCAATCACTCGATTCAGGTAATGCGCTCTGCCCCCATTTCGGACATGCGCGGAACTGCTCAAGGTCGTAATTTCCGTAAACGAACTGTATGTTGTTGGTATTTTTGCTTTCAGCTCACTGGTGAAACAAACAATATTATTTCCCTCTGACTGCCTTTTGTGTCCCAAAAGAATTGTACCTTATTATAAGGATAGTTTCAGTCTTTTATGAGATCGTATATGATAATGGCTTCCAGGAAACCATAAATTACCTGTCTTTTAATGTCCATAAAGCTAATAATTTAGTTTATCTAAAAAAGCTGTAATGTAAATCATGATTATTTGATCTTTCTAGAAGGAAAAGGTATAATTAGGCTAGTTAAGTGGAATTATTGAAAGATTTTCATTAAACGTTTTTTAAAGCATTACTATCACATCCCCCATCTATAGTAGAATTTCCTTAATCAGAATTTTTATCGATTAATTTAGGAGTTTTTTCCTTCCGAAATACCCTATGAATCTGGCACTGAACAAAAATTCTGCAGTTAACTCTAAAACTATGCGACTGTGAACTTCTTGAATATGGATATTTTGTATAAATATATTTGGAAATTTTTGGCTATATACAGCAATTTGAAAAAAAGATAGCAGATAAAGTTATGTAGTCTACGAATATTAATATCCTTGAAACCACTAATCTTATCGTAGCTGAATTAAATGTACACATACGTTATTCTATTTTCCTCACTTATGAAGGTCAAGTAATCTCAAATTTGTTATTAAGAAGTTAAAGTTTGAAAAGCTGTTGGCTAACAAGTACTTGCTAACTTCAGCTAGGGTCATTGTCAATGGGAGAAATGTAGACAAAAGTAAACTGATACACTCAAAATTTAAGTGTATTATCTCTTGAGCTATTGCAATTTTTTCTTAACCTTCTAAATTACTAACTTCTCTAGCTAATTTAAGACAAATTCTGGTGTTATAACTATTTGTTTTAAGAGAATGTGATATGCTTATCTCTGTTTGAAAATTTTATAGTTCGAGCATTGTACTAAAACGAGTTCCTAAGATGCTTTTCATCACATTAATACAGCATTGCAAACTTTTAAGTAGTGCAATAATTTCTAGAAACTGCCCTTAATTATGCCGAACGTGATTCTAAGAAACGTTGTGACATTTCAAAAAATGTCGAATACTTTTTATGTGTACTGTAGATTTTTCAATTGTAATAATCGATACTTCGGTAGCTCGTTTAGGAGTATTATTTTAATAACAATCTGAATATCAAAGGTCATCGAATAATTGCTTAATATTTATGTAAGGCTTCATTTAACTTTGCCAAATACAGCGTCTCTGAGTATTATAAACCCAACTGGTCGTCAGAAGGCCTTAGGAAAATTATTCAGTTAAGCTGTTTCGATAGTTGGCCAAAGTTGAATAGTGCTGTTAATTCCTAGATATGGTGCACAAATGACTCTGATGATCATATTCCAAATTCACTTTTAGGAGTTTATAATTTCGGTGACCATATCATCAGCTGGACTAATCCAAAATTCTCCTCAAATCAATCAAAATCAACTTGGATTCTCAAATCAATCAAACTCAGCACGGTGGATCCTCAAATCAATCAAACTCAACACTCCTAGAACAACCAATAGATTTTGGGATACGGAAAATTCTTAAAGAGCTGTAAATGGTAACCAAGCATCTGAACATAATAGTTCCTTAACGAGCATTTTTACGCTACACCAGAACGCAACTATGTCACGGACATGTGTGAAAAGCATCTCTCGCGGACTATGGTATTCAATTCACGCAGCGTCTTTCATTTGTAAGCAAGACCGTTTCTGCTCAGATGCCACTGGTTTTCATCAAGTATCAGACATACCCTGCGCTGCACCTTTCCTTATGCGAGGCAAAAAGTAATAAATAATAACATACATTTCTGTCATAAAATAGTCGAAATACACCCTTAATACGATAAAATGGGGAATCCTAGAAGTCTCAGAAATTTCCAAAATGCTGTACCATAAATCGAGCTCCAACTAATAATTTTCGTTCAAGTTCAGTTGCATCTCTTCACATATTTTTATATCAGGATATTAAAATGTTTTTCGCGCTATTTAAAAATCTAACATATGGTACTGACGGCCATAGATTTTAATACGATGAGAGCATCACTTGTAAATTTCCATACTGCTCCTCCCATGACTTTTGGGACATCAATGTACATGACACAAAATTTTCATAACAATAGGATGGCTCTTTATACATCATGAATAAGTATTGCTATTTGTTGAGAAAAATAGCAGGAAAAGTCGAGATACCTCAAAACTTTATAAATATTGCAGTTTTTTTTCAAAAACGTATTATATTATTCAAAAGAACAAATTTACTACTTTTATTACATTAATAATTTTTTCCTTCTGTCTTACTTATTAGTTTATTCTAAATGTACAACATATTAATTATTTAAACTTATTGAATATACACAGTTGCTCATAAAAAGACTTTTAGAGGAAGGAGATCATGTCATTTATCATTCAAAATTTACTGAAGCTTACCAATCACTATCATAACGATAACAACTTTAAAGACAGCCTTATTAAGATAGCTAGCTAATCAGAGTATTCAGCACTTTATTTAAATAGAGGTGAACTCAATATAAAAAGTAAAAATGTCACATGTCATCATTTTAATGCATTTCGGGAGTAGAAACACTCATGCAAACAAACTAATAACGTCTCAGTACTTCCCATTATAACGCAGTCGCAACTTACGCTACACATTCTCGAAAGAGAGGTCAAAATAAATCTTGAACCAAACAAATTTAGAAGTGAAACACCTTCTCTTCGCAGAGACTATCAAGTTTTTCGAAAGAGACAAAAAATAAACTTAAAATCAACTATGCCCTCGCCAAGATTCACATTATGAAGCTCCAAACTGCTAGCTGTAGACAATAACCATTTACACCCCGAGAATGCGCTGAGGAATACGATTATTTCTTTACATTCCACCCCTTCTGTTTAAAAACGATTGATGAGAGACAGGAAAGAGACTCATATAACCAAATCCAGGTGGTGATAAATTATTATCCACCAAATCTTAATTCAAGTATAGCTGTATACGCTACACGATTATTTCAAACAGGAACTTGAAAAATAAATTTGGCTCTCTACAAGATTAGAATTATAAATATTTCAATTGGTAGCTGGACATGTTGTCTACTGACAGCGCGAAAACACGCATAGGAGATGCCATAATTCCTTCACACTCTGAACCATTCTTAAAAATACTGTAAATCTAATGCATAAATTTAATGCCTTCCGTAAGAAAGATTCAATTATTAATTTATATCCTGAAATAAATCAAAGCCATACATTCTTACAAAAGCTATAAAGTATACAAACAGTTTCCGAGCACTGTTTTATTAATACGTTGCACAGGAAAGCTTATATTATATTTTTAGCAATAGTTTCATATGCTACAATAAAGACAGCTATAAGTATTTAAACTAAATCGCTATGGTTTTGAAATAATTTTAATAAGAAAAAAAAAAAAAAAAAAAAAAAAACTAGGGCATTTTTCAAAAACTCAAAATATGGCAATTAAAACATGTTTCAGACTTATTTGTAAAAACAAAGCCCCTAAAATAAACGAAATGTTTCTTTCTATTTACTGTGCGATTATTTGAAGGTTATTTTTAAAAATGACAAATTTTAGACGATCGAATAATAATTATAAGATCCTTCGGCAGATTTATCATGTTATAACTCTCAAAGCAGATTATTTTTTAAAACTATTTTATACAATCAAATACCTTTTAGTACATTCACTAGGTAAAACTAGTAAACAATAGCATGCAAACTTTAATAAAATTGCGATAATAGCCCTTTGAGCTATCATTTTTACAATAGCATAGCATGCTTAAAAATCCTTTTTAAGAAAGACGCATTTTAATTAATGATTGTGGTGAAAAAAATGCAATGACGTTGCCGTGACTTGAACCTTGACCTATGGAATACGCGTCAAGTGCGCTACCGTTACAAAACGAATAAGGTATTCGGAAAGGAGAGAGAAAACATCTTATATAATTCCCCTTTTAAAGGATGACTGGGGATTATGGCACCCAATTCCTAAATCCTGGTGGTGACGAATTATTGTTCACCACCTTTTAATTTGAGAGCCACTGTAGTGTCGTTAGATTATTTTGATGCAGGATACATGAAAAAGTGTGCATTGCTCTCACCGGGACTCGAACCCTAGATCACTCGAACATGCGTCGAGTATTCTTCCAATTACAGCACGAAGGTATACGGAAAGGAGAGGGAAAATACCTCATATACTTCCCTTTTTAAAGGGTTAATAAGGATTAGGGGACCCACTCGCTAAATCCTGGCAGTTACGAATTATGGTCCACCACCTTTTAGTTCGGGCATCATTGTAGAGCCATTAGATATAGTTTGGAAGCAGCCCCTGTTCCTTTCAAAATATGTATCCAACACATACCGCAAAATACGCGCTGCTGTCTTCATTAAAAATACGATAATACTTACTGAAATACTTTCTGTGATAGAGAAATATCTGCAAATATAACATTTATAAATTGGTTTAACAACTGGTGGATAGTCATTCATTTGTAGGAACCAAATGTTATTATTTTCAGAATGCTATTGGCTTGATTCTATAAATACTCCAATTACTATCTTCCTCGTCGATGCAAATGTAGATTGGCTTTTTTAAGTTAATACCTCTGGCATTACTCCCGAAAGTAAATTTACTTCCAGACTTGATTGTATTAATAAGCTTACTATTAAAATCAACTTCATATTTACAAGCATTCTACCCTCGTCTAGGAAGACTTAAAATTGCAATATTGAAAAATAAAGTATTATGTAAAATTAAAAATGTCCCATTGTGTATACAAATATTATGATTCGTAAAATCTCAAAATTAAACATTAACATCCATGGCAGAAATAACTGGATAAGACACCACGACTTTAACATTAATGATACGGGAATAATTCTAGAGTATTATTGCTGTAGGGGTTTAAAGCAGAAGAGGTAAAAAATGTGCAATGAACTTGCCGGGACTCGAACTCTGGACCTCTCAAATACACGTCGAGTATGCTTCCGTTTGCGGGAAGGAGGGAGGAAATATCTTACATACTCCTCCTTTAAAACGGCGATTGGGGATGAGGAGACCCTGTCGTTTATCCTGGAGGTGATGAATTATCGTCCACAACCTTTCAATTCGCGCGCCACTGCAGAATCATTAAGCTTTTTAATGCTGGAGATGTGAAAATAAGTAACTAATATTTTTATTAAATTACAATTTTAGAATCCCTTAGGTATTAATAAAAATTTACGCAGTTCTCTTTTGATTATTTCTTTCCCACTCCACGTTTTATTTTATTTATATATTTTTGTAATCTATTATTGAGGAAAAAGTATTTTTATTAAAATGTCCTGTAATAAAATGACATTAAAATGAATAGTTAAAAATTTTGAATCTTTAAATTTAGTGTTATACAAAACATAAGTAATTTTTAAGATAATACTGGGTTTGAAGTAAATAAGAATCATAATACTTTATCATAAATGTTCCTCGTAAATTTTATATCCAAAACGCAGCATAGTATGATAAAAAGTAAAAACATCTGAATGCTTTCAGATTTTATATTACTCACAAAAGTTTTTTTTTTTTTTACACATACACGTTTCGAGAGTATTTGAGCTAACGCCGTTGTTTTATCCCAACGCGAGAAACATATATATATTTATGCAGATTCTTCATTATTTAATCTCTTAAAATATAACTCAGGGCGATAATATTAGGTGGCATTAGTTTCAAAAGTGAAACAGACATTTAAGTTTTCAACGCAAAATGCCAAAACGAAATTAATAACCCTTCTGGGCTAACGGCCTTTGGGGCTAATAAACAAAATCTGAAAGATTTCAGATTTTTCATTACGCCTAAACGAGCGCTTTTCACATTTACAGACACATACCCGTTTCAAGAGCATTTGGGCTTACGCCAGTTTGGGCTAAAAATATTTAAAAATAGCATACCTTTAGAATCTTCGATAGACTGTCTAGACCGCTGGAGATAAAAATGTTTTATTTCCTACAATGTTGCCACTGCTCGCTTTGAAATTGTTGAGTTTTTAATCAAAAATTCGTTGAAGTTTTACAGAATATGAAACAAAGAATAAAACAAATCTATATTCAAAATTCAGGCTTCCAGGTGCCCGTGTTCGGGTGGAGGAGTATGTTATTCAAAATTTGATGACTCTAGGTACCGTTGTTTTTCACAATGCGAGAAACATATGCAGTACACATTCATCTAGATTCTTCGTTATTTAGTTTCTTTACATACAATACTTTTATATGTAATATTTGGTGGCAACAATTTGAAAAGTGATTCGAACATTTAAAGTGATTTATTTAAAATGATATTTCGAGAATGATAGCCCTACTTTGTTACAAATTCATTATTTATTTACCAATAATGGGTATTTTTTATTCCTTAAATACCTTTTAACTGGCTTTATGAGATAAACATTTTGCACAGTTTTATGTCGCATCTGGACTATTATGGAAAACAGAACGTAATAAATGGTTGATTCCTGTCGGTATCGTAGTTACAATGCAAGCCATTATGCGCTAGAAATGTATGAATCAGTGTACTCTACTTTCTTTTAAAAATACTTTATAATATAAAACGGTTACGCATACATTCCTTTAATCGCCTTTTTAAATCATTCTCCATTGTTCAAATGAAAACGAAGAATAACCAGAGTAAGTTAAAAAATTATTAATACATTTTTTCTTATTATTACTATTTAAAAAATTAATATGTTTTAGTAATAATTATAGTTAATTAATCAATTATTAGTTAGAGATACTTAATACATTATTAGTTTTAATAAGAAACAAACCATTTGGAAAACTTCTCATCCATATTAAACAACAAGCAATTACCCGATATATTTTCCATCAGAGTTGTTAATTACCCTTAATTACGCCAAGTACAGGTCATGAATGTTAGCAGTGATTTAAAATGTGCATTCAGTAGTAGTTCTATCCTAATTGGTTCTCGAGGAGAAAAAAAAAATGTCCATAAACCATAAATTATTAAAACAGAACCTTGTAAAACCTTTGTTATAACAGAGAGAATTCATGACGTCATTGCTACTGGAAATGCTGTCCTTTTACTCTATCAAAACTCGTAACCATATTTAACCACTAGACCATAAGAACTGTAACCATCAATCTTATTTTACTACTCAACTTTTTGTTTAGGTGAGAAAGAGAAACATATTCAAGGTCAGCAGCATTAGACAGGACCCTCAAAGTATAAGTAACAAGAAGCGTCAAAATTCTAGAACTTCTTGATAATCCTCTCCAGCCAATAAATCAAAGAGAAGAAAATCTTTTCGGAAAGTATGTTTGGCAGTTCGGCAGGGAAGGTTCGTTTCGAATGGGTCGTCTGATCTCTTGGAGCGTGTCCGGTCGATCGGCAGCCCCATTTAGCTCTGACGTCGACAACGACTTTTGGGGAAGGGCATTATTTTACGCGTTTTCCCTTGGGTTTCAAAAATAATTGGAAAGGAACTCGGAAAGCTTAAGATGAGTTTTGACATAACTCCTGCACACATTCTCTTTCCTACGAATGAAGAAGAAAGTGGAATCTCCTTCTATTCCTGAGATTTAAGTGGACATGACTAAAACTTCCAATTCCCTAATCAATAAATTTTTATTTCGAAATTTAATGAGGTAAACTGCTAATTAAATAAAACATTTTTCCAAAGATACATCATTTTCTCTCCGTTACATATTTTATTGGCTACTGAGTAATAGCGAAAGGATAAAGATTGTCTGCAACAGTATGATACCAAGTATACAAAAAATAAAAATTCTTAATTACTTTTTCTGTATCGAATATTTATAAGGTCTCTTCTTTCATATTCCTGGATTCTAGATCAGACTTCGTAACATATATGTCGGAATCGGATCATTGAAGTTATCTTTCTGTAGCGCAACGCAGTATGTTTTAGAATTCTCGGCTACGCCACAAACAAGAGAAATTCTGTTACTACTGATTAGTTGTATAAAAAAATTTATTATTAGTGGTAAGGAACAGACATATAAAATATTATTAAATGCAACGAATAACGGATTACAAAGCGAATATTGAAAAACAGTGAATATTATTTTGGTAATTTAACTTTTAAATTTTGCTACTTTCAGTAGAATCAATACGAAAGCATTGATGAAAAACAGCACTGCGTCCTTCTGTGAGCTCTTTTTGGGCTCCTTATAAAATAAATTAACTCTGTAGAGGCATTAGGAATTTTTTCGGAGCAGGAGAGATGAAAAATAAGCAACGCCTCCACCGGGGTTCGAACCACGGGCCTCTCGATTACGTGTCGAGCGTGCTGCCCACTGCACCACGAAGGCATGCTAAGTAGGCGGGAGAAATACCTTACAACTTAATGAAAAAATTATTTTAGCCTTAAAGGGAGAAATAACTCTTTGGTAACCAGAAACTTGGAAAAACGATTTGTAATGTAAGACTTAAGAAATATGTTCCCATCCACTTTAATTAAAGGTTTTAACATCCATTTTGATCATAGAAAGAACGCTTTCGTCTGATTGTGTACAGAAAACGAAGTGCAAAAAGACATATTTGTGCTTCCTTTAGCCGGAAAATCTGATCAACCTGAGAGATTTAACAATCACATAGTGCAGTAGTAGTGAGGCATTGAATATATGGAGGGCATTTGGGGTTGTTACCGTTAAAACATAGAAACAAAATGCTTTTCAAGGATAGCACCTTAAAATGAATAATTCTGTGAGATAAAGAGGCGAAATGAAAAGTCCTTGGAAAAAAAAGAGAATGAAAAGATGCATCGAGTTATTCGAAGCGATAAATGTATTACGAATTTTGAAGATGATAAGATCGTTGTTGGGGTTTTCTTTGGAATACTGGACCATCTTATCCATGGGCTGTATCTTAAATCTGTTACATGAATAACATGAAAGTTATATAGAAAGAGTGCCTAAACTCAAAGTTTAAAGGGCAGAGAAATTATTGTCGCATCACTTCACACGTATTTCACTGTTACAAGCGCTTTCTATCGCGCTTTTGGATTTTACTTTGATCCTAAATCAAAACGCTGAAATGGAAATCCTTCTTACCCCATCTTAAGAGACTGAAATGGCACGACGTGTTGGCTGAAAAGG
The DNA here is from genome assembly GCF_044657685.1 of Stegodyphus dumicola. Lineage (NCBI taxonomy): Eukaryota > Metazoa > Arthropoda > Arachnida > Araneae > Eresidae > Stegodyphus > Stegodyphus dumicola. The sequence continues at coordinate 188,292,003 of NC_140769.1, read as the reverse complement.
CACCGAAAAAGCCTCTTCTGGGAAAGTCTGAAAACGGACATAACAATTTTCTGTGAAACAAGATGAAAGGTATGCAGAAATTAAACAGGCAGACATTTCGTTCTGTAAATATAGTACTAAACATTTATAATTATTAATAATCTAAGATGTTCTAAATATATTTTCACCTCCTTATAATTTTTATAATAATATTTTTCATTCTGTAATTTATTACGTAGTAAGAATGTAACGTATGCAATAATTAATAAGTGGTATTTTATTGTAGAAGTAGCCAGCTCATAAAACATTGGTGAATTTGAAAGACTGGGCAATTAAGATTGCTAATTTTAAGCTGGAATGGCTTCTTTAATACGAATATAGTTGAACAGACATAAAAATATGTTTTCAGGATTTTTTCGTATTTGATAATGTTTCAGGTCAACAACAGAATGTCCATTTCTCTCAGAAACAAGATTTATATACACATTCTTGAACACAAATTTTTATAAAAATGTTTTGTTAATTGTTTCACTTTTTGTCAATAGATGGCTCCAACCTTTTTCTCTCTATTGTTATCGCGTGAGCACAAGTTTGTCCTTATTCACCCCTACAGCTGAAAAAGATTATTTCAAACCTTCAAAACCAGTCCTGTAAGTTAATATACTTACGCTGTTTCTTACTTCTTGAGTATCTCCAGCATTTCAAAGCAGTTATTATAAACTTCTAGTAAAAACGCACAGTTGAATATTCTGCATGGTCGACTGATTCTGCATGAAGATGTTAAGGGAATTCTCCATGTTAAATGTGAAAAGAAGTTTAAGTCAAAGTTTAAATAGCATATATTTTTCTTCTGGAAATACAAACATTCTAACCTTTTTATTCATATGTTACTGAACCTAACGTTTTGTGCGTCATTTTTTGAAAATGGAAATCACAAACGTATGAAATTGCATAATATGAAGGTTATTTAAATCCTGTCAAATTCTCCATTGTCTTTGTTCAAACTGATAAACAAAAAATTGGCTACAACTGTGAATGTAACCAAACAACGATAAATATGTACGCTTTTAAACTTATGATTATTATAAAAATTATTATAAAATTTAAATCAACTGTACTGTATGAAACTGCCTTAACTTTTTATCTCCTTAGAAAAGGTCGCCAAATATTTTTCGCTTTTCAAGAAACCTTTAGCATAAAAATAGTTATATATATAATGCGCAATATATTCATGCAACTTTTTCTGTAATAAGATATGGAATATTCAAGACTACTTTATATTTTATCTCCTATTTAAAGATAAAAATGCTTTCTTAGCTAAGTTAATTTGAATAGAGAAAACGTAATTAAACTTAGCTTATCTTTTTGTTGCTGTTGTTTCTTTAAGTACCATATTTTTAACCTTTTACGTATTTTAAAAACACTTCAGATCTTAGTAACTTTCTTTTAATTTGCTTAAATAAAACTGGATTTTATTTTTTATAAGTACTTTCGACCAAAAAAGAATTTATTCCTTCAAATATATTAGCTCTTTCGAAAACTCTACAGAACCCTAACAAAATTCTAAGGTTCCAGAAAATCTTATATAAAGAACTTTGTAACAGACATTAAAATAAATGAAACACGTTGTATATTTGGTTTTAGGTATATAAAAACACATATGAAAATTTCTATGATTCCATATTCTTTTCTATATTGATGTTTTTTAAAAAGTTTTAGCAATTTATATTTTTAAGTGAATGAATGAAATGATGTTATTTGGCTTAACGCTACCGGTGTTTATGAGGTCTTCAGACTTGATGGATTCTCTGAAATGAGCTGTTATTGGAAATTAGAATAATATCGCTACTTGACTGTGCCCACGGGTCGACAAAGATACCTTCTATGGTGATGTCACTATCGATTGAATTAAAGATCCTCTTAATCATCATTCAGATTACGTATATGTTATGCTTGCACAAGTATGCTTTGTGCGTAATAATAATAGAATTTCGACACGAATATTAGATAAAATAGTAATCACATTATTGTAATTAAACCTCAGTAGATAATACGTGAAGGAGAATTTTCTAATGAAACTTTCTAAACTTTCTAATGCGTCATGTTCAAGACATGTGTATCAGGGCCACTGCACATATTGAAAATTCAGTCTTCCCGAAAGTATTTTTGTGGACACACTGATGCAAAGCGATAAAGTTAAGTCATAAGTTAGTGTTCGAGATTTTCAAACAATAAACGATGAAAATATAAATTTCATTTGTGTTGTTCGAGGATGCATTGAATTTTCTTCGTTATTTATCTGTGTTGAAAACTTAGCGTCTTGAAAAAAGGATTTTTTTTTTTTTTGCCTTTTGATGTTTCATTTCAGTGTTACTGTTCGAAATTTGATTAATTCTTCCTTGCACATACTTCTGGATTTCAAACTGTGCGTTGAAATACATCCTTGACCTCTTTTTTTTTAAAAAAAAAAACCTGTTTCACGAATTTAAAATTTTTTTTTATTTAAGATGTCTTTTTCCATGTATGTTCCTTTGCATTTACAAATGTCATTAGAGTTTCAACAATCCTTATACGATGTGTCTATACTACGTCTGTAACCATTGTTATGCAATAACCTATCTATATATTACTGTTACCAAAATGTTTGTCCTTTGGTTGAGCCGCTCCGGATTATATAACCATTACAGAAGACTGATTTAGATTAAAATCACCCGCAAATAATAATTATTTGCGGATTATTTTAATATAACGGGTCGGTCAAACAACAAGAATCAGCGTTATGTATGTAAATTTTGCAAGACTAATTTCTGTGGTTTAACTATAGAACCATTTTCCTTAGTTGCCTATGTGAAAATGATGGTTTAACTATAGAACCATCTTCCTAGTTGCCTATGTGCAAATGATGGTTTAACTACAGAACCACCTGAACCGTTATTGGAAACCTAAAAGTTTACCTAAATCATTTGCACTTACACAGCTGAGGAGGATGGTTCTATAGGTAAACCATCAAAACTAGTTCTCCAACATTTACAAATATTACGCTGATTTTTATTGTTTGAATTCTCCCATAATAAACGACTGGTTGTTCAGCTACCGAGTGTAATTTGAGCCATGGATGATTGCAACTGAAATATCTTTGCGTAATATACTTGAAGTCTGTAGGTCCAAAAGCTCTTTCTAGGGGCTGATGTTGATAAAAAAAAGGTTCAAAACTTCTGGACTCCGCTCCGATAGAAGACCATGCCAAAGATATCTATCACAGCTTACATTTGATCTGGCAATGTTATTTTATCCTAATAACCCATACAGAGGTGAATCTAACTATCACTATGCCTGAGAACAATGATTAAGTCTTGAGAAGGTTAAGATAACAGAAATTAGAACAAGCTACGCTCTTGTTCTATAAATTCCACAACTTGGGGTAAGGTAACATAAAATAGAAAAGTCGAAATTAAATTAAACGTTAAACAGTAGTCAAGGGCTACACTATTAAATATTACTGGAGGCTGGCTCACTAACTCTACTGGATCGTCGGCAGAGATAAACCGCAAAGCCAAATAATTACAACTCTTAGAGCTGGCACAAAACTTACCACCTAGAGCGCAAGCTATGCTAGAAACACGCTCTGTTTCAAACTCAAAAACTTTAGTTTAAATATTGGCTATTAAATTGATTTCTGGTGAGTACTACGAAAAGGAGAAGTTGTAGTAAAACTTGAAATCGTAAATAACTGATTAATTAACATAAGATTCCCCACAAGATGTATTTTCATGAATATTAACTTAGTTTTTATGCTTAGCTGCAGAAATGTAATCCTCATAGGTACAATCTGTTACATAACATTGTCTCTGGATCACACTGATATGTTAACGAATAGATTTTACTCAACGTTTACTGTAGAAAATATTCATATTTTCCCAGAATTTTTATAATAAATGGCCAACTTCTGCCAAAATTTGAGGCAATCCACTTAAATAATTTCCTATCTTTTATTAAGATAAAGGGAGAGCAAATTCTTTAACATAAAACAAATTGTTAATTTTGAAAATTTCTTTAAATGTATAAGTTTTTATTTCTGTTTGAAAAGATCACTGTTGTTAGAAAAAACACGGAATATTTGGTGGAACTCTCATATGATTTTTCTCTTAGAATGCGCTCCATATAGCTACATCACTGCTAATAAATTTATTATTTGCAGATTATGCAAGTTTCTATAATTGAAAGCATCACAGACTTGTATTCTTGTGATGCAAACACATCATCAGATCTCTTTCCGCATTTACCGCAGAACCCTGATTTGACTCCATACGACTTTTCGTTTAATTCAGTAAAGGATGGGCTTGGAAGGAAGTGGTGCTTCAATACCCATGCTGGTCATGCTGTCAAAGTGTAGCTTAGATTGACCGATGGGGACTTTTACGTGACATAGATACGCAGACATGTTGGGCATAAGATAAGATGTATAATATTTAATAGTGAATTAGCGTAAGATTATTGGAAAAATCGCAAAAGTATGTTCAATAACAGTTCCAATTTCTTTTTTTAACTGGACTATAGCCTAAATTAAAACAATAGGAGGCTTATGTTTTGATTTCATTTGTATTATCGTCTGTATGATTTCGATAATTCTTACAAAAGCTTTGTCGAGGATAAATGAATTACTAAATTAGCTTGGTATCTTTATATTCTGAAGCTAAGGATGTGTCATAATTTTACATCTGGTCCCTTTTCTCTTTTTAATAAAAATTCAGTTGGCTTGTTTTCTATTTTTATTTCTGTTTATTTCTGATATGCTTATTTAATTCCTTTGCTTTTGAGAACAGATGAAGAGCTTTGTCTTTTCTCGAGAAATTCATTTTTCATTTTTCGCAGCTTTCATTTTAAATTTTCAAGCTATGCTTAATTTTTTGTTAGTGTTCTTTTCAATAAATTGTGCTACAGACATACCTTGACTATAATTGCATTTTCTAATTGATTGCTTTGTTTTTTGCATGGCCTGTGCTTTAAAACTTTTTTTTGTTAATTTCATAGAATTTTGAATGCACCACTATACGAATATTTCTAAATTGAACGATTCGCTTTTCATAACTGGTTGTGCTATAGCGTTTTGAATCGAACTGTATACCGTTAATCCGCTGAAATTAGATTGTTTTCGTGTATGGCCATTATAAATGTGTATCAAAATTTTTTCAGACTAGCTCTTTAACTTGCTAACAACTGACAACATGATCTTGCCTTTGCAGCTAAACCGTCAGTCTTGATAAGAAGACACGGACAGTAGCTATGTTAATATCGGGAATTGTTACTGTTGTGTTTTTCGATCAGGTTTGCCTGGTAGTTTATGATTATATTACAAACAGAAAGGTGGAACAAAGAGCCAACAAAGAATTGTGCATTAAAAGTGAGCAAATCAGTCACATAAACTCTGAATATGCATCAGGCAAGGATACAGTGACTAGGGAAAGAATCGTACGCAACGTTTCGAGTAGCACAGACTTTCGAAAGGGAAAGAGCACCTTTTGAAGGCAAGTGACCTGGATGATCTTTCAGTATCAACGAGAATCATCTTAAGATGATTAGCGTTTCTGTTAACATTGTTTATGTTTCATATGGCTCGACGCAAAGTCAGAACTAAGTATGCGAAGGGTCACTGCTAAGTTTCCTTTCCAGCTGCGCACCTCTGAGAAGGAACATCTCATCGCAATGATTCAAGGTGTTCATAAGCAAGCTACGGATGTTCCACCATACGTTAAAGGAACTTTGGAAACGGTGCATTGATGATAGAATTGACTAAGTGCAAACAAAATAAAAATTATCTTTCAAATTTAGTCTTTGTTTAAAACTCTGATGCAATATGAGAATATATAAACACAGTTCATGAACTTTTTGTCTTAAATTAAATTTAAAAATACGTTTTCGGAACCAAACCTGTAAATAGTTCTATCTCATTACAAAATCAATTTGTTCACGTCTTAATTCTCATGGCTTTTAAAATTATCAGAAAACATATGAAAGAAAGAAAGAAGAAACTAAGAACATCTGAATTCGCGTTCATTATTTATATCGCTAAACATTAATCTATTTTCTTTTAAATTATTTCAAATGCTTTAGTTACGAAGATGTTCACTTAAATGGCATTAGATACGTATGTGCAATGGAAATGCTGCTGTAATACTCGTGATTTCAATTCGGACCGAATTATGTGCTTCCAACTCAGAAAAAGAATTTATTTATTCTAACATTAGAATTATTATTGCAGTTATTTATTCTATAATTACAATCCTATTGAATTATTCTCCCAAAGGAGCGTTAGCTCAGAAACTAATTTTGTTTTGGCATTTTTCTTTGGCTCACTTTAAAAGTCTGAATCCCTTTTCAAACTGTTGCCACCAAATATCAGAGTCCTGTATTATATCCAAAGAAATTGAATAATGAAGAATCTGTATGAATGTTTTTCGCATTGCGAAAAAATAATGATACCTAGATACAATGATACCTAGAGACATCAAAATTTTAATAACGTCCTCCATTCGAATATGGGCATCTGGAAGCCCAAATGTGGAATTTGGATTTGTTTTATTATCTAGTTCATATTTTGTAAAACATTAATGAGTTCTTGATTGACTAGCTCAATGATTTCAAAGCGTTCCATTAAAATTAACATCACGTTCATCTTCAAGCCCGGATATTTTATGCACGAGATTCCTTTTATACTACTGTTGAATCTATTTTTATGATTTAAGTACGAAAAACATAATATTTAATAAATAAAAGTAGCACACAAAACGCTAAAAAAGTTCAAAAACGGGCGTAGTATAAAACCAGAAAGCTTTCAGACTTTTTTATATGATTTGTCAGCAATCTCTGAAATATATTTTTAACTGCTTTTCAGGTGCTAGTTTATACTAGTAATTATTAAGCCGATGTAACTTCAAAAGTATTTTAGGCATTCTTCTAATTACCATTCTTTAAAAATAAAATAATCAAAAGTTTCTCAAACGACGTTAGTAAATATATAAACTAGAATGCTTAACAAGAAATTAGCATTTAAAAAAACTGCCTTTCATACAGAATTTAAATTGAAGTTTATTTCAAAAAACGCCCTTTATAAGTAAACTTCCTTGTTATGCAAATGTCTGCTAGTTCAAAGATTTATTAAACGTAATGTGTTTAATAAATCTTTACATTTTGTATAATAATGCGTTAAAGTTTTATTGTTATTTTTTATTTTCATTAACTTATTTCATTTTTACTTTATTGAATTACAGCTACGCTAGTCACATTAATTTTATATTACATGTAACTCTACAATTTGTCTCTTTTGCATGCGTCTTTTCAAAAATGTTAAGTAATTCTTGTTTTCATCACAATTTTCATGTGTGAACATGTTCATTTCTGTCAAATTACTAAATTACCACAAAGAGATTGCCTTTACGAATTTGGGTACATGTTCCTTAATTTAAAGCCTCTTTCAGGGAAAATTATATTAATTAAGATTCACATTAAATAAAATAAATATTGTATCATAAATTTCTTTTTAAGGTAACTATTACTCCTTATGAAACAAAAATCAAATGTTTTGGAACTTTGTTCTTCGTGAACCTTTATTTTAAGAAATAAATTTTTGTATTTTATTTTTGTATTTATTTACTTTTAACTAGCCAGTACTCATAATGTAAAATTATGGAATTATGATGTAAATTAAAATACGTTTTAAGTACAGAACGCACATATATATCGTTATATTACCGTTATAATTCATTATCTAATACTATGATGCACCACTTAAAGTATCAAAAATAGTAATAAAAAAAAAATCTGAAATGTTTCAGATTTTAAATTACGTCCAAAGGGGCGTTTTTTAACATTTTGTGTGTTACCTTTCTTTATTAAATATCATGTTCCTCGCACTTAAACCATAAGATCCAGTTAACCATAACATTAAACCATAAGAACAGCAATATCGCAAAATAGTTTTAAAACGAGCATATCTTTAGAATTTCCGATACAGAGACTCACGCGCTGGAGATAAAAATGTTTTTTCTGCACAACGTTGCCATTGTTCGCTTTGAAATCCTTGAGTTTGTTAATCAAAAATTCGTCAAAGTTTTAAAAAATAGGAAATCGATCATAAAACAAATTTCAAATTTCAAATTTGGTCTTCCACATGCTCATATTCGTTGGAGGACTACGTTATTCAAAATTCGATGACTCTATGTACCGTTGTTTTATCACAATACGAGAAATATACATATATTTATGCAGATTTTTCATTATTTAATTTCTTCAAATATAATTCAGGACTCTAACATTTTGTGGCAACAGTTTGAAAAGTGAACCGACATTTATGAGTCCGACGCAAAATGCCAAAACGAAACTAATAGTCCTTCGGGATTCAAATCCCTTTGGACTAATAATCTTTTGATTTTCGGAATTATTGATTAATAACACTTGATTTCCCCTCGCTACATGGTTTAGAGTTCAAAAAATTAGTTCTGAATCAGATAACTGAAAAAGCTTAAATTTAAAATAATTGAGAATATAGAAAAGTTTAGTTATAAAGTTAAAAATTATTCTGAAGAGCGCTGTAATATGAATAAAGGAAATGCAGTTACATCCAAAAAGGTGAAAAGAAATATTTATCAAAGGCTGAATCTATTAAAATAATTGACAGTTATCAAAATAAATGCGTTTCTTCATCAGTATATGAATCACTAAAATGCAGAACTTTCTTCTTTGCAAAACTGAGAGGAGCAAGATAAAAGGAATACAAGGTTAGTCTCTATAGTAAAAATTATATCTCATGTGATTATATGACAAAATATATTTGAGCTAAACCACATTTCTTCGAACACAGTTTTGCGAAGCGTTATCTTAAAATGTTAAATACATTTAACATTGTTTTACCTAAAGAACTGTTTAATAAGAATACCTATAACATTCAGGTAACAACAGCTACTCATTACACAACAGCTACCATTCACTTTTCTCATTATTATAAGGTAACGTAGACTTGTAATTTACTATATTTTCCCTACAGGGTTTATTGTCTCTTCAAGTCATTTGAGAAGGAATTTCGTAATACTTTGATAATATTACGATTTTATTATCAAATATTTTTATAGGAACTAAAAGCATTTATTTTCACTATAAAACATTAAGCTAATAAAATATAAAGAATAGATTACTTGTAATTCTTGTTTATAGGAAACATTATCATTTACATATAGCAGTATCAAATTGTTTTACATTAACCAAGTTATATGAAATTTTTCTATTCTTGCAGAAAATCTTCTATATCAGAAAGTAATATACAGAAGATAATGAAATAGTTTAAAAAAACTTTTATTTTTTAATAAAAAATAGTCTTTCTATCACAAAAGGTGAAAACTATAAATCACGCAAATCTTTGTGCCAGTTTTTTTATCCGGCTCCTTTCTAAGATAGAATGTTGCCAGTAATATTTTTGATGTCATACCAAGATATTTAATTTAAACATATTGAAAACTTTATTAAAGCTTTCATTTATTTCATTAGTTCAACATTTGTTAATCATTCTTGAAACCTTTATTTGCGGTACTATTTTTCATGAGTCTTTCCACATCATTCTTTCAACTATCAGACATCATCATTCTGTACTATCAGAAAGACTCTATACCTCAATATTGTTGGATGGGCATTTACCTCTTGCTTCAGCTGAGTAACCAACTACTGATTGAAAGATATGTTTCATATTCTTAAATCCAATACAATTTTCTGACAAGGTATCTTAAACAAAAAATTTTATTTCCGGTTCCACAGATAATAGACAATACATTACGAATAATTAATAGGGTAACCATTGCATATTTCTGAAACAAACTAAAGACAGAATTACCAGAATACCCATTATGTATTTTTAGACTTCATTATTCTTCCAATTTATGATACTATTTTGTTAATCCTTATTATATTTCCAAACGTGTTAAGAAATTCAAAATATTTCGTTTTTGAAATGTAGACAATTTTCCTAAAATGAAATGATAGAGGAAAAAAGGAAAAGAAAGTGTTTGGACTCAAAGCAACAAAAGACACTGAATTATTGAAGCGCCATTACTATAATCATACTTATAAACCCCAAACAGCAGAACTTTCTTTATCCCGCCAAATTCCACCTACATTTTTCCTGCCGCTATATTACGTGACACAGTCCCCTGCTCTCCATATGGGATGACACGAAAGGGTTGTGACGGAAATGCCTACTCCGGAAATGTTTCCATCAACTTCAGACGACCAACTTGTGGCCGATTGGCAGTTTTCCGGACACTTGTGCCGTTCCAGATCCGGGAGTCGGACAACTAAATGGGACGAGTGCGTTTTCTGTGAAAAGCGGTGGGAAAGCTTCGGGATTTTTTAAAAAATGAATGAGAAGACATTTCAGAAGAAAAACGAGAGGTACTTACGGCTGTCTGTCCGGGGGTTAATTTTCTTTTTGCCGTGCTTGGGCGGCATTTTTCGGAAAGAGAATCCTCAAACGACTGAAGCGGCCGCCGGCTCCCAGGATCACCTTGACGCCGGGGTTGCTGCACCGCTGATGGTTGCGCCCTCTCGTGGCGAAAGTCCTCTCGCTTTTTCATCTTGGACTTCGCGTTCTCCAGGAAAGAAAACTTGGAGACGACTCTGGAAAAGAAAAACTGGAGACTTTAGATCCATTCATTCACTCTCGTGGGTTATTAATCTGATTGGTTATAAGCTTTAAATAAAAGAAAAAAGAATTGAAAAAGAAATCATTTTAGTCTTCATAATCCGCGACTGGTGAAAGAGAAACTAAATTTCTTTTCTTTATAATTAACTTTTTCTTCTTACCGATTAAGAGAAGTAATCTTTAAATATATTTACATTTTATTTATTTGTTTTACATATCTTTTAGTGCTTGCAATTATAAAGGACATTTACGAAAGGATAGATTGCTATTTTTCCTACATTTGTAGACACATTAGGTTGTTTTCGAAGCAGGAGACATGAAAAATGAACAGTGCCCTCGCCGGGACTCGAACCTCGGACCTCTCGAATATGCGTCGAATGTACTAACCATTACATCACGAAGGCATGCTATGAAGACGGGAGAAATACCTTATACATTGATCCTAAAATATTCATTTTTTTCTATGAATCACTTTTCCACGTTACATTAGATATACTAGATTTTAAGCTTCCTTAACTGTGTCTTAAAAATCAACTTTCGTTTTAATAAAGAGAGCTAAATATTTACAGATGCGTTTTTGAATTCACATCTCCAATACTTGAATAATTTTCTTGACGGCATTCTTCTTTGCCGCATTCTTTTAACAGTATCCCTACACCAGTTGTTGGCTATTACGATGCTATTCCTGAAAAGTACCGATAAATTTGTTTTACAGACGGAAGTAAAATGAATGATAAGGCTGGCCTTTCTTTGTTGTTACTAGAGATAAACAAGATACTTCAAGCAGTACAGTCCTTCAGGTACTGTACTTTGTCCACTATTTTTTCAACTATTTTTGTACTTTTTCAACTACTGTTTTTATGAGTACTTTGTCCTTCAGGCTTAGTTGCTATGCTCTAAACCTTGCTATGAAATAGATTCAAAATTCTTGTAGTGGTTTGAAATCAGTACGCGTTTGGATGTGTAGTGATTATCTTTCTTCCTTATAATTACTATAGAAAATTAGCATTCTAGAACCTTGCTGTTGAAATTTAGGTCATTATTAAGACTTCGCAAAACCTCGATATCGGCATTCATTTTGCTTACGTTCGTGGATACAATGGAAGTTTTGGAAAAGAGAGGGCTAAAACTCTAGGAAAGTTAGCCACGAAACTTCACATAATCTTCGTGTTCCTGATTATCACAGGAAGCTGTTAAAGCTGTTTGGAATTCCTTCAAGCTCTTTGTGCAGCTGCGGTGGCATGATGAAGATGTTAATCATATTCAACTTAAGTGTGTTCATCTTGAGCAGTACAGAAAGATACTTAAGGCCAGTTTGAAGCACCTGTCTGTATCTTGGCCGTTACTGTTTTATGAACTTTTACGGACTAAAGAAACTATACTTCTCCTTCCTGGATTTACATTCTCAATTTAGATTATTGAGTTATCTTTATTTTGTTACTTTATTTTATTTTATTTTTCTTATCATTTTTTCCTACGTTTCCCTTTTGCAGTGCTATTGTACACTTGTCTATTTTGTTAATGGTAAAATTTACTTGTGTAATATTTGTGGTGTGCTTTGTGGAACACTAGAATTTCGAATTAGAATTAACAAAAAAGAACATCAAATTGCCTTCCCAACGCAAAACAAGGACATTTTAAGGGTAGTATTTAATTTCTTGAACATTGCCGTTTCAAATATTATTTCATACGTTTTAATTGCGTATTATTTAACATAATTTAATGAAGAATTATTTCAGACTGAAAAGAAAATTAAAATTATCCCAAAAGCGACATTTTATCTTAAATGACTAACTTTTCAATAATCACTGAAGTTCTGTGTATTTCAAAGGAAAAACCCTTTATTATTATACAATTGTTTTCATTTTTCTCTTCATCTAGGACAGCAAAGATATTTTTATTGCCTACTTAGATAATAAGTCGTAAATCGAAATATAGCTATTAGTACATGTCAAAATTTGAATATGATATGAGTCTGAGTAAGTCGTTATTGGCATTCATACCATCTGAGAAAAAATATTGGAATCAGGTTTAGAGATTCTTAGCATGTTAGTTGCTTGATTAATAAGTTTTCCTTTTTTCCTCTCGAGAATTTAATTTTAATTTATGCTGTTACAGAATGGCAACAATTAAAATCATCTTTCGCATTTTCATGCATACTTTTTGTTCTTAAAGTATTTCCACTTACCAAATACAAATACTACACTTGCTTAAATAGTAAATGTTCTTAACCGTAAACGTAAATCTTACTTGCTATTTAACAGTAAGCATAAATCTAAAAATAAGATTTTGGAATAACTTTGGTTAAAAAAGTTCATACATGTTTCTTGAAATTATTTTCATTTTCATTTTTATTTTAAATGAAGCAATAAAAATTTGGCTTTATAGCACAGCAGTATGGCATTTAAATTTTGTTTTTCTTACAGTGATTTGGTTTAAAATCTTTTTCCAAGTATTTTTTCCTACAGAAAAGGAATAGGAATATATTCAAATTCATTGTAAAATTACGATGAGGAAAATCCTTGTTTTCAAATAGAGAATATCTGTCTGCAAATTGCACTTTTATAATTAATGTATTTAACTACTTACATTGAAATTTATGAAATTATCGCTTTTAAAGATGGAAAAGGTTTTATTATCTCTTGAAATGTGTTATATTTTAATTAATAACAATCCTAAGCCGAAAAATGAATTTTTCAGTAATTTATTTTTAAGGATCTTTCCATGTAATTCTAGAAAAAAACTTTAAACTTTTTTAGTATACATAAGGATATCTTTTGAAAAGATTTCACAGTATATCCAAAACGTTTTAATTTAATAATTACGCCAGCATAAAATTGCACAATTATTTTACGTCAATGGCGGTTGCATTTTATTCCAATCACTGAATGCAAAGCAAAATACCAAGCTTAATATAAAAAAAAAAAACTGAAAGTATTCAGATTTTATATTACGCTCAAAGGGGAGTTTTTTAACATTTTTTGTGTTACATTTATTTATTAAATATCACTTTCCTGTCACTTAAACCATAAAACTCAGTTCAACAGCAATATCGCAAAGTAGTTTTAAAATAAGCATATCTTTAGAATTTCCGATACAGAGACACACTGGCTGGAGATAGTTCCCCGCCCCTCCGAACAGTGTTGCCATTGCTTCCTTTGAAATCATTGAGATTCCTAATTAAAAACTCATAAATACTTTACAAAATATGAAATAAATAATTAATTATAATAATTAATATGAAATAAATAATAATGAAATTACAAACTGATCTTGGCGTGCAGGTATCAGTTTTAGCTCTTGAAATAATTTTAAGGTCAGCCTTTACGATAACTTTATCAATTTAAACGTTAGTCTCTCTAAATTAATAACACAGAACATAAAATTTTATATTCAAATCAAAGTATTCAAAATGGAAAAGTCGAGTAATAGAAAACAATTGCTTTGATATAATCTCATAGCAAATTAATAACACATATTAATAACATGTACACTTATATAATAAAGAGAATATTTAATTATTCCAGACTTAGCAAGCATTTATTTTTGTTTATATCCCCCTTGCAAGGTGCGGAGTAAATGTTTTTTAAAAGGCAATGTTTTTGCATTTGCCAAAATACAAAATCCACTTACTGAAAACAATAAACCCTTCCCTAAGGAGTTTAAACATTTTATTTAATTTCTTCTCAATTCATTTAAATCACAAGTCAAACGCGTGTGTTCGATGTTATCGTCATGCGATGATTTGTACGTATTGTACGTACTTTATTTTTACCACGATATTTTCGAAGACGACGTTTTTAAACTACGAAGTTTTTGAACCGGTTTTTTTCGACCACGATGTTTTAGAACTGTGATGTTTTCTTTTTGCTTTCTTTTCTTCCACGATGCTTTTGTGCCACAACGTTTTTGCCTTGCGTTGTTTTCTACGCGACGTTTTGAGCTGTAATTATAAATATATGGTGAGCTGAAAGTCTTCTTTTGTGTTACGGGAGAGGTGTAGGAACACCTCCGGGATGCACTCCCTCAAAATTGGGGTGAAAGTAAAAGTTCAACCTTCTTGAGGCTCTGGCAAACATTCTTCCATGAAATTTGGGGATAAGATAACAACAACAATAACAGTATGTATTCAGCCTAATCCATTGAAATAGACTTCAAGGAATAGTTGAGTTTTTCCAATTAACTATGCCTTGGAGCCATTTGACCTATTTTATTATCATATAGGTATATTATTATAGGTAACATACAATTAACCTATTTTATTGTTATATAGGTATATTATTATAGGTAACATACCAATTAAATATAATAAACTATAAACAATTAACTTGACAATAAAAAATTTTAAAATTAGGAAATAAGAAAGAAAGAAATATTTGAAATAATAGTTACTTCATCAACTGAAAGGAATATTAATTTAAAACGTAAGAAAAATATGTAATACACAAAATGCTTCTTCTTTATTTTTCATTCACTTATTTTCCACAAAAAATATTTCTCTTCTGTTGCTATTAAACATGATTGTTGGTGAATCTTCAAAAGTAAATTCATTTAAGACCCTGAAAAACAAAATATATGCGATAAAATCCCTCAAGCGAAAACGTCTTTACCTAAAGAATGTTTTTAAAAATATGATGATTTATTTGTCACTAGCTATGTTGGCACATTTCCAACATAATATTACTGAATGCCTTTAAAAAGAACATTTGTGTTGTTTATTTTTACATGTTTTCCTTTAACGTTAGTTTAATTCCATTACTGTTTCAGACAAATTCTAAAATTAACTTTTATCCCCTTATATTAATCTAATTTTCTTCGAGGATTTTGTCCATATGGATTGAGGTAAAATAAAATACTTCGCAGACTTTTTGTTTTCAAAATTGGATATAATTTGTTTTCATTTCGTACTGAATTTTTCCCATTAATCTCTGTTGAACGATGAAGCTAAAATTCGTAGAATTTTTATTTTTGCTCCATCCGATTCAACATATATAATAGTTCAATTTAATTTTTTAAAAACTTCCTAGCACAATTTATCGAATTATTACATTTTATCAAAATATGAACTAGCCAGTATTTGATAAAAATGATTGGAAGTTTAACACAAGATGTATTCCTTCATTGTTAATAGACTCATCTTTATAAGAGATGAGATCGAACTAGTAGTTAAATAAAAATTTGCATGAACTAAATATAATCTTTAGACAGTTTAAAAGAAATAATTTTTCAATGTCTCGAGGTATTGATTTTCTTACCTTATGTTATATGGACTTGTGTTCCTCTTTACTTGCTTTGGAAACATGAACTGTCCTGACTCGGAACAGGGAGCTTACTCAAGCTATGTTCAATAAACTGTGAAGTAGACAATACACACAGGAAGGGTATACGAAACCTTTTATTTTTCTATCTTTACAGAGATTTCCGGAACTTCGGAATACAGAGACCAACCACTTGTGGTCTGAACGTAAGAATATAAAACTACTAACTAAAACTTTAACTAAAACTAACTTTGGATTAATATACAAGTGCCTAACTTTAAGATTGGCCGTTATTTAACAAAATCCGTATGTAGTACAGAGAGCTGCTAAAACTACGATACGTTTGAAATTATCAAGAGGACTAAACCTCTGGCCTTGAAGGCAACCAGCAACCGAGTAAAACTACCATGGCAAGCGGCCTGCTTCTAATAACTCCTTCCTCTCTCTTGATTGGCAAAAAGCCACAACTTAAGTACATGGCGTTAGCAAGACAAATTTGCATAAATAAGTTAAAGCTTTTAATTCTGGCCGGAAGTAGAAAATAAGAAGTGATAGTAAAGATTTAAAATAAAATAAACGTTAGTAAAACTTAGGATCCTTACAATGTTTGTTTCTTACTACATAGACCAAAACTATACAATAAAATACATAAAAAAAGCTTTTTTTAATTATACGATATAGAACCTTGTCTGCTTTGATAGTATAAACTCACGAGCTCTAAAATGACTATCGAGGTATTATCCTCGTTTCTTTAAGTTGTAGACAGACAAAGTCAGCAAAAGGTTGTAAATAGTTCTTTTATTTTATCACAAAGAATTTAACAGTCGACCTCACTTAGGCTTATACAAGCCAACTCTTCTAGCTTAACTTAAACATGTAATGTTGAAATTAAAATAAAATACTCGTATAACTAGGATAAAGTAAATGCTCGGGAAGTCTCCGGCTCATGAAGCTGGCGCGACAAGCCTAATGGCTGGAAACAGTCAATGCTTCAGAATAAAATTGCAATTAAGTAACGGTAACAACGTGGCTTCGAGTGGGCAGAACACACTCTAAAATGAACTTGCTAAACTTTCGCTTAAATAGCACTTCTTTCTCTCTTAATCTAAATAAACGTGCGCTATCTAATTTACATTCTGGCATGAAATGCGTGGAGGAAAAGGAGAGAGACAGGAAAGTTGCTTTAACTCAGAATTAACAATTAGTCAAAATAAATAAATAAAGCCTCAGAACAGTTTTACTTAAATGCTCAAAAAGTAAAATAAAAGTTAATACCATAAAACATTTTGTCCATGTGTGATTAAAAATAAAACAGTTGTGTTCTCATATACGAATTTCTTCAGGCTATTAACAGAATTTCAAGCAACAACGGAAGTGAAAAAGCAGAGGTAAGTATAAAAATTACATGTAAAGAATGGTTGTATTGAATTCTCTTAAATTACTATTTGACAATTTTGGTTGAATATCTGCCATTTTTTTCACAATTTTATTTTTAGCCACGTATATCCAAGAATGCTATGATGGCCAAAAATTTATTTTATCCTTTATGGTATTTTAATTAAAACCATGTAATACAAAGACTATTATTTTATTTTGTATGGCATTATGTATAACGTTGTATAATGACGTAAAAGTTTAATTTAAGTTAGTGATAGAGATTTTGAAAATTATCCGCTACAAACACCATCCGTAAACATAGTTTTAAAAACTTCGTAATCACCCGACACTTTCACATAGAAAGTTCTTGATGGATAATGTGTCACACACTTTTGATCAACATCTGCAAACGCTCAGATATTATTTTCACAATACTTTTCACGTGTTGTTCCTCTTACTGGTCGCCCTTCTCGTAGTTCATCCAAAATGCTTTCTTTCGCTTTAAATCAGCAGCCAACGGTTTAAATATTTTCAAATTGTAAGCTTCCTTTCCTAACGTCTGCGGCATGTGTTGGTGAACTTTTCTTGTGCTGAGGAACTTTAGACAAAGGTATCGTATCAACGTCCTATGAGCCTTTCTCTTCTCTGATCTTGCATTCATTTTTCGCTTAAACAGAGAAGAAAATGCATGTTTTGCAACAAATGGGAAATATTTGAAATATCTATAGTATATATAAAGCGGTTCAACTTTACCTTAAAATGGCAGGAGTTTTCTCTATTTCTTGTAAGCAGTGCCACATTAATTAGACAGGCTCTTTGTACTCGTTATTTTACTATTTTAGGCTTGTTGCGATAATTTTGCATTTTATACTAAAATACGATAAAACTTGAACAAGAACTGCTAAATGCCATGCTTTACCGTATAAGGTTCGTTTATGTTAATTAAAGAGTTATTTTATGTTTTGGACTTTTACTGCTACATCTCCTTTCCGTTTTCTAGAATGCAAATTAGTTCGCGTGTGTTAAGCTAGACTGTGTTATGACTTTCGAGGCCATATTACTAGGTTATTAAATAAGATAAGATTTGTTGCCTTCGTTCTTGCATTACAACTGCCGATAATTGAATATCCACGTTGGTTAAATTTTGAGCCGACTTCACGTGAATTGATTTGTTTATGATTCCCAAGAAAATTTCTAAAAGATTTCCAAGAAGATTTCTAAACCGTACTGGATGACGCTAATTAAATGAAAATTCACTGAAGCTTATATGGTCAACATTAAACGACGCACTTGAAGTTTATGTTCACTGCACTTGAAAAGCCTAATACTAGCAGGAAGAGGTAATTTCAAAATTATTTCAATAGTAAAATAATATATACAATTTAATTAAACAATTAAACAAATATTTTTGGCAGGGTATTGTCTTTATGATTATTCACATTTAACTGGTACGGTATAAAATTTTCAAGCGCTTGTAGAGACTTTTATGTTAAAAATTGCGTTTTTATTTTTCGTTAAAATATATTAGTACTTATATATAATTTAAGCTCTGACGGACCACCTTTTTTTATATAGGAAATACATAATATATCTTGTATAAAAATTAGGTTAAGTACGAGAAGGGAAAATGAGCAATACCCTCGGCGAGACTCGAACCTAGAACTCTCGAATACGCGATGAGTGTGCTAACTGTTACACAACGAAGGCATTCAGAAAGAGCATTCATTCTTATATACTTCCCCTTTAAAAGGGCGACTGGGGATCGAGGTACCCAATTGCCAAGTCCTGGTAGTGAAGCACCATCATCCACCACCTTTTATTTCGGGCAGCACTGTAGAGACACTAGGTTTTTTTTCATGCAGGACAGATGAAAAGTAAGCAATGCCCTCGCCGGGACTCGAACCTGGACCTCTCGAATACGCGACAAGTGTGCTATCCGTTACACCATGAAGGCATACAGAAAGGAGGGAGAAGAAAATCTCTTAATATTTTTCAAAATTTACTTATTATATATCGCTAAAATCTTTTAAATATATACACTACAAATTCTAAATATAAGCGAAGTCATACGTCTTAAATACACGCATTTCAAGGATATATTGTTGCTGTTTAAAGTTCGCACTTCTATTTAGTAGAATTAATAAAAGTGTCACCAGCGGCAGAGCGGTTAAATCATTGAACACTGATACTTCCGACCTGGGTTTGAATCCAGGAGAACGGACTGGCTGCATGGGTATTTTCGTGGTTTTCCTACTTTGTAACGTGTGTGAGAGCTAGTTTGCCTTAGAAAAACCTCCTCGAAGACATCTCTCCCCTTAGGCAGGTAGCGCTAGTGTGCTTTGCCGTAATAAACTAAACCAAACCAATCAATAAAAGTATTTGATTGAAATTTTATTAAATAAAAGTACAAAAGCTGTACTGGATAATGTAAACCATAACAGACGAAATCTTTTATGAAACTTCATGATTTTAATATGGAGGTTATGTAATCCCTCATATTACCGTACAAATGGATGTATAAAACTGCGAACTGTTGCTTCTAAATATGATTTCTTCAGAGTCTTATTAAAAGCCTTGCCTATTTACCCAATACTTTTTTTCTTTTTTAAGAAATCTTTATGCCACTTGTAAAATTATGTTATGTCCGATTTTCTCACGTTGAATATTTGAATTTTGAGTACATTTACACATCTCATTTTACCTGAAAAAAAATCAAGCTACATACTGTACTCTTAAACTTTTCTTTTAAGAAAATACAATAGTTAGCCTTAACTTATCATCCTTAAAATCAATACCTTCAAACAAGTACGATAGTTTCTATTAAATTGTTGGCTCAAGCCAGAAGTGTATTAATTCCTCCTGCACTTAATCTTGTTTTAATTGCCTTTTCAATCAAAATCTCTGACAGCACCCTCTATCCATATTTATGGAGTACTAAATTTCGCAGACATACACTCTCAAGAAATCCTACTATGCATGCATCAGTTTATATGTCTTTTATGCTAATTTATACACAAACGTTGATTTAATACAGCAATTTAATTTGAAAACAATTATAGATTTTTATAATTTTACAGTTTTGTTGAAACGTATAGACACAAGAGAATGGTCGTTGTTAGCATGAAAAACTCAACGAAGAACTTTGCCAGTATGGAAATCAAGTTTTTAAGAGGCATGTCACATCTTATACTGTAAACAGTTCAAAACTACATAGATTATTTATGGGGTCCCATTTTTCGTTTTGCTCACATTGCTAATGTATCAGAATAAATTTTATTGAGGAATTTCTATCCGTTATGAAACATTTTTCTTCGATTTTTTCTGTCCGTTTTCAAATAGTATAACGGCTTATCTCAATTAGTAAATCAAAACTTAAGTTTTTATTTAACAGATTATTAATTTGTATGCACTTAATTAAGACACAATAACACGCCGAATAAATACTAATTTAGAAGTCAAACAACAAAAATCAGCGTTATATTTTCAAAATTTTCGCAGCGAAAATTTTGTATGCACTTATTTACTCGTTTTATAAATTACTCTTAAATTATTTTATCTTTCATTTTAGTCAAATCTTTTAAATTTTGCTGAAATTTGTAACATTTCTAAACTTTTTCCTTTGACTATTTTACCTTTACTGAATAATATACGTATATATATCCATTTATGAATTCATTTATTCATGTATTCTAGATATTTCTTCCCATGGTAGACATTTATTATTGCTTTGGTAGCTTTAAATGGACAGAGAACATAAATAAACCTCACATATTGTCAAAAATACTGTCTGCATAAACAAGATTTAAATGTAACTCTTATTTATTATGTCTTTGAAACTTATAAAGAAGGAAAGAAAATATACTGTTTTTCAACAAACAATTTAATTTTAATATTTAATGATTTATGATTCCACTTTTTGCTTCTACATCTTAAATATTTTTATTTGTATTTTAATATTGATAAAAATCTCGTAAGACTGCATCAGCTACCTTCTTTTTCAATCCGAAGTTCGGCTTTTCGTTCGTTAATTCAAGCACTGTCTGCGTATGAATTATCTGTGGATTTGCTTTCGGAAATGTTTTTATATAGTAATAATTTTAATATAATAACAACTTAATATAATGGTAATTTAATAATATAATAATAGGTTTTATATAACAATATTTTATAGAATTTATAAATATTATGACATGATTTATTTGAAGTCAAATTTAAGCACATTAGTTTGAAAGCCAAACTACAATTCAGTTTTGATTTTCATTGTAATAATTATTCTAGAAGAATCATTAAAATCAACTTTTAATGATTCTTCTAGTATCGTTTTCTAACAAGTGATTAAAGTCCCTTTGATCGTTAATATAATGGTAAACTTAGAATATTTTTAAACAAAATAGCGAATGAGAATAAATTTGAAACTTAAAGTCTTTTTAAAAATTAAAATTTCTTTCAGCTCATTCTAAATTAAACCTATTTAAAAGTTTAAATAGTTTCATTCTATGATTCGAATGAGATTATTAAGTTCAATAATGAATACAAAGCAATAAAAATAATTTCGATTACCTCTATAAGCGAGATACAAGAATAGATATTTAGAGATAATGTGTTACGCTTTTTATTTAACTATAAAGGACATTTATTTATTACCCTGTTCAACTAAAGATAAACAAAGGCAAGGTAAAAACACAACATCAGATCTTATTTTGTTTGAGCAATACTATTATTTCGATTATGGCGAAGCACTGCAGAGCTGTCTACATAAAAGAGGGTGTTCACTCTCTGAAGTACTTATTAAAGGAAATTGGCTCAAACTCGTTTTAGACAGGATGAATTCTACCGAAAGGTGCTATATAGTCAGTCTTGGTGATTAAAATCTGAGTCACACCAGCCAAGGTTACTTTACTATACCATTTGCTCTTCCGTGATGTCACTGACTCGAAGTCAACTGAAAAGCTACCATTCCATGCTCTTTTCGTGTCTCCTTTTCTCCCGAGTATCTACGTCATGTGAGGTCATCGAACTTCACACTAGAAACCCGCCTACCTTCTTCATTTTTTGAACATGGAACTACCAATGCTGGACGGTTTTACTGCTAGACCGTTAGTGGTCATTTTGTTCCCAGAAATTAATCACATAGATAGAAGAAACATCTAGGAAATTCGTGTTGATGATATAAACGTAAATTTATGCATCTAGAAATCGGGATTTGTATTTCACATATGTATTTATCAAGGGATGCGTTATAAACGCAAATTTTCATATTACTTACATGTGGAATTTTACCTTCTTTTTAGTCTCTTTAAATACAAATATGTCTATGAATTTACATTCTTTAAGTTCGATGTCGAAGTTTAAATTGTTTAAGTTAATTTTTAGAAAATATTTGAATTCTCAGTTTGTTGAAATTAAATTACACTTTTTCTCTTCCTTCCCTCTCATTAATTCAATAATTTAAAGTTTTGAAACATTCTTTCAATTTTTAAAATCACCCTTAAAATTTATATTAAAATCAAGAAATGACTAGAAAAAGGGATTAATTTCAAAATTCAGTTATATTTATTAAAAGAATGAATAAATCGCTTATTTAATATACAAAGTATTTTCTCCTCACGTACTTAAGTATTCTATGACCTCATTTTATTCTTCCAGTTAGCCTAGATGTCCAGTCTATTTCCTAATATTAAACCAAGCCTGAATACCTCTATACGGGCAACTGACTTATCAGAAATGCCTACAGCTTTGATATTTGAATAGCTGAAATGATTATAATCCCTGTCTTGTACATGAGTTCTACATCTGTACATTGCTACGACAGATTATCAAGGTTTGTGTACAAATGTGCAATTTAGCAGCAAAATGGAGTCAGCACTGTTAAGTCACCATTAACGTAGTTAACTTGAGGTTTAGAACTTGATTAAATTTGGTAGCCAGGTTATTCAAAAGCTATAATACTGAATAACACTGTGCACGTAACTGAACAGTAAAATGAAATAAACGCGTTCAAATATACACAAGTACATGCAACTCAAAAGCAATATACACAAATATTTATATCAGCTTATAAGAAAACTTCATCTAGAAATTTCTATGACTATTTCTTATGAAATACAGAATTTTTAAAATTAATTCAGGAATTTATAAAGAAAATATTTCTTGGCTATATATAGTCGAATTAGAAATTCTTTAAAATAAATACCTATTCAAAATGGAATTTATATGTTCATTTTGCTTCAAATTTCTATGTCAGATTTAGTTTTCTTGTTAAAGTAATCAGTTTCTAAATATATCAGAATCTTAGTAACATAAGAGATTATTTTTCTCTTCCAAACTTCTCTATAAAGCTTAAAACATGACTACATTTTTGTGCGTCAAAGTATATTGCGAAACTAAAAGCCGCATAAGGACTTCTGCACATACGATAAATATTTTAACTTATATTCCTACAAAAAAAGAATAAACAAACATTTTAATCTCAAAGATTAGCAAATAAAAGTGTGCTTATAAAAATGTGCTAAATTTACACACACTGTAAATTTAAATCATCAATTTATAAAACCATTTGTCTCTCTGTTAGTGCGTACTTGAGTATTGTCTTCTAGGTTACATAACATTGCTACTGTCCTACAAATTATTGGTACCAAAAATTAAAAGGGGAAGAAATAATAAAAAAGAATTAATCTGAATTTATCTTTACTTGCAGATAAAAAAATTCATGCGTTGATAAAACACATTGGCAATATGATATTTCAACACACGTTTTTATGTTTACCTAACTTACCAATGGTTTTTGTAGGTTTTGCAGTCTGGTTACGTGATTTGTTTAGAAGGTTTTACAGATTTCCGAAAATCCTCAAAACATTCATGTTTATTGAGCTTATTGATAGAAGATTGTATCATATATAGTGAATCAGTTGTATAAACGCTAAAATAATTTTCCGAAAAGTTGATCATTTTGCTTCATAGACTTGTTCCAAGCTATAAGACTATCAAGTTGCAGATAGAATCTTTCCGAAACACGACTTGAACATTGAACCAGAAACCGCAAAAATGACCATGAATAATGCAGTTACTACGAAATATTGAATTAGAGCCCCATTTATTCATATGAAATCTTTAGTGATCGGCAGAAAAACATGCTGTAGCGCTGTAGATCTGTTACACACTTGTCGACAAATTACAGTTTCAGACCTGAAAGTTCAAAACTGGAGAAATCGCCTAAATTTATCTCGCAGTTTTTTAATAGCCTGTTCTAAAATATTTCTCCTCATGTTCAAGGAAGCATAATTTCATATTTTGGGGTGTTTGAATAAAACCAGTCATTGATAGTTGGCTATATCCTGTCCACAGAAGGCCCATGTTTTTTGTTTGGAATCATTGAATCTTACTTCTTTCAACATTATACTGAAAGTGCAATGACTTTAATATATACCTGTTATATCTCTTATTGTTTATGCCTGATTAGTATTTGAAAAATGGGCAGATATTTCTTCTCTATCTTATTCTATTTTAAAGTAGAAATATATTTACTTGGATATGATGGACAAGACTTGTTGCATCATAATTATAAAATTAGTCTGCGGTTTATTAAATCATCTTTTAGAGATTTTTATATATACTTTTGTAATAACATGCACCTTTTCTTACGATTTACCATGACATTGTTGAGAAGTTTAGAAAATTTGCATAAAGAATCCAGTACCTTGCGCATTCTATTGCATAACCGTTTTATTGCGTTTACTCTATTGCATAAACCTTATAAATATTTCATATTTTCCCTAAAACGTCGCCAAAAAATAATTCTGCATTTTTCAACAGCAGACTCTTACTGCTTTGATACTCAATAGTACACAAAATATAAACAGATATATCTTGATCATGCGCTTCTAGCAGACGTTATTCCATGAAATATTTAAATGATATTCTAAAAATGCTCTAAATTTTTGCGAGGAAGCTTATTAAAATTCAACAAATAGACGAATGCGTGCTTCTCTTTTATTCCGGTTTCTTAATTCATTTTAAAATACACTTTCATTTTTCACATTTTCATATTTTTTCAAGAACAAGAAATTCTTTTCGTTTTTCTTTCATAAAAGAATATGTATAAAATATATCCAAAATATGGTATCTTCTGTTTATTATTTTTATAGATAAACATTGCATACTTTCTATAAAGAAGACTGTTTAATCATTTCTAGATTATATATACAACACACACCATATGTACATAATTTATAATATTTATATTATATATATATATATATTAACAAGCAAGGTAGTTAGTACAATACTGTATGACCAATTTGGTCTAGATAATTTTTTGCGCAATATGCTGCAAAATTAAGTAAATTAGAAATTGTAGTAAGCTCGCCTAAAAGTTACCAGGAGCTGTGGCTCCAAAAATTTAGGACTAATAGCAGACCGCTATTTATTTTTATTTTTATTTTTGTCTTGATTTTTGGATTGGATTGGATTTGGATTATTTAATTATGGCAAAGCACACTAGGGCTATCTGCCTAAGAGGAGGAATGCCTTCGTGGAGGACTTTCTAAGGGAAACTGGCTCGTATACACGTTACACATGGGGAAAACCACGAAAACGACCATGCAGCCAGCCCTTTCGCGGGATTCGAACCTCGGACCGAACTACCAGTGTTCAGCTACTTTACCGCTCGGCCGCTGGTGGGCCGTCTTGATTTTTGATGTAATCGGAATAGTTTTTACATATTTTAACACCTTAATGTGTCATTTTGTGCGCGTCGGGAAATTGGAACAGAGAATATGTATCATATTAATGTGTAATGTGTATATGTAATAATGTATGTATATAATGTGTATGTAATTATGTATTATATTGATGTATAAGTAGTATTTTGTGTGCAAGCAGTAACCCAAGTGTAAGCAGTAATTTATGAGTAATAATATGTAATGTAATGCATATATTTAAGTATATTAATGTGTAAGGTAATGGGTATATGTAATTATGTATCATATTAATACGTAAGCAGTATTGTCTGTACAAGCAGCAAATCATGTGTAAGCAGGAATATGTGTGAGCAGTAACTTACGTGCAAGCAGTAATTAATGAGTATTTTTGTATCATACTAATGTGTAAGCAGTAATTAATGAGTATTTACGTATCACACTAATGTGTAAGCAGTAACTTATGTGTAAGGAGTAATTTATGAGTATTTATGTGTCATACTAATGTGTAAGCAGTATTTCATATGTAAACAGTAACTTATGCGTAAGCAGGAATTTATGCATCATCAGTAGGCAGCAATTTCTGTGTACGTAGTAATTTACGTACAGTGAAACTGAATATATATGTAATCTTATACATGTAATTTATACATAAGCTGTAACAAGGTGCAAGCAGTAACTTATGCGTAGGCAGTAATGTATCATATTAATGTGTAAGCAGTATTTGTATTATATTAATGTGTTATCATGTATCATATTAATGTGTAATGTAATGAGTATATGTAATTATGTATCATTTAAAGTGTAAGTAGCATTCTATGTGCAAGCATTAATTCAAGTGTAAGTAGTAATTTATGTGTAAACAGTAATTTAGGAGTAATAATGTGTAATATAATGCATATATTTATGTGTATATGTAAGTATATTAATGTGTAAGGTAATGTGTATATGTAATCATGTATCATATTAATATGTAAGTAGTATCTTCTGTGCAAGCAGCAAATCATGTGCAAGCAGCTTATGTGTAAGCAGTAATTAATGAGTATCTATTTAACATAATGTGCAAGCAGTATTTCATATGCAAGCAGTAACTTATGTGTAAGGAGTAATTTATGAGTATTTATGTATCATACTAGTCTGTAAACAGTAACTTATGTGTAAGCAGGAACTTATGTATCATCAGTAGGCCGCAATTCATGAGTACGTAGTAATTTATGTACAATGCAACAGAATATGTATGTAATGCAATGGTATAACGCAACTATGCACAATGCAGCTATGTAATATAATCCCTGACTGAAACAGCATGCTGTTTCATACTCCGCACTGAATAACCAAATACGTGTAAACTGTGATCCGAATGTTGCCATATGTACAATGCTATATGTAATAATGTATCATATTAATGTGTAACCAGAATTTTAAGTGTAAGCAATAACTTATATAAGTAATAATTTATGTGTCATCAGCAGGCAGTAACTTATGTGTAAAGTAGCAGTTATGTATAGTGCAACAGTATATGTGTGTAACGCAACGGTGCATTGCAACTATGTAGTATATTCTTTAACTGAAACAGCGTTTTGTTTCATACTCCGCACTGAATAACCCATTATGAGTGAACTGCGATATGAATGTTGCCATATGTACAATGTATTATGCAATTGTGTATCATATTAATGTGTAAGCAGTATTTTTCAGTATTTGTATCATAATAATGTGTAATTATGTATCAAATTAACGTGTAATGTAGCATGTATATGTAACTGAGCATCATATTAATGCACCATATTAATGTAAACAGTATTTCATGTGTAAGCAGTATTTCATGTGTAAGCAGTAATTTATGTGTAAGCAGTAATTCAGGTACAAGCACAAGCAGTAACTTATGTGTATGCGATAATTTACGGAAAAGCAGAATTTATATGTTATCAGTAGGCAGTAATTTATGAGTAAGTAGTAATTTATGTTGAAGTATCGATAAACTCCCGGTGCGTCCTTATGGGGCCACAGGGAGTTGTTGCGTCTGGATAGGGAAGGGTGTGGGACATATGCCTGTTTACCTCTGTTAGACGCCAGGCGTCCCCGTCCTCCGTCACCTGTCACCTGTCACCTGGAACAGAGAATTGAGACTAATAAATTTTCCAAGACACTTTGTCTAATTAAAAATTTTGTAGCGAAAAGGTTTCATTTGTCTGTTTCGGCGAAACGCGTAATGGAGTTAGCTTGATTCGACGTTCAATTAGAAATTTCCCTTGAAAAGCCAGATTGGACCTCGAATTCAGATAATTTACCATTTTTCGCTTTCTATTTTTATCTGATTTTGTTTGTTTTACGTTTTAACTTGTTCCATGGTTTGATTTTCATATGTTTTAACTTCAAGTGTCACATCGATAGGTATTTTACTGTATTTTTTGCCATTACTAGTTTCTAACGCTTAGTATTTTACTGTGTTTATTATCTCGTGTAGCATAATTTCTCACCCTTCAATGACATTGTTTTTTTTTAATATGTGTTGAACGTTTTTGGAGCCACAGCTCCTGGTAACTTTTAGGCGAGCTTACTACAATTTATATATATATATATATATATATATATGTACATAATTTACAATATTTATATTATACTATATATTTATATATACATAATTTATAATATGCATATATTATATATATATCTCTGATTTAGTATAGATACATATACTAAATTATAGAGGAAAAATAATAAGTTTCTAATACCACATAGACATGAAAGAAATTAAAACCAATACAATCCCAAAATCTCATAATAAAAAACTCGAAAGAAATCCCATCAACTCAGTGTTATTTTTGTTGCAAAACGTTTCTTAATACTATATATATATATTGGAAACCTTAGAGGCTTCTGCATGTTTTCCGATATATTATACACATTAACAAATTATATTTTAAATTTTTTCAAAGGATCTAGAACGGGATCCATAAAAACAAATACATGGGATTTATAAGAGAGGAAATAATGTGAAACTGTATAAAAATAATGCAGTTACTATAAGGGAAGTGTAAACATGAAGATTTATATGCACTTTTGGTTCTTTTTAGTAAAAAATACTGTTTTGAGTGTAAAATTGAACTTTTTGATAATTTGAGTACTATAAAACAAGGTGCTCTCTTAGTATTAATGGAAGGTCTTAATAACTCTGTGATTTGCAATTGAATAATTCCAATAAGTACATTTCAAGGGGATTATAAACAACAGCAATTCTTATTATTCTGTATCAAAGGTCTTATTTTGCTTCTTCTTTAACTATTTGTTAAAAAAAGTAGGAGAACAAATACAAAACATTATACGATACATCTAATATTTAATTGAAATTTGATAAATTGGTATTCATTTATCAGTAATATACAAAATATAAACAGATTTTAGGTAATAATTGAACTATGTAATCAGTCAAGGTCATAACTGAACTATGTAAGGGGATCCTTAGATTTCATATATGATCATTTGCATTGTAAGTTATTCTTTTTCCCATTAAGAGAGCAAATGGGTCATAAGTTCAATTTGCGAACAGTTATTTAATTGAAATAATGTGTAATTTTGTAATTTTTACTTCCTCGTACGAAGTAAAGGTTTTTGTAATCACGAAAACTTTCCGGTACCATATTTTAACAAAAATATCCATCTTGACCGCTTTCGAAAGCAAATTAACGATGCTCTTGCGTGACAACTGTACGTTAGGACAGAATAAAGTACTCTTTTCCCCAAAACTAATTATAAAACTGATTTAAAATGTATACAGAAGAGGTTTCTTTCGTGGCGTCTGTACGTATGTACGTAAAGTATGTATGTATCTCACATAACTCATAAACGAGTAGCCTCAGAACGCTGAAATTTTGTATGTGGGACTGCTATAACATGTAGATATGCACCTCCCTTTTTGGTTGCAATCGGCTGCACCAAAAGTATATATATATATATATATATATGATAGTAGCAGTACCAAAAGTGTATATATATATATATATATATATATATATTATATATATATATATATATATATATATATATATATATGATAGTAGCAGTATAAAGTATATATATATATGATAGTAGCAGTACCAAAAGTATATATATATATATATATATGATAGTAGCAGATAGCCGAGTAATATACACTCTGCTACTCGGCTCACTGATCTCAATCTCTTTATTCTTATATGTTTGTAAATTCTGCATTTTTTGCTTTAAAAATTATTATGTTGTTCTTATCTTCCGGTTAAGGATTTTACGCCTTTAGTTAACCTGCATGTTATAGTTGTAGAATTATCAACAATTTAAAAGTTGTTTAAGGGCGGCTAAGTCTGATTTTGTTTTACCATAGCCATATTTGTTTACATTTGAAACATAGCAGCGTTGTGGATTTGTTAGCAATCTAGAGAAAATAAACTTCGCAACAACAAAGTAAAGTGTTCATTCATTATTGCGAATTAAATTATGCTTAATCCATTCTGGAATTATCACTGAAGTTATTTAATTATCCCATATATTGGATCAACATTGCATCCATAACAAAATAAGTCAGTTTCTACGTCTTCAGTGTATGTTTGCCGAGTAGGACCAAAAGTAAACTTCCAGTTTTGTGCACCAAAAAATCTGGCTTCTCGCACGCTGATCGAAATGCTTGTTTTTGCGTAGAAACTGTAATTTTGATTGTAAATTATTTTTTAAATGTTTTAACTGTATTTGATGTGGTTTTTTTTTTTTTTTTTTTTTTTTCTATATCATTCAATTTTTAATGTAGATATTTTGGGTTTGTATGTATTTTTGCCTTGTCCTGAAGTTAGAACTAAATAAACTGAACGAGAAACGAGGAAATAAGTTTAAATGAAATGCATCAAAAATAGTGCATAATTTAATATTCCTTACAAGGAAGCCATGTTGTGTACATATCAGATTTTTTGTCTTAAAAATAATATATAAAAGTCGTTTGCGAATAAAAAGCTGAAAATATTTCTCATGTTACTTCATTATTTAACAGAAATAAATGTATATCGCATCCTCCTGTGCATGCCTTCGGGAGTTAGAAGTTATTATATCCAGATAGCACTTGCTAATTTGTTATGTTTCATGCTCCGAAAAAAACCTAATACCTCTACAATGGCATCCGAGATGAAATGCGGCTCAAACGAAGGAAACATCATCACATTTCCCCATGCATGCTTTCTTTCTGTAAGTGACTAGCACGTTTAGCTAGCATCAGAAGATGTGTGATCGAATCCCGAAGAGGCCATAACTAACAATTTCTTCTTACGAAAAAAACCCTAATATTTCTGCAAATGATAATATAAAATTTCTCTTTGTACATTCAAAATAGCATGTTTTGTAGCTTTTGTAAAAGATGTAGAAAAAGGATTTAGAACGAAATAGAAGTACTGCATAATATTGCATTTCTAGTTCATAAATGATTTATAGGTATAATCAAGAGTTCAAGATTCTTCACGATTAGTTAGCCTGTAAATGGTTAAATCTTGCAAATCATCTTCTTCTTGCAAAAATCTTGTATACAGTCTTGCAGACTTTCGTTGTCGGTTATATTCTTCCCATACATTAATTAACCTGTAAACAGGTTTCTACTGCATATGTGATTATCGTGCAGTAATGCAGACTTTCATTGTCGGTTAATTTCTTCACACAAATCAGTTAACCTGTAAATCGGGTTTTACTGCGTACGCGATAATTTTGCAGCAGTGCAGACTTTCATTGTCGGTAATTTATTTATTTACTTATTTACAAGGAGAGATTTTAAAAATAAAGTCACATTTGTCACCATCACCTCGCAGAACTGATAAACAAAAATGGAATGTATTCACAATGAAGCTGATGCTCATATGTACATTTGGAAACAATTTCATTTTAGTAGCAAAAGCATAACGAAGCTTGAAACAAAATGACGCGTTAGAAGTTTGAAGATTAAGAAAAATAACACCAATAAAAATTTAAAAAATAAAATTAGTATACATAAAGGATAAAAAAAAATCTGAAAGGTTTCAGATTTTGAATTCCGTCCAGAGGGGCCTTTTTCTTAACATTTTGTGTGTTACCTTTATTTATTAAATATCATGTTCTTATCACTTAAACCATAAAATTCAGCTCAAAAGCAACATCGCAAAATAATTTTAAATTGAGCATATCTTTAGAATTTCGGATACACAGTCTCACGCGCTGGAGATAAAAAGACTTTTTCTGCACAACGTTGCCATTGCTCGCTTTGAAATCCATGAGTTCGTTAATCAAAAATTCGTTAAAGTTTTACAAAATATGAAATCGATCATAAAACAAATTTCAAATTTGGTCTTCCACAAGCCCATATTCCTAGGAGGATTAGAATTCGATGGCTGTAGGTACCGTAGTTTTGTCACAATGCGAGAAACATACATACATTTATGCCGATTCTTCATTATTTAATTTCTTCAAATGTATACAGGGCGATAATATTTGATGGCAACAGTTTGAAGAGTTAAACGGACATTCAGAGTGATTCCACGCAAAATCTCAAAACGAACAATAGTTCCTCAAGGACAAAGTCTCTTTGGACTAATAATAGTTAATATCAAAAAATCTATGATAGTTAGAGAACTTCATTACACCTTCATCTTTTCTTAATTCCTAGCCACCTGATTATTAATGGCTGAAAACATAAGCATCTTATCATTGTTTATTTTGTACCAGATCGAATTTTTAACAAAATGATTTCAATGATTTCTGTGGTACGTTTTCAGTGTAGCACAAAAACAAGACAACAATGCCCACAAGTTCTCTCTATAGAGTAACCTTCCTTTAGAAAACAACTATAGTGTCTTGCCCCTGAATTTATTCCCTTAACGTAATTTTGAAATTTAAATTTCAGATATTCTGTTTTTGAAAAGTAAAGAAAACTTATTAGCTCCGATTACGTTATGATGCTTTTAAAATATTTTATTTCTTCAACCTTTCAATATCTACTATAATATGGAAAACATTTTATGAACTATTCAAATAAAAAAAGAATTATATTGAAAGTAAATAATTTCGATTTACACTCCCAGAACCTAATACCATTCTTTTAATATTTTATAATTTAGCATACATTTTCTAGACAAGCTTCTAGACGTGAATATATCTCCCAAATATCTTATCCAGTCTCTTTAGTGCCCCTAGTCATCAATCTTGTCAACAGATAATGCAGCACTTTGCGAACGTGATGAAGTCCGCATCGCCTTAAAGGCTCTTGTCCGGTCAAGTGGCTTAACGTAAATCTTTGGCCTTTCGCCTGTTGACCAGAGGTTTCAAATTGGCGAGAATGATATTTGGCCTCCTTTTCGATGTTCGAATAATCGCTAAATGTGGCGGCCAATTCCTTCACTGTGGTAACGTCGGAAGCAGGGGAAAAGTGAATGAATTCCAAATGAAAGGAGATGCCGAACGAATGAGCCTTAGTAAGATATTGCGAAAAAAGTCGAATGAAAGCCTTAAAAATATTAGTGACAAAACATCTTTGAAAAGAAAAACTCTTTTCTCTTCTTTAAATGGGAAGCTGAGTTACACTGAAACGCTGCATAATACTTACTTAACTAATGCAGCCGAAAATTAAATATAATTACCTAATCTTAATATGTTTTTAGTTTATGGTAAACTGCAATTAACGGACAGAGCTTAAAACGAAGAACTGTAGTTCGTAATGAATTGCAGTGAACTTTAGAAGCTTCAAATTTCATTTTTAGTCTATGAATAATAATGTTGTGAAGGCACTAAGCCCTGATAAATGAGTAGAAACAAATTAAATTACACGAATACAAAAAAAAATTACAAAACCCAGTTGATAGCGTTCTTTTATTTTTGGAAAAAAAAGCACTACATGAAGACCCTGGTTAAATAAATTTGATATGAAAGTTAATCAATTAGCAGGAGTGAATAAAGTAATATTATATCCCATTTAAAACAAATAATTAATCAATAAAGGAAATTTTAAGTTACACAAAATTTGTCTCTTAATCTTACAACGATTAAATTGCATTAAATCCGACAATATTACATAAACAGGGAGAATGGCAGCTATTCTACTGAAGATAATGCATGCAGGCTTCGTGATATATAAATGAAATATTGCAAAGTATTAAAACACTGCTTATTTTAAATTATTATTTAGTTTTGAAGATTATTATATTTTATCGACCGAAGGGCACGGGTTCGAATCCCGGAGAAGGTATGGATGCTTTTGAATGTATTCTGTCTGTGGTAAGATGCGGGAACTCGAAATATGCGGCGAGAGAGATATCCTCTCGAAAGGTTGGTGGTAGAAGAAAAGAGGTGGGAGACCCTCAAATCCGTACCCTTTCCTTCAAAACGGGGGGGGACTGAGGAAAGTCGTACTGTCACCTGGGCTCTTGCCAACGACAGGCGAAATCTTGCTTTCTTGCTACGATGAAATTCGTGGGCTTGTTCTGATATCAGACGAGCGAGATTAGTCACAACAAAAAAATCATCATATTTTATTGGTCAGATCTGTTAAACATAGCATCAATTTTCAATAAATGGTACTGTTTTATACAGTAATTTCATTAGCAACAGAAAAAAATGTGCATTAATAGCGTCAAAGCTTGAAGAGAAGTGTCTAAACACTTATTATTAGATTAGAGTATACTCATCGTAAATTCCCTAAACTAATCTCAAACATGACTCTATTGGTGATTCTGAGACATGAAAAGCTAATAAGAAAAGTGCCTGAACTATATTTCACTCGGGATTTTAAATACTAAGCCTGATGAGCAATGGAGCTTTGAAGTTCTCTTAAATTTTGACAGATCGAAAACTAGCTTCAGAAACAGATAAAAAGACGAAACTGTTCAGCAAAAATCAAACATGTTTAGCTAATATTTTATAAAAATATAGTTCAATCAAATTTTCAGATTTAATTAAAAATTTAAGCAATCGATTTCAGTTAATGATTTAATACTCTAAAACAGATTGTAGCTACATTTTTCTTCTTTCTATTTCAGGCTACTTTGTGGACGACTTATAATTACTCTATTGTTTATTATATTGGCTTAACATGGTTTCGTTTAGCGCGCATTAATAAGATATTATTTCTGTCCTAAAAAGGTAACTTATTTTCACTAAGTTAAGCTTGTGGAATAGTACCTGCTAGAATCGGCTATCGTGCAGAATCAGTGTTCATTCAGATCTGATCTATGCAATTTATTTAAGCAAGCGTATATATTTCTAAGGAAATATGTTGCTGCCTTCGGCATCTTCTCCCAAATATAGCGCAGTCTGTGAAATGTGTTCTAGGAGCAATGATCGCTAATAATAACAATTTCTTAACATAATAATTAGCAACGTGAAACATACCTTTACTCTTCATAGTTATAAGAGTGACTAGAGTCCATTTTGAGGTACTTTTCCTACCGTGATAATACGATATGACACAATTTCTGTGATCAGTTTTAGCAACTTTTCATATGACCCTATATTATAAAAAATAAATAATTTTTAATAAAATTCTATTACGGACTCCCTAAGTTGTAATACAAAGAACGTTTTACCAAATTATATTCCATTTATTGCATTAACTCGAATATAAGGCGCCTTTAACACAGAATGACTATGAAGATTTAGATTTGTTTTAAAAAACTTAAAATGTTACACATACGGTGAGGTCAATTATATCATTTTGGTATAAAATATATTAATATTATATGGGTTTGGTTAATGGTATACATGCCCTACTTGGTTTTGGTTTTGGTTAATGGTCTAAATGCCATGCTTTGTAATAAAACTAAACATTTCCTACCTTAAACGTTAAAGCGAAAATTATTTTAATATATGAAGGCTATTTTTAGTTAAATTCTGAAGAGCTTGAAAACAAAATAAATAAAAAGATTTATTACGTATAAAATGCGTATATAAATACTATTTTGTACATTTATCCAGCTCCACCTTAGATATTGTTTTGTATGTTAATATTCTTATGTTGTGTTATGTTATCTGCAATCAATTTGGTTTTCAGTAATAAAATCGTATTTTTACTGAAGCTCTTGTGTTTATTTCAAACTCATATTTCAGACAAACATAAATTTTAGAAAACTAAATCCACAGAATAAATTATAGAGTATAGTTCTTTTTGGTAGAATAAACTAACGAGCTCTCAAAAGACTGTATAAGGAATTATTAATGGAGCTTCGCAACAATAGACAAAATCAGGAGATGGGTGCAA
This sequence comes from Stegodyphus dumicola, assembly GCF_044657685.1. Classification (NCBI taxonomy): domain Eukaryota; kingdom Metazoa; phylum Arthropoda; class Arachnida; order Araneae; family Eresidae; genus Stegodyphus; species Stegodyphus dumicola. The sequence continues at coordinate 188,255,778 of NC_140769.1, read as the reverse complement.
AAGTCCCTTTATTCAATCACATCTAGTTGAACAGACGCCCCTACTTGGGTTTACCTAAAGCTAACACTACTGGCTTGATTTAAACAGGTAATGTTGAAATTAAAATAAAATATTATTTAACTAGCCTAATGGCCCACTGGATAAATTAGCTCGTAGGAAGGCTCTGACTCTTAGAAGACGGCAGAAACAAGCTTAATGTCTAGAAGCACTCAACACCCCGGAATCAAATCGCAACATCAAAGTAACAGGGTGGTCAGCAGGCATAACACGCTCTTAATTAACCTTCTGAAAGATTCGTTTAAATGGCACTTCTTTCTCTTTTAATTTGAACAAATGTGGGCTATCTGCTTAGCAATCCGGCAGCAAAGCATGGGTGAAAACGAGAATAGAAAGAAAGTTGCTTTAATTAACATTTAACTATTAATCAAAATAAATAAATAAATCCTCCCAAAGTATTTAATACAATGTCTTAAATTACTTTGATAAAGGCATACAATTGATAGTTTCGTTTATGTGAACGCTTTTGATAGCGGAAACAAAGTGCTTGAGCAAATATTATTGACATATACCAATGCTTTTATTATTTCTATTTTTGTTTCCAAGCGCTTCCTAAATTAATTTTAAAAAACGCCTTCTTAGTTCTTATATTAGATTAAGCATTAGTATGTTTCATTTTTCCACAGATGTGATTTTCATATACATTTGCTTACAATCCGAGTCTCGGTGATGTAAAAGATATATATGCCAAATATCAAGAAGATTCGGTAATATTTAGAGGTTGCATGTATTGATCACTTTTGTCTCAAACTGGTGAAATTTCTAATATTGAAGTGCTTTGTACTAATAGACTTCTCGTGCATTTCTTTCATCTTTTGCAGATAACTGAATTTTCAAATGGAAACCAAACGTGAAATTTGGCTACTACAATAGGCACCTAGAGGCGAGTTTTTGGCAGCTCAGCTTCCTTCAAAGGGGCCATACTTTTAGTTTTTATTTACCATCACAAGGAAATGAAAGAAACTCTTTCGGATGCTGCTGAATTTACCAGTACTAACTACAGGAAGTGTGAAGGAATGCAAATATCCCCGTTAAGACGAAAGAGAATATCCGTGCTGGTATACAAAAGCCGTACGAAGAATACCAAAATCTGGATAAAGAGAAATCGAGAAATACGGTAAATCAGATGTGAAATGGCAGATTTGGAGAGGTGATTCCGTCAAGTTACTACATTTCTCGGCAAAATATGACGAACATCACTAGCGTATCACAAGAAGATAGCGTATTTTTTAGATCACAAAGAGAACATCGTATGAGTTCGTCAATCAATGGAGTGGCCAAGGTTTTCACCTCGAAAATAAGAAATAGGTGTACAAATACTGGAAGACACCTATCCATCATCATCAGCACCTACTGTCAAAGAAGCCGCGTTTTTGCCTCGGGCAACAAAAATGCTCGCACAGTTCTGAGAGACACCTTTGGTATGAGTCAGAAACATACGTAATATTGGGTTTTTTGGACTAACGTATTCAGGCTCATAAAGAAGGTATGACTAAACTTTTAACGACAAAACCTTGAAAGGAAAAGCAAATGAAACGATTAGAGGGTAAAAGCTTTATCAGGACTTGTATGTCTTTTGATTTGTTCCGGGAATATTGCGTGTCCTGACTGGACAGGGAGTTTGACTACAAACTATGTCTTAAGGAGTACTGAAGAGATAACAAGACGAAAAGAGTTTAGTTACCCTTTATTTTTCACACTAATACAGGCGCTCCCACACTTCGGGATACAAAGACCAACCACTTGTGGTCTGAAAGTAAAAATATAAAACTACTAATTAACTAAAACTAAAAGCTAACTTTGAACTAGTTTAACACGCCTAACGCTAAGACTGGCCTTTCAAATTATTACGTATGTAGTACGCAAACTGCCGAAACTACAATACGTTTTAAATAACGAGAGGACTAAACCTCTGGCCTTAAAGGCAAACAGCAGCTGATTGAAAACTCGTGCGGAATGCAGTGGCAAGGCCTCTATCTTTTGGCCTTTATCTCTATCTTTTCACTTTCCCTCTATCTTTTGGCAAAAAGCCACAACTTAAATACTTGGGCGTTAGCAAGTACAAATTTGCATAAACAAGTGAACGCTTTTAATTCTGGACGGAAATGGAAAATAGGATAGTAAAGTTTTAAAATAAAATAAACGTTAGTACAACTTAAGATCCTTACAGCTTAATTTTTGAAGGAAACGACCTGAGCCATTTCGTTACTAATAAAACAAAGATATTCTTTGCATTGTATAGGACCAACGACGTGACATAGTACTATAATGATTCTCTAAGCAGCCATGTGAAGATCAAAATCGTAAAAACATCCTTGTATTTAGCGTAAGTATATTGAAACACTCAATCGATTTCGAGGGCAGCTAAAGGTCCCTCCTCATCAGAAGAAAGAAATACATAGAAAGAAGAAAACTAAAGGGGGAGTCTCAGAAACAAGGGGTCCTTATCAGTACTGCACGTAGTTATAACCGGAATTTTAATCAGTTACACTGGCCGCCTACTTTTACTGAGCCAGGCTATCTGATCAAACAAGTAAACAAAGAATTAGCGAAGTTAAAAATAGGGAGCGAGGGGCAACTGCACCTTCACGCTCAAAATCTGAACTTCGAATAATCCGAATTAAAATTCCGGTTATAACCACGTGCAGTGCTGATAAGGACCACGTGTTTCTGAGACTCCTTTCCCTTTAGTTTTCTTCTTTCTATGTATTTCTTTCTCCTGATGAGGAGGGACCTTTAGCTGCCCTCGAAATCGATTGAGTTTTTCAATATACTTACGCTAAATACAAGGTTGTTTTTACGATTTTGATTGTCACATTAGCGTGTTTCTCTTCTAGTCTAGCCATGTGAAGGCTCTTAAGGTAGTCAGTGATATTGTAGAAGGAGGAATTGCTCAAATAAAAAAGTTTAACGGTCAGGGACGAACATCGGAAACAATTCTCGATGAGTTTAGTGAAGCATCTCGCTAAGACAAAAAAAGGGACTGCATCGTTCAAAGGTGATTACTATAACTCATGTTTTGCCTATCATAGAAGCTATTAATCTTAATGTCTAGTTTAAATATTACTTTAACCCATTAACGGTTTCACCCGGATTTTCTCGTTCTTTTATGCAGGTCTCTTAACGGTTCGTTACGGATTATTGTTAGTTTAAATGTACCCTCGAAAACGGACAGTCCCGTGTTTTTGTATTATCGAAAAAACACGCCAAAAAGGACTAGCCCGTATTTTTGTATGTCTTCCGACCCCCAATGCCTAAGGGGACAAGGGTCCATGCAATCCTGACGACAATGGGTAATGGCTGTCATTAGCGTGGGGAGAAATCTCCTTGATGTTTTGGGATAAAGGCCTTACACTGACTCTATAAGGAAACAAATTTATTACCAGTTACAAAGTGGATGCATATATAAAGGGATTTAAGAATTTCCGTTTTAGAGCAGTTATTGAATAAAAAATAGAATTTTTTACAAAATGAACGTTTACCTATAAGAGCATTAATGAATTAAAACGAGAAAAATAAAAGTAATAAATGCAAACATAAAAATCTGAGAATGCAAATCTTTCAGATTTTACATTACGCCCAAAGGGCGTTTTTTAACGGTTTGTGGGTTATCTTTATTTTTAAATATCATGTTCTTCGCACTTAAACCATAAAACTTCAGTTAAACATCAATACCGCAAAATAAATTTTAAATGAGCATATCTTTAGAATTTCCAATACACAGTCTCGCCCGTTGAAGATAATTTTTTATATTATTATTTTCATACAGTGTTGCCTTTGCTCGCTTTAAAATCGTTGAGTTTCTTAATAAAAAATTCATTGAAGTTTTACGAAATAGGAAATATATAATAAAACAAATTCCAAATCTCGGCTTCGAGATGCCCATATTCGGGTGGAAATGTACGTTATTCAAAATTGGATGGGTCTAGGTACCGTTGTTTTATCACAATGCGAGAAACATACATATATTTATGCAGATTATTCATTATTTAATTTCAAGGCAGATAGCCATCGAGTGCTCTGCCGTAATCTAATAAACCAAAACCATTATTTAATTTCTTTAAATATAATACAGGGCTGTAATATGTGGTAGCAACAGTTTGAAAAGTGAACTGACATAGTTTTCAACGGAAAATGAAAAAATGAAGTTAATAGACCTTCTCGGCTAACGCCCTTTGTTTTAAAAATAACATATCGTGTAATTTAATGGGAATACGAGATTAAATAATTCTCTTTAAAAAATTGTTCTACATATTTATATCACGAATAATAAAAACGTGAGGCTGTCTTGATAAATTTATAAATATTATACATCTGACAATGCGATTCAATTATTTGATTTCGTAATTTAAGAGCCTATGATTCTTCTTATAAAACTGTACAGGAATTTAGCAAAGAAGCTATTAAGTAATCTCTTATTACCATTAATCTATGCGATAAATTATTATTATTATTATTATTATTACTTTTGGTTCAGTCTTTTACTTCCAAGTATCCTTTTACCTCAATTAATCGAAAAAATATATAAATTTAAAACAAAATTCGCCCCCAAATCAGAAATTAGGTTACAAATTTCATGCAAATTTTATTTCAAAAGCTATTTTACGCTCTGTAAAATGATGCAAACTTAAAAATTTAAGATTTTTAGTTTATTCATAAATGGAAATATGCGCAAAAAATTTCTTCGACATTAAATTTTAAAAACTCTAAATCAAATTATTATCATGCGTAAACGTAATTGTACAAAATCTGAATTCAATAGCTTATCGATAAGCAGTTCAAAAATCGACGACGAGCTTTTGATTAAACACCGTGAATGAACTGAATACAATTTTTGGAACAGCTCTATTTTTAAGCACTTTGGAAAGGTCGGTAAGTTGTTGATATAGCATAACCGCTATTTTTATAACATTCTTGGCATTATGAAACGTGTAAGTGACATTCATAAGCGATTCCCGACAGTTCTGTTCATTTGTCAAAGTGGCTGCTTTTGAAAATATTGTGAAGCTCACTCGATGTGCTCCACTATCTATGATACTCATTAAAGATATTTAATAATGTTTTATTTCTATACAGAAATACTGGTAAAATTAAGAGGTCAAATATTTAATTATTTGAGTTATATAACTACTTATACTGTCTCAAGAAATTTTGAGTCATTTTGTAAAAATAATCTTTTCTTTAAAATTCCTTTTTCCCCCCTACCCACTATGCTTCATGACTTTATTGCTATTCTGATGAATGGAAGGTTTTTAGAGACATTGCATTTTTTTAACAGCAAGAGACATGAAAAATGAGCAATGCCTTACCCGGGACGCGAACCACGGACTTCTCGAATGCGCGCCGAGCGTACTGAGACCACGAAGGCATGCTAAAAGGGCGGGAGAAAATACCGTATATACTCCCCCTTTTAAAGGGCGACTGGGGATTAGGGGACCGAATCGCCAAATCCTTGCGGCGGAGAATCATCATCCACCACCTTTTTTGGTTTGGGTGCCACTATAGAAACATTAGGTTATTTCGAAGCAGGACATGTGAAATAGGAGCAATGCCTTCGCCGGCACTCGAACCACCAACCTCTCGAATACACGCCGTGCGTGCTGACCATTACACCACGAAGGTATGCTAAGAAGGCGGGAGAAAATACCTTATAGGTTACAAAAGTTGAGTACGTAGTCACAAATCTAACTAATAAATGCTCTACAAATACAACTTTTAATATTTTAGCAGAATTTTTTGGAAACGTATTTATATAGATTGTTTTAGAAATCGACACAGTTTGATGCCAGTTTAGAGGAGGGGTTGTTTATGAGCGTATTAAAAATGCTTTTCCCACTCAAAATGTTAACTACTTTAAAATAATAATTCATAATCGCACTGAATCTGATGTTTACAATTATTTCCCCTGAGATTTCTCTAAAAAGAAAGAATTACAATTGTGTTTAATGCAGAAAATTTAATGGAATTGGCATCTGCGCAAGAGGACGGAAACTATCAGGGAGGACTTTCTAAGGAAAACTAGATTTCCTTCACATTGAACGTAGAAAACTTTCACCGAACAAGCGTGTTCACCAGGATTTGAACTTATGTAGGATTACCAGTACTCAGCGGTTTTAGCGCTTGGCCACAGCAGGCCGATTAAAAATCTTGTTTAGAAACCTTTAATCTTGATTTAGTGTGACAGGTGCCGTAGTTTGAAGGTAAGGATTACTTGAATACAGCAAAACACACGAGGACTATCTGCTTTTAAGGAAAGAGATGCCTTCGTAGAGGACTTTTTAATGAGAAAACTCTCATATTCATGTTATATATAGGGAAAAACATGGAAAAATACCATTCAGCCATCGTATTCGTTCGTCAGGGTGTAAATCGAACTACCAGTATTTACCGGCCACTAATATGGCCGTAGTTGAATAGGGGAAATAACTGTTGGATTGTAAGGCATCTAAATTAAGAAATAAAAAAAAATCACTTCTGAGGTAATCTTAAACCCAAATTAAGTTTTTTATTATAATTATGAAAGAGTTCAACTCATTTGTTAATTTTCAGATCGTTAAAACTAGTGTGGCTTTAATGAATGATTATTTAGACCTGTTACAGGAAACAAATACATCAAAAGTTTCCTTTAAAATATCAGGAATTATTGAAAAATCTTCTGTAATTTATAAACGAGAAAACGTATTTATCCAGATTTTACATGTATGAAAAAATAATGAATTTTGATCTTCCCTAGTAGAGACATTTGTAATTATATTCCTAGTTCCAAATTCAAAGTGAGAAATCTAGGTGCCTGAAGCCAGAGAACACTCGATTCTTCTTGGCTTCTATTTTCAGCGACGAAATAGATCAACTGCATGGAATTTTTATGATTTTTCTCAACATGTAAACTAAATGCGTGTAAGTGTTTCTTAGAAAGCTCGTCGGAAGTAGAATACCTTTATCTTGGTAGATAGATATCGTGTGCTTTAGTAAATTTAGCAAATCTAAACACAGGGCCGACAGTACTATGTTTGAGGCCTTTCTCTAACATAGTCGAATAGTGTATCGAATAGTCGAACAATGAAATCACCCTACATCGCCCTCTTTTACTTACTTTTATACTTTTATCTCAATATTATATATTGCATCCACAAAAATGTCTCTAAATTAATGTTATTTGGATTCGAAAACCATTTTATGCTTAAATACATCTTTCCAGATGTTTGTCTTTTACTCACTGAGAGTCAATGCTTCTTGAAGATGTCAATTCATGAATGAAAAATTATTTCTTGCTTTTCCGGTTTTCCCTAACCGTTCCCACAAAGGCCGAACCTTTGGGCAAAAACAGCCCTCCTATGATGTTAATTCCTCAGTAAAAGAGAAAGCACTGAACGGGGTAAAGTAGTAGAAATCTTGACTTTCCTTTTAACTCAAAATTCAAGCATTCCCAAAATCTACTATAAAAGATATACTCCCTAAGGTATGAAATTTTTGTGTAATGAAATTATAAAATGCAATATATATATATGCATTATAATATATATATATGCTAAAATATGAATGCATATATATATATCATTGATTATATATATATATATATATATCATTGATGACATATATATATCAATTAAACCTTTAGACACACTCACACACATACATAATCAGATATATTACATATATAGAATCACATAGTATCAGTAGGTGAAAGAAGAAAATAAATCCTACTGGTGAAAGATTGCTGAAGAAATTCAAAGCATAATGAAAGTTTCTTTTATCTTGGAATCAAAGAACTTTTTTATCGCTTTAGTTTTTGGGAGACTATTAGATTAAAATGTAATAAATAAATAAGTATATGGAAGAAAAATAAATCTTTAAAGGAAGAAAAAGGAAAAATAGAACCAAACAATCAAATCATTTTCAGCATTAAAACCAATTTTAAGTGTGACAGTATATTTTCCTGCCGATACGAAAACTTAAGAAAATAGACAGAAATCTGCATTGTTTCACCTATCAATATACGACAAATGAAATAACGATACAAGATAAAGTAAATTTGAAAAATTTGCGAAAGCGGAATAATTTCGAATACTGCACAAATAGAAAGATACCATGCAGATACATTGGATTTTTTTCGTAGCAAGAAATGCGAAAATTCAGCAGTGCCCTCTTTGTGCTTCTAATAAGGAGGTCTTCCAAATTCTAGCTGGAAGGACTTCCATTTATAACAAGATAGTGAGAATGGCATAATTCCTTATTATTTGTTTTCATTTAAAGGGCGAGAGAGAAGAAGCACGAGGCACTGTCGGAATAATTCATGTGTTAACGAATTATCGTCTGACATGTTTTCGTTGGGGTGCCATTGAAGAGACATAGCGTTTTTATGAGAAAAAAAAAAAACACGAAAAATCCGTTATCCTATCAGCGGAATACGAACCACAGGCATTCCGACTGATAGTCCGATCTACTATCACTTACACCCCGAGTTAAAATTCTAGCTGGAAGAAGCTCCATTGAGCAATTTCCAGCTCAAAGAAGAATGAGATAATTTCTCATAATCAATACGGATATATAACTGATGATTCTAAAATTCTATTATCATTAAGACTGGAAAAAATACACGATTTAATTCATTTTCATACATTTTTAAAAGAAGTTAAATTTTTCAGAGAGTTATTATAAAATATTTATTAGAATGTCAAATTTAAGCATTTCAATTATTTATATAATAAAGGATAAATTTTATATTTATATAATAAAGAAAAATCTTTAATAATATCACTCTGATTTTAGTGGAGATATTTTAAGAAATAAATAAGTGAAAACTGGAGGAAGAAAAACTATTTCAAGTTATATGTTTATCTTAAAAGTAACGAGAGAAAAACTATGTTAAAAGAAAAGGCACGCATATCGAAATTGTTTCCTGTACTGCTGACAAATTGTTATATGGCATGCATACTATAATGTTCATGAATAATTGATTGCTACTAGATTAATACAGGCATAGCATATTTCTAGGGACTGATTTGCTGTAATTTCCAATTTGATTTTTGCATACTTTTATATTTAGGACACTAATTACATCACACTGAAGATTACTCAATGCAATAATTCCATTGCAGTTTTATAGAAAATTATAAAATTTTCAGTTTCAATAAACAAATATATAATATTTCGATGACTCAGCAGGTAACATAATTTATTATCTTTCAAGTTTTTTTCTAAAACACCTCGGCAGATATAGAATCAGCCGCAGACTGTACTAACTTTAAAAAGCGGCAGTATCTGAGTGTTCACATTTCTGTTTATAACTGCAATAAGAACAAGTATAAGTTTGAAAAGTTTACCAATGGCTATGTGGATAAAAGAGATGATCATAAGTATTTTGACCTGGTTTTGGTTTCTTGTCAATACGTTGGCTGTAGGGAAGATTTCGTGATTTTTTCCATGTGAACTAGTTTTCTTTATAAATTCCTCTAAGTCTTTCGTTAAGTACATACAAAGTTGCTACATTAAACATTAGTAAGTGTTTACATAGGTAAACATTTTAAAAGCGACTAGCGTAAAGAAAGATTATTTAAATTATGTTTTTTAAAATGCAAATTCAGAACACTGAAAACCAAACAGTAAACATTATAAGACTAATTTAATAATCTTTAGTTTGGTTTACTTGAAAACTTTACTTAAAAAACGTTGAAATTTACAATGTTTACAACAAACTATTATTCTGCCATATTCATCGATTGCGTTAATCAAAATCTAAAATTATTTAACGTAAAATGTAATTATTCGAAAATTATGTAAAATGAGAATTTTTTCCCACTATATCTGTAGTTTACAATGGCTAGAAAAAAAGATAGCTCTAGATAATGAGTATTTCTAGAATGAAAAAACTCTATTGACTAGAAATAGTCTTTCGAGATCTTAGTGTCAGTTAGCCTGCGGAGGTCAGCTTGCCTTCCAAAAAAAAGTAAAACTGTTTAAAATGCATATAGTTTAACGCTTCCTGTTTTATTTGGAATAACATTTCAAAAATAAAACTCGTGTTGGTTACGAACCAAGCAATTCTTAACGGGATAAAAAGCCGTACTTTGATAATGCTAGGATCATGCATTCAGTTTTCGTCGTTTTAATAAAATCCATTATGATACTTATGCTGGTAATTATAAACTGCATTTATGGATACAGAAGTATGATTAATACACTAATATCACAGAATATAAGCTTTTTATGCTCTGACAAGTTTTGTCAAGATACCAATTTTTAGTTCATATACAAGTCGTAAATTCCCTAGCCAGATTCCTTTTTTATATAAATAGATGCATAGAGGAGAAAATGGAACAGTTAATTATATTTTTTATTCTTTTTCAAAATTTAATTCTTTTAGATATAATTTTTAACGATAAACGATATTCTGCTAAGTTATAATACAAAAATTATTACTAATAATAATTTATATCCTAATATTTATATCCTAATTTAATAATATTTATATCACTCAAAACAGAATTGGAAAACTCATTCAAATCATATTTAATGAAAACATTTTACGAAGTTATGGGAAAAAGGAATTTTGGGGTTTGTTTGATTTTTAACGGTGAATTTAGTCATTAAAACATTTTTACCGTGTTTCCTCATTCATAAAACATTAGCAAAATAATTTACTAAATAATTCTTAGCTGTAATAGTATTCTTGTTTATCTTTTGTTATATGACTAAAAATAAATAAAAAAGCGGCTGGTATTCAATATTATTTTATTTAATTACAAATACTTGGCTATTGGTACTCAAGACATAGTCTTTCCATATTATCACTTTTCTATTAGGCCTTGAAATTATGTTAACGACCTAATAGAATTCGGAAAATCCTATGATTGCATAAAACTGCGGGAGGTGCTAATAATGACAAATTTTAAATGAAAATAGAAATTTATTTAAATAAATTTATTTAAATTCTATTTGTGAGTGTCTGCTTTATGCATTTAATGTATCAAATGCAGAAAAGTGAGAAAAATCCATCCAACACAGAGAAATAATTCTTTCTAGTCTGTGGTAAGATTGTATCAAATTCATTTAAACTTCCGTTTAAATTCGAAATGCGATCTCTCAAATCAACGAAGGAATACATTTTTGGCTTTAAATTCTACATTAGTAGCAACTATATAATAGATAAATTTACCAGAATATTTGTAGAAAACCGCCAAAATTCTAGAAATTGCTATAAAATCCCGAAAAATATTAGGAAGATTATGCTTGCCAATTCCACGCTGAAAAGACGAAGATGAGCTCGACAGTAAACGAACAACTTGTGGAAAAAATTCAACGCTAAAATATAAATGCATATGCGAAATTTTCCAAAAATTTCTGATAAATATTGTACTCTCATCGTAAATATGTATGGACTTATAATGGGATGAAAACTGAGTCGGTAAAAGAATGGATTAAAATTTAATTTCCCAAAATAAATTGGTTTACTAAAACTAAATAAAATAGATAAGTAAATAGTAAAAAAATTGTGTAACAAAATAATAATGATCTTTCTTAAAATACTGCCCAATAAAACATGTCGAATAATTGAATGTTCACAAGCTTGGAAGCTAAAATTCTAAAAAGATTTCGGAAAATTCGGCAGTCACATGTTAAAAGAAACAAGTCTACAGGCTACTAGTACAAAGAAAGAGGAGGGAGACGAAACTAAACGGAACAACTACTTATTGGCATTCAATAGCGGGGAGGCCATTTTATGGCTTATCCATCACACTAAGGGGAAGCAAACATACTGCCTTAGGCTGGGCCATCTTAGAGAGATTTCAGAAAACGAAAGCGATTTTTTTGGAGGGGTTTGTTCTCTGACAACTCGACCGTTTTCGAAGCATTTCGTTCCGAGAGGCGGGCTCGTTGATGGGTTAAGTTTGGAATTTCTAGTTTTCCCAATAAAAGTAATTAACACTGAAAAATCGTACTGTTTGCCTATTTTTAAAGAATAATCAAAGTAATAATGATTATTAAAAATATTATAATGTTTCTAATATTATCCAATAAATATTATGCTCTAAATATTATCCAATAAATATTACCCAATCTTCTTAAAATTATCGCATATGTATTTTTACATGACTCGGCAAGTAAGCAAACTCTGCAAACATTTCACATTTTATTTTTTGCCTTACAAAATTAAACATGCTATTAAGCATACAAGATTAGTTTGGTCTTCAGAAAAATATTTTATGTGTCAACATTTTGTTTTATGTTTAGCTCAATATAGTAAATGCTTCATAATAATTAGTTTTCTTGCTTTTCTTTAAACTCATATATATATATATATATATATATATATATATATATATATTAATGAATATATATATATGTATATATATATATATATATATATTAATGAATAAATGACAGAGTTTAAGAAATATTTTTTTAAGGTATGAGAATAAATTCGACAAGCAGCATATTCATATATCTGAATCATAGCTATAGCTGAATTCCGTATTCATTTGCTAGCAGTTTTAACATTACATGACTTGAATTTAACTTTCAGATATGAATCATTTTCCCTTATAAATAATCATCCATGATTAAATTCTTCCTGTGTAGAACAACTGTGAGATTAAATTCCTTCTTGACACTTTTATTAAACGAAAGCGTAAAAATATTTCCTGTGTCAAATTAACGCCACTTCAATTAGGATCGAATTGGCTTTGTCGCTCACATTTCAAACCAATTAAACAGTGAGCGCTGAAATTCGGAACTGTGCGTCAGATGGCGTGTTTTCTTCTCTTCTCATTAAAATCCGTCACTACGCAAAGTCACCCTTTTCTCTTCTCTCATTACTTCTCTACGTATCATATCCTCTTAAATATTTCATTCGTTGAGGAAAGGTATTTATGAAAACTAAAGCTCTAAAACTCTAAAAGTCGGAAAAAAATTTTCTCAGCTGTAATTGAAGAAGGCAATGTCTGCAGTTTTTTTTCCTATATCACCTTTTTGAGGTATATACAGTAATGAAAACCGCTTCTTTTAGTTTTACATTTCAGGATGAAAAACTCGTAAAAGTAACAGACATCTTGTCATCAATAAGAAGATGTAATGCAGGAAAAACATATATGGGATTGTTCATAAAAATATTTACCAGGAAACAGATCAAAATATTTTACATCGCAAAACAAAAGTGCTTTAGAAAATTTTCGTGCCTTTACAGTCATGCATTAGACAGTAACTGCAGTGACACATATTAGTTAACAAATGCATGTTACCGTTAAAAAAGGCTAGTTCTTTTTTTAATCAGTAGCTTCCACAGATGTTATTTTTTCCTATTGAGTAATTTTCAAAGTGTCATGCCGACTGACATATTCGCTGCACACATTTGGAATTAAGTAGATTCAGTTCAGTAGATTTCATAAATTGTTCAGTCCTGCACTTCAAGTCCATCGGAGACTTTACTTTTTATTCGCACAGAGTAACTGATCATCACAAATTACATTTTGCTGCATTGGTATTAACTATACTTTAAGTACACAATAAGCATAAACTCACGCATGAGAGTCCTTAGGTCTTTTGATGCTGAAGACATAAAAAATGTGCAGTGCCCTCGCCGGGATTCGAACTCCGGACCTCCTGAATGCACATCGAATGTATTTCAGTTTACATCTCGAAGGCACGTCGAAAGGAGAATGGGCCTTACAAGTTGATTAACTAGTAGAGATATTCTGTCTATAAAAATAAATGGATCGATCATAGGTTCCTAAGTGAGTTTCACATGGTCATACGCGAAACCTGACGGCTCCCTAATGCTGTCATCCTAGCATTATACCCATGCAAACATTTATTGATGAGGAGAAAATGAGCCCTGGAAATTATTTAAATCTGAAACCACTGTTATGAAACGTTAAGTTACGAAAGCATTGTCATGAAACTTTTCCCTGAAATACATTTTACAATACAAATATTTTAATTGCCTATATTTATTAATAATTTTTAAAAGGCCCTATATACGAGTAATAAGACTGTAGTTTCCAAAATATAAGAGCTTTCCTATATTTTTCTATCATAAATTTTAGATGAAAAAACGAGATTCTCCAAAGCGATAATTATCAAATTACGGAGCTGAAAGTTTGGTTCTATAATTTGAAAAATACGTTATAAGGTATTTTCTCCCTCCTGTCAGAATGCCTTCGTGGTTTAAGAGTAGCGCACTTGGCTCGTATTCGAGAGATCCAGTTTCGAGTTCCGGTAAGTGCACTGCTCATTTTTCACGTGTTTTGCATAAAAAAAAATACCAACAGTTGCGCCCGAACTAAACGATGGTGGACGATAATTCGTTACCACCACGGTTCGGTGACTGAGTACCATAATTTCTAATCGCCCTGTAAAAGTTATCTACTTACTTCTAGTTCCAGAAGTGTTTTAAATGACAAAAATATTCATGGTTTGGCAAAGTCAAACTTTAAAAGAAAATTTATTTTCCACAGATAACGAAATCTAAGTAGATACATAATAACATTTTATATATGCAGTTAGTCTAAAAATAAATATGTAAGGTATTTTCTTTCTCCTGGCCCGCTTTTGTAGTGTAATTGGAAGCGTGTTCGAGAGGTCCAGGGTTCGAGTCCCGGCCAGGGCATTGCACATTTTTTAAATCTCCTGCTTCAAAATAACCTAATGTCTCTACAATTAAATGAATAAAAGTGCAGATAAAGTCGATCTTTACTAGTCGAGTTAAACTTTTTTAATCAAACAATAGCCATTACTTTTAATTGCTTACTTTTTTGTTAATCGCTACGACATTCAAAACACAGAACATTGTCATCGAAGTAAAAATATTCAAAATAGAAAATATTGGTATCGGATACACGGAACAAATAATGGTTTATTATAATTTATTAAATTCCTTCGGAACAATATTTCCTTTAGAAGTAATAAATAAATTTATTAAAATCTACAGCAATAAATGACAAATTAAGAAATAAATAAAAACTGTTTTTTACACAAAATTTTTTATTACATTATTTTCTAAATTATTTTAAATACTACTTTTCATGAATAAATTATCTTTAAAATAATATTAAACAAATAACGCCCATAAAAATGTAGCTGGAAGCCGGGATATTCTATCTAAGGATGTCTGATTTTTAGCATAATAATTATATGGAATATGAGTAAAGTAAGTGCCACCAAAGTATTACGCTGGTTTTGTAAATAAATAAACTACGTTTTAGATTATATTTTAATTTTAAAGATTTAAATTTTTCGATATATTATTTATTACTACTCTATTATTACTCTATTTTATTAAAATTATCATCTGTTATTGCTCTATGTTAAAGATTAACTTCGAATTATTAAAATTAGTTCACTTATAAATTTAATTTAAAGCTTGTATACATTGCTTTGCATGTAAATATATTGCTTATTCTACATTATTTCCAAAATATTAATTTTTTATCTCTTTTAAATTAGCTTATCAAGGAACGTTCACTTTCATATTTTACCGATTATATGAAAGAAATTAAGAGCTTTTATTATCATGTGATACAGAATATCGTGTGTAATATATAACATACATTTACATGCAGATACGTAATGTAGTTATATTATCTATCTGCACAGTTGTTATATTTAAATTTTGAATATCTAAAACTATTTAAAAAATATTTGTCATGTAATTGAACGAAAACTAAAATTCGGATTTCCATAAGCATCATTGCACAGTTATTTGCGTATTGCTATTTCTACTTTTGAGATAGTCTGTAAAAACACACTTTTTTCTTTAAACTGATTGAAGCAACGCAATTCCCTTATTTCACATACAATGTTTTTCGTAATTTAAGTAGCATATTATTTAATTCGCGAAAGGCCAAAACTTCGAAATTACTAAAGGATTTCGTGCAAATCTCTTCATAAAATTCACAAAGAGGAAGAGATTTCATAATTTTGAAAATGTTTTAGTCCTACAGAGTAAAAATGTTTTAAATCAAAAGGTTTTGATAGCCTTTTTAAAGGTACTTTTACCCCCTTACCGTATGCCTTCTTGATGTAATTAGAAGAACGTCCGTCTAGAAATCGGGAAGTCCGGAGCTAGAATCCCGGGAAAGTACTGCGTATTTCGCCTCTTTCCTGTTACTAATGATTCTATAATTTTTCTGAAATGTGCAATCAGTCATACAGAAGTTATCATAAATTGAGGCAGTATTCAATACCGTAGCGTTTTCAAGTTCAAGCATCTCAGCTTCAAAAATCTCTCGATGCCAAAACCAGGCCTATATCTAAACGCAGAAACTGCAGAGAAGATGTAGGTTACCGTTTTTACTTGCTTGTTCTAAGTCAACGAAAGTATCCATTTTAAACCGTTAGCGGATTTTAAAATGGATTTTTTTGTGACATCTTTACGTATGTACGTAAGCATGTATATCGCAGAACTCAAAAACAATAGAACGTTGAAAGTTTGTATGTGGGACTGCTATAAAATCTAATTGAACCTATATAGCATCTAGTTGGCCAAACCTATATAAATATATATATATATATATAATATATAGGCATATAACTACCCCTTAGCTGACTTAAAATTCCTTAACTGGATTTTAATTTTCGCAACAGTTGGTCGAAATATTTGTTGTGACTTGAACTTGTACAGGAAATTCTATATAATAGTTAATATCATTTTATTTGATTTTTTTTGGGGGGGGGAATGGCAAAGAAATTATTATTCAGTTTTGTTGTTCTAAAAAAATTGTTCATGGTTGTTAAAAGCTTTAATAAAGATTACATTTGAATCAAAAATGTGCATTAAGTTTATGTAAAGGAACGGAGTTCTAATTATAAAGATTAATTTGGAGTCAAGAGCCAATATATTCATATTTTGGCAATGTCAAATTTTCAAAAAAAGAAATAAAAAAGAAGAAAATCTCAAAGCTTTCATATTTTATATTAAGCCCAAAAAGGCTTTTTTTAACACTTTGCGTTTTACCTTTATTTATTATATATTATGTTCTTCGCACTTAAACCATAAAATTCAATTCAACAGCAATACGCAAAATAATTTTAAAATGAGCATATCTTTAGAATTTCAGATACACAGTCTCGCGCGCTGAACATAAAATTCTTTTTTTCGTACAGTGCTGCCATTGTTCGCTTTGAAATCGCTGAGTTTGTTAATCAAAAATTCGTTAAAAGTGTAACAAAATATGAAATCGATAATAACATAAATTCCAAACTCCGAATTAGACCTTCCAAATGCCCATATTCAATGTAGGATTACGTTACTCAAAATTTGATGGCTCTAGGTACCGTTGTTTTATCACAACGCGAGAAACATATAAATATTTATACAGATTCTTCATTATTTAATTTCTTTAAATATAACTCAGGACGATAATATTAGGTGGCAACAATTTGAAAATTGAAGCAGACATTTAAAGTTTTCAACGCAAAATACCAAAACGAAATTAACGCCCAGTAGGCGTTAGCCCAGTAGCTAATAAACAGATGCTAATAAACAAAAGCTGAAAGATTTCAGATTTTACATTACGCCTAAACGTGCGCTTTTCACATCTACAGACACATACCCGCTTCAAGAGCATTTGGGCTTACGCCAGTTTGGGCTAAAAATATTTAAAAACAGCATATCTTTGGAATTTCTGATAGTCAGTCTCGCGCGCTGGAGATAAAAATGTTTTATTCCCTACAGCGTTACCACTGCTCGCTTTGAAATCACTCAGTTTTTTAATCAAAAATTCGTTAAGATTTACAAAATATGAAATAAACATTACAACAAATTGTAAATTCCAAATTTAAGCTTCCAGGTGGAGTGGTGGACTATGTTATTCAAAATTCGATGATTGTAAGTACCGCTGTTTTTTTATAATGCGAGATACAGGCAGAAACATAGATTCATGCAGATTATGCATAATTTAGTTCCTTTAAACATAATACAGGGCGATAATATTGGGTGAAAACAGTTTGAAACGTGTTACATCGCATTTAAGTGATTTAAAGCAAAATGCCATTTCGATACTAACAGACCTTCTGTGCTAATGCCCCCTTAAGCTAAAAAAAATAATTTTCAACAAATAACGAAATCTAACTACATATATAATAACAATTTATATGTGCAGTTAGTCTAACAATAAATATCTAACAATATTTAGCATAAATTTGCTGTAAATATATAAAAATGTTAATTTTTAGTTTGATACCAGTTTATTGTTATTATAAAAAAGGATATCCAATAGCCCCTAATCAAAAGAAATCATGTGGTGACTTCTTTAATTTAGGCTGACATGTCAGTCCCCCAAAAAAGGAGCATTCTGAAAGGAGTACAGGGCTAATTTAAGCTAAAGAAAGAAGAAAGACTGAAAACCTTCTATTCCATATATTTAGAATCTTAAGTGCATTAACTCAACGGAAATTAAGGAAGAACTTTTTTAACAGTATTTCCTAATAGTCTTAAATAATTTTATATATTCCACTTCTTCGTTCATTAATTCTCTTTCTCTTTCCGGTAAAGTCTACTTTCTCATGTTTACTTCTTGTTTTTAAAGCCTAAATATTCGATTACATCAACGATAAGGTCTGTTTTTATCGTGTGTCTTTATCTGATAGGAATAGAAAAATTCATAAAAGAGAATTTTGTTGTTTAGGTTGATTAAGGAATATATAATACCTACACAAGAATGTAATTATTAATTAAAAAGTAGTTATTAATAATATTAAAATTCTCTTCAACCATGTGTTATACCATCAATTTTATATTGCCTATAATCTACATTTCCCTCTTAAATGCTTCAAGGAATAAAGGTACATTTAAAATCTTTATGCTATATAAAAAAATTAACTATTTCTCTAATGAAATATAATAAAAACCTTCTGGTACTTAATTCAGCTTTACCCTGAAGAGGCAATTTACTCTAAAACCTACCTCCTCAATTAGTCTGGAGTCTGGAGTATATATTTGTCAAAAAATAATATACCATGGAAGGTGAATATAAAATCCTACAAGCGCAGACAGGTTTTGAGAACGCGAGATCAAAAGAGAATTTGTTTAGTAATACAGATAAAAAATTTACTTTGCATATTGCATGATTTCCTAGCAAAATTGTATGAAGAAAAGTTATTATTCTTTGCCATAATATTCGTGTGAGCGCTTTATTAAAAGTATGAAAGAAAATTTATTAATAATCATATGAAAAAGAAATTTGCTAGCGTTATTTGGAAGAAATTAAGTTTATAAATTATTAAAAGGTGTCTAAAAATTTTTGAAATAAAGTTCTAAACACAAAACGTTAGCATTAATATAACTAGAAGCTTCAATGGTTATTTTTCAGTCGAAAAGTAGTTAAGCTTGCTTTTTCTCTCTGCCCTATTTCCTTTTTAATTCCGTTACACAATGTTAAGCGCATTCCAGAAAATTTTGAGAATTAGTTGACGCAAGCAAAGAAAAAATTGAAAAGGAATTGAAATAGGGGAAATGTTTTAACTGCAGCTTATGAGTGATAAATGCTTGTTCTGCCATATCACATTAAAGCCATATCTGACTGCTTTCCAGCCATGCTATCTTAAGCTCTACTGACAGGTAGATTTTATTAAATAAAACTTTGAAACTACTTTTGGTATATCTACAATTAATGCATTCTAGATGTTTGGTTAGACAAGAAGGCTTATAGCTTGTTAGCAGCTTTACTTTCAGTTATCTATAAATCTACATGTGGTGATTGTTTCTATTTCATTTGTTTAGTTCTGTATTCACTAGTTTTTACGTTCATCCTATTCCAACAGGTTTAGGTTAAACAGCTTTCCATTAATTAACTTTTCTGTTGCTCTACATTTTATTGCAATTGCTAACTGATAATTTTAACTTAATGTAATCTTAACAATAGATCATCAGATTAGTCTAATAAGTTTCGTTTAGAAGGCTGTAATATCTTTGCTAAACTAGAGTTCCTTGTAATCTAGAATAGTGAAAAATTATGTAGCGACTATTCGCTGAGTTCTTGTGACGTAAGTAACAAGTCCAAAGAAGGGTTAGATTACCCTTTTATTTCAACTCAAAATTATTGTTCAGACGGCCTTCGTGGGCGTACAAGAAGCCTCCATCAGGGCATTAACTCAAAATAGAAAATATAAAACTAATCTAATACTAAATAAAATGAATCAGCAGAAGCGGCACAGAGTCAATTCGTATATAGTTGGCCCTTCACAGCCAGTAGGCACATAGTAGGTATAGCTGCACTATAATAGCAAGCTTAAACTAATAGAAACAACGTGAAAGAAAGGCAGAACATGCTGTCCTACTAATGCAACCCAGATTTCCGCTTAAATACTTTTTTTACCTTATTTGCATAAATCTTAATCCTGAAAAGTCATTCTTCTAAGGAAACATAGGTATGAAACTAGAAAATAAAGGAAAGGCTTGTTCCAAAGTAAAAATAACTGTTAGAAAAATAATCTAAAACCCTGTAAGGTATTAAAATTTTACAGGGGTACCAAGTGAGGCCTAGAAAGTAACAAGTTATTAAACGAGGAGGAAAAAAAACCTTAAAAACAATTTTTCCTTTTTCTAAAATGCCTTTACTAGCTTGCAGAGACATTGAGCATTTTTTGGAAGCAGACAAGATGAAAAATTAGCAGCACTTTCGCCAGGAATCGAACCGCGGACCTCTGAAATAAAGGCTCAGTGTGCTGACCACTACACCACGAAGGCACGCTAGGAAGGCGAAAGAAATACCTTACAAACTCTCTAGTACGAGGAGAGATTTTAAACTAGGCAGTTAGTACAGGACATTTTCTTGTCTACATTAGAGAAATCAAAATTAAAAACAATACTTTATTCGCAATGTGAGCATTAATTTTCAGCTTTGGATATTCCAGATGTAAATATCGTGTACATTTTTGTGATACTATAAACACTAAAAATATTCTTTCGTTTTACTAGTTAACACACGTTCCAGTAGCCAATCTTGAAACCTTTTCGAGCAAAATTATTACATGAACGTGATTTTATTTAATAATAAACTATTGTTTCTAAAATATCTAAATGAATATTCTACAGGAAAAATTTTATTATTCAGAAGGACAGACCTATAGCGATTTTGTTTAATTTGGTTTCTCTGTTTAGGTCAAATCTTGAAATTAATATTTCATCTTCTACCAACCTGATTTTCTTGAAACGTGTTAATATATACGTATTTGCTATGAAAATAAAATATTTCTTAAGGGATTTTTCAAATTCGATATAGAACTGTTTTATTTTTTTCTCACATATTCTTTTCTAATGGTTTAACTAGTCATTGCAGGATTTTTCATTTTTCATCTCTCCGGCTTTTCCACTCTCAAACAGATCAAAGTATAATATTTTAAACTGAGATTTTTAATATTTGTAACACAGTTTACCGTATTTTGGTGGGTTTTTTTAAATACTAATCTATTTTTCACACATAGCAATAAGATTTGTTCATATAAAAAGATTTAATCATCCATTCTTAGCAGTTTCATGACTTAAAGTAATGATAAGACTGGACTTCTGAGTCAAATGGAAATTTAAGTGAATGGAATGTAAATTTACGACACTGGGTGGAGGAGAAAATCTTGAAAAATTACGTTCTGTATACTTCGTTCCTGATTAGAATTTTCTTAAGTTTAGATGCAGATATTTTCTCTTTTTTCACTTCTCTGCATTATATATGGATTAAAATATTTAAAATAAAATGTAAGGAAATATTTTTAATCATAGAATTTTAGTTAATACACTAAAAGTTTAGAAAATAATTTTTTAGTTGCCATTAGATTTGTTTTGATACGTTTGATGTTAGAGTTACGTTTGATGTTAGAGTTATGGAACAGGGCTTAAAGTTTATTTGCCTAAAGGGAAGGGATGCCTTCGTAAAGGAATTATAGGGTAAATTCCCTTTTACCCACGCTACATGCGGAGAAAACGACGAAAGCATTTATTCAACCAGCCCATTGTCCTAAATTTAAACATTAAGCGTATTTTCAGTGTTTGGTCATAAGTAGCTAAATAATCGCAGCACGGTTAGACTCAATTTGGATTAAAATATTGAGAGAATTTCAAGAAACAGGAGATATCATAGATATGAGAATGAGTACATTAAATTCACTTAAATATCTTTAAAATACGTTATAATTAACAGCCCCACGATTTTATTTTTAACTTCCTGTTACCAAAAATATTACGAGAGCTAGAAAATTATTTTTAATTGCTAATGCATTTAATAAAAACATTTTACCTAAATCGTGCATTTTTATAGGTTTATATCTACGTATGTGTTATTGAAATAATTTTAAATACTTTACTCTAAAATTAACGCAAAACTAAGAACGAATTTCATCAGTTGTTAACTATATAATTTTTTTTTTAATTTGTAAGGTTTCAGATTTTAAATTACGTCCAAAAGGAGCGTTTTTCTAACGTTTTGTGTGTTACCTTTATTTATTAAATATCATGTTCTTTGCACTTAAACCATAAAATTAAGTTCAATAGCAATGTCGCAATAGAATTTTAAATTGAGCATACCTTTAGAATTTCTGATACACAGTTCCGCGCGTTGGAGATAAAAAGGTTTATTTTTTTCCTGTAGAGTGTTGCCATTGCTCGCTTTTAAATCGTTGAGTTTGTTACTCAAAAATTCGTTAAAGTTTTACAAAATATGAAATCGATCATAAAACAAATTCCAAATTTAAATTTCGATCTTCCACATGACCATATTAGCAGGAGGGTTACATCATTCAAAATTCGATAGCTCTATGTACCGTTGTTTTATCACATTGCGAGAAATGTAATACATTTATGCGGATTTTTCATTATTTAATTTCTTCAAATATGATGCAGGACTCTAACATTTGGTGGCAACAGTTTGAAAAGTGAAACGGACATTTATAGTGATTCAACGCAAAATCGCAAAACGAAAACAATAGTCCTTCAGGAACAAAGCCCCTTTGGACTAATTATGATTTCAAAATGTATATGAAGCAGATTTTTATTAAAATATTATGATCAGTTAAAATAATTTTGGTTTCAATCAAAGTTTATAAGGAAATATAAACTGGTCGTATTTATTGAACAAAACAAGAGAAATGTTAAAAGTTATCAGTTGGTATTCTACAGTTGCAATCCGTTCTACTTTCTGAAAGTATAGTTTGTAGATGCTATTAAGTTATAAGGTATTTTCCCGGCCTTCTTAGCGTGCCTTCGTGGTGTAGTGGTCTGCATGCTGGGCGCATATTCCAGAGGTCCGTGGTTCGATTCCCGGTGAAGGCGTTGCTCATTTTTCATCTCTCTTGCTTCCAAAATACCTAATGTCTCTACAAAGTTTCTCCATATGTGAAATTTAAACATACAACGTAACCTTTAAGGAATTCGAATCATGTATTTTTCTTTAACCAGCTGATCCAATGAAACTTTCGTAAGCGCATGAAACGTCCACTAGCACCATGAAAGCATCCTCAAGGGAATACAATAATTTCTTATGTTCTCTTCACATCAAGTGCGAGTGGAGAAAGGCAGACGAGACCTAATTCATTTAATCCAAGTGTGATCCGTTGTTGTCAACCACGCCTGAGTTCGGGAGCCTCTGTAGAAACTATTAGATTCTTCCTATACTCATAACATAAAAAGTAAATAATTCTCTAACGTAGTTCGAATCATAGATAGATTTTTTTCTATACTCATAACATGAAAAGTAAATAATGCTCTTAACGTAGTTCGAATCATAGATATTCCACTTGCTAGTGATGATGCTAATCAAGTACACGTAGAAAATGCAATGATTCTTTACAAACTAACTGTGAACAAAGACTTTATATTCTTTCTTATTGTCATACATATATGTCCAAATTATTTTTAGATTCGTAGTAAAAGAAAAAGCCGATTTTTTTTAAATATTCATTAAATTTAAATGAAATTCGGTTAAAGGAACAATAACATTGCATTTACTTTTATGTTCAAGAATTAGTTATTATTACATATGTGAAGTTCTAAAGTAAAATGTATAGCTAAATATTTGAAAAATATTGAAAAGTAGATTTTGAAGCAATTTTAAATTATATAAAATTGCGAGCATATCAGAATTTTTAAATTTAATTATATCATCTCACGTAACTTTAAAGGAAGTACAAAAATAGGATTAGAAATTAAGGCAACTAAATCTTAAAGCAAAGAATTTCATTTCTCCACTGGAGAGACTTATAAATCTTTAGAGATTCTTACAGAAGGATCGCATCTTGTAATAACTACTCCTTAAAATAATTCCTTGTAATAACTCCGTAAAAATTTTCCATTAAGTTTAAATTTGAGGATTAGGCTCGATATTTTATTTCAGCATGTTCTCATTTTTAAGAAGCTCATTTACTTAGCTTATTACTCAATTTTAAAACTATAATCCACCAAAAGAAAATTAAAATACAAAGGTATCTCTTGAAATTTTAATGCAAATGAATATTTTAATGTATTTCGTCCCGATATTTTTTGAACAGTTATTTTGCCTTGAAAGATTCGTTTTAATTTTATTACCCGCTAATTTATATTAACCTCCTTTTCTATCAAGCCTCGTACCATCTCTCAGCCATAATGCAAATTTCCATCACGGGCGATATTTATATAACGTAGAAAGAAAGAAGTAATTAAAGGAAGGTTTTGGAGGATGAAATCCGAGCGTGTTCTGGCTGCTTGAAGGCCTCGTTGCTAGCTCTGATTCTCTAGCGATTCGAATTCGGCAGGTTTGAGTTATTCTTGCCATTAGACTTGTTTACGCAGACATCATTCAGAGCCAACTTGCGCGCTGGTTAAATTGTGAATCCGTTAGGCTGGTCTTAAATTGCATTACTTTTAGTTTCCATTATATTTTATTTGAAGCCAGAAGTGTTGGCACGAACTGGTGCCATCTGTTAAACTTTATTTGGATTAATAAAAGGGTCCTTTACATCCTTTCCCTGTCTCTGTGGTGCTTACATGATATAAGGATAATTCTCTAATTATCGTTTCATAGATCTAGACTAATTGTGCCTTCCCGAAGAAGACCAGATTCTAAAATCTTTCGTGAGCATAAGAAGAATTGCCGTGTAATTTAACATGATTCTCACTGTATCATGATACTTCCACGTAAAGCAATTTCATTCTTTTAGCAGAAAGATTCGAGTTCTTGGCTCTTTATAGGTAACTATGCTCCTCGGTATCCTAGTGTTGTACAATGAAATCGCCAATACACTTACCAGAAATAATGCTGACTAATAGAATAATTTTTACATGATTATTTTCTGAGAGTGCAAAATCTATTTCAAGGATTTTAAGAAGGTAAAAAAGCTAAGGAAAACTGGTGTATATTAAATCTTTAAGCATCATCTAACATTATGTAACCTCACTATTGCTACTTTCAAATCTTATGCAATCTATATACTAATTTAGATCTATCCCATTTTTGATATAATAGCTCCAGGAGGAACATTCTAAGTATTAAATGAAATCCTTTCTCCCGAAATACTCTGAATACAGTGTCTACTACGTTATCATGTCTGAGGCATATGAAGCCGTAATCTTCAAACTTTACTGCTTCTAAATCGATTATCGAAAACAAAATATAAATTAAATATATAGAGATCTTCAGAACTAACTGTCGCTTTCATAATCCTCGTTTAGTACATGGACAACAGTTCTAATATCTTTAACTTTTTAATTGTATAATACATACATAAAGTATACAAACATTTAGTACTTCAGTCCTGAATTACCTTGCCTCAAAATGGCTGAATGCTTTCCGTACGTCACAGCTATATAAAACAGTTTTCGATTCATTTTCGGCTAAATCAAATATGAAAATTTCTTTCAAAATGCATATGACTTATTAACATACTACTTATTCGATAACGTAGTATGTTAATTAATACACTATTATAATTGTACTAAATCTGAAAGTATAACGTATTTCTCTGGGCTTTCAAATGGTTTGTTATAATCATACTTACTTATATAATTATACTTACTTGTTATAATTATACTTATTATATTACTTTCTTATTTTCCATAATACTTATTTTCTATAACACTAATCTTCTGTTGTTTGACATTTTTAGCTACTATTACGTATGTTAGGATGGCTTTGGATCAAACTGATCAAATAAACTATTTTAACCTTCTCCGCTGAAACTCCCATTCTTAATGGAAAACAAAAATATTAATATATATTACTTTTCGTTTTTTAATTGTAGTTCCTTTGTAGCATTTATTGCTTTCAAATTATGCCTATGTAATTTTTCTCAAATTTGGTTATGTTCTCTTTCTTCTAATTTTCAAATACACAACCACTCACTTCAATAAGTTCTAATAAATAGCTGCACTGGAAACAAGACATTGGATGGAGATTGCGTTTAGAACTACTTAACAATAATTAATATTAATTTAGAAGTCAAACAGCAAAACTCAACGTTATATTTGCAAATTTTCACAGGACTAGTTTCGATGGTCATATGGAACCATCATCCTCAACTGCCAAAGTGCAAATGAATGAGATAACATACAGTGATAAGATAACAATGGCTGGACAGGAGTTAAGCTACTGGCGCCATCTATTGATGGAACAAGAAAACTAAAATCTAAGTTCCTTATAGATTGAAGGTAAAGATGAATTGGAATTAGGGTCGTTAACTAGGAGAGAAAAATTTATTTGAATGTGAAACGCCTCTAGAAAATCTAATACACCAATGGAAGATGTGTTTTGAATAATTTTGTCTGCAGAGAAATGGAAAGTGTGATTTTCGGACCAACAATGCTGGGCAACAGAGAACTTCTGTGTTTCCTTTTTCCAAACATATGCCTCTTGTTCCTTAATGCGAAATTTGAAGGCTCTCTTATGCTCATGCTGTCTTTGACCTATGTAAATTAAACCACACTGGCAAGGAATACTGTAAGTAACCCAGGAATTCATATCCGGAATGGAGTCTTTAAATATGGAACTCGGAATTTTCTTGATAGGAGAATAAATGACCCGAAAGTTAAATTTCTGTAAAATACGTGCAATTTTATAGCTAATTGATGGAAAGAAAGGAATGAGAACAGAATTCTTATAGTCTCCTAAAACAAGTGTGTGCCTTTTGGTGTGTTGCGATGAGAATTTTTTAATTACTTGGTTAATAATTAATATGCAAAGAGATTCGATGTATATAATTTTTAATATAGCGAGATTTTAATCAATCCAATATATCTTGCCTCCGAAAGATTAAATTAAAGCTGACGGACTGAAGATGTTCAGCATTAAATGCTTGATTACGTTTTTAATGAGAACTAATCAGAAAATTAAAATGCACTGGCTTTTTCGCTTTTATAATATCCAGTACATCGTGGGTATCATATGTGCTGCAAAACAAGTTTTTATGTACTGCCTCACTAAATCTTCAGCTCATACTATTCTGTTTTGATCTATCAACTAAGATTAGAAGATACTAATAAATGATATTTTGTTTTTATTTATTGTGGTCCTAAGTATCATTAATTAGTTAAATAATAACTGGTTCGATGATAAACGACGGGGTAAATACAGTGGCCATCAAGTATTTATTCTGTCCTAAGACAAGTTACACAGTTAAGGAAAAGGTTTGACATATTTCGCAAGCTTATAAATTATGTTCGTCAGGACGCATGAGTACGCGCCTAATATATGAGAAGTCAAATATTAACGGATAATGTATTATTAGTAAACAGTGGGTTGTAAAACTGGTTTTACAGTTACGTATAAAAGCAAGAATTCGTTTTAGTACAGGTAGTCTTCTTTCAATTAAGAAAGATTTAAGAACGTACTAAATACCACTATTTTAGATTAGCCTTTTTATTAATGTCCACTTCTTGCTTTTTTTTAGTCCAAAGAGATTTGAATCCCGAAGGACTATTAGTTTCGTTTTGGCATTTTGCGTCGGACTCATAAATGTCGGTTCACTTTTCAAACTGTTGCCACAAAATGGTAGAGTCCTGCATTATATTTGAAGAAATTAAATAATGAAAAATCTGCATAAATGTATGTATATTTCTCGTATTGTGATAAAACAACGGTACATAGAGTCATCGAATTTTGAATAACGTAATCCTCCAACGAATATGAGCATGTGGAAGACCAAATTTGAAATTTGTTTTATGATCGATTTCCTATTTTTTAAAACTTTGACGAATTTTTGATTAACAAACTCAAGGATTTCAAAGCGAACAATGGCAACGTTGTGCAGAAAAAACATTTTTATCTCCAGCGCGTGAGTCTCTGTATCGGAAATTCTAAAGATATGCTCGTTTTAAAACTATTTTGCGATATTACTGTTGCACTGGATCTTATGGTTTAAGTGCGAGGAACATGATATTTAAAGGTAACACACAAAATGTTAAAAAAACGCCCCTTTGGACGTAATTTAAAATCTGAAACATTTCATATTTTTTTTTTCTGAATTTATTCATTAGTCATATTATGTTATTCTTCTCCCACATAGAGAGATACCATTTTGCTAATATGGAAACACATATTTAGTATGGTACGTAGCAATGAGGCACATGTAGTTATGCTCGTTTTTTGCTTCTGGAAGTACGCTGTTAGCTAAATCTTTTCGAAACAAGGCGTTTTGAAAATGACGTAAAGTTATAATTGAAAAATTCTCTCTGAGGCTGAAAGTTTAAGACTTACCCAGCCATATCATTTTTTTTTCAAATACTTGATTATTTTTTTCTTTAGATACCAGAACATACTGTAGTCTAAAAAAACACATTTATATCAGTATCATTTAAAAAAATATTCATTTCACTAATTTTTAAAGCATTTCTATTTTTGTCTTTATCGTTTGCTTTTTACTCCAAACAAGCATTAGCTCAGAAGAGCTGTCAGTCTCGAAATGGCATTTTGCATTGCGATGTACGACTTTTCAAATTATTGCTACCAATTATTATTGCCTTATATTATATTAAAGAAACTAAATATTGAAGAATATGCATGAATGTGTGCATAACAACGTTACTTAGAGTCATAAAATTTTAGATAACATTGTCCTCCACCAAAACATGAAGAGTCATAAAATTTTAAATAACGTTGTCCTCCACCAAAACATGGGCACTTGAAAACCCGAATTTCAAATTTGCTTTATTGGTCTATTTCATATTTCGTAAACCTTTAACAAATTTTTGATTCAAAACCTCAAGAGTTTAGAAGCAAGCAGTGGCAACACTGTAGGAATAAAACACTTTTATCTCCAGTGAGACTGTCTATCCGAAATTCTAAAGATATGCTGCTTTTAAGTATTTTTAGTCCAAAGTGCCGTTAGGACTAACCAAATGTTCTCGAAACGTATATACGTCTGTAAATGAAAAAAACGTCCATTTGGGCATAATATAAAATCTGAAAGCTTTCAGAATTTTTTTTTCTATACTTTTCTTTCTTTATATATATATTATATATCTTTCCAATGTTTTTTTCTCACTTTCGTTCTTTTTCATTTTCTTTCTTAACTTTTATCTTAGTTTTCAGTTTTGTGCTACGAGGCTGTCAGGTGCAATTAAACAAGAATTTCCTTAGCCAGTAATCAAAACTTTTCCATGAGTGTAAACATAAAATAACATAAAATAAAGTATGTTAAAAGGACATCAAATGTTTTGTAATGAGACGAATAGCATATGGTGTTAATCACATTTTCCATTAATAAAATGCGTCCTGAAATAATTTATGAGGATTAGTTGGATATATTTCAAAGTAACCTAATTTATTAACAAGCCATGCAAATGCATTTCCAAAAAGATAAAAAGAATGTTTACATTCTTCAGAAGTGCTTTAATTGCTTTAAAATCATTTCGTTAGGCAGGTGTAATTTAAAAAATAAGTTAAAGATGTTACGTCTTAAAGTGGCGACATTTCCCAGGCAGTGTGGATGACAAGTTGCATGATAGCTTATCGTAACACAACATGGAAGTTCACAGAGCTTGGGAACTCTAACGAATATCTTTCTGTAACTAAGAAAATTCTATTAAAAACTAATAGTTTCATTTATTCTCATGTACTTCACTTTCCAGACCTCGTCACAGGAAGGTTTTTGTTTTCATCACTCTAAAGCTAAACGTTTACTACTGTAAAATGTTATTTTAAAATGGGAAATTCTAGGTTATTTTCCGCCACCTTATTTAACTAGAAACCATGGAAATAATAGCTGCGGGAAAAAAAGTTCTGTAGCTTATTTTTACCCTATTGAAGTGGAAGCTGACTTGAACTTCAACCGCAGATGGTGTGAAAAAAATAAATGCTGTACCGTGATGGCGACAAGAGTTTCGTTAAGGGCGGCTGGCAATGGCTCTGAAGTGCCTATTTTAACGTGACTGGAGAAAGGTTCGCGCCTTGGAAATGTGGGAATTTCTTGCCTCCTACAAAATATCAGTTTTTGCCACGTTAAATTAATGGAATGACAATTTTTTTGCAGTTAGCTGTTTCAGACTTCGAATGTTCACTGGTTGTTCATCTTATCCAAGTTCGGCTGTGGTGTGGAAAACTTTTAACTGATAAAGAATTATTCAAAATTACTTGAATCGTTTTAAAAGTTCGTAAAAAATACATTATGCTTTCAGTTTCAAATTTTATTATTCTAAAAATATACGCAAACTTACAAGGTTCCTTTTACTTGTTTCGCAAACGCTCAATGTTTCCATCTTTCCTGATACGGTAAAAATCTATGAGGAAATCCTATTTCGTCGCACTGTTCGCTATTATTTTAAGATCGATCGCAGTCGCAGCATCGAAGGTAGGATTGCGTAGATCTTAGAAATCAGTGGCTAGTGGAAGCACAAAGATGTCATCTTCAAACTCAAAAAGGAAAACACGCTTCAAATCACTGTTTTAGCCATTACAAAAATGCGTCATCTCCTTGTCCAATGCATTCTATCCGTGTTAACCGCAAGTTTTGATTTTAATATTCTCGCAAATGATCTCTAGCTGTGTGGCAATTTCATGAGATACTTTTGCAGATGTTTTCCACAATAATATTTGTTACAGTTAACCACACAACTGTTTTGAAACGGGTTTTCATTCAATTAATCGTCACTATTTTTATACCATATTTGGCATCAATCAGTCTTCTTTTCAGTTTATTTACGTAAATCCTCCGAACAGCGTTATAATGTCTGCTGTGTTACGAAAGGTCAACATAATGAGCGTTTTAGAGATATTTAAAAAAAACCATTAGAAAACTTAGCACTCTTGCTCTATCTCCTAGCATTTATATCTATGTCTTTCTAACGAAGTGTTATTTAATTATTTATCATATAACGCGCATCTGTGATTTCAAACTACACTTTTCATTTTAGGTAAATTCGTCATATAACGCGCACCCTTTTCTTTACGAAGAACCCTAAGAGATACATGCGCCATACTCTTATCTTTTAAAGTCGTTCGTTCGAGATTTTTCCCAGTATTTCGAAAAATGGTATTCTGAATTGGCAAGTGGTAAGGGAATAATATGTGTCGAAATGTTTAAGGGAGTAAATTATTCTGCAAAGAGGGTGGATCATATTCACTGCAGGTGTGCACAAGAATGTTATTCTAGGTATCGAGAAAAGGGGGCATAATTTGCAGTAAGAATGCACTTATAAACCGAATGAATTCTTGGAATTAGAAGTCAGATGTTTTCTCTTTCGGTAGTCATTTGAAACCGTGATTTTGAGGTGAACTTTGAACGCTTTATTAACTCGCACTTAGTTGAAACAGTTCCTTTAGTGCTTCTTTTAGTAGTAAACATGGCTCCCGCTAAACAAAACAAACACAAACTACAGTGTTGGTTTCAAATTCAAAGTATTATTTCAATTTGCGAAAGAAGATGGAAAGTGTGCGGAAGTAAGGATGTTTGGTATCGGTGAAAGCTCCATACGTGATTGGAAGAAAAATGAAATCACAATAATTAATGTGCCAAAAAATAAATGTGTTTTGCATAAAGGAGTACCGAAATGATCTATCCTATCCGGAATAAGTCCTAAAAAATCCCTAAAATGGATTCATTGTAATGAGCAACACCGTACATTTATTTGCTTTAAGGTGGGAGAAAGAAACACAAATGAAAGTGAAAACTTTAAAGCAACTTTG
Organism: Stegodyphus dumicola; assembly: GCF_044657685.1. Lineage (NCBI taxonomy): Eukaryota > Metazoa > Arthropoda > Arachnida > Araneae > Eresidae > Stegodyphus > Stegodyphus dumicola. The sequence continues at coordinate 188,223,646 of NC_140769.1, read as the reverse complement.
AACTGGCGTAGTCGATTTATGGCACTGAATGATTCAATTCTACGAGAAAAGAACAAAAGTTTCTCAAAGGCTTCTGAAAGATTTGGACGACAAATTCATAAGTTTCCAGAAGTATGTTAATAACCTACGAAGGCAGAAAAAGTACTTACTGTCACAGAGTAGATATATGAATGAAACTCTGTCATAGGAAATAAAATAATTCATGTAAAAGGAAAAAAACGCTTCACATAGATACAACAAGTCACGAAAACTCTCACCTCGCAGTAGTGCTTTTCTGCTTATCAGTAAAGGTACAAAATTAAAACCCATGAGTATTTTTAAAAGAACAATGATGCCGAAAGGTAATTTCCCAAATGGTGTTTTCATTAATGTTTACGATAAAGAATGGATAGACGAAAACTGTGTTAAATTGTGGAAAAGAAAACCTTCGTAAAAGCGTCCTGTTGCATTAAAGAATACAGAAAGTCTTATAGTTTAGGACATGTTCAGATCCCATCTAATGAATAATACGAAGAAATTGTTGAAAGAGTGTCTACACACATGACAGTTATTCCAGGAGGATTAACGCCATTAGTTGAGCCTTCAGATGTGTGTATCAATAAACCATTAAAAAATATTTTTACATGACAGTGGAATACATGGATGATAGAAGGTGGAAAACATTTACAAGAGACATCATGTCAGTAATATAAAAATAATATGTGAATTAATAATAAAAGCATGGAATGACATTAAAGTTGACAAAAACGTCATTTAAAAATGTAGTACATCTAACAATATAGATGGAATGGAAGATGATTATTCTTTTATGGATCAAAGCAACATTAATGTTGAAAGACGAAACAGAGTTCGATGATGTGCGTGATGATAGAAAGGAAGATGACTGTGACAAACTTGATATATAAACGGAACTTACGAATACTTGATATATAAATGGAAGATGAATATAATTTATCCGATAATCAAAATTTTTAAGTTCATGAAGTATGCCATTTCTTTTAAATATACAATGGAATATAGAAATCTAATTTTGAATACTCACCCTTTTTCCTTATTTTTTAACCTATTGTTTTTAAAATATCCGCCATATAACGCGCATACATAAATTTGGATCTTTCCTTTTTTGTATTAAAATTACGCGTTATACACCGGAATACACGGTAGTTGTCCCCTTTCTGCCTCTTTTCGTAACGAGATTCTTCGCATAATTTAGAATTTATGCAAAGTTAAATGGCAAGCAGTATTTACTTAAATGTTTAGAGACTTTTGAATAAGACTTTAAAAGTCTGGCATGCGGTGCTCTGCCTTGCCGGTTAATATTGTTACGAATTTAGTATTTAAAAAGCTAATGTTAGTTCAATTATAAATTAAATGGTTTTATTTCTCGCGCAGTGCAGCGCGTGACGAATATTAAAAGAAAGCTAAGCCGGAAAATTGAAAATACAAGAGCGCGTGCATTAAATAAATAAATATCTCTTTTTAATTTCGAGAAAGTACTGGAAAATTCTAGCGCGTGATTTTAAAATCTTATAAAAGGAGGAAAACATCTCAGTTTGTAGCAGTTGCTTAGTTTGTTGTTGCTTAGAAAACTGCTCTTGTTGATTGCAGCGAATTCGCAGATTAGCGTTCTTTAGCTGTTTTGAATTACGTTCTATTGGATATTTGAGTAGTTAAAAGATAACTACTGTGAGATATTGTAATTCTGCATGATAATTTGAGAAAATTAAAGCATTTTGTTGTGATAATAATAAATTTTTGTTCATTTTTCATCGGACTTGTGCATTCATTTCATAACGAATCCGTACGCACGCAACAATTTTTGGTGTCAGAAGTGGGATTTGAATGCCAATAACAAGAGCGATGGAAGAACAATTCAGGCAAATGATGACTGCATTTGCTGCTTTCCAAGAAAAGATAGAAGGGGCCGTCAACTCCGTTAAGGAAGAAATGAAATTGGGCCAGGAATCCGTTAAGGAAGAAATGAAATTGGGCCAGGAATCCGTTAAGGAAGAAATGAAATTGGGCCAAGAATCCGTTAAGGACGAAATGAAAGCTGTTCAAGCTGGTCAAGAAGAAATGAAAAGAGAAATTACTTGCATAATAGAAAATAAATTTGAAGCTATGGAAGGCAGAATTGACGCAGTTGAAAATAAAGTTGAACATATTGAAGAAAAAGTTTCTTCCGTAAAAGATCATATTGAAGAAAGAGTTTCTTCGTGGAAAGAAGAAATAGAAGAAAGAGTTTCTTCTGTAAAAGAACATATAGAAGGGAGAGTTTCTGCTGTGGAGGAACGAATTGAAGGAAGAGTTTGTGCCGTCCAACACCAAATCGAACAACAAATTGATGAGAGAGTTTCTGCAGTTGCCAAAGAAATGGATACTTTAAAGAAATTCGTAGCGTCGGCAGGGAGCAGGAGTGATGATTTTAAATTCTTACCAATGCCTGCTCGTCCACCTCTGAAGCTATCCACATATGATGGGAAGACCTCCTGGCAGGTGTATAAGACACAATTTTCTATCGTGGCGGATGCGAATGGATGGGATTCCCAAGCTAAGGCCTGTCATCTCGCCGCTTCTCTAAGAGCCGACGCAGCGGATATCCTTCAGACTCTTCCCGAAAACAAAAGGTTAGATTTCGAAGCTCTGTCCGGCGCCTTGGAGTTGCGCTTTGGGGAGAAGTGTTTAAAAGACTACAGCAGGCTCCAATTAAAATCTCGTCAACAGAAGCCTACCGAAACACTTCAGGAGCTCGCCGCGGATGTTGAAAGGCTGTCCCATCTCGCCTTTTCGGAATGCCCGACAGAAACAAGGGAAATCCTGTCCTTGCAATACTTTATCGACGGCATCCGAGATACTGAAATACAGAAAGCTCTACGAATGGCGGATGTAAAAGATTTAAAAAGTGCTCTAGTGTACGCCATGAAATTTGAGGCAGCCCAGCAAGCCACTCGTCCAGACCGCCACCCAGTCAGAGCTGCTCAAGTCCAGGAGCCAGGGGATCAAGTCACCGCTCGACTTGACGATTTAACTAGACAACTGAACGCCTTTAGACGGAATATTGGTGAGAAGAAACCGACCGTTAAGTGCTGGAACTGCGGTGCTGAAGGACACATACGACGAAACTGCAAAACACCCCAGGGTACTGATGTTAAGACCGCTTCTAACAAGCAGCAGGGAAACTAATTAGTGGCCATCTCGCGGGGCAGAGGTTGCCAGATAATGAAAAGCCCCCGTTTAAAGCGCTTCAGATTTCTGCAGTGAGAGGCGGCAGTAATGGACTTTTCATAATAGGACATATTAATGGAGTTCCGTGCAATATGACTATAGATACAGGAGCCAACGTCACCATCATCCGAAAAGATTTGGCTCAACAACTAGGAAACAAACTTATCTGGACGCCGCCCTGCGTTACCCTCCAGACTGTGTCCGGTGAGAAGATCGACATCGTCGGAAAAGTAAATGTTAACATCACGTTTGGAAGTGCCGCTTACCATCACACGGCATATGTAGCAGAGATCACTGATTCTTGCATACTCGGATTGGACTTTCTAAGGAAATACAATTTTTCCTTGGATTTTAAAAATAACGAATTGCATTCTACATCTGAGGACATAGCGTTATTTCTCGTTAATGATGAAGAAGTTAAATCTGTCCATAAAATCATAGCACAAGACTATATCGCAATACCGGCAAGAACAGAAATTTTACTTCCTGGATCCATAGCCGAAAACAGAAATTTCCGCTACGGCATCATAGAATATCCCAATAACTGTAATATCCCAAAAGGAGTACTAGTAGCCTCAACACTTGTCGACCTATCCAGAACGGTTATCCCGGTGAGAGTCGCCAATGTAACTGAAAAGTAGAGAGTTATTAAGAAAGGTGAAGTGGTTGCAACATGTACTCCAGTAACCAGCGTTGAAAGAAAGAGTAACATTCCAGAATCCGTGTCCTCAGAGAGCATTACATCGGAGTTATTGCAGAATGCACAATTAAACGATAAAGAGAAAAATGCTGCCGATCGCGTCATTAAAGATCTTCAAGTTGTTTTCTCCCGCTCGTCTTCTGACGTGGGTCGAACTAGTTTGACACAACATAGAATAGATACTGGCGATCATCCCCCGATCAAGCAACATCCAAGACGTCTACCGTTTGCTAAACAGGAAGAAGTGCGAACACTGTTGAAAGATATGGAAGAAGGCGATGTCATCGAGCCTTCAGCGAGTCCATGGGCATCTCCCATCGTTCTCGTCAGAAAGAAAGACGACTCAACAAGATTTTGCGTTGACTATCGCCGGTTGAACGAGGTTACGAAGAAAGACAGTTACCCTCTTCCTAGAATTGATGACATTCTAGACACTCTTTCTGGAAGCAAGTGGTTCTCAACACTTGATTTAAAGAGTGGGTATTGGCAGGTAGAAATCTATCCTGATGACCGAGAAAAGACGGCATTTACTACGGGACAAGGACTTTAGCAGTTCAAAGTGATGCCGTTTGGACTGTGTAATGCGCCGGCAACATTCGAACGTCTTATGGAGACTGTTTTGAAAGGCCTTTCCTACGAAGCCTGTCTGATATACCTGGACGATATCATCATCGTCGGAAAGAGTTTTGAAGAGCATCTAGAAAATCTTAGAAATGTGCTTCAGAAACTGAAAGAGGCCAATCTGAAGCTGACTCCCGCTAAATGCAAATTGTTTCGAAAGGAAGTGACTTACCTGGGACATGTCATCTCTGCAGAAGGTGTGCGCACGGATCCTGAAAAGGTATCAGCAGTTAAATCCTGGACGCGTCCCGAAAATGTCCATCAGCTGAGAAGCTTCCTAGGGCTTTGCACCTACTATAGGAGATTCGTGAAGAACTTTTCTTCCATCGCAAGACCACTTCACAAGCTGACAGAGAGCAAGCAAAGATTCTTGTGGACAAAGGAATGCGAGGATGCATTTAACAACTTAAAGGAAGCTTTAACATCTGCTCCAATCCTGACGTATCCTCAGCTCGACAGACCATTTATTCTCGACACCGACGCGAGCAATGAAAGTGTCGGTGCTGTTTTGTCCCAAGAAATAGACGACCAAGAACGTGTAGTAGCTTACTGGAGCAAGTGCCTGTCTAAACCGGAGAGGAATTACTGTGTCACAAGGAAAGAGTTGCTCGCCATAGTCAAAGCTGTAGAACATTTCCATCATTATCTATACGGGAGAAAATTCCTCCTCCGCACGGAACATGCCTCATTGGCCTGGCTTTTAAATTTCAAAAATCCTGAGGGTCAAATAGCCAGGTGGATACAGAGACTCCAAGAATATGACATCACTATCCGTCATCGTAAGGTATCATCACACGGAAACGCCGACGCCCTGTCTAGAAGACCTTGCCAAGAAAGCTACCGATATTGTTCCAGGGTGGAAGCGAAATACGAGCTGCTGACTCCGGTCGCAAGACAAATCACATTATCAACATCGGCTGATCGAGACCCGTGGAGTGATGATGAAGTCAGGAAAGACCAGCTGGAAGACCGCGACATTAAACCCATACTTGATTTAATGGAGTCATCAAACAGAAAACCTACATGGCAGGACATTTCTATCTGTAGTCCTACAACAAAACAATACTGGGCACTCTGGGATTCACTTCACATTCGAAACGGCGTCTTATACCGGAAATTCGAGTCGGATGATGGGAAGACGTTCCGATGGCAACTGATACTTCCAAGATCCCGGATTCCTGATGTCCTCAAAGAACTACATAACAGCCCTACAGGAGGTCACTTTGGAATTATGAAGACCTTACAGAGAGTTCGTGAGCGCTTTTACTGGAATAAAGCAAAGAATGACGTGCAAAAGTGGTGCCGATCTTGCGATGCCTGTGCAGGTCGGAAAGGACCGAGGAAACGCAGCCGAGGCAGACTGCAACGTTACAACGTAGGTGCGCCTTTTGAACGTATCGCCTTTGACATCCTGGGACCTCTGCCACGAACTGCTGATGGCAACAAATACATACTCGTTGTCATTGATTACTTCACCAAGTGGCCTGAAGCTTATCCTATTCCTGATCAAGAGGCAGTCACAGTAGCTGAGGTAATGATACAGCACTGGATTTCCAGGTTCGGAGTGCCTCTTCAGTTACATTCCGATCAGGGAAGGAATTTTGCCTCGGCAGTAACCAAAGAACTATGCAAACTACTTAGCATTGACAAAACTCAAACGACGCCATTGCATCCCCAGTCGGACGGCATGGTAGAGAGGTTCAATCGAACCATCCTTAATAACCTCTCATTAGTGGTTTCCAGAAACCAACAGGACTGGGACAAGAAATTATCACTCTTTTTACTGGCTTACCGCAGTGCTGTCCACGAGACTACCGGCTATTCTCCATCACAGATGCTCTTCGGTCGTGACCTTCGTCTGCCTTGTGATCTATTGTTTGAAGGAGGCCTATTGTTTGAAGGTTTTGTGATCTATTGTTGGATGAAGGAGCCCTCCGGATGCTCCTTCATCGTCTGAGGAATATATTCAAGATCTCCAGGCCCGGTTTGAAGTGATGCACAATTTTGCACGAGAGCGAGTCAACTTGGCGACGGAGAAGATGAAGACCCGATACGACACAAGAGCTAGTGAACATCAATTCCAAGAAGGAGACAAGGTGTGGTTGTGGAATCCGACTCGACGGAAAGGACTTTGTCCGAAATTACAGTCACCTTGGGATGGGCCGTACACAGTCCTGAACAGGCTGAATGACGTCGTGGTTCGGATTCGTAAGTCTTCGAACTCTAAACCTAAAGTCGTTCATTACGACAGGTTAGCTCATTACTATGGCCATAGTACATAATGTAAATAATTGTAAATAGTATAAGACCATGGTCCATTTTTGTTTTTAAATTTGTATTTGATAGCATTTGATTTGTTTTATGTATTGCATTTATTGTTCATATTGTTTATTATTGTAATGTAATGCTTATTAATGCATTTATGCCACAGTTGTAAGTTTTGCTTCCTGTCCAGGGATTGTACTGCCCGGGACGTGCAGTCCTTGGGAAGGGGGCAGTGTTACGAATTTGGTATTTAAAAAGCTAATGTTAGTTCAATTAGAAATTAAATGGTTTTATCTCTCGCGCAGTGCAGCGCGTGACGAATATTAAAAGAAAGCTAAGCCGGAAAATTGAAAATACAAGAGCGCGTGCATTAAATAAATAAATATCTCTTTTTGATTTCGAGAAAGTACTGGAAAATTCTAGCGCGTGATTTTAAAATCTTATAAAAGGAGGAAAACATCTCAGTTTGTAGTAGTTGCTTAGTTTGTTGTTGTTTAGAAAACTACTGTTGTTGATTGTAGCGAATTCGCGGATTAGCGTTCTTTAGCTGTTTTGAATTACGTTCTATTGACATTTGAGTAGTTAAAAGAAAACTACTGTGAGATATTGTAATACTGCATGATAATTTGAGAAAATTTAAGCATTTTTGTTGTGATAATAATAAATTTTTGTTCATTTTTCATCGGACTTGTGCATTCATTTCATAACGAACCCGTACGCACGCAACAATATAAAGCCTATTGTTGAGGCTAATGCTAGTTTTACTCTAAATACTATAGACTTTGTAAGTGTAAATATTGTAAGAGTAAAAATTACATCAGTTGTAGTAGAAATTTAGAGTTAAGTAGATGAAAAATTTAGAGTTAAGTAGATTAAACTCAGAGCTGTACCTACATATATTTCACCTGAGGCAAAGCGGTAAATGTGCGCCCCTGTATACAACGCAAGATTATTTATTATATAATATATATATATGCATTATTGCACATATATACATATAATCATACATTTAGAACAAATTAACCATATTTATATATATTTTATGCACATTAAATGTAACTACTTCAAGTGAAAACACAATAAGTCTTACAGCAATATTTAATTATAACTTTGTATATTCCACAAAGTGAAACATATATAATTATTAACATTTTGAAATGGAAAACATTAAAAATATGCTTTTTAAAAAATGGCAAATAATATAAAGTAGTATAAATAAAATATCTGCTCAAAATTTTATGGCATAAACTTTTCAAGCATATTTATAATTTAATTTTTCTTGCTTTTAAAGAAACAAAATAGTCAATATTTTTTTCAAAATCTATTTGATTACTTAACTCATGTTCTATAGAGAGAATGGCCATGTTTTAAAGTTTTTCTTGTCCTAGTTTCTTAGCCTGATATAGTTCTTTATTATTTTAAGTTTGCTAAAGCTTCTTTCGCCACTAGCTACAGTAACTGGCAACGTTAAAAAAATTTTAACGCTGCTTCCGAATTCGGATAGGACTGAACTAACTGATAATAGTAAATTATTTTTAAAATTTCTAAGCTTGTAGCTGCTTTTGTGTCCAGAATTACTGAAATAGCATGTTTTTTAAAACTAAATATTTCTGAGTGAATTTCTTCAGCGTTCATATCATTCGAATATTTAAGTGCTAAGTTTTAAGCTACTGCTTTTAAATTACTTAAATCTAATGACATTAATTGTTCACCAGTTAGAAACTGAAAATCGGAAGAGATTTTATTTAACTTTTCGTATCGTCATTTCAGTTGTGAAATTAAAATGTCAAACACTTCTTTTATTTGTATAAAAATATATTTTCCTGGAAAACTACAATTTATATAAATTGATTCCTCACAATTCGTTTTATTAACTTGTAAGATTCCGTACTGTGTACTTTTAAGTTACAGTTAAAGTTGAAGAATCTTAAGCACCGATAAGCGACTAATCGCTTGAGTTCGTCAGACAAGGAATGACACTCGAAAAGGATTAAAGACCCTTTATTATTCCAAGTGTAACATAACTCCGTCTTGTAGTTTTACAATAAAACCACGAGCTTGAACTTAAGACACTAAGAACTAAACTAAACTAAGCTTAATTAAAAAGATATAGCCGAAGCTATCAAACATTTAACGGAGTTCGCCCTTTAACGCTAATAAAATGAGAAGCTATCATGGGCCTAAAATACGGCCGGGCGTAATAATAGCTTTAGAGAGAGCAGCCTGAAAAGGCGGACGCGAGCTATCCAGAATCTTTGGTTCTCTCTCACTAAGACAGTAGAACTTCGCGGTTAAATACTACTCCTTAAATTTGCATTCAAACGTGATTCTAAAACTACGTTTTGGACGTAAGTTGTACGTTGAAATTAAGAAGCGATAGGAAAGGATTTTAACTCAAAGTTTAACTGTTAGATAAATTACATAATCCTTGCAAACATTTCGTTTCTCTTCAAATTCTGCTGGTATATTCACCTCTAAAGCTGAAGTTTTATATTATTCAAAAATGCATTTAGAAATATTTTCTCTCATTTCCTGTAATAAAGGACATATACCCTCTATTAAGCGGGCAGCTTTATAGACAGTTATAGATTTCGACAGCAAAGTCTTATTTTCTTTTTCGATTTCTTGAAGTATTAACTTCTACGCAGATAATAAACATAAAAATTTTCAATTGATTTGCTTCAAAATGCTGTTATTTTCAGCCCGTTGCAAATAATTGTGATTTAATGCCATACCTATCAATAATCTATGTACTTCTGTTAATTGTAGATCTAATTCTTTAACAGCATTTGCTCTCGATGACCATCGTGTATCCGTATGACCTTTTAACGTTCTTTTCAGAACTGACATAAGTGCATCCCATCTACTCGTTGAAGATACAAAAAAGTATAAATCCTCTGTACAATGCCAAAAAATATTAACATACTTGAATTTGTTGAAGTGGCATTTTTGTATACTATTTAAACTATTGTAAGGATTTTAAGTTTTACAAACGTTTATTTTATTTTAAATCTTTACTATCACTTCTTATTTTTTACTTCCGGCCAGAATTAAAAGCTTTAACTTATTTATGCAAATTTGTCTTGCGAACGCCAAGTACTTAAGTTGTGGCTTTTTGCCAAGCAAGAGAGAGGAAGGAGTGATTAGGAGCGGGCCGCTTGCCATTGCAGTTTTACTCGGTTGCTGGTTGCCTTCAAGGCCAGAGATTTAATCCTCTTGATAATTTTAAACGTATCGTAGTGTTAACAGTTCTCTGTACTACATACGGCCTTTCTGTTAATATACGGCCAATCTTCAAGTAGACACTTGTTTATTAATCCAAAGTTAGTTTAGTTAGAATTTATTTAATATTTTTATATTCTTACGTTCAGACCACAAGTGGTTGGTCTCTGTATTCCGAAGTCCGGAAATCATTGTAAAGAGAGAAAAATAAAGGGTTTCGTATACCCTTCCTGTGTATCTTGTCTACTTCCCACATTTATTGAACATAGCTTTAGTAAGCTCCCTGTTCCGAGTCAGGTCATTTAATGTTCCCCAAGCAAGTAAGGAGGAACACTGAACCTGATACTATGAGCCTAACAAGGAATATATGCATGTAGCTTGATTATTTCTTTGACAAATAATCGCTTGCACGCCTTCATACAATCCAGGCATATTGGCCCCGTTATCATACCCTTGTCCTTGAACATTTTGAATGGCGAGTCTATTCTTTTCTAACTTCCAAATAATTTTATTTGCTAAACCACTACCAGTTTTCTCTTTTGTTTCTATAAAATCTATGAAGCTTTCTTCAATAAATATGGATTCGTCTTACACGTATCAAATAATCTGATACAATTGCTCATAATACGAGACATCTGGTGTACAATCAAATATCAAAGAAAAATATTTCCCTTTTTTGATCCTAGAACGAATTTCAAATCGAACATGATTACCTAAGAGTAATATAAATTCATATTGTGCTTCATCAGACAGATAAGAAACAGATCCCTTTCTGTGATTAGCTATATGATAGGCAATATTTCAATCATAATGGCTTATTAATTCAATTAAATTTAGGAACATTCCTGTACTTGAACTCCCAATAATTTCATGCGTACCTCTAAGATTTAAATTATGTTTTACACGAAACAAATTGATGTTTAGTATAACGCGTAAGATAGGTCGCCACTTTTCTTTTTCTGATTCTACTGCTTTATGCAGGGAATCATCTATGAAACCACCTCCTTTATTTTTTTCAAAGTATTTCCATTGAAGATAAGCATCACGCTGAAACAGAATTTTCGTGATGAGAAATTCGGTTTAAGTTTTTCCAATCTTTGAAACCTCTCTTTGGATTGGAAATAGTAGAATCTGTCTTACTTTTAGTAAAAAGAATGGAAAACAGAATGACGGCATAGATCGTTTTGAATAAATAAGCCAGCTGCGATATATTACTTCCTCATTAGAACACTTCTTAAAAATTCATTCTCTGGAAAATCTTCTGCCATCCTACGAAGTAGATTCTCTGAAATCAGCATCTTGTTCTTGATCTGGTCCATGTCCTATTAAGAAAACTTTTATTTTGTCTGAAATTGTTGGCCATGATGGAGGATCATTGAAGTTAATCAGTTTAATGTAATAACTAATAATGTGGTACATTTCATTTTCAATCACACTTGTTTATTCTTCCGATGCTATTGAGGAAGGCGTTTATGAAATTGCAAAACTCAGCAGTTGTGTCGCCGTCTATGTTCAGTTAGTAGACTTTAACAAGTTTGTTATGACTAAGTAAAGAGCTTAAATCAAACTAATGAGAAACAGCAGTCGGCAATATAATATTTTCTATGAAAGTTTAGTCTATGCAATTCGTAACACAATAAGTAATTAGTTCCTTAAAGCTACTTTCAATAACAAATTGCAATGTTAGAAAATATTATATGCACTACTGTGAAAGCTCACGTCTTTTGAGAATAAATTAATGCTATTATTTTTTCTTTTTTTAGCTGGATTGTTTATAACGAAATTTTTTTTAATATTCACTAACGTATTCCGAAATTAAAGTTTTAAAAATAAATTTCTGAATTTTTTGATCGAATAGCTAATTTGGCGTCATTTCTATTTGTTCACCTGAGGCAAGTGCCTCACCCTCCCGGCCCTGATTAAACTCATATCCGATCATTTCTGTTTGTAAACAGTTTCATTAGTGTACTTTTCCGCTTTGTTCTTTCCTTGTTGGTCTTTATATTTGCAACGAAAAATCATACAGTTTATAGATCCAGCCATTTTCTTCATTTTCTTTAGGTTCTTAAATTTAATTCTTACCTATTCAAAGTAACAGTATACTACAGAGCAGGATTTGTCATCGAAGAATTCTGATTATTCAAATTTATACAGGGTGTTTCAGGATGACAAAATATGTCTTAAACGATTGATTGCAGACCCGTGGCTCTAATGTAAAAAGTAAGTAAATCATTTACGTTAGGCTTCAGTTCACGACTATTTTACAGAGAATGTTAGAAATTTAATTTTACATTTTTGCATTGAAATAATGAAATATCAAGGAAAAAATTATTATCCATAAAAAAGATAAGCCACGGAAAACAGCCAGATGTCAAATTACAAAAGTTTCCTGAGATATCATGAATTAAATTTTGAAGGGCTATATAATATGCTAAAGAGAGCTGCTACATTTAGCTTCTGAGAGCAAATTTTTACAATATTAACATAAAAGCATCCGTTTTAAAGGCCCATTTCTTCCAACTTCGAAACTTTTTTATGTAAGAATTCAGTTTTTAATTGTTCTTTAAAATCGATATTTTGAGTCTTTATCTTGAGAAATACATCTATGTCATATAACTTTGTAGAGACAAATTAGGGTAAGGTATATTGAATAGAATCAGAATAGGGTGGGTAGAATCGTAGCTAATTTCGAAGCAGGGGAGATGAAAAATGAGCTACGCCTTCGCCGGGATTCGAACCACGGTTCTCTCGAATATACACCGAGGGTACTGACCACTACACTACGAAGGTATGCTAAGAAGACGGGAGAAATACATTATATACTCCTCCATTGAAAGGGCGACTGGGTATTAAGGGTAAGGGACCCAGTCTCCAAATCCGGAGAATGGAGAATCGTCATCCACCACCCTTTTAGTTCGGGCGCAACTGTAGAGATATTAGGTTATTTCGAAACCGGAAAGAGGAAAAATCAACAATACCTTCGCCGGGACTCGAACCACATACCTCTCGAATACACGCCGAGCGTGCTGACCACTGCACTACGAGGGTATGCTAAGACCGTGGGAGAAATACCTTATAACTTTGATAACTTTCAGGACCAATTCTGAGTGCTAAAGAATGAGGTTTTGTGTAAATTTACATAATTTATTAATTTCCCTGAACTTTCACTTCTACTTCCGTCAGCTCCCAAAAGAAAGCAAAGCAGTTTATAATGCATTTCTTCCAGTACGCCTTCGTATTGTAACGGCAGCAGACTCGGCACGTATTCGAGAGGTCCAGTTTCGAGTTCCGGCGAGGGCATTACACATTTTTCACATCTCCTAATTCAACATAATTTAATGATAATAAGTACAAGTATATAAGAGTTAAAGTATATAAGAGCAGAGTTCTTAAGTTTGAGAGAGACCTTGCTGACCTATTACATCGTTTTCGCTTACTTGAGTTAATTTATCAGCTTTAACTTCTACCAGTCGCATTTGCTTCTCAAATACTTACGCCTGAAGGTACGACTGAAGCTGGAATAAGAGCTTACTTAGGCACGTGTTAATTTGAATTTCACATTTTAATTTGATTGGAATATTTGTTCTGCATTGCTATCAAGCTGTGGAGCTGGTTTCTGTTATTGTATTAGATTTGCGTAACTATTAGGTTGACGTGTGAATAAATAGTTTTATTTTAAACCTTTACATTGGGTTGTTTTCAGAGGTTAATACGGAACAATAAGTCGTCTGACTATCTTAAAGTATAAGTAGTTTGGAATTTTGAATTAATATAGAACCATATAGCAGAACTGTGTTCTCTCTAAACAACGTTTAGAAGAATAAAGAACATTAATTAAACTTTTCCTTTTCAAAGAAAACCTTTGAAATTTTAAGTTTTGTAAATTTTGTCACATGACCAAATTTTATAATATAAATGCCTACCTTATTTCATTCTCTTCTTTAAGCTGAAACTTGAACCTATCACCAGTTACTCAAGATATATTTATTCCTGCAATCTGTTTTAGCTGTTCTTCGTTGTTGAAATTAAAATGGAGCAAAGTTCCTTTACTGAGTGTAGTGGTAAAATCGTAGAATTATTCTAAAACTTTAACTTAAATGTCTTCCAAATTATACATAATTTATGTTAATTGCTGTTTCAAATTATATCCTTCTCCAAATAAACGAATTGACGAGCAACGTTTCGTTGTTTTACTTTATTTATGTGAGTTTTTTATATTTCGTTTTATAATTTTCAATAAAAACATCAATTTAATCAAAGTTTCCCGTTTTTTGTTCTTAATAATGCTGCATCGAGAAAAAAAGGTATTTTGCTAACAACACAAGCCGGTTAATTTAAGCCTAACACTTCAGTATCCAGCTGTACTACACTTTACTAATTTAGATTTCTACAATTACTAAGGCGAAATCTCGAAAACTACCTGTCTTAGAAAGGAAGCTTTTGTGGAGAATTTAAAAATTTGAGAAACTGGCTTGTATTCATGTTAAACTAGATAAAATGTGAAAAGAACCTCTGAAACTTTTAATACCCTTTACAAAGAGCCTTTTCTGTTGCCGGAATAGTCTTCTTCTCTTGCTGTTGGTGTGACTTATCTCGTTTGTTTAACAATAACATCAGAACATGGCCACTAAATAAATTGTGACAATGAGTGCAAGACTGCGACAACAGTCTTGCACTCATTGTCACGACACTTGCAACGACAGGCGCAGTTGGCAAGAGCCTTGAGCACCATACAGATGACAGAACGACTTTGCTCAGTTCCACCCCCAACTTTCAAGGAGAGCATCCTGGGGGAAGACAGGTCCGAGGGTCTTCTACCCCTCTTCCTCTACCTCAACCTCTCTAGAGGACTTTCGGCTCGCCGCATATTTAGAGTGGCCTTGTGCTGCAAAGATACTATACATTTACAAACATCCATGCCATCTTCGGAATTCGCACCCGTGCTCTTAGGTACGTCAGTTAACGTCACTCACCACTATCCTGGTTGGGTGACTGTCTTCTCCTTTAAATCATTGGTAAGCACTCAGTATTAAGGGAGGAAGACTGCTGGGATATAAATTTCATTTTGCTAACCAATAGGTCTTTTCACTTTTCCCCTCATATCACACACATTTTTCTGTTCATGATTCGTTGCAGAATCTTTACAACATATCTATTAACAAACGATTAATTAATGATAGTTAAACTATTTAAAGTTATTAAGAACTAGATAAAAGAAGTATGGAAAAAAGAGTGAGTGTGATAGAATTATTCCATTCATTAAGGTTGCTTTAAACTACGAGATTTGTATTATCACCGGTTTGTTTCTGTTAGCCATTTCCAACTTTCTTTTGAACCAAGATTAAGCTTTTTATTGCAAATAAGAGAAATTTCGATTCAATGAGAGTTCATAGCACTTCTCGTATCTAACATCCGTTGTAACCAATAAATATCAGTATAAAGGAATCAATTTGTTTCACTTAATAGAGCAAAATACGAAACAGCTATCTACCTAATAAGAGGAATGACTTCGTGGTGGAGTTTCTAATGGAAATTGGCTCAGACTTGGGAAAAATCCAGAAAGCACTCATACAGTCCCCTATGATGATGGAATCAATATAAAGCCGGTATTTCTCAGTTTAACGATTACGTAACACATTTTTTCTAATTTGAAAAAATTCATTTTTAGAACTCTGCCACAATCTGATTTTACAAAAACAGATTCAGAGATTTCCCATAAAATCAGCATTCATCTAAGGATCTTTTTGATCTAATCTATTTTAATCTAAGCTAATTTTTAATTTAAAGTTGGTGTCTTTCTGTTTCAAACATGCAGCCTTGTTCGAATATATTTCTAAATATGTTATATTTTTATATCATTTTTACTAAATTATTATCTATGATGCAGAGATATTTAATCATACTGAATAATTCCTCAAGTAATTTTTCACATAATGTATGACAGATGTTCTATCTCTTTTCTTTCCTCTACTTACTTTTTTATATATATATATAAAGGAAAGTTTTTTTTTTCTTTTTTGTAGTTAATGAGATTTTGACGAAGGAAAGATGTGCCAAATTCCAAAAGTTTCGACACATTTTTGCTCTGTACTTCATGGCAACTGTCTTCTAAAGAGCCATCCTTTATTTGATGGATAGCACACTTGATTCTCTCTACTAACCCCAAGTGATTCAACAAGCCGTAGTGTGAAGTTTCGATCTCAAAGACTGCTTTCCTTCGCACTAATGACACAAAAGCCCTGTCGTGGTTGTGTCGTCAGACACAGAAACACAGGAGTCTAGGCACCCCTGCACTTAGGATATCATTTATCTACTAGGTATTGTGGAAGGAAGGCGCCGTCCTACCTGCGACTCCTTCTCATCTGACCCGCAGGGGCGCCACCAGAAATCCCTTTTGCTCATTTGTTCGGATTTAACGAGAAAAAGTTTTAACGAATGTTCTAGATTCTTTCGATCTGGCAAAGAGGATACAAGGCATGTTCCGGACGTGGTCATCGATGCGACAGCTAATCGAAGGAAACTGTGTTTCATTGCGGTGGTCTGGGGGAGAAACAATCTGTTGATTCTTTTTATTAGCAATTTGCCAGACCGCATTTGTTAATTGGAAAAGCCCACAGTTAATGTTTAGAGATGCTCAAAAATGTGGTATTTTCTCACTTTCGCGGTAGCAATGAATTTTAACAAAATTAATGCTTATTTTCTAAATAAAATACTGAAATGTTTCCTGATATATCTGCAAGACTGCCACTTTCACTTTTGGTATCTATAGCACATTTATATTTCCATCTTATATAGTATGCTTATAATTTTGATTTTATAACACATTTCTGCTGTTTATGAGTTTTGTCACATTTTACTCTTCTATACAAAAAATCATTATGGATCAATAATGTCTAAAATGACCAATAAGTAAATTTAAGAATTATGCCTATAATAAACTGTGCGATTTTATTTCATTATTTAAAAACTTATAAAAACAAACATTCAAATGATTTTATAATGTGAAAATGTTATTATTAAAAGAAAACAATACATAATAAGAGATTTTTCTTAATTAAAGATTTGCTTTAAATAGAAATTTTGTGATTTTTAGAAAAAATGACATTATAATACGATATTAAAATAAACTTCCATTGCGAAAAAACGATATTTCTATGTAGAGACATTAAGATTTTTTGGAAGCATAAAAGATGAAAAATGAGCAACGCCCTCGCCAGGACCTCTGGAATACGCGTCCAGCGTGCAGACCACCACACTACGAAGACATGCTATGAAGGCGGGAGAAATACCTTATATCTTAATTAAATTAATGGAATAAATTTTTGTAACTCTGTACATATTTCGCTCTAAGTTTAATGTAGTTCTATATTAAATAACGAATATTCTTTAACTTAGTTGTAAGGTATTGCTCCCCGCCTTCGTGGTGTAGTGGTCAGCACACTCGACCCACATTTAGAGAGGTCCGTGATTCGAGTCCCATTGAAGGAGTTGCTCATCTTTTATCTCTCTTCCTTCGTAAAAAAACCTAATGTCTTTAAATGGTAACATAGTTTTTATTCATGTAACTGGTTATTGCATTTTAAAACAGATTCTAAAGCATCAAAAAATAATATTTTAATCAAGATTAAAATTAACCTTTCTAAGGATCAAATTACTGAACACAACGTATAGCGTAACTTTTAAATAATACTGAAATTGAAATATAGAAATTTCGAAGCAAACATGTCAGTCTGTATTTCAGGCTCTGTTAATTTGTGTTACAAACTCTCCATTTCTCTTTGCGCCACGTTATTCAGTCCAGGTTATGCCAACGTAGAGCACTCACTAGTAGTTTTAAATACAAATGAAGGTCAATTGTAGCTCATGCCTTGTTGTGTGACTTACTGTATGAAACGCTTCGTCGCTTCAAGTAACGCTTTCTGCTGATTCAGATATAGTTTGTTGCTTTAAACTGGACACTTCAAAATCGTAGAGACCCTTCCGTCATTTACGATCATAACGTGTTTCGTTATCATCCTACAGAAGGAATTAGAGGGTTTTAGAAAATTAGGGGAATTTCACTTTTTCTCCAAAAGTCGTATCTATGCTTATGAAGAATAATAAGCGGGAAATGACCTTGAAGTTCCTATTCTAAAGTAACAGGCTGTAGTTGAATCTAAAAAAGAAGTAGCCGTAACCTGGTGAGCCGTATCGACTCCCTTGCCGTCCTAGGTGGCAAGTGAATATCTTTTATAATTGGTTCGATAAGGATTATAATGTAACTCCCGCCTTCTTAGCATACCTTCGTGGCGTAGTAGTCAGCACACTTGGCGCGTATTCTAGGAAGTCCGAGGTTTAAGTCCCGGGGAGGGCATGGCTCATTTTTCATCTCTCCTGCTTCGAAATAACCTAATGTCTCTACAGGAGGAAAGTGGATTATTTCAATATCAATACTTTTGCTATTTTATTATTTTGTGAGGAGGGTCTTCTGTTAATGTTAAGGAATGTCTTCTGTGTGAAATTTAAATGTTAGTGTCGGCAAGAAACTGATCTGACTGAGCAACTAACTAGCGATTCGGTAAACTTATATATAAGAATATTAAGTCTAGAATTGTGTACCTATATTTTTTCCCAAAAGTTAGCACATTTAGAGAAAATCTGCATATTTTACGAATTTGTTCACAATTATTTCTATTCTATTATTTCAGAATTAGCTTTATTCTCAAATCTGTAAATGCAGCGTTTCTCAAACTTTTCAAGTACGGACATCTCAGAATATGAATTACAATATTCTACGGACCACCTTACTCTTGTCCCCTTCAAAAGCAATTTTTCGCATATGCTTTTGAAATATTCTTTTGAAATTTTTTTAAACACAATTAATTAAAATTCAATTAATTTTATGTTGATGTTATATAATAAAGTTAATAAAATAAAAGTTACAATTCTTTCTAAAAATTCAAAACAATGAAAGTCTAGGTAATGTTTATCTTATCAACCAAAAATTAAATAAACGCTGTTATTCACATTTATGATCTGGATGAATCAGCCAATCTTTGCACAGCTGTCCTAAGTTTGGATAATTGCTGGTAAGCATAAGTCTCAGATCGGCACATACATTAAGTCAATTTCGATTATTTAAATTAGTGATTAAATCCTTTTCTCGCACAGATAAGTAGAAGTGAATTGAATTACAATTTTTACAGTCTAGAAATTAACCATACATACCGCTAGGAATTTCCTTTTAAAATTCGTGTCTTTTAAGAATTCGACAACTGTCCACTTTCATCCAATGAGATTTTGTTATTTTCATTATCGCTTAAAGCCAGTACTTTAGTAAATGAGGCCAGTAATTTAGTGTAGAATCCATTTCGTAGGCTTTACTTACATTAAAGTGATGCGCCCAATCTCGGCTTCACTCTTAAATTTAATACCTTCACCAATTTTAACTCATAATTGTGCTAGAAAGATACCTTTTGGAACTGACATCACCTCTCAGACGACTACTTCTGAAAGTGACCAATATTTCTGCGAATGTAAATAAATACTGATATTAAGCATTATTTCTCTAAGATTACTATCTCTATAGAAGATCAAAACTTCAGGAATTGTGGATAGTCATCAGAAAGAATGCTTTTTACTGTGAAATTATCACACTACTGTAATTCAATAGCATTAAAAGTGTGAGTATTTTCTGTTCTGTAATTTAAAACAAAATTGTTATTTCTTCTAATTTTGCCTACATTTTTAGTAAGATTTGCATTAGTAATTATACAAGTAATTTAAACAATTTAATTAAACAATAATAAGCAATTTAAACTTTTTTTATAAAAAATATATGTTATTTAGAATTCAGTAAATATTCTATAAACTGCTACTTCTTGAAAATATCTTTCCCATGAGTAAATAATTTTTTAAATGCCAGAAAAAGTAGTAGTTAAAATTAATAACGAAATAACAAGAATAACAAGGGAAATTCTCCGGAAAATACAGTATGAATATCCTCAGGATTTGAAATTGGTGACGTCCTGAGGACGTCTGGGAATCAACATCTTCAGGACTTCCTCGTATATCCGGGGACATAGTGATTTAAACAGGATGTTAAATTAAACCTCAGCATTAACCTGATTAAACCTCAAGATGTCAAATTAGGATGTCTTTAAGACATCTGAGACTTAATGTACTCAGGATATCTCACGTTTGTCACGGTATATTGCGATTTAAATAGGACATCCTGAGGATATTCTGTGCTATAGGAGTTGAGATTTTTAAAAAATACATTTTTTGAATAGAAAACGATTCCGTCCTGATTCAAGAACAGCATTGCAAAGTAAGCAGTAAGTTTATACCCGTAGCTTTATTTTAAATTCGCTTTTCTATGAAACGGTAGACAAACGGAATTTTTTCATTCTGTTTCAATATATAACTTAAGTATGAATCAATTATCCTCGGAAAATCTCCTTCGAAAGATAATCCTTCAAAGGCAGATAATCTTAAGCGGCTTTTCCTTTATTCTTTAGTTCAATCTATTCTTTTAACAAAAGCTCTTTAAAAGGAATTTCATTTTAAATGCTTTAGAATTCCAAATTACAAAACAGAATTCCTCTTTAGGAGTCTGCCGAAAGCCTAAGGTTCCGTGATGGCTCTCTTATGCTTCAAATAATGATAATGAAATTGAAAAACGTTTTACTTACTGCAACTACAGGGAAATGAAAACATAGTTACATTAAAGCAATTTAGTATAAATTTTGCATTTATGTCAGAAGACTTTAAAAATAAAAGGAAAATCACAGAGATTGATTGAGTAAAATAATCCGATTTTAATTAGGCTTCTAATTACAGTTTTCTAAAAAGCTGCTTTTAGTTTTCAATGAAAATTAACTAAATCTTCCGTAGTTTATATTTCGTCAGCGCATAGTTTATTAAAAACTTACGATAAGAAATTTACTCCTGTTTCTGGAAGGTAGGAAGGATAGAGCTAATTAATATGTCCTTCACTTCCATTATTGAGCTGCAGAACTGGTAATAGCTTCCCTACCCCCCCCCCGAAAAAAATAAGCACGAAAAACATGCGAAGTAAACGGTTCTAATGAAAATTATTCTTTGCTCCAGATAGCACTGACAGTTGTTTCTGAAAAATTAAATCTGGAATTAAATTAATGATACTGAGGTACCAAGCTATATTGATTTAGTACAGATCTGTCTGAGAACCCATTGTTATTTTAATCGTGGCCTCACAGTAAAAATTAGAAAAAGATTGTTAATATGAATATCTCTGTCACTGGAAAATAAAATTAATAATTTCGATCACAAAGATAAACATTACTTTGTCCATCGACTTCCCGAAATAGTTAGTGAAATCTTCTGTGGAGGATGAATAACAATAGTTTCGTAAATTAAAAATATTTTGGAACAAAGGGGTATATGTCTCATAAATATGCTAAGCCATTTTTGTTTTACCATGTGTTTGATTCTGCTTTCTAATTGCCTTAAATATTTCATGCTGTGTTTGTAGAGACATTAGGTTATTTCCAATGTCAAGAAGCTGAAAAATGAGCAATGCCTTCCCAGCGACTCGATCCTGGACCTCTCGAATACGTGCTGAGTGTGCTAACCGTTACATCACGAAGACATGCAGAAAGGAGGTAGAAAATACCTTATATACTCCCCCTTTTAAAGGGCAACTGGAGATTAAGGCGCCGAATCCTGGTGGTAAAGAATCGTCAACCACCACCTTTTAGTTCCGGGGCCACTGTAGAGACATTAGGTTATTTTCGATGTCAGGAAGCTGAAAAATGAGCAATGCCTTCCCCGGGACTCGAACCTGGACCTCTCGAATATACTTCGACTGAGATAACCGTTACACCGCGAAGGCGTGCAGAAAGGAGGGAGAAAATAAATTTAGAAAATGTTTAATTTAAAAATGCAGTTATACAAAATTATGACACAGTCTGTGTCCATTACAAGATAGGTAAATCACTGCCAAAAAATATACGACAGTTCTCTGATCTCCAGTGGGATGTCTTCGGGAGATATTTTCTTACGAAAACTTCCTTTTAATTTTAAATATAGAAAAGTTAAAAAGAACATTATTGATTTGCTTCTTACTAATTCAGAAGTCAAACAACAAAAATCAGCGTTAATTTTCAAAATTTTCACAGACTTTCACAGATTTACTGTGAAAATTTTGAAAATTAACGCTGATTTTTGCTGTTTGACTTCTGAATTAGTATTTATTTGGCGTGTTATTGTGTCTTAATTGCTTCTTACTGTTTCCAAGAAGCATATAAGTAAAAAAAAACTACAAATATTAAGATATTTAAAAGATTCAACTGCATTTCTCTTCTTTCATGCAATTTAACTTCTTTATATACATTAGGAAAAGATTTATGAAATGAAAAAGAATTCAAAGAAAACGAAAATTTGTAGCTTTTTTTAATCAGTTTTAAGTAGCAAACATGTAAATTACAGTTATTACATAAAAGTAAACCAGTTAAATTAACTAGCAGTATCATTTTTTTCTGTTTTACAAAACAGAAAAGCCAATTTCACTTCTAAGTCTCTATGATGCCCACCACAGGCTGAGCGATAAAATCGCTGAGCACTGGTAGTTCCTACCTGGATTCGATTCCAGGGGAACGACTGACTGCGGGGGCATTTTCGTGGTTTTCCCCATGTTTAACAGGCATACGAGCCAGTTTTTGTTCGAAAGTCCTCCACGAAGGCACAACTCTCCTTCGGCATGTAGCCCTAGTGTGCTTTGTCATAATCAACTAAACCAATATAAGTCCCTGTGTAGCCCAATAAAATGAAATTTTCTAATAATTATTTTATCTGTTCTTTTCTGCGTGTACTTACATTCAACTTTCTTTAAAAGTGCACTTTGATCTTTTGCGAGGCACAAACTGCTATTCAAGCCATGATAGAGCTCCTGCGCTAATTCTTTGTTTGTATTTACTCATCATGATAGGATTGGATTAGATTATTCAATAATGGCAAAGCACACGAAGGCTATCTGCCTAAAGGGAGGGGTGCTTTCGTGGAGGACTTTCTAAGGTAAACTGGCTCGTATACACGTTACACATGAGGGAAACCACGAAAACGCCCATGCAGCCAGCCCGTTCGCGGAATTCGAACCTTGGACCGAACTACCAGTGTTCAGCGTCTTTACCGCTCGGCCGCTGGTGGGCACGTATAATGATAGAAAAAAATATGAATATTATTATAACAAAGGTACAGGAATTTATTACTTTTCCACCTACAAGTAGGTTAGACCCCCTTCTTTACTACCTTTTACTGTTTTCGAATTCTTTGTAACACTGCTTGTCACTACTGTTAAAATATTATAGAATCGTAATATATTATATTTCGGTTGTAAAGTCGTCATTTCCTCCTTGTCTAAGCAATAAAGACCGGCTACGTCACAAAGTATATTTAAGTGGCATCTGGTTTAGTATCAGTTATATTTCATACACACATCTTATTATTTAGTAACTTTTGATTGAATATTGAATATATTCAGTTTATTTTTATTATTTCAATTAATGTTTTGTTAAATCTATAGCATAAAACATAATAGTATTTAGTATCAATTAAAATATTACAAGGATTATTTACAATTCCGTTTGTGGTAGCAGAAATTTAATAGTTCTAAAATAAATATTTTTTTTCCCTTAAAACGAAATCAAACTTATCGCTAAGAATGATTTCATTCTTTCTTTGTTACATATGTTTTTTAAATATTTTTCTTTAATACTATTTCTCCTTTGCCTTCTCAGTTATCTACATATACTATATTACATATACAGTATCGGCCTTCATTTTATCGTTATTGAAGCAAAGAAATTTTGCGAAAGCGATGCCGTTAGACAGACAGAAAAACTACTTATAGTGAAGTTCACAGAAAACATTTTAAAAGAAGCGATCTACTTTACGACTGACAGAGTTTTAATGTTTTACGTACTGAATTTAATAAAGAAATCCAAATCAGCATCAAAAAGTTTTATTTTTGTGAGTGATAAAAGAAAATTATGCTTTTACGTAACGGTCTAGTTCAATATCATATAGCAGAGCTCCATATATCAGTTTTTTTTCCACTGAAAATATATATATATAGCAATAAACATTTTGTAAATGATATTCCTCTACATCATAGCCAGTTGTTGTCCTTGAAATGTCCTTTTCTCATATCCTTGGTTATGGGTTATTCAATTATGGCAAAGTACACGAGGGCTATCTGCCTAAAGGGAGGGATGCCTTCGTGGAGGACTTTAAAAGGGAAACAATCTCGTATATACGTTACACATGTGGAAAACCACGAAAACGTCCATGCAGCCAGCCCGTTTGCGGGATTCGAACCTCGGACCTCATATCCTTGAGTAGACAGGCCTAGGAATATTCGTAGGTAAGTCCTAGGAATATTCGTAGGTCAGAAGCTTTTTGAACATGCAATAAATTTTGCCTAGTTCCATTTCAGTCTTAATCGAAGCTATTTGAGAAATACAATTCGAGGTATTTATACCTATCGTAGTAATTTAATAGCAAAGTGGACTTTCGGGATTATTTTCTGGTATTTTAGAGAATATCATAATTTTTTTCAAATATTAATTTTTTGAGACTATCAAATAAATCCGCGAGTTAAAGAACTTTTTTCGTTGCTAATTGATTTCTATTATCATTAACTTCGCAGAACTTCATTTGAATAAATGCAAACATCTCTACATATAATAAAAGAAAGAGTCTGCCTCTGTGTGTGTGTCTTTTGTTCGCGCTGCGCGTAAGCTAATAGACCCATGGCTACGAAATTTGGTACATAGGTGCATCTAGACAAGAGCCAGTGCACCTTGAAGCAATTTTTTTCAAAATTTCAATTAGATTTTTTTAATTTTATCTTTTCGATTTTATCGCATCATTTTGAATAGTTTCATTCTTTTAGAAATTTGGTTTTGGCAACAGTTTATCATTCAATTATATACTGGAATGCTGACTATTGAAAATATGAGATAAAATGTTGCTTATTTTCTTTTGATCTTTGGACACGCAACACGCATATCGCAATCTTCTTATTCTGACGCGCATGTGTCTCGCGAGGCACAACAGAAAGAATTTTCTTTTTTTCTCTCTCTCTCTATTAACTAATGGCAAAGAGGTTTGTATATTTTTAATTATGTAATCCACAAAGCACAATTTTGATTTGGTTATTTCTTTCTGATGACACGTTCATTCTTTTAGAAATGTAGTTTTGGAAACAGTTTTTCATTCATTGCTTTGGATACTGGACAGCTGACTGTTTTCTCTTGAAAATATGAGATTTATTGCTTATTTAATTGTAAATTTTTTATATTATGTTTTAATTATATATAATTTTAATTATATAAAAAGTTTTGCATGATTGTTTTAGGAAAAAAAGTTTTTAACTTCTAAAATCAGCACTGTTGCCACTTGGAAAAATGAGGGCGATAATTCCGTATATGCAATACATTTTTTTTATGAAGTTGTTTTGCAGAGTGAAATTTTGCGCAGTTTTTAAATTTAACGTTTGGTGTTTCCTTCAGGCATTTTCCCGGTACATTAAAAGCCAGACGGAGGTTGGCAGCGTAGCTGTTAGTCTTTAATAAAATAGTCCTGCTCCCAAATCCAGGCAAAACTTTGAATTGTGAATTATTTCTCATGCTTCCAACTGAATTACACCGAGAAATGAATTACCTAAAACAGTCGACTATATATCGTTTAGGTAGGCACAGGTACAAGTAGGGGGACACCAGATATTTATCAACATGATGTTTTTGAATTTCCCTACTAATTATCTCGAACAGCTTAGGCTTGTAATAGAAGATGCCAGACTCATACCACGCTGCGGGTACTACCACTGCTAGCAGCCCAATGGGGGCTCAGCTTCTTGTCCCGGATGCTACATTTTTAGCTGTGAGTAGTTACGTTATCATATATGCATGATGGTACATAAATATTACGTTCTACATTGTGATACAAGAATTATTACATAATTGTTACATATTTGTTACATATTGTTATTTCACCTGAATTACGGTTATTTCTACATTTTTGTCTGATATGATATTTTTCGGACTGAAGTTTTACAGTGCTTTCAGCCATTCCTGAACGACCTTTTAAGAGAAAAATGATCTGTAATTGCATTATACGAGGGAAAACTACATAAACGAATGCTTACTAGTGATAGTAACAGTACCTAAGGCACGAAGAATATAAAGGTCATGATGCTTTTAGCTTTTCTTCATTTCTGCTAAATGAATGTTACCCTTGGGCGATATCGGATGCTTTTACTCATACTTTATTCAGAGGCACAGAATCTTTTCCGGCAGCTTGCAACCATTTTTCTTTCCTATGGGTTGTGAGGTTGATTTCGAGTATTTTTTTGTGACGACGGTTGTAGAAATTTTTTTTTAAATAAAAGAACTGTTATTTTATTTTTGCATGTATTTTATTATATCAGGATTCTGAAGATTTTAATGTTACAATCATGCTATATATCAGGTTCACAATCAAACTTAAAACACATTTGTAAAAGTTGTAGAGACATTAGGTTATTTCTTGAAAGCAAGAGAGATGAAAAACGAGCAATGCCCTGGCCGGGACTAGAACCACGGACCTCTCAAATACGCGTCGAGCGTACTGACCACTACACCATGAAGGCATGCTAAGAAGGCGGGAGAAACACTTTATATACTCCCCCTTTTAAAGTGCGACTGGGGATTAGAGGACCCACTTGCGAAATCATGGTGGTGAAGAATCATCATCCGCCATCTTTAAGTTCAGTTCTGTTGAGTCATTAGGTTATTTTGAAGTAGAAGACATGAAAAATGAGCAATACCCTCGCCGGGACTCGAACCTGGACCTCTCGAATACGCGCCGAATGTTCTATCGTTACAGCACTAAGGCATGCATAAAGGAGGAAGAAAATGCCTTATAAAGTAATGCTCCAAAAGTATGATATTAAGAAAGTAACTAGTTTTACGTATGAGGTAATCGAAAAGTTTTTGCTTAATAGACGAGCTTGGTATGTACAGTATGATAGAGTACATTAATACCATAATTATTAAATTTCATAATTGGTAAGATATTTGTTGCACTCAGATTTGGGCTCAGAATATCTGGTAACGAACTTACAGTGTCCTTGTTACGAAACGCTTCCAAACGGATCAACATACTGGTCGATTCGGGACAGCTGCCTTTTTCTGTGAACGGTTATAAAAACTGATTCTAGAAATCATTTGAGCGGTAGTGACGTATAATTAAGGCGAAATTCCATTGTAGGAGTTTAACGATGTTAGTCCCTTTTTTAAAAAAACTGCTCTTTCTCCAGTTATCAAGTTTGTGAAAACGAAAGCGAATACCTCTAAGTGGGAAATCTCTGCTCTATAACTCAGATTCCTTGTCATGCAAAATTTAAAAGTTTCAAGCCCATTAAAAACAACTTCACTTATATATTTTAGTCTGATAATTACATAGAGAGAAATACATTTAATTTTTCTTTGCAACGCACGGCATATTTTTACCGAAAAGGGCTCTTTAAATAGCTCACCAATAGAATCGAAGTTTGTAGTAGTGTAAATTCTTCGAAAGATTTAAAATAAAGCTATTGGGAGGCGCAAATGAAATTTTTGGTTATTTTGAAAACATCTTACTACCCTTTCCATAAAATGCACAAAACAGTTACAATTCTAAGATCTACGCGTATAAATTCTTAAAAATAATGAATTAAATTTGTTACTCCCTGTCTCAAATTCCACTCCCAAAAAGTAAAACTTAAATACACGAATACGTACGAAATTATCAGGGGTAGACAGTTGATTTATGAGTTGCAAAGTTTGTAAATGAAAACATACATGTTTTTGATTTTTTCTATGCTATCATTATGGTAAAATAGCTGGGGTTTACATATGTAATTGATAACTGCATTGCCTCCAAGCCAGAGAAAACCATTTTTTAAATATATCATTAGCCTTAACTTTTAATGCTTCTAGAAGTATAGTCTGTTAGACAACTTTTATTTTTCAAAAACGTACTTTCGTTTTCTTGAAATACTTGTCGGGTTAGTAATACATAATGAGATTTTAAGCGAATTAATATTAATATCAAATAAAGAAACTACAAGCAATTAATGGCAGCTTAATGTTGAATTTCTTTTTATTTTACTGTTATCAATATTTTGTTAGAAGTTAGAATATATAAACCAAACCTGACTTGTACCATTCATGTCTTCCACACCATGTTTTCCATACTCTCAAGCACCATTGTTACTTTCTTTAAAGTCAAGCTTAAAACGAAACCCTTTTGGTGCCTTAACCATGTTCTTCATATTTTTACCGAAACCCAATGGTGCTTTAACCATGTTTTTCCTCCTTTTACGGAAACCCATTGGAACCTTAACTATGTTCTTCATACTTTTACCGAAACTCATTGGGGCCTTAACCATGACTTTTACCGAAACCCATTGGTGCCTTAACCATGTTCTTCATACTTTTATCGAAACTCATTGGTGCCTTAACCATGTTCTTCATACTTTTATCGAAACTCATTGGTGCCTTAACCATGTTCTTCATACTTTTACCGAAACTCATTGGTGCCTTAACCATGTTCTTCAAACTTTTACCGAAACTCATTGGTGCCTTAACCATGTTCTTCAAACTTTTACCGAAACCCATTGGTGCCTTAACCATATTCTTCATACTTTTACCGAAACCCATTTGGTGCCTTAAGCATGTTCTTCATACTTTTACCGAAACCCATTGGTGCCTTAACCAGGTGCTTCATACTTTCAAATGGTCTTGTTACTTCCTCATTTGAATCAGAAACACAATGGTGGCTAAGCAAGCCATAATTTAGGAGTTTTCTAATTCTAATATAATCTCTTAGCTATTTTTACTTACTATTTGGCTGCGAATTCATTCCTTTTTGTTTCACTATCTCGGTATATCTCTGCAGTCGTCATCTATTATGCACATGTGCAATTTTTGTATTTTTTTTTTTTCTCATTTTTCTAACAGAGGTTATTCAAATTATTTTTGAAATAAAAAAAGCCAACTTAAAATGTACGAGAATCCATCAGAAACCTTTCCTTTATGTAATAGAATTACTCACATTTCCTTATTAATGATTTAGTTACTTAAATTATCTTTACTGTGTAATATTAACTCAAAGTCCTTCGAACTCTATGAGACTGAAAAGCGACTTATTGCTCCGTCTATGTAAATATAAAAAGGCATCTGAAAGTCTTAAATAAATCTTTTTATTAAACTTAAATTTAACCAGAAGGCACCATTTTTGCGTACAATCAAACCTCCACCACTTGCGGGTGTCAAAATAACATAATATTGAATTTACAATTTAAAAAATGTATCGTGACAGCAAACGATACAAATTTGGCCAAACTACGCTGGCTCGAACTGTAATGGTTCGATATAACTTCGGCTAGCAAAATGGCTAATGCCTGAATATTAACTGAGACGAACAATAGGATGTGAAGCTGCACTCGTCGCTGCCAAAACTCTATATCTAAAACATTCAAAAGCCTTGCCTTAAATACTCTTTAATCTCATTCACATCCTGGCAGGGCTAACAGAAGGAAGTTGCAGTGAAGATCTAAATCATAAAATTTGTTAATTAATATTAATTACCCTGTTAAATATTAGTTAGACAGATAGTTAATGTACAGAAAACTAAGTTCTAACTTTAATTTGCCATAACCCCCTAGATATGTGAAACAAGGTTTTAACTTTAATTTGCAAGAATCTCTTAAATTTTCTATTTGATATGTTACACCTTCTTTCTGTCTTAAACATAGTAACATGCCTCTAATAAGTTTTAATTATTATTTTATTTTTTGCTTTATTAATTCAAGTAATAATTATTATTTCAATTATTAGTAAAATTTTAATAATTAGCTATTGATCTTTTTAATTATTAATAGTTAACAGATGCTAAAATTTTTAAAAAAATCTATAAATTTCTATTATATAAATAGTATTTATCAATTTCTTCGATTCTTGAGCTGTAAAATCTCTTAGAAATAGGTTTTAATTACTATTTAGTTTTTTATTGTGTTATATAAATATGTTAACTTTTTAGTTTTAGTATTACTGGTCTATGAAATAAAATATTGCTAACGAATGTAGTATTAAAACCGAAAAGTAATAATGCCATGGAAATTATTCCTCATATATTTTATTCAACGAAAAATTATAAGAGTATAATGAATGATACATGAAATATAACACAAATGTAATTCAGTTCGTCCTTCCTTTCCTCAATAGATTGAACCTTCTCTAATGATTTTCAAATTTACTACCTCTTGTAATCGCTTTTATTTTTAGAAACGGCTTTCATTCATGTACATATATAATATTGGTAACAAAAAGGGAAAATACGCAAACCGACAACAATGTGTACACCCTGACAATAGGGGAAACACAAAAGAATGCTACAGAATCATAGAAAAGAACGCTGGGAAATTTTTAAAAATTTATCAATACTGTTAGAAATATCGAAATTTTTCAGACATTTAAATGCTGAGGAATGTCTTTAGATTTCTTAAAATGTTTCGCCTTTATTTTTCCATTTGTCATACGGCAGACCTCGAAACCGGATTCCTGATGAATTCTGAAATATTGGGTTACAATATGGATGGTTGTCGCAACTGTTTTTTATGACAGATATTTATTAGTTGCAGCAACTGTTTATTAAGACGGTGATTAATCATTTTTGTCAAGCATAAATTCTTGAAAGACTGTCGTATTCAAACGTATCTGCAACGAGGTCACATTAAATTTATTTTTGGAATTATTACGATCTTATAAAATCTCTTGATTTCAGCTGTTTCGTTTGGCGGCAAGTTTTTAGCCAACAGGTTTATTATAGCACGACTAAGAGATTTCATCACACAATAACGTATCTCAGTCCACTTTGTCTGTTAAGGGAAAATATGTTATGATTGGTTGTTTTCTCGTGGTGGATTTTTTTATTGGTTGAGATGCTTAAAAATTGGTTTAACTGTACTGGCTTATAAAGAGCGGGAATTTGTGAATCTCGTGATTTTTTTTAACTTTTTGAATTTTTGCTGCTACTTTCTGGTACATTTCTTGCTACTTTTAAGTTTCAACAGCCTTTTTCGCGATTGGCTTTCCTTCGCCCGTTTTTTCAGTTGGCGGAGTAAGTGCTATTGTATCATGTTTTTACTACTGGAAAAGGTTTTGCTTCTGAAGCTGTGGGGATGGTTGCTGTTATTATACATACCCTCATTTAATGATACAGCCCTTTTTCTTTTGGAGCCTTGTTTGGCTTTTCATTAGCCCTCACCGTACTGGATATGTTGACTACTAGTACGAAGGCTGCGAAACTAGATTCGGCACAGAAGAATGATGTTGTTGTCTTGTCCATGTATTGCATGGAAGAATGGCTGCCAAAGCTTCTAGGAGGTTGGACTTCTACATCCATCCCAGTTTTGCCGCAGAGCCTGGGGAATGGTCCGAGGGTCTTTCAACCCTCTCCTCCTCCACCAAACCACACGAGAGGAATTTCGGCTCGCCATATATTTAGTGCGCTCCCATGCCGCAAAGATACTGTAAATTTACAAACATCCATGCCTTCTCCGGGATTTGAATCCAAACCTTCCGGTACTGCAGTAGGCTTCCCTAACCACTATATACCGTCTGGGCGGCAGCGCAGAGGAATGCAGTTTTTAAGTGCTAGGAATAGGATGAAGGATTCTACAGTGGCGGGTTTCTAACAATGAGTATGCAGAAAAGTCTGACATAAAGTAATAAATAAACAGTCTCTAAAAATGTATCCGGGACTCCTCTTTTGCTTGTATTGAACAGCTTACTATGACACGGCAGATACCAGAATCCTACCTTGGGTAAGCCGCCTCTATTAAAGAGTTCTTTAATATCTTAACACACCACACATACATAGTATCGAAATAGATAGAGGACGAAGCCAAGCCCCATAACCACACCACAATAGTATCGAAATTCCGAATCAGTCGCAATATTTCCTAAAATTCTATTTACTTGGTTAGGTTATCACCTTAAGCAAAAAAAAACTTGGATCGGACGCCAGGAAGAAATCCATTGTTACTCGTATTGGAAAAATAGCTCTCCATTCATCCCCTATCTTATTTCAGATCCACTAAGAAAAATTTGGATTCCCTGAATTAAATATTGTAGGGTGTCTCTAGTGTTACCAAATCTGTTAACATTCTAAAAATACATCTTCTAGAAACGCCCATCGCAGTAAAGAAGTTCTTCCTAAAATCAAATGTTCTGGTTGCGCTATATAATATCGTAAATTTCTGAAAGAGTGACAGATTGCTCCAAACTCCGAACCAGGCATTCGAGAATTTTTTTATTCATTTTCTTTTTTACACATCCATCTGTACTTACATTATTTCGTCACAATTTAGCACTTTAATCGAGGCAACGCATTTTGTAATAATCTTTTTATAATCTTGGTATTTCATCAGATGTTCTAATATAATGTTGATTACTAATAGGAAATTGAAACACACCATTCGGATATCAGTGCAGCCTCTTCCGGTACTAGTGTGTTAGGTAAACCATTGCTAGAATTAAACGTTACTAGAAACTTACTGGAACATTTATTTTCTAATATGGATGAGAATGAATTTGGAGTTTTTTTTTCAGTGCCGAGCTTTAACCGTTTATAGGCGCTGACAGCCGCAAGCGGAGGTCAGTTCATTATGGAGGCATCCAATACGTGGGCCACCGTTGTCTACTAAGAGGGAATGGACAAATTACACACATGTCTTCTCCGGGATTCGAACCCGTTCACTTTGGTACTAGAGTCAGAATCACTAAACACTTTCCCGTCTGAACGGCTATGACTTTGGAATTCGGTTTTGTGATTTTCTTCTGCAGAAGGTAAGATAGAAAAAAGAAGGTTTAATTACTTAACCGGCATATTTTCTTTATGAGACACGCAAGAGCAGATTGAATAGTAGAAAAAGGACATGATTGCTTCTAAAAATAGGATACAAATGTAACCAATAAGAGAAGAACACGTCATTCAAAGTAAATATACACCATATATAAGCAGTCATGAAATTTAATTTTATTTCTTTTTTCCCTTTCGAAAGGTTTCTTTTTAAAAATACTCCTTTGAATGTTTCATACCCAGTAAGTGCTTAAATTTATTTTATTTCTCTTTGTTTGATCATTTTTTCCTGTTTGATAAATATTGCAGACCATTTTGTTAATTACAGCTGAAAATAATAATTCATATAGGCAAATATAATTATGTGCTAATAGATGCAAGACAGTTATATTTTTGTGATTGCATTAAAAAGCTTTAAACGAAGAGCAGCCTTCGCCGTTCTACAGCAAGTGGCATGCAGAAAATATAAAGCTGCTGTCCTTACTAACTATTATGTATTTGAAAATCTTGGAAAAACTAGTACTGCAGTTGATGGATGTTGATAGCTTTAATGTAAAACTTTTCACAACATTTTTGCAGATTTTCAGTACAAATCTGAGCTATAGCATATCTGTGGATCAAACTATTCTTGTGGATAAACTATTCTTGTTCGTAATCATTACAAAGTTATCGGGAATATTCACAATTTTCTCAGATAACGTTTCTGACTTGCTTGGAGCTTATGAATTTTTATATTAGTATTAGTATTCTCGCTGCCGTAACGGGATTCATATCAAATAAATGTGCCATTTATAATTTTTATATTAGTATTAGTATTCTCGCTACCGTAACGGGATTCATATCAAATAAATGTGCCATTTATAATTTTTATATTAGTATTAGTATTCTCGCTACCGTAACGGGATTCATATCAAATAAATGTGCCATTTATAATTTTTATATTAGTATTAGTATTCTCGCTGCCGTAACGGGATTCATATCAAATAAATGTGCCATTTATAATTTTTATATTAGTATTAGTATTCTCGCTGCCGTAACGGGATTCATATCAAATAAATATGCCATGTCAAATATATGTATCATATCAAATAAATGTATTATGGAAACGAGTGTTCTTAGTCTCTCTTTTCAACACTGTCAACAAAGATAATTTGAAATATGTATGCTTATTAATAAGTCATAATAATCCGTATTTATTATTCAAATACATCTAACTAAATGCTATCGAAACGAATTATTATGAGGTCCATAGCTCCTACAGACATATTAAATTTGGTCTCATATGCTCAGAGTCTAGTAATATCTATCGCACGCTATTTCCAATATACTAATCACTTGAATTTCACTGTAATGAATTTTGTTAGTTTTAAATTCGCAAACTTTTTAAGAATTTGCCAGCCAGAAACAACAGCTTTCTCTCGGGAGATCTTTCATTCGATAGCTGAATTTTTTTCTTAAAGACTTCTTTCATACCCTCCTCTTATTTTTTTCTTTTCTACTCTCGATTAAGATTTTTCTTGGCTCTTCATTTTTAATTTTATTTCTTTTTTCCCTTTCGAAAGGTTTCTTTTTAAAAATACTCCTTTGAATGTTTCATACCCAGTAAGTGCTTAAATTTATTTTATTTCTCTTTGTTTGATCATTTTTTCCTGTTTGATAAATATTGCAGACCATTTTGTTAATTACAGCTGAAATTTAAAGAATGTGTACCTCTGTTTTGGAAACGCTTGCTGTAATTTAAATAAATTGCACTGATTTTAATAATGTTCTGGGAAACTGGGCACAAAAAACATTTCGTGCCGAAGTACGTGTAGTTAAATATATCTCTGTCTGCCAATTTAAATCACTGTTACTTTAGTATTTTAGATAAGCTAAATTTTACCTGTAATAATTCCGAATCTCTTATCACTTTCTTTAAATGTTTAGGAATGATGAAGCAAATTTAATGAAATGCATTTTTAAAGGTGTCTTTATTTCCAATTTAAAATTAGAAAATAGCGTCATTTTTATCATTTAGGTTATAAAGATA
Source organism: Stegodyphus dumicola (assembly GCF_044657685.1). Taxonomy (NCBI): domain Eukaryota; kingdom Metazoa; phylum Arthropoda; class Arachnida; order Araneae; family Eresidae; genus Stegodyphus; species Stegodyphus dumicola. Next base: position 188,188,676 of record NC_140769.1, on the reverse strand, counting down.
AAAGCTATTTCTTTTAGGGATGTTTAACAGTTATTTTATGACTTCTCTCGGTTCCCCGGCTTAAAAGCGACATGAAAGGACACTGATTCGCGATCGTGGATCTGTTCGTGAGACCTTAATGAGGAACCGTAACAACACGAATTCGTGAAAGACGTATCTATATCAATAATGGACACATCGCTGTCGACGCTATGCAGCTTCCCGAAGGGCCTATTTCGAAGATTATTAAACGAATTAGAAGCCAGTATCAATCTGGTTACTTTCTAACCCCATATCCCTTAAGGCTGAAATTGCTTTAACTAACGCAGCCTTAAAAATATCCAACTTATGCGTTTCGTTACTTCATTCACTTAACAAACATTTCCCCGTACCCTTTAAACCAAATTAATCCATGTTGAAAAAGAACAAATTCTTTTTCAACATGGACGTTGTTGTCACAGTCTTCTGTTGCTCGCCCATTGCATAATGTAGAAAGTGGCTTCCTAGCCTTTCGACAAAGTTTGCTACAGAGCTACTATCAAAGCTACGAATGGCTTCTTCAAAGCTTTTCTCCAGCTTTCACCCTTACAGCAACTAAACTAAAAGTTGCTACAGCAACTAAATTAAAAGTTGCTACAGCAACTAAACTAAAAGTTGCTGAGTCTTCAAGCATACTAAATTAAGCGTGCCGGGCACCCATTTGCAGAACCTATTTTAAAATGTTAATTCTGAATTCGGGAAGATGTCAGACGACTTATTGCTCCTTTCAACTTCTCGGTAAAGTAATTTCATCTTAGAAGAGGGTTTAAAATAATTCTTGTTATTAGTTCATCAACAGCAATCGTAACAATTGCACGACCTGTCTAATAACAGAAACAAAATTAAAGCACTAAAAATATGAGACTTTCAAAATAAAGCACTTCTTCAAGCACTGGCTCAAGTTACACGAACAATTCTGGTTAGCAATACTAAAGCCGTAATTTAGAGGCTGCGAGAATAGTGGCGAGACGGTCAGCGAATAACTAAATTAAATAAATTAAGTAACAAAAAAGAAAATTAAATACATATTTTTGAAAATTTATAAATTAATGGCAAAAAGTTAAAAAATAAATTAAAACGGCGGAGGTCTTCTTATATTACGTTCCTTCTGGAATGACATTACCTCAAAATTGGGAGTTACTGGAATTATGCTTCTGTGAGTTCTGGTTAAGTCCTGATGAGCAATATAAACGTTCCAATGTAAAGATCTACATTAGGAAATAATAATACTATGAATATGGGTACGGTATGAGTTGACTCTGACCTGTAGCCATTTCATGTAATAGTTTCTTATTATCTTACTTGTTATTCGTGGTCTGAGAGGGCACAAGCTACTCATATTATAACCGTCCTGATCTGCAAAATTAAAGGATAACCTAAAAATAACATCTGGTCACTGTTTTAGATTTTCTATCAACGTCGAAAAGTGCTATAATTTACAGTAATTCCTCTGCAACTAAACTCAAATTTGGGCATATGCGCATAGATTAGTAGTCACAAATGAAGGTAGCCTAAAATCTGAATATCCCTCAAATATCAATAAATATTGCTCATGTCGAAGAAAATATATTGAATAGTAAAGATTAAAAATAAAAGATATTGCAGCAAAATTGAAGCTGTTTAAAACCACTGTTTTAAGAATTCTCTGTATGTGTTCTGTATCAATGCCTTCACACGAAAAAAGTTCCTACAATATGGGTCCGTCGACTCCTTTCAGCAATTGAAAAACAGCAACGTGTCAATGCAATTCAAAATCAGCAGATTTATGGAGCATGACCATTTCCCTTTCCGATTTTGTAGAAGCAGATCAAGCCAGAAACTTTTGTATCTACCTTGCATATTATTAAAACAAATGAAACTACTACGCAGTTTTTGCCAGACATGTGTTTTCGTTTCCTTGTCTAAAATATATTTAAAGTTCTTACAACAATTTAAATGTAGATTCCTTATCCAGATTCTCGTTTTTAATAGACAGAATATCCTCTCGATTACGGTATTGCTAGTTAGGACTGTTTGGAAAGTAAAGACAAAATGGCGAGAAGTACATTTCGTAGTGGATTTGCATGATAATGAATCATATCCAGAAATTCTGGAGTGAGAGTCAAACTGGATTCTGAATTTTGAATTTGCTGTTATTACTGCTAAAGATCAACATGAGACATGAGAGTTTGGACATGAGAGAGTAATATAGGGGCCAAAAAAGGCTTCCATCTTTAACTAAGAAAACGTAATTCCTTTCTGATGAAAGATGATAAAAATTACCCGCAGCATTCTTGTAAACTAGTATTTATCTATGCACAAAAAGGCTAGGAAAATGCCCAAAACCCAAACGAAATTTCTGAACATATTTTTATTCAGATTTTAAAAAGCCAAATGGTAAACCTTTTAGCTACAGAGATTAACTACCTATGGTTTCCCATAATTATATCCTTTATGGGAGACGATAGGTAGTTAATCTATATTCATTATACATACCAAGCCTTCCAACATAAATCTCATTTCGTTATCAGATTCGTGTCAAAAGTTACAATTACAGCTAAAAATTAACAGCTGGTCTTAATTTAATAACAGGGGTTAAAATTACAGCTGGTCTTTCACCAAATCCATTAATAAAAAATACTCCTGCATAAGTTGCTTTTTGTCTGTAGTCATATTGTCTGGCTGAAAAACGAAAGTATTTTCAATATGAACAAGCAATGAACCTGTCTAAGCTGTCGAATACGTATAGCCTGAGAATTTTTTAAGAGTCTTACAGATTCATTAGCATCAGCCTGTAGTACGGGTTCTTTATTTCTGAAATTAAAGGAATAGATCTGAAGTTCCAAAGATTATTGGTCTTCCACTAAAGTTTACGTTCGGAACAGCAGGATCAGACTTTATTATATACCTGACAGATTACATTTGAATTGTAAGGAACAGCAATACAAACCCGTATGTTTATCTGTTAATATCGAGATTTTAGTTCTGATGACCAAAAGCAAGCGATTTGGGGTTACACATGTCTTTTATAGTATTTCAATAAAAAGTTTCTTTTTTCTTGTGTCTGAAAACATAAAAAAGTATTGTTATTTTCGTTGTGTCTTTAAATTTAGGTTTCGAAAGTCTTATTGGGGATAATGACAGTTAAGTATTTTATTAAATTTTTTCTTCACTTAAAGATCTTCAGTTAAATATTTTTGTTTCAACCAGTTTTATCCACAAATGTATCGCAGGTGCTAGAATGAATCACCTTTTATTGTTCCTGTAATGAAAGTGTTAATGTGTTTCTCCGTCTCTTTACAAAAGCTTTTTTGTTACTTAGAAAGCTAACTTGATTTGCATTAATCAGAGTTACACTAGATTAAGTTCACTTTCTAAATGAGAGAATGTTAAGATTTTCGGTGTCAAAAACAAAAGAAATCAACTTCGCACTCTTCCAAAATCAAATTTTGGATCTTTTAACTCATAGTTAGATGTGTTAACTACTGCACCACAACGACACACTTCGATGGAATGCTTCGATCTCTCACATCCACCTTGAAAAGGGGAATAAGGCGAGGCACGAGTCCCTAGTCTTACCTAGCCCAAATACATGTTATGATAACATATAGTACGCCATACTTTAACTCGGACATCATTATAGAGATTATTCAGTTTTTCGGAGCGAAAAAAAAAATTGCAACACTACCGTAGAAATAGAACACTGGATCCTTCAATTGTTGGCTAAATGTGCTTGTAATATTTCTGTCCTTCCTTACCATGTGCCTTCGTGGTGCAACTAGAAAGCCCGTGAAGCTAACGATCGGCAGGTTTGAAATTCGAGTCTTGGCGACGCCATTACTTATTTTTCATATATCCTGCTTCGAAAATTCTAATAGACTGCATATGCTAACCACAGCACTAGAAAAATACGCGTGGAACGAAAAGTGAATGTGATCCCTTAACGTGCTAAGTACTACACCAGATAAAAACGCAAGGAAGAAATACTTTCATTCCATATGAATATGTAAGGTTCCTTTATGTTGATGAACCAGTTATTTAATGTTTTAGATTTTTGCTGTCACTTCTCTCTTCCATTTTCCCACCAGAATGCAAATGAGTTCATGCGTATTTAAAGCGACGTTTTTAGATTGTAAGGAAGAGCATGTTCTGCCTCTCGAGGATACATCACTAGGTTGTTATAGTAGACAGGATTTGTAGTCTTCGGCCTTGTATTATAATTGCCGATAGTTGAGTATCCAAGCCGGTTATATTTTGAGCTGCCTTCGAGTTAATTGGTTTGTGTAGCTTTCGGCTACTAGCGCATCTGAATTTAAACTTTATATTTGAATTTAATTGTACTTTAAATTATCTCGTCACAAGTGGTTAGCTGAGTTGTATAAACCAAGTATGCCTTCTATTCTTATTGATTTTTATATAAAGGGTATTTTGCACCGTTCTAAAGTTTCAGATGTTACTTAGCGATAATTTGCTGCTATTCTATCTAAAAGTTAGTTACACTTTGTGACTGCAAAGAACATTTCTAAACATTCTAAGGATTTATTAAAAAAGGGCCATTGCGCATTGGACGAATGAGTTGAGTTCAAACAGCGACTAAGGAAAATCGCTTTTATGTAAATTTAATACCTTTTTTTCCTCCTGTGCATAATATGTTTTTATGCAACGCATTAAATGCTCCTTCGTAAAGAAGTTTTCAATATAAAATCGTGTTCAAATTGTTAATAAAAAAGACAAATACATTAAAGAATATTTTCAGCTCCATTACATAAATTATTCTAAATATTGGTATAATGATGACGAGAGTCTTCATCCAAAACAAAAGCGGGCCTACACATACATTGCTACACCGTCCGTCACTAACCCTGCAGAATCTCTCAATCGCATAAAAATTCTGTTGGAAAGTGAAATAAAAAAATAATAATGACAAATAAAATGAAAAGAATTTCCAGAGGAAGCGAGAAATCGAAAGTTTTCTCCCTCACCGTAAGCGAAGAGAAATTGTTTCAGGAAGGCGGCTTGATGGGAGTTGAATGTGAGGGCAATTTTCGAATCGAAAATTGCTCAAAGAAGACGGAGGGTTAAAAAAAAAGAGCTTTCCTTAACGAGCGACCGCTTCATTAGCCTCGTTAAGAGAAACGACCCCGGGTAATTAAATGAACTTGCGGCTCTCTTCTATTTTCCGCAGGAAAGAAAACAGTAACCATAAACATAAAGACTAAGGATTGGACCGAGTTGCTTATAGCGAATGCCGAAAAATAACTAGTCGATATTGCAGAGTTTCTTGCAATCCAGAAAGTTACAAGACTGGGTTATTGTTTCGGTTGAAAGGTTAAATGATTTGCCTTTAATCTTGATTTCCCTTAACCTCTTCCTGAAGCATCTGCTATACACATATTGTAAGAAGTTAATTGAAATTCGTTTTTCTGAAGTTTTCGTTAACTCGTGTGGACAAAGGCAGCTGTTGATAACATAACGCTGAAGAGACAATTTTCTCTACCTTTAGCCACGTGTATTCAAGTAGAGGTTGAAAGTAGTTTTGCTAGTTTCTGTAAAAGTCAATTGTATGATAACATATCGTGAAGTCGAGGCCACATGCAATGAAATTCAAGGACTTATAAATAATATCCGATAGAAATGGTCAAATTTATAAAACTTTTTAGAGTTTGACTTGCTTTAGTGTCATAAACTAGTAACAAACTCCTAACAGACTTCGAGCGAATTATCGCGCTGAAGTGATAACTGAGTCTTAAAAAGGTTTAAAACAACTTTTCTATTAAAACAGAACTTACATATAAGCACACTTCTTGAGTTTGACAATATCAACCACCACTTATGGAGATTTAACAAGTAACAGTCAAATTCAAATTTAAAACTTAGTAGTCGAAGACTACACAATTAATTTAATGTCAAGTTGGCTAAAAACTTCTCACCAGCATAACAGTTTAAATGTCGTCAGCTATAACGCAGGCCGAAGCATTACAATCTCATCTGAGCTAGCGAAAACCTAGTAACGTGACCCTAGAGGCAGAAACATGATATGTTAACATAAGACAAATATATCTAATTCAGAAGTCAAACAACAAAAATCAGCGTTATATTTTAAAATTTTCACAGGACTGGTTTCGATGGTTTCACCGAACCACCATCGTCAGCTGCAAAAGCGCAAATGAACGAGATAGGATATAAGGATCAGATAAGATAAGAAAGCCTGGACAGAAAATAAGCTAGTGGCGCCATCTGGTTCGGTAATGGTTCTAATTCTGGCCAATGGTGGTTCGGTCAAACCAACTAGTCCTGTGAAAATTTGAAAATATAACGCTGATTTTTGTTGTCTGACTTCTGAATTAGTATTTGTTCGGCATGTTATTGTGTCATAATTTACAAATATATCTGTCTTATGATCTAAAATCACATACTTAAATACTCTCAAAACTGATTTGCAATCTGGTGAGGAACGGAAAAGAGAAGTGATAGTAAAGCTGAAATTATAAGTTTCTGGTTACCTTAAAATAATAATATCCCTACAACGTTAAGCATATGTTTTTATTTTTATATTATTGCATTCAAAATAGTTTTTCGTCTTAACTAAAAAATGTATTTTGGGGTATTGTGTCATTCTTCATATCATTTTACATAAAATCTGACTAGTGAACAAACATGCTATTTCTGTATGTAACTTTCTACAACTTTATATGTGGACCTGATAGCAATAAATACATAATTGTTTATCTAGTCAGTAGTGGATTTTATTTACTTTAAAGATTCTTGTTGGAGCATTTTTTTTTTCTAACCCTTGAAACAATTTAATTTCTCGCTGAATCAATGTTTTAATTTCAAATGCACTGACTGTCATCTTCAGTGACTTCTTCAAACTTTTGATAACTAGTTTTAAATCTAAGTTGGCTCAGAACATTTCACCGGCGTAACAATTAATGTCATCAACAGTAACGCAAGCCGAAGAATTACAATCTGAGCTGACGAAACCTAGTAACACGGCCTTTTGAGACACACGTTCTGTCTTACAATCCGAAACCCTGGATTTAAATATTCTCTAATCATTTACATTTCTGATGAGGAAACGGAAAAGAGAAGGGGTAAATCATAATAACTGGTTAATTAAAATAATAACCTTACAATATTCCCACTGATATTTAGTAATCGCAGTGAAGGTCTTTAATAAACTTGGTAAGATTTTTAGATTCTAAGCAAACCATGAGCAAGCAAAAAATGTAAGATTAAAACTAATTTTAAGTTTTACATAAGACTCGATTTTCTGGACAGCAATTCCAACACTCTATTTTAATTTTATATCCTTCCAGGCATCTGGAAGAAGAAATATTTTAGCAGTGGCTCCTCGTCCATCGGGCATTTTGGCGCGTAAACTCTGCCTCAGTGCTCCGTACTTTTTTCCCTCTCTGTGAAGCTATCTCGGTACCTAGTTCCTCGTGTGTAGACTTTCCACTGGTCGTTTCTAATTACTCGGTTGCTCTCTGCATCTGATGGATCCTCGTCTGGATCCATGAGTCTGCCTTCTTTTGATTAATGGCATTTCAGTCTTTTCTTTTCTCTTTTACCCTTCTCAGCCTCTTTACTTTTTTTCCAGACATTGCATTTTAGAAATCGCTGGTAATTTCGTCTTTTTTACCGCTGCCTCATCATTGGTCCTTCTAGGTCATTCCTTCCAAACATCTCTTAACAAAGATATATCAGTGTGGTGTGCTCGAAATAGCACTATATCTGATCAACGTTTACCCTTACATTTTCCCCATTTTGAACCTTTAAAGACATTGCCATTTCCCTTATTCGCTGAATCAAAAATATGAACTTAGAGCTTCGAACAAAATTTCCCCACTTTACTTCAGGGAGCATGAAAGAGAGTGCTTTGTTTTCTCAAGACTTTATATCTCTCACTTTAAAGTCGAATTCAAAATTTTTCTTGTCATTTGCTTTTGCTTTACTCTCGCCATATCCGAATTTCTGACCGCTTCATTGACTATTTTCTGAATGTTTGTCACCTGTCAAATATTGAAGAATTTAACATATTCAGTAACAAATTTTGCATATGTGGAAAATAAACAGTTTCGTGAACTCTGCACTGTCATTCTTATCTCGAGATGGCCTGAAATTGGTACATCATGCGACTCTCAACAAAATACTTAGTTTTAAACTCTCTCGGCTAACCGGTCTTAACCCGTTATTATTATTTGTTACTTTGGAATAAAACAAAAGATTATCAATAATTTCATAATTTGCAGCTATGTTTCTAATAGCCGTGATATTTTGGTGTTCAAAATAATCAGGATCTTTTAAACACACTTAACGTTTTTTAAATTCCTTGTCTCTTTGGAGTTCTATGATAACTGTTTCGCCAGAATCCAACTTTTTGAAGTTAACATTGCACATTTGAGTTCATTCAACTCCTCATAAAATGTTTTTCGATAGAGCGTCCGCAACTATGTCTGCTTTAACGGAAGTATGTTTAATTATTAAATTGTATTGTTGTAACTTAAGGGAACATCTTACGAACCTTGCTGGTAAATTCTTCCCGGAATACAAATGAACCACGGTGGCATAATCTGTATAAATATTTAATAGTCATTTCTAAAAAATAAACTTGAAGTTTCTGAGCCGCTTAAAGAACTTCTAACACTTCTCTTTTTGTAACGGTAAATATTCCTTTGAATTGCATTAAGTGCCTTGCTAAAATATGCAACTTGGCTATCCGTCTTGCATTAGCACTGCTCTTATCGCGAAATTCCATGCATCAGCAGAGATTTCTTATTTGGCGTTGACCCCAGAGAATTTTAATACTGGGACTTGAATCAAAGTTGCTTTCTATCTTTCGAAAGCTGTATTTGTTTTGGCCCACCATGGAAACTTAGCTTTCTTTATTGGTAAGTTTAATAGCGGTTTTCTATATGGGTAAGGTTTTTGATGAAAGTCCCTATAACAAGAACACAAATCCAAGAATAAGGCCAAATTATTCTTGACGCGTTATTATATTGTATTGGTGAAGTATTAGACTTGTTATCGTATTAAGTGAAGGGCAATTATTTTTTAATCTTACGTCTGTCTATACTTTTGAGATATCTAATAGCAACAAAGTTCTCTGGCGGCAGATTTGCATTTGGCCATATTTATTTTTAAGCCTGCTTCTTTTAAAAGCTAAAACACTTGTTGTAAATATCGAATATGTTCGTCTATAGCCTCGCTAGAAACAATGATATCTTCTGAATAAATAAATGGCTTCTTCCGGGGGCAGGTCTTAGTATAATGTCCATCACCCCCTGAAACGTGACGGCTGTTTCAAGTAAGCCAAACAGCAATTTCGGAAAGGCATAAATGCCTGATTTAATTATAAACGCAGTTTTGGGCATATAATGTGATTTCATACATATTGAAAATATCCAGAGGGAATTGAAATATCTAACGTCGTCGTATATTTTGTTGATTTAATTTTTACTGTAATTTCCTCGATTATTGGGAATGGATAGACGGAATATCTAGCAATGGTATTTAACTTTCTGTAATCAGTCGCAAAACGCCAGGCTTTGAAATAGATCGGGGTTGAAGATTTTTTTCGGCATAGTACTACCGGGCTAGCGTAAGGGCTACTTACCGGAGTAAAAATTTTGCTTTTTAACATTTTTTTTCGGTGTGCTTCTCAATAATATCTCTTCTATTAACTTTATCGTAGCGAAATGGTTTTTCTCGGTAGGAAGCTATTTCCGGTGTCAATACTGTGGTCTTGCAGCTTGAGTCAAGCCTGAAACTTCGTTAAATAAATTTGAAAATGCAAAATATCTTACTGTTTTAACTTAGTTTCAGCTTAACACCCGGCTTCAATTGTTGCAAGTCTCAGGCCACGCTTGTTTTTCTCCCAACTTATTCATAACAAGCTGCTTTGTGACTTCCTTGATCCGCCACTTTTAAAATATCCATTCCCCAAATTATACGTACCTGCAGATTTTCTAACACAAAGAAAACCACATTCTAATTCTCATTTTCACACGAACATTTAATATGACTTTTCTTTTCCTTTCTCGTGCACACCAGTTGCATAGGGCAGAACGCCGAAGTCGAACTCTACCCCTCCCTCCTCCTGCGATTCCAGGAGGCCATCCAAGCAGGCGTAGTCCCCGCGGTCTCCTCCGGACTTTATGTATAGCATTGGACAAAAAAATAACGCTCAGTCAATAAAAGTACAATGTCACCTTTGCAACCGGGCACCTCTCCGGTCACAAGTATTAATTTAGATGTGGTGTTCCATCCGCTAAGTCAGCACCCAGCAGAGGGTAGAGTGAAGCCAGCTCCCCAAGGAAGATCTCAAATCTAACAACGTTGCGACCTTACATCCGAGAGGCAGATGCCATATGGTATATATTATATTTCGTATCATATATACCATATGGCTCCTGCCGAGCCTGAATCCTCCTCCTGTGAAGAACTGTTATCACCGTGGCTGAGTACAGATTCTAGAAAGTAGCTTCGCCGGTTTTCCGGTTTTTTGGCGTCGACCTCCAGATGAAGATGGTTGCTTAAGGCAGCAGTAACTTTTGCCCCTTCATCACCAAATATTCTGCATCGTTTAAACTTTTCACGGAAAAACATTTCTCCCTAAAAAATTACTTTGCGATCCTTATCCAAGAATGCGACCGCTGGTACGTTGTTTATCAGGATATGAATGATTTGCAGAGTCAAATGTTTTATTATAATACTATTTAGCTGAATCTTAGAGGGATTCTGTTCCTTCGAAGGTGATTGTACTCTCTGCATTTCAGTACCCCTTGTTAGTTTTAATTCTTACCGTCTTCCCCTTGTTTTTTCCTTTTGCAATCATTATTCGTGGCTGAAATTTTCTTCCTATTATCAAAACGTCTACCGCCATCAAGCATTGGCTTCCATTATGTTACAGATCTACACCATTGTCCGCTCGAATCCCGATGTGCGCGTACTTTCTGATACTCTTCTACTTTCACACTTCACCACGAGCTCAAAAAATTGTTTCAGCGCGCTCTCAACTCAAAAAAGTTCTGAACTGGGAGGCAATAATCTAGAAAAGATAAACTGCCTGATTCTTTTAACAAAAATTTACCAGTGCACTTGTATCAGTTTATTGCCTGTCCCCGCAGTACGGCGGTTGCTGTGGTACCTTTCTGTGCTTCCGCAACTGGGTAAAGCAAAAAATGCGAATCCAATTATTCGAGAAAGTTCGCTACAGAACTTCTGCCATGGAACATACTTTAGGTTTCACTGAAGCGCGCTTCGTATCTACGACGTACCCAAAAACCTTCCATGAGACCTACTGGTGCCAGTGGAGACTGTGGTCTTGAAGAAGCCTGACCAAATGCTGCCTGCTCTTGAGCCGTTCTTCGAGCTTTTGTTAAGGAGCCATTGTAGAGTTTGACATGGTTTGGCAGCATAAACTAATATCAGACTCCTAAAAGACTTGGAGCGAATTATCGCTGTGCCTGAAGTGACAGTTTATTTTAAAATCATTAGATGTTTATTTGAGCAAAGAAAATCAGTCACGTGCAAGAAAAAATACACAAAACTATATTAAATATTCTAAGCATTTTACTCCCGTAGTCGCTTAATTTTGGCCCACTTGTGGGTGAGTAGCCAAGACAGCTCATCTATATTCTTTAACCGGATTTCGGACTCCAGTGAACGTAATGGTTGCATGGTTGTTTTTGTAGATTTTTCCATTTATGATATGATATGAATAGGACTAGTTTCTTTTAAGAAGTCCTCTACGAAGGCATCTGATTCCTAGAACATCCCTAGGACAGATAGACCTCACTTATTTTGCATATTCGACAGAACTAGCTTAGGATTTAGACTAGAGAGATAAGCGGCGCTACTCTCGCGTGTAATTGAGAAATATTTCTGCTAGTTTTATAAAACTGGTATAAAAAATAGGTAAAGGTATAAAAAGTTTCTTGTTCAATTATACAAGCAACCATTTTATACTCTCAGAAGAATTAATTTCTTTAGTGTGTTGGAAATTATATTCTCTTATTTATGTTACCTTGGCTTGAAAAACGTAGATATTTCCTTCTCAGCGATTTTGATTTTCTGGATAGTCTGCAAACCGCTATAACTATCGAAATGTTTCTGTCGGTAAATCAAAAGGTTTTTTAATTACGGAGGTTTAATAGCAGCTGTATCATGTGCATCTTGGCAATAATATAAATTGATGTTTCATGGAAGTCTCTTGGCTAGGAATATTGCACAAATCCGAGTCCAATTTAAACCAAGTAGCATGTATAATTTTTATGACCTTCGTTCTTAAAAAAAGGAACACATCTTAAAAACTGATTCGTAGTACACTAAATTTAAGGAAAGCATCGTATCATATTGTATTGTATCAAAAATTTCTGGTGTGTCGAAACAGTGCGCAATATCATCTCTTGTCTACTGAAAACCTCGAATAATAAATAATAATATATAATTTTATAGTTAATGCAAAATGATGTGTTTACTTCAGAATCGAATAACATTAGTGATACTAATAATGCTGACGATATGGTATTATGCTAAAAGTTCACATATAGAACGGAAGGTTACAAGCGACTGGCAGTTTTGTCCTCATCCTTTAAAATGGGTAACTTTCAAATAACAGAAAAATATTTCCTCTTAAATGAGTGCTGATTATTTATAAATGAAACAGTTGTTTCTACGATTCTGAGATACATGTTAATGTGTCTACCATTTACTTTTACTTTCATTTATGTTTTCGATAATATTAAGTGCATCATATATCAATATCTACAGTTTTTAGTTTCAAAAATTATAAAAATAACTACATTTTTTCCCGACAGTTTAAAACAGTTTTAAATTTTCTGTATTGTTATCTTATGACTCTACAGTTCCCCCATCATATATTACCATTTAAGTAATTCTTATTAATGCTCTTATTATTTTATTCTCATTTAGTAATATCACACTTTATTTAAAAGTGCAACCTCCTTGAGGCTCTGGGCAACCATTCTTCAATGAAATTCATAGAAAAGACAACAACATCACAATTTATATTTAACTTCTTAAGCTCAAGGTGTCACTTTTTACATATTACTGTTAGAGTATTTTTTAAGGTTTTGTTTTAACTCTGCAGTTAAATATACATGATAGCGCCATCTATTGACACTCGTAGTAAGTATTAATAAAAAATGTATGTAGCATGATAGAAATCTGTGAGATCCATATGCGGAACTATCTCCTAAAATGTACATACCTATTAAAGATACTAGGAACGAGTATCAGAGTAACATGTGTAAATTTTCAATATTATAGTTCCGAAAGTAAACAGAACTTTCATCTTCAGCTGACGAATCAAATTTTTCCTGCTTTTTCTTTTCAATGAAAGAGAACTTAGGTAATTATTAAGCGGTCCAAAATTTTTGAGTTTCGAGCCTAAGGAATGAGAAATTGTCCATGATTATCTTTCTTAATTAGATTAAAAATAGACCTGTAACTGGACTAGTATGTAATCATTTTACTTCTTATACTTTTCTTTTTGTTATTTTCTTAATTAATAGTAATCATCTATGCGCCGTCCAAGAAGGAGAACAAATTATTCCCTACGAAACACATTGTATAAAAAATATTTTTAAAAATCTATCAAAAAAAATCATGTAAAGTTTTAAAAACTATTTAAAGACACACTTTTTAACGCGTTGACGCCGGCCTGATCCACCGGTGGGTCATACTTATGTTTCGTGGGGCGGCCTGACCCACCAGTGGGTCATACTTGTCTGTTCCGTGGGGCGGCCTGACCCACCGGTGGATAATGATGATTGTTCTGCGGGCCGGCATGAATCACGGATGAGTAACGCTTGTATATATAAAAAAAATACTAAAATACGCGTGTATATAAAAAATATACAAATATTATATTATATTATAAAATATAAGACTTTATAATATAATATAATAATTTAATTTTATAATTTTAATTTATTATTTCATAATTTATATTTTTTTTTTATTATTTTAAAATTTTTAATTTATAATTTGACGCTGCGCCGCCCCATGAAAGGGACCGCTAGTTCAAACGCCGCCGCACGAACAGAACAATGAGTATCCGCGCCGCCGTCAAAGTATTAACGTACATTGCGTAATGCACTAAATAGTGACAAATAAATTTTTAGTTGTCATACTACTCTTGACCCTACCAGACTAATAATAAAATCGCAACGTTACTAATAGCGGAGAATTTTCAGTCAAAATTGTCGAAGTAAATCTTAAATAAATTGAATATAGTCATTCGTATATATGTGTTACTCTCATTGTTGCTTGAAATTACGTTACTGTAGAATTCTTACATAAGCTCTCTACGAAGTTAGATTTAGATGTATGTGACCAAGACTATAGAATCAACTAAATACAATATTTCTTTTAGCATTGAAGTAAAATTATGCAGCTTATAGTGTTTTTTAACTTGAAAGGTGCGTTAGCCCAAATCGACTCGAAATGAGACAAATTGAAACATTAACAAATCTTTTCGGGCAATCGTTAAAATCTGAAACCTTTCAAGGCGTTTTTTCTTGGGGGGGGGCATATGTTTTCTTTTATACTTTTTGTCAATTAGAATGTGGAAAAATAACAAAGAAAATCATTAATTCTAAATGCAAAAAACCATTTTTTTCCGATCAGCACAGCAACGAGGTACTTGACGTCGCATTTCTTTCAAAACTTTTCGATATATGTGATGGTGCAAAATTACATTAATTTCATTAAATTCCATTTTGATTTAGAAATGCGATCTTATTATCCCATAGAGTCGTGAGAATGCTATGAAGGATTTTTTTTAATTATTTATTTACATTTTTTTCACTTTTAGTAACCACGCAATTGCTAAAAAATGGAATGATTTCTAAAAATTTGCTAGAATTAGGTAAATTAGGTTAAATATTCAAAGAAACTCAGTCAAAAGGTTATTTTTAAGTTTTTTTTTTTTTTTTTTTTTTTTTTTTTTTTTTATGGTGCAAAGATCAATGTTCTACATTTAATCTGATTGTTAAAAAAGGGCATCCAAAAAAATTCAATATTAAATGAAAAAAACACTAAAAAATTATCACTTTTTCCCAAAACTGACGTTTTATGAATTTTATTACCGGTTACCCTATCTATGGACTTTCCACTCTAATATTGGTAAAAAAAAGGGATTCAAAGCTGCATGATTGCAATGCTTTTTGCCTTCGTCCCTTCACACATGATTGGGCTCATTACAAGCCCTGGGCTCATTACAAGTGAAAACAGAATGCAATGAGCTATGCAGTTTTGCTTTAAAATTATAACTCAGTTTACAAATTATAACTCATATATTTGCGTGAGAATGGGCTTTCATCATTAGTTCAAATAAAAGCAAAGTACTGAAATCGACTTGATGTGTGTGTCGATCTCGGATTTAAGCGTACCAGCACACATCGAAACACAGAAAAGCTGTGCAAGAATCGAAATGCTCATCCATCACATAAATGGGAAAAACTAATGTTTATTTAGTTTTTAGTTATTAAGATAAAAATTAGCTAAACTCTTACAGAGTTGAATTAAAAGCGAATAGAAATTTTCTTCTATTAACTTAATTCTTTGATACCGAAGTAAATTAAATTTAAACACAATATATACAATTTAATTAATTGTATTTTAAAAAACTTATGCTAAAAACTTATTTTCGAGGGGACATGATTAAGGCTATCAGCAGGAAATTTTAATTTATAAATGTGGTCCTTACTTGTTTAAAATTAGAGAAACGCTGGCCTGTACAACTGAATCTCAGTTTTAGCTGTATCAGTGTTACGGCCAAATCCAAATGAGGAAACGATCTACACATTCAAGACGATAACTGCTCGTGTTCATTTAGAGATCCTTTACCCTGAAATAGCGTGTGTGCAATGATTGAAGAGATTGACTGACGCGCTGCAGGTAGTTGTAACAAGCTACCACCTAACATGCTACAGCCACTCAAGTATGGCTGAAAAAGACAGATCGGCTTGCAGAAGGCTCCGAATTCAAACCCCATGAAACCTAATATATAGCAGGAGATAAGTACGGGATCCATATAGAAGGCGAATTTATGCTCAGTGATGCAGCAAGAATGACTAGCAATATTCCAGCAATTTTCCTCTATTATTTCGTAGAATCGATGTTGAAGCTACTTATAGCTGTTTTCGAGCAAGGGATGAAATTATATGCTGTTAAATAGAGGTGTACCCAGAGCTTAATTTCTAAGATTAGAAGTGCCGGAGCCCTATGGAAGACCGTCAGCAAAGAGGAACAAGAGTAAATAAATAAATGAAATGACGATTAAACTCATTAATAATTTTAAAATTAAATAGTTAATTATTATCAAATTAATTAATAGCTATTTAATTAGTGTTTATAAATTGTTATTTAATCAATAATTATTGTATAATTAATTAAGTTTAATTTCATTAATGATTATTAGATAATTAATTATAATTTAATTGATAATAATTAGCTAATTAATTCATTATAATTTAATTGATAATTTTTAGATAATTAATTATTATTTATAGAAATAATTGAAGATTGAAGTAATTAACTAAATGTAAAGAGATAAACTGAAATTTAACACGCGATTTTTAATAAAATTTTATTTTTATTTTAAAAATCGAGATAAAATTTCTACTGAAATTGTTATTCAGTTACATAAAAGAAGTGCCGCGGCCTTCTTATTCAGGGCTCCGGTGCGTTCCGGCAAGAATTATGATTTATTACAAAAACTAAGACGCACCGGAGCCAAGATCCGGTGGGTTCCGGCCCAATTTAAGTTCTGATCTTAGGGGGGAGGATAGTTCTTTTATCATCACAAAAATTAAATATACTTAAAGTAGAGCTGATGAAAATTCCAGGGCGAAACAGAATGAGGGTATGAGTGGGTGCAAACAAAAAATGAGGGGAATCTTGGTGAGAGAGGACGTTCTCTGTTGATACCGCGGCTCTCTGTTGATATAATTATAGCCATCAAACAGATGGGTGTCAGGGGTAAATGAGTCCTGAATCGGACTCCTAAATGTAAAGTTGCTGGTTACGCTTTCCCGCTTGGAATTTTTTTAATTGCTTTATAAGTGGATACTGTGGGAATACGATGTATAGGACGTGCTTGAGCAGTTTATCTCAGTATTTCATTCTTATTGTACTCGCTGTCACTTAACGCACATTTTAGAACACAAATTTTCATTCCTGCGAGGATAACTAACTGTAAGCATCGATAACAATACACTAGATACAATGGCATGGCAAGAAATTTAGGCGTTCCTAAATAAACTCCCCCAAATTTATTGCTTTTCTTAAAGGAAAAGGTTTCCGCATGTGAGTGAGGGGACTTTACTTGAACGTCTCATGCTTTCATGCGTGCGTATTTCTAGAGAAATAGAGTATTGCAAAGTCTGCTTATTGTTAAACTAAAAACTTTAGGAATTCTAAATTTCTTTCCCTTTAAATTGTGGTTAAGTTTTATAAAAAGAAGTACCGAAGCTCATCTTATTTAGGGCTCTGGCTAAAATTGCAATTTATTTTAAAAATTGAGCCGGGCTTCGGCGCAAGCACTGGGTGTACCTAACGTTTTATTGAGTAAGTATATTAAGATAAAATAACTGATGACAATTAGGTGAAACAAAAAGACTAGAGTAAAGCTCTGTACTTTCAGCAATCCTTAAAATCTGCTTCAAAGACTGCGAAAATGTAATTCAGTTTAATGACATTTTGGGTACATGAGCTTTGGAAAACTTTAAAAAGATCAGTCTATATTCAGAGAATAAACAGATCATACAACAACCACATTAATCTTCTTTATTTGTTAAGAGATAAATACAGATAATCAAGTAAAAATAATATAAATTTTAGCTGTAAATAAATAATTTTGTTATGATTACTGTCCGAATCATTTTCACTAACGCGTTAGTTTAGAGACATAGTAATTTTTTTTAATTTACAAACAAACTATCATATTGTATCGAAAAACTTGATTAAGGTACATAATTTATTCACACTAATGAAATGTTAACATTTTTAGTACATCTAAATACGTAACATTTGCAGCGTTTTCATTAAATAAACGGTTACATCATCTAGCTCTATACAAAAGGGTAAAGAATACATTTAATGCAAATAAATTTATAAGACATGAAACATACTTGTAATGAAATAATATGAATACACTTGGTGTAATTTACTACTCTGAATTTGAGTTACAGCGAAATATTTTCGACCTCTCTTCTTATAAACTTTAAGCATCGAAACTTTTACATTTCATATACGTCTTTCTTTTCAGTTTTTCGAATTTGCCTTCAAAGATCTCCTGCGGTGTCTTTGGAGTGAAACTTTTTTAAAAAAATTCTCTTTGAAAGTCTGTCTTCTTTCTGTACCAATCAAATTAATATTTTTGACGTTTTTTTAAATAAAATTATAAGATATCTATTTAGTTTTGAAAATTAGTTGAAAAAAATTCTTTTTTTAGTTATTAAAAAACATAATATGTTTTAAAAATATCACTTCTGTACCTTTTGAAATGCACTGAGCATTATTATTGTTATTTACATCGAATATGATAGAATTTTTCAAATTGTTAATTTTCAAAACAAGATTCTATTGTCTATGAAATTTTATTACATAATTTTGTTTCTTTTAGAACTAAAAAGCTTCTTTCTATAGAAGCAACACTTTTCAAAATACAAACAGTTTTTAGTAACATGTTAGAAGAAAACTGCCGATCATGATTTTCAAGGTAAAAATCGATAACAAACTGTAAAGGTTTATGCGTTATATTTGACTGTTCTCGAAATAATTTTTAGTTTCCCAAAGTTTTATTATAAACACGATTATGTCCGAAGTTATATTAAAATCATAGATAAAAAAAGGAATGTTTTCTATTTAGATCATTAAGGGCAAGGTTTTAAGCCTTCCCTCCTCCGCTTTACAATATTTAATATAGCAACACGTTTAGTTTTCATAAAAAGAGGCATGATGATGACGCTTATATGTGGAGGCACATCAAAATAGACATCCTAAAGTGTCGCATCTATAAGTGTGGATTTATAATTTTAAGTCGAAGCTGTAATTTATTAAATATATAAAGTCAAAAGAATATAAATTTTTATAGTAATAAAGTATTTGCATAATTTAACTTTTTGTCCAAAAGAAAAGTTTTTCACTTTCGCATGCTGACATGTGTGTTTTCATGCTATTCAATATTTTTACGAAAATTAAACAATGTTTAATAAACTTTTAAAGAAGTACATTTTTAAGGTCTTTGTGCATTACAGGATATTTTATGTACTAAGGAGCATCTCTAATTTTTTTGTTTAATTATTTTGCTCATTTGAATTTTCTAAAGAATGCTTTTTGAAACACTTATTTGTTCATTTAAATTTTCAAAAGAATGCTTTTTGTTGCATTTAGTCAAGCGGTCTTAAATTTGTACTCTTCTGTAATGAACACATTTTCGTCAGTTAACGAATTTTTCTCAAATTAGAAAAACCCTACTTCTAAAACATTTCAGTTATTCGGCACTAGATGACGCCACTAATGAGAATAAATTTTCGTGTTTTGCAATGTTAAACATAAATTTAACAATTACATTTAGATTTTAATTTTAGACATTTCAGAAAAAATGCATGAAAATAATATGTGAATATGCACTAGGAACAGTACAGAGACCGTTCGCACATTTTCAGACGATTTTGCTCTGCTGTAAAAAAAAAAAAAAAAAAAAAAAAAAAATCTTTCGCTTGGATTTTTTTTAACTGCAGTTATATTTTTGGAAGTATAATTTATCGTCTCTACTTGACAGTTTAGTTTTCATACAAAATGTCGCTTTTAAAGAAGCAATGGATAGAAGGTTAGCTTTGTTTTCTTTCCAAGAAAATTATTCTAATCTAGTTAATAAATAACGTTGTTAAAGTCATGGTTTTTCTATATCTAAAGCTACAATATGTAATGCTGTCCACAACAATGTAAAAAAAACGTCAAAATTTATCTTCAATAGAAATAAATTCTTCTAAATACGTATCAAAGGAAAAAACGGAATGTTTCGAATATTGCAGCCGCCAACTGATTAAAATGTTCAGTGTCAATTTTAAACAAAGTGATTAGTGCTGATTTGAATCTTAAAAAGGCGAAAAAAATAATGCGCATCGTCTTCTCCACGACATATCGCCGAAACCATAACTCGCTGCAGAATTCTTTATGAGAAATATTTATCTGGAAAAAAATAGAAAAATGTCACAATAGACGAATCTTTGGTGTACTTAAATGACTGCAATAAAAGGAGATGAACTTACTATCATAAAACAGGAGGAAAAAAATCGTAAAATATGGTTCAAGGAATCTAAGGAAAGTTTTTCTAAGGGATCAGTGAATATGGTTTCTGATAGTAATCAGTATCCAGTAGTTATGGCTCAAAGGCATCATTTAAGTGAAGATCAAAAGTGGCGAATAACTGGTAGAATCGAGGGAGGTCGCTCAAGATTTTAATATCCTTAATATAAATATCATATCAAGAGTTTGAAGCTGCTTTTTGAGTACTAGATCAGTTGATAGGCAACCTGACAGCGACACAGAAACCACGAAGCGACTACAAGAGATTTGGTTTTAGACTTTCAGGCTGCTGCAGAAACTAGGATTAACCATTCTACTGCTGCCGCAAGTGTAAGAATTAATTAGAAGGGTCTGTGAAAAGTATTGAATTAATAAAGCCGGCTATATTTCAAATCAGCCACAGTTACAGGCAGAAGCTAGGCCAGCATTTTGTAGTACCAAAGGTATTTGAAGCATTGCTGTATCGAATTAACTGTTCAGTTTCTGTCCAAATTTGAAATTCTGAGAGAAAACATCCATAAACCATGTATATAGGTTGAAAGAAAATAAAAATAACAAAAGCCATTTCTCCCCGCTAAGTGTATGCAGACCTTTATGGGTTTCAAAGTACCACTTCCAGTTGTTCAGTTTTACCCAAAATCTAATGAGCTCTTCATATGAATGCAGAAAACATAAAATACAGAAAACGGATATTTTTGAAAGTTTCATATAAGAGATAACATGGACAAAAAGATCTTCACACATATCCACACAGGCATTATTCTAAAAATAGTAAAGTCATATTGTGGGGACCTTAATTCGTGCTTATTCACTGAATACTTACTATCGAATTTTTGGACGGAAAACATACCTCCGTTACCTATATACAGAGTTTGGTGGGAGATAAAATATAACACTTTTTCTTCCATCTGTAATAAGATTTACTTCTAATGGAAGATTACACGAGTATAAGTATTCAGGACATATATGATAAATGGTCATCATTCAATTCATTATGTTGTACAATAACTTATTTACAAGCTAAAAAAATATCCCACTACCTAAAGACAGACTAACTTTTAGCCATGTAAGTGATTTTCATTTATTATTTTACAATGGTTCATGCTAAGGTTGCTAAAATGCCAAACTTAAAAGATTTGATAGTAAAAAATATTAAATGAATAAAAAAAACTTTTAAAAATCTAAACTTGCTAAATTAAAAAAAAAAAAAAAAAAAAGAAAAAAAAAAGAAAAGAAAACCTATTGCTCAATATACCCTGCATTTTTTAAACATATATTGAGTTGTAAATTAAACCTGATTAAAAAATTCATATCAAACATACAGACACCAGCAGCCAAGCATTAAAGTCTCCGAACACTGGTAGTTCGGCCAAGCTTCGAATTTGGCCGCATAAATGTGCAACATGGATATCGGCCAAATACGCTAAGAAAATCCTCCATGAAGGCATTCTTCCTTTTAAGTAGATAGCCTTCATGTGCTTTGCCATAATCAAATAAAATAAATCAAAACAGTATGAAATATAGTAGTTATTATTAAAATGTTGCAAAAATGCAAGCATCATTTTACATCTCTTTATTTTGATAAAGAACTGTTTACAATAAGTTTTCTCATAGCTTATCTATTGAAAGAAAGATTTTTTTTTCCCATTCTGCAAAGAGGTATAAATTATTCTTCTTTCAGTTTATCAGCTATAAATAAAATTTCAAGATTAGTTATAGAATATCTGTTTTAGTTTACATGCTACACCTAGTAGCCTGTTGTTTTACATTTGATGATGAAAAACTGCATCAGACCATTATTCTTCCCAAATCTTTTTGACGCATTAAGAGCTTTAGCCAAAAGATTTTTTTATTACAGATGATATTAATATTTTTTCAATCCCTTAGTTTAATCCCTACCATCATCACTGAGGGACATTGTAAGTAAAGATTATTGTCAGTTCCCTCCTTACACCATATAATAGTATGTTAATTTTGGATTCGAGTGTGTCATTGCTTAAGTATTCAAAATTCTATTTAGTACAGCCTATTGTCTTTAATTTTATACTGGTTGTTTGTTCAGTTCGGCATATTTATCATTAAATTAGATGTGTACACGTAATTAATAAAGATGGTTTGTATTATGTATTCTAGTTCTGATAATTTTGACTAGTAGTGATTAGTCAATAACTGACTAATCCTCCCCCCTCCCAGAGTAATTATGTCTTGGTCCTGTATGCATTATGACTGCTATTGAAATTGACTGCACCATCTGCTAATGACACCAACAGAATTTAGTACAGTCAAAAGTCTTTAATCCTGACTCGTCGGGACTTCGGCGATTCCGGATTATCGATTTTTCCGGATTATAGATCATCAGTTTAAATCTCGTAAGATGGCATGCAGAAATTCTAAAATTAAAAATATGAAACCGTAATTTATGAAATAAAGAACAATTATGATCTAAAGGTATCAAAAAAAAAAAAAAAAAAAAAGCTTAATATTTATTTGTTTACTTTATTAAACATTTCTCTCAATGTAAGTTATTTAAGTTGCTTCATTTTATGTGATAATACTTTCTCTTTAATTCTATAAAAAGAAATAATTTCTTGTTCAGTTACAAAGTTCCGCTGTTCAAGTCCCGTTAATTGCTGTGCCGAGAATACCGACTAACTTGTCAATCGAAATTTTTTCGTTTTCACTAACCTCTCTGTCACATTCTTCATGCCTTTATCCATTTTTTGCAGCAATTCCACTTTTTGTTTGTTGGATATCGAAACATACTTTCGTTTTGTGATCCTTTGGAAGTTCCAGCATCGGAAATTCTATTTGAATCGAAAGTTCAAGTTTACTTTTATAAAATTGCTCTTACAGTCTGCAAAAAATAATAAGCGGGATCCAATTCGAAGATTAAGGAACAACGCAATCATTAACATTAACTGAAATAGATAATTAGATAATTTTAGCTTACACCGTCCGTTATACATTAAACGCGCAGGCGAAAACGTATTCTGCACTTGCGCACACGCATATGCGCAGTAGTCAAGGTCTTAAGCGCACGCGTAAAACGCCTGTGCGCATGTGCCAACGCGGCGCATGCGCAGAAAGTTTTTAGCTTTGAGGTCCGGGTTATAGATCATTCCGGATTATGGGTGTCCGAATTAACGACTTTTGACTGTACCTGTAAAACTATTGAGTTTGACAAGCTTCAAAGCTTCCTACAGACCACCAAAAAACATAATCTCATAAATCCTATTGATGGACATCATTTAACTAATTCTCTGCAATAACCATAAAGCAGTGAATTTAAAGGTAATATTCATCCTTTAATTACTGCATATGAAAAAAAAAAATTTACATTTTTACTGCAGCTTTTTACAACTTTGTAGATTTAATGTAATTACAGCATGCTGTTATCACTGCTGAAGGAATATTCAGGTTGCTGATGGCCAGTTTAAAATTAGTTAACCCTTATACTTTTCTACTAATAATCCATAAAACCTTGATTTTGTTTGAACAATGAATATACTTTACTAACTATTATGGATAAAAACCAGACATTATGTAAAAATATATCTGTCCT
This sequence comes from Stegodyphus dumicola, assembly GCF_044657685.1. Lineage (NCBI taxonomy): Eukaryota > Metazoa > Arthropoda > Arachnida > Araneae > Eresidae > Stegodyphus > Stegodyphus dumicola. Next base: position 188,164,771 of record NC_140769.1, on the reverse strand, counting down.
TAAATTAAACAACTTATGATATGGTGAATATGTCTCTTTTATGAATGATTACTTTAGATTTTAAACACACTGCAGAACACCAAATGATTATTTTAAAAATTAAGAATTAGATAGATTAGGTTGCTTCTGTTTAGCTTAAATGAAATAGTTTACAGAAATTCTCTCTTTAAATGAAACGCAATTAACTTACAATTTATTTTGAGAATTACTTTGCAATTACAATATTTTGCAAGCGTTCATTTTGTGAACAAAATAAAAAGAATGCAGCATATGTATAAAAAGAAAAACACTTATAACTGGAAATTTATTTTAACAACCAAGTCCATAGCAATAACATTTATATAAATTTGTGCTAAAATATCAAATAATAACAATATATATAATTTTCCACCATAAATATAAAATTTTTCTAAATACAAAACAAAATATAGATAAAATTCTATATTAACATTAATATAGCAGTTCCAACTATTCGAGTTCATTTTATAATAGTTTTAATGACCATATAAAAATTCATTTTTGATTCATAATTAAATTTCTTTTCAACTTCATTTAACATTTATAAACATAAAATCTATAACAAATATGCAATAATAATATGGAAATATGTTTAGAGGGGAAAAACGTGTGGTTCAAAATAGTCACATGTTCAAGCAATAATAGATTTATTTCAATCATGCTTTAAAGGGAAGAAAAAAGAGTGAATCAATGTTTTCATACTTTTAACTAGAAAATATAATAATTTAATACTCTCAAAAAACAAAAATATTTTAAGATTAGCAATGGGCACTTCAGCAAAAACATTTCAATTCAAATGAATTAAGACACTGAAGAAACAAAATACCTTTAAGATAGGTCTGTTTTAAAAGCTTGCATTAAATTTTACTTTAAACAAATTTAACATAATTAAACAATATGTTTTTAATTAAATAATTTGAAAATTCAGATTCATCTGAACTTGCACGTGCTATTTCAGGACATCGTTTACACAAATTGCATCAACTTCTTTTTATGTACCTACAGATTACACGTTTGAGCTTATGATACAACAGAACTAAAACATATTTCAAGGTTGAATGTTTCATAAATGCATAAAAAATAAATATTGAAAACAATAAAATTTTAAAAACCATTATACACATGTATAGCACTATGCATTCCTTTCACAACACACTTTTTAAAAAAGGTGTTACAAAATGCATGATTTTGCTCCCCTGAATGAAAATTAATATCTTTCTAAAATAATTGTTAAACAATGAATTTTTTAGCTTGCTCTTTTGTAAGCTTAATGGAACACAGCAGCTGAAACTGTATAGCATAGCAAGAAAATACATCATTTTTTTTTTTTTTTTTTTTTAACTTCTAGCCTTTGAAAATGCTGCCCAGCCAGTAAAGTGGTTAGTGACTCTGACTGAAATAGCGATGGGCAACTTCAAATTTCAGAGCAAGAATGATTGTAACTGTCCATCCCTTCACAGGAGGCAACGATGGCCAGCAGGTTTTTCTATAATGAAATGGCTACCACTTCCAGCCCTTGTAGTTGCACAAGGCTAATGGCTATTAAATAAAGCACCTGGCCATTTAAAAAAAAAAAAAATGTGAAGACATGATGTTTTATGTTTTCAGAAACTGAATTAACAACTATTAAATACATCGCATTTATTTTTTGATTATTTAACTTCTTGATATATCAGCTAAGAAATATTTTGGCATGAATTTTAACACTTTAACACTTTAATCTGAATTTGTGATTCTTTGAAGTTTAAGAAATGAAATGGAAACTATATTTCAAATATTATTCTTTATATTTCGTATCTATTTCAGTTGCTTTAAAAGCAACAGCATGACTTTTATATTAATAGTTTTCTCACTGTACTTTATTATTATTATTATTATTTATTTAAAATAATGGCAATTTTGAAAAAATATAACAGATTCTAAAAACAGCTTGCTCATTTCTCAATAAGCATTTTAATGAAAAGGTACACATTAATATTTATAGGCCTCACAAATTTCCACAAAAGTAGTTATAACCAGCATGGCATAAACTAATTTTACCACAAAAGTGGCAATAACTGACAGCAGCTCTTAAAATATCTAAAAAACTCATTGAAGTATAGAAGTAGCAAGTAAAATGAAATACACTTTAAAATTCAGCTATGAGGTTTACAGTATTTTCAAAGTAGATTTACTTTTCAAATTTAGCTTAACCAACTGCACAAATTATTTTACGACAGAAGACTTATTTCCTTACTGTTTTCAAATTGCAAAGAATTTCTTATCATTAGTATAAAATAAACTAGACATTCTTAGAAGTCCAGCAGTATGTCTTCATCATGCAAACAAGAGTTATTAAACTTTTATAATTCTTCTTAGAATTCTTTTTTTGAATTAGACTATCATGTAAATGCTGAAACATTTTATAAAACTTCACTGAATTTAAAGCATGTAGAGGTCCTCACTTTGTAAGTGCTAAGTTATTGCTGAACGTGAAGAATCTTATGAACTGATAAGCGAATAATCGCTTGAGTTTGTGTGACAGGAAACAACAAGATGGAAAGGTAAGTAACCCTTTATTATTTTAATAAGGTTTAACAGAACTCCGTCTTGGAGTATACAATAAAAGCCGACACTTGGGCTTGAACTTAAGAATTCAAGCACAAGTGAGGCTAAGAAGTTCAAGCCCAAGTTGAGGCTAAGAAGTAAACTAAAACTAATCTAAACTAAAGAGATATAGCTGAAACTATCAAAGTTTTAATGGAGTTGGCCCCTTAAACATGAGATGACTGTGAAGATATCAAGAGCCTGAGTACAACCGAGCATAATAACAGCTTTGAGAGAGAGTAGCCAAAATGGCGGACACGTGCTAATCAGAAACTCCGATTCTCTCTAACTCAGCAAGTAAAACTTCGCGGTTAAATACTGCTCCTCCTCATTATGTATTAAGACATGATTCTAAAACTACGTTCTGGCTGGAAGTAGTAAGTTGAAGTTAAGAATTTGACAAGAAAGAAGTTTAACTCAAAATTTAACTGTTAATAAAATTAACATAATCCTTACAAGGAAAAAGCTGAGTTTGCTCAAAAAGTTATTTTATAAGGCATGGAATGGGTGTTATGTTCATGAATAATGTTCTAAGACTTTCTTTTCGCATACTTGATAATTTAGAACAAGCATGTTTTGAATGAAACATATAAATCTAAGTATCATGACAAATTATTTCAATATTGAAACTACATTTAACCTCTTTTTTGTATATTTCAGTCTTAAGATAATGAGATTTCTTTTTTTTACAGATGTATTTATTTGACCTTTCCTCCCCCCTTTGTTGTTGTTTAGAAGATTATGGAATATAGCAAGATATCTTCTACTTTTATTGTTTAATTTTTAGTACATATTTTTCCAAAATACGCTGCTATAAATAAACAAAACTGATTACATTTACTCTGTTTTATTAGAATTACATGTTAATTAATAAATATTAATTAATATATATTAATTAACACATGAAAATTAATTTACTGAAAATAACTCATTTCTGTCAGTTACTGCCAGTTTCAACCATTTACAGCTAATTTTTGCCAACAATAGAGCAAAAACTATTATCTACTGGCAGAATGCAGGGACATAGATTATAAAAAACTGATAAACAATCATCCCCATTTCACTCAAATTTAAATACACAAAGGCAACTCACATTTAATAGTAAATTGCTAGCCAACATATTACTGTATATGATTCGAGTGCAAACTAAAAAAGAAATAAAATTACTCTCTGAAACATGATAAATCATCATTTTAGATTACATTTCTACATTAAGTATAAATGAACTGAAAGCTTAAGTTGAGTAAGTTTACATATCAATTTACAGGATGATAAATAAAAAAAAGAAAAAGAAATTATTCTGTCTTAATGCTTATTGTTAGTTTTTACTCAAAATATCTAATCTGTATTTTTTAACAAATAAAAATCCAGAGTGTTTCAGGCAGAAAAAAAGGGGGAAAAAAGTCGATATAGTAATTTGTACTATAGCTATTTAAGCAGGAGCAACATAATTCTCATAAGTTAAACTTTTATAATCCTAATACAACTTTTTAATAACAGTAACTTGAAAATGCAGATTTTTATAGATCATTGTAAGTCTGAAGATATTTTTCCACAAATGGCAGCTTATGCAGATACTTGTTATAGTAAATTCAACTTCTTGTAACTTAATTAGACTCAGATTATGCATTTACATTTTAAAATGTAGCAGAATTAAAAAAACATTTCATGATAAAATTCCTCAGGGAAAAAAAATGTTTAAAAAAACTAAAATATTAAAAGGAACATAAAAAACAAAAAGTGTATAATATGTATAAATACGAATAACAGCACAAATAGAAGTATCAAATATCAGAACACAATTTACTACCATTCCAAAAGAAATTCAGTTTTTTGATATTCCTCAACTTTTCAACATTTCTTACAGCTAATCTTCTACTATTTAATTTCATATTCTGCAGAACTTCAGAATAATTTTTTAGATAATTAAAAAATATCATATGTGTGATATAATATATAAATAAATAAACAGACTTATGAAAGTTAAGGAAAACATTTTCCTTTTCTTGAGCACAAATTCCTTTTCTTGAGCAAAGATGCCAAATAAAATTTAAAATAATAAATAAGTTTTTCATCAAAAACAAATAACAAAGAAAAATTATTCCCATTTTAGAAAGAAGGATAAAACTTAAAACAAAAGTGGATCTTTAACTTGCTCCTAAGTAAATATTTTATTTCTCTACCAAGCCACAGATCTGAAAATACAATTGATCATGTCACAGAGAAACTATTCACCTGATTTATTTACCTTTCTTGAGTAACATGTAATATGACCAAATTAAACTTGACTAAAGCTTTATAACATCAGAGTATGAATTTAATAAAATATAAATATATAAAAACTCTTTCATACTTCAGTCAGAAGTGTTGCCAGGGATTAATTTCTAAAATCAGAAGTGGCAGAGCCCAATGGAAGTTATTAAATAAATGGTAAATAGTTAAATAATAAAATGAAATACTGGACCTCATCCTATTTGGAACTGCAGCTGGAATTATGATTTCACTCAAAACCTACGAAACAACTCAACCAGTTTCTGACTGAATTTAAGCTCTAAATATATAGTAAAATCTGCAACTTCAAAGGATTATAGAAACGAAGAATGCTAAAATGTATGATGAAAAATGTTAAAATGATTAAACTGTTACTAATGAGAATAGAGGGAATGTTCTAACCAGTAATAGAATATGGAGGAAATTTGAATAGAGGATGCGTAGGCATGAAAACAAAGACAGAAGAGTCTATCATCACTTTCTGAACATGACTCCGGTCAACATAATTCTAGCTGCCATGTGCAATGTGAAAGGGGAAAAAATTTCCTCCAGATCCGAAGATTAGCTGAGAACAAAGTTAGATATGACAAGTTTCGTATCCTTGCATTTGGTTACATCATCCCAAAAAGTCTGTAGGTACTCTTTTCCATAGGAAGACACTATCATTGGAATGAAAAATTTTCCTGCTGTCATAAATTCACTGTATTTGCTTAAAGAATAAGCCTCTGACTTGTGGATGGAGGCTTTTCTTTCCTTAAAAGTCTCAACTTCCATCCCAGGATCTGTTTCCAAGGAATGATAGGCATACATTCAGAAGTTAGAATCAATTTTTAATTTTATTATTAAAAATAAATTTTTTGAGATCAAAAGAATTTTATGCTGAAATCTTAAATAAAGTGCCCAGAGCTCCTATTTAGGGCTCCAGTGTGATACAACTGGAACTACGATGTATCTAAAAAATTAAGAAGTACCAGAGTTAGGCACAATTTAAGCTCTGAATACTTAAATTTAAACTGAAGCTTAGAATATAAGCATTTTGATTATACTCCACAGAAGAACATGAAACTTCAATTCAAGAATGACTGAAAATAAATTGTTTCTCGTTATTTCAGGAAACTGCCTGCAGTATAGCCTCAGTCACCTCATATAATATCAGTGTCAGCAATAAAATTAAAGCTGTATCAATCTAAGCACTGATTTTAAGTCCCAAAATAAGCTTATCAGACTACATATTAAATTTTAAAACAAAATTCGTATTCAAAAATATTAAGGGAAAAAATTATTCAGAAAGAAATATTTGTAAAAGAAAATTACAATAAACATCATTAATGAGCACATATGTCAATATATTATTTGTGAAAACTTATAATTTTTCACTATAGTTTTATAAAAGAATGTAATGCATAAAATAAATGCATTTTAGCCAAGAAATTCTTATTAATTTAGCTTGAATTTAATTCTGCTTCATTTATAAATAGAGAAAGCTACTATGATATAGTGTAAAATATTTATGATTTGATGAACACATAAACCAACTGAAAATGCTTACAGGCATGTCTTGACAAAAATGTTTTTTACAAAAGTTTAAAATTTTTTAAATTTTTTCTCAGTTTCTTACAAAATTTTTCTCTTTTTCTAGCTCACACATACATATATTTAAAGTAGTTCAACATTTTGCACTTATAACACCTAGCAGCTCATATGAAAGGGTTTAAGATGGAGAAATGTCTGAGAATATAAGCTCATCAAAAGATAAGATGCAGACATTTTAAAATTTTCGAAAAACATTATGGCTCTTTCATATGGAGGAGGAACTGCAATAATTAATTTTTGCATTCATATCATTCTACAGCGATAAATATTGAGTATGTTCTCTGATCTTGTGAAAGCTGCAAAAACCACATTTTGGCACTTCTTGAAGTTAACATTTGTTATTGGGTTTAAACAAGTTGGTTAGAATAAATGGAGTAAGCATGACATCACAAATGAGAAGCCAAGGGAAAATCAACAAATTAAGAAAGTGAAGTCAAGGGAAAATCAACAACTTACAAAAGTAAAACCAAGGGAAAATCAACAATGTAATGCCATGACACCATGGTCACCATGCAGCATTTCATTTTCTATATATTAAGCAGAAAAATCATTTGGGTTAAGCATTACAATTAGAGTAGGAGACTTATAAACCTTCAATGATGAATATTTGATACATAAGTAGCAATGATTAGAATATAAACAAAACCAAGGTGTTTGGCAATGACTAATAGCCACATAATAGCAGCCATGATAAGTTTTGACGTTTCATTGCTTCAGTTCTATTGTACAGGCCATACAAGGAACATTTATTCCCTTTATTTCTCTAGGCTTATAGAAATAATATTCACCAGTTTTGTAGGCTTAAAATAAAAATGAATATTCTTCGCAATAATAGTTGAATTGAATGAATAATAAACACTATATTAAAAAACTAAAATATAGCCTCATAGTTTTACAAGCATTTATAATATGCAGAATATATATATATATATATTTAAAAGAAATTAGACAATAACAGGAAATTACACTATATTGCATGCAATCATAACCACACTGACATCAGTTTATCAAACATTTAGACACATAACAATGCTTGAAATCAATTTTATTATATTTCATAATTGCGGAATTTTCGCAGAATATCTTTAGCAGGATCCCTTTCCCAGGTCACACACCCACACCTAGAAGTACTTGTTTCATCTATAAAAGAATGAGTGCAAATGAATTTATTGTGTAATTTTGCATCAATCTTTAATATTTATAACCTAAAAAATCAACATATATATTTTTAATTTTGTTCTGTAAAATATTGTCCAAATGTCAAATTATAGGCACACATGCTCACAAGCATTAACCAATTACTGCATAATATATTAAGCTAAGATTTGAAAAAAAAACAAACTTTTCTTTTGATAAGTATACATAGAAAATTTCATAGGCTTAACATTTGAAGCAGTAAAAAAGAGCACGTCAATTAATTTTTTCAAATTACCTTTGGTAAAAGTGATGCTTAAGATGTATACATTTTTAATTAAAATTTGATGCTTAACATGTATACCTTTTTAGAATTCATAATCAGTAAGGGTAAAATATGAAATAAATATATATTACAGTTTATTACAAATGTTATGAAAACTTGAAAATTGTTAAAATTTTAGGAGAAATTACATTTAAAAAATTAATTCTTAATTAATAATCATTTAATTTATTTAATACTTAATCTCTGTCATTCCCTTCCTTATGTGAAATTAACCATAAATAAGCAACACATAATTCTATGAGATAAAAGATGAATAACAGGGCAAGTGCTGACATGCTGAATTTCCAAATAAGAAGTGGCTGAAAAATTTCTAGCACACAAAGTTCACTTAATAGCTTATCTAAAGGATACTTTTTACTTAATTCTTACACTTAGTGAATACTGTTTATTTACCGTATATACCCGCTTATAAGTCGATACCGCGTATAAGTCGACCCCCCACTTCCGAAATCGATCGAGAAACTTCGAAAAATTTTTTTTAAGTACTACATTTATTCAAAATCATCTGAGGAAAAAAAAGTAAATATACGATAAAAAATACCTTGGTAAATAAACAAAATCAAAATCCTTCAACGTCCGATTCGCTAAACATTTCATAGAACTCTTCTGTCGTCATTGGCTCGTCATCATACATATTTTCAACTCTGTGATTAGTTCGTCACATAATTTAAGTCATGAAATTACTTCAAGTAAGTGACTTATTTGATAAGTCGCCCAATTTCAGTGCGGGAAGAAAATGAAAATTTTTATGGCTCCGCGTATAAGTCAACCCCCCCCCCCCCACTTTGAAGTCTTTTTTTTTGTCCAAAATATCTCGACTTATACGCGGGTATATACGGTATATGAATTTAATACTTAGCATTAAGGCCATAAGCAATTAACAATGATGTTTTAAAGAACAACAGCATTTGAAATGAAAATAAAATTAGGGTACGCTCACAGTAATATCGACTATTTAATTCACTTCAGAACTCTGCCTAAATGAAGTCACACAAACAATGAAAAATATACAATACTGACTACCTATTTCACCAGAAAGTTTTGAGAGCAGATTTAAAGATTTTGATGAAATACCAAATGCATTACAGTTTATTTGATATAAGTCTGATGCTACTACATTGTTAGTTGGCATATTTACATGAAAACTAGCAAATGAAATATACAAAATTGCAATTAGGTCTGTAACATAAATGAAACTTATTTAAGTAAACTTTTGTAAGTTGCAACATTTGCAGAATGTATGTACTCAATATATATATATATATATATATTACCATTTTCCGCTTTCTATTTTTATCTGATTTTATTTGTTTTATGTTTTAACTTGTTCCATGGTTTGATTTTCATATGTTTTAACTTTTCAAGTGTCACATCGATAGGTATTTTACCGTATTTTTTGCCATTACTAGTTTCCAACGCTTAGTATTTTACTGTGTTTATTTTCTCGTGTAGCATAATTTCTCACCCTTCAATGACATTGTTTTTTTAAAATGTGTTGAACATTTTTTGGAGCCACAGCTCCTGGTAACTTTTAGGCGAGCTTACTACAATTTCTAATATACTTAATTTTGCAGGATATTGCGCAAAAAATTATCTAGACCAAATTGGTCATACAGTATTGTACTAACTACCTTGCTTATTAATATTATTTCTTTTTCGCAGCTATAAGCGCAAAAAAATTCAGTAAGTTTTGATGTTTTTAGTTTTTTAGGTTTTTTAAGCTTTAGCTTATAAGTTGCCGGAAACTGTTTACAGTTCCACTTTTACGATAGGTTAGTCTTCCTTCCAAAAAACACTGTAAAGCAGGCTAGCTCCCTTCTTACTTTCAATTACTGGTTCAGATAAATAACATAGAAATAATTAAATGAAGCAACCAGCTTTGAAAAACCTGTAAGGCTAATGCTACTCCTCCTCCTTCTACTTCTAGTAAAACACAATCACTTTGAAAGATTTACAATTGCATCTACCAAATTACATGTAAAGAATGTTCCCTCACATATATATAGGTCAAACAAAAAACCCTCTCAACCTCAGAATTAATAACCATAGATCTCATATCAAAAAATTTAAAAATAAAAACAATAATAGCACCAAAGATTATCAGCATACAGCAATTCTTGAGCATTATAATTTACATAATTTTAATAACATAGAAATTAATGTGCTTGATATTGTACCAAACACCAAACTTAGACTGCTTAAGGAATCAATTTACATGCTTCAAAAAAAGTCACTTTATCCTTACGGACTAAATGCTTATCTTAGTAATACCACCAATAGACAGTCAGAAATCTCTATATATGGACAATTCAGATTTTTTGGCAATACTACTACCAGAGGATCTAGAGGAGGTGATTCCAAAAACAAAAAATTTTTTTCAACACAAGATCTGAAATTAATTATTCCTACCTTGAACATAAAGAATTCGCTAAAAATGCCATAAAACTTTTTCATACCTTTAAGAATACTACCTTAAGGAATCTGATTAAAATAATAAATCAACCTTCTCAATGCTTCCAAATAGTCAAGGATCTGATTATAGACTTCTGCAATTTTAAACTAAAGAATAGTAATTTTTTTCACAAAAAATTTTTTTGTACTATTCAGTTCAAACACACTTCTTACGATCAGTTAAAAATACCTAGCATATTTAAAAAATTTCAACACTTGCTTCCTGACCAACAACTTCAAATTAAGCCCTGTTTTAAATTTGAAAAAACTTTAGATCAACTTGTTATCAACCACCACGTTATACAAGATAATAGCATATGTAATTGCCTAATGCCTGTCTACAAAAAATATGTTGATCCTTTCCACCAACATGTTATTACTGGAGATCTTAATATCATTGAAGATATAGAATTGCGAACCCTTATGCAACTTGGCACCAAATTTCGTCCTACTTTCGGTATTAATAAGCACTTTTGCCTCAAACAATTCAATAATGATCTTGATAAATTTATCATATTAGCTAGTAATAGATCCAATTTACCTACTACAACTTTTCTTAAATGGAAAGCTGCACTAATTAAAGAATTTCAACATTTTCTGTTCAAGTCACCTTTTTTCAACTCTTTACACAATAAAAAGCATCTAGAGGATCTTATTCAAAAACTGCAAGATAACTTTATCATCACGAAGATTGACAAAGCCAGCAACAATTTTAGTGTTATTTGAAAACAATTTTACTTCAACCTTCTGCATAAAGAGTTAATTAACACATGCACTTACCAAAAAATAACTACCAGCACTAAGATTCTTCTCAATAAATTTAACGCGCTACATAAAAGACTTAAAATACATCCCCAGAAATATAACAACAGGTTTGCCAATCTCTATGCCCTACCAAAATTTCATAAGTCTCCAATAAAATTCAGGTTCATAGCTAATAGTACCAAAAGTTATCTTAAAGAAATAGATTATCTTTTGCACAAAAACTTCGAATGATAGGTGACCTAATTAATAACTATGATTTTAAGGATCTGCATTACAACTGGATGATCTGTAGTAATGAACTAGTTCTAAAAACAGTAAATTCATTTAAAATAGACCATATCCAATGCTACGACTTTGAAAACCTCTATACTTCTTTACCACTTGAAGAAATATTTACAAGCTTACTTGCTCTTCCAGATTTATTTCTGCAAATTTCTGCCATTATTAACAACGAAAAATGGCAACTTTTCCTCTCCAGCGTGCTTTTCAATAATTTTATTCAATTTAACAATAGCATCTTTAAACAAGTGCAGGGAATCCCAATGGGAGGTAATTTTTCAAGTTCTGTCTGTGAATTATTCTTTTTACAAAAGAATTGACCTTTGTCCGTTCACTCAGTACAGAAGAACATAAATTTTACCAACACATCTATAGATATATTGATGATGTCATTGAATTTAATAACTACAACAAAATAGAAGTTGCTAATATCTACCCTACATGCTTAAAACTAAATAAAACAAATACAGAGCAGCATAATGTAGTCTACCTTGAGTTACATATTATTGATTACAATTTTCTAAAAGTTTACGATAAAAGAAGAGAATTTAATTTTTCTACACTAAAATTAACCAACTGGAACTCAAATATTTCCAAAAGAGTCATCCTTAACACAATTTATTCACAGCTACTCAGAATAAAAAGAATCTGCAATACTGCAAAACACCTACAAGAAGAAATACTATACTTCGTAACTATCTTGAAAAGTAACCTTATTCCTCATAAAATAATTAAAAATACCTTAAAAAAAGCTGGCATTAGCCTTACCAATTTTTAGATTTTTTGAGTTAGATAGTGATATTTTATGCTTAAAGCCCAATGGGACGGTATAAAGTGGATGGCTGATTCAGAGAATCTAATGTAAAAATGTACAGATAATTCTTGTTACTACCTTTTCTTTCCTCCAAAAAATTTTGGCACAATACTTTTAATACTCTTGTTTAAATAGTTTTAAATTACTTTGATGGCCAATTTTACTACTTTTATTAACAAATCAAGCCTTTTCGTTTTTCATAGTAGCTTGATCGCCCTCTAGCTTGAAGAATTACGACTTTTTATTAACAAAATGACTGTTTTTTCCTTTTACTTTAGTGGCCATGTTAAGTAGTTTTAGCTGAATTAGCCATTTTCACTTTCAGTAACAATTTTTTCTTCAAACAACTTGACTGACGCCATTTTGAAATCTTTCCATGTTTTTCCGAGTTTTCCGACCCCCTTCGAAAATTAGACACGAGTTACAGCTAACGGACAGTCTTGTCGTATTGGCTGATGCCCTAAGACATCGCCCTCCCCTACTTACGTCACATGACGAGTGGGTTGACGCTGAAGGACACAGAAAGAAATTACAACCCCTTTTCAACTTAGTTTTAAGAGGGAGAGCTCTGCATCGCCACAGGTCAGTTTTTTCTGTTTCTTTTACTACAACTTTTTTTCTTGGTCTTAGCAAGACCCACTGTGTTTGTTTTCATTTAATTTAATTACAGATTTCTAAATTTTATAAAGGCATAAATCTTTAAGCTTGCAGGTCCAGCCCGTATGTTATTGTATATTTAGGACTAATAGCAGACCGCTATTTATTTTTTATCTTGATTTTTGATGTAATCGGAATAGTTTTTACATATTTTAACACCTTAATGTGTCATTTTGTGCGGACGCATCGGGAAATTGGAACAGAGAATTGAGACTAATAAATTTTCTAAGACACTTTGTCTAATTAAAAATTTTGTAGCGAAAAAGTTTCAATTGTCTGTTTCGGCGAAACGTGTAATGGAGTTAGCTTGATTCGACGTTCAATTAGAAATTTCCCTTGAAAAGCCAGATTGGACTTCGAATTCAGCTAATTTACCATTTTCCGCTTTCTATTTTTATCTGATTTTGTTTATTTTATGTTTTAACTTGTTCCATGGTTTGATTTTCATATGTTTTAACTTTTCAAGTGTCACATCAATAGGTATTTTACTGTATTTTTTGCCATTACTAGTTTCCAACGCTTAGTATTTTACTGTGTTTATTTTCTCGTGTAGCATAATTTCTCTTCAATGACATTGTTTTTTTAAAATGTGTTGAACTTTTTTTGGAGCCACAGCTCCTGGTAACTTTTAGGCGAGCTTACTACAATTTCTAATATACTTAATTTTGCAGCATATTACGCAAAAAATTATCTACACCAAATTGGTCATACAGTATAGTACTAACTACCTTGCTTGTTAATATATATATATATATATATATATATATATATATATATAATCAATCAATCAAGTGAAAAGGAATAATTATGCAATTATTTTATTTCATTCATTTATTCTCAAATGAGAAAAAATTAAATATTGTTAAAACATGTAAAGACGTGTAGGGTAAATGATGTTTAAAAAGTGATACCAGATGCAAAGCATAGCTGAACTCTTAAGCAAAGATAGTTTTCTTAAGATGACTTAGTATTGTAAGGTAAAGTGCCTGCAAGCTTTGATAATACAGTTTCCAAAATTGTGAAATGTCTGTGGCTAAGTTACTTAAATCTGACCCTTTAAATAAATTCAATAGAAGGAATTTATTGAAATCACATTCTATGATTGAGATTATTCCAAGAATCTACATACCCTAAAATCTTGTTCCCAAAGTTATTTGTAAGGATATCATGGGCACTTATTTTGATGGGAGGGGGACATTATGCCATATGCAGCCAAGAATCATCAAAAGAATATCACCATGAACAGTACTAGGCCACATAGAAAATGTATATATCTGTCTCTAGTGAATGCACCATCATGAGAACTAAGTTATATGGCCATTTACAGATGTTTTAAACAAACTCTGCTATATGGCCATTGAAACTGATATTTCTGAATAATTTAGCAGTGGTTTTTAAATAGCTCAATATTAAATTTTATCTATTAAATTTTATCTTTTATCTTTATTCCATCTCATAAAAAAATTTCACCTATCCAAAAGAATATCATCCAAATCTAAAATGATGCACTTTAATCTAATTTTTTAAAAATAAAATTACAAAAATCATAGTGCCTTTCACAATCACTGACAATCAAATTCTGCTCAGTATAAGGTGATATAGATGGCCTCTGCAATTACTGAACAAATTATTCACATGTAATTTTTAATAGCACATATGTTTTGTTGATCTGCATAGAATTTTTTGTACCCAGCAGTTATACATCCTTCTCTGGTGTTTGATTTCTCCTGATGGTTAAAATCCGCAGTTCCAATTCAGTTTTCTAAAGTAGACTAACTATGCTATTGGATAATCTGGAGGATAGAAAATTTAATGTACACTGCATTACAGCATAGTTAGATATTCATCTTACAGAAAAGTTCTCTAGTGAAACTCATTTTATATGCATTTACCATATTAGTTGGTGACAATAAAAAAAGCGAAATTTAAATACTATCATATTTTATGGACTCATTTCATCTCTTTTAAAAATACACTGCCAGTAACATAATTCACATTTATTAGTTAATTTTATGCAACATTTACTGTTTAACTGCAAACAAAATATTGTAACTAAAGATAAACTTTTGAAATTAAATATCTTTTCAAGTGTGTTTCTCATTATTTTGTTCAAAATTACTTCAACAGAGCAAGTATTGCATATTTATCGCATATTATTATTTTATTTTTCATCATATGCGTACATTAGTGTACATGTTAAGGCTAAACCATGTAGTGTACATGTTAAGGCTAAACCATGTATCTTCTCATACCAAACAGAAACTGAACACACACATTGCAGAAAATTCCATAGATAAAAGTTTGCCAATTATGTTTAACTTTTCAACAGTATACGGTTGATTTTCTGTTACTAGAACTTGCTGCAGCAGCTGAAGTATTTAGATTGGAAATGAGAAAAAAAAGTGTTTCAGGATTTCAAAAAGGGATCCTATTTATAGAACAACAAGAACAACAACCAAAAAAAAAAAAAAAAAAAAAAAAAAAAAACTGAGAGCTTTTAGATTTTGTATTAAGCTCAAAGGGGCATTTTTTTACTGTTTTGTGCATAATCTTTATTTATTAAATATCATGTTCTTCCCACTTAAACCATAAAATTCAGTTCAAGAGCAATATCGCAAAATAACTTTAAATTGAGCATATCTTTAGAATTTCCAATACACAATCTCACGCGATGGAGATAATCCCCCCCCTCCACACAGCATTGCCATTGCTCCCTTTGAAATCATTGAGTTTCTTAATCAAAAACTCATAAATGCTTTACAAAATATGAAATAAATAATAAAACAAATTCCAAATTCAGGCTTCCAGATGCCCATATTTGGGTGGAGACGTACGTTATACAAAATTTGATGGCTCTAGGTACTGTTGTTTTACCACAATGTGAGAAACATACATACCTGTCATGACATGATGACCACGCATGCGCAGTTTAGCCGAACGGCCTGCAACTCCTCTCTCTCATGAGACTTACTAGAGAAGAGTAGTTAGTAGCACAGTAACAAAGGTAATGTGCTGTATGTCAGCGTGGATGCAAAATGTGCAGTTATACTTGTGTGTTAATCGTTTGTACTTATTATTTTATTTGTGTGTTAATAAAGTTTTGTGCCGTTAAAATGGTTGGTTTATGCAATGCCACATTACGATACGTCTACGGTAGGAATTAAACATATATCCAGAACCTGCACACCCAAGAAGAAGGATATGACAGTGGTGTCAGAACAGAAGGATATGTCATTCTGCAAAGTTCACGGATAAATGCATAAGTAAGTCTTCAGAAAGGTAAGAAATTTGTTCAATTTATTTTGTGGTAAAGTGAAATTCAAGGTTACAAAAATGGCTGAAGAGCTAATGAAATCTAAGAAAGAACGGAAAGTTATTCGTTCAGCTATTACTAAAGTAACAAATTCTATTGAATCATTAATTGCAGCCGGTAACCTTGAAGACCTTGAAAAATCACTGGAAATTTTAAAAGCAAAAGCTATTTCTTTGAGAGCGTTAGATGAAAAAATTAAAACTTTGACTGATGTTAAAACTTTGACTGATGTTAATGACATTGAAACCGAAATCGAAAGTGCCTTGGAATACGACGAAAAGATTGCGAAATGGAGCTTTAGAGGCACAAGATTATTGAAAGAAAAAAGAAATAGCAATAATTCGCTAGTTTCTAATGGTTCTTCTAATGATAGTAACAATTTATCTTTTTCTGGTGTCGATAAAAGTTCTGAATATAATGTTAAATTGCCAAAGATTATGAATGATAAATTTTATGGGAATGCTGAACATTTTACAATTCTTTTGACATGGCAATAAATCAAAACGAAAAACTATCTAATGTGGATAAATTTAATTACTTGCTTAGCCTGTTACGCGGTGCAGCTTAGCCTGTTAGGCGGTGCAATAGAAGGCTTTTCTTTATCTCCACAAAACTACGACGAAGCTTTTAAAATTCTCAAAGAGAGATATGGTCGAAAAGATCTCCTTATTAATTCTTACATGCATAAACTTTTAAATTTACAGCCTGTCCGAAGTTCTAATGACATTAATTCTTTGAGGGAATTGTATGACACCTGCAACGTACAAGTAAGGTCACTAAATTCGATAGGGGTCAAAACCAAATTGTATGGAAATTTACTATACCCTTTGTGAATGAAATGCATACCTCAGGATATAACGCTTGATTTTGCTCGTCAAAACGCAGATGAGGAAATTTTTAATGTCGACAACCTTATGAAATTTCTAAAATGGGAAATTGAAAGTCGCGAACGAACTTCATTAAATTTATTTTATTCTAAGAGTCACGCTAATTCTTTCGAAAGACATTCTCAACCAAACGAAAAGCGAAACAACTTCCACACTCAGAATTCATTCAACGCCAACAAATTTGGCGCCAGCTATTCTTCTAATGTAAGCAAAATTGCAGTTGTTCGACCTTTCCCTTGCTTATTTTGTCAAAGCGAAAATCATGTTTCGGAAAAATGCGTTATTTTTCCGGAAGAAAGGAAAAAGAGTTTAAAGGCTTCTAGTTGGTGCTTTCTTTGTTTCGAAAGGAACTGTAGAACAAAAAATTGTCCTTCTCAATTAAAATGTTCAAAATGTAATTCTAAGTATCATAATATATTGTTGCATGAAGATAAGGAAAGGGTTGTTAAGGAAAAAATTAAGAATAATTCTAACGCCGTAACTGCAAAGATTTCTTCTAAATATTTTACTGTGAATCAAGAAGTTAAAGAATTAATAGATGACTTGCCAACCGTTAAACTTACACGTGATGGCAAATTAATTAATGAAGTTGCAGATACAGGCATGCAATTAACCGTTGTCAAGGCTGACCAGAAAAATACTGTACGCCACAGGGAAGTGTTATCCTCACGTCAGCTTTCGGGCAAGCTTTAAAAGCTCCTCTCATTAACCTACCTTTAGTAATGTATTCTGAAGATGATAAATTTATGTCACCTATTTTTATAACATGTGCAATGGTGGATAAGTTATGTAATGATTTACTCTTGTCGTTAAGTGCTTTTAATGAGTTAAGGGGAGATGATAAAAGAAAGTTTAATTTTGAATGTAAAAATGTAAACATTACTAATGATAGTTTCGGTGAAATGCCTTTTCATGAAACTGAAAATTTTGACGAAATACTTAAGCATGATAGGGAAAACCTAATCAATGAAAAATGTAATGGAACTGTTAAGAAGATAATAGAATGTTGTGCTCTTGCATACGAAGATACAGGTAAGGATGATTCCAAAGGTAGCATGAGACACGATCAATGTGTTTCAGATTCAGAACTGTTTCGAGAGCAACAAATGAATGACCCATCTTTAAAAACATGCTGGCAAAATGCTAAGAACGGAAGTAATAACTTTATTGTTATTGACAACTTTTTGTATCATAAAGTTTTAGGAGAAAGAGTTTACCAGTTAGTCGCTCCTAAAGAAAGAAGAAAACAAATTTTGGACTTAGCTCATTCTAGCTTATGAGGAAGTCACCTGTGAACCAAGAAGACAGCCGAATGTTTGAGATATTCGTTCTATTGGCCTGAAATCAAGAAAGATGTAAATGAATATTGCAGTACTTGTACTTCTTGTCAACTTCAAGCGAAAAAGGCGTCCCTTTGATGATGTTCCGATTACGCCAGTAACACGCCCTAAAGAACCATTCCAGGTAATTAATGTGGATATCCTAGAACCTGTAGAGCCAAGCTGTAGAGGTTACAAATATGTTCTGTGTGCTGTTGGTCAATGTACAAGGTGGCCCGAAGCGGTGCCATTGAAGAATTCGAATGCCAAAGCAACATGCGATGCATTGTTGCAAATCTTTTCACGCACAGGAATCCCTCAGATTGTTGCTTCAGATCAAGGAGCTAATCTTACTGCTTCGTTGACTCAAGAGTTTTTGAAAAGGTTCGGATCATCCCCAAGGTTCTCGACTCCTTATCATCCAAATCCAAGTTCAAATGGCCTGGTACAAAGATTTAATGCTGTTTTAAAGGGAATGATACATCATACCATTAGAGAACATTCCAAAGATTGGAAGAAACATCTACCGTACTTACTTTGGGCTTATCGAGAAGTTCCTAATACTACGACTAGTGTTAGTCCTTTCCAAATGCCTTTATGGAAGACGTCCTAATGGCCCTTTGTCTATTTTGAAAACGTCACGGACTGATGAAACTCCTGCTCCTCATGGACAGTTAAGTTCAGTTACCGATTATCTGAATGATTTGAAGATGACATTGGAAAAAGCTGCTGAATACGCAGGACTTACAGATGTTGGAAAGCAACGAGCTTATGCATTCTATTGTAACCAAAAGACTCGTCATAAAGAATTCAAGGGTTATAGTTTTAATCCCTGATAGTCAAAACAAAGTTTATGCCAGATGGACAGGACCTGCTACAATCATCAAAAAGCATACTGATTATAGTTACATAGTACAAATGCCTGACAATTCCTCGAAGCACGTTCACGCAAACAAGATACGAGAGTTCAATACCGCTGTGAATAATGTCGGTGTGATATATGATACAGATATTGATTTTGGCGAAGTTGAAAACGTTCCAAGAATTGTTCCACGGAAAGCAAAAGAACACTATTCTAATGAAGAATGTGATTTTATGCACCTTGAACATCATAAGAAGAAAGAACTTATGGAAATTTTAAGAAGGCATAAGAACCTAAGAACTGATATTCCGAAAATCGCCAATGTGAGAGAACACAGCATCAAACTGAAACCTGGAAATATGCTGAAAAAGCAGAAACCATATCGAATACCTGAAGTTCTAAGAAATGAAGTTGATCGTCAAATAGATAAGCTATTACAGCTAAAGCTAATCGTTGAATCAAAAAGTAAATATGTGCATCCAGTAGTTTGCGTGTCAACAAAAGAGAATGGTAACATTATGTGTAGATTAAAAGACTATGCTGAGTTTATTGATGACGTGACTTAAAATGACATGATTATATTTTCCAGTGAGTGAAGCATGACTGACGTTATAAACTATGAACTATAAGATATTTTGACTGTTTAGTTTGAACATTTATTTTGAGCTAAAATGCTAATTTTTCTCCTAACGTTATGTAATATGTTTAAAGATTTAGCCAGGGTTTGCTAAAGTATTGTGTTTAATTTTAAATGATTGATTTGTATTGTCTCGTTTATATGATAACTGCTTATATGATTATGATTATGTGAAGGATTTAAGTTTGAAAAGTTAATTGAATGTTACATCTTTTAAATGAATAGGATTACTGAATTTATGCTGAAATAATTTTAATTTAAAATGGTAAGAATTGGTTAATTAAGTTCGAAAATTTCATGAATGTTATTTTATTTGGTTTCAAGAAATGTTTATATGTGTGGATTTGACAGATCATTGAAAGATGCAATAAAATCTTTTAGAGGGGAGGTGTCATGACGTGATGACCACGCATGCGCAGTTTAGCCGAACGGCCTGCAACGCCTCTCTCTGATGAGACTTACTAGAGAAGAGTAGTTAGTAGCGCAGTAACAAAGGTAACGTGCTGTATGTCAGCGTGGATGCAAAATGCGCAGTTATACTTGTGTGTTAATCGTTTGTACTTATTATTTTATTTGTGTGTTAATAAAGTTTTGGGCTGTTAAAATGGCTGGTTTATGCAATGCCACATTACGATACATCTACGGTAGGAATTAACATATATCCAGAACCTACACGTCCAAGAAGTAGGATATGACAATATCTTTGTGCAGATTCTTCATTATTTAACTTAATACAGGGCTCTAATATTTGGTGGCCAACAATTTAAAAAGTGATTTGCCATTTATAGTGAATCAACACAAAATGCCAAAATGAAATTAGCCCTTCTGGGCTAAAAACCACAACATTTCTAATAATCAATTAGCCTAACTGATTCAGACTTTTAAATTCACTGGAAAATATAATATAGAAATTCTTCTCAATCTAATTCCTGTATTAAGATTCATACATGCTAACTATACATACAAATACAGTAAACTCTCGCTACAACGATACCCGATACAACAATAACTCCCTCTACTACAATAATGTTTTGTGGTCCCGGTGATTTTGCATATAAACTAATGTTAATCTCCCCTCAATATTGCGATATTCTCTAGAACAATAAACCTCTGTAAAATGATTTTTTCAATCTAAATTTCAATATTATTTTCTCCCTTTATAATAATATTTTGATTTTCAAATTCTTTTTTTATTTTCATTTCCCCCCCCCCGTCTATTAAGACTCATTGTGGATATTCAACTTATCCCTGAATAAATAGCTATTGTTCAGATTTCAAAACAGATGAAGACCACCCTTTATGGAATTGAAGTGGGTGAGGGGGTGAAGTGTAAATGTATGCCTAGTCTCATTTCCCAGTAAGCTTTGGAATTCTGATAAGGTTTAAGGACATCTAGACCTGTCTGGTCACCTTGTCACAGAACAAGTGCCCTTTGTTAGAGGAACAGAAGGAGATGGAGGCGGGGTATTGTTAAGTGACGTACTGAAAAGTGAGTTCAAAGGTTGTTTTATAGTCTTTAACGATTTTGAGTTCTACGCGAAACATTTGGTTTAAACTTTTCTTTCTTTCACGCGATATTGTTCCCTAAGATGGCAGGGCGAAAGCAACTATCTTTTTGAGATAAACTGAACGTGATCAATGATATTGATGAGGGAATGAAGCAGATTGATGCGGCTAAGAAACATGGATTATCGCAATCTACAGTTGCAACGTTCCTAAACAAGAGAAAGCAAATCGAAGATGCTGTAACTTCAAATGAAATTAACCCAAAGCGAAAACGACTGAAAGTTGCGACAAATGAAAACATTGATGCTGCTGTTTTAAAATGGTTTCAAGAGATGAGAGCAACAAATGTCCCAATAAATGGACCTTTATTATGTGCAAAAGCACGGAAATTTGCAGCAATGCTAGGGAACGAAACTTTCAAAGCTAGCAATGGTTGGTTAATGCGTTTTCAAGATCATCATGGAATAACTTTTCAAGAAGTTCACGGAGAGAAAAAGTCAGCCCCGATAAATGACGCAAATGAATGGTGGCAAAACAAGATGAAAGAAATCTTAGAAAAGTATGCTCCAGAAGACATTTATAATGCAGATGAAGCTGGGCTGTTTTTCCAACTCCTATCCGATTGAACATTGGCATTCAAGGGTGAAAAGTGTTATGGAGGGAAGAAATCAAAGCAGAGACTGACTGTTCTGTGTACAAATAGCACAGGAACGCATAGAATACAACCTTTTGTCATTGGTAAATCATTGAAGCCAAGGTGCTTTAAGAACGTGAAAATGTTCCCGTGGAACGCTTTAAGAACGTGAACGTTCCCGTGGAGTATAAAGAAAATAAGAAGGCTTGGATGACGTCTAAATTTTTTTCCGAATGGTTTCAGAAGTTAGATAATTAAATGAAGAAGAGAAAGAAAAAAATCGTTTTGTTGATAGATAACTGCGGTGCTCACACGTCATTTCCAAAGCTACAAAATATCGAAATCGCTTTTTTCCCTGCCAATTGCACTTCAATTTTACAGCCTCTTGATATGGGCATAATTAAGTGCTTCAAAGGATATTACAGAAAACGGTTGGTGGACTCCATACTTGTAAACTTTGAAAATAAAATAGAAGACCCTTTCAAAGCTGTAAATGTCAAGGAAGCGTGTGAAAATATTGCTGGAAGTTGGTGGGAAGTAACAGAAAAAAACCATTCGGAATTGCTGGAAAAAGGCCGGTCTTTGTGTTATGGAAGATAAGAAATCTGATAATGATGAAAATTCCAAAGACAATTATCTCTGAGATGATCAAGAATGTGTTTTGCACATCAAAAAATTCGTATCCCAACTTGAGGAAACAAGCGGTAAAAAGTTTGGAATTAGTATAGAAGACTATTTAACAGCAGATGATGATCTAATGGTTTTCGCAGGAGTTACTGATGAAGATATTCTCTCTGAAATTACTGATGAGATAGGAAACAATGATGAAGATGATAATACAGGTCCATCGCAGTCGTTATTGTCATCCCAGGAAGCTCTTCAATCTGCGAATTCTCTACGGACATTTTTTTCAAGCCTTCCGTCGACAAATGAAGAACATTTTCGTGCACTAGACTTAATGCATACAGTATTGGTGAACTTAACAGTTAAAAAAATCAATAAACAAACAAAAATATTGGACTAGTTTCAATAAAAAGTGTTTTCAGGTATATGGATATTTCTGTGCTTATTTTCTGAATTTATCTTATTTATTTATTTTTTTAGTATTTAAACCACTATTATTAGTATTTTACAAATTAATTTCTTCTAAATATAGACTTAAAAGTAGTATGTTATGCACCTTAAACTAATAATAATAATAAAAAAAAAAAACTCTTATTAAATGCTCAAAATATGTGGGCCCTGGATATAACAATATGCCTCTCTACAACAATGTATTTATTTGGTCCCTAAAATATTGTTGTAATGAGGTTTCACTGAATATATATTTAAACACATTTAAATTTAAATTTTAACAAACATGTATAAAAGTAAAAAAGGAAATTTAAAGTCAAAATTTAAGGGGGGGGGGGGAAAAAGCAAATTTAAAGCCAAAATAATTTTTTTTAAATTAAAAATAAAATGTACAAACATATAAAAGAATTAATTCTCGAACTAATCTACAATATCATTTAAATTCAGAAACATAAGCAAATCAAGTGCAAAACCAATCCATGAAAATAAATTCACTAATTTAGCAAATTAAAATTAATCCAAACAATTTTTTTAAAAATGCATAAGTGAATGACTGTTGAGCAGGCAGGAGACAGACTTATCAAGGGGAAGTTGCCTCCAAACCTAACTCTCCAATCATTCAATTCGTGTTTCGTCATTCATGCAGGCAAGGGTAAAAGTCAAAAGCAAAAGTAAAAAGTGAAGAATGTCCAAAAAGAAATACCAATAAAGTGGTACCCTTAGAAAGTAGCATTTAAGAATTAAAGTTCTAAAAGGAAAATACATATTATGCTATCTGAATTTAAATGATATTGTAGATTAGTTTGAAAATTAAATCTTTTATACATTTGCACATTATTTTAACTTTAAATTTGCTTTTTTACGTATATAATGTTTGTTAAAATATATATATATATACAGGGGTTGGACAAAAATATGGAAACACCTTTAAAAAAACATGTTTCTTTGCTTAATATGGTGTAGGAAACCCGTTGGCATCCAAAACAGCTTGCAGTCTTCTCGGAATGGATAAATACAGTTCCTGTATGTTTGCCAAAGGAATATTATACCATTCTTCCTGCAAAACGGTGGCGAGTTCAGATAACGATGTTGGCGGTGGATAACGAGAACGCACTTTCCGTTCCAATGTAGACCACAAAGGTTCGATAATATTTCAGGTCTGGTGACTGTGGTGGCAAGGGGAGATGGGACAACTCATCCTCGTGCTCAGAAAACCAGTCCTGGACAATGTGAGCTGTGTGAACAGGGGCTTTGTCGTCTTGGAAGACACCATCACCATCGGGGAACAAAGTTTGTACCATGGGATGAACTTGATCGGCCAAAATGTTCACATAAGTCTTGGCAGTCATGTGCCCTGACACAGTTATCATGGGGCTAGCAGAGAACCACGATATGGCTGCCCAAACCATAACAGAACCCCCCGCCATGTTTCACTCTTGGCAACAAGCAGTCTGTATTATAGGCTTGAGATGGCGTTCTCCAAACGTAAACTCGGCCAGAAGTGGGAAACAATGTGAAAGAAGACTTGTCAGACCATATTACTCAGTTCCACTGCTCTATAGTCCAGGCTTTATGACTTAAACACCACCTTTTCCTGTTACGGGCATTAGCATCACTAATGAGTGGCTTCTCAATTGCAGCATGGCCAGCAATTCCCTGTTTATGAAGCTCCCTTCTAATTGTTTTGGTACTCACAGGGTTCGGTAACACAACATTCATTTCAGCAGTAACTTTTGCAGCTGTGGTCTTCTTATTTTTCGTCATAATTGCCCTTAATGATCGTCTGTCACGATTACTCAGGACACACTTTCGTCCGCGCTGTGATTTAGCAGATGATGTTTTTCCACTTTTCAAATATGCGGAATAAATCTTTGATACAGTACCTCTTGAAACACTAAACACCTCGGCTACCTTGCTTACGGAAGCACCTACCATACGTGCTCCAACAATTTGCCCACGTTCGAAGTCTGTTAACTCTGACATAATGCAATGACAACCTCACATAACAGTACTCTGACAACAACTGAACTGTTTAGCACATTTACGAAGTTGTATAGGTGGCGTCAGTAGTCAAAAACGCCAGCGCCACCTACATATTTCATTAAAATCAATCTTTCTTTTCAAACATGCATTTCACAAGGTGTTTCCATATTTTTGTCCATCCACTGTATATACAGTACAAAGTCCTTAATCTGGACTCGTCGGGACTTCAGCAATTCCGGATTATAGGTCATCAATTTAAATTTGGTAAGTTGGCATGCAGAAATTATACAATTAAAAATATGAAATCGTAATTTATGAAATAAAGAGCAATTATGATCTAAAGGATATCAAAATTTACAAAAAAAAAAAAAAAGTCAATATTTATTTGTTTACTTTATTAAACATTTCTTACAATGCAAATTATTCAAGTTGCTTCATTTTTTGTACTAAACGTGCATGCGTAAAGTATACAAAAAAAAAGTTGATGGTTTTCAGGTCCGGATAATGGACATCTGGATTACAGACTTTGCACTGTATATATGCAAAAATTGCTGAAAGCTAAAATATTATCTATATATCTGAAAGTAAATCCTTCATTGAAAATTAACGAGAAATCTGTATTCTTTTAAAAATAAGTATGTGTAACAAAACTGTGTTGAGTAATTTGTTTCTATTCTGATATCACTGATTTGCAGATCAACAGTATTCTGAAACGTGATGAAACTATGAAAAAGTCAGCATGTGAGATATACTTTCCAGCTATTAGCATTCAAAATATTAAGCATATATGGAAAGAATTCAGGTAACTCTAGCAATGCTGTATATTTCTTTTAGTGCCTAGGACAATTTGAAATAGATAGAAACTTAACTATTTAGCTAGAAAAAGAGTATATCATTAAAGGTCTCTTCCTCTGAAAAAAAATTAAGAGTCTGAAATTAATAATAATACTTTTCCCTTTTTCTATTTTTGTGCATTTTTATTTTTTTCCAAATTATTTTACCAACTTAGATTAAGTTCCATTAACTTATAAATTTGAAATTTTTTCAATTTTATGTCATACTTTGTTTTAATTTAAAATAGTATTTAATTATGTTATGTAATCTTAGAGTAATTGTGCAGAATATTGTTTTGTTAAGTCCTATTTACATATTTTTTCAATTTTAGTTATATACAGGAACTTTGATTATCTGCAACCCTGACAAAAATCACAAAAAGGTATTTACTTTTTACTAGATCAGTAACCAAGAATACTTTTATATCACCAACATAGTTATATCATAACCCACAGTAACTTCACTGAGCTTCCAGGATGGAAAAACTAAGACAAGCTGCCTTCTTAGAATTAGTTAAAAACTTAACACAAGCTTTCTTGCTTAATGAAAAAGTAACATTGCAGCAGGGGAAAGACAACAGGTTTTCCAACTCAATGAAAGTAAGGAATATGCATTTGTTAATTAAAATATTGGAAACAAAAGGTACTTTAAAGGAAAATGTTTTAAATGGAATTTGTTTGGCCACAAAAGCTCCGATTGTTAGAAGTCACCTCTCAAATAGGGTAGATATAATGAAAACAAGCTTAACAAAATCTAATGTTGGATTAAAGCATAAAAAAGAGGAAGAAGCTTATGTAGCAGAAGTTCATGTAACTAATTCTAATATAGATCCCAATATTTGGTACATGGATTCTTATGCTTCTTAACATATGACTCCACATAAAGATGATTATCAGGATGTTAGTATTCATCAAATAAAAACAGGAAGTTCAGTGATAGAAGTAAAGGGTAAGGGTAAAATAACTTTCCTCTTATCCAAAAATTAAAAAAAAAAAAAGGGGGGGAGTCTGTAACTTTTAGTAATGTTTTACATGTTCCGAAGTTAACAGCCTATTTACTGTCCATTCAGTATTTAAATAAAGTATTTGGAATGATTAGTACTTTTACGAGATGTTCTGTGTATGATGGTAAACATTTAGTTGCTAGTGGTATGGGTATGGGAGATAATTTGTATTCTCTTATTTACGTAATGAGTGGGCTTTAATTACTGCTAAAATATTTCAAATGAATTATTACATAAAAGAGTGGGCCATTTAAGTGAAGGAAAAGATATGGTCAAAAGTTTTACATTTAATGGAAAATTGTTAAGTTGTGTGTCATGCATCAAAGGCAAAATGCATAGACAACCATTTCCTAAGGGAAAAGTTAAGCGTACAAAAGTTATTAGGCATAGTACACAGTGTCCTGTGTGGGCCTATGAATGTTGCATCAATTGGTGGTTCTCGCTACTTTATTAGTTTTATTGATGATTTGCCGCGAATAACTTTTGTTTATTTTTTGAAAAATAAATCTGAAGTCTTCAAAAAACTCAAAATATTTCAAGCTTTGTTTGAAAGGCAAACTGGCAAATCAATCAAAATCTTACATTCAGATAATGGGCCTGAGTATGTAAACAATGAGATGGATAACTATTTAGCATCACATGGAATACAGCATCAAAAACCCATTCCATTTACACCAGAACAAACGAGTGTAGCTGAATGTAATAACAGAACTCTTGTTGAGTGAGCACGATCAATGTTGGTGGATGGTCACCTTGACCAAAATTATTGAGCTGAAGCAGTGCAAAATGCAAATCACTGTAAAAATATACCTCCAACTATTACAGTTGCAGGTATGACTCCTTATGAAAAATGGTATGGTGACAAGCCAAATTTAGAACACTTGAGAGTGTTTGGATGTTGTGCATTTGCTCACATTCCAAAACAAAAACGCAAAGTGGGATATAAAAGCAAAGGAATTAATGCTTGTTGGATAGAAAAGGCTATGGAATAATAGATCCCAAAACTTATGAAATAATAAATGCACGAGATGTACACTGCTAAAAAAAATGGGACAGTTCTATATCTCCCGTTCTACTGGGCCGAAATTCAAATTGCATTCTTCATGTCTCAAAAAGCGCGACTTATGATATATATTAGATTTATATATAGCACTATTCTAACATAGGTATTTTGACACAAAATCGGACTTTCTCTGATATAACATACCCATTTTTTTACATATTTCGATTCTACAACTCAAATTATGCCTAAATATGAAATTTTGTAAAATTTGGAGCAAAATTTACGGAGAAATTCACAAATTTATGTTAGCACTTTTTTTTCAGTTTGCGCCAAGAATAGTTCACTTGGCGAACTTCTTAATATATGGCAACATAGTTTCCTTACCCGTAAGAGGAAAAAAGTCACAATCGTTCCTTTTTTCCAAATAATATTCTTTATATTATATTTTTAATTATAACTGTTATTATTTTAAGTATTTTTTTCTTTTTTGAATTTCATTTTAATTGTTTAAGTTGCATGGTTTTTTTTTTTTTTTTTTTTTTTTTTTGGAATAACTGTTTTAAACATTTCTATTTACCTATTCGAACTGCATAAATAAAGGTGCAGCGTTTATTTTTTTTTTCAAATAGTTTTCTTTATATATATTTTTGGTCATAGTTATTATTTTAGGTAATTTTTAAATTTTTATACTTTTATTTTAATTGTTTGTGTTGCATTGTTTCTTCAGATAATTGTTTTCAAATTTTCTATTTATTCCTTCGAACTGAGCATTTTAAATATATTTATTAATATAAATTTTCCAGAATTTGATTTTAATTATTTGAATTGCGTTTCTTTTGGAAGAATACTTTGTAACCCAGACTATGAGGTGTTTGAAAAACGCATATATTAAAAGAGAAAATACAGTA
The DNA here is from genome assembly GCF_044657685.1 of Stegodyphus dumicola. Taxonomy (NCBI): domain Eukaryota; kingdom Metazoa; phylum Arthropoda; class Arachnida; order Araneae; family Eresidae; genus Stegodyphus; species Stegodyphus dumicola. The sequence continues at coordinate 188,135,894 of NC_140769.1, read as the reverse complement.
AAGCACAGTTAACACGCCTTTCAATGTTCTGTTCAGAAAAGACATATATAAATAAGAGAGATGTATAACCGACATTTTAACTTAGGATGACTTGCATACACTGCTTTAAGTAGTTTTAACATTGTGCCCATTGCTTTACACAATTTTATCCTAAATTTGGTTTCTTAAAATGTTATTCGTATTTTAGTCAAATATTTTATTTTTGAAATTGCAAGAATCAAATATCATAAGATTAAAATGTTTTAAATTAAAAAAAAAAATACAAATACTAAATTTTACCCAAAAATTTATTTTTTTCTTCTCTCTTTTTTTTTTTTTTTTTTTTCCTTCAGGCATTCTACTTTATTCTTGCTCTTTTTCTTTAGGCATTCCGCAAGTGTATTAAAAAGCATCCAACTTTTTGAAATATCTTGATATATCTGACAATCATTTTAAATAAAGTTATCGCCTTCCATTTCATAAAGGCTCACAAATGGCCGAGCAGTAAAGTCGCTGAACACTGGTAGTTCACTCCGGGGTTCGAATCCCGGTAAACGGGCTGGTTGCATGGCCGTTTTCATGGATTTTCTCATGTGTACCGTGTATGCCAGCTGGTTTCCCTTAATTCTTTACGAAGACATCCTTCCTTTTAGGCAGATAGCCCTGCTTTGCCATAACTTAATAATCCAATTCAATCCATTTCATCAGTATTTGGTCAGAGCCTTTATCAGTCTTTAGGGGCGAAACATTTTGAAGGTATGACATGAAAGGAAAGACTGGTTTCATCAAGAGGTTTTGGTTTATTTAATTATGACAAAGCACACTAGGGCTATCTGCCTAAGGGGAGGGATGCCTTCATGGAGGACTTTCTATGGGAAACTGGCTGCATACACATTACACATGGGGAAAACCAAGAAAACGCCCATGCAGCCAGCCTGTTCACGGGATTCGAACCTCGGACCGAACTTCTAGTGTTCAGTGACTTTACCGCTCGACTGCTGTTTCATCAGGAGGTAAAAAAAAAAAAAAAAAAAAAAAAAAAAAATCTTTAGGTGACATAAACATACATCACTGGATAAACTCCTGAATCTTCAAATAATTCGACTGAGAAAATCATGGGATTCTCCATTTATGATACGATATGATGTTCTATAACGTAATTTAAATTTATACAACCATATAGTCTAAAACCAGTCGCTCTTCACTTTAATATGCAATGATATCGTTTTTGTCTTTTCTATTAACACAAGCTCAATTCATGGCATTTGCTGGTGTACACGTCCAAGTGTTTTCTCTTTGAACACCTAATTTTTTTGCAGTATTCTGAAAGTATGCTCAAATGCATCCAACTTTTTTAAACATCTTGGTATGTCTGACAGCCAAATTTCCCTGCAAATTTTTGCTTACTTTTCTCCCTAATTTTCTTCTTTCCTTCTACAGATATTTTCAGTGCTCACAGAAGAAAATTAAGATTTTTCGATTGCTAGACTTCCATAAATTTTGCATTCTTGTCAATTTTTTAAAATATCAATTACACGAATTGCGTTTCAGCTGAAGACAGTTTTTCATTTTCTAGCGATTTTAACTATAAATAAAGTTTAAAGTGAAGTCCTAAGGATAAATATTTTAATTAAGAGATTTTTGCTAAAAGAAAAAGAAATAAAACAGTCCAGCAGGGTTTATTCTGTACCACTGAGTCACCCGATTCTTATATCGGCTGAAACAATCTAAATCATATTAAAGATCATGTTTTTCATACAATATATAACGCGAGAGAAAAATTAGCTTCTTAAAACATTCTTTCTAAGAGGATTAATATAAAAGATTATATTTATATATATATATATTTTTAAAGGTGGGACTTGAACCAAACTGTCAAACTTTTAAAGTTTAATTTACATGGTGGTTATAATTAAAGTTCCACTTTGGAATGGTCATAAAAGGAAAACTACTGGACCAAGTGTTATCAAACTTGGGAATCGTGTAAAGGAGGTTATGGGAATTTATTTTCTGTGGGGGGGAAAAAAAAAAAAAAAAAGAGTTCAAAAACTCACCACCAGGGGAAAAATGGCGCTGTATGCAATATTGTTAAATTAAATAAGACATGAAAACATTTGTTTAAAATGTGTTTAATAGTTTCCGAAACGTGTTACAAAGCATGTTCAATGTAGCATCCAGCATTTTCCGAAAGCAAGTTAAATCCTGTTACTGCATTCTCAACAGCAGCTCTTAGCATATCAGGAGGAATGTACGTACATGTCAGTGTATCACATTTTTCATTTCTGCCAAATTCTTTAAATTATCACCACAAACAGTGCTTTTGAGATAACCCCACAGCCAAAAGTGACAGGGGTTGAGGTCTGGTGGGAAGAGGGAAAGTGTCGGCCTATGAGACGTTCATTCGTGAAATGTTGCCTAAGTAACTGTGTGACACATGAGAGGTGGGGCCCAGCCCTGCATAAAAATCGTAGTACCTAAAATGCCACATTACTGCAGTTCACGTATCACGAGACATTTTAACGCTGACTCTAAGTGAGCTGCAATCACGGTGGTCCAGCTATCGACTGTTCTTCAGAGAAAAATGGTTCAGTTATAAAACTAGCTGTCATTCACCACCAAATGGTGTGGAATGACTGCTATGCAATCGAACTAGATAGATAGCATGAGGGATTTCTTTGGCCCAAATCGATTATAACCCTTTGACGTGCGCAATATTATTTTTATGATTTTTTTAACTAAAAACTCTAGAAATTGAATATTATGATCCTAGAGACGAATAATATATGAATTAAAAAAAATCTACTCTTGCCCATTGTTCTGTGAGTGATGGTCGCACTGTGAAACCACCGCGCGTCTAGGACTTTGAAACTTACTGATGTAGTAGGGAAAAAAAACTTACCATTTTCCATGCGCATTTCCTTAAATGACGAAATTTACGGATTAAAAAAAAAAAATTTATGTAAGAATTGCATTATTTATATTTTTTTTACATTATTTTACAAAGTAAATCGTCAGAAAAAATTTTAAAATAAACATTTATGTAATTTTTCTATAGCAGTGAAAATATAAGTACCTACATAATAAGGACATTTGGAAAAATGGATTAAAAAACTCAGTAAAAAAAGGATAAAAAAGAACTCAGTGTTTTTTTTTTATTTCAAAGAAAAAAAATTTTTTGTGACACTGTTCAAAGCTTGTTTTGGCTCTTTGGTACATGCATAGACACACATTGCACGTTTCGCACATACATCTTGTTCTATGAGGTTTCTTCCTTGTGCTACAAAATGTACACTGCCTGGATTTAAATTTCGCTGGTATATGTCCAGCGTTATTTAGTTTCTTTTCACCTGGCTCATGACATTTGTGGTTTTTTATGTTAATAGGGAGGACTTTATCTTTTTGGCTTTGTACGGATTGTTCGTTTCCCATTCATACTTATTTTATTCGTATTTCGTCCCAAAATATTCAGAAAATATTTTTAATTTAAATAAAACCTTTATGCAATTTCTATTTTTAATTATAGCAAAGTATATTTACATTAAATTTAAACCACAGGAAATAATTTATAAAATCACAATACTAGCTTGGGGAGCAAGTGTGTTGATGTCAGAGAAAAGTATTTGGAAAAGAAAGACCTTTTTACTGGGCAGGTGCATGTATTGTTAAGTAATAAAATAACTCTGTGGTTTCAAACCCCTTTATCTGTATCCGGGTAAAAATAAACATTCCTATTTGAAAAGCAAGCGAACGTCATTGAGAAGCAAACGCCAGTGGTTTCAAGGCATGACCACCGAGCCTCTAGAGGATTGTAAGCACTGTGACACAATGCTCTAGTGGCGCAGTGGTCGCGCCCTGAAACCACACAGCAAATGCCATATAGAGAGAGGTTTTTTTTATATATATGCAGTTTAATTACTGCAATTATTTATTGTTTATGACAGAAATCACGATTTGCGATGACTAACTCTGAAATTTAAAGTTGTTTATAATAATAAAAGGAAGTTATTTTGTCTCATCGAAAACGAATTTTGAAAGGCATCCGATCTGAAGTATTAATACCTAAAACATATATGATTCTACAGTCATTTTGTGTTATTTAGATGTAAAAGATCAGTAATCAATTCATTTTCACTCAAAAATTTCGGAAAAAAGAGGAGAAAAAAAAATCAGAAAATGGTGGTTTCAGGGCGCGACCACCGAACATCAAAGGGTTAAAAGCGTTTTGAATCAGTATCTTCATGTTTTAGGGCCGAATTCAGGCTCAAAAATTACAAATTAGCGATCTATAAGAAAACGATTTCCACACTGTATGCACTTGTGCTAGTGATTTGTGATCTCACATTTTCTAATCATTAATTCGTGGTTTTCACAGAAGAATTTCTCACTTACACGGATGGCGCACTCGATGTTTGTCGAATTTAATGCCTTTAAATGGTAATTTGCTTACTTCAAAGCTTCTTAATGGTATAAAAGATATTAAACCCATGTAACAAAAGGTTAAGTTAGATTCCAACTCATATTTCATTTAACAATATTGCATACATTGCCATTTCCCCCCTTGCGGTGAGGTTTCGAACTTTTTTTTTTTTTCCACGGAAAATAAATTCCCATGACCTCCTTTACATGATTAACAAGTTTGATAACACTTGATCCAGTAGTTTTCTTTTTATGACCATTTCAATGTGGAACTTTAATTATAACCACTCTGTATATTATTAAATTTTAATTTGAAGCTATGCGTTATATGTATACCATGCGTAAAATTTTCGCTTTTATGGAAAAATAAAGAATCGAAGCAAATATACTTAGTATAATGGACCAAAACTAAAAATATTTCCCCTCACTCTGAAAATAAAATATTGAAACCTTGAATTTATTGGGTTATCAAAATATTTAATTTGACTTATCTTCTAAGTCCTAGTTCCAACAACAATTCTGTCAAAAATTCCGAATTACTTAAGCTGAAGTAATTCGGAATTTAGTAAATATTCACTGTATGTTAATAAAGTAGTCAGAGTGTAATAAAAATAGATTTTACGCTGATGCATTTTTTTGTCTGACTTCACAACATGTAATAAAAGAGAAGGCTTGTAGAGATTTGTTTTTAACATGCCTCTAAAAGTAGATGTTATACTGCTTTTGTCTCTTCAATGTCAAAAAACTTTCCTTTGAGAGGCAACTTTAGTTTTTGAGAAAGAAAGAAAATCACAAGATGACAAATTTTTAGAACATGCAGGACGATTAAGTACACATACTTATTTTCAGAACACAAGCGTTTCTCCGACTGGTTATTGAATAATGAAAAGATGCATTGTAATGCAAAACAAAACATTTGGAATACGTTTTCTGACTGAAAACGTAAAATTAAAAGTCATCTGCTTAATTCACAGCCATTTACAAGTCAACTACTCGGGCAATTGCAGAATCGTTTTGATCCTGAGCTTGTAAGACAAACCTAATATCACTTTAATCTTCCGAGAACATTCCTTCTTTAGCTCATATTCCAAGAATATTAAGTGAATACAATTATTTCAAAAGAAATTGAATATTTGTTTGCATTATGGCTTGGTAGTTTACTAACGAATTAACAAAACTTAAATTCTGCTTTTTGTGTCTAAGAATACAACAATATTTTAAATATTTACAAATAAAATATTAAATTGGAGCCTCATTAGTTGCCTAGCATTTTAAGATTGTTAAATACTAATTGTTTGTTGCGAAGTCTAACCCAGGCTGCATGGTTGGTTTTCGTAGTTTTTTTTTACAAAGGTTCTCTATGAAAGCATCTTAACCAAATAGCTCCCATGTTCTTTCTATGTTCAAATAACCAACTAACCTAGTTTAAGTGCGATTTCCAAGTGAAGTTACTAGCAAAACTCGAATACTCATTAAAAATGATGTAGCTTGCCCATCAGGAGTAACATGAAAGATACGGTGCCAATAATTGAATTGCTGTTACAGTACGCTGTTTCTAAACTTAGATGGGCATTCCTTAATTAAATATCATTGATTTGTAACTTCTATTAGAGCTGACGGTAAGAAATGAAGTGTAAATAAATAATATCGTATGCAATCTTGATTAACATAAAATTAAAAATATTTGCATAGAAAAATATTTGCATTCAGACAGAAAGTTTTTTGAAATATTTGCAGTTACTTTATAAGAAGGATTTATTAATAACCGCAATAATTACTTATTATATTACTGATGATTAGGATTCAGTTCTTGACAATTACATTCTAAATTAGAATTTTAAGGATATAATGAAAATACACTACGCACAAAAATACATTTTAGGATAAAAAATTAGTTGATTTTTTATGCTTTAAACCTTCTTAAATTCATTTAATAAACATCATATCCTCGTTGTTAATTGAATCCAGAATGTTGGGTGTCGTTTATATAATTATTCTTACTCGTCCACAGAATCTGCTGGCTTATCCAGCCATTAAGTAGCTGCAGATCATTTCTACATAACCATTGATCTTCCATTAATTCAGTCTCTAGAGGGTTGTATGTTTATATCATAATTTCACTTTTATAAAAATGATTGTTCTAAATCTTATGTTTCTATAAAAATATACCATGCTTTAAAAATATGGATGATAGTATCAGCCGCTCTTTCAGCCACTTCATAAGCAACAGTTTGTTTAGAAATAAATTATGCAGTTAATGTCATAAAATTCAAATAAACATCAAACGAAAATTCTCAGTTTTAGACAATTCGATTTAAACGAAGTAAAGTAGCAGACGATAAAACGCCGAAGGTAAAAATTTACTCTTACAAAAATTTACTCTTATTTTTTTTAAAAATGAAGAAAGAGAGAAATTTAAAAAAAGTAGTTAAAATTTGAATAATATCATCTATAATTTAAAAAAATAGCTTTTCATATAGCATTAATAAATATTTATTATGCATCATTGAGAGAAAAAATTTCATATAATTAATTCTCTGTAAAATTTTATTTGAAATTTAAGGTCAAAAATAGCTGTGGCAATTCACTGTAACAAAAATCCATAAACCACATTTGGCGTTATTATCACCCAAAAAAAAGTTGCCAAATTTCAAAACGCGAAAATATGTAAATTCGTGTATATCTTAGAAAATTTTAATAAAAAGTCTAATTTTTTGCAGATATGCTTAAAAATACACCTTTTTTAAGATGATGGTAAAAATTTTATACGTTATAATTCAAAATTTTTTTCGAAAAATTTATAAAAATTATTTAAAAATAGAAATTTAAAAAATAAAACACAAAAAATGGGTAAATTTTATTTGGAATGAACCTAAATTTTGAAATGTGAAAGGAAAATAATAAAAGTTTAATAAAGAAAGAGATATTAATAAATCTTTACCAAATTCAATTAACATTGAGGAGCTAAAATTTTGAGAGCTAATATTTTAAAAACTACTCATACGATTTTTACAAAACTTGGTATTCTGGCATAATTGAGTCGTAGAATTGAAATATGGAAAAAAAATCGATATGTTATTTCAGAAAATGTCCGATTTTGTGTCAAAATACCTATGTTAAAGTAGTGCTATACATAAATCTAATATATATCCTAAGTCGTGCTTTTGAGACATGAAAAACGCAGTTTGTATTTTGTCAATCGGCCCAGTAGAATGGGAGATATAGCACTGTTCCCCACCCTTTTTTTTTTTTTTTGAGCAGTGTACAGTTTTTGAAAATTAAATGTACCACAAAAAGGCATGTAATAAGCAAAAATTGTATAATGAATCTTCATTCAGTGGGAGCATTATTATGACATTTTCAGATATTGAGAATGAAATAGCTGATGATCAGACTAATGAATTGGAAAGGATGGTTAATGATAGTACTCAATCTGATCATCATGAATTAGTTTATGATAGTATTAAATCTGATAGCGATGAACATAATACAGCTCAAAATGATAGACACAATAACAGTAATATAGTTGATGAGCTACCTATGCTGACCAGAACAGAAAACTTAGATTCCTGAAAATTTATCAAGACTTTGACACACACGGAATGCCAGAAGTGTGAATGCCAAATTTAGATGATATGTGCTTTATTAAAGCTTTGGCAGCAGCAACAAATGATGTGCATTCTGAACTGAAAACCATTGAAGCATTAAAGGGAAATGATGCAAACCATTGGAAAGATTCTATATGTGAGACTATAATAGGTCATATTAAAAACAAAACGTAGGAAATAGCAGAGAAACCCTATAATACGAACATTGTAGATTGTTTTCAAAATTAAATGTAATTCAGTAGGCAAGATTGAAAGATAGAAGATACGTTTAGTTGCTAAGGGCTATTCTCAGATTGAGGAAACAGACTGTATTGAAACATTTGTGTCAGTTGTCCGTTATGTAACATTAAGAGTTTTATTAGCTGATGCAGCTGTATATGATTGGGAAATTGTACAAATGGATGCTGTAATGGCTTTTGTACAGGGAACTATAAATAAAGACATTTATATGAAAATTCCAAACAGTTTCAGTGAATTTTACAAGCAAAACTTAAAGGGAAAGGTCCTAAAATTAAACAAAGCATTAGATGGTTTAAAGCAGAGTGGTAGAATATGGTACCAACTGTTAGAAAAGAGCTTAATAGAAATGGGACTGAGACAAAGTTCTTTTGATAGTTGTGTCTAAAATAAATGGAAATAAACAACTAGTTATTGTCACTATTTATGTTGATGACTTACTCATTTTTAGCAATAACATAGAACTTAAAAAATTAGGTAAAACAACAACTTAACGAAAAATTTGAAATGAAAGACTTGGGACCAGCAAATTATTGCTTAGGAATTAAAATTGAATGAGATAGAACTAAAAGGTCCATTAGCCTTAGTCAAACCCAGTATGTAGAGAGTATGCTTCACAAATATAATATGCATGAATCTCATGGTGTAAAAACACCACTAGACCAAAACCAAGTGTTACCTAAACTGCAGATACCAACTAGTAAGGAACAAAAGCTACCTGTTCCTTATCGGGCTACCGTTGGAAGTCTTCTTTATGCAGCTCAAGCAACACGACCAGATATAACTTATGCTGTGAATTTCCTTAGCCAGTTCTCCAATAATCCAGCAAGGGTTCACTGGAATGCTGTCAAGCACATCATGTGATATCTTTGAGCCACTACTGATGCTACATTGTCTTTTTCAAAGGACTATAGTACTGACGTCCTTGGTTACAAGGACTCAAACTATGGAGGTGATGCTGGGGATCGACGATTAACCACTGGATATGTTTTCCTCAGTAGAGGTGGTGCAGTATCATGGTGTAGTAAGCGTCAACCTACCATTGCAACTAGTACAACAGAAGCCAAATATATGGCTCTTCCTGCAGCTACTAAAGAAGCCATATGGCTCAACAAAATTGTTACAGAACTTGGGATTATTACTGCAAAGCCAGTATTATTATACTGCGATAACAACAGTGCTATTAATCTCAGCAAAAATAGTGTGTATCATGGTAGATCGAAACATATTGATATACAACACCATTTTGTGCGAGAAGCTGTGAAACTTCAGCACTCTGACATACATTATAAGACTACTAATGATACGATTGCAGACTTTTTGACAAAAAATTTAAACAGTGCAAAACATAAAATGTGTGCAAAGATGATGGGTTTAAAATGAAGACTAATGCAACTTAATGCTTTATTACATGTACGTGTGCTGAGGTAATTTCTCATTGTATTTAATTAGGATAATAATATTTAAACCTAAAGTGGGAGTGTGAAAACAGTGGTGCCATTTATGGGCCAAGAACATTTAATATGTTCTTGGCCCATAGATGGCACCACTGTTTTTATACACTTCTATAACTGTGCAAGCCAATAAAACTTCACTTGTGTTCCAAACTCCCAACAGGTATGTTCTGTGTTATTTATTCTCATACATGTAAGTAACCACTCTCTGCTATATTGGGTTTCTAATATTCTGACCAGCAAAAACATTATTGTGATGGAGCATCCTCCTTATTCACCTGATTTGGCTCCATGCGACCTTTTTTATTTCCAAAAGTACAAATCTTACTTAAAGGAAATCAATTTTACCTCAGCTGAAGAGGCTCAGGCAAAAACAGAAAATCTCCTCAAGGGCCTTCGAAAAACCTCGTTCCAAAACTGTTACCAGCAATGGTAGCACTGAATGCAGAAGTGTGCATATGCTGAAAGGAACTACTTTGAAGGTGATAATGTCACAGATAACTGATTATGTAAGTACAATGATTTATTGGACCAAACTTTTTTTTTTTTTTTTTTTTTTGTGTGTGTGTGTGTGTGTCACACCTTGTACATGTAGAATTTGGTCATGATAACAGAAAAGTACTGAAAATTCTCAATATGACTAAGCAAATGTTACAGATGACAAAACACAATGACATACTCATGGTTTATATGTTTATGGACTCGAGTCTTTTTGTCTGAAAATTTACAATACTTAAAAAAGAAATTCTGTATATCATAAAACACTGATACGTACTTCTCTCTTCACAGCAATTTTCAGGAAGATCACAAGCATTTTCTAACATCAGATCTTTCTGTTTTTTAGTTACCCAATGCACAGACTATCAAAGAGGGAGTGAAAAAATTATCTATTCAGTACTATACAGAAATTTATAATTTGTACCATACAAAAACATAGTTTATTGAATACAGAGCATGAAAAAAAAAACTCGATTGGTCATTCGAATTTTAAAAAATCACATTAATCATATAAATGATTTGAAACACTTATTAGTTTCTAATTCAGAAGTCAAACAACAAAAATCAGCGTTATATTTACAAAATTTTTCACAGGACTAGTTTCGATGGTTTTACCGAACCACCATCCTCAGCTGCAAAACTGCAAATGAACAAGATAGGAAATAATGATTAGATAAGATAAGAAAGCCTGGACAAGAATAAGCAAGTGGCGCCATCTGTTCGTGAAACCAGAACTAAAACATAATTTCTTTAAAGGCAAATTTGGATTGGAATTAGGATCGTTAACTAGAACAGAAAGATTTTTATGAATGTGAAATGTCTCTAGAAAATCCAGTTCTCCAATGGAAGATGTTTTTTGAATAATTTTGGCAGCAGAAAAATTGAAAGTGTGATTTTCGGACCAACAATGTTGAGCAACAGAAGACTTCTGGGTTTCCTTTTTTCTAACATATGCCTCATGTTCCTTGACGCGAAATTTTAAGACTCTCTTAGTTTGGCCAATGTAAATTAAACCACACTGGCAAAGAATCTTATAAATACCCCAGGAATTCATATCCGGAATGGGGTCCTTGAGTATGGAACTCGGAATTTTATTGATGGGAGAATAAACATCCCGAAAGTTAAATTTCTGCAAAATATGTGCAACTTTGTAGCTAATTGATGGAAAGAAGGGAATGACAACAGAATTTTTATAATCTCCTAAAACAAGAGTGTGCCTTTTAGTGTGTTGAGATGAGAATTTTTTAACTGCTTGATTAATAATGTTGGGTGAAAAGCCCCTGTCAATAGCTATTGCTTTTTTTTGTTGTTGTTGTTTGACTTCTGAATTAGTATTTATTCAGCGTGTTATTGTGTCTTACTTATTAGTTTACTTCAAGCATTTCTTTACATTCAGAAACTCCATTACTACTTTCAAAATTAAATAAAGAGCTCGTATGGCTCTTGACAAACCTAACAAGACACATATTGAGCTCTAACATGTGGCTCCGAGTATCGTGAAGGTGTCCACCTCTTCACTTATTATAGATGAAATGAACTTTGAGTGAATTGAGTCTGAAATTATACTTTCATCTAATAAACATATGTATTACTTTATATGTATTACTTTAGTTCTTATTTTTCCTATATCTTTAATGAATTTATATGGCAATTGCTAATACATATTCTTATTTTTTAAATACATGATTTACTCTTTTCTGAAAAATTTAAATCATCCTGTATACAGTGGCATAACTAACACTCTTGGGCCCTTACGCAAAAAAATTTCTTAGGCACCCCAAATAAATTTACGGTATTCAAAGAAAGAAAAAAAAAAAAAAAAAGAGGAAATGTTTTAGATTTTAACTGCCACCCAAAAGGGTTTGTATGGGTTTTTATGCTCTCGCTGAGCTCTACTTTGTTAATAACCCATTGACATTCAAGAACATCAAGAACTATCTTCAGCCAATACCAAGCAGTATATTATTATTGTTATATGACAATGTAAATTTGAAAATATAACAATCTGTTTCTAAACATGCACATGTCCACAGTAGAGCCAAATTAAATGGTATTTTTTGGACCTGTATTTTATTTGTATGTTAAGGGGGTTAAGTATTGCTTTCTTTGCACTTACGCTACATAAAGTCGAACAACAAAAATCACGAGGTTTTCAAAAGTTGAATAGCAGTATACATTTGGAATTCCCATTGCAGTGTTAAGTTTTGGCATAACATTTTAATAAAATTTTTAGTCTTTTCTCAGTTTATCATATCAATATTCAGCTTTCTTAGAAAGATGACTAATAATTTTCTGTCTTTTCATTATTATTTTTTTATCTGTTAAGTTTATTAAATATCATGTTCATCTCACTTATGCCACATAAAATTCAGTTCAACAGAAAAATCACAAAATATTTAAAAACAGCATATCATTAAGATTCCCGACAGAGGGTTAAGAGTTTGCCATACATATTTTTATAGTCACTATATTAAAAAAAAAAAAAAAAAACTAGCTGCCTAAAATAGTTATCATAAAAAAAGAAAAATTGTATAATGATTATAGTTAGTTCAGTTAGGATTATTTCACAAGAATATTGAATGTTTCTAATTAAACCTCTCATGATTCTAATGCATGTTTATTTAAATCAATCATACGAAAAAGTAGAAGAAAAAAAATGCTGAACTGCGCTTATTGCTTTTAAATTGCTCAATTTATTATTTAGTAACTTTCCAGATTAAATTTGAAAGTATCTGAGGTTTTAATGAACGGTTCTTATCTTAGGTTTAATGAACACGATTACATGTGCAAGGTAAAAGAATTTTACTTTCGGCAATGGCGACACATTGCTTTCATGGAGTCAAGTTTGTTAATTAAAACTGAAAGATTTAATTAACAAATTTGAAAATTTTTAAACCTTACATTTTTCTGAATAGCAACAGTCTCACATGCTGGAGATAAAAATGTCTTATTTCAAAATGTGTTTGTCACTGCTGGCTTTCAAACTGTTGAGTTTGTTAATCAAAATTGCATTAGAGTTTTACAAAGTATGAAATGAATAATAAAACAAATTGGAAATTAAAATTCAGGCTTCCAGGTGCACATATTCTAGTGGAGAACGACATTATTCAAAATATGATGGCTCTAGATACTATCATTTTTTTCACAATGCAAGCAACATACATTCATACATGCAGGTTCTTCCTTATTTAATTTCTTTAAAAATAATACAGGGCGACAATATTTGGTGGCAACAATTTGAAAAGTAATATGCCATTTATAGTGCCCAACGCAATACATGTTATAGTAAACCACAAGAATCACTCATATTAATAAATTTAAAGTTTAATGTTAAGATTGGTTTTTGGACCTTGGTTTAATGGAAATAATGGATTTAACAGATTATATATTAGTAAATATGTGAAAAAAATTTTAAAATGCTGTGAATGACATGTTCTGAAAATTGAGAACTGCAAATAACATACCATGATTTTTTTTTTTTTTTTTTTTAATTTGCGAAATTTATGCCAAATTAAATACTCAAATTGTGCCCAGCTACTTCTTTGATTTATATTTAAAAAATGTGTCTATTGGTTATTTGATCATGATAATGAATTATACAGAAATAAATTAATATACAAAATAATTACATAAAATTTAAACAATGCCAGCAAACCAAAATCATTAATTAATTTTTTTAGTGAAATTTACTGTTTATGACATCAGTTTCTTTCAGTTGTAGTTTTATTTTATTAAAAGTCACACAGGTTTATGAATCATTTTATAGGCACTGAACATTTATTACTGTGGGAACCGTAACTGAGTAAGATTATGTAAAAGAGCAATCTAGATGAGTTCACAGTAAGACAAGAGCTAAACAACAGCAAGGATAGATGTGTCCAAAACATTTTGACGATTATTCTTTTTTCTTTTCTTTTCATTCTAATGTAAATAAATAAACCTTAGTTTAGCATTACTTGATGTATTATAATGGTGATTACAGTAAGGCTTATTCATCATCAACCTTTTCTCTACATAACTATGGTGTCAGAAGTAGTTGTTTCGATTTCCTGTCCATAGTTGGATTGTGCTAGGTCATCTGTGTTAGATCCTGATCACCATTGCATCTGGAATAGTAAAGTTCACCCATTTTCAAATGGATTACATATTGAAGAACTTCAAAGCTAGAAGGTATGTAGATTTTGTTTTCATATTTGACAGATTTTAAGTGAAATAAAACAAACCAATGTTGCACTGAAGCATGGTAAAGCAGATAAAATTAGAACCTTACATAGATTAATTTTCAATACAGACGACGATAGATCAAATTGAAAGAGAATTAGAAACTTTTATGGTTTTGACTTTGCTTCAGATAGTGACGAATTTCAAAAGAAATTAGAAGAAGATGTAGAATAAAACTTTTCATTTAATGAGCTAACCTTAATTTCTAATATTTTAAGTATTTCATTTGGTACATCAGAAATAACAAACAATAAAAAAAAGTTTTTATTGTGGTTTGAAAAATCATATTTCCAAAAACTGTATTCATAAAGATAAGGGAATTAAATGTTTTAAATGCAAAACTTTTGGTTATAAAGCTTTGGAATGTCCTAAAACAAATTAGAAAGCAGAAGTAGCCATTTTGAATGCTAATGTTGAATCGAAATTGAACAAAATGTAATGATTGGTAATTTAACAGTAAAATCATTAATAGACACTGGGAGTCAAGCGACATTGCTTGAAGAATTATGTCCTTCTACTTTGATGTGGTTTGTAAAATGCTGAATAGAACCATTAGCCTATTTTAAAGGAAATATTCAAATTGATGACTTTAAGTATAATGCTGACATTTGTGTAGTGGAAAATGATGTTATGTCTTGTGACGTCATCGTAGTGTCGTCATCGTAATGTGTTAATGCAGGGTGTAATTCTAATAAATGATAATGGAGTAACAATTAGAAATAGATCTCAGTGCATAAAAGAAATAGATACTTTATTTATTCTTCCAGTTGGGGGTGAAAGTGAAGTAAATATTGAATCTGATGTTCTGAATATTTTCAGAGATTGCAACAATTAGTTTCAAGTTATGTACAATGTAAGACTAGAACAACAAACATAAAAATGAACATTTTGATAAAAAATAATCACCTATATTTCATCAGCCTTGTAGGTTGCCATTTTCAGAAAAAAGAATTGTTGAAGCTCAAGTAGCTGAATGCACTGTATGAATGATGTATGAATGAATGAATGCTCAAGTAGCACAAGGAATAACAGAATCTAGTTCTTCAGAATATTGTAGCCCAGTTGTAATTGCTAAAAGGAAAGATGGAATACCTCGTTTGTGTATTGCTTACAGGAAATTTAATAAAGTCATAGTAAAGGATAGGTTTCCACTTCCATTAACTGAAGATATTCTAGATCGAACAATCACATGAGTTTAGTACGATCAATCTTAAAAATGGGTTTTTCTATGTTGACGTAAACAGGGACAGTAGGAAGATATATCATTTGTAACACATGAATGTCAATATAATTTCAGTTTCTCAAGGTTCCTTTTGGACTCTACAATTCTCAACACAATTTTTTATGTTTAATTAATGATGGTATTGTTTTGTGGTATATGGATGTTGTAATAATCTTCTTGTCCTCTCTCAAAGAAGGAATCGAATGGCTTGAATGAGTCTTAAACCTTGCTAGTAAGTACAGACTAGAGATTAATTTCAAGAAATCTCGTTTTTTGAAGAAGCGAATCAAATTTTTGGGTCATGTTATTGAAGAAGGTAAAGTTTTTCTATTCCCTTTAAAATTGAAAGTGGTCCTTAATTTTCCAGAACCGATTAGTTTGAAAGAAGTTCAAAGTTTATTTGGTCTTGCCGGATATTTTCGCAAATTTATTCTAAATTTTTCCATAATTTCTCAACTATTAAGTGATCTCCTTAAGAAAGGTAATGACTTTCACTTTAGTGACAACGAAAGAAACACTTTCAATGTTCTGAAATAACATTTATGTGAAAAACCCGTACCCAGCACCAACCGTATCAGCACAGCGGTACTAAAATGCAAACTGATGCTAGTATCCATGGTAATGGTTGTATACCCATGCAAAAATTCTACGATTAATGCCTACATCCTGTTTATTACATGAATAAAAAGACATCTGATGCAGAAAATAAATTTACCAGTTATGAACTTAAGGTACTAGCTGTAATTCAAGCCTTGAAAAAATGTACACTTTATCTTTTAGGAAAACACTTCAAAATTATTACTGACTGTAATGCGTTCAAAATGATGATGAACAAGAAACACTTAAATACACAAACAGCATGTTAGGCATTGATGTTAGAAGATTTTGACTATGAAACAGAACACGAATGACACATGATGACACACTGAGCAGAGTCCCTGTTATGGTCATCACTCAAGATAGCTTCATTTTGAAAATATGAAATGTTCAAGAGCAAGATGATCACATCTGAGCTATCAAAGAAGTCTTAAAAGTTAAGCCTTATGATGACTATTGTGTTAAAGCTGATTTACTTTATAAATTTGTAGATGTTAACGAATTACCAGAATCAATGCAAACTGATATAATTAAGGACACACATCTTTGTGGACATTTCGCTTTTAAACAAACTGAAGACCTCTTCAAACAAGAATTTTATATACCTAAACTTAAAGATGAAATTGACAACTGTATTGCAAGGTGTTCCTTGCATATTAATTAATCATAAATGTGGCAAACAAGAAGGTATGCTGCATTCTATACCCAAACAAGATGTGCCATTTCATACATATCACATTGATCATTTAGGACCACTCCAGAGTACTCATTACAAGTATATTTACTTCGAAATATTTTCAAGATTATTGTCCAACCAACAGTATCTAGCACATTCAAATTACTACAGGACTGCCTCGTGCCAATGGACAAATTGAAATGAATTCTGTCATAATTTATGTTCTCTCCAAATTGTCAATTCAAAATCCGTCAAAATGGTATTCACACTTTGGTGAAATTCAGCAAGTGATCAATTCAACATACCAACGCAATATAAAAACAGCTCCATTCGAACTCATGTTTGGAAATGAAATGAAATCTGCTGAATCATGATAAAATTACAGAGCTGTTAAATGCAGAGAT
Source organism: Stegodyphus dumicola (assembly GCF_044657685.1). Classification (NCBI taxonomy): domain Eukaryota; kingdom Metazoa; phylum Arthropoda; class Arachnida; order Araneae; family Eresidae; genus Stegodyphus; species Stegodyphus dumicola. The sequence continues at coordinate 188,118,582 of NC_140769.1, read as the reverse complement.
CCAGTCAATATAGTATACAGTAGCTGTGTACATACATATATTGACCAAATCCTCTTGCATTTCTGTGATATTAAAATTTTTTTTCTGTTTGAGTATTCTTTATATTCTCATTTACTTAAAAAAAAAAAATATTGAATTTTTTTCCTTTTTTTGCAGTAAATATTTTATCATTCAAACCATATCACTGTTCATTTTTGTTCTTGCATTTTTCTGATAATAGCTTTCTTCCTTTTTTAAAAGTTTTACATTTGCCTTTAATTAAAAAAAAAAAAAAAAAAAAAAAAAAAAAAAAAACTTTTTTTATAACATTTTATGGTATTGCATTGCATCTTTCAGATGGCAGTATTAGTGCAGAGTTCTAGAGATTAAGTGAATTATGTGAAACACGTTGAAAGTTTTTGCCCCAAGCTAACAATCTATTGTTGAGGGAAAATGAAAAGAGATTTTTGAAGCTATGTATTTGTGAGTAGTGTGGATGTCATCAAACAAGGAACAAGGAAGGTTGTCAGCAATAACAATCCTCAGAGTCAAGAGGTTAAGGGTGCAGAATTTTTCTGACCAATATTGCAGTTGAAGTGTTTTTTTTTTTTTTTTTTTTTTTTTTTTTTTTTTAGACTTTGGGATTCTGATCACATTTCACCATTGTCTTCAAAGCATTAATTTATTTTCCTGCCTAATTTAATTTCATGCCTCTCATTTTTGGAGTTCAGTAAAATCTCAGCTCAACTCTGATTAGACACATGCATAAAATAAACTCATGTCTATAAATTAAGGATAATGCAAAATCAGGCAAAGGAAGTGTTAGAAGCAAAACAAATTTGACTTATTTGTAAAGCTTATTTATTAAACAAAAGGTAAACAGCAAAAAAAAGATACTATATGTTTGATATTATTAAAAAAATTAGCGGTTTTTTCTCCCTGGAGAAAATTACAAAAAAAAAAAAAAAAAAAAAAAAAACCTATTTACAACAAACCAATATTACATGGTTGGTATGATGGTTAATAACCAATATTACATGGTTGGTATGGGACTCCGTACAACGCCTAGGCACGCTGAGTATCAAATTATCGATCTGATCTTGGGGGATATTACACCACTCAAAAAGCAACGCTCTAAGTTCCAGTAGACATGTAGGAGGAGGTTGACGGGCTGCAACTCGTCGGCCAAGCATGTCCCACGCGTGCTCTACTGGATTCAAGTCCAGTGAGAATGCTGGCCAGTCCATACGGGTGATATCCTCCGATTGAAGGCATTCGCTTACGATGTTTGCATGGTGAGGACGGGCGTTGTCATCCATAAACACAAATTGTGCGCCCATTGCACCCCGAAACAAACGTACATGTTGTTCTAGAATGACGTCCCGATAGATTTCAATTGTCATGGTTCCAATTTGAACAGGCAGGCCAGTTCTGAAACCTTGGTTCAGTTCTTGGTGGTAACGGGTACCTGGAGCTCTCCATATGAAAGTCTGGCGAGAATCAGACTGCAAGCTAAACCTGGACTCGTCGGAAAACATCACACAAGTCTACTCATGCATATATGGATGTTGTAATAATCTTCTTGTCCTCTCTCAAAGAAGGAATCGAATGGCTTGAATGAGTCTTAAACCTTGCTAGTAAGTACAGACTAGAGATTAATTTCAAGAAATCTCGTTTTTTGAAGAAGCGAATCAAATTTTTGGGTCATGTTATTGAAGAAGGTAAAGTTTTTCTATTCCCTTTAAAATTGAAAGTGGTCCTTAATTTTCCAGAACCGATTAGTTTGAAAGAAGTTCAAAGTTTATTTGGTCTTGCCGGATATTTTCGCAAATTTATTCTAAATTTTTCCATAATTTCTCAACTATTAAGTGATCTCCTTAAGAAAGGTAATGACTTTCACTTTAGTGACAACGAAAGAAACACTTTCAATGTTCTGAAATACATTTATGTGAAAAACCCGTACCCAGCATCAACCGTATCAGCACAGCGGTACTAAAATGCAAACTGATGCTAGTATCCATGGTAATGGTTGTATACCCATGCAAAAATTCTATGATTAATGCCTACATCCTGTTTATTACATGAATAAAAAGACATCTGATGCAGAAAATAAATTTACCAGTTATGAACTTAAGGTACTAGCTGTAATTCAAGCCTTGAAAAAATGTACACTTTATCTTTTAGGAAAACACTTCAAAATTATTACTGACTGTAATGCGTTCAAAATGATGATGAACAAGAAACACTTAAATACACAAACAGCATGTTAGGCATTGATGTTAGAAGATTTTGACTATGAAACAGAACACGAATGACACATGAGAGCATGCAGTGTCCACAATGCATGCTCTCTACTCCAGGCTAACCACAGGCGACAGTGAGTTGCAGTAAGTGGAATGCATCTGACAGGTCTACGAGCATATAGACCAATCTGCCCTAAGCGTCTGTACACGGTCTGCCTTGAAATTGTCGTACAAGTGGCTGAAGAGAGCTGACGAGACAGGTCTGAGGCTGTGCTCCGCCTGTTTCTTTTGGCAGTAACTGCCAAATACCGGTCCTCATTCAGCATTGTAACTCTGGGGCGACCTGTGCTGTAACGTCTACTCACATTACCATCATCTTGGAATCGTTGCCAAAGCCTGGAGATGACACTCTGGGCAATTCCAAGTTCGTCTGATGCTTCCAGTTAGGTACGGCCACATTCCAGACGGCCGATAATTCTACCATGTAAAAAATCATCCAAATGCGTCCTTTGTGTCATAACTATTCGGTTATTGCCCTGAAATGCTTATAAAGCGCCTGTGAACAATTTTACTTCTTTGCCTGTATTCCTTATATATCACTCTCTTACACTCTCGTCATTGTGATGTACCATCGGTGTCATCTGGTTACTTCCTGAAATTTGCATATGATTCTTGAAGATGTGTGTAGTGATTTTACAGGTGATATATTTATTTTAGAGTTTGATTTCCGCGTGACTCCAAATTATCCTTAATTTATGGACATGAGTGTATATCTAATATAAATAATTACAAAAATGCCTTCAAAAAAATTAAACATTTATGAAAAATTTCAGAGAAAAGCTTTATAAGAAGCTTTTAGGTAATATTCTTATTTATCCTATATAATTATGAAAAGCTTCCATTGGGTATCGTAAGTTTTCAGGTAAATATTCACTGTTTATGTAAAATAGCTGTCTTAGCTATCTACTCCATTTATATTTTCCCTGATTTGGAAAGTGAGTGTCTAAATAGTTAAGATTCTTAAGAAAAAGATGCTAGAAATGTTAGCACAATCAACGCTTATTACAACGGCCTTTCTGTTACAATGACCAGTGCGAAAGGCCTATAAAGATGAGAGTCTATATTAGGTCAGTATTTGCAATAACTATCATTCATTATATGGTAGCATTTCTTCTATATGATAGAAAAAGTTCAAATATATTTTCATCATTACCTTATGAATCATACCCAATAAGATTTCATTATTAGTTAAAAAAATTAATTAAGCTAATTGACTTGGATATTTTTTTCTAAAATTATATACACAAAAAGTATTGAAATTAATTTGTATCAGAATAGTTATAAACTATTCAAATCTGACAACTGAAGAAAAAAAAAAAAAAAAAAATGTGAATTGCAAAAAAAAATTAACAGAAAGAAAGGAAGAAGATAGATTTTAATCTTTTTTTAAATTTTCTTCTGAACTGAACTTTTATCATGAGATATAACTAAATAAATTAGTTGTGTAACCACATTTCAAAACAAAAACTGGTGTGAAGTTTACAATGCCCAGAAGAAATAACAATTTTTACTTCAGCCACTTCATTCTTTTGTATTTACAAAAAAATTTGATATATAACTGCAATATAAAATCATTTCCTAAAACTGGGGATTTCAGTAAACCTCAGCAGTCCTAACTTAATGCACCTTTATTTTTGTTGCTTTTGATACGAGTTCACCTCAAGAAATTCAGAATTTGTTCTCGCAATAAATAAACCCATAGTTGAAGTTGGGTATATGCAATGCTGAATTCAGCTGTTTTATCTGCTTCCAAGGGCCCCTGTATGCATCATGAGGCAGATACAGGGCTCTTTAAAAACTTTAAAGAAAACCATTCTATTATATATATATCCGCCTTCTTTTACATTTAAACATATAAATGTACTTCAACAAGACATTCAAGGGCCCACTAAGCCTTCCTTTTTTACGCCACTGCCTATATAACATATAAATTCAGAAATTTTATAACAAGATTTTTTTTTGAAGCCATTTAGATGAATGAGCTTTCTTAGAAGAATAAAATGTCAAATTTTGCACTTATTTAAAAGTCCTTTTTTTTAGCAATTTCTCTCATTGTGCATTATTAGTGCAATAAAGCATCTGTTTTACAAATAAATTATTTCACGATTATTTGTCTGCTTCCAAGTACCCAAAGACTTCAAATTTTTGTTTTAATAATTATTTGATTTCATACTGGTGCTTTTTATTTATCGACATCATTTCAAAGGATTTGGTATACATAATTTTCTATATTTTTTTTAATTACAGAGATTTTTCAACTTTTAGCGCAAAGGGCGTTGGCCCAGAAGGGCTATTAATTTCACTTTGGCATTTTGCATTGATTCCCTATAAATGTCGGTTCACTCTTCAAATTATTGAAACCAAATATTAGAGCCCTGCATTATATTTAAAGAAATTAAATAATGAAGAATCTGCATGAATGTATGTATGTTTCTCATGCTGTGATAAAACAACAGTACCTAGAGACATCAAATTTTCAATAAGTTGTCCGCCATTAAAATATGGGCATCTGAAAGCCCGAACTTGGAATTTATTTTATTATTATTTCATATTTTGTAAAGTTTTAATGAATTTTTTATTAAGAAACTCAATGATTTCAAAGCGAGCAATGGCAACACTGCATGAAAAAAATTTTTATCTCTAGACTATGACTATGTATTGGAAATTCTAAAGATACGCTCATTTAAAAATTATTTTGCGATACTGCTGTTAAATTGAATTTTATGGTTTCAGTGCAAAGAACATAATATTTAATAAATAAAGGTAACACACAAAATGTTAAAAAAAAATTCCCCTTTGGGCATAATATAAAATCTAAAGGCCTTCAGATTTTTTTTAATACTTTTTTCCCCTGAAACTAAATTAATGTTAGCTTTCACTTCTTAAATTGCAATTCCCATATTTTGAAAATAAGAAGTTAATGGAAAACAATTTTACATTCAACAATCTTAGATCAAGCTTCAGAGAGAAATATTATTATTGTGATTTTTTTTAATTGTAATCACTTGCTTTAAATAAGAGCAAGAAAAAAATTACAACCTAGCAAAAATTTTTATAGCTTTTACACACTATTAAAATTTTTTTAATAGTATTGTTGCGTGCGTACGGGTTCGTTATGAAATGAATGCACAAGTCCGATGAAAAATGAACAAAAATTTATTATTATCACAACAAAAATGCTTAAATTTTCTCAAATTATCATGCAGTATTACAATATCTCACAGCAGTTATCTTTTAACTACTCAAATATCCAATAGAATGTAATTCAAAACAGCTAAAGAATGCTAATCTGCGAATTCGCTACAATCAACAAGAGCAGTTTTCTAAACAACAACAAACTAAGCAACTACTACAAACTGAGATGTTTTCCTCCTTTTATAAGATTTTAAAATCACGCGCTAGAATTTTCTAGTACTTTCTGGAAATCAAAAAGAGATATTTAATTATTTAACGCACGCGCTCTTGTATTTTTAATTTTTCCGGCTTAGCTTTCTTTTAATATTCGTCACGCGCTGCACTGCGCGAGAAATAAAACCATTTAATTTATAACTGAACTAACATTAGCTTTTTAAATACCAAATTCGTAACACTGCCCCCTTCCCAAGGACTGCACGTCCCGGGCAGTACAATCCCTGGACAGGAAGCTAAACTTACAACTGTGGCATAAACATTACATTACAATATCAAACAACATGAACAATAAATACAATAACTAACTTAAACAAATCAAATGCTATCAAATACTAAATACAAAACAAATACTAAATACAAATCAAATCAAATACACATTTAAAAACATAACGGACCATGGTCTGATACTATTTACAATTATTTACATTACGTACTATGGCCATAGTAATGAGCTAACCTGTCGTAATGAACAACTTGAGGTTTAGAGTTCGAAGACTTACGAATCCGAACCACGACGTCATTCAGCCTGTTTAGGACTGTGTACGGGCCATCCCAAGGTGACTGTAATTTCGGACAAAGTCCTTTCCGTCGAGTCGGATTCCACAACCACACCTTGTCTCCTTCGTGGAATTGATGTTCAGTAGCTCTTGTGTCGTATCGGGTCTTCATCTTCTCCGTCGCTAAGTTGACTCGCTCTCGTGCAAAGTTGTGCATCACTTCAAACCAGGCCTGGAGATCTTGAATATATTCCTCAGACGATGAAGGAGCATCTGGAGGGCGGCCAAACAATAGATCACAAGGCAGACGAAGGTCACAACCGAAGAGCATCTGTGACGGAGAATAGCCGGTAGTCTTGTGGACAGCACTGCGGTAAGCTAGTAAAAACAGCGATAATTTCTTGTCCCAGTCCTGCTGGTTTCTGGAAACCACTAATGAGAGGTTATTAAGGATGGTTCGATTGAACCTCTCTACCATGCCGTCCGACTGGGGATGTAATGGCGTCGTTTGGGTCTCGTCAATGCCGAGTAGTTTGCATAGTTCTTTGATTACTACCAAGGTAAAATTCCTTCCCTGATCGGAATGTAACTGAAGAGGCACTCCGAACCTGGAAATCCAGTGCTGTATCATCACCTCAGCTACTGTAACAGCCTCTTGATCAGGAATAGGATACGCTTCAGGCCACTTGGTGAAGTAATCAACAACAACGAGTATGTATTTGTTGCCATCAGCAGTTCATGGCAGAGGTCCCAGGATGTCAAAGGCGATACGTTCAAATGGTGCCCCTACGTTGTAACGTTGCAGCTTGCCTCGGCTGCGTCTCTTCGGTCCTTTCCGACCTGCACAGGCATCGCAAGATCGGCACCACTTTTGCACGTCATCCTTTGCATTATTCCAGTAAAAGTGCTCACGAACTCTCTGTAAGGTCTTCATTATTCCAAAGTGACCTCCTGTAGGGCTGTTATGTAGTTCTTTAAGGACATCAGGAATGCGGGATCTTGGAAGTATCAGCTGCCATCGGAACGTCTTCCCATCATCCGATTCGAATTTCTGGTATAAGACGTCGTTTCGAATGTGAAGTGAATCCCAGAGTGCCCAATATTGTTTGGTTGTAGGACTACAGATAGAAATGTCCTGCCAGGTAGGTTTTCTGTTTGACGACTCCATTAAATCAATTATGGGTTTAATGTTGCGGTCTTCCAGCTGGTCTTTCCTGACTTCATCATCACTCCACGGTTCTCGATCAGCCAATGTTGATGTTGTAATTTGTCTTGCGACCGGAGTCAGCAGCTCGTATTTCGCTTCCACCCTGGAACAATATCGGCAGTTTTCTTGGCAAGGTCTTCTAGACAGGGCGTCAGCGTTTCCGTTTGATGATCCCTTACGATGACGGATAGTGATGTCATATTCTTGGAGTCTCTGTATCCACCTGCCTACTTGACCCTCAGGATTCTTGAAATTTAAAAGTCAGGTCAATGATGCATGATCGGTGCGGAGCAGGAATTTTCTGCCGTATAGATAGTGATGGAACTGTTCTACAGCTTTAACTATGGCGAGCAACTCTTTCCTGGTGACACAATGATTCCTCTCCGGTTTAGACAGGCACTTGCTCCAGTAAGCTACTACACGTTCTTGGCCATCTATTTCTTGGGACAAAACAGCACCGACACTTTCATTGCTCGCGTCGGTGTCGAGAATAAATGGTCTATCGAGCTGAGGATACGTCAGGATTGGAGCAGATGTTAAAGCTTCCTTTAAGTTGTTAAATGCATCTTCGCATTCTTTTGTCCACAAGAATCTTTGCTTGCTCACTGTCAGCTTGTGAAGGGGTCTTGCGATGGAAGAAAAGTCCTTCACGAATCTTCTATAGTAGGTGCAAAGACCTAGGAAGCTTCTCAGCTGATGGACATTTTCGGGACGTTCCCAGGATTTAACCGCTGATACCTTTTCAGGATCCGTGCGCACACCTTCTGCAGAGATGACATGTCCCAGGTAAGTCACTTCCTTTCGGAACAATTTGCATTTAGCGGGACTCAGCTTCAGATTGGCTTCTTTCAGTTTCTGAAGCACCTTCCTAAGATTTTCTAAATGTTCTTCAAAACTCTTTCCGACGATGATGATGTCCAGGTATATCAGGCAGGCTTTGTAGGAAAGGCCTTTCAAAACAGTCTCCATAAGACGTTCGAATGTTGCCGGCGCATTACACAGTCCAAACGGCATCACCTTGAATTGCCAAAGCCCTCGTCCCGTAGTAAATGCCGTCTTTTCTCGGTCTTCAGGCTGTATTTCTACCTGCCAATACCCACTCTTTAAATCAAGCGTTGAGAACCACTTGCTTCCATAAAGAGTGTCTAGAATGTCGTCAATTCTAGGAAGAGGGTAACTGTCTTTCTTCATAACCTCATTCAACCGGCGATAGTCGACGCAAAATCTTGTTGAGCCGTTTTTCTTTCTGACTAGGACGATGGGAGATGCCCATGGACTTACTGAAGGCTCGATGACATCGCCTTCTTCCATATCTTTTAACAGTGTTCGCACCTCTTCCTGTTTAGCAAACGGTAGACGTCTTGGATGTTGCTTGATCGGGGAATGATCGCCGGTATCTATTCTATGTTGTGTCAAACTAGTTCGACCCACGTCAGAAGACGAGCGGGAGAAAACAACTTGAAGATCTTTAATGACGCGATCGGCAGCATTCCTCTCTTTATCGTTTAATTGCGCATTCTGCAATAACTCCGATGTAATGCTCTCTGAGGACACGGACTCTTGGATGTTACTCTTTCTTTCAACGCTGGTTACTGGAGTACATGCTGCAACCACTTCACCTTTCTTAATAATTCTCCCCTTCTCAGTTACATTGGCGACTCTCACCGGGATAACCGTTCTGGATAGGTCGACGAGTGTTGAGGCTACTAGTACTCCTTTTGGGCTATTACAGTTATTGGGATATTCTATGATGCCGTAGCGGAAATTTCTATTTTCGGCTATGGATCCAGGAAGTAAAAACTCGGTTCTTGCGGGTATTGTTATATCATCTTGAGCTATAATTTTGTGGATAGATTTAACTTCTTCGTCATTAACTCCAATTAACGCTATGTCCTCAGATGTAGAATGCAATTCGTTATTTTTAAAGTCCAAGGAAAAATTGTATTTCCTTAGAAAGTCCAATCCGAGTATGCAAGAATCAGTGATCTCTGCTACATATGCCGTGTGATGGCAAGCGGCATTTCCAAATGTGATGTTAACATTTACTTTTCCGTTGATGTCGATCTTCTCACCGGACACAGTCTGGAGGGTAACGCATGGCGGAGTCCAAATAAGTTTGCTTTCCAGTTGCTGAGCCAAATCTTTTCGGATGATGGTAACATTGGCTCCTGTATCTATAGTCATATTGCAGGGAACTCCATTAATATATCCTATTATGAAAAGTCCATTACTGCCGCCTCTCACTGCAGAAATCTGAAGCGCTTTGAACTGGGGCTTTTCATTATCTGGCAACCTCCGCCCCGCGAGATGGCCACTAATTAGTTTCCCTGCTGTTTGTTAGGAACGGTCTTAACATTCGTACCCTGGGGTGTTCTGCAGTTTCGTCGTATGTGTCCTTCAGCACCGCAGTTCCAGCACTTAGTGGTCGGTTTCTTCTCACCAATATTCCGTCTCAAGGCGTTCAGTTGTCTAGTTAAATCGTCTAGACGAGTGGTGACTTGATCCCCTGGCTCCTGAACTTGAGCAGCTCTGACTGGGTGGCAGTCTCGATGAGTGGCTTGCTGGGCTGCCTCGAATTTCATGGCGTACACTAGAGCGCTTTTTAAATCTTTTACATCCGCCATTCGTAGAGCTTTCTGTATTTCAGTATCCCGGATGCCGTCGATAAAGTATTGCAAGGACAGGATTTCCCTTGTTTCTGTCGGGCATTCTGAAAAGGCGAGATGGGACAGCCTTTCAACATCCATGGCGAGCTCCTGAAGTGTTTCGGTACGCTTCTGTTGACGAGATTTTAATTGGAGCCTGCTGTAGTCTTTTAAACACTTCTCCCCAAAGCGCAGCTCCAAGGCGCCGGACAGAGCTTCGAAATCTAACCTTTTGTTTTCGGGAAGAGTCTGAAGGATATCTGCTGTGTTGGCTCTTAAAGAAGCGGCGAGATGACAGGCCTTCGCTTGGGAATCCCATCCATTCGCATCTGCCACGATAGAAAATTGTGTCTTATACACCTGCGAGGAGGTCTTCCCATCATATGTGGATAGCTTCAGAGGTGGACGAGCAGGCATCGGCAAGAATTTAAAACCATCAGTATTGTTCCCTGCCGTCGCTACGAATTTCTTTAAAACATCCACTTCTTTGGCTACTGCAGAAACCCTATCATCAATTTGTTGTTCGATTTGGTGTTGGACGGCACAAACTCTTCCTTCAATTCGTTCCTCCACAGCAGAAACTCTCCCTTCTATATGTTCTTTTACAGAAGAAACTTTTTCTTCTATTTCTTCTTTCACCGAAGAAACTCTTTCTTCAATTTGATCTCTTACGGAAGAAACTTTTTTTTCAATTTGTCCAACTTTATTTTCAACTGTGTCAATTCTGCCTTCTATAGCTTCAAATTTATTTTCTATTATGCAGGTAATTTCTCTTTTCATTTCTTCTTGACCAGCTTGAACGGCTTTCATTTCGTCCTTAACGGATTCCTGGCCCAATTTCATTTCTTCCTTAACGGATTCCTGGCCCAATTTCATTTCTTCCTTAACGGAGTTGACGGCCCCTTCTATCTTTTCTTGGAAAGCAGCAAATGCAGTCATCATTTGCCTGAATTGTTCTTCCATCGCTCTTGTTATTGGCATTCAAATCCCACTTCTGACACCAAAAATTGTTGCGTGCGTATGGGTTCGTTATGAAATGAATGCACAAGTCCGATGAAAAATGAACAAAAATTTATTATTATCACAACAAAAATGCTTAAATTTTCTCAAATTATCATGCAGTATTACAATATCTCACAGTAGTTATCTTTTAACTACTCAAATATCCAATAGAACGTAATTCAAAACAGCTAAAGAACGCTAATCCGCGAATTCGCTACAATCAACAAGAGCAGTTTTCTAAACAACAACAAACTAAGCAACTACTACAAACTGAGATGTTTTCCTCCTTTTATAAGATTTTAAAATCATGCGCTAGAATTTTCTAGTACTTTCTGGAAATCAAAAAGAGATATTTAATTATTTAACGCACGCGCTCTTGTATTTTTAATTTTTCCGGCTTAGCTTTCTTTTAATATTCGTCACGCGCTGCACTGCGTGAGAAATAAAACCATTTAATTTATAACTGAACTAACATTAGCTTTTTAAATACCAAATTCGCAACAGTATTTAAAGAAAATTATTCTACAATAAAACAGAGAAAAATAGCTACTAGTAAACCAGAGTATCTTCAATACTAAAACAGATACTTGTATTTCCATGAAGTTTATATAACTGAGCATGTGAAAGTAACAGTTTTAGAATTTAAAATCTGTTTCATGCGAATTTATTTTCCCTTGACATCTTGATATTAAAAATTTATATTTTTTCTATCTACCTCTAAATCATTGCAACCATGAATCATCATACGAAAATTAAGTCAAAAATACTCACAGTATGAGCAGCTTTACTGAGATTTAAAAACTGTTCAAATGGAATAGTAAAACCACATCTGCGCCATTTGTCATACAAAGCTCGTTTCTCTGGATCTGTGAGTAGTTCCTTGGCTTTCTGAATTTTCTGGAACTGCATGACTAATAAAACAATATTGCATAAAAATTATAAAAAAGTTCTATTCCCGCATCTTAACAATAATGTAATAAACAGATTCTCACCTGCATTAGGATCATCAGGATTTTTGTCTGGGTGATACAGCAATGAAAGAACCTTGTATTCCGCTAAAATCTGATCGGCCTAAAAAGAACGTGTGCATAAAATATAGTTAGAAAGTATTTTACATGCTTTAAGGAATTTTAATATAAAAAAGCTGAGCTCTAGTGTAGATTAGGGACAATTTTTTTTTTTTTTTTTTTTTAATTTTGGGGATGAAACCTCACTTCTGGTTACCATTATAGTTTTAACTTTCTTTTAGCTTCCTGATTTTATTTAAATGAAAATAGATTGATGTGTACATGGACAAATTTAAGGCAGTGCGCAATGCCTAGTTTGTACAATTCTAGTTTTTTTTTTTTTTTTTTTTTTTTTTTTTTTTTTTTTTTTTTAAAGTGAAAACAGATCAATGTGTACATGAACACAGAGTTTGTGCAATTCTTTGACTTCTTATTTTGGTTTTCTATAGAGACCATCTTGAAATTGTGCCTTCCTGTCAACGATCTTGGTGTCAAAAAAGAATTGCCAAGAAACAAGGGGCAGCCAATTGTAAACTTTTACCAAAAGCTGAAGGGTACACCACGACTTCCTTGTACAGAATATTAGATTATACACATTTTTTCTTGCATTTAAACATACTATAATTTCATTAGAGATATATTTCTCATTCAATTAATTCAGTTCTCATCTCGCAACAAGGCATAAATGCATAAAAATTCAAAATATTTTTATTAAAAGTTGAAACATATAGAAAAATATAAAAACACTAAATACTGTTAAAACAATTTTTTTAAAAAATTTACAATTAAAATTACAGTTTCTACACAAAAACAAGCAAGTCGGCCAGCATGCAAGAAGGCAGATTTTTCAGTGCACAAAACTAAAAGTTTCCTTTTGGTCCCACTCGCAAAAAGACACCGAAGGTGCAGAAAGACTTAATTCACTATTCTACTACATTTCAAATCTAAACAAATATGGCTGCTATGATTAAAAAAATTAGGCCTAAACAACTTTTAATTGTTGATAAATCAAACAAATATGCATTATTTAAGAAAACTAAGTGTTCATATTAAATAAAATACATGATATAATTATTTATATGTGGATACTCAAGTATAAAAACATCTAAAAACAAAATAAGTTCACACAACTCATGAAAATATGAAACAAAAACTTCAACTCACTGACCAGAAAATTTACAATTTTTACACAAATTTACTTTTTTTTTTTCAGGCTAGTCATTTGGAGATTAATTTTTTTCATACCTAAGTGGTATTTGAATAAAATTACTTAAAATTCTCTAAATTATACAATACAGGTTGTAAATATGGATACTGTATAAGTTACTGTCCAAAAACAAAAAAAAAAAAAAAAAAAAAAGTAAAGTGTATATATTTAAAATGCACTAGGTGAATATGTTCTGGCTTCAAGTAACAATATGTTCTCCGCAATAGCCTTTTGTTTATTTCTCTTTTTCTTACACATTTCTTTTGTGCTTTGCAAAAGGCGTAATTCACTAGTTTTCACTTGTTGATCGTCTAATTTACATAGACATGCTTGACTACATGAACCAACTGACAGCCCAAGTTCCGCCATAATTTTTAATCTTCCCTGATTACCTTCATGGTACAGTATTGTGACGTCAAGCGTTGCTATTTCAGCAATTCTTCTTCCTGAACCAAGGATCTTGGGACACAATTTCCAAATCAAATTATTTAAAGATTCATTGCAGTTTTGTGTCTTCCCACCAAGACATCTTCGCAACAGTGTCAGTTGCGATAAATCATTAAATATTGGTTTAATAACATCCATAACACAAAAAGGATGTGTTGGTTTATGTCTGAATTCACTGACAGTTCCATTAGCTACAGCTTTCTGGTATTTACACCAAGTATTGGGACCTATTGGACAAAAAGTATGCAGCGGTTTGACATCAGTTGACCGTGTGTGAAAATTGATTGCCCATATTGCATTACGCATTTCTGCCAAAGAAGTTTTGTGTTCTCGAATTGCATTACCATACTAAACAGTCAATTTGTCAATTTGTGTATCAGTTAAGCGACCTTTTCCTCCAATAGATTTTCCATCTGCACATTTAATACCTTTCAGTTTCAATTTCTGAGCCGCGTTTCCATTCTCTTCTGAATATGGCCAACACATTCGATTTTAGAAACGGACACATCAGAACCATAGGGCTAGGCCTCCGTTATAGATTGAAAAGTCTTGGAATCTCCATTGCCTATGTATCCAATATACTTCACATCATGCTTCGTTTCTGACCGCTGGAAAATTCGAACCATACCGACGACCTCCATCTTACCCGCAGAACCACTGTGATTCATAAGACAATCTGCCTCATATTTCATTTGCCAGTTATCATACTCTGGTGTACCTTTCATGGAATTCCATGTATCACATGCCTTACAAAAAGATGAAAGAACCTCTGTGTCAAGAACTTTATCATTTTTGTCTCCAATAATGGTACACACACTTATTTGTGATGTGTGACCCCTGGTTTTCCATGAACAATCGCCGCTAATCACATTTGAAGAACCCATTAGCTGAACTTCTTCGCAAGCAGCATTTTTCATGGATTGTTGTACAACATTATTTGAGCACGACATAAACTTCTTTACTGTAGCATTATATGCTTTTTTCGATACTAGGTGTGGAAGATCCATGGTCCCACAAAATAGTTTCATTACTGAGTAGCCCATTCCAATTGTTCGCATGGCATAAGCATAACGTATGTTAATGTCAGCACAGTTTTTCTTCTTGCCAATAATTTTTTAACTTTTAAATGCACGCAGTTCTATACAATTTACACAATTTAAAGAAAATTTAGAACTTATTCCACACACAACTTCTTCTTTGAAAGTGACATCACTGCCACGTTTTGCAGCACAATTCCTTTTCGAAAAAAGAAATCATTACACTCAATTCCAAGATCCTAAAACCTTAAAATCATCATTAGTTTCATTTTCCAACTGCTTATTAGAAAGTTTTATTTTCTTTGCAGAAGCACTCACATTTAGTTGTGCAGTAGACGACTCGCAATGCTTTTGTGTGTGGATATTACCAGTAAATTTTCTCTTTTTATTTCTACTGCCAGATGATCATTTAAGTGTTAATCTACCTTCTATCCTATTCATATTAATCTTAGGAATGACTTTTCAATATAAATATTTAATTATATTATTAAATGAAGGTAAATATATCGAGAAATCTCTCATAGAATATAGAACACATTGTACAATTTGCAAGCAAAACAAACTGAATGAATAAGTGAAAGTTAAAGTAAATATATTGCTTTCTTCTAAAAAAAGCAGTGAGAATTAAATAATTATTAAATATATCTATTTCCAAGCCATTACAAGAAAAAAAAATGTTAGATTGCTTTTATAAACGAAATTTATCACCACTCTTCACGAGCGAGCGCAGCTGTAGATATCCAGCTGTCAAAAAAGGTAAACAAACACCTCGATCCTGACTTTTAAAAATTGGGCTTCAGTTCTTCCTCGATATCTTTCGTTCTAGTGGGAATTTTTTTAATGTGGTTTGTTTCAAAATGTTGCTATTAGTTAGCTCTTTAATATAAAACAATAAAAAAACTAATTTTTTTTACTCAAAAAGGGTACCTGACCCCTTAAAAAAAATAATGGATTAAATATTCCCTACCTCAGTACTTGAGAAAGCAATCCTGTTAACATTTGATTACATGATATTACAAGCATTTTTTTTAGATTTGTCCTACGAGCAGTTAAGATGACTGAATACTTAGGGCTGTTCCTAGGGTATTTATTGGCTGCCTATGTACTTTCCTAAGATTGCCTCCCCCCAAATTAAAAAAAAAAAAAAAAATGCTTAATGAACAATAAAAGTTTTATTTCATACTCACTAAGTACTTACATATATGACAAATTGCAAAAAAAGTACTTACAATGAATTAAAAATATTTAGGCATGGTATCACGAGAGTCCAACCGTCCCTGATTTTGGCCGCCCGCGTTATTTTATGTGCTGCATCCCCGCTAGGAACGATCCTGTGAATCAGGGCTGTGGAATTGGTAGCGAAAATGACTGACTCTGACTCCGGGAATTTTAGACTCCGACTCGACTCCCACATATACATAAACATATACACATGGGCTACAGCTTATTTTTTTAATATAAAAGCATTAAATGCTACAGGAAAAAAAATGATGGCACAGCAAATTATTTATATTAATTAGCATTTATCAAGAAATGGAAAAACTGGCATTAGTTGTTTCTAAGAAACAGTATAGCTTTGGCAAAATCTTCGTTGGAGGGCCATAGATCCGATCTGATAAACTTCAGAGCTGAGAAGTCTTTCCACACTAACCTGAGTAGGAGAAAGAGCTGTTACTGTTATGGCTACTCTTTTAACTTTCAGGATAGATTTTTTATAAGTTCTGAAAGAGGTGTCTTGCAAGCACAATCATATTTCTCTATTGCTTCAAAGGCCATGCAGAAACCTTGTTTGTATTTTATCATTTTTATATCTAAAGGCTCTTGTTTCTTTATTTTCATCCACTTTGCCTTAGCTATTTCAGTATTATCCAAAAATATTTCTCAAAATCTAATTCATCACTGGAAGAGGACGATAGAGACTCAATTGCAATGTCTGCAGTTTGACTGTTCTGATTTGAATTCTCCAGTTGTTCTGAGAATAATTTCATTCTTAATGAAAGTTCATATATGTCTTTCTTAGCCATTTTAATTTGTTCGTCATCCAAGAAAATCCATTGTTTCGGATCTACATATATTGAACCCAGCAAGATCTCATTGTCTAGCAAATTAGTTTCTCTTTTCTTCATTGAAGTAATGATTCCTTCTGCAATAAACCCTCCATTTCAGAAAGAACAAACACCCATTCTTCCATTCTCGCCTCCTGTCAATTCTTCAGCTTGCAGCTTTTTTGTGGCTATATACGGTGTAGAAAGAAGAGTTTCCATTTCTGCAAGATCATTCCACAGTCTTTCTCTATTAATGAAACATTAGAGTTATCTATATCTTCTAGAAAAGTTCTTAATTCTTACCAGTGAGATTTGTAACTAAATGAATCAGTTTAATCACTAATGGCAAATATCACATCCATCATCCTCCCTTATATTTATTTATCAATATGTCAATAAAATAGAAAATAACTTTTTATTATGTAGTCTATAAATAAAAATAATAACTCAGCTTGTCTTTTTTTTCTTTCAATTCATTTAAATTTCATTTCAAATTCAAACTGTCCAATAAAAACTGCAGTTGGAGTCGACCTGTTTTAGCGACTCCAGCTCCAACTCCTTTTACCGCAAAATCTGCTCGACTCCAAACTCCAGAGCCCTGCTGTGAATACTGGTAATTCTTGTCTCAAATCCTTTCAAATCCTGGTGAACGAGCTGGCTCTGCAAGGTTTTTTCTTTTGCTTTTGTGGTTCTTCGCATGTGTTTTGTGAATAGGAGTCAGTTTCCCCTATGACGTCCTTCCTCAGGCTGATAACCAATGTGCTTAGCCATATTTAAATACTAATCTAACCTTACCTTTCCTTCAAATTCTATACTCACATATCTTGTATCTGTTAAGATTTGTTCAAAGCAGGAATATGATCACCAAGCTTCTACCAATCTGGCAGGAGCATACTTAAAACATGTCAAAACCATACGATTTATAACAAAATCAATCATGTTTTCACCTTGCAAACCTTTATAAATGTTCCAAATTTTCTTATGGATCTTAATAACACTCTTAAGGACAACATTTGTTTCAGATTATTCATCTTATGTAGTCATGACCATGAAATAAACAAAACAGATGACATGAAAATACCTAATCCATAGATCCTTAATGACTGATACTTGACATAGTTTTTATGTTACATCTGTGAACTACACTGTCAGATTTGACTGAGTGAAGTTGCAACTAAATTTCAGAAGACTTCTTTGATAAAATTATGTTGTGAAAATTCAAAAGTGAAATTAAAATCAAAAGATAAATTGAACAGTAAATTCAAAAAACAAATGTTGTCCATAAATATATTATTATTTATTACTAAATAATTAATGATAAAATAAGCATTTGCATATATTTATTACATGAATTGTATATATTTATTATATGAATAATGTAATAAATATATGCAATTCATGTAATTCATATAAATATATGCATTTAAAATTATCTAACTTTGACTATATTCACAATTTTTATAACATTATTAATGTGGACTTGCTGGTTTTCATTCACATTACATATTGGGAATACCATGACAACAATCATGCAACTAGCCTATTTGCTTGGCTAATCAAACTACCAGACTTCAGTTGCTTTACTGTTTGGCTGTTGATGAGCTGCCAGCTGCAAAGCACTGAATAATAATATGTTCCTTTGCTCTTCGTATGAGTTACATGCATGAAAGTTAAGTTCTGAGAAGCAGAGAGTCTTAAAAAAATTAATATGCCAAATTTAAAACTTTTCCCGTTTCCTGGAAATCTCCTGGGACACTATGTCCCAATCATATTGTCAATTGGGACTATTTATCCCAATCGTCTAGGATATTACCCTTTCTCAGAAAGCAAAACTAAAATTTATGGTAATATTGTAGAGACATTAGGATTCTTTTGGAAGCAGGCAAGATGAATAATATACAACCGCCTTCGCCAAGAATCGAACCACGGACCTCTGAAATACCGGCTTAGCGTGCAGATCACTACACCATGAAGGTGGGAAAAATACCTTATAATATGTAATGTGAATATTACAAAACATAAATTCTGTCACATGCACTAGTTTACATACAACAGAAATTTTCAAATATGTTTCGTAAACACAAACATAATATATCAGCATGGAGTAATTTGATCACTGGTGGGACACATTAAACCACTGTTAAATACGATTGGGACAATATATTCCACAAAAAGAATTTATTCAAAATTTCTTAAATCTGACATTAAAAATGTTAAATTACTACTTAATAAGAACAATAAGAACTATTTCATACTAACTATGCCTTAAATATAATTGTACTTACTTATTGTAAAATTGAAAAAAAAAAAAAAACAGACAAATCAAAACTTCAGTTATCGGCATGCTCAAAAGCATAAGTGTGCCATATGCAATCTTAAAGTGTTGCCAGGTTTCTTTAATCATATATTTATTCCTTAATTCTTTAAAAAGACTGCAAACATAAAAATCCATTTAAAAGTGGGTTTTGTTTATCCAATAGAGTATGAAATCTAATCTGTGGGACGTATGTGCCCATTAGGGTTAAAGTGAATATGTTTTCTTTTTGTGCAATACACGTATATAAAATAAGTCACAGCAGAATATAATTTATTACTAAAAAACTTTTATGTAATCAGATAGTTGCAATTGAGTTTCTATTTATATTAGAATATTTGTAGATTTCATTTATGTGATAATAATGGATTTTCAATCATAGCTTTGCAAGTACAGGGTAATTATAATTAATGTCGCGATTGATTTCAAAATGCTCTAACTTTATAACTACACATCAGAATGACTTGACATTTTATCAGAACAATCCAAAAACTTTGCTTCGCGAAGGGAAAAAATAGTTCCAATATTTGTCGATAGATGGCGTTGTCAGTGTTCACATTGCTGTTGTGAATGTATAGCCAAAAGAAAACAGACTCCAAGAGTTTACGACAATTTTATTAACGAAAAGACAAGGATGCGTATTTACAAAGAAAGTAGCGATAGTGACATGAGAAGATTCACAAAACAAATACCTTATGGATGATTAATGCGTAAGTTGTTCAATATGCTCTCCTCCTTGTTCACCGGTCGCGGACACTTAGCCGATGGGACATTTAACTGACACCAGTTAGCCGACAAGACATTTAGCTGACAGGGACACTTAGCCGACATGGACACATAGCCGACAGGACATTTAGCTGACACGGACACTTAGCCAACAGGACATTTAGCCGACAAAGACAGTTAGCTGACAGGACATTTAGCCGACACGGACACTTAGCCGACAGGACACTTAGCCGACAGGACACTTAGCCGACACGGACAGTTAGCCGACATGACATTAGGTCGACAATGAGTCTCGCTCTTCCCAATGGTTTTAAATTTCTAATACTTTCACATTTCATTACTACTTTGCTCAACATATCACACTACATTCATTCCCATTCATTTTTCATTTTCTGTTTTTCATTTCATTTTTCATTTCATTCAAGCCATTTCGCTCCTCCCACTAATGAAATTTCCTTTTCCTGTCAGGAAGTAGAGTGATTCGCCCTACTCCTCGCCACACTGGAACTACTTTTTATCTAAAATGCCATTTACACCCTATACAATTACAGATTAGGCATCGCATATTTATTACAGGTTACTACAATTACAAGTTAGGCATCGCATATTTATTAATATGGGATAGTACTTCGGTACGGAAATTCATACCTCGTGGCTTGCGGCCAGAAGTAGGTTTGGTTTATGTAATTATGGCAAAGCCAGAGGGCTATCTGCCTAATGGGAGGGATAACTTCATGGAGGACTTTCTAAGGAAAACTGGCTCATATACATGTTACACATGGGGAAAACACCCATGCAGCTGCTGGGCCTAACAGAAATAGAGTGACCGTTATACTTAATATATATATAACCAGTCTCTTCCAATAAAATTGCCTTTTTAGGCTAGAACTTTATAAATGCATTCAGGAAAATAGACACCAAAAATTTCCCTATTACCATGTAGCTACAACAGAAACGAGAAAGAGAAGGAATGAAAGAGAAAAAAAAGTTAAAGTTAATGAAAACTGAAATGAAAATTTATACATTTTTAACATATATTGAGAAAGTTACATTTTATGAGAAAAACATGACACAATATAACATATTATATTGAAAATTACATTGCAACTTTCAAAACAGAGTACATAATATTATCAAGATACATGACTGATCTAATTAAATCTAGCTTTGATAGATGGCACCACATTACGGTGACTTTTCAGGATGTCTTGCTTTGCTCCGCCCTGCTTGGTGCTCCTACTTCTGCAGATTCCTCCGATTTCCCTTCGGAAATTTTCCAACATCCGGAATTTCATATCAGCAACGTTTTCGATATACACTGCTCGACATTGAAAATGCAACACCAAGGAGGAATGATCAGAAATTTATGCAAATTTTAGAGTAGACGCACGTCACTGAGTTAATGCGAATGATGTGAAATGTGCAGCTCTCCGACGCACGTGAAGTAAAATATAAGGGAAGGAACGTGCAGCATGGGCAATATTCATGTCGTTATTTCTGCCAGACGAATTATCGAAGAAAGTTGTTTTTTGTCCCGGAGGATATGTGTAATAGGAGAGAAATGCCAGGCTGCCGTTAACGAAGGCACTTCCAGCAGATAGACGATTTTACGAGGGGTATGGTGATTGGACTGAGAAGGGCGCGTTGATCCTTATGTCAAATCGCAGCTGATACCTACTTAGATGCGAGCATGGGGCATCGGCTATGGCGAACATGGTTGGAACAAGGAAATGCGGGAAGAAGGAGGGGTGCAGGTGCAACCAGAGTGACGTCAGCACGCGTGGATTGACGCATCTGCCGACAAGCTGTGGCGGTCCCGCAAGTCACTTGTACCACGATTCTGCAGCATGTGCAAAATACCCTGGATGTTCCCGTGTCGACCAGAACCATTTCCCATCGATTGAATGAACGTGGCCTGCATCCACGGCGTCCGATGGAGCGATGTGTATGAAAGAATGGCGAAATGTCGTGTTCTCAGATAAGTCACGCTTCTGTTTATCCAGTGACAGTCGCCGCATACGTGTGTAGAGTCAACATGGAGACAGGTCTAATCCGACAGTAACTGTGAAATGCCCCACCGCATGACAACGTTGTATAATGGTTTGCGGCGCTATTGCCTACGATTCCAGGTCACCTCTAGTTCGTATTCAGGGCACTATGACGGTCCAACAATACTTGGATAATGTACTGCAGCCGGTGGCAATCCCCTACCTTCAGAGGCTGCCTAATGCAATTTTTCAGCAGGATAACGTGCGACCACACAGTGCTCGCATCTGCCAATATGCTTTGCAAGGAATACAGATGCTTCCCTGGCCACCGTACTCTCCTGACCTGTCACCAATCAAACATGTGTGGGATGTGATTGGATGGCATTTGCAGACTCTGCCCCTGCCTCGTTCAAAAGACGAACTGTGGCAAATGGTTGAAAGGGAATGGAGAGCCATCCCTCAGGACACCATTCGCACTCTTATTGACTCTATGCCTAGACATGTTTCTTCAAGCATCACTGTCTGCGGTGGTACTACATCCTACCGAGCTGATGCCGTTCTCACTCTGTATTCTGACTATCATTTTGGAATAAAGATCACTTATTGCTGCTTGCTGTCTCTGTCTTTTTTCCAAATTTCATCACCTTCTGACCACTCCTTCTTGGTGTTGCATTTTCAATGTCGAGCAGTGTATGAAGAGTGAAAAATGTAGATTTTGAGGCTAAAGTGCAGAATCGCCCACTTATTTGTTTGGCGCTTTTTACAAGAGTTAGAAGAATTGGATTTTTGTCAATTTTCTTTGACTTCTTAAGTGAAAATAGGTTGATGTGTACATGGATAAAGTCAAGAGTGTGCGCAATGCTATTTTTGTGCAATTCTGGGATGTTTTTTTAAGTGAAAATAAGTCGACGTGTACATGGATACTGAGTATGTGCAATTATTAAAAACGTGCCAAGCAGTAGGCGATTCTGCACTTTCCTCGTTTTTAAGACTAGAATTCAGTTATGAATGAAATAAAACCTTAAAGAATACATTACTTCAAAATTAAACATAATGCACTAGTTTAGTGCTATAAACACTAAGTATTTTAAGAGAGAGGTGTGGTCAATAAAATGTTACAGAATTTTTATCTCAAGTATGGTGGCATGAACAGCCCATTATAGAGGTCAATAATTTATACCTTTGCTTGTCTTGATGCACTTTTTTTAATTGCTTCTAATAACAAAATAATATATATTTCGAAACTAACCCTTCACCACCATATGTTTCTATAAAAAGTATAATTTAAGAATAACAATTTTTATCGCATTATTTAGATTTTTCATGACGAGGAAAGGAAATTTTATTTGTGAGAGAAGCAAAATGATTTTGTAAAGAAAAGAATATAACACGATGTATTGAGTAAAATAGTAATGAAACGTAAAGGTATTAGAATTTTGAGGGCATTTGGAAGAGAGAGATTGGAAAATTAATACTGTTAAGTAAATAAGAAAAATTATTAACGATGTGAAAGTGTTCAAAAGAACCCAGTTGATTTAATGAAGAAGCTTTACGGACAATTTCTGAAGATCCCAAATGTAATTAAGTGACCACCGAACTTAGCTAAAAAAATTCTTTTTTCCTTTCAAAATTTAATTCATATTGCCTAACAAGAAATTTCAGCACTTTTTCAGTTTGGCCAATATATACCAAACAGCAGAATACATATCAAACAGTGCTAAATTAACACAATAATTAAAAGCACATATGAGATCTATAAGAATCTAAAAATGAATTTTACTGATAGGTGAAAAAATAACTTATATATAACCTTAAAGAATAGGATGATGGATTATGGAGAAGTCGAGAAATTTTGTAACTGATAGTAAGTTTAAATAATTATTGGGTATGTGCCAGTTACACATTAATGTCCGCTTAGTATCCTGTTGACTAAATGTCTTGACAGTTAAGTGTCCCATAGCTAAATGTCCTGACGGCTAACTCTCTGTGTCGGCCAAATCTCCTGACGACTAAGTGTCCTTGTCGTCTAAATGTCCTGTCGACTAACTGCTTGTGTTGGCTAAATGTCCTGTCGGCTAACTGTCTGTGTCGGCTAAATGTCCTGTCGGCTAAGTGTCTTGTCGGCTAACTGTCCGTGTCGGCTAAATGACCTGTCGGCTAAGTGACTGTGTCGGCTAAATGTCTTGTCGGCTAAGTGTCCGTATTGGCTAAGTGTATGCGTTATCTAAATGTCCTGTCGGCTAACTGGTGTCGGTTAAGTGTCCCGTCCGCTAAGTGGTTGTCGGCTAAGTGTCACGGACCCCTTGTTCACTGCTAATTGACAGATTGGAGGGTATCTGTGCTGGTGCTATGAACGTGGCGTGTGATGCTTGTCTCTAAGTGGGCCAGATTCGCAATCCACCCATCAGATATCCCCAAAGCTAAAAGCCACACAGGTTAGAGCATGTTGGCCACACTGTTGGAAAATGGCAGCTTATGATTCTATCAGATCCAAAATGAGTGATCAGCAGCAGCTTCACATGAGTAGTAATGTTCGGAGGAGTGCCATCTTGCATGAATTTAGTGTGATCCACACACTGATGTTGCTGAAGTGCCGGAAGGACATGGTTTTGCAAAAGTGCTTCATACTGCTTGCCAGTAACTGCACAGGTATGATCTTCTTGAAGAACGGACCGACACCACACAGTCACCTTTTCAGAGTGAAGAGCTATACACTGACTACCAATAAGTATTTGGACACCTGTGATAGAAAAGAAAAACTAACTTTATTCAAAATCAATAGTTGGTAGAGCCTCCACGAGAGGTAATTACAGCGTGGACCCTCCGGGGCATACTTTTCACAAGTCTTTGTATGACAGCTAGTCGTATTTTCTTCCCCTCGGCTTGGAGAAGAAATAGAAGTTTCTTCACCGATTTTGCACGGGTAGTGCACCTCTGAATTCGGCGATGCAACAAGTCCCAGAGGTTCTCGATAGGGTTCAGGTCTGGACTCTGGGCAGGCCAGTCCATTCGATGAACTCCATTGGCACCATACCAAGCCTTGGTTAACGTCGAAACATGACAACTGGCATTGTTGTCCTGAAAGTAACAGGGGTCCAACTCATAAAACTGCCACAACGTAGGAAGCACATTGTCATCCAAAATAGTGCACTAGGCATCGGAGTTGAGCTTACCATGAATGGGGACCAAGGGTCCCAGCCCATACCAGGAGAAACACCTCCAGACCATAATTCCACCTCCACCGAATTTGACTGTTGGCACAATGCATTCTGGCAGGAGACGTTCTCCAGGTAGACGCCAGACCCAGACCCTACCATCCGAACGGTAAAGGGTGAACCTTGATTCGTCACTCCAAAGAATCCATTTCCACTGATCTACGGTCCAATTTCGATGTGCTTTGCACCACATTAACCAAGCAGCGTGGTTAAACTTTGTGATCAAAGGCTTAGGGGCAGCAGCACGACCATGAAAACCTAGCAGATGTGCTTCCTTACGGATGGTATTCATTGAAACAATATTCCCGGATGCCTGTTGAAACTCCTTGCGAATGAGGGCCATTGGTTGGGTGCAGTTCTTCCGAATTTCTTTGGACAGCACTCGTCGGTCTCTATCTCCCAGTTTCGTTGGTCTGCCGATTCAGAGCACATTCCGACAATCACTGCTCACCTTCCACTTCTTAATCACAGAGGCCACTGTCAATTTTGGGTACTTCAGGTCGCTAGATATGTCCCTTAAGGATCGGTCACATTTGTGATACCCGATAATTATACCTTTCTCGAAATTAGAGCTCCAAATTGCGAGGCATCTTGCATGCAACAAAAGCCGATGCTTTCTCCTACACGATATATACCGGCAGAGTCCGTGACGTACCTGAGGACTGCAGATATCATCATTTGCATAGGTATCCAAATACTTATTGGTAGTCAGTGTAGCGGGAACGGATTCTCGGTCGCCCATATCCGCAATTTTGTGTAGTTACAAAACCTTGAAAGTGGAAATGAGCTTCGTCAGACCACAGAATGCTCCAAGGCCATTCATTATCCACTTCCATTAAGGCAAGAAATTGTATTGCAAATGATTCATGTGTTTCCCGGTCAGTAGGATTAAATTTATCTATCATTTTCCACAGGCCATTATGTGGTCATTGGGCTGGATTTTATGCCTTTTAATGCCTGGAACTTCCTGATAGCTGTTAATGCACAGTCACCATTCTGATAGGAAAGCTTCACAAGAACATGATCCTTCTTCGTTAGAGCCATGATGAAGCACTCGGGCAAAATGCTATGTGTGTCGTTAGATTTCTGCATTTTTAAAACTTTCATCTTTAACAATGTGATAAATGTTGCATTTTCGTGATCATTAACTGCATTTATATAAAGATGATATTTTCAAACATATATAAACATTACTAAGGATAACTGTTCAAATTAATGGTAAAAACTAAAAAAGAGAAGTATAAAAGTTAATAATGCTGGAGTTATATATCATAATCTAAAATACTAAGAAGAAAAATAGTATGTAGATTTACTTAATCACAACAATTTATTCTATGTGTTCGGTTTACCTTTTCAAAGCAAATGCTACACTTTGCCTTACACGATTTTCACCCAGCAGAACTTTTTTCCTTATATTGGGCTGAAGAGGGAATTTTTGGAAAGTGCCTTTTGAAGCCATTTCCCTCTTGGCATCAAAAAATTCCTCCCGATGATATGGCAATTTTCCGCGATTCAAGATAGCGGAAAAAATTGCGCCAAGTGCCACTTATCTGAGATTTCCCTGCCATGCATACACTTGGATAGAAAAATAAATACTTTTTGGCTACATCATAAGCTGCCACATAAATTCTTTTTCGTGTCATGGTGCATTGCCTCATGAATACTTTTATTCAGCTTTTTGGTGGGGGTGCAGATAATCAGGAAGAACCAAGATGACTATACTAGGTAAAAATTCCTTTTGAAATTTTTCCTACTGAAAAAGAAATTGGAGTTAGAGTATAGATTGAAGGGTGCCCCTTGTATTATCGCAAAGTTGTTGTTTCATTAATTGCCAAACTGTTGTTTCATTTATCGCCAGGTTGTTGTTTCATTTATGGTAACCTGAGTAGTTGAATGTTATGAAAACCCTATTATGAAGTAATCTGTTGTGTGGTTAAGGTAAAATTTAAATGATGCTAAAGATTTGTAAGGGCTTGTGGTGTTGTGTTGGTTAGGAAATAGTACATTGCTTGTTTTGTGGTTTAGCAGAGTTCATACACATTTTTTCAGATGGAAATTAAGTACTTTTAAGGACCATTAATGAAAAAAATTAAGGACCTATGAGCAAATGGGAACTGAATAAATTCAATTAAAAATATTATCAATGCCTGAATTTCACTATTGTAATACCATCCTAAAATTAAAATAGATCCCTAAATAGTATGCATTATTACTAAACATTAATTAAATAGCATAATTATTAATAAATTTGAGAATAAAATAAACTTTACGCAATTTATCAAGCATTAAATACTTGACACTGAATAGTTGGACATATTTGAAAGAAGGTAAGTGACATTTACATTTTACTAACAGTTAGCTTTATGTTGATTTTTTGGTACTTTTCTGTTTTGCCGACACAACCAATAAAGTCGCCAATAATGGTACAACTCATGCCAAACGGAATATTCTCGCTGGTAACCTTTTACGCCTCATTTTCAAAACAAGTTGCAGCCATTTCTTATAATATTGATTGTTTCTTTCAATACTGGCATACAATTACATAGAATTTTTATCAGATAGTACAATTTTATGCCTTAAGGCTATTCGCGGTAGTTAAGTCAATTAGGATGAAATCACACCGCTCACTCGAAGCCGAAAATATAGAAAAGGCAAAGTCAAGGGTTAAATTCATCAATTCTAATTATAATACACTAGCGAAGTAAAGTACTGTGGTTTTACATAATTTCTGAATAAAATATTCGTATGAATTGAAATAATTCTTGCATTCCAAATTAAGATTCAACTTGAAATTAATGTAGATAATTACTGGGAGAATTAGATTTTTGTAGCGTAGTTTACTTGAGATGAGATCACTTGGGATCACGTGATACGAAACGGAGAATCAGCTTGTTGAACCATGAAAACATAATAAATTCTTAAATTAATGTTTTTTACAAATTTATTGTCTTTATTTATTGGCTTTTTACAAAATTTTAAAGGATATTAAAATGTTTATGCCTTCAAAATAAAAATTTCTTAGAACTAACATTAGTTAACATTTTTTATGTGTATATTGTATGTTGTCGCCAATAAAGTCTGCTTGGCGAGATTTGCGCCGGCGAAACGGAAAAGTACCGATTTTTTTTTTATGTCTCATTTTGTCACATACTTAGTCAGTCTAGAGGTTTAATAAATAGCACATAGATTTTATGCCAAACAGCATAGGTTAAAATGAGAAGTAAGATCATAATCAGTATGATTCATAACAAAAGACTGGATGTTATCACTGCTGCTGCTTGTCTAAAGAGAGACCTGCTGATTAGAACAAACCTGAAAGGCACGGTTGAAACCTGATGTAGGCACGGTTGGCAAATGTTAAAAGTTAGTCAGACACTGTTTGATGCAATTAGTATCATAGCTTTGGGTGCATGATTCTGGGAAATTTTGAATCTGGGATGTTTTGTAAGCATTTTGTGGTGTGTGTTGGTTTTATTGTTTAGACGGTAGAATGGCTGAATGTAGTAAGATTAATTTGAAGTTTCTGTACGATTTGGAATGATAGGGGAAAAGAGCGTTAATTGACTGGTGTGTAAATGAAAGTTTACTTAGTAGCCATTATAAGTGTCCTGTATGTAGAAAGGATATGCGTCTAGTCGAACATAAAAACCGTTTAGATGGATTTGAATGGGTTTGTAGTAAGAAAGGTTCAGATGTGGCGATGCCGATAAACGGATTTGAGTTCAGATAATTTTAGGAAGTTTTTGAATGCTGTTAAGGAATTTTGTGTGCCACAGACTAAAGTCGAAGGAACTTCTAAATAGGGTATGTCGATATTTCCTTTTTGTAGAGCTTAAATGTATGTTGTAATGTAATGTTTTGTAACAACAACACTCAACAAAATATTTATCCGTCATTTTAATTAAAGCCTTCCCAAACATTTTGGTTAATTTATATAGAATTCCTACTATTTAATCATCTTTTCCAACATATAGAAATTTATCTCAATATGCAAACCAGTGCTTTTGCTAGTTTTTGTGTGCTTTATCTCCTGACTTGTCAATCTCTCCACAATGTACCTATGATGGTTTACTTGAGCTGGTAAAAGTTAAATAGTCCAACCCCCCCCCCCACATATGTGAAGCAAATTATTGCTATGTCTAAACTACAATATCAGACAAAGGTTTAAATAAGACTCTTATTTAAAAAAAAAAACTTAAAACATAAAGGCATGTTCTGATGCTAACAAAATCAATTACAGGTTACAGTGACGTAATTAAACAAGAACAGCGAAATTCAAACTAAAAATGTGGACCAGTGGTCAAAGATGATACAATTTAATTTTAATTTAATCTGGCTCAGTAACTCTATCATATGATGGAAATAGAAATGGAAATTACAGTAAAGTCTGAAATCGTAAACAATTAGGTAATTTACATAATATTAACTGCACATATCTTTGAAGAATAGTTTTGTTTATGTATTCAGTTTCTTTCTTCAATATGTTTCCTTTTCATTTTAGAATTTTGGGATTTAATTAAGGATTTCTTTTATTCTAAAAAACACTAAATGCATTTAGAATGTATAGAAAAAGGTGGCGGCTAATTTTATTTCTTTAGTTATATGAATATTCAGAAGAAATATGAAATATATATGGTAATGGCCGGTTACAGAGCTGGTGTGGAAGAATTTTTAGAATTTAGTGACACACGGGACAAAATCTAGAAATGGCAAAACATTTAGAATCCACAGCTGGGGTTGGAAGCAGAATTTAGAAAGGCACTGGGCAGCAGAATTTACAACCCACAGAGATTGCATCATGTGGGAAAATGCCTAGTGCCCTCTGTGTATGATGCATTAAGACATATTAGACCAATCTTTTATATTTTAAGTTTTTAATTTCTTTATTAATAGAAAAATCTCTTTCTATAATGACTGCCCATGTGGTAATATTTGATATTTACCATATTTATGCCTAGTGAAAAGTAGAGAAAATAAAGGGAAGCTAAATATGTTAAGAATAAGATTCTACTATCAGAAGTAAAATATTCAAATATTATGTTTCCATTGTTCTTCCAGATGTTCTCCAAAAAGTAAGAAATTCATTGCAAACTTTCTGTAAAATGCATCTATTACGTGTTGGCATTTTTTCATTTCATGACATAGTTTTCGAATATTCTAGAGTCGTGGGCCTATAAATCTTGCTTTCTAATCCTTCTAAACTTTCTAAGCTGCAATGCTTAAATCCTAAAGAAAAATTACACCTACCAATTGTGTAACAGCAAAAAGTCAGAAATATTTTTTTTGGGGGAAAAGCGTAAAATTAATTTTATAGAGAAAACTGATGCATAGTCTGAGACAATTAAATGGGAAAACCTCTTACTATGAAAAAATTAAAGAGAAGACATTTTTAATTACATAGCTAATTTTGCTTTTGCTAAGAACTGTTTCATAAATTGTGCTTTATAGCATTATACCTTGTTTATTTTTCAGATTCAAAATATTGTATAATAAGTTGCCAAAGTGAAACTTTATATTATCAATGCTACGATATTTTAAAGAAAAGATCAAAAAATTCTCAGATCTCGGAATCAAATATTTTCTATAGAAACTGATCTTAAAATCGCCAAAATGTTGGTAAGTCGCCAAATTTAAAACCATTTAATAAAAAAATTCACATCTCCAAAGCGAAAAGTTGTTTAAGAGCTCTTTATTAGAAAAAATGAATTTTGAAATGTTTCACTTATTGCTTAGAAACTTGAATATCCCATCATTTATATTAGAAACAGAAACAAATTATAACCCATTCAAATATAACCATACAGTGTCTCACAAAAGTGATGGGACACTTGTGCTTTACAAAAGGAAACTGTAATAAAATTAATTGAAAAATCATGTAGAAATTTTTTGTGGGTGTGTTTCATACTTAAATTTAGTAACAATTTTTACATAACATACATTTTCTCAAAATATTAAAATATTAATTTAATAAAAATACAATTGTTTAGAACGGAGCAAAAAATGGCTCACATAAGTGATAGGACACTACGTACCATGCAACAAAAATCATCTGAAGTAAGCAATAAAAATATCTTTTGGGGTATTTATTTTTATTCAAAAGCAATTGGCAATAATTTATAAAATCATCTGCAGTATTTCTCTCTAGTTTGTTTTGGAATTTTTGTGTTTTTTAGCTCTGTGCAGCCATGAATGCTAAACGAAAAGAAAATTTGCCTGAAATTCGAAAATTAGTTATTAATTTGCATATTGAACGTGGAAAATCTATTAGAGAAACTGCTGAAACAGTTAACTTCAGTCATTCAACAGTTTTCAATATCATTAAATGATATAAAAAGAATCATATGATTCAGGATAAAAGAAGACCTGGCCGACCATCAAAGCTATCCAATGGAATAAAGCGAATTACCGTTCGAAATATTTAAAAAAAATCCAAGAATGAGTGCTCCTAAAGTTACTGCTGATTTACATGAATTATATGGAGTAATTGTTAATTCTGAGACTATTAGAAGAGTAATTCGATCTACTGGATATCACGGTAGAGCAGCCAGGAAAAAATTCTTCGTAAGTGAAAAGAATAGAAAACTCAGACTGGCTTTCGCAAAATCCAACATCAAAATAAGAATTCTGATCACTGGATTGAAGTTATATTTACTGATGAGAGTAAATTTAATATATTTGGTTCTGACGGTAGAATCTTGGTGTGGAGAAAACCCAGGGAAAAATTTCGCAAACAGAACTTGGTGCCAACAGTAAAACATCGTAGAGGAGGAGTTATGGTATGGGGGTGTATGTCGTCCACTGGAGTTGGTAATCTTGTTTTTATTGACAGTATAATGGATCAGTACAAGTATATTGACATTTTAAATAAAAATTTGAAATCTTCAGCACGAAAATTAAACCTTCATAACGATTTTAAATTCTACCAGTACAATGACCCCAAGCACACTGCTCTGAACGTTAGACTCTGGCTGCTGTATAACTGTCCTGAAATAATATAAACACCACCACAATCTCCAGACTTAAATCTAGAGAATATTTGGCAAGAATTCGAATCAAGAATTCGCAAACACACCATTTCTTCAAAACATCAATTAAAATCGGTGCTTCAAGAAGAATGGGGTAAAATCACTTCAGAAATCACAAAAAAAAAATTAGTCGAACCCATCCCAAGAAGATTAAATCGTGTTTTAAAAGTAAAAGGAAATCCAAGAAAATATTAAAACCTTTTAAAAAGTAAAATTTTTGGATAAATATTTGATAGAAAAGTAAGTGTCCCATCACTTATGTGAGCCATTTTTTGCTCCGTTCTAAACAATTGTATTTTTATTAAATTAATATTTTAATATTTTGAGAAAATGTATGTTATGTAATAATTGTTACTAAATTTAAGTATGAAACACACCCACAAAAAATTTTACATGTTTTTTTTAATTTATTTTATTGCAGTTTCCTTTTGTAAAGCACAAGTGTCCCATCACTTTTGTGAGACACTGTATATGTCTGTGGATCACCAAAAATATTCCTCCAAAATGCTAATTCACACTCAAAATGGCAGTCATAAAAACAGGCAGAAAATTCAGATGATTAAATTTAAGGACCTTCTGCTGATTTTGCCCAAATTAAGGACTTTTAAGGTCCAAAAATCGATTCCAAAATATCTAAGGACTTTTAAGAACTCTTAAGGACTGTACAAACCATATTTAGATGGTAGAATGGCTGAATATGGCAAGATTAATTTGAAGTTTCTGTATGATTTGGAACAAAAGGGAAAAACAGCATTAATTGACTGGTGTGAAAATGAAGGTTTACTTAATAGCCATTATAAGTGTCCTGCTTGTAGGAAGAGGTTAGTCAATATTGTAGGGTGATCCATGGATTACCACCAAGTTGTTGTTTCATTTATGGTAACCTGAGCAGTTGAATGTTATGGAAATCATATTATGATGTGATTGGTTGCATGATTACAGTGAATTTGATTGATGGGAAAATATTTTTAAGGGCTTATTTATGTATTGGATGTTGGTCAGGAAGTATGCTGCTTATTTTGGACTTTATATGGTAAAATGCCTGTTGAGAAGATAACTTTGAAGTTTCTGTAAAATTTGGAATGAAAGAGAAGAAAAGCCGTAATTGACTGATGTGTAAATGAAGGTTTACTAGTAGCCATTGTAAGTATCTTGTCTGTACGAAAGAAATGCACATGGTCGAACGTTAAGATCTTTCAGATGGCTTTGTTGCAAGAAAGGGCATGGAAAAAATACCACCGACGGTCCGGCACTACAGAGGATAATTTTTACTCTTATTTTTGTGAATTTATGTGGTGACATCAGTATGCATATTCTAATTCAGATAATTTTAGTTTTTGGATGCTTTTAAGGAATTTTGTGTGCCACATAAATTTCTAAATACGGTTTAAGTGGATATTTCCTTTGTGTAGTGCCTAGATGCAATATGATGTATTTATTTTTCTATATTACTTCATTGTTTGATTTAAAATGCTGTTAATTAAGATTATATATTTTTTATTTGGCTCTAGAGTAGAATTGGGTGCTCTTTTGATTTCTAAGTGAAAATAGATCGATGTGTACATGGATAAAGTCAAGGAAGTGCACAATGCTGAGTTTGTGCAATTCTCTGATGTTTTTATTAAGTGAAAATACATTAATGTGTACTGGACACCGAGCTTGTGTAATTCTTTGACTTGTTATTTTAGTTTTGTGTAGCGGCCATCTTGAAAATTGTGCCTTGCTAGCTAATCGCCAAATTTCGCCAAGGGCACCCCAATATTTTTACCAAGAAATATTTAGTATAATCTCGTTCATCTGCAGTAATAAAACAGCTCCCGTAAGACTCAAAAATGAGAAGCATAATAAATGGAAAACTAATGATCAATAGGAAATATTCACTACTTGGGCAGGAAACAAAGTTCTAAAGCGTTGCTTTTTTAACAATATACTCGAAACTGAATTTTGCCTCATATGTCATCTACACTATCAAAGTTTACGATACTTGACCTCATAAATTGAAGTAATATTTGTAATCACTAACTTTGAGCCTGAAGTTAGAAAACTCACAAATTAGCATGGGCCTGAAAGATTGCACCCAACATATATTTTTCTTATGTTAAATACATTGTGTATACCATAAAAGGATCTGCTGGTTCATACATGCATTACAGGTATAGTTTAAGAACCTAAATGATACATTAATATATATCATAAATGTAATGGATTGCATATTTCATAAAATTCTGTATTGCTGAAAATTTTGCCCCTAAGTAATTACTGTATATCTGAAAGCAAATACTTTTGTTTCTAACTTGCGTGGTAAATACTACACAAGCTATTTAAAGTTGTTTTAATGGTCACCGAAATTAATCACGCGTCAGAAAAGGTGGCAGAATATAAAGAACAATAAGAATCAATGGGTTAGATCCCGACCGACAACAATAATACTAGCTGGTAAAGAATACTGAGACTTACAAGTTAGCTAAAGTATTAAGTGACACACTTACAGTAGATGACTCATTACAGCCTAATATACTATAATAATCTTCGTTTGCGCATTTTTTATAATTTAAAATGTCATCCATTTGTTTTACCTAATCCTATTTCAAATTCATTGAAATCAACCACTTGCAATATGATATTTCCATACACTGACTGTCTAGGCTTCCACTTGTTGAAAAGCATCTGCAATTCATGTATCCGAATTGTTTCGTGCAATCTCAAATGGTAGAAGTTTCAGAATCTTAAATAGTAATATTTTTAAAAGCTTGAGCAGATAAGCAATTTTAAAATATGTTTGTCAATGATTTTTTTTCTCCACAACCTCCGTCCAACCATATTTTCAAAGTAAAAATATATTTAGTTGGCATCATTTTTCTAACTGCGTGATTGGCATCGATTGTTAGCCAAAATTTGTAAACACGGAATTTGATATTTTCATGATGCGCTTTCTGCTCACTTATCGTTTTATAATAACATTTTTTTGTGTGATTGATCCACATTTAAGACTAAAGATGTAAACATTTATTACTCTTTTATACACATTTATTACTATACATGTGTATCTTGTTCAGTGTTATTCCAGTGCATGATGAGTGAATAATTTTTATAATTTGAAAATATGTCAGCTATTAAAAGGCAAAAACGCGAAAACAATGCTAGTATCGAAGAAATGTATCAAAATAAAAATTTTATTCCACCAAAAGAAAAAAATTTAGAAACCATCTTTGAAGAGCCAAGAGAATCAAAAGATGGAGCACCAATTCTAACTTCTGTAAGAAAATATAGACGATATTTGCAGTTCGATCCTACTCAAGGCAAAATTCAGAAACGCAAGATAAAAGCTAAAAGATGTTCCAAAAAATTACATATTAATACAAGAACGAGGTCAGCTAAAAAAACGGAACAGTGTAAAGATATTTCTTCGTATATACTGGATGCTTTAGGCGATTCGTCTAGTGATGGCGACTTAGATATAAATAATTGTAAAAATGGGATCGCTGAGAAAAGCGAAACTTCTATGACTTTAGAAAATATAAATGCATTTCCGAAATTAATTGGTAGTTTTGAAACGTTTGTGGCATCCAAAAGTACATCTTCGGAGCCTGTTCATAAAGAGAGTGTGCATATTTCTAATAAATGCATCGGAACTGAGACATCCGGTGACAAAGTCGAATCTTTAAAAGCATGTCAGTCAGAGGAGGAATTATTCGCAAAATCTAAGTCATCTGAAAATAGCCAAAATGAAATAGTGTTAGCAAATACTGAAATGACACAAGAATCTGATTCGCCCAAAAAATCATGCATTGTTACATAACGTTATGAACTTTATTTTTTTAATATAGTGTTTCAGTATATATATACACATTCGATGCTATTAAAACTAAAATAATATTTTATTTAATAGTAATTTCTTCAAATTTAAAATTTGAATTTGTAGATATATTGTAAAAATTCACTAGCATAAAAATATTTTTTAGTCGTTTAAAATAACTTACATTTGAAAGCTTTTATTTTCACTTGTTAACTGTAAAATAAGTACAACAATTTGTCAGCATGCAATACGAGTTTTAAATTCTCAGAGATATACATATAAATTTTTATATTGTGTTGTGTATATCTTAATTCTATATGTTTTAAGCATAGCTGAGTTATAGAAAAGATAATATGTGCATTTCAATTTTGTGGTATTAAATTGATGTTGTTATAAAGTAGAAAAATAGTGGTTTTAAAATTTTAAATGTATGAAGATGAGGTGCAGAATATGTACAGGTTGTGTGAATGTATAATATAAACACAGTAACTGTTATAAACTTTTAGGGTCCAGAGTTATGTACATGACAAATATAATCTTTCAGTTAATTTATATCCTTTGACAAACAAATTGGCAACTTTTGACACATGAAAAAAATTATGTATTCTTAATAATGTTTCAGAATATAGGGCTTTAGGAATCTTTCAGACCAATCCTTGAGGTATGCTACTTGTACGTTACTCAAGAACTTATCTCTAGTACTAAGATCATGTATGGGGGGAAGTGCAGAATTACCTACTGCATTGCACGTTTTTTAAAATTGCCAACTTGAAAATAACAAGCCAAAGAATTGCACAAGCTCGGTATCCATGTACATATTGACCTGTTTTTACTTTAAAAAAAAATCAGAGAATTGCACAAACTTGGCATTGTGCACTCCCTTGACATTGTCCATCGATACATGCCATATAAGTGGGCGATTCTGTATTTTATCCCATGTATGGAACAAACTTCCTTATACATTAAAAACTTATCTTGCTGCATAATATTCTTAAAGTCAACAAATTGACCAAACTGATCTGCAAATAACTTGCTATAACATTACATAAAAGAAACCTTTCAGTGATTAACACCATGAAATTTTGCACAGAGAGTATTCATATAACATAAGCTTTGTATATAGCGAACATCTAGAAACATTTTCACGATAAAATGAAACCTTAGTGCTCTTGTTATGAGAAATCATTATGAATATGAAGCAGATTATTTCAAAGTTTGGTAAATATATATTTTAGGGTGCCTCATGGCGAAAATTGGTGATTGGCCAGCAAGGCATAATTTCAAGATGGCCACTACACAAAACCAAAATAACAAGTCAAAGAATTATACAAACTCGATGCCTATGTACGCATCAATCTATTTTCGCTTAAAAAAAACATCAGAAAATTGCACAAAATCCATTGTGCACTTCCTTTAGCCATGTGCACATCAGTCTATTTTTACTTAAAAATCAAAGGAGCACCCAATTCTACTCTAGAGCCAAACAAAAGATATATAATCTCAATAAACTGAATTTTAAATCAAACAATGACGTAACATAGAAAAGGAAATATATTGTATCTATGCACTACACAAAGGAAATATACACTTAAACCTTATTTAGAAATTTGTGTGGCACACAAAATTCCTTAAAAGCATCTAAAAACTTCCTAAAATTATCTGAACTAGAGTCTGTATACTGGTGTTGCCACATAAATTTACAAAAATAAAGAGTCAAAAATATCCACGGACTGTCTATGGCATTCCTTGCATGAAACTTTCTTCAGACAAAGCCATATGAACGATACATTCGACCATATGCATTTCCTTCATATAGACATAATACTTAAAATGACTACTAAGAAAAACCTCCATTTGCGCACCAGTCAAATAGCCATTTTACGATTTTTTTTTTTTTTTCCAATGGCAGATTGTGAACAGTTACAGTGTAACACAGTCCATTAATCTATACAAGGCCAGATTTGGTAGTCTAGTTATTATGGAGGCACCCAATAGGTGAGCCACCATTACCTCCTATGAAGGGACGGACAGTTAAAACCATGCCTTTTCTGGAATTCGAACCCAGGCCCTTCAGTATCGCAGTCAGGCTTCCCTAACCACTATACCGTCTTTTACGATGTAATGCACAAAATAAGCAATGTACTTCCTAATTGACCTTACAAATATTTTCCCCAGTCAAATTCAACACAGTCATGCAACCAATCATGTCTTAATAGGGTTTCCATAACATTCAACGACTCAGGTTACCACAAATGGAACAATAACTTGGCGATAATCCAGGGGGCACCTTAAAATATAGACTAACCCAAAGTTTTACCACTCTCTCTGCTGACACATGTAAACCATCAGTTATAATAAAGAAACATTTTATTAACATCTAGAAAATATGTATTCTGCACAAAATATTTAACGTGTAACTTATCTAGAACTAAGGCAAGAAATATATACTGTAACACTAAATTTAATAAGCTTTGAATCTGGTTGAAATAATGCAAGATATACTTACTTGATAAGCCAAAATTTACTGAGAAACTAGTTAAAAGTTTCATCTAACACTTTCTTTGTTCCCTTCATTAAAACAGAATGAAGAATTAAATGAGTGACTGTTAGCATGTAAAGAAAATGTTATGTGTTTCAAGATACATAACTATGAGTGTGTGAGATATAAAAATATGATAAAAGTTCATTAGCAAAAGAGTTGTCTTTGTAGAGACTTCTTTACTGGAAATGGACTCATCCTCACCTTATGCACATGGAAAATCCCAAGTGGCAAATATTTTGCTTAACCTTCCAGCACATGCGTGTTGTATTATTTTTTATGACATTCATTATTTTACCATTGGGGCACGAAAAATGACAGAAATGAGTGAATATCGATACAGTCAAAAGTCGTTAATTCGGACACCCATAATCCGGACCTCAAAGCTACAAACTTTCTGCGCATGTGTCGCGTTGACGCATGCCCGTAAGACCTTTACGGCTGCAAATATGCGTGTGCGCATGCACTTTCTACACATGCGTTACCGTTACACATGCATCTATGTATGCACATAATACGTTTATGCATGCGCATTCAATGTATAACGGACGGTATAAGCTAAGCTAAAATTATCTAATTCAGTTAATGTTGCCGACTGCGTTGTTCTTTAATCTTCGAATTGGATCCGGCTTATTAATTTTTGCAGACTGTTAGAGCAATTTTATAAAAGTAAGCTTGAACTTTCGATTATGTGAAATAGAATTTCCGATATATATTTACTAATATGTAAAGGATCTACAAAGCGAAAGTATGTTTCGAAGTCCATTAAACAAAAAGTGGAATTACTGCAAAAAATGGATAAAGGCATATCCTTTCTTTTTCTAACCATTCCGAAATCTGTTTATCAATTTCATGCTGCTCTGCGGGGGGGGGGGGGGGGACGCAGCAGCGTGCAATGAATTGGAAGTTGATCTCTCAGCGCTATCTTTATCTTCAGGGCAGATGTTTTTATTTTATTTGGCTTATAATTCCTTACTAAATGTAGTATTTCATCTCGATGTACTCCGTCTTTGATATGATTTAAATCAAATTCCTCGTCATTATAATTCGCTTCCGATAGTGAAGAAAGTGACACAGAGGTTATTGAAAACGAAAAAATTTCGATTGACAAATTAGTCGATATTCTCGACTATGGACTTGAACACCGGAACTTTGTAACTGAACAAGAAATTATGTCTGTTTATAGAAGAGAGAATCAAAGAGAAAGTATTAGCACAAAAAACGAAGCAACTTAACTTACATTGAAAGAAATGTTTAATAAAGTAAACAAATAAGTATTAAGCTTTTTTTTTTTTTTTTTTTTTTTTTTTTTTTTTTGTAAATTTTGATACCCTTTAGATCATAATTGTTCTTTATTTCATAAATTACGGTTTCATATTTTAAATTTTATAATTTCTGTATGCCATCTTACCAGATTTAAACTGATGATATATAATCCAGAATCGCCGAAGTCCCGACGAGTTCGGATTAACGACTTTTGACTGTAATAAAGTTGTTAAGAAATAAAATATTAATCTTATTATTGCAAAATACAAATGATATCACATTCAAATATAAGTAAATTATTTTTTTTAAGTTCTTATGTTAGTGAGATGGAAATGCAGTGATATATTTCATTATAGAAAATTTTTAATTTATTTTTTAATAATTATATTTTAAAATCAAAGTTAATTTTAATATTCATCAAAGACAAGTATAGACAATAAAAAAGGAAAACACCTTGGTAGCAAAAAAAGTAAGTATAGTATTTACCTCTGCAAGGAAATTTTTTTCTTACTGGTTACAAAAATGCACTTTAAACTAACTTTAATGTTTATATTTATTTCTAAAAAATAGAAATTAAAGAAAATAAGGAACGGAAATCCCTATTGTTCTCCCATCCAAAGGTTTCCTTTTCTTCATCAGATGATAATTCTTGAAGAATCTAAGCAAAATCAGCTGGTTGCACATATTTTTTTGCCATGAAAACGGATATAAAATTTACGGAGACAAATGTATTCAAATTAAAATAATACATGGCAATTAATAACTCAAAATTACAAACTATTTGAGAAAATATTTCATGAATGGTAATAGTCCGAATTTTAAAACACATAAACAATTTTAAAACATAATCCGAATAAACAATTTTAAAACATAATCCGAATTTTAAAACACAACCATTCTTGTGTCGTAACTTTTATGAAAAAGCTGCCACGTAGCACAAAAGCCCAATTAAAAAAAAAATGTCAAATGACTTCCTGTTGGCACATTCCATGATGTGGGGAAGGGTAGGAAGGAGGAATAAAAATGACCTTCAGACATCTCAGCTTTGATATGCGAAAAATGTGCATTAAAAACTGAATTTGTTGTAAATTTTGTGCATATGCGCGCGCTGGAAGGTTAAGAAGTTACTTTGCATAAAAATATGCACATTTTTTCAAAGCAAGGATTTTTTTAAGATCTTACTGTTTTAAACTCAGATGGCAAGAAATTTTTAATGTCCTAATTCATTATTATGTGTTTTATTCAAAATCATAGTAATCATCTAGTAAAAAAAACTTTTTTCCAATGAATTACGGTATTCAAAAAATGTTACATTTCACTAACCAAATAGTTAATTTCTCCCTCACCTCAATAAGTACCTAAAATAACCATTCATGAAATATTACTCTGCACTAATCAAATTAGACATTAAAAAGAAGGTTCAAATGGAAAACATATAATGCCTTATTATTAAAAAAAAGAAAGCATTGTTTTATGTATGTGGAATTTGATAAAAATGACATTATTGTACATATTTAATTATAGTACATAGTAGATACTTTCTTATCAATGCTTATGATTTAAAATTGTGTATAATATGTAAATATATCAATATCTAAATCAAGATTTAAAATGCATTAAGAAAAGAGAAGACACTTTAACAATCATGAATCAAAATTAATTTTTAAAATAATTTATTAATAATTGTAGATATAAATTGGTGATGTGAAAATAGATGTGGGAATAAGAATATAAGGAAAGAAAAGATAGACAAAAAAACTCCAAACTCTCTTCCCATTTGGCACATGAGATTAGGAGTACAGTAGAGGAAAAGACATTCCTCCATGCATGTTAAAGGGAAAGGAAAATTGGGTAAAAAGTCATTTTGGACAAAAGGGCTGTATAACCAAATTTTCTTCCATACTCTGGTACTGTTCTAGCATTCTCTGGATTTTCATTAGCAGCGTTTTGATTGTTTTACCTTTTTTTCATTGGTATGCTGAAAAATCATGGTCTTTGTTTCTATCATTTTTTCACATTATCAGTTTCATTTAGCTAATGCTTGGCTTAGTTATGTCTTAATTCTTATGTTATTATAATTCCAGCTGCAGCCCCAAATAAGATGAGGTCTAGGATTTTAATTTATTTTAACTATTAATAATTAAATTTTTATTTGTCTTTACATTTTTATTGAATTTTAATTTAATATTTTGTTGCTTATAATTCTATTATTTTAATTATTTAATATTTTAATTACTAATTATTTTAGTATTTTAATTATTAACTATTTTATTATATAACAGTTATTTTATTTATTTTTTCTTTCTTTTCTGATAACCTTTCCCATAGGGCTCCAACACTTCTTATCTTAGAAATTAAACCCGGGCACAACTATAATGTAAAATAAAAGATGAGTTAAAAATAGAAAATTTCTAGTGAGTTAAGTGAAAAAATATCAGTGATAATCAAAGAAATCAGCCATTAGAGAATATACTTAATCACAAAAGCTAGCTGTTGTATGCAAAATCATTAAGTAAAATTGTTGAAATCAATATTTTGAAATGACTAAATATAAATAATACTATTTATTATATATAATAATATATAATAAATTGTGCTTTATATAATTGTATCAAGCGATAAAAATTTTAAATATATAGGAAATTTAAATGAAATAAATGATATAGAAAATTCTCAAAATATAACTTGAAAACACATTGGTGCTAGGGGATTCAAGTGGATTAAAAGAAACCTTAAGGCATTCAGTATATCTAAATGTAATCAATTGATTTAAAGGGTATTAGCAAAAGAATGTTGCATATATGGCTCAGAAGATTGTATTTCTAACATAAACATTTAGTATTATCAATCAATAGACCATTTAAGATCTTTTAACAGGTTTTATACTGACTAAAATGTTAAATTATTAGGGAATGTGAGTGTTGTATTAAGAAATGTAAATAACTGTTATTCTTTATAGTATTGACACTAATTTTTCTATTAAATTAAACCAATTTTTATTTTGTTAAATTTAAAATTATTCATTATATTTTGATGAAATAGATTTATAGTTTTTATTTAATTTTGTCAAGTTAAATGTTCAAACATTACAAGTTTAGTCTTCAAACATTACTTTTTTGCTATGTGATAATTCAGATAATTGTTTTACAGAGCTTTTAACTTCTTACATTATTGGAACATGCAGGTTACTGCAAGTTTTTACTCTTACTTCTGAAGAACCGTATAAATGAAATAATGTATTATACTTAAAGCAAACTAAAATGTAGATTTTACTCATTGGCAGGTTACACAATTTAACATAAGTAAATTAGGTGCTGTTAATTACAGAGAAATGCATGACAATAAGCTATTTGTTTATTGGAAATTAGATAAATCAGAAGCTCTGAATGACCTGATAACATTTAACTGAAATCTGAGTAAATTTCGACCAATATGATGCAGAAAATAAATTAATAACTCTTCAGCGTACAAACCATTTAAAACTAGGTAAGCATTAGGATGATAAAAACTGCCTTGAGAAAACTGAAGGGGCATTATTAGTGACTCAAAAGGATATGATTTAATTACTCTGCTAAAAATTTATATCTTCTATAAGAGTTGACCTGAAGCTAGAGAATAAAAAGTAAATAAATAAAGCTATTTAATTAAATTTCAGTCTATTTATTTTTATAATGTATAATAATCTTATTATGCATTTTATTTTAAACCAAATAGAACCAACAACCAGTTCTTGTCCATTGTTGATTAAAAGGGAAAAACAGT
This sequence comes from Stegodyphus dumicola, assembly GCF_044657685.1. Lineage (NCBI taxonomy): Eukaryota > Metazoa > Arthropoda > Arachnida > Araneae > Eresidae > Stegodyphus > Stegodyphus dumicola. Next base: position 188,075,164 of record NC_140769.1, on the reverse strand, counting down.
TTAAATCATATGTTGATCAAACTGAAAGGTGAAGCATGCCAATGTAAAATTTAAAATTAGGCAAAACAGAAAACTTATTTTGGCATTCATTTTGAGTAAAATTCTATCAATAGAGTTTTGATTCAATATCCCAAAATAAAATTGCTGTTTTAAATCATATGTTTATATTATAAATTAAAAAAATAAGTGACAGTGTAAAAGACAGAAACCATTTTTAAATTCATCATGGTATTAGAAGAAATATTTAAATCATTCCTGAAAGTTTTCTTTTTTTTTAAATTCACAATTAATTCAGTAGCAGTTTTTACTTAGGTGAAGCTTTGTACAATATTCTTATATTGCAAACAAATTTATATATATATACATTTAAAAAAATTTAAGGAACAACAGAAAGAATTTGTAATGTAAAAAATTTTTGTCTATCTATTACAAGAAACAGCTTCTTAGATTCATAATGTATTAAATAAGTAAAACTCATTAATCTCAAGGTTTGTTTCATCCTTCATGTATTTTAAATCAAAATTTCATTTGTGGAAAACTGTAGTATACCAAGCTAAAGTAAGGTAGCAAAAAATTTAGATTTGTTGTAATCAATGAAATAATACTATATGGTCATTCTGGAAATAAAGCCCGTTCTGTACTTTGTGAGTTCATATATTCATATAAATAAATCCATTATCAAAAAATAAGATTGAAATTCATATTCCAAAATTTCTTTGCTGTGTTATTAGCTGAAACCTTAGTTTAGCATGTAAAGGTAAGAAAAATGAATGAAAATCAATAGTATCTTGGTATATAAGACGTCATATCAAAGCAGTATGTTATTTAACTTTTGGGTTACCACTTTGTGGAACTGTTCACCAAATCATCTTTAAGACGAATTTATCCATTTTAGAGCATCAATTAGTAAAATTATTTTTCCTTAAATTTTATATAATGCCAATAATGGTTTTTTTCTTTTTTTCTTTTCTTTTCTTTTTTTTTTTTTTAATTTTTAATCTCACTGACACTGAGTAGCTTCATATTATTAGATATTGAAACAATGGCAAATAAAGGAAAATTAAATAATAAATGAACATAAAAGTAATATTAGATGCATAGCAACACTCCTTCTGCATATCCTAAAAGCCTTTCAGATATATTTATAATCAGTTAATATCATGATAGACATACTCATCTTTACATATATAGTATCTGCACTACAAATTTTTCAACACTCCCACTGCATCTTTATCCATCTTTTCTATCCCTTGGAGCCTCTGCTTATTTCAGTATGAAGTGTGTACCTCAAATAGTATGGATTTTAACAAGTGATGCTCAGTGACAATTAGCAATACAAATTTCAAGCTATATCTAGATTTCAGTTTTGATTCATGCTTTTCATTTCAGGAAAACAGAGGAGACAAAAATATTTACAATTTCATCACCTGTCACTAGGTGTACACTGGCATCATTTCCAGTATTTTTGACTATTATAAAGTTCTCATATTTGAGCTTTTAAGATTATTCGTTGAATATAATAAATTCAGTGAAATTCTGAACATATGGCAACAATGTATTCATTAAAAAAAATTGAATGATCATTACAAGCATTGCCTTTCAAAAACCATTTTCTTTCAAGCAGAAAATCATGCATCATTACTGAAAATAATTTCACAGTTTAGTGTTGGAGTCTGTTCTAATTTCAGAATGAAGAGTGTACAGTATTCTTTATGTAGTATGGACTTAAACAACTGATGCTTTTAATCTGAGAATCATTCCATATCACAGAAAACAGATCTCTAAGGCTTGTTTGGGCTCAAGAACAGCATTTTGTGAAAATAAGTAGTCTGATCTGATGAATCCTTCCAAATGATTTAGTCAAACTAAAACGCCAACCTGCAAAGGAAAGAGTGGATGAGGTGGTGAAAATCGGCGGGGGTGAATGATAATTGATAACACAGCTGTTTAGAATAGTATGGCTGTGTTCTTGTGTAATTTTTAAAAGACTTTAAACATGCAGAACCATAGGGCTCCTAAAGTATTATGATATTTTAGGAGCCCTATGCATTTAAATAATGAAGTTTTTATTGTTATTACTGTTATTTTTACCTAAAATAATAAGAATTAAATCAGTTTTCGTGCTTTAGAATTTGATATACAGTACAAAGTCCGTAATCCGGACTCGTCAAGACTTCTGCGATTTCGGATTATAGATCATCAATTTAAATCTGGTAAGATGGCATGCAGAAATTATACTATTAAAAATATGAAATTGTAATTTATGAAATACAAAGCAATTATGATCTAAAGGATATCAATATTTACAAAAAAAAAAAAAAAAAAAAAAAAGCTTAAGATTTATTTGTTTATTTCATTAAACATTTCTTTCAAAGCACAGATTCTTTACGCGCATGAGTAATGTATGTGCATTTTCTATGCGCATGCGCAAAGTTTGTGGCTTTGAGGTAGGGATTATAGATCATTTCAGATAACGGACATCCGGATTACGGACTTTGTACTGCATTTTTAATGTATTTTAACAAATACTTTTCAGAGGATGCTAGGTGTTTATATACAATAGATGATTAGAATGAAATAAAAATTATTATTGGTTCTCTGAGATGACAAAATACTTTTATGTATTCCCAGGGTCATCAAAGTTAGAAAACCACTGCTTTGAGTAATTAATCAAAGTTTGAATGAATCTTGAAAGATAACAAGATGTATAATGTTTCTTCTAGTTTTATTTACAATGCTATTTTAAGGATATGAAGGATATACTCTAAGGATTATACTTAGAGTATAATCTAAGGATTATACTTAGAGTATAATCCTTAATAAGATTTCAAGATTCTTGGCATTGTCAAATTTATTATGAAAAAGGCAGTTGTTTCAAAATAAAATATTTTAAGCTATCAGCAAGTAAATTCAAAAAATAACTTTGAAAATTTGCTTGTGTAAAATTAATGTTTTAAATGCATTATTTAGTAATGAATCCATTAGTCTATTATATGTACAGTAGCACTAATTATCAAACATAATTTTGAGAACATCGACAAGCAAAGCACTTATTGAAAAAGAAATTTTTTACTAAAAATATTAGTATTCTGTATGAATGACAGAGATTATATGAAATGAATACCATGGCCAAATACCTATATAAAGAAAAAAAAAAAAAAAAAAAAAGTATTCTCTACCTCGACACTTGAAAAAGTAATCCTGCTATGCAACACATAGTTCATTTCTGATTACATGATATTGCAAGCATTTTTTTTTTTTTTTCAGATTTTTCTACAACTGGTTAAGACTATTGAATACTGGTAGTTTGATCTGGTTTCATATCATGGTTAAAGGCCTAGCTGCATGGTTGATTTTTCTAGTTTTCCTCACATGTAATGCAAATACAAGCCAGTTTTCCTTAGAAAGTTGTTCAAAAAATCCTACTTCAGGTCGATAGCTATTATTTTTTGCCATATTCGAATAACCTAAACTTTCCTTCAGATTCTACATTGACATGTTATATCTGTTGTAAGCAGGACAATGATCATTCATCTTCTATCCATGTGGCAGGAGTATATTTAAAACATGTCAGAACCATAGGATTCATAACAAAATTTACCATATTTTAATCTTGAAAACTTTATAAATTTTCCTGATTTTCTTACATCATGAGTTTCATTAACAAGACATTCATAATTTGTTCAAGTTCACAAGCAAATGAGCAATACAATTGCTAAATACTGGTAGTTTGACCGAAATTTGAATCTTCAGTATTCAGTATCTTGGGCCATCACACTGTCATGTCCCCTAAAGTTATTACTGCTTGGCATAATAATCATCTTACTTGACCATGTTACCCACTTTGTCAAAACTAATATATCAGCTGCAGTCTCTTCAAAGACTCTCACTATAACAGAGATTTAAAAAGATCTTTCATAGAATACAAACAGGTTTGTCAATGTCTGGCAACAATTCATGAACTTTTCACACAAAGCATTTATGACTCATTTCAGATACAGCATTTTGAGAAGTGTTTCATCTGACTTTTTCATATGTATGGCTGCATCATTCAGAAGAAAATGAATCATGTTGTCAAGTTTAATTTCATCAGGCCTGATGCAAAGTCTAAAATACTGGAACTGCTGGTTTTTCCTACATCTTTTATAAGGAGAAATAATTTCAATGATATTCTGGAACTGGAATTATCCTAGGGTACATATTAATTTGTCAACAGCATTGATTATTTCATAAATGGAAATGAGAATATTGCTTTTTCCATTCTCACTTTGGATATTCTAAATTGCATTAATGTATACATAGAATTATTTCCATTTTAAGGTAAATTTGTGGAACATCATTTCTTATAAGTTTCCAAACATCTTTTCAGAGATGGACTTTTTTACAAGATTCAGATAATGAAAATATATTGATCATTAGTCTGAATCAGAAAAAGAGTGCGACTCTTCAAAAGACATTCCTTGTGATCAAACTGACTATTTTGTAGGAAAAGATAAAACAACAAAATGGAAGAAAGAACCTTTTTGAATTCAAAGACGCATGGCTTCCCATAATATCATAAAAAAATTGCCTGGCAATACACATATATCTAAAGATGTGGCTTCCCCCATCGATGCATGGAAGCTAATATTTGATGACATAATGATTGAACTGATTGTGAGATGCTCTAATATTTATGTAAAAAATATTTGGGGAAATTTTAAAAGAGAAGCAAAACCTATGGAGAAAGAAGAGTTTCTTGCTTTCTTAGGACTCTTATACATAGCTGGATTGCACAAATCCTCCCATGTAAATGTTAGAGAATTATGGGCGACTGATGGAACAGGATTGGATATTTTTCGTAAAACAAATGAACTATAAGTGTTCTCTTTTCATTCTTCGTGCATTATAATTTGATGATGTCGGAAGACGGGATGGCAGAAGAAAGAGTGATCAATTAGCTCCAATAAAAGATTTGTTTGAAAATATTGTCAAGAATTGTCGGAAATTATATCATGTAGGGGAATATGCGATTTTGAACGAAAAGCTAGAACCTTTTCAAGGATGATGCCTTTTTCGGCACTATATGCCTAAGAAACCTGCAAGATATGGTATATAGATATTTACTGTGGTTGATTTTAGAACCTTCTATACTTTCAACATGGAAATTTACTCATGTTAGCAGCCAGATGGGCCAACAATCATAAAGTCAACAGTTCTTGTGAAAAAGCAAAGTGCATCCTAGCTCCATTACACAATTCTGGAAGAAACGTTACCGCATACAGTTGGTATACCAGTTATAAATTGGCCAATTTCTTACAGAAAAATAAAATTTCTATCGTTGGAACAATATGCAAGGATAAGAAGATTATCCCACCTGAATTTGTGTCGAATAAGAATAGAGAACAGCATTCAACCCTCTTGGGGTTTCAAAAGGATATAATGCTACTTTCTTACATGGCTGAAAAGAACAAATGTGTTAACCTTTTGTCAGCTATGCACAATGATGACCATATTGATGAAAGCACAGGAGATTTGAAGAAATCTGAAGTACTTACGTTTTATAACATGATAAAAGGAGCAGTTGATATAGTCGACGAAATGGGTGGCACTTATTCCGTGGCCAGAATATCAAACCGATGGCCTATGGGCATATTTTTTTCGCTATTAAATATTGCTGGCATAAATTCAAGTATCTTGCTTTTATGTACTAAAACTCTACCAGAGAAGTTCAGGAACAGGAGGCAGTTCTGATTTGGCCTTTGCACTTTTAGATCCTCATTTGGAATTACAACAGAGATAGAAGGAATACAATGAAGATTCGCAATCAAAGAAAAGAATATTACGTTACCGGAGATGTTACATGTGCTCAAGGGAAAAAAACAGAAAATCAAAAACTGTATGTGTGAAGTGTAAAAAGATATATATGTCAAGAATACTGTGAAATAGAAGCTTCGTGTATAAACTACAAAATATATAATTCTTCTTGAGCCTAATTGACTTGGAAATTAATTATATAACTCGGCTAATCTTTGGAATATGGTAACGGGTAGTTTGGCGACATTTTGGTAAGGCGATAAAGGTTACTAGCTAGGACTTTAGCAGTGTGCATGGATAAAGTCAAGAGTGTGCGCAATGCCATTTTTGTGCAATTCTGGGATTTTTTTTAGGTGAAAATAGGTCGACATGTACATGGATGATACCGTGTATGTGCAATTCTTAAAAACGCGGCAAGCAGTGGGCGATTCTGCTCTTTCTCCCAATTTCGCACCTAATCTTCGTCATGATTAAGCACTTTTGTTCCATAAAAGTTGTAGCATAAGCATAATTCGGCAAGCAGATTGTTGGAAAAATATGGTGAGTAAAAAAAAATGCCTTTACTTCGTGAAAACAAAATGGCATCCAAACAAAAACTAGCAAGGTTGTTGTAGCAGGGTTTGAATTACGCTTATGCTACAATTTTTATGGAACAAAAGTGCTTAATCATGACGAAGATTAGGTGCGAAATTGGGAGAAAGCGCAAAATCGTCCACTGCTTGCCGTGTTTTTAAGAATTGCACATACACAGTATCATCCATGTACATGTCGACCATTTTCACTTAAAAAAACATCCCAGAATTGCACAAATATGGCATGCACACACTCTTGACTTTATCCATGTACACTGCTAAAGTCCTAGCTAGTAACCTTTATCACCTTACCAAAATGTTGCCAAACTACCCGTTACCATATTCCAAAGATTAGCCAACACAAATTTCTCATAGAAATCAATGATTCCTAGTCATCTGAAGAAAATGTAAGTACTTTTGATTTATTTGTTATTAATTTTAAAATTAACATTATTTTCAAGCTATATAATGAATGTTGAAATTAATACATAATGCATTACTAATTCAGAAATCAAACAACAAAAATCAGCGTTATATTTACAAAGTTTTCACAGGACTAGTTTCGATGGTTTTACCGAACCACCATCTTCAGCTGCAAAACCGCAAATGAACAAGATAGGAAATAATGATTAGATAAGGTAAGAAAGCCTGGACAAGAATAAGCAAGTGGCGCCATCTGTTGGTAAAACCAGAACTAAAACATAATTTCTTTAAAGGCCAAAGGCAAATTTGGATTGGAATTAGGATCGTTAACTAGAACAGAAAGATTTTTATGAATGTGAAATGCCTCTAGAAAATCCAGTTCTCCAATGGAAGATGTTTTTTGAATAATTTTGGCAGCAGAAAAACTGAAAGTGTGGTTTTCAGACCAACAATGTTGAGCAACAGAAGACTTCTGTGTTTCCTTTTGTCTAACATATGCCTCATGTTCCTTGACGCGAAATTTTAAGGCTCTCTTAGTTTGGCCAATGTAAATTAAACCACACTGGCAAGGAATCCTATAAATACCCCAGGAATTCATATCCGGAATGGGGTCCTTGAGTATGGAACTCGGAATTTTATTGATGGGAGAATAAACAACCCGAAAGTTAAATTTCTTCAAAATATGTGCAACTTTACAGCTAATTGATGGAAAGAAGGGAATGACAACAGAATTTTTATAATCTCCTAAAATAAGAGTGTGGCTTTTAGTGTGTTGAGATGAGAATTTTTTAACTGCTTGATTAATAATGTTGGGTGAAAAGCCCCTGTCAATAGCTATTGCTTTTAAATAATTTAGTTCTTCATCAAGGGCTAGTTTGGAGGAGCAAACTTGAAGAGCACGGAAAACATAGGAATAAAATGAAGCTAACTTTTGTTTAGTCGGATGACATGATTTAAAGTGAGGTGGAAGGCAAACCGATGAAGGTTTACGGTAAACCGTAGTACTGAAGTTGGATGTGTTACGTGTGACCAGAATGTCGAGAAACGGAAGAGAATTGCAAGTCTCAAGTTCAAAAGTGAACTGAATAGCAGGATCAATAGAATTCATTGTTGAAAGAACTTTATTTAAATCATCTTTATTACCTTCAAACAGAGTAAAAGTATCGTCTACGTAGCGGTTTTTTTTTGAAATTTTGTTGTTTGATTTCTGAAGTATTTATTCGGCGTGTTATTGTGACATAATGCATTATTTTACTGAATTCAAATAATATGTTTCATTTGTATATCATTTAATTGCGACGCACGCTCTCGTGTTACATAATACAGCACGCATAATCCCAGGTTAACTATACACCGCTAAATGTCATTTATTAACCTATTTATTTTACTTCTATATGCTAAATATCTCATAACTTGACTGTACACCAATAAAATCATGGCTTCTATATGATAAATATCTTGCAACTTAACTATACACCACTAAAATCATGGGCGATTAGCCGTTGGCGAATAAATGCGCACTAGCGCCAACGGATCCTTTGCAGAAGAAAACCCAAAAATTAGATTGTCACAGAATTAGTAAATTTAAAAGTTATTAAATATCAAATGTATGTAATCAAAATAATCACCAGAAATTTCAACAAACTGCTATCAATTAGCAATTTATACTGTGTGTGAAAAATTCAGTATAGCTGTAAATGATAATAGACTTCAATTATTAAAAACTAGATGATTCACTGGTAGCAAACTGCTGGAGAAAAGATATACTGATTAGAAAATATCTGAAAAATAAATAGAACAAGAAACAGTTTCTTTGCCCCAAATAACGTATTATGAGTTACTAAGACAAATGCACAGAATTTTGGTAATTTGAAATTTTCATTAATGAAATTAAGATTAAAATTTCTCGAGCTAAATTTTCAAAATATATATATATATATTTTTTTTTACCTCTTACCTTCAGCATTTGGTTTTCAAAAAGTTTATAACAGGTCTGACAACTAAAAGAATATTTTAACAGTGAACTTTAAATAGCCATGTACTCACTTTTATGAACATATGAAATCCAATAAAGAGCTTTTAAGTAAGAAATTAGCTAATCATAAATATTCAAGAGTCGAACAAAAACCAGAATCCTAGCCATCCATACCACCTTCAGAGCAGAAACTCTACAAAATGTATGCAATCTACTTTTTAATATCTTCAATATTTTGTCCGAACGTTAAAAATTTCCATTTATTCCTTAATACCAACTTTATGTGTCGCGCAGGCCTGTATGACATACATGTAATAGGTTTCTTAATTACTTAAATGAATTTATAAAGTGTCCTGGGCATCCGCAGAAATTTTCGGGGAGAACAGGGTATAAATAATTACATCAATAAATTTTTATGTAATTGGAGGTTCAGAAGTAGATCATAGAGTACAGCATTGCATCAATAAAAAACATGCACTATGTATATAAATAAAAATAATTTTTTTACCTGATTCTTTTAGTCACATGCCTACTCACCCATGAGTGAACATTGTTTAGGATTCTCTATTTATAATACAACCATAAAAAGAAAGATAAAATTTCCTAAATTAATTATATTTTTTACATGTATGCTTTAAAAAGTGAACAATTAAAAAATATTTTCTTCCTTTTAAATGTAATCTTTATTAAAAGAGAAACATATTCATCATACACTATTTATTTACAATGATTATTACTGCAAAGAACACTTAGGCAAATGGATCACTTGAATACCATCCCCGTGATTTGGTTTTTACATCAACTTGATCTTCATTAATGAACACTGTTTCTTCTTCACTATCAAATTCTATTTCCTCTTTCATAGAGCCTTGTCTATTTCCTTTCACTGATGTTCCTTCGTTCTGTGATTCATTTTCATCTGATGATTCAACTTCTGGCTCTACACCCCACTTACTAACTCCACCTTCAAAAACTGCCATTTCAGGTTTATTCAAAATGCGCAAAGCACGTTCCTTAACATCAGAAGTTTTAATCTCTGACATTATAACTGGCATTGTATCATTATCTTGTACAGTAATAACTTGAGGTTCTGCAGGAGGCAACTCAACATCTTTATGTTTACTAAGAGCATTTAAATCAAACTCGGGAAGAGGACATTTTGCACCCAAAATAGTTCCAGTCTGCAACATATTTACAAGCCCAACTGCTGCATTTGTAGCCCTTTTGTAAGCATCATCATCCAAAGCTCCTCTAATAATCTGAGTAACTGCCTGTGCCCTCTGAACAGCAGCATTCTCACACCTCTGCAGAACATCTTCCTGTAATAATAAAACACCACGCCGATGTATAAAACATATTTCCTGGTGTGCATTCATGCCTATGATATAGCAGCCATCACAGACCTTTTCTTCAATTTCTGTTGGATCAATAAGGATATATTCACCTTGATTAAATAAAGCTAAGTTTACAGTAATAGGCATATGGTGTAAATTAAGAGGTACAGGCTCTCTATCTTCAGGTGAATGGACAGTCACTTCTGTACCCACTACAGTGATATCTGGACGCCTGAAGTGAGCAAGAGCAGAAACAGCTGCAATACTGGCACATTCTATCAAATTTCCATCGTCATTGATAGTGTGAATATCTACTCGAATTGTCCACACTTTCATTCCTGCTACAATGCATAAAGATTCCAAGTCAATACATTTACTATCTCGCACACATCTTTCCAGAGATCTCTGATATTCAACTGCTTCATCGGAAGTTCTCATTAGAGATTTAGCTTCGGGAGAAGCCATGGCAGAGAATTCTAAGTTTATGTACAGAGCACCTTCTGTAGGTGTTGCAGGTTTCGGTTCTGTAACCTCAGAAGATACCTGAGCCAGGGCACGAGTGTTACCTTGCATTACAAGGCAACAACCTCTTTCCTGGCCGAATGTTATTTCCAAATTACGTCCTTGAGATAAATCCCTTCCATCTAATCGTTTACTTTTTCTTGTAACACAATTCACAACAAAATCACGTTCGCAAATTGAAGTTATTTTCATACTGAAGAATGATTTTAAAGAATAACTACAAAGCTACTATACTGAAATAAATACTAAGAGAATATTTTATCCATCTTTTAAATTTATTACATAAACACGTGTATTTAACAGTAGTAATTCCTTTCGGTGCATTACCGTTCTAGGATATTGCCTCCGAAGAATAAAATATTTAAAAAACTCAAATGATGGGAATGGATAGGTCATGAGTTTTTTTTTTTAAATAATACTTTAAAATTTGTAGTTTCTATTTATAGATACAACGACACCAATAAATGCAAAGTTCTAGTCTCTCAAGTATAGGATTTTGACCTGAAAGAAAGCTTTTTTTACTGTGACAGGCCAAGACTGTGATGAGGTCCATAAGATAAATAAGAGAAAGATTCACTTTCCTTCCACGTTGTTCAGAATTTAATCGATTCTAAACATATAGGAGATATTTTATGATATCTTAGAAAATTCTCTTATTTATCTTCAGCTTTCAGAATTTTACTAAGTATTTCGCTTTTTGTTGGTCATGAATTTTTGCAGTTTCATATTAATAACTGCGAAACACTTGGCAACAGATTGAAAAGTTTCGGTTCGCGTTTCGAAATATGTACAGGTTTGTTTATTTGTGTTGGTAGTTTTAATTAATAGTTACTAATTTTTTGTTGTGTTTTGAAGTATTGTTTAATTAAAGTTTTATAAGGAAATTTTCAACATCAAGATAAAATAAACAACTGTCTGCTTTCTGTAAAATAACCCTAGTAACGAATGGTTCGTTTTCTGTTTGATATATTGCGATAATTGATATATTGCGATAAAGTGATTGTTGTGCTTGTTAGTATATGCGTACCGTGCGATAGTATTTGTTGTTATCTAAAGAAGGAGGCATAAGTTTGTTTGATGCTTTAAGTTCTGGTAAGTAACTATATTATTAAAAAAATTGCAATGAAATAACTGTCACTTGAATTCATTGACTCTATTGATGTCAAATTATATATAAGGAATAGAATTATATGAACTTAGAGCTGTATAAAACTTAAATGAATAAAATATTCCTCTTTATAATCATATCTTTATTTTAATATTTAATGCTTCCATCTCCTACCCCCCCCCGAAAAAAAAGACAAAAAATCTAATAGTACCTGTTAAAAATATGTTTTGGGATTTTAGATAGCCTTCCCTCTGCTTTCAAGTTATTGTTTATGCAGTAAGTTTATTCCTTAGACATGAGAAATATATTACTTCTCTTTTAACCCATCTGATTGTTATGGGTTTGGTCGTGAAGTTTTTAATTCTCCCAAAATGTCATGAGTAAATGGTATTCTGTTGATTATGATTTATTTCCTACCAAGACTCATTTTCTTCTACCCCAATCCAACCTGAAATGGAATATATTAGAAGGCCACAGAAATTCTTGTATAGAATAGATTAGAAAGCCACCCTTGTAATGCAGACTTTTATGTCCATAACTGTACAGAGGTAAAAGTACATGATGTGCGCTGCCTAATCAAATAACTGAATCCAGTTCTGTTAAGAGTGTAAGTTGCATATCTTGTTTTAGTTTTTGAAAATTTCATGTATCAAATAATATCTGAGTAAGCAAGAAATAGACTTTAGTCAGATTTGTAATTGAAAGTATACTTGCTATCTTTTAAGAAAGCTCACTGATGTAACCCAGTTAGTGCTGATTTTTAGGATAGTAGTAAAATATAATCCATATGTATGATATATGGTCATTGAACATCATAGTAAATAAAATATAATTTTTTTTTTTATTCTACTCATTGCATGGCTCTTCACACTTTAAAAAGAATTTTTTTTTTTTTTTTTTTTTTTTTTTTTTTTTTTTATATATATATATATATATATAGTCCAAAGGGGTTTTGCCTCTGAAGGACTATTGTTTTCGTTGCGATTTTGCATTGGTTCACTATAAATGCCTGTTTCACTTTTCAAACTGTTGCCACCAACTGTTAAGAGTCCTGCATTATATTTGAAGAAATTAAATAATGAAAAATCTGCATGTATTTCTTGCATCTGTATGTATATTTCTCGCATTATGATAAAACAACGGTACATAGAGCCGTCGAATCTTGAATGACTTAATTCTACTGCGAGTATGGGCATGTGGAAGCCTAATTTTTAAATTTCGAATTTGTTTTATTATCGATCTCGTATTTTGTAAAACTCTAACGAATTTTTGATTAACAAACTTGAGGATTTCAAAGCGAGCAATGCCTACGTTGCACAGAAAATCATTTTGATCTTCCGCATGCGAGACTCTGTATCGGAAATTCTAAAGATATGCTCAATTTAAAACTATATTGCTCTTTGAACTGAATTTTATGGTTTAAGTGGAAAGAACATGATATTTAATAAGTAAAGATAACAGACGGAATGTTACAAAAATGCCTCTTTGGATGTAATTTAAAATCTGAAACCCTTCAGTTTTTTTTTTTTTTTTTTCTTTTAAATCTTTTCAAGTATAATTTCAATGATTTCATTTTTGCATGTTTCTTGGGACATATGGGAGTCATCAATGACATAATGACCTATGAAAGCTTGTCTGCAGAGTAATGTCATTTGGCCTTTTTTATTTTTTTATTTATTAGCCCAGAGGGGCAATTTGCAAGAAAGGCTATTAATTTCATTTTGGCACTTTGTGTTGATTCACTTTAAATCGTGAATCACTTTTCAAATTGTTGCCGCCAAATTTTTGAGCCCTGCATTATATTTAAACAAATTAAATAATGGAGAATCTGCACGAAACTATGTATGTTTCTCGCATTGTGATAAACCAACAATACCTAGAGCCAGCAAATTTTGAATAATGTATGTCTCCACCCGAATATGGGCTTCTGGAAGCCCAAATTTGGAATTTGTTTTTGTTATCTATTTCATATTTTGTAATGCATTTATGAGTTTTTGATTAAGAAATTCAATGATTTCAAAGCAAGCAATGGCAACACTATACGGGGGAGGGGGTATTTTTATCTCCCTCGTGTATCAGAAACTCTAAAGATATGCTGTTTTAAATAGTTTGTGATATTGCTGTTGAATTGAATTTTATGGTTTAAATGTGAAGAATATGATATTTAATAAGTAAAGGTAACACACAAAACATTAAAAAAATGCCCTCTTCGTTATAATATAAAATCTGAAAGCTTTCAGGTTTTTAGGCCAAAGGGTGATAGCCCAGAAGGGCTATTAATTCCATTTGGAATTTTGCGTTGAAAACTTTAAATGTCCGTTTCACTTTTCATTGTTGCTACCAAATATTATCACCCTGTGTTATATTAAAGAAATTAAATAATGAAGAATCTGTGTAAATTTGTATATGTTTCTCGCATTGTGATAAAAGAACGGTACCTAGAGCCATCAAATTTTGAATAGTGTAATCCTCCACCAAATATGACCATTTAGAATCCCTAATTTGGAATTTATTTTACTATCAATTTCATGTTTTGTAACATTTTGATGTACTTTTTATTAACAAGCTCAACGATTTCAAAATGAGCAGTGGCAACACTGTACAGAAAAAAAAAAAAAAAATTATCTCCAGTGCGTGAGACCATGTATCAGAAATTCTAAAGATACGCTCATTTTAAAATTATTTTGCAATATTGCTGTTTAATTGAATTTTATGGTTTAAGTGCGAAGAACATTATATTTAATAAATAAAGGTAAGACACAAAATGTTTTAAAAAATGCGCCTTTGGACATAATTTAAAATCTGAAACCTTTTCAGGTCTTTTTTTTAGTCGAAAGGGGCTTGTCCCTGAGGAAGGACTTGTTTTCGTCTTGTGATTTTTCGTCGAATTACTCTGAATGTCCATTTCACTTTTCAAACTGTTGCCACAAAATATTATTGCCCTGTATTATAGTATTTGAAGAAATTAAATAATGAAGAATCTGCAGAAATGAATAATGTTTCTGGCATTGTAATAAAACAACTGTAACTAGTTTTTGTAGCTGTAGTGTTTTCTGATAAAATAGTTATGTGCCATATTTTTATCATATATTTAAGTTAAATGTGCATGTATGTGTCAGTAACCTTGTGGAAACTAAAAATGCCAATGAAGTTATTAATATGTAATGCAGTCTTCTGATAACTAATTTAGACCTATAAAATAACTAATAATTTCTGCAAATAGAGGGGAGAGAAAGAAATGTATCTTACTACACTCTGAACCCTTTATTTAGCAATGCGTCTTTTATTTTTTTTTAACTCATGCTTGAAACACTTTTTTTAGTGTTACACATATTTTAGTAAATGAATTTAAAAGTTTTTTTTTATATTTATAAGCTACAAATAATACATAAATATATATTATTTTTTCAAGCAATTTATGTATAATTTTGCTAACATCAGTGTGTCATGCACCAGAGTGAGCATTATCATTAAAACTTGAAAATAATGAATTTCTCTGTTTAGAACATTTTTTGTGTTCTCATATTTCTGTATATATTTGGCACTTACGTATTATCGTAATCACTTTAGTAGAAGTCACCAAAGTTTGAGAAGTCTTCAAACTCTGACAACCATGCACATAACAGTTCTTTAGCAATAGCACTAGTATGTTGCAATCCAAAAATTTACCAAATCATCTTTATTTCTGTAAAAAATTGCCAAACTGCACCAAGGAGGCTGTGTGAATATGTAAGTATGAAATATTTTTTGTACATATCTGAGGTTGTTAACTTGTATGACTGTTTTTTGACTTTTATAAGTTAGTATGACTGATTGTGATATGATCTGTTTAAAACATTTTAAAAGATTGCATGTCATGTTCTAAACTTTAAAAAATCTCTTGAAATGCAGAAAGTTATCTTGTGCTGTGTAATGATTTCCATCAAGTTTTGCTACTATCGCAGATCCAAAATTGAAGACCCCACTTTTTTTTTTTTTTTTTGTTATAGGCATTACTTGAAAAAATACATTAATTTTATATGGCTGCTGCATTATGTTACATATAGCTTTATTGGAAGATCAGTCCAAACATATAAAACAGCTCAAGTATCACACAAGAACAATGATAAATAATAAAAAATAACAAACATTTATAAAGTAAGAATCAGAATAAATGAACATGGGAGCAAAAGTAAAAGTTAAAATTTAAACTGCAAGGAAAGGAACATAGGAGATGTAGTCTTTACCAGGAGTTCATGAAAGCTCTGGCATTCCAATATAGTTTATTCATCTCACCACATTTCTAAGACTCTATATCTAGTTCTGGGCATATAAGAAAATGCTCTGCATTCATGATGCCCGAATTGCTGCTGCTTTGTAATGAATATCATTTTACATATAAAAATAGTTCTGTATGAGCGTGCTGTTAATTTATATGCTGTATTATCTAAAGGAATATACTGGAAAATCATTCTAAAGCCGGTGAATGATTCCATTTGATCTTTTTGTGATCTCTATTAAATTACAAATTTTATTTAACACGTTGAGCGCCACACGTATTTCTTAGACAATCCCATTCAGGCCACGCGTGCCGCTTAAAAGCGCTGGTATTGTAGGGTCAGGAGTAATGGCCAGAAAAAAAGACTAAGAGAGTTGTCACATTTTGTATTAGCAGTAATGGAGAACCGTTTTTATATTTACCATATTTCAATGAAATCCATTAGTCCTGTAATGAATCAAAATTAAGTAAATTTTAAATAAATTTTCTGTAATTCCATAAAAGTGTAAATTTTATAGTTATATATCATGATACACACTGTCAGACAGCAGTCTAGTATCGGCCACAGATGGCTGACGCAACCTAAACAGAAAGTCTAGTGTCGGCTACAGATGGCTGATGCGTCCTAAACGGAAAGTCTAGTGTCAGCCACAGATGGCTGACACAGCCTAAACAACATAACGAGTTGCCTCATGAATATTTTTCAGACAGGGGGCTGATCAGTTAGACTAAAACTCTATATGAATTTAAAACATTAATTACAGAGGCATCTATACATCTAGTGGTAGTTCTTTTAGCTGCAAAAGATCTTTAAAGATACATAGTTCTGAAAGCTGAGTTTCTAGATAAGTAGCTAAAATACTTAATTTTGATAATGTTCTTGCTTTGTCAACTTTAGAAAAGATTTTGTGGTTTTCCCCAGTTATTTTAGAAAATATTTCCGTATATTATTATTATTAAATGTGTTCAGTGATTCTAATTCTTGAAAATCTAGAATGTGATGATAATCCATATTGAAGACAATTTTAAATTTGTCATTGTATTAAATCCACCAAATCAGACGTAATCAGTTTTTCTTTCTGCATTATAAAAAAAGTTTAAAATGTTTTTGACATTATTGAACTTTCTTTTTCAATTATGCTATTGAATTTGCAATTTGCTTTTCAATTATGCTATTCAGTTATGCTTTTGGCAATATTGATTTGTTTCATTCTTCATTGATTTTGATGATTTCATTATGAACAGATAATTTACTATGTCTGTATAACAATTTTCACTAAGAAGCAAGCTGATAGCCCTCGAGGCTTTGCCATAGTCACACACACACTAAGAAGCAGTTTTCCTGTTAAAGACAAACAAATTAATGCTTTCAACAAAAAGCAGTTTTCCTGTAGAGAAATTTTAGAGTTTTATTATTATTTTAGAAAATATTTATAATATTATTATTATTATTTCTAAAATGTGTTCAATTATTCTAATTCCTGAAAATCTAGAATGTAATGATAATCTATATTCAAAACTATTTTCAGTTTGCACATACATTAAATCTGGCTAATCAGACATAATTGGTTTTTCTTTCCACATAGTGAAGAAAGTTAAATATTTTTGAAATTATTGAACTTTCTTTTTCAATTGTGCTGTTGATTTATTTGTAATACTGATTTGTTACATCCTTTACTTAATTTGATGATTTTATTGTGAACAGGTAACCCCCTCTATCTGCATAACATTTTCCACAAAGAAGCAGTTAATGTATACAGCAGGAATGTTATAAAGGAAAACTGAGCCCTGAAATGTTGATAAGTTACTCTTGAATTCTGAAAAGAAGCATTCCAAAGGTAAACTTTAAAAAAATAAATAAATAAATAAATAAATAACTAGAATTTATTGTTTTAAGTTCATTATCACTAATTATAATCATTTTGTATGAAAATAAGTAATTTTTTAAGTCAGAGAAAGGTTAATTGCTCAGAAACAAAATGGCTAGTAAATATTAGTAATATTTTCTGAAGCATTTGCCTTACATTTACATCTTTATTACACATTGAAGACTTTTATTTTATTGTTCCATGACCATAAAATTAAATATTTTTAAATTTAAAAAGTAGTCAAAATAATTATTATAATTACATTATTTTAGATTAATGATCTGTTACAAATAACATATTAATGATAGATTCTCATATTGTGTATGTACGCTCTGAAACCCTCAAACTTGTTGTTTTAGTACCTGTGTTTAATGACAACATAATTTTTTTTTAAATGAAAGGTTAGATTATTTGAGTATGGCAAAGCAAACAAAGGCTATCAAACTAAGAGGAGTAATGACTTAGTAGAGAACTTTCTAAGGCTTGTACTCTTGTTACACATGCGGAAAAAACCATGAAAACCAACCATGAAGCCAGCCCATTCGCATAAAATCAAACCTAGGCACTCAAACTTCCAATGTTCAGTGGGCTTAACCATTTGGCCACTGGTAAGGTTTGAAAATAAAAGAAATTATTAGCTTACAGTTTGACCATAAGTTTAGCAAAATATGTCCCAGTACTGTCTTTCCCCAGTATTCAGAAATCAATGCCCCAGTATTGTCATTCATTGGTAGTTCTAACCACGTATTTAAATTAGATGTGTAGAGTTTGAATTAGTGAAGAAACTTGGGTTTGTGAGCTAGGCGATCTCAATATTATTCTTGCAATCTAATAATATTTTTAAAAGTTAAGAAGTTATGTTTCTCACTAGTTAAATGTATCTCTGATTCAAGATTTGTTTTACCTATTTGTAACATATGAGTAAATCTTTTTTATAATTGTATTAATAATTATTTACAGAATAACTTTAAACATTTGTAAAGTCAGATCCTATGTTTGTTAGTCAAATCCTGTTAGCCTTCTTGTAAATGATTTGTGTTTTACAATCCTTTTTTTAATGCTAACTTAATGAAATAATATCTTCTTAAAACTTTTCATCTGAGCACTTTTTAATATTTATTAGAATGTACTTATCTGATTAAATATGTGAGTTCCTCAAGTTCTTTATGTTTACACAGTGTAAAGTTTTGTTACTCTTTCTATGTATTGGAATAATCCTAGTATAATATGATCCATATCCATATCAGAAAGATGCAAATTGATGATATTTTTTAGTAATTTCCTTCAACATTGTTGCATTATATTTTGTTTGCCATGTATCATATTGTAAAAGACAAAATTGCAATGGAAGTTGTCTTAGCTATTCTAATTCAGTAATTTTCTTTTTAGTAGCAGCTGTTTTAGAATTAATAAAATTATTATCAGATGGTATATCTGTAAATCATGGAATGTATGTTTAAATTAACTGCAATTGGATCATAAATAGCTAAAAATTCCAATGCCTTTTATGATGAGTTTTCAGATGCTGTATGGCCTTTAATTGCACATTTTTTCCAAAAAATTAAAATTCATCAACTAATCTTCTCAGAATAATTCTCTTTTCTTAAATATATGTATGTACAGTTATCTGCTATGTTCTCATTTAAATATTAAAACAATGGTCAATTCTTCAGGATCATAAATGTCTGCAGGCACTGTATGCTTTTATGATGCAGAAAGTCTTTTTATGGTTATTTTAGCAATAATTAAATAATAAATAACTAAAACCAATTTCAGTGTAAAATTTTCTTTTAAAAAGAAGCAAATGAAGTAACCGAAAATATGTGATCCCTTCCCCACTTTTAACAGTGCTTTAATAATATCATGCATTTAAAATTTTTAAGAAGTTAAATGTTATATGAGCTGACCAAATTATGTAAATGTGAAAAGCAATAAATAAAAGCATATATTTTTTTACACTAGGAGGATAGGTGTGCTTTTATAATTAGCTATGAAGACAGAATCAAAGTTTTACAATGGCAGTACTAAACAACTGTGCATGTCTCCAATGATTTTCTTTTCTACCTACTCTTTTATTGTCATTGAAACTAATAGTGTCTTTGTTTTGAGTAGTGAAAAAAATAGGTTATTTGTGCTATGATTAGTTTACTTTTTTAAGTTAAAATTTGCCTATGGTGCTTTTTTGAAAGCTAAAAATATTAGCCAAGAGATATGTTTATAATTAATTGACTTGGGTTCTCTACATTTTTCTAGAATTAGAATAGCTGTACCCCCCCCCTTTTTTTTTTTTTTTTTTTTTGGTAGGATTAGTTAGCTCTTAAATTAATTGTACTATATTTTTCTAAGTTTTGTAGTTAGCCTTTCTATCTCGGAATATATATCACTGGAGTCAGTTGTTTTTTCAGTGATTTGATGAGAAAGCAGTTGTTTTATTGTTATAACATCCTTTGGAAAATATGCAGTACACAATAAAGTGTTTTTATGTGGTAGTATAAAGTTAAGTTTAGAGTTTTTCAATTTTGTATCATTTATTCAAAGTAGATTTAAATGTTAGAATTCTTTATTTTATAAGTAAATGGTACACACAAAAATACAAGCAGTTCTGATCTTCCATTCTAGTTACGCAATCAACAGTATTCAACTTATTTTTTTCGTGTCTTGAAAGCATGACTTGGATACATATTAAATTATATGTACCATGTCCATAAAAGTTCTTACTTAGCCTTTATTTTCGCAGCCATTAGTTGTAGGCATATCACAAAAAAGTTTTAAACAATGTAAGTCTTCATGTTTGGGCATTTTTAAATTTAAAATACTACTTTTATAAAAATTATGAAATTTAAATTGTTATATGTAAAAAAAATAAAATATAAAAAGTGTGGCATACCCTGAGATATTTGATATTAAAGCTGCAAATCGTATTCAAGGTTGGTATGCAATTCATAAAGCAAAATGTTTGCATGTAGCGAAACATAAAATACCAGTTAAGAGAATAGGTTTCTGTTGTTAATAGATTAACGCCCTTGAGTGGCATAACCATCTTTAACCGGTCATGAGACTTTTAGTCACTTGGTATATATTAGTTAATAATTTAAAGTATTTTGCATTCTTACTTTCTTTAATAATGTAAATATCATCTGAATCAATGGAAGTTTATGAAAACAGAGATTAAAATGAATAATAATAAAAATTTAGCTAATAAAAGCTTTTTAAATAGAGGTCTTTATGAGCAGATCCAAGAAGGGCATGCCACTTAGAAGGTAAAATCAATGAGGCTATGCAAATTAATGAGGAAGGGTATGGATCATGGTTAGGTTAGGTTATTTGCCATATGAGGATTTATCTGCCTTAGAGGAAAGATTCTTTCATTGATGTCTTTATGAGGGGAGATAGCTTGTATTCACATTACACATGGTGAAAATTCCTAATTTTTTTCAAAATCTTATCACAGATTCGTATAGAATTTGTGTTCTAGTAAGTCCAGTAGGCTTCAGTATTGGTACCTAGTAATAATATTATCCAAAGTAAATAAAAGTATTTCTAGGTTAATGATTTTTACATGATTATTTTATTATTAGGAGAAGGACTGTGTGTATTCAAAATTAGGTGGTTGTGGATGCTGCCGTTTTCTCACAGTGTGAAGAACACACATATATGCAGATTCATCATTATTTAATAATTTATACATATACACAGAATATGTCATATAATATGTAGAGTCTGTTATTATGCAAGGTTTATAATATTTATGTACCTATACAATATATGGTTAGTAAATAGCAGGACTTAGTAACCTGTAGACATTTTTATCATATAGCACTGAATAATTTGCAAGCAAGTTTGGAAAGTATTAGAAAAAATAAGAAGTTCAATTGCAACTATTATTAAGTAATGTTTTTTGTGCAGTGACTGGAAAAAAATGGATGTTATATATTTGACTAGAATCATGTCGAGCATTAAAATCAAATTGCATATTGATTGCATATTCCTTTTGAAACTCAAGAAACATCTGATTGATTATTCGAAACTGTAGTTGGAGGAATCATTTTATATGTAAAAGCTAAAATACACTCTATAGGGGAAAAAAAAAAAAAAAAAATCGATGCACCAAGAAGGAGTTGTCTGATGGAGACAAAAATTGGTGGATGGGAGGATTATGTACAGAATAGAAAATAATTAAAATATCAGAGCAATTGAATGATTTATTTCAGAGTTACATAGTTATAAAAAAATGAGCTTAATAATGTGTTAACCCACCTCTAGACTGGATGCAAGCTGCCACATGGCATGGCATTGACTGATAAAGCTCCTGGATGGTGTCTTGAAGTATTTCTTGCTAAATTTGCTCCAATTATCGGGCTAGTTCATCAGCATTCCCTGTTAGAGGCAGTCTGCTGTCGTATCCCTGACATGCTCTTTGGGAGAGAGATCTGGCTGGCCAAGGAAGTGTTTGACAAGCTGTAAGACAGTTCATAGCAATATGTGGTTTGGCATTATGTTGCTGAAAAATAAGGCCAGGGGCCTGCAGAAGGAACGGTAGCAAAAGAGGTCAACATACCTCTGGGCTGTAGTTTTGCCTCTAATGACGACCAAAGAGGTCCTGCTATCAAGGGAAATGACACCCCAGACTATAACTCGTGGTTGAGGGCCTGTGGGGCATGCAGTAGTGAAAGCAGGATCAGCATGCTGCTCTGGGTGTCTCCAGACACGTCTTCGATGATTGTCACGACACAGTTGGAAGCGGGATTTGTTGCTTAAGACTATATGACCCCAGTCAGCATCATTCCAACCTGATCGAGCCAAGCACCACTGTAATCTGGCTTGACAGTGTGCAAGTGTGAATGGCGTGTGGTGTAACACTCGGTATGAGCATATATTTTTCTCTATCAGCCATCTGTGAATGGTTATGGTGGATACTTGTGTGCGGTTCACATGTCTGATGGTTTATAGTGATGAATCAGTTGCTGTGACAGCTGATCTGATAGTCACTCTGCCCTCATCTGTTGTAACCCTAGGTCAGCCGCTACCATTATGATGCTGAAATCTGCCATTGTCCACCCGGCCACCAGCGGTCGAGTGGTAAAGTCGCTGAACACTGGTAGTTTGGTCTGAGGTTCAAATCCCGTGAACGGGCTGGCTTCATGGGTGTTTTCATGGTTTTCCCCATGTGTAACTTGTATACAAGCCAGTTTCCCTTAGAAAGTCCTCCACGAAGACATCCCTCCCCTTAGGCAGATAGCCCTAGTGTGCTTTGCCATAATTAAATACACACACACACATACATTGTCCACCCATTCTTGCCAGCATCTTCTAATCACTGCATCACTTCGACTCATATGATGAGCGATTCTTTGATTTGCCCAACCTACTTCTTTCAGTTCAATGATACCACCTCTTTCAAACTCTGACAGTTGCTCATAATAAGCTCTAATCTTGTGGTGAGGCATTTTTTTCAGTCATTGACAGGTATCCTAAATCGCAATGGAACAGAAATTTTTAACAACAGTTCAAGAACAGTAAAGGTATGTACATCTGCTGGATGCTCAGTTCCGATATGCTCTCAGTCAAGTTATATACGTCTGCTGGTGTCCAATGAATGTAGATTGCGCTTTTCATTCATTGGACACCAGATTTTATTCATTTGCGTATTTGATCAAAACATTTATGTGTACTAAGTTTCAATGCAATCGTATGATTCCTTCTTTGTGCATCAATTTTTTTGTTATAGTGTGTATAAAAAGTGTGCTGTGCTTGCAAATATGTGAATGGTGCAAATGATTTGCAATAAATGATCATTATATTACATTATGACGAACTATTAAAAATACATCTCAGCACTTGTAGATGAAAGAAACTATATTTCTAGCATTATTTTTAAAAATTATCTCTTTTGTTTTATAAATTAGAATTCATGGATGGGAAGATAATGATCTAAACTTCCTTGAGAGGACACTTCATCAGGTAATCCTTTTTATTTGCCTTTATACTTGTTTATATACTTCATATTCACCTTTATATATATATATGTATATGTACATGGTTCACATTTTCATTAATTATGTTCATAAATGATTGTTTTGTTGTACCCTTTAAAAATCTCTTTATCACTGTGTGCAGTATAACATACATGTATGTAAAATTTTAATTCTGTAAAATTAAATATACACTGAAGAGCCAAATACACTGGTGTAGGCGGATGTATGTAAATATCAGAAGTATAGAACTAATCACAGTAAAATATGGTGGTCGGCAGCATTTATATAAGACAACAAGTATCTAACAAAGTTGTTAGATTGATTACTGCTGCTACAGTGGCAAGATTTAAGTGAGTTTGAGCATGGTGTTATGGTCGACACACAAGAGATGGGACATAGAATCTCTGAGCTAGTGATGAAATTTGAATTTTCGCGTAAGACCATTTCATGAGTGTACGGTGAATATCAGGAATCCGGTAAAACATCAACTCTCCAACATTGCTGTGGCCTGAAAAAGCTCGGAAAAGAATGGGACCTACAATGATTAATGAGGAACATTAAACGTGACAGTGCAAGCCTTCCTCAAATTGCTGCAGATTTCAGTGGTGGGTCATCAACAAATGTCAACATGCAAACTAAGCAATGGACTATCATTGGTATAAACTTTTGGGAGCTGAAGGCCCACTTGTGTACCATTGTTGACTGAACGAAAGGAAGCTTCATGCCTAGCTTGGGCCCACCAACACCACCATTGAACTGTTAATGATTGGAAACATGTTGGCTGGTCTGATGAGTTTTGTTTATATTGCATCAGGCGAATGGACACGTATGGGTATGTAGTCAACAGAGGACTGTTGCAGCTGGTGGAGGCTCTGTCATGGTATGAGGCATATGCAGTTGTTGTGATATGAGAGACCCCTGATACACCTAGATATGACTCTGCGAGGTTACAGATACATAATCATTCTGTCTGATCACCTGCAACCATTCATGTCTATTGTGCATTCCGACAGACTTGGACATTTCTAGCAGGAAAATGCAAAACTCCACACATTGAGAGTTGGTATCGAATGGTTTCAGGAACACTTTTCTGACATCAGACATGTCCATTGGCCACCTAGATTCCCAGACATGAATATTATCAAGTATGTCTCTGATGCTTTGCAACATGCTGTTCAGAAGAGATCTCCACCACCTCACACTCCTGTGGATTTGTGGATTGGCTGCAGGATTCATGGTGTGAATTACCTCCAGCTTCAGATATTAGTCGAGTCCATCTCATGCTGTGGTACTTCTGTGTGCTCTTGGTGTCACTGCACAATATTAGGCAGTATACCAGTTTTGGACTGTGCAGTGTATTTTCTGTAAATCTGGGGCAGATATGTTTTAATATTTTTTCTTGTTATTTGTGATTAAATTTTATCTTGTATGAATTTAAAATGAAATTTACTAATTGTTATATATTAAACTTGGCTTATATCTGCCAATATTTTTTATGTCATCAAGATTTTTTTAAGTTCTAGCTTATGAATTTCCATTAATAAAGTTTTAAGCTGACAGTATACTCTCAGTTTTTTGTAATTAAACTTCATTGTAGAATTTAGAAAAAACTAGTATCAAACTCCTAACAGACTTGCAGCAAATTATCACTTGGTCTGAAGTAATAACAAAGCCTTGAAAGGATTTAAAACGACCTTTTTATTAAATCAGAACTTGAATATAAAATGCATGTCTCATGCTTAGAAATCAACTATCACTTGTGGCGATGTAACTGAAAATAAGGGTCAAATTCAAACCAGGTCTAGCACTCAAAAGCTACACAATTGATTTAACACAAAGTGGGCTTAAAACTTGTCAGTGTCATAACAATTTAAATAGTGGCAGCTATAAAGCAAGCTGAAAAATTACAATCTTATCTGAGCTAGCAAAATCTAGTAATGTGGCTTCTAGAGGCAGAAACATGCTTTGTCTTATAATCCAGAACCCTCGACTTAAATACTGTCTAAACTTATTTGCATTCTAGTGGGGAAACGGAAAGGAGAAGTGATAGTAAAGCTGAAATTATAAGTAACATTTTCCAGCATAATTTAAATAATTGTGCCTTGGAACAAAGATGTAATATTATTTTTTTACTAAAAAGCATTGAGATAAATCCATAATTAAATTCAAGCGTCTCGCTCCATACAAATCTCAAATATACTCAATTGAGGCAAAACCAAACATGACCAGCACTGTTGTACTTGGATATAAACTTAAACTGAATATCCTTAAGGGAAAATAAATTTCTCTTACCTTTTGCTTCTATAGTACTCTTCATCCGTTTCTAAACAAACTCATTTCAGGACAGGTAAGTATTTGTGCATTGAAGTCTTATTCTTTGGTGTGGCCTCTCTCAGCTTCCATGCATGCTCAATTTTTCCTTTCAATGCCTGTCTCCCATATACCTGTCGATTTCACTTCTAGCTGGAAAAATTCTGGAGATGCCAGCTGCTTTCTTGCTTCTGGCCTCACTGTTGAAAACGTCCTTCGGCACTCCTGGGCCTTTAATGGCTGCTATGTCTGTTGATGTGGCGGTAAACCCTCTTTTGGCTCTTTTAGAACTTCTTCTATTGTTGTGGCTTATCCTGCATCAGGCACTTGCATGAAAACTTTTAAATGTATGTTGGGCAGCCATACTTTTTTCCATTGCAGCAAAACACTTCCGGCACCTGGTTCCTCATGTGTTGATTTTACCTTGGCCATTGTTGATTACTCAATTGCTCATTGCATCTGCTGGATCCTTTTAACTTTTCTCTTTTCCTGGAAACTTTTCTTTTTGCTTGTCTGGGCACCCTTTACCTGTCAGATGGCTTTCATTTGATTTGTTGCACTTGGGTCTTTTCACTTTCACCATTTTTGGCCTCCTTTCTTTTTCTTTCCAGTACTTGCATTCCCCAGGTCAATGGTAAATTCAACATATTTCCAGTTTGTCTTTCGTTGTTCCTACTAGGTGATTCCTGCAAAACATTCTTTTAGAGAGATATGAATGCACTCATAATTGCACTTTATTTGATCAACATTTTCTTTTACAGTTTTTTGATCTGGAGCTTTTAACCAGACTACAGTCTCCTTATTTTTTCAACTCACTTGGGCTAATCAGTCTTGATTTGTTATTATTATTTATTGCTTTGGAGTAAAATCAAAAGTTATCAATAATTTAATAATCTGCAGCTATGCTTCTAATAACTGTGATATCATGGTATTCAAAATAGTCAGGATATTTTTAATATTCATAAATATTTTTAAAATTCATTGTCTGTTTGTAATTCTGTGATAATTGTTTCACCAGAATCCAAAAATTTTTTAATTAATATTTCACATTTGAGTTCATTCATCTTGTCTTAATTTTGTTCTTAATGGAGCATCCACAACTATATTTTCTTTCTGCAGGAGTATGCTTAATTATTAAGTTGTATTCTTGTAGCGTATGAGTCTCTCTTATGAGTCTTGGTGATAAATACTTTCTATAATACAACTAGATCCTGGCACCATGATCGGTGTAAATATTTATTGATTCCTCCCTCCCAAAGAAATTTCATAATTTCTGAATAATGAAAAAAATTGCTAATGTTTTCCATTTGGTAGCAGTATAATTTTCTTGCATTGGATTACTAAAATATGCAACTGGCTGTTTGTCATGCATAAGCATGCCTCTTACTGCCAAATTCGATGTGTTTGCAGAGATTTCTATGTTAAAAATATGTGTATATGTGCCAGTCCCAATATTTACTTTATGAAAATTGGCAACAGTAGTTTTTGTTGTCATTCAGTCTCTATCTGGTGTGCATTGCTGAGGTTGCTTATTCCCATGTAACCTAATATTCCCAATATATTTTTTATTGTTCAACCTGGACTATGTCGTTTCTTTAACCCACGAATAACTTAAACTTTATCATGTTATCAGCACAAAAAGCTCAAAAGGAAACGCCATTATGATCAAGGATTGAAGATCACACCGAAACCTAACCTCGCAGATCGCCGAAGCCTAACCACGTTGTGAATCTGAAGTGAGCGGATAACCATTCTTTGATGAAGTAAACAAAAATATTTTTTGTGAATTTAGCTCGATACATTTACTTGAAGAATGACATCTGAAGATTATAAAATGCCGAAACTAAACGGCGATAATTATCACACATGGTGTATCCGTTCGTGTGCCGTGCTGGTGCAGAAGAGATGTTGGAAAGCAGTGGAACCCGGATATGGAATAGAAATGAATGAAGCAGAGAGGAAAAAGAATGATGAAACTCTTACCCTATTATTCCTCATAGTTGAAGGTACATTTCTAGATGATATCGAAGATTGTATTAGAGCCAGAGACACAACTGTTTAAAAGAAATGCATACAAAATTCGGTCTGCTTCATGTACTGCAACTTATGAGAGAATTCTTTAACATAAATATGAAGCCAAATGAGTCTGTCCAATCCTATCTAGCAAGATTAATGGAATTACACAGAAAATTAGCTGATGGTGGATATGCATTCACAGATAGAGAAGTGGCCCTAGTGATGCTTGCTATTGGGACGGTTACAGCCGAAAACATCGCGGCAAAAACATCGCAGACGAAAATGTCGCGGAGAAAACAACGCAAGGCGAAAACGTCGTGCTACAAAACATCGTGGGAGAAAACATCGCAGTTCTAAAACATCATGGTACAAAACATCGTCGTCGAAAATAAAGCGGTTCAAAAACATCGCAGTTTAAAAACATCGTCGTTGAAAATATCGTGGTAAAAAATAAAGTATCTACAAATCATCGCATGACGATAACATCGCAGACAGGCTTTTTTCAGGCATGCTTTAATAAGTGTAAATGGATATTCCCATAATGATTTGTGAGCGCAAAATGGAAAGAACGATAATTTTTACTTTCATATTTTTATTAATTAATAAATTTTGCTGAGAAAATAAAAAGGAAACTTAAGCATAAAAAATTAATGCAAGTTATAGCACTTAATAGAATTTTAAACCGACATAGTTAACTAACAAAGGCCATTAATAAATCATTTTTATAAAGTTTTTACTGGTAATATTTCATGAAAAGTATAATCTATAAGTTACATTTAATTTTCTATGCTTAAGTTTCCTTCTTACGTTTTCAGCAAAAATTTATTAGTTAATAAAATATTTGAAAGTAAAATTTATCCTTCTTTACACCTTGCGCTCACAAATCATTATGGGAATATCCATTTACAGTTATTAAAACCTGAAAAAAGCATGTCTGCGATGTTATCGTCATGCGATGATTTGTAGATACTTTATTTTTTACCACGATATTTTCGACGACGATGTTTTTAAACTGCGATGCTTTTGAACCGCTTTATTTTCTACGACGATGTTTTGTACCACGATGTTTTAGAACTGCGATGTTTTCTCTTTGCGATGTTTTCTCCCACGATTTTTTGTAGCACGACGTTTTCACCTTGCGTTGTTTTCTCCGCGACGTTTTCGTCCACAATGTTATCGGCGGACACCATTGGGACTGCCTAGAAGTAATGAATCACTCATCCTAAGTTTAGAAAAAGATGAAGCAAATCTGACAACTACAATCCTGAAACCAAGGCTACTTGTAGAAGAGAAACGTATAATTAGAAATGAGAGTTCAGCCAAAGTGTATCATGAAGAACAAGCTCTTCACACTGAAGGTTTTGCCACCAACCAGAAGAAGCCTGCATTTGGAAAACCCATGAAAAAGTATGCAGCTAAAAGGCCAAATGAAGAAGAAACTAACAGAGGAAGAAGTATTAAATGCTTCAGCTGTGGCCAGTGGGGGCACATATCTAAAAATTGTGAAGAGGGCAAATATCAGAACGAAAACAGCGCCAAAACTGCAGTTGACCTCAAGACAAACATTACACTTCTGGCAAACAAAGAAAAATCAAGAAAAAGTAATCTGTGGATTTTAGACAGTGGAGCTACAGAACACTTGACCTCTGATAAAAGAAAATCCTCAGACCTTAAGAAGTACACATCTGAAGTTGAAGTTGCTAATTCAGAAAGAATGAAGGTCACTGGAATTGGAAATATTTCATTTTCTGTTGGAGAAGATGGAGAAAAAAACGTCACTATTGAAAATGTCCTATATGTTCCAGAACTAGGAGGAAATGTATTATCCATTGGTAGAATTGAAAAAAGAGGCTTAAAAGTAGAAATTGCTGAAGGAAAAGCCAAAGTGATTGGTAAGAATGGAGATACTCTTTTATCTGGTGAGAAAAAAGGAAGACTATACATAATCGAAGAAAAAATGGCAACTGCCTACGCTACGAAAACTGAAAGTGCCTGCCGACTTGCTGCATCGTAGACTTGGTCATCCACATATTTGTACAACAAAAAATATTGTCCCCATCGGCAGAAACCTGAAATCAACAGTATTAGTAAATGAACCTTGCCAAATCTGTATTCAGGGAAAATGAAAAGAAAGAAATTTCCAAAAGCCGCTAGTACAAAAGCTTAAGACATCCTAGAAGTTATACATTCAGATGTTGTTGGTAAAATTTCTACCCCTTCCTTTGGAGGCTCAAATTACTTTGTGACTTTCATGGATGAATTTTCTCACTATACCACAGCATTCCCTATGAAAGCCAAAAGTGAAGTACTAGAAAAATTTGAGGAGTACCGTTGCATGGTAGAAAATCTCCAAAACAGAAAAATCAAATTCTTGAGAAATGACAATGATGGGGAATACATAAGTGGAAAATTCGACAAGTACCTCGCTGCACATGCGATCCAAAGACAACTAACTGTACCCGACACACCTCAACAAAATGGTATGGCAGAAAGACTGAACCAAACATTGATAAACACGACAAGATGTTTTCTTATCAAGTCTGGAGCAGATCACAGGTTTTGGGCTGAAGCAATGGCCACTGCAGCCTATCTCCACAACAAGCGCCCATCTATGGCAATTGATGGCGATATTCCAGAAGAAAGATGATCAGGCTCTGGAAGCAAAACAGACCACCTCAGAGTTTTCGGATGCAGAGCCTGGAGTCATGTTCGCTCACACTCAAGAGGAAGCAAACTTGATCCCAAAGCTACAGAATGTGTTTTTGTGGGATATCCTAAAGGCGTTAAAGGCTACAAATTGTATGACATGAAGAAGAAACATTTTTTTTTGTCAACAGAGATGTCATTTTTGAAGAAAATGTTTTCCCCTTAAAACTAAGCAAGTGTGACAATCCTGCAGAAGAAGCTACTCTTAAAATTGAAGACTTTGAATCGAAATATCCCTTGGACCTACCTGAAACAGAAGCTTGTGACTCATCTCTAGATCACATAACTCCTGAAGTAAATGACTTGGATGAAACCAAACATCTAAATACAGATCCTATTGACCAAAATTTCGAAAGATGCCCAGACATACAGCTTGAAAATACTCCAGATTATGAAGATGAAGGCCAATCAGTTACAGAGATACAAGACGTTGCTAACAACCTAGACCCTGAAGTCAAGGCAGCAGCCAGAAACCCTACCCATGGGAGTGAGAGAGGTGAAAAAAGAAAAACCAAAATTCCTAAACATTTCGAAGATTTTTATCTGTACAGTGCCCAAGAGATACAACAATCTGATGAAAAGGATTCAGTAACTCTAAAAGATGTCCTGAAATCACCTGAAGCTGACATGTGGGTGAAAGCCATGGAGGAAGAAATTCAAAACCTCACTCAGGCTCAAACCTGGGAACTAACTACGAAACCACAAGGAGCTAAAGTAATACCATCCAGATGGTTGTTTCATAAGAAAAAAGATGAGATTGGGAACCGAGCAAAGTTCAAAGCCAGATTGGTAGCAAAAGGCTATCTGCAAATACCTGGAGTGGACTTTCAAGACACCTTTTCACCAGTCATCAAACTTAAATCTATAAGGTTACTGCTTGCCATAGCTGCAGAGAAAAACCTAGAGGTTCACCAAATGGATGTGACAGCTGCATACCTTAATGGAATCCTAAAAGAGGACATATATATGGCACAGCCAGAAGGCTGCATTGAGAAAGGGAAAGAACACCTTGTCTGCCACCGGTGGCAGACAAGGTGTTCTTTAGTTGGTGTGCATTGCTGTGGTTGCTTGGTCCCATGTAACCTTATATTCCCAATATATTTTTAATTGTTCAACCTGGACTATATTGTTTCTTTAACCCACGAATAACTCAAACTTTATCATTTTATCCTCCCATTGCCATTAGGAAATTTTAATACTGACTTTTTTCGATTAAAGCAGTTTTTATTCTTTCAAATGCTGTGTTTGCTTTGACTGACCAGGTAAACCAGTCTTTCTTTTTTAAGTTCAGTAGTGTCTTCAATAGTTCTTTTGAAGTGGCAAAATCTTTGATAAAAAGTCTTAGGAACACAAACCCAAAAATAGACCAGCTTCTTTGCTGCATGCATTAGGTGCAGGGTAATGTTTTATTGCAATCATTTTTTTATCTTCTGTGAGCATGCTCTTTTGAGAAATCTTACAGCCCAAGTGATGAATTTTAAGCATTTAATGTGGCCACATTTATTTTTAATACTGCTTCTTTCAGGAGCAAAACTCTTCATGCAAATCTCGAATATATTCATCCGTAGTGTCACTAGTAACAATATCGAGTAAATAAATAAATGTGCTTTTTCTAAGACAAGTCTTAGAGTTAAATCCATCACCCCTGAGGGGATGCTCCACATAAGCCAAGATGCATTCTCAGGAAAGCATAAATGGCTGACTTTGTAATAAATGTGTTTTTTGGCACATCCTCTGGGTTTACACATATTTGAATCCAGAGGTGAGATATAGCATTGTCATGTATTTTGTGAATTTTATTTTTTAGGTAATTTCCTCAATGTCCTTATTGACATGCATTTTATTTCTTCAGTTATTAAAATCCATTTTATTTCCTCAATTATTATTAAATAGACAGGGTATTTAGTTATGCTATTTAATTTTTGGTGTTCATTTGCAAAATGCCATGCTTGATGGTCTGTCTGTGGGGAATTAATTGTCTTTCGGGAGAGTACTGTTGTGCTAGCATAAGGCCTACTTGTGGGAATTAATTTTATTCGTTATTATTTCCATAATTATTTACTTGATGCACTTCTCAATTGTTTCTTTTTAACTTTATCATGGTGGTAGAGTGCTCAGCAGGGAGATCTATTTTCTGTGTAGATGCTGTGGGATACAATATGAGTTAACCCTGGTGCCTTATCAAATAAATTGTGAAAATTTGTCTTGCTGAGTGTTCCAGCTTCAATTGTTGCCAGTCAAAGGATGAGGGTGGGACTGTTTTCTTCCCACTTATTCACATCCTGCTGTACCATGGCTTCTCGAAAAGTAATTTTCATCCTCACTGCTTTTAAAAAATTCATTCCCAATGTTACAGGTGCTTGCAGATTTCTCACTACAAAGAAACAGCAACTTTTTGATTCTCGTTTTTCACTTGTACATTTAATGTGACCTTTCATATGCATGCACATTGTTTGCCTTGCGTGGCAATAATGTTTGTTCCTTAAACATCAAATAGTTGTCTATACAATTTAAAATTCTTGTGAAAAAGATTTTCTGCCAAGAAACTACTTTGTGCCCTTTTATCTAATAATGCATCTGCTGTTTAATAGAATTTGAATGACTGCAGGGCCAAATTTTTTACTGTAAAGTGAATCTGAGAGGGGTTTTTGTTTCATCTCGGGTGAGTGCACCTTTGATTAGTTTAAGTTCTTGCTATCTTTCCCTTGTTTCCGCTTTTGTGATTTATCTCGGCAATCGCCATTTACAGGTAAAAATTTCTTTCTATTTGCAAAATGTTTGCTGTCGTGAAACGTGGGCCTCCCATCTGTTTAAAGACCTGAAAAATTTTCCATCTGCTACAGACCTACAAAATTGTCCATTTGACCTCTGGCTGTATCCCAACTTACGTGTACTTTCTGATACCCTCCTACTTTCAGACTTTACCATGTGCTCAAATATATGATGAATAATTTTCAACTTAAAGCATTATAATAAAATCTGAATGATTTCTTTTTTACAAAACCTTGGTGTAGAAAAAGCAATTGTATTAAGTGAATCTGAGAGGGGTTTTTGTTTCTTCTGGGGTGACTGCGCCCTCAGTTAGTTTAAGTTCTTGCCATCTTTCCCTTGTTTCTGCTTTTGTGACTTATCTTGGCAATTGCCATCAGCAGGTAAAAATTTATTTCTATTTTCAAAATGTTTGCTGTCATGAAACCTGGGCTTTCCATCTGCTTAAAGACCTACAAAATTTTCCATCTGCTACAGACTTACAAAATTGTCCTTTTGACCTCTGGCTGTATCCCAACTTGCGTGTAATTTCTGATACCCTCCTACTTTCAGACTTTACACATGAGCTCAAATAATTGTTTCAGTGTGCTTGTATTTCTCAATTCAATTGTCCTTAATCTGCGACAGCAACATAGGGAGTATAATTTGGATAACCTCTGCATTGATTTTTTCCACCTGTACAGTAGATTTGCCAGTTGTATTTTTCTCAGAATAAACAGTCAGTTCTTCGACATGATATTGATATCTACTAAAGAGTTCCACCTCAAATTTTGACCTGTATTTGACCATGAGAATTGCTTTTACAGGGACGACTTTAAATACTTTCAGCTTATAAGTTGCTGCCTGGTTATTCTAACAAAAATTTACCAATGCACTTGTACTAGGTCAGTGTTGTCCCCACAGTGCAGCAATTGCTGTGGTGGCCCTCTGTATTTCAACAACCAGGTAAAGCAAAAATATGCATCCACTTCTTCCAAAAAAGTCAGTATTGATCTTTTGCTGTCAAAAGTCACTGCAAATTCCATTGATGTTCGCATCATTTGTACGATGAATACAAATTGTTCCATGAAACTTACTAGTGCCTGGGCTCTTGAGAGGGGGGTTAAAAATTTAATTATTGTGAGCCATTGTTTGAGCCAAACACCTCTGTAGAGTTTGATTTTCTTTGTAGCATAAACTAGTGTCAGACTCCTGACAGACTTGAAGTGAATTACCATTTGCTCTGAAATAACAGACAGATCTTGAAAAGGTTTGAAACAACCTTTTATTAAATCAGAATTTAAACTTAAAATGCCTGTTTTCTGCATACAAATCAGCCACCATTTGAGGCGATGTAACTTAAAATAACAGTCAAACTCAAATTTAAACTGAGCTTAGTATTCACAGACTGTGCAGTTGACTTAATGCAAAGTTGTCTCAGAACATCTCCCCAGCATAACAATTTAAATGTCGGCAGCTATGATGTAGGCTGAAGAATTAGAAACTTATCTCAGTTAGTGAACCCTAGTAACTTGCCCTCTAAAGGCAGAAACATTATATGTCTTACAATTCAAAACATTTGGTTTAAATAGCCTCTAAACTGATATCGTCTTTGTCAAACCAAAATCTGCTATGTGCACTTTTTGGAAATTTCGACTATGATGACTAGTTTACCAACCAGATTTTCGTATAAAAGACTGCTATGTGACTTTAAGCATTATATGGTGAACTGTGATCGCTAAAAAAAATATGCAATGTGTATCAGCCAGAATATTGTTAAATAAAAAAGTGGCATGTAACAAATGTGCACATAGCAGGTTTTGGTTTGACAATGATGATATGCATTCTGGTCAGGAAATGGAAAGGAGAAGTGATAGTAAAGCTGAAATGATAAATAACTGCTTACTTAAATTAATATTCCTACAACATTAAGCATTTGTTTGTATTCAGATCGAAAGTTACATACAAAATAGTCTTTAGTCTTAACTGAAGATATATTTTTTGTGTATTGTGTCATTCTTCATATCATTTTATGTAATAATCAGACTGGTTAACAAACAGGCTCTTCCTGGATGTAACTTTGTACAACTTTATATGTGACCTGATAGTAATAAATACATAATTCTAAGTCAGTAGTAGATTTTATTTTTCAAATATTTTGATTTGGAGTAATTTTCTTTCCTAACTGCTGGAACAATTTAATTTCACTCTGAATCAATATTTTAACCTGTAATGCACTGACTGTCATCTTCATTGACTTCTGCAAGTTTGTGATAATTTAACTAACAGACACAATTGTGATCATAGCTGTCACTAGGCATTTTGCCACTAGGCGGAACAGTTACCACCACCTCTGACCACTGAATGGAACTTTAGCTAATTTTCTAGCCAAGGAAGGTGTACAATGGAAGTTTTTACCCCCAAGAGCACCAAATTTTAATGGTCTATCTGAAGTAGGAGTAAAATCCTTTAAATTTCATTTTAAATGAACAGTAGGAAATTCAGTATTAACCTACGAAGAAATTTTGACAGTAACAGTTCAAGTAGAGGAAATCTTACATTCTCGCCCTCTTACACCGTTAACTTCTAATATTGATGATTTAAATGTTTTGACCCCTGGTCATTTCCTTATAGGCTGACCGATCAATTCAATAATTGAATCCAATTTAACAGAAGTAGATAATAACAGACTTAGTTTATGTCAAAAAACTACAAAAATGGTACAAAATATATGGAAGAACTGGACTAATAATTACTTGAGCACTTTGAATCAAAGAAATAAATGGATGATTGCTAAACAAAATATTAAAATAGGGGATATGGTAGTGATCAAGGAAGAAAATCTTCCTACCTGCAAATGGTTGTTAGGGAGAATTGTAGATGTGTTTTATGGGAAGGACAACCTTGTGCGAGTTGTCTCCGTCAAAACCAAACATGGTATTTATAAACGAGCAGTTGCTAAAATTGCTATACTGCCAATTGAGAAATAATGTACGAATTTTTTATGTTTATTTGAAGGTTTGAATTTTAATCCATCATATTTGTTCTTTTCACATTGTAATTACATGCATTATAATTTGTGCATTAATTTACAATGTATCATTTTGTATTGTATGAGTATTTATTACTTTTTTGAATTTTACTTATTGTATTGAAATTAATATTTCAACGCCAGGCGGGATGTTCGGTGTCTGAAAGAGTATTGCTTGGCAGCATTGTTTTACGCCAAGCAGAGTTTGGCTTCAGTGTAACCCTAAAGTTATTTCGTTTTTGCCTTATTAGTATGTATGATTTTTGACTTGATGTGAGAGCATATGGTTGCTCGCTTTTAGCTAAGTTACATAGGTAACTATAAGCACATGCATGTGCTAGTATTCAATAATGTTGTTTTTGTTAAAATAAATTTGTTATTGTTAATATTACAGTCCACTTACTGAAGTTAAGTATCATTAAATAAGTTCGAGTTATCTTCGGCAGGAAGAGTATGTAGCCCAAATTCATTAACTTAATACAGTGTGTTTTAAAAAGAACCACAGTAGTGAGATTAAACATTTTCTCAGTATCCTAGCCTGTCCCTCTTAAGCACGGTTAAAGACAGACAAGTAAAAAAAGCTAAATAATAACTAAAGAAAGTTATGCCAAAACAATAGAGGTCTAGAAAATAATAATTAAAACCCTAATTTTTTTCTTTTAATAATTCATAGTTTTAATTGAATTTTTGTTCCTTGTAAGTGATATATATATATTTTTTAATTCTCTCTATGTATATATATATATATATATATATATATATATATATATTTATGTGTTTTTTTATTTCAGTCAAAAATAGTATGGTTTTAACAAAAGAAGAAAAGACTGAAGTTCTCATTTTCTTCGTGGAACTTCTGCAAAAGATTCAAAATCCTATTTATTATGAAAATCTTAGAGGTCATGTTTCTAAAGGCTCCATTGTTGTTAAAAATTATGTTAGGAAAGAATGTAAAGCTGAAAAATTGCTTCAATTCTTCATTAGAAGAAAAGAATATTTTGTTGTAAATAATGAAGAAGTATCTCTTCGAAATAAAAATAAGGATTGTAATGAAGTTTCTTTCAGTGATAAAGATTTTAAGTTGCATGATAATGATAAATGCCAAAAAAGCTCTTTTGAAGATCGGCAATCTTTTAATAAGGATTTAATAAAACTTAGGGGAAGTTCTAGTGCAAATTCATCTATTGCAGGCAAAGATGAAGATGCTGAGGAAGAAATGAGATATAAGGAGTATACTATTAAATACTTTATTTCTGTACTAGAGCAAAAAAAGCAAATTCATGTTGATAATATTGATTATGATGCTTTGTCAAAGAAGATTAAGAAATATTTAAAGACATATCTTAAAACAAAAAGTATCAAAACCTTTTTTCAAAAGTTTGATGATATATTTATCATAAATAATGATGGTTTTGTTGCTCTTGCACCCGTCTCTAAAAATGATGAAAATATTGATCTAAAATCTGTTTCTGTTGAAGAAATAGTAACTGTTGAACCAGAACCTCTTGACCCTGAAGTGAAAAAGGTTGAGAATTTTCTCTCTTGCATTAAGTTCTTTACAGATATCATAGAAAAGAAAAACCCTCCCTGTCTTGTTGATAAACTGAGTGGATATCTTTCTCAAGCATCAAAAGATATTCAGTTTTATCTTAAATACAACTATCGTAATTTTAAAGATCTTTTTTATGATACTCCAGTGATCTTTAATGTGAACAACTATGATGAAATATATCTTTTAAAAGATTACAAGAAAAAAATTAAAGAAGTAGAAAAGCTTGTTCGTAAAGCTTATAAAAGACCATCATCTTCACATATGCCAATAATGTCTCAAGTGAAATCTCGTTTGTCTGCACCTCCCTCTGTGATAATGAATGGTGGACCTGAACTAGGTATGGCCAGTGCTTTGGAAATAAAAAATTTGGAACAGTGTGTTACATATGGTAATCATGGTGGTGATGAGAGAGATTGTAGAGGACTAGAAGTGTTAGGCCACTGTAAGGAATCTGCTATACTGGTATCTAATAAACCTAGTGCTGAAAATGACCATTTAATAGATAATTTCTCACGAAAGGAAAGTGCTGAAGTTCTTATTGAATGCAAAGATTCATTTGTTGCTAATAAAGAATTATACGAGCTCGAATCAAAGCCAGAATTGTTATTTAAAAAAAATATTATGGGAACAGACGGACTGGCAGTATTAAAAAAATCTCTTGATAAGGCACCAGGTTTTATAAACACCAAAAATTATGATAAAGATATTTCTAAAATTGTATGTGAAAATGAGTTTGAAAACTATGATGCTTATGAGAAAGAACTTTGTGTAAAAGTCAAGCTTACTGTAGAATTATTATGTTTAATCATGGCTTATGAAGAAAATGAATTGTCTACTGTTTATGAAGGAAAAGCAGTGAAGTATTTTACTGAAATTTTAGAGAAGAGTCAGTATAATTTTTGCTCTGTTAGTAGTTTGCAAGGCAAACTTGGAGAAGTTTCAGGTGATATTTGCTCCTATATGAATAGGCAGTACAAAGGAGAAAAATTTCCTCTTTTTTTCAAAGCACATAAAGAGTTTATTGTTAAATCCAGCACAGTTGAATTATCTTCTGTGTACAAAGAATTAAAGAACAGTCCTTTGCAGCATGTTCAAGAAAACAGTAAAACGGTAATGAAAAGTCTTCAGAATTTATTTAATAGTCCTCGTTTTAAAGAGTATCAGAAAGAAATTTGTGGATTTTTAGTAGACATAAGTAAGCTTTTATTGAAGAAAGGCAGTGCTAAGATAGAGAACTTGATTTGCATTGCTCCACAATATCCTCTTTGTTTTATTTGGATCAGATCATTAGATGGATCCACTATGTCTACTAAAATGAAACTTTTTTTGGATTCTTTAAAAATTTTTGAAATTAAGGAAGAGTTATATATTGTCTATAACTCTGACTATCAGAGTGCCTTAAAAGATGCATCAACCTTTTTTTATGAAATGTTTTCAAAAATTAATTTTATAAATTCGAATTTAGAAGTGAATTGCTTAAATGAAAAACATAATGTTGTAACAAGCACTGTTGTAGACCATATAAAAATGGCACTTAATGAAAGATCTTGTGTAAAATTAAATGAATTACCTGAAATTTTACATAGTTCTGTATTAGGCATTATACCAATAGGAAAATGTTCTCAGTATCTTGTGAGTGTTATAGAAGAAAGTAATTTATTTTTGGTGGAGAATGGGGAAATTAAACTTAAAATTGAAGCAAAACAAGGGTTGTTGATGAATTCTTGTCATGACAGTGAAGAGAGAGATTGGTCTATGAGAGACCGTATGATTAAAAATGGTGTTGATGTTGAGATCACTAAGGACAAACCATCGTATGAAATTGACGTAATTAAAAGTGGTGTTCAAATCACTGAGGACAAACCACCATATGAAATTGAAGTAGATGGAAGGATGCTAACTAGTATTTGTAATACCAGTAATAAAGAAAATATATCTGTAAAAGATTGTGTGGTGAGAAGTGGCAGTGAAACAGTTGCTGATGTCAGTGTGGACAAATTATCTGATGAAACTGCAACAGATGTAACGATGTTAACAAATGCTCGTGATTATAGCAAGGAAGAATGTGTGCCTATAGAAGTTCATTTAAGTAAACGTGACAATGAAACTTCTGTTGAAGTCAATGAGAAAGAGACACCATTTAAAAGTAAAGCAAATCAAGTAATGTTAACTACTGTCCATGCTAATATCCCAGGAGAAGATATGCTTATAAATTATTGTGTGCTTAAAAATGGCAGTGAAACAAATGGCAAGGACAGTGAGAACAAAACATCGTATGAAACTGAAGTACATCAGAGGATGTTAAATAGTGAGTGCAGGCAGGAAAATGCATCTATGAAAGATTGTGTTATTGAAAGTGCCAATGAAGCTTCTTTTGAGATTAGTAAGGATAAGATGTTCTGTGAAACAGTTCTGGAACAAGGCATGTTGATTAATGCTTGTGATAACAAAGGAGAGAATATGTCCTTAAGAGATTCTCTAGTTAAAAATGGCAGTTCTGAAGACAAGATATTTTGTAATATTGAAGTTAATCAAGGTATATTAAGTAATGCTTATGACAACTGCACAAAAGAAACTGTGTCATTAGAAAGTAATGAGATTAAAAGCAAAAGTAATAGTTATATTGAGATTGATAAGAACAAAGTATCTTGTTCTAATATTGAAGCAGATCAAAGTATGTTAGACAATGCTTGTGGTAACAGCCAAGAGAAAAGTTTGTTCGTTGAAGATTGTGCAGTAAAAACTAGTAATGGTAATTCTACAGTGTTTAATGAGAGTAAGGTGCCAGTTCATAGTTCTGAGGAACTGAACTTTTCAACTTGTAAATCAGATGTACATAATCCTCATTCTTTTTCTGGAAATCCTTTAATGTCAGAAAATTGTAAAAATACCACAGTTAATCATAGAAATTGTCTTTATGAAACAGGAAATAACAGGCAGCTTGAGGAACCTTTTAGAATGAGTGGTGGTGAAACAGAAAATTCTGAGTTGTCTGGTATTACTGAGTCCGGAGAAGTGGCCTTATGTTCAGATTGTTCTGAGAGCTCTGATGAATCGAGTATTCTGGAAAATGTCTGTAATTTGTACGAAGAAGTAGAGTCTGAGTTAGGAAATATGCATTTAGTAAAAGACTGCTCTCCCAATCAATCAAATTCTTTTAATACAGTATTAAAACATTTTAAATTTAATGTACCGTTATCAGGTGCATTTAGTACCTCTGAGGGTTCAACACTTGAAATTTGTGACAGAAATAATGATGTATTGTTAAATCAAAAGAAATATGAAGAAGGTTCTCAGTATATGGATAAAAATATTAAAGTTTTCAGTAGAAATACAAATATTAACTCTCATATGACAGGAAATTGTCAGACTGTAGAAAGTCATGCACATGACTTCTTGCAACCCATTATTGGCAGAATAGCACTTTTATCTACTGATTCATGTATAGCTATAGCTGATATTAATGGCAAAAAACAGCATATATATGGCTTAAAATCTTTATTTCACTGTGATAAGCATGAATATAGCTCTAATTGTTTCAGTGCCCTAAGTCTTGATGATGAGGTATCATGTTACATTCACTTTTCTGAATTCACGAGTGAAGTATGGATGGCTTTTATGATGTCTAGTGAATGTCATCATGGTCTTGGTGAGGAAAGTTTAACAAAGGACATAGTGTCAGAGAATTCTCAATCTTATGTACCAGATCAGTTTCAGTTGAATTGCATCAGGAATGAGAAAGAAAATTATTCTAACAGTTTTACAAAAATTTTTGATGAACTGGTGCAAAATGAAACTGTATCTTTCCATAATGGCTACACAATTCATCTAACTGGTGATACTAAGTCAAGTAGAGACACAGTAGAAGTATCATGTCAGAAATACCCTGACATCTGTGAGGAATCATCACAAACTGAAATTTTATCATGCAACTCTGGTTGCCAGACTTACCATATAGATGATGTTAAGTTATGCATGGCTATGAATGAAGTATCATGCCAGATCTCTCCCGACTTTTGTGATGAAATGCTGCAAACCGAAATTCTGACTTTAACATGCGACTGTCAGACTGACCCATTTGATCAAATAAGTTCTACAGAAATTTCATGTCAGACTGTTTTTATACAACCTACAGTTGATGCATCAGTACAAACTAATTTCAGAGTTCAAGATCGCATCTGCCAAACTGATGTAAGTGGTGATATAACAGTTGATATTCGAGCACTAAAAACGCCTCAAACTGCCACTTTAGGCTGCCAAACTCTTTCTACTGGCGACATTATGATTAAAATGTACTATCATGAGTAGATTTTCCAGTGAAATTTTTATTGTATTTTTTTAATTGTCTCGCTAATTCTCATTTTTAAGTTGTATATGAATGAGAAAAAGGGTTTTATAATTTTGGAATTTGTATTTTGGATTATTGGATAATTTTAATTTTAATTTTTTTTATGCAAAAGCTTAATGTTGAATCATCTTTCAAGTTTAGTCTTGAAAATTTGAAAAAAAAAAGGGGGGGGGCTAGAATTTTTTTTTTAATTAAATGTTAAAATACATATGATTTTTTAATATTTAATGTTATTTTAATACTGAATTGGACAAATAAATTGTTTTGTTTTAAATATTTCTTTGGAGAATTTTCAAGAATATAAAATTTTATTAATTTCAAGATTATTTTCATCCTTCTGCACATCATCTGTAAATTATGTGTAAGTTATGTGTTTAAGAATGGAAATGGTGCAGAAATGTTTATATGTTGTTTATCTGATATTTGTTACATTTGCTTAACATGAATAAACTCTTTTTAAGTTTGGCTATCGAATATGATATGTTATTGAATATGAAGTATGAATGATGTTGATAGTAGTGATTCATTGATTTTTATCCTGTATGTTCGAACGTTAATAAATTGTTTGTTATATTTTATTTGTTCTGTTTTTTTTAAGAATGAAAGCATTACATTTAGAAATGTAAGTAATATAATTTCATGTTCATTTACATGTGAAAATTATCTTCAAAGATTACTTATTGCAACATCATCTTTGTCAATCAGCTGCAGATTTTGTTGTTAAAAGCAACATGTATGTATGAAATTATGCTATAAATTTGTGAAGAGATTGGTACTATTATGAACTATGCATTGTAATATTTTTTAAAAGTCAGATGTGGCATACATTTAAATTTCCTGTTCTTAAATTAGCAAAATGTAAGATTGATTAAATTAAAATCACAAATATCCCCTTCCATTTTATTTATAAGTGACTTTTTCTAAGGGGAAGAATAAGTGTGATGATTGTTTTCAAACTAAAAACAAAAAATAAGTATATTTGGTAATAAAATAGTATGTTTAATAGTGAT
This sequence comes from Stegodyphus dumicola, assembly GCF_044657685.1. Classification (NCBI taxonomy): domain Eukaryota; kingdom Metazoa; phylum Arthropoda; class Arachnida; order Araneae; family Eresidae; genus Stegodyphus; species Stegodyphus dumicola. The sequence goes on along the minus strand of NC_140769.1, from coordinate 188,031,612 downwards.
GCTTTGTTTAATGATAAGAAAGTGACTTGTAATTTTTAATTAAAGGAGGATGTTGTAAAAGTATAGCATTGTTTACTATTTAAAAACCAATAACATGTTGTTTTCCAGAGTTAACAACAAAATTCAGAATCCTAACTAATGAATCCAACTATGGAATTTACTGTGTGAAACTTGCTGTTCCGTCCCCCCCCCTTCAAATGAAGTACAAAAATATCTAACTTTATGGCAAATAAAAATTGGCTGCCAGTCAAACATGAAAAATAAGCAAATGAATAACAACACTTGAGCATTATAAAAGTTTAAATGCTGGTTGAACATTTTTCTTAATTTTTTTTATTTGAATCTGGAATTATGTCTCAAAAATGTTTGTAAGCTATGCCATGCTGTTGGAAATTAACAGTGGAATGATTTGTTAAATGTGGCAAATTTCTTTTTTGTAGATTATTCTTTTTTTTTTTTTTTTTTCCATAGTATGCCTTTGTCCAAAATTAAGGCTTAGAAACACAAAATGGGCTATTGAAAAACAATTAATATACTGTAACAAAATTTTTTACACATCCAATATGATGAGACAGCCAACAGTAATGTAACAAAATAAACGGAGTAAATGTTTGCGATATGGAAATGAAACCGAAAATTTTCAAAACATGAAACTTCATATTTCCAGAATAGTCCAGCTGGGATTACAGTGAACCCGCACAACATCACATGCTTCACAGTGCCTTCATAATGTAAATGAAGCTGCCAATCATAAATTGTGGCAACATATCCCATTCTTCTAAAAGTGAAGATTTTAAAGCCTAGGATGTCTTGGTTCAGCATTAACACCATGCAGTGGCTCCTTGTAGAGCATTCCAGCCTGTTGTATAGGATTTAGCTTCAGCAAGTCTTATTGGTTACACTATATGACAAACATACTGTCTACCTCAGACTTGTTGTCGATTAAATTCTGTTTAGTCTCAATATCTCATCCATAAAAATAAAGTTTTGTACAATAGTTTCCCTGAAAACTTCATGTACTGAATCTTGATTCCTTACTGAATACAATATGGCCCCAATCTTGCTGCTCCAAAAATATAATGCTCAACAAAAGATGGTTTGTTTTCTGCAGTCTTTTGTGGGGGAACAACTACTTCTGGTTGTTAGGCATGTATATAAAATTTGCCTGGAGATTGTTCTTCCAGATACAGTGTCAAGGCACTAAGAGAGCTCTTTTGCCATCATGTCTCTATGGCTTTGTGCATTTAGGACCACATAGTGACCTTTGCAGGTGTAAAACTGTAGATAAAAAACTGTTTTCAACCTTATCACTAATGATTTAATCATTAGATAACTACGCAGCTAGATGGTCTTTATTGTGTGTGTTTAAATAATGCTTGAATTATGTCTCTTTCTAAGTACTCGAATAGGGGAAAACATTCATATAATATGATTTATATTGTGCTTTAATTTTTTTTCATTCCTTCTATGCCAGATATTTGTATCATCCCATATTCTAAACAAATTTTGTAGTTTTAACATTCCTTTGTGGCTTATGTTATGAATAGATGGGAAGAAAAAGGATCTTGGACACATTAATAGTGCAAAGTTATTGGGAAAAAAACTATGCAATATCACTAATTTATATGTATAAACACCGCAATGAAATATGAACGCCTCTTTGTGTTCATTTTCCACCCCTCTCCTATTCAGTATGCCTCATTTGTTTAGAGTCGACTGCCACTGCAGCCTTGTTTCTTGATAATGTTAAGTTTTAGTTGATACCACAACTGGAAGAAGGCAGTAACAGAAGTTTATACTTTAATTAGATCTACACTAGTAGACAAAATTAAGAGATGGGAAATATTTTCCCACATTTCTTCTAAAATACAACACAAAACCTAGACAATTTTTTGCCATGTAATGTCACTGTGGTGCTGGTCTTGCTGAGGTGAGTTTACTTATTCCTGGGGGCGTCGTTACACCAGCAGGAGATATGTCCTCTTGCAGGTGCTCAGCTTATTCCGCTCTGCGACACAGTAGTGATATTTATTGTCTCTTCTGAATAGTCTTGTTTTTCTCTGTTTATAGGTGAAATGAGTACACATCATCTGTTAGACAAAGGTATGAGATGAAAACTTGTGAGTAGGCTTGAGGTAGGGCAGTCCCAAGCTCAGGTTGCAAGAGAACTAGATGCAACACCAAATGTCATCTCTAATTTGTGAATTTGTAAGTTCGCCAACTGCATTTGTTTATAGTATTAAACTGTGTTATAAGAATAGGATTTTTTATAAGAACATATTGATTATTTTCCTTTTATTTCTTACTTGAAAAAGATAGTCCATAGAATATTCTAATGGATAAAAATGGTACTCACTTTGAAAAATGCTTGAGAAACACTGCATTAAACCATGAAATAATTGAACGTAAATATACAGCAGTACAAAATCCAAAGCTAATACGATCTACTTTGCAATGGTACAAAACTACTGAAAAAGTGTATTTTCACCAAGTTTGCAAAAACGCAAACATGCATAAAATAATTGGTTAGGTGCAAATAATATGAATGCAAATTCTTAAGTTGTCATTACATAGTCCATATAATCTGTCCTACATATTACGTCACTAAGACGCTTTCACTGTACTCGGAAAAAGATTTTGATTTCATTGAACATATAAAGAGAGAAAGTGTTGTATTTTTAGCCTTTTTAATCTTTTCCTACTATTTTCTGTAGGTAATATATATTGTTGCGGATTTTGTATTTATTTTTCTATTTTTAGTAGAATTGTAATTAAAATTGTTTTATTTCCCCCAGCAGTGCAGCGCTTGAAAAGTTTTAAAAGAAAGCTACGCCGAAAAAGCAAAAATGCAGGAGCACGCGCATTTAATAAATAGTTACCTCGTAATTGTACTCTTTTGCCTTCCAGAAACCTCGAGAAAATGCCGGAATGTTCTCGTGAATGATTAAAAATATTATAAAAGCCAGAGCAAAACATCTCTGTTTAGTTGTTTACTTATTTGTAGTTGACTAGCGAATTCGCGGTGCGATCGGATTAGCTTTCTCTGCGTTTGAATTGTGTTGTATTTAACGTTTTAGTAGTTTAAAATATAACTACTGTGTGATATTGTACGAATATCTGTAAGGAAAAATTGCAACATTTTGTTTTATTTCTTGTGATATGAATTTTGTTGACCTTTTATCGGACTTGTGCATTCAATCTATTACAAACTCGTACGCACGCAACACCTTTTGGTGTCAGAAGTGGGATTTGAATGCCAATCACTAGAGCGATAGAAGACAGCTGGTCACTGCTTTTGCTGCATTCCAAGAAAAGATGGAAGCTGGCCAAGCATCACTTGAAGAAAACATGAAAGATTCTGTCCAAGGAGAGATGAGCGTGGGCCAAGAATCCGCTAAAGAGGAGATGAAAGCTAGCCAAGTAACTTTTAAAGAATAGATGAAATTTGTTCAGAAATCTGTTAAAGTATAAATGAAATAGGTCAAGAGGAAATAAAAAAGAAAGATTACCTGTATAATAGAAAACAAATGTGAGGTTATGGAAGGCAGAATTGACGCTGTTGAAAATAAAGTTGGACACATTGAAGAAAGAGTTTCTTCTGTAAAAGAAGAAATAGAAGAAAGAGTTTATTCTATGAAAGAGCAAATAGAAGAGAGAATTTCGGCCGTGGAACAACAAATAGGTTACAGAGAGTTTCATCCGTCAAATAAGAAATCGAGTGAAAAGTTTGTGCTGTTTAACAACAAAGTCATGACAGGGTTTCTACGTTCGCCAAGGAAGTTAGTGCCTTAAAGAAATTCGCAGCGACGGCAAGGAGCAATTCTAATGGTTTTTAATTTTTGAAGCATGCCTACTCTTCCCTCCATGAAGCTATCAACATATGATGGGAAGACCTCTTGGCAAGTGTATAAGACATAATTTGCAGTAATGGCGAACAGATGGGATTCCCAAGCTAAGGCCCGTTATCTCGCCGCTTCTCTAAGTGCAGACGTAGTGGATATCTTTCAAACTCTCCCAGAAAACCAAACGCTAGATTTCGATTTGGCGAGAAATGTTCAAAAGACTACAGTAGGCTTCAATTAATCCTTTAACTGTAAAGTTATTTTGATGATTTGGGTACACAAATTGTCAAATTTTTTTATTGGAAAAACCAAATGTAGCCGAAATAAACATCTCCCGATATATATTCGGGTATGACAATACGATGCACTCAAAAAAAAAAAAAAAAAATTACCCCGAGAAATACTCGGGCGTGACATTTTCGAACACAATCTCGGGCATGACAGTTAAAAGGTTAAAATCCCATCAACAGAAGCCCACGGAAACATTCTTGGAGCTTGCCACGGATGTTGAAAGGCTATCTCACCTCCCCTTTTCGGAGTGCCCGACAGAAACAAGAGAAATCCTGTCCCTGCAGTACTTCATCGACGGCATCCGAGATCCTGAAATACAGAAAGCTCTGCGAATGGAGAATGCCAAGGACTTTAAAAGCGCTCTAGTGTACACCATGAAATTCGAGCAGCCCAGCAAGCAACTCGTAGAGACTGCCACCCAATCAGAGCTGCTCTAGTCCAAAAGCCAGAGGATCAAATGGCTGCTCGTCTAGACGATTTAACCAGACAACTGAATGCATTGAGACTGAATATTGGTGATGAGAAGCCGACCCTAAAGTGCTGAAAGGCATACACGAAGAAACAGCAGAACACCCCAGGACACGGATGTTATGACCGCTCCTTGCAAGGAACAGGGAAACTAATTAGTAATCATTTCGCGGGACAGAGGTTGCCAGATAATGAAAAGTTCCTACTTTAAAGCGCTTGCGATTTCTGCTGTGAGTTGCGGCAGTAAGGGACTTTTTATCACAGGACATATTAATGGACGTATTATCCTTGCCTGAACCTCTTCGATACCGAATCTATGGTTAGAAATTGTTACCAGAATCGATGAAACACACAAAGACTCGCATTTAGTCATCGGGCCACTTCTGTCTGACTTTGCCCTGCCTGTAGCCTCCCAGTAGCTCTCCATTGCAGTTCTTCGGCAAATAAAGCTTGGAGGTTTTATTATTACAGATTGGCTATCCGCATTTATTATCTCAGTATCACAGCGAAATTTGCAGGTTTGCTCTGAAACATGCGATGCTATGTTCCCCGCATATCACGTATTCCGATCGCAGTACCACGAATTTGCTTGCTGCAGTTTTACTCGGCAGCTCTTATTTGACAGCAAATTCAAATTTTGTATGGATTGGCTTGATATTATTGAATGAGTTATCGCTATTTTTCTGATTTTTCCTTAATTTTTGGAAACCGGTGTAGTTGAATTACAGCTCCATTGCTGCTAATATTTTTTCTTAAAGGAAGGAATCTTCGAGAAATCTCTGTCCGAAGACTTCGATTTGCATTTTTTAAAAACTTCCAGAAGTCTCCTAGACAGGTAAGAGGATTTATGTGCTTATCTTCGGTTTTACTTGAGCTATCCTTACGGTTCCAAAATAACTGGACTCAGAATTTAAAAATCTGCATATTACAAACACACTAAGTGGGAATAAATATGAAATTATTTTTTAAATGTAAAGTAAAATTTCAAATTATAAATAAGTTTAAAATTACTAAATAAACGAAAACGATACATAACATCACAAAAGTGTATAAACACAAAGTAAATATTTGCAAAAAATTTTAATATCGTATCCTGCTTAAAGATTACATGTCCGAAGTAATGCAGTCGCAACTAACCTGTATTACTATAGTAATGTGCAAGTGTTTTCTAGTGCACTGCTTTAGAATTCAGGAGAGTTTTTTGTAAACGCATCACTATTGTAGCGTAAGCGAGCTTCTGAGATGAATACAGGAGCACGCGCATTTAATAAATACACTGCTGGCCACCCAAATTGCAACACCAAGAAAGACATGAGATATCACAACAAAATTTACTTAGTAGATAACATGTTGACCAAGTATCAAATGATTAAATTTATAGACTTATGTGAAGCATGGATCCTTCCAGAATCAGTAGCCAGAGTAGCCGCCATTGCTGGAGATCACCGCTCCCACACGCCTCGGCATTGATGACGCCTCGGCAGACCAAGCAGCTTCCACGCGTTGCCAAAGTAGATCTGGTCCGGCAGCTTGGGATGTAATCTGGGTCAATCGTTCAGTAACCATGGACCACATGTTTTTCTATCGGCAAAAGATCCGGAGAGTGAGCCGTACAGGGAAGCTATTCAATCTGGCGATTGACGAAGAACCCTTGGACAATGCGTGGCCACGTGTGGTCGCGCATTATCCTGTTCAAATATGGCTGTGGGCAAGCCTGAAGGTAAGGAAGGACAACCGACTCCAACACCTCGGAGATGTAGCGCTGACTGTTTAAAGTACCGACAATGCGTATTAGAGGAATGCGAGAAGTGATATCCAATACCGCTCCATACCATAATACCCGGTGCAGGACCAGTGTGGCGGTGCATAACGCAGCTGTTAAGCATCCTCTCTTCACGGTGTCTCTAGACTCGAATCCGTCCATCGTGGTGTTGCAGACAGAAGCATGACTCATCAGTAAAGACAATTTCATTCCATTCTGCCGTCCAAATCCTTTCATTGCACCATTGGCGGCGGAAACGTCTGTGGTTCTGCGTCAAGGGTAGACGAAGCAATGGACGTCTTGCGGACAGACCACTCTGCTGTAAACGGCGTCGAATGCGAATGGTACGCTCAGACACTGGATTATGCGTTAAAGACTCAATGTGCTGTGCTATAGTTCGTGATGTGACTGAGTGATCCGTCACTGCAATGCGCACAATGTTCCTGTCATAATGTGAAGTGGTGCACTGAGGTGGATGCGATCGAACACGTCGGTCCGTCGTACCCTCCTGCATCCAACGGTTAGATATCCGCATTACAGTTGTTTGGTTTCGTCTAACACGCCTACCGATTTCCCTGAAAGATAATCCACACTCTCGGTAGGCCTTCCTCTGTCGAACTCGGATACTTGATCAAACGATGATCGCTGTTTACTACAAGGCATAATTGATCTTTTTTTTTTTTTTTTTTGAAAAAAACCACAAGAAAAGCACAATTGCCGAACTTGAAAATCGTCGAAAACTCCAAGCCTTAAATAGCGCTTTGAAATGGCGCCACAGGCGCGCGTGATGTGCGTCTGCGCTGAAATTCTAATCATTTGCATATCTCACCTCCGCATGTTGCATGTTGTAAATTTCATGTTATTTTCATGCTTCCTTCAGGATGTTGCATTTACGGTGGCCAGCAGTGTAGATAACTCGTTCATCCAGTGGTCTTTTTAATATTTTAAAAACTTAAAGATTTCTGAGTTAAATAAGATGTAAAACGTCAGCATGGTTACGGAAAGGAAAGACACAGGCTTTCTCTCTCGCGTGTCGCAACTTCTACAACGTTTTCAGACGAAGGGGAAAAAACTTACCTTTTTCGTTTTTGTCCCAAGGTAACCCGCGCAAAAGGGTTGTCCTTAACGAGTTCCCCCCCCCCTTGATCACACTTCGGTGGACACTCGAGGTATGTTCCCGTGAGAACTGAAAGTTCTCTATAATATAAACATAATGTTTCATCAAAACTGAGGACTGTTACACCATATCTTTAGTTTCTTAATCGCATGGAAGGCCACCTCCTGGTATGCAGCAGGTCCCTGAATGACGCTTCAGGTTGCACACACTTAAATTCCTTTCTTTGAATTTTTTATCTATTGATTTGCATTGTATTGCTTCTTCATCCTTATAATCGGAGCATCTAACATTTATTTGGCGAAACAATAAGTCTTTGAAACACAAATTCATGTTTTCCGAGTAATGTTCAAGTGCAGCAGACGGGTTCAGCAATCATCTAGAGAACGGGTTGATTACACGATAGACGAAATTCAAAGCCAAAATAATTTGGGCTGAAGAATATTTAGTGCTGTCATGAATTGCTCTTTTGTACGCTGGTAGAAGTAAAGGCTATTTTAGTCCCATTCCTGCTAACAGAAATACATATTGTTAAAGAGAGTATTATTCGATTAAGCCTGTTTACCATGGTCTCCAAGCGTGGATCTAAGGCAGGGTTGGGTAAACTATGGCCCGCAGATAGAATTTTAATTTGTCGGTCTGAGGCAAATTAAAAGAAGTATATATATTATATATCCATCTCCTTTCTTCTTTGTTTAAATATTTCTTTTTTTCTTTCCCTTTTTTTCAAAGGGCTGATGATCTTTTTACGTTCTTTATTTTTGTTCTACAAAACATAAATCGATGGAAATAGCAAGCACAGACAGCTTTTCTGACAGAAAGTATTAAAAGCGGAAGTTCTTTGTTAGTTATAGCTGTAGATTGGCGTCAACAAGCGTTATCTCTTTCTCGAGCAGACATATGAGAATGCAATATAGGTGAATTAGAGCTCTTAGAAAAAACTTAAAAAACGTAAAATTGAATCTGTTTGCTGGGCAACTAGCTAAGAACGACTTATCTCATTTCCGGAGGTTAAATTCTTTACCCTCAGTAAATGAAGAGAAGCTTAAGAATTATGAAGATGCTTGAAAAAACTGCATTTCGAGTTTGAACGCTGATATCAGTGCCATTCAAACATATCTGGATATTTTTACAATACATTTCAACGTAAATTGTGAAGCAGTGAGGTCATATTTGCAGCTTGAACTAATTGAGTTGCAATCTAGCAAATATCTCAAGCAGTTGTTTCTAAATATGCCTAAGTTAGAGTTTTACAGATCATTATCGAAAGTAAGTTTCCCAAATTTAATACCTCACGCCCAGAAAATCAGTGCTATGTTTGCTTCATCTTATATATGTGAACAAGTGTTTTCAACTATAAACTTTAGAAAGAATTTTTTCAGAAGTAGACTGAGAGATGAGCATTTAGCCTCGTTCCTTAGAATCAGTACATCTCACTTCGAACTACAATAAAAGGAACTTTTAAAAATGAAATCGCAATTTCATTCATCTCATTAACATATTTAATTTGTAACATTTTTGTATATTGTTTTTTAAACTTTAGAAAAATTAATTTTGGTTCGCCAAACTTTTTTTTTTTTTTTTTTCGATTTTTGGCCCGCGACCGAAAACGTTTGCCCATCCCTGATCTAAGGACTAGTTTGATTCTTTTCTGTACCGTGAATCTTACACAGTCTTTTACGTATGCATAAGGGAAATTTATTCCTTTGTCGTACTGAATAAAAAAAGCATTCCAAAGCGGAAAATCTAATTCCGCATAGAACTTCTGCGAGGATTGAAGCTTTTTAGAGGAATTACATAAGCTTCCGGCCACTTACCTCTGGTTCATTTCAAGAAAGGTGTACTGATTACCTCTCGCTATACGAGATAAAGATGCGAGATGTCCAACTCGATGGGAGATGTCGGCTCTTTCAATGGTGCTTGTACACTATAATCTTTCCTTGTGTATGTGTTTGAAGATCTTTATGTGCTGCATTACCATCGTAAAATTTGCGCTGCTTTTCCATATTTGCTTTAGCCTCGTTCCAGAAAAAATATTTACATACTTTATAAATGTTTCCTTTACATCAAATGACCCTCACTAAAGTTACCGTGAAACTCAGACAAACACTGACTCGTCACTGTCTGAAACTCTTTCCATTAATAACTTCAGTTTGTGTTTCATTTTCCATCTGACGTGTGAAATGAATCCCAAAAAATTTTCGAATTGAAGGTTGCTATTTCTAACTATTTGGGGGGGGGGGGGGTTGTTGCTGTTTTCATTAATTCCATTATTGAAATCAGCCTTCCATTTGAACCCTTCTTCGATAATCCGGCGGTTGATTTCTGATATTACGGGGTCTGAAAGCCATATCTTTCCTCTGCTTTCAAACAGTGCGTGCTACTTTCCGCGTGAGGTATTCTTGATAGTATATGAGTATGTTCGTGGTAGGATCATTTGTAGTGTCAATTTTTCCGATGTATTCCTATAGTGTTGTAGTTATGTGGCTACTTGACCTTCGGAATTTTGAAATGAGTAGCTAGCTTAATGAGACATAATCAGTGCGTAGCAGTATGCCGCGCTAGAATTAATGAAGGAAATATTTTACTGCCTCACTAATTGTTAATAATTCTTTTGATGCCAGAGTAATTTCCTTCCGAGGATAATACTAAAATAGACATTAACACGCTCTTGTCAATTACTGCTTGTTTTAACACACACACACACACACAAAAAAAAAAAAAAAAAAACATTATTTGTGAAAATATTGCTTAAGTCCCTTCATTGCTAGTATTTGTATCGCGAATAAATTCATATTCTGGTTCTGATAAGTTAACACAATGCTGAATGAGAAGGCATATGCTTTCTTATGGATTATACTGTCTTCAAAGCTTTAAATGTTATTTTCACACATATCATTATCATTATAAGAGCACAGCTCCAATCCTCCTAGCCGTTACGATCCTGAAAACTTTTGCTTAGTTTCCGTTAGGCGATGTAAAGAAAGGCCTTGCGATGTTGGAATTGCTTTTGATAAATCTTCGATCAGTAAAAGTAAATACGCAAACCCGAAAAATTTTCTTAACTTATGAATGACTTCAGTATAACATTAGTGACGGACAGCCTTAATTTTTCTTGTGATCTGGAAGCATACCTTCTTCCGAGGTATTACGACCAAGGTAGAATTATTTTGAATTTCAAAGAGTTCAGACTCAATTTAGCTTCGGCAGCACTTTGATCCTATTTCTCAAATGTGTGTCCTTTTGCTATGATGTCGAGCCACTTAAGATAGGTTTCATATGACAGTCTTAAAAGTTGTCTGCATCAGGCCATGAAATCTTTCTTCATGTTATGGAATGGCTCATTATCCGCTTGTATTGAGACCCAATGACTCAATACTGTATTTAATGGAAGATCGTTAAGTTTTTAATTAGCGGATATATTTTATAGGTTGCATTAACCTATTTTTCAGTGAGCATTTTTTTGGAGTTTTTCTGCATTATGTTTTCTGTCAGATAATGTATTTTCCGAACAAAATTCTGGGATAGCTTGGAGAAATACTAGAAATATCTCAAGTACAAGAAATGCTGGTTTATTCATATTTTGATAAGATTTTTTTAATGCAGCAGAGGGGCAGGTAATGTACTTAAACATTTGGAAAAAATAAACAGATCGATTTGATACATATGCAAAATGTTTTACTTAAGGGTTTATAAACTTCAAGGAGGGATAGAGTACTCAAAGGCGATTCGGAATTTCAAAGCAGCGTAGATGTCGATGCGCAATCCTTATGTGCTAGTGTACAAAGAAGAAAAACCCAAGAAATTAAAAAGTAATGTGAAAAATAACATTTTAATCAGCAAATCATTTCATTTGCTATAATCAGAGGTCAGAGTAAGTGTTCGAAGTTGCAGTCGCTAGCTACGATACAAGCGTGACACTGGCGCATTATAGTATCACGGATTTTTTGGAATATACTGGGAGTCTCACGAATGATCAGTCTAGATATGCTGATGCATGCGACAGAATTCTCTTCACTGGCCTCGGATGTTTCTTCCTTCAGGCTTTTCAGATAACCCCAGAGAAACATATGTAGGTAGGAGAGTTCCAGCGAATGCGCAACCCCACGACGGGACGCCGACGACCAATCTACCTTTGACAGAATGTTGAATGTTGCCGAACGGAAAGACTAAAATGGGCTCGGGAGCCATCATCCTGCAACCACATATGGTTGCATGCTTTTCTCACCTAATGAATCGGGGCAAGATTTCCTCCAAAAAAATCTTGTAAGATCGCTCCGTCCAGACGAACTGCTATGAGATGTGGGCCTATTAGGTGGTCGCCAACAATGGCCGCCCAAACTTGGTGAGCTTGGGTACTCCTGAATTTGTCCACTACCCATACATTTGCGTTAGTAGCAGCTTTATCTGCTGTAGTATACCACCTCGGTGAACGAGGTAGCAGCTGAAAAATGGGTGCGGTAGCAGATTTCTGCTTGTATCATTCAGCAACTGCAACAACAATTTTTCCAACGATCATTGACATTTGAATTCCGTTCTATATAATGAAGCACCATCTCTTCTGCATCAGGTATCCGTGTCTTTCGTTCCCCATTGGTTTGACTTGTTCTGAAAGATCCTATATCGCAAAATCTTTGATAAAGCCGTGCAAACATCTGTCGATTCGGAATCCGCCTATTCGGGTACCGTTCACTGTATAGGTGCATACAGCGTCTCGCCAATTACAGTCGGCCGTTCTTTACAGTAGATGCTAACTAGGAATTATTGAAACCTTCCATCCTGCTTCCTTTGCATTGGATTGTTGAATGCCGAATTTCGCTTGTGAAGGTTTAACATGTTCCACAACAACAATCTACCAATGCGTTTCAACTTCTACATTGCTATGTATTTCCGAATCATCTTTGAGTAACCTCTACCTTCCTGAAGTTTGCACACGCTTTAGTGGATCATCCTGTACAAATAATTATGTCTGAAGGTTGTAAAATATGGTCTGAACTTTGCTGAAATAATTTCTTTTGTTTGCTTAATTTTACTCAAAAACGCTGTTTTTCGTTAAACATTATAGTAACTATTTTTCAAATCTTCTTATTTAATCTGATTTTTCAAAGTTTGAAACAATTTGTTTCTTTCTACCATGTCATCCGTTCTAGGCAAAGATAACTGTTTTTCTTGGTAATACGATTTAAACTTCTGTAATCGGCATGAAATGGTGAGGAGCCATCCTTTTTTAAAACTAATACGATGAGTGATGGCTAGAGGCTAGAAGAAGGTTCAATAATGCCATGTCATAATTTTTTTCAGTAGCCTGTGGCTTCTTCTTTCTGGGTAAAGATGATAAGAACCTTGGTAATAGGTGAATGATTTTTTTTATATGTGTGTATGCGACGTGTTGTTGTGTCACATTGTATGATCAGTATCATTAGATGAAATAAAAAAAAGTTCAAATTTCCTCATTTTTATGTTCCTTTATTTACTGACTTGCAGCTTCCATATGATTAACATTTAATTCTCAGCTGGCAATTAAATCTTTTAACTCAGTAGAAAATGTTAATTAAAGTAAAGTTTTTTTAACAAAGATGCGTATTCTGTCAGTTCTATTAGCAATTTTGATGCATTTTTTGGTAAGGTCCATGAAAACAGCGGTAGTCCATGCAAGCAACAGTAACCGAAAGTCCTTTCGATAATTTATTTCCGTATCTCCAATTCATATATGCACAATTTCATGAGTTTATATCTCTGATGATATATTCTACTCGAGGATTCACAGCAATATCGTCACAATATTATATTATTCTATAGCAACATATTTCATTGTCATCCATAGTAAGCATCGGTCTTTTCGGCGTATCCGCTGCTTTTGATTTGTAAACAGAATCCCTGTTTCTTTAAAAATTAAAGTAAAAAAATGTATGAGTATACTATTTAGCTACGTGAACTATGTGCTCATATAAACAGACCGTGAACTTGATATATATACACTCTTTTTCAAAAAAATCGGAGCACCAAGAAGGACTTTTGCGATCGTGACAAAATTTGGTATGCAAAAACAACTTGATCGAACATGCAAATTATCAAAATTTCAAGGCAAATGAACAGGAATTACAATAATAGGGCGAATTTCTAGAGTGCAATTTGCAAAGTATAAAACGAGAAAAATTTATCTTTAAGAGAGGAAAAATTTATGTTGCTGCCAATGTAATTCCGTAAAGAAACAACTAAAGATGACATTACGACGATATCGAAGACCTTACAGACAACTAAACGACTCTGAACGTGGTCGCATTATAGGGTTGCGTGAAGCTGGGTGGTCATACCGAGCAATAGGCCGCCACCTGCAGCGTACAGACACTGCTATGCAAAGGTGTTGGCAGCAATGGTTGCTACAAGGAAATTGCCGACAAAATGAAGGCTCTGGAAGGCCAAGGATCACAAATGCGAGGCAAGAGAGGATGATTGTTCGCCAGGCCCGGGCCGTCCCAACGGTATCATTGTCGACTATTCAACGCACTACAGCCACGTGTATACCTCCCCTGGTACCGTCCACCATCTTACGGCGCTTGTCTGAGGCGAGGTTACACTCACAGAGGCATTTAAGACGTTTGTCTTTGACCCCACAACATCGGCGGAGTCGTCTGGAGTGGTGTCACAGCCGATCATCATGGTGCCATCAGACTGGTATCGTATAGTGTTCAGTGAGGAATTTCGCCTCACTCTTGAAGCAGATGACCACCGTATACGTGTCTGGAGAGGACGGGGCCAGGGCTCCCAATCAGCCTTTGTTTTACAAAGGCATACAGCCATAACACCTGATGTGATGGTGCGGGGGGCTATTTCTTATGACAGCAGGTCATCTTTAGTCATCCTCCGTACATCTTTAATAGCTTAACGGTATGTTGATACCATCCTGCGGCCGGTTGCATTCCCCTTCATGGCAAGTCATCCTGGGGCCATTTTCCAACAAGATAATGCCAGGCCACATACCGCTCGCATATCTCTAGACTGTCTGCGTGCGGCTGATACTCTTCCTTGGTCAGTAAGGTTACCAGACCTTTCACCAATCGAGCATGTCTAGGACATAATAGGCCGCCAGATTCGGGCACCACAAAATATCGCTGATCTGGAGCGACAACTGATGAATGCCTGGCAGAATGTGTCGCAAGATGACATTAGGAACCTTTATCACTCCTTGCCTTGACATATTTACCGAAACTGAAATAAATGCATTAATGAAAAAAAAAAAAAAAAAAGCGAATTAAATGGTCTCCAGACGACATTTCAAAAAGCATAGTAATCAGGTCATTATCCGTAAAGTCATACGATTTCTGCAAAGAAAAATTGGGTATTCCGCTTCCAAATGCAAGTACACTGAAAAGATGGTGCTCAAGATTCAGTTGCATCCCTGGCATTCTAAATAATGTACTGTTATTGATAAAAAAATAAAAAAAAACCACTTTCCAAAATGCAACTGTGGAAGAAAGATTATGCGTATTAAGTTTCGATGAAATTCATATAGATTCAAGACTCTGTTATGATTCAAAATTAGATAAGATATTAGGTCCTTTTGAAAAGACTCAATTTGCATTGGTTCGAGGACTCATTTCGCAATGGAAACAGCCCATTTATTTTGATTTTTGATTGTAATTGTTTGCAATGGAAACAGCCCATTTATTTGATTTTTGATCAAATGAAGGAAAATCTTCTGTCTTCTATTTTGTTTGCACTTGAATCGTCTGGGCTTCGAGTCAAAGCAATTGTATCTGACATGGGAGGTAGTCAGACGTTTTGGAAAGAATTACAAATTTCAAAAGTTAAATCTTTCTTTTACAGTCTCAAGTTCAGCAGCAAAATTTGGGTTTTCGCTGATATGCCGCATTGCATAAAGCTTTTGAGAAACCATTTTCTTGCTAAAGGTTTTATTCTCGGAAATGGTACAATTATAAACAAAGACGTTATATATGAAGTACTCAATAAAGATATCGGAGAAATTAAACTGCGCTATAAACTGAAACCTCAATTTTTATCTGTAAAAAAGGAAACGAGAGACAAAGTAGCACCAGTAAAAGCATTATTTTCCTCCACAACGGCTAAAGCAATTATGCATTTGACTGGTAATGCTGCAACAAATAATTTTTTTTTTCAATGGTTGATGATTTTTTTGACATTATGAATAGTAGTGTACCATTACCCCTTAGCAATAATAAGCCTATAAAAGCTGCTTTTGGCCTAGAAAGCTATTATGAAGTACAAGAAGAAAAATTAAATGCGATTAAGCAAATGATTTTTGATCTCAGAGTATGCGGAAAGAAGACAATGCTACCTTTCCAGAAAGGTATTATCATATCGATAACTTCGCTTTTCGGTTTATTTGACGAGGTAAAATCTATAAATGTGAAATATATTTTAACATCAAGACTGACTCAAGATGTATTAGAAAGCTTGTTTACCAGATTCGGGGTCTAGGGCGTTTAAATGACCATCCGTCTCCACCAGACGTAATAATTCGCCTGAAAAGGTTGCTATTGGCAAACAAATTGCCTAAATTGTCGTTAAAGACCAAAGGCTGTGAAGATGTGAAGAAAGTTGAAGCATATTTGACAAAAGAGCTGTTAAAAGCAGCTTTTACTTCGAATGAAAAAGCACAAATGTTTGAGTCTTCCTTATACGAAGATGATTTAATTAATTACAAAGACATCTATGATGAATGTACGTCATTTTCTTGGGAAACCGAAATTTATGATTCAACGAAATCTATATCTGCATATGAACAAGAATCGCTCGCTTAAGTGGCAGGTTATATTGCATATCGTGTGAAAGATAAAGATCATACTTTGGGTGAAATATCAAAAACATTCGTAGATATTCCTAACGACTCAAATTGGATATTTTTATTATCTAAAGGAGGATTAACTGTATCATCACCAGTTTGAATGGAAACGATGATGAAAATGGAAAATGTTTTCCGTTCTTTTCGAAAAGGTAGAGGTGTAATTCAGAATCTTATTTCTGAACTTGAGAAAAGTTTTCCCTCCGTGAATAAGAGTGCAATTCGTTTATTTGGCCGTTCACAAACATTTATAAGGGTTCGGCACTTGAATAGGAATGCAACCCTTGTATCGGCAAGAAAAGCTGACCAGAAAGCAAATAAATGGATGAAACTAACAGAGGATTATCGAACCAAACTATATAGGAAAAAAAATCGTGTAAGTGGATTTATATTATTCCAACCAAAGCTAATAATTTGAATTATTACTTGGTTTATTATTCACTTAATTTGTGACCTAATTTATGCACGTTTCAGCTAATTATTTGGACTACTATATAAAATAAACCATGAAGTTCTGCATAAACATAAATTAGTATCAGAGCATATACTTTTAAAATGTAAGAATACATGCTATTATTCCAAAATATATAAATACTATTTTTAAATATTTTCATTATTTTTTGAGTAATTGACGTTAAATAATAATCCTGATGTTCCATAATAATGCTTTCATAATAGCCATTGCAAAAGCTTACAAAATTGTACTACTCATTATCAACGCTAATTGAAAAGCAAAAATGAAAGAAGTGAAATTTGTTTCGTTTTAATGTGTTATGAAATCTATTATTAGCATTAACTAATTTTTAATCAGATAGATGTATAAGGTCTTTAGCATGTATTCTCAAAATGTATTTGCATATTTTTATTTAATATTTCTATAATTTAAATTACTTTGCGACTAACTGATATTTTAATGCAAAAAGAATTCTTCGTAAATGTAGAAATTTACGTATGTTATCGGTGGGTTACTATTTACATATATTTAAAAAGATGATTATGAAAAAGATTTACTACATTTAAGGTACACTCGAACTAAAAAATTAGTTATGTTTACGCATATGTGTTAATTAAAAATTTAGTTATGTTTACGCATATCTGTTAATTAAAAAATTAGTTATGTTTACGCATATGTGTTAATTAAAAAATTAGTTATGTTTACGCATATGTGTTAATTAAAAAATTAGTTATGTTTACGCATGTTATACTTACGTTTTACGCATATTAGAGTTTAATTTAGTATGACGTAAATACATTACTAGTTCATATGTAGATGCATGTATATTGCAATTTCATGAGCTAAAATCTCGGCTCATATTGGTTATTAAACTATTCTTCAAAGCGTTTTGATTCTCAAGCAAATGCTGAAAAAACTGAACAGCAGAACTGAGCAAGCGAACCCAACTACGTCATCAGTCTCTTCTTTCGGTTGCAGCCGCGAGAAGCTGATGAACCCTTTAGCCCTGGCCGGACACAGTCTGGAGGGTAACGCAGGGCAGCATTCAGATAAGTTTACCTCCCGGTTGTTGAGTCAAATCTTTTCAGATGATGGTAACATTGGCTCCTGTATCGATCGTTATATTCCCTGCAATATGACGATATACTCCATGATGAAGAGTTCATTACTGCCGCTACTCACTGCAAATAGCTGACGTGCTTTAAAATGGTGCTTTTTATTATCTGGCAACCTCCTTCTCGCGAGATGCCACTAATTAGTTTCTCTCCTTCTTGCTAGGAGCGGTTTTAACATCCATGCCCTGAAGTGTTCTGCAGTTTCTTCGTATGTGGTTTTCAGCACTGCAGTTCCAGTACTTTAGGTTCAGTTTCTAGTCACTTCTACTCTGTCTCAAGTCATTGACATAACTTTTTAAATCATCTAGGAGAGTAGCCGTTTGATGCACTGGCTCTTGGACTTGCGACGATCTGATTGGGTGTCGGTCTCTACGAGTTGTGTGCTGTGCTGCCTCGAGTTTCATGGCGTACACTAGAGCGCTTTTTAAATCCTTGACATCCGCCATTCGTAGAGCTTTCTGTATTTCAGGATCACGGATGCCGTCGATGAAGTACTGCAGGGACAGGATTTCTCTTGTTTCTGTTGGGCATTCTGAAAAGACGAGAGGACACAGCCTTTCAACACCCATGGCAAGTTCCTGGAGACTCACCGTGGGCTTCTGTTGATGGGATTTTAATTGAAGCCTGCTATAGTCTGTTAAACATTTCTCAGCAAAGCGCAGCTCCAATGCGCTGGACAGAGCTTCGAAATCTAGTAGTTTGCTTTCGGGAAGAGTCTGAATGATATCAGCTGCCTCTGCTCTCAGAGAAACGGCAAGATGACGGGCCTTAGCTTGAGAATCCCATCCATTCGCTTTCGCCACTATAGAAAATTGTGTCTTATATACTTGCCAAGAGATTTTCCCGTCATATGTGGATTTTAGAGACGGACGAGCAAGCATAGGTAAAAATTTAAAAACCATCAAAATTGCTCTCTGCCGTCGCTACGAATTTCTTTAAGGTATCAACTTCTTTGGCGACCGCAGAAACCCTGTCATAAATTTCTTGTTCGATATTTCCTTAGACGACAGGAAATTTTTCTTCATTTTTTTTTTTTTTTTTTCAATTTGCTGTTGAACGGCGGAAACTCTTCCTTCAATTCGTTGCTCCACAACAGAAATGCTCTCTTCTATTTGTTCTTTCACAGAAGAAATTATTTTTTAAATTTCTTTTTTTCAATTTGCTGTTGAACGGCGGAAACTCTTCCTTTAATTCGTTGCTCCACAACAGAAATGCTCTCTTCTATTTGTTCTTTCACAGAAGAAATTATTTTTTAAATTTCTCCAACTTTATTTTCAACAGCGTCTGTCCTGCCTTCCATAGCCTGAAATTTGTGTTCTGTTATGCAGATACTTTCTTTTTTTTATTTCCTCTTGACCTGTTTCAATCTGTTCTTCAACTGATTCTTGACAAGCTTCCATGTTTCTTGGATGGCTTTTATCTCGTCTTTAATTGATTCTTAATCAGCTTCAATCTTTCTTTTCTCGCTTTCATTTCTGCTTTAACTAAGTTGACGGTGCCTTCAATCCTTTCTTGGAATGCACAAAGGCAGTCACGAGCGTCTTAATTGTTTTTCCATCGCTCTTGTTATTGGTATTTAACCTCACTCCTGACACCAGAAAGTGTTGCATGCGTACGCGTTAATAACAGATTGAATGCACATGCCCGATAAAAGATTAATAAAATTTATTCTTATCACAAGAAATATAACAGAACGCATTAATTTTCCAGAGAGATATTCGTACAATATCACACTATCACGCAATACAATCAATAGCTATACTTTAAACTACTAAAAGCCTTAAAATACAACTCAATGCAAAGAGAAAGCTAATCCGATCTCTCGCGGAACTCTGAACAATAACAGTAGCAGCTAACTAAACAACTATTCGCAATGACAGTAACTAAGCAACTGAGCTGAGATGTTCTCTCTCTGGCTTTTAATAGGTCGCGAGAAATTTCTGGTAATTTCTTTGCTTCTCGAGATTTCTGGAAAGCAAAGAGTAGAATTACTGTTATAATTTACATAATGGTCAATTATATTTATTCAAGTTAGATATAAATTACCGAGATAAACTTTTATTGAATGTTAAATGCACGTGCTCATGTACTCTTACTTTTCCGGCATAGCTTTCTCTTAAAACTCGTCTCGCGCTGCATTGCACGGGGAAATAAAACATTTTTAATTATAATTCTATTAAAATTAGATATTTAAATACAAAATTCGTAGCAGTATCATTATTGCGTATCTGCGTCTTAGATGTTTTCTGTAGCATAGCTTCATCACCGCTTTTAGTCTTGTGTCTTTTGCAGTATTGATACAAATTGAGGACGAATGAGTTCTTTTACGTGCACCGAACAGCCTCCATTTTTCAAATGTTTATTGTACACACGAAGCACTTTTTGTATGTCTTCGCTTATCAGTTCATCAAGCGACGTCAAGCCTTGACTCGCGCTGATTGCCGTGTGGAATGATGCCATTCGTAACATATCCTCTCCCTTTTGGAGTTTCTGGATAGCTTCCTAAAACAGTCTCTTAAAACTTAAATTAAGTCTCTGCGGTTTCTTGAGAGTACAACGAGAACGAGTCACGGTCTTTGAACACTTTCTGGTCTTAGGGTTTTTTTTTTTTTTTTTTTTTTTTTTTTTTTTTCATCATCTGGATCCGGTAACCGTACAGCGCAGTCACTTGCTAAATGCCAGTTTAAGCGCTTTTTGAAACAATTTTCACTTAGATAATGTCACCGACTTGAATATGATATATTTGAATATTTCGTGAATGTCTTTGGATAAGTTGCCCAAATATTTCTTTTTAAAGAGTAATCTTGATTAACTTAGCGCGATATTTTATTCTTTTCCGTAAATTGTTGGAATCAGCTTGTAGGGTTTTTCTTAAATTTTGCATAAAAATTTATTTTAAGTTTTCCTGTTCTCAACTTCTCAAACTTCCCCTCACATTCTCTCGCCAAGATGTAAATTTAAAGTTAAGTGAAGTGCTATTTAACTTGTGATTATCTCAGTTTATTCAGAGCGTGTTTCGCTAGCCTAGCGCACGTTTCGTTGCTATTTCGCGGTCACTCGAGTCAGTCCTTTGGCCTCATCAGTTTAGTATCACGCCGGTTAGATTTCTGTGAGTTCATCTCGTAGGAGTAATTTTTAAGTGCGTTCTTGCACTCATTTATTTTTCAGATTTGATTTTGTATATCGTCTACGTTTAAGTTATCACCGCAAGTGAACGGTGTTTTTGTGACGCACGAAGCCCGTGTTGTCTGTTATTTTAGTTTGAGTTAATAAAGGGTTATTTTGCACCCTTCTTCTGCGCTGGTATGTATTTCACGCCTGTGCGAGAATTCGCCAGGTTCTTTGTAGGATCTAAGTCAGTGGATGTGGAAAAGTAAAGATAGAGCTTACATCGACGTTTGCAACTTCTGAATTTGGTCTGTCGATTGAGAACGTGGCAAGTGTTTATGGAATCAGATCTTTCGTGTCTTCTGATAAATGTTAAAGCTGGGAATTTATTCTTTGACAATCACAAGTTGTTGTCAATAATTCTTCGTAAGTTATGACGGCGTTTCCTTAAGATTTTCTACACGAAGCATCGTGCTGTATTTCTACGTCGCAAACTGCCTTGGCAAAATACTGGAGACAAATATTTAACTATCTTTAATTTCAGGGGCGCTATTGGAATAGACTAGCTGAGTCAATTTTTTATGTATGTCGTGAATTCTGCAAATGCTTTTTGTTACTGAGTCTTAAGTTGTAGTTCGTGATAACCTTTAAGAAATTTTCCCCAAAACCACAACTCTGAAGCTTCTCTTAGGAATTAACATTTGGTAGTTTGTCGCCTGGAAGCCTTTGTAATATTCATGTGGCTTCTGTTCGAGTCATGGTGAAATATAGAGCTTCAGATGTGGAGTCTGCGTAAATTTTTGATACTTCGTTTCATGCACATTCCATAATAATTTGTATCATGGGACGAGAGCATGTTGATAGGACAACATTACTGAACTGGGGTATTACTCATAAGAACGATGAGCATGTGCTTCAGTTGCTGAAAGGGAAATTGATGTCAGAGATGGGATGCTCTTTTCTGACTAAGAACGTTCTAGAGATATCTTTTCTAAGCTTTGTATTTATTTTCGAGTCTGACCATAACTGCAGAAATTTCATGATTTACAGAGTATTTTACGTTCTTTGCCTTTCACACTTCTACCTGCTTTTCAGTTTTTTAATTACAGCTACTTTATGCTTTACACCGTCCAGAATTTTCCCTTTAAGAGCGTAATTTTGCTAGCTGCGTAATGATTTTGTTACTAAGTGGATGACGTATTCAATACAGCGTGAAGAATATCGCTGTTACAAAATAAATCTTAGATCTTCAGTTTTAGCTTTTTTGGTAAGTATTGATTTTTGATTGATTTTATCATTAATTCTATTCACTGCATTCAAAACTTGAACAGTTTATTATTGTAGTCATTTTTATTATTTCATTAGCTATTAAATGGGAAGATTTCTAATTTTAAAAAACGGGGATGGATGAATGAAAAATTAGACTCATCTTTCTTATAAAATAGAAGAAAAGCCCAGAAATGTCATGCTAATAAAATTTCGTGATTTATTGCATCATGACTGTGTGACTGCATATGTACTTAGCAAGATCTTAGAGATGAGGATGTAAGAAGATAATCACTTGATCTTGTCTGCACTCTCTTAATCCTCCATATATATTTTATTTCTCTCTGAAGTCATTACATAGTAGAATCATATGTCTTGATATTTTGATTATTGATTTATCTGCTTTTTTTCCTTGCCTGCAAAAAACCGTACTTGAATGTATTAAATTACGCATGAAGATTCAAAAATGCTTATTTACATTAGAAATCTTTATCGTTCTCTACGAGGTTGATTGGCAACCCTTATGGCTGAAACGTATCTCTAATCTTACTAAATACTTTAGCAAACTCTTAAGTTTTCGTGATCGGCATCGTACTACAGTCTTTTTGAATAATTCTCAAATTATTCAAAGATTAAAACGGAATAGTCCACTCAGTCATGCTAAGAAATTAGATGAACTACAGTCTTCTGTTGAACTTAATTTAGAACCTGTTGCATCCAATTCTTTAGAACCTGTTGCATCCCTATGGGCTCATTGTCTGGTGTGTTTTTTCATACAGAGTTATTGACTTATTAGAAGTACTGTCAACATCCTAAATACTTAAGACATGCTGATGTAGAAGTGATTAATATAATACCTGTTGAGGCTATTTTGATATATACAGACAGTAGTAATAATAAACATGGACACACTGATAACGGGGCTTTTGTTAAATCTGCAGTGGAAGAAATATCTCTAAAGCATAGAAATACTGATTTCTATTCCGTTTTTTTTCAGTTCTGAATTGATTGCTATTGGTTTGGCTTTGGGTTATGTTTTAGAGCGACGTTTATTCAGGAAAACCCGGATCCTTACGGAGAGCCGAATTGTAACCCAATACATAAATAACTGGAGAAATATTAGAGACCTGAGAGGAATTAAAGCTTTTGAAAACCTCAAGACCTTGTCCCATTCTTCTGTCCTCTATCTACAATGAATACCATCTCATGTAAATCATAAAGTGTATGTAACTAAAATGATGTAGTTGGTTGACTAGCAAAGAAGGGTACTTCCATGCCTCAGATTTATGCTGAACTTTTGAACTGTCTTGAACAATACTCGAGAAGAAAGGCTTTAATTCTCGGCGACAGCCTACTGACTCATTCATGGTATTGTAGTACAGGTCCTGGTACTGCTATTGCTTTCAAGGCTGACCGGAAGGACCAAACGGCTGAGGCTCGGTTGACTTCAGGACGTATATTTCTGTGTCGCTAAAACTTTTCCCACTTGAAATGTAAAAACCACGAAGCTACTGCGCAACATCTACTTGATTGTATTGACTTGGTGCGTGAAGATCTGCTGAAGACACCTAATTTTCTGTTGGAAGTTGTGAAGGCGAATGAACTTATGGATCTGATCTGATTCGGATCAGAGGAAGTAGTAAGAAGAAGGAGAAATCTTTATGAAACAGTTTTTATATCAATTATTGAATACAGATATGCGATCTTCGAGTGACTACATCTAAACACCATTTAAAGAATTTCGTTTGTATGAAGCAAACTACTTAAAACTTTAATTTCCGTAATGGTATACTGTATTGCATAAGAGATGTATGTATTGCGTAAGAAAAATTTTCTCATTCAGTATGCCACGTGATCGGAAGGAAGAAACGGATTAACTAAATTAAACAATACTACTTTGGTTAACCTAAACAATGTTAGAGAATAATTCTGTTCTATATTTATCGTATTCTGAGATTGATAATTACGATAAAAATATTTTAATATTTCAGATTCCAAATATTTGGCACGTGCGCCGTTAATATTTTTTTTAATATCAAAGACTATAAATTTGTGATTGGGTTTAAATGAACTCAATATACGAACTCTTTCTCTGCATAATACATGAGTGTGAAGGAGGTTGAAGATCAAGTGCATTGACAGCCAAGGTTTCAGCATAGATAAAAATGAAAAATTAATAGGAATCGGAAAAGAAATAAAAATTCGTGTTTTATAGATATCGTTTTGTGTCAGATTTTAACCACTCTGGTTTTAAATAATTTTATACAGTCAGCTTTCTAAACGCCGTTCCTATGAATATGCAAATTAAGATTTATTCACACCAGCATACAGAACTATACTCTGTTGTGCATGCATCATAAGAGTACATACCGAGTATATCACAAGATAATGCAACTGTTACTGTAAACCAGGGTTTCTTAAACTTTTTTCAGTCGCGACCCCCTTTTATCACTAAGATTTATTGCGATCCTTCAGGACCCCAAAATATTTACAAAAATTTTGTGGTAACCCATAAGTATTGCGCAAATCCGACACACGCGTGAGTGAAAATGTTAGTTTTTTCACTTTTACTGTAATATACTGTTGCAGACATAGAACAATGTGAAAATTTTAAATAAGTAACACACGAAATGTGCAAAGCAAGGAAAATGAACGTTTATATTATAACGTTTTCGTTATAATATAAACGTTCGAAACGTTTTCGTTTTTTTTCTTGATCTGTATTGTCGTATCTGTATCTATTTTCAGACACATCGTGCAAAAATATTTGGTAATTGTAAAATTATTATAAGAAATATCAAAACTGCTAAAATTTTTGGTGACCACCAAAGGAGTCGTGACCCACAGTGTAAGAAACTATACTGCTATAAATGAATTTTTAGTCAGCGAGAGTAAAGTTTTAGTTACCGCATGCTTATTTGAATTACTTGTAGAAAGAAGGCATGCGAATTAGCGTGGAAAAAACGGGCGATCTAAGAATAGAATCAGGACAAAATCAGCCGGAAGTAATCAAATCACTGCTGGTATCTCAAATATCCTCTTTGCAGAAACAACGTAAAAAATACAGAAAGTATCACGTTTTCCAAGAGAAGTATATCTACGAGGCACAGCAACATCGAATACTGTTTCATGAGTTTTATGGTGAACAAAAATAGGCTGATGCCATCATACTAAATTTTTGATAAATTTGCTGCGTCTGCTAAACACGTATAACGAGTATTACTGTGCAGACCATTTAGTCATCTCATCATGTACAGTACTATTTTTAAAATTTTATAAGCAGTTTTTTAATCTAAAATATACTCTCCTTTATTCTCAGCTAGTTCTTAACATTTACGATGTGATTTTGTTCCACCAGGATTTGCAAAGCGTCTTCGTCAAACTCTATTGATCTTCCAGAAAGAGGCTTGTCTTTTAGGCTGTAGTTTCCAGAGGAATTTCTGAAACCACTGTTTACACTGGCTTTCCGTTATTTTTCGATCTTTATATACTGCATTAAAAGCTCTATTAATATTATTTAATTGAACGCATGCTGAATTGAAATATGCCGAATGTTCTCCTTTGTCACTTCCATTTAGCTTTGAAAAAATAATTGTTAGAATGAAACTGCCCTCTTCAAAATATGCACTAAGGATAAGAACGAGATATTAATTGCTTGTATAGCAAGTTGATGGTGTTTTATTTCATCCCTCTCCTACCCTTAGTTGAATTGAGAAAACCTCATTATTCATGTTATGACCAAAGACACTGCAGAAAGCAGCCTGGAGACCAGGAAAACTTTAAAGGAGTTAAATGATGGTCAAGAGATCAATAAAAATACAAATTTCACCGGTAGTTGATCAACATGAACATCATGATGACTCAGTGATTACAAAAACTATTTATTAATAAAACTAATTATTAACTGTCTATTGATATAAAACTATAGCATGTAGTAAGGAAGGAATGATATAAAATAAATATTAAAAAAAATTCAAAGAATTATTTAATATGTTTTCAAAATGAATAATTTTTTTAAGTATACAGATTTTTTATGCAATAAATGCAATAAAGAAAAACGCTGGAACGCAAGAAAGCGCAAACAAAAAATACGAAACCTGGGAAAATCTGCTTATATTCTTTTGTCCATGCTGACCGCTGAAATTTGTTAAGGCAAGTTCTGGTCAAATGGCAGTATATCATCGATATTTAAATGTATTCTTTTACGATAGACAAAAATTTTTCAAGCTAACTACTTATCTCCTCCCCCGTTATTAAGGGGGGGGGCTTTACACCATTTTACTACGTTCGTTGTGTTATTGATTCAGAAGCTGCTTTTCAACCAAAAAAAAAAAAAAAAAAAAAAAAAAAAAAAAAACACTATAAAGGGGATTTTTTCTTCTTGTTATGTAGTGGAAGCGAGCTTTAATCAAGTCAATAATTTACAATTAAAACGAGAAACAAGTTAAAATTTTTTGAATGAGGTGATATAAGAATTTAATTAAGCAATTTTTATGATAAATGTTAAAAATTTGTATCAATACATCAAGCAAAGCCATACATTAATTAAAATTAAACTTTTGTGCACTTAGAATCAGTGAATCTTTTTCTGAAAAATTGTTTATATTTTTAAAGTTAAAAGAATAATACTAAAATAAATAAATACAAATTTTAATTAAGATTTTAAAAAAGTCTAATAATCTATTTTTAACACTTTTATTAAATTTTTTAGTGTAATTGTTATCTTTAAGTTGTTTCCATACAATTATTTGTATTATGTTTATGATGTATACTGTATATTGTAAAGGCAAATGTAAGGAATCTATGAAAAAAAACATGCTTTTAAAAATAGTCGGTGCAAGAGAATCCGTGCTTTAGACCAAGCACGACAAAATTGCAGTTCACATTATAACAAATAGTAATGTTAGTTTTTAAATATAATTATAATATGAAAAAGATTTGCGGCGAGAAATATTTTAAAATGTGGTAATTTAGTTTTCAAACTGCAATAATTGTAAAATTATGCGTGCAATAATTGTAAAACAATTTTAAATTTGTGAATCTTGCACTAATTGTTAAAGTAATAAATGAAATACATATAATTCGGGCAAAATTCTTTCTTAGGTACCCCAATACTAGCCGAAAAATTACAAGGAAATGAGCTGGAAGGATTTTTTACATTCTATGCCGCCTTTCATAGATAAAAATAGTTCATAGTTATAAAACTGGCACATGATTTCTTGATCGCATAGTATTGTCGAATAAATCTAATACAATGGTCTTTTACGAATTTTTTATTTTTTTAGATCTATCTATGTTTGAAAACTTCAAAGACAGCTATAATCTGCAAATCTGATATATGATGCTGCTATTCGCACCAAGGTAAAAGAAGATATGTTATTATAAGGAAACTGGAAACAAATTCTTTGTTCTTTTCTGTTTTCTTTCCTGCAAACTATCAGTGCTTGGATCTAACAAGTTATACACGAACAAAACAAAATAATTATGTACATAGGAATTCTTTAAGAAAAGTTTTTGTGATATTCACAGTCTTCAGATATGTAAATAATCATTTTTCAGACTTGATAAAATGTTCCATCCTTTTAACAACAACTTCTTCTTTAGAACATTTTGCACTTATTGTTATGCATACGACCATATAACAGGCAGATGTGGAGAGGCATTATATGGGTTTTTTATGTGAAACAAAGTGGTGACTAAACAATTGAACATGATTTGGTGTGATTAGTTTAATAATAAATGGTACAAACAATGTGCATAAGATTTCAAAGTCTAGGGTTACCTGTTATTGTGATAAATGTTCTTATTTATAATTGTGCTTAATCAGGGAACAAAGTCACATTATGCAGTTATTTTTATTATCATGATGATGAAAGGAATTCCCTAAATGTTCTTACAATTCTAATTTAAAATTTAATGGCAATGAAAGAAACTTTATCTGTTTGCTTGTATTATTGACAGTACACAATACGTTGAAATTCTCTTTATTTTATATCCTCTTTATCTGCAGCACTTATGTATTTAATGTGTTTTTCATGTAATTCAGTTTTATTCAGAGAATCGTAATATTAATTTCAGTTTTGAAAAAAATTTGGTGGAGTAAGCTTTATGAAAATCTTTCAAATATTCTAAAATGAGGCACTTAGATATTTTCTCGTCGACTATTCTTGGCAAACAAAACCTATCACTAAACAATAAGATTTAGTGTCAAGTAACGGTTACATGGGACGTCATAACATATAAGATCTTTACCTGAATTTTATATTACCCCGATTATTCTTCGATGAACATTTTTAACTTTTGTAAACAAGAATATGAGTTAACTGTTATTTCGCTCTTATTTTCTGTCTAATTTCGAAAAAAAAAAGTTCAAAATTTGAGATCTAACATCTAAGAATCTCCATGAGTATTTTCAAAGTTACGTTACGGAATCCTGAGCAATCTGTTTCTTCCAAACTTCTGCCGAAATGATAAGCGCAAGTTTGGCGGGATGTTCGGCAACTTTCATGGTAGACGGGAAAGTACGTAAGTACCGAAACTAGTTTCTGAATAGACGTTTAATTAATACTTTCACGTTAAACGACCACTGCGTAAGCCATTTATGGTCATTAAGTGACATGTCCGCTTTAACAAAAAAGTAACGCTTGTCCAAATTAGAGGAATTTTCATCCCATTTTTATTAACGTAATTTTTATATGGTCATTGTTAGTTTCATAGTAATATTTTGTCTGTTTGTCCAAAACCAATACGTAAAAGTATAGAGACATTATTTGTATTTAACAGGTGCATATTTTCATTGTATCCTGCAAATAAAAGCTCGAGAATGAATGTGGATTTCACTGTAAGCTTATCTTAACTCGTTGTTAGTCAGTTGATACTTGAATGTGTTGTTGGTTAAGAAGAAACAGTTCCATGATGTGCTATAAAATGTTAAGAATAAGAGAGAATTTATTCCAAAACAATCCAGTTTTTTAGAAAATTAAATTATTCTGGGAACTGTGTATATATTTTTCTATTTAATAAGAATTAAAAAAAATATATTTTATTGACCTTGTGTAAGGATTATTGCTGTATTTTATTTCCCCCATTTTTGATTTATATTTAGAAAGGTTTATAATGTTGTCTATGTATGTTTCCTGTTACTTTGTCTGCGTTTTTGTTCAGAAAGAGGTATCCAATTAGATATTTTTGTTGATAACCTTGAAGAAATAGTACCTGTTTTTTGTTTGAATTTCATTTAGAACATTAGTGTTACAATACTGAATTACGGTTAGAACCATTTTTCTACAGAAATTTAAAAGAAACATCATTTTGAAAGTTTAATATGAAATAAATGTAATTTTTTTTTTTTTTTTTTGATTGAAGAAATTATCTCTAGCGAGAAAAACTGCTGTTTTTGTTTTACATCACGTCGTTTTATTCTTCTATATCATGGCCTTCTCATTTCTAGTCATAAGACCTCATTCTCCATTATGTGTTCGATCAGCATGTTGTAACTTTATTCTTGTATTCCTTCGCCACGGCAAATCATTATAAATAAAATTCTATAAATTTCTCAAAAATTGTAAAGCCAGCTTCTCAGAAGACTTTTCTATGGCGATATGTTAAGTAGCTAAATTGCAAAGATTAAGAAAATTGAGTAAAATATTAAAAAGAAAATACTCAGCTGGCGAATAACTAAATGATAGGGCTGGAAATGTAATGTGAAGTGCTTTACACAGTATTAATTGCCTTTTGTTGAAAAGTTGTTTGCTTTATATTCATCTTGTTCGAAAGCTAATATTTTTAAATAAGGGAAAATGACTGCACATCGTATGTGGAAAAATTTGTGCTTTTTTTCACACATTATGTGTGAGTGTTCATGAATTCGTTTAGCAAGGATGAAGTTTTCCTCTTTAGTTTCATATGTTATATGGTTATAAAACAAAATTTTTATACGAGAAAGGAGTTATTTATATTTAGTATATTATAAAGACTTCTAGCTGAACGCAAACTTAAAATCAATTTTCGTCCACACCCTTCAAATATTGAATGAATGCCAAATAAATTGGTTTAATTATTAGCTAATTAGTAAGTTTCGTGTATGCATACGTATATATTTTTTTGTATGTTTTTATTTTTAATATTTTTCATAGTACACTAATTTTAGTCTATTTTATCCTGAACAGAACTGTACACAGTGAATTATCGTAGAATAAAATACCGTATTAAATTACATTAGAATCTGTGAAAGAAGCTTAAAATGGTACAAATGATATTAGACCAAATTCTTCCAGTAACATATTTTTAGACATTAATTTTAAATTAAATATTTGTTTAGGCTACTTAAAATATGTTGTTTTTGATGACGTTTAATAAAGTGAACAATAATTGCTTAGGGACTGATTTATTTGCACAACCGAAAGCTGATTTCAATCATTTGGATTGCGTGTTCAGAAAAAGACAATTTTTAAGTTTTAATTTAACTAAATAATTAAGCAAAATATGTTTAAAATGATACATTTATTAAAGGTTTTAAGTATATAGACATTAATAGGACAAGAGTTTAATCCTGTACTTAATTTATATGCTGTGTGCTTTTTAATAAAAAGGGCCTGGATGACTTACCTATACCTAACACTCTCGTTAATTAAATGGTATAAATATAAATGTATACGAAGATTGGGCATTAATATGAAAGTGAAAGCAATTATTCGTCGAAGCTGTTTTAAATAAACACTGCGTAAAATCATTGTAACAACATCTTCAAATAAAAAAGTGAAAAATTAGTATCGCTAGCGTGGATAAAATATGGAATTAATTTACTGAAAATCACCCAAACATCTGTCACCAACTCGGAAACTTGCTAACTGTATCATAATCTAAAATTTAGCGAGCTTAATTTTTATGCGTTTTTCAGAAAATAAGTTATTGTGTTTGTCTTGCTATGTACTAGAATAGGATATCTCGAAAGTATTGTGTATTGCATTAGAAGTTGTATTTCCAACTTTAGGTAGTTACTACATATGTGATCTGTGAAATATGCGATTTCGTTTGTCTGCCTTGCCATATATATTTTTCTATGCATGGTTTGCTTAGCTTAAAATTGACATCTCTAGAAATCACAGAAAATGTAGATACTTATACACCGGGGCTCATAGTATCACAGTCAGAGCTGGAATCAACCGTTTTCTGTGTCACCGATGAAGGGCGTAGAAGCCGTGGTTGGAAATACGGATGAAATCTCAATCCTGGATAGAGACCCGACAGTTGTAGTCTTGTGGTATAAAGTGCTTGGCTGGCCATAGCACTTCCTGTTAATTGTGGGTAATTGGAAGGTGCAGTAGTCCTTGCTTGGCCAGCTATATCACTGGGATTAATACTGCTGGTAGTAGCTGGAGTCATTGCTCCCAAATGCGCTGGTAAACTGGAGGGAAAGAATGCCCTTGGTATACCAAAGTAGAAACTAGCAAAATGGGCAGCTGCTTGTTGAGGATTTGTCGAAGCCATCAGTGAGCTGAAATCTGCCATTCCTAAGCCAAGCGCACCTGGGAATTTCCATGGTGAAGCTCCATTTTGAGATGCCAACAGCAATAGCTCGCTGCTAGAAGGAATGCGTCCCAGAGCTGTAACAGTTACATTATCAGAATTAGTAAACGTTTAAAAATATACCAGAAGAAATATAAAGCTAGTAAATTTGATGAAATGAATTATTTTTATCTCTTATATTATCTGTATTCTATATGAACAATGAGACAAGTGCCGATATCAGAGCTAATTGCTCTCTGCAGGCAATGCAGAAAACGAATTTAATGACGCATGTTGTAATAAATATAAACAGGAAGGAGTGCACTCATCTCATAATAGATATAGTGTTTTCACTTAAAATATAAAATTCTATTCTGACAAAATAGAATCTGTAAACACTGTCATTCATCAGAAACTGACGGATTAGTAAAATGGAAAGAATCCAGAACTGGGGTTTTAACGGGGTCGATGAAATTCTAAAGCGAGTTAATGATGATCAAGGGATCAATAGCTGAATATGCACTGGCAATTGATCGGCATAGTGAAGATCACCCAAAAAAGTTATTAATGAAATTAATAATTAATTGTTTATTAATATATACAGTAAGGAAGAAATCATGTAAAATAAATACATTAAAATTATTTCATATGTTTTAAAAATCAATGTTATTTTTTAATGTATATATATATATATATATATATATATTGTAACAAGTACACTTTAAAAAAGTAAATTGCAAGAACACAGAAAACAGCGCAAAATAAATGCAAAGAACGCAAAACTAAAATAAAATAACAAGATACAGATTGAAAATTTTTGAACAAAGAGATTTAAAAATTAAACGAAGCGGTTTTACGTCAAATATTAACAAAAAATTGCATCGATACGTTAAATGCAGCCATCAGTTTTTCGAACTTTTGTGAAATTAAAAGTGATTTTGTTTCTAAAAACTAGTTTATATTAGTAAAATCGAAAATAATAGTACAAAAGAAGTAGTTAAACGTAAATCTAATAAAACATGTTTGTTTCAAACTCTTTGTTCATGTTCTTAATCTAATTGTTATGCTTAAGTTAATTATGTGTAGTTATTTGTATTATAATTCAGATGTGTATTTTATATTATAGAGAAAAATGTAAAATGGTCAATGCGAGAAAAAGGACTGGGGATCTCTGATCACGGACATTAAATTTATCTTCCATGCGCGTTGGCGCATAGTCATTTCTTAGATTGTTATCATTCGTCAAAGTATAAGATCGTTATATTCTCTTTCAGATTAAATCATTATGTTATTAACATACTGAGTTGTTTAAAAATAGTGTGTTAACGTTGGTGGTAGATATTACCTTAGAGATTATGTATGCATAGCATATGGTGGATTTCAGAATGTTGCCATTTCTCAAAATCTAATATTTGCAATTTGTCTTTCAAATTTATTCAATATGTCTGCCTCTGATTAATAAACTGAATGACCATAAAGCAATAAACACACTTCTTAATGATACGTAATAAGTCATTTCTTTTCCAATTTTTCTTTTGTTTTACATTTTAAATTTTCTTTTTATTGTTTGACATTTATTGGTGAACCATATTTTGAGGTGTTAAACTGTAAACATAAATAACTCAGATTTAATATTTTGTCTGTAACAGGCATGACCAACTGCGGTTCGCTAGCTGGATGCAACTTTTTGCTTTGTTAAATGCGGCTTGCCAATGTGGCAAGCGGCATTTCTATTTTTTTAAAAACAATTACAGTTTGGAGCAGGTGACACTGCGCTATGATATTCTTTCTTAGCAATAAGAAATTCGATTTTTTTAAACTACCTTAAGCGTTTAATAATTTTCAGAAAATAACAAAATGTGTCCCATGTACGAATTATCAAAGAAATAAACAAATGGCAAATAATTCCGTTTCCATGACATATTGCAGGATGATTCTATTTTTATGACCATTGGGACAGCTTAGCTTACATAAATTGGCAACACTGATCACGTATAATGGAAAAAAAAAAAAAAAAAAGAGAGAGAGAGAGAGAGACAGTTCTATTTCTCCCGCTCTATTGCACCAATTGAATAAATTCAATTTGCGTTTTTCAAGTCTCGAAAGCGCGACATTTATATATATCATTGTTCTAATATAGGTATTTTGACACAAAATCGGACCTTTTCCTGAAATGACATGCCAATTTTTTTTTCATATTTTGATTTTACGACTCAAATTATGCCAAACTGCCAAGTTTTGTAAAAATCGCACGAGTAGTTTTTAAAAAATTAACTCTCAAAACTTTAGCTCCTCAATGCTAATTGAATTTGATATATCAATATCTCTTTTTCTATTAAACTTATTTGATTCTTCCTTTCATATTTCAAAATTTAGGTTCACTCCAAATAAAATTCGCCCATTTTTTATGATTTCTTTTTTAAATTTTTATAAATTTTTCAAAAAATTTTTTGAATTATAACCTGTACAATTTTTGCCATCATCTTAAAGAAGATGTATTTTTAAGCATAGCTGCAAAAAGGTTAAGAGTTTTTTATTCAAAATTTCTTAGGATATACGATTATTTACATATTGGCGGTTTTGAAATTTGGCATATTTGTTATAAGCGATAATAACGCCAAATGTGGTTTACGCGCTTTGTTAAAATTATTTAAAATAATGAAAATGACTTTTTTCCCGCTCTTCACAATGAGTAAAAGGAAAGGCAAATAGTTTGCTATAAATTAAGAAGTTCGCCAAGTGAATTATTGTTGGCGCAAACTGAAAAAAAGAGTGCCAGTATAAATTTTTGAATTTCTCCATAAATTTCGCACCAAACTTTACAAAATTTAATATTTAAAATGCAATTTGAATTTCATCAACTGGCCCAGTAGAACGGGAGATATAAAACTCTCCTTTTTTTTTTTTTTTTTTTTTTTCTCAGTGTACCTTACAATAATGATAAAACTTGAATCTTATTGCACTAAGAATCTGCATATCTGCAATATGCACTGGAAAAAAACAAAACATATCTAACGATCAGTATTGCATTTAATAATGCATTGAATAAATGGTTTTAAGATATTGCCACTATACGTCAACTCTTTAGTTTTGTGCGATTAAAAAATAAGCCATTATTATTATTATGGCAACAACCGTAACACTGATATTTAATTTAAATTTTTTAAAGTGATTTTGGTATTTCGAAAATAATTTTTGCCTAGCGTTGTTGTTCTACTCTGGTTTTTATTCTTTTCAGAAAAGTCCATGTGGCATAAGAGTAAAGGAAATCATGAGTAATGTTGTCGACACGTTACTTTTCACTCGAGCAAAAACATTTTCTGTTATTTTAAATATCTCTGTATCTTATTTCCATTTTATTTTACTTCTGTTAAGTATTCAAATGCATTTCTTGAATATTTCTAAAATTTACCATGTGGTTTCTGCTGGGATAAAGTGATCTATTACTTAGTTCTGTTTTGATATTGAGAATGCTTTTAATGGAATGTTTACAGAATGTTTGGGACTCTGCGTTACGTTATCATATTTCTTAACATTCATAAATGTTGTCGTTACCCGAAATATAAGATCTATAACATAGGTCAGCCAATTAATCAGCTGCCTGTGTTGCCATTAAGTGTGACATAAGATCTATAACTCATTTTCAAAATTATAATTTTATTGCTTAACAGACTGGTTGTTTTAAAAGCAATCAAGTCTTTAATTTAAATTTTATTATTGATAGTATAACTGTGGTCTGTTAATCTGTACATATGCACAAAATAAAGGACAGATTTTACCAAAACCGATAGTAAAATGGATTCAAAAGGAAATTTTTTCATGACGTCTGTACGTACACGCCTATATATCTTGAAATTTCAAAAATCTATAGTTTTTGAAATTTCAAGCCATAGTACGTTGAAATTTTATATATAGGACTATTATAACATCTAGCTGTTAACTTCGCTATTTTATTGCAATCAACAGAACCAAATATATATATAATCTTTCATGTCATTTTCAAATTACCTTGAGAAATCGGTTAATTAAGTTAAAATAATTCGAGGAAATAAGTTTAAATGAAGTGCAGCAAAAAAATTCAATAGCCTGTTCAAGGGTCTCACGTGTTGTCCACATCATATTTTTTGAAATCATAGTTCCGAAGAGTTGTTTATATCTGTAATGTAATATAGTTTTTTCCCCTTTTATCTGGTACGTATTGTTACGCCATTATTATTTGTCAGAAAACTTATACTTACCCGCAGCGTTTGCCAAGGCATGTTGTTCTGGCGATAGATCACCTGTTATTAGAGATCGGAAAGGAGAATGACGGAAGGCATGCTCCCTCAGTAATGTTTCCACAGATTCTCTGTTAAAAGAAAAATAAATTTAAAGGTTTTATACTCGAAAATAGACGTAGTCGAATAATAGACTGCTAGTCATCTAAGGGTAAAGAATTTTCATTTATTTAATTATTTATATTTTAACCTGTTAAGGAACGTAATAAAATACGATTAGTGTAAATAAATGCGTTAAAAATAAAAAATTCGAGGAAGAGAGGTTTAAGATTCAAACTGAAATTGTGGTAAATTTTGCATCGCTGAAGGATTAAAAAACAATTTTTATTGTCTCTTGTACTTTTCAGTATGTTTTGAAAACAATGTTAAATAATATACAAGGCGATTCTAAATTGCTTTCACAAAATAAGAGGGTGATAGTACCCATACAAACGAGTAATAATTACCATGCAATACAGGTTCTTATTCCTTGGCGCATATGGCCTGTAGAGCTTTGGGCCATAAATCTACTACCACCACCACCACCAGGTTCTTATTCCACTTTGAGAGGCAGTATATTCTGCACGATGGATCGGATATGGCGGATCTGTGGCTTGGCCTCCTGGCTCATCCCCACTGGACATTTTCTTCCGGAAACACACGAAATTTTTAGTGTACGAGACGCTTGCGGACTTAACTGAAGATGTCGCAGCGAGAATCTTTATTGCCGCAGACAAAATTAACACAACACCAGAAATCTTTAAGAGGGTTCGCCAGTCATTCATTCTTCGGTGTGAACTTTGCAACAACACGCGTGGCTGCCACTTTGAGCACTTGCTGTGAGTTTTTCTCTCACCAAAATCAGATTGTGCAACTTTTTCTATCGTTCATTCGCTTTCTCAACGCTATTGCAAGTTCATGTTGGAATTTTGCTCTTTACTACTTTTCAGAGTGGAGTGGAAGCCTATGTATGTTCCATGGTAATTATTGTTCGTCTAGATGGGTACTCTCAACCCTTTTGTTTTGTAAAAATAATTCAGACTCATCCTGTATAAATAACTCAGTAGTAGCATATAAGTGATAAAAATAATAGCTGATACTTTCTAATATTGTTATAAATTTATGAAAATCCATTACCTGGCTGAGAAAATGCAACAACACGAAAAAACGGGGATGTGCTAAAAAGTGACAAAAAGGTCTGCTTCTAAAAAGTGACTTTGATTCCAAGAACAAGCACTATGACGATCGAATTTGCAAGGAAATTAATAAGAAGTAGAACCTTCTCTTTCGGGCGATACATGCTAAAATTCTTATGCAGATTCAATTAATGTTTAGTTATTGCCTTGAGATATGGATAACCATATTGCTTGCACTATTGCCTTCAGTTACCTGTTTTAGTCTAGGATGGGCAACAAAACGACGGCAGGTTGCATCCGATAGATGTTAAATTGGTGTTGGTGTATTTAATTATGGCAAAGCACACGAGGGCTATCTGCCTAAGCGGAGGGATGCTTTAGTGGAGGACTTTCTAAGGGAAACTGGCTCGTATACACGTTACACATGGGGAAAACCACGAAAACACCCATGCAGCCAGTCCGTTCGCGGGATTCGAACCTGAACCGAACTACCAGTGTTCAGCGACTTTACCGCTCGGCCGCTGGTGGGCAAGATGCTAAATTGGAACGAGATCTAGAAATCTCCACTGTAGTGCAAATGGCTGCAGCACTTATTTTCACTTGTCGGCGTATCTTTATGAGATCGACTATTGCTGAATGTAACTTGAACTATATTTCCACACTGACGACTAACATGGTTCTCAACAATAGCAGTAAGATTTGATCTTTTTCCACGTTACCTCAAAATTCTGATTTGAGGATTATCATTAATAAGGCAAAAATGAAATTCTTAACTAAATACTACTCTGTGCAAATCGTGACAACAAGAAGCTTGGTCACGACATCGTAGCAGTCTTTCATGCCGGTTGATTTGATGTCAAAGGCATTGATATCTTCGGCCAATCTTCAGGGAGCTGTTGTTGCTGATATGGGAGCATCCAAAACTCCCTGAATAGACTGAAGTCGACAATAGTGGAATGCGAGATTACGACAGCACCCCTTTCGGATGAGTCAGTTTGATTTGGTTTGGTTTAGTTGATTATGGCGAAGCACACTAAGGCTATCTGCCTTAGGGAACAGATCCCTTTGTAGAGGGCTAAGGGAAACTGGCTTGTATACGCATTACACATTGGGAAAAGCACCAAAACGCCCATGCAGCATTCACCAGGAATCGAACTCGGGGCAAACTACCAGTGTTCTGCGAGTTTAACCGTTTAGCCGCTGGTGGGCTTTAAGATAGGTTTTCGCAATACTTTTGACCCTTACAACGATTTCACATACCTTTCTTTAATCTATTGTCTCCAAATCCTGTGCACAGTCGGCGAATGTTCGTGTTTTCAGCAGCAATGCGACGGTACGAACTAACTAGCAGAATGTAAGCCTAGATTGAAACATCCCGCTAAACTGTTTGTTTGTCGAAAATTTCTTTTGCGATGTCACCTAGCCTTATCTTCAGCTTAGCGTTTACTTTGAAAGAAAAAACCATAAGTAAAATAAAATAATACACAGAAAAATACAACAATTTTACTTTTAATTCTACTAAAATTACCTATCTAGTATAAAATTCGTACCAATATCGATGAATTAGATCGAAGATTAAACTTTCATTTTTATAACATGCTATCACAACGAAAGACATTTGATAGAATCCTGTGTATAATTAAGTAAATTTTAAGTACAAACGTTTATGTATATCCGAAATAGTTATCTTTCTTCTTTTCAGATTTGTATATGTATATGTGTATTATATGCTTGTATTTAAAAGCGATATTAAGATGCAAATGATCCGTATTTCCAATATTTGGGATATTTCTAGCATATCTAAAAGCTCTTATGGGAAATTTTCCGAAACAAAAACAAAATTTACGTTGTCTGATAGAAAACGTAAACGTTCGATTCTACGATTCAAATTATGCCAAAATGCCAAGTTATGTAAAATTCTCGCGAATATTTTTTAAAATATTGGCTCTCAAAATTTTAGCTCCTCAGTGGTAATTGTATTTAGTGTTTATTAATATCTCATTTTTTATTTAACTTACTTGATTCCTTCTTTTACAGCTCGAAATTTAAGTTCAATCAAAAAACAATTGGCAGATGATTTCTGATTTATTTTTTAAATTTGCACTTTTTAGTCATTTTTATAAAGTTTTCGAAAACATTTTTGAATTATAACCTACAAAATTTATACCATCACCATAAAATAGAGGCATACTTGCAAAAAATTAGTTTTTTTATTCAAAATTTCAAATGTACGTAACTTTGTAAATTGGCTCGTTTTGAAATTTGGCATGATTGTTATAAGCGATATTAACGCCAAATGTGGTTTACGCAGTGTGTGAAAATTATTTGAAAGAAGGAACGATACATCTTTTTCTGCTCCTTTCTGCCAAGTGAAATATTCTTGGCACAAACTGATAAAAATATGCCAACATAAATTGTTTAATTTCTCTGTAAATTTCTCACTATCTTTCACAAAATTTAATATTTAGGCATAATTTGAGTCATGGAATCGAAATATGGGAAAACAATTGGTATGTCTTTCGATTTTGAGCCAAAATGCCTACGTCAGATTAATTGTTAAGTATAAATCTAATATACATGTCGCTCTTTCGAAATATGAAAAACTCAAATTAAATTTCGTCTGTCGGCCCAGTAGACGGAAGATATAGAACTGTCCTTTTTGTTGTTGTTGTTTTTGTTCATATTTATATGTAAACTGTAATGTATTTGTAATGTAAAGTTTTCATAACGTATGACTTATACTGGCATGTAGGTTCGAGAAGCAATATTTTCAGTATTTACATAATTTCATAATATTATGTTATGTGGAATGAGAGATCACTGAAAATATGACA
Organism: Stegodyphus dumicola; assembly: GCF_044657685.1. NCBI lineage: Eukaryota > Metazoa > Arthropoda > Arachnida > Araneae > Eresidae > Stegodyphus > Stegodyphus dumicola. Next base: position 187,991,635 of record NC_140769.1, on the reverse strand, counting down.
GTCTTTGTGAATTTCAAGCTTATTCCGCAAACTTACCTTTCTAGATCGGTCAGCCGAGAAGAATCCCTAAAGCCTTTGGCGAAAGGATTACTGTCTATTTTTAGTTTAGTAATCTGAAAAGAGAACAGAAAAATAATTTATACTTTGTAAATATTTACTTTTTTTGTCACATGTATCCAACATGATTTTTATTGCTAAATTCAACCGTGCAAGTGTATTTTAGTCCAAGGGGCCAATTTGCCCTGAAGGGCTATTAATTTCGTTTTGACATTTTGCGTCGAAAACTTTAAAAGGCTGTATCACTTTTCAAATCGTTGCCACCATATATTTCACCTTGTCGTATATTTAAAGAAATTAAATAACGAAGAATTCTCATAAATGTATGTATGTTTTTCGCATTGTGATAAAACAATGGTACTTAGAGCCATCAAAATTTGAATAAGGTAATCTTCCATAGAATATGGGCATGTAGAAGCCCTAATTTGAATTTGAAATTTGTTTTATTATCGATTTGAGATTTTGTAAAACCACGATGAATTTTTGATTAAAAAACTAAACGATTTCAAAGCGAGCAATGGCAACACTGTACGAAGAAAAAACACTTTTACCTTCAACGCGCGAGACTCTGTATCGGAAATTCTAAAGATATGCTCATTTTAAAATTAATTTGCGATACTGCTGTTGAACTGAATTTTATGGTTTGAGTACATTGAACATGATATTTAATAAATAAATGTAGGACACAAAATGTTAAAAAATGCCTCTTTGTACGTAATTTAAAATCTAAGATTTATATTATATTATATTTTTTTGGACACATTCATTTAAACTTTGTATAAGTGAACATAAATTTATTTAATGTACAAAAAATTATTTTTGCATCGACGAAGGAAATCGGAAAAATTTAAATGAAAAATTGGAAGTCATGATTACACTCTCGTGTGGATGATCAGTGCATAGCAGCATAAGTAACAATGGAATGGTCGAAGAATTTTTGAAAACTTCCGCTGTTTCTATTCACAGTATTGATTGGATTGCAAAATTTCTTTTATCGTCAGAAAAATAATTTATTTATGTTTCGGCAAGCCGCTCGACGATGTTTTTCCAGTCTTAAAGACATTTACAAAGCTAAAAATGCTATATATATAAAATACAGCATAATAAAATGTGTACAATAGTAGAAATATATACAAATAAGGCAACTGTTTACAATAATTCGCTTTTTATTAGCCGAAAAAGCCTATTAATGGGATTTTGCGTCGAATCACTATAAATGCGTAGTTTCACTTTTCATTTGAGTCTGTTGCCATTCGGCAAAATGGAAGATATTTGTCCTGCAAACTGAATCTGTCTGTAGTGGATTAACAAACTAAGCTATTTGGAAGCAATAAATTGAATGAAAAATATTCATTTGCTACTTTTGAATCAGATTGATTTAAATAGTAAAAATCCATTTAATTCATGATCTATCTAATTAAAAATGTTCAGTATTTTAATAGAATGATGTTATGGTTTTTATAATGTATTTCATATTGGGTAATAATAATAATAATATAATTCAATAAATTATTTATTAATAAACTCAATGATTTGAAAGCGATCAAGGCAACACTGCACAGAATAAAACATTTTTATCCCCAGTGCGGGAGACTGTCTATCGGAAAATCTAAAGATATCCTGTTTTTAAATATTTTGTAATTTTGCTGTTCAGTTGAATTTTATGTGGCGTAAGTGCGAAGAACGTGATATTTAGTAAAGTTTATTCATTAAAAATTAATAATAAAAAGGTAAAAAATGTTTGCTAGCCATCTTCCTAAGAAAACTGAATATTGATATGAAAAAAAAGTCTGAAAGTTTTCATATTTTATACTAGCAGCTACGGTGCCAGCCTTCGTCTGGCTTTTAAATGTACCGGAAAAATGCGTGAAAGGAATACCAAACGTTAAATTTAAAAACTGCACAGAATTTTACTCTGCAGAACAACCTAAAAAAAAAAAAAAAGTGTATTACATATAAAAATTTACAATGAAATAAGTAATATCCCTAATACAAATATTAATTATCCTAATAAATAAATTTATCTCTCGTTGCCTTCGCACAACAAACGTCCAGTATCCAAGTGAAACATTAAATTTAAAATCTGCACAGAATTATCGCCCTCATTTTTCCAAGTGGCAACAGGGTCAACAGTCAGCAGTATACAAATGAATGAAAAACTGTTGCCAAAACCACATTTATAAAAGAACGAAACTATTTAAAATGATGCGATAAAATCGAAAAGTTAAAATTAAAAAAATGATTCGAATTTTGAAAAAATCGCTTCAAGGTACACTGGCACGAGGTCTAGATGCACGTATGTATCAAATTTCGTAGCCCTGGGTCTATTAGTTTACGCGCAGCACTATTGAAAGACACACAGACTCTTTCTTTTATTATGTGTAGAGATTATACCCAAAGGATTTTTTTAATGTTTAGTGTATGAGACCTTTATTTATTAAATATCCTTTTTTTTCGCACTTAAACCATAAAATTCAATTCACTAGCAATATCACAAAATAATTTATAAAGAACCTATCTTTAGAATTTCCGATACACAGTCTCGAGCGCTGGATATAAAAATGTTGTTTTTTTTCGTACGGTGTTGCCATTGCTCGCTTTGAAATTGTTGAATTTGTTAATCAAAAGTTTAAGTTTTATTAAATATGAAATAGATAATAAAAAATTCCAAATTTAGTCTTCCAGATACCCATATTCGAGTGAAGGATTACATTATTCAAAATTTGATGGTTCTAGGTATCGTTGTTTTATCACAATGCGGAAACATACATACGTATATGCAGATTCTTCATTATTTAATTTCCATAAATATAACTCGGGGCGATAATATTTGGTAGCAACAATTGGAAAGAATACAGCTTCTTAAAGTTTTCAACGCAAAATGCCAAAATGAAATTAATAGCCCTTCTGGGATAAAAACGTTAGGGGAACTTATCAAACTTTTTGGGGAATCGTTAAAATCTGAAACCTTTCAGATTTTTTTGAGGGGGTGGCATATACTTCTGTAAAAATTTACGTCATTTGCATTATTTTTTATTTAAAGTCAGAAATAGTCCATGAAATAAAAACACTTTCTGAGCTTTACCAATTAAGTAAAGGCTTTAGGCTGGGAGCTTATGAGAAGTAGTTTGAGATATGATATCTTTCATAATCAGTTGATAGCTTAGGTCTATTCTGCCTAAAATCTCTCCCTATCTGATACCAAATAATTCATTTAGAGCAATCTGTGGTATGGATAATGAGTGTTCACCGGAATGCAACTTTTTTTTTTTTTGAGAAAGAATAAAAACGACTTTGCTGCTGACAAAAGAAACATTTCACGCCTAGCTATCTCTGCAATTCTTTCTTTCTGCCAGTATCTTTGACATACTCAGGCAGCCGTTAACATAAACCCGGAGCCTCTTCTTCGGATACAATGAAAAGGAAGTTACTCCGGATTTCCAATTAATTGGCGTGTTCAGGGGGAAGGCAATGTAACTCATCTTTCCCTTTTTCCATTAATAAGGATCTTAATTAGTGCTGACGTAGCATTTGGAATTCCCCGCTGCTTTATCTTTCGGTTAATGCCTGATCCTTATCGCCATTCTTAGCGTCTTTGCGCTGTTGTTGAGGTGAATCGTGGTGCAAGTGCATTAGCGGACTTAAAGAAGAGTTGAAACGTCAATAGGAATCTTGCAATCCAAGCACTTCAAAAGTAATATTTATGTTAAAGGTTACGAAATTTTTTTAACATCAGGTTTAATTTTTAGCATCCCAGAAGGGATTATTACTATTAGTTTAACTATTAGTTTCGAAACGGCATTTTGCGTCGGTTCACTATTAAAGGTGTATCACTCTATTCGAATTTGTTTTATTATCTATTTCATATTTTGTAAAACTGTAACGAATTTTTGATTAACAAACTCAACTATTTCAAAGCGAGCAATGGCAAAACTTTACGGAATAAAGCATTTTTATCTCCAACGCGCAAAATTGTCTATCTGAAATTCTAAATATATGCTATTTTTAAATATTTTGTGTTATTGCTGTTGAATTGAATTTTATGTGGTTTAATTGCGAAGAACATAATATTTAATAAATCAGGGTTACACATAAAACGTTAAAGAAACGCCCCGTTGGGCGTATTATAAAATTTAAATGTTTTCAGATTTTTTTTTTTTTTTTAGTATACATACTGTCTATATTCATCTTGTCTGATTGATTACGATTATGATTATGATTATGATTATTTGATAGAAACGATTATCATTGCGTCACCTAATGGTATTGCTAATACTTATAATAATCTAATACTTCCTTTTGATGGCGACGATCCACCCGCTCGGTCCCTGGTCGCCAGCGGCCGAGCCGTAAAATCGCTGAACACTGGTAGTTCCACCCTGGGTTCGATTCCAAGCCAACGGGCTGGCGGTATAGGCGTTTCGTCGTTTTCCCCATCTATAACCTGTATACGAGTCGGTCCCTTTAGAAAGTCCTCCACGAAGGCATCCCTTTCCTTAGTTTAGTTTATTATGGCAAAGCATACTAGATAGCCCTAGTATGCTTTGCCATAATAAACTAAACAAAACCGAAACCAAACTTCTAAATCGTTCTCTATTCGCACCTATCTGAAATTTTTCTAAAACATCTTGACACACTGACTGGAACTCAATGACTGCAAATCATTCCTTAGTCTCCAGCTAACGCTTTACTTTAACGCTTTAGGAACGTATGCTTGACAGATAACCACACATGGCGAACCGTGTGCGTTGATACTGGTTTCGATGTGATCGAAAGATATTTCAGTTGAATTATGATTTTTACTTAGTTTCTACATTCTAACTGCTTTTACATTTATCACCAGAAAAATAAGTTTGTTAAAAAAGATATTGTGATTTAGCTTACTCGTCATATTGACGGATATCCGTAGAGCTAAGTATACATCATACAGAACTCTGAAATTGAAAGTCTGAAGGGTAAATAAATTCGGGTGTGTTTTCGTCTTATTACATTGATAATTCTCAGAACAAATAAGAAAACTATAAAAATAATGTTTTTTGTAATTTTACTTAAGAAGCCCGAAACCCGTCAAAATGACCGGTCCCGAAAATCTAGTGTTATTGAAAAATTAAAATTTTGTTACTTCCTTTGATTTGTTTGGAACTGTCTTTTAACTAAGGTGGTTATTGTTATGACTTATGCCCACTTGTCTGACAGCAACATCAGCCCAAGCCCACGAAATTCCTCGTGACAAGGAGTGCAGGATATGCCTGCCGTTGGCAACAGCCTTGAGCACCTTACAGGGGGCTGTGCGATTTAGCTCAGTTCCTCTCCCAATTTTGATGGAGAGCACCCCGGGAGGGCGGCTCCGAGGGCCTCACACCCTTCTCCTCATCGAAAGACCAGATTGAGCCAGTAAAATCTTCAACAGCAATGAATTTTTCCTACACTTATTGTATATTAAAATTACAAGTTTGTGATAAGTAGGTTCAAGATCGGTAAGGTCAACTTATCAAGGCAAGGTTGAGGTTATCACCTCAACTTAAGTTTGTGAATGATATTATTCTTGGCATGGCATTTTTGCCTTCTTAATTTTAATAAATGTTGAACTTTTTATGTAAATATCAGAGAAAAGATATGTGTATTTATGTGATCAGCTGCATGTTTGAATTTTTCCCTAGTGATCAGCATTAAGTGCTTAATTATGTTTTTTTATAAATTATGTGCATGTTCTAAGGTGATAAAAGTAACAATGGAATTAATTTAGGTAAGCTTTTCTTTGTAACTATGTATCAGCATTATGTATTCAAGTGTTTGGAATCAGATATCAGTTTTACTGAGTAAGGTGCTATACTTTTCTGTTTATGTTCACTTTAACGTACTCAGATCTGTATTTATTACTTCTCTGCATGTACTATGAAGGTCAGTTCGTATTTGGCTAGGCTTTAGACTACATAGCATTACTTAATGATCATTTTTATGTATTATGTTCATCAGTTTTAGTTTTCATGTATTACGTGGGCATTTTTAAGTGTTATGTATGCAGGTATTAGGGATCAGCTTTCTGTACTCCGTATCATGTTAGTTTTTCACTTAAATATTCAGTTTTGTACTTATGTATGTATTATCTTGTCTGCAAGTACTACGAAAGAAAATGTAGATGCATGGTTCAATTTGTAAAACAACTCCAGTTATGTTTGCGCAAAGAACTAAATTATACAGAAATTTGTTATCTTAGTGATAACAGGTACACAATCTTTTAAATGTTTTTACATAAGAGTCAGGCACATGGAAAGTAATCTGCGTTAAATTACGTTTGGGCGCTATAATTTTTTTAAAATATTTTTTATCTTTTTTTTTTCAAAGTTTACTGTATGCAATAATTTAATAGGTTTCACGGCAGTTAATTTCCTTCATGAAAGACCAACTACTTTACAAAAGCCCGATAAATATATGACAGTTGTGTCAGGATTAGCATCCGCATGTAGTCATTTAGCAAGTCCAGAAAATCCACGGCAGTTAATTTTTCAGGCAGAGTCCTCTTTTCTTTACTTTATCTAACGCAACTTTATGTCTAGTCTAACAGCGATTCTTAACAGTCTTTTGATTGCTACTTTGCTTAATTTTAGGTAGTTCCTAAATACTCTTTCCCCGAACAACAACATCCAAGCTTACATGTATGAGGCTCTTAGCCGTCTATTCGGCTGCGTCCCGGAGCAAGGTGGAGCAGAGAGTAGATGGTTTCTACCAGGAAGATAACACACTGTGAGGCTAAGGCCAGGTCAGTGGTCTTCCTTGGTGGCGCTCACTCACTCACTCACTATACATTTACAAACCACATCAGAATACAAAATCTTCCCTCTTGAAACACTAAATAAAAAAATACTGAAAAATGGAATAATTAAAAGTATATGCTTACGTATATTCTTGAAAAACCTTATTTTAATATACTATTGAATTTATATCTTTCTGTTATTGAAAATGAAAACTTAAAATTAAAGCTTACTTGTAACACTTTGATAATTTTAAATAAAATTTCATCTTGGGACATTTTATTGTCAGGAAATTGCGGCTTTTTATTATTTTGTCGGTATCAAAAGTAAAGTAATACAGGAATAAATGCGATTAATTTCCTTCAGAAATTCCTCGCTACGGAACAGTTTTAACATTATATAATTTTTCATATTTGGCCGTTTGAGTTGCCATATTATGAAAAAATGTATTTTCAGTTGTTTAATCAGCTCAAAAAAAATATTTTTGCTTCAAGGAATTTCATTCGCTTCAAGGAATGTGTTTCCAGCGAAGATTTTTGCCGCTTTAGGAAAAACTGTTTACAGTGATTAATGGTGAATAGCATAATTAAAGAGGTTGAATAATGGAATCAATAATGAAATACTTAATTAAGCTTGAATTCAACTGACATATAAGGCAGCTTTCTCAATAAATATTTATGCAAACATGAAATATCAATGCTTTTACAAGCAATGATTCTGCATTTATTGCTTTCTTTTGGCTTTTATTGTTTAAGCACAGTACTTTTTTTTTTTTTTTTTTTGTTTTGTTTTCTTATTTTTATTTGGCATTATTAAAATAAATACTTACTATAAATGATTCATCGTATTAAAATTTTACTGTTTTATTATTTTAAACGTTCATCGGGTTTAGAAAATCAGAAAGAACTAAGAAAGTAGACACCAAATAGCATTTTATTTCGGACTAGGAGACATAAAAAAAATCCACAATGCTCTTCCCGGGGTTCGAACTCCAGACCTATCGATTGCTAGCGGGCGTGAGAGAAAAGAAAGCAAGGAAAAAACATCGCAATTCTAAAACGGGTAGGTTTAAAACAGCATCGTCGAAAATAATGCGGTTCAAAAGCATCGCAGTTTTAAAACAACGTCGTAAAAATTATCGTGGTAAAACATAAAGCACCTGGAAATCATCGCAGGATGATAACATCTCAAGCATATGTTCCTCAGATTTTTAAAAGTTGTAAATGTATGTTCGCATAATTATTTCTGAGTGCAAGACGGAACGAGGAATATTTTTACCTCTACATTTCATATTTTGGGATTAATTAGTAATTTTTTGTAAAGCAAGAAGAAATTTAAGCATTTAAAAACTGAAAATGAATACACAATTAATCCTATATATAGCAATTAATATAATTTAAAATTTTTGAACTTACCTTTTAAATGTCATTATTTAATTAAATGAAGCTGTACTAGCAGTTTTTCATGAAAAATGTACTAAAAATTTTTTGAAAAGGAAAGAAGAGTAACTACATGAGGTTATCTATATTAAAATTGTTTAATTAATTATCAAGCTGTAAAAATATTTTCTTTCATTTTGTTAATTTGACAGTCTTTTAGTAAAAATTAAAACTTGTCTTGTTTCAGTTAGTTAAATATTATTAATATTTGTAACCTCATCCAATTACACATCTTTCCTTTCCTAATTTTTTAGACAATATTTTTCACACAAAAAAAAAAAAAAAAAAAAAAAAAAAAAAAAAAAATCTGCTAATTCATTTTATAAAAATGGTTAACTAAACAATGACTTTTAATAATAAAATACATAAATTTAAAATTATCTTAACTATTGTACGTAAGATTAACTTTCTACTCATTTTCAGTTTTTGACTGCTTAAGTTTCCTTTAATGCTTTTTAAGAAAAAATTATTAATTAATTAAAAGATGTAAAATATAGAGAATGTTCCTTATTTCCTTTTGCGCTCACAAACCATTATGCGAATATACATTTACCACTTTAAAAAACCTGAAACACAGTATTCTGCAATGTTATCGTCATGCCATGATTTTAAGTGCTTCATTTTTTACCACGATACTTTTTATGATGATTTTTTTAAAACTTCGATGTTTCTGAACCGCTTTATTTTCAGCTACGATGTTTTACATAGGTTGCTCGCATATTTTTAGACGATTTTCATTGCATTTATAGAAATACTTCACTTAAAATTTTTGAGTTTTAAATGTTCTATTTGATAATCTTTATTCTTTACCATCTTTCTACGCTATAATTTCTAAGACAATAAAGTCTTTTGCAGTATTTCAAGATATATTTTATCCCACTTCTCTTGAACAGCTTTACAAAATCCAAGGAAGGTTGCAGGTCGACGTCTGGTCAATCCCCTTTTTAAAACTAAAAAATAATAATAATAATAATAAAAAAAAACAAAAAAAAAAACGATAAATTCCATGGTTGCAAATACTATCACCAAGTCTGAATGCACAGGTCATATACAGAAGCCGTTGCTTCCAAATTTAGAAAACTGAAGGGAAAACAAAAAGGTCTTGGTGGGCCGGTCAAAGTCACTCTCTAACAGATATCTTTATTTACGAACTGCAAAAATTACTATAAAGCTGTGATCAGGAACAATGTGTATAACTTACACGGAATGCGAAGTGCAATAATTCATCCATTTTTTCACACCTGCTCTAAAGCAAAACAACTTATGCATGTCAGTTGGACCCAACAGCTGGTGTAAATATCAGCGAGCTGCTTTTAAAGTGGATGACACAGTGTTGTACACAGACAAATCCAAGAGACTGCTAAAGATTATTATGGATATTCTAAAGCCTGTGTATATGAGACTCTGTGGGCTGAAGTTGTTATAAAATAACTTACATGGAAAGATACAGTATGCAAACGAAAGTTTCAATGGCATTTTGTGGAAATTTATACCGATGGATTGTGGAATCGCAGATTCTTAAGCTGAGGAAATACAGAGCTGTTATACACTTTAACAGAGGGTTTCTAGGCTTTCTAGATCTTTCAAGTTGTACAGGTACGCAACACGGTGAATATGCAAAGGATTTAGTAAGCTCGACATTGAGCGAATAAGTGAATCAAAGTGTCCCTCACTACCAAGATTAAAAATTACAAGGAAAACAAATAGGCTGATTATAAAAAGCAAAACAGATAAGGCTGAGCAAAAGGATGGTGTAACCTATGGACATGGGGAGACTTAGATATCTTGGAGAAGATTTAATAATAAAAATATAACATTTTAAACATTAAATGCATTTCTCTCAAAATTTGCTTATTTTTTGCAAGATAAATCAAATTATTATTTTTTTTTAGAAACATTGTCTCCTTAATCTGTATATAATTAGCTAGATAATGAAGAATGAGGGATCAGAATATAGTAAATCGTTTTGAAATTGTAGCCTGTTATTAAAATAATAATATCGGGAATTTATTGAAAAATCTCAAAAAATTTCGATAAGCTGAAATTTTTTAATTTGTTAACAAATCTTTAAAATTATACGTCATTTTCTAGGCAAAAGGCATATAATTTATTATTGTCTGTCTTTTTCTTATGTAATCACAGTAAATTTTTATGTGGAAGTTTGACATTTTAAATAAAATGTCTTTGAATTTCACGTATATTTAATGTTTTTGTAAGCTTATAATAATATATGTTAAATCTTAATATTCCACAATTAATTACTGTACAAAATAAATAGTTAAATGTGTTTATGATTTACTTAAACTGCGTTTTAAAAAAATGCTCCAAACGTGATCGCATGACATTAATGATAGCCTAATTTTGATTAGTAAATTAAAATTCAATGACATCATAACTTTTGCGCAGATTCATTCTTTGAGGTATTAAAAAAGTGCATTTAACTGACTTTTTCCAGAAGAATAACTAAAATTTCCCGGTAAATTTATTATTATTACATTGAAAACCTGTTTAAAATAACACATTAATATGTTGTTTATTTAAAATATTACATTTTTAACAATGCTCACGCGTTAACATAAACTATCAAAAGTTTAGCGGATAAAGAGAAAAAGAAGATTCGATTTCGAATTTCTAACTGATAGAGAAAAAAGACATTTGAAGAAGGGAAGCGCTACAAGGAAATCTATATTTTACAATTTAAGAGTTTTTTCTTTTCCTGAGTAATTATTACTCGAGCATTTTATCTGTCGGTTTGATTGATTATGAATGTCTCGTTCATCCTTGGTGACAAATTTGGTTGTTTTTTTATTTAAATTTGCATTAAACTGGAAAAATCTTTATAGATAAGAAATGAGATTTATAAGTGACACCATTTATCAAAGAACGATTCTCTGAATTGGACTTGAATCATTTCACCTCTTAGAAATCCTCACATACTGTCTGATTTTTCCTTAATTTAATTTATACCTATTACGTAACCACGGCTGTGTTTAGTCACACATTTATGACGGGTAGAGGGGGAGGGGAGTGTATGGGTTCGTCGAAAGAATCTGGCTTAAGTGTTAAAAATAAAATTAGCGCGATACGAAAAATTAAAAGGTACGTGTGGAGGGGATTCCCATCAGCGGCGAGGGGCTAGTGATTTGTTATGTTTTGCTTGTGCCACCCGGGCACTAAATCAGAAATGTTTTATGAAGCGAAGTGCGTGATTAAGTTGCAGGAGGCTTCTTACGAGCCAGTCATTAAGCATGCCTCTGAAAGCAAATTTTTCATTTCGTTATTTGTAACTTACTTTAGGAGAATGGGTGTTATGTTAAACGTCTGCGTCAAATCTTATGAGATGTAATCTGTTTGCACTGTGACACGTTTTATTGTTGAAAGTTGCCTAAAACATTGTAAGAATGCCTTTCATATCTAATAACATCATAAAAAGGACTACCTTTTAAAATTTGGAAAATTTAATTACATAAACAATAATCTAAATTTAATATCATTTCACATTATAAATTTAGTAGGTTTAAGCGAAATAAAATTGTCCTGAAGTTATTACTTTCCTTAAATTTAAATGAGTTAATTAAATTAAAATTAGAGAATACATAATGCGAACTTGAATATAGTCCATCTGTCTTGTGTAAAAAATCTTTCCGTGATGAAATTTTCCGAGATCGCAATACCATGAAATTTCAGTTATCCGTCAAGCTAAGAATAGTATGATCCTGCTAGTAGAAACCATTTCATCCTTTACTAGATATGGACGGTCTATATTGAGAGTCATTTTTTAGCATAATACGTTGATTAGCACGAATAAAAAGCGCGATTTTAATTGAAAACTGGTTACATTATAGGTCTCCAATTTCATAGAATTAATAAAGCAACAACTGTGTGTTTGGCGTAGATTTAATCGAAACCTCAATCGATTTCGCGGGCAAACAGTGTTGGTTCCTCTTCATCAGGAGCAAAGAAATCTGCAAGACTGGCAGAATAGGCAAGCGAAAAATACATAAAATGAGCTAGATAAATAACACATAGAATGAGCTAGATAGATAGATAAGTTAAATGGTTATATAAGAATCCTTTTTGTTAGGACGACAACCTCAGCTGTTAGAACTGTTTGAGACATCCAACCTCAGCTGTTAGGACGTGTTTTATAGTGCTCCTGTGTTAGTCTTTTCGGATTGTGAAATGAACAGGGACTCGTCCCTTCCCCCGCTTCTGAAGAACAGAAGCGTGGACCGCACCATGCTTCTACAACCTAATGCTTATTCGGACTTCGATAGTTTTTCGGACTTGGTTTAAGTTACTAATACTTTTGGTGAGACTTATAGAGACTTATTTTAAAACGTTTCATACGGTCCCTCGAATTTAGTGGTCCTTTTTGGTTTGAGAGACAAGCTGCAAATAGATTTAGAGACTTGGAATAAAAATTTCAACAGTTTAAAGAATCCGAAGTGAAAGGCCTTGTGTTCTAATCTCTACAATAGTTCCTGCTACCAGAAGTAAAGAATTCTCGACCACGTGTAAGGAAAGTTCGAACTTCTTGGTGCCGATAAATAATACAAATAATTGTGTATATCTTGCTTTGATCCCAGTCTTGCAGATTTGTTTGCTCCTGATGAAGAGGTACCTGTACCTGTGTGCACTCGAAATCGATTAAGATCTTGACTAAATCCAAGGCAAACACAAAGTTTTTGAATTAATACACAATAACACGCCGAATAAATATTAATTCAGAAGTCAAACAACAAAAATCAGCGTTATACCCACAAAACTTTCACAGGACTAGTTTCGATGGTTTTACCGAACCATCATCTTCAGCTGCAAAACCGCAAATGAACAAGATAGGAAATAATGATTAGATAAGATAAGAAAGCCTGGACAAGAATAAGCAAGTGGCGCCATCTGTTGGCGAAACCAGAAGTAAAACATAATTTCTCTAAAAGCCGAAGGCAAATTTGGATTGGAATTAGGATCGTTAACTAGAACAGAAAGATTTTTATGAATGTGAAATGCCTCTAGAAAATCCAGTTCTCCAATGGAAGATGTTTTTTGAATAATTTTGGCAGCAGAAAAATTGAAAGTGTGATTTTCGGACCAACAATGTTGAGCAACAGAAGACTTCTGTGTTTCCTTTTTTCTAACATATGCCTCATGTTCTTTGACGCGAAATTTTAAGGCTCTCTTAGTTTGTCCAATGTAAATTAAACCACACTGGCAAGGAATCCTATAAATACCCCAGGAATTCATATCCGGAATGGGGTCCTTGAGTAGAAGTTGGAATTTTATTGATGGGAGAATAAACAACCCGAAAGTTAAATTTCTGAAAAATATGTGCAACTTTATAGCTAATTGATGGAAAGAAGGGAATGACAACAGGATTTTTATAATCTCCTAAAATAAGAGTGTGGCTTTTAGTGTGTTGAGATGAGAATTTTTTAACTGCTTGATTAATAATGTTGGGTGAAAAGCCCCTGTCAATAGCTATTGCTTTTAAATAATTTAGTTCTTCATCAAGGGCTAGTTTGGAGGAGCAAACTTGAAGAGCACGGAAAACATAGGAATAAAATGAAGCTAACTTTTGTTTAGTCGGATGACATGATTTAAAGTGTGGTGGAAGGCAAACCGATGAAGGTTTACGGTAAACCGTAGTACTGAAGTTGGATGTGTTACGTGTGACCAGAATGTCGAGAAACGGAAGAGAATTGCAAGTCTAAAGTTCAAAAGTGAACTGAATAGCAGGATCAATTGAATTCATTGTTGAAAGAAATTTATTTAAATCAGCTTTATTACCTTCAAACAGAGTAAAAGTATCGTCTCGTCTACGTAGAGGAACCATGCCGGGAAGTTTAAAGTTTCAAACAATTTTGATTCATAATAATGCATGTAGATATCAGCCAGGATGGGACTGAGGGGGCTTCCCATGGCTAATCCCTCAGTTTGCTTGTAATATTTATTTTGGAAAACAAAATGTGTTTGTTTCAAACAGAGTTGAGTGAGAGAAATTAGCTCATCAATTTCGATGCAAGAGAAATGAAATTCGCGAAGTCTGGTTTCTAGACATCTTAATGCACCCTCCACTGGGACATTGGTGAATAATGATTTTACATCAAAAGAAACCATGAGTAAATTACTAGGAGAAATGTTTTTAACCTTTTTTACAAACTCTATTGAATTTTTTATGGTGTAAATGTTATTGTCTAATAGAGTGGAAAATCTAGAAACTAAATATTTAGCTAAAGGATACGAGGCAGTACCTAAATTTGATACAATAGGGCGGAAAGGAATAGCACTTTTATGAATTTTGGGAAGAGCATATAATCTGGCACAATTCGCAACAGATGGGATAAGCGAATGTTTTAAGTTGCTTGAAATGATTTGCGAAGATTTGATCGCAGTTTTTATTTTGGATAAGTCCGAAGGTGAAGGATCTTTAGGGATCGGATTATATGGTCCTTCGTTTAAGAGTTTAGTGACACACTTTAATTAGTAATACACTTTAGTAATACACTTTAAATACACTTAGTTAGTAATACACTTTAAATCATGTCATCCGACTAAACAAAAGTTAGCTTCATTTTATTCCTATGTTTTCCGTGCTCTTCAAGTTTGCTCCTCCAAACTAGCCCTTGATGAAGAACTAAATTATTTAAAAGCAATAGCTATTGACAGGGGCTTTTCACCCAACATTATTAATCAAGCAGTTAAAAAATTCTCATCTCAACACACTAAAAGCCACACTCTTATTTTAGGAGATTATAAAAATCCTGTTGTCATTCCCTTCTTTCCATCAATTAGCTATAAAGTTGCACATATTTTGCAGAAATTTAACTTTCGGGTTGTTTATTCTCCCATCAATAAAATTCCAACTTCTATACTCAAGGACCCCATTCCGGATATGAATTCCTAGGGTATTTATAGGATTCCTTGCCAGTGTGGTTTAATTTACATTGGACAAACTAAGAGAGCCTTAAAATTTCGCGTCAAAGAACATGAGGCATATGTTAGAAAAAAGGAAACACAGAAGTCTTCTGTTGCTCAACATTGTTGGTCCGAAAATCACACTTTCAATTTTTCTGCTGCCAAAATTATTCAAAAAACATCTTCCATTGGAGAACTGGATTTTCTAGAGGCATTTCACATTCATAAAAATCTTTCTGTTCTAGTTAACGATCCTAATTCCAATCCAAATTTGCCTTCGGCTTTTAGAGAAATTATGTTTTAGTTCTGGTTTCGCCAACAGATGGCGCCACTTGCTTATTCTTGTCCAGGCTTTCTTATCTTATCTAATCATTATTTCCTATCTTGTTCATTTGCGGTTTTGCAGCTGAAGATGATGGTTCGGTAAAACCATCGAAACTAGTCCTGTGAAAGTTTTGTGGGTATAACGCTGATTTTTGTTGTTTGACTTCTGAATTAACAAAGTTGTTGCTTTGCTAATTTTATATTTTACTTTGGCGTGTTTCTATTCTTTGAGGTTTTTAGATTATTTACTGTTATGTACGGTAAAATATAGTGTCTAAAGTTAATCCAAATCAGCCTTAGCATCAATGCCATAAATATCAAATAACTTTTATCTTCCTATGTTGCTTCAATTTTCCACTTAAATAGGATACTATACTTTTTACATGTTATAATATTCAGGGGGTATATATAAAATGCTCTATGCATTCCTATGCAATAAGACAATTTCCTGTCATTTCGGTTTTTATATAATTATTAGTAATTATGTAACAAATAAGCGAACGCATGAAACTCGCTGGAATTGCATGAAATTACATGGAAATGACTGGAAAAAGGAATGAATTACATGGAAACGATGATGGGAGAATTAAATAGTAAAGAATAAATCCAAATTTAAAATTAAAAATGCGTTCTGAGACTTAGCGATAAGACTAAACGAAATTGAATAATAATAATAACGAAAAAATCTGAAAGGTTACAGATTTTAACGGTCACCCAAAAAGGTATGCTAAAGTTTCTTAGGCCCTCACTAAGCTCGCAGTCTAGCATTCTGCTCTTGCACTCACTCCTGCTACCTTTTTTTTTTTTTTTTTTTTAAATTTTTTTGTTTTAATTTTTCTTCTTTTAGCATCTTAGCTCTCTTAAGCTCTTTACACTTACGTCACATAAGTTCAACAACAAAACCACAAACGTTTTAAAAGCTGCATAGCAGCATATGTTTAGAACTCCCGATTAATATGTTAACATTATTTTTAAATATCACACTCTTCGCACTTACTCCACATAAAATTCAAGAACGAAATCACAAAATATTTAAAAACAAAGTAATTTCAGAATTCCCCATATACCATACATATTTTTGCATATCCCTTGATTACTTTTTTTAAAACTAGCCATCATAAAAAAGAAAAAAGTATATAATGATTTTAACGGGACCGCAGCTAGTGTAATTTCCTAAAAATATTGAATATTTCTAGTTAGACATGGTTTTAATATATCTATATTTAAATCAGTCACACTAAAAATTAAAAAAATATTAAGAACTGCGTTTATTGCTTTTAAATCGCTTATTTTATTACTCAGTAACATTACAAATTAAATTTGAAAGTATGTTAGGCTTTATTGAACGGCTGCATGCTGGAGCGTGGAAGCTAAACGTGTTTTATTTTGCGAAACCGTTGTACAATTGATTGAACAAAGACATAAGTAACATGGTACAAAAAATAGGAAGACCCAAACGTAGGCATTTCGGACGTCAACATAAATGAGTTTACAGACAGAAAAATTATTCTGATTTTTTAAATGTATCTTTAAAATCCATATAGCGCTGTAAAGTTTTAGTTATAATGTTTTTTCCATACGTAATTCTTATGCAGTTCATAACTTTTTTATAAACTGGCAACAGTTATGAACATGATAGGTAATTTTTACGTTTACATTATTTTTGTGAAAGAAAGATAATAAATCTTAATTAACCCTTTTTTGTGAAATAGAATAAGAACAATGGTAATTAGAAATTATTATTTTTTAATATATTTTTAACGAAAATACAGAATTTCCTTATTATATATAAGGCACAAGTTGACGGTAAACACTTGCCAATTCAAATCATTCATTGTCCTCTACGTCCATTTTATATCGTAGTCAATAGCTGGGTCTTCTTAAATCAGCAAAGTAAAACGTTATGCATAAGAGGTTCTAGATTTCACTTGTTGCATTCAGTTAAGCTGCAGAACGACATGCAAAGTTAATTTAGGATACCATAACTGTTGACTACATTGTAAAATGAACTTCTGAGGACAGAAACAATTTGAATTAGCGATTATGGCTTAACATTAATTTTGCATATGGTATTCCGATACTAATTTTGCATGGAACGGAATGATAAAGGGGAAATAAGAAGGTTATTTCCTTACCAGTTGATTCTGGTAAGCCGTAACAGCTGTGAAAACAGTTTCCGGGAAAATATATGTCCGGAATCTTTCTTGCTCCAAGTCGGAGATGATGGGAGAGTTGTGACTATCTTGTCTTAGACGGACAAGATGGATTCGAGGTTGATATTTGTGCATGGAATTCAGGACAATCTAAAGGAAGAAACGTGGAGAATATTAATTCGAAGTATAATTGTTAAATGCGTAACTTTTATTCATTTTTATAACGTGTAGAGTAGTTATTTTATATTAGTTAGCTTTGCTGTTTTTACCGTTTTCCATTTTCCTGCCAGAATGCTAATTTCTAATTCGCTCGTATTCAAATGAGGGAGAAAAGAGATAACATTTAAAGAAAGGTTTTTAGGTGGTAGAATCAGAGCGTGTTCCGCCTGTTGAAAGTTACGGCTGTTACATGATTCTCTTGAGAACAGTTTATCTGCGGCGTTGCACTAATCTCGCCGTTAGGCTTATCACGCCGGCATTAGTATTTTGAGCCAACTTGCGCGTGTTCAGTCTGTGTAGCCTTTTAACTAACTTACGATTAACTTAGTATTAAATTTATCTTCATTTTTTATTTACGCCGCAAATGCTGGCTGATTCTACAAGCACAAGACGTGCCTTGTGTTAACTAATCTGAGTTAAATGAAAGGGTCCTTTAAACCCTTCAAATTCTAGTAATTTCCAATACACAGCGACAAGTCGCTTAAGACTTAGCTAGCGTTCTCGTAATTTATGTTACTAAAGTAAACTAGACTCTAAAACTTTTTTTTTTTCCTTTTTCGCCCCAAAATTTAGGTCAAATCTTATGAACCTTTGTGTTCTTAATAAATCTGTATGTTTCCTAAGCATATGCATTAAAGATTATTTTATATGAACATAATTATTTTGAATAGCTTCATGTCTTTATCATTTCGCATCATAATTCCTTAATTTTACGTCCGTAGGGCGTTGTAAAACTTAAAAACCCTTTTGTTGTAGAATATATTAATAGGTTTATACTTAGGATTAAACTGTGAAAGATTTTTACTTCATTTCACGTAGTACCCATTTCTATATTTGCTATACACCTTTGTATACGAAATACACCTTTGTGGAACCCAATGCATTATTTAAAATAACCATGTATTTCTTTACACTATTCTTTTAAAACAAACGCAATACATACCTGTAAAAACACTATGCATGTTTATTAACGTTTATTTGCATTTCGAAGTTTTAAATTAAATCAGAATGATACCATTTTGGTAGATAAAAGAGAATATGTATAATCTTTGTATGAAAATCTTCAGAAAATACTGAAAGCTATAACTGCTTACATGTCCTTGTTTGTCCATCTCGTTATTTGTCAACTTGACCTTTTCGAAGGAGACCACTTGTTTCCGTAACTGGTCTGCACTAAACGGTGAGTCCGGGTGAGTATAAAGTCGGGCAGGCGAAGGTGGGTCTGCTTTACCAGCTACCAGCCACGAAGATCTGTGATAAGCATATCGATATCGCTTTTGGTCTACTGGTACTATGTCCAATAGAACAGCGTACTTAGCAGAAGACACGCTTGTATCGATGCCGGTGAAGGATATTCTCAGAGTTGGAAACATTCGTCTGCAAAATGAAAAGATCTGATTAACATTATGATAGCTGCATTTATGACTTCATGATATAGAGACATGCCAGTCTAATATGTAAAATTAGACATCTAAGCAACTTCAGTTTAGCATAAACATTTACGTAAAACTATTTCGAAAATAAATAATAATATAAAACGTTTCTTTAATTTTACATTTTTCATACTATTTTAATCTCCCTGATGATCGGAAGTTTGTTAACAGTATGTCTCATTTTGTTTTTATATTTTTAAAATGTATTTTCCTGTTCCGGAAATACATTGGTGTCCTATATTATTTTTACGTGCACCAAATTAATGATATTTCATGAATGTGACCAACTGATCGCATTTACTTATGTAAATACTAACCTCTACATTATCTCACATTATTTGATCAATCTGTTTCTGAAATGCAGATAAATAAATGCTATTGTAGAGACATTAGATTATTTTGAAGCAGAAGACATGAAAAATGAGCAGTGCCCTCTCCGGGACTCGAACTTCGGATCTCTCGAACACGCGTCGAGTGTGCTGGCCATTACACCACAAAGGCATGCTAAGAAGACGGGAGAAACAGCTTATAAGGTTTTATCCCGAATACGCTTTGGGAGTGCTTCCAGTTACACCACGAAAGCATGTGAAAAGCAGGGAGAATATACCTTATCCTATCATAAAATGGTGTGGCAAGTTTTCTTTATAAAATACGTTTCCTGTTGCAGCTCAGGGGATTATCTTCGTACTAATCATGTCAAAAGAATGAGCTGTGATTTTGAGGTATCATCTTAGAGAGTCTTTGAAGTGAAGAGCTCTCGGCTGTTCATAGCAAGGCAAACAATTATGGAAGTGACAAGATAATTAAATTTTCAAAACAGATAGTTTCTGGTTTTCTGGAAACAATTCAAAGACTGTCAAATTTTTGCCGGGATGCCGAGACAAGATCGTATAAACTAAACAAGCTCTTCTCAAAATCAGGTTCCGTCCGACACAGCCGATCTCAAAAAGAACGTGGCTGACAGATAGCTGAATTTATAGCCGCTACTAGAATATTTAAATCGCGAAAAAGTGTGTATGAGATGTGCCTTTATGCTAAATAACCAATGATTTGTGTTTCGCTGAGTTTATAACAAAGGAAGGGGGGGCAGAAACCCACCTGAACTGGAAGCTGAAAACCTTAGAACTGCAGTTCCACAATAATGGATCTAAGTCCACGTCACTGGAAAGACCGTTGAATACTGATAGCTCGATGCGGGTTCGAACTCAGGAGAGCAGATTGGTTACGTGGTTGGTTTTCGTTGTTTTTCCCATGCGTAGCGTTAATACGAGTCACTTTCTCTTGATAAGTCTTTCACGAAAGTATCTCTTCTCTTTAGCCAAATAGCTTTAGTATTTTTTTGCCATAATTAAATAAGCTAACATAACCGAGGCTCAGTTTAACATCCTAACGAAGATAGGAATATTTCATGTTCCTGGAACCTTCGATATATAATCAAGTTTAGAATCATATGTTAAATTGAGCCTTGGTTAAGTTAGAGTATTTGGTAAAAGGAATATTTTATATTTCCCGAATGTGACTACAAGATCCAGATGTTATTTTAAAAGGGCGGAATGAAGATTACTGGGATCACTTTTCCCTGCACTTGTTCAACACAGCATCCTGCATCTTGTAAAAATATATCTAGAACCATATTTAAGGCTTTTTAAAAGTATATTTTGACTTGACTTTCTTTTAATAGATGATAACGCGCCTCAATATGGAAGAAATTTAGTTCGGGAATTTTTTTTTTAAACCGAAGATAATGAGTGAATAAAGTTAACGAGTTAAACTTTTTTATTTCTGTACCATACAGAACTTACGGAACATCGTCGTAAAAAGTATAAAATAGCGAAACTTATGGTGGTTACAGCGCTTTATTCAGACATAACTGTTACTTTGTACGTAAAGTAAGAACTTTTTAAGCATTTTATTTGGTATTAAATATATAAATAAATATAAGAAATAATTACTTACTGATAAGATGATTAGAATGAAAGGAAAATCGACCTTTGCAATGGTATTAAATATTTAATAACATTCTTATAGGAAGAAAAAAAATGATCATAAAAAAGTATTATGTATTCAAAACGAATTAAAATTCAGGATCATAATAAATAAGATTATAAAAAAAATAACATCGTTAGTTATCTCTACTAAAATCAAATAATATAGCAAACGTATTTTTCAGTTTTTTAAAATTCTCGTTCTATAAACTGAGTGAAATTGTTTTGTTATTAGTCCAAAAAAGGGGCTTTGTCCTTGAAGGACCATTGTTTTCGTTTTGCGATTTTGCATTGGTTCACTATAAATGTTCGTTTCACTTTTCAAACTGTTGCCACCATATGTTAGAGTCCTGTATTGTATTTGAAGAAATGAAATAATAAAAAATCTGCATAAATGTATATATATTTCTCGCACTGTGATAAAACAAAGGTACATAGAGCCATCGAATTTTGAATGACGTAAATCTACAGCGAATATGGGCATATGGAAGCCCAAATTTGGAATTTGTTTTATTATTGATTTCATATTTTGTAAATCTTTAACGCATTTTTTGATTAACAAACTCAAGGATTTCAAAGCGAGCAATGGCAACGTTGTACAAAAAAAAAAAAAAAAAAAAAAAAAAAAAAAAAAAAAAACCCCTCCAGCGCGAGTCTCTGTATCGGAAATTCTAAAGATATGCTCAATTTAAAACTATTTGCGATATTGCTCTTGAAGTGAATTTTATGGTTTAAGTGCGAAGAACGTGATATTTAATAAATAAAAATAACAGACAAAATGTTAAAAAAAAACCTGTCCCTTTGGACGTAATTTAAAATCTGAAACCTTTCAGATTTTAATTTCTTTTTTTCTTCTACTTTTTTAATTCAAAAGCTGTTCATGCGGAAAAATTAAGCTTAGTAGATAACTGAATTTTTAAATTTTATTATGCTTATTCATTATTTCACTTAAATTCTTAATGAATTTTTAAATATTTAATATGTCTATTATTTTATTTAGTTGCACATTTTTGATATTTTATGAATTAAGTTGTATGCTTGGAAAAGGCGAGAGAAGTATTATTTTCCGAGTGCTCATTTTAAACTGTAATTGAGCATTTTTTAGAAATATTCAAACAGGTCTGTTTTCATAGAGAAGTGTGTATCTTCACTAATAGAAGTTTTAAATTACGCCACGTATTTATTAATTACTATAAAATCCTACTGCTCTGTTTTATGTTGTCGATATTACCTTCGAAAACTGTTGAATCGTATTTGTATTTAACCTAAACATCAGTGACATTTCACGTTTTTATAAAATTACAATACTCCTTTTGGTGTGTATGTGAAAAATAAAACAATAATATTAAAATTCACGTATCCTTTTTTAAGGCTATACTACTGTAGTTACTTCGCGAAATTTAGATAAATAAGGCTGCTATATGCTGAAACAATTTTAAAAAAAAGAGAGAGAGAAACGAAAAGATTGTATTTTATATTTCTGTTTCTGGGCATATTTTTTTTTGCTCGAAAACACGTTTCTCGGATCAGCATGTGCGCTATCAGGCTAAAAGGAAGGCCGTGGGGGGTGGAGTCAGAGAGAAATAAAATATCTCTTCCATTTCCGCATGCACCTTATCTGGCAACAGGAATCTCCATCGCCGCCGTTTTTGGAATATTTTCTTCCGTGGCTAAAAATCACGTGATACTTTTCGGCCAGATCGTGGAGTTTCAGACGATATAAAATAAAACTACGCTTTATGTTTTGAGCGGAAGTGACGTAAAATTCTTTTTCACTGATAGAATAGTCTGGACAAATGAAATCTTCAAAACCTTATATTCAAATCACATTCAGTTCGAAGATAAGCTGCAGATACACGTTCCACAAAATCAAATCATTTTCATTACTTTAAATATTTCTTGTTTTTCAAACAGTTATTACTTTATCAAAATTTCCTAACCCCATTTAAATAATTTTATGAAATTTTAAATGCAAAGATATAATAGATATTTAGCAATACAAAGGAAATAAATTAATAAGATACCCTAATTAAGACACAATAATTAAGACACAATAACAATAATAATTCATTTCCTATCTTGTTCATTTGCGGTTTTGCAGCTGAAGATAATGGTTCGGTAAAACCATCGAAACTAGTCCTGTGAAAATTTTGTAAATTAACGCTGATTTTTGTTGTTTGACTTCTGAATTAAGATACCCTAAGTAAATAAGACTAAAATTCGACAATAAACTTTATAATTTAGTTGCTACTAAAATATTAGCAAAAGTATTTAAAATACTGTCCGAAGGTGAATTAATTCCATCTGATTTTTATCTAGTATTTCAAAAGCTCATTTAACTTCCAAACGTGGATTGTAATAAATTTTAGTTTAAAACCAACGAAATAAATCTATCAAACGAACTTTATGAATCCGTAATATTATTTTAGCAGAGCACTATTTAATCTATCAATGCACTATTTAATGTAACATACAAAGCATAAATAAATTAAGATTATCATTTTAGAACAGCATTCATAACTTCAGTCAGAAAGTCTTCAAATTAAGGAGGGTCTTAAGGTATTATTTCTCATAGTACATTCAGTACA
The DNA here is from genome assembly GCF_044657685.1 of Stegodyphus dumicola. Classification (NCBI taxonomy): domain Eukaryota; kingdom Metazoa; phylum Arthropoda; class Arachnida; order Araneae; family Eresidae; genus Stegodyphus; species Stegodyphus dumicola. The sequence continues at coordinate 187,967,770 of NC_140769.1, read as the reverse complement.
TTAAACTCTTGTAGTTCGTTTTAGCTGATGAACAAAATGACGGTATATAATAGTTTGCGTGTTTTCCACCGAATGTATTGGCAAAAAAAGCCAATTCCGTTTCAAAATCTTAGAAAGTCTTCCAGGAAAGCATTTCTCATCTTAGAGATGGCTTCTGAATGAATTTCCATATTTCACTGATCCAACTGACCTAAGAATCCTTACCATTCTCTGTAACAGATCTGAAAAGTTAATCCCATAAGCATTTCGGAGCCTATATCTTATAATAGCCTGTTGCTTCATAATAATTGCAGTTCAATCATTGTTTAATCTTTAGAAAAATATTAAAAGTTTCTGAGCGGTTTTTCAAACTATTTTGCATCTTTAGCTGATTAACAGTTAGCTATAACTAGTTTTTATACCTGACAAGTAACCGGCTATTCAGATTTCACATTCATAACACCTCAATCAAAATACAGAAAAAATACCCTTACTAATTTTTTTTTTTCGCATGCTACCAGAAAAAGCACTTTTGGAATATATAATTGGTTTCTTATCTCAGAACTATATTCATTCAGAAGTCAATGAATTCAGAAGTCTCCTGAATTAGTATTTGTTCGGCGTGTTATCGTGTCTTAATTATATTCATATTCAGCGTTTTCTGGACTCTTAACTGAAAGTCTTATATTGTCTAAAAACCTGTGAAGAAGACAAAGTGGCTTCAGCAGAGTATTATAACTCAGTATTACAAAGCGATTCGACAACGTTTTATTAAAGGAAAATCTGATATTCGTATTGATATTTTTTTTTACATTTTTAGCGAGAATCTTTGAATAAAATTTCAAATAACTTGAGGTAAAATAGCACTTATACTGCAGTCAGTTTCTATTATAGACCCTTTCTTTAACGTATCTCTTCTAAATCACAATAACAGCAAAGAGGGTAAATATTTTGTTCGCACTGTATTTGAAATAAAGGACCCTAAAATTCAAATTTTGTATGAACGATCTTATTATTTTTATTATTGTTATCTGTCAAGAACTATGAAAAAAAGTATTTCGTCATAACGGTGCATCATAACGGCCCAGATATAAAATTCCAGAATAAATGTAGTATGGGCTGCACGGCCAGTGCCTTCTTCCCCTTCCTTTCGAATCGCAGAAATACATAATTTAGCAAATTTATTGTTACTCATGAGCCTGTTGGCATAAGTAAGGGCTTACAAATACTATAAGGATGAAGGAGCCTATCATTCTTTTAACGATGGTCGTGATAAAACAAGGATTATTGAGTGTACATGTAGACAAGCATTTTTATAACAGTACCTTGCATAAAGGTGCCACTCGCCAATATTTTCATGAATATCGGCATTCGAAATGAATTGAACAATTATTACTAAGATGCAAGCATCTTTATGCCTGGGCACCATGGTAAAACTAGTGTTTTTTAATTCTTGCTTTTTTCCGGATTTACTTTTTAGTTTCTGTGATTTCATTCCTTTCGGCATGTTTGCTGAATTAACAAAACGAAAACTAAAACTCTATGTATAATGATCCTCTACTTAGCCATGTAGAGTCGTTAGGTTATTTTGAAGTAGGAGATATGAAAAAATGAGTGATGCCCTCGCCGGGACTCCAGTTTTGGACCTCTCGAATACGCGCCGATTGTGCTACCGTTACACCACGAAGGCATGCAGAAAGGAAGAAACAAATAACTTATGTACTCCCACTTTCAAAGGGCGACTGCGGATTAGGGGACCCATTTGCCAAATCCTGCTAGTAAAGAATCATCATCTACCACCTTTTCAGTTTGGGCGCCACTGTAGAATCATTAGGCTATTTTGAGAATTAGGAAACACGAAAAATGAGCAATGGTACTCAAACCTGAACCTCTCAAATACGCGCCGTGTGTGCTAACCGTTAAATCAAGAAGGCATGCTGTAAAGCGGGAGAAAATACCTTATAAAGATATTGGCATCGTACTCAGAGCTGCTTAATTCAAATTAAACATTACTATTTATCATCTTTATGGAACGGCATAGCATACAAAATGTTGCTCTCGTATGGATACCGGCACCATTATGCCAAGATAACATTACGCATTTTTTTTTCTAAAATAATAATGATATATATTTTAAGCTTGTAACATATTACAATAGCATATTAAATAAACCAGAGAATAAAATTCTTCATATTTCACATAACCCTGAGAAAAAACAATATTACTATTTGTTCCCCGAACTTAACAATGTCTTATGTGGGCGGATTCCTGTGGTCTTCCGAAGGAAAAACTTTGTGTAAAGGGAATCGTGTCATTATTGAATGTTGCATAGAAACAAAGCCATTTACATTAGGATCTGCAAAGCCTTTGTTATTTTGAATAAGAATGAGCAAATTCGCTTCCTTCGCGGTGGATGATGATACTCTTCGAAAACCAATTACAAAAGATTATTTTATTTCGAGAGAATATAAGTCCGAGTCTTATAACGTCCTTAGAGGCAGACAATATAACTGGGCGTGTTTAATGCTGAAGTCTGACTTTCACATTTGACCTCCGTATTATATTATAGATGAAAGACCAGCTCTCCTCGTCTGATTAAAGACGAGAAATCTGACCTCCGCATTTGATAGTTTCTATCATACTTAAATTAGGTTGGGAAAATATCCATCTGTGGATGATGGAGCGGTCGAAGTTTTTCTGTCAAGGGTTCTGTTCTGTTCTGAACACGTAGGTGGAAATGTAGTAAGTGCGTATAGTCGAATAGGATGTCGATGGGCAATTCAGTTGTGTGAGGATTACTGTACTAAATATGTGAACTTCTTGCATTTCTTTTTAGATACAGTTGATAAGGAGCTTTTTAGATACAGTAAATGTAGCTGATCTGTATTTTATGTTAATGAATGAAATGCTGATCATTTGCCAGTTGTCAACTGATCATTTGCCAGTTGTCAACTGATCATTTGCCAGTTGACAAAAGCGAATAGTTGCTCTGAATTGTAATTGATAATTTATATCGCAGATATCATTGTATTCTCTGAAGGATGTGAGATTCTCTGAAAGGTTTTTTATGCGTTTTGTGAGAAATCATGAATTAAGAGAAAAAAACTAATACAATTAAATTACCCATAATAGAATTAAATCCCATTTTTATTCAAACTGGTTCGCTGAATTCAACTTTTAAAGTTGTCTTTTAGTTTTTAAATTTACGCAAAAGGAAGTATAAATTTTTCGAAAGACACTCAAATTCTCGTGCTGGTTAAAAACTGATTTTTACTTCCTTGTACGAAGTAAAGAAAGTAATTTAATCCCGAAAAATTTCGGGTATCATATTTCAACGGAAATATCCATTTTGAAGGTTGCCGAATCCAATTGGACGATTTTTGTTTCGTGACGTCTGTACGTACGCACAGAGTAAGAGACCCTTTTTTCCAAACGGATTGTAAAAGGGATTTAAAAGGATCCAAAAAACTGTTTCGTGATGTCTGTGCGTACTTATATGTATGTCGCATAACTTATATGTTATTATAACTTATTAAATTTTGTATATGAGCGTGCAGTAAAGCTATAATATTTAGTTGTGTACCTCCCTTTTTTACTGCAATCGCAGCACCAAACGTATACATACGAGGCGTATTCGGAAACTAAGTACCGTTTTGAAAAAAAAATAGTAAAACAACTTTTTCGAATCCAATTTTATTTTTACATGAAAATACATGTCTTAAACTATTTTTGAACATAGTTTCCGCCAATGATCAAACACTTGTCATAGCGGGTGACCAGTTTTGTATACCATCGTCAAAGAAACTTCCCGCCAGTTTCGATAACCACGACTCCACAGCATTTTTCGTCTCATCGTCAGATCCAAAGCGCTTGCCACCAAGCTTGCGCTTCATGTGCAGGAACAAGTGATAGTCGGACGGCGCTGTATGGCGGGTGATCGAACTGCTTCCAATGAAACTGTCGAATTAACGATTGAGTGACACCAGCAGTATGGGGCCGAGTATTGTCATGGAGCAACACAATTCCTTTACTGAGCATTCCTCTTCGTTTGTTTTGAATGGCACGCCTTAGGTTTGTTAAAGTCTCACAATATCGTCTCGCATTAATGGTTTCACCTCTGGGAAGAAATTCAGTAAGCAAAACGCCTTTCCTATCCCAGAAGACAGTGCACATAATTTTTTGTGATGACATTGTCACTTTGAACTCTTGTTTTTTCGGAGAATGAGTGTGTCTCCACTCCATCGATTGTTTCGATTCTGGTGTGAAATGACACACCCAAGTTTCATCACCTGTCACAATTTGGTTTAAAAAGTTTTCTCCCTCATCACTGTACCGCGTGAGAAATGTTAGGGCACTACCAAGTCGCTTTGTTTTGTGAACATCAGTGAGCATTTTTGGAACCCATCGGGAACACAGTTTGCGATAATTCAAGCGGTCAGACACAATTTCGAACAAAACAGTACGTGAAATTTGTGGAAATGCCTCTGAAAGAGTTGTCATTGTGAAACGTCTGTTCTCATGAATTGCTTCATCAACTTTCCTTACCAAATTATCGATGACAACAGAAGGCCGACCACTCCGAGCCTCGGCGTGGACATTTGTTCGACCTGCATTAAACACTCTTACCCACTTTCTCACCATTCCATCACTTATCGCGTATTAACCGTAAACTTCTGTCACTTGACGATAAATTTCGGCCGGTTTAACATTCCTCGCGTTGAAAAATTTAATCACGACACGAATCTCACAGTCAGCGGGAGAACTAATTGTCTTAAACATTTTGAATGTGCACAGGAAACTGAAAACACAACATAGAGCAACCAAAATGGCGACAATTGAAAGTCAGTGAACAAGAAAGACTAGTGCGCATGCGCGGGACGCCTACCACAGCGCTACGACAGCGCTCGAATGAAACGGTACTTAGTTTCCGAATACGCTACGTATATTATATACTATACCCACTCCTTACCCGGCTTAAAAGTCCTTACCCTGTCTTTATTTTCCCAATCGTTGGTCGTAGACATATACTTCCAATTACAGAGGTGTTTCAAATAACGAAAATATTCACGTTTTTGCAGTGCCAAATTAAAAAAAAAAAAAAAAAAAATTGATTTGGGGCAAATAACGAAATCTAACTTTTAATGCAGTTTCTTGGTTTCTATACTTATAATTGAGAAAGTTTTGTACTAGTTATGAAAAAACAAAATTATAAGAAGTTTGACTCCCGTACAACGAAAATTGAGCGGGTTATTTAATTTGAAAATTGAAAATTTGTAATGTCATTTTTGACTTGCTTTGAGAGATCGGTTAATTAAGGTAGAATAATTCGAGGAAATAATTTTAAATGAAGTCCAAAAAATGTATATAATTTAATAGGCTTTACATAGAAGTCACGTGATGTTTGTATGAGATTTTTTAGTTTAGAGCAGCCAAAACATTTCGCGAAAAATGCACTAATAGAAGCTAATTTGAGTAGTAGTCTCAAATGAGGCAGGGAAAATAAGTGATATGTGGTGTGACGACGTACATTTCGATCATAAATGAGAGAGAATGAAAAGACCTTGAATTGAGTTACAGATTATATCAACAAGTAACTAATAGTATTTCATTGCCTTAACTGGGCTCAACCCGTAGTGAAAATACTCCCCCCCCCGAAAAAAAAATCCACCCAACGATTAAATGTAACGTAATAAGAATATTTTACAGTTCATGAAGCTTTATGTAACCTCATCTATCCTTTATGCAATATTTCATTTTTAATTTGATATACGTTTAAACATTCAACGCAGACAAATGATTTAAAAATATCAATTAATCATTTAATGAAACTGTTGAGTTCCCCCCGATCATTACGAAATATTAACATAATTAAAATTAAATGGCATTTCTTCTGCCTTCTTAGTGTAGTGGTCTGCACGCTGGGTGCGTATTCCAGAGATCCGTGGTTCCATTCCCGGCGAGGGCGTTGTTCATTTTTCAAGTCTCTTGCTTCCAAAAATTCCTAATGTCTCTATAAAATATAGTGGCTTAATGCGAATATTTTATAAAGTAGCGAAGCTGGTTATAATGTCTGTATTTGGAAAACAAATTTATGTTGTTTAATGTTGATTTTTTCTTTTCGATATGCATAAAATCTTAAAGGGAAATTATCCTTCTTTTCACCTTTTAGATTTGCATAAAACTTCACTAATAAAATAATAAACATCAAAGAGGTCGAATATTAATAAAATAGGAAACAACAAATAGTCTGAGTAAAGAAGTATGATAATTTTGTTATTTGAATACTAATGAATTAGGTTAGCAGGCAAGTCCGCCAGGTGATCGGGCCGTGGCCAAAGCAAAATTTATAAATTCTATGTATACCTGAAAAGAAAATATATAAAAAAATTTCGTTGTGAATGAAATTAGTTCTATATACACCTGAAAAAAAAAAAAAAAAAAAAAAAAAAAGTTTATTTTCAAACTCTTCATCTTGACTTGACTTGCGCCAGTTTATCCTAGTCTTGCAAAAATATCAAATTGTTTCAGCTTTATATTAGCTTGATTCATTTCACTTTGTCTTGCAAAAATTTCAGTGTTTCAGTTTTTTTGAGATAATTTCATAAAAAATCTCACTGTCAAAAAACAGTGAAATATTGGTGGAGGAATAAACGGACCGCGTGATTCCATAAAAGATTTGACTCTAGCTCTGTTTAGAAAAGACAGATTATAGTTTTAGCAGTTTTAAAATTCCAATTCATACGCGCTTCGACTCAGCACACCTAACAGCAATGAAGTTCAGCGAAAAAAGCAACTTGCTGGCGGCGAAAATTTGCGTTTCCAAAGTTTTTAATTAATATCTCGCTTGATGAAAGTGGTACGAAGATGACAATGGTCGAAATTGCTTCCTACGAATTTTTGGAATCCGGGGATTACCTCTCTCGAAACTGAACTCCCTGCCGTTCCGGAGGAGATGGTGTTATAAATAAACGAACCGACAAACAGATGCGCATAGATTTAATAGCATTTAACTATTTGAATTTTTTTCAGAATGTAGTTGAAGGAATTAAACAAACCGTACTATACGAGTTTCTGTTATTAGACTTCATTGGTACCTTACGTATATTATTACAGTCTTATCGTACTTGATAGTACCAAGAATGAAAAACATTGCCTGAATTTGTTTACATAATTTTAAATTATATAAGCATTTTATATAATTATACGGAAAAACATATTTTGCTCTGAAATTATAATAATTTGAGCACATGAAGGAAATAAAAATAAGCTATTCAAGACTAAGCTTTAAACGCCTATCCTGAAACGTCTAAACATGCGAAATTTTATTTGCTTGAAGGATTGTAATCTGGCGACAATTAAATTATGTTTTTTTTTAGGATGATGAGAAGGTTTGTCTACATTAACTTAAACTATTTTAATGCAATAAAGAGAATAATTCGAAAATCATAGCTGCAAGTAATTAAAACGATTTGCAAATTGAATCTTGTACTGAATTATTTCTTGCCGTGATTATTAACAGTAAATAAAAGATTTTACGCTTAATAAACTCTACATATTCTTTGTCTTAAATTTCAAATAACTATCAGCTGAGATATATAGTTTGCGAAGCAGTTTGAAAAATATTATTTGAATACTGGAAAAATTTTAGGTAATTCTCTTTCTACAGATAAACATTTTCCTGCATTGTATTCTCGGCTTGGATTGGAATACTTATGACAAAGCATTCGAAGGTTTTTGCCTATGAGTCGGAATGCCTTCGTGGAGAACTTTCTGAGAGAAATTGGCTGGTATTCATGTTAACGTTGGAGAAAAATCACGAAAATTCTTTGCAGCCAGCCCGTTTTCCAGGATTTGAATATAGAGCAAACTACCAAAGTTCAGCGGTTTTACGCATTATATTGTAAAACAGATTGCTTAAGTCTGACTGCCTCTCTGAAGGTAATAAGATCCTGATCAGTTAGGATGATAAGAAAAATAACCGAAATGGAATGGAATATTTGCTGTTGGAAACATTGAAATAAATGCAAACTTTGAAAAATCTTGTTTATAATCTTGTTTATATCTTTAATATGTACAAAATGTTTTATCTTGTGAAATAAATATTTTTTTATGAAAACAAACTAGATGTTTGTTACGAAAAAGGAATATCTTGAAATGTTTTCGTAATTGTGGAATTAGATTTACTCTTAGCCCAGGAAATTAAAATTCTTCTACAATACAATACAAGTAATACAAGTGAGTCATTTTTGATTGATTGACGGGAGAAAGTCTTAGTATTTGAAGCTATTTCTTGGACGTTGAGAAAAATAAAACCATGGAGGTAAGAATAAACTACCTACCTCCATGAATACAACTAAGGGGTATGATATGGTAAACCGTTTTATGATAATCTTAAAGCTTATTGATCCTAATTGATTGTTTTATTGTCTTAATACTAACTAATTATTTTGTGATAATCTTAATATTAATTGATAGAGTCAGTTAGAGTCATTTGGATTTATTTAAGTGAAAAATCTTAAAATTTGAAACGCTTTCTGAGACACTGAGAAAATTTAAATACAACTAAGGCCTGTGATAAGTTAAGAAGTTTTATGATAATGTTAATACTAACTGAGTCATTTGGATTGATTTAAATAAGAATGTCTTAAAATTCGAAGTGCTTTCTTGAACATTGAGAAAATTTAAATAAAACTAAGGGGTTTGAGAAGTTGATAAGCTTTATGATAATAATCTTAATATTAATTGATGTTATTTGATTTTTTTAATTGTCTTAGTGCTAACTGATTATTTTATGATAATGTTAATACTAATTGAGTCATCTGGATTTATTTAAGGGAAATAGGTCTGAAAATTTACACTTTCTTGGACATTGAGGAAATTTAAATAAAACTAAGGGGCATGATAAGTTAATTTGTTTTATGCTAATCTTCTTGATAATCTCAAAATTGATTCTAATTAATTGTTTTATGATAATCGTAATACTAACTAAGTCATCTGGATTGATTTAAGTGAGAAAGTTTTAAAATTTGAAGTGCTTTTTTGGACATTGAGAAAATTTAAATACAGCTTAGGGGTATAATAAGTTTTTTGATAATCTTATGCTCAAAAATATGGAATAAAAATACATTAAATATGAAATCAAAGGCAGTTTTAAAGATCTGTTGGAATAAATTGATTTTAGTATATGTGCTCTAATTAAGTTGTTAAATTCTTGCAGATTATTTTTTCCTAGATTCAAATATAGTTTTTAGGTATGTTTAAGACTTGACTTAAGTACCATCGCCCATCCTCCATTGCCTTACAAAAAGGCGTTATGGAAAGTAACCATGCCTTGAGAATTTCGACTTACACCAATCGTTCTTTTTCTCCGAGTTATATAGCAAAAAACATTCTTAAATGTGGAGTAGAAAGCGTGTGTGGTCAGGGGAGGAGGAGGTGATCCTGTTAAAAGTGCTCTAGCGATACCATAATTTCTCACCCCGTCGTGGCAACATCTGTGGAGCTTCAGCAACGCCCCCTTGCCCTCTAAAAGAACCCCCTTTAACACGAACATCTCCGCGTGAGCCGACCATGCGTGTAACATTACGCGCAAAGGTAGTAGCTAAAAGGATAGTAAGGGGGGTGGGATGATTTTACATAAAAGAAGAAAGGGGGTGACGCGGGAAAGGGGCACGTGCCCTCTTTTCCTAAGTTGCTGATCGGCTCTAATGCAGTTACCCCCCACCGGAGTGTCAGCTTCGGCCAACATTAAGTATGTAGACATAAGCCGGTGGATGCAAATTGAAGTTTTGCGAGGAACTACTTTACTCCGCGAAACCATATTTTCCATCATACTCATCATTGGGCGGAGGGAGCGAGGCGGCATTTGTTTTCTTTCTTGGTGGTAGGGGCCTTGCCTCGATCTCTCTTTAATTATGTGGGGGGTATGGTTTTGCCTTTCTCGGTGCATTCGCGTTTAAAGCCCCAAGTTTCTGGCCTTCTTTAATGCCGAAGCTGTATGCAAGTAATGCGAAAGAGGTTGCTATAATGATGGTGCGTTTGTCGCCAACTTGGCGAAATTCCAATCACGAAATTCTTCGACATAACGTTCGTTTCCGATGAAAAAAATAAAGTATTTATTTCTTACTTTTATTAAGTTTTTTGTTTAGTTCAATCATCAATGATTGACTGAGTTTTTCAATTTATACAATTAAAAGACTTTGTTCGTTGCAAAGAAGTTACCTATAAACATAGTAGCCATTTGGAAATGAACTAGTTTCGAATAATGTCTCAGCCTACCGAATTTCTCTCTTGAATCTGTTTGCAGTTAAAAATACGTTATATTGGCACTTAAGTCATAACAGAAGTCTGGTTGATGTAGTCAGTATATCTTCTAAATTTTCATATTACTGCTTGTTTCATACAACTAGTGTATTATACTAAATAACTAGTACTTGTTTGATATAATTAATGAGCCCTTTGATTTTTGGCACAGAAAGCCGCTTGGTTCAGAAAAATACGGCGTAAATAAAGCTGCAAGATGCAGAATAGTAGCTGACTGATATGTTATTTAAGATATCATAAGCAATTTGTATGTAGAATGTTCTGCAGTCTGCGTAATGAAAGTAAACGTACATGGGAATATTCCAAAAATTAGCCGGAGATCATGTACGCACGTGCAGCTTAAAATATCAGCTATAGTTCGATATAAGTCAATACTGATTACTTGATTTTGAATTCCTAGAGTTAGCCATTTTATAATATGTATGAAATCGGTTTTATTCATGTCTTAAAAAAAAATTAAAAAATTCCAGAGCCATTTGGAAATTTAAAAGCATAAAAATCTAACTTGCTGAGTTGCCTAATCAGTTACTATGACTAGTTCTTAAAGCTCCGGTTGAAAGCGGGCTGTGAAAAGCTAATATTGAACTAAGGTTAAGCAGTTACTAAAAAAATTATTTTTTGAATAACTAATAAATTAACAGAAATTAATAGCATCTGTTGTGGATAGCTGTAATTCATAATATTTCATCTACCGAGAAATTCTACTATCGGAATGCTCATTTTTGATACGCAGCTGCATGAATTTTGACGACATTTTCTGTTCAAATTTTGTCTGCAGGTTATTTTGCGAAGTAAGACTTACAAACACCGAAATATATGATACAAAATTGAAATCCATTTTTTTAATTATGAAAAAATATTTATTTGTACATAGATATATGCAAACTAAGAAAAATAAGGAAAGCCGCGATTTTAGAGTCAAAAATGGTTCATGTATTTAACCCTTTATTTAGCTGTTTAGTATTTAGTTTATACGATCTCTGTCTTCTTTTCCATATAAACTAAACTAGATCCTATAAATTAACCTGGCGAATTCTCGCACAGGCGTGAAGTAAATATCAGCACAGAAGAAGGGTGAAAATAACCCTTTATTAATTCCAACTAAAAATAGAAAGACACGATCTTCGGGCTTTACAGTAACACCGACAACTTGCGGTGGAACTTAAACATTACAGCATAAATCAAATGAAGTCTAAATAGAATAGTGCTGGATTAACACGTTAAGTTACGGCCAGCGTAGATTGACTCAACAAACCTAACAGGCATAACAATTGTTTAAAATGGCCAATGGGCGTATTATAGCGTACAGGAAGATCAGCAACGAAACGTGCGCTGGCTAGAGAAAACACGCTCTGAATGAACGCATCCGTTTAAATACACACTTCACTTAACTTTAAATTTGCATTCCGGCAAGTGAATGCGAGGGGAAGTTGAGGAATTCAGGAAAAATAACAAAAATTTGAATAATATGTTAGTTTTAACTAAAGGAAACCTTACAAGTTTTAATTTATGAACTAATTTTATTCATGTTTTGGTATTTGCCAATATGCTCTGCACTTTTTGTTCTTTAATTAATTATAAAAGAGCTAACAAATTACAAGTTATTTTCTCTTTCCTTTCCGCATTCCTGGAAGTATGCTCGACTCGTATTCGGGAGGTCCGGAGTTCGAATCCCGGCGAGGGCATCGCGGATTTCGTCAGTTTCCTGACATCGAAAAATTCTAAGACTACAGAGGCGCTTGCACTAAAAAAAGGTGTTGCATGTTAATTCGTCACCACCAGGAATGAGCGACTGTGGGCCCTCTTCTCAAGTCACCTTTTAAAAAGGGGAGTATATAGTGCATTTTCTTCCTTCTTTCCCATGCCTTCGTATTGTAACTGGAAACACACTCGACGTGTATTCGGGAGGTCCGCAATCCCGTTGAAAGCACTGCACATTTTTTATGTTTCATGTATCGATACAACTTAATAACTCTACAAAATAATTTAAATCTGTATACACTTATACGTATTTTTCAAGTTTGGGAAAAGAAAAGGGATAAACTTCTAGCAGTGAGGAAATGGGTACAAGGGAATGAAAATTCTGACAACCTGTGGTCTCTCTCTCTTTATATACTATATATGAATGAATTATGTATACTGTAAAAATTATATTTTAAAATTGAAAAAAAAATTTTTTTTTCCTTCCCATATCTTTTTACGTAAGAAATAAACTAATGTGTATTAATAATGAATATATGTATATTTTAATCAAAATTACAATCATAACTGATTACATTTTGTATAAAGCAGTAATAAAATTTATCCAATACATGCGATGGGTAATAGATGTAGTAAAATTGTTGTTCGATTGAGCTGAAGTAACAAATGACAGCTCTTGCGTGTTTATTTGTGAAATATTAATTGCGGAAGTATAATAGTAGCAATAAAGTTTTATGAGCTGATGGGGTATTTCAGATTTATGTATTAATGAATTCTGATGCATTAATTTTATTTATTTTATTGCCATAGCATTTCGAGAATTCTCTTTTTATGAATTGTCTATTATTTTTACGAATTAAATACGTTATTTTAATTTGGTTTGAGTTTTATGGATTCAATTTAACGATTTTATAATAATAGTCAAATAATTTTATTTATTTTATTATCATTAATTTACAAACAATAATAATGAATATTATGGTGTTTATGCATTATTAACAAAGTGCAATAATTAGCATAATAATATTAAAAAGGGTAGGTAAACCAGTTTGAGATAAGGCAATGGTAATTAAATTTCGAAACTGAAGCAGCGAAAGAGTTCACCAATAAAGCGCTATTTCGCCAATTCGCGGGAGCTCGGCTCTTGAGATAACTGGTGTAAGATGATTATATGCCTTCTCGCGCGCGCAGGGAGCGGCATGCGAGCCAAAAATTTCATTTTTGAAATGTAGGAGGCACTTTTATGTATCTCTTGGCGCCTAACGAGTTAAGACAGGAATAAGAATATCTACGTTCCTTCAGTTTTGCACTCCCGATATTTCACTCCGGGAAAGACAGATCGCGCCCTCCTCCATCTCGTGGTGGTGACGTCACAGGAGATTGCGGAGAGAGTAAGAAATGGTTTCGTTTTCATCTCTATCGACGATGTGAATATTGATAGGGCAGGGGTGAGACGGATATGGATGCGGAAGCGAACCGGTGTGTGTGTGTGGGGGGGGTTAATCTACCGATTTGAGAAGATGTAACGCTTCAGAGAATTAAGTTCTCATAACATGATTTTAAATATGAAGGCATTGATAAAAAATAAGTAAATAAATTATCTGGAATTTGATCCCTTACATTCCAGTTTGTTAGCATCTGAAAAGGGATGTAAATTGGTTCATTTCAGTATAAAAATTGCGATCCATCATAATTCTGAAATATGCATGCATTTTTAAATGAGAAATATTTACTTTACATACACCTTGCGTTTTCAGAAGTTTGGAACTTCATTCATAGAAAAAAAAAAAAAAAAAAATTTGAAGAAAATAAGTGCAATATTTTAGCTTTCTACATTCCTTCTTTCTAAAGCTATGATTTTCTCGGCAGGAACAAAAGTTCACTTTCTTTTTAGGATTATATTAATTTCTAAAGGGGCACCAAGGGTCTGCACAATCGTTTTCCTGGTGTAGCGTAAACACGAGCTAGTTTCCTTAGAAATTCCTCCCGGAAAGCATCGCTCTCCCTTAAGCTGATTGCTTTCGTGTGCTTTGCCATAATCAATGGACCTAAGCTGAGTTTTGGAAATGCTGACAAAATTTTATGCTTTAATGCAAATTGTTGCTTTAGGGAGTGAGATCACGAATCTGGCGAAAATGGAGATTATTAATAAAAGTTACATTTGTTTTTCTTTGGAATCAGAAGTCTGATGTTTAATTACCTTGTGTCTAAGAGCAAGGCCATTATTTAAGCTTTTTCGAACTTCTTTCAGAACAAGCAGTCTACAGTTTTCGCCTTCGAGCAAAAATGCCTTGTGAATTATTCCCTGACAGGGGGAGGGGGATTACCAATATGGCCTTCACACGAAGCTTCTAAAATTGAAATTTCTATGTGGGAGGCGTATTTTCTCTTGACGCAGACGCACTATTTATGTATCTTATTATCAACTATACTAAATAATATTTGTGAAGCATTTGAATTTTTTTGAACAAAACTTTGCTGAAATACAAATTAGCAGCAAATCGCAAAAATTATTGCATGTAAACCCATTTACTTCTTTTGGCTTTTAATTAAACCGATCCTATTTAAATAAATAAGCTTATGTGGTATAATTTACAAAGAGAAAGAAACATAAAGCCCATTGCCATGTACATTATTGCTATAGAATTTGATTTTCTTTTTAAATTAGCCTCACGAAAACACGATAAATTAGAGGTAAGATTAGCCTCACGAAACAATTCTTTTAGATGTTTGTTTTACTATATTTATGTATAAAGTGCACTAAAACAATGCTAAACATTAATCTATGTCTCAATTAAATTAAAATGATTGACTGAAAGCCCATACAAACATTTGCTATATCTTTAGAGAAATAGTCTCATCAACAACCGAGCGGTAATGTGGCTGAATCATGGAGGTAAGAAGTAAGATGGAGTCGCCCTAAACAAGTTTCTCCCGTACCCTGCTCTGAAGCACCGGCGATCCCTACGTGGTGACCAAAACATTGGGTCATTTACCATTGAGTTTAATGGGATTTGACGCGTTCGGATGTAAATATTTTGTAATTACGTCGTAAATATACATATAAATGTATATATTTTCTTTTTCTACAACACTTCAGAGTCCTAAGTATGTGAAAACAACATATTTTTAAACAACATTTCATTCTGAACGGAATTAAATGCTATACTTTTCACAGGACAGTTTTCTCAGAATGGTTTAATTTGAATGAAATATTTTCACAAGTTTTCGTTAATTACATTAGAAAAAAAAAAAAAATAAGGTAATTCGATTTCATTCGGTTAAGGTACAAAAATTAAGATAAAAGTTTATTGTATTATTAATATTAAAATGATGCATTATTTCTTTTCTATTTATAGAGCTTCTTCCTAAAATACTTTCTTAAATATGACATGATTTTTTGGCTTCTGAGGCATCTTTTAAATCGAAAAATGTAAGTCAATTTATAATAAATGCTCTATTCGGTTCATTTTAAATTAGAGAATTATTAGGAATTAGCGAAATACTTTAAATAGTACTTGACTTTCTCTGAACATTTCTGAAAGGAAATAAAATAAGTTTTTTTTTTTTTTTTTTTTTTTTTTTAAGTATTATTTAAAATTTGTAACTGAGTTATTATAAAATGTAAGGGGAATAATTCTTTTAATTATACTTATCAGATTTTTTTTACCCTTCATTTCAACAATACATATTCCAAAACTCTTTATTACGTTCTTAAGTGCGCATCCCATAGCATTTGCTTTACAATACCTTTTAACAGATTGCTTTCCAATACGAACAATTCTTGCTTAAATAGTTTTATAACGTATTTAACAACAGGATTTCAATTTATGTTTACAATTCAATATTAAGGTTATTATATATTTAGATAACATTTATAATCATTATAAATTAGATACATTTAATAATTAGATTTCTTCACAGTACTTTCATTGTTTATAAGTGAATAAATTCTTCATTTCAAATACATTTATAAATAATTTAATGAATATTTAAGTATTTTGTCAAAGGCAGATACATGCTTTTTGCAAGCACATACATAAATACTCATACATATTTCCTATTTTTCATTTCCGGCATGTGCAAATCTTTAATTTCTGTGCATTCACTATATTTTTCGTGTAAAGTAATTTACACTAATTTAGCATACACCCGAAAGTTTTACATAAAAAATATATATGAATATAATTTGAATGAAAATTATAAGTATTATTTTTAATACCCACTCAACGGTCAGTTTTTCTTCAAAATTCCTCCACGATGGCATCTCTCTCTTTAGGCAGATAGCCCTTGCATGCGTTACTTAATTTTAAAAGGTACATGTTACAATAATATATGGATGTGAAAAAAATTTGTTTTATTTAAAACATTTTGACGTTTGGAAAATAAAATAAAAGTAGCGAATACTCTATCAAGGGTATCGAAAGACGTATATAATTTTAAATGTACCGTAAGGTATTTTTCATTCTTTAAGCATAACATTTTTCTTAAAATCTATACTTTTGTAGTGAAACAGCTTAGAATTTTATAAAACAAATTCATAATCAAAATCGTTGTTGTTAGTTATCGAAAAATAACGAAGATGTGATTTTTGCGTAAATGTCACTAAACTATAGAAATTGCTATTATCCATCACACTATGAATGTTTCTTTCATGCGAAAGTGTCCCTTTTTCGATTTCTATGGAACTGTCGTGTGTCGAAATACTGTCAGAACCCTGTCAAGCGAGCTTCTGAATGTAAACAAAGAACACCCCATCTGGTGACCCAAGCTTCAAAGCAGTGCTTCACTTTTAGCGCGGGTTGGCCCCTCTCCTCCCTTTCCTACCTCCATGGGCTGAATACTGTTAGTTCAACCGAGTTTCAAATACCCGCGAAAGGGGCTGCTTGCACGGACGTTTCGTGTTTTTTTCCCATGTGTAAACGTGGATCATAGAGCCAGTTTCCCTTACAAAGTCTTTAACGAAACCATTCTTTCATTTAGGCAGATAGCCCTAGAGTGTCTTTCCATGGTTAAAACAAACCCCCCCCCCCCAAAAAAAAAAAATTTTTTTTGAGGGAAAAAAGGAGTGAAATGCATGTAGAACAGGCATTATTATCAACTTTTATGTGTTATCCTGTGATAAGACTTGCAAACACCTGTTCAACAAATAGCATTTAGAATCTTAATGTATCGATAAACAGAATGAAATTAAGAAAAAGATAAATGTTTTACCTGTGTAAATTTTATTTAAGATATAAAAATCCGAAAATATTCTAGTGACATAAAAATTAATTTCGTGTAAAAGCTGTTTTTGTTTCGAGTTCAGTAAGAACTAAGAACTCTGCAACACTTATATTTTGGAATTCGAGATTATTTTTCTCTCTTTCTAATTTTAGAAAGTAGTCTGAGACTATTAAATTGAATGAAAGTGAGTGTTTCTGTTTTCTGTAACGAAAAATGTAATGTCACTTCTGTCAATTTACGAAATTTTGCCATCTTACCTACCACAATATCTAATACCCTTGTGTACACTAACTAGTATCTGCCATAGTATTTTTAAAAGAAAGCTCCATTAACTACTTGGTTAGCAATTAGGTTATAAAAGCTACTAGCTTAGCGTGCCATTACCTGATAATCCATATGTCATAACATTCGATTTCAGTTTTTTTTTAAATATTTTTCATGTCGCATGTACGTTAATGTAATGGGTACTTATGTGTTAACTCAACCGCCTTAGTAGAAGTCGCCAGATATTCAGAATGTGCCGACCATGCTTAGAAAAAAATCCTTCAGGCAAGCAATGCTGTCACTTTCATATTCTATCTTTGTTATATTTCAAGTTCCAACTTTTTTATAAACAAATATTATGATATTTTTTGCCTTAAACTTAGTTTTAAAATATGAGCTTGTGGAATTTGACAGCAATGGTAGAACTGAGATAAATTTCTGAAGGATTATGGAATTTTTCTAAAGGGAACAGCAACGAGGAAATGCGTTTCGTTGATAAGCGGTTGTTGCTGAGGGTTGCACGAAGCCGAACCCCAGCAATTCTGTGATGATTTTTTAAACGAAAATAGATCGTTGAGTATTTCGGAACAAGAAAAGTGCCAAAAAAAATAGAGAAACATTTGAAGAAGAATGTAAGTCTTTTTATTTTTTAATGCGTCATACAATCCTTATTTAATAATTAGAATTAGTATTTTAAATTGCTAAACTAGGTTTTCTTTTCATGTCTTGACAATGTTTGCTGACTTCCGATAAATAGCGATAGTTTGGGAACCTTTCGGAGAAAAACGAAAAACCACCAACTTGCACCCAATAAGTAACTTTCACCTTTTTATTCAGTACGTGGCATGGTAGCACATGCCTTGTATATTTCATCGAATTCATCATGAGGGGGGCGTTGGCTTCATGTTTCATTGAAAATTTGGTACTTTTCCGTTTCGTCGGCGCAAATCTCGCCAAGCAGACTTTGTTGGCGACAACATACAGTATAAACAGAAAAAATGTTAAATGTTAGTTTTAATAATTTTTGATTTTGAAGGCATAAACATTTTAATATGGTTTTTGATTTTGTAAAATGCCAATAAATAAAGTCAATAAATTTGTAAAAAGACATTAATTTAAGAATTTACTATGCTATCATGGTTCAACATCCTGATTCGCAGGTACATATCACGGGACCCCAAGTGATCTCATCTCGCGTAAACTACGTAACAAAAATCTAATTCTCTCAGTAATTATTTACATTAATTTCAAGTTAAATCTTAATTTGGAATACAAGTTTAAATGCAAGAATTATTTCAATTCGTATGAATAGCTTACTCAGAAATTATGTAAAACAGTAGTGCTTTACTTCGCTAGTGCATTCTCATTAGAATGGATCAATTTAACTCTTGATTTTGTTTTTTTCTATATTTTCGCGTTCGGATGAGCGGTGTGATTGCATCTAATTGAATTAATTACCGCGAATGGTCTTAGGGCATATAATTGAATTATCTTTGTAAATATTCTCTGTAATTGTATGCCAGTATTGAAAGAAACAATCAATCTGGTACGAAATGGCTATTTGTGTTTTAAAAAGGAGGCGTAAAAGGTTACCAGCGAAGATATTCCGTTTGGCATCAGTTGTACCATTATTGGCGACTTTATCGTTTGCGCCGGCAAAACGGAAAAGTACCGAAAAGGTTTATAGCTTATTACTTAAAAACCTATTTACACAATTCATTGGCACTAAGAGCTTTCCATTTCATTGGCTTATCGTATTTTGATCTCATAACCAGCCGCCCAAATGGCATAGTGGTTAGGGAAGCCTGAGTGCGATACCAAAGGGCCCGGGTTCGAATCCCGGAGAAGGCGTGGATGTAAAATTGTCTGCCTTTTCATAGGAGGTAATGGTGCCCTCGTATTAGGTGCCTCCACAATAAAATGGCCACCACTTCTGTCCTTAGGAGTGGCCAATGCCATTATAAGCAAGTGCCGCCGTTGGAAAAAAAAAAAAAATCTCACAAACGTATAATAGCCATTTGCTGGCCGAGTTTTATTTCCAATTGGTAGAAAGTGACAACTAATTTTTCCATAATTCTAGTTCTAAATCCGGAACTGCTTACCGTAAATCTTTTCCTGTTTGATTGCCTCTCTTCTTGTTGTGCTGATAAAGTTGCTTTTCGGTCTAATTTTAAAATCTATTCTTTGATATAGCATTGAATAAAAATAAAAATATAGTACTTGTCTATAAATCTGCTGGTTGTGTACTTTGGAAATACCCTCATCGAATAAATATGGACTATTTTATTAAGACATTACCATATTCTTTTGTCTACATGTACGCGTTGTTAGCTAAATGTGCTGTTGGCTGAATATCCCGTCGGTTAAATGTCTATGTTGGTTAAATGTCCAGTTCGGTCGGTTAAACGACTTTTGGCTATGTGTCTCGTCGGCTAAGTGGTTGTCAGCTAAGTGATATAGACCCATTGTAGATTATCAATTTAAATTTATAAAGCCATGGCAAGAATGTTTTACGTTAATTATCTTGGAATCCAGTATCTGCAAATAGTCAAGTTCTTTCGATATATTTCTTTTCAATATCATCTTCTCTTTTCTGCATTTGCATGTTTTTGCAGGTTCATTGGGATATTTTTTTGAAGCATTCAGTTGTTACCAGTCTGTTTCTAAATTATATGAAAAGATTTAATTAATGATTCGCTAAAGTGTAAGTGCATTAAATTCCTGAAACATTCATTGATTATTCAGTCAGTGCCTACGTAATCAAAAGACTTCTAATGTGTCTCTTTTAAGGTTGAAAAGGCAACGTTCAAAAAACTGGAATGAGGCACTGAGCCAAAAAAAAATTCGTAAACTAGGAATTAGTTAATAAGCTTTAAAAATTAATTGGTATGAGCGTAATTTTACCTTTGGAAAAAGGATTAGGTTATTTAATTGCGACAGAACAAGCGACAGCAATTTAGATGGAGAGGCAAGTCTTCATCGAGAATTTTCCGCGATAGCGTACTTACATGTTTTTGTATGGGGATAAACTCGTTGTTGTTGTTATTGTACCTTATCTCACTTGTTTGATAGTAACATCAGAACAAGCCCACAAAATTCTTCGTGGCAAAGAGTGAAAAATTGCGCCTGTCTTTGGAAAGAGCTTTAAGCACAATACAGATGACAGTACGACTTTTACTATTTCCGCCCGGAATTTTGATGCAGAGCATCCCAGGGAAATGGTTTTTCGGCTCGCCGCATATTTAGAGTGCTCCCATGCCGTACAGACACGATACATTTACAGACATCCATGCCTTCTCTGTCATTCGAAACCGAGCCCTTGCGGTACGGCAGTCAGCGTCGCTAGCCACGGTTGGGCGGCTAGGAAAAATATAAAAACATCTAAACAACTAGCCTGTTCTACCGACAGGATACTTCTAGCGAAAAAGACATCCGTCTATTTTTCATTATTTCAGAAAGTTTTCATTGTTCTTTGTTTGTCTTTCAATGAATCAGACATGTGGATTTCTTCCACTACCTTAGTTTTATTAATATCTGGGAAAACAACAGGGTTTATGGCAGAAAATCTGTCGAGGAGACGGAACGAGTTTGCGCATAAAAATTTCTTGATGAAATGAGTTTTTTTTTTTTTTTTTTTTTTTTTTTTTTTTTTTTCCACCAGTGATGGTCAACCATTCTATCATACCAGTTCTATCATACCTTTTCACCTGTGCTAGCATCACTTTTTACCATGTAAAATAGTATATTTACGACCCATGTATTCTTTAATACACTATAGCGATAGCATCGCTGCCAACTCATACTGAACAACAGTGAGTATGCAGGCATCCATTGCTGCTTAAGATTTGCCTTGAATCCAGTCTGCTCAATTTTCCACTTTAACTGATGATACGTTGTGAGAAATTATCCCATTTTCCCCGTGTGTGTTTTCGTGGTGTAACTAGTTAGTACATCCAGGTAGTAGATTAGAAATTTGAATCCCGGTGAGTGCACTGTTTGTTTGACATGTTTTCTGGAGCTGAGAAGCCTAATAATCTCTATAAGATTAATTTAATTCTTCTAAGTGGAATTGAAAGAACTATGTTTAAAATTTGAACAGAAAGTAATGGTTGTCGTTAGAACTGAAATATTTAAACTCTTACCTTCCAGTCTTCGTAATGATCATCTCAGTTCCAAGTTCGAAGAATTTATCCCATAAGTCCTTTGTTTCAAGGATAGCTTCCACGTTTCTCAATTCTTCGCAGTTGCACCTGGCCTGGAGACGAGGATCTTTCGGGGCGGGTTGCTTGGAGCCGGATTTTCCTTCTTCGGTTTTTTCCGATGCGCCGCCGACAGGGCTGAAAGTTTCGCTTTTCCGCACTTGATTTGGATTACTGGCTTGGGATATAGTCTGGATCAGCTGACCTGGACTTGTTGTCCTCTCAACCAGTTTCTCTGTAAATAAAAGTATTTTTAATCAGATAATTAGTTACTTATCTTCAAGCTCAAAATTTACTGCAATCAAGAAAATTACTAAAATGCTCTTAACTTGAAACTTTTGTAAGTGCAATAAGAAATATACTGAAAAAGATACCCTCAGAATAATAAATTAAAGAACTTTAGATATTTAGTAAGAAGTTCTAATGTTTGAGTCTAATGTAGCATCCAAAGCAAAAGCAGTCATGGAAGTTATTTGTTAATGGATTCGATTACTATTTGAATTACTTAGAAGTAAATAGTTCAAAATTTAAAATGCTAACGGCAATGCGTTTTTTTTTTTTTTTTTTTTTTTTACTTTAAGTGATTGGAACTAATTTTCTAGTGAAATATGTTTAACTGAAAGTAAAGCCAGGTTTTATGCAGTTTTTTTTGCTACATTTTTAAGTCAATAATTATTTGTTTTGAATGTAAAGATTTTTAGAATTTATTGGCTAACCTAGCTTCTGAAACTCTTTTTTGTTTTCATTTCTTTATTTATATATCTTTTATAATAAAAAGTAAAATAAAATAAATAAAAATTAGAATTAATTTATTTCCTTTTTTTTGGACTTAATTAATATAATAATATTATAAAAATTCGTTTTTTACTTTGAATTCAGCTGTGTTCCAATCTTACTTATCACACGTGAGCAAGGTCGATTTCAGCTTGATACCTTTCTCGTCCTTTCTGTTCGTCCTTCCAATTTGTAATTTATGTATTCGTTTTTAAAAGTCATGATTATCTGTGCTACTTAATGAATGGGCTTAGACAAAGTTAACCTAAAGCATTATGTAAATTACTAAAAAAAAAAAAAAAAAAAAAAAAAAAAAAAAAAAAAAAAACCTTTGTAAAAAAAATAATTCTTCGGAATTTTAAAAGAACGGTATCGTTTCAAATATAGTTCAAATAATAATAATAATAATAACAAATTAATACACTTTTAGTTTTAACATTTGAAAAAATATGTTTCCTTTCTCTCTGTACAGAGCTGCATGTGCATGTGTACATAAGCCTTGCTGATATTTTTTCTCAAGATAATATTCTAGATACTGCCCAGAGCTATGGCATCATTAAATTCAACCTCAGTCTGTTGGCTGGAGCCAGTTTTCCTTAGAAAGTCATCCACTAATACCTCCCTCCTCTAAAGCAGATAGTCCTTGATATACAGGTAGATAGGTTTATTGTGATAAAATAAACCAAATTAAATCAGTCTGTTGACTGATATAATTTAACGAGGGAGCCTGGTAACACGGAGGAGACGCCCAGTAGGTCTGGTTTATGTGATTATGGCAAAGCCTCGAGGGCTAAGAGAAGGAGGTTTAATTATCCCCCTGCTAGGAATAGATTAAATTGCATGACTTCTTATTACTCTAAAGGAAGCTTGTGTTTAAGCGAGATCCAGGTCACTGTAATTTTGTGTTGTATAATTTTAATTTGACCCTCAAAAATAGCGAGGTAGAATAAATTATCCTATTCTTATGTTTGAACGTTATTAAGAGTTTAGAAATTCTAATGGTGGCAGTTCACACGTAGAAGTCATATGGCTCCTCAAGTTGATTGTAAGTGAGCTAGCCAAGTTGAGTTGAACCCAAGATAGGCGTTACAAAGTTATAGGATTTTATCAGATTAGGACTTACAGAATTCTGTGACTGAAGAACAGCTGCTACAAGAATAGTAAGAAGAAAGTGAGGAATGAAATGAACGGATGAGACACTACAGAATGTGTAAAGAAATTATCAAACTAGAGCTTAGTTACAAATTAAGAAACTGAATTGAAGTTTCTGACCTCATAAACTTTGTGAAATAGTCTTCATAATTCCCAAAAGTACGCTGTAAGGTATTTCTCCCGCGTTCTTGGCACGCCTTCATAGTGTAGTGGTCCGCACGCTCGGTGCGTATTCGAGAAGACCGTGCTTCGAGTCCCTGCGAGGACATTGCTCATTTTTCATCTCTCTTGCTTCGAAATAACCTATTGTTTCTACAACATAAGCATTGTTGAAGGGGGTAAAAATATAGAGAAAAACTGAAAAACCACATTTACAGGGTCACTTTTTTGAATTATCCGTCTTTTCTAATTATTCCTTGTATATTAGTGCATAAACTGACACGGATAATTGAGAGCGTTATATTGAAATGAAAATGTACTTGCTTTAATTTCTTTTTCGTCAGGTATTATAGGAACTATTGAAACGCATTAAGTGTACGTAGCTATAAGTAAATCAAACGGCAAAACAGAAATTGCTAATAAAAATTTCCTCTACTCAGTCACTGCTGATATAATTTCAGCTGATATTCTTTAGAACAGGACATACCTAAGTGAATGAAGATCTAAAGTTGGGTGCAATAAACGGGCACAAAAGGTAATACTGATTCCCTATTCAAGGAGCATTGGCTGACCATTCCAGTGTTCAAGAGTTCTGAGATACTTAATTATATCTAACCCGAGAAGGATAATACGAGACTTGTTCTGTGGTTAAGAAAGTTTAATTGGATGTATCCAAAGATGCAGAATTTTTTTTTTAGTGCATTTATTATCTAAGACACTGGATATTTTATTCTGAATCTGTTATACATGAGTCACTCCCTGACTGCTTGAGAAAAACGGCACATATTTAAAAGAAAGTAAGTACTTGCCAGTTAGGTGTTGTATTTGAAGTGAAGTAAAAAAACGAAACAATCACATTTTGCCTACTATTTTCGATCACTTTAAGAACAATGATTCTATAACCAAATTTCCATTTTATCTTTCCGTTGACATTTGACGAATTGAACATACCATTATCGAATTTCACACTCACCTGCTTTTCTGGAGCATTTTTTTTTTTTTTCTTTAAAGCATTTTACAATCCTGTCTTCTTTTTTCTTTGCTTTTTTAAACGAAAGGCTGATATTAAAGCCACTGTTAAAAGGCGAGACTGTAAAACCGATCACCTATATACAAGAGTTATAATAGATTGATTCAATTTCCCCTCCAGAGTGTAACTTGCAGAAAGCCTCGTAAAAGTAATTTTTGGGAGTGATGTAATAATAATAGTGTGGAGGGTAGTCTAAGCACTGTAGAGGCAAACCGTTGGCATTTCATACCCCCCTTTCCATGCAAAGTATTTTATGGATGGCCGGTGGAATGATGGAGAGTACCTGCCACATGCGAGGATATTCTCACTTCTACACTTATTTCATCATAGTCAAAGTGGAGTTTTTTTAAAAGCATTTTCAACGTACGAATTGCGAAGTTTCGGATTACATTACTTCCTGGTTTATTTAAAAGTTTGAAGCTATGATCGGACGTGACGAAAATTGGATAAATATTTTTTTTTTTTTTTCCTTCTCTAGGTTTTTCACTGGTATTATGGATCAAGACTTATTTTCAGTTTCGTGAAAAGAAAAATGGAATACAATATATGTAACAAATACGCACATATATATGAGGTGCATTTAATAAGTTCTAAGCCTGTGATATAATCCATCTGGGATGACGAAACGTAGTGAAATGTTTGCATCATCTTTTGGAAGTATAAAAGGAAAATACACACAACACGTGTTGCTATCTGATTTTCAAGAGTTCTTAAATGTTGTCAGTCAGTGATTGATGTCGTCGTTTAGACTTGAAATGTCAAACATGTCTTCGACATAAAAATGTCGAAGATTGATTTATTAATAAACGAAGACATAACACTGACAAATAGTCATGAACACGTGGTTACAGTCAATGATGATCCAGCGCTTTTCTTTGCCACCGTCAAAAGGTGAGCTGCCATGTTTAGGCAAAGAAAATATCATTCAAAAATTAATCCCAAACCAGGCAGCAAGTATGGATGTGGCTATGGAAGAAATGTTTGTTAAAACCTAGGAATGTGTGATGGAAAATACGTGAGTGATAATTTCTCAGATTGCTATCAAAAATGCCTCAGTGTTGGTTCAATGGAAAAAAATTCGTGCATGAAAAGTTGCGAAAGTACATGCCGAAATTCTGCACTGAATGAGTACTCAGTATGTTCACCTCCAGAAGTGAATAATATCAGTCAAATATTCTCGAGAATGTGGGCCTTACGTTTACTCAAAACTAGCGTTAGGAAACCACTGTATTCCAGAAACAAAACAAAAGACCATACTGTGGAAATGCAGTAGATGTTTTCGATCCCAACAAGTCAGAACACAAAATTCTGCTGGGAATTTAAGGCACCATTTTTCGAGACAAAAAGGAAACCACTTTTTATTGATTATACGACACATAATACTCTATAATAGATATTATTATTATTAGATTATAGATAACAAATGATGACAGATGTTATTATTATTAGATGTTATTAGTGTCCTAGCCGGCATAGTGAGTAGCGTCGCTGACTTCCTTGCCGAAGGGTCCGGGTTCGAATTCCGGAGAAGACATGGATGCTCATAAATGTATAGTGTCGGTGTGGCATGGCGGCAGTCTAAAATCTGTGGTTAGCCGAAAGACCTCTCGTGGGATTTGGTGGATTTAAACTGTCCATCAAAATTGGGGGCGGAACTGTGTTACATCGCACTGTCACCTGAAAGGTGCTCAAGGCTGTTGCCAACGGCAGGCGTAATATAACGCTCCTTGCCACGAGAAATTTCTTGAGCTTGGGCTGACTACGTCAGGCAAATGTAACCTGTTCACTTCAACTCCAACAAACCCCCCAAAAAAGCAAGCGAAAACGCTCTATCACACAGGTACAAGGTTTCAGAGCTTTCTCTCAAACAATAAAGGTTTTGCTCCCATCCACTACATTTACCAGACTTAGCTCCAAGTGATTTCTTCGTTTCAAATATTTACATGATTCTTGTTATAGCAACAACATTCATTTGAAAGATACCATTCAGAAACGGTTTGAAGGCTGCAACAAAATATTCTTTATCTGTTGCTTAACGGATTTCCTATATGTACGTTGCTTAACGGATTTCCTATATGTACGTTGCTTAACACACTTTATTCAGAACTGAAAGGATAACTGTAGTAAGTGCACCGAAATTGAAAGAAACTATGTAGAAAAGGCATTAGAAATTACGTAAAATTTTCAGATATTTATCTTGTACAAGTAACTTAGGGTGAAAACGTATTGAACAATTCTCGTATTATATGCTCAGATGCGTACATACTATGCACACATGCGTACATGCAAACATTTCATATCCAGTTATCATATATGTTATTAATTTATGTAAAAATATCTCTTAATTTTGACTTAAAATATGCAGAAAACAATTTTTACCAATTTTTAGTCCAACAGGGCTTTGTCCTTGAAGGACTATTGTTTTCGTTTTGCGATTTTGGATTGAATCACTATAGATATCCGTTTCACTTTTCAAGCTGTTTCCACCAAATGTCAGAGTCCTGCATTATAGTTGAAGAAATTAAATCTATAGTTGAAGAAATTAACATCTGCATAAATGTATGTCTATTTCTCGCATTGTGATAAAACAACTGTACATAGAGCCATCGAATTTTGAATGACGTAATCCTCCTACCAATATGGGCATGTGAATGACCAAATTTGAAATTTGGAATTTGTTTTATGATCGATTTCATATTTTGTAAAACTTCAACAAATTTTCGATTAAAAACTAAAGGATTTAAAACCGAGCAATGGCAACGTTGTACAGAAAAAACATTTTTATCTCCAGCGCATGAGACTGCGCATCGGAAATTCTAAAAATACGCTCATTTTAAAATTATTTTGCGACATTGCTGTTGAACTGATTTTTATGGTTTAATTTCAGATATATATATATATATATATTTATTTATTTTAATTTGTTTCAGTGTTTTTTATATTTATATTTAAGTTTATTTATCTATTTTTTCAGATTCAAACTTTTTTTGTTGTGTTCTTGTGACTTATCACAGTTGTCTGATAGCCCACTAAATTCATCGTGGCAAAGAGAGCAAGACTGCGCGTGTTGTTGGCAAGAGCCTTGAGCGCCATGGAGGTGTCAGTACGATTTTGCTCAGTACCGCCCCCAATTTTGATGAAGAGCACTCCGTAAGGACGGGTCCGGAGGTATCCCAGACCTCTTGTACTACCATCAATCTCAAGAGAAGACTTTCGGCTCGCCGTATTTTTAGAGTGTTCTCATGCTGCATGCTATACATTTACAAACCCCCATGCCTTCTCCGGGATTGGAGCCCGGACCCTTCGGTACGGTAATCAGAATCACTAACTACCATCCCGGTTTGGCGGCCGTTTTCTTGTTTCTAATCAATAAAGCCTATTCACCACTTCATCTAACGATTAGCTTTAAGTTGTAGACACCATCCTTAATAGTAGTAACAGCCCATCAGCGGCTGAATGGTAAAAGCTGGTGAACACTGTAGTTCGATACGGAATTTAATTTCAAGAGAACGGGCTTGCTGTATGGGCGTTTTTGAAGTTTTTCCCAATGTGTAATGTGGAGACGGGTCAGCTTCCCTTAAAACGGCCTTCACGGGGCATATCTCCTCTTCCGTATAATACCTAATGGCGGAGCGTGTAATTTGGGAAACAAAAAATAGCAATAATATATTGTTACGTAATGTACAGGCGCGGTAAGATGGCTTCCCCGCAAAGCAGTGTTAGGGTTGCCATAAAATAGCAAGAGAAGGCAGAGTTGCCACATTTGGCAAGAAATCGTCCATTTGGCGACAAAATTGGCGATATGCCATGGACGGATGGATAACCTTCTGGAACGAATTCTTACCGGTTTAGCCCAGAATGTTCTCCAACACCAGCCAGAAGCTATATAAACTCTGCAGGTACGCGGAGAGTTAGTTAGTCTCGTCTAGCGATTCGATCCCTGCGGAATCGATCGAGTTGACAGCCGGGCAACGTGTGCCGTGTGGGTCGTCGATTGCATCGAAAGAGTCTCGTAGTGTATCGCGGTTAGTGCATCGTCGAGAGAGCGTGTTGAGCTCCGGGAACGACTGAACCGAAGAGTCGGGAGCTGTGTTCTATGTGTCGTCGGAAGCATCGCGAGTTGTAGCGTGGAGAGTCTCGAGAGTACGTGGAGTTCCGAGAACGACCAAGCAGAGTCGGAAGCTGTGCTCTGGTGCTTTGCAGTGACCGCTATTGCCTGACAGTGTGAAGGCTGTGTCGCTGAACGAGTCAGCGTGTTTATAGCAGTTCGACGATTGTAAAAGTGATTTTGGAGCTATCTGATTTAATATTGGTAAATAAAGTGTGTTTCGATACTTCATCAAGTGTCGTCGTTATTCACTCCAAAGCTACGAATCCCGTACGAACGTGAAGGACGAAAAAAACGTAACAACTAGGAAAAAAAAAAAAAAAGTAACAATATATATTTCCTCCGAAAAGCTCTACCACAAAGTGTTGAGGTGAAATAAAATATGAAATTTGAATACAAAATAATAATAAATTTTGAAAGGAGTTGAAATACGTAATAACAGAAAGTTTTCTTAATTAATTCAGATAGAATATTAATCAAATTACTTATGAATTCATAGAGCAGCATAAAGAACAATGTTTATTACCAGGAAGGATTCCACTTTTATTATATTACAAACTATTATGCAATTTTCTAAAAAATACTGACTAGAAAATTTTAAGTGCCAGATTATTTTATTAAGAAATGCAGGGACAAAATTTGCATCAGAATCTCAATATGCACATTTTTCTGACTTGACGTTTGAGCTTTAAAAAATGATAACTCCAATAAATTATTTTACCCCCATCTCCCTAAACAAGGTCATTTCGGAAAGCAGCTCAGTTATTTTGAGAGCGTAAAGCATTAGTGATGATAACTCAAATATTATTCTGTGAGACTTCCGATTCCTAACCCGATCGATACCCTCAAGTTGCACTGAGCTGACAATCAAAATTCAAATTTTTCTTATCAAACTAATTTATTTTATATGCCAATAAAACCAAGAAGTTATATTTCCTAAATCTTATAATAGCAAAACAGTTTTAATTTAAAAAAAAAAAAAAGGGGGGAAAGAAAGAAAAAAAAATCTGAAAGGTTTTAGACTTTAAATTACGTCCAAAGTTTTTTTTTTTTTTTTTTTTTTTTTTTTTTTAAACATTTTGTGTGTTACCTTTATTTATTAAATATCATGTTCTTCGCACTTAAACCACAAAATTCAGTTCGAGAGCAATATCGCAAAATAATTTTTAATTTAGCATATCTCTAGAATTTCCGATGCACAGTTTCACGCTCTGGAGATAAAAATGTTTTCCTGTACAACGTTGCCATTGCTCACTTTGAAATCCTTGAGTTTGTTAATCAAAAATTCGTTAAAGTTTTACAAAATGTGAAATCGATTCAAATGTGATCGAAAAAATTCCAAATTCCAAATTTGGCTTCCAGATGCACATATTCGCAGTAGGGTTACGTCATTCAAAATTGGATGGCTCTAGGTCCGTTGTTTTATAACAGTGCGAGAAACACATATATATTCATGCAGATTCTTCATTATTTGGTGGCAACAGTTTGGAAAATGAAACGGACATTCAGAGTGATTCGACGCAAAATCGCAAAACGAAAACAATAGTCCCTCAGGGACAAAGCCCTTTGGACCAGAAAAGTAATTACACATTAATTTTTATTACTTCCTTGTATGAAGTAAAAAGGAAGTATTGTAATCGCGAAAAGTTTCAGGCAGCATATTTCAACGAAAATATCCATTTTGACCGCTATCGAATGGAATTTAACGATGTTTTTGCGTGATATCTGTACGTAAGGACAGAATAAAATACACTTTTCCTTCAAAAAAATTATAAAACTGCTTTAAAAGGAATTCTGAAGAGAACTTTTCGTGGCGTCTGTACGAACGTATGTACGTACGTGCGTACGTACGTATCTCGCATAACTCAAAAACGAGTAGCCTCAGAACGTTGAAATTTTGTATATAGGACTGCTATAACATGTAGATGTGCACCTCGTATTTTGGTTGCAATCGGCCGCACCAAACGTATATAAATATATTTATATATATATCCACTCTGTTACCCGGCTCAGTGATCTCAGTTTCTTTACTCTTATATGTTTGTAAATTGTACATTTTTTGCTTTAAAAATGATTGTATTTGTTGTTTTTATCTTCCGGTTAAGGTTTTTATGCCTTTAGTAAATCTGTATGCAATATTTTTAGAATTATCAACAATTTTAAAGTTGTCTAAGTGCCGCTAAGCCTTTTTTATATGGCGGCCATTGATGTTTACATTTGAAACAGAGACTAGTGGATTTTTTGCCAATCTAGAGAAACTTAGCTTCGCAACAACAAAGATAACGCATTCATTTATTATTGCCAATTAAATCATGCTTAATTCTTTCTGGAATTTTTTCGAGGAAATAAGTGTTTAAGATTTACTTCGTAATTTTTAATATAGGTATTTTGAGATTTTATGCATTTTTGCCTTCTCGCGAAGTGAGAACTGAATTAATTAAATGAAAAATACTCATTCGTCTATGAAAAACTGTTTCTTTTTTGTTTAGTTTGCTTAATTTCTTTTATACATCATTCTAGCTTTATTATAGTATTTGAATAGAACATGTGGCAACGATTAGATAATTCTATTCTTTAAATGATATAAATTTTGTGCATTGTGAGTTATAATGTGAACGAAATATATAAGTTAACTGTTATATAATTTTTGGATTATATAACAGTTAACTTAGTTTCCGTTATATAATTATTATATAAGTTAACTGTCATATAATTATTAATACTGTTAAGTGAATCTAGCGCCAGAGTGTCGTTATGGTAAACAAATACTAGAGTGAATTTTAAAGAATGCATTTATTCTATTGTGGTTTATCCGCTGTCGGCGAAGTAGATTTAATTCAATCCAGTAAGTTTAAATGAAATGCAAGAAAAAATGCGTATAATTTAATATTCCGTACAGGGAAGTCATGTGCTGTACACATCAGATTTTTTTTTTTTTTTTTTTCTCAGCATAGTATAATTTATCACCACTCTTCCATTACGTTCTTGCAGGGTTTATTTAAAATTTTTTATTTCCTATAAATATAATTTTACGGCAGACTTATCATCGAGCCGGCAACTTCGCACATATTAGCGATAGCCCGGCAATACCTGTATTGATTGATTGATTGTACATATAACAAATGAATATTTAAGTGACCCCAGATCAGTTCGTTTTTATTTAACCCCTTGAGGGTGATTATCTGTGTTTATCTCGAAGCTGATAGTTCAGTGCTTTAGTTTAAGAGGTCTACAAAACGAAAAAGAGAAGTATTAAATTTAGTTAGTGAATTTTGAGGAAAATGGCAACTTCATAAAATTAAGTTTTTTTTGTTGCATCATTAAAACTTACAATTTTATTTGCATAACAGTATTAATACACTCATGTATAGCACTTCGATATTTTTTAACTGAATTCAAGAGGATAAATCTCAGTGGTGGAATTTAAATTCGGTTTGCTGCCTAAATAAGTGATTAGGTATACTGATTAAATAGCGATGAACTACCAAAAAATTTCAGTTCATCGCTATTTAATCAGTTTTTAATAACCGATTCGTTGAACTGACTACTATTTAGGTGCCGGTTAGGCCGAAGGATGCGAACCAGCTGATTCCCCACAGTAAGTAAATCTGTTATGAAAATCTATAATCATCATAAAAAATAATTACTTATCTACGACACCAACTTCGCATAAAAGCAAAATCGTCGAGAACACTGGATCTTACAGAGAGCTAATTCACTGTAGTCCTTAAAATACTCTCGACTATAAAACCATAAAAGCACGGTGAGATATGTATATTACGTTTGCCAACAGATGGCAGCACAAGGCTTCATTCTAAACTTGTTTTTCGATAGTTTCTCTAGTTTTTTCTGACACTTTCCCACAGTACAATTTTTTTATGTGACTTGAATTTCCCCTTTGGCATTTATATTTTGGATGGGCAGGTTTAAATGCAACTGTGGACCACAGCAAGACTTTAGCACTTCTCAGTTTTTGAGCGAAACAGTAATTTTCTTCGTGCAGTGTACTAGAGCCCGAAGATGAGTTCCGGCACTTTGTTATGAGACTGATAGCAATATTGCTTATTATGGGACTGATAGCAATATACGCTATAAAATCTATTATTAATGCAATATTTAGTTTAAAATTTAGTAACACTGACATTAAAACTGGCTACTGATTACGCCTCAGAAACTCTCAGGAAAGACGAAATACGTGGAAACATTTGAGTATCGAGGGAAAACAATCCCCGAATTCGGAATGCTGTTCTCTTCAGGAAGTAGAATATTTATGATCTCAACTCATTCTTTCAAGAAGGCTTTAAATAAATTAAGTGATAAGAAAAGGAAACAGTTTCATTTGATGTAAATTCTAACTTTTCATTTATTATCGGTGTCTTATTATCTTCAGTTTCGTCGCTTTTCATTTTTACTTCTTTGTACGAAGAAAAAGGAAGTATTGTAACCCGAAAAATTTCGAATATGATATTTCAACGGAAAGATATATATTTCGGATATGATATTTCAACGGAAATTTGGACTTGCATTTCGGGAATATTTCAACGGAAATTTGGACTCGGCTTTCGGGAATTTGAACGACTTTGCTTTTAGCGTGACGTCCGTACGTACGCACAGAAATTAGGACTCTTTTTTTCGAAACGGTTTGTAAAATGGATTCAAAACGGATTTTTTGCGTGACTTCTGTACTTACGTATGTATAACTCAAAAACGCGCACACCTCAAAAACGATTAACCATAGAATGTTGAAATTTTGTATATGGAATTGCTGTAACATCTAACTGTGCATGTCCGTTTTTTATTGCAATCGACAGTACCAAAAGTGTGACGAAAATATTCATATTTTGACATTATCAAATTAAAAAGGGAATTAATTTTCTACAAAAAAATGAAATCTAACTTTTAAGTCTGTCTCCTGGTTCCTATACTTATAATTGGGAAAATTACATATTCGTTATAAAAAAACAAAATTCTAAGAAGTTTAAGACCCGTACGAAAACACTGACCACAATATTTAATTTCAAAATTTGCTGTTTTTGATGTCACTATCAACTTGCCTTGAGGGATCAGTTATTCAAGTTAGAATAATACGAGGAAATCACTTTACATAAAGTGCAGCAAAAAATGTGTATAATTTAACAGGCCGTACAATGATTCGGCAGGACTTCGACACGCGACTAAATTTAGAAATCAGGCCCAGAAATGTGGCACGCAGTGCCAAAGTAATTAAGTGGTCGAACTTTAAAAGGTTGTGATTTACCTGAGCCTATATATCTGTTGTTCTGAAATCGAAAGAATTTAGTAAAAGTTCTATTTTAGCGATGAGCTTTTTAATACTATGTATGTACTTTTGGCAGTTTAACCTTAAGTGGACTTTTGAACTCTTATTTACTTTCTAACTGTTAGTTGCATTATTTCATAGAACTAAAATTATAACTTAAAAACACTGTATGTATGTAAATGTAACCGTATCTGTGTCGCAGTTAGTACTTCAGTTCTCAAAATATAAAAGTTGTTTACACTATGGTGAGGACGAATTATGTAATTAGTTAAGCTAAATATTGTCCTTACCAGGAGCATTCTTACAGCCCTCTAACCACCTGTTGCAGATGGATTCTGCAGTTTTTCTCCAGCATCTGTGCGTGCGTGAATTACCTCTAGCTTCAACTTCTGCACCTATTAAACCTTTCTGTTTTATGCACACTTCCCTAGAGACCTGCTGTCATGATTTTGTGCGCAATGACACAGTAAAAGGCACCATTGACAGAGCCGTATTATGGTCCCTATCACCACATTGTCAAACAGATTTGTAAACATTTCACCATTATGATAAATGAAAAAGACTACTTTGTTGGAATTAACCGTTTGAAGCCAGCCTTCACTACTCAGTACGATGTATCATCAACAACCCCAGTTGTTCCTATTGACAGTTTTTCAACAGCTTCAGTTATACTTCTCTTCCAGGATAGTGAATAGTGAATATACGTTATAAGGTATTTCTCCCACTTCCCTAGCGTGCCTTCGTGGTGTAGTGGTTCTGCACACTGAGACGGTATTTCAGAGGTCCGTGGTTCGATTCCCGACGAAGGCGGTTGCATATTTTTCATCTTTTCTGCTTCCAATTAACCTAATGACTCTACGACGTTATGACTTAGCACACTATAGTGGTTTACCCTATATAGCAAATATTGATAACAGGGATTGAAGGGTTATTGTATTTACAGTAATCCAAAATACGCTTTCAACATTTGCACTAAGTCATAACAAAAACGCAAACGTAATTTTTTAGCTTTAGTTCTAAATTTTCACGTGTCGAAAGTTGTATGTGAAACTGTATTAATTTTTACAAGAACCTGATTTTAATTGCAGGAAACTTCAGAAAGCCAGTTGACACAGGAAACTGATTGTAATTATAAGAGTGTAAAATTGAGAAGCTCAAATTTATGATGAGTATAAAATGAAGCTTTTTTTTCTCAAAAATTATCACATGTATACGGTTAAATTTAGCATTGCATCCTTATTATTTAAAGGATTAAAAAATAACAGAGTTACTTCGTTATTTAAGGCAAAGTATTAGGTAAAGTTATGTCCACTTTATTGCAATAAGCAAAAATCACTTGCAAATTTCAATTCGAATCTAAATCTTATTGAAATTTTCAATGAGATTTAAATTTCAATGAGAATTGAATTTCAATGTGATTTAAATTTACTTTACTAAATTTTTACTCATTTCTACAACCTTTTCAGCTTTATACTTATTGTTTTATATAATAATTTTTGTTGTGATTTTATACAATCGTAAATACTATGCGAGCTGCGCTTTTATGATCATCAATTACGTAGAAATACCAGCAATTATTTTATGATTAATGGTTATATAGGAATATGAGCAATATCTTTATGCTGAAATGTTAGATAGCAGGAGCAACTCTTTTGATGAAAATTCAAATTTCAAAACAAATTTAATTTTTGCTGCGCTGCTTTTCGTATTTTGCATGCTCCATTTAAAGGAAACCCTCAGCTTAGAGTTCACAGACATACACTGTGAATGAACGAGAGTACTCGGGCAAATTTTATATCCGGGCACATGACAGAGCAAATTTCGTCAACATCAGAATTTTTGTTTTGCTGATGACGCAACAAACCAAAAAATCTGATAAGCAATATAAAGTGTCAAAAATAGAACAACTCATTTTCATAAAAAGAATAACTCCTTTAATTTAAAATAAATTTTTCATAAACTTAAGAAATGTTAAATAAAGAAATAAAAAATTGCTATATATGGCGATTTATCGCTTGGGCCTGACTAAAAGAAAAGTACCGATTTTTTTTTTTTTTTTTTTTTTTTTTTTTTTTTACTAGATAAGCGGATCCGTATATAAGCCAAACCCCGTAATTTAGCTTTAGGAAAATTTCGAAAAGTTCTCGGTTTATACACGGAAATATACGGTACTTTCATTTGGTCGCTATTAAAATCCGGCGGATTGTTTTACTGTGTGTTTTTTATGTTGTTGGCTTGTCTATATCACATGGAACAATGGTTGCCACAGCTTACTCCGAAGAGAGGTTGGACTTCTAGTTTCCACCCCCAATTATGATGGAAAGCACCCCGGGGGGTACGGGTACGAGGGTCTCCCACCCGCTCTCCTCTTCCACCCATTCACACGAGAGGAGTTTCGGCTCGCTGCATATTTAGAGTGCCGCCATGCCGCACCGACATTACACCTTTACAGACATCCATGTTTTCTCAGGAATTCGAACCCAGGCTCTTCGATACCGTAGTAGGCTTCCCTATCCACGATCGCGCGTACCTCAATGGCATACTTCATATAAACCTTAACTATCATGATAAAGTATATCTATAGATGTATATATGAATATGTGCGAGGGTATGCGTACTTTTATTTGCTTCGGAAAATATATGTATATAAGTGTGTATATATCTGTATCTGAGTTGATATTTATATGTATACATATATTTTTATTGCACTCTTCCTCAAGTGCCTTGTATGCATATGTATATATATATATTGCATTTAATAAATGTCGTCTGCTCTGCCGGGGTGACCCAGGGCTGCGACCTGTTAGCTAGTGGTTGAATCCCGCTGGGTTGGTAACCAATTCTGCATGGAT
Organism: Stegodyphus dumicola; assembly: GCF_044657685.1. Taxonomy (NCBI): domain Eukaryota; kingdom Metazoa; phylum Arthropoda; class Arachnida; order Araneae; family Eresidae; genus Stegodyphus; species Stegodyphus dumicola. The sequence continues at coordinate 187,930,725 of NC_140769.1, read as the reverse complement.
ATATCAAGTATACCTGGGTCGGAAGCAAACTCAGCGGTTTACCTCTCCTATCCACTATACCATCTGGGCGTCTTTTGTTATTTAACAGATAATTGAATGTTTGCGATCGGTAGAAGGCAAAGAATTATATTTTGAATTGGATTTAAGCTTTATGAATCATGAATTTATAGATACAAGGCATTTAATAGGTTTTAGAAGTGCTGGAAAAAGATATAAAGCTGACAAAAGCTTGGGGATCTTCGTGACACTGTCCTGTGCCACTTGTGGGTGATGATGGGGTAAAAGAAATTGCATTGTCCTCGAAATCCCATGCAACATTAAGAGTGGTTAAGAGTCTCCACACCATGAGAGAACCATCGCAAGCTTACGCGAAGCCTTTATGAACAATGTGTATCCATATCTTTATGCAATATCTCTTGCAATAAAATATGCTTATTTTTAACGGATCATTTCATAATTTAATTCATCAGATCATTCCACTTAGTATCAGCCATCCGTGATATACTGAATAAAATTTCTGATATGTCTGAGGCGTTTTGCCTGATGCCATGACAACAGCAGTAATAGTTTCTCATTGCACCAAAATTCACGAAATCACAAAAGCTTTCCGTATTGTTTCTATAGAGGTTATTTGATTACTTGCTGGCATTCCGCCGCTCTCAATATTTTATAACTTTTATTATGAAAAATTTTTACTCAGCTATAATTTAAAAAATATTTTAACATGTGAAAATGGGGATGTTTTAAATGGTAACGCCTTGACAGGAAAAGATTTTATTAATATACATCCAAAAGATTTTAAGGCTATACCGTACGATAAAGTTTATATGAATACTGGCATGATTGATATATACACTGATGGCTCCGCATATGAAGGTGGAACTGGTTGTGCTTTTGTTATTTTTTATTACGGAGTCGAAATCTATAATAGAGAAATACGATTAGAAGGAAATAAATCAGTGTATCAAGCTGAAGCGGTTGCAGTTAGAGAGGCACTGCGGTGGAGTTATACAAATTTGAAACAGTACTTTACAATATATATTTAATCTGATGTTCTCTCGGCCCTACAAGGATTCGCGAATCCGGAACCAAGCGATAGACTTCTTTTGGATATAAAAAACATTTATAACAAAATAAGAGCGAAAAATGGTACATATTTTTCATTGGGTTAAGGCACATATTGGTGTTACCGGGAGTGAGAGGGCGGATATGCTAGCTAAAGAGGCAGCCCTGGGAGAGGGTGATATTTCTGACGATATTAATGATTCCAGAATTATCTTGAGAAAAATGAAAGCAATAATAATTGAGAAATGGGCTTGAAAATTTTGACTATAAAAAGAAAAATGGATCTTTTTAATAATATAGATACTATTCAAGTTATCGCGGATCATGATAGATTCCTGGCCTATTTAAAACGTTTTAATCTCCAGGGCAATGATCAATGCTTGGCTTGTTGGAAGTACGGAAATGGAATGAATTTTATGGAAGAATGTAAATTGACCGAGAGTGCGAGGACGAGATTTGGAAAAATAAATGAACAGAATATAATTGAAGAAAGAAAATTCTTGAATATTTATGCAACAGAAAGTATGAAGATTGTGAATGAAAACAAGACTATCATAGGAATAGGACATTAAATATTTTAGTTTTTCTTTTGTTTACGAATTTATGTATTGGGTGAGTGACTTACGTGTCGTCTTACTATTTTTTGTTTTCGAACTGATTATACTTATGATTTTTCTTATTTTGTATTGTGTGAGTATATTTTTAAAGATACACAATCTGTGTTAATCTATTTAATCTGTGTTTTAATTTTTTGTTTCTATCTTTTAACTATATTTTTGTTTGTCTGCGTCGGGTGTGCTGCGTTAACCAAGAGGCCGATTATTATAGGCTAGGAAGGTTGCAGCATACCCATAAACTAAACTAAACATTCATGCAGATTCTTCATTATTTAATTTCTTTAAGTATAATAAAGGGCGCTAATATTTGGTGACAACAATTTAAAAAATGATTCGCCATTTATAGTGAAATGCCCCAAAATGCCGTTCCGAGAGTAATAGCCCTTCTAGGCTACCGCCCGCTTGGGCTAATGAATAACTCTTAGATTAAAAATGTTTTATCAAAAATATCAAAATAAGTCAAGACCTGTAAAAACAGAATCACCTAAGCTTTGCGATGGCTTACTAGTGCCTAAGTAGGGAGACGTCCGCCTTCAGCGGCGCAATTTCGGGGACTGTATTTTTCATATGAAACATAATTTTATAGGAGTTAATCATCGAAGCAGAAATAAGTATTGGAATTTTTTGAATTATGGTAAAACTCCCTCCTGCTATCAGCCGAAGGGAAAGGATACCTTTATGGGAACTAAAGCTCTCCAGGAAGAGTTTAGGAACTGAAAACTGGCTCATATTCATGTTACGAAAGGGACTGCAGCTCGAATTCACATTACACACAAAAATAAAAATCACAAAAATCACAGGGTACATCACAAAAATGGTCATGCAGCCCGTTCTCTGGGATTTGAGCCCAGATCGAACTACCGACATTCAGCGGTCTTAACCACTCGATTTTTGGCAAAGTGAAGAATTACAAAATGCTGAATTTTCATACGAAATTAAACTGAAAATTACATTTACGCTGAACGCTGGAATCACAACGAGATTTCAAATCCATATCTTGCCATGTCTTTCCTACTCCATCGAAACTTTTGAATGAAAAATACGAACGTCAAATAAATTGTCATAAATATGTCCTCACTGTGTGAGAGAAATATTTTAAAGTTTTATTTCTGTTACTGTTTGAGAAGAAGAAAGAGAGCGTTAGAATTACAGTACTTTTGAATTTCTGCAGTTTATCCTAAAATATAATCTCCATATCGCAGGTTTAATTTGTAATATTATTAGGTATTTTCCTCGAAACTGCTGTAAGTGTTACTTATGTCCAGAGGGAAATTTATTAATTATACTATATCGGTAAAGAAACGTCTAAAACATAAAATGGGAATTTTAAATTAAAGAAATCTTATTGTGCTCCGTTCAAACCAGCAACTCGAGTAATGAAACAAACTTTTAAAATGACAATCGATGATTTTACTAAATAAAAAGAAATAAAATGCCACTTTAGATTGTTGGACTTAATGTTTTATTACAAATTAGACAAAGATATTTTAATTATATCTGTAAATTTCGTTCTGGAAGGTTCACATGAAAAGTCTTTTCATGTGCAGTGGAGACAAAAACTCTGACTGCTCCGGTGTCGGTGGACGAAACCGATGATACCTCATAATTCGATTCCTGAGGTTTTGGATTACTCTGAGGAAGGCTTATGGCCATATGGCTTCTGCCTGATCCCAAAGTTAATCCATATTGGCTGAGGGACGAATTTCACAAGTGAGTTGTCGACTCACGAAATCCCAGAAATGTTCAATATGTGATATTCTTTGTGAATGGAGGGGCCAAGGAAGAAAATCTGATACGCTGAGGTGTCTTGAATTTTTCTTGCTACATGTGGAGCATTGTTGATGCGCACCTCCAGGAATGTGTTACATGCGTTAAACGAAGAACAGAGAGCCACACGTTCCGTCATTATCAAGCAAATGAGGCCTGTCATCCCTTACTGACGTAACAATTTGTGGTCCACTGCCAGATATGCAACATACCCTGGGATCTTGAGCCCAGTAGACTTTTACTACTTTTAATGCTACTACAGTCCTCTATGTGTATAATTAACTCGATGTTTAGCCAGTCCACGCATGGACTATCATTCTGAAATTCTAACTATTTACATAAGATATCCTGGTGTGCATTCCTTGTAAATTTTAATTTAACCGCATGATTTCTTCATCGTGCTTGAATTTTCACGAACATGCATTTTCTAATTACTAGAGATGAACATTGTGATTTTTTTTTCATCATTGAGGAAATGCTTATAATTGCATATTTTATTTATTTATTTCGTTTACAATGCATGAAAATAATCATAAAGATTTTTAATTATATACTAATGATAGTATTAACTATGAAATACAAATTTTAATAGTTAGTTTAATAGCTTTCATTAACTAACGAGTATGCTTTTCACTCGGAAAGTTGGCCACGAATAAGGCCGGAAGCGGTGAATTCTTTGTTATGGAAGTACCTAACAGGTGGGCCTCTCTTTCCTCCTATGAAGGGATGAACAAATTACATTTATGCCTTCTCAGGGATTCGAACCCGGGTCCTTCGGTAGGGAAGTCAGAGTCACTAACCAATTTTATGTCTGGACGGCAACATATTTGGGTTTTTATTTTCAGTAACGAGCGTTTAACTAAATGGAATTTTTACTTTATGGAACTTTATAAATTGTTAGACTTTTGTTTTTACAAAACCCTGCCATGTATAGTATTGAAAGCATTTTCATAAAACTCTGTGTCGCAGTTTTAAAAACTGTGACTGGAAATAATATCTGGAATTATTATTTAAGAAAAATAAAGGTCTGTATTTAAAGTAACGTCTTATACTTCTCTAATCTATATTTCCATCTTACGGAGAAGATTCTATAAAATTAAACTGAACAATATGCAGATGCTTGTTTATATTAAGTAACGATGTTTTCAGTAGGATAAGGTTGATTGTTCTTTAATATTGCTAACTGCAATACTGCTGGTGTTTCTGTTTCTTTTTTTTTTTTTTTAAAGCTAGGTCGTCTCTACTTAATTTAGCATTTAGGTTATGTAACGAAACATCCTTTCGAGCTTTTAAGCGGCATCTCTTAAACTTTTCTGCAATGACCTTGCATTTTGAAGGTGAATTGAGCACTGTTTGGTTTACTCCTGTTGAAATTCAGTATTTACTTCTCGAATAACCTTGAAATCCTCTTGTGGAAGTATTTTCATTGAAAAATTTGAGTAATAAATGATAAGAATCTGTTTGTTGAAATTTCGATTGTAAAGTGCAGGGTATTCGAAAAATGCTGATAGACGCTTTAGCGCATTTTTTGGGCCAAAAGGCTTATTAGAGATTATTTTCAGGGAATGTCTTATTTGTTTGTGCGCAATAATTAATATCGTATTTATTCGCATATATTTCGCCTGAGCACTTTAATACAAAGATCTGAAAATATTTTAAGTATTCAGGTAATTTTCTTCTTCTTCTTCATTCAAAAAGCAAGCTTCCCTAAGTTTTAAAACGAATTCGGCCACGTTTAAATGCCTTCACCTGATTAACTGATTTATTTATAGATTGTGGGTGCATGGGCTTTTATGGATGAAGAAATAATAGTGAAGAATTTCAAGAAAACGGGAACATTTAATGCTTATCATGGCTCTGAAAATCATGGCTCGTTTAAAGACAGATTGAATGGTATCGATGGCGACTACTTGCAAGTGAAGTAGACGACGCATACAGCAATTCCAGCAGCATTAGAGGATTTAAGACCTAGAGTGTAGCAGTGGATAAGAGAATAAGAGTAGACGAGATTCACAATACAGGAGACAGAAGTAAAGATATCCTATTAGATATTGATAATATTAATATTACTATGGAATCTTATTAGAATGTAGATTTCTCTTAAATAAGTGGCACAGGTATAGTTAGTTTTATTAGTTAATACTTTTCATTATGTTCTTACTATAACCGCGTGCTTTAGAAATTAAATTATTCCCATAGTTTTTCCCTCTCGATTTTCGTATAATTAAATAAATTAAAAAAGGGAAGATACGCTAGTAAATGCGGTATTCATCCATTTACATTGATGAAGATTTATTTGTATATTTAAGAAACTACATTTATTCTTGTATAAAAGTTTATATTTATCATATACAATCATACAATCTTCTTTTGGAACATCGTCGTAAAGCTCCAAACCCCTAATTTCTGCCTAAATTTTTTTCGACTCTTTCCTGTCGAACTAATATTTGCCATAATCAGTGATGTCTAGCAATATAGCTCTGTTTAAATGACCACTTCTAACACCTATAGCTGATTGTACTGCACTGAAAATACAGCTGTCAGATATTTTATCCCACGATTTCTTCATACGGGCCACGATCTCTTGCGAGTATCCAATTCTGATCGCTGTTTTCGGAGATCTAATTTAGTTAGCAAAAAATTTTAAGTTTCTACCCTGGGTGTTCTCTACAATTCCTTTCTTGAATTTAATAAAATAGGTCATTTTTGCACTCATTTTGTAAAAGCATTAAAATAATATTCCTTTCAAGTCACTTATTTAATCAAGTATTAACTGAAGCCTGAACGAGACAGAAGTGACAACCAAAACTTAAGAATGATGGACTATACAAAACGACGAAAATTTTGAGGCACAAAACTCAGGAATATATTAAGTACCTCCGTTAGAACACATGGCATGCTAAATTGTGAAAATTCTAGTAATCACAACGATTTCCGTTCAGTATCACGTACGTATGCGTGTGAAGTCTGTTCTCCGATTTAAATTCGGAAATAAGTCTGTCTGACGATTTTAACTAGTGCTTATTTTTGGCTATTTTTGACCCATTAGAATATGTACTTTTAATTAAAGAATTTTTCAAAATAAAATAGAGTACTTCATGTAAACAGTTTCAATGTTATTAGAAAAGTAATTTCATAAATGCAAATTTTAAGAGCATTTTATGTAAACATTTTCAATATTATCAGTAGGAAGATTCAGTAAATATAAAAATTTAATCGTGTGCTATGGTTCCCGTAGAGCAAACATTTTAACTGATAAACTTATTATTTTGTGTCTTCATTAGCTAAAAACAAAAACTTTTACATTCAAAATTGCAAATACATTATTAATAAGCAGTATATAAGTTTAATAATAGAGGCTAAACAATTAATCACTGAGGAACTAATCACAATTAATCACTGAGGAACTAATCACAATTAATCACCAGAATAAAACAATTAATCACTGAAAACATTAATTTTTCTAATTATATTATTCTCAAAGTACCTCTAATTTCACCATAATACGCATTAAAACATGACCTAAGTCAGTAATTTTCTTCTGAGATATATTCAAAAGACTTTGCCTGTAAGAACTTTTTTTTTTTTTTTTTTTTTTTGGTCTAAAGAGGCCATTTGCCCAGAAGTACTATTAATTTCGTTTTGTCATTTTGTGTTGATTTACTATAAGCGTTGTTTCACTTTTCAAATTGTTGCCACCAAATATTATCACCCTGTATTATATTTAAAGAAATTAAAAAATGAAGAATCTGCATAAATGTATGTATGTTTCTCGCATTGTGATAAAACAATGGTACCTAGAACCGTCCGATTTTGAATAACGTAATCCTCTTACAAATATGGGCATCTGGAAGCCCGAATTTGAAATTTGGAATTTGTTTTATTATCGATTTCCTATTTTGCAAAATTTTAACGACTTTTTAGTTAACAAATTCAAGGATTTTTAAAGCGAGAAATGGCAACGTTGTACAGAAAAAGCATTTTTATCTCCAGCGCCCGAGACTGTGTATCGGAAATTCTAAAGGCATGCTCATTTTAATTGCTCTTAAACTGAATTTTATGGTTTAAAGTGCGAAGAACATGATATTTAATAAATAAAGGTAACACACAAAATGTTAAAAAAACGCCTCATTGGACGTAATTTAAAATCTGAAACCTTTCAGATTTTTTTTTCCTTTAAATTTTGTTCAAATGCATTGAATATTTTACTACTTGGAGTTTTATTTCACAAGAACATATAAAAATTAGTTTTTATTTTTACACAGCGCTACCACTCATACCGTTGGAAATGTTTGAATAAAACTGAGTATCTTATTTTTAGAAACCTGCTGGTATAAAGTGACTTAAGTAACGGAAACTTCTTATTGGAAGCACATATCAAGAAACAATGCTTAAAAGGAAGTAAGACCTACAACCACTTTTCTTTACTACCAACTGTATTTAATTATTTTAAGTAGCCATTTTAGTTCCAATTATTTTATTTATTACTTTTTTCTGCTAGAAGCAGTTTATATTTTGTTTTGTAGTTTTCTAAGACATGAGTTTTAAGCGTTGGAGTTATTTCTAATAAGGTTTTTTTATTTTATTTTTTTTTTCTTCCAGATTTGCTGCTAAAGCGGGAGGATTGCTCCAAGAGCTATTATTTAACTCTGTAGCTTAGTTCTCTCATGGACGTCGTATAGCTGCGAAACAATTACATAGACATTGTTTATTTCGTATATTTATCATTTTAACTCTCAAAACAAAGAATGCTCTATCTTCATATTCCACAAAATGAAAAGAAAATCTGCATTTAATTAATATTTTCTCCAACAGCTAGACAGTTTTTTGGTTAAGTTTTCATCGGGAATAGGAGAACTCATCTGTCATTTAGCTCGTCATCAGTGTAAACGTCGTCCAGAATGGCCACAGGGGTACTATTTGAAAAAGGAGAAACGCCGCCCTCTTTTGAACATCCAGGGGAGATGGATACGTAGGTCTTTTTCTCTTCCACCGACATCGAAAGAACTTTCGACTCGACATTATTTTAAGGGCCCTCATTCCGCGAAGACATTGTACAAATATAAATATTCATCTATCTCTGTGATTCTAATCCAAGACTATGGCTATGGGAGATGGATGCGTAGTTTTTTTTTTTTCCTTTTTCTCTTCCACTGACCTCTTGAGAGAACTTCCGACTCGACACTATTTTAAGGGCCCTCATTTCGCGAAGACATTGTACAAATATAAATACTCATCTTCTTCTGTGATTCTAATCCAAGGCTATGGCAACCGGCTTTCCTATCATCATGCTAACAGTTCGATCAGTCAGTTTACGAATTCCTTGTTTAATATCTCTCAGTTTAACATATCTTGATTTATCTTGATTTAATGTGACTTTAAGGAAAGATGTGTAAAATTTTCTTGGAATTTCGGAAGACAAGTTGTTTGTAATTTGATAGGCAAAACTGTAAGTTTATAAACAAGCTTCCAATACCATTACGAATTGAAACATTCGCAAACAGTTTCGTAGTTATTAAATCTGGAGAATCATAATAAAACAACAGTTTTGAGAAACACATTTTCCTTTTGCCTTAGTTGTAATTTTTACATTTATTTATTCAATATGCTGTATATATACATGTATAATACATTCCGAGACTTATCGCGGATGCGTCAAACTGCATATATTAGCAAACGCTATACAAAGCAGGATATTCGTATAACATTCATTATCATACTTAAATTTAATTGATAAATTCTGCAAGTAAGGCACTAGCAACATTAAACAAAATAATCATAAAATATTCTGTATGCAACAATACATGATATGCTAGTAAATAAAGCAATGCAAAATTCCTTTAATTTATACTAGAATATATTGTGTCTCATATCGATGACGTTAAGGGATTGCGGCATTTTAATTTAATCCGCAAAAATACGAGTATATAAATAATTGCAGTTCTTATGCTTTGCAGAATCACATTTTGTTCCAATGAATCATAAAAATAAAAATTATTCTATCTTTCTAGCACTTATTGTACACTAGAAGCTTCCAAGCAATCGTAGCGCACGTTTGGGATCTTCTAGGGAGAGTTAGGTGAATACTTGAAGCAAAAGTAGAAGGAAAAAAAAGAAGTAAGAGTCTGGAAGTCAAAATACTGTTTGATCCGAGATTACCTGTCAACATATTTATGACTATCTAGTCGGCACGCGAACTCAGATTTTGCTCGTTTTTACTGGAGAACTTCATATAAGACTCAATTTTGAGAACCTGCAAAAAGTCCCAAACGTTGTACCAAAGAGTGAAAGTAGTACAATGTTGGGGTTGTATGAAATGCTACATTTCAGTTATATTACCTATTACCATCACTTTGATCCCATCTCGAAGCGTACAACTTACAAAACTTAAAGCACTTTTTCCATTTTCGGCTGCTCCGAACCGCAGATAAAGAATCAGCAGATATGGAGTGTAGATAGAACTGCAACTACTGAATCAGCGGAATTGGACTATGTGGTGCCTTTCTATAAAATGCACTTTATTTGAATCTTTTAGCCTACCGACGAGTCGCCGAGCGGAAAAATTGCTGAACACTAGTTATACTATCCGGGTTCGAATCCCGGCAAGCAGGTGGATATGGAAGATTCCTTCGTTTTCACCCTGTGTAGCGTGAAAAGGAACCAGTTTCCTTTCAAAAGTCCTTCACGAAGTTGGCCCTCCAATCAGGCATATAGCCCTCGAGTGCTCCTCGCGCAAGTAGCTTAAATTTTTTACAGCAAAAATTTTCAAAATTCAAGATGTTACTTTTAAAAACAATAAAACGAAAAACATATTTCAGTTCTTTTTAATAAAAATAGGAATTGAATAAAGGAAGTTAACTATTTAGAAAGTAATTTGCAATAAAATTTTCGAAACTTCCACAGTGCACGACGTACGGGCGGCCCTCCATTTTCACAGAATTCTCCGCCCCACACATTTTAAAAAATTCAATTTTTTAAAAATTTTTATCGATATTGGAAAAACTGTGATTTAAAACTGAAACCAATGGTAGTTTATCGAGTAAAAATTGCTAGGTCACTGAAAGAGGAAGACAGAGGATTTTTTTCCAGACATTTGGAGATAAAATGAAAAATGAGGAGTGATTTTATAAATTCTGGAGAAACTTTGAAAATTATCGCATATGAAATAGTTATCTTAATCACTAAACTCAACTGGACGTCAGCAACGAAGATCTTAAAGAGCTGATTGAAACTCACTCGGTACCTCCACCAGATAAACATTTAATTGAGCAACAAAAGTTGAATGAAATATATAGTGAAAGTGAGGTAAAAGGAGATGAAAATGTCACCAAGAGTGACAATCAAAATTATGAATGAAATCTTCATGCATCTTGATAAATTTTCCACGATCATGGAAGAGTGTGATCCCGATGGAGAACGTACAGCAATTGTGATAAACACAGCATGTTGCAGAGCTCTTTAACCAAGGGGGGGGGGAGTAATATTCGACTAACTCTAGACAAGTTTATAAAGAAAGCACCTGAAAGCGCTTAAACACACCTCGTAAACTCAATGTGTATATTCATAAATAAAAAAAAACATTATTGATAAATAAATATTTTAAATACAATTTTAAATGCTTTATTCTTCGCTCCAAAAGGGCGTTAGCCCAAATGGGCTATTTGTGTCGAAACGGGCTTTTGCGCTGAATCACTATAAAACACTGTATCACTTCTAATATTATTGCGGGCCCACCAGTGGCCGAGCGGTAAAGTCGCTGAACACTGGTAGTTCGATTCGAGGTTCGAATCCCGCGAACGGGCTGTCTGCATGGGCGCTTTCCGTGGTTTTCCCCATGTGTAACGTGTATACGAGCCAGTCTTCCTTCGAAAGTCCTCCATGAAGGCTTCCCCCCTTAGAGAGATAGCCCTCGAGGCTTTGCCATAATCACACACACACACAGTATCAAATATTATTGCCCTGTATTACATTTAAAGACATTGAATAATAATATTCATAAATGCATGTGTGTTTCTCGCATTGGGAAAAAACTGACGGCACCTACAGCCATTAAATTTTGAATTAAGTAGTCCTCTACCCCAACATGCACACATAGAAAGCCCGAATTTCTTTTATTATCTGTTCATATTTTGTTAAACTTTAAGGAATTTTTATTAACAAACTCAACGATTTCAAAGTCAGCACTAGCAACACTGTACGGAATAAAATATTTCCATCTCCAGCCTGCGAGACTGTCTGTCGAAAATTATGAGAATATACGGTTTTTAAATATTTTGTGATTTGACTGTCGAATTGAATTTTATGCGGCGTGAGCTCCAAGGGCGTGATGTTTAATAAATAAGGTTAACATACAAAATGTTAATACTAAAAAGACAAAGGAAAAGTTTTGTAAGCTATGTTAAGTGAGAAAATTGAACATTGACACAATGAACTGAGAAAAGAGGAAAAAGAACAGAAAAATGTCTGGCAACATTTAATACTGCATTAGGAATTCTAAACATATGTTGCTTTTAAAATTTCCGTGACTCTGCTGTTGAATTGCATGTAGCGTAATTGGGAAGTAAATGATGCTTCATAATAAAACTATAAAGACAAAAAAAAAAAAAAAAAAAAAAAAAAAAAAAAAAAACTGAAAGCTTTTAGATTTTATATTACACCCAAAGGGGCTTTTTGTTACCGTTTTGGATGTTACCTTTATTTATTAAATATCATGTTCCTAGCAATTAAACCATAAAATTCAGTTCAACAGCAATATCGCAAAATATTTAAAACAGCCCATCTTTAGAATTTCCGATACAGTCTCGCGCGCTAAAGATATATATATATATTTTTTTTTAATCCGTACAGTGTTGCCATTGCTTGCTTTGAAATCGTTGAATTTCTTAATCAAAAATTCATTAAATTTTTACAAAATACGAAATAGGTAACAAAACAAATTCCAAATGTGGGCTTCCAGATGCCCATATTCGATGGAGGATTACGTCATTCAAAACTTGATGGCTCTAGGTACCGTTGTTTTAAATTATGCAGATTCTTCATTATTTAATTTCTTTAAATATAACACAGGGCAATAATTTGAATAATTAATATAACACATAATTTGAAAAGTGAACTGACATTTAACGTTTCAACGCAAATGCCAAAACGAAATTAATAGCTTTTCTGGGTTAACACCCTTTCGGCTAAAAGGTTAACAGGTGTGAAAGCAGACTAGTAGACTGGAAGACAAAAACAGACTGGTAGACTGCGAGCTCAGCGAGAACGTAAAAAACCTTTAAACCCGTTTGGGCGACGTTTAAATCCGAAACCTTTCAGATTTGTATATTTTTCTTCTCGCTTTTTTTTAATCACGTTACTTTCGAACATTCAATATTCACACACATTTTCAGGAACCAGCTATGTGCGAAAGTCCAAGGCCACCAGTATATGCAATTAGAAATAAATAGCTGACAGCTACCATACCATGAAGACCATTCGAGGTTTTCGGTTAGGAACATATTTGTTTGAAACATATTTGTTTTATATCATTAGGTTAGGAACATATTTGTTTAGAAAATAAACTGAATTTTTAGAAATTGAGCTATTAGTTTATTAAATAAATTTAATTTTTAGAAACTGTGCTACTACTGTATTATTGCAATATTTCTTATAAGATTATGCTACCGAAAGAAAAAGCAAATAAAAGAAAAGACTTTAATTTTCTTGCACTTTGCGCTAAATATTAGGGAACAAACACTAAATAATTTCTGAGCAAGATTAAGATTAAAGTGTTGTTTTTAAAAAACAACTCTTATTTTCTTATTTTATAATATATTGGTTTAAAGCAATATTATGATTGCGTGTTTGCTGAATAGGTAGAAAAAGTCAAGGATTAATAATTATTTAATAAATTTATGCTATATACAAAATATTTTTATTAGACCGAAAATATTCAAAGGAATAAAGTATTTTATAGTTGCATTTATTAAAAATCCTCAAACTATCTTAGAATCTTTTTAGCATACTTTTTATGTACCTTCAGTATTATACTGCTAATGAGCAAGCATTGAAGAAGGAAAACTTATTTCTCTTTTGTCAAATTTAGAAAACTAGTGAGAGAATAAAATTGCTCTGCTGCTGTTATATATAGATATACATATATATAGAGAGAAAGAGAGCAAACGAGAATATTAAATTTACAAGAAATGTGTGAATAAAAACCTTGTTAATTTTCTCTCTTCAATGCTATTTTTCATTGAAGGTAATAAGTTTCGTTGTAGATTTAATTATAAAACAGTTTCCTTTTCAAGATAATTCTTGCAGACTGTCACAACAATAGAAAAGGGGAAAATGTAAGGCTAGAAAATTTTTTTAATAAAATTCAACGTCTTATAAAATAAAACTTAGTTTCTTCTTCCTTATTTTTATAAATAAAACTAAGCGTCCCTACTTTTCCTTCTTATTAAAACTGAATTTTCTCTCTATAGATTTTATTATTACAAATCTAGTGTTCCGCACCTTATCAAATTGCCACTTAAATTCCACTACGTGAGTTCATGCAAAAAGAATTAATGTTGCAATCAAAAATTAAATTGATAAATGAGAAAGTAATAACAATTCATTAGTGATCAATAAATTATGTTTTCAGTTGGAGCAATCTCAGACAAAGTCGAAAAGTTAATTGATTTTTTGCATGCTTCTTAGTTTGCTGATTATTATGCTTTTAGCTTTTATTTCAAGACATCATTTTCAAAAACGTAACAACTTTCGGGAAACTTTTCCTTATTTTAAAATTTAGTTTTTGCTCGAAAACAGCAATTTCGTGTAGGAGTTTTTGCTAAAATACATATAAAAATAAATCAATATTCTAAAACGATGATTAAAATTTTTTATTTACTTATTTATAACTAAATATTAGGAATAAAATTCAAAGGGCAGTCGTTTAGCGCAGCGATAATTTTAGGAATTTAGCTTTACAATGTGAACTGTTATGCAAGATGAAAACACCAAATTATAAGAAAAGTACTTACCAAGGGGAGAGAGAAGAGGTTCTTCAGGGACTGGCGACATCAGGGGCTCCTCGGAGCAACAACTTTCGTTGCAGCTGTCGTCACTGAACGGCATCTGGGAACGAGAGATCAGGGAATCGATGGAAAAGTCCTTGGCCCTGGCAGAGAGCGGTGGCACGTGCCCCCTGACCAGCTGTTTCACCAAGTCTCCAGTATCCACCATGAACTGGGCCCTTGAAGTTGGGGCCACCATCTAAGTTTCTCTAGCTGCTGTCCATTACGTCTTGCCCATGAGCAAATGGTTAACAGAGATCATAGATGACATTTGCTTATAATGATTGTAATTCATTTCAGTGTTCTTTTATAAAAAGCGGTTCGCTGTTTTCTGAAAAATCAGATATTTCGAATATTACATTTAGTCTTCTCCCGATAATCTATTAAAATTAAAACCTCAGAATATATGAAATCGTCCTTTCTTATTTAATTTTTGACTGTTCATCGATGAATCTGTTTCCAAGTTAAATAATTCTTGTTTCTACATCGAAATCAAAGTTTTAACAGCTGATTCCGAGTTCCATGGGGTCTAGTCTTTAAACTTAGCAGTTCATTATCATTGAAATGCTGATATATTGATAATTGTTCTTCAGAGTTCAACTAAAGGTATATTTTATAGTGAAAAATTAAATTGATTGGACAAGTCACCTTCCTATTTCTGGATGCTTTTGTAAAATCTGGGTACTATTTCTAGATTCAGAGATTAAAATTTCAACTCTCAGTATCAATATATGTATATTAAGAATTTGCCATTCAACATACATCTCAACGTGTAGAATTCATTTACGTGGCATAATTACGTGTTAATTTCTTAAATGTTACATACATATTCCATTTACGGAAAGTAGGAAGTGTAAATTCTTGCAAGGTGGTTTTTAAGAAGGAAGAACATTATCTATTATTATGCTTCTTTAATAAATATACATCAAAAGGTCAGGTATTATGTCATTTTTTTTAAACTGAAATAAATTTGTTATGCTCTTTTATCGCACAAGTTATTGATCAAGTTTGTTGCTTTCCTAGCGTTTAGTATCCATGACTTCATTTCTATGTAAGAAGTGATTTTATTTCAGTTGCAGCTAATTGCTAGTATTCATAATTGATAACTGATATTAGAGGTCAATATTTTCTCAATCGTGAATCTTCAGCTTGTGAGATTTTATAATGACTACTTATCTTTTATTGCATTAATGAAATAATTTTATATATGATTAATAATTTTGATATATAGATGCACAAATATGCGTTAATAGTCAGCATTTACCTGAGAAATATTTTTTTTTCTGTTTATAGTGTGGGGAATATTTTGACAAGGTAACTTTTTCGGTGACTGAAGTTCACGTCAAAAGTTGTAACTAATTCGTGAACATTTATAAAAGTGATAGAACATTCAATGAGCACAAAATTGTCTATTACTGTTTCCTTTCAAATTAAATTCAAGCTATTGAAAAGAAAACTGAATTTCTTGCGTTAAAAACTATTCCAAGTATTTTCCAGAAAATAATTCATTAATAATTTACTAACCCTTTTACTACTTATAAACCTATTGGCATGTGATATAATACTCTTTTATTTAACGTTTCTACTCTGATGATACTTTACATTTTCTACAATTAATATACTTCAAAAAATTTTCCACACATTGCTTAATAAATCAACAACATTATAGCTGGGAAAAATTCTTTTATGATTGAAAAGTAAAAATACTAATTAAAATAAATTGTGTTTCCTAATAAATAAACAAACGAATATCTAAACTATTTTGGCTATTAATAACGTTTTACCGCCAGTTTTATAATTATCTATATTACATAATAATAGAAGATAGTTTCCTTACTTACGTTTCTGATATTTTTATAAATTGATAATTCCATTCTAAAAATTAAAATCTACAGTCTTATCTTTGGTACGAAAATAACACAAAATTCAGAGAGAATTGTTTTAGTTACCACAAATACGTCAATTTTTGTCTTGAATGAGTATTTTTCATTTGACAGAACAAAATCGAAATCTCGTTTTAAAACAAGTTTGTCAATCAGTATTGCCTCAGTCTTTATCTAATATTTTTGCAAAAAGAAATTAGAATTGCCTCTTTGGAAATATTGAATTGCATAACATGTAAACCAAAGTTCACTTACTTGTTTCTGCAATTACTAACTGCATACTAATGTGTTTCCATGACAGCAAGGAAGCAGAATTTTTACCATAAACTTACCTCCTGCAAAATCTCCGAACAAGCCATTTTCAGCTTTTTAAAAAGCAACTTCTACATAGTTTAACACGAACATCAACTGTTTTTACTAAGCAATATGCGGTGATAATGTTTTCAAAAGTTAACAAAACTTTACTAACTATATTTAATGCAAATATTTTTCTGCCTCCGTTTTTTTAAAAAACTACGCAATGACGGCATGTGATCATGTGGCTACAAATGTATTCACAGCTTTAAAAATAGAGGTGTCCATGTGTTCGCAGGTGGATACCTTCTCTGCGGTAGCCCTGGCATTCTGAAACGGAACAAAGTGGAGAATGCTAAAACTGCTTAGAACATGAGGGGGTGTCGCTTGCTCGTATCCCTCGCAGTCCTCTCCCCTTCTCTTCCAGTACCCGCGACTCGTCTTGTAGCGCCCCCTGTGACCCACCCCGTCCGAGTGGTGGTAAAATTGGAATTGTCGTTTCGGGAATGTATCTTCGTTTTTTCCTCAATGAACCATCAAGGCAAACATTTTGTCAGATTTGTATAGCAGTGGGGTTTGTCGGAATTGGCGATTTTGGCGATGCTCTTTTTTTCCTAATAGCGCCAAATAACTTCCTAAAATCATCATTCACTTTTATCGCAATATAAGACTCTGAACTTTATTTATATACATGTACAATGTATGTTTAATTTCATATCAAAGTATATTATAATTTTTTTAAAAATGGTCTATATTTTGTTAAATTTTATTTAGACATAATGGTCACGTAAAATTGTAAGTGCGTTACAAATAATTTTTTTCCATGGAATTGCAAATTTTGATGCTATTTGAATTTTCAGTGATAAAAATAATCACAAATAAAAGTCGCTTATGTAATAGAATTATCTTCTTACTCATTTATTTGATGTTAAATTTATTACAATATACAGAAACGCCCATTTGAAGAATTTTTCCCGGCTTAAAAATGTAAAGACAAAAGCAGCTTTGCTTAACCTACTTCATAAATTTATACGTCTCTAATCTGTATAAATCTTCTCCCAGTAAAAATTTCACGTATCTACAGAGAAGAGGTTTGCTTTATTTAATTAAGGCAAAGCACTCGAGGGCTATCTGCCCAGGGGAGGGATGCCTTCGTGGAGGACTTTGTAAGGGAAACTGGTTCGTATGCACGTTACTCATGGGAAAAACCACGAAAAGCCACCCGTTCGCCGAGATTCAAACCGCGGACCGAGTTACCAGTGTTCAGCGAATTTACCGCTCGGCCGCTGGTGAGCTTCGCTGAGAAGAGATCAAAAAAATTTTAAAGAATAACTAATTCTTAACTTTGAATTTGAACCATACTATATATATATATATATATTTTCCAAAACGAAAAAAGTTAAGAATTTTTTATTAATATCAAGGGAAGGAAAACTCAACATCTATTCGCTTATGATTTGAAAATGAATGAATTTTTTTCAACAGACAAACCACAGGCATCCTGTCTACGGTATTCCTTTAGCGAAATAAACTTTAAAAAATACGAAATATTATTAATTCGTCATTAATTACGAACGGATTAATTACATAGGACGGATGTATGGGACTTCCATGACATAAGCTGTGTGTTATGTAAATGCGAAAGACGAAATTCCAAACCAACCAAAAAAAGCAAATTTAAACTGGCACAGATTTTGAACAAAACTCTGAAAGTAATAGAATTTTATTAAAAGATTTGCGCGAATTCTACGTATGTATTTTTCTGTGGCAGATAGTGCTAGATCGCTATGTAATATTCTACGTTCATTTTTTTCTTTTATTCTGTTTCATTCATTATTATGCTATGTTCATTTTTGCAAAAGTAACTTCATATTTCTAGATGTGAGTACAAGTCTCTGTCGTACATGATTTTCGTTTAAAATGGTTTAATTCTATAATGATTATTCCTTCTGAAGCTTATCTCAGAAAAATATTGTTTCCAGGAAAGAATTCGAGAAATTCTTTATCTAGAAAAATTAAAGGATGAACACATTTTCCAGTTGACATGCGTATTATCGGGTTGGCAAGAAAGTAATTTCGTTCTTTTAGCGTGTAATAAAACTCAATTTTTTTCTATAAAAATGAATTTTGATCAGTCAAATATCTTTCATTCTGTTGGATAGCCTTTTCCCATCTTTCTGGTTACGTCATTATTCTGCCCTCTCCGAAATTCTGGTCTTTATCAGCAAAAAACTCAACTAAGTGCGATTTAAGGTCATCGTTATTACTTCTTAACGAGTCCAAAATGTCTTATGTGATTTTCAGTTGTTGTCTGTAGTACATTTAACATTTATACAATCTCTCGCGCAGTTATATGACGATTCGATTAAATTATTTTTTCGGGGAGGAGGGTAAGGATATAAGAGAGAACACTGGTCATCTTCAAATGAAAAATTTCCGGAACGAAATTTTTTAAACGAATTCTAAAATCTGCCGTCTCTTAAGCAATAAACGCCATAAACTTCACATGTATCTTTATCTGCCTTTGTAAAAATAAAGAACTAAAATATGTTGAAAATGTTTATTTTTGCACACCGTGTTAAAATTGGTCGTAAATTAACAATTGTAAACAAAAGTATACACTTAATTTATTTCTGTACCAACCTTAAACTGTTAGCTGCCAAATCTCAAAATTTTAATAAGTAAATGTAAATTGTAATATTCATTTGAGAATGTTTGTCATCTACAATGTATGTTCTGGTATTGACAAAATTGTTAAAACTTGTTAAACTTCTATTTTACGCTTAACTTACTAAATACTGTAATTAATTTATTTAGTTCTTATTTCTTTTCTATCTGTAAATGCACATTCATAGAAGTATAAGAAAGATATAAACAAATAACAATAAATATAAAATAATATAAGAAAAATGCGAACCTAAATGGAGTTTTGTGTTTGGAAATGGATAAAAGGATATAATCTGTTTAAAAGAAGAAGAAAGGAAGGCATAGTGCTTTAAATACTATACTTTCATATTAAAGTAAGTTAAGTTTTTTTTTTTTTTTTTTTTTAAATTTATTTATTTATGTAGAATAACGTTTCATTTTAAATAAAGTGTTAGAAATTAGGATTAGGTCATTTATATTAGCCCATTAATTAGCTGTTAAAGTTATAGAAATAATACGCCATATAATATAAAAAAAGAACATTTCTTTTAGATCAGTTTTTATGTCATGTTAACATTAAAATTTACGTGCATGTGCTTCGTTTTCAGAGAAACATTTCTTAGAATGAGAGCAAAATGCTCTTTGATGAATGCTAATGAATTCTAGATTTGGCAAGAGAAAGAGAAACTTTGCTGTAAAAATTTATTTATTGTCATAAAATTCAGCTTATTTTTTTAATTACCGCAGTGTTTAAGTAACCATAGTTTGCCTGTAAAAATTATTTCCATGTTTTATGTGGAGAGCAGTTTTCACTGTTTGTAGCTCAAAAGCAAGATAATTAAATTAATTTTGAGATTTAATATTTTTAACGAAAGACGAAAGCATTTAAAATAGCTTTAGAATATTTTAATCACTAAAATACTTTCCGAAAGTTTACTTTTGTTAGCTTTTAAAAGTTCAGTTCAGAATCTAATATTTTTTAGTTGCCAACTTTATGCATTGTTTGTAATGCGTTAACTTTCAAGTTGAACCTTTCGCAGGTTTTTAAAAAGTACATCGGTGAAGAAAGAATAGCAAAAATTATTTAAAAAACATTACATAACATCATGAACTTGCTGTATATTTGGTACGTTCGACATGTTTCATAGTTTGAGAGCATTTTCTTGACGCCAAGTAAGGCGATAAAACTCCAAATATAAGTTCGACATTCGTTCTCTCGCGGTCAAGCGCATGGGCGATGCATGACGCAATCTTCTCACAACTCTCCGATTGGCTAAGGATTCGTCACGAGCCAGGCGTTGCCCTTAGCTGTCCAGATCGCTGATTGGAGATGTACATTGGACCAATGGAGAAGGCAGTTTTCGAAGAGTGGTAAAGATTTAAGTATTGGAATCTTGCTTCGTGTAAATCAAAATGAAACCATCAACAATATTATCATCGCTGTATAATCCCTATATAAAAAATTCACTAAACTGCTATTGCTACACATAACCAACTTGAAGGCATCTTTGAAATTTGTCACTTGATGTTTACCGTGAAATTAACGCCTTGTAGATCGCATTATATAATAGCTACATGTGAAAGAATTTGCATATTAATTTTCAGACGAAATATTTTCTGCGATGCGCTATTTTAAGAACTTACAGTAAAAAATTAATAAATATATTGAAATATTCACGCTTATTTCTTCTAATGTCTCGCATCATTCAATGATCTCTAGCATTTAAATGATAAAAATTTTCTCATGAGTAAATTTATTTTAAACATATTTTTAATATATTTATTTAAAAACAAATCAGCTATTATCCACTACTCAGAATGAATAGCCTGATATTTTATCAGAATATTACTTAGCTATATTTATTTCGCGAAATATATCTAAGAATTTTTAGTTTGAAAATTATACATACAGAATTTAAAAATAAATGAAAGACATTATTTGTCATCTGTTGGCAACAATGTCTACATTGATTCCAATATCATAGAAACTTTAATGACTAATATATCTTCGGGTATTAAAAAGGTTTTTAATCTGATATAAAATTAAGGAAAAGAAAAATCTGAAAGCTTTCACATTTTATATTACACCCAAAGAAGATTTTTTTTAAACATTTTGTACGTTACCTTTATTTAATAAATAAATATTCGCACTTAAGGTAACCTTTTTTAATAAATAAATGTTTATCGAATAAAATTCAATTCAACAGAAATATCACAAAATATTTAAAAACAGCGTATCTTTAGAATTTCCGGCAGGCACTCTAGCGCGCTGGAGATAAAAATGTCCCCCTCCCGTACAGTGTGTTGCCACTCCTAGCTTTGAAATCGTTGAGTTTCGTAATCAAAATTCTTTAAAGTTTAAAAAATATGAAATAGATAATAAAACAAATAAGAATTCCAGATTCGGTCTTCCAGGTGCTCATATTCGTGTGAAAGTGTACGTTATTCAAAATTTCACGGCTCTATGTATCGTTGTTTTTTTTTTTCTAAAATGCGAGAAACAGGCATACTTTCATGCAGATTCTTCATTATTTAATTTCTTAAATATAATACAAGGTGATAATATTTGGTGGCAAAAATTTGAAATGTGATTCAGCCTTTTACAGTGATTCAACGAAAAATCCCGTTTCGAGACTAACAGCCTTTCTGAGCTAACAAAAAAAAAAAAAAAAAAAAAAAAAAAAAAAGCAATTTTTTTATACTAATGGTATTATTATTAGTTTATTTTTGTACAAAGTATTTAGAAAATTTTAGTACATTTTAGTGAAATTTGTGCCTTTTTTTTAATGTATGCATTTATTCTTTTGAATATGCAAGAACAAATTTTTCATAAACATCCAAACTAAAAAGATGTTAATTCTTTTCGAGGTAGGTAATATAATCCTTAGATGTATATTTTATTAATGGCGCAAATGTTCACAAAAGTTTTCATGTTGTTGTTCGAATTTGCTAAAATCTGCAAATGTTCGCAAAAATCTTTTAAATACAGATTATATCGATTAAGCATATTATAAATTATATCAGTTAAATATGTTGTTAAAAAATAAAATAAAAGCATAACGTATAAGCAGCACGAGTATTACTTAAATCGTAGTTTGTTAGGTAAATACAATGTGATTCGAAAGATAAATTGGCGATAAGTCTCGCCGAATGACAATATCTCGAGAATTAATTATATTCTAGGTCGTGCGAAAGTTAAATCTTTGGGAATGGCAACATGTTGTATGCCGCATTAGATGATAATGGTAACATAATGCAGCGATTCTAAAAATTAGAAAAGGTTCTATATAAATGGGTGCGAGAGCACTGTTTTGGAGGATTGAAATATTGCAAAGCACACTAACTGCCTAAAGCATACCTTCGTAGACGACTTTCTAAGAGGTTTGTTTTGGTTTGGTTTATTAATTATGGCAAAGCCCACTAGGGTTATCTGTGTAAGGGGAGGGATGCCTTCGTGAAGGACTTTCTAAGGGAAACTGGCTCGTATACACGTTACACATGGGGAAAACCACGAAAACGCCCATGCAGCCAGCCCGTTGGCGGGATTCGAACCGAACTACCAGTGTTCAGCGACTTTACCGCTCGGCCGATGATGGGCAACTTTCCAAGAGAAATTGGCTCTTATTCACTTTACACACGAAAACACCCATGCAGGCAAGCCCGTTTGCCGCATTTTAATCCGGATGGAACTGTTAGTGTTAGTGTTTTTGGGCCTTTGATGATAAGCTTACGATAATAAGCTAGATAATCTTTACTAATTTATCAAACTTCTCTTTTTATTTACAATAAAAATTCTCTTTTTTGTGTTATTAATTTAAACAATTTAATAAAAAATTTTAAACATTTTGAAATTTACTTTTAGTTTCTCAATTTTTTATATTTTAGGCAATAATAAACTAGTGTTCAAAACTTTTATTTATTTTTCTTTTACATTTCTAGGATTTTATGAATAATAATAATTATTATTATTATTTCAAATTACCAGTTTTATAAAAATGTGGCATGTATAGGTAATTTTCTAGTACTGTGCATATTTGTGGATAAATATTTAAATATTTTAGCTCGTACAGTCAAGAATTAAGAAAGGTAAATGTATCATTTTTTTAACTGGTATGTTTAAGAAATACTTCTCCCCCCCCCAAAAAAAAGGCGTTTGGCGTTTGAAAATAAAAATTTATTTAAAGTTATGCAAGCCTATAATAAAATTTTTGTTGAAGATTTTAGATGTTTTTTAACTTCTGACGTTGGCGCTGAAAAAGGCGCTGAAAATTATGCATCAAATAAAAATTTTTAACAAACTTGATTTTTTTATCACATAACTGTTTAGTTAATGATAAAATATTTGCAATGAATAAAACTGATGATATAAATAACAGATTAAGAATTTACTACTAATTTTATTATAAATTTCCAATTTTTAAAAACATTTTACCATTCTATTCACACTGTAAACCTTAAAACGCTTCTTTCGCGCATTGAAAATAAATAGCATCTCCTCATATGTAAGACATATAGTTATTAAGTATGGATTATTTGCGGAGATCATAAAGAAGTGTCACATGTTCCTTCAGCAGGATTCTTATGTTTAAGTTCTCATATTGTACGTATGAATGAACTACATCGTATGTAAGAGCGCATGAATCGCACGTAGCGCATTAATCTTGAGAATTTACCATCAGCAAAGCATTTTATCCCAAACCTTATTGACAGAAAATCTTTTACCACCACTCTACGTAAAACTGAGTCTCATGAAATACTTTGTGAAACCTTAATAGAAAATTATAATTACCTAACATATCCTTATGAAAGTCCCTATGCTATAGCGGAATCTAAACTGAAGGAAAGTTCTGTATTTATTCGCATAATAGTTGCACTTTTTTGCCAATTTTTCATTGTGAAAGTCTAGTTGCGACTATTATGCGAATAAATTTACTGCACAATATTGTACACTTTTGACGATTTTTTATCTTCAAAACGAGGCTGAGAATTATGCGAGTGAACACGTTATTTTCGACATATTAGACACTGAGAGAGCTATGGGGTACCCGCCAGTTTTAGACGAACAATTGTTTTAAACAATTTTTCTATTTGCTTTATCATTGCAAGATAAATGCGCAATTTTTCTTTGCCTTCTTCAAAAAACTAATAGATTATACGTTTTTTTAGAATTACAAATGAATACATACAATTTTTATAGAATTACATTACATGTTTTCTTCACTTTTTAAATGTACAGAAGATATATAACGTTAGTCTAAATGCGTATTTTCTAACATCCTATAAAATGTTTCGCTATTCCATCTGGGCCATGTCTATTGATAGTTTCTACTGATAAACGTCTTTTATTTAAAGCTCAAAGGGGCAATTTGCCCAGAAGAGCTATTAATTTCATTTTCGGATTTTGCGTTGTCCACTCTAAAACGGAGTTTTACTTTTGAAATTTTTGCCATCCAATACTAGTGCCCTGAATTATATTTAAATAAATTAAATAATGAAGAATTTGTATGAATGTATGTACGTTTCTCGCATTATGTAAAAACAACGGTACCTAGAGACTATAATAATTGGTGGCAGCGGTTCAGATGAGAAAAATCCATGCAGAAATTACAGACCGTCAGGCTCTCTAAATTCATCTCAAGATTATGGGACAGTCATTGTCCGGATATCAACAGTGTTTTGCAGATATTACAGACCGTCAGGTTCTGAAGTGCAACACGAAAGGTTACGAACATCAGTTCGAAAAAGTGATTACAGCTCTCCGAAGCGGTGAGATAAGAAAATCCATGCAGAGATTGCAGACCGTCCGAGTCTGAAATTCATCTCGAGTTTGTAGGACAGCCATTGTCCGAACATCATCAGTGTTTGCAGATAGTACAGACCGCCAGGCTCTGAAGTGGAGCACGAATTTACGAACATCCGTTCGAAAAGTGATTTACAGCTCTTCGAAGTGGGGGAATAGAATCCACGAAGAAGTTACGGACATCAGTCCAGAAAAAGAGGAACGACAGTCTCCTGAAATAAGCTCATCTTTAAGCGCGGTGATAAAGGTGCTACTTGTGCGATCATCTTTTGTGTTCGAGAAAATTTACCGCAGTGAGCGTGTGAGACAATCATTGTCCGAAGATCATCAGATCATTGTGATGTGTAGAGTATTGAAAAAGTGATATGTGGGTGATCACCCTTGTGATCGAGAAAATTTAGATCATCAGATCTTGTGTGTATGCCATATAGGTGCCTGGATCATCAGTGTCCATAAAATCTTAAATTGTGAGAAGCGAAGTTCTGACGGCATCCGGTTTTGCATCGCAACCATTTCAACTCTCCAATCCAGACGGGTAAGTAAGTACCTTGGATTTTTATATTGAGGCAGTAAAGTAATTTAATTTATTTCTGTAAATCAGTATGTAAGTTCACATAACTGTTTTAAGTCAACTTGTTCCTGTAAAGCTTAAAGAAATGTGCTTTTTGGGTTTTATGTTACAATAAGAAAGTATAAAATTTAAAATTTAAACCTGTGTTAATAGATTTTTTTTAATATCTGAAATGTTAATGTGTTGTGCTTAAATTAAACTTATATATTGGATTGTGTAAAGGAGTAGAATTACTGTAACTTGAAGGTTTTAATGTTAGGTGGCATTCTGACATATCATTTCTAAGACGTTTTGAATGTTATAAATATTAGAATTTCAGTTAAGGTGTGTCAAACTTTTATTTGTGTAAGAACTGAGAATTTTTTTTTTCTATTGAAGGAGTAAAAGGGGAATGATAAAACCCCCAGTATCTTTCCTTTTAACTGTTGTCATATTAATGCTAATTGCTAGCATATGGATAGGTATTGTGTAATTTATTGTATTTCTGAATGCATATTTTAACATATCCCAAATTTTGAGGAAAGTATATTGTATTATCATAAGCAAGTGTGTTTTACGCAACTGAATTTAAAGCTTTGCAGAGGATAATATTATTTGTAGTTTCATACGTCCTCAAGTAGACAATTTTTGTTTTTATTTTTGAATGCATAATGTGCATATTATAGTGTAAACTGTCTTGTTTTGTCTAACATCTGTAAAATAGGTTGTAAAAAAATTATAAAATTTAATTTTTACTCTCTCTTGTGAAAATGATATCTGTTTAAATCAATTGCATGTATCTGTAGTGTGAGGGATCTAAAATTGTTAGGATCATAATTTTTGGTTATATCATGGCATTCTTAGCAAAAGTTAAGAAAGAGGATCTTAAATCCTTGGCTGAAGAGTTAGGGGGAAAAGTTAGCCCTGAACTTAGGATATTGGATTTAAGACAGCTGATTATGGGAAATGAATCCTATGAGGAGGAACTAGTGAAAGGCCTGTTAGAAAATATCACTCCACGAGGCTTGAGAGAGAAAAAAAGGAGCAAGAAAGAATTAGGAGAGAAGAAGAAGAAAGGCAAAGAAGAATTAGGAGAGAAGAAGAAGAAAGGCAGGAAAGAATTAGGAGAGAAGAAGAAGAGAGGCAGGAAAAAATTAGGAGAGAAGAAGAAGAAAGGCAGGATAGAATTAGAAGAGAAGAAATGGAATTTGAATTATCCAAGTTACGTTTACTAGCCGCTAACGGAAATGACTCTGGAAATGGTGGGAATGAAGAAAATGGACTAAAAAAAAAAAAAAAAAAAAAAAAAAAAAGCCGATATGATCTAAAAAAAGATGCCAAAATTTTATCCTGAAGAGAACGATATCAGTTTGTATCTAGTCATGTTTGAGCGCTAAGCAAAGCGTGCGAATCTTCACCAATCAGAATGGGTTTCGGTTTTATTGGCAATTTTGCCAACTGACATAGTTCAGCTGATTATGCGACAACCAGAACAGCAGGCTTATGATTACGCTTATATAAAAGGGATACTGCTTAAAAGGTTCAAACTTAGTCCAGAAAAATTTCGCATCAAATTCGTGCAATCTCAGAAACACCCCCAAACCACTTGGAGAGATTTTGCCTTTGAATTAAGGAATTATTTTGAAGAATGGATTGCAGGTTTGGAAGTTACGAATTTTGAACTTTTAAAGGAGCTCATGATAACGGACCAAATGAAGCGTCGTGTAAATGCCGAAGTGCGGCAACATTTTATTGACGAATGGTCGAAGATAACGACTCCAGAGAAATTAGCGGAAATGCTGGAAGGATATGAAAATGTGCGTGTACCCCGGAAGAAGATCTCTCCTGTTCATAGTTCGGAGTCACAAAGGGGAAAAACAAATAATTTAAATTCGAGGGATCCGAAAAAGTATCACCAGTCTGGAGGGGAGGATAGATACGCCTCTGACAGAAAGGAACAACTCCAGAATCAGGATGAGCGTCAATTTGATATGAGAAGACCAATTAAGTGTTATTCTTGTGGTTCAACCCAACACTTAAGGCCTCAATGTCCGGAAATTAAAAGGGATCTCAAAACTCCGTTTATTGTAAATAGAGTCCAGGAGATTGAAGAAGATTGTTTAGCCCCGTATCTAACGATGGCTAAAGTGAACGGTTTTGATCTGCCAGTTTTGAGAGATACCGGGTCATGCATTGACGTAATTTGCAAGAAATATCTCACTCCTTCGGTGCTGACGGGCGAGACTGTTTGGGTAAAACACACGTTTGATGAGGCCCCAATTTGTGTACCCTTAGCAAACGTTACAATAGAAGGAACTTTTGGCCAAATAACAACAAAAGCAGCGGTCACTCGAAATGAATTGGAACATTATCTGTTAGGAAACAGAACCGCCGAAAAATTAGCCGTAGATCAACACGATAAACTTTTCTTTCAGATGAAAACAGGTATTCGAGCTCCGAGTCAATCAAAGAATGAAATGGGAAAAAGTTGTCCACTGGAGTCTGAACAAGGCGAACTCGAGCCCTCAAGCGAAGTTTCTCCCCTCATTATAGAAAGGGGTAAAGTCTTGTCTCAAACACAAAGGATAGAGAAAACAAATGTCTTTCTGCCTGAAACGAAAGTGAATGAACGATCACTGCCTACAATAAAATATTCTTTTATAGCGGACCTGCAGAAGAAAAGTGACGTTGTAAAGCCATCTTGTGACTTAGTCGCGTTAAACGATCACAGTAAAGGCTCGTTTCCACTACTGCGTACGAACGCGTTGCGTCAATTGAAGACACGCCTACGGCATCCGTACAAGCGTTTCCACTGCTGCGTCCGTAAAATATTTTCATTTACCGCCGCTAGGTGTCACTGTAATATTTTGGCGCCAAACAACCTGTTCGCGAGAGTACGCTGAACATCTGATCTTTTCCCGCTAAGCGATTGCTGTTTGTTTTGAATTTGATATGGATCCTGACGTAAAACGCAGAAAAGTTTTGTTTCTTTTACTATCAAAGAAACGGGAAGCAAAACGGAGCGGTTCTGAAAGGAAATGGTGGGTTAGACCAATTTACCTAAATCGACAAGACCAAGGGGCGCAACAAAATCTGATAAACGAAATGCGACTGCAGGATACTGAGTCATTTTTTAATTTCTTCCGGATGACTCCGCAAAAATTTGATGAATTGTTATCAGTTGTTGGTCCACGAATTACAATGAAGGCCACTTCATTCAGGAATCCCATCTCTGCACAAGAAAGATTAGCTATTACCATAAGGTAAGTAGAGTTCACTATTTAAAATTCATTTTTTAATTCTATTTTCCATAGCATATTTCGTCATTTATTTTAATATTTATAAAAAAAACTATTTTATAATGCAATGTATAAATCTATTTAATTAATTAGTTACTTTCATTTTTTTTAAATCTGCATGCTATTAATTATTGTATATATTTAGTGACAGTAATAAAAATAAAAAGAAGCTAGTAAAGTAATCTGTTTAATTCCTTGGTTGAAATGATTTACAATAAAGATATTCTGTATGATAAATAGCAAACATATAATACATAAGTAGAATTAACCTAATTAAATTTATTGGAAATGCAGCATCTTTTATTTTTATGTTTGAAAGGTAATAATTGTATATCTTTCTCTTTGACATTTCAAGTGTATATTATTTTCCAGATTCTTGGCGAGTGGTGATTCCATGACCAGCATCTCCTACCTGTTTCGTGTTGGGAAACCAACAGTTTCAAAAATCGTTAGACAGGTGTGTGATGCTATATGGGTTAACTTGTCTCCAGTGGTATTAAAACCACCTACAACAGAAAAGTGGAGGAAAATAGCTACTATTATAAACAATGAGTGGGAATTTCCAAACTGCATTGGAGCTGTTGATGGGAAACATATAGTAATGCAGGTAAATTTTTCATTTATAGTGCTGATTAATTTTTTTAAACCAATAAGATTATATGTATGAATTAGAAACTCAATTGTCCTTCTGTCTTTTATCTATGAATTTTTATTACCCAATAATCCACAGAAATAGTATGAATCTCACAAAAAGTAAAAAAAAAATTCTTTAAAATACATCATTTATTCTATGAGCAAAAATGTTTGGAATAAAACCTAAAATATTGTGTGAAAGAATATAATACTGTGCTGTCATGTAAATCTAAGTAGGTATAATTAAAAATTGACGTGCAATTTCATTAATTATGGGATGTAATATTTCTTATATTATTTCTTTGGATCGTTATTTAATTCTTTTGGCTCTAATATTTGGTGACAATAGTTTAAAAAGGGAAACGACATGTATAATGAACCAACGCAGAATGCCAGAACGAAATTAAGCCCTTCTGGGCTAATAAATAAATAAAATAAAAGAGGACAAGTCAAACATTCATAAATCAAAAAATTTTTTAAACATTGTATCATCATTAAATTTGTTTACATTACACCATTTGTTAAACATAACATTTACATCATTAGCTGATTTAGAATCACTTGTTAATTTCATGTCCTGTAGTTCATGTTCATAGCAGCCCTAAATTGTTTGCAGACAATGTTTATAAAATACATCATTTTGTTACACCACTGGCTAAGTTTTGGCAATTATTAGGTGAATTAAACTCTTTCCACATGTGCTTTTTAGGAATGCTACCAAAAATTTTACTTGGGGTAAATGGAGAGATAATCCATAATTAGAGTTTAAATATTAATAATACTAAATGAAAAAAAGTAAACTTTCTTTTTTTAAAGTCTAACAAAAAATCCTGATTGTTCTTCACATTGATCTACCTTTTGCCTGCCTCCTTAAAGCCACTTCTGATAACATTAAATAAATTCGATATCAATTATGTTGAGACTTGACACTGTACCGGATATATTTAAAATATTACCTTTTTAACAGTAAACTAGCTAAGTAGCTTATTTTATTTAAGTTTTGATTCCAAACCTTTTATCTATGCTATACTAAAACTGTACCTTCATTGTCAACTGCCTATTTCTGGTGGTAGTAGGAAATGTTTTTATTTATTTACATATTTATTGCATTCATGATTCCGAAGCTGATAGATAATTAGAGTTGAACTGTAAATATAATTTTAAAAGTTAGATACTGTTAAACATCTGCTAAATGTTAAAATTAATTCATAACTTTCTTGTTGGGAATTTTATGGTGTAATTAAAACTATAAACCATTTCTGGGAAAAGTCATGTCTAGTGAAAAATACTACTGAATAAATAAAGTTCAATGTTTCAGTAAACTGTTAAGACTTTTAAATAATTTCAAAAATATATTCTGGGTTAGTTTGATTTTAAATATGTCCTGATTTGGACCATAAAATTATGGTAAGCCTAAATGTGAAATACTTTTGTGTAAAAAAAATTCTGTATTAATAAGTTAGTATCATAGTAATGTCACTAAAACATTATCAAATATATTATTTTGTACTTTAACAAAATGGAAGTTTTTATATATTTATACACTTTTTATAATTGCTATCAGTTTTATGAATTATCTAGATATTTGAATTATGAATTATCTATTAGATTTTTGGATATTTGTTCTATACGTGAAGCATATAATGTAATAACAGGTATCTCTTAAGTCTTTATCTAATTTCAAAATGTTGCACTGACTTAAAAAAATACCAATTTATTGGAAAATGCAAAATGATTGTAGTTACACCATGTTTAATGTGACCTGTGGCTGCTTGGCACAAATGAATATTTCCAACCTGTAACATTATCAAACTGGATGAAGACTTTAGGGACACCCTGTACTTATAATGAGGCATGCCTCTGGCATATTTTGTTCAAAATTTAGAGTTGCTTTTAAAGGTATATGCAGTTTAAAGGTTTTAGTCTTAGAAATTTTTTTAGATAATTTTCTTTTTCAATATTTATTTTTTTTTAATAATTATCAACTGGCTCTACATATGTTTTATATTACAGGCTCCTAATTCTTCGGGGTCTGCGTTCTTTAACTATAAAGGTTCCTTCAGCATTGTTCTGCTTGCTGCATGTGATGGAAAATACTGTTTTACTATTGTCGACATTGGCGGTTCTGGTAGGCAGAGTGATGGTGGGATTTTTCATTCCTCAACTTTTGGTCAGGCTCTTCAGAAGGAATCACTGAACATACCAAAGCCAGAAGCAGTATGCCCTGGCAAATATTTGCCTTATGTTTTTGTGGCTGATGAGGCATTTCCTTTGAAGAAAAATTTAATGCGACCATTTCCTGGTCGCAACCTTGATACACCCAAAAAAATTTATAATTATAGACTGTCTCGCTGCAGAAGATTAATTGAAAATACGTTTGGAATTTTTGCATCACGTTTCCGGATTTTCCGAAAACCAATCATTGGTAAAATGGAAACTGTGGAAAGTATTGCAAAGGCTGCAGTTTGTCTTCACAATTATTTGAAAATATGTGATGACATGTTGCCAATTGCAAAAAGAAAATATTGTCCATTTGGTTTTGCTGATTTTGAAGATCATGAAGGGACTTTTCATGATGGACAATGGAGATCATATGGTACAGGTAATGGTTTGACAGATCTGGCCACAGAAGCAGCTCCAACATGTATGGCAAATAACCAGCCAAAATCAGAGAAGAATTTAAAGAATTCTTTTGTGGTGTTGGTGCTGTTCCTTGGCAGATGAAGCAAATTTTTGCTACCAATTAATTTGAAAATTTTTATCTAGTGCATGTACAGTCATAATTTCAGTTTGTATTGTTAATAATGCCTATTTGGTGCAGATATTTTTTTAATATAATTCACTCCATAATATGTATCTAGAAATGTGTAATATATGTATTTTAATGTGTATGAAAAAAATAAAATTGTATAATAGTATGCAAGTTATAGAAGAAAATCTAGTTGTATAAATTTAATTTGCACATGTACAGCCACTACAAACAATTTCTATTTCATGTGTTCTGATTGTTACACTTGTTTGGAATATTGATAATTAAATTTATGATGAATAAATATATTCAGTTAATTATATATTAATTGCTTGCTTGATTATCCTGGGTTTGTATTCATTGCAGTTAATTATTATCCCAGCAGGCGGGACTGGTCATGTGTTTTCTCTATTATCTAGTAGACATTGGCTTGTGGATTAATAATGTATAAAGAATGATAGTTGCGTTGAAAAAAGTAAAAAAATGGCGATGCTGTCAGATAGCGAAAGCAATAATCTTTCAGATAGTGATAATAACCTCAAGGCATTTTCCAGATGTTGTTCCTGTGTATAGAATGTCAGGTATGACTTTGTGTTATCCCTCGTTTCAAAAACTATCATACCATGACTAATATTTAATTTTTTTTTATTTGCCCGAGATAACTCAGGATAGTAAACTAATATTAAAACTAAATGCTTTTACACCTTTAAAATTCAACCTAAAATCTATATATTTTTTGCTTCGTTTCCTTGCATTTAATAATAAAATTAAAAAAATGACGATTTTTTGCAATTTAAAAAAAAAAATTGTAAGGGAAGCAGTTAAGGTAAATAAAATTTCATAGAAAAAATTAATATGTCACATTTATGTCAAAATCCTTATTTATACACAAGAAGTTACGTATTCATATTGAAAAAAATTTATTTTTTGAAAATTTACACATAATGCAAAATATATACAGCCTTCATTTTAGCGAAATAAAATTTTTGAGATATCTTCCATTGCCTTTTTTCTTTTTTCTTCATCAAAAGATCTCAAAACGCATGCACCATACATCATAAAGTGATGTATAGCGTCCTTTGGAGTTGTCTCCTCCTCCAGTAGCTTGCACAATGCAGCGTCCACGTTATCCCTCTTTTTTTTTTTTTTAGAATATATTCCTCCTTAAATGCAAAAGCAGCTTTTAAATTGACAGAGTAAATACATTGTGATTATGAAGATAGAAAAATGTAAATGCTTAATAAGGACAATAAGCCAAAAAATACATAATTTTAATACCTTTAAAGTCATAAGATTAACTCTCATAACAAATGTATTGTAATGTGATAAGCATATTATATTAGGCAGTAATCTGAATCTAAATTATATTTATTGCATTTGATATTTTTGCCACCTGACTATGCAAAGTGTGAAGCAAGATAAATATTTAATAATTACAGTTGCAAAGAATATTTAACATTTTAAATGTATAATGTTATTAAATAAATAAATACATATGCATGCACACACCAATATATATATGTAATATTTTGATGATGAAGAAACCAATTAATTGTACAGAGCTGGTGTTAGCTTTTAAAGAATAAAGAAGCATAAAAATCACTAAACAGTCCAACATCTGTTTATTATTTTCCAAATTTAGCATGTTGAGATTTGTAGCATTTTGGGTTGTAATTCACAGCCCAATAAATTTTAAATTATGCAGATTACATTTTAAGCAAAGGATGAGAGCAGCAAGTGAAGCAATACAGCTGCGAGCAAATAAGCAAAAAAAAAAAAAAAAAAAAGAGGAATATGCAGTTCATAATGATGATATTTAAACAAGAATTCAACTTAACCATACTGGCTGAGAATTACTGCACAGTGATATGATTACATCTGCGGGATTAATATTCAGATGATGCACTATTATTTTTAAGATGGGGAAAGGACATATCCAAATTACAAAAGAAATGTATAGGGCTATTGTCATTATTATTTAAAGTAATATTACCTTGTGGAGTTGAGGTACTTGACTCCCCATAAACAGGGGAAATCGGTGTGGCTGACGTACTGCCCTCCTCAATAATAGTAACTTGGCTGCCGATTCTGAAGCCTTCATCTTCATTACTATCATTTTCATTATTTTCCAGGGAGACATTTAGTTCATCATTTGTTACCTCCTCTGGTAACGGAATATTTGATATTCATCTGGAATACAATGAATGCAATGTGTATCTATCTCTCTCTATATATAAACATATAAAAAGGTAATAAACATTTCTGTTTAAAACTGCCAAAGAGTTCTTGACTTTTGCAGATAATTAGAAAGTATCTTAAAAGATTATATGAAAATACCATACTTGAAATAACAAGTTTATAAGTGATAAAACTGTGAAATTTCATGACAAGATGAAAGCTGTCATGCTGCTTAAAGGCTTAAAATAAACTCATAACAAATTTCAATACTTAACAACATTATTAACACGTCGACTGCCACCGCACGTTTTGGATTCCAGTCCGAGAAGCCAAATCGATTTAATCATATAATATTAAAAATGCTAATTATTATTCTTTTGTTAGACAAAGCTATTCGCAGAAGCCCACTACGAGTTAATTCATCCAGACAATCGAAATAGGGTAAAATAAATTGGTAGCTCTTTGTAGTGAAGATTGTTTTAAAATTTATCACAAGCAATAAATATATTCTTTTTTTAACTAATAAATAAACACTGAATGTATATTTTTGGTTTATTTTCAATAAAATTTTTATTATTATAAGCCAAACTTTGACTGTTTATTTTCTTCCAGGAGGCCAATAAAATTTTCATTCTTATAAGCCAAACTTTGATTATTTATTTTCTTCCAAGAGGCCATCCATTCATATTTAGACTTATAAACTAAGAACTAACTCGTGGCGGCGCAAAAGTAGCAAGTCCAGGAACTACGAGATAACTCGTACTGGGCATTCTGAAGAAGGGCACTAATACAAGTTATCTTGTGTTAGGTAGTCAACGTGTTAATGATTAAAAGACATATTAACTTTCTTGATACTCATAAACATAGAAAGATTGAAAAGTCATGCCTATCACGTAAATGTATTATCATAAATTAGACTGCAGTTGTAGTAAGTATATTATCTATCGCTGTATGGTACTGAAAGAGTTCTTACAATGTATACACACGCCATGACATTTTATATTTGCTACATTTCTTTAAAAATAATATGTGATAACATTTGGTGAGAGCATCCATTTATTTTATTTGCTATACTGTTTCTTTAAAAATAATACATGGCAATAACATTTGATGGCAAAGTGGTTCAATACAAATTTCTCTGATTTCTAAAATAAAGATTAAAATTTTTATCAGAAGTTAAAAAAAATATTAATTGTAGATGTGCTTAATTTTTAAAAAAATCATATCTGTTTAAATTTTGATGTATATATTACAAATAATGATTAAGAGCATTTTTGAAAATGTAATGAACTGTGGAATATTGATTATCATAAAGTTTGCTGTTAAATATAGGTCCCATACAGCAATTTTAGAAAAAAATTCAAATAAAACTGGATTACTTTAAAAACAGCATATGTAGAAATAACCAAATATATTTCCAATAAAATAATGTTCTTACTTCCTTGGTAATGTATATGGGAGCAAAAAGCTCATCATGTCGGCATACTTCCAAGGGCGCTGAAACTGTGCCGCACTGCCACTCGGTAGTTTTTTCCGGCGCCTTACGTAGGTGTCTCTTAAGAGACGCCACTTTGCTTGGCATTCTGCCTCTAATAATATTAAAATTGGTAAATTAGACATATAATAAAGCAAATAAATCTGGTCATATAAAAACAAACTAACATGCTATAATGCTGATAAAAGAAACAGAAGTATGCTACATGACTGTGTTAATGATAGAATAACAGCTAATATAAAATATATCCACAAATTTATTTTTAATTATTATTTTGGAGAAGATATGGTTATTACAAAAAAATATGAGGCAGCATTTTTTTAAGTTGGTGAATTTCATATTTCTCATTTTCCTCTTGACTGCTTTAACTAGCATTGAAACTGTGCAGTATTAAAACAGCTTGCAAAGTAACACAATATGAAAACGATTCCTAAAATTAATTTATTATCAATGAAATTCTTGTTTTTTAAGCATTTTATGTTAGTGACTTATAATTAAAACACCATTTTATGTTAATGATTTATGATTAAAAAATTTATTGATCTAGGGAAAATTGGGACAGTGCTTTAAATATGTTAGTCCAGATACTGGTATTTTTAACATCCTATAAAGATAACTAGATTACATGAAGTAACTGAAAAGTGTCAGCTAATTGAATTTCATTAACTTTTAGAAAGTGTTGTAAATGTTAAAGGTAATGAGAAGAAACGTTTTACTCGCTAAAAGAATACCTTTGCTTTTGTGTACTATAACATGAATATGTATAATAAAACGTTTTCGCTACGCTTTCATTGCAGTTATACTTCGTTTGATTAAAGATGCAGTATTTATATTTATTGTTATATTATCATTTCTGTGCGAATAAAGCGATACACTTTATATTTTAATTATGTAGTTTAACATATCAGTAATGCACAAAAAAACAATATTCAGAAAAATATCACTTACCGCTAATATTTAAAGTACGGCTGATTTCCCGCCACGCATTTCTTCTGATATATGTATCTTTGTATTTGGAACTTGTCACATCGTACAACACTGGATGTCGCTGAACTTCATCTATAAGCATTTCATTCACATCCATTGCATTCTCCATTTTTTTTTTTTTTTTTTTTTTTTTTTTTTTTTTTTTTTGTTGAAAACAAGCATTGGCGAAATCGTTGATTCCATTGGCTTCTTTATGGCACGTGACCCCTCCGTATTGCGGAGATGACGGATAGAAGTTGAACATTGTTGAACTCCATCCGTATGTCATCCGTCACCGCACACCGACCGGATTGCAGATGTCAATCAAAGTGAATTCGCTCGCTGATTGGAGAAACGCATACGCACCGCAACGCATACGCAGTAGTGGAAACGCGCCTTAACTCTTTGGGAAAGGTGTACAAGTTAAAAATTACCTTTTCGGTTCGGCACGAACAAGAAACTGTAGATAAGCTAAACTACGTTTCGTACCAACCAGACCGGGAGGTTTACGAATGCCTAGAAATTCCGTAGGAGAATTGCTCAAGACACCTAGTAATGTAAATTTACCAAGGAAAGTAGAAGAATCCCCAGTTTATCATTTATCTATACTAGTGCCTGATACTGAACGGTCAAAGGGGATTAAATATAGCTACTTCATGAATGATGTAAATCCAGCTTGTAATGAAGTGGTTTTTTCTGATGTTAAAGCCAAATTAAATGTACATGCTTATTTTGAGGTCAAATGTAGTAGTTCTCATCCAGGTGTTGGGTTACCATTGAGAGTTTATCCCAAACGGAAAATTAAAAATCTGCATGGTTTCCCTTTTCAGCTTTATTTGTATGTGTATAATTAAGTTTATTTCTCAGTATTATGTTGATTATATATTTGTTTTTTTACTGGCCTCAATATAGTTCTTGTTATATTATCCTTGGTACTTAGCCCAGTGTTGTTGTAAAATGTATTAATGCTAATAACTGCTAATTAGGTTACTTTGAAAATTTGCTGTGGTAGCTACCGGTAATTGGAGTTCTGAAAA
The DNA here is from genome assembly GCF_044657685.1 of Stegodyphus dumicola. Lineage (NCBI taxonomy): Eukaryota > Metazoa > Arthropoda > Arachnida > Araneae > Eresidae > Stegodyphus > Stegodyphus dumicola. Next base: position 187,892,704 of record NC_140769.1, on the reverse strand, counting down.
CCCCCGCCCCCCCCCCGGGGAGAAAAGGGGTTGTGACGTTACAGCTACTAGCACCTCCCCGCGAGCAGGTGCTGAATTATAACTTCCTGTTTGGTTCGCGGACGGAATGGACCATACCTACAAAAAGCAGGACTGCAGAAAAAAAACCCTGGGAGCTTCCGGACACAAGGAACTAATTATGTTTCTCTTCGCAGATAACAAAACGAGTGAAATCTTTGTGTAAGAGTTCTTCATGTGATTTTGAGGTGACAGGACGCATCTTTTACGTTCTAAACCACGCTAGTGGTTTCTGTAGAACAATAGTTTTTTTTATGCTGTAACTACAGTAACTACAGGTAAAAAGGACGTTTTTTTGCGTCCAATCTGCGTTAGCGGATATTGTATGATTTAGGGCTGTAATGATCAGTTTATTTTTATGTTTTAATCAAGAAATCTATTTTAGTTTATCAAATATATAATTTAAAAGACAACCTGTCTTTCTTTCACCCGTCACGGGTGTACTGACGTTACAAGACATCAAATTTTGAATAACTTAGTCCTTCACTCGACTGTGGGCACCTGGAAACCTAGATTTGGAATTTGTTTTATTATCTGTTTCGTATTTTGTAAAACTTAAACGAATTTTTGATTAAGAAACTCAAATTTAAAAGCGATTTCAAAGCGCAACACTGTACGGGGGAAAGAAAAATAATCTCCAGCGCCCGAGACTGTGTATTGGAAGTTCTAAAGATATGATATTTTAAATATTTTGTGATAGTGTTGTTGAATTGAATTTTATGGTTTAAGTATGAAGAACATGATATTTAATAAATAAAGTTAACACAGAACGGGTTAAAAAAAGCCCCTTCGGGAGTAATAAAAAATCTGAAGGCCTTCAGATTTTAAATTAAAAATTTTTTTTTATGAAATGTTATTTATTATGGTCTATGAGAAGCTTTTTTTTTTTCGTTTGAATGGTTCAACGTTTTGAGGTTGTTGCAAGATTAATTTCTAAAGGATCTTTTTGAGGAAACTAAGAGAAGTTTCACATCTTTTTTTCCCGCGATTTAAAATATTTCCAAAATTTCTATGAAGAATATAACATTTAAAACATTTCACGAGCATTTAAAAGCTTCAGTACATTTAAAATTTAAAAATATTCTTTTAATTTTTATTTCAGCACTTTTCAAAAATAACGCAAGGAAATCTTTTTATAAGAGAAAAAGAAATTGCTTTATTAAAAAAAATTGTTGCTGCCGACGTTAATTGCTGTGTTTTGTGCACTGTTATGACTTTGGTTTCTGTAAACATCGTTGTTGTAATTTACTATTATAAGTTATTTGCCATCTTTAACTGTAATCAATACCGCCTGGAAGAATTTCAACCGAAATTAATTTTGTTGAGTAATTTTGACATTTATATTTGACTGTTAATGGTGCAGAATGTTTCCATGATAGTGCTTTGGAACAAATTAAAATTATTATCTAATTATTTCATAATGTTCCGACGATTGCATTTATTTTAAACGACGATGCACAATTTACCAGTATAGTACCGAATGGGTAAATATTCTCAATGAGTGATGGGTTGGTTGCCGACTATTGAACAGTCTAGTAGTATGGTGTTTTCGTGGTTTTTCCTCATGTGACGTGAATACAAACTAGCTTCTCTTAAAATACTCTGCTCGAAGACTTTCCGCCTAAGACAAGCAAATGTAGACAGTTCTAGTATGAATCGAGCTCACTGGCGGTCGAGCGGTAAGGATGCTGCACACTGGTAGTTCGATTCGATGTTCAAATCGCTACAAATGGGCAGGCTGTATGGACGTTTTTGCGGTTTTCCACACGTGTAACGTGTATACGAATCAGTTTCACTTAAAAAGAAAATACCCCATGAACGCATCCATATCTTTAGGCAGATAGCCCTCTAATACTTTGCCATAATTAAAAATAAAATAAAAAAAAAAAAAAAAAAAAAAAACTAGAAGGAATTATTATTAACGTATTTAATAATACTTTAAATTTTGCGCACAAATCTACGTAGATTTTATGTATAAATTTTAATTTCCAATTGAATGACAGCAGCGAAACTTATAGACCATCAAATTAAATTAGAAACGCAATTTTTGCTACGAAAGGAAACTTCATAAAAAAATTCTAAGTTTTAATTTGTCGAAAAATGGAAGAAAGGTAATATTTATACTTACGTATACCAAGTAAAAAAGGATGGAAAGTAAAAGGGGGCGGGAACTATATTTGCTCATGTTAGCCAATCTTAAGAGGAAAGCAGTGGACTGCAACTAAGTCTTATTTCGTTCTCCAGCAATATCAGTGAAGCGTAAATAGCACTCACTAACAAATGGTGGAGAAAATCACGGGCTTTATTTGAGCGTCGATTTAAAAAAAAAAAAAAAAAAAAGTTTGAAAGAATTTGCTTTCGGTAATTATGTCTTAATCACTTGTAAGGAAAGAAAAGGTGTGATAAAATGGTTTTCTTTTCATTCTTGAAAATATTTTAACCAAAAATATGCAGTTAAGAGAGTCCGTAGTTAATGAGCAGTCATTTATTTGGAACAAATCCCAGTCTGTATGAATGAGCTCATTTTTGTCTTTTATGGGAACAGAATGATCTTTAAGTGGTACATTCATGGAAAATATACGTCTATGCAGTTTTAAAGCGGAGTACAGACAAAATATGCTATCAAAATACTAATACAGTTATTTTTACCGTAATAATAATTTAACATTTTCGCTAATTCTTAACAATATTTCCTCTATGAGAGTCTATTTCTTTTTCATGTTATATGTGATTATGATGAAAAAAAAAATTCTCTCGCGCGCGTTATATATTTGCAGGGGCGTAGCTAGAGGGGGGCAAGGGGGGCATCTGTCCCCGGGCGCAGAATCCAAGGGGCGCCAAACTGATGTTACGACATTTTAGAATTAAACGTTTTCCATCCTTGGCAAGCAGTAGGGGGCGCGAAATCTTCAGTCGTCCCTGGGCGCTGAAAACCCTAGCTACGACTCTGTATATTTGTTACAATATCTAGTTATGAAGATACGATATCATAGCTTCCCGTCCAAATATCCTCTCCTCTAAGTCAAGAATATGTTCTGTTGTTTTCAAATGCATCCATTTTCCGTAGTTTTCCAATGTTTTACACTATGGTTATAAAAAAAAAAAAAAAAATTGCATATTCTGTGCGATGGATGCGCGAAAATTACCAGTGTATAATACGCACTTATATACCGGTGTATAACACGCACCTATAATTTCAAACTAAATTTTTAAATTTTTAGGTACATTCCCCGTATAACGCGCACCCTTTTCTTTGCGAAGAAACCTGAAATATACATGTTCGATGTTTTTATCTTTTGAAGTCATTCATTCGAAGATTTTTTCCGTGGTATAATAATTTGACAAGCGATAAGGGGAAAAACGTGTGTAGGAGAAGTGCTTAATGGAGTAAATAATGCCGCAAAAAAGGTGAGTTATTCAAGATTAAAAAAGTTATTCTAGATTTTTGAGGAAAGAAGCACACAATTTTGTGTAAGAATGTATTTCCGACCTGAATAAATTCGTCGAATTAGGAATCAGATGTTTTCTCTTTCCCAAGTCCTTTGAAGCCGTGAAGCCCACCAGCGGCCGAGCGGTAAAGTCGCTGTACACTGGTAGTTCGGTCCGAGGTTCGAATTCCGCGAACGGACTGGCTGCATGGGCGTTTTCGTGGTTTTCCCCATGTGTAACGTGTATACGACCCAGTTTCCCTTAGAAAGTCCTCCACGAAGGCATCTCTCCCCTTAGGCAGATAGCCCTAGTGTGCTTTCCCATAATTAAATAAACCAAACCAACCAAATCAAACCTTTGAAGCCGTGAAGTGAATATCGAAGACTTTAATAGCAAAATTGCATTTGCTTTAGTTGAAATACAGTTAATCTGCTGTTTCTTTTAGCGGTAAATATGGCTCCTCTCCCACAAAAGAAACACTGGGCTGGCTTCAAATGCATTCAATTATTTTATATTTGTTACTTTAGCATAACTTTGCATGCAAAGTCATTTCACTTGAGAAAGAAAATAGAAATCGTGCTGCAGCGAGGATGTTGGGTGTTGGAGAAAGCTCCATACGTGAGTAAAAGAAAAATGAAATTAATTAATTAGCTAAAGAATAAATATGCTTTATATAAAAGAGTAAAGAAATGGCCTATCCTAGAAGTATATGTTGCGAATTGCGTCCTAGAAAATCGCCAGAATGGATTCATTTTAACAAGAAACAGCGTATAAGCCTTAAAGAGGGCCAAAAAAGTAGGCATATGAACGTGAAAACTTTAAAGCAACTTTGAGTCGGTGTAGTAGATTTACGGCAGTTTTATTTTTTAATTCCTCGCAATTTATTCTCATCTTTCCACTTCTAATAATCTACTCAATATTAATTTATCCACTCTCAGCTGTTTTAATTTTCTCTCTCAGCTGTTACTCAGCTGTTTTAATTTTGAATTATTAATTTTGTTAGATCAATATAAGCAGCTCTTTCATTCAGAACATTTTGTTACCAGGCTGATACAGTAGTTGCTTCCGGAAATTCATTCTTTTGTTTAATAACGAAAACATTCTGTATTGTTTCAGTTAACAAGAATTTTACTCAAAGGACAAACGTTACCAATTCTTATCGTATTAAGTCTCACAGTCTGGGCATGTCTAAGGAGACACAAACTTTTTAAACTGTGCATTAGGTACTTCAAAAACTTTAAAAGAAAGGGAAAAAAATTCCATCTACATTCGAAAGTGGGTACTCGATTCCGTTTCCGCTAACGGTAAATTGTGTTTCGTCCATGACTCCCCTTCACCTCCTGTGTCTTTCAAAAACGGATCGTCGCATTATTTCACCCCAGTCGCAAATACCATCATGTTTATACTAGCAAAGGGGGATGGGGAGAAAAAAAGAACAAACCCCTTCAATTGTATGAAGGAGAAAGAAGTGGACTTTTATACTCCAATAAAAAGTCGCTTTGGGATCAGATTTATGTGGCGTTTTGGCAACGCAGCGCAGGCGTCTCGAGTTGAGTTGTCGGCGTCCTCCTCTGCATTCCACGTGTCCGGCGGATTTTCTTTAATTGCCGTAAGAATTCCATAAAAAAGACGTATTTTCACGTTCCGAAAATTGAATGGCTCTTCTTTTTCAGTTGTTGTTGTTCGGGTGCCTTCTTTTTATGTTGTTTTTGTTGTTGGTTTAATACTCTTTGCGTATCTTGCGAGTTAAATAAAGAGAGAAGGGGTCGATTTTTTTTTCCACTCCTTCGAAATTCTTCCGCTCAAACTGTGTTTCATTTTTACTTTTTTTTTTAATATTATTATTTTTTTATCTGGTTTCTTCTAACTGCGCTGTGTCCGGACGGGGATAATGTTTTCGAATATGTAGTTTGGACTCCCATGCGATTTACCTAAAAGTACATTCGGGATTTAAAGAAATAACGCGCACAAATCTTTTTATTCATTTAGTTCTGAGTACCACTCCAAATCCTATTGTGACCATCTATCTCGAACTGGGGAATTTGAATCGAACAAATCCCGAAATAAAATCTTCTGTTCTTAAATCCTTTGCATTGCAAATGGTCAGATATTTCGTTAATACACGTAGCACATAATTCTTTTTCCCCGTGTATCACATTCGTCAGTATTCCGAAAAAACATTTAATGCTGCCATACAAATTCTTCGAATTTCATTTCGAAGTTCGTTTTTCTATTTCTAATGAATATGGAAAAGTTTTTCTATGTCTTTCTTATTTTAAGCATAGAAAGCAAAGTCTGGAAGCTGACTGAGTCGCATAAAAACCACTATGGAAGTTAAATATAGGTATATAAAATGTATTGTAAAACATTTATTTATGCTTGTTGTTTATTATCCTACTTAGTCTATTGGAGGTAACAGAGTTGGTATAGAGATTGTTTTTAGATCAAATATTAAAATGCTGCAATAAAAACTAAATATCTTTACATAACTTTGTTATGCAGTGTTCATGTATGTGCATTCATTACAAACTTAAGCTAATTCGTTAGCATAATAGTTAATTATAGTTAAATCTAATGCAATTTTTCAGTAGCTACGCATGACTCCAGAGCATTACATTATTGTTTGATAGTTAATCAAATTTACTGAAACTAAGATATTTTGGAGCTGATAATTTGTATGCTACATCAAGCACCAAGCAATGTATTTCTTTAATTTTTAATTTAATAATTATGCATTAATTAACAATTATTAATTTTTAAGAATCGCAGAAATTTCATCAAATAATATTCATTAAGAAAAAATATTAATCATTAACACTGCTGTTTTTTAGAAGCAGGATGGTCCCGTAACTGATCGACCAATAGTTTGATTTGGTTAAGTTGATTATGGCAAAGCACGCTAGGGTTATCTGCCTAAGGGAAGGGATGCCTTCAGGGAGGACTTTCTAGGGAAACCGTCTCGTATACTCGTTGCAAATGGGGAAAACCACGAAAACGCCCATGCAACCAGCCCGTATGCCTGGAACGGAAATCACTTCGGAAATAGCAGTGTTCAGCGATTTTACTACTCCGCAGCTTGTGGGCTGATCGACCATTAACTAAACTAAGTAGCGCAACAGCCATGAGCCATGGCATGCGGTGCTCTGATATTTGCTTGCTTGACCGTGGGCCCCGGGGTGCTTGAATATATGCCCTGGACAAGCAATCAGCTTTTTCCAAGGCATATGACAAAAAGGCAGCTTGTCGCAGGATTCCCGATGTTTAGTCCCCAAGCGAACTTGTTTCTCATTTTATCGACCCACTCAAGGGATGAAAGGTTGAGTCAACCTTGCTCAGCCCGACGATGGAACCCTGGACCTGTGGTGCTGCTGCGCGAAGCGCTAGCCACTGCGCCATCCCGGGCCTCACTTTATATCGCTCCTGCGAGGTGGTCCACCTTCTATGTTTACTTTTCTTATGTTTTATCTTCACTTTTCTATCTTATGTTTACTTCTACGGTGCTACTCTTTTAACCTAGCATCGGACTCGAAAGTCCGACACCTCCCTCTTTTCGTCGTAATGCGACCGGGAAATACTAGGTACATCAATGTAGGTACAAAACCACTTGGGATTTCAAAAGTTTATTCCAATTTTTCTGTGATGGCACGCAGCTCAGTGACGCGCAGCACAGGGAAGGGAGGCGAACCTCCCTCCGCGAGTGACGCACCATTGATATGTTAGCGAAATAGTTGTACTGAAATGGTGCTGTTGTTATTTTGTACCCACATAAAGGAACAATGAATCAGTTAAAAATTCCCGTTCAAAGAGACTCATAAGGCGTTGTGAAACCTTGTTCAATTTATCATTACCAGTTAGTCAGTAAATAAACTATGAGAAATTTAACGGTTTCAAAATGTGGAAATAACTTCAGAATCTTCGAAAACAAATTTAAATTAGCAACTGATTTACTGAACTTATCATTCTGCGGTAGACTACTGATTTTTGTAGGATGCAAAATGGAAGTTGTTCAAGTTCAGAGTGAATTTACTATCTAACCACTGAATATTATGTTTTCCAGGCTTAGATTTCTTTACCTCAGTTAGTTAGCTGCGTGCTATTTCTTGGTTTTTCACAATGTATAACGTAAATGCGAGTTAGTTTTCTTTAAAAAACCTTCCACGGAAGCAGGTCTCCTAAGGCAAATGATCATCCGTATGTTTCACCATCCTCATTAACTTAACCTTGGATATGTGACTATATAATGCACTGTGTCTAACTTTGGCGAGCTTCTACTTAAAGAACAAAGTTAATTATCCAAAGCTTTTTATTTTTATGTTATATCGAAGAATTAATTATGTTTACTTCAAGTATAGCGTTCGAAAAGGTGTGCCCACTTTTGCATACGTATCTGTTTCACAAACTCAATTATATCTTCTCACCTGGCCGCGCCATGTTTAGTTGGCCCCACTATGTTAATTGCCATAAACTGAATGCAATTATCAACTCCCTCCCCTCTTTTTTTTAATCCATTCCGCTAATTGCCGTATCTTCTTTACGGAGAACGAACGCAAATACGAAAGACAAAACTCAAATCAGGTGTAATTAGGAATCAGAAATCAAAATAATCGTATTATTACTGAGAATATACTTAGAGAATTTTTTCGAAAACTAATACCCATCGCTACAAGTGTCTTGGGCATTTATTTGACAAGTTTGCCTCCCCAAATTAAGCTTTCAGGTTTGGTAGCGAGGCAAGCGCTGACGAAAAAATTATTAATTGTGTTAGCATCAGCAAGACAGCTTCGAATTTATTCTGCGCATGTCTGTTAATATTGAGAGTAAGAGGGAGAACTTGCAGTAGAGCGTCAGGAGGGCAAGGATTGAATTATTGAATTTTATATCACTAATAACTGCTCCACTACTTTTCCCTTTAGGGGAGAGGGATAAGTTGAAGAAAAACAGATTTATATCCCTAATTAACGTTCTTTGCCGCTTAATTTAAAGTGGTAGCGTCATCTGGGATTATACCGTGTGAAAATTGCATTTATGAAGTCGGTCGAGTAAATTTGTTCCAAAAAGTCCAGGTAAAATGCCTGGATAATACATAGTCTGACAGGACGGCAGTTTAGTTGCAGTTGGCTTCAGTGCTGTAATATGTAAAATAGATTTTTCGTCGTCGTTAGGTTTGTATTTTCTTTTTTAATATGGGAAAATAACAAAAATGGTATTCGATTTATGATACTTTTCTCACGTCGCTAGAACTAACATCTCGTGTTTTTGAAATTAAGGCAATTGAGCTCATAGGTTTCGGTATATTTATAAATGCATTGATTTATAGTAAAATGATAAGTATATAAAAATATTGAAAACCTTAAAAACAAAGAATTTATCATATATTGATGTTCGCAGATTTGAATTTTGTTCCAACTAAATTCAGTCAGTAAACTATACCAAAAGGAAGCAAAAACAAATACATAATCTTATCAGAATTATTTTAAATTGCAGTGCACTCTCGATTATCCGGGCAACTGCCGGGGAAGCAGGTTATGGATAATTGAAAATCACGAATAATTCAAACTCTCAATTTTCACGTGTGTTATATGCGCATGTTCTTAAAAAAATCAGTAATTTTACTTTGTTTTTTAAGAACGTCTAAATATGTGTGGAATTTCACTGCGCATTTTTGGAAATGCTATTTCCCACTGTATTAAAATTCCCTTTGGTAGATGAAATTTGACAGTGTTTCAACAAAGGTCATCACTGTTTCGGAACTAATGAATCTGTCAGTATCTTATTAGCTTGTACTTTTAGTACCACTTTCTACCTTTTCTGTTCTTGTGAACTTGAAACGATTATCCGCATCACTCAAGCATCGAATGCGCGGCTCGGTCAAATCGCTGTCGAACCATTCTTTGATATTTTGTCGGTCGATATTTTTGAAGAATTTTATATTTTCCGTTTTTTGACATAAAACTCCAATTATTACTTCGATTTCTTCACAATTAGATAAGTCTCCGATTTCTGCACTAGACAGAGTCTTTCTCCATGATCGAACCGTAGTGTTATTGGTATAAAACATTATTATATGTATCAGTTGCCATTTTTATATTAATATATTAATATTTAATCAGTAATTAAGTAATAGAACTGTCTAATGAAAGTTTGAAAAGTAGCCAAAACTATGCCTAAATTCTTCATGCTTCTTGTGTTAGAACTAAAGGGCATTAAAATACCTTTATTTAATACATTTTTCATATCTCTATCTATCTATCTATCTATCTATTTATATATATATAAGATTGAAATGAAATAGAACAATTAAAATTAGCTAAAGCTTTAAAGTACATTTGATGCAGCTAATTCCATAGTTTACAAGTAATACCAAGTAAAAAACAAATACACTAAACGAAAGCAGTAAAATTTACGCGAAAAGGACCTACTGAAAATACTACAAAATTTTTTTAAAAAAACCTTTACAACAAAATAAAAGTTGGTACTCTGTAAATATATATATATATAATATGTAAGATAAAAAATATGTGAATCAAAATTATAATTTAAACTAACGGTAAAACATTAATTCTTCCTCTCTTTTCTAAAAATCTCAATAACTTCTTTGGATTGCGTCATTTCTAGATCATTCTATGGCCTGCGCAGCTCTGATGACGTAATAATTGGGAATTGAAACTAGCATTGTAAACCAAAACTTTTCTCTTCGTGTGCTTCCGTCTTTCATAATTTCATAATTTTTAATAACTACGTACTTCAGCTTCTGTATGTGCTGTGCTTGGACGCAATTTCGCTATGCTGCTTCCTATTGCAAAAATATTAATAATGTAAGTGTTCTTGAACAGACACTACTAGGATGCCAAATGATCTGTGTCCACATAATGTCAGTTGGAAATAAAAATGGAATTAAAATCGCATCGACTGCGAAGTTTTATTTACAAAGTCAACACATTAGCTTGCGACACAAGCAGAATACTTCCTCTTCAATATACATACAGAGGCTGCTCAGACATTTTTTAGACGATGTATATTGTATTCACAAAACTAAATTACATAAAATTCTTTAAATGTTCTATTTGACATCCCTTATTCTGAACTATCTTTCGACACCGCAATTTCCAGGATAATAATGCCTTTTGAAGTGGTAGAAGAGGTATTCTATCTCATTCCTCCCGAACAGCTTTCCAGAGTCCTGTTAGGGTTTTGGGACAACGTTTGGATAATGCAGTTTTTAAAAGTCCGAAAGCACAAAAATCCATAGGTGACACATCGGGAGATTTAGTAGGGATATCAGTGAAGGGTATGGCCTTGATACCAGTTTTTTGTTCCATTTCTTTAGGAAATTTACAGTGGATTTTGATGTGTGACTGCTAGCTTGGTCCTGATAGTCTCACAGGTTAGTCTCACAAAGCGATGGTATTTCATCCAGAAAAATTGGCGATAAAATATGTTCCTGATAGTATTTGGAGTTAATCTTGATATTTTTTTGCACTCTCTTTGTTTTTAACTTGCCATTATAAGAAAAACCAGCAACAATCATGAATCCCTTAGAAAAACTTCCTTTCGATTCTTTGAACCATGTACTTAAATTTTTTCTCCCCTTTTGTGATAACAAATGGCTTTTTTTTTTTTTTTTTTTTTTTTGTTACAATTATTTAAATATACACATGCTTCATCCATTGTGACAATTGTTTTCCATTTTTCTTTGGATAAGTGTTTCTCATATAGAATTCTGCAGCGTGTCCTGCGTTGAGCGATATGCTTTGGAAGAAGACGATGCACATTGCGTTTTTTCGCTTTCTTAAGATTTAAATCAACGTGTATCATTTTCTTTACAGTGCACATCGAGCATTTTAATGATTTTGCAACTGTCCTTTGACTAAAGGGATTTTCTTTTAACATTAAACAACGTATATTTACAAAATTTTCACAGGACTAGTTTCGATGGTTTTACCGAACCACCATCTTCAGCTGCAAAACCGCAAATGAACAAGATAGGATAATGATTAGATAAGATAAGAAAGCCTGGACAAGAATAAGCTTGCTTATTCTGAAAATTTTGTAAATATAACGCTGATTTTTGTTGTTTGACTTCTGAATTAGTATTTATTCGGCGTGTTATTGTGTCTTAATTATAGAAGCCCCAAACAGGCTTAATTTTTGCTTTCTTTTTTGCACGGGGTGTGGCCGCCATTTTGTGATTGTAGGGGTTTCGGTGAGTATTTTTTTGCAATTTTCAAGTTATGTTTATGTTTTGTACATTTGGATATTGTGCTTTGCTTGTCTGATTTCATGCATTTTGCTTACAAAAGTTTTGTTTTCTATTCATTTCAGTGAGGGATTTTTCTGCTGTTTGTGTGTACTTTATTATTGCTCAGTTAATTTAGTTAGATTTTCTGCATTGTTTATCATGCCTTCATCCGTTAATCGTTTCACTAAATTACGCCTGAAACGGCAAAAATTCCTGAATCATCTTGACTTTTTACTTAAATGTAAATGTAAAAAATTTATCCCGAATTTTATTCAAATCAAATCTAATCAAAAACCTTCGAGTCGCGTTTCAAGAATTCTGTTAAATTGCAAGCTTGCCTTACTTCGGTCCGTGATAAGGGATACACGTCAACAATTGTCCAAAATTGAACATGAACTCTATAAGCTTCATCTGGAACTCTCTAAATCATATCCAAAATTCACTGCCCTTGAACAAAAGTCTTGGTATAGAACGGAGAATGCAGTTAACCGTCATAAAAACACCCTTGCAGTTAAATTCGAAAAACTTCTTTTACAGTCTTCCAGTTCAAGTAGTTCAAAAAATCTTCCCATTGTAAACATCAAGCCAATAGTTAATATTTCTAATGTTAGTCTTTCAGAAGAACAAGAGAGAATTCTAAAATATAATTTTAACTTCTCACAAACCTGTAAAACCTCGATTCCAAAGATTTTGGCTCCTATTGAAAAAGCTTTCAAGTTCAGTAAAGTTTCAGATTCACAGAAAGAAATGATTAGGCATCTTATCGCTCATAATGTGAAATTCAATAATAAACCTTTGAAACCAAATCTAACTGCGAGAGAAAGAGCTACAATGCGCGAAATTCATTCTAACCCGGATATTATCATTTCAAAGGCCGACAAAGGTGGCCAGATAGTCGTCATGGATAAGAACACTTACATCGATGGTGTCACTAAACTCTTAAACGAAGGACCATATAATCCGATCCCTAAAGATCCTTCACCTTCGGACTTGTCCAAAATAAAAACTGCGATCAAATCTTCGCAAATCATTTCAAGCAACTTAAAACATTCGCTTATCCCATCTGTTGCGAATTGTGCCAGATTATATGCTCTTCCCAAAATTCATAAAAGTGGTGTTCCTTTCCGCCCTATTGTATCAAATTTAGGTACTGCCTCGTATCCATTAGCTAAATATTTAGTTTCTAGATTTTCCACTCTATTAGACAATAACATTTACACCATAAAAAGTTCAATAGTGTTTGTAAAAAAGGTTAAAAACATTTCTCCTAGTAATTTACTCATGGTTTCTTTTGATGTAAAATCATTATTCACCAATGTCCCAGTGGAGGATGCATTAAGATGTCTAGAAACCAGACTTCGCGAATTTCATTTCTCTTGCATCGAAATTGATGAGCTAATTTCTCTCACTCAACTCTGTTTGAAACAAACACATTTTGTTTTCCAAAATAAATATTACAAGCAAACTGAGGGATTAGCCATGGGAAGCCCCCTCAGTCCCATCCTGGCTGAAATCTACATGCATTATTATGAATCAAAATTGTTTGAAACTTTAAACTTCCCGGCATGGTTCCGCTACGTAGACGATACTTTTACCCTGTTTGAAGGTAATAAAGATGATTTAAATAAAGTTCTTTCAACAATGAATTCTATTGATCCTGCTATTCAGTTCACTTTTGTACTTGAGACTTGCAATTCTCTTCCGTTTCTCGACATTCTGGTCACACGTAACACATCCAACTTCAGTACTACAGTTTACCGTAAACTTTCATCGGTTTGCCTTCCACCACACTTCAAATCATGTCATCCGACTAAACAAAAGTTAGCTTCATTTTATTCCTATGTTTTCCGTGCTCTTCAAGTTTGCTCCTCCAAACTAGCCCTTGATGAAGAACTAAATTATTTAAAAGCAATAGCTATTGACAGGAGCTTTTCATCCAACATTATTAATCAAGCAGTTAAAAAATTCTCATCTCAACACACTAAAAGCCACACTCTTATTTTAGGAGATTATAAAAATTCTGTTGTCATTCCCTTCTTTCCATCAATTAGCTACAAAGTTGCACATATTTTGCAGAAATTTAACTTTCGGGTTGTTTATTCTCCCATCAATAAAATTCGGACTTCTATACTCAAGGACCCCATTCCGGATATGAATTCCTGGGGTATTTATAGGATTCCTTGCCAGTGTGGTTTAATTTACATTGGACAAACTAAGAGAGCCTTAAAATTTCGCGTCAAAGAACATGAGGCATATGTTAGAAAAAAGGAAACACAGAAGTCTTCTGTTGCTCAACATTGTTGGTCCGAAAATCACACTTTCAATTTTTCTGCTGCCAAAATTATTCAAAAAACATCTTCCATTGGAGAACTGGATTTTCTAGAGGCATTTCACATTCATAAAAATCTTTCTGTTCTAGTTAACGATCCTAATTCCAATCCAAATTTGCCTTCGGCTTTTAGAGAAATTATGTTTTAGTTCTGGTTTCGCCAACAGATGGCGCCACTTGCTTATTCTTGTCCAGGCTTTCTTATCTTATCTAATCATTATTTCCTATCTTGTTCATTTGCGGTTTTGCAGCTGAAGATGGTGATTCGGTAAAACCATCGAAACTAGTCCTGTGAAAATTTTGTAAATATAACGCTGATTTTTGTTGTTTGACTTCAGAATTAGTATTTATTCGGCGTGTTATTGTGTCTTAATTAAACAACGTACCTTTGCAATAGTCGAAGATGTCCGTTTTTTCCTTGGATACTTGTTTGGAATTTTTGTCCTGCTTGAGGCTCCAATTTGACGTTTTTTTCCTTTCTTGTTGATGATATTACCTATCGACGCTTTAGATATCACAAAACCATGACTTTCACACCGTTTTTGGATAAAGGAGTATGCATATTTCTCTTCGGAAAGAGCGTAAATGTAGCCTTCGAATCACTGCTTTGTTAAATTCGCCATTTTAAATAAAAACAAAACTTTCAAGCCTCAGACGATAATTTTGACTTTTAAAAACATAGTACAATTGCAATTATTTCTTTTGCAGCAAACGATGGTTTATTAGCGCTTACCAAAATCGTCTAAGTGTGCGAACAGCCTCTGTAGGATAGCTACGCATCAACAGTGCTCCGTCTTTTCCTTGCTTTTATTATGCCATATATATTGAAATGTTTTAAACTTCTGAGTAATGATCATGCTATTTATTAATAGCGATAATTTTGGGTGATCGACCAAATGTTCCCCAAACGGGAAAGTGGTTAGGGACTCTCAGGGCCGTATAGGAGGGCCGGGGTTCGAATCTCGAAGAAGGCATGGACGTAATTTGTCCGTCCGTTCACAGGAGGCAACAGTAGCCCACCGATTAGGTGCCTCCATCATAAGGAGACTACCGCTAAGTAGTGGCCACAATCTATAAACGGCTAGACTCCGCCACTGGAGAAAAGAATTTCTGTAGAGAACACAGTGGTCTTTTGAATCAGAGATTTCATTTCAGTTCATCTGCATGATGAAGATGCAAAACTTCTTATTTTGGAACATTGTATAGACACTTGTAGCTATAACGTTGCAAGATTTCCGGTTGTATTTTTCACTTCTCCATTAAACCTTCTTCACTTTTTCGATCTTTTAGTAGTTGCTGCACAATTGTTTCATCTGCAATTTAGATCCTTATCAGCTGCCTTATTACGTTTCATAGCCAAACATTATTACATCCTGCCATTAGATCATCGAATATCTACAGTAGGAAACAATCATGCTCGTTTGCTTTATTTTCATGTGTCAACATTTCTTCTTCTAACGTGTTCAGAATTGTAAAATCTATTTGCGTACAACTAAGCTATAAATTTGACGGGTGATGTTTCATTACTTCTGTTATTTTTCTTGTCCATCATGGGTTCTTAGCAAATAAAATATTATAATTCAGTATCTATTCGTTGGGATTATAGTTTTCATTTCTTTATGTCTTCTTCTGTTCTTCCATTCTCATGGTAATTTTGTCCCTTAGCAATTCACCGTCTCATGTATTATTCAGTTGTAATTCAATTGCCCGTGTCATGACTTTGTACTTGCAATCAATGCACAGCTGAAACACTGAAGAAAGCTTTTTAATTCAATTTAGTAACTTTGTATCTGGCGGCTTGTATTTATTATAAATATCGTTGCAATTCCTATTGTGAAGCAAGATACGTATAGCTGCAGCCATATATTTTTATAGATTTTTAGAAAGTTTTCTTGTTAGGTAAGTTAAATTTTTGTTAAAAATTCTAAAGCAGCATAGTTTGCAAATTGATCGAGGGTGGGAATTTCTTGCAATAAATATCTACAGCACAAACTTTATTCTGATTTTTTTTCTTTTATTGAGAATAAATAATTATTTTCAAACAATTTAAATAGGTTTTGCTATACTACACATTTTAGATAACCATTTTTAATCAGTTTATGGAATTGCTTTTACAAAGCAGTAAGCTTCAAATTTGGTAGGGAATTGAATTTTGCATCAAAATGCCACATAGATATTCTAGAAATATTTGTTTGAATTAAATTTTTAGAACAGTTTATTCTAAAGTTATTTTTGTCAGTTTACTGATGAAAACAAAATAAAATTTTCTTAAGAGTTCCTGCCATTTTAGTTTTTCTAGTGGTACTTTCATCTTTGTGCTCGTCTGAATCAATCTTCTTTTGTTTATTATTTTTCAAAAAATATTTTATTAGGAAAAGCAAAATAGATTTAGGTATTTTATAGAATAAAATATTTCTTACCAAGTTAAAGCCAAATCCAATTCAAGATTTTTCAAATGAGGGAATTAAGATGACTAAAATATTATTTTGTCCGGATAGAATTAAACATTTCTTAAATTTTAAATTGTCAAAGTATAACAGCATTTTCTTCATAATTAAACCTTGTAATTTATATTAAATTAATTTTTTAGTTATTACCTTTATAGAAATATCTGCACGCATCCTGTTCTTGCCTTCAGGAAAGTATATTTTTTATATGGTGTGCCAAGATCTCTTATTCATTTTGAGTAAGCGAAAAAAGCACTTTTTAACTGCTGGCACTTTTTCTGTATGTGGCTTTCGTTTATTTCTTATTGCTTTGACATTTGCATTTAAATTTGATTGAAAACGCTTTCATTCTAAATAACTTGTTGACGCTTTGAATAATATCTTTTTCAGTTTTTCACACATCTTAGGACTTTTAGCTTCTGTTGCCTGTATTAGATATCGATTTTCACTTACAAATGATCTGAGTTTTGTATCCATACATCAGAGCGGTATGAAATTTTGTTAGTTTTTTCTTCATATTTTATCTTTTCAGTTGTTTTAGAGATATTTATGGGAAAAAAATATAGCTGATTGATTGAATTTGATCCTTGATAACACAAAATTTAATATTAAAATGTATAATGGTCTTGTATAAAAGCTTAGTTGCAAAGCATACAGCTTCTCTATATAATCTTTCTTTATAAGGTTGAATATCGCCTAATTTTTGAGACAAAAGTTAGCAAAGATTATGATGTGGCGATAGTGATTAGCTCTAGAATGGAACAATCTGAATTTTTTAATCCAAGAATTTTTAGCCCAAAGGGGCAATTTGCCCAGAAGGGCTATTCATTTCGTTTTGGCATTTTGCGTTGGTTCACTATAAACGGCGTTTCACTTTTCAAATTGTTCCCACCAAATATTAGAGCCCAGCATTATATTTAAGGAAAATACATAATGAAGAATCTGCATGAATGTATGTATGTTTCTTGCACTGTGAAAAAACGACGGTACCTAGAGACATCGAACTTTGAATAACGTACGTCTCCACATGAATATGGGCATTCGGAAGACCAAATTTAGAAAATTTTTTATTGTCTATTTCATATTTTGTAAAACTTTAACGAATTTTTGATTAACAAACTCAACGATTTGAAAGGGAGCAATGGCAACACTCTACCATCGGGGAAGAAAAAAGCTTTTTGTCTCCAGCGGGCGCGGAACTGTGTATCAGAAATTGTAAAGATACGCTCATTTTAAAATTATTTTGCGACATTGCTGCTGAACTGAATTTTATGGTTAAATGCAAAGAACACGATATTTAATAAATAAAGGTAACACACAAAGCGTCAAAAAAAAAAAAAAAAAAAAAAAAAAAAAAAAGTCCCTTTGGACGTAATTTAAAATCTGAAACCTTTCAGATTTTTTTTTTGGGGGGGGTGGAGGCTTGTATTTTTTAAATTATTTTTGGTACTGCTGTTGAATTGAATTTTATGTTTTATGTGAGAACATGATATTTAATAAATAAAGGTAACACACAAAGGGTTTAAAAAACGCCCCTTTGGTCGTAATATAAGATCTGAAAGCTTTCAGATTTTTTTTAATATTTTTTTATTTCGTATATTTTTAACTAAGAACGAAATGTATAAATATCTTCTTCAAGACTATTAACAAAATAGTATATTTTCCAAAACATCTCAATTAGGATATTTTATGATTGAGTACTTAAGAAGCTAATCGGTTTTCTATTAGGAAAATAGGGCATTGCAAGTATCTTTTATTTATTACACTAATGATGCAAATTTTTACACTGTATCAGTCAGATGTATTATTAAATATATAAAATAGATGCATAAATTAATCGGAAACATGTACAGCGGTTTTAAATTGCTGAATTCTATAAGCACTTCGCAGTTGTAATTAGAATGATAATTTAAAGATGTAATAACAAGTTAAATGGCAACACTGTGGAAGCTGTTTATTTAATACGAGGGCTATCCAGAAAGTAGATTACGTTTTGGAATAAAATAAACAAAGTATAGGAAACAAATTTTATTATATACAGATGAAAGCCACACTCAAATACTACTTTTCTACATAGTCACCATACAAATTAAGGCATTTATCGTAGCGATGTACGAGCTTGGAATTTCCTTCGTCGAAAAATTCGGCCGCCTGCGCCTTCAACCACTTCGTTACCTCTTCTTGCCTTCCATCTTGCACAAAACTTGTGGTAACCAAGCTTTTCGCTGATGATTTCGTGCAACAAACTTCGCGAAATTTGTGGAAAACTCAAAGAAAGTTCCGTTATTGTGAAATTTCGATTTTCACGGACTTTAGCATCGACTTTTTCGAGAAGTTCGGCGGTCACTATGCTGGGTCTCCCACTTCGATCTTCGTCGTGAACATTGGTTCGGCCATTTTGAAATCTTATGATCCACTGACGCACTCCACCTTCAGTGATAATGTTGTCCCCATACACTTCACGAAGCTGCCGATAGATTTCTATCGGTTTACAGTTTTTTGCAGTCAGAAACCTTATTACTGAGCGCACCTCGCAGCTCGCGGGATTTTCAATTAACGCAGACATTTCAAACCGTCACAGTATCTGAACGGAGCACAGCACGAACCTCTCACTAGCACGGCTAGATGCAGACTGAGCTGCGCAACGCTCTGACCCCAAGATGGCCGAGCTAACCCCGCCCCTAGCGGACACAGACGGAAACGTAATCTACTTCCTGGATGGCCCTCGTATATCATTAGAAAGATTAAGATATTAATTTCTCGTGCAGTAGCTACATAGCTACACTTACCAGATTGCATGGATGATGTATGCTATGGTAGCATAACTAAACATTATCGGATAAGCTTAAAATTCGAAAAGGTATCGCTAGAAAAGTTTCCAAGTTACGAATGATAAAGAAATAAATAAAATAAAAGATGACAGAGAAAAAAGGAGAGAGAAATAAAAAGTCACTAACTGTAGTTAGATAAATTATAGCGATATAAGTCTTTGCCCTTTTATCGCTAAAACTCGAATCTCTAAAAACTGATTCTTATTTCTCTGCCCAAGGATTTTTTTTTTTTTTGCCTGACAGTTGCCTGATTGCATCACCTTATCAGACACCTTTAGTGTTACATTATTCCTCCTGTAATTAACTCTTCTATTTCATCGGTCAACGAATAAACAAACAAATTCCGGGGGGCACTGGAGGTCTGTAACATTGTGACATATTCAAATAAGTATAAAAATTAGTAAGGTCCTTCGTCTGAAGACCACGCGCCGCGAAGTCGTATTTCGCTGCTGACAGGTCTGCTGTCAGAAGTGTATATAGCTTGTCTGGCGGGAGTTGGGGGGGGAAGAGAAATCTCATCTCATCGCAGCGGAAATTACCCAGGCCTCGCCCGGTGGTTCGGTTAAATAATTTTTCGTGTTTTCCATCCCGTGTCACCTCTAGCTAAATACGCAGAAGTGGATCGTCATCATCAAGAGTGTTCAGAGTGACGCCTTTGGCAGGGTTGGTAATTGGTAGGGTAGGTTAAACGGTTTTCCAATCGCCAAGAGCTACTTTGCGATATCCGAATACGGCAGTAGTTTCTTTCATCCCCCTCCCTTTTATGCGCAGGGGACATCTGTTTCGGAAAACTGTATTATATGTATTTACCATGTAGTACAGGGATTAAAAATTAACAAATATCTGTTATGGTAATCTAGTGAAAAAGAACGGTTATTGCAGTATTCATAAATTTTCCCAGACTTGGGTTGATTTTCAATTACTGTGATCAAAAATGTTCTTGCACTTTCATTCCGTACCGTCGCAGATACCTCAATGAAAATTACGTGTATATTTGAATTTTACTAGTCAACCTAATAGCGATGGGAACACTTGCTTCTTACTTTTCCATGTCATAAAATGCTAGTAGCATAAACATCAGTACAATAATAATAAGCTCCATCTTGCAGAATTTAAAATTTTCTGAAGCATTTCTTGTTCTGAAGAAACAACCACATCTGCAGGGTATCGAAATTGGACATATCTATCCTGAAAGAAGAAAAAAGAACCCTTTACCTGTGAAATGACGTTAAATTTTGGATAATCGCTTTTCTGTTAAACGAAAGTATAAACATTTTCCATGTTCTACTATCCGGATAGACGACTTAACATTGTCTTCTTGTTCGTGGTCGAATTGCTTGTTTTTGTGTTAACAACTCTAAAAGTTTATTGTAATTTTTTTTTCTTAACTTTAAATGGTGATTTAGATTTTTCTGTACTATATAATTTTTAATGAAGATATTTTGAGTTTTTATGTATTTTTGCGTTGCTCGAAAGTGAGAAGTGAATTGATTGAATGAGAAATGTATCTCTAGTGAAATTCGAGGAAATAAGTTTAAATGAAATGCATACAAGGAATTCATGTGGTGCCCACATCAGATTTTTTTTAGTAAACCTTCATCAACGGGGCATATGAGTTTTCGCCGTTTTTCTTGTGTGCGAAATAAACATGAGTTAGTCTTTGTACGCTCGAATGCATTTATTCCTCGGCGAATAGATCGAGTGCTTGCTTAAAATTAAAAGAGCTAACCTAATTTAGTCGTTTTGGTCTTTTTCTGAGCATTATGTGCATTATTTTCGGGAAAAATTAAGAAAGAGGTTTTTTCTATTTTTAGCACTAGAAGGGTTATTAGTCTCGAAACTCTTTTTTTCATAAGCTGAAAAGGGCATTAGCCCGAATGGGTTATTTCTCTCGAAACGGGATTTTGCCTCTTCCACTACACACGGCTCTATCACTTTTCAAATTGTTGCCAAAAATATTATCGCCCTGTATTATTTTTAAAGAAATTAAATAATAAATAATATGTATGTATGCATGCATGCGCCTCTCACTGTGAAAAAACAACGGTACCTAGGCCAGCAAAATTTGAATAACATAGTCCTCCACCCCAAAATGTGAACCTGAAAGTACGAATTTGATATTTCGTATTTTATAAAATTTTAAAGAATTTTTTATCAAAAAACTCAACGATTTCAAAACGAACAGTGGAAACACACTTTTACCTCCAGCGCTCCAGACTGTCTATCGGAAACGTACGCTGTTCTTAAATATTTTGTGATTTTGCAGTTGAATTGACTCGCAAATTAAGTCAAGGTAAAGAACATAGTCTTAATTGTAAATTTAACGCACAACAGGATAATAATAAAAACTGCGAAAAAAATTGCGAAGCATCTTTTTAAGAAAATTAAAAATTAATACGACGAATGAGAAAAATCACACGAAAATGTATGCCGGCACATTACACTGCGTTGAAAATTCTAAAAATATGCTGTTATGTTGCGTTTAAAATGTTTGTAATTTTGTTGTTGAATTGTATATGGCGTAAGTGCGAAGAAAATGATGCTTAATAATAAAACTAAAAAAGACAAGAAGAAATGAATTAGCAGAAGTGAGTGCAACAACAGGCTGGTAGACTGCGAGTTGAAGCGAGAACTTAAAAACCTTGACAAACCCTTTTGGACGATCGTTAAAATATGAGCTCTTTCAGAATTTTCTTTTGTATATATATATATATATATATATAAATTATTATATATATATATATATATATAATAATTTATTTCCTAAACAGTATTGATTAATTGATTATATTATCTCCTAAGTTTAATTAAAGTAGAATTATTTTAAAAGTGTGCATCCATACTGGTAAGTTATATTTTGAAAGATGTTTTGAAGTAATTTGAAAGCAAAATGTTAATAATGTTTTAACGGGGACTAGAGTTAAATCATCACGAAGAATAATATTTCAATTGTAAAAGGAAAAATTAAAACATGTAATCATTGTCATTGATCGGAAATTAGTTGACTTTTCAAGGGGAACAAACCAACTCCCGTTCAATGAACAATAATTGATAAAAATACGTAAATACGAAAGTGTTTCGTCTTTACTCGAGTTATAAGTTAAAGCCAAATCGGCAATTCTAGTCAGGCCAAATATTTCCGCGAATAGTAGGAATTATGAACTAATGCTGATACTCAAAGAACTTATTCTCATGAAGCATTTTAGTCAATTCAATTTGGAGTAAAAATCAATTACTGTAGAGAAATCCTGTAAAACTCGAGTAACCGTCCCCGACACTTTCATCGTTACGCATCTGAGTACTATATTATTTGTAGAAATTAAACATTGGAAACTGTCATTATGAAATCGAATTCAAAGTAAAGTTGAAATAAACATAGAAGATTATAAAAAAGATAAATAATGCAAACTTTGTAAAAACAAATCAAAGAAAATATAAAAATAATAGTAATATAAATAAGATCAGTGTATATATATATTAAATTTAAATTGTTAAAAATTATTTTACAATAAATTTTATTCATATAGTTTGAAACACTAGAACAGACTGAAATTTTATAATTACCTATTTAGCTCAAGATAGATATGAACAGACAACAAATTTTTGGGTATTAATTCATATATAAATGATATGATGTGCATTTAACACAGCTAAGGCGTTTGAATACACTATCTTGTATTTAATACAGTTTTATTAAAGAATCGTGAGTTAGAATAACTACGAAATCTATATTTAATAAGTTAGAGAGTTTGCTTAACTCAAATAGAACACAAATAGAATACAAATTAAAGTTAACAGTCTTTACAAATATTTAAATGGAAGTGTTCAAATAAAGAACTTATAAGATAATTTATAAGTTTTAATTAGTTTCAGGCATTTATAAGTTTTAATTAGTTTTAGGCATTTATAAGTTTTAATTAGATTCAGGCTTACCTATTAGGCAATATTATCAGGAGAATCTTCCATAAAGTGAAGATCACATGGCTGAAAAAGAATGAAGCTCAAATACAACGTTAGCACAAAACGCATCTGAACAACATAGGTAGAAGCCTCTCTCGTCGATATTATCATTTGGTGCCGCTCGTTTGTTTTTATGTTGCCAAGTTTCATTATGCAAAAGGTGATACTAATTTATTCTAAAAATAAAGGTCCTTCTAATATTGATACTCAAGACTTAAAATTCTGCAACACAACGAATTATATTTAAAATTAGCTTCGAATTTAAAATTGTCTTGTGAGGACTGTATGCTTTTAAATAACAGCATGCAGAGATTGCTTTGTTAAATGTTAGATATAACTCTTCCTTTAAAATTAATACCTACGATTCTTCTCACTTTAAAATTATTTGGAGAATTTATCGCAATGTTTTTAAAACTGAAAATAAATAACTTTTGTTAAAGAATTATACTTCTGTGTTATAGTAATGCTTGATCTACTATGGTCTCGGATATTATGCTGGCTTTACTTAAAAACACGTGTAAATAATGTAATGTCGGATAAATGCGTCTATCAGCAAACAAGCGAAATCTGCAAAGAAATTTTACTACTAAAGTGGTGAAATACGTGTGCGAGACGATATTTAGAGAAGGAAAGTAAATTGTAAATTAAAAAAAGTAAATGAAAAAAGGCAATGCAAAAATAAATTAAACTTTAAAAGGTAAATTAAAATAATTAATTTAAAATTAATATAAAGGACAATTTAAAATTAAAAAAATAAAATTAATCTCTGCAATGCAAAAGTAAATTGAAAAAATTATTGAAAGTAAATTGCAAACTACTGGCGTTGCAAGCTTAGATAAGGACTTGAAGTTCAAAATATGAATTACATTAAAACTCTGCGATTATCCGCAGTAAAGTATTTAATTTCTGTCATTAAAAAATGAAGAAAGTGTGAACATGAGGATTCGTCGCACTGTGGAAAGACTAAAGATTTCGCATCTAAATTTGTAGAGCCATTAGGAATTTTTTTAAAACAGGAGAGATGAAAAATGAGCAATGCTCTCGCCAGAACTCGAACCACAGATCTCTCGAATACGTGTCGAGTGTGCTGAGCACTACACCACGAAGGCATGCTAAAAAATACTCCTCCTTTTAAAGGGCGACTGGGGTTTTAGGAGACCCAATCGCCAAATCCTGGTGGTGAAGAATTATTATTCACCACCTTTTAGTTCGGACGCCACTGTATACAGACATTAGGATTTTTTTGAAAATAGGAGAGATGAAAAATGAGCAATGCCTTCGCCATGACCCGAACCTGGGACTCTCGAATAAGCGTCGAGTGTGCTGACCACTACACCACGAAGGCATGCTAAGAAGGCGGGAGAAATACCTTATAAAGTTATCATAGCCATATTTCATAGGTTTCGCCTGCTAGGTGGGCTGGGGGGCCAGTGCTTAGAACTAACTAACTAACCTTAAAAAATTATCAAATTTTTAACATACTTAGTCCTGAATGAACAGTTTTTTATTTATTTTATATTGTGTTATAGTTTCTTATGTTTATTTTATATATGCCGAAGGTCACTTAAAGTTCAAAGTTTTACCGTAAAACTATTCGTTAAAATTTTGAAGCGTTTAATAGCGCATTTTCGGTGTCAATGAAATAATTTTTGTTTCGGTGGAGAAAATTTTCAATTTTGGAAGACATGTTTAATAACACCCAACAATTAACTTAAATCTCATTTGCCAGGATATTTTTTTATCTTTACTCTCTCATCTTTTATAATATCTGACATAATGTATCTATAAGTATTACCTCTGCATTCGTAGAATAACGTAAGAGATATAATACACTATGGTAGGTGCCGGCCAAGGTATCACTTTGAAAATAGCTTTAGCACATTTGTCAACATCTGACCCAAACTTCCGAGTGATTTTTTTTAAAATGTTTGAGACGCCCCCCGTTTGTAGCCCATCATCTTTACAAAACACTTAAGCCAAGTTGTTATTAGAAGCGGGGGAATTCAAAAAAGGGGGATCAGCAAGACGAATTGGCGAACCAGATACCCTCATTCGTTTCCCTCTGAAAAAGCGGTTTCTTTGATGTCGTCGGCAACTCTAAAGCCATCTGAAGATGTGCCACTAGAGTATTGGATATTAATGTTGGTTAATTATATATAGATATGTCTTCCCCCTTGTAGTGTTTTCGTTCGATTTCATGTTCGTGCGTTTGTTGGTTCGTCTCTTTCCTTGGTAATCCGTTCTAGCATGCTTTCGATGTAAGAATGTCATTTCTGTGGTCCGTAATGGTCTGTTCAGAAGTAATTGCGATAATTAGCTCTGTCTGATGAATATTTTATGGATAAGGATTCTAAAAATAATAGTCTAAAAAATTCTGAAAGGTTTCAGATTTTAAATTACGTGCAAAGGGGCGGTTTTTTTTTTTTTTTTTTTAACATTTTGTGTGTTATTTTTATTTATTCAATATCATGTTCTTCGCACTTAAACCATAAAATTCAGTTCAACAGCAATATCGCAAAATAATTTTAAATTGAACATATCTTTAGAATTTCCGATACGCAATCTCACGCGCTGGAGATAAAAATGTTTTTCCTGTACAAGGTTGCCATGGCTCGCTTTGAAATCGTTTAGTTTTTTAATCAAAAATTCGTTGAAGAGTTACAAAATATGAAATCGATAATGAAACAAATTTCAAATTTAAATTCCTTCCACATGCCCATATTCTGTGGAAAATTACGTTAGTCAAATTTTGATGGCTCTAGCTACCGTTGTTTTATTACAATGCGAGAAACATACATACATTTATGCAGATTTTTCATTATTTAATTTCTTCTGATATAATACAGGGCGATAATTTGGTGGCAACGCTTTGAAAAGGGATATAGCCTTTGAAAAGTTTCACCGCAAAATCGCAAAACGAAAACAGTAGTCCTTCAGGGCAAATTGCCCCTTTGGACTAATAATATTGCAAACGATACGTTATTTCCAACTATGTTGTACATGAAAGTTTGCTTTAATTGAATTGAAATTGTGTTGTACATATATTGTCATAAATGTAGTATAACTTTATTCTCCGTTGAAGTGTTATATCACACAAATGTCTTTGTAATGTCACATGTTTTTTCAAAACGATTAAAATGCAATTTGTAATGTTTCCGCACACAACTCTGACATAATGCAATGACAACCTCACATAACAGTACTCCGACAACAAGTGAACTGTTTAGCACATTTACGAAGTTGTATAGGTGGCATCAGTAGTCAAAAACGCCAGCGCCACCTACATATTTCATTAAAATCAATCTTTCTTTTCAAACATGCATTTTACAAGGTGCTTCCATATTTTTGTCCACCCACTGTAATTTTAGTTGCCTGTGCCAAAGGACAATAATAATAATAAATTCTCATTTCCTTTTTATAAATTTGTTTATTTCTTAATTTTATCTATTTTTTAATTTATCAAAAGTAATTTCGATAAATGGTAATATTGAAAATATTTCACTTTCATATTTGATTCGATTTTTCAGTGAAACAGCACAGAGTTTGTTTTATTAATCAAGGGCAATAAGCCATTCTCTATAATTTTCATGCATTCAACAAAAGTAAATAAATAAAGAAAGAATGGTTTAGCTGAGATAAGAACTTCATATTGCAGTCTAACACATCAAAAAAGAAGTTACCATTAACAAATTTAAATAAATAAACTAATTAAATTAGTAAGAAAAATCTGAAAGGGTTCAGATTTAAACGGGCGCCCAAAAGGGTTTTTTAAGGTTTTTCTATGCTCTCGCTGAGTTCGCAGTCTACCAGCCTGCTGCTGCACTCACTCCTGCGAACCCATTTCTTTCCGTCTTTTTAGCTTTATTAATTCAGCATAATTTTCTTTCCACTTACGCCATACACAATTCAACAGGGAAATTACAAAAATTTCAAAATAAGCATGTGTTTAGAATTTCCGATGAACTGTCAAACGTTGGCATACATTTTTCTATTTTCTTATGCCTTTATGAATTTGTTACCTTATTTAAAACATCTGTAGTTATTTACTTACTTCATTTTACAAATTATTATACGAGTATATTAATAAGAGGTTGGATATTTTTCAAATAACATTAAAAGTTAATCATTCGATTATATTTGTACTTTAAAACTATTTTAGTTTCTACTGCAGATATTTGTGTAAGTATAAAAATGTACTGAAGTTCAAAATATTTATTTACAGCTTTGAGTAATGCATATGATAAAGCTTTTATTTAAAATAAAGAATATTGATCTACGTGATTCATGAATCTTTTTTCAGAAATTCAGAAATTTTTCTGCTTTACATCGCATATTCATAAATTAATATAGTCTAAGTGCAGATAAATTTTAGAGACTTAATTGAGAATGAATCCGTGCTATACTTGGAAATTTCTAAGTATAGATTTCTTAGATTTATGTTATAAAATAATAAATAAATATAATCTTAGATAGATTAGATGTAAATCTTAGATATATTAGATTAATCTTAGACATATTTATATTCCGCCAGCGAAATCAAGCATGTTGTGTTCATTTATTAAGTAATTCTGCTGAAACCACAAAAATAAATAAATAAATAAAATAAAATAAATAAAATTTAAGTTACGGAAATCTGCACTATCCCGTAAACGAAATTTTATTATTATTTCAATTCCGGAATTATATAAATATGATAAGCATTCAAATATTGCTATATATAGCGAAAACATTTCGTAATAATTTTTATGAATTAAAATATTATCAAATGTTTCTTTATTCTTTGGTACTCAAATGCCTAATCTCCAGAACACTCTTAGAGCATATGCAAACATTATTAGTTTCGTGTTTTCATTACACAAGATGAGAATTACGAAAACTCGCTTGCAGTCCACCTGTACGGCTACCGTCAAGCGAATTTAAGTTTTTACACTTAGAAGTCCACATATTAGCTATCATTCTCTATTTCTGCTTTTGAAACACAATTTTTGTTCTAATTATTATACTTCTGATACCTTATTGCAATTTAATGGATGTACTTAAGATTCAAGTAAGCTTTCAAAGGAATTATACGCAGCTGCTATTATGTTTTCAAAGGAAGAATGCAGCTTATGACGCTTTAGCTTGTAATTGAAAGTCGATAGCACTTTCTATTACCAGGTAAAGCATCATTAGAAGCTATTACAATTAAAAACAAAACGAAACTTTTACACGCATAAAACCCACTAAAACCAAACTGAAAAACTTTCCGACACTCTTCTCTTTCTTTTCCTGAACAATTTCCCGCCGTAAATCCGGCTGCTTAATCATTTACACCCCACCGCCGTAGCAAAGTTTTCCCCAAGCGCCCTGGGCCTCTATACATTAATCATCATTGCACCCCCTTCTTCTCGGGCCTCATTGGCCAAAACAAGAGCGCGCTAGAACAAAAAACAACTAACAACCTGTTCCGCAAACATGCTGTCACAGAGACGGAGCTTTTAGTAGCCATGAAAGCCCTGCTACGGGTCAGCCCCGGGGCAATTCGATTAGCCCTAGAGATGGTGTACTTAAAGGTAGAGTGAGTCTCGCGCCCCCGCTGCAGGGGCCATTAATCGCATCGGAGCGCGTAAGCCGGCAGTTGGCAGGCAGTCCACGTGTTGATTAAAGTTTCAGAGGGCTCGAATTACGTCCTGCAGTGGAGTTTTATTCCATGCACTGTTTTTCTCGTGTTGTTACTCTGTTTTTACGTCTGGTAGACGAGAACATTGTAGGCACTCTCGCTTGTCAAATGCATAGGGTGGCATGTATTTTGAGACAAGTAAGGGAAGAAATTGAAGCGCTTTAAGAGCTCTCTTTCTTTTTATAGGACCTTCCACAGTTAACGGTCGAAAACTTTTCGAGAGTTTTTAATTTTATTTGAAATCGTATAACCTGATGACTGCTAATTTTTAATGAATAAGGTAACCGAATGCATTTTGCAGATCTAATCGCATTTTAATTTACTATATAATGCTATGAATCATAAATTCTTGAATGGATTACAATGGAAATTATTTCAATGATGTCAGGCACAAAGATCTCGTATATAATGACGACCCATTAAATGTTGGTCTGCTATTACGAAAATAAGTTTGAATATATAAACGCATAATTAGATTAAAAAAGAATGTATTCTGAATTCTGTATTTAGGTTACTGAATGCAAAAATTTCATTACGTAGATGTTTATTCAACATTTAGTATATGAAAATGTTTATTCTTTCTGAGTACTTTGGCATGTTTAGGTTTCGAGTTGATTAAGGGATTTTTAATCTTTTTAGTGTCCATATTATGGTGTTACTAGCTGAAGTACCTGGCGTTATCCAAGCTTTACGCAGAGTGAAGAGGCTTCATTTAAGAAGATGAAGGCAGTTTTTATGAAATCTCAAGTAGACGGTGATTTACCTCTTATTTTGGTTCAAGGTGAATTGGGAAAAATTTTAACAAGCTCTAATAAAACTGTAGAAAAGAATATAGAAACAACACAGCGCCATGTAACGGTTTTGGTAAGATCTGGTATTTGCTTTGTTATTGGTTATATTTGTTTTTCGGAAAATCACCGTCCCCTTTGCGGCGGATTTTTTTTCACCGTTTTCGAATCATTGACGAAAACTGCCAGATTCCGCTTTAAAGGTTATAAGATATTTCTCCCTCCTTCTTAGCATGCCTTCGGGGTGTAATGGTCACAACGCTCGGCGCGTATTCGAGAGGTCCGTGGCTCGAATCCCGGCGAGGGCATTGCTCATTTGTCACGTCTTCTGTTCCAAAAAATCCTAATGTTTCTACAAGGTTCTACACTGTTCTACACTGTACGTTCTAAAGAGTAAACGGACACCGCTCCACACAACAGTTTCAATAAGAACTGTTAACGGGAAAGTAACGACTGCGATGTGAACTTAACATGGGGTTGTCATTTGCAAACTGAAATTTAGTAAAAATATTACTGTTTTTTTTTTCTTTTTGAAAAAACAATTATATATATCTTGCTTAGCATGTATGACTTCCACTGACAGCGGGAGCAGAATAAGGGTGATGTGAACTTAAAAGGGGTGACCACAACGTTGTAATAAGCGCGCCCTGAGTACCGCCCCCGTGAAGGCGGTTTTCGAAGTATTATGTAGACTATGACATTCCTTTTGTTTTGAAGGTTAGGTGTGCAAATTCCATCAACAGCGGAATAAAACTTAAGATTTGTATGAATTACACGCATACAAACAAAGAAAGCCTCACCCTTATTTATATACAGAGAGAATTTTAATAAATTTAACTAGCGTAATTCCTAGAACCAGCTAGTATTTAATATTAACTAAAGTGAATCTGCCTTTATTAAATTGTTTAGTTTGTTATTTAACAACAGAATAAATTTGAAAGAAAAATTAAATTTTTTACGCTTTGCTTAAGTACAATACAATTCCGCATGAACGATAAACATATTTTAATTTGAGTAAGGGCTACGCATTTTTCTCAAATCTCTGAGTTTACATTTTCCCGAGTGCAATAGACTTCTTTTATGCCACTTATTTTCTGATTAAATTTCAAATATAACTATTTTATGCTTTTGTTGAGTGGCAACACAAAGCTTCGCTGAAACGCTGAATTCCCAACAATCGCTGAAATTTTAATCAAAACTTGATTAAATTTGCGCAAAATCTATCTACCTATGTATATGTATATATACAGAGAGAACATATGTGCACCCCGTGGAGTAATTTTTCGAAATCTTACGTAGACAATGACCTTCCTCTTTCTTTGAAGGTTTAGTGTGCCAAATTTAATCAAGATCAGAATAAAACTGTAGATTTGTATTAATTACAAACAGACGGATTCGCTTCTTTATTTACAACATATTTAGATAAAGCTTTAGAAGGGCTCCATTCCTTTATACTGATTAGTTTCAAATTTCTTATGACAATGGACAAAATTTTTAATTGAATTCTGGACTATTCCTTGGCAAAAGCAATATTTTTATATTAATATTAGTTGAAGAATTAGAAACATTTTTCTCTTTGTGACATGCTTGCATCATCCGGTTATCAGGTTTAATTTATTTTATTATGGAAAAGCACTCGAGGGCTAGACTAACATGCTGAAAAAAGTGGAAAAGCACTCAATGTTATACAAAATTATGAAAAAGCCATGCCCTCGAGTGCTTTTACATAATTTATGTATGCCCTTGAGTGTTTATGCATTTTTATCAGCATGTTAATCTCCTATTTAAAGCACAAGTCATATTTTTAAAAACACTGATATATTGTTCTTGTCTCATACTTCTTTTCAATTGTCTTGCCAAATTATTAGTTTTCCTAACACTCCAAACCACTACTGACGTTGAATACTTTACAGTCCACTGAATACGCTGTACTTCTTCTGGCCACATGGGACATCTTCTGGCCACATGGGACATCTTCTGGCCACATGGGACATCTGGACACATGTAAGCATATTTGTGATAATTCTTATGTAATGGAGACATCGATTCATCATTAAAACATATGGGGAAGCATAGCATATGTTATTAAAACATAAGTGCCTTGCCTTTCTTTAATAGGCTTTATAAAAAAATACGCAGAAATATTCAAAAATAAGATTTAAATTAAAATAAAAAGCAACAAAATTAATAATATTCATTCGAGTGCAATAAAATGTCAGTGAATGTTTTACTGACTACATTCTATTATAGCTTATTCTTTAAGCTATTATAGAATGGAGTAATTCTTATTTCTGTTCTTTTGCAGCTTAAATATATCGCCTAAAGCTGGCCTTTTTTTCTGAGTTTTTAGAGTTACTAAATAAAATGCGCTTTATTTTCTCTGCACACATTTCCAAACTCATGGACGTTAATAGACCTTTTTTAAGCTGTTGGAAGTTCTTCTTATCCAGTTTTTAAGTTGTTGTTGAAATTTTTAAACTGGTGAAGTTCTTACTACCCTGTAGAATCATCCCATAAGTAATGCGCAATTTTATACTTCTTTTACTTTTCAAATTCAGGTAAACAAAGTCCTTTTTTAAATCTAAAATATACACTCCTATGTCTTTTGCTAGTTTTTAACTTTTAATAGTTGGATAAGATTTTTTTCCGCCAGAGTTTACATGAAGTCCTCGCCCGAGCTCTTCGATTCTAGCAAGAGGTTTGTCTTCTGGAAGTCGGAATTTTTAGAATTATCAATGACACTGGCTTACGCTAATTATCCGATTATCATATACTGCATAAATATTTCTATTAATAAACATTTAATAGAGCGCATTATGTGAAGTACTTGTACGTCGAAAATATGCTCCTTTGTCACAGATTATCATAATAATAACGTAGAAAAACGATAATACGTGAAATAGACTGTATCAAACGAATATTATTGGAAGATATTATGAAATCAAATTTTTAATATTTAGATGCTAGTCTACGTTTATATCCGTGAACGGATATAAGCATACATATGTCTAAATACACGCATATAAATATTACATACACGCAAATAAAATTGAATGCGTTTTGAAATCTGTGTGATTCTGGGTCTAACTTTCGGCTAACATGGCTTATTTTGTATAGCATATAAAATACTGATACGCTTAAATGCTCAGTATTTTATTTATATAACCGTAAAAACGTATTGCTCTTGCCAATTTTGGTAAAAATATTTGCTGATCTCTAATCATTCATATATCAAATAAAGAGCGTGGAACAATTTCGACGTTTTACAAATACTGTCGCGATATGTCTGCCTCTTTTCCGCATACCTTCATGGTGTAAATGGAAGCACATTCGACGTGTATTTGGGAGATCCGGAGTTCGAATCCCGGCGAGGGCATTGTACGTTTATTCATGTCTCTAGCATAAAAAATCCTACCCACACTATAACTGGCACCCAAACAAAAGGTGGTGGACAATAATTCGGCACCACCAGGATCTGGCGATTACCCTTTAAAAGGGGAGTATATAAGGTATTTTTTCTATCTTTTCTGCTTGCCTTTTTGGTGAAAATGGGAGCACACTCGATGCGTATTCAGGAGGTCCGTGGTTCGAATCCCAGCGAGGAAACTGCACATTTTTCACATTTACAGCATCAAAAATCCTAATGACTGTACAATGCAAATTGTCTAGTAAATTTATTTCTTTAAAAAAAAAAAAAAAAAAAAAAAAAAACTTAGCTTGTTTTTTATTTTTGCAAAAAAAAAAAAAAAAAAAAAAAAAAAACGGAAGCTATTCTTTATGTTAAATTTTACTTTTAATTTTAAAATTTCAACATTTATCACAGAATAATCACATTAACTACATTAATTTTTATCACAATTGTTTTTTATTTTTGCAAAAAAAAAAAAAAAAAAAAAAAAAAAAAAACGGAAGCTATTCTTTATGTTAAATTTTACTTTTAATTTTAAAATTTCAACATTTATCACAGAATAATCACATTAACTACATTAATTTTTATCACAATTGCAACTTTTACGAAAGGTTTTTTTTTTTTTATTTTTTTATTTTTTATTTATTTGAGATTCGTCAATGAAGACGATGCAAACAAAAACTAATTTTCCTAACTAATTAAACTAATTTTTGTATAGTTTAACCGTAAGTATAGTTTATCAAGCAGAAAGTTTGAGAAAAATGGATGCTATAATGGATTTTGTTTTTAGTATATCTTACTTCTAGACTTTATTCAGTGTTTTGTTGTTGTCTTGACCATGTATTTCATGGAAGAATGGTTGCCAGGGCATTAAAGAGGTTGGACCTCTTCTACCCTAATTTTGAGGGCGAGCACTCCGCGGGGTAGTTCGGGGGTCTCCCACCTCTCTCCCCTACTACCAAATTACCATGGAGGTAAGAAAGGAAGGAGTGGCCAACCGGCACTAGAAATGAAGCACTGCTTCGAAGCTTCGGTCACCAGATGGGGTGTTCTTTGTTTACATTCAGAAGCTCGCTTGACAGTGTTCTGATAGTATTTCGACACACGACAGTTCCATACAAATCGAAAAAGGGACACTTTCGCATGAAAGAAACATTCATAGTGTGATGGATAATAGCAATTTGTATAGTTTAGTGACATTTACGCAAAAATCACATCTTGGTTATTTTTCAATAACTAACAGCGATTTTGATTATGAATTTGTTTCATAAAATTCTAAACTGTTGAACTACAAAAATATAGATTTTAACAAAAATGTTATGCTTAAAGAATGAAAAATACCTTACGGTACTTTAAAATTGTATACGTCTTTCGATACCCTTGATAGAGTATTCGCTACTTTTATTTTATGTTCCAAACGCCGAAATGTTTTAAATAAAATAAATTTTTTTCACATCCATATATTATTGTAACATGTACCTTTTAAAATTTTTTAGAGGAGAGGCTTTACTGTTGCTCATTTTTAACTCATCGTTTTAATTTTATATATCTGAAAAATAATCACTTTGGGCTTACGCGTTTTACTTATTTGGGTTAATTAAAATTAAAATCCTTATTTTATTCCCTTTCAGAAATGTTCATATTTAAAGTATTTCGCTAATTTCTAATAATTCTCTAATTTAAAATGAACCGAATAGAGCATTAATTATAAATTGACTTATATTTTTCGATTTAAAAGATGCCTCAGAAGCCAAAAAATCATGTCATATTTAAGAAAGAATTTTAGAAAGAAGTTCTATAAAGAGAAAAGAAATAATGCATAATTTTAATATTAATAATACAATAAATTTTGATCTTAATTTTTGTACCTTAACCGAATCAAATCGAATTACCTTAACTTTTTTTTCCTAATGTAATTAACGAAAACTTGCGAAAATATTTCATTCAAATTAGACCATTCTGAGAAAACTATTCTGTGAAAAGTATAGCATTTAATTCCGTTCAGAATGAAATGTTGTTTAAAAATATGTTGTTTTCACATACTTAGGAGTCTGAAGTGTTGTAGAAAGAGAAAATATATACATTTATATGTATATTTACGAAGTAATTACAAAATATTTACATCCGATCTCGTCAAAACCCATTGAACGTAATGGTAAATGACTCAGTGTTTTGGTCACCACGTAGGGATCACCAGTGCTACAGAGCAGGGTACGGGAGAAACTTGTTTAGGGCTACTCCATCTTACTTCCTACCTCCATGCAAATTACAAGTGAGGACTTTCGTCTCTCCATATATTTAGGGTGCTACATGCCACGAAGACTTTTACAAACATCCATACCTTCTTCGGATTGGAATCGGGCCCTCCGGTATCGGCGTCGAGTGTGCTACCGTTACACCACGAAGGCATGCTGAAGGGAGGGAGAAAATACCTTATACAGTCTCCCCTTTTAAAGGGCGAGTGGGGATTAGAGGACCAAATCCTGGTTGCGACGAATTATTGTCCACTACATTTTGCTTCTGGCGCCACTGCAGGCTCGTTAGATTATTAATGAAAAATGAATAATAACCTCGCCGGGATTCGAAACTGGACCTCTAGAATACGCTTCGAGTGTGTTGCTTTTACATCACGAAGCATGCTGAAAGGAAGAAGAAAATACCTTATAATTTATGCAAAGAATTTTTTACGAGTTTCAAAGTAAGATTATTCTCTCACTTAATATTTTATGAGACTTCGATATCAGTTTTGGAAGTGTCAAAATGCATGGAAAATCGTTTCCGTTAATGTTAATATCCATATTCTCCAGGACTCGAATATGCGCGCAAAGCTATGACAGCCAGCTCTTTGTATAGCTTAACCATGCTTTGTACAGTTTATCCCGCGGCAGCTGAGATTTTGGGAAAATGGATCCTAAAATGGACATTTTTCTGGTATTTCTCACTTCTAGATTTTATTCAGTGTTCTCAGCATACATTAAAACACTTCTGTATTTATTTTATGCTTAAAGCAGAGATGATTTTAGATTCATGTATGCGAAGAATTATCTACGAGCTTCAAAGAAGGTTTTTTATCACACTTAATTTTTGATGAGATATCGATATTAGTTTCGGAGTTGTCAAAGTACATGAACAATCAATTCCGTTAATACTAATTACCATATTTCTGTTTACTTTATTATGTTTACTTGTAATTGCTTCAAATGTTCTATATTCTTTTGATTCTCACACTTTTGTATTCGCTTTTATGTTATCGCTAATGAACTAAGAATTTTTCTTCAAGACTCTGTATCTTGTTTTCACTGCGAGGTAAAGACATAATAGGAGAAAGATGTTTTACGCCTCTATCTCGCTTAATACTTGGTGCACATTCTGTTGAATGTATATCAATCCTGTGCAGAATCATTATATCATAATTTAAATTAATATAATTCTTGAGAATAAAGAATGCAAAAAAATGAATTAATTACCTAAATGAAAATTGTCTCGTAAGTCGCAATAACTAACATAGTCAAATTCGATGAGACTCTGGCCTTCGCTTATCTCTTTTAAATGCCATACTACTTATAATTTTATATGCATACTATTTACATCATTTATTTTTTATATAAACTTATATATTTTTTTCAAATGTCTAAAAATTAACCTTTTGTTGATCATCAACAAACTCAATTCGCATTCCAGTTACATACCGCAGTGAGTGCAAACGAATACAAATCTCATTACAAATTTACGACAAAAATCCCGTGTATTTGGGAAGAAAGAATTGTTTAATCTCGCAATCGCCAAAGGGTTAAAAAATATTGGAAAGAGGAAGGAAGCATGAACGTGCCACTGAAACGAATCATAAAACGTGTGTGTGTGATTATGGCAAAGCCTCGAGGGCTATCTGCCTAAAGGTGGGATGCCTTCGTGGAGGACTTTCTAAGGGAAACTGGCTCGTATACACGTTACACATGGGGAAAACCACGAAAACGCCCATGCAGCCAGTCCGTTCGCGGAATTCGAACCTCGGACCGAACTACCAGTGTTCAGCGACTTTACCGCTCGGCCGCTGGTGGGCCCCGAATCATAAAACGAATTTTAAATTTACGTCGAGGGTTTGTTAAATGGTGTAATTGTTTGTTATAGTATTTATAATAATAAGACACATGTTTGAAAGTTTTAACTGTTGTTTATGTCGGAAACTTTAACTTTTTCCCTTTAGAGCATTTATCATTCACGTAACCTGGCAAACTGCTCTTTCTCTCAAATTTTACCATTCGATTAAGTCTAAGAATCGTCCTTAGGACTATTCGTGAATTTTCTTTTCATTAAAATTTCCTATTGCTTAATTAATTAATTTACAAGTAATGCTCATTCTTCTTAGTCATTTATTCATTTGTTTTAATTTTCAATAACATTCATGATGTAATTTATACTACATTCGTAACTTGAAAATATTGAAAGCTGAATATTATACACTG
Organism: Stegodyphus dumicola; assembly: GCF_044657685.1. Lineage (NCBI taxonomy): Eukaryota > Metazoa > Arthropoda > Arachnida > Araneae > Eresidae > Stegodyphus > Stegodyphus dumicola. The sequence goes on along the minus strand of NC_140769.1, from coordinate 187,855,093 downwards.
CTGGCCATTAAAATTTCACCACCATGAAGGACAGCAAATAAAAAAAGAGATTTATTGCACGTAAACAGTATAGCACGAAGACAAAATGATTAAATTTGTAAGCATTTTGGAGGTTTACAGAGATACGAAATTAGTAGAAACAGCTGCCACCCCTCGCAGCTAAAACACCATTACGCATGGAGTCAAACTGGGCTTGGATGACAGAAATGGGCAACTTATTCCATGAAGTCTATGCCACATTTCATCAACCGTATTAGCTGGAAAGGGGTTGGCGGGCCAGTCTCTCAGCAACCCATGACCAGACGTTTTAAATGGGTGACAGATCTGGAGACCGTGCAGGCCAGGGCAGAAATCGAATACCCTGTGTATCAAGGAAAGTCAGAACACGACGTGTACCATGTGGTCTTGCATTATCTTGCTGGAACATGGCGTTTGGGGGTCTCGAAGATAGGGCACAACCCATGGATATAAGATGTCAGAAATGTATCTATCTGCGTTCAAATTACCGTCGATCCGAAATAGAGATGTGCATCTCGTGTACCCAGGGGCTGTCAAAACCATCACACCAGGTTCAGGGCCCGTATTCCGATATCGAACGCAACAAGGTGACATACGGTCTCTTCGGACACTCCAGACACGTATACGGCTATCAGAATATTGCACGTAGAACCGGGACTCGTTTGAAAAGGTGACATTGTGCAACTCCTATACCCAGCTTTGTGGTTTGGCACATGCCATCTCTCTATATGCTGCATTGTCAAGGGAAACTGAAGTAATGCTCACCCTGCTGATAGTCCACGCTACTGCAAACGTCAACGTACCTTACGAGTTGATACTGGATGTGCTGCAAACATGCCCATTTCCTGCGTAATAGTTCGCGATGTGGTCGTACTATTTTGCAAGGCGTCTGACCTCACAATATGTCTGTCGTTTCTGGCGTTAGTCATGGGAGGGCATTGAGATCCTGCGTTCCTTTCAGCATGATCCTCAGCAATCCACTGATTCCATATTCGTACAGTGGTTGGATGTCGACCAGTGCGACCGGCGATATCACGGAGCAGTAATCTATTCTTTCGATAGGCAACAATCCTGCCTCTATCGAATTTCAAAACTTGCTCTCAAGCATTTTCTCTTCTTATTCGATGCATAACACGATACTGTGAGCAAACTCCAATCGTACAAAGCGCACTTTCCGAATGAGAAATGCACTACGCAACTCTTCTTTTATGCAGTGCTTCAGATGTCGTTTCTCCCTCCTGCCTCATCTAAATGCGTTGAAATACTAATCATTTGCATATGCCAACTTCTTTATGTAATTTTGTCGTTCGTCAAATCATTCCCTCGTGGTGTGGCAATTTCAATAGCCAGCTGTGTATGAAGTATAAAATTATGGCCATTTGACATGTATTTTTATTTTACGCAATATTCGTACAATAAAATATAATAAAAAACCTGATGTGCACACCACATGACTTCCTTGTACGAAATATTAAATTATACGCATTTTTTCTCGCATTTCATTTAAACTTATTGGATTGAATTAAATCTTCTTCGTCGATAGCGCATAAACCACAATAGAATTAATGCACTCTTTAAAATTCACTATATTTGTTTACCATAGTGACAGTCTGGCGCTAAGTTTCCTGAACAACGTTGCATTTCATTAATTTTATAAGTTCAACTTATAAACATATCGCCGGAACTATTGCACGAAAGTGTAATTTTGCCGGCTCAGTGAAAATGAAGCCTAAAAGGCCCATGACGATAAGAGTTTCCTGGCATGGTAATCTCTCTAAGGAGAAACGGAGGCAACGAGAAGAAGAAAAGGGGTGGCGCCTTGAAGCCTGAAATAGAGAAGTGGTCTGACAGATGAATTTAATTTTTTAACTCAGAATGCACAAAATTTGTATCATCTGAAGAATTATCAAATAGTTGCTACATGTTCTATTCAAATATTATAATAAATCTAAAACGATGTATAAAAAAATTAACCAACCAACCAATTAAAAAAAAAAAAAAAAAAAAAAAAAAAGAAACAGTTTTTCACAGACGATTGAGTATTTCTCATTCAATTAATTCAGTTCTCACTTCGCTACAAGCTAAAATACAATATTAAAAATTACGAAGAAAAAATATCTATATTAAAAATTACGAAGAAAATCTTAAACACTTATCTCCTCGAATAAATTCCAGAATGGATTAAGCATGATTTAATTCGCAATAATAAAAGAAGGCGTTATCTTTGTTGTTGCGAAGCTTAGTTTCTCTAGATTGGCAATAAATCCACTATTCTTCCAAATTTCAAATGTAAACAAACATGGCCGCTATGGGAAAAACAATTAGGCTTAGCTACAATTAAGCAACTTTTAAGTTGCTGATAATTCTCCAAATATTGCGCACAGATTTACTAAAGGCATAAATACCTTAACCGGAATATAAAAACAACATAATTGAATTATTTATAAAGCAAAAAAATGCGCAATTTACAATATGTTTGTAAATTGCGCATTTTACCGCAATAAGAATACCGAAACTGAGGTCACTGAGCCGAGTAACAGAGTGAATATATATATTCATATATTTCTATACATTTGGTGCAGCCGATTGCAACCAAAATACGAGGTGCATATGTACATGTTATAGCAGTCCTACATACAAAATTTCAACGTTATGAGGCTACTCGTTTTTAAGTTATGCGAGATACGTACATACGTATGTACGCACAGACGCTACGAAAAATTCTCTTTGGAATTCATTTTAAATCTGTTTTATAATTTTTTTGGAGGGAGAAGAGTCCTTTTTTCTGTCCTTACTTGCAGATGTCACGCAAAAACATCGTTAAATTGCATTGGATAGCTGTTAAATCGATATTTTCGTTGAAATATGATTCCCAATTTTTCGCGATTACAATAGTCCCTTTTTACTTCGTACAAGGAAATAAAAACTATAAGTTTCGCGTATTGTCAGGAGTGGCGAAAGGACAGGCTACGGACATCTTAGCTGAACAGAGAAGCGTGAAGATGATGAAAATTGTGAGTGTGAAGAGGATGATATTGATACTAGGAGATTTATTATAGTAGAGTTATGGTTTCGCTTTGTATGCTAACGGTTTTGATTTGTTTGTTGGTATGCTAACGGTTTTGATTTGAAAATTCCCATGAGTATTAGATAAAAGACTTTTTAATTAAATAATTATATGTGAAATATATACATATAAAATATACTTAAATTTTATACTGGTCATAAATACATATCCTTTTAACTCTTTGAAGGGCGGTGGTTACCTAGAGTAACCACATTTTCTATGGGACGTCTTACTCACTCTTGTGTGTCGTTTTCAAGACTGATCCTTTTTGAAGTTCTCTGGTAGTTCAATAGATGGCGATCAAGAAACATAAGCCAGTGAAGAAATATAAGCCAGTAGTTGATGCAGCAATTCGTCTTCAAAAAAATAAGCATCAGCCATCGAAGACAACATGACGACGATGTGCACTCTGCAGCACCAAGAAAAAGCCTGTAATAACAGTGTGGGAATGCAGCACATGCAAAGTTGCACTGTGCTTAAAAAAAGAAAAACTCTTTCCATGAGTACCATAAAGACTGATTTGTAGGGATGTGGGCCGTGGTGACTGACACTAAGCACCAGAAGTTTGTCATTTTGTTCACGCGTCTTGGACAAAATATGTGTAACTGTCGCAAACAATTTCATTGTAACACCTCATATAGCAAATAAAACAAGAGTTTTGCTGAAAAATTTAATTGCCTTTCCCTGCCCCTCAAAGAGTTAATTCTGGGCATATATACATATAAAATATATTTAACGTTTAGAGACGGAACGACGTACTCCAGAATTTCACAAATGCAACTTAGAATTTTATGTAATGTTTACATCACTTCGATCTCCATGATCTGACATATTTATAAATAAAAAAAATTCTGCATGAATTTATATTCTTATAATGTAAAACGGTTTAATTAAATACCGAAAATGCCATTGCTGAACTCTTATTGTTGTAACGAAAGTTTTGTAAAATTACAAGATTTGAGATTATTATAACACATTTTTAAATGTCTAGAAATGTACATGCAATTAACATATTTTTTTTCTGGTAATATATGAATTAGTTCTATTTCTAGTTAAGTAAATGTTCACCAAAGATACTTACTTGTATATGAAATAATATTATTTAATTTTTGACCTTTTCTAACTAACGGCTAGATTCTTGTTTCTGAAATTGGTGTATTTCTTTAATTTTTAAAGTCGAAACATTAAATTGAAACTGAAATGGACTTACAGAGCAAATATGAATAGATAAATTTTAGAAAACTTGGAAAACGTACACTCTAAGAGCAAAATATTTTTCCATTGTACATTGCTATCGCATACTAATATCTTAAATGGAAGCACGTGAATGTAAAATTTGAAATTAGGAAAAAAAGCAATCTTATTTTTGCGTAGATTTTGAATAAAATTCTATCGATCTCAAGGACGGTCAGACACACATCCCACTTCTTCAACAGTAAAAGGAATTTCTTTTGCTTCTGAAGCAAAAAACACTTTATTTTATTAATTTATTTAAAAAGGTTTAGTGATTTTTAATTCCAAACGCGAAGCATATAATTTGGTTTGTATATCTTACTCTTCTGAAACCTTGTTTATATTTCTAGTTTCGTGTTTTACCAAAATCTGAAAAATCCTTAAAGTTATTATGCCAGTGAATGTGTTAGAAAAGTAAACAATAATCTCAAAATTTGTAGCTGTAATTCTCCCGCTATTGTCAGAATAGAATCAACGGGAAAGAAATTTGGTGTCCTAAATGGTTTAAAGGCAATTTGTTCATGTAGAATAGATATGAGTCTGAACCCTACTTCAAGTAAAGCCCTTTTAGGAGTTGTAAGCTCATAAAATTATGTAGAGATAACAAACAATTATTATTTCTTGTAAATATTCGCCAAAAATATCTAGTATTTAAGGGGAATATTTTTTTCCCGATGAAAATATCCCGATGATGATGATCGGGAAAAAAATATCCCGATGATATTTTTTTCCCGATCTTTGAAATCCGCCAACTTCATACCCCATGTATCCCCACTCAGTACATCACTCGTATATATAACATCATTCCCCCAGCGGTTACAGTTACTTGTTCTCTTTATCCTCGAGGATCTCTAACTCTGCCACCGAATTTAAATCCACCTCCGCGGGTGATCCACAAGATCCCCCGGAATGTATTTCTGTTCCCTTATGCCCCGTCCCCCGTCTGGGAAATTATGGCGCACAGATTGTTAATGGTTGGAAATTTATCCCTTCTGCTGTAACCGAGACTGGAAAAGATGGAGTGACTGGATAGCGCCTTTATTGTTACGGGTGGAAACCCCGCGTTTGTGAAACAGAACTGGGTTGTTACCGGCAGAAAATCCATGTTTGGTCACGACAGTGGCGTTTAGTTTGTGGAAGAGCATGTATTTAAGATTGTGAATTAGTCTGATCAAAAAATGAAAATAAAGACGCTGAGTCGAGGTTTACACCCATGCATACAAAAATTACATTAATATTAATAAAACAGATAAGTTTATTTTTTGGCGTTAATAGCGACCGAGAACGTCTGGAAAAGTGTCAATAGTTTACTTTCTTCAAGAGCAAATAAATATGTTGGATAAAATTTTCTCCGCTTCTGCATAGTGAAGAATATTAAGACACAATATAAATCTGTCAGAATGAGAGTTCAAAGTGGGATATTTGCAATTTGGAGTAATTTGAAGCTGATTCTTATTATGAAGAAATTTACAATGCTATAAAACTTCGAGTACTCTACTAGCTAACAAAGCTACTCAGTTTCTCCAAAGGTTCAAATCTTAAGATTCCACACCGAGTACAATATTCTCTTTTATATTCTCAGAGAATTTTAAGCTTCTTTTGATATTGGGAGTTAATATACATAGGCAATTATAATAACTGACATTAAGTCAGTTATTATAATTAATTTTTCATTAAGTGATTAAATCTCATTTTAGAAAAGAACAAATTATAATTTATAATGGATAATTTGTATCAAAAATTCATCTGCCATTACTGGAATATCTAAATTTTCAACTGGCGAATTTGATTTTAGAAGCTTTTCACTCGGTTTTCGTTCATCAGGGGGTTTTACATAAGTGTTGCATTTAAGATTTAAGATAACTGCGTTATTGTTTCTGCAAAGAATTTTCTTTCATTTATGTTTTCGTGAGAATCAGATACCTCTGTTTTGTATCCTGAAATCCATTATTTACTTTTAATGGATATAGAAAATATCTAATATAAAAATATCTCTAAAAATAGATATAGATTATAAATATCTCTAAAAATATTAGATAATAAATGTTCTTGATAATCATAAAAATGTAATAAAAATGATTTTATAATTAGAAAAAATATAAATGGGCTGAAAATAAAAGAACTGAATTATACCCTGCTTTTGCACATTGCAATTTTAGTGTAACAGCAATTAGAGTATTCTCGGCATTTTGAAATGTTTCCGGAAGAAAACTCAGTTGATAAAAAATTAATTTTACGTCTCTTATGCCTGTTTAGGTACATAAATTATTAACGTAACGCATTTAATTAGATTTAGAAACTGATTTCTATTATGAAATGATAACATTTTAACTGAATCCGTGGGCTAGTAAATATTTTATTTGATTAATTAATTAATAATCATGATATTAATAGTAACTTTAAATCAATAGATTATTTTTTGTGTACGCAGAATTAAGGTTATTTTCCCTCTAACACAAATGGAGAACAAATTAGTGTTCTTAGAATAAGTAGTTGAATGCTGTATGTATTTTAACTGCTGAGTAATATAGTAAATCTTCCTATACATACAGCGATGTAAAAGTAATAAAATTAAAAAAGTACACAGCTTACGGTAATTTGTAACTGAAATGCTGTAAGTAGAGTAACTACAGTTTTGTGAAAGATATAAAGAATAATTCCAGAAGAAAAACTAAATAACTGGCTACAGACTAAACAAACCCATCTCCATTTAAAAGATTATTGACGATTAGTTTGGATCATTATCGTTATAACATGGTACCACTCATAGCAGATGTAATAATGTTTTTGAAAATATTCATTGAAAGCTAGAAATCATTTAAAACATTTGCTTCAAAAGTTTGAGAAATTCTGGACTGATAGAGTAGGAAACAGGAAAAGGTTATCCTTCTTTCGCCTTTACTTTTTCAAAACCTTTTTTTTGACTTTACTGTTTTTTGCAACAAAATATTAATCTTTGACCATATATTGCCTATTATTCTTCAACAAGACACCTCCCATTATTCTGGTGGGTAATTTCTGTCAAAAATAAATATAGAAAGCATATTGCACACACAAAAAAAATTGTGAATAAAAAGGTACAACTTTTTAATACCATAATCACAAGCATAACTTTAATAATGAATTTGTATATAATTTATTTGGTAGCATAAAACATCTTTCTCTTGCATTCACAATACTTAGTTTAACTTTCTAAATTTAATTCCTTTTTGAGCATAACAAAGATTTAGTATTACCAAAGATAAAACCTCAGATTCTAAGAGACGAGAAAAAAATCGATAAAAAGAATTCTTAAAATAACAAGGCTACAGTTTACAAGATTTTAGATTAACAATGGGTATAAAGTCATTAGGTAAAATGCACATTAATAAAAATATGAAATATTATCAGTGTTCAGCTTTAATTTTAAGCTTTTATACTTAAAATACTTTACCTAAGTTTAAATAAAATTGTTTTAGTCAAATATATAGTAGGGTAAGTTTACTATATGTGTGAGAAAAAATCTAGTAATAAAGTCTGTCGCATATTAAAGTCTTTTCGGGATAAGGCAATTTTCTCTAAAGTACTAACTTTGGGATCAGTTTTTACAAACATTTTTGAAAGAGTCGCAGTGTGTTAACAGGTTTTTTATGCTACTTTAAGTATCATAATTTTGTAACATTCCTGAAATTGTTCTTCATTATCATCGTCTGATGAGAATTTCTGCACCTCTTAAAATCCCCCATATTGAAACTGAAGCGTTCATTTCTGATAAATCTTCGAATGAAGCTTCAAGGTTAAATTTCTTTTTAAGCATTTCCTACTTATCTGAAGCTATTATATATGCCTCTTGCTTGAGGTAGTGGTTTGTCTTTCCTCTTTTAATATTCTTTTCTTTAATTATAGCTCGTAGAAATTACATACCTCTTTCTCGACGGGCCGTCATTATCTTGGATGTTGATGATCACAGAAAATTATCCACAAGGAGCATTGTTCCAGGCTTTGGGTGTTTTTTTTTTTCATAGAACAAGCGGAAACGAAAACAAAATTTACTTACATCAGCTTAAAACCAGGGCTTTATGGATGAACAAGCCTTCAGACCATTGCAGCAACCCGATTTATGGATGAAAAATCCTCCAGACTCTTGTTTTTGGGGAAAAGAGAATAGAGATTCAACTTGCTTATTCATTACCCTGCTGCAGGAAACAGAAATAACTTCAGATAAAATGCCTCGAGATAGGAATGCAACAATTCACTTAATTAATGCTGAAAATCGAATATATATATATAATTCAAAGAGCGGGGATAACATGTAGTGGTAGCTCTCCAACAGGTGCAAGACTATCAGAGAAGTAATATTTAAAAAAAATATATTTCAGAAAGAAAATTTATTTACAATGGTTTAGTGTCTTGCAGGGGAATGAAATATGTTGTTCAGTACTCATTAATCGACCTAATTTAATATTTTAAATATTTCGCCCTTGACAAGTTCTGTTTGAAACATTAAATGGGGGTGACTAATTTGTTATTTTTGCATTGCTTCATTGATGATAATAATTACACCATTGTTTTTACAAGTTTTAATTTCCCATTAAAAAAGCTTAGGTTTCCAACTTTGACTACTCTAAATTTTCACTTTTAATATTACGACATCAGATGCCCTACACTATTTTCCTCAGATAGGGTAATAAAAATTTCCAATCTTTTATATAAATATTCCCTCGATTCCACATATATTTGATATATCGTATAATTCGAAAAGAAAAGAATTGAGATATCGAATTTCGAATACATTTGGTTTTCAGATTCCCAAGTAAAACCAAATATTTTCACTCAGTATTATTTAAAAATTTTAACATTTAATAACTAGTCAAAATAAAAACAATAATTCATAAATGTTTAATATTCGGAGGATGTTCTTATTGATCAAAGAAAACATCTATAAATAGTAAATCAGATTAATGTTTGGAAATATTTAAATAGAGGTTAAGAACTGTAATCTTGTCACCAAAAATGTCAGAGTCACCTGCTTGACATTTGGAGCCAAACAATTCACCCAAACCTTCCGTCCAATACCGGGGCAGTTAAAGACGCATAATAATACTTACACTTCATGGGACGATGTAAAGAATAATGGAAGCAATTTGAATGGTGTCCATAATAACGCACAGCTCCAAAACCAAGCTTCCGGACTACGACATATTTTTCTTTTTCTTGTTTTTTCCCTCTTGAGTCTACAGTGTTTGGAGATTATTGGCGGCATAAAAAAGAGCTTCGAATGCACTGGATTGCAACACGCAAGCTACACACGCGGTTTTTATGGGTTAGAAGGAAAATAAATATCGCTGAGGATTTTTGAAACAAACAATTCTCTCTTTCTCTGCGCATGTGTATATTTAATACACATAAAATACTCGAAACGAAAATGCAGACAATTTCAGTGCTTTTCGAAATTTTTAAACATTTGATAGCTTCTTATTATCACTTCATGATGTTGATTGTATTAGAGACAAATCTTCGGATCACATTAAATTTAAATCACTATCTATTTAAGAGTAATTCCATTAAATGTAAATAATTAGTCCAGAAGAGATATTAGTCTCAAAACGAGATTTTGCGTCGAATCACTAAAAACGGCTGCATCACATTTCAAATTGTTGCCACCAAATATTATCGCCCTGTATGACATTTAAAGAAACTAAATAATGAAGAATTTACATGACTGTACGTATGTTTCTCGCCAACACTCGAGAGGTTAGCGAGGAACATACGTGCCCAACATATCGAGAGGACTTTAGGCTCGCCGCATATTTAGAGTGCTGTCATGCTGCACACACAATATATATTTACAAACATCTATGCTTTCTAAACATCTATGTCCGGGCCCTTCGATACGGCAGTAAGTTTGCTAATCACTATCCCGTTTGTTCGGCGAAATAAGAAATAATATTAAGGAAAATTATCTCTTGTACAGAATGGCTAAGAAATAAAACAAAAATTTAAATACAGAGAGATGATTTGCCCTTCCTAATTACGCCAAACACGCGGAAAAGACCTATCCGAGATAACGGATGCCTACGACTTTCTTGGAAAAAATGGCTAGTATTCATTTAATACATGGGAAAAACCTCATTTGACAAAGCTGTTTAGTAATTAGGAGTAAAACCCTGGAATTAGGTGTGCGCCATGACTTCAGACACTTGACTACTGTTGAGCAAAAGTATAGGAAAGGCGATGAAGAAAGGTAATTATGTAAATATGATATTCCATAATTCTTTCCTTAAATTGGTCTTAGTTATTCCATACTTCATGATAAGCCACGTGATGATACTTCATGATAACGTTAAATAATTAATAAAATCTCTAGTTAATATGTCAAGGAAATTGATTGCATTCTTTCTAGACAGATGACGCAAAATTACTTTCAAAATCCACAGTACTTACCAATACACTCTAGTTTACTTCGAGATAGATTTCATGAATTGAAAATATATATATGTGTCTTAAGTTATTTAGACATTTTCTGAGATCAAACTCACGAAAATTTATTCAAATTCCATACATAAACGATAATGCAAATCTCCAACATAATCGATAATGTAAATCTTCCCTTTAAATCCAAACCTAATCCAATAAGCTTGGATAGAATCACCGAAAAGATTTTACCCACCGATTCAATCAACCTTAATGATGCCAACGAAGGATGCACAAATATTTTTCCTCACGTGCGGGACTGCGACGTCCCGATGCAATATTTAAGCTGCGTAGTTCTTCATTGCATTGCGAACCCATAAACCTGAGCGAGAAATATTTAAGCAATTTCCTGAGCACGCAAAGAACGACCGCAGAAACTATCCCCAAGATTTGCTTTACTTTCTTGAATATGCTTTAATATAATTTTGAGATTTAGATATAAGTGCATTGCATACTTAAAAGTGAAGTGCTTACGTCAGGCAAATTGCAAGAGTTGCCAATCAAATAGAGCGGAATTTCCATTATGAATGCAGTGTGTGCCCCAACAGCGAGCAAATGCAAAGGGTGTGAGAGAGAGAGAGAGAGATAAAATAATATTTTCGAGAGATCATAAGTGCCATTTCGTTTTCTTTCCTTTTTTATATTATTAAATTGATGAAATAAAGTGTGTCTTGATGTCGGCAATCAAGAAGTTATGAATGTCTGTATCAATTCTTAAAGCTGCTTTGTAATGTCATTTGTTGATCATGTCGTTTTTATGTGCCTCATGCTAAAAAGTACTCCTATTCGCTAAAAAAGTCTTTAAACCAATCTTTTATAATAAAAACAGAGCTACTTATTGGTACAAACAATGTCAAACATTTACAGAAAAAAACGGGAATAAAAGTAATGCATATAACATATTATATTTATTAAAACCCTCAAGCTGTTTTTTCAGGAGCGTTAACAAAGAAATTAAATTTCATGCAAACAAGTTTTAAATTTATTCTGAGTGCCTTAGTTCCTGCAGTGTAAAGACTGATTTTCTGAACTTGGAAATACTAGTTATTATCTGTGACCACATCGAAAGGACAGTAAATTAATTAAATCGAAAGGACAGATTTCATATTATTTTCCATTATAGGTAGATTATATCCGCCTCCTGTTTCAATGCTGTTTTTAGCCCAAATGGACGTTAGCCCAGAAGGGATATTAATCTCGAAATGTCATTTTGCGTCGAATCACTGAAAACGGCTGCATCACTTTTCAGGTTGTTGCCATTGTATTACACTTAAAGATAATAAATAATGAAGAATCTATATGACTGTGTGTATGTCTTTCGCAATGTGAAAAAACAGCGGTACCTAAAGTCATCAAATTTTGAATAACACAGTCCTCCACCTCAACATGTGCACCTGGAAGCCCGAATCTGGAATTTTCTTTTGTCTCTTTCATATTTTGTAAAATTTTAACTCATTTTTGATTAAAAAACTCAACAATTTCAAAGCGAGCAGTAGCAACATTGTAGGGAATAAGACATTTTTTATCTCCAGCACGCAGTGCAGGATTTACGTATAAGCTACACAAGATATAGCTTAGGGCTCGCGCTTGCTTGGGCGCCCCAAAAATGCCCCCTGGAAATCCAAAAATCATATTTGGCACTGAGATATAACATCTGGACTTATAATATAGTCCCTATATATAAAATAGCTTAGGGCCTTATCAAGTCTAAATCCAGCCCTGATTTCAAGATTAAATAATATATCCCAAGCAGATATTGATGCATACTATAATTACACTTGTAACCTAAGACACTAATCCAATGTTATTAATATATGATTTATTTTAGCCAGTCAATGAATATCATGTTTTACAACAACCATTTAACTTGTAGAATACGGATGGAACCTTTAGGTGATGACAAAAATTACACTAATAAATTTCATCTATAATAACAGCCAGTTCAAATGATTTAATCTAAAGACATCTTCATGTTTCATTTCATATTCATAAATTTAAATTTTAAGCAAAAAAACATGATATAAATGTCATTGCCAATAAAGTACCAAATTTATAAAAATGTCCATACATAATATATGAAATTTCGGCTTTTAAAATAAATTAAGAGTGAAAAAAGCGATATTTTATATTCTAATCTCTTTCTCAAAGTACAACAAATGTGTCTGAAGACTTGAAACATTCAAATTTATTTGTCCAAAAATATATGAAAGTATAATGTGCTTCTTTGTTTAAAAGTCTAAATCCAGCCCTGCCAGCACGCGAAACTGTCTATCCGAAGTCCTAAAGATATGCTGTTTTTAAATATTTGTTGCCCAATGTGGCGCTAGCTTAAGTGCTCTCGAAACATGTATGTGTCTGTAAATAAAAATAAAAAATAAATAAATAAATAAAAAAAACTCCCGTTTGGACGTAATATAAAGTCTGGTTGCTTTCAAAGTTTTTAAAATTATTTCTTATTTTTATTATTTTTTTACGTGTAACATAAATGCTAAGAAGTGTTAGTCTGAAAGATCTCGGCGAAAGCACTTTTCCAAGAGAAGACGAATAGGAGATGATATGCATAACTGTGTCAAGTTTCTGGACGTGTGAAAACATGTAATCTAAACCTTCTTTTCATAATTCCAGAATTTTACAGCAATTAATTTTTTAAATTTTATTTTGCAGCTTGAAAACCATACATCTGTGATACTTATGGTAAGACTAGCAGCTGCATATATTCAAGCATTATAAAATTATTTAATGCAAATTTATGTGGAACCCGAACCGAACGCCTTCCGATTTGCCACTGCACTTTTATTAATCCAACAGAGATCCTATCAGCTGCTGAATGGATAAAGCTTCAAAAAAAATGGTAGATTATTCAGTTTGATCTTAAGTGATGAAATGTTTGGCTAGCACTGAGTTTTAGTTATTTTAACCTTACTGTATTGCTGCAAAGAAGCGCTTTTTGTTGATTTTGTAAATAAACTCAATTTTCCTTCCATGCCATTTTTTGCGTTTGTGCCTTAACATGTTACTTTAGACCCTATATTCCTATACAAAAAATACATGTTTTAGTATGCTCAACCACCCTCTAAGTTTGTCCCATGATCATAGAATCACCCTGTATATACTCGAAGCTGGCTCAGTAACACTACCAGCATATGGAATTCAAGTGTCGGTAGCTATATAATAAATACAAAGCCACATATTTAGCGTGCATGCGCAGACCAAAAACACGCTCTGTCTTAAAACTCCAAACACCTCAGTTTAAATACGAGGTAACTCGTTTACTTTCTGGTGAGGAAACGAAAAGGAGAAGTTATAGTAAAGGCTGAAATTATAAATAACTGTATAATTTAAAGGTACTTTTCCATTTTGCCAGCGCAGGCGATAAAGTCGTCAAAAATGGTGCAACCGATGCCAAACGCAATATCCTCGCTGGTAACCTTTCACGCCTCATTTTCAAAACAAGTCGCAGCCATTTCTTATCAGATTGAATTTTTCTTTCAATACTGGCATACAGTTAGATAAAATTTTTACCAGACAGTTTATTTTTGTGCTCTAAGACCATTCGCGGTAATTCAGTTAGGATGCAATTACACCGATCACCCGAAGGCGAAAATATAGAAAAGGAAAATATATCAAGGGTTAAATTCATCAATTCTAATGAGAATGCACTAGCGAAGTAAAGCACTGCGGTTTTACGCAATTTCTGAGTAAGCTATTCGTACGAATTTAAATAATTCTTGCATTTAAACTTGTATTCAAAATTAAGATTTAACCTGAAATTAATGTAATTACTGAGAGAATTAGATTTTTGTAGCGTAGTTTACGTGAAATCAGATCACTTGGGGTCACGTGATATGAACAGGCGAATGAGGATGTTGTACCATGAAAGCATAGTAAATTCTTAAATTAATGTATTTTTACAAATTTATTGTCTTTATTTATTGGCCTTTTACAAAATTTTAAACGGTATTAAAATGTTTGTGTCTTCAAAATAAAAAATTCTTAGAATTTGTTAACATTTTTTATGTGTATATTGTGTGTTGTCGCCAATAAGTCTGCTTGGCGAGATTTGCGCCGGCGAAACGGAAAAGTACCAATTTAAATAACCTAACGTTTTTATTAAAAACAATTTCGCAATAGTGAAGGCACAAGAGAAAGGCGCAATATTTGTTGGAATAAAGAAGAGAAAATATTATTTAACTATATGCATCCAAAAGATTTGGATATTTCAATGGATGAAAGTTAAATGCAAAAATTCAAAAAACTTACTACCTGTGAGGAATTTAGAGGCTGTATGGCTGGTTTAATAAATAGAAATAACAAAGGCAGTCGTTCCTTTTTCATACTTTGAGTAAGACGAGGTTTCCTTGAAGGTTTGTAGGAATAACCATAATATTTTTAGTCAAACGTCTTGAAATAGTAATCGAACTCACGTTAGTACCCTTTGCAGCCAGAGCAGCTCTAATTTTATTGCAGGAGGTTATTGAACATCGAGTGATCATCCTTCTTATCACACGATTATCACGTGCACAAGTTTTTCTTGGACGACAGCTTCTCTTAAGATCCGTATAATTTCCCGTAATTTTGAATTTACTGATAGATTGATGCACGCCTGTCCTGCTGACATTTAACTTCAAACTTATTTCACTTTCAGAAAAGCCAACTTCATGCTGAGCCACTATTTTTGCCTGTTTTTTAACAGTAAGTGAAGGTTTTTTTTTACTCGTTACAAGAATTATACAGCAGCACTCTGTACCCAAAATCCAATAACGAACTACTAATAAAAGAGACCATGCTATATTTATAGCTGTAGAAAGTGTTTGATGCAATCAACGCATGAGATAACATAATCACGAGCGAAAATAGTGCAATCCGTTAAAATACAAGAAAACGGCTACTGGTCGTAAACTTTTGCACGTGACTGCAATTATTTTATATGTTTTTACTTCCTTGTAGGAAGTATTGTAATCGGGAAAAATTTCTGGTATCATATTTAAAAGGAAGTTTCCATTTTGAATGTTTCCGAATTCATTTTGATTATTTTTTTGCGTGACGTCTGTACGTACGGACTGAATGAAGGACTATTTTTTCCAAAATGGATTGTGAAATGGATTTAAAATGGATTATTTACGTCTATACGTAAGTACGTAATGTATCTCATGTGCATAGGACGGCTATAACGTCTAATTATGCACCTCCCATTTTTATCTCAGTCTGCAATACCAAAACTATTAACCCCCTTACCCCGCTTAAAAGTCCATATCCGGGCTCGTTATCGAAATGTACTTCCAGTTAGTTACAGAAGTGTTTTAAACGTGAAAGTAGTCACGTTTTATTAATGTCAAATTTGAGAAAAAATTAATTTTAGACAAATAACGAATTTTAATTTTTAATACGGTTTTTTGGTTTCTATACTTATGTTTGGGAAAGTTTTACACTCGTTATGAAAAAAATAACATTATAAGAAATTTTTCACCTGTAGGGCAAATATAGATATTTAATTTCAGAATTTGCAGTTTTTATTTTCAACTTGCTTTGAGGTATCGGGTGATTAAATTAAAATAACTCGAGGAAATAAGTTTAAATAAAGTGCAGCAAAAAAAAGTGCATAACTTAATAGGCTAAAAAGTTATGCGGTGTCCATATCAGATTTTTTTTCTTTTTGGTTGGTGTTATGCAAATGTTTTTAATGCAGTAAATCTCTGCAGCTGATTTTGAAGTTTGACTTTCACTTTGAGCTAAGTTTAAGCAAAAACAGCGATTTTATTCTTCCCAAACAATAGTTGTATTACTCTTGCGAAACAGCGAATATTATTTTTGCACCTGTTCATTTTAAGTGTAGTTCATAACCTTTTGATATCATTTGTTACAATGTTTCCTCTTCACCTTGTTTATACAGTTGCAAATATTTTTTTACCATTAATTTTAGGTCAAGAACATCATAAATTTAATAAAGCTCTCTAGTTTCAGAATTTAATAAATGTCTATGAAATCCAGATTTGATCGATTTAAAAGCACCAGGAACAGTATGGCAAACATAAATGATGCGTAAGATATAGATAGCATCTTTTTACGTGCATGCGTGGGCAATTTTTTTTTTTTTTTTAGTAAATTACTCTACTTAAAAGGCTTATTCTAAATACCCCTCATAAAACTTGAATCGAAACATCGATATTCAACCCAGACTGACACTTATTAATGTTGGTGCTGTAATTTATGGAACAAATACCTATTTCCTCGTGAGGTGTAACCAGTGATTTATCCTCTTCTGACACCCACCAACCTTCCTGGAACAAACTAGAAGCACACTTCGAATGTAAAGTCAATCACGTTCTATTTGCACACGAATCCTTCCCGGTCAGTTGGAGGTCGGTGATAAATTTCTCACAGTTACTTTCGGCTTCCCCAATCTTTTCGATGGACTTGACAAATGAAGGCACTTCTGGTTGTAGTCACATTTAGTTACATTGGAGTGGCAGAACCAACACGCTAAAGCAGATAAATCGCAGGTAAGTAGATGGACAATGGAGTTTGATCTCAGGAAACACAGTTATGGGTAAAAGAACCAAAGTGGAACAGCTAAAACTTAATGCCTAAGTGAAAGGAGACGATGATGTCTTTTTGTAGTTTCTGAAATAACTGTGAAATGAGATCATATTTTATGAATAAAAAGTTTTGTAACTGTAATAGTATTCTGTTCAGTTTTTTTCAAACTGATTTTTATATTCTCAGAAAACTAACATTTTCCTCTCTTGCAAATAATGTGATATATTAATAATTAAAATAAATGTATATATTGCAGACATTTATTAACTCAAGGTTCAGTTTATTTCATCCTCAGTTAAAGCATAAAACTTACAATGTAATCATTTCTCTTACATCTGACGGGATTAAAAACATAAGTTTAGAATACTTTATTGGTTTGTACCATATTCAAATAACTGAAGTAACGTAATATAAAGAAAACAATTCTCCAACGTAATCTGTAATACCTTCGTCATGACATGAAACCTTAAACTGTATCTCAAGAAGAAACATAAATGTGTTCTATAAAGGATGCCGTAAATTTCATTAGCATCAGTTATGAAAGAAAAGTATACATTATTTTTCATTCCTGAAGACTGTATATAGCATTTACAAACTAATGCAATTATGAAAATTAGATAGCCCGGATATAAATACAGGAGCTTGGAGACCGCATTAAAAGTTAGATTTCGTTATTTGCCGAAAAATAATATTTTTAAAACATGGAATATTTTCGTTACTTAAAACACTTCTATATCTGGAAGTATATAATCAACCATTTAAAAAATAAAGGCCGAATAAGGACTTTTAAACCGAATGAGCGGGGTATTGTACATGTATGGGTATATACGTTTGGGACTTCCGATTGCAATATAAAAAGGAAGTGCACAACTAGATGTTGTAGCAGTCCCATATACTTAGTTTCAACGTTCTACGGCTAATTGTTTTTGAGTTATGGGAGATAGATATGTAATGTTCCTCAGTACTTTTTCTATTTTAAAATGACGACGAACCTGGTGAACTAATTAGCGAATTATCGTTGAGTTCAGGTAGTTACTACAGAGTCTTGATAAGGGTTAAAGTACCCTTTTATTCACTCAGTGAAATAATACCAGATGACCCCTTCTCGGGCTTACAAGAAAGCCTCCACTCGGGCTTTTAAATCAGGATAAGAAAATAAGGAACTAATCTAATGACTTAGCCGAAGCTAAACACAGATACCTAACGTAGTTGGCCCTTAAATTAACCTAGTCGGCGATTCTCAACATGCACGTACAATACGACCGAGCGTAGTAGATTCAAGGACGAAGTAGCTAGAAGGCAAACATGAGCAACTAAGGACTCATAAGCACTCGAAGTAAGTTGAATGTCCTTTAAATAATCCATCTAACTTGTTTGTATTCAAGGCGATTCTAAAAATTTATTCCAGTAGGGAGTTGTAAGGAAATAAGAATTGAAAGGAAAGACTTTCAAAACTAAAATACACCTTACACATATACTATATATATACACATACGTACGTACATACCTACGTACAAATGTCACGAAAAAAATCCGTCTTGAATCCATTTTAAATCCATTTTACAATGCGTTTTGGGAAAAATAGTTATTTATTCTATCCGTACGTACAGACGTGATGCAAAAAGTCGTCGAGATGGATACGGGAACGATCAAAATCCTCTTTGATTTCATTTAAAATCCATTTTACAATCCGTTTTGAAAAAAATAGTTCTCTTTTCTGTCCGTACGTACAGACGTGACGCAAAAAAATCATCGAAATAGATTCGGGAACGGTCAAAATAGATATTTTCGTTAAAATATGATACCCGATGTTTTTTGTGATTACAATACTTCCTTTACTTCGTGCAAGGAAGTAATATTTTCTCTATCATTTTTGAAGAACTTTATTTATAAAAAGTGCTAATACTTGTGCTTTTATTCCTTCTAATCGCGGAAAGGTTTGACTTAAGGAAAGTGAAATATTTCACTTTGTTGTAAGCGTCTCACATTTTGGTAGAACAATATTCATGGTACCATTTGCTGTAACACATGCGGTTGATCTCCTAGGGTTGGAGAGACACAGTCAAGCGTTAGGGTTAACTCAAATTGAGGAATCACCTCAGGTCTTCGAAACGATAATTCAATTTTCCTATAGTAGGATGCGGGTAGCCCAGAAGCAATCGATTTCAGAGTAACATGCATCATCCGAGGATTCAGGATTGTATGTAACCTCATCCACTTCAAACAGAAGCAGAATAACATCTGACTCACTAAGCAAGAAAAGGAAGAAAGGATAAATAGTTACTTACTTGAAGAGAATCCTATGTAAGTTTTCACAATTTGACATTATTTATAGTTTGCTATGTTTTAAGAATAATAGTAACTTCTAAAATTAAGCTCATTTTTCTTTAAATTCCAGAATAAAACTTGATTATAACTGTTCTGCATGTCTCTTTAATCAATCTTAACAGTGAAAGAGAAAAATATACTGTCCTAAATTTTCAGTAATAAATGTCGCATAAAAAAGCCAGAAATCTACGTTTACTAATAAATAAAATTAGTTTTTCTAATTTTTAAATTATGAAATTTTAACTAAATTTTTCATTTCTTTAAAATATTTTCGGTAAAATTATATTTCATTATATCAATTATTCGATTTTATTAAAAAAGTACTGAAAACTATCATCAGATGATGTCCAGTTTTCTCTGATCTTCTTGATGAGGATGGATTATATATGAGACGTTTTTCATCGAGCTCTTCTAATAACTATCTACAAAAGTGCAGAAAACTGTGGGACATCTTCAGTGTCAGAATTCGAAGTGATAGATTTTTAAGTACTTTTACATTTATATAATTTGTGGATTTCAGAAGTCTTTAAATAGAAAGCATACAATTTCATGAAATTTAATGTGATAAAAAACTGAAGCGCATTAAAAACATTCAATATTTTCTACATATTTTCTGTCTCTCTTTATTATGTATAAATATATTGTATTCCTTTTTTACTAAGTAAAGGAAGAATTGTAATCGCGAAAAATTTCGGGTATCATATTTGAATGAAAATATTCACTTCAACTGCTCTCGAAACCATTTGAACGATCTTTTTTCGCGACTCTGTACATACGGATAGAATAAAAGATTGTTTTTGCCAAAAAGGGATTGCAAATTGGATTTAAAATGAATTCAGAAGAGATTTTTTCTCTTGTCGTCTGTACGTACGTACGTATGTATATATTTCGCATAACTCAAAAACGAGTAGCCGTAGAACGTTGAAATTTTGTATATGGAACTGCTATTACATGTAGTTGTGTACCTACCTTTTCGTTGCAATCGGCTGCACAAAAAACCAAGAGGGGGAGTATATAAGGTATTTCTCCCTTCTTAGCTTGCCTTCGTGGTGTAGTGGTCAGCACGGTCGACGCGAATTCGAGAAATCCGTGTTTAGGGTCCCGACGAGGGCATTTCTCATTTTTCATCTCTCCTGCTTCGAAATAATCCTAATGTCTCTATAAACTGAAACTGTTGAATTGTATATGGATAAGTGCGAAGAAAAAGATGCTTAATAATAAAGCTAAAACAACAATAACAACAAAAATAGTTAGCAGAAGTGAGTGCAACAGCAGACTGCGAGATCAGAAAGAAAGTAAAAAAAACTAACAAACCCTTTTAGATGACCATTAAAATCCGAAGCCTTTCAGATTTTGTTTTTCCTTCATAATCTAACCTTTCAGGCTCTCTCTTGATCTCAAGATTCGCACTCTCTGTATTTTTCACGTAGGTCAAGGCCCATATAGATTCCTCTAGGCAATGGCCTTTTGTTTTTCTTCCTGTATTACCATATGCATGGTTTTCATCTTGTCACTAAGAATTTAATTGTATCGTTTAGAACCATCTAGCATTATTTCCATGAAAGTGCTAGAGCCGGCCTCTTTGCAGTATTATATACATGCATGTATAACATCTTTTCTCAGTGTTCAGTAAGCATAGTCACTGCCTTTGGCTTGCTAACATATAGTCTAGTTCTTTTTTTAATAGCCTGTTTGATGTTGTATATTCGTAAAATGTACTCGTTTAATTAATGGACAGCGATAGCATTCGTTACCGAAAATGGTCTCAACACAAACAAAAAGAAGAGACATTTCTACTTATTAACATTGGCAACAGTAGTTCAGATTTAAAAAAGAAATATTTGACGTCGCTGTAATTCTTCTAGTATCGTCTGTGATTTTGTTGATATGCAGTATTTTGTAGCTACGTTTGTTTTCGTATTCATTGTAAGAATCACGGAAAATAAAAGTGTTTTCTAGATAAATCATTCTTTAGGTACTAATTGATGATTTTCTACCTATTAAGCTCATCCCGAAATTTGAACTTTTGGAAGAAAAAAAGGCTAAATGAAGCCTTTTTTCTAAATTTAGAATTTTTGAACCTGAAACATTTTATTAAAGTTTTTCAGCAGCCGTATAAAAAATGGAGTGCTTCATTAAATTATTCTTGGAAATATGCTTGAAAAAAATGACCTATAAAAATTTAATGTTTGTCTTTTGAAAAAAACAAGTGAACTAACATGAGCAAGCTTCGTTACCTACGTGTGGCCAAAAATTGTATCTCAATAATGTTTGCAAAATTCGAGTTTATGCAGGTCCCTAATCTTCCATACGTGAAGTTTTATTATCCTAGTGAACCCTAGAAAAAATTTTATTGCAAATACAAATTTTTTAAATGTATTTGTAATGTATTGATCGAACTTTTAGAACTTCAGTTAATATTTTTAACTAAATATTGTTTCTGAACAATATGTGTGCCTTCGATAAAAGTTAAAAAAATTATACATTTGTCTGTTGATACAAAAACTAAAACAAAATCTAAATATTTTCTATTTCTTCTGCATGAATATCAAATTTTAGCATCGCTTAAAGGATCCACTTTCGTATCTCCTCCCTATTGCTGTCTTTGTCTTACTGTCTTCAGACGCACTTTTGCAATCATTTTCGAAGTAAATCCATCTCTATATCTTGTATATTCTGGTTGCCCTTTAGGTTTATGTCTGGGCGCGCAGATGGCCAGACTTCATCCCCCGGAGTTTGCTTTCCAATAAAAATTGAATCTGATAGAATAGAAATCGCTGAATTTGGATTTGTTTTGTACTTTGGTATTCCTGAGATGAATCATGATATAAACAGCGGCAGTTTAGTTCAAAGGAAACGGACGAAACAAGAGTTTGAGTTGCCAAAAGTATATTAGGGAAAAAAAACTTTAACAGGAGCTGATAACATTATGCACATATACTTTACCCCACATACCATCATGGATTTTCTCAATTGGGCAGAATGTTTATTCATTGATTGCATGGGGTCACAAATTCGAATAATCGTGTGGTAATAGAGAGAAAATTTTATCATTAAGAATATTTATATTAAATCAGTAATTTGAAGAAAAAAATCTTATGCTGGGTGGCGGAAGAATGTTTTCTTTCTCCCCCCCCTGCTTTCTAGTTCAGTTACTTTATACACTAAAATTTTAAAACATTTTTTACCGTTTATTTTGCAACATTTTACTTTATTTCTGTGATTATAATATATTTTCAGGAAGCAAATCATTTTGAGTAATTATCAAATGTTGACTTTTTATTAAAAAATTCATTATGAGGAAAATCTCAGTATCGGTTTCGAATGCCATATGCAAATTTGCTTTTTAATATCTGAATGACAGTATCTAAAATATCGTTTAAATTTTCTGCTTTTACGGTCAGAAGTCATTTAATGAAGGTTACTTAAAATTTTAATGACGCCTTAAGATTCCGTTATCAGTGATGGAAATCAGGAATGGGTGATTTCTTCTTGTAATCATTTTCACAGTTATTTCTTGTAATATTTATACAGATATGGTAAACTTTATACGCTATTTTATCCTTCCTTTCAGCATGCCTTCGTGGTGTAACGATAGCACACTCGGCACATATTCGAGAGGTCCTGGTTCGAGGTCCTAGCAAGACCACTGCACATTTTCACCTGTCTTGCTTAAAAAAAAACCTAATGATTTTGCAGTGGCATCAGTGGCATCCGAACTAAAAGGTGACGGACGATAATACTTCATCACCAGGATTTGGCAATTGGGTGTCCTAATTCCCAGTCGCCTTTTAAAAGGGACATTGTATAAGGTTTTTTTCCTCTCTCCTAGCAGCATACCTTCGGGGTGTAACGGTAGCACACTCGGCGCGTATTCGAGAGGTCCAGGTTTGAATCCTTCCGAAGGCATTGTACATTTTTCACTTCTCCGCCTTCAGAAAAAGAAAACTAATGACTCTGAAACTTTAATTCAGAATTTATCCCTCTTTAATAAAAAAACCAATTGTTTAAAAATGTGAAAGGCCTACATGATGATACGCTTGTTGGCGATAACTCAGCAATAATTGTCTACCTCGCTGTGCAACTACGTAGACAGGCGGACACATTGAAAATATACACTTTCCAAGGATTGCTTTATATCGTAGAACAGTCTTGAATGCCCTAATATCTATGTAATAAAATCATATGCATTTAAAACTGTCATGGAAATGCTAAGTATAGAAAAACTGTAACGAATGTATGAATTTTATTTGTAAAAATTTTTATTTAACAACAATCATACAATTAGTAACAGTTGTCATAGCAACAATAACGGTTAGTAATTGTAACTGTCATAGTATCCCAGTTAATTGTAACTGTAACTGTCTTAGTAACTATTGACAACTAGTAACTGTAAATCATTGTAACTGTTGATACAAGGAGTTAAAATCGATCAAATTTTAACCTAAAATTGGATATGATGGATATAATATGGAGAAACTGAAAAATAATATTGTTACGAATTTTGTATATATGTAAATGATTT
This sequence comes from Stegodyphus dumicola, assembly GCF_044657685.1. Lineage (NCBI taxonomy): Eukaryota > Metazoa > Arthropoda > Arachnida > Araneae > Eresidae > Stegodyphus > Stegodyphus dumicola. The sequence goes on along the minus strand of NC_140769.1, from coordinate 187,830,932 downwards.
TAGTGAAATTATACGTAAAATTGTAATATTTTTTGTATAATGTAACATGAAAGGTCTCGAAATTTAAGCTCCATCGGAAAAATAAAGTTACATGAGGCAAATGGCTATCTCGCGAAATTGGCGTGGTACCGTCAAGCTAACGATGGTTTTGGCGACTAATTATTGTCGCGAAATTTGCAAAAAATCACCAAACTATTTGGCCATATTTTGATCCGTGCCTTGTATAACTGTAAGTAGTCTGATCCCTATACGGATCTGTATCTGTATCCAGCCCTATACGTAACTGCAACTGTATATGCCTTCCAGCAATTTTGAGAAATTGAAGGTACTTGAAATTTCTCGGAGGTCGGGAGAAAAAGGTATAAAATCGAAGAGAACATCAGTTCTCAGTTTATGTTTTAGAGTTGAATTCGGAGCATTGAGAGATCTCCGTGCGAGCTTCGCTCTTTAGGTGCGTTTTGTATTGCATTATGATTAATGTTCTTAGAATTCAGAGACAAACCAACTCAATGAAGACAGTCAAAAGGTGTTGCGAATTACTTTATTTGCTGAGTGGGAAGATTACCAAACATTTACGCATCTTGGTGGAATTAGCTTGCAAATACCTAATCTGAAACATTCCAAAAACTGCCAGATTGAAATCTTGTTTCCAAGTGCAACAAATTTCTAAATCTGTTATCTTCTTTTCTGCTAGAGTTATTAACAAGCTGTGAACGCGTGTAAAGCTAAAATTTCTTATATTAAAAAGGAACTAAGTAATTACACTAAAATTTCAATTTTATAAACTCTTGTGAACTGGAAAAATAGTTCTTAAAATTGCAAGCTCGTAAATTGTAGTACCATTAAAAACTCGTAAATTATAATACCATTCTTAAAGAATAAAAAGCGTGTATCATGTATATGCAGTTTGAACTAACCCTTATTTATTAGAGATCAATTTACTGGAGATTCAAAAATATATTTCTAATTATTGATGGCTTCAAAATTACACTTTGTTAAGGGTGTGGTTTTTGGCAAGCAACTTTGTGTTATCTGATTTGAAAGGAAAATTCGTTTTATGTTTTATGTTTCTTCTTGTTAACATTTTGAAAGTCCTGAAAGATCACGTCTTCACAAATTCGACTATCATCTTGACGGATTTCTTACGATCGAGATTTCATTTCTTTTGTGATCAGGATCACTTTCACTGTCACTACCATAGCTTTGTTTTTAGCGAATCTTCCGGTTTGAAAATTTCATGAAGCGAGTCAGCGAGTTCTAGAAAATTAATTTAATCTTCTTCATCAAAATTTTGGATTTAAAACGAGAAACTTCGAAGGCTGAGGGGAGATTTGTGTTTATAAAAATGAAAGAAAGTGAAATTTTAGTCCATAAGTAGGAGTAGTTATTTCTTTAGAACTTTAAAGTCAGCATTAATGTTAATTTAAAGTCAGCGTTATATTGTATCTTTGGAATAATTTTTGGAAATTATGCGATAATTCTTCAATGGGAGGTTTTTAAAAATATGCCATTCCACTGTATATACACAAGTGCAAAGTAAGTAAATAAATATTTACAAAGATTTATAAAAATCGTAAAACGATAATATCGAAATTTGTTATTATTAAAAAAAAAAAAAAAAAAAAAAAAAAGGACTTTCAAATATTTACTTAGAATGTATTTTTCCTCCCCCCTCCAACGAACTTTACGCGTCGTTAGATTTCTCATGTTATGCAATTTTTAGACTTGCAATAATTAATTTATTTTTCTCGTTTTTGATTTAAATGAAAGATGTACTTTCGATATAAAAAGCTTCTCTGTTCTTAAATTTCTTATATTTAATTTCAATACTTAATGCCTGTTGACAGTTGAACTTAATCCAATGGGAATTATTTTTCAAGTTTAGGTTTTAAGCTGTAATAAAAAAAAATTAAAATAATAATAATAAAAAAAAAAACAGAAAACAGGAATATAGCACTGAATTCTCTGTGATATCTTTTTAGGCAGAAGGGAAGAAACACGATGGGGGAACTCAGAGAGTTCGTGTTTTTGTCAAACTCCGATTTTCTACGATAATATAGACACTCCCTTGAGAGCTAGAATAGAGATGGGTAGGAGAGCGATTGCGTTGCCAGATTCAAAATTGGAGATGATGCCGAGCATAACGAAATGTCTGCTAGCATTCTTTCGCTGGCTCTAAACGTTTTACTATAAACAGGCAAAAGAGTAGATTCCAACTGTGATTTCTAAAGAAAACGTCCACGTGACTTTCTTTTGGAAATGCTTTTACGTTCCATTCTTTGTGTTATCTTTATTTATTTATTTCAATTTGAATGTTTATAACTTATAGCTATCCAGTGTAGGCTTATTCCTTGGATTTTCATTCTAGAAAATGTGCATAATTACTTGAGTTTCTGAAATATTTAAAAACCATGTATAATTTAATAATCTTTAATTAATTGGCGTGTTTATTGTAAATAGTATTAAATTTCAGTATACATGCTTCGAGATTACTATGTGTCCTCTCTTTTTTGAACAACGTGAATAAAAAATGTACAGGAAATGGAATCATTTAACTGATGATGACAGAGTTGATCCTAAATGCCGTCTGTAAGAAAAAAATAAGGCAAAGAAAAGTAACCTTTTAAAACCTCAGGGATAATAATATTGGAATTTAACCGATTTATTCAATATTCCCTTTGAAATATTTTCATTTCGTTTTAGAGAAATCCTATATGCATTTGAAAGGAATATGACATCATTCTCCCTTAAGCATTTTTGGAAGAACAGGATGAAAATTAAAACAGTATTTAACTCAATATCAGTATATTTAATCAGTACATTTAGTAAAATTTTAAGACAGCGGTTTTCAGCTAAAAACATCAGCCATTGAAAATTCTTCAGGATTATTAAAAACAATAATGGCTTGACCTGGTATTATTAGTATTGGGAAATATTTCAGAAAATATGACATAATTGTCAACAGATTTCAGTGCACTATTTGATAGTTGATAAAAATATATTATACGAGAATTTTTTTAAAATGTCCTTGAAACAGTGGAATGATACAAAACACTTCGTGACCAAAAGTAAAATAGATTCGGATGGGTCATATTCGGGTCCATATTTGCAATTAAAGAATAGAGAGCATGTGTCATAAAGAATAAAGAGCATGTATCATATTTCTGGCTGAAATTAAGAAATAGAGAACATGTATCATATTCTGTTTCAATAGATTTGTGTCTTGTTTGCAGTTAAAAAATAGATCATATTTCTGTCTCCTATAAAATTTGTATAGTAATCAGGGGTCTTTCTTTCACCAAACATATAAGAGGAAGTAAAAAAGCTTCACCAGAGCTTAAAATAATTAAATATAAAATTCTTTATTAGGTGGCACGGACGATTATTCTATAATGAGATATGTAAGATATGAATTAGAAACATACTTTATTAATTATAAATATTGATACTTAGATGCATAATGAATTATATACATAAATATGATATACTATTTTGAGATACAGCTGTTAGAAATATCATTAAATCTGATGCAAAAATATTATAAGAAATGCTATTTAATTCACCAAATCTCTTAAGCTGTGTATAATTGTAATTTGATATATAAATGTAAGATCTTATGCCTATTAGAATGTCAATTTTTACCAGGCTTCGTGGATGATAAGTACACGGTAGCCATATCTAAAGTAATCGCAATAAAAATGGAACAAGAATAAGATATAGATTTTTCTAACGTCAAACATTCATAGCGACTATATTAGGAATTAAATTGTAATCCGATAGAAAAGGTTACAAGATTTTACAGCAATGTTTAAGTTCAACGAAATGAAATGCAGTCAGATTGCTTCTTGATATAAAAACATGTTTCTAACCTTATTGCCTTTTGGTCATATGACAACACAAAATTAATAAAACTATTACAATTTCGTTATTTATGTTATTTTCAAATAATACCCAGTTATTAAAATTTCAAATAATGAAACTTCCGTAACGATATAAATAGTAGTTGTTTTCACATAGCAAAAATTCTGTTTTGAGAAATGATGAAGATTTGCTGAAAGTTTCGATACTTTTTTACGATATCATAGTTAAAAAGTATTCAGAAGTACTGTCTTAAAGTGTGACATATTCACAATGAAATTCTAGGTGCTAATCAGCTCTTGTTTCGTAAAATATATGTTAATTTACTTCTTAATTTCAAGATTGAAGAAAATTTAAAAGAATATGAGTACAGTATGGATCACTTAATGTGATTTCATTTGTCCGCAGTTCAGTTCTTGTTTAGTAAAATATCGGTTAATTTATTACATAACACCGCAAGTGAAGACTTCTTACGCTTTTATAGTGAAATTCAAATAAACATGTGACGTACAGTAGGCACCGCTTAAGGTGATCACATTTATCCGCGGCTATATCGATAACATTAACCGAATAATAGCATTAAACGATGAAAAAATATCTTTTAAAATTCAATATAAAATTAGATAAATTCAATCGAATTTATTTAATAAATATAAAAGGAAACACATAAATAAATATTTTCATATAATTTTTATTAGAAAAAAATATTTTTTATAAGCTGTTCACAATGTCTTTAACCCAATGGTTCATTTATGAACTGTGCATAAGAGTTCTGGAGATAATTTGACCGCTATTATACCTTTAAATTTAATTCTAGGAAATCATTTCTAATTCACTGGTACAGAATGTGATATGCAAAAGTAAAATTTAAAAATAGGCAAAAAGCAGCCTTAGTTTGTCATAGGTATTTTCAAAAGAATATTTAAGCATCAGGCGAAAATATTTTTCAGAGTTTTTTTTTTTTTCCTTCTGAAAAAGAGGCACCTGTGTCTGATCATCCTCAAAATCGATAAAGTTATTTCAATTGTGAGCCAAACTAAGACTCTTTTTTGGCATGATTTTAAATGTTTGACTAAAACTGAAAAGAAAATGTTTAGCTACATTATCCCTTTTCCTTCGTGATATTTTGGCTGACGGACCTTATTTGACGAATTTACTTTAGTTAAATAATTATTCCATAATGCACTATGTCCATAAAGGTACGTCCCAGTTATAAATTTTAATATTGTCAACAGTAAGCATTGCAGAGTGTTGGTTTACGGTCATAATTCTAGAGTAACTCAAACAGTTTCAAATAAGTTTATAAGCGCGAGTACTGCTTTCTTGTTTTCTCTCTTGCTGTGCCGGGTAAGCAAAATCGCAACTCCTGAGCGTAAATCGTTTTGGGTTCTACAATTTGCTAAGAGTGAATCTGTAATTTCAGTTCAAGATGCATTTCGTTTAAAATTTAACTGTGATCCCCTATGAGACAAAAACATTTCGAAACAAAACATGGCAAAAATATTCGAGGCAATTCGAAACGATCGGATGTGCTTGTTAAGGTAAAAGCACGGAATGACCAAAAGTATCTGTAGAGGATCTGGACCGTGTCAGATCATCTTACCTTCGTAGTCCAAAGTAATCTGTTTGGAAATCAAGTCTTGAAATTCAGTTGCCAAAGACGATAGTTTGGAAGGTTTTAAGAAAACGTTTACATATGCGTCCATACCAGTTACATTTGGTGCATGTTATAAAGCTAGATGACTGTGATGTACGTTTTAACTTTGCAAGTGAAATGTTTGAGCGGGAAGATGACTTTCTTAATCGCATGATGTTGAGTGATGAGCCAACTTTTCATCTCAGTCGGAAGGCAAACACACATAATGTTTATATCTGGGATCAAAACATACTCATGAACTTGTAGAACACCAAAGGCATTCCCCAAAATTAAACGTTTTCTGCTCTGTGTTCTGATGTCAAGTACACGGAGCGAAGCTACCGTAACCGCTTTACTAGATATGTTACAAAAATGGCTCTTTCCTCAATCAGTAGATAGTGAACTTGTAAAATTTATTTGGCAACAAGATGGAACCCCTCCCCATTGGAATCTCTGTACGAAAGTGGTTGAACGTCGATGTCCCTGACCGTTGGATTGGTCGTAATGGTCGTGACGACAGAGCTCTTTTTCGCTGACCTGTACAATCACATGATCTGACGCCATGTGATGTTTTCCTTTGGGGCATTATAAAAGACCTTGTCTACATTCCGTGGCTACCTAATGATTTGTCAGGGTTGGAACACAAAACTGAAGAAGCTATTGCTTCCATTACTCCGGATTTGTTATCCAAAGTGTGGGAAGAATTGGACTATAAGATGGATGTATGCCGTATAACTAAAAGTATACATATTTGAACATTTTGTAAGGAAAACTAGGTTAGTTTACTTTCAGTTGGATGTATGATTTCCATAGTCTCAATTTAACTGTTATATGATTGAAAGTAGGACATTCTTTTATGGTACTTTGATGATATTTGCCAAATTGTTGATTACAACAAGTGGTGTATTTTTCATGCTTTTGTACAAACGCGCAGGAATTCAGCAATGCGATAACATTAACCGTGATCCATATGATAACACTAACTGTGGTCACATTAAGTAACATCGCTTGCATGATGTTTACATTTTTACAGCCCCTTTTTTTTGTTTTAATTATCTCTCTTTATTATATTGGGGAAATCGGGCGTATGCACACTGCAGCTAGCTCTTGTAAGAGTTATTTTTATTTAGTTTACTCGAATTAATAGTTTGCCTTTTCTTTCCTCTGATCCTCACTCATCATCTGGAAGTTTACATTCAACATGAATTTATTTATTAATTTTTTTTCGCTTTTAGAGTGACCATTCCGTAGTCATATTTTGAGCAGAATCGTTAGAGTTTCGAATGGCTTCTTTTCCAGCAACTCCTGGACTAACAATGATTTTGTTTTAAAAGAGTAATATATAAAGAAAGTAGGTTTTGTTGGAAACTTAGCCAATATTTCCTTATTATTTGTGATAATTTCACGTTACTTTTTCGTTTTCATTTGCTTAATATCACAGAAAGTTAGCATTTTCTTAACCGTACAAGCGAGAATGATATGTTTCAGAAACAATTGCCCTTCACTGAATTAATCTTTGTATATTGTTAACTATCATGTGGTGTCTTTTTTATTTGCATTGTAAAATACATCATTAGTTTGCAATTACGAGGTTAGGTTTTATATGAGTAGATTTAAAATTTTGTAACTATTATGAAAATTTTTTATTCTTGAAAAAAAAAAAAAAGACATCACCTTGAAGATATCATCACCTTTAGACCTTGAAGAGGAATTTCAAATATAATTTTAAAATACTTAAAAACTTACCAATTTAAAAATGTTTACTTCCCTGAGAAATTAATTTTGGTTTGGCTTATTTGGTTATGGCAAAGCACTCGAGTGCTATCTGCCTAAGGATAGGGATGCCTTCGGGGAGGACTGGCTCGCACACACGTTACACATTGGGAAAACCGCGGAAACGTCTATGCAGCCAAACCATTCGCGGACATTCGACCCCTGGACAGAACTATCAGTGAAACAAATTTTGGAAGACTTTAAGAATGAATTTCCTCATTTTGTAATTCTAAAACTAGGTATTTTGTAACATTTGTTTAAGTACAATAGATCATCGAATGGACATTTTTCTGTTGGCTAATTAATTAAATAGATTTAAGTTCGTTTTTTACGTAAATGTTGTAATAAGCAAAATTTTACTTATTCTTCTCATGAAACTAGAATGATAAGTTTAAGTAGAGTTTGATGCATCTTTTTCTCTCTGTTGTTATAAAACTGCAAATTTAATGTCTTTAAGGCATGAAAGCTCTTAAAATCCGTCGATCGAAAGTCTGCTTGAGAGGGTGATGGTGGGGAAAGTCATCTTGTCACTTTATCACTGGAAGGTGTCCAGGCCTTGGACAGTGAATGTTTTTTGATCATGATGAATATGAAAGCCTGATCTTATTCAGATTAGAAAGTAAGCAGCAGCAGCAAAAATAATATTTACATTACAACAAAAAATGGGAAATTGGAGAAACAATTCGTCACAATCCAGTTTACGATGATGCCATTTTCAGAAAATGTCATATACAGAAACTATGCCACTATGCCATATTCAGAAAATGGATATAGTTCTATATCATAGTTTTTTTGGGGGTATATAAAGTTTAAAAAAGGAAGGAATATGACCTACGCTAGAAGAAACATAAGAACTGGAAGTAGTAATATGCAAATTCAAGAAAGATATATTGTAAATCGATCTGAAATTATCACTCTTGAGAAAGAAAAATGAAAAAGTTTCTAAAAAAATTTAAGGTTACTCAAGAAGACTTGATGACTTATATGCAGTTCAACTTTCAAATAAAAAGAATTTACGCCTGTCTCTACTTTCTTTGAAGATATACTATTTCGTATTATCACAGAATTGATGTTAAATGACAGTGATTGTACCATGAAGGTCACTATTTTTCATCCAAAAGTAATATTCTTTAAGACTGTGATGGCCTGGTTGTTTTAAGATCTGTTAAGTTTTAAAAACTAAGAATGTATCAGGCTTAAATCAAAAGATTTTCTTTTACGCCGAAACATAACATGACAAAGCAAACAACGCACAAATAAGCTGAAAAAAGAAAAGAAAAAAATTGTCTTGGAAATAAGCGTGGGGAAGAGAAAAAAATTCACAACTTCTGGCTCGGAATATAATTTGCTAAGCAACCCGCGTTGTCCGCCGCGAAACTTTATTCGGAAAATAATACAGAGATGAGCGGAAGCGAAAGAAGGAAGAAAAAGCGCGCCAAACGACCTCTTCTTAACATTTTCTTCTCCATCGAATGGTCCAAAAATAAATAAATGAATCAGCCAACATAACAAAAGGAAAATAAAAACGGCTGCAGAACATCGCCGTGCTTAAAAGAAGCAGCAGCAGAAGCCATCCTTTTTCCTTCGTTCCACGCTTTTTATTCCGTAGGGGTGAGAAGAGGAGGGGGAAAAGAGGATAGAGAACAAAAACGTTCGAAGAATAAATGAAATTTTTCTTCCTATTACATGACCGTCACCTTCAGGGAATTAATGGGCTTTTTGGAAGCTGAGAAACAGTGGAGTTTCTTTCTGCTTCTTTCTGCGAAATAAACCAATACCACTGGGAGGGCAACTAAGCATGGCAATTATAGTGAGCGCGTAAAATTTTAGAGGCCTTGTCCCTTCCCCTGCCCTCGTCTTAAAGCGTGGAATAAGGCCAACGGGAAGTCGGCCGTGAAATTGAATTGTCTGCCTCAACGTCAGCGATCCTGCCCGTCCTACACTTCAACTTCAACTCTCTCTGTCCACCCCACACACCCTCGTCTCTCTTTCGGTCGACCTTTGCTTCCACAGTAACGGGATATCGCGCCCCATGTTACGTATGCCCCACCTTCTTCCCTCTGATCGGCAGAGAGATCGCCATCCATTGCTGTCTCTTATTCGGCGCAAATTCGGCGAATTGGTTCAGGAACATGTGCGGTTGGTATTGATTTAGTGACTGATGTCATTGTTAACATTGCATAATAGATTGGTTAACTCGAGGATGTCTGGGAGGTATTATATAATTGCTTATCTCATCTCATAGATTTTTTAAACTGACAGTAAACTTTTAAGGGAAATAATTTCCAATAGCTGACGATGGTAGTTTATATCTTTATGAAATTAAATCCCTTTTGCTCAGTCTCGTTGAAATTAATCTTGACTATTCAGTATTGGAACATGTCGGCTTTGATATTTTGATTTAACAATTTTTCGAAACCTTTAAAAAATTTTCTGTGTTCTTTCCATAGATTGTAGAGATGTCTGACCTGTCACAAATATTTTTTTTTAAAAAATGCAACCACGACAGAAAAATAGCGGCTGGTTTAGTTGCTGATGTAGTAGAGAATTTTCATCTAGAAGCATGAACAAGAATCTCACATTCAAATCCTACTGAATTTGAAGCTTTAATAAGCACCAAATATTATAGAACTTACAAAAGGTAACAGTGCCTTTGTTATTGACGTTGTTTATAAGCAGAGATGGGTTTTATCAAGGTTAAAGTAATAAAATCAAGAAAATTAATTTCTGTATGAAAAACATTAAGGTGAAAGCAAATCTCTTTGGTGATTTGATTATGTTTCTCCTCCATTCGTAAAAAATAGATCCTGAGTTCAAATTTAATACATTTAGAGATTCTACAAAAATGTCCCGTTATGTTTCGTCTCGTTTCTCTTAGAAGTGTATTTCATATGAATATTGGGATTTGAAAATTGTATTAGAGCAAGTGCTTTTCAATGAAGTGTCCAAGTGTTCAGCAGCAAAAGCAAAGAACATGACTTTGGCTACTGGTCACTTAACAGATGATTTCATTCTTCGCAGCGTAATAAAAGAAACACTGAAGCTTTCCAATATCACATAAGATGCTGAGGATCAAGGGAAAGCCATAATATAAATGAGCAGATTTCATTTCAGTCTACGATTCAGAGAAACTTTTCTGAGATTAGAGAATTTTTTAGGGAATATTTTCTTATGGAACATAGTCTTCTGAATATTCTCGCTAAGACTTACGATTTTGCGTTGAATCACTATAAATGTCCGTTTCACTTTTCAAACTCTTACGACCAAATGTTAGTCTTGATTTATATTTGAAGAAATTAAATAATGAAAAATCTGCATAAATGTATGTCTATTTCTCGCATTGTGATACAACAACGGTACATAGAGCCATCGAATTTTGAATGACGTAATCTTCCTACGAATATGGGCATGTGGAAGACCAAATTTTAAATTTGGAATTTGTTTTATTATCGATTTCATATTTTGTAAAACTTTAACGAATTTCTGAGTAAAAAACTCAACGTTTTAAAAGCGAGCAACATTTTACAGCGAGGGGGAAAAAAACCTTTTTATTTCCAGCGGACACCGAACTGTGTATCGGAAATTCTAAAGATATGCTCATTTTAAAATCATTTTGTGATATTGCTACTGAACTGAATTTTATGGTTTAAGTGCAAATAACATGTTATTTAATAAGTAAAGGTAACACACACATTTTTTTTTTTTTTTTTTTTTTTTTTTTAAATAAGGAATACGATTTTCAATCACATAAAGATCTTCTAATCACTTTCGTCATAAAAGCACGCACGGAGGATACAAAAATTCACTTTTATTTATTTTTCGGGGTAAATTAGGTTAACGTTTGCGTAAAGTAATAAATCAAACTAATTAAATATTTAAATAACGATAGTAACAAATTAACTAGCAAATGAAGTTTTTCTGATCAGAATTTTAAAAAAAAATGTTTCATCTACAAAGCTATTTTTTTATAACTTAACTGGTATAAAGCCATTACATCATTCTTTAAACTTTGTTATTTAATTTAGTATGCTAATACGAGCCTTCAAACTGTGTCTGAAATGTGTTTTGTAAAATTTTAAGTTTCTGTACCTGCTGATTTCGAAATTCTATAAAAGAGTACAAGCACGAAGTTGTCATTGCAGCTCTAGTCGAAGTCCATCTTGACCACCACTTCAAAAACGAATGCCATTCCCTATTCGTGAAATTTAATATGGAGAACGTCGATATTATGTTACGACATCTGCTTCAGCTTCTGGCACCAAGTTGGAACTCCTCGCAGACGACGGTCGTTTGGAAGTTGTTCTTTTCGTCATCCATTTGCTGTGTTACGACTCAGAAGTTTTAGAGGCGCAATAGATTGTTTCAGGCGAGGGACTGGAAGAGGAAAATGTCGTGGTCAAAGGACCTTTTCCCTGCAGAACATGTGCCAGTATTTACTCCCAGAAAGAAGAAAACGTCACCACTCTAGTTTTATGCTCCGAATTTTTGGCCCTACATTGAACTACATGGGTCCATAAAGCGAAAGTTGTTGGCCGTAGTGTATGGATATCGATTCTATGAGGTTAAATTGTTCAATCTTTCTCGTTCTTACCTCTGTCGGTTCCTCTTTAATTGAATATATTCTTTTATGACATTCTTTAAAGGAAAGAAAAGAAATTATTTTCAGTGTTTAGTTGTATGTTGTTACTGTAAACGGCACTATTGAAGAGAACAACTACAGAAGCGAATTTCATTTTAGCAATTCTCTTTCAGTCTAGACTAGAGTAATCTTAAATTTCCGCTTAGTTTTCTTTCTTTTAGTTTGGAATAGAAATTTTATGGAATAAGGGACTGAGATTACTTTTCGCTGACCATAATCAGAATGAATCTTTGCCTGGAATCTTTCTAAATTCTAGCTGTTTCGGAATTATTTTAGTCTTTTAGTGGTCAAATGTGTAAAGTAAATGAACATTCTGGTTGGGGTAAGGCGAATTGTGATCATCAGAAAAATTGAAGTGACCAAATTCTTCTTCTTCTTTTCATAATACTTCTTTGCACTAAAGGTTGTTTTAGAAACCGAAGCATGGCAGTTGTATGAGTATTGCTTATTTATTTACTTTAGCTTAAAACTTCCAATCCACTTATTAATCATTTTATGGTCAGCTACCTTTTCTTCCAAACGCACGTGGTTGAAAAGCAAGCAAATATAATATATTGTAACAGTTATTAATTTTTGCATTTTTTTAGTTTAATTTCGATGGAATTAAACAATAAAATTAAAATAAAATTAAACAAAATTTAATAAAATAAAATAAAAATATTAAAAAAGATAGTTGGGAATAGTGTAGGTTAATTTTTTTAATGTTCTAAAAATGAGGATTTAAATTCATGTTAAAAAATAAAAATAAGTTTTTTTTAAGAGTTAAGTACCTCTAAATAATGAATAAATAATGCAACTGAAGAGAATTAAATTTACTAGTAAATTAGTTCTGGTTAAAGTACGGGAGAATAAAGAAATTAATTAATTTTGAATAAGCCTAAAACTTTGTAATTTATTTATGCATTGCTGTCGCTTAATGACAGTTATTTTTAAATGCTTTTAGTAGCTGAAACATTTCTATTGAAATACATTTACGAAACTTATAACCTGTACACCATGTGTACTTTTCTCATTGCTTTTTAGGTTATCTTTGCCCTGAGAATAGTAGTTTGATTCTCAGGCGGAATGTGCTGATTACACTTCCCCTCCCTAAAGAAAGGGAATGAATTTATTATTCTTGAACTATACTAAGCAGTATTTATCTTGTATCAGTGTATTTTTATATATTTTTATCATGAGTGAGAGGATTCCCGAATAGTCTGTTAAACCAATATTTCTCACACGTAAACAATATTTATTTCTTGGAAATTTAATACTGTGGAACTTGGATTTTCTGCCAGTGTCGGGATCATCATCTTGATAGCCCGAATAATAGAAATTTTTCACACCACCACCACTGGATACAGACAGTAAATCGTGAAGTTAGCGTAATGGATTGTTGAATGCGAATAAAATCAAGATTAGATTCAGAAACTGGTCACATTATAGTTCCTTTCTTTTTATATTTCAATATAATTAATTTATTTATGATTTTGCAGTATAATTATAGTTCTTAATTTGCTTGCTGGATTGCAGTAGATTGATTACCAAACTTATACCGCAATTTTTAAAGAAAAAAACGTTTATGTATAGTTTCTTTATGTTATAATGCTGTATTCCTTAAGAAAAGCATTCTAACTTTTATTCTAAAACAAAACAAAAAAAAAAAATGCGTAGTGCAACATATCTTTATTTTAAATTACAACTATTTTTATTCCTTCTCTTTCAATTTTTTTCTTCCCTCCTTAAAAATTCATTCTGTCTCTTTGAATGTTTCAATGGCTTCAGTCAGATAATTGAAACTGATGGTTACACGAGTGAAAAATAATCGAATTTTCACTTTACTGCTTTCTGGGAAATAAGAATGTTGCTGAATGAAGTTAACAAAGTATTAATTTAAAAGTAATTGCGGAGCTGATATTTGAAGATTTCAGAAAATAGGCTGAACTAAATTTCAACTTATTTCTATATAGGCTATTAAATTTTTAACATTGTGATGTAAAGGGAGATCAGAATACTTCTTTAGAGAGGAATTTTCAGTCTCCTTCCTTCAAAATAAATGACATATTGATTCCATTCATCACATCTGAAAAGAGGGAGGAGCTAAAAATGGGAACACAAAAATGTATCGAACTCCCCCTTTTTGACGAAAATCCGCCAAATCCATTTCTCGTTTTTATGATTTCCGTAGCCTTCGTGACATATCGAGATCGTAAAAAGAAATTATAATCCCGATCCGAGTATCCCGTCGAACATAAGTCCCCGATATAATTTGCTCGTAGAACCATCACCGTTCCAACGGAGACAGATATTGCAAAATGACACGCGGAAAAGAACCGCGAACATATTCAGAGCCTTTGCGATCGGAATTAGACAAAGGAATGCTTCTAAAACCTTGTAAATTGTACAATACCGTACTATGTATCAAAATAAGAGATATTGTAAGAAAAATTGTATGTAAATCTTCAGAATCCCGCGCTACATTTTAATCTTCATGGTTGTGTAGTGCCTACGTTTTAATAAACGGCAAATATAAGAAATTCATTGCGGTTTTCGTCCATTGATGAATTATTTTTAAACGAGGGCATGTTATTTAGAATAAATAAAGGACTAATATTCACTGCTTTAATTAGATTATACTATATCGAACAAATTTAATAAACGTAAAATTATAGCTAAGTATTTTTGAGCTTTCTTCTAAATTTTTTGTCTCTTTATATTTATTCCTTATTATTGTTAGCCCAAAGGGGCAATTAGCCCAGAAGGGCTATCAATTTCCTTTTGGCATTTTGCCTTGGTTCACTATAAATGTCGGTTCACTTTTGAGATTGTTACCACCAAATATTAGAGCCCTGTATTATATTTAAAGAAATTAAATAATGAAGAATCTACATAAATGTATGAATGTTTCTCGCATTGTGATAAAACAACGGTACCTGGAGCCATCCAGTTTTGAATAACGTACCTTTCTACTCGAATATGGACATCTGGGAGCCCAAATTTGGAATTTGGAATTTGTTTTATTATTAACTGTTTCACATTTTGTAAAACTTTAACGAATTTCTGATTAACAAACTCAGCGATTTCAAAGCGAGCAATAGCAACACTGTACGGGGGGGGGGAGAAGAAACATTTTTATCTCCAGCGCACGAGACTGTGTATCGGAAATTCTAAAAGTTCTGCTCATTTTAAAATTATTTTACGATATTGCTGTTGAACTAAATTTTATGGTTTAAGTGCGAAGAACATGATATTTAATAAATAAAGGTAAGACATAAAACGCACCTTCGGCTGTAATGTAAAATCTGAAACCTTTCAGATTTCTATATTTTTTAAATTATGTTATTTAAAATAATTCAAGCAATTATACACTATTTTAAGATTAGTCATAGTTTCATAAAGACAGTGAATTTCATAAAGACACTGAAATGAAGTGTAGGAATAATCATAGCAAAGACTTTGAACGTAAACGTATAATGGGACATAATAATACAGGAACGTATTCATCACAGTCAAAAGCAATATAATGGCACAAGAAATGTTTTCCCCAATTTTTGAACTTTTTCAATCAATTTTCATAATTTTCTCTCCAATTTATGGTCCCTCGGTTTTCATTTTAACTAGAAATCGAGGTACAAATATACGCGAATGTTTTCGAAGATAAGTCTGTACTCCTATTTAATTTTAGGAATTGTTTTCATTAACAAAAGAAATCACGATTTTAGAAGGCCGATTTAATATTTTAAAATTTTTCATACTTTTTTAACAATTTGAAATTTTGTACACAAAGAACATATAAGTTGATTGATTTTTCTAAAAGTAAAATCAAAAATTGATGGCTGATATCTTAAGAATTGAACAAAAACTACTAAACTAGATTATGAACTTTGTTGCCTGTTGATCAAACTATTAATAAATTCTTAATTTTCTTAGTTTAATGTATTGATTTCTCTGTTTAACGCCACAGATTCTCAGACATTGTCGTTTCCAGCATCCTGTGAGATAAAACCCTAGCCAGAGCTATCTGTAGCATGAGAAATGGCAATTATCTTAATTGTCGAAGAAATCAATCTATATCCTCCCATATCCTATTAGTACATCTCGGCCGCTGCATCTTACCTCTAGGCTTCAAATTTTGGTTGCCTCCACTTTTTCACTTTGCATAAAATCTTCGAATAGTATCTCTACAGTTTTATTAATTGGCCATCAAATGCTTGTAGGGCTGAAGTTAAGCCTACAAGATCTCAGCTATTCGTTAGTTCTTTTTAAAAACCTCTCTTCGTTTTCCCATTTAGATGGTTCCGGTACATATCTAATCTCGTATTTTACATTCAAAGAAATATTTGTATATTATTTGTTTTCCAAAATTATAGCGCTAAAACAAGAGTTTAAAAAAAATCAAAGGTGAAAAATATACGTAGAAATACGGTGGTATAATGTTTGAATATTTATGTATGTTGGTTAAATACAGTTTTTTTACTTCCTAAAGGAGCAGGATCAATATTGAGAGTGCATAGAGAGTTTCAAATTCAGTATCCAAATGAAGAATAAAAACCATCACCATCTGATCGTAAATTAGCGGGCGAATGTCATCTTTCTATCTTATCATTTTATCTTTCTATCTATCTTTTCACCAGCAAACAATAATTGTAATTGACTTATAATAATGCAAAAATAATATAATAATAATAGAATGGCAAAAATAATAATAAAAAGAACAAAATAATAATTATAAAAAATATTCATAATTAAAGGCTATAATATTAACATATAATGAGACATTTTCCAAATGCCTCAATAAGTTATAAATACCCACAGAGCTTATTCCCATGTGAAAGTGCAGAGCACATCCAATACTTAATAGTCCTAAATATTCTATGCATTAAAGTTAAACAAACAATTATAATTACAACATGTCAAATGGAAAAAAAATTATAAAAGGAGTAGTTTATGCTACCCATAGTGCAAAATATTATGCGGTGGTTGTTGAAGTGATTAGTGAACGAAACGCTGTCGCATGGACCTCCGACCTAAGATTCTACGCCAATCAGAATTACGTCCATGCAACAATAAAAAAATCTACTATCCACCGACGGCGGCGTTCGTTGAATCAATGATATTAAAATTACAATGCTAAATTGACAATGTCATTTTTACAATAATTGTTACATAATAACCCGTATGAAAAAAATATACAATCAATTAATCATTACTTTGTCATGGATAGGATCTACGCTGTGGAGAGTGGTACTTATATATTAGCCAGTCTCTAAACCTATGTCTATTTCAATATGTCATAACTTCGTATTCCTATCAGTTATATACCTAATGATTTGTGCCCGTACTATTGTTGCCGTTACCCACAGAGTAGGCCAGTCACACAAAGTCTACTTATTCTCTCTCTTTAAGCGAATTAGAAAATTTATCAGTTACCGAATAATCTCTGAGACGTACATTCATATGCAAAGTTAAGAAAATTTGCAAATACCAAAGGTATTAATTATGCCAACGAAGAATTATGCAAATATTCAGAGTCGAATACGTAAGCTATACATGCGTGTCTGCGAAGCTGTGATGGAGCTTTCGCGATATTCGCCGTGTTTGTTGGAGTTGGTATCACTGGTATCATTCGCCGTGTTTTTTTTTTTTTTTTTTTTTTTGTTGGACTTGGTATCACTGGTATCATTCGCCGTGTTTATTGGAGTTGGTGTGAGATAAGGTTGCAGGGATTTATATTTATTTTAAATAACCAATTTAGTTTAAGTTATATGTTATTTCCTATAAGCCTTCATTCCCCTAACTGTCAATGCCAAAATATTTAAATTTGGTAGCGCGCGTAAAGTAATGCAAATTCTACCTTGAGGAGAAAAAGTTTAAATACTGAGTTCTAGAAGAGAAAGTTAGAGAGTTTGGGCAAGCGCAGTTACCTCTGTAGCGTGAGCTGCATTTATTGCTGGTTAACGTGGCGTAATAGCTATTACTTTACTGATACTAGATGTCGATGCAGTTTTAAGTAACAGGAGTATCAGAGCCCTGTAGAGTAGTTTCTACTACTTGTTAATATCTTCGAATTTTAGTTTAGTTCTTGTTATTTGAGTTACGGCCTGAATGGGGCTTAATGTGTTAGCTTCAAGCCGACACATTGTGAATTTTAAAGAGTTTAATAAAAGGTACTTTTAACCCTTCTCCTGTGTGGTTTCTTTACATACTTCAGTTGTCACTTTAGAAGATAGACAAGTAGATCTTCAAGGTATCAGGTAAAATAAGTAACCATGAACGTATGAATGTCGAAATGAGATGTAGAGCTGTCGGTAGACTGAAGGCAGTCCAATCACTAGTTTAGGTGGCTATACAACTCAATGTAACGCCCAGAATCGTCTGCAATTTGTGGAAACAGTTTGAAAGCGCTACGTTCATATCGAGAAGACTTGCACAATGTCAATCAAGATCCACAATGATGAATGAGGATCGTTATTTCGCACTTTCACTCGGCGACGCAGGACTACTGCAGCTTCAGAGTTTTCACGTAAGCTGTATGCTGCCACTTAAACCTGAGTTTCACTGTCTTCAGTTGTCCTGAGATTCCTATGATCTTTCTGAAGTCTTCCTGAGATTCCTGGGATGACTTGATGACCACGCATGCGCGGTTTAGTCGAACGGCGTGCAACCCCTCTCTCTTACGCGGCCTTTAATAGAAGAAAAGAGACTGCTAGTAACGAAAACAACTCGCTGTATGCCAGCCTAATAATGATAAATATGATTCGATTTTTTTTTGTTAACTATTTGTTTTGTTCATGTGATAATAAAGTATCAATGGTATAAAATGTATGTAGTATGAGGTGCCTACATTACGTTTCCGTCAAGTAGTATATATATATATCCAGAACGCAAGCTAAGAAGAATGTATGACAGGGATGTATGCTAGAATGCTCGCCGTTTGCGTTCCGCTCATTGCAGCACACAAGACAGCGCGTTTAGCACACAGCGTGCGCCTTGGACCAGACTTCAACAAAATGCTAAGTTGTTTTCAGTGGACCACCGTACTTTTCACAGAGTAGTCTAGATTTAGCCTGGACACTGATTCTGGGCGTACTTGTATCTGGAGCCTGGAACTCGATACCATCCCTCCCTCATCAGGTAAAAAAGATCGTTACGGTGGTGAAGGTGAAATGGCTTCGGCAGGCATTGTGTTAGATGACGTCAAACTCTTGCATGTGTTTGACAAAGACTCCTTGATTCTTTGTCAGATTATGAGGTATAGAAAGGAGATCTTAGATTCCTATTATCGATATTTCAGGCACGCAGTTGGTCCTGGGTTTCTCTTAATGGACTACATTTCTGTTCCAAATAGGACTCAGTTGGTCGACGATTATCTGGAAGGTGAAGATATTCGCCGAATGGATTGGCTAATTAGATCTCCTGACCTTAATCCTATACAGCATTTGTGGTACGCTCTTGGGAGAACAATATTATCTTGCTATCCCCCTCCGAGACTATCAATATAGTTACGAAATGTCCAGGCACGGTAGGATAGCTTCCCTGCAAAGCAGGTTTAGGGTTGCCATAAAATGGCAAGAGAAGGCAGGGTTGCCACATTTGGCGACATGCCATGGGAGATGGAGAACCTTCTGGAACGAATTCTTACCGGTTTAGCCCAGAATGTTCTCGAACACAAGCCGAAAGCTATATAAACCCAACCCTGGTGATATGTGTCGAGTTAGTTAGTTAGTTAGTCCTTGCGGAGTCCATCGAGTTAATAGTCAAGCAGTGAGTGACTAGTGCTGAGTTGGTCGTCGAGTGCACCGAAAGAATCTCTCAGTGTATCGCGGTTAGTGCATCATCAAGAGAGTGTGTTGAGCTCCGGAAGCGATTGAACAGAAGAGTCGGGAGCTGTACTCTAGTGTATCGTCGAGTGCATCGTGAGTTGTAGCGGGGAGAGTCTCGAGAGTATGTGGAGTTCCGAGAACTGATAAGCTGGAGGCTGTGTCGCTGATTGTTTCAGCGTGTTTATTGTAGTTCTTCGACGACTGTGTAAACGTGTTATTAGAGCTGTCTTGGATAATACTGGCCAATAAAGTGTGTTTCGATATTCCATCAAGTAGTGTCATCATTATTCACTCCAAATCCGCACGAATCTCGTAATGAACGTACCAAAGGAAGAAAATAACGCAACAATACTCTTAGAGACAGCCTGTCGGTCATATATGCCTTACGAAATCCCAGATATCCTTCTCCTATCATAGCGGAGATTCAGGACATGCTGAAGGAGCGTTCGCCGACAACGAATACCCTCATTTCTTGGATAAAGGCGCATGCCGACATTCAAGGTAATGAGGAAGCCGACAGGCTAGCAAAAAAAGCAGCTCACAATATCGATGCTCAAAGCGTTATAACTAAACTTCCGTGATCTTACCTTAAAAAGTGACAAGGACAGCAGCTCAGCACCAGTGGCAATGGGAATGGGACACTACCGAACAATGTAGAAGGACCTATGTATACTACCATAAAGTTTCACCCGACCGTCTTGAATCATCCCCTCAAATAACGAGATTTGTAACGGGGCATGGGCCTTTCACCTCCTATTACTATGAGCGAGGAATTGCAAATACCGATAGATGTCTCTGTGGAGCCATGGTCAAAGCAGAGCATTACTTGACCCAATGCCCTCTAACCGCACAGTGGCATGTGCAGTTTCCGGAACAGCCAGTTTCTCACAAGCGTTATCTGATCAAACAGACAGTATTTCGCAGCAAAATATGCAAGATAATTTAGAAACAGGAGGAATTGGGAACAGACGTGCAGTGCGGAATAGATACCAGTCAAGCTCTCTTTTTTGTTCTCTTTTGCAGATTTAGTAGAGATCAACATTTCGTATGTACTTTATATATTATGAAACATGTATGAATTCTGGACAATGAAAATTATTATGAACTGTGTACCTGTATGTAAGCATGTACTATGAACTATGTTTATTATGAACTAAGTAACTATGTAAGCATATATTACGAACTATGTAAGCATGTATTACATGTATTATGAAACAGGATCGATATATGCCCTTATGGGGGCCCATGATGTGTTGCCCCGGATAGTTGCGGAGTCGGGACTAGACCCGAATAGTCTAAATAAGCCGCACGGGTGTTCAGAATCTGCTCTCAACTGTCAACAACTATCCTCCTCCGAGAACCATCCCAGAGTTGAAAACGGTTGATCCCACTCCTGCCTTTCTGCAGAAGTGGGATCAACCGGTTTTCATCAGTTTTTCAGAAATTTGATAGCCCACCAGCGGCCGAGCGGTAAAGTCGCTGAACACTGTTAGTTCGGTCCGAGGTTCGGATCCCGCGAACGGGCTGGCTGCATGGGGTTTTCCCCATGTGTAACACATGGGGAAACATGGGTTAACATGGGAAACATGTAACACATGGGGTTTTCCCCATGTGTAACGTGTATACGAGCCAGTTTCCCTTAGAAAGTCCTCCACGAAGGCATATCCCTCTCCCCTTAGGCAGATAGCCCTAGTGTGCTTTGACATAATTAAATACACCAACACCATCAGAAATTTGATAATTCTGTTAATTTTGCACTCGAGTGTATTTCTAAATCTTTAATTCGTTTTTCAGGAAAGGAAGATAACTGAGAATGGTTTTCAATAAAAGAATAGTTGGTAGTATTGTTTTTAGTTAAAGTGGTCTTCCTTGTCTTTTGCATTGCTGAAATTAATCAACCATGAAATTTGCTATCTTTACTTTTCAACCTACAATGCTGAAGTGAAAACAACAGAGCAAAAATCAAACTAAAACATTTATTCTTATTTCAGGTCTTTGGTTATAGGAATCTCATTGTTAACCTAGTTAACTTCCGTTTCTTGAAGTCGGGATGGACAAAAATGATTTGTTTGAATATGAAAAGTTATTTATTAATTTAAATTGTGACTGTAACATCCTGGTTCCGTTACTTCTTGAAAAAAATCAAAGAAAACTCAATGGCTCGTATCCTAGCGCTTAAGCACAGCAATAAGAGTTTTCAAACTCTTTCTTCCTTACTTGTTATTTAAATTCATTTCGATTACATAGTTTGGTAAAGTAGAAAAAACTGTAGAAGCGTAGGAAAAAATCGACAGATAAAACAACTTGTTAACCAAAAAATCTTCACAATTTTACATTCTTCAAAAATACAAATGGGGGGGGGGGAAATAACATCATAAATGAGCAGAAAATTTTAACTAAAATTCAGTTTTGTTAGCATATAAATAAGAGTCTGGTTTTTGAAAATTAATTACGGTAGAAATAAAATGTACTTGAAGTTAATAATTTGAAATGAAAAAGAATAAGAGAAGAACTTTTTTTATACTTGAAAACCAGCAATGCACTATGAGAAACTATTATATTATGTTGGTTCTTTTTCGCGTGATGTGTGTCTCAGTGGTATGTGGTGTCGCGAGTCATCCATTCCACAGAGTGAGGAATTGTCAATAGGGCGATGGTAGGAGACCAGCAGACCGTGGAAAATGGGCCCCAAATTTGTCGCCTTTCGCTCTTACATCAAGGGAAGAGGTTTTTGCGCCGATACGCCAAAGCGGTGTTATATTTTTCCCCACCATCTTTCCCTACCCCCCTCTTTCTTTCTTCTCCTTTCTATCTTTTTCAAGTCTCTTTTTTTCACTTCTGTGGTTGGCGATTTTCGTTGTTCCACAGGGAACGGACACAAATGAAAATCTCTGACTGAAATGAAGTTTCGCACTCCAGCTAAGACTGCAGAAAGAAGAAAAAGATTAATATTAACACAGGCGAATATATAGAGCTAAATTGCATTGAAAAATATGTAAATGAACTAGTAAAGGTAAAGAGAAGTGAAAGGCAGCCGTTTCGTCATCTCTAAATTGATTGGGTGAGTCCCATCCGTCAGCTGTAAAAAAGTTGCTGAACCAATAAATGGAATCGAATTTTTGTAAAGCAAATTTTTTACAGAAAATTGAAATTCAGGTTTTAATCAGAGGTTTCTTTCTGTGCGCTCTCCACCAAAAAAATAAACAAAAAGTATAAACCATCACACATGCACAGACATATATATATATATACAGGGTGGTCATAGAAGAATTCCCCGATATGTGAATCCTAGCGGCCTATCCGTTCACCCAATCGAAATGAAACTTCAGATATTGTTATTTTAAGTTATGCGCTCGAGGTTGTGCTGATTTGAAATAACAGAGCTCTCATGGTTATGGTTAGAATGAAAAAATTCAAAATTTTCAAATGGGAACATCCACTTTTTCCTCAAATCGATCAGCTCATTGAAAAACTATAAATGACAGTGGAACGATACACGTTTGATGAAAATTACCGTTGTAAAACATTTTCAAAGAAAAGTATTGTAATGGACCAGTGATAACACAGAGAGAAGGTGCACTGACCCACTTTGCATCATTCACAGGGATAAGCAGTAGAAGCACACAACACAAGTGCTCCGTATACGACAATGTTACAGAATTGCACCATCGAAAGGTTAGATTGTATGAATACAAGATGGTATCACATTGTATGAATACAAGATGGTAATCATCCATACATCGCCACGTGTGTTCGGCAAATCCTCAACAGCACTTTGGAGATATAGAGTCATTTCCCATAACTTTGGTTTCGAGCCCAAGGTGATCCTCGACTTAACTCTGATGGATTTCTGTTTATGGAGTTGTCTGGAATTTAAGGCGATGACCAGATGCACGAGATTTGCCACAAGCGTGAATTTATACAGATTCTGCCTGCGATGTTACATTCGGCATTGTTGTCAACAGTCTTCCTGCATGCAGTGCGTTATGGTCTGCGTAGGTGGACGCGTTGAAAACTTGGAATTCCAATAAAAGTTTCCCCCACTCCTCCCTCATGTTGGCAATGGTCTTTTATAATGCTCTTCTTTGCTCATGTTTTATGCCGGCAATTTTCGTCAGACGTGCATTGTTCCATCTTTCCAATGCTCTGATCAATTTGAAACAAGTGGGTATTGCCAATCAAAAATTTCGCAATGTTTTCACTAGTACAGATGTTCGAAATGGTTCACCCTAATAAGCGTGTCATTTCGATTAGTTAAGTGAATAGGCCGCTAGGGGTTCGTATATCGGGGTAATGTTTTATAACCACCCTGCATAATGACTAACTACAATGTAAAAAGCACTTCAAAACCTACTCCAGTTGCTTGTTGATAGCTGCAATAGCTAGTGGTAATACTTTAAAATGAAAATAAAACATTTAAATCCTTTATATACTCAACCGAGCAACAGAGATCAAACAATAACAAATAAACATACGACTGTCTTCATGCAAAATAAACATGGTTTAAAAAAATTTAGACCCATAGTGAACAAATGTATTAAAGCGATATAAAGTCTAAAACCAAAAAACGAAAAATGCAAAAAAAGGGGGGGCAGAAAGAAAGTGTATTTCTAACTTTTTCCCCACTACAATCAGGGGTTTGCTGTAACGAAAGATGTAAGCGAATGAGCCAATTTCTGAACTAACGATGACACGAATTTACAAATTAGAATTTAAAATTTACCACAAAACAATCTGTATTCTTATGTGATCAATTTGTACAGGTTAGATTAAGAAGAGCAAACTGGACAGTTTTGCTCTTCCTATATGTGTGTGTCTGTAATTATCAATTAATTTCCAATTATCAATTAATTGAAAGTAGTCATGCATTTTTATTATTTATTACTTCATTATAACAACATTTTTTTCGAAAAATGCTTTCCTTTTCCATTTTTTCTCAGCAGCGTACATATAGGTCACTATAAATAATAGCTTGTGGGTAGCAAGGCCCGGAAATACACTTCTTTTTGGAAGAACAAAACTTTCTCTTTAGAAGAAAAAACTTTATAACATTATACATTTTATAAGCAAACATAAAAATTTTGTAAAATTTTCAAGAATATTAGATCAAATTCTTGAGATTTATCCAAATTTTTGACTATTTCTGTTCTCCCTCCTATAAAGGTGTCCTTTCAATTTTGCCTTTTTTTTTTTTTTTTTTTTTCTTCCCTTGAGTGCATTTAATGTTAGGTTTCGAATTTAGTAAAATTTAGCGTCTGAGACAAGTTGTGGGGACATTAGGTATTTTGGAAACATGAGTGATGAAAAATGAGCAACGCCCTCGCCGTGAATCGAACCACGGACCTCTGGAATACGCTCCCAGAGTGCAGATCACTGCACGACAAAGGCATGCTAAGAAGGCGGGAGAAATACCTTATAAAGTAACCAATAGTATGCATGTTATGTATCTGCATGATACTAAGATTTATTTTGGATTTACCAGCATAAAGCGAACCGTTACTCTTTGCGCTACTGACTAATAGCATAACAGCATCACATGAACTCCTACTGCAATTTAAATATTCAATTTTAATCGTACTTCTTGGAGAGAAATCTGTTGTCATCATTTATAACACTTTTTATTGCAGATGACAAACATTAATTTTTCTGCAAGTTTATAATAATGTTTCGTTTCTCGGAATTAGTATAAATATCATATGCAAATAACATTGCTTTAAACTTACAAAGGCAGTTGTTATCATGTGTATAATTATAAGCTTTGATATCTGATGCCTTTTGAATAACATCTCGAGCCATTCAAGATCATTGATAAGCCCTTTTGATGTTTATCAAGTGATGGCTGCAGCAACACTTTGGTGATGGAAAATGCCGCCGGATACCACCCAAATATAGGTTTTCCATGCCAATCGAAACTCTTGACGATGCAAGATTTAAAACTTTGAAATTTCGAAAGATTTTCAGGTATGTTTTTTGTTCTCACTGATTTTGAAATCACTAGATGTGAGAACAAATGCGCGCTTAATCTTTGAAATTCTTAATCGAGAGTGATAAGCATTATATGCTATTGAATTTACATTAAACATTAAATATGAATATATATATGAAACTATTATAGTTGAAATTCTTGATTTTTCAACGTTAGTATGCAAATTGTTAATACAAGGTGATAACAGTAAATTTTATTCGGTTCCTATTCTTAACCAACTGATGATGCGTTGTTTTAACGTAAATAAAAAGTTCTAATTATGCATCTTTTTTATTGTTGTTGCAATTATAGTCATTGACTCAGCTGCTAATTCCCCTTCTGTAATTATTATGGACGATTTGAGGCTAAGGAGCAGCCGAAACTACAATAAGAACGGGCGAGATTCAAGTTACGGGGAAATAGAAAGGAAACTATCTCTGTTAGATACTCTAATGTAAATAAATATTATTAGGTAATCTTATTAAAATGCAAGTTTGTTTTAAAGAAATGATGCTCTGATAGTTACTTGTAGTTTATCCACGACTAATTTTCATTTGTTGTGTTCTTAACTGTAACCGCGTCCTTCGAAAATAAAATTATTCGCATTATTTTTCCCTCTCGAGTTTTCGGACGATAAAATTATTAAAAAAAAGGTGGGGAAGTAGAAGACAATACTTATCGCTTCTCGGCCTTTTGGCTAAGATCAAAATGTGTAGAAGACAATACTTTTTCTTTATCTTATTCATTGTAATGGTTTGAAATGAAGTAACAAGACATATGATGTGTTATTTGAAGCAACTATTCTAAAAAATAATTTTGCATCCAAACGTTAGTCAATTGATAATTACGCTTTTCATGTTTAATTATGTGAGTATTAATAAGAAAAAAATATAATATCTGAAGTCAGAAAGAAATACTGAAAAACGTTTAAAAATTTCTTAAATCACTTTTAATTTTTATAATATAAATGAAACAAACTAATAAGAGGAAATACTGTTATTATTTTCCTCCTTGTGGAAAACATTCAATGAAATTAGTTACTAAGCAACCGTGGAAAAGTAATATAAAACACTGCATTTCTTTTGTGAAGATTTAACGCTGTTGTTCAGGCATGTTCAGATTTCATGTCACTGTCGCATAGTACGTTAATTTAATTAAAAGTTTCCTTTCGTCGGTTATCCTTCCAAATTTTGTCACTACATTCTCCCCCTGCGTCACCAAGCTGCCGTGAAAACTGCTCAGACCAGCAATTCCGAAAGCCATATCTTGTCTTCAAAGATCTTTTCTATTTCTCGTCATTCACCACCCCCGTCCCACTCTTCCCCTTCCTGAAGGGGTAAAGGGGGAATGAAATGATGCGGCAAAAATGTATCTACCCTCCAAATCCATTCGCAGACAGTCATTGGTCGAGATGGAGTGATGGAAGAATTTGATTGGCCCATGCCATGCAACTGCTGCGACATTTATTTCTCGTGTCATATCGTATATTAAGAGCGATTTTCTATGTTTGAATTCCGCTGGTGAATTTGGTGGATTGTGTTGGTAGTTATCATTTAGTTCGAAAAAGTAGTGTTTCTTACAGTAATCAGTACCGTATAAAATGTTTCTTCTTTTTAATCTCAGTAACCAAATAGTTGAAAATAAAACTTGTCCAAAGAGAGAAATAATTAATATCTTATCGCAGAGAAATTCAGCTTTGGTTTCTCAAAATCCATTTCGGTTTTAACTTCAGAATTTTTATTTTTGCCTTTGTTTAAATTGTTCATCAAAGTATTTGTATTTACATGTGATTTTGTTTTAACTTTAACTGGCAATTTAGATGTTTTCAAATTAATCTAAAATACACGTTTCCAAATGTTGTCAGTTAAAAGCATTCTAGAAAAGAATTATTCTCAAATCATCGCACTGGATTTTGATTAGGTATCAATTACAAAGCCAATGTAATATATATGATGTATATATGGCTTGCTCGTATGGCTCGTTATGGATTGCTCGTTTGCGATTCTGACTGCCATACAGAAAGGCTCGGGTTCGAACCCCAGAAAAGGCATGGTGGTGACTGTCTGTCCCTTCATAGGAGGTAGCGATGGCCTTTCTATTAATAAGGGTCGCCATTATAAAGTGACAACCGCTTCCGGCCTTAGTATTGGCCAACGTCTGTAATAACTTGTGCCCATCATTTAGGAAAAACAAAACATTATGGAGACAATATTTTGCTTGAGATCATTGCTTGAGACACGAAAGCAATGTAACTGTAATATAATAAACTTAATTTTAAATCAAAAGAAAAAAGCTTACCTATAAAACGTCTATCTCAACAAAAAGAGGGAGGAAAAAGTGTTAAATAAGTCTGGTCATAAATCCTTTAAAGACAGACATACTCTTTCTTACAGCTAATGGATGTTCCAAATTTAAACTTTCATGAACTCTACTCTTTACTTACTCACTGTCCGTTCGGATGACACGTGAAGATCCATGGATCTGAGATAAAAGAATCTAATTTTGGTCAAAATACCTGTGAACAGCAGTATGACACTCTGCTTTTTTCTATGTTTACTTAGTTCTATTGTCCTAGCCTTTACTTAGCTCTATCTCTAAACTCAAGACTTTTTTATGTCTTTCGGCTTCCCGGCTGTTCGCAAAGGAGTAGACGGATTGGCTAATTAATATGAAAGACACAACTGGTTGAATGCCATGTCAAAAATTTTTTATTCCTATGTGGCTGCAAAACCCGAGCAGTATGACATCAGAGTATTCAAAGAAACCTGAACAAAGTTCTCAGTTTCAATTCAGGACACATTTAGAAAGGCATAAAATACTTCTTTCCCTTTTACAGTCAACTATGCGAAATTTTCAGGCCGAAGATTTTACATGCAAGTCTGCTACGTTGGCAAGACAATTACAAATGTCCAAGACATAAGAATTCAAACTCGCCAAAACAATCAGCAATCACCATACCGACCAAAAGCCAACTTTTTCTATGTAACAACCCTCGAATGGGGAGAACTTACCCATTCATGAAACAGCTTTTGATCCCTCTAAATTCGGAACTTTCTATAATAAAAATACGTAAAAAACCCATTGGTGGAATTCTTATTGAAAGTTTCAACCTTAACGATCTTAAATTTTACAAACCTGATTTTAAATATGTTTCTCAGAGAACTGATCAGAAACTGGGATATATATTTTAAAAGCGGACTGACAGTTCTCGAGATAGTAATGTAAAATTCTAGAACTTCCAGAACATTCCAATATATTCTATATTTCTGGGAATGAGCAAGCCAACTACCTGGCCGAAGAAGACTGAATTGGTGCTAAACTTTCCAACAGCTTAACCCTTGCCAATGCAGAAGCAATAGGTAGTTGAAGACTCATCTTCCAACAAGTTAAAAAAAATTCTATTCCCCAGTTAATTTGCAACCGAATTATTTTATCTATCAAGCTAGACTGAGAACAAAACACTTTAAAGAAATGAAAATATACCTTGATGGTCAGCGAAGTTATAATTCCTGCGCTCACTGTCCTGGTACATAACTTCCAGTATACATCTTTCACTGTCGTGCCATGTTGACCACGCTCTTCAGAATTAATTTTGTCCCTCCAGAGTGCCAGCTCCTACAGATTCTTCAAGGACCGTTGACGTCACTAGGGCTGTTTTAGATACTTATGGCCCAATATGACCTTTCCGCGCTAAAAAAAGAATTATTTTTATTCCTGAAGCTACTTAATGTGAATGGGATTAATATTATCGTTCGAATATTGTTACCGATTTGCCCAAATGCCACCAGTTTGGAAACGAAAACGTAGAAAATACATCGCCTATTGTGATCAATATGATGTTAATATGATCAAACGTTTAAACTTCAGTAACCAAATAAAAGATAAATTTGCCAAATAAAGTCAAAGTAGATTATAAATATTGCTAAGTGACAGAGAAATGTCGCCTACTGAGGTGTTAATAGCATGGTTTCGAATTCAGTCAAATATTTAAAATTAAACAAAAGCGCAACTTTAGTCTGACATACATTTCGAATAACTGTGTCGTTTTCGAGGGTGGTCAATTTCCTGATTAATATGCTATAAAATACCTGTGTAGTATATGTTTTTTGATAATTTTGCATTGAATTAATTAAATTCGATTGCTAATTTGAAAGATATTTTTTTCCGACCATAGTCATGTGCAAACGTCATCACATTAAGCGGCGTCTGCTGTATTTCAAATAAAACGGCAAACATTTAATTTTATAATAGAGTATATATGTAAATAGTTGACATAAGAGCTGTCTTGCTTCTTTCCTTGCTCTTTAATTTAAGAATTTTTTTAAATGAATTAACATACTTTCACAGTTAATACCATTTTTTATTTTCTAAACTTATGTTTCCTTTAATAGCAGGGAAGTAATTTTCTTTTCGACAACTCAAATTGTTAGAAACAGCCTTTCGTTTCCTCTGTTATTACTTTAATATATGTGCTAGAATCAAACTGTCCTCCAACAACTTTAGTTATTTCTGCATCTCTCGACTCCCTAGCTGTCCGCAGATAAGCACTGCGACTGGTTATTTAATATGAAATATGCAACCGCCTGAATGTCGTCTCCTTAAGAGATCTATTATCGCCCAAAATGGTTGTAAAGGGCCGGTTAAAGCGGCTTACTTTATGGCTCCCTCGCTGCGAATTGGCTCCAGTATGCAGGGCAAAAATGGATTAAGTCGGAAATGTTCTGCTCACGGGGATGGATATTTTATCACAGGCGTTTCCAGTGCATTTTGTACTCTGACTGATATATACTGATATACATTTAAATATAATTCTCAATGAACTGATCAGAAACTGGGATATAGCAGCCTGACAGCTTTTCAGAAAGTAGTGAAAAATTCTAAAACTTCTAGAGCATTCCGAACTAAACCTTTTTCTCTTATATAATTATTTAACTGCTTAATTATTTTTTTAAAAGATTTATTTTTACTTTTATAATTAATGTCATAGCAAAGTCATATCTGTTTTCGGACACTTGTATTATTGAAAGCTATTTGCATGAATCTTTTACTAAATATTAAAACACAGCCTTAATTTCTTTTCGCAGATATTATTTTTTCTCTTTTTAACCCTTTCTTGTTACAAAATCAACATCATTAAAATATTCCTCGTAATAAAAAAAATTATTCAAAAAGTGTTTATCAGTAAATCACAAAATATTTCGGACTTTCGGAAGTTTTGCTGAGATCTTTTAGCGGACGAGGTCTGTAAGGTTTACCCTATGTTTCTAACAGTTAATGTTTAGTTTAAGCCACTTTTCTATCGCTTCTTAATTTCAGCTTACGACTTCCGGCCAGAACGTGTTTTTAGAAGCGCGGTTAAATGCAAATGAAAGAACAAGAACAAGAAGAACATTAAGTTGAAATTCTACTGACTTCGTTAGAGAGCTAGAAATTCTGAGCAGCGCGCATTCGCCTTTTAGGCTACTCTTTCTCTTAAGCTATTATTACGCTCGGCCGTACTTTAGGCCCTTAATAGCTTCGCTGTTTAGATAGCGTTAAGGGGCCAATTCTGTTAGAATCTTGATAGCTTCGGCTATATCTTTTTAGTTAAGTTTAGTTAAGTTTTGTTTCTTAGTATTCCTGAGTTCAAGCCCAAGTGGAGGCTTTGCTGTAAATTCCAAGTAGGAGACGTCTGTTAAATTTATTTTGAATAATAAAAGGTATTTAACCCTTTTTGAGTTCTGTTTTCTGTCTATTGAACTAAGCGATTACTCGCTTACCAGTCCTTAAGGTTCCTCATTTTCAGCTGTAACTTAAAGGCAGGAATCTTACATGTTTTTTGTCATAATGTTTGGACATTTTACTTTGACATGTTACTCTTAGGCCATTAATAAAAACTTATTAGATTTACGCTATAAACATTTAAGATTTTTGAAACACAAAAGCCAAATAACTACCTTTCGGGGAAAAAAAACCCTCAGTTTTTTTTTCCCCCAAAACAGTTGGCGTAAAAGTCAGGTTGTGTTTTTTTACTTTCCATAATTGAATTCGGCTGTTAGAAAGTATTAGCAATACAGAATAAATGAACAAATCAACATAATCCAGTGCAGCGGTAGTTCATGCTGTATTTGCAAACGGAGTTGAAGCATCTTTCGACTATTCGACACGATATCGCATTTTTTAAGCAAAAACGCTAAGGTTTCTTTGTTATGAGACGAGTGTGTCTCGTGCCACAGCCAACTTATTTGCCAGACTGTCTGAACCTTTTTTCTCTCTTATCCACATATTTCTGTTATGTCAAAATTTTTAGACAATTCAAAATATACAAAACAGGCAACGGACATTCTAAG
Organism: Stegodyphus dumicola; assembly: GCF_044657685.1. Taxonomy (NCBI): domain Eukaryota; kingdom Metazoa; phylum Arthropoda; class Arachnida; order Araneae; family Eresidae; genus Stegodyphus; species Stegodyphus dumicola. Next base: position 187,798,927 of record NC_140769.1, on the reverse strand, counting down.
AGGGATACCAAAAGAAGATTTTTGCTTGAAATATATACCAGTGCTTGAAATATCAGGAGCGCTGTGCGTTTCGATCAATGTTACTTCGCAGGTAGCTGAATAATAAATTTGAAATTTGAAAGATGACTAGTCTGCAAGTATTTTCACAACATTTTTGGGTACTGGAATATTAAATACATTATTAGAATTGGGTATAAGTGAAACTCAGGCTAGGGTATTATAGGTCTTTTCGCTCCATCGTATTACTAACAACGTAAAATCAAGCATTTTCTGCACAGAGGAAAAGCTTAGTTAAAAAAAAAAAAAAATCTGAAAGCTTTCAGATTTTTATTTTTTGCCAACAAATATTGACATTAGAATGTCGATGGATATTTTTTGCTAACAAATATTGCCATTAAAATATCGAATGAAAAAAAAAATGGGAACAGTTGGTTCACTACACCAATCTTAGAGAACGCTGCCAGACTCGAAGATTTCAAAATCAACTAACGATGATAAGAATAAAACGAATTCCATCGCAGTGGTGACCTGAACGGGACTAAACGCTCCGCTGTGACACTTGCATAGAGGGAAAAACAATAGCGTCACAGTAGCACCGACTACATTCTTCTTACACAACGACGCCCGACCAACCCCTGGCATCACAGTAGCTACGCGCTCATGCCACATTCCCACAATTTAACGGCAAACACACGACAACAGATCAGTGTTTTTTAATCCCACCCACGGTCTTAAAACGGTTTCGCTCACGACATTATGTAGACTGTCTATAACATCGCATCTCTCAAATTAAAATGATGTGAGGACTCATACCGGAGCGTTTCGAGCGTCGCCTCCAGTGAAACGATCTCCAAAACATCAACTCTATCGTATTTATGTAATCCAATATTGTAATGAGTATACTCAACAGTTTGTGTTATATTATATAGCATTGCCTAATTTTTAGCCCAAAAGGGCGTTAGCCCAGAAGGGCTATTCATTTCGTTTTGGCATTTTACGTTGAAAATTTTAAATGTCAGTTCACTTTTCAAATTTTTGTCACCAACTATTAGAGCCCTGTTTAATATTTAAAGAAATTAAATAATATAGAATCTTCATAAATGTATGTATGCTTCTCCCATTGTTATAAAACAACGGTACTTAGAGCTATCCAATTTTGAATAACGTAATCTTCCACCGAATATGGGCATCTGGAAGCCATAATTTGGAATCTGAAATTTGTTTTATTATCGATTTCATATTTTGTAACACTTCAACGAATTTTTGATTAACAAACTCAACGACTTCAAAGTGAGCAATGGCAAAACTGTACGAAAAAAGAAAATATATTGTTATCTCCAGCGCGCGGGACTGTGCATCGGAAATTCTAAAGATATGCTCATTTTAGAATTCTTTTGCGATATTGCTGTTGAATTGAATTTTATGGTTTAAATTCTAAGAACATTTAATAAAAAAAGGTACACACAAAAGGTTAAAAAAGTCCCTTTGGGCGTAATGAAAAATCTGAAAGCTTTCAGATTTATTTTTATTTTTTTTCTCTTTATTATCCTCTCATATTTAAATGTAACAACTCCGATGTATAACTCCAATTTTCCTTAGGAGAAAAAAACATACTCCAGTTTTTCATACTCGAACTGGTTAGTATATTGCGGCAATGTCTGTTCTATTCTGCGGTAAAGTCTATGGTGCCCAATACACGCTTACCTAGTCCCAAGATCCAAACTCAAAGGTAGCAGGAGTCCTTGTGAACGTGCACATAACAAGTGTTCTCTGTTAGTAAATGTCACCTTTAAAATATGAAACGAGAAAAAACTGGGAGTAATTGGTTTACTATACTAATCATAGGGGACCCATGAGACCCGGAGAGGTCAAAATCAAACAGCGGTGACAAAGGTAAAAACGAACTCCGCCGCACATCCAAAAGAAGATGTTTATCATGTGGTGATCTGCTGCTTATTCCTTCCAAGAAATGAAACAATAAAGGCTTAAAAAATTGTGTTTTAAATCATGCAGCGCTTTTGGATATGGAGTTTTATTGATATTTTCAAGAGCAATTATCCTTCTTGCACATCTGGATATTTCAAGATGTAGTACGATATATTAAGAAAACTATTGTAGAAAACTTCCTAATTAATATTTTTTTACTATTTTTGCTCTAAAAGAGAATGAAAGGGTGTTTTCGATACAATAAAAATTGTAGGCCAAAGTTTGTTTTGTGAGCCATAGTTTTCCCGATGTAGGAGTTTAGCTATATTGGAGGTGTAATGATGTAAACCTGGGATGTTTCGGAAAAAATCGGCTGGAATCGGAAAATTACACTAAAGATTCCGAATAAATTTTATTTGCAAGATTATTTTCTGTGCTGTACTGTGACGCAAAAACTAAAATTCTGCGGTGATTAGTTCATTGTTAAAAGATGACATGTGTAAATCCCTTAAAATAGCTTCGAAATTTATATATCTTATGGAGAATCTGTAGGACGTAGTTCGCATTGTTAGATCCTTCCGTACTTGAAGACTCGCTGTTACAAAAGTTGTGTTAATGTAAACTCTGACAATTTAGAAATATTCTAATACCTTTATATCTTTTAGCATTAATTTCAATAAAAACGGACTATTTTTCAAAGAGTATCATTCCTACTATACCGTAAAATTTAATTCCATTTCTTTTTCCGATTTGCTGTAATTTCTCAACACACGAGGCTGAATTAACTGAGCATTATTTCTTTAAATAAAATTCAAACACTTTTATTTTATGTTCTTTAATAATATTACTTATGATGTTGCGTGGCTCCAACTTGTCCGCAACAGTAGTAGTGACTGCTATGAACTGTAAATTATACAAACTCGTAAGAAGGGTTTAAATCCCTTTTTATTTCAGTTTAGAAATCACAGTTGCGTTCACTTGACGCTCACAAACTACGCCGACCCGGCGGTTAAACAAAATAGAAAAGTACAACTAAAATTAAATGACAGGATGAATAAATAACGAAGTCAGTATCTACGAGGCTCTATAATCGTAACTAACTTAACCGTGTGCTAAGATACAGCTGAGATTCAGCAAACTTACTGATTAAGAAGTTGAAAGATTCAACGAACTTCCGAAATAGGCACACAGGCCGAAACGCGCGGTTCTTAAATTTCTACCTAGAAACCTTCACGCTCGCGATTCAAGAAGCACACTTACAATCTCGTTTCCCTTCTATTTAAACTCAATTTCCTTCTGCTAAAATTTGAATACTCTGCGCATTCTACTACGAATTACATACTCTGGCATTGGCAATTCTAGGGGAAAGTAAAGGCTTGACAGGAAAGATAGCTTAAAATAAATGTTAGTTAAAATAAATATAAACCCTACGTACTAAATAATATCACTGTAAAGTTAACAGTTAGAGAAATCACAGAAAAATTTTCGAATACTAAAAGCTAGATTTCGAATTTAAACTTCAGTTTTGTTTGTAATTCAAAACTTGATGACCGCAAACTTACTAGCGATTAAACAGGACTTGAAGCGGATTTGTGTAGTTTCTTCGATAACAAAATTTTCCGTCCGCGTAACTACGCCGTTCTTCCTCTCAATAGGCTGGGTTTGCAAAAGGACACAAGCGACAGACAGACAGTGATTATCAGTGCGCGCCGTTTCCGCGTGATGTGTTGAAGGCCTGCCCTCGGCAGCCGCATTTGCTAAATTAGCTCAGCGAAATTAACCCGATGGGGGCATTTAATAATTCAGTTGCTCCAAGCCACGATCCCTCCTCTCCCCACATTTTGTTTCGCGCACGCCTTTTCTCCACCCTCATCTCACTCGGTTGTGCCTCCGGTTTTGTGGAACAAAATTCTCTTCTCCAACCAAATGGAAATGCTTCCAGGTGTGAGAAAATAAGCAAAAAATCCTTTTCAGAAACTGGAAGAAAAGTTTTCAAGTATAGAACCAAAAACTCCATATCTTTAAATTAAAACTACTTTCTTTCATGATTTTTATGCATTATTCTTTTATTAATTGTGAGACTACATAGTAGGAAATTGGAAATGAACAGAAAATATCTCTCCATTGCATAACCGGATGCAACAACAAACATTAAACCTTTGTTTTTATTATATTCTTTCCTAGCTTAAGTACTGTTATTGTTTAAATAAGCTTTTCCTAACTGATCCATAAACAAATCTTATAATAACATCTGGTATTAGTTATTATTTATTCCTCCAATAAACAATGTGTTATCAGTAATGTTGAATAATGTAATCAGACAAGACCATCAGATGGTTTCCAAATAAGTTTGTTGAAAAAAACAAATCCAAAACCCTCGTCCTTCCCTCCCACCACGAGTTGTGGTTGGTTTCACAGAATTCGTCCTGTATTTCGTACTCTTAATTATTCTTTACGTGGAAATTGCACATTATATTTTTGTAATCATATGGCAAAACTTATATCTTGAACAATAACGTTTAGATATAGTTATATTTTCCATGCGAAGGATTCGGAGCTTGCTAATTACTAACAGAAATGTAATTTTTCTTGTCTTTGTACTAGTAAAACAATAATAAAATTGAATTTCGGGATCCCTATTTTCTTTGTTCTTCGTGATATGTGCTTATGATTGTAAGTGTAAAACCTAGCTAATCCAAATCTTTAATATTGTTCAGGACGCTGAATCATATGACCTCACTGAAAAGTCTGGATACTTTCTATGTTGACTAGAAGAAAAAATTGCAGCATGAAAAAAAAAAAAAAAAAAAAAAACAGACTTACAAAAAGACAAAACAGTAATCGGAAGTCGTGTTGGACGAAACCAAACAACTGTAATGCGGATATGTGACCGTTGGATGCAGAAAGGTACGACGGACCGACGTGTTCGATTGCATCCACCTCACTGCACCGCTTCCCGGGATGACAGGAACATTGTGCGCATGGCAGTGACGGATCGCTCAGTCACATCCCGAACCATAGCACAGCGCATACAGTCTGTAACGCATCATCCAGTGTCTGTAACGCATCATCATCATCCAGTTGCATCATCTGCGCGTACCATTCGACGCCGTTTACAGCAGAGTGGTCTGTCCGCAAGACGTTTATTGCTACGTCTACCCTTGACGCAGAACATCAGACGTCTCCGCCGCCAATGGTGCGATGAAAGAAGGATGTGGACGGCAGAATGGAATGAAATTGTCTTTACTGACGAGTCACGCTTCTGTCTGCAACACCACGTTGGATCGGATTCGAGTCTGGAGACACCGTGGGGAGAGGATGCTGAACAGCTGCGTTATGCACCGCCATACTGGCCCTGCACCGGGTATTATGGTATGGGGCGATATTAGATATCACTCTCGCACTCCTCTAATACGAATTTCCGTTACTTTAAACAGCCAGTGCTACATCTCCGACGTGTTGGAGTCAGTTGTCCTTCCTTACCTTCAGGGCTTGCCCACAGCCATATTTCAACAGGATAATGCGCGACCACACGTAGCACGCATTGTCCAAGGATTCTTCGTCAATCGCCAGCTTAAATTGCTTCCCTGGCCGGCTCGCTCTCCGGATCTTTCCCCGATAGAAAACATGTGATCCATGGTTGCTGAACGATTGACCCAGAGTACAAGTTGCTGTTACATATGCAAAAAGCAACATTTGCTGTCTATTTTTCGGATAGATTGGAGAAGAGAGAAATATTTAAATGTCACGCATTTTGCAATTAAGCATTCATCAGGAATTATGACCGAACTCATCAGGCCATTTATTGTCTGTTTCTCAAAAAAGCAGTAACTCATTATATAAATAACCGAGCCTTACACAGAAATCTAAATACACAAAATGTTGCAGTAGGAATGGCTTCGTGTAGGACCTTTCCAAAGGGAAATGACCCAGAGGGAGGAGTTTTAAACTATGCGTCAGATTCACGTTAGACATGATGAAGACCATGAAAATTCAGTTTCGTTTTAATTGAGAATGGCAAAGCATACCAATGCTATTTGCCCGAGGGAAGATATGCCGTCATGGAGAACTTTAAAATGAAAACTGGATCGTATACACGTTACACACGGGGAAAAGCATGAAAACCCCGAAGCAGCCAGCCCGTTTGACTGGAATCGAACCCAGGTTGGAACTAGCAGTGTTAGCGGTTTTACCACTCGTCTGCTGGCGGGGCTCTGAAAACCATAAAAACCAACCATGTTCAGCAAATTCGCAATATTCGGTCTTACTCACTTGGCCACTACGAGAGTATTACTAATTGTTCGCAAATTAAGAAAGTTTATTCTGAAACTTGAGTGACAATTAATAGATTTTATTTTATGAGGTGGAAATAAGGAGGTATTTAATTTTTTTTTTTTTTTTCAGTTTACTGCTTTGTAAGGAGGCTTGGCAAGTTCTCATTATGTTTGATCGGCAGCAGATTTTAAATATTGAAATTCTGTCGGCGGCTTAGCTTTCTTTTGCCGCGTAATAAGGATATGAAGCTCAGACATTAAATGCCGTTATGATATTTCCCTCCGGATTCCACTTCTTAGCGAACACTGTAGAGACGTTGAAATAAGGTGGTGTAAGGGGGGAAGTAAGAATCATTACATGGCATTCCACCCCCAATGCCGTTCTCGATTTTAACTCGTTATCTCCGGCGATATGAGGAAAGCTCATTCCAGCCGCTAATAATCGTTCGTATATGCAGATGGAAGGGAGTGTATGCGCCGAGGCGTGCAAAAATGGCCGTTCGTTGAGAGTACGTGTCATAACTTTCAGGGGGGAGTTTTGAACGATGCGTGTGATAGCATAAATGAAGCCCTTCGTATCCCCCCTTCTCCTTTTGACCATAGAATTCGAAATGCGACGATTGGACGCTGTCTGCAGCTTCTGTGCTGAGGTTGCTGGAGTTACTTGGCGACTTGAAGAAATCGCCAATATGGGAGGCATGAAACATTTAAACTTCTGTAGATACTAAATCTGAGCGAATGATACAAAATTAGAATTTGTTTTTAAAATATTGCATTATTATTTGATTATAAAACTAAATAAAAGGACTGCAAAATATGTTTATTAAACTAAAGCAAAGTATAAATTTTCTATTCAATCTAACTTATATTCAAGTTCTTTTGACTTTCAAAACAATGTAAAGCGATTGTAAAGACAATATATAAAACGAAAGATTTTTTAAACTTTCTTTGACGGGAAACTTGATTTTCTAGAAAGTTTTTTATGCTTTATTTAACAGCATTTCCAAAAAGAGTTTTTTTCTTTGGGGGGGGGGGGCAAAGTATTCATAATATAACTGCAGTTTTAATCTCTTTGCCATTTTGAAAACCTTGTTCTTATGAACACGTAATTCCAAAAACGTGTTTTCTACTTTATGTTAATTTAAACTTTTTAAGTTAAAATTCATCAAAAATGTTATTACATTAATAAAAATTCGATCAAAAATATGTATTATAAATTTTTTAATGCCAAAGTGGAGGTAGCTCAAAAGGGCATTTAGTGTTTTTTCACTATTAATGTCTGTTTCACTATAAATGTCTGTTCAAATTGTTGCCACCAAACATTATCACTCTGTATTATATTTAAAAAAATTAAATAGTGAAGAATCTGCATGAATGTATATATGTTTCTGGCATTGTGAAAAATGACGGCACCTAGAGCCTTCAAATTTTGAATAACGTAATCCTTCACTCGAACATGGGAAATTGAATACCTGAATTTTGAATTTGTTTTATTACCTATTTCATATTTTGTAAAACTTTAACGAATTTTTGATTAACTAACTCAAAGATTAACACTGCACGAAAAATAGCATTATTATCTCCAGTGCGCGAGACTGTCTATTGGAAATTCTTAAGTATTCTGTTTTTAAATATTTTGTGCTGTTGAACTGAATTTTATTAATATCAGGTATGTGGTCTTTGTTTGCAAATGTTTTATTAGATTTTCAATGCCCGTCCAGAAATATATTGCTTCATTTGTGGCCATCACGTTTTCTAATATACAGTTTCATTAATGTATTATAAATATCAGGCGAAATGCTCGTCCTCTCAGTCTCTTAACACTTCCGGGAACCGGTGGATAAGACCTCTGAACATTGGTACTTCGAATAGGATTAAAATCCCCACTAGTGAAATGATTCTATGGGTCATTCCGTGTTTTTACACGAGCCAGTTATGGGCTTAAGCTCAAAATTTTGTTCCTCAATCTTTCTCCATCATCTGTCACGGCGATTAGCTATTTGTTACTCCACGGTGGCTCCAGCTGATTCATTGCATCATCAGATGTTGATTTAATGAAGTATATTTCATGCAATAATGTTTAATATGCTCTATCATTTATTCTGTATATTCATTCACTTCTATAAAATAAGATTTGATAGTAGTTTGAAACTGATAGTATTTTGTAAATTTTAATTGGTAACTTTCAGAATCAGCTGTTAGGAACGTATTATCTTATTTAATTACCTTAAATATGCATGTGTTCAAAACAGTTCTCCCGGGGTGAGCATCCATTTGAAAGTTATCGCCGTAGAATCCGACGAATGAATTTGTTACGATTTGCATGTTTAATATATAGCAGAAATTTAGTAAACATGCGGATTTCCGATTCCTGCTTTTAGGAGTTACTATATAGTAACTCGAAAGCAGGTGAAAATGAAGTTAGCAGTACGATTAACTATGTTTAACTGAAATCCTCAAAGTGAAAGGATAAAAAGATTTATCTGAATAGTTTAGTTCTAGAATTAATAGAAAATTATAAACACTAATGTAGATCCTACAATTACCAAAGTTCCAATGGAATTTATATTTAAGCAGAATATTGTTTCCATCTTCTGGCAACGGTTCAAACGAAATCCACCGCTTCTGGCATTAGGGATTAATCGTCAAACTTATGGGATTAACTTCAAACCTGAACTCCTCCACATCTTCTACTCCTTCATCACCCAGAGGACTTTTAAAGTATGCGTTAATAATGCCTTTTCTACCGAAAGAAGGATTAAAAGCGGCATCCCTCAGGGCAGTGTTTTAGGTCATGTTATGCATCTTTTCTATACTTCAGATTTTCCAAAAATTGACTCTTCTAACTCCATTCTGGCCTGTTATGCAGATGACACGGCTATAGCTGTGAAATCTGCTAACGTCAACCACTCCATCGAATTTCTCCAGCAATTCATTCCGCAAATTGAGGCCTGGTGTAGTAAGTGGAAAATTAAAATAAACGCCAGCAAATCGCAACTTTTACTGATCAGAAGCAGAAAGCGGAATCGTCCTGTAAAGAATAACTTTGTACTCTTTCAACGAAACAGTCCCTATAGTACGTCAGGCTAAATACCTCGGCATTCCCATTAACGACAAACTCACATGGACTCTGCATATCAATAATATCAGAAACCAAGCTCTGAGAGTGATTAACTGCCTCGTTCCCATCCTGGGAAAATATTCAAATCTTGATCTTGTGAAGAAGCGTCTTATTTACCTTACTACAGTAAGACCCATCCTAACCTATGCATCTCCTGCCTGGACTGCGGCCAAGCTCACTGATATCAACAAGCTCCAAGTAGTACAAAATAAAATTCTTCGAATAGCTACAAACGCTTCTTACTATGTAAGGAAACTCTGTGCTACACAGTGATCTTCACATGAACCCTTAAAGGAGCATCTACATAGGAGCAATGGAAAATTTTTCATTGCAGTCATTTAAATCATTTTCAGATCTTTAACTACGATCAGTATCTACGTCCCTTTGCAGCTTTTTCATTAAACTCAGATGATAATCACCGAACTTCCCGGGAGGTTGACCTCCCACGTGACTATTGACTTTGTGTATTTTTACCTCTCTTAGCTGCTTGTATGTACCCACAAGATATGCTTTTACTGTTGTGTGCATTTTTCAAGCTTCACTTCCTCGGAAAAATAATTCCTGCATTATACAACGTTTTAATATTTCATTTAATTCGTTTTTTCGGCTTTTATCAAAAGTTTCTACTCAGCCAACCCCACGTCACCGTGCTGTCACGTGACTCGGCAAGATCTGAGCACTCCTTCGTCTGATGAACTTTTCCCTGCAAAGTTCCGCCCAGTGCTCATGAGTTTATGATATATCAGCACTTCCATGAACTTTTTCAGTAAAATTTCTATGGTATTTACTTACCGAGACTTTCACCTTGGGCAGAAAAATATGTTTTCATATTTTTACTTAACAGTTTATAAAAAATATGTTTTTCAAGGTTTCTGCCCCCAGCCAATGGGATAAACTCTAGCCAACCACGTGATGAGACCATCCTATGGACTAACTTCTCGTATAAATACTGTAAATATTTTATTTAACCAAGCTATTTTACTCGGAACTTTTATCTAAAAATTATGTTTTATTTGCATTTTATTCACTACTTGATATTGTTTGCACTTGCATAATTTGTGTAATTCAAATGTCACACAACTCCACGATGAATGATTTCATCTCAGTGGAAAAGTGCCACCTTCTTTTTAGCAATTCACATTCTAAGTGACACCTTCTTAGATTAATTTACTTCCAGGATGCCTTACAGAAAGACAACTGGCAAAAAGCCTGCAAATCCATGCAGGCTACGACCAATATAAATAGTGGTAAATAGAATGGAATGAAAAAATCATTGCAGGAGGTCACCTTCTTTCTACAGCTGCACAAGAAGAATAATATTTATCAGTAATAAGCTAAACACTATCAATGCGATATGGTTGCACGATGTTAGACACAATGCTGTAAATCTTCGGACATTGACTGACCTGCAAGACTTCAGATGAGCTGAATTTTAGAGCATAACGATCTTCTTCTCTTCACTAAAACATTTAAGGACACTGGCGATCCCATAACATAGATGCTAGCTAGACATCTTCCGATATTGACTGTCCCGCAAGACTTAAGAGGAGCTGCATTTCGGAGCCTGACGGTCCTTTTCTTTACCCGAACTGACGCCCGCAGTCTTTTTTAAATAAAACACCAGAGTTCTCGTTTGATTGCCAAACTTTCTACAGCCGCACAAGATGCTTCGTGGTTTTCCTATTTCCTTCGCGGTTTTCCTGCTTCGTGGATTTCATATCGTAACGTTGCCGCAAATAAATTTAAGCTGTAACGTCGCCGAGCTTTCGGGATGGAAAACTAAGACCGATTGCCTTTTTTTTAAATTCATTTAGAAACTTAACATAGGCTTTCTTGTTTAATTAAAAAGTAACATTACAGCATTATTACAGAAGGGGAAGACAATAGCTATGTTTGGTTTCCCGATGTTTGGAACGTCTTACTCTCTCGGCAGTTCTCGGACAAAAGCTACATTTTTACACTTAGAAGATGAGTCAACGGAAAATAGCCAAAGAAAGTATCCTTAATGAGTTTATTTCTGGTCGCTTTCACTCGGCTAAGCAGTGGACGTTGAAGAGAAACAAGAAGTTCTGTAGGGGCACACAACTATTGTTTGTTACAGCCCACTTGAAAGTCGCCTGTGTTGGAGCATAGAAACGAGGATATCCTGCCAGACTAGGATACAAACTCTGAATTACGTAAAGCTATATGCTCGAAGACCGATCATTCGAGTGTCGCTATCCAGTTGTTGAGAAAATACAAATCATGTTTACAAAAATATATCCTTTATTTCGAATGTCCCGGAGAACATCGGTAGTACTTCTCTAATGAAAGACAAGTCACAAACTGAATAAGATTCTCTAAAAATAGGAGACAACAGCCCTCTAAACGGCCTTACAAATTATTCATTTGGGGATTCTTTCAATACTCCCCACCTGATAATTTGCAAAAATTATCACTGTTTCAACATACAAAATGAATTCAAATCTATGAAAGCAACTTACATATAAATATCAAGTACATTTATCTGATGTAAACATAAACAGCAAAAAGGAAACTCTATAAAATTAACAAACATAGTTAACAGCATACAAAGTCAAAAGTAACTCACAATAAGTAAATAATAAATCGAATTACAAACATTAAATTATAAGTAATAACTCAGCTAATTGACTAAAAGTTACATAAATGAACGTGATTTGTAAGAATATTATATAAAATTTGCTAATACGGTTCGTTTTTCTGTCTGAGAGTTCAAGGGGATATTTCAATTACATAAGTCTCTTAAACTCCTTCTTTTAGTTTTCCACACACATGATCGTATAAGACCGTCGCATCCTTTGAAAACTTGAATTATTACACTTAAATCCCACGGGAACTTAACTTTGGTCGTTCCTTCACGTAAAACTACATTACCAACTTCAAGATTCTTCCTAGTTCAGGTGCACCGAAGAAATGGGCATTTCTTAAATAGAAAAGATAGTAATTTCCCCCCCCCCCCAAATCTATTTTAAAAGTGTTATCTGATATTGTTTTCGTTTTATTAGACTCTCTCTTATTGGAGAAGTATTCAGGATCTCAATAAAGTTGTATGGATATTCTAGTGATTTTATTTTCTAGTGATTGCATATAACACTAGAAAATAAGCTGGTGTAAGCGGTTCAAGTTCATTCTAGTCACTGTAAACGTAGGATAAAGGTCGTCTGTTCATTAGATTTTCGACTTCTGTTACTGCATTCATAAATTCTTCAGAATTGAACTCTGCCTAAGATCTTTTTTAACGGTTATTTAATGCTCATCATAACGAATTCATAGAATCCTCGCCACACTGGCGCAAGCTTCACAGTTAATTTCCTGGTCAGTTGCTAGAAAATTTTGAAAGTCTGCTCCTTTCACTATGCTGCAAAAATACTGTAAATCTTTGGCGACATATTTAAATGTTTTTAGCGTGTCTGAATAATAGGTGGCACAGTTTCCTGTTCTTGATGAAAGGAGTGATGAAAGGATGTCAGAGAAAATGAATTTATTTGCAGACATATTGAAAACGAGTTCCAGATGTAACTCTCGTACGTAACTAATACGATGTACGGTTTTTGAATGCCATTTCGGGATTCGACATAAACAGAACCTATGAAATCCACACCAGTAAAATGGACAAGTGGTGTTTCTGCCGTCCTCTCTGTAGGTAACTGAGCTGTGATTTGTTTCACTGGTTTTGCTGCATATTTTCGACATATTGCACAGCTTCCTATTATTTTCTTCACAAACTGGATAACGTTGGAAATCCAAAACTTCTGTCGTAGTTTTGCTAAGGGTTGCAGCAACTCCTGCAGATAGAACTTTGTTATGCTATCTTTTTACAATTAATTCAGTAAATTTGGAGTCTTTAAGAAGAACAACTGCAAGTTTTCCTTTAACTTATACTAAAGTACCTTAATTTTAGGTGTAAAGGAATCCACCTGAGCTTTGCGAGCAGAAAATATTTCAGCGCCTTCAATTTCAGAAACATTTAATGGGCCATTATTAGAAGGTATTTTTTTGTTCTTGCAACCAAACATTTGACCCATGCTACAATTCTGAGAAATTTCAATACGTTCTTAAATGTTCTTATGTCTAATAACTGTTCGTCTCATCTTAGATCATATCCCTCAGAGTGGAATTTGCAGAGTAACAGCAGCTTTTGCTCCGTTTCGCGTTATACAACGCAGGTTTACTGTCTTGGTAACAGAATATGTTTCGTCACCTGCAATTATGACAATGGAGAAGGGAGTGAGTTGAGAGACAGAGTGACTCAATGTCGAGACAGAGTGCCCGAACATGTTTCTGAAGATCGCCATTTCAAGCGAGGACAGTCGTAACAATGGATGCACCTCCTTTGCCAAAAGTAAGTTCGCTTATAACATATATACAGTTATTTCTTAATATAAATATCTTAAGCATTATAAATTATAGTCTTATAGTTAGATTTATGTGTAAAAAATTGAAGGATGTAATAAAAAGTAGTTTTAGTTTGCTCTTTTTTTTTTAAGGTATCCGTAAATTTGCTTTAGAGTGTAATGCTGTAATGTAGTTTTATTTATTACATACTGCTAACACGATAAAAGCTATATGCATGGATAGTACTTTTTGTAAACACTTCTTAAATTTATTTTTATTTTTGTACAATTTACACAAAATTTAGTTTTGCATGCATTTTTAATTCAAATAGAAAGAACAGAGGTGAAAAAGAAATCCATACTGTAGTTTTGATTTTTTATAACATAAGTGAGCAAATTATTTGGTAGAATTGCAGCATGTCAGCAAGAAATAAAAATCGTATACTTTACTGAATTCTCTGGTGAAGTCATATCGTTTTCAACTTATAGTACTTCTTAATAGATTTTTTTTTTTTATTTTTAGAATTTTAATGTCATTTTATTGCCATATTTTAGTGTCATATTGCCCATTTATATATGTACGTACATATATTTCCTAATAGAGTGTTTTTCATGCATTGCTTGTTTTCATTTATATTTAAAATACTTTATTCATGGAAATTATTATGATTGTGCAGTTATGTTAATTATTTTTACTTAGATTTAATCAATAAATAAAATACATAAGAATTTTCGAAAGAACTATGAAAAATTAATTTTTATCTTACACATGTGAGCTAATCCATATTATTTAACTTTAAAATTTACTTTATTCTTTGCATATGAGACTCGGAATTAGAATTAGCATATATAAAAATAAGTTATAGTCTAAAAATATATGCAAACATTTACATATATATGTAAAAATATATGTAAGGAATTACATACAGGAATTTCTATGCATATAACTTCTCAAAAGTAAAAAGCGTTATAAGCTAGCTGAAGATTTTAAGCTTTATTCATAATTTGGGGTAATAGGTTAATTAATTTTAAGCTCTTCATAATTTTTAATAAAAAATAGAAACATTTCTTTCTTAACATTTTGTGCAATATATGAAATTAAAAACAACAACATGAGAGTATTTTATGTTTACTTATTTTCTGAATCTCATACACTGCAAATAAAGCTGAATAGTTTTCATGCAAGAGAAGTTAAATTCACATTTTTTTCTTATTTCAATGTATATTAAAATTTATTATTCGATTTTTTATGCATATTATGCTCAAGTAGACAAACTACCAGTAACATGAATTCATAAATCATTTATAAGCAGCATTTTAGGAAGTTAAATCTAGCAGATTATAATACAGGTTTACTGAGACATATATATATGATCAGCTGTTTAAACACTTTCAAATTTTCATGATTTTAAAATTTTTCAAGAAATATTTTAATAAATTAATTTTCGACTATTATGATTATTTAATGGAAAAGTTAGCTTACATGATTGCATGTTCTAATCTTGTGAATGAAAGCTATGAATAATCATTATTTGTTTTTTAAAATTAAAATATGTATACAAAATTCAGAATGTATATCACTATATATGATTTTTAAACTTCTTTTATGAAACTTGTAGAGACATTAGGTACTTTTTTGGAAGCAGGCAAGATGAAAATTATGCAACCGCCTTCGCCGAGAATCGAACCGCGGACCTCTGGAATACGCGTCCAGCATGCAGACTACCACACCAAGAAGGCGGGAGAAATACCTTATAAAATAAGCATTTTTGATTTCTCAAATCAAATTTTGAAAACTTCCGAAATAGTTATTCAAAGTTTTAAGTACTTGAAAGACCTTATTTTTTATTCAAAAACCAAGTTTTCAGTCCGAATTTCTTGCTATTCCAGTTTTTATGTATAAGTTGCATTAATTTCCTTATTTTTAATACTTACTACCCATAGATAAAGGTAAAAACCATGTTTCTGTAAAATAAAATATATTCTATGTATTCAAAGGAATTTCATATCAGAAGTACTGTGAGATAGTGATAGTGTTAAGTATTTCAGAATGTTAAATATTGTAACATGACACCGAATTTCCAATATTTTAATGTGGATGTAATTTTTTGAAATATATATTTCGTTAGATTTGGAAAGAAAAACTATATGTCCAAACAATGAAGATGTGACTGTCTTTAAACTGTGCTTTTTATTTCAGTGATGGCCTACTTTGATTCATAATCTTCTTTATCACCAATAAATGTTTTTGTAAGTACACAGGTAGCAAATCTGAAACAAATGTATATGTCAGATATTTAAAATCACAATAGCATGTTAAAAAGTAGTGTAAAATATTTTTAAAGAGATAATATTAACCAGAAATCTAAAACTTTACCTCAGCCATAAACTTTACATACAGCAAATACCAATTTTCAGTTTGCAAATAAAATAAATATATAAGTATATAAAAATCGCACCATCAAGGAGTGAGCAGAGTATTCTAACTCCTTGTAATGTGTGTGGTTTCACCCGAATATCAGGCTATATCTCGCTATCGAGAAGATGGAACGAAGAAAGGGTCACTCATTTTTTTGTGTGAGAAGGGACCGCTTTTTACTAGAGCGAAAAGTCGCTCCTTAGAGGTTGGTGCCATTTTGGCATTAGAGGGAGATGGACTATCACTCTTTTGGAGTCGGATACTACTCTTTCGAATTTGGAGTGTAGATTTTAGCTGTAACTTGTAACACTTTTCTTTTAATATATAATACACAGCTAGTTGAAGATAATTCAAAAGACTTTAAAAGCAGTTTAATAAGAGTCGTTTTCTCTATTCCAATCAAGGCCTAAAATTTTAGCTTGAAAGGAAACATTTAGTGATAAACCGTTTTTTAACTACATGCTTTTTAACTCTTTAAATTTTGAATTAAATTTACATGGATTCGTACTCGTGTACTTCAAAATGGTAAGTGCATCAGATGACAGTTGGTATGCTTTTTTTTACTGTATTTGCTCAGTAATATAAATTATCGACATATAATGATGAATTCAATGTTTCATAATTTTCAGGAATTTTATGGTATTTGATGTATTTTTTAACATGGTGCTTGATTGTAGTTTCTAGAATGAACGTACAGGTAGAAATCTCGAACGATAAATGGATCATATTCATAATTTTGAACGATTCAAAATTGTCATTCTAAAGCCAAAAGAGTTTTAAATATTTACGATAATTTTCGGCATTGCTTATCAAGCGAAAAAGCCTTTTTCAAAATCAGAGAAAAAAGCGATATTTTATTCTGGAAATTTAAGAATGACATCTAATAGGATTTAAATTAGATCTAGCCTCTAAATCATTTAAAGATTTAGAATTTTCTCTTCTATATGATGAGCCGAAAACAATTCTAACGTGAAAAGTTTTTTGTCTGGTCTTATCTTTATACTTTTTTAATCACTTTTACATTTGAAACAAGAAAATTTGTTAGAAGAACAATTTTTCCTAATGCGATACATTATCAAATATTTGAAGCATCAAGTTTAGTATTCTTTAAAATTTCTAATTTGGCTTGAGGTGACATTTTATATTTAAAGGAATCATGTGGTGCAGAACAGAAGATACATGTAGACTGCGTCTTATTAAATGCCGTCGCAGAAGGTGTACCTTTACACATCCTTTTCGCGAAAGAGCTGTGCATTCAGATCATCAGTAGATGAGTTAGAAGCAATTTGCAATGTAAAATTAATTTCGTAACAATACTATTCCTTATTGCAACAAGTATATCTTGTTAAAGATTAAGGTATAATCTTATACTTGTTTATTCCAAACAGCACATCCATTTGATAAAGGCCAAAGCTGTCATTTTTGCTAAGCTTAATCGAGTAGTACCCAATAAATATTTCAATACATATTCTTTGTCGTCGATTTTGCCCTTCCATTTCCACGCTCTTGCAGCATTCCGACACTTTACGGCATGTATACACCAAAATGTGCCAATTGTTAGAGAATAAGAAACAATACATATACAAAAATAAATTATTTGTTTCAAAGGGTCCGGAGAACATTGGAACATTGGTCCCAATCAAAGCCCTATCGTAAACTATACAAGATTCACAATAAAAGAAAAGAAGCGCCATTTAACAGAGTTACAAATGAATCGTTTGGGGATTCTCTCAACATCCAGAAGGTTATGGGTGAAATCAGCCCAAACTGAAACGTCGCAGTGAAAACCGTACGAGAGAGGCAAATGTCATCGTACGAAATATTGTAATAGAAAAGAAAGCAAGAAGACAACATCACAGTTCTAAAACATCATGATAGAAAACAAAGTCATGAAAAATATTCACAATTTTTAATAGCATCATGCAATCATCATGGTAATGATCAAGATGAAAAACAAATCTTCGAAATAACGCAAGATGATTACCTCATAAATATTCCCAATTTATCTTCAGGTTCGCAAAAACTTTATATTGCAACAACGAGAGCTTGAAATTTTGAAATCTAAAAATATGTATTTACGATGTTATTTTTATCACAACGTTGTTTCAAAACTGCGAAATTGTGTCTTTGCTTTATCTTCTACTAAGATGTTTTACACCGTAATATTTTAAAACTGTCGTGCTTTCTCTGTCCCTCCTCCTACCAAGAAGTTGTGCTTAGTGCTGTTTTCTCTGTGACATTTTCATTCTTGCTGTTTTTGGAGGATTCTATCCAGAGAATACGTTAGAAGGCGCAATTCTGTTGGATGCACAACGAAGTTGAACGATGCAGGACAGGACAGGAAAAAGTGCAGGGGGCACAACAACATCGCCATAGAGAAAAATGGTATTGCCCCACTGCACTAACCTTTTCTGGCATTTATTAAGACAAAAGAATACATTTCAGGTCATTACATTACGCAGTCGACATAATAAATTACATTAAAGTATCAAGTTATTTACATAGGAAGAACAATTATACAGATAAACTGGGGTACAGATATTCGAGGTACAGATATATTGGTATACAGGAATCGATATGCAGATAACATGTTACAACTAATTAGGTGTTGCAGTTTGACATTTGTTGGTGTGCTTGGAGGAATACCTTAGCATTTGGGAAGATGGATGTGATGTGAGTTATAATCCTATGTTATTTTTTTTGCTATTGGTATCGTTGTGTAATTGTGCACAGATTTCGCAGAGTTTACTTTGCACAGAGTTCATTGTGCATTGAGTTTAGTGTGCACAGAATTGTGCGCAGCAGCATGGAGAACACTTTGTATAATGAGCATCAGATAATAGTATAAAGTTCAAAGTTCGCAGTACATATATCTGAGCTTCAGAGTCTAATGCTGTACTTGCTATTAGTACTAGCCTTAGAGTACTGGTACTGCGCTTTGGCAGTTTGAAGGCACTGGTAGTTGATAATCATCACTCACATAAATAGTGATGACTTAGGAGCACTCCCTGTTGAATATCATATTTGAACCATATGAGTACCTTATATTGTTTCCAAGGAAAGTTAAATGGTGAAGTTGCAGATTAGGTGTCGTTCTTCAGTGGAGGTGAGCAAACAGTCATGATTCTTTGGACAGCTGTCTGGTGGCACTTCGATTGCTACGTATTCATCATTACGTCCGTTTTGTTATTATGAGTGGCATAGTTCTGTACCTTGTTGTTGTAGCTTGTCTATGATTAGTTTAATGTTTTTGTAGGTGTATTGATGGTTGATTAGGAATCTTTTAAATTCCATTTCCACTTGAGTAGGGTGTTTGACGTGTAGGTTGGCGGTAGTGGGCAATGAAAGATATAATGGTCAGGGTCGCCTCTTTCACCACATACGCACAAATCAGTAGAAGTAAAATTTCTTTCCAAGAAATATGTAGGGAAAGGTCCATGACCTGAGATATATTGCGTCAAGAACTAGTTGGACACTGTGTGTGTATCGTCTATCTTCGGTATAAAGCTGTAGGTACGTCGTCCTGTTGTACCATTTTCCCAGTCTTACTGCCATGTCTCAGTTGCAAGTTGTTTGAGCTTTGATTTTAATGCCGATTGTGGCCAGGGGATGTTTATACCGTCACCGACTTGATCGAGTGCTCCCTGTTTTGCAAGGAAGTCCGCCTCTCATTACCTTTGCAATTGTTATGGCCTCTGATCCATTAGAGAATGAACTGCTTATTACTTGTTCTTATGGTCTTCTGGATGTCCTGTGCTATTGGTGAGTTGGTGTAGAAGCTTTGATAGATGTATAGATGACTGACTGACTGTCACGATATGAATGGGACCTGTTGGGTCTCGTACCAGGTGGTTGATGGCGAGGCGAATAGCAGTTAATTCGGCCTGGTAGACACTGTTATTTGATCTCAGGTGCCCCTGCCATTCCGAGTGAACTAGTGCTGGTGCTGATTGAGGTGGACTGGTGTTGATGCAGATTGTTGCTGCGTAGCCCACTTTATTGTCAATTTTGGATCCATCTGTGAAAGCTGTTATATTGGTGTTAGGTGGATGTGTCTGGTATTTTTGGGGTTTTTCTTTATATTCATCAGGGTGGAAAATGGTATCTGCGAATTTTGTTGGTTTTCTTAGCTGTAATACTTTTGTCGAGATTGCTTCTACTTGAGTTTTTATTGGTAGGGGAATAACTCCGGCGAGTGTTTGCAGGGCGTTTGTTGAAGTTGTGACATATGCTCTTGTTATGTTGAGTAGGAATGGTCGCTGGATTGAATTTAATAATCTTCTTTTGCGCTCTGTCATTGGAAATTCCCATATTGCTGCTGCGTAGGTGATGATTTTGTTGATTACAGTTTTGAGTAATATTTTCATGATTTTGCTGTTGAGGCCCCAGGAGTAACCTCTCATAGTCTTTAGGGATTGAGCAATTTTGGATGTGGTGAGTTTCTTCTGTTGAAGGTTTTCGATCCAGTTGAACTTATGGTCGATAATTAAGCCAAGGTATTTAATGGACTTAACACATTTGATGAACGATGCAGTAAGGGTTCAGTCCTCCTACTATAAGAGGATACGATCTGCAATATCAGTGCAGACGTCAGTTAATCTGGCATGGAAGAGATTAAGCGCACTAATTGAAAATATATAATAGAAGTGTTATTATAGTGATCCTGGGAGGGTGGTTGAAATAGCGTCATGACTAGCAGCACTTTTAGTGACAGGTGCGGACAGTGGCAAATGATGGACGACATTTTGCAAAGAGGTTATTGAATATCGTGTTCATTTGTTTAGTAGCGCTTATTGGGGAAGAAATTCTTTTTATAGATGGGCATATCTAGTTGAAACAGAACAGTAAAGGAAAGTGAGAACACAGGCCAAACCAATTGGCGTACATGCTTCCATTCAACACACACTGGCCATTAAGAACAGCTGAACTTCCGTTTGCACTTCTTTGCTGAAAAGGAAAACAAGATATAATCCGTGCTCTAAAAGGACAAATGGAAAATTCAGCTTCAGAAACTCCTAAATGCACTTTAACGAGCGTGCCATACCGTTGTCATTGTTGACAGACACATTTCCAACTGAGAAGTTAAACTGTTTTGGTATTGGTTAAGTATTTTTTAATTCACTCTTCATCTGCATTCAGCTTTTATGTGTAAATTTCCTGCAAAAGATTTGCTACCATGGATTTGATCTGTTATTTATAAAAGGTCGTTAGTTCTTCACTATCTTGTGTAAGATATTTGTAAATAAGTAATTAACCATATTTATCTCTGTTCATGTACAGTTATCTTTCTACGCGTAAAAGCATCACTTACCTTTAAGTATTGGTCGGATGTGGATATCAATATGGTTATTTTCGAAGTTTAGAATCTATTTTGAGGAGAATATCCAACCGCTTAACCACATTTGTGGCCTAAAAGGAATTGAGAGGGTATCAGTTTTCGCTTTTGAGAATCATCTGATAACTTATGTAATTTTCAAAATTGAACATTTAATTCTGATAACTGATTATGCTCCAGATTGTCGTATTGATTCCTCAGCATTTTTGAGTAACTTGTTAAGTTACTCAACATTAAAATGATTTTTTACAAAATGATTATTTACAACATTAAAATAGTAATGCCTTTGAAATATATTATTTAGTAAATTTTCAGGCACTGTAAAATTATTGTGTCTTTGTTTGTAATTTTCTCCTCGATGAACAAACAGTATTGTATAAAATGAATCCTAAAACTAGTCTCGTTACTATTTCTTCATAGGAATTAAGAAGTGGGATTTCAAAGTCTATGGATGGTAGACGCTTAAAACTGATAAATAAAGACTCATTAGAAAATTAGTAATGGAATTTATGAGGGGATAATGTAATTATTAATGTAATGTACTTTCTTGAAGTCTTTTTTTTTTTTTTTTTTTTTTTTTTTTTGTTTTTTTTTTGTTTTTGTTACTAGTAACGTTGTTCAAGAAACGTATTTTGATACTGGTTTCCAAAAATAATCACTTTACCTTTGATTTAGTACTATTCTTTTACCAAATTATAAAATTCTGTAGATAATGTTGTTTGATTTAGTAATCAATGTAGTTGTCAATAGACCAATGGAAGTCATTGAACCAGTTTTTAACGGAAACAGCGAGTGACCAATATTACCAGTAATGGTGAAGAGTCGATTTAGTGGCCTGCTGCTTTAAAATAATAGTCTGAAACTGGCGACTTCCGAAGCAATTTTATGCGACCCGCGAAGACGTTTCAATTATGTATTTGTTATAAAGATTGCAAGATTTTAGTTATTCGAAGTTCGAGTCTTGCATTTTCATTCAGAATGAAAACGAATAATGCACCAAAAAATCTATAAATGGGGGTAATTAATTTACAGTGCGATAGAAATCTTACTGAAATGTCTGATTAGCTCGTACTTGTCTAAAAATAAATAAACTCAGTTACAAAGTATTGCACTTAGAAAAATCGCTTTATTTGAAATTACATTTATATGTTAAGAGCTTTTTCTCACAAATGAAATATGATAAAAAAAAAAAAAGAAAAAAAAAAAAAAAGAAAGATTGACCGACGAGCATCTACAATCCATGATGAAAGTGATTTCTAGTAATTTCTCTCCAAGGCTACAAATTTTAACAGAATCGAAATGTCATCAAGTGTCAAGTTGTAGTATAAAATAAAAAATTTAGAATTATTTACATACAAAGATATGTTTTTGTTATATTTTGATAAATGTTTAGTAAGCAAAATTGCAAAATTTAAAATTTATTTAAAATATTTTTTTTTGACCTTGGCAATAAAATCTTTCATTAAAAATATTTTTGTTCCGCCAATTGTTTTCAGATCGTGTATGCGGCGCGTATGCAATTTGAGTTTAAGGCCACTGCTAACGCATTTCAAGGCCAATGCCAGCCCCTCTCCATTATGATCGTAACTCGTGTCGTTATCATCGCACAGCATTTATTTTCTTTACATCATTTGAGGCTGTAGTTCAATTCAGCCTTCATGTAAGCGTTTTGTCAAATTTCTTCATTTGCATTTGAACGCTGATTTAGATCAGATAGCCCTTTGTGTGAGCTTAATTTATTAGAATTCTGAAAAGAGAATTCATTTTTAATTTATTGTTTTAAAATAGAATCATTGTTTAAAACTGTATTTGAAAAGTTAATAATGTTAATCTTTCCAACATTAATTACAAGTGTATTTAATATTTAGAAATATAATAAAAAATGTGTAAATTATAATTCGGTAAATGTTATTAATTATTTAGTACAGAATCAAAGCATGCTAAAAGGAAATGAAACTGGGGGGGGGGGAGAAGCTGAGGCTGGTTTGGTTTGGTTTATTGAGATTACAGCAAAGCACACTAGTGACTTAATGTAAGTAATGTAACTTGACACAGTGAAGATTGTTTGGATAAAGAGATGGAATTTATTCTTTAAAAATAGGGGTTGAAACATATTTCTGATAGTAATCCGAATTAATTTTGACATTTTTTTCTACTTTTGTTATTTTAAGTTTTCTGTTACAAGAGAATCCAGTAATATCCATGAAACCTTTAGAAAAACTTTCCTTGTTTTCTCTGAACCAATATACTATGTCTTTTTCTCCTCTTTTTCGGTAGTAAATCGATCTTTTTCTATTGTAATCAGCTAAGTATATCCAAGCCTCATCAATTGTAACTATATATTTCCATTTTTCACCTGCCAAATAATTTTCATACATAGTCTTACGCTGAGAAACATGTTTCAGAGTTAGGCAATAAACATCATTTTTTTTTTTTTTTTTTTTTTTTTTTTTATGCTTTTCGCATCTTTTCTTAATAAGAAAATTTCTCTTCGGACAGCGCAAAAATATAGCCTTCGATCCACTGTTTATTTTTCAGCGACATTTTACAGAAAAGAATATTTTTATTGCCGCAGACGATAATTAAACCTGATACCAATTTGATGCCAGTCACGTTTTTATTTAAAAATCAAAATCATTACAAAAATGTGTGAACACACTCTGTAGATTTAAGGATTGTTTGGTTTATTTGATTACGGAAAAGCCTCGAGGGCTATCTGCCTAATAGATATACCTTCATGGAACTGGCTCATATACACGTTACACATGGGAAAATCTAATAGATTTAAGGAACTGAAGCATTTAAAAGAGCTAGTATCCGAAATTAATTGTACCGTTTTATCAAAGCAGTCATTTTTTCCAAGACATTTTCTTGGATTTGAAAAATTAGAACATTTAAGTAGATCTTTAACATATAAAATATACCCTTCAAACTGGATTCGAACTCGCAGCTTTTCTGTCTGCGGGTAAGTCTGCTGTTTGCTGATTCTTGCATTTAAGCTTTCTCTCCGTCTACCGTACCGTATCGTTATCAAATGGCTACATTCTTAAACTTCTCCATGTTATAACGAATTATGTATTTCAATAAATGAATCTCTGTATCGAGTATTCATCAACGCGTGTAATTCAGATGAACTGACAAATCCGTATTAGGTTCTTTCAAAATCTCGTGCCTTGGCGATAGACAAACCTTCCTTGCAACCCTGACTCGGCTGTTGGAAGACATACTTTATCGCGAAACTTATTAAGGCAGTTAGTGAGGTACAGCGAACGGGCGAAAAAGGGGGGTTAGAGGCACCGCCCCCGCAGCGTGCTGCGCTGATCTGAGAAGATGACGACGACGATGATTGTCGAAATCGCGCCAACGGGCATCCATTATTCAGCTCGGCCGCGCCAAAACGAACGTGAGCGATGGCAGCTAGTCCCGCTTCGCTGCTCTGTGGCTAACATCGGATGATTTTTCAGCGGGTAAAGCCTAGTTTTAAAGCATGGTCGTCATTAACCGGTGGGGAAACCGAAAAATTATTAATATCTCCGTATTATCAGGGAGAGTGGTAGATATTATTATTTTTCTTTCTTTCCCCGGCCGCATTAGGGAATCACTAGCGCACTTATTTTAGGTTCGTGCGGAAAAGCGAGAGCCCTTGCAAAAGAGATGTACTCGTCGCATAAAAATGCCATTTCATACTCGCCTGCAGCGACGAGTACGCCGGTTTCGGAGTTTCTGATTTTGTCATTAAGCGGGCGACGAGTTCTAAACTCCGCGGCTAACTGCGGAGAAATATCTTGGTTGCAAATAATGAAAAATCAAATGTACGCAATCTGCGTTTCCTAACTTACCCAACCCTAAATTTCTAAGACTAGAGCTTCCTCGTTCTCTCTCGCCCCACCTCCTGCTTTCCTTATGCCGTGAATTTTGAAATGCAATTCAGCCTCTTTATAACTCTTTGGTTGAAATGCAAAAGGTGATAGAGCCATGTCGGTGAATCTCATTGGTTAATTTTTCTGCAGTTTATTTCTCACACCTTTTGTCCCTGGACTTTGTATTTTAATAAAGCAATATATAAATTATTTTTTCACCTGATTTTGCATAGCGGACAATTTTACAATAAATCATTTAAAACTTCTTTGATTATACAGAGAGAGGAGCCATACCAACTGTAAACTAAATTAAATCCACAATGATATTGTATAGAAGTGAATTTGTTTTAATTAATTAAAATTCGAAAGCATCATCATTTGTTACAGTATAAATACGTTTTACAATTCTAGTGAAGAATTATCACATTAAAATTTTTAAAAATAATTTATGGTAAAATGTCCTCAATATTCATTGTAAAAAATTGTATTTTCTTTAAATGAAATCTATAACTGTTAATAGGGAATTTTCCAGAACAAAATCTTAAAGGTTATATGCGCCAAGGAAATCTATAAATGCTTTTTTGGTTTGGTTTATTTAATTATGGCAAAGCAATCGAGGGTTATCTGCCTAAGACGAAGGATGCCTTCGTAGGGGACTTTCTGAGAGAATCTTGCTCCTATACACGTTACATATGGGGAAAACCACGAAAACACCAATACAGCCATTTCGCCTAGGTTCATCCAGGTCGAACTAATGCCCCGGAAGGCAAAAACTGTAGCTCTGCCATGGGGTTGTTGGTGAGCTGAGACTGTATTATAATATATCGAGCACGTGATGGACTCTTACGTTCAGAGTTATTGCAAGTTTGGTCTGCAGTTTATTGTATAAAAGGTTAGGTTAGGTTATTTAATTACGGCAAAGCCTCGAGGGCTATCTGCCTAAAGGAGGGATGCCTTCATGGAGGACTTTCTAAGGGAAACTGGCTCGAATATACGTTATACATGGGGAAAACCACGACAACACCCATGCAGCCAGCCCGTTCGCGGGATTCGAACCTCGGACCGAACTACTAGTGTTCAACGACTTTATCGCTCGGCCGCTGGTGGGCTATTGTATAAAAGGAAACAGGGAAAAAAATATGGATTTCTGAATCTCTTTTAAAGAAGAAGAGGGAATACATCACTAAAGAGTGAAAAAAAAAACTATTTTATTTATTTATATTTATCTAACACACAAAATATTTTATCGGAACTTAATTAATAAAATATATATTTGATTTTTAAGAATTATTCTTGATAAATATATATTTCAATTTGTTTGTTTATTAATAATATATTAGTCGTGTGATCTTCGTACATTATACCGAATTATAACTTTACAATTGGAACTTTAAATAAAAATAAAAATCTTAAAGTTCTAAAATTGTTTTCCCTTAATAAAAAGCACATACAATAAGCCTTGAAAATTTTCCTGCCGCGCAATCTGGCATGTCAAAAGTCAGCCACGCCTAAACATCACACATGCCGGAGCATCATTAATTTTGAAAAAAATAGGCTTAGTTCCTACCCGTTGATTATTAATCGAAAAACATTTAAGAAATCATTAATTTCCTATCACTTTGCTCACATGGGAAATGTCTAGTGAAGTAATATTCTCTTGGGTGGCCTTTTGGGACTGAATGGAAGTGAAGTAAATCATACTTCTGAAGGCACATTGTAGCACAAAATATTAATGTGTTTGAGTTATTTTTATTAGTAATATATATATATTGTATCTCAGGAAGTCTTTTCCGAATATGAATTCCTAATAGTTTGCTGAATAAAATAGTTGTGTTAAATTTTATTTTTGTGTTAAAACGTGAGGGGTAGGAGAACATTTCATTTTGTTTTCTTCATTTATCTGCATCAAATTTGCATTAGCCACATTCGTAGGTACACTTTAAAGTGTAAGTTATTTTTTAAAAACTTGACTGTTAAATAGTAACATACTTTAAACATGGAGCCGCCCAGCCTGTATAGTGACCCTGAATGCCGTAGCGATGGGTTCGAATCCCGGGGAAGGCAAGGTTGTAACTGTTCCACCTTTCATAGGAGGCAAGGGTGGCCACCTATAAGTGCTGTCAGAAGGAAAGGGCCACAATTTCTGGCCCATGTAGCGGCACAAGGGCTATGGTTATTAAATAAAGCGTCTTGCTATTAAAAAAAAAAAAAAAAAAAAAAAAAAAAAAAAAAAAAAAAAAACTTTAAACATCGAACATTTTTTAATGCGGTAGAACTGGGCTTAAAATCACATATAACAAATAAACGCTTTTCTTATTGTTTTGAACTTCATTTATTCTTTGGTTTTTTTTTAATATGTTTAAAATTTTAAGCATCTATAAAAATCTACTATTTGTCCTTACAAGAAGTCTCAATGCGAGGATCATGGAATTGATTACTAAATTCAGGTCACTGTTTCGGGATAAAAATCAGAAACTAAAAGGCCATAAAGTCTTTCCTTCTTTAAGTTTGTTTTCCAATTTGTAAGTTTAAATATCGTTTCGGTATAAAAATTGGAAATTAAATAATAAAAAAAAAAAAAAAAAACTCACATTCTTTAATTCTGTTTTCCAATTTATAAGTTTAAATGTCGTTTCGATATAAAAATCGAAAATTAAAAACCACAGTCTTCACATTCTTAAGCTCTTTTCCTAATTTGTAAGTTTAAATAACCATACCTTCTTTAAAATTAAGTTAAATTGTGAATAAGGGACAAGAGAATTTCTTTTCTGGTTCAGTGAGAATAAAATTTTTAGGGATAAGCTGGGAAACTCAAGAAGGGTTAATACCATTTATTGCTCACAATAAAGATGTACAGACGGTCCCTTTCTCAGGATGTACAACAAAGCCTCTACTTGAGCTTAAACTCAAAAATATAAGATATGAGAACTTAACTAATGACCAACTAAAGAGATTTAGCGGAAGCTAACACAATTTCTAACTAGTTGGCCCCTAATATTAAATTAGCTAGCGAAGCTATCAAGGCCACGTTATACGGCCGAGCGTAGTAACAGTTTAGAGAGATGTAGCCAAAAGGCAAACGCGCGCTATTCAGGAAATCTTATTCTCTCTATCGGAGCCAGTGAACTTTGATTCAAATACTCTCTACTACTCATTTGCATTTAACGCGATTCGAAAAAATTCATTCTGGTAGAGAATTGTAAGCTGAAATTAGAAGAGATAAGAAAGTGTGACAAACTTAAAATAACTGTTATAAACTTAGGATAAACCTTACAACTTAAAACCGGTTCTGTGCTCTTTATTACTCAACACACAGTTTATAAGCTATAGGAGAGTAATTTTCGTAATTTAGGAGGCAGTGACTGATGTGATATGCATCCCTTCACCGCCAATATATAGACGTTGATACTCGGCTCGTCTCTAAAAAAAAAAACTGCGATCTATTGAATCTATATCCAAACATAAGAATATAAAATATGAAGATGTTATTGCCATAGTATGCTAGATAATATGTAGACAAGAAGTCCTCTGCGAATGTTTGTTAATATTAATAAAAGTTCAGAGTTTTAGTATCAGATATTTATAAAAGATCTTAAGTGAATTTCCATACAAGGTTTGTCGCAGGTAAGGTGCTTGACCACCTGTAAAAAAGAATAAAAGAATAATAAAAACACTAAAATTTAGCCTGTGGAAACCACAAATGTCAATAATTGGCAGCAAAACCAGAGAAAAAAAATCATTGTGGGAAAAAAGCTTACAAAGATAAAACAAGGTAAAGAAATTAAGCCCGAAGATATGAAAAAGGATGTTGAGAGGCCTAGGAAAACGTTGCCGCAAAAAGTCAACAAATATGTAAAGAAGTTGCATAACTAGAATGAACAGAAATGTCAGAGACATAAACACACAAAAGAATCATAATTTCGAACTGATTAGAATTTTAAATTTAGAGCTGTTCTTTCTAATATATAGATACAAAATAAGTTTTAAACTTAAGTTGAAGCAGCTTTCTATTCTAAAAATATTACCTTTTGTCATTTTAGAATATGGGCGTTTATTATTTTCTTTAATTTTATTACTTAAGTTTCTTTACTGAATTTGATATACCATTTGATATTTTACGTCTTTCCAAGAAGCTCGTAAAAGTATACCTTTTATATTATAGAGTAATATATAAGCGCAAATTACTCGTATTGATCTAATAGTTATATATCGACCTCCTTTCTTATTCAATAAATGATTGCAATGATAAATTTCTGTTTGGGAAATTACGTAAACTACGCCGAAGTGAACTAGAAGTAACCTTCTTTAGATTGACTCAGATTAAGAATAACACAGTTTAACCTTTTTTATATTACAAACTGGTACTTTAACATCTACCCCCAAAATGTTTGCGTTCTATACATGTGTACCTATTATTACCTATAGAATATCTGGGAACAATTTATAGGAGCTATAACAAAGAATCAATGGGATCCTCAAATCATTTCTAGCATTTATAAATCCTTATTATTTTTTAGCCCAGAAAAGCTATTAATTTCATTTTGGCATTTTGCATCGTCCACCATAAAACGGAGTTTCACTTTTCATATTATTGCCACCAAATATTAGAATTCCGCATCATATTTAAAGAAATTAAATAATGAAGAATCTTTATGAATGTATGTATGTTTCTCGCATTGTTATAAAACAACGGTACCTAGAGTCATCAAATTTTGAGTAATGTACTCCACCCGAATATGGGCATCTGGAAGCCCAAATTTGGAATTTGTTTTGTTATCTATTTCATATTTTGTAAAGTATGAGTTTTTGATTAAGAAACTCGACGATTTGAAAGCGAACAATGGCAACATTGTACGAAAAAAAAAAATTATCTCCAGCGCAAGATACTGTGTATCGGAAATTCTAAAGATATGTTCTTTAATATTTTGCTATATTGCTGTTAAATTGAATTTTACGTTTTAAGCGCGAAGAACCTGATGTTTAATAAATAAAGATATCACACAGAACGTCAAAAAAAAAAAAAAAAAAAAAAAAAACGTTTCTTTGAGCTTAATATAAAGCTCTTTCAGATTTTATTTATTTATTTATTTTTCAAGTTGTACGATTTTAATTCTTTACGATATGCAAAATAAGTTCCATCGTGAAAAAGTCTTACTCCAGAAGTCACAAGTTTCTCTAATAAGGCCCCCATTGATTACACTGTGATTTAAATGAGAACTGCAGAGTTAATTTCTCGGCAATCTTTCTAGTTAATTTCCTATCCAACAACAAAATTCAGCGAGTCCACTCTGTTTCACTGCAACTCTACGGCTTCTCTCGCGGAAGCCAACCAGAATCGTCCCAAAATGAGTCTAAGCGAATCTCTAGTGCATATAATCCTCTCTATTAGACCTCCCCCTTCACTTTAAGGGGTAGTTTGAAGAAGAATGGGTGAATTATACCCTTCCGAATTAGTTCACTTTCCCCCACCTTTGTGGTAATAAAAGAACACGTGTCGCTCTCAGCCCCTGTGCCCTTAAATGGTGGACTTATATTGTGGATGGGGCGATCTATTAAAGGGGAAGGGGAGATTAGTGGAGTCTGTTACTCGGTTAGATTATCCACGCCTTCTGACTCTAGTACAAATATTGTTAAAAAGATTTGGCTTTCCCCTATTCTTTTTTTTTAATTCGAGATATTTGTGTATGAGTGAATGAGCGAAAGGATGAGTAGCAAATAGAAAAGTGGATGCATTATTTTAGACCGATATGGTTAAAATCTGGTAAGGAACTTCTTCTTTAAAAGTTCGTATTTAGTTATAATTACATCAACAATCTAAAAATTTTAAGCTGAGTTTGAGTTTGCCGTCTGCTGACAGAGGTAGCTGCATCAATGTAAAGAATGCTTAACTGTTGTAAATTTTAACGATAACCAGAAAGCATTTTCTACATTTCACTTTTTTGTCCTGCCTAATAGACATTTAAAAGCAGTAGTTCCCAAAATGTGAGTCGAGAGATAATTTTAAGTGGGCTGCAAAATTTGTATTCTTCACATATTTTCGACTAATTTCAATTTTGAATAGTTCGAAGAGTTTTGCTAGACTTTACTGATTTCAGTTTACAACAGGCCTATAAATTTCATACGTAATTGTTATATATATTTATGTATCATTAGTTCATTATTATGCTATTTTCTTCTGGGAATTTCTTTCCTTTTCTTAATTTTTAAGCGCGTAACTATTGATTATATTTAAGTTAATAACAATTATACTATACATATATGAAATTGTTTAAGTTCATAAGTGTAAATACAAGGATCGTGAGGTTAAAAAAAAATTGGGAAACTGCTTAAATAAAGGTGGCGACAGAAATGCTTTTGTTCCCTTCGAAGAATTAGTGGCATTGAACGTATATTTATTAACCTTGTAGTTAGCTAACATTGAAGTATCCGATATTTCTCTTTCGTTTTAACATTAGTTACCAGAACTTTCTCTCTGACTCACAGCACCCCAATCTAGTTTAAAGTAAATCTAGTTTGTATCCAAACCCGCTTTCGATAGTCTTACAATATCAATAGATATTTGGGTAAAGCAGCATAAAAAGTATCCCTTCCGAACCTCACTATTAACTATATATTCTAATATAATAAAACAGCAATTTTTTTTGTTTTGTTTTGTTTTTTGGCTTAAGCATCTTCGATTTCATAGGTAACCATACTTTAAAATTTCAGCATTTCAACAGAAATTTTGGTTCGAAAGTGAGAATACTTCACTAAAAGTTGAATTCAATGAGGTGATAACACACACCCCCAATAATAATAATAATAGTGTGGAAAGCATATCAGCGAGAGGGTGATCTTCAGATTTCTGACCGTCTAGAATTCTGGCCGCAAAACTTCAATTCATAAATCTCCGATCTTAGTTTTAATTTAAAGGAAACACACATAGAGCATTATCATTTATTTAATTCACAGTATTTTATACCAAAAGGAAAGCTCATACTTTTCAATTTACGATGCACGTTTTCACTAAAGCCTTATAATTTTTCAAATTTAGAGCAATTATTTGGTGTTTATGCAATTCCACAACGTAGCATAAAAACTAATGAACTCAGTCATACCTCACGATACAATGATAATAGTGAGATAGGGAAATGTTGAAGAGACGTTTTATTATGCTCGCGTTGTTGTAACTGAAGACAGACGAACATCCCACCTGCCTCCCAAAAATGTCTGAAAGCTTTCAGATTTTATATTATGCCCAAAGAGGAGCTTTTTTACTCACACACGCACACACGTTTCGAGAGCATTTGGGCTAATCTCCCTCTGGGTTAAAAATATTTAAATGCAGCATATGTTTAGAATTTCTTCTAGACTGCCTCTCGCGCTGAAGATAAACATGCATTTCTCAGTGCAGTGCTGCCATTGCTCGCTTTAAAATCGTTGAGTTTGTCAATCAAAAATTCGTTTAAAAATTTATAAAATAAGAAATGGATAATAAAACAAAAATTCGGGCTTCCAGGTACCCATGTTCGGGAGGAGGACTACGTTATTTAAAATTTAATGGCTCCAGGCACCGTTGTTTTTTTCACAGTGCGAGAAACATGCATACATTCATGCAGATTCTTCATTATAATAAGGGTGATAATATTTGGTGGCAACAATTTGAAAAGTGAAACATTTGCGCTAATATATCATTTAAAGTGAATCGACGCAAAATGCCGTTTCGAGACTAATAACCCTTCTGGGCTTAAAAAAATTAAATGTGCCAAAACATTTTAAAGAATCTTACTTTTATCGGAATAACATTTAATGTTACTTGGAGAGTTACAATCGGCTAAAGATTAAAAATAAAGTAAAATAAAATGAAAAAAATCTGAAAGGTTTCAGATTTTAAATTACGTCCAAAGGGGCGTTTTTTTAATATTTTGTGTCTTACCTTTATTTATAAATATCATATTCTTTGCACTTAAACCATAAAATTTAGTTCAGCAGCAATGTCGCAAAATAATTTTAAAATGAGCGTATCTTTAGAATTTCCGATACACAGTTCCGCGCGCTGGAGATAAAAAGGTTTCCCCCCAATTAAAGTTTTACAAAATATAAAATCGATAATATACAAATTTTAAATTTCAAATTTGGGCTTTCAGATGCCCGTATTCGCAGTAGGATTACGTCGTTCAAAATTGGGTGGCTCTAGGTACTGTTGTTTTATCACAGGGCGAGAAACATAATACATTTATACAGATTCTTCATTATTTATTTTCTTCAAATATAATATAAAACGATAGTATTTGGTGGCAACGGTTTGAAAAGTAATACAGCCTTTCAAAGTTTTCAACGCAAAATTGCAAAACGAAAACAGTAGTCTTTCCGTGACAAAGCCCCTTTGGACTAATAATAACTAATTAAAAAGATCTAAGAATTTCAATAGTTATATATCAACATTTTACTAATATTTTAAATTAATGCTGCTGTTGCTGCTTTATGAAAATAATGTTTTCACAAAATTGAAAGATGATTAAAAATTTAATTGATATTAATAGTTTCTAGTAATATTCTTACCATTCTTCGTTATTCCACTTGTTCTTTTTTTTTTTTCATTTATAGCAATTATAACGATGAATACATATTTCTTCAAAAGAGCTGGAAAGAATGTGATTTATATTTTATTGCTAAATTTTTTAAAAATTCAAAATATTCTTCTAGATTCATTAATTTTTGGTCACATTAAATTTTTAATGTGTAGAAGGGAGAGTAATTAAATTTTCTGCCAAACATTTAAGTAAATTATTGACTTTGTGAGCTAGAATTGGTGGAAACAAAACACTAAAGTGAGGTGAAACTTTGAGTAAATTGAAAAATAAAATTCAGTTTCTTTATAAATAGTGTTATATATAAATATAATAATAAAATAAAATATAGTCTTTATAAATTGCCTGTGAGTCTGACCTACAGTTTATTGATACTGATCTTATTTTTTCGAGATTTCTTACAATTTTTGTTTCGGTATTTTGAGCAAATGTTGCTACTTTTTGTGCGTATGTCTAAATCATTTCCTTTTTTATAGTCA
Source organism: Stegodyphus dumicola (assembly GCF_044657685.1). Taxonomy (NCBI): domain Eukaryota; kingdom Metazoa; phylum Arthropoda; class Arachnida; order Araneae; family Eresidae; genus Stegodyphus; species Stegodyphus dumicola. The sequence continues at coordinate 187,764,588 of NC_140769.1, read as the reverse complement.
GAAAAAATACCAAGAATGTTGTTTATAACAAAAATTTACAGATGCGTCACAAGTTAATTTAATCAGAAGGGTGAAATTATATCACGAGCAAAACTGCTACCAGAAAAACGGGCAAACATTACCTGTTTTGCACCTGCTATTCGAACATTATAAGAATAAATTGCAATTCTGGATTAGAAATAACTGATATTATCTAGAGTCTAAAATGATTTTTTTGGTTGAAATATAAGTCATAATATACTACTGGGGGGAAAAATAAATTTAACACTCTTTTTTTTTTAACTTTTTAAAGCCACAGTGTCTCGGAAAAATATCATTACCTTCGTATTACTGAACGAGCTTTGTGAATATTAAAAAAGAGAGGATATTCAGAGAAGAGGTCTGTTAAAAATTTTAAAAATTGAATTTTTGACAAAATTTGGACACTTAACTTATAGATAGGGCATTCTTATACTATGTATATTCAGAAAATTTACTATGAATTCGAGGCATTCTTTCCGAACATACTCTTGAAGTGTTGTGATTAGCACCTAGAGCTAGCAAATTGAAAGATCATTTGATCAGTTTCTGGCGAAGAAGCAATTAGTTTTTCACACTTGCTACCGAAAGTCTAACAGGTTTTTGAATCTTATCTGAAGACTGTAATTGCAAAATAAGAGTCCTAATAAGGCAATTCAAAAGATTTTATTTACCAATTCAAAAACGCCTAGTTTATTGGTAATTCAAACACATTCAAGTAAAAAGTACAGTGAATCGAAACGTCGAAACCGTGGGTATGCATGCATGTGAATTAATTTTAAGCATAACCACTATCTCTTCAAATGCCCTCTGACTGAGAGATTTACATTAAACACCCAAATAGCTATGATATCAAGTTGAAAAGATTCCTGGAGCAATATAGAAAGCTATTGACTTGAATATTTCATCGATTATCTACATCAACAAGGCCTCCTCAACCTGTGTCACCCATAAACTCTGCTCTCATAATGTGCAAACAGTGTTTCCATAACCAACTTCTTGCAACCTTTTTAGAAACTTCTTCTACCTTTCATAAACATCCGATAACCTTTGTAACTTTCTTTGTAAACTTCTCGTAACATTTGTAACTTTTTAAACTTCTTGTAACCTTTCTTGTAATCTTTAAAAAATCTTTAATAATTTGCCAATTAGGGACCCATGAAGGGAACAAATGGTTAGTGTGCCGGGGCCTTGCCAACTTTCCTCTGACGCGGTTTGGGAACCCCACATATTTGTGCCCGACCTGACTTCAATTTTAATCGTGCAAAATTTAAACTTGGTCTAACGGAGATTTTTTTCAGTTTATTTGATTTTTTTAATAGATTTCTAAGGAATTTCGTAATGAAGGAAAAAGAATCAAAGTTAAAATTTATAGTTAGGAATACTTCTCTATTTTCTACCTCCTTTCTGCGTGCCTTCATGGTGTAACGGTTAGCACACTCGGTGCGTATTCGAGAGGTTCAGGTTCGAGTCCCGGCGAAGGCATTGCTCATTTTTCATGTTAAAAAACCTAATGACAGTACAAAGCTAATGAGTTGGCACTGATATTTTATTTAAATCTAAACTGGCATTTTAAAGCGAGAACATAAATGTAAAAATAAGCCATTATAATTTTGGCAGAAAAATTATGTTATAATTTTGTGTTGTACTATGTTACATTCTTGTGTCGAAATAGTTAGACAGTATTTTTCCTTTGTGCAATCACTATTCATAGTTTAATTCACAAAATTTCTCTTTCTAAATGACTCATTCATATACTTAGAAAGAAAATGTCATAAGAGTTAATCAAAATAGCAGAAACTGGCTACAACGTGTTTTGCTTCAAAGTTTTCATCCAAAATTTTGTGCAACATAATTCTCTATTACTCAGTTGAATAAAATGAGTCACAAGCATTTCAATAAGGAAAAAACTGACAAATACTGCTTCATAAATAACGAAAGATAAGAATACAGTGGAAAAATAAAAATTCCTTGCTGAAAGTCTCTTAGAAAATAAAAGGTAAAGAATCAAACTAAAAGGATAAAAATAGAAAAAGAAAAAAAGATGGCAATGTGGCCTAGCAATAGATCTTTTTTCTCCACCATTAAACTTAGCCTCTAGGCTGATTGGTTGTCGAAGAGCATGGGCTTGCGATAACGCGACGTTTACGCATCAGGGACGCCCTTAATCCCGCTGTTCCCTCAACTCCGATGTCCACTCTCCGCCTTCAGTGAGTGGTCAATTTCTGCCCACAGCAGTTGGGGTCCCATCCAAGAGTTTCTTCTTGGAAACGTACTGGTGCTTAGGGTTAGAAACTACTATTGCTACAGACGCTGTTACGAGGGCCTAAATATTACTTTGGGTCACAAGATCTTGGCATGGGTCTTCAGATTTTAAGGAGGCCCAAAATCATCCTGTAACTTTGTTTTTTCCGTTCATGCCAACAGCGAAAATTTTGCGTAAAGGGATTCTGTATTTCAGCAAAGCGTAATATAATATATGCCAGGGATGACCAAACTGAGGCTCACATACCACATAAATGCGCTTCATTTGCAGCAAACAGTAGTAATATTTTAAATATAGTAGCATTTAAAGAAATTGTGCAATGACACGGTTTCTTTATCAAACAATAATTTAATCCCTTAATCTGCGTAATTTCTTAAAAATGTGCTTCAGAATAGAAGAAATGCGGTATTATGTAGAAACCAAACACGTTTTGAACAGATGTTAGGGGGCATCTATCCAGTTTGTCAAGAAGACCAGGAATCTGAAATGCTTCTGCTTCAGTCCTGAGTAACTGTGGAATTTCTTGCAGAAGGACCAAGCATTGTACTGTATTATTGAGATCACGTATGCATTGCTATTAGGATATTTATTAATAGGATCATTCAGTATTAGGGTCACGTAGCTATTGCATAATATTTGTTCACATGTGCTCATTCATGCAGTCATACACACATGCACACATATACATGACGCTGCCTAGGCGGGCGTACTGCGCGGCTAATGGGCCGAATCCCGGAGAAGGCACGGATATTCGTAAATGTATAGTGTCTGTACGGCATGGGGGTGCTCTAAATATGCGGCGACCCAACAAACAAACAAATAAACAACAAACAAACACCACAAATAAATAAATAAATAAGCAAAAAAATCTAAAGGTTTCAGATTTTAAATTACATCTAAAAGAGCGTTTTTTTAACGTTTTGTGTGTGTTACCTTTATTTATTAAATATCATGTTCTTCGCACTTAAACCATAAAATTTCAGTTCAATGGCAAAGTCGCAAAATAATTTTAAAATGAGCCTATCTTTAGAATTTCCGATACACAGTTCCGCCCGCTGGAGATAAAAAGGTTTATTTATTTTTTTTTTTTTTCACGTAGATTGTTGCCATTGCTCGCTTTCAAATTGTTGAGTTTGTTGCTCAAAAATTTGTTAAAGTTTAACAAAATATGAAATCGATAATAAAACAAATTCCAAATTTCAAATTTGGTCTTCCACATGCCCATATTCGTAGGAGGATAACGTCATGGAAAATTCGATGGCTCTATGTACCGTTGTTTTATCACAATGCGAGAAATGTACATACATTGATGCAGATTTTTCATTATTTAATTTCTTCAAATATAATGCAGGACTCTAACATTGGGTGGCAACAGTTTGAAAAGTGAAACGAACATTTATAGGGATTCAACGCAAAATCGCAAAGCGAAGACAATAATCCTTCACGGACAAAGCCCCTTTGGACTAATAAATAAATAAATAAATAACTCAGCATCTAAATTATTACACACACACACACACGTATAACATATATATATATATATATATATATATATATATATAAAGAAAGAGAATATCTAAAAACATAAAAACATTTGCCGAAAAATATATAAGAAGGAAAATAAGAAGACGTGCTATAAGCTGTGATGTAAAATATTATAATGTAATTAATAAGTAAGCAAATGTATACTGTCTGGGATTTAAGTATTGTTAAACAAGAAGTTAGTCCCAAAAGACAGAAGAGTAAATATCGCTAAATCATATTGTTATAACAAGCACAAAGAACAGCAATAGAGAGATACTTGAAACATAATGTAAAAATACATAGACAAAATAAGAATTCCGTTGCTTTCTTTCTTTCCTTTTTTTGTCATGTCTTCGCCTAAAAAAACTTGCGGAAAATAATCAACTAAGTTGATTTTCTAGTCACATTTATGAATTGAACAACAGATAATGGTAAATAAATTTGGAATACTTAACTATAAATAACATTTATGAATTAAAAAATAATAGTTTAAAGAGTTGTTTGTTGTATAATACTTCCAGGTGTGGCTTCAAGCAGTCCAAAAGGTAAAGGTATTTAAAAATTACAAAGATATTTAAAAGATAAGAAGTGATTATGTATGGCAACATTTGTTCTAAGAAGGGCAACAAAAAAGTTATTTTCATTTAACAAGTTCGCTTGTTAAATGAAAATAACTTTTTTGTTGATAATTTCAATGTTATGATTATTAATAGTTAGTGATAATTTAATAGTTTAGTGATAATTTCAATGTTATGATTATTAATCATTATTTTCAGCTTAACAAAATTCAAGAAACTCATAGCTGACTAAGAATAGTGAATACGTTGAGAAAGATATTTTGGTACAATTGATGGCTTTGGGTTCATAACTTGCATAAAGGTTAAATACTGAAATATATTTAAATGGGATAAATATGATAAATATTAGAAGCATTGAAACATACAACGGGTATGATTAATATATCAAAAATGTTAGTTTAAAAAGAAGGATCTAGATTAAAAAACTATCGATACACACGCTGTTTGCTCAAATTTCTAATAGTAAAACATGAAATAAGCAACATATAGCCAAAAAATATTGAATGACATCTTGTATTATACAGCTAAAATTGAATAGATTACAAAGAGATAGAAATTGCAAATTAGATGTAAATGAAAGTAAAAAAAGTAAAAAAAAACTCACTTGCCAATCAAACTCAAAGCATGTGTAACTTTCCTAACCTAATGAATCAAATAGCCTTGTCGAAAAGAAAAGAAAAAGTGATGTGGTTTTCAGTTAGTTAACATTAGTATATTGAAATGCAATCTGTCATTTATCAAACGCTAATAATTCACAGCATTTTTTAAAATTCTCTCCATACTCAAGAACCCTGCGCTTATTTAGACTTTAAATAAATTTGCATTCTGGTGTGAGATGACGAAAGTTGAACTAATGACAAGCTAATTAAATAACTAAAGTTAGTTAACATAAAGCCTTGAATTCATTTCCCCAAATGAATATACCTTTCCTCATGTCGAGAGTCTTATTAAAAGTTTTGATCAAATTCAACCATTAATAGAGCTTTAGCAGCTGTTCAATTTATAATCAGCGAATTTTCTTCAAGGCTTCAGCAATTCGGCTAATTTTCGGAAAAAGCAATTTTTTTTTTCACTCAGGTATAATATTAGTAGATAAATTTAATTTAGAGAACTTTGCCGGTTTGATTTTTAAGGCTGGGAAATTCAATCAGTAAATTTATTACATTAATTCCTATCCGGAGCCTCGGGAGCGGTCGAACAGTAAAGTCTCTGAACACTGACACAGATTCCGGGGAATGGTATGCTCATGGGCGATTGCTTGGCTTTTCCTATGTGTAACGTATATACGAGCCAGTTTCCATCAGGAAGTCCTTCACGAAGGTAGTTCTACCCTTCGGAAGATAGCCCTCATGTGCTTTCTCAAAATTAAACTTAAAACCAACTTGCCTGTTCAGGAAAAAAAAATCTTACCTATTTTTGAAATGAATCTGAAGTGAATGAAAATGATTGATTATGAAAAGTAGTTAAAAAAAGTGGGGAAGAGGAAGTAATAAAAACGTTGGATGTATCCCTAAAACGTTTATCTGCTTAAAAAGACTATGAAGGATATATTCAAAGTTTTCTCTTATAAATGTACTTTGGGGGTCTTTTTTGAAAATGAATACATTGAGTTTAATATTTAATAATTTATTTCTCCCTGTGTACTATTAAAATTAACGGAATATCAACTTCATATGAAGCAACTACAATAAAAGATTCCATTAACAAATGACTGATATTAATTTTTGTGTGAGGTAATTCTGTATTCATTTATAAGAAACTGTGTATTACTTTTCTAATTTATCTAACTGAAATTCTACAATAAATATACATTGTTACGAAATGGCGTACTGCGGTAAGATAGCTTCTCCGCAAAGCGGGTTTAGGGTGTCCGGAAAATGGCAAAGAGGGGTATGGTTGTCAGATTTGGCGCGAAATCGGCGATCTGCCATGGACGGATGGAGAACCTTCTAGAACGAATTCTTACCGGTTTAGCCCAGAATGTTCTCGAACACAAGCCGAGTAGTTGAATGTCAGAAGTTTAGGAACAGCAATTTTTAATTGAGAAGATTTGGGTAACGCAGAAAGTAAATATCTCAATTCTATATTCTATTCCCTCTAAAATTTCTAATTGATATACGCGTATTTAAAACGCCTTAACAACGTGTTAAGAAACGAATCCTCTGGAAAAGGATATCACAAGTTGTAAAAGAAACGACTCTTTATTTAACATGCTTTATTAAGAAACCTGATCAGCTTGAGTAGGTAAAACAAAGTGAGAAATGCTGGAAAGAAATTAGAAATGTTAAAAATGCTGAAAGAATACAGAGAATACAGAGAACTGTTACAAATAGAGAGGGTGCTCACATATTTTTAGTACGATTTCAAAGCCATTTAATGTTTAAAGAGGTAAAGAGTATTGTTTTTAAATGCTCGATCCAATAGCCCATTTTTTAAAAAAATTTTCTGGATTATTAGTCTACACTCTGATTTCCATGAAAGAAAGCCTTTTCGTAAAATTTACGAGCTTAATGATTTACATTTTCCTTCCACTATTTTCCAGGGGCAATCAGTCAGGGTGGGTCTGCGCATAGACATTGTTCTTTTCAAGAGACCAGAGGCAATAGTACACTGCGGAGAAAAAAAAAAAAAAAAAAAAAAGCGCAGTTCTATAACTTGCATTTTACTGGGCGATTAACGAAATTCAACTTGCGGTTTTCATGTCTCGAAAGCACGACTTAGGATACAGTGGCGTAGCGAAAGGGGATCAAGGGGATGTATGATGCCCCGGGCGCCCCTCTCAGAGGGTGCCCAAATGGTCTACAAACAATATTTTCCGGAAAATTTCAGTTTTTATTTTGATCCATTTCTGGAAAATATATTTAAAATTAATAATTATTGTAATCTAATTAATTATTTATTTTCTCGATTTGTCTGATAAAATGTGTAATAAAATGTTTGCAGTAAAGCAACCAAATATCTCCGCATACAAAATGTTCTTTCTGACCACTTTATTTCTGTAAAATTTTTTTTGACCGTAATGCACGTATAATTTCCGCGCTTTTTGTTTTAAAACGATAACACGACCTTGTCCCGAATTTCTCAAACATATCCAGTTTAAATAATCTGGAAATGAAATTTTGGGAAAATCCTAACTCTTCCGTTACAATGGATTGCGTTTGACTCTCCTGTAAACGACTGATGGCCTTCCTGGCTACCAATTTAACTAAGTCATCTTGCTGAGACATCGTATATTCACTGCTACGAGGCATTCAACGCATGCCAATTGTTTTTAATCTCCTATTACAAAAGGAATACTGCAGGTCGCTCCTTACTCCTTATCTAAAACGCATAGTTTTCGACGTCACAGACTAAATTTGCATATTCCTAACTTTGTAAACGTTTTAATTTTCCTTTATAATCTCTTTTGTTCAAAAAGGTTGTCGATTATATGGTTATTTCATACCGAACCCACAATATCCCTTAATTGTTTTGAGCAGTGAATGTGACTGCATGACGTTACTCCGCAGAAGAAAAGAAACAGAACCTAAAACTCCACTACAGATCTATAGAGAAAATGTTTTTCCAAACCTAAGAGTCGCACTTCAAATACTACTTACTATTTTTTGCCTCGGGCGCTAGTTATGCTTGCTACGCCACTGAAACCTTGCTTGTACACGGAATAGCAGTGTATCTTGAGTTTATTGTGAGGAGTATTTGGAGTACGTTAGGTTCAGTAGTAGTCTTTTGAGCTACGAGATCCGAGCGATCGACAGAGGCAGGAGGTGTAATTTAGTGATTTGCCGTGAAGCTGTCTTAACCGTTATAGTCTGTAGGCTGCTTTGCTGATTGTTTCAGGGTGTTTGTCGTTGTTTTTCGACGACTGTAATAACGCGTCTTTGGAACTGACCTGTTTAATACTGGTCAATAAATTGTGTTTTGATTCTTCTTCAAGTGTTGTATACGTTATTTTTCTGCATTAGAAAACACAAAGAGAAGTCTCACTGTTACTATCTTAGTAAAGTTTCAGGGAGGAGAACACCCTTTGTGTAATTCCAGAGTGGTGAAAATTCTTTTCCGTTGGTTAGTTGTTTGGCTAATTTAGTTGAGTAAATCATTGAAAATGTTTTTTAAATACTTTTTGCATGATATGATTAATTTATTTAATTATAATATCCGCACTTTTTTGCATTTATATATTCATTTTGTGCGTTTTTTTTTTTCCAGTCGCTTGAGATTTCTCGTAAAGTCAAATGTTAACAAATTTTTATTATCTTTGCTATCATTATGGTTTTCCTGGTCTAAGGATTAAGTTGAAGTTTATCGATAACAATAAACCGTAGACCAAGCGTTGGTCTAATTAAAAGGTATGAAGCATTTGAGAATCTTCTTAAATAGTGAATATGGACTGAACTCTTACCTCAGCTGCTGGTTAATATTCCTTATGTTTAAAAAATTTCATGCGCCATATAAAACCATACATGTGGAAGTAAGAAGTCTTTTCATATTTTTGTAAAATATTCATAATTTTTACAATTTTCCCCTACTTAATGTTAAATTCGAATTTACGTGCGTAATTTATGGAAAGCCACTTAAGATCTTCAAGTCTGAGAGAGTAGATGTGCTTTCGGGAAGAACTTTCTCAGGGAAAATGGTTCATGTTACTTAACACGAAGACCATTGATACTCTATGCAGAACTCTATACACATAACTTTACGTGCATCCGCTGCTGTGCAACTATGATCAAAATTTATTTAAATTTCAATAAAATGTTGTGTTTTTTTTATATTTAGTTAAAGAGATTTAATAAGCGTATTTGTCTAAAAATTATTTCTCTTACAATTTTAAGTGGGCTTAGTAGAGGTCCCTATTTGATCGGAATTGTCCCAGTCTGATCTCAACCAGTTTGTCGTTCTGGCGCGGTTATTGGACAAAAATTTAAAAATGACAAATATCATTGTTTTCAATTATGAATGTCACAAAATCAAAGTATAGACCTCGAATTGAGAGTGAATATCTTGATGATTGCTTATGATTAGAAATATCATCATTCTCTCCTAATTCTGAAACAATGACTTATGAAATGCAGTGCCAAATATCACAAACTTTTGTGTGTATTATTTAGTACTTATATTTATTTTATATAAGAATAAAATAAATAATTTTTATCTTAAAATTATAATTTTGGAATAATTCTTTTGTATATTACGTTTATAATGCTTTAACTATACCAGCCTATAAATTTACATTGAAAGAATAAATGTAGCCCTTACCCTACCGATATTCTAGAATGCGCTGTAAGCTGCAAATAAGTTGGGGATCCAATACCGTACGCACTCAACATTATAAGCTGCCAAGAACCAGCGTGAAATGAATTGTCAGTGTTACCTTGGCACATGATGAATATGGCAAAAATATCATGCAGCCAACCTTTTTCAAGGAAATCAAATATAGGCTGCATTTATTATTCTAAGCAGCATATCTGTGCATAAATTATTTAAGTAATAAAAACTTTGATAATTAAAATTAATAAGTTCTTTGAATTTAGATGTAGAGATTATTATGAAATAGGTTATATATTATATTAAATGCGAAATAGGAAAATAGTGTATAGAACTGAATTAGAGTTCTAAAAGCGGTGTGGATAGAGTAATTTTATTGCTGAAATTTCTTTGCCTTACTAGAATGTGCATTTTCTAACTTTTAGCACTTTAGTATCAGAAAGAAAAAGAGACTGCAGAATTTCTTCTTTACTCCGCCGCAACGGAAGTGGGACGAACGAACAGTCCAGAGATCCAAGGCTGACGTATGAGGTGGCTTCTAAGTGCTGACCCGTGATGAGTTATCAATACCCTAAATGACCCTTCCCGCTCTTTCGCTTGACCGTTAAGGGTAGTTCTTTTTATTCTTCCTTTGCGTTGATCCCTCTTTTTATCTCTATCTTTTCTCTTAGCTCCGGGGCCTAAGGGGGATTTTCCAGAAATATCCCTGTTCTGTTTGCATTGGAGATTTTATTTTAAAAGTAGAAGAATGCGTAGATTTAAACAGTAGTTTAAATGCAATATATAAATGAAATGAAAGGCATTTTAAGTAAAAGTAAGAGATAAATAAAGCTATTATTTAAAAAGATTTACTACATCACAAAAAATTATTACTACAGTTTTAGCATTAAATATAAGCTAGATTAAACCGTAGCTATTTAGGGGTGAATATGTTTTAAATAATAGATTCTTACTTTTAATAATAGATTCATAATTCATAAACATAGAAAATGATGCTAGTGATGCGAAAATAAAAATAAACAAAATTTTTAAAAAATCTGAAAGGTTTTAAGATTTTAAATTACGTCCAAAGGGGCGGGTATTTTTTTCACCATTTTGTGTGTTACCTTTATTTATTAAATACCATGTTCTTCGCACTTAAACCATAAAATTCAGTTCAAGAGCTATATGGCAAAATAATTTTAAAAAGAGCATATCTTTAGAATTTCCGATACACAGTTTCCCATAAGCAGTCTCGCGCGCTGGAGATAAAAATATTTTTTCTGTACAACGTTGCCATTGCTCGCTTTGAAATCCTTCAGTTTGTTAACTAAAAGTTCGTTAAAGTTTTATAAAATATGAAATCGATACTAAAGCAAATTTTAAATTTCAAATTTGTGCTTCCAGATGCCCATATTCGCAGGAGAATTACGTTATTCAAAATTGGATGGTTCTAAGTACTATGGTTTTATTACAATGCGAGAAACATACGTACATTTAATGCAGATTCTTCATTATTTAATTTCTTTAAATACAGTACAGGGAGATAATATTTTGTGGCAAGAATTTGAAAAGCTTGTAGTGAATCAACGCAAAATGCCAGAACGAAATTAATAGTCCTTCTGTTCAATTTGCTCCTTTGGACTATTAATAATTTTTGTGCAGTCATTTTGATGCGTTACTCATTTTATATCACCCATAATGTTCAAATTTACTTCATTTCTCATAATATAGTCTTCTCATAAACGATTAAAGATAGGAAAACTCTGCTGCATGCATCGGCATTTGATGATCCCCAACAAGAAAAGTCACAGAATCATATCTCGGGTAAAAAGCACCTTTTGATCTCCATCGTCCAACAACTGCATAAGCTAAGTGCTGGAATGTAACTACCATTGTTAAATGTTTCACTTTCTCAAGTCCATCTCCATTTTTCTTGGAATGTAAGCCATTAATTTGCCCGCAAAATGTGAATGAATTTTCGCGTAGTTATTATTCTTAAATCAGTTAATTTCGCTTTCTGGTGTTGCAGAATGCAGCATATCATTTACGGACATAGCAATACATTTAAAAAAAATTCAGACAACGTGATTAAAAAAGACAACAGAGGTTGTTCCGTTATTTAATATATGTTAGCTTTCCCATGGCTATGTATCAGTTTCACTTCGAGAAATGCCACTACATTATTAAAACACGATTTTAAATTAATATAAGAAAAGTAAAGAATTCAGCGTTTTAGAAACGAGATCTATGTAATTTTTACCACAGTGGAATCTAATTTAAACACAAATTTCTAACATTATTTACAAGCAGAGAACAAACTAGGTTTTAATTTAGTCTTCTATTTTAATTACATGGTTATTTAGCTGGCAAAAATTTTATCCGTTTCTCAATTTCTATTCGGAAAATTTATGAGAATTTTTATTTTAGTTGAACTTATTTCTAAGTGATTTCAATTATTTTAGTGGTTATTTTATGTTAACTTATTAGCGTACTAAATGTAGTACGGTTAATAAATTAATTAATAAACATTTATTAAATTCTGATTTTAAACTAAATCAGAATTTAATAAATGTTAACATTTTTTATAAGATGGCTGCGAGTTTCTTAAAAATACACCATAGATATTGTACTCGTTTTTATTTGATAACTTAAATACTATTCCACTAAATTTAAATTTATTTTTGTCGAATGTTTTCGGTTCCATTTCTTTATAGCATGAACGTATATTTTTCATTTTTTCCATCAGTTATGGATTCTTCACAAATCAAACTGCTTTCATAACAGTGATTTTTATAGTTATTCCCACGTGTAACATGAGCATAGAGCTTATCTTCGTTAAAATAACATCCACAAGAGTCTTCATTTCTAAGGTAATCGGTCTTAAGTAATCCATCGTATTCATCCTTTCTGTGGCATAATAACTGACAATATCCATGGCAGTCAGCCGTTTTAAGACAGGCGGGAATTGAAGTCATCTACGATGGTTACCATTAATATAGCAGGTAGGAATAAAATATGTGCGTATTAAAGTAATGAACAAATCTCATTTATCACAAACTTTAATTAATAAGGTTGCAAAATTTAAAAAAAGGGTTATATGGCGTTACAAAAACATCATTATAACATGAGAAATTCTCAATTTTAAATGTCATTTCCCAAACTAAAATGTCGAAAATTAATGTGGGTAGCATCCTTGGTCACCGTGGTAAATCATGAAATTTATATCTGCAGTTGCTCTGTTGCGTTATTCATAAGTAAATCTTTGTCTAAAGACAGAAGAAAAAGAGTTGCTAAGAATCAGTGTTTATTTATAGCCCAGAGAAGCGTTAGCCCAGAAGGGCTATTAATCTCGAAACGGCATTTCGCATCGGTTCACTATAAAGTGTATATCACTTTTTAAATTGTTGCCTCCAAATATTATCGTACTGTATTATCTAAAAAAATTAAATAATGAAGAATCTGCATGAATGTATTTATGTTTCTCGCGTTATGTAAAAATGACGATATTAAAGCCATCAAATTTTGAATAACGTAATCCTCCACCCGAACATGGGCACCTGTAAACCCGTATTTTGAATTTCAAATTTGTTTTATTATATTTTGTAAAACATTAACGAATTTTCGATTAAAAACTGAACAATTTCAAAGCGAGCACTGTACGGGAAAAAACATTTTTATCTCCAAAGAGCAAGACTTCCTATCGGAAATTCTAATGATATGCTGTTTTTAAATATTTTTACCGCAAATGGTCTAGAAACGTTTATGTGTGTGTAAATGAAAAGGAAAAAAAACACTCTTTGGGCGTAATATAAATATAAAAGCTTCCAGATTTCTTTTTTAATATACATTTTCATTTACTCATTTAACAGGTTTTCTTTCTTTCTGGATTTACGACTGCTCTGATAGTGCTTAGTTGTCATTGAAATATGCGTTGTGATGGCCATTTTCCATACAATAAGGAAACGTTTTCGGAAATACTTCAGCAACAAGTTCAGCGGCGGCTTCATTTTTATCTTGAGATTGAAATGAAGCCATAGTCTTTAATTCTATACATCTTTCCTTTTCTTTTATGTATCTTACTCTCTTACATATATTATACATCTTTCTCTTATATAAAAATATACCTAATACATCTTTCTCTTACATAAAGATCCATTATTTTTCTCTTATAAAATATCTCTATAAAGATTTATTTTATATATCTTTATATTTTACATATCTTTTTGTCTTTAAAATAATATATCTTTATCTTACATATCTTATTCATCATATATCCTCTCTTTGTGTTAGTATGAGCCTTCTTACACCAAGACTATAAGTTTCTTCATTTGTATTTCCATGATTTCTACTGAGAATGTCATACTGTAGGTTAAAAAAACTTTGGTTATTATTTAAGCCATTTTTTAAACTGCATACTCAAATTGTTTAAAGATTTTACTAGTATAATGGTTAGAATTCTGAATTCCTTTAAGTCTTGACCAAGGCATTTGCCCTTTAAATAGTATTAGGAAATAGTTTGTAAACCAGTCGTTTTGTTGTTTGTTCGTTTATAGTTTTAAATTTATTTTCGCCAGTTAATTTACCATATGTGCTACATATTTTTTTAAGTCTTAAAAATTTAGCATATTTAATAACTCAAATTATCATAATTAATGATTATCAAAATAATATAAGGTATGTCATTTATTAAATTATGAAGATACTTTCCTCTATTTAATAGTGCTTAAAATATTCTAGATTATATTATTTTATTTCTATTTTATACCTTTTTTTGAAACATTAATTTTTATTTTTATTTCTCTCTATTAAAACACAAATGTTCAAATTTCTTACTTTTCGTTTTTAATTACGATTAATGAATCATTTACATTTAATCGTCATTTTCTGTTGCATTTTTAATTAAATATTTATTCAAATGTATTCATTTATTTCAAATTTGAACAGAACTGAATTTCGTATCTAGATTTTACCCGACTGTGTTTTCTAACCCCTCCCTCACGGCACATGCCTAACTGACCACCGGACCATGATGCTTTTCGCTCATGAAATGCAGCCGAATGGGTAATCAGTTTCCATTGGCGGAGTCGTATTCGCATCTTTGGAGTGGACTTTACTCTTAGATTAAGGGATCATCTGGCTGGCTTTTTTCCGTTTCGTTTTTCATTCATTTATTTATTTATTTGGAGAAATTCGATCTCCTTTGACTCCCCTTCTCCATCAGCCGATCTCCGCTGCTTTCGTTGGCAACGCATATACATATTCTCATGAAAGTTATTTATCTTCTATGAATTCATATTATACAAATTAAATATAATGAAAGAATTTTACAGAAATTCATGAGAATAGTAATTGTCATTTTCTGTAGGTTTTTAAAACATCCTTAGGATCTTCAACAACAATTGAGAAGACAAAAATAAATTAATCTGAAAAATTTTGAACTATTTTCATAAATCACTCACAACGTCTTCTAAACAGTTAAAAGTCTGCACATATACATATACTTAACTGTTGAAGCAGGATGTCCTGTAAAATGTTTCATATTTGTCAGAATAGTCTTCGTTTCTAAATAACAGCTTTAGAATCGTAAATATCCCGTTTAAGGATTTTTTTCTTTCTTCACTCTTGACCAGTTTATCCCAAACTTCAATTCAGTATCAATATCTTAATTCACGGACAAAAGTTCTTAAATTTACCTCCACTTCCGTTATGTAACGAAGTTGAGGCTCACTTCTCCATTCAATTTGATTTGAGTCTCCTCTTAGGGCTCTTTTCATTGATCAGAGCTCACTATGAGGGATAAGTAAGTTACGAAAATCTTTTATTTCAGCATTCCTTATTTTTCTAATATGATTTTCAACTAACAGTAAAAATTGGTTCTCTTTGGATTAGTGCGCTATGAAGATGTGTAATAAAAGTTAAGTTTTTCTGCTATTTGAGTGTTTAATTTTTTTGATCACAAAATCAAAATGAAAATTGTAATCGGCAATTTAAATTATGCTTTCCCAATAACATTCCTTCTTGTTATTCTATGATTCTTTATTACTATCCCGGATAGGGCAGGGCGTTAGTGCATAGTTCAAATTGTGGCCGCCAAATATTAGCGCCCTCGCCGGAATTCGAACTCCGGTCCTTCTCCAATTACGCTTAGAACGTGCTTCCAGTTACACCACGGAGGCACGCGGAAATGAGGGTGAAAATACCTTACATACCCCCCTTTTAAAGGGCGAATGGAATGAGGGGACCCAATCGCCAAATGCTGATGTTGACGAATTATCGTCCACCACCTTCTTTTTTAGTCAGGAACCACTTGTGGAATCATTATGGTTTATTGATGTAGATGTGAAAAATGTGAAAACCCTCCCTGGGATTCGAACTCTAGACCTCCCGAATACCCGTCAGCTTGCTTCCAGTTACACCACGAAGGCATGCGGAAAGGAGAGAAAAATACCGTGCAATCTCTTATACTTATATATAAACGTGAATGTGAGTTCGTTTCCCTCAACATTTCCAAAATCTCCTTCTTAAAGCAGACAATCTTTGCATGCTTATGTTTATCGTTTAATCAAGCGATCGATCCAATTACCATTTATTTAAACTCTCGGCAATATGATTTTTTATAAGCTTTCCGATAGAGAGCGCTCAGACTAAATTCCATATTTATTAACATTCTAATTTGCATTGGGAATAACAGTAGAATTTTGACTCAATTCGTCAAGATTTCAGTCGATTAGTAAATGATTAATAGGCAGTCGGTAATCAGTTAGTCGGTAGATGTTCAATCAATTGATAAGAAGAAAAGGACTGAAATTGATAGAAAGTCAATGATTGAAATTAAGTCATTTGATAAATGACTGATTTACAGTTTCTTATAAAGATTTACAAAAATGATGTGTCTTTCGATATGACTTAAAAAAAAGACATTGTTATAAATAAATAATAATAAAAGTCAATATAAAATTAGTATCATTTGTATTAATTTTACGTTGACTTCCTTTTTTATTATTTATACTAGAAAGCCCAGTGGTCATACGAAATGACCGCTGTTTTAGATATTATAAATTGTAATTAAAATGATTTGTGCAAAGGTGTCTGCTAATTCAAACTGAATTACTCAGGACAGGCGGCGAGGACGCTCCTTTACTTACTGCCCCACGGGGTTTCCCCTTGTACTTGCTTAATTGCTTAAAGTAGAGTGCAATGAAGTAAACCACTGACGGTACATTTTTTAGAAGCCACCGCTAGCTCAATAAATAATGGTAATTTAAATAATAAAATGTTAATTCACATGTCAAAGATCTCTTTGTGCACAACATTTCTTGTGTAGATCTTTCCATCATTTTTAAGCTCGCCTTTCAGAGGACCATGAATTATTTTTAATTCTGCTTCCGTTCTTTCACGAACTCTTGAACAGGCAACATAGTTGACCGTATCCAAATGCAGGCTCACGTAAAAAAATGCCAACGCGCTTAAGCGTTTGGCCCTGAGACTTATTGATGGTCATAGCTAAGGCAAGTTATACAGGAAATTGTCTACGTCTCAATTGAAACGGCAACACTGTGCCGTGGCAACTTCACTCCATTGGCTAGTACAGTTACGCAAACAACCAATAAACTATTGGCGACAAACAGACACGTAAGTCGCATATATATATATGGGATGAAGTAACATCATCTCCTCCCAAATGGCTGGCTCCAGAACTTAGCGAAACACACCGTTGGATTCCGCATGTCCGTGGCACGCCATTTTGATCATTCGCGTCTTCGTGGGACTTTAATTAGCCGAGATATTAAATAAAAACTAATTTTCCCCTACGTTTTCCCTACTTTTATACTTTCTTGAGTTTTCCCTATTAGAGGGATTTGGCTACATGCCAATTTCTTTTTTCTCGAATATCTACAGAACGGCGCCGAGTTCAAATTCGAGACACATATCCTTGGATTCCAAAAAATTCTCCGAATACATCGATACCGTTTTCATCTTCGTACGACTTTAATCGGCCAAGATATTAATTAAAAACTCCGGAAACATTAATTTCCGTGCTCATTTATCCGATTGGCAACAATAAACTATCGGTGACAAACACTTAAGCCGCTTATATATATAAGAAGTTTAATTTCTATGAAGCCGAATTACATTCAAATACTTCCTTTAATTAACCTAACATAATTTCTTTATGGTGTGACGTTCAGACATATGCACCCCTCGCACTTCCAGGTGCTTAATGAGAGATATCTGTTGTCAGAGACAGAATGGACAGCAAACCTTTGGAAGAAAGATGCAGCGGAAACCCCTGATGTGGTTTCTGGACATAAGGGACTAATTAAGTTTCTTTTCCAGGTTGTAACAAGAACGAAGAGAGGGCTTTTTGTAAAGGCTTTTTGATGCTGTAAACGAGTGAAAGCAGACGCATTTTAGCGTCGTCGCCGCGACAGCGGCCTTTGTATGAATAGTGGCTGTAATGATTCAATTATTTTAATATTTAATCAATAATTTCTTATTAAGTTTTCAAAATAAGTATTTTAAAAGACAACCTGTCTTCTCTTTCACCCAATACGGGTGTTCTGACGTTACAGATTTATTAAAATGGTGGCATTGGTGGGGTGAGAAAACCCATGCAGAAATTACCGACCGTCAGGCTCTGAAAATTCACCTCGAGATTGTGGGACAGTCATTGTCCAGATATCATCCGTGTTTTGCAGATATTACAAACCGTCAGGTTTTGAAGTGCAGCACGAAAAGTTACGAACAACAGTCCAGATAAAAAGTAACGACAGACTTCTGAGTACAGCTCATCTTCAGCAGCATAAATTGTGCAATCATCCTGTGTTCGAGAAAAATTAGTGCAGAAGTGTGCGGACAAGCCTTCTCCGAAGATCATCGGAGCATTGGGAAGGTGCAGTGTAGTGAGGGGGAAAAAGTGATAGTTGTGCGATCATCTTTGTACCTGAATAAATTAGTGCAGTGCAGTGTATGGTGTTCAGTGCAGTGTGTTCTTTGCCCGAAGATCATCAGATTATCGTGAAGGTGTAAAGTAGTGAAAAGTGTGTATTCATCAACATCTATATTTTGGTGAGGGGGGTAAGTATCTTGGATTTTTATATTGAGGCAGTAAAGTAATTTAAATTATTTCTGTAATTTATTATGCAAGTTCACATAACTGCTTTAAGTCAACTTTGTTTTCTGTAAGCTTAAAGAAATGTGCTGTTTGGATTTTATGTTACAATAAGAAAGTATAAATTTTAGAATTTAAATATGTGTTAATAGATTTTTTTAATATCTGAAATGTTAATATGTTATTCTCAAATTAAACTTATATAATTTAATGTGTAAAGGAGAAGAATTACTGTAACTTTGAAGGTTCTAAAGATAGGTGGCATTCTGACATTCATTTCTAAGACGTCTTGAATATTATAAATATTAGAATTTTCAGTTAAGGTGTGTCAAATATTATTTGAGTCAGAATTGAGAAAGTTTTTTTCTATTGAATGAGTAAAAGGGGAATGCTAGAAATGCCCAGTATTTTTTATTTTTCATTTTAACGGTTGTCATATTAATGTTTAGTTATGAGCATGTATATATATGATTTTTATAATTAACCTTTGAATGCATATTTTAATATACCTCAAATTTTGATGAAAGTATATTGTATTATCATAAGCAATTGAGTTTACCGCAACTAAATTGAAAGCTTTTTAAGAGGTAATATTATATGTAGTATCATAAGTCCTCAAGTAGACAAATTTTTATTTGGACGCATAATATGCATATTATAGTGTAAACTGTCTTGTTTTTGTTTTAAGATCCTTAAAATATGTTGTGAAAAAAATTAAGGGTTCAATTATATCGCTCTTTGTGAAAATGATATCTGTTTAAATCCATTTTATATAGATGTAGTGTGAGGGAGCTAAAATTGTTAGGTTGTTAGCATAATTTTGTTCATATCATGGCATTCTTAGCAAAAGTTAGTTAGGAAAGAGGATCTTAAATCCTTGGCTGAAGAGTTAAGGGGAAAATTTAGCTCTGAACTTAGGCTATTGGATTTAAGACAGCTGATTATGGGAAATGAATCCTATGAGGAGGAACTAGTGAAAGGCCTGTTAGAAAATATCACTTCAGAGAGGCAGGATAGAAGTAGGAGAGAAGAAGAAGAGAGGCAAAAAAAAAATTAGGAGAGAAGAAAAAAAGCGGCAAGAAAGAATTAGGAGAGAAGAAAAAAGGAGAAGGAAAGAATTAGGAAAGAAGAAGAAGATAGGCAAGATAGGAGAGAAGAAATGAAATTTGAATTAACGAAGTTAAGATTACTAGCCGCTAACGGAAATGACTCTGTAAATGGCGGGAATGAAAGAAATGGACCTAAGAGAAGCCGTTACGATCTAAAAAAAATGATTCCAAAATTTGATCCTGAAGATAACGACATTAGTTTGTATCTAGCTATATATATGAGCGCCAAGCAAAGCGTGCGAATCTTAACCAATCACAATGGGTTTCGGTTTTATTGACAATCTTGACAACTGACATAGTTCAGCTGATTATGCGAAAACCAGAGCAGCAGGCCTATGACTACGATTAAGTAAAGAGGATATTGCTTAAAAGGTTTAAGCTTAGTCCAGAAAAATTTCGTATCAAATTTATGGAATCCCAGAAAAACACTCGAACCACTTGGGGAGATTTTGCCTTTGAATTGAGGAATTATTTTGAAGAATGGGTCGCAGGTTTGGAATTTACCGATTTTGAACGTTTAAGGGATCTCATGATAACTGACCAAATGAAGCGCCGTGTAAATGTCGAAGTGCGGCAGCATTTTATCAACGAATGGTCGAAGATAACGACTCCAGATAAATTTGCAAAAATGCTAGAAGAGTATGAAAATGTACCTGAACCACGGAAGAAGATCTCTCCTGTTCATAGCTCGGAGTCGCAAAGGGGCAATAAAAATCACTAAAATTCCAGAGAGTCGCAAAAATATCAGCTGCCTGGAGGGGAAGATAGATATGCCTCTGAGAGAAAGGAACATCTCTGAAATCAGAATGAGCGTCAATTTGATATGAGACCACTTAAGTGTTATTCTTGTGATTCAATCAAACACTTAAGGCCTCAATGTCCGTAAGTTAAAAAGGATCTCAAAAATCCGTTTATTGTAAATAGAGTCCAGGAGATTGAAGAAGATGGTTTAGCCCCGTATCTAACGATGGCTAAAGTGAACGTTTTGATCTTTCTGTTTTGAGAGATACCGGGTCATGCATTGACGTACTTTGCAAGAAATATCTCCCTTCTTCGATGCTGACGGGCGAGACTGTTAGGGTAAAACACCCGTTTGATGAGGCCCCAATTTGTTTACCCTTAGCAAACGTTACAATAGAAGGAACTTTTGGCCAAGTAACAATAAAAGCAGCGGTCATTCGAAATGACTTGGATCCCGGTCATTTTCTGTTAGGAAATAGAACTGCCGAAACTAAATTTTTCATTCAAGTGAAAACAGGTACTCGAGCTCTGAGTCAATCAAAGAATGAAATCGGTAAATGTTGTCCGCTGGAGTCTCAACGCGGCGAATCCGCTGGAGTCTCAACGCGATTCTCGCCGGACTTTCATATGGAGAGCTCCAGGTACCCGTTACCACCAAGAAAACATCATTGAACGACACTATTACGGTGGTGCAGGAGTGCTCGTTTGGGTGGAATTATTCTGGGTTCCAGAACTGACCTGCATGTTCAAATTGGAACCATGACAAGCCAAATCTATCGGGACGTCATTCTGGAACAACATGTACATTTGTTTTGGGGCGCTACGGGCGCCGCACAATTTGTGTTTATCTATGACAACGCCCGTCCTCACCGTGCAAACAACGTAAGCGAATGCCTTCAATCGGAGGATATCACTCTTATGGACTGGCCAGCATTGTCACCGGACTTGGATCCAGTAGAGCAAGTGTGGGATATGCTTGGCCGACAAGTTGCAGCTCGTCAACCTCCTCCTACATGTCTACCGGAACTTCGGAGAGCATTGCTTTTTGAGTGGTGTATTATCCCCCAAGATCAGATCGATAATTTGATACTCAGCATGCCTAGGCGTTGTACGGACTGTATTGCATCGACTGGGAGACATACAATGTATTAACAATCATACTAACCATGTAATATTGGTTTTTTGTAAATAGGTTTTTTTTTTTTTTTTGTAATTTGCTCCGGGGAGAAAAACTCGCTAATTTTTTTAATAATATCAAATACATAGCATCTTTTTTTGCTCTTTACCTTTTGTTTAATAAATTAGCTTTACAAATATGTCAAATTTGTTTTGTTTCTAACTCTTTCTTTGCCTGATTTTGCATTATCCTTAATTTATGGACATTAGTGTATAATTAATATTAAACTTAGGAATGTATATTGTATATTACATTTTTCAGAAAAGTATACGTTCTTTATTTGTATGTGCATAATTAAGTTTAGTTCTCAATATTATGTTGATTATATGATTTTTTTTTTTACTGGCCTCAGTATAGTTCTTGTTATGTTTATCCTTGGTACTTAGCCCAGCGTTGTGGAAAAAAAATATTAGTGCTAATAATTATTAGTTAGCTTTATTATTAAGACTTGCTGTGATAAGGTACAAGGAATTGGAGTTCTGAAACCCACCCAACCCGCGGAGAGAGTAATAGTTGTAACATTCAGACATATGCACCCGTCGGACTTCTAGGTGCTTAATGAAAGATATCTGTTGTCAGAGACAAAATGGACAGCAGACCTTTGGAAGAAAGGTGCAGCGGAAACCCCCTGGTGTGGTTTCCGGACATAAGGGACTAATTAAATTTCTTTTCCAGGTTGTAACAAAAACGAAGAGAGAGCTTTGTGCAAAGGCATTTTGATGCTGTAAACGAGTGAAAGCAGACGCATTTTAGCATCGTCGTCGCGTTAGCGGCCTTCGTATGAATAATGGCTGTAATGATTTAATTATTTTAATATTTAATCAAGAATTTCTTATTAAGTTTTCAAAATAAATATTTTAAAAGACAACCCGTCTTTTCTTTCACCCAACACGGGTGTTCTGATGTTACAATGGGTTTGGTTTTCTAAAATAATTTCTTTTAAATGATCTCTAACAAATCTCCTAGGCATCAAACTATTCACTTAAAATAGTCTCTGTATGTATTTTCACCACTCAAATGCCACAGAGTAGATTTAAGTTTTGTTTTATCTTCAGCGACTTTAACTACTCCACCACTACTGTCGAACATAAATTAAGATGGAAGGGCACATAATGTTATTTGCAATGTTGTTTGAACTACTAGTTGCAAAAATTCAGAAGTATGCTGTGTAGAGTAATTATGTTATTTTAATGCAGGAGACGTGAAATATGAGCAGTGCCCTAGCCGGGACTCAAACCTGGACTTCTCGAATACGCGCCGAGTGTGCTGCCGTTACACCAGGAAAGCATGCAGAATTGAGGAGAAAATACCTTAAAGCTGTTTTATTAATATTGCTCTACTTCCGTTGGAATAAAATAGCAAAATTTTTGGGATAAGCAAAGTATATTATGTATTTTAATACCTTTAGGAGAGAAGAAAAAGATCTCGAATACTGGATAATATCTGAAATAAAATATGATAGTACTGCGAAGTACCTGAATTTGTATACTTTGCTAACGCAAAATACTTCTTAAATTAAGATAATTAAACTGTTTCTTCCTTTTTATGTAGAATCTATTTAAGAAAACCAAACAGAGAATACATTTTTTGAGGGAAAACGAGGAGCATCAAACTTTCTTTCTCCCTTTTCTAGCGGAAAGAATTATTTTCCAATAAATAAGCCCCTCTTCTAAAAGGCCACGATAACGCCGAGGGGTCAAACGCCTACGAACACATTTCAGAGATGAAACATGGGGCTGTATGATATAGCACTGATAATAAATGCTTGTACTTTAGTAACAGAAAAGAGATCTGGGGATGAGCAAAAAGGATGTTCATCGCATTAAATCAGAAAGACTAGAGGCTGAAGTGGATGTGTAACGCTGGTAATTTGTCGATGGACTTCATACTAAAAAATAAAAGGAAAGCGCTGCACATTTGTCTAGCTAAGGAATTCTGGACTGATTTTAGGAATAGCTTTTGTCGAAAAGACAAGAAACAGGCGTGCCATTTTGGCACTGTCGACTTTGTTCCGTGTCACTAAAATGATAGTATTCTGTGCCTGACACAATAATTTACAAATCGAAATTAAAGGCCAAATATAGGTACGGTAAAAAAAATAACATATCGTTGGAGCAAATTGGTGGAGACAGGGGGAGGGGAGGAAGATTTTTTCTGAAAATAACAACACGCAGAACGAATAAAGCTTGTACTTTTAAATTAAAAACAGTAAAAAAAGGAACGAAAAGAACATTACACATTTTTATCTTAAACGCAGAGTGGCTAGTCGTGGATGTTCATAGCAGTTTAACATTTTAAATAATTTAGAAAGTTTTGAATGATTAAAATTTTCATCAAATCAGGAGATATTTTTGACTGCACACTTTGTAGAGTCATTAGGTTTATCGATGTAAGAAACGTGAAAAATAAGCAATACTCTGGTTGAGATTCGAACTTCCAACCTACTTATTACGTGTCGGATGTGCTTCTAGTTATTATGGTATGAAGGAAATGAATTATTTGACAGACTTAGAATTGACAATTTGCCCAATGAAGAACTTTCATCAAAGTGTTCTTTTAAATACAATTACTGAAGAAAGAGATCATTTAAAGTTATCGTAATCTTTTGAGACTGCCAAGGCATTATCCAAGGAATGACTTATATACTTCCTCTTTTAAAAGGCGATTATGAATTTGGGGACCAATCATCAAATCCTGCTGGTTACGAATTATCGTCTACAACAATTTTTTATAGTTCGAGTGTCACTTGCAAGGAGTCATTATAGTTTATCGATGTAGGAGACGAGAAAAATATCCAATCCCTTGCCTGTATTCGAAATCCAGACTTCCATTACGCTTCGGACGTGCTTCTAGGTACACTACGAAGGCACACGGAAAGAAAAGAGAAAATACCTTATAAATGATTACAAGACTTGAGAATATCTTGCATCCTTTTAAATAAGTTGCTTATTTGTATTAATTACGGTTCTTAGTATTTTCACTGACAATTAAAATGCAAATTAATGTTAAAAAAATAAGAATCAATAGACTTTTAAACGCAGAATTTCAGTTGCATTCAGTTTATTTCGTCAAAAATGAAAGACTGAGTCTTTTGATTTTTGTCCCGCTTTACGGAAAAAAAAAAAAAAAAAAAAAAATACGCAGGGGGAAAAAAGTATTGCTTCTGCTTTCTGCTCTGGATTTTTTTACCTCGTGCAAATGCTGAAAAAATCTAAAAATATCGAATATTGATATCGAACCTTGCAAAAGCAGGAGTTTCAGTTTCAGGGGAAAAATTAGTGCAGCCTTTCATTTCCTTCTTAAGTATTTAGTTTTTTAGTTTTATCAGTGTAAAAACTACTTTTGTTCAAGTTTTGATAGTTATTAACATTTTTTTGTGCCTTTTCTTGTTTAATTTATAAAACACATCAAAAAAATTATTTACATTTTAAAAGTGTGTGTATGTTTGAGCTTTTGAAAGGAAGGGGAGAATGATGGTGTAACAATGGCGAAAGAAGTGCATGAAACAAAAAAGTCTGAGAAATCCTGTTGTAGATTATTGAACTAGTATCAAATATTGTATACAGATATAAATTTTCTTATAAATTTCTTGAATATTCAATACTAGTTGATGAGGAATATATGAAAATAACCCCCTTAAATCTACTGTTTGAAAATTACAAACAGTATTTTGAGTAAAATATACTATATATTTTTGAATATCGAATTTTAAAATAGTGAACATATTAGGAGGAAAAAAGTAATTAAACTTAGGCTATTTCTTGTACCTTTCTTAGTTTCTCAGAAATTAAAAATTATTTTAAGGAAAAGAATCCAATCAGTTTCTGTCAACTTGCTTTGGCAAACATTTAATCGATTTATTTATTTATTTTCGTATAGACTTGGTAAAATCAGTTTTTCATTTATCTCTTAAAGAATGCCTTCAATGGAATTCTTGAGTTCAGTTGTTCTCCGATTAAAAGCTTCTACTTTAAATAATGATGATCAAAGATATGAGTAAAATAGGGAAACACGTTAACACATTTGAATTAAGATTGGTCTAAGATGGAATTGATTGTTACGTTTGCTTTCTTTTCAACGACTTCATTTAGGTCTTATTATAGGAAATTGATGATTTAATGCACAATGACATCATAAAGAATAAAATGATGGAGGTGAAATGATTTGCGATTCATATTTCATTCATAATTCCTTATATTGGTAACGCCTTAACTGCAAATGAAGGATTAGTTACTCCTGAGATTTATATAAACATATTTAAACATAAAAAGGTGTCATATGTTAAAGAGTATAGGCTTAAGATGCGCTCAGAATTAAAACTTTCATATAATTTTACTAGTACTTAAACAAAAGTATGTATTACTTACTTCTTAAATATCGTGAATTCTTTTTTACGTTATAAATTTTGTTTTCTACAGTGTGTAAATTTCATTACATTTTTTATTTGAGAAATCTGCAAATGTTAGATTAAGAAATATTTTATATGCTTACAGAAGGAATTCTTTGTCCGAATTATCTGAGGTGAAGCCATTTCAGATAACACGGATAAGTATAAATACTTTTATCGTTGCTCAACTAAGGAAAGTATTATCATGTATTACCATAACATTTTATATGCAGTCAACAGCTTGACTAGAAATCACCTATGTCTAAAGACAGTGATGCCGAAAAATTATGTAGCAAATGCAAAAACGTATTTCGGGAAAACAAATAACAGGTAGCAACAAAATTTATGTACAAGAATATAACAAATGTATCTCTACAGTACAGACTTCAAAAGGGAAATCGATATAGTCAAATTTTGAAAAATGAGTTGACATCATCTGAATGACACCAAGGCTTGAATCAGGTAGAAGACTTCTCGAGGGAGGGGGCGCCAAGAACATTTGGAAGTAACCCAAGCTCTAATTCAATTGTTTCATCATTTAGAGCATGTACAAATACCAAAGAGAAGCAACTGTGTCGCGAAGACGAGTAAGTGGACGTTCAAAGACACAACCACTCAGTATGACTGCTTTCTGTGTTTCCAAGCCCAATGTCACAAGATCTGGCTGAATGAAAGATTAACTTCTGATAGTTAATGATCTGAAGAACTCTTGAAACTCGTTGTGACACATATAATGTCCTTAAAAAAATGCACGCTTACGGTACACAGTAGTAGTGATTTGATGGTTTCGGCAGAAGTTGCTGTCACGTACCTCGTGGTATTATAACTGCAGAGAGGTATTAAGAGATCATATCCTTTGGTCAATATGTTTGTTCATATCAGGCAGCAATTGAGTATTCATACCAATTTTATTGACAGTAACGCGTCAATTCACAGAGCTTGTGTTTTTGGTCAGTCGTTAGGATCGGCAACACTGCCTTGTATGGCCATCGAACATGGATGAAATATTGTTAAATCTGTCTCTAACTCTGTCCGCAACCTTTATGAGCTAAGAATGTGTCTGCTTTGAGAGTTGACACAGATACCCAAACTGCCTCAAATGGGCTTTGCCCTTGAGGGACTATTGTTTTCATTTTGCTTCGAATCACTCCGAATGTCCGTTCCACTTTTCAAACTTGTTGCCACCAAATATTATCGCTCTGTATTATATTTGAAGAAATTAAATAATGAAGAATCTGTATAAATGTATGTATGTTTCTCGCATTTTGATAAAACAACGGTACCTAGAGTCATCCAATTTTGAATGACGTAATCCTACTGCGAATATGGGCATCTGGAAGCCCAAATTTGAAATTTCGAATTTGTTTATTATCGATTGCATATTTCGTAAAATTTTAACGAATTTTTTAATAACAAACTCAGGGATTTCAAAGCGAGCAATGACAACGTTGTACAAAAAACACATTTTACCTCCAGCACGTAAGACTGTGTATCGTAAATTCTAAAGATACGCTATTTTTAAATATTTTGTAGTATTGCTGTTGAATTGAATTTTATGTGGTTAAGTGCGATGAACATGGTATTTAATAATAGAATGTAACACACAAAATGGACATAATTTAAAATCTGAAATATTTCAGATTTTTTTTTTTTAACTTGTAGTTTAATTTTTCTTTTGAGGGTCTTAGCATTTAGAAGTCTCATTCAGTCGGCCACTGGCTTCATTCAGAGGCCCACCAGCGTCCGAGAGGTAAAGTCGCTGAACACTGGTAGTTCGGTCCGAGGTTCGAATCCCGCGAACAGGCTGGCTACATGGGCGTTTTCGTGGTTTTCCCCATGTGTAACGTGTATACGAGCCAGTTTCCCTTAGAAAGTCCTCCACGAAGGCATTCCTCCCCTTGGGCAGATAGCCCTCGTGTGTTTTTCCATAACTCAACACACACCAACACACCAACTGGCTTGCATAGGAAGAAAAATTAAATGACCGTACAGTCAATATGATTTGCCCTTAAAAATGATTGAAATGGAGATAATTATATGTTGCAACAGTATTATCCTGCTAGTCAGTGGTCAAGATAAATAATAAAAATATTATTTGAATGCGAAAGCAATAAATAACAAAGAATATTTAGTTCCTGTGCTAAATAGAGTGTGAATCATATTAAGTAAATACTTTGCAGTTAAAAATGTTAACATTTTCACAAATATTATCAGTGTTTATGAACTGTTATTACACAATAACTATATTTTATACCATATCCTATCCTAAATTACAAGATAATTCAATTTTTTTTTTTTTTTAGAAATTATTGCTTGTTTTAATCACAAATATTGGTGGGTCCGCGTCCTAAATTTTACATGGGAATATCACTTTGGGACTAATAAGATACACTTCCATTTTGAAAGAATACAAATCCTCTATTTACAGAAATCATTATAGCCAATAATTCGGCATTAGCCGCTGGGTAGAGCTTGTTATGATTTAGCTTAGCCATTTTTCAGGTTGCTAATAAATGATAAAAGTTTTACTAATAATTTAATACCATGAAGACGAGTAGCGATCATGAATGGAGATTCAAATAGAGACGCACACACTATCGCACATGACTATCGCACATGATTTTTCTTACATTTAGCCACTCCACTTGGGCTTGTTATTAGACTAGTTTTCTTGCTCTATGCTAAGAAGTTTTTGTGTGCAAGACGCGTTCAGTTTGAAGTTTCTTGCAAGTAGGACTCAAAGAGGGTACTTGTTACACTAGCCATCCTGTCGGGTGGATAAGTCTGCTGTAAAACCGTAAAATTCTGCTAGCCAGAATATCTGTTATTTCTCTCACCAAGACAGTAGAACTTCGCGGTTAAATACCGCTCTTCCTCATTAGCATTCAGACGTGATTCCAAAACTACGTTCTGGCCGGAAGTCGTAAGTTGAAATTAAGAAGCGATAGGAAACAAAGTTTAACTCAAAATTTAACTGTTAAGAAAATTAACATAATTCTTATAAGTGTAACAGACAGAAAAGTTCATTCCATTTCCCTTTTTGTGCTCCTCAAGTTTTCATGCAGAGAATAAAAATATGAGACAAATGTTTTGAATGACACAAAATTTTTAAAAAAGAAATATTTTATCTATTTCTGATCTGGTGCGCTACATACGAGTATAAGGAGTACCACAAGTTGTTTTGAACATAAATAAGATGTGTATAGTTTTGAGAAAAGATACTAAATTGTCCTGCTTGTCTTGCTTACTGTCGTTTGCCCTTTTTTCAACCAAGCAGGGTAGGCAATCTCAACCTTATCCAACTGTCAAGGAAATAAATATTTCCAGTTCTAGATAGTTCAGATACGCATTTTCAAACAATCTCACCCGGAGCTGTCAATCTTACAGTTTGACACTATCGGTGACAAAAAATATTTTATTCTCCCAGCAGAGAAGCTTTACGGTCCCCGCTCCCTTCAACTGGTGACACTTTTCCATGCATACGTAATGCAAACCCATCTCAGGTTGTCGAGGAGCTTAGTGTTTACTTCGCTGGTCAGCGAGTGGACGTGGCCCTTTACAAAGAATTTAAAATTGAAATTTTGACCAGTTTGAAAAATCCTTCGTTATCTGCACGGACAAGGACAGCGTAATCTGAAACTGTTTTAGAATGGTCTAAAGGAATTTGAAATGTTATGCGTTTATGTCACTTACAGCATAAAGATTCGATATGATGCATTTCAGAAGTGAATTTTAAATACATCTGAATTTATCTGAAAACTTACATAACAATATGCTTTTCACTATCTACTGATTGAACTTTTGGCTATCAATAAAGTTTTTTTAATTATTACAGTTTCGAAATAATGAAAAATATTACTTGCAACTTTGATAGTAAAGAACATTATTTTATATTTACATATTTGTCTAAACCAGGGACGATAGCTATCTTTTATTCCTTTGTTTCGAGTTATAATATTAGTTATATGTGGTAAAAATATTTTATCTTTTTATTATGAGATGAATAAAAATTCATACAGCAGCTCAAATATGTGTATTAGTCATTTTCTACATCATTTGTTGATCCTTTAATCCTACTGTAAGGATCTTAAGTTTTACTAACGTTTATTTTATTTTAAATCTTTACTATCACTTCTTATTTTCTACTTCCGGCCAGAATTATAAGCGTGAAGGAGTTTATGCAAAGTTGTCTGGCGAACGCCAAGTATTTAAGTGTGGCCTTTTTGCCAAGCAGAAGAGAGGAAGCCGTGAGTTCGAAGCAGGCCGCTTACCTTAGAAGTTACGCAGTTGCTACTTTGCCTTCCAGGCCAGAGGTTTTAATCCTCTTGATAAATTAAACGTATTGTAGTGTTCACAGTCTCTGTGCTACATACGCTTTCTGTTATTATAAGGCCAATCTTATTCTAAAGTTAAGTTAGAGTTTAGTTTTATTTTGATATCTTTTAAGTTAGACCCCGAGTGGTCATTGTATTCCGAAGTACGGAAGTCATTGTATATAAAGAAAAAAAAAATAAAGGGTTTTGTATACCCTTCGTCTGTATCCTGTCTACTTACTACAATTAGTGAACATAGCTTTAGTAAGCTCTCTGTTCTAGTCAGGTCATTGTATGTTTCCGAAGAAGGTTAGAAGAAACATTGAACCTGATAGTGGCGCCCGACGAAGAATAACCATGGCCGAGTTTCAAGAAGAACCTGTGCTGCCTGCAGAAACAGCTCAGAATCCAGAAATGCCAGCTGCCGCCCTGGAAGGATTTGGGTATATTGTCCAGACCATGCGCGCTTCGATGAAACCAGAAGCAACGTTTAATGGAAACTCACAGGTAACCAGTTTTTTGGAAAAATTGGATGACCACTTCATGCTCTACCCCGTGCACGAGTTTCAAAAAGTTACCTTAGCTACCAGCGCTTTGAGGGGCCAAGCGCTTAACTGGTTCAAATGTATCGGCAGAAGTCTCTTGGGTCAAGCAGGAAGTCCCACCTATACTTACGAGAATTTCAAGACTGCCCTACTAAAAGCCTTCCCTGTTGTAAGGGATCGTGCGAAATTAGAAACAGAACTTTTCAGTATATATCAACAAAGAATAGAAAACATCTCGAGCTTTATTTTAAGAAAAATTCACGTTTTCAAGCTCTTGTATGGAAACCGTCCGGATCCTGAAATAATTCAAGTGATTTTGCCGAGGTTACTACCCCAAGTGCAAGACTTTATTGAATTGAGAAATCCGACTACACTGGAAAAATTATTTGAGCTAGCAATCCAGTTTGAAAGTAGAAGAACGGCGGACGTCGAAAGAAGACGCCAATATGAACAGCGAAACCAATTTGGTACGCCAAGACTACAGCAAACTCAAGCACATGGCTACGGAGAAAAAGCGAATCAGTGGGCAAGGAAACCCGAGCATTCAAAAACAGCCGGCGAACGTCGACAGTTCAATAGCAACCCAGGAAAAAAGTCTCAAGGCCAGTGGAGAAAGAAGGAAAGCACCGAAAGGAAAAATAATTTAAACTAAAACGGATTTCTGCTGACGAGAGGGTGCGGAAATCCGAAGGCCACGAAAACCCCTCTTCCTACAAGTTAAATACAGTAATGGTGAAAAATTTAACTCTTCCGAAGATTGAAGTCTTGGTAAATAATATCCCGGCCACCGCACTCCTGGATACCGGCACGCAGTGTTCCTGTGTGGCAGAAGTCTTTTTTAGAAAGTATTTTCGCAAATACCGCATATATAATGCGGATAATACAACAATATTAGCGGCGCAAGGAGAACAATGTAAGTGCGTAGGTAAAGTACCTTTGTACATCCGTATCAAGGACGAACAAGTAAAGGTGATGTTTTTTATAGTAAAGAATTTGCAAGCACACTTAATACTAGGAATAGACTTTCTTTCAGACGCACAAGCTACACTGGATTTTAATGAAGCGTCTCTTAAGCTGACGATGAAACCAGTGCGTGTAGAAAAGGTTGAACCGCCAAGGTTAAATCTCGACCACCTGCCTAATGACGAGCAAGATAGAATCCGACAAGAGGTAAGTGAATTTGCTTCCTTATTTAGTGATATTCCAGGATTTACCCAGGTTACTAACCATAGTATTGACACCGGAGATGCATTGCCGGTTCGTCAAAAACCATACCGGTATGATAAGAATAAGGAAAAAATTATAGAATGGCATATTACCGATATGCTACGTAAAAAGATCGTAACGCCTATCTCAAGTAGTTATGCTAGTCCGGTGGTTTTATGTAAGAAAAATAATGATTATCCTTTGGAGCATCCAAAAAGGTGGAGATTCGCTATTGATTACCGTAAATTAAATTCCATAACGAAATATCCGGTATATCCGTTACCGATTATAGAAGAAATTTTAAGGAACATAAAATCAACCAAATTTATGACAACTTTAGACTTAACGAATGGTTATTTTCAAATAGGGATCAGGCCTGAGGACGTGCCTAAGACTGCTTTTATAACCAAGTCTGGCACTTATGCATTTTTGCGAATGCCGTTTGGCCTTTCAGGCGCCCCAGCAACATTTCAGCGATGCATGGACATTGTGTTAAGACCTGTTCTCGGAAAGTCCACATTTATCTATTTAGACGATATCATTATTACTAGTGATAATCTAGACCAACATGTACAGGATTTAAGACAGGTGTTTTCTTTATTAAATGAGGCCGGTCTAAAAGTTAATGTCGAAAAATGCAAATTTGCAGCCCCTGAATTAAAATATTTAGGTTATAAAATATCGCAAAAAGGGATCGAGACAGATGAATCAAAAATAATCGCTGTACAAAAGTATCCGACTCCAAACACGGCAAAGAAGCTCTCTTCTTTTCTAGGACTTTGTTCATATTATAGGTCCTTTATAAAAGATTTTGCGGCTATCGCTGAGCCATTGTTAAAATTAAAAAGGAAAAAGGCAAGATTCTCGTGGACGGCCGAAGCCAATAGTGCTTTCGAAAAATTAAAACAAGCATTAACGCAAGCCCCTGTGTTGAAATTTCCTGAAAAGGATGAAAATTTAGAAATTTCAGCGGATGCTTCGGATTATGCGGTAGGAGCGGTACTTTCGCAAAATCAGCAGCCAGTAGCATTTTTTAGCCGAACTTTAAATCAAACACAAAGAAACTATTCCGCGACCGAGAGAGAGGCACTTGCAGTTCTGTTAGCAGTGCAAAAGTTCCGAGTCTATTTTGGAAAGGCGCCGGTAACAGTATATTCTGATCATGCGGCGGTAACTAGATTGTACTCTGGAAAAAATTTATCCCCAAGGTTAATAAGATGGGCACTCAAGCTGCAAGAATATAATCTGGTAATCAAGCATACCCCCGGAAAGGAAAATATCGTAGCAGATGCCCTGTCACGAATTAAATTAGACGAACAGGGTAATACCGTAAAAGTTGCAATGCTGACAGCGTGTACAATAAATTCCCGAGAAACTGTAATAACCGAACTGGGTAAGGATCCTGAGTTTGGAAGTATTTATGAGTATTTGAAGGATCCTGAAAATTTTAGCCACCAAGATATTGTGGCGATAAGAAATAGGGCGGCCCATTACGAACTAATAGATGGTCTATTATTTTATACAAAAACTACGAATTCCAACAACGAATTTCGACCTGTTATCCCAGCTAGTCTTAGATTAAATATCCTGCAAGAGCTCCATGACAGCCCTTTAGCTTCTCATGCTGGTATTCGAAAAACTACTCAACGCGTACGCGAGGCAGTCTACTTTCCTGAACTGCAAAAGTTAACAAGGGTGTATGTCCAGTCCTGCCCAACATGTCAAGCCGTTAATTATATTAATTTCCGCCCGGCCGGGTTTCTAAATAGTATTAAATCCGAATTTCCAAATGAAATAATCGGCATCGATTTATTGGGCCCTTTCCCAAAAAGTCAGTTAAACAAAAGTCGCTATCTCCTTGTTATAGTTGATCATTTTAGTAAATGGACCGAAATTGTTCCCTTAAAACGAGCCTCCTCGAAATTAGTTACCGATTCTATTTTAAATAAATATATTTTAAAATACGGGGCGCCCCTAAAAGTTATATCGGATAATGGTCCTCAATTTGTAAGTAATATATTTGAAGACATGTGCCAAAAACTGGGCATACGTCATTTAAAAATGGTCCCGTATCGGCCGCAATCAAATATAGCGGAACGGGTCAACAGAAATATAGTGAAAATTATCCGTAGTTATGTTAAAAATTTTCATAAAAGCTGGGATAACTATGTCAATGAATTTGCTTTCGCCCTTAGGACCGCAAAACATGATACAACGGGCAAAACTCCTGCTGAGTTATTTCTAGGCAGAAAGGTTATAACACCGTTAGATAAACTATTTTATGTGCAACAAAGAGCCCCAGAATTTAAAATGGGTGATATAGAAAAACTAATAAAAGAAGCAAAAAAGAATACGGAAGTAGCACAAAGAAAACAAAAATTGTATTATGACTTGAAACGACGGGGAGTAACTTATAAAGTAGGGGATGAAGTACTAAAAATTAAGCATTCACTTTCTTCAGCACCAGAAGATAAAACTGCCAAATTTTTTCCACGCTTTGAAGGACCATATGTTATAGAAAAAATAACTCACGCTGTTGTAGTGTTAAAGGCAAGAAATGGTGAAACCTGTTCCGCAAACATTGACCAGATAAAACCATTCTATGACCGTAATAAAATGCAAATCTTTTCAGATCTTTTGCAGGATCCGGTACGGCAGACACCGCAGGTACAAGTTCCAGAGGTGGGAAAACGACAAGTACAAGGGCAAGCCAATGAGAGACAGAAGCAAGTGAAAAGAAAATTGCCCCGCGGAAAAATTGAAGGTACAAAGAAAAAGAAGCCGTTCCACCGTCCAAAAAACAGAGTTCACGAACACCCCCAGAATGAAGAAGGGAGAAGGACGACGTATGTGGAAAAGACCGGGAGAAAGGACGGCAACTATAACCCGGCTGTGAAACGGAAGATTGACTCATCCGACAGAACTCTCCGCAGCAAAAGTCGCCGAACTGCGGAAGGGCCATCAGCGGCGGAGAAAAAAGTACAAGAAAAATTTGAACGGCCAACAACGAGGTCCAAGCAGGATCACGACAGAAGTTTCCCGGTTCCACCAAGACCAGCTGCCTTCAAGCGGCCAAGACCACAAGCAGAGGACAGAAGGAAGATGTTCAAGGGTGGCCGTAGTGGTGAAAAACGGAAGCTTCCAGAGGAAAGCACTGAAGGGCGAGCCCGTACAAGAAGGAGGATCAACCAAGCTACGGTCTGCAGCACCTTTAAAGACTGGGCCCAGAAAAGGATGTCTGAATATTACAAAGATAAGTAAAATTTTATGTTACTTTACAAACTTAAGTTAATCTTTCATTCTTACTGCAAGTGGCAGATTTCAAGAAGTTTTACCTCATGCGAGGTCTACCTTTATCACCAAAAGGGCGAGAAATGAGTTGTGACCGATTTTCTTATTATGTTTTTCAATTACTCGCGCGTAAAACTAAAGTTGATGTATAATAGCGTTGTATAAAGACTTAAATATTGTAAAAAGTTATTGTATAAATTTTATTTAAAACATTCTAACAAGAAAGAAGTTTTAGTCTGAAAGACTTTTTGAAATGTAGTATTATTTCAATGTAGAAAGAATTGGCACTTGCTTTGAAAAGAATAGAAGTTAACAATGTACTACTAATGTATGTTTTCAAATGTGTAAAATTAACGGCATCTTGATATGTTCTTGTATACATGTGAACTCTTATTTTGAATGTTTAGAAATAACGTGATATGGTAAAAGTGAAAGTAATGTTAAAAAATTTGTTATTCGTGTGACTGTAAAGATTAAATCATGGTGAATATGTGTTAAAGGTTGAATGATGTAGTTAGGCTCTCTGACGCTACACTTTAGAGTTAGCCACTTTCAGAATAGTACCTCAGGGTCTAGAGTTGAAATTAGGGTGTGTTAAGAGGTCTCGTATGTTGAATTTTAACACGTTAGTGTTTTGATTGTAGGAGGAAGTGTTGAACACATAGACAGAAACACATTCGTGTTTGGTGTTTTTACAACACATGTCAGAGAGCACGGGGAGAGATAATTAAAATAGTCATGAATGAAATAAGAATGTTAAGAAAAGTATATTCTATATGTTATTTGCAATGTCATTCTGTAACATTTCATTAAACTAGTTTTCCTTCCAGATCTCTGGAAGGAACCAGAATTGAATAAAGCTCCTGTTTTGATGCAGTACAGATGAAAAAGAAAAAAGATTGTTGTATATTCCGGGAGCTGCTATTGTAACAAATTTCTTTCTTTTAAAATTTTCTAGTTTCTAGCTAAGTTATGATTGTAAAAGTTTGGCCTCGCGTTAGTTTCTAGAGCTAAAAGTTTTCAACAAGGTCGTTTTAGACCTCAGTTTCAAACTAATTAACTCTGGCGGGAAGTATGTAAGGATCTTAAGTTTTACTAACGTTTATTTTATTTTAAATCTTTACTATCACTTCTTATTTTCTACTTCCGGCCAGAATTATAAGCGTGAAGGAGTTTATGCAAAGTTGTCTGGCGAACGCCAAGTATTTAAGTGTGGCCTTTTTGCCAAGCAGAAGAGAGGAAGCCGTGAGTTCGAAGCAGGCCGCTTACCTTAGAAGTTACGCAGTTGCTACTTTGCCTTCCAGGCCAGAGGTTTTAATCCTCTTGATAAATTAAACGTATTGTAGTGTTCACAGTCTCTGTGCTACATACGCTTTCTGTTATTATAAGGCCAATCTTATTCTAAAGTTAAATTAGAGTTTAGTTTTATTTTGATATCTTTTAAGTTAGACCCCGTGTGGAGGGTCATTGTATTCCGAAGTACGGAAGTCATTGTATATAAAGAAAAAAAAATAAAGGGTTTTGTATACCCTTCGTCTGTATCCTGTCTACTTACTACAATTAGTGAACATAGCTTTAGTAAGCTCTCTGTTCTAGTCAGGTCATTGTATGTTTCCGAAGAAGGTTAGAAGAAACATTGAACCTGATACTACATCATCCTTTAATTTTTCCAATGATTTCGAATACTTATTTACATTGACGAGCATAGTTATTTCTTTTGTATTTTATTCAGAAGTTTGTTTATTAGTTCAAAGGGGCTTTGTCCCTGAAGGACTATTGTTTTCGTTTTGCGATTTTGCTTTGAATCACTAGTATAAATGTCCGTTTCACTTTTCAAACTGTTGCCACCCAATGTTAGAATCGTGCATTATATTTGAAGAAATTAAATAATGAAAACTCTGCATAAATGTGCGTATATTTCTCGCATTGTGATAAAACAACGGTACATAGAGCCATCGAATTTTGAATGACGATCCTCCTACCAATATGGGCCTGTGGAAGACCAAATTTGAAATTTGGAATTTGTTTTATGAACGATTTCATATTTTGTAAAACTTTAACGAATTTTTGAGTAACAAACTCAAATATTTTAAAGCGAGCCATGGCAATACTCTACGGGGGGGGGAACTCTTTTTATCTTCAGCTCGCAGAACTGTGTATCGGAAATTCTAAAGATAGACTCATTTTAAAATTATTTTGCGACATTGCAATTCAACTGAATTTTATGGTTTAAGTGCAAAGAATATGATATTTAATAAATAAAGGTAACACACAAAACGTTAAAAAAACGTCCCTTTGGACGTAATTTAAAATCTGAAACCTTTAGATTTTTTTGCTTATTTAATTTTTGTTTGTTTGTTTAGCCCAAAGGTCGTTAGCCCAGAAGGGCTATTAATTTCGTTATGGCATTTTGCGTCAAAAACGTTAAAAGTCTGATTCAATTTTCTATGTTGCCACCAAATATTATCGCCCTATATTATATTTAAATAAATTAAATAACGAAGAATCTGCATAAATGTAGCAACGGTACCTTGAACCATCTAATTTTGAATACCGTAATCCTCTTGCGAATATGGGCATCTGGAAGCCCAAATTTGAAATTTGAAATTTACTTTATTATCGATTTCATATTTTGTAAAACTTTAACGAATTTTTGACTAACAAACTCAACAACTTCAAAGCGAGCAATGGCAACACCGTATGGACCCCCCCCCCAAAAAAAAACTTATAACTCCAGCGCGCGAGATTGTGTTTCGGAAATTCTAAAGACATGTTTTTTTAAAATTATTTTAGCATATTGCTGTTGAATTGAATTTTATGGTTTAAGTACAAAGAACATTATA
Source organism: Stegodyphus dumicola (assembly GCF_044657685.1). NCBI lineage: Eukaryota > Metazoa > Arthropoda > Arachnida > Araneae > Eresidae > Stegodyphus > Stegodyphus dumicola. The sequence goes on along the minus strand of NC_140769.1, from coordinate 187,726,234 downwards.
CTCGTATTTAATAAATTAAATTAAGGTAACGCACAAAACGTTAAAAAAAAGCCCCTTTGGGCGTAGTATAAAATCTGAAAACTTTCAGATTTCTTTTTTTTTGGGGGGGGGATTAAAATAGAGTCGGTCATTTTCAAACATTACTTTCTTTTTATAATCTAAGTAGCTGTTTTTCTAAACATACACACATACGTGTAGTTAATACGCATCTTAGATACACCAAGATTTTCAGTAAAAAGGTTGTAGATTCATCACACAAAAAATAATCATTTGGTCAGGCATATGCATTGCTTTTTAGTAAATTAAAGTTCTGACTCCTATTCATGAACAATTTTCATAAGTATGAATAATATGTTTCAGTTAGTAGAACCCGCAATGTGTACAAATAGGAATGTTATAAAGTTTAAGTCAAATCATGTAAAAATTATTAGAATTTTAATTTTGAAATAACTGATTCTATATTTTGATGTTTTAATTTATGATTTAACTTTAATTTCATGGAGTTATTTTTCAAAACTAGCCGAAATAAAAGTTCGATATAGTTCAATATTTGTTCTTGAATAAATAATAAACTTCAACGTACACTTAAAAAAGTTTTGTAAAAAAAATTTGTTTAAAATTTTGTATGTAGTTGCCTTTTCTAAAACAAAGCGAATATCATTGTGGTTTCAATGAAAGAATGCATATATTTCGTTTAAAATCTAATGTTGACAAAGTTCATCTTTCTGTTTCTTCCTTGCTTTCTCCGCCTCCACGAGATGGCTCTGAGTGTCCCTTCCTTACTTCCGTGAATGGAGGGATGAGTGGAGAGAAAAAAGAAATATTAGGGGTGATGGGGATAGGGATAGAGCGGACGTGTGAGTGATGGAGCCCCTGACCCTTGTTTTATTGCATTAGTTGTGACAAAATGTCGCGTCTCGACTGTGTCGGAGATGAGGACAGATAGTGGCAGCGCGCGTGGCAGAGATGGAGACGCTAGAGTAAAAGAAGGAAAAGATAAAACCGGCGAACGGGTAGAAGTAGCCATATACAGTGTGGGAAATTAGTAACCGCTATGCATCATATTAAGCACAGCTAAAATTAATTCGTTAGAAAATCAAGCGTGGTTAAATTGCTAAAAGTAATTGGTAATATTTTTTTTTTTTTTAATTTCATGAGGTTTAATTGATATGTTGGGCAATATATATAAACAATAAAGGATTATGTAACATGAATAAGTGCAAGGCAGAAGGAATGATGAACACTTAAAAAAAAAAAAAAGCTGATAGTTAAACTAATGAAGAAAGATGCCTCCAAAATAAGAAACCAATCAAAGACTTAATTCTAAGAGAATATAAGGGTTATGAATTTGACTATAATGAATACAGAGACATTAGTAGCATGTGTTTCTATTACATATATGTTTCACTTTCTATATATGAATTTATATTTTCGTATCCGTATACCTCGATAAGAATGTGAAACTACAGGTATTTATGCACACACCTACAAATACGAATCAAATTTTATGTAATCAATGTTTTTCATTACCCCGTTATAATAATGTTTTACATTCTTTAGTATGTTTACGAATTTATGCTAGACAACAAGCTGTACAATTTAGGTGCATGTCTAGTTCCTGCCCCTTGAAGAAGTAATTAAAAGTGCAATGGATAACGCAATCTGAAGAAAATTATTCTGTAACATAGGAAAATAATTAGCGATTTAAAAGGATAAATAGAAGAAAAATTTAAGGCATCTGGTGTTTCGTTGTAAATAAGCAAATTTTTTATTGTATTTATTTTCTATTTTGTTTTGTAAAAAGTATATCAGCAATTTTCTTTTTGTGACAGTAGTGTTATTGTACTGTAAGAGCTTGCAGAAGTATTAGTGCGTTCTTCATGGGAAATTAAATTTACCTTGCTTTTTCCTGAAATTAATAACGAGCAAGATGTTAAAAGCTATTGATTCAAGAAATTACAAATGCATTATTAATATGCGTAATACTGGAATGCCAAGAAGTTTTTTTATCTCTAAAATAAAGGGAAAAAGTGAGACTCCAGAGTTTTATTTCAAGATATTTTGTAAAAACACCGAACAGCTAAGGACAGAATTTAATATCCAGAGTAGAGTGGTCTGTTTTCGGGAGTTTCCGCATTCATTGGTGATGGTAGAGATATGTTCTTTTCTTGTACGAAACATTCTGACAGCTAAAGATAAATGCTCTGTGAATTATCACCAAGTTGACGCACCACGTGATTTTGCCATTCCTAACAGTAGATAAATGGACAACAAAAGAGCACTGATCGTAACCCTGTGTGTCACTCTTACAAATACCAACATGACAGGCCTGCACCCCAAATCAAGCGCACCACCCAATTATAGCTGACAAAAAAAAAAAAAAAATATTACAAATACGCAGATCGCTTCTAAAAATGGTAGCCAGATGGCCCCAATGTATTCCCCATATCCTTTCCACCCCCGGTCCACCCTCCAGCTGCGGTTACGGTCTGTGACTTTTAGGGGGCGTTCCGCTCGTCCCACGGGTACAGTTACGATTAGGAGTATCAACCCCCCTGCCACCGAGTCTCTGGTGATTCTACGGTCACGGATTGAGTCATGGAGAATCCGCGATTTTTTTTCGGGGGGCGGGAGGGGGAAGCTCAATTTCAGCGCAGATTGCGCGAAATGTGACAGGAAGCATACAACGAGAATAAGAAAATAGATATTTTTACTCGCTTCCTGTCCTACGTAAACTAGACAAGGTAGACACTGTCTGTACTAAACAAAGTAAATTAAAATAGCAAAAAATTATCTTTCTTATTCTAGGTTTTGGAAGATTCTTCTCTCCTTTTATTTGATCCACAATTATACAATCGTTTCTATGAACGCATGTATCTGAATGTATTACATAATGCTCTTGAAGCATTTGGTGTCCAAGCAACGTATATCATGGAGTATTCTAATATCCGCATCTGCATTTCGCATTTATGTATTATGAATATCGACCTAATGATAAATTATGATGATAAATTTTCTTTATTCTAGCCAATGTTATCTACAAGTAATGTAACTCTTTTTTTTTCCTACAAATTTTCATAAAATAATTGTAAATATATCGGCTAGCAAGGAAGGAAAAAAAAGATTTAATTCGGAAATACTGTAGCAAAAGAATCATTTTAGTTGGAATTTTATTTCGATTGTTATTAATACGTTTTTATTAATTACCAGGAAGAGTTTACAGTAATTATAAAGCGATTTTCAAATTGTATGACATACTTTAATGTGCATTTATGTTATTCAGTCAGTCAAAGCTGAGTATGGATCACTAAAAGGGAATTTCAGATCATGCGATTATCCTCGAGGATAATGCAAATGAGTTTTGGCAAAAGGAACAGAATTTACGTGAGCTGTCTTTAAATCTTACACGAAATTAAGATCTCCGAAGTTTAAAAAGAAAAAAAAATTTTTTTTGAAAGCTTTCAGATTTTACATTACGCCCAAAGAGGCTTTTTTTCTTTTCTTTTCTTTTCTTTTCTTTTTTTTTTTTTTTTTTTTTTTTTTTTTTTTTACGTTTTGTGTGTTACCTTTATTTATTAAATATCGTGTTCTTCGCTCTTAAACCATAAAATTTAACTTAACAGCAATATCCCAAAATAACTTTAAAATGAGCATATCTTCAAAAGTTCCGATAAACAGTCTCGCGCGCTGGAGATAAAAATGCTTTTTTTTTTCGTACAGTGTCGCCATTGCTTCCTTTGAAATCGTGAGCTTCTTTATCGAAAATTCGTTAAAGTGTTATAAAATATGATATCGATTATATAACAAATTCTAAATTCCAAATTAAGGCTTCCAGATGCTCATATTCGGTGGAGAGTTACATTATTCAAAATTTTATGGCTCTAAATACCGTTGTTTTATCACAGTGTGAGAAACATACGTATATTTATGCAGATTCTTTATTATAATTTCTTTAAATGTTGTACATGGCTCTAATATTTGGTGGCAACAATTTGGAAAGTGAACCGACATTTATAGTGAATCAATGCAAAATGCCAAAACGAAATTAATAGCCCTTCTGGTGTAAAGCCCTTTGGGCTAAAAATAAAAAGAGAGAAGAAAATTGAAAATATTTATAGATTTTGAATCAAAAGAGGCTAATTCTTTATTTAAGAAGTTCAATAAAAACTTATATGCACTAATTTCAGCGATGCTTGATTGATCTTTTGCATTTATATACGTATAGACGAGACTTATTCTTGAAATTTCATGAACCTATAAATTTTAGATAAGAAATTTTAGATAAGAAAAGTCTTGAGATCCCCACTACATAACTTCCTTGCTGGCACATTAAATTATCCACATTTTTTGCTTTACAAGTTCACTTAAACTTGTTTCCCCGAATTATGCTAACTTAATTAACCGATCTTTCAAGGCAAGTTGAAGATGACATCAAAAATTGCGAATCTTGACATCGGGATATCAAATATGAGAACTATTTTTATATCAGGAAATTTTTATGTACCAGGAATTTTTCTATCTCAGGAAAATGAATATAAGGGCTATCTTTAAGGGATAAAATCTTTGTCTAAAAAATTAATAACGAGAAGTACATATTAGTATTGCGTCATTTTAAATTCTCGTGCTCTTCAATATTCCATGACTTCAAAAAAGTTTAAAAGTAATAATAATACCGTTTGGTACTTCATTTATCATAGTATACATTATAAGGTATTTCTCCCGCCTTCGTGGTGTAGTGGTCTGCACTCTCAGCGCGTAATTGAGAGGTCCGCGGTTCGATTCCCGGCGAAGGCGTTGCTAATTTTTCACCTTGCCTGCTTCCAAAAAGTACCTAATGTCTCTACAACATATAGTTACTCTATTTAGTGAATTTAAGGCACACAAAATATTTTTTATGCTAAAATAGTGAAAAAGAACAGTCACTTGTTTGCTTATTAGAATATGGAGACCTCGATAATTACGTTTTTTAAAATGAAAAGGCACAAAATCAAAATAATATACATTTAAATGCTATTATTTCTCCCTATAATAGTTTTCAACGATTTGGTCAAAAAAAAAATTTAATTATTTTTTTTAGTTAAACTATAGTCTTCTACACGATCGCTGAATCCGTGTAAAGATATGTGAAGCAGCATTAAATTGTATATTTAAGAAAATTCTTCAAGTTAAATAAATAGTCATTCGTGGGTAATTTTCATTCGCCTTCTCGCAAAACGTTAGCCCATGTTGTACCATCATCTAGAACCGGTAATTAATGAAGAAGCTAATGACGCAATAAATAAGGATATGGAAACACACTCTTGTGTACGAAATGAAGAGAATTGCATATTATGTCGAATTTCTGAAGAACTAATGGACAGATTTTAATGAAATTTGATCTAATGCATTTATGATAAGATAAAGAGATGTAACACGCAAAAATTACTTTACGTAGGGCACTATTATTAGTAAAGGTCATAGTGTAGTATATCCAAAATCCACGTTGTGATATCGCACTGAAAATGAGCCCTGTATGGGATATATAGTCACCTCTCACAGCCAGGCAGGTCGCGTAGCGTCATGACGTACTGGACAGGATGCAGCTGAGGAGTCTCTGTGGCAGTCGACCCCACTCCTGCAGCAAGGTAGTTTGCAACTCCGAGATGGCTCTTGGAGAGGGATGCTGAGATGAAATTTATCCTCCAAGAGTGTCCCAAACATGCTGTATAGGCTTAAGGTGAAGAGATCCGAATGACCAATCCATACGACGAATATTAACGCGCCCAGGTAATCGTCGACCAGCTGAGCCCTCTGTGGGCAATTGCTGTTAATGTACGTTATCGTTCATGAACAGGAATCCTGGACCAGTTGTGCGCTTGAAATGTCGAACATAAGGTTCTAAGATCTCCTCTCTACGCCTCGTAGCAGTCAGGGAGGAAGAGATGGTATTGTGTTCCAAGCTTTCTTTATATACAAGTACGTCGAGAATCAGTGTCCAGAGTAAATCTCGACTTATTTGGAAAAAGAACGATGCTCCACTGTCGTCCGGTTAAAGGCACATATTTTCTGCTAAACGCGTTCTGTTGCGTGCTGCAGTGAGCGGAACGCAAACAATGGGTCTCCTGGGCATATTCCTCTATCTCGTGAACCTTCGGGCAATTGAAGACTGCGAAACTCAGATTCCATTCCCAGTATACAGTTAACGTGAATGTTGCGAAGCTGTAGCAGTCCTGTGTCCCCGCCCTGAAAGTGCGAAACAGCGATCCTCTTTCGTCTTTGTGGATCTCGGTAGACCCTGTCCAGATCTTTTCGATATTGATCCTGTATCCTTGAACTGTTTTCAAAAATTGCAGATGACATTGGACTTTACATTGAGCTCTGTAGCCACCTGCGCTAATTGCTTCCAATCCTCCGAACTCCTGCTTCCAATCTACCGACTCGACCTCCATCTTATTTCGTCATCCATAGGCTTATGACTACTCATTTTACCTGATACCTTATAAAATTCACCCAATTATTACGAGAAAGAGGGCGAATGTCTTGAACAAGTACGAGCACACAAGTCGCCGAAAACTCCTCGTGCGCTTTTATCCCCTCCACAATCATATTGCAGATACGCGCGGGTACGGTTACATATTCGATTCTAAATATTTGCATTATTATTCAGCAGCATAATTAGTATATTTAGTTCAATACTTTTTGCAAAAATAGATATGCTTGGCAAATTCTTTTAATTTCGCACACGAGTGTATTTTCGCAATATAATCAGATTTGCATATTCTATTATCATCTTGGATTTACTATCCGAGAACAGGAAAATAAATATGGTCTGCTTTTTTAAGAAACCACTTCCCTCTCTTAGGCAAAAAAGTTACTTTATGGGAATATTCAAATAATTCAAATAATTTATGAGATTTTAAGAAAGGCATATAATATACAAGTAATGTATGGGATAAAAGAAGACTATGTTGCGACAAAATATTGCTTCTATGGAAATTTTGCTTCTATGGACGGTAGGTCTCTTAAATGGAAACGCTCATAAACATAAAAATAGACCATGGGTTTTCCGATCTAACAATTGTTATGGAACCATTTTAATCCTGGAGAAAATCATTGACCAGAAAAATCATGTGTGTATAAGAGATGAAGCAAAAATTGAAGTGCAAAAATATAAACTGAGAGGATGTCGAGATAAATCAATGGCCATTCCAACAATATATAAAGAAATCTTTGCGAAGTGTCAGACAAAGGTTAAGATTTTGTAACTGTACCGAAATTTGAATCAACAAAATCATCAATGCATAGAAATCGCCACAAGGCTTTTCAGTATCAATAACTGAAAGATAATATATGGGAGATCCTAATCGAAGTGTTAAACATTGTTACAAAATGCTGTGCGAATTTATATGCATCATTTTAAGCCTCTTTTCGCAATTTACTGAGCTTAATATAATTTAAAAGAGTTTTTAGCGACAATAAATTTAATGTAGGTTCTGCACTTCATTTATTTATTACGATAACGATAGATCATATAGAAATAACATTTGTTACATGTACCACGGATATAAATTTAGTCATGTAATGAAGAAGTACGCATATTATTTTTAAATCGCCAATTTGTACGTATAAAAGAAGGTTAAAATGTTCCATTAAAATAATGGAAAAAAAAAAAATTTGAAAGCTTTCAGATTTTATATTACGCCCAAACGGACTTTTATATATTATTATTATTTACAGAGACACAAACGTTTCAAGAGCATTTGAGCTAAAGCCCCATAACGCTAAAAATATTTAAAAACAGTAAATCTTTAGAATTTTCGATAGACAGTCTCGCTCGCTGGAGATAAAAATGTTTAATTCCTTACAAATGTCGCTATTGTTCTCTTTGAAATTGTTGAGTTTTTAATCAAAAATTTGTTAAAGTTCTACATATTAAGAAATAGCCAATAAAACAAATTCTAAATTCGGGCTTTCAGCAGGTGCTCATGTTCTGGTGGAGGACTATGTTATTCAAAATTTGAAGACTCTAGATACCGCTGTTTTTTCACAATGCGAGAAACATACATACAGTCGTGTAGCTTCTTCATTATTTAGTTTCTTTAAATATAAAACAGAACAATAATTGGTGGCAACAATTTGAAAAGCGATTCGACGCAAAGTGGCGTCTTGAGACTAATAGCCTTCTAGCCCCCATTTGGACTAATAAAAAAATCTTATGCTATTGAAAGCACTGACTTTACGTTCTCTTACATATAGAAGGAAGTGTACAAACGCAGCCTTTGTTACAAATGTGATGAGGGGGGCGGGTACTCTACGTTCGGCCTCAACTGGGAATAAAATTACTAAATCCTTCCCTCCAAGGCTCAAACGGAAACAAAAGAGTTAAGGCTCTTTTAGCATAAACCGCTAAGACACTATACACTTATAAGCATCCAAGACGGGATTCGGACCCGGTCCCAGCCATAAGGTAGCCGGCAAATATCAGGTAGACGTATTAATAAACCATTTTGCAGTAGGAAATATCAGGAAGGCGTATTAATAAACCATTTTGCAGTAGGAAATATCAGGAAGGCGTATTAATAAACCATTTTGCAGCCATAAGGTAGCTGGCAAATATCAGGAAAGCATATTAATAAATCATTTTGCAGTAGGAAAACGCAAGAACTCGATATTTAACTAGAATCACTGAACAAGAATAGAAAAACCAAAGCCGAAATTGTTGCAATGAAATAGTTTTACTAATAATGTTTATAAATCCTATTTTACCTTTTTTTTTTTTTTTTTTTTTGTAAGGTGATCAAGATTATTTTTCCTCGCGAAATTCTGGCTTGTGTTTTATGATACGTATGTTTGGAAAAAAGATTCATTAAAAAGAGTAGTTTTAGTAGTTTAACTGTGAAAAAATAATTTTATCATTTATTGTAATATACGAATGTGCTGCAACCCTCCTGATCGATAATAATCGGCCTCATGGTTAACGCAGCACACCCAACACAGATAAACAAAAATACAGTTAAAAGATTAAAACAAAAGATCAAAACACAGATTAAAACAGAAAAAAAAAAAAAAAAAACAGTCAAAAACATCAAACCAAAATTCCCAGTATTGATCTTTTGCCATTTATAAAGTTCATCAAATCCTTTGCAAATCTAAACTCTTTATTGTGGCGCAGTAGAATTACTTTATGTTACCATGTTTTTCCCTAACATGTCGCAATAATACGTAGTCTTCGACGAAATATCGTGCATTGCATTTTCAGCTCTACAAAAATACAAAGACGTATTAGGCGTAATTATTAAAGATTTTATAAATTAAATCTTTTCAGGTACCCCGGGAATTGCCCGTGTCCAGTAATTATTTGATTGTAATCAAAATCACATATCATTCTCATATTTTTATTGTATCAAACAATATGCGACCAAAGTGTTGAATTTAGCATTAGTGAAAAGTATTTTACGGTGAATTTTTAAGCCTTCAATGTCGTTTTTCGAAGCAGTTTTAAAGTAAAGGTTTTCTTTATTTTTTTAATTATAAACGCGTCTTTATGCAAAGAAAGACATTCATATTTTGAACAGAGTTAACTTATGGCTGTAGAAAGTATCCTATTAAAAGAATATTTTTCCGCAGAAATTAATAATTAATGAAATATGCAAACAAAATAATGGAAGATTATTTTTAGGACAACAGAGTGTTGTTAGAGTTGTGAATAGTTATTCAAGTGACTTTAAAAACTAAATTTAAATTTTAAAAAAATTTGGACAAAAATCACAAACATGGAATGGTTTGTTATAATGGACAATTTATTTAAAAGGATTTCTCTCTACAGATTTTGTGAGCAAGTATGAAAACTCAGCGAAAAAAGAGATTATTTTTTTAAGCTGCCAAATTTGATGAATGAAGATTAAAAGATTCCAAAAATAATGTGGTATCAATGTTTCTAGTGTGAAACAGGTATATGCCTACATTATCAAAAGTAGCTGTTTTGTTTTCGAGAGGGGGGGGGAGATTCTGACCACCCAAGCTCTTCAACTTAAAAGCTGAAGCCGCAATTCGCCATCCAGCTTGATTGGCAGGCGAGTCAGTTGGCACAATTACTCGCCACACAACAGCCACTTAATTAGCCCTCCCCAACGCCAAGCGCCTCTGCCTTTCCCCAGGCCTTTTGTCTCAGTTAATTTGATGGGAAAAGGATGGGGTGAATTAAAAGCGCCGCTGGATGCAGTTACAGTGAAGAGCTGAGGTTGTGGGAAGAGGTGTGTGCTAAGCCAACTGTGTTTCATGTGAAATGTTGGCAAGAATTTTGGCTGAGCTATCTCCGTGTTTTCACGGGTTCTTTGCCTTATTACCACAACATGTTGAAAGTGACAGCATCTTGTAAAAAATTAATTTTGTTTGTTTTACCTGGATGCAGTCTCATAAAAGTATCCTTCTCTTAAATAATTTTTCCAAGGATGGCATTATGAATGCCGAGGCATTAACGATTGATACTACGATTCAAAATTAATGTCAAAATAATTCAGTTTGTATCAGAGATAAGGCATAGTCCCATGTAATGTAACCATGCCTTGGATCTCTACTCTAATCGCATCTTCAGCAATTATTTTTAATCCAACTCAGAAAATAACTCAGATTCATTTATTAAGGCTTTAAAAGTGGTGAGCCGACAGCGAATTACTTGGATTTAGGTAATTCCCTATAACATTTACTAATAACACTTTCATTTAAATGTGACCTAATAGTAAAAATTAATAAAAAATATTATTTTGTTTCTTTTGAGAAATCCCACTGTCCGAATGTAGTCAGCTTTTGTTACAAACTGGATTCAGGTTACGCCAGCTTTAATCGTTATAGGACTATACAACTTCCTGACTCCTGTTCCTGTCCCCTCTAAGTATCTTATTAATATCTAATATCGTACCGCCAGGAGATAGTGAACAATTTTAATTTTATTATCCTTCTTAAAAATGCTCCTATTGCCGCATTTAATACAATATTTGAAATCATGTTCATAAAAGTGTTCTTGTCATACATTGAGAGGTTCAAAATTCATTTTACGTTTTCGCACACAGTTAGAATTTAAACTATGGAGAGAGAATTACGTAAGGTATATGAAGAGCTTTACGGCATATCTTTGTGAGGCATACCCAAGCAAATTATATCATCTTGTTAGAACGTGCTGATCATAATGCTGTATTAACAACCGTCCGTTTACTATGTGCTTTCCGACCATAATGTTTCACGAAAAATAAAATTAACCAAAAAGAAAAAAAAAAGAAAAAAAAAAAAAAATTCTGAAACCTTTCAGATTATTATATTACGATAAGACATTTAATTTTAAGATATTTTATATTATTTATTTTTCATATACAGACACATTTCCAGAGCATTTGGGCTAATGCTACTTTGGACTGAAAATATTTAAAAACAGCATATCTAGAATTTTCGATAGATAATCTCGCGCGCTGCAGATAAAAATTTTTTATTTTTTACAGTGTTTCACTGCTGGCTTTGAAACTGTTGAGTTTTTAATCAAAAATTCGTTTTAAAGTTTTACGAAATATGAAATAGACAATAAAACAAATTATAAATTCCAAATTCGTGCTTCCAGGTGCCCATATTCGAATGGAGGACTGCGTTATTCAAAATTTGATGGCTCTAGGTCTCGTTGTTTTTCCACAGTGCGAGAAACATCAAATTTAATTTATTTTAAATCATATTCATGAACGTGTTCTTGTCATACACGAAAGGTTCAGAATTCACATACATTGATGCACAAACTAGGGGAAGAAATCCGTAAGATATACGAAGACCTTTACGGCATATCAGCATGAAGCCATACTCAGACGAAGTAGATTAATTCGTGATGCTTGTATTAACAACCGTCCGTTTACTATGTGATTTCTTAATTTTTCACTGGAAAAAAGTCTGAATGCTTTCAAATTTTATATTACGCTCAAAATGGAGTTTTTGTTTCCATTTATATACACATATATTTTTCGAGAGCATTTAGGCTAATCTTCCTTTGTAGGCTATTTGGGCTAATATCTTTAGAATTTCCGATAGACAGTCTCACGCGCTGGAGATAAAGGAGATGGAATTTTTTTTTTTTTTTTTTTTTTTTTAACAGCGTTGCCATTGCTCGCCTTGAAATCATTGAGTTCGTTAATTAAAAATTCGTTAAAGGCTTTCAAAATATGAAATACACAATAAAATAATTCAAAATTCACTCAGGAACTGTTGAATATCATCAAAGCAGGTGTTGATGGGAAATACCTTAGATATTTTCATATACATTGATCTGTCTTTTGTTATGTCGTGGAATTTTTTATATTCACAGAATCAAACAAATCTAAAGAGAGTTCCATTTACATTTTCAGTCTTTTTCCATAGCATAGATAATTTTCATTTTAAGAATTAAAGGAAAAGTTTCTTGAATCATGTTTTCCAATTGCTGACTGTGAACCTTCTCTTCGTCCTTGCTAGCGATTTGCTACTGGATTTCAGTCAGCGCATCAGCGCCAGTAATAAGATTTTGCTCTGAACAGGGAGCATGAATGATGCGTGAGCTATGAGTTTTCCTTAGAGGAAGGTGTTATGCTCACTACGTTTTCAGCATTTGACATTTTGGTGTCATCAAATATCAGATGTCTGCATTCTGCGTGTCTCTTTTTACGAACGAGAAGAGGTAAGAACCTCTTCTAACATCAGGTTAAGAGGAATTTTCGAGAGTAAATAGAAGTATTGATCTTCTTCAAGAGACAGGACTTTTTTTCGCTTTGACGATTTGCTTAAATTAAGAAATCACTCGGCGTGCAAAAGAGGTCATAATTCAAGCAAAAGTCAGAAAAGTTAGACAAAATACTAGGAAGTTAGACAGTCTAAGGTAGTGTGCTAGATGATATTACCAAATCGCATGTAATAGCAAGATATTCAGAAGTGAAGGAATAGGACAACTTCACATTTCGTAGTACAGACCTGAATACGATTGGTGATGTCTGTGCATTTTACAAGTAGCTTATAATCTGGAGTGAAGAGTCAAGCCAGAAAGGAAAGCGCAAAGAAGAAACAGTGAGATCAAGGAATCCCGCTATAAAGTCTGTAGACACATGCCCCTTTCGTTATTTGTCACTATTCATAAACACAATTTTTTACAGAGCCCACCAGCGGACGAGCGGTAAAGTCGCTGAACGCTGGTAGTTCGGTCCGAGGTTCGAATCCCGCGAACGGGCTGGCTGCATGGGCGTTTTCGTGGTTTTCCCCATGTGTAACGTGTATACGAGCCGGTTTCCCTTAGAAAGTCTTCCACGAAGGCATCACTCCTCTTTGGCAGATAGCCCTAGTGTGCTTTGCCATAATTAAATACACACACACAATTTTTTTACAAATAGTGCCTCATAATCACTGTGGCCGAAATAAAAGTGTTCACTGGCCTACGATAATCTTTTAAAAAAATAATTCGCAGCCTACTTCCAGAAAAGGGAGTGCCATCTAATTCAGGACACAGATGCGAAAGGATAGTACTCTGAAAATGAAAGTATCCACTAATGCACTGCTCTACGCGTATGTATGTGTATGTATATATTATTTTTAAGAGCGTGCATTTTGGGGACTAAACTGTCACAGTAATTTGACAAATTTATTATTACATAAACTGTAACAATGTATGTATAATACACATTATCACATTAGTGTTCATGTTTATTTAAAAAAGTATCCAAATAATATGTTTCTTTGCACACAGCCTTTTTGGGTGAATGCAAGCATGCCACCTGCCATGATTTTTCTTTAGCGTCTATGTTGCAATTACGCTTTTTCTGGTGCATTTGGAAAGTAGAAGTCTCCAAAAGACAGTCTTTTTTTTTTTTTTTTTTTCCTGTCTGCATTAAATAAATAAATTGTTTCTCACGTACAAATTGAAAAAAAAAAAAAAAAAAAAAAAAAAAAAAAAAATTCGAAAACTATGATGTTTTATATAATTCATGAGCAAGTCAATAATTTTATTTCTTGATTTACTTATCATCACTTTACTGTAATATACAAAGAATCTTGTTTTTATATACGTCTGTAAACCACACAAAAAATTTATTTTCTTCTATTTCTGAAATTTCAGATCACCCTATTAATCATTCTCAAGACTCATTTCCATGCTGTTATTAAATACATATCTCTAAGGGCAGAATATACTTTAGAATAAAAAAATGCTCTATACTGTCGTTACAGTATTCAGGTATTACTGAGGAGGTGGTTACGAAATTATACTCCGATCAAAATATGATTTTGGCCTGACCTCTTCTTCATTTCCTCAGAAACAAACAAACAAAAATAATATTACCAACCGAAAATTAGATTTTGAATTTAAAACTGACTGCTATGTATCAGTTATTTAAACTGCGCCTGAGTGAAACGTTTTCCTTATAATCATATAAAATTTCTTTTCTTCTAAACTTTCCCTAGTACATATCTTTAAAGAATTTTTGCGGCTTGTTCCTGTTTTTGTTCACAGTAATATATAAATACCAATTATACCAATTCTGTTGGAAGCTTAAGAGGGTAACGCGCAGGGCAGTTTGAGGAATGGGACCCCCGAGCCCTCCTCCGGATAATCAAAGGGCGCCGGCGTGGACCTCCAGGGAAAACTTAGCACTAATGGCCTACACCCGAGGGCAAGGGGGTGTATAGCAGCAACCCCCTCTTCTCTTGCCGATAGATAACGATTCAATCCCAATGGGAGTTTTTCCCGGATTATTAGATGTCAGTTATGTCTTCACTAAAATTCGCGATGTGTTTCTTCTTCAGTGTTGAAAGTAAGTTTTGCTCAGCTAATTCAGTATGCGCAGAGAGAAAATTGCTGATGTGGATTTGCATGATTATGATTGGATTTGTTAATACATGATATATACTAAAAATTAATATCAGCTATTAGTGTTATTCAACTTGCAAGTTAAAGTGATATGAAATAATACGGAAATAATGATAAAAACAAAACGCTTGTTTTTAGCCTCGTACTTGATGGAAGTACAGCATAGTAGCATCTGATTGATTTTATGATTCCCTGTACCATGTTAGTACTTTTTAAATGCTCAGAAATGCAGAAATAAATATAATGAATGCAACAGAGGAAATTATAAAACAGTTTATTACAAAAGTTTCATGACATACTTTGTAATAATTTCAGAGATATCAAACTTTAAATTTTTTCTCCTTAACATGTTTCAATAAGTTCCTGATATTAATTATTTTTAATAGGTATAATTACTTAGATTACATTATGGGAGAAATTAAAGAATATTGTTACGAATTTTGTACTTAGATAGGTAATTTTAATATAATTATAAGTAAAATTGTTTTTTTTTTTTTTTTTTTTTTAACATGAAAAATTTAAATAGCAGCTATGCCGGAAAAGTAAGAATACAGGGGTAAATGCTTTTACCATTGAGTAAATGGGGTATCTCGGTAATTTGGCGAGACATTGCCAAGCGACAACGGTTTTGGAAACTTATTACAAAAAAATTACCTGACTTGCTTAAGGATAGGAAATTGATTTTGAAGGAGTTCCGCAGATAATTGAGACAAGTCTCCTAACCAAGTAAGAGGCTGAACGTTCACTCCAGCAAAAATAAAATCCTCCTAAAATCTTTCCACAGCTTAAAAGAGCTCTATATGGATTGCAAAGCAAAACAGGTTTTTGCAGCAGTTACTCATGCTATTCAAGTACAGAATAAAAGCAGTACCCTACAACGAATAACAAATCTTCCAGGTGGATCACAACTGTTGTGAACAATGGGATCACACAGGAATGTAAGCAGATACCACCTGAAATAAAATTAACTTGAGAGAAAAAATATTAGGGAGAATAATTAAATAAAAATATTTTCACTGTGTTTTAGATTAACTTCGTATTAGTATATTCCGATGACTATTACCTGTTCAAAAAGTATTATAACCGGGATAGTAATTACCAGAAACGGAATTTGTAATTTTACGTATTTGTTACTCTGACGATAAGCCAGCAATGGACAGTTTGAAATCTATCAAATTTTTACATATATAATATTAGAAATTGAATTAGCGATTAATAAAGAAATGTAACACTGCAGGATTTCAGTTTTAAATTCTATTTGTGTTAAAAATTTAAACTATATTTACTCGAAACATGTCGCATTTCAGATGGCAAAGGATCGCAAGTAGCTCGCGAGCTGCAGTTAACACCTTAACTGCAGCTCGCGAGCTACTTGCGATCGGTGTCAGAGAGCCGCAATTTGGGCATGTCTGCAATGTAACCTTGAAGGCTACCACCTATAATTTTTTATATATAACATTACTTTTTTATATATAATGGAGTATGGTTTAAATTTTTTTTATGTATGATGGAATGTTATAGTGCAGCTAAAAAAAGGCCAATTACCTTTACTAGGAACGGAAGCCTTTATGAGTAACAGCCAAGCATCTCTTTAACCAATGGTGAATATATAAGGATCGTTCAAATGAAAATGGCATTACAGTCGGTTTGAAAAATGGTTTAATAATATTAATATAAATTAGTATACAAAAGAAAAAGTAATACAGACGTAACAGATAGGCTAGGCAATATCACCTTGTAAGTTGAAACAAGTGTTCCAGCGATTAACGAGACGGTTCGATATCCTGGGTGTAGTTATGGAACCAATTTTCAACGGCAGCTTGGACCTCATTATCGTCGGCAAATAGCCCTCCCTTTAGATATTTCTTGAGTGGACCGAAGCTGTGGTAGTCACACGGCGAGAGTTCTGGGCTTCGGCGGTTCCTGATATTCTGTCTCAGTTTCTGCAATGTGGCACAGTGCATGGCAACAGTGATAACCATGAACGTAGGTAGCCATTCCAACAGTAGTGGGCAATCGACGTCAAAGAAGCACGTTAACATGACTTCACCAGCTGTAGTGGACGTGAGAGCCTTCTTCGGGCGTGGGGATGAAGAGGTCGCCATTTCCGTGCTCATGCTTTTGTTGGCTGATCAAAGTGATGGCACCATGTTTCATCAACGGCAATGATCCTTGAAGGAAATTGGTTCCCCATTTCGTGGTACCTACCGCATAAGGAATTTCATGGAAGCAGATATGTGATGAATCTCCTGCTCCTCTGTCAAATGTTTTGGCACCCATTGCGCACAAACCTTGTGGTATCGCAACCTTTTACGCAGTACTGTGTGCATACTTCTTATGCTCATAGACATTTTCTTCGCTATTTCTCGAGTGGTGATTCGCCGATTCATTTTCACGAGACGGTCCATATCTGCAACCTGCTTCACCACATGCGCTTGATCAGGTCGTGGCGTGTCGTCAGTACTGCTTCTTGCACTACGAAAATCCCTAAGCCATCGGAATACCGATCTGCGTTTCATACACTTCATACCATACACATTTTGCATTCGACGATAGTTTTCAGAAGCACTCACATTTCCCGCTGTTAAAAATTGCACGACCATGTCTTGATACCGGGATATAACCGGGATAGTGGAGGACTCCATGTTCCATGTTCCACTTTATGTCGCGATTAGCTCATAGAATTACTGTGTTCCGGCAGTCATAATGTAGTTGCTACGAGGAGCGCTGAAAGTAAAGAAATGCATGAGCTGGGTGGTGCAGGACAGCTAATGTGTAGAAGGGGGTGTGACCAACTTAACGTGAGCACGAGATGACATCTGAATGGTGCAGTTCATTATGTTGGAAATACGATAAAATACAAAATACAAGAGAGAATATAAGATTATATGCAAAATAATAAAGTTCTTGATTAGATAATCACTATTTACATATGTACAAAGTATCAGGAAAGCATTATAAGCTGGAGAAATTAATAGTAAGTCATAAGGCACAGGTCACGTGGGAGGCCACCCTCACAAGTCCTGGCTTTGGTGAATGCTGCTTCATTTTTTAAGTTAGAATTTGTGCAGTCAGACTTTGAAAATAATAAGCAATTATTTAAGTTGGAAAGTTCTGGTTGCTGTCTAGCATGAAAGCAGCGAAGGGACGGAGATGTCTATCTTCATCCAGTATTTCATACTGAAACAAATTAAATTTGTCTAGATGCTCACAGTCCTTAGCTTTCCTTAAGAAATTCTTATTAGTTTTACAAAGGAAATTGTCCATGGTCTCAATTTTTAGATCCTTGTGTAATTTCGTTGCGTACAAAGTAATATGCGTTGGTTATGAGTCTTAAGAAGCGATTTTGAATTACTTGAACCTTCTTTAAATCAGACGCTGACACAGTGGCTCAGGCTGGTGAAGCATAGGTCATTATTAGTCGTAAGATCGACAGATAGATAAGTCTCTTTTCTCTAAACTAAGTTTGGAGAAACGGCCTAACATGAGATATGGACTTTTCATGACATAGATCGTTTTTTGTCTTACATGACTGATATGATTTGCCCAAGTCATTTTACTATTTAAAATCACACCAAGGTATTTTGCTTATTTTGCTTGAGTCACAACAAGGTTAGGTTCGTTGTAAAGATTGAGTTGATTTTTTAGTTTCTTTTTCTTTTTCCTTCTGTGGATGATAAGAAGCTGGGATTTAGAGGCATTAATTTGGAGGATTCCATGATGCAAACGATGTCTTTTAAAGTGTTCTTACACTATCACACACGCATCTGGGGGGATCTGACGATAACGCATGCACTCCCAGCACTCTGTGCCCTCTATAGGGGCATGCGTAGTCATCTTTCTCTTAAAATGTCGGAGTTATTACCAGACCACTTTCATTTGAACGACACATCAATTCTTTATTGTGAATTTGCCTAATACGAAAGAGAAAGCTATAAGGGTTTTCCAGTTTTTTTGTAAGATAAAAAATATTAGAAATGCAATAATAATAGCAAAAACCATAATTTCAGTAATACTATTATAAAATTTATGAAGTTAAAATAATGAAAATTAGTTATGAAATTTTGAAATTTGTTGTGATTATTCAAAACGGATGTATAAATTTTTTATAATTGTGATATTGTGTGTAAAGTTTTGAAAATCATTCCCTGAAAAAATGCAATTATCTGAACTCTAAAGCACAAAGATTTGAGGCTGAAAATATTAATAGCACTCTAAAGTATTATCAGAATTTATATTTTTTAATTATTTAACAATTATTTTGAGAAAAATTTTATAATTTACATCTTTCAAATTATGTTTCTCTTCATTTGCCAATGCTTAGCTTTTTATTCTCTGAAAAGGCTTCTCGGTCGATAAGCTTTTTTCTCTCTGCGGGGGGGGGGATATATATCCCCCCTGCAGCAATAGCCTCTTAATTTCCTCTTTCTATTCCAAATATCCAAATATAGCAATACCCTTTCCTGCACTTCGTCATTTCTAGATCAACCCATTTCAATTCAAAGTTTTTCTGTGCTTCCATGCCGCTCTGCAGCGCGTAGCACAGGAAAGGAAGGCGAACCCGAGCAAACATATCATATGACCTTGCACAATGCACATGACGTAGCAAATTCGAAACTTAAATCAAAACTTGCTCTTAATAATCTGCCATATTGGATAACTGCGCAGTTCTGCTTCTAGCTCTCTTGCCGTTTAAACGCTGAAATGCTGTTTTTCTTCCTATCGCAAGACTTTACTTTGTAGCATTAGGCTCTTCTGATGCTGGAGACGTGAAAAATAAGAATGGCCTTGCCCGGACTTAAACCTGGACCTCTCGAATACGCACCGAGCTGCGTATTCGAGAAAGCGTGCGTTATTCAGCTGCCGTTACACCACGAAGGCATGCAGAAAGAAGGGACAAAAATACCTTATAACTTTTCCAAAGAAGTTTCTGATATTCACTTATATGACCCATCTCTTATTTCATGTTCGCATTTACTTATAAAGGGGAATACACATTGCATATATTCATAATGAGCTCATATTTATCCCACAAATGTGAAAATATTTTTCTTATTGTTTGAAATACTAGTAATTAAAAAAGTAGTAATACTATTGTCCTAATTTATAATTTAATTAATATTATCATTTGAATTTATTCTAATCGTTTAAAATAAACTGGTAATTTAATATTTGCTTAATTAATTAAAATGTGACTTCTAAAATTCAGTAAATATAATTTTTATTAAATAATCCTGTAGATTTTTTTTATTATTATTATTTTTTTTTTACTTTTCCGTATGTCTAGGTAGATAAGAATACGTCCCTTCCATCCTTCATTTTTTAAATGTCCGTAGAAATCATGTGACATCCGAAAACAGAGGATAAAAGAAAGTAAAACAATAAGAAGTGTCCGATAGCGTCCAGCAAAGCGTGAAGACAGACTATCATAAAAAATAAACCCTAATGAAAAGTCCCTGTCCGCAATAATGGCATCTGCCCGTTCATTTCTCTTATGAGAAGATTAAATTATTAAACACTCGAATCCATTAGGTTGGGGGGGGAGCAGCGAACGAATGAAACCGAATAACACGTAAAAAAGGAATGAAATAAATCGTTCCCGCCTTTTTTATTGGCTAATATAGATGATTAGTTTCATTTCCCAAGTTCCTCTCTTCTTCCACGCCATCTTGGATGGGGGAGTCAATTCTGGTAATCGCCGCTAGGGAAAGTAAAAAAAAAAAAAAAAAAGATAAATCGTGTCAGAAAATAAAAGATTTCTCTTTTTGGTTTCTGTAGAAAGTATTCAGTTTTTTTTAAATATGTTATCTGATAACATCTGAAGATAACTTCATCTCTGTATTGCAACCGTTAAAGAAAATGCTGATAATAATTACAACGTAAATAATATTAATTAACATTATGTTAAAAATTATATTCCTCGGTCATAATACAACTAGGAACCCTCGATATCCTGCACCAGAGATAACCTATTCAAAGAAAATAGACGTCTTCTTATGTGAGATTATACTCTGAATTTTTAACATAAATGCATAAATATATGGTAATAATATTTAGATCTCGTTTCTAACTGGAACCGAAATATCTTCTTTCCATATGTAGCACTGAGTTTTTGAATCAGTAGAATTTCGATCGTTTTCCTTTCAACGATCGTTTATTCGTATGTTTGTCACTTTTGGTTTCAAACAAAGTTCTATGCCAATAACGTCGTTTATTCTTTCATCCATTTCCAAATTATATTTAGTTATGTCTTATGTACTCTCGTCGCTAATTAAAAACAGACATCATAAATTTAGCATAAATAAAGTATCATAAAAAATTAATAAAATTTTTTTCGGACTACTTTAATGAGTTGGTAGGTTCACTGTTCACTGTAATTCCATTCTTCAAAATCTGTTTTAGGGCGGAAGGGAAGAAAGGTAAACAATCAAATCCGGCGTGAAATTTCTATACGAAATCCCTGAAAATCCCTTCATCTTCCCTGCCCCTATTTCCATCGGGGGATTACAATCTGCGGAACTAAGTTCCTCTGTTTCCGTTAGTGTAGTTGAATCTAATACGTGATGGATTATTTAAAGGGGGGGTATGAAAGGAGGAGGGAATCATAAAGCTCTACAAAGGGTGTTTTTTTTTTTTTTTTTTTTTTTTTTTTTGTGTGTGTGTGTGTGTGTGTGTGTGTGTGTGTGCTAAGCGATATAAGTGTGAAAGCTCTTGAGCTTTAAAAAATTTTATAACATGAACAACTTTAATCCTATTAAGCAGAAATCATATACCGTACTTTTTGGAATTTTGGAAGGAATTTTGTTCCGAGAAATTAATAATTACGCTAGAAAAGTTTGAAATTTGCTCAGAGCATGTGAATTTAGTTTATCTATTTAGGTGTTTAAACAGGGTAAAAGTAAATCAGCCTTTAATTCCTATAGATTTATTATTGCTACTGTAAATATATTGGGTTGCATTTTATGTCTGGCATCTAATTGAAGTTAATATGTGTTTCTTTTATAATCCAACTGATAAAAGATTCAGCTGAAAAGCTAACTGATCTGGGTTACTTAACTTTTCTTTTAAACCACAGTCTGACAAAAGCTGTCAAACAGTTTAAAGTTAGGGTTATTATAAACCATTAATAAGTTAAACCTTTAATTACCTGTATTTTTTATTGAAGTAAAATTCATGATTTGTTTTTATTATCATGAATTAGTGTTATTTACTTTTAGAATTCAAGGATTGAGCTTTGCCTATTCGAAAAAATAATTTCGATCTAATCTAAATTTTTAAAATTATCCCAAAATTATAAATTTCTTATGTTGTTTTCCTTAATTGATATGTTATATATATTTGTGCAAGATATGGGAGGAACTTTTAACGTATTTTGTATTCTATTTTTATGGTGGGTTTGGCATTTTGCGTTGGTTCACTTTTCAAATTGTTGCCACCAAATATTATTGCCTTGTATTATATTTAAAGAAATTAAATAATAAAGAATCTGCATAAGTGTATGTATGTTTCTCGCATTGTGATAAAACAACGATACCTAGAGCCATCCAATTTTGAATGACGTAAACCTCCTGCGAATATGGGCGTCTGGAAGCCCAAATTGGAAATTTGGAATTTGTTTTGTTATCGATTTCATATTTCGTAAAACTTTAACGAATTTTTGATTAACAGAC
The DNA here is from genome assembly GCF_044657685.1 of Stegodyphus dumicola. Taxonomy (NCBI): domain Eukaryota; kingdom Metazoa; phylum Arthropoda; class Arachnida; order Araneae; family Eresidae; genus Stegodyphus; species Stegodyphus dumicola. The sequence goes on along the minus strand of NC_140769.1, from coordinate 187,703,725 downwards.
TCAAGGATTTCAAAGCGAGCAATAGCAACGTTGTACAGGAAAACAGCGCGCGAGACTGTTTATCGGAAATTCTAAAGATATGCTCATTTTTAAATTATTCTGCGATATTGCTCTTGAACTGAATTTTATGGTGTGCGAAGAACATGATATTTAATAAATAAAGGCAACACACAAAATGTTAAAGAAACGCCCCCTTGGGCGTAATTTAAAATCTGAAAACTTTCAGATTTCTTTTTAAATTTTTATTTTGCAGTATTACCACCACTTGTTGCTGCTATCAGCACACAGATCGATTAAATTTTGAACTGTTTTTTACTGTGCATTTATTCATTACATGTAAGGTACTTTATAAAATATACACACGTAAGGTAATGTATATATGTAAAGTAGTACATTTTTAGGTAGTATAGAGAAAGCTCGAAAGTTGAAACTTTTTTTCTCTCTTTGGATGAAAATGAATGAATTAGAACTGTTACAAATGCTTTAATGAACAAGAAATTGAAGCGAAAAAGTTGAAATATCACATCTTGGTTTAACTTCAGTAAGCTGACTTTCAGGTAACAATGTGAAAGCTTTATTAAAATATTCAGTACTGCTTATTAAAATAATGAACTTTAATAAGCAGGAAATGCAAACTTTCATTAGAAAACAATTTTATATAAATCATTTTTAAGACGTGGCACTATTATATACGGACCAGGTAGCCTTATAAAAAATTAAAGCTCTTAAAGAAAGCTGTTCTTGCCATTTATATTGAACTAAAGCAAAATCCCATTTCTAAACCGATAGCTCCTTTTACGCTTAAAAAACTGTTTTTTCTTTATTTTCCCAATAAGAAAGGTTTCAAATTTTAACGGTCGCCCAAAAGGGTTTGTTAGGATTTTTTACACTCTCGCTGAACTCGCAGTCTACCATTTTGTTGTTACACTTACTCCTACTAACCTACTTTTTTTTTTTTTTTTTTTTTTTTAACTTATTTAAAATTAATATACTTAGCACCACTTTCTTCATACTTATGCCATATACAATTCAACAGAAAAATTACAAAAATTTTAAAAACAGCATACGTTTAGTATTCCTGATGCCACGTTAAGTGTTGGAATACATTTTTCTGTTTTTTTAGTCTTTTCCCATTTCAGCATATCAGTGTTCAGTTTTCCTAATAAGACGGCTTTACAAAACTTTCTTTTTTGTTTTTTATTATTAACTTTTTGTATGTTTACTTTATTTATTAAATATCACGTTCTTGGCGCTTATGTCGCGTAAAATTCGATTCAACAGCAAAATCACAAAATGTTTAAGAACAGCCTATCTTTAGAATTTCTGATAAACAGTCTCGTGTGCTGGAGTTAAAAATATGTGATTCCGTACAGTGTTGACACTGCTCGCTTTCAAATCTTTGAGTTTGTTAATCAAAATTCTTTCAAGTTTTACAACATATGAAACAGATAATAAAACAAATTCGAAATTCAAAATTCGGGTTTCCAGGTGCTCATGTTCGAGTGAAGGACTACGTTATTCGGAATTTGATGGCTCTAAATACCTTTGTTTTTTCACAATGCGAGACACATACAAATATTCTTCTTTATTTAATTCCTTTAAATATAATACAGAGAGTTAATATTTGGTGAGAATAATTTGAAAGCGATATGACGCACTTAAGCGTTTTGGTGCAAAATGCCGTTTAGAAGTTAATATCCCATTCGGGACTAACGTCTCTTTTGAGCTAAAAATAAAACAATCTGAAGACAAAGACATTCTCCTTGGACGAATGTCTATATTCTGCTAATACTTTATCGTTATAAATAAACTAAAATTTAATGTTGCACCAATTCGTACTTAAGACTTGGTAAGCTGTATTTTTGGTTTTAAATTACAAATTTTCGCCTTCAAGTATGATAATCTAAAGATATCTGCAAGCCTGACGCTAGGCTTTTTGACGCCCGGCGTAATCCTTACGACTGAAATTCTGCCGCCTGGTACTTTGTAAATTCTGAAACTTTTACCACCGGCCGTAGTTTCGCCCATGGATGTTTTTTCAATAAATTCCCCAATACAAATCTGCATGAAAATTGAAGCATGTTGTTTTATTGAATGAAGTGAATAAGGAAATTTAAGCCTTTTGTCCAGTAAAGAGTATGATTAAAGTAATAGCAATGCTCACATAGTATTGTATAAATTTACCCTCTGAAACATTATTGTATAAAGTTTTGCACATAGAGCATATTTATGGGAAACGCAGAATGTCGGCCCCTTAGATTCTGAATTGAATTTTCTTACAGTAGTAGATTTGTTATGTGTGATGTTATAATTGTTTTAAAAATTTTATTCAAAAGAAGGAAGAAGATATATCCAGGAGCGTCCGTTGCCGATAAAATAATATGAAATTCCTTCCCCCTCCATCTCCTGGCACTGCTCTGGGTTACTTAACTTTTTTTTAAGTTGTTTATTTCCTCTGCTAAACCCTGATTCAATCAGTTCATGCGCAGTTTCTACAAATCATTACTATTCGCAATGTCTTTCACAAATCAGATTACAAGTTGCGAATATTTTTCTTTTCCAAATTTGCTGTAAATATGTAGATTTCTGTAAATAGAAGTTTAAATTATAGACTTTTCGAAAGTGATTTCGGTTACTTTGTATATCATGACAGAATCTGCATTTGGGCTCGATACAACATTCTACAATAAATCATTGCTCAGTTTTTTTGTTAGTAATGCATGCACGTCATATTTAAACTGATGAGTGACCACCTGCACGCAGTTAATGCATATTAGCATCTAGCGTTAGACAACGAGCGATCACGTGACGGGGAGGGGCTATTTCCTTTGCCACCTCCCATCATTGATTTACAGAAAGAACAGTATATGGAATTAAACTTATTAATAAAAAGGTTATCACATCTAGTATTACTGGATTTAGGGGCTATTTCCTTTGCCACCTGCCATCATTGATTTACAGAAAGAACAGTATATGGAATTAAACTTATTAATAAAAAGGTTATCACATCTAGTATTACTGGATCAGCGCCTTATTCGAAGCAGAAACTTTAGAAAGCACTTGATTTAAATTTTAAATCGTTCATACAAACCTTAGATTTATTTCAGTGCAACAATCAGTTTATATAAGCAAGAATTAGCGATTGAAATATTGGGTTGGCAAGAAAATAATTTCGGTTTGCACAAATAGACAGCGTTATGTTCGTTTTGTTATTCTTCTGTCAATTTTATAATTTCTTTTTTCTTTTAAGATTTTGCAACTGACACTTTTAAGCTGCTATAGAAACAAATTTTGTGTATTTTTGTTTACAACTATTAGTTACGGTCAGTTTTCACATGAGGGGCAAAATTAAATCTTTTTGACATATTTTATTTTTTTAGTTTCATAAAGGCAAGAAAACGGCTGAGGCTCACAAAGAGATATATGAAATTTATGGTGTTGATTGCTTTAACCGCATATGTCAGAATTAGTTTAAAAAATTTCATTCTGGAGATTTTTCACTTGAAGTTGACCAGCGTTCTGGCCGATCTTCTGAAGATGATGATGACAAACTTAAAGGCCGTATTTGAATTTAATCATCATATAACTGTGCGACAGATTGCAAAAAAGATTAAATATATCACACACAAAAATTTAAAATCATACAAGATGTCTTGGATTCGTTTAAGAAGTTCGATACTTGGGGTCCGCATAGATTGAAAGAAATTCATTTAACCAATCAATATTTGCGATACGCACTTCAAACGCGACCCGTTTTAAAAAAGAATTATCACTGATGATGAAAAATTGATTGTTTGCAATAACATTAATTGAAAAGGATCATGCTCCAAGGATGATTAATCAACAGAAATCAAATCAAAAGCTAAATTTCATCAGAAAAAGATCATGCTGTAAATTTGGTGAGATTACAGAGGTTTGTGTATTTTGAACTGCTTCCAAGCAACCAAATGCTCAATTCAGATGTTTACTGCCAACAATTTATGAAACTCGAGGAAGCAATTAAAGAGATGGTTGGGTTTGATTTATTTGATGACGGCAAAGCAATGAATGGCTATCTGCCTGAGCGAAGGGATGCCTTCGTAGAGGACTTTCCAAGGGAAACTGGCTCATATATGGGGAAACCACAAAAACGCCCATGTAGCCAACCCTTTCGCAAGATTTTGAGCCTCAGACCAAACTACCAGTGTTCAGCGACTTTACCCCTTTGCCGCTAGTGGGCGCAATCAAGAGAAAAGGTCAGAATGGGCAAATCTCAGAGGACTCGTGTTACAACACGACAATGCAAGGCCTCACATATTTATAGCAATACGTATGAAATCCTTGGAGCTTGATTGGTCAACGATGTAGCAGCCTCCAGTATAGTATAATTATGAAATAAATGATAATCCGATGTTGCAAGAACATCCGATTATCATTTATTTCATTTACAAAACTTCTTAAAAGGTAAAAAGTTCTGTAATAATGATGACTTCAAATCGTACTTGGGTGAGTTTTTTTGCTTATAAAGTTTTTTGCTTACAAGTCGTACTTGGTTGAGTTTTTTGCTCATAGAATTTCTGAGAGTGAGGAGTAATGAAGTTACCAGAAAGATAGCAAAAGGTCCGCGAAGATATCTAACTGATTAAGTTCATTTTTTATAAAGAAAAGATTAGTTTTACTTCAAACTATAAAGCGAAATTAAGGTTTTGCCAACCCGATATATTTTGACCATAATCAAACTAAAGGTTCTAAAATTTGGATAGCTGAACAAATGAGATGCTTTAGTTCCTGGATTATACCGTTTCTCAAGGCTTGCTTTAAATCTGAAATTTAAGATGAGCACATAATTATGTGTGATGAAAATTATTTCAAGGCAATATTTTGATTTAAAAAGGTTCAAAGAAATTACGCTTCCCATATGATTTTATACACTTTTGGTGCAAATAACTAATAATGCAAATAATAATTAGATATTCTAATTTGGCTTTGTGCAAATGTGTGCAAAATGTTTTTTCTCAGCTTGTTAAATCCCGACAATGCAATAATTATGAAGTTTTCTCCTTTGCATCTTTTAAAACGAAAACTATTGATGAAAACACATGTTAATTCCTTTACAATAACACTGCTAATGGCAAGTTTTATTTCCTTCACATTTCAAATTTTTCAGTCATCTATGTGTTTTTCTCTCTTTTCATAACACAAACCCTGTCTTTTTTTGCATATCGTTCATAGAATTTGTAGCCATGATTCAGATGCATGTGTAAATGAAAGCAGAACAGAAATAATGCTCTAAGATAATTAAATAAAGCAAAAGAAACACGGAGCATCAATTTACATATTTCAAACATTTATTTAATATACTTATGTACCCAGAACACAAAACAATCATAAATTGATTTGTTAGTATCAATATTTTTCCTTTTATGGTGGCATGCCAGTTTTGTTTTCAGCTTGATCGCACAAATATGCAATCATTTTGCAGTTGTGTTTTAGTTTTTTACCCACCAAATGCTTATCCTTTGTCTCCTCCTTAGCAATTCCTGTGATTCCATTTCATCTCTCATCTGTAGCTGCTTCAGTTTCTACGTAATCCTTCCCTGAAAACCAAGATGCCAGTTGCCCTCGTCAGGTCCATACACTAAAAGCATGTAGAATTTTCAGTAGAACCAACAGAGCGTACGATGCCGTTACAAACGATGCTGATGAAAAGCCATTCTATGGCCGGACAGGGAGAAGTACCGAACTACCATGTTGGAGGCGCCCATGCGTGGCTGGACATCAAAGTGATGGCCATCTCTTCGCTCGCCATAAATCGTGCGGACAAGGGCAGATAAGGAACGGTTGCAGACAGGCCATATGTCAAATTCTGAGCTTTGCATTTTATGGGGCAAAGTGAATTGATATACACATAACGTATTTCGCAGAGTGTCTTCGTATTATGACAATTCGTAACTGCTCTTTCAAACTGCATTTAAAAAATGAGTTGACCAAACATTATAACCTCTAACTGAAGTAATATCTACAAAGATAAACGCATTAACTACTGTACTCAAAATTAAAATTTACCAGCTTAAAAAATAATAGTATCTAATTTTTAAAACAGTTTTAAAAATTTTGAAGAACCTATTTTCATTAATCAAGTAACTAAGTAAAAATCTAATTTTCCTCGTGAAATAATGGGTTTTTTCCGTTTTTCATTACTCTAACAATGCCATTCTGCTAAACGTACCTTTAGTCTGGGCTAGAGACTGTTATCGTGTAGAGAAATGTAGCGTTAAAATGGCAAATAAACATTTTCTTATTCTGGGTAAGGATGTCAAATCCTTAACTGTGTCAACTTATTGTGAAATTTTGTTATTTCTGTTAAAAATATCTCAGTAACAAAAGATTCATCTTATTATATTGTAGATGATCTTTCTTTCATGGTACATGACAAAGATATGCATGTTACATTTAATCTTTTTTCCATACCTGTTACATAAAAAAATTATAATTATGAAATTTTCATAATATATTGATAGTTTTGAATTTGGATATTACTTTAAAATTTGTTTGATTCATCAACGATTAATCATTTTTGATTCCGGAAATGGCAAATATTCCTTCCTTTTGCTATTCCTTGTCGGAAAATACACCTTCTGTAAATCAGTTGTTTGCCAAAAATTCCTTTGAAGAACAATTTTTAGGACATAAATGTTTCTGTCATGTACATGAATGTAAAAATAAAGAATTTCTTTTTAAATAAAAATTTTAAAACTTCTAATTAGGGACAGTTAACAAAGAAACCTTATAAAGGCTGTTTAATAATACTTTGGATTGCAAAGAGATAATTTGTCTTGTTTATTTCATTAAAAAGTAGGATGTGGAATTACATGACTTGTGCAAATCACGTGTACGGCGTATAAATTATATATATTTTTTTCTGCACTTCATTTAAATTTATTTCCTCGCATTATGACTTCTCGGCAAGACAAAAATATATAAAAACTCAAAACATGTTCATTAAAAATTGTAAAATACAGAAAAACATAAAACACCAAATGCAGTTTAAAAAAATGTAAAATTTTGTTTTTTGCAATTAAAATTAAAGTTTCTAAGCAAAATCAAGCAATTCGATCAACGGACAGAAAGATAAAATTTTTGGCCCACAAAATTTAAAGTCAGCTTTTGGTACCAAAGGGCAAAAATGCAGTGAAGTTGGTGTACCAACGGGGGAGTGGATATAATTTATTACACTACTAAGAGTTTCAAATGTAAACAAATAGCCCCCTCCTCGTTAGGCCCAACGTGACTTTTAAATTGTGAATCATTCTACAACTATTGCATGCAAACTAAAGACATAAACATATTAACCGCAATCTTAGAACAACGTAATTTAATCACTTTTAAAGCGAACAATGCACAGTTTATCAACATATATGTATAAACAAACGAAGCTCTCCTAACCGAGTTAAAAGTGTAAATATATATGTATATACGTTTAGTGCGGCCGATTGCAACAAAAAAGGAAAGTGCACGTGTAGATGTTATATACAAAATTTCAGCGTTCTACAGCTAATCGTTTTTGAGTTACGTGAGATATATGCATACGTATGTACGTACAGACGTCCCGCAAAACTTCCTTCTGAATCTATTTTAAATCTTTTATTACAATCCCTTTTGGAAAAAAAGTCCTTTATTCTGTCCGTACGTACAGATGTCACGCAAAAACATCGTTCAAATGGAAACCAGAGCGGCCAAAATGAATATATTCGTTGAAATATGATACTCGAACTCTTTCGCGTTTACAGCACTTCCCTTACTTCGTGCAAGGAAGTAAAAATCAAAATATCCTGTATTCATTTTTTCTAACTCCTGAATATATTATGAGAGATTTTTTTAATTTTACCTAACGTTTTTGAGTTCGGAATGGGAAATTTTTGCATAACGGCTAGACATCTGAAAAGATTAAATTAAAATACATTTGTAACAAATCTAAATTAATTATCATTCTCTTCTAGCTTGTTAAGCCATAGTGGGCAAATGGTTTGGGAGGTAGCAAGAAAGACTAGAGAGTAGTTTTCTACGAATGGCAACAAACCATAATGTTTTTAGATTATTAAAACTTGTAAAGAATTATGAGTATCTGTTGGCAATAAGTGTTTTCATTAACAGTAAGATTCATTAGATTACTCATTCCGCTTTCGCTCTCGGCTGATGAAATTCCACAGTGATTCCTGACCAGAACTAATGAAAAATCACTGTTGGTGCGATCCATTTGCAGTCATTGGCGAACAGGTAATGGCCCGGTGAGAGGAACTTTCCATTTTTATTCCTTTCTTTTTTCTTTTATCCCAGCCTACCACCATCACTCTTCACGCTATCCCAGACCGGCGTGACGGGGCGTCCGAATGTTCTAGCGACAGAAATCTTTTAACTGCTCAATATTTAAAAAGTGAGTGATGATTATGAACGGTTCTGTTGAAAATCGCGATCGGCGCGGCGGTTTCGAACCATGCGTGAAATTCCGAACCACCCATCGCCCGTTCGTTGACCGTTATTTGCTGCATAAATCGCAGAGCTTAATTACCGCGATCCCATTGGAAAAGGCAAGAGCCATCTGGTGATGAACTGAAGATTTTAAGCAATTTCACGTTAAAAATACATTACTGCTACTGGCAAAGATAATTGGTATATAACTCGTAATTGTTATAAGCTCCATTTGTTAATAAGTTCAGTTCATTTGGCATGTTTTAAATCTAAAATTAAGAAAAATTTATTCTTAATTTACTGTTGGTTTTATAGGGAAACTATGTGCATTTCTAGAAACCACACATCAAGTTTGTGTGACACCATGCGACGTACTGAAATACGTAGCTAAAAAATATTAGCAAAATGCAAGAAGAATCTCATTGAAGTTTGTTTCCATTCAAGAAAATATTCTAAAGACACTTATTGTCAGTTATTTCTTTTATAATTACTAAAGACTAGCTTAAAATAGCTGTTCCCTTTTTATTTAAATTTTGTGCCAATGTACACAGCTTTCCGGAGGGAATTTACAGAAATGGTAACATTGTTTTCTCTAGAGCTGCCCTTTTATACATTGTTGTAAATTTTTTCTTCACCATTATCTCTCCTTGCACGATAGAAGGCTCTGTATGCCAAATGCATCGACGTCAAATGCAAAATTGTAAATACATGATTTCATTACAGCGTCAGTTTGGCAATGTGGATCGGCACAGTAAACGATAGTCTTCGAAATCCACTTTGTTTTCTAGTGATATTAACTGGTATTAAATAACAAAATAATTCTTAACTAATGTATACCTGTATTTTAGTTTTAAATAAAATTTTAAGGGTAGGAAAATGTAATCAGTAAAATCAAAATTAATTTAATATAAAATCTTTAATAAAAGAAAACTTTAGCGGAAACCTGAAGCTGAGACGAAACTTGTCAAAGACAAATTTAGATAACAAAAATGTGCTTCAATTAATAATGAACAAATTTTAGATCAACTTCATGAACTCTATTAGATCATCCAGTTAAAGGCCTAAGCTAAGTAACAATTTGATTTACTAGTATAGCTTATTCAAATTCCTAATCCGTAAATGTCTTTCTTATTCAGCGAAATCACATTAAGCACTACAGGGAGTTTGATTAAATTTCTTCATAGCACAGAAAAAAAAAATTCGTCTGATTAATGCTTTAAGTTTTACATTATTTTATTCTAATCGATTTCCCACTGAAATACTTCAGTTCACACCATTTTAAATCTATGAAGATATAAAAATATAAGTCATATCCACGTCGAGGGCAAAGGCATACCCATGTCGAGAGAGTCTGCAAGTCAGATTTTTGTCTGTGGTTAAAAATCAGAGGGGGTTGGGGGAGAATTAAAATGTAGGGTAATTTGTAATTCTATGAATTCCCACTGAAATACTTCAGTTCACACCATTTTAAATCTATGAAGATATAAAAATATAAGTCATATCCACGTCGAGGGCAAAGGCATACCCATGTCGAGAGAGTCTGCAAGTCAGATTTTTGTCTGTGGTTAAAAATCAGAGGGGGTTGGGGGAGAATTAAAATGTAGGGTAATTTGTAATTCTATGAAATATTTAAAAATTTATAAGAAATAAACTGAGCAATACCAAATTTTATTGTACTAGGGAGATAAGTCATCAACTTTACATTTTTTATCTTTTACAAAGGTGCAGTGTTGCTCTCTTTGCCGACAATCTATGCTAGGATTTCTCAACCAAGGGGAATTCTTTCTTAAGGGGGAATTTCATAGTTTCAGGGGCGGAATACGGTCAGCCTTTTGTTTACCTGCTAAATATTTTAATTTTAGTTAATGAATATAAAAATATATTTAAAAACATCTTCAGGCTGTCATAATTTATAATGGTCCGCTATCTCCCCTCCTTACATCTCAGACGCAACACTCAGTTACCATTAAACTAGAGACAACTACGGGACACCTTCAAATTACTAATGTGTACTTTCCACCAAGTGAGGAATTAGATCCACTATTAATAGAAATCAGCACTGTCGTCAGAAAAGGGAACAACCAAATCTTATTAGCAGGTGATTTCAATGCTTCAAGTCCCTTATGGGGGGGCGCGAGTGGAAAACGTAAGAGGCAAAATGGTTTTAGAATATGCAATGACAAACAGATTAAGCATCATAAACACGTCAGACTCACCGCCCACCTTTCGCACTATGAGGGCGGAAGGTTGGCCGGATTTAACCATGGTATCTTCTCAATTAGCAAATCAAATGTCGGAATGGCATGTTATGGACATTCCCTCTCTGAGCGACCACAGAATAATCAGCTATCTAATGGGCGCTCAGTTAACTTATACTCTGAAACAGAGGTTCAAGACAGCTTATGGAGGACATCAGAAGTTCCTTAATTTGCTTCGTCCTTATGTAGGTCAATTGATTTTCAACTTCCAAGCAAGCAACACCATAGACGGACTGGATGAAGCCTACAGGCATTTAATTGGAACTCTAACAAGTGCAGCAAAACAAACGTATAAGAAAAAAACACCCAGCCAGAAGAAAGAACTTTCCTGGTGGAATGACAAACTAACGGCAAACAGAAGCAGAGTTCGGGCGCTCAGAAGATTGGCACAGTCAGAAACAGATTCCATACAAAGGGACCAAAAATGCAGACGTACAAGAAGGCACTTGCGCAATACAAACTACAGATAATAAAGGCCAAATCCGACTCCTGGCAGGAACACTGTAGTAGAATACCGGAAATTTTTGGGAAAATACAAAAAATCGCCGCAGGTAAGGTCTTTAGACCGACTCAATTGACTGCGAATGTGGCCCCTGACGCACCAAATACAAGAAATATTCTTTCGGTAATACTGAAAACGGTTTTTCCTTCAGATGATCCCGCCAATGACTCAGAAACGCATACATTAATAAGGACGCAATTTCAGGAAAAATTCTGGTCTTCCATAAATGGAGACTATCTCCCACCAACAATAGAAGAGGTAGACCTAATCATAAATGGTATGGCAAGGAAAAAGGCACCGGAGCCGGATGGCCTAGACAATATAATACTCAAGGCATTGCATAATGAGTTTCCAGAGCTGATCCACTCAGTCTGCAAAGCATGCTGGAAAGTAGGACACTTTCCGAAAGATATGAAGCTGGCAGAGATCGCTCTGTTTCACAAAAAGGGGAAAGATCCCTCCTACCGCCCGGTAAGTCTCCTTCCCACAATTAGCAAAGTTCTAGAAAAAATCATTCTAATGAGGCTAAATTATTTCCTGAATAAAAGCACAGTAATTAATAAAAAACAGTATGGCTTTCGTGAAGGAATATCTACGGAACAGGCAGTAGCAGATCTCCTGAAAGTGCTGAAAAAGAACAGAGAGGAAGACAATCACTCAATAGTAATATCTATTGACATAAAGGGAGCCTTCGATAATGTCTGGTGGCCTGATGTAACAAAAGAATTAGATTCAATCAACTGCCCAATTCAGATCTTAAAGTTGATAAGGAGCTACCTTGAAGACAGACAAGTCCAAGTAACTACAAACGATGGAATAATCCAGCATAAACTGGAGAAAGGCTGTCCACAGGGTTCCTGTCTAGGGCCAACCCTGTGGAACCTAGTAGCTAATTCAGCGTTCCAAATTTTTGAGATGGAGAGCGAAATACATCTGCAGACTTTTGCGGATGATTTCCTTCTAGTAACTTCGGGAAGAAAGAATATCGAGAAAATAACACAAAATGCACTAAATAGGTTCTTAGATTGGGCACAAACACATAACCTTACGATCTCAGCAGAAAAAACTACCATGCTATTTATAGGGCGTAAAAGAGTAATGAAAAGAAATCCCACCATTAGACTCAACGGTAGCTCAATAAAATGCTCTTCAAACATAAAATACCTAGGATTTATCCTCAACAATAATCTCTCTTGGATTCCCCACTTAAAAGAACTCAGGAAAAGATGTATCGCACTCACAAACACAATGCTACGCACAACAGGACTGCAGTGGGGAGCACCACCATGGGTGCTTAAGAGGTGGTACCAAGCAATAACAGAAAGAATTGTTCTCTACGGCGTAGCGATCTGGGGAAATACACTCAACGTAAGCATGCGTAGATTACTTCTGTCCATGCAAAGGCTGCAACTCTTGCTCATCTGCAAGGGCTACAGAACTACTTCAACGACAGCTCTGCAGGTTCTAGCAGGAATTCCTCCGCTAGACCTGCAAGCGGAAAGGGAGTCGTTAATTGCAAGAGTGTTAAGGCTAGGTGAGGATGGAGTTATATGGGAACAACACCACTTTGCTGAAGACTTTGAAAAACACAAGCCAGTGACTCAAGGACATCCGGCTGAAACACATCTAAAAAAGTGTATTCTAGGTCACTATGTGACACCAAAAGATAACCACACAGCTATATTTACAGATGGCTCAAAAACCGAGACGGGTACTGGCAGTGCCTTCTGCGTTCTAAAAGGTAATACAGCTGTGTATAAATGGAAAAGAAGACTTGGCAGTAGGAACTCAGTATTCCAAGCTGAGCTGGCAGCACTTAAAGCAGCAATTAATTATGTGAAGAGGAACAGACTTCTCCACATTACTATTTACAGTGATTCTGCCTCTAGCCTTGACGCAATCAAAGGTTACAAAAGTAGAAGCCAGTATGTCCAAGAAATTAGAAAAATCCTCCTCAGTCTTCCACCATCAGAAAGGCCATGCCTCACGTGGGTTCCGGCTCACGTGGGCATTAAAGGCAATGAGGAAGCAGATACCCTGGCAAAAGAAGCGGCAAAGGAGGTCTCAAGAACAGAACTGCCAGATAAATTACCTAGGTCTCATCTCAAAAAGATCACTCTAAAACAACTGATAGACAGATGGCAAGCCAGATGGGACACAGCAGATACAGGAAGGAGAACGTATATGTTCTTCCCAAAAACAACGCTAGAGTTAAACTGCAATAGTGGTAGTCAGACACAGTTTTATACAGGTCATGGCCCATTCCTGACCTATCTGCATAGATTCAGCCTGAGTGACACAGAAAGATGTCAATGTGGAGAGGTGGGAGATCTAGACCACTACGTCTTCCACTGCACAAACACGGCACAGTACCATATAAGAAAGCCAAGTCAAGCTTACTGGCCACAATGGGCGGCAAATATGAGAACAAACAAAACAGCAAATAAAAAGCTACAAGCGGTAATCAGCCATTGTCAGAGAAAGTATTCTCTAATACGACGATAAGTGTCCCCAAATAGAAATAATCAAGTGCTTAGCGCTCTGAATCATAAAATGTATAAATCACACTAAATCAATCTGGGCACACACCTCGAACCTCTCAACCCAAGACTAACTTAGATAATTAGGACTATGGCAACAACCTGCCTATATTCTTTATAATGTTTACTTTTGCAATTAATGTACAGGTCTAGGACTCGCAAGACCAGATCGTGCCAGTAAAATCTTCAACAGCAATGAGTTTTTCCTACACTTACTAATCGTGTATTTAAATTACAAGTTTGTGATAAATAGGTTCAAGAAGGGCAAGGTCAACTTATGTTATCACCTCAAGTTTATGAATGATATTATTATTGGTATGGCATTTTTGCCTTCTTAATTTTAATAAATATTCAACTTTTTATGCAAATCTTAGGGAAGAAATATCTGTATTTATGTGATCAATTGCATGTTTGAATCTCTTCCCTAGTGATCAGCATTACGTGCTTAATTATGTTTTGTATAAATTATGTGCATGTTCTAAGGTGATAAAACTAACTATGGAATTAATGTAGGTAAGTTTCTCTTTGTAATTATGTATCAGCATTATGTATTCAAGTGTTTGGAATCAGATATCAGTTTTACTGAGTATGGTGCTGTACTTTTCTGTTTATGTTCACTTTAAAGTACTCAAGCCTGTATTTATTCCTTCTCAGCATGTACTATGAAGGTCAGTTCGTACTTGGCTAGGATTTAGACTACATAGCAGTACTTAATGATCAGTTTTATGTATTATGCTTATCAGTTTTATTTTTAGTTTTCATGTATTATGTATGCATTTTTAAGTGTTATGTATGCAGGCATTAGGGATCAGCTTTCTGTATTTCTGTACTCAGTATCATGTTAGTTTTTCACTTTAATATTCAGTTTTGTACTTATGTATGTATTATCCTGTCTGCAAGTACTACGAACGAAAATGTAGGTGAATGGTTCAATTTGTAAAACAACTACAGTTTAAGTATGCGCAAAGAACTAAATTATGCAGGAATTTGTTATCTTAGTGATAACAGGTACACAATCTTTTAAATGTTCTTACATAAGAGTCAGGCACATGGAAAGTAAACTGCGTTAAATTATGTTTGGGCGCTAGGATTTTTTTAATCATCTTTTAATCTATCTCTTTATTATTTTTTTATTTTTTATTTATTTTTTTTAAAGTTTACTATGTGCAATAATTTAATAGGTTACAACTTTCCTCCATGCAGGACCAACGATTTCACAGAAGCCCCATAAAGATATGACGGTTGTGTCACGATAAGCACCCGCATGTAGACATTTAGCAAGTCCAGAAAATCCACGGCAGTTAATTTTTCAGGCAAAGTCCTTCTATCTTTACTTTATCTAACACAAGTTTCTGTCTATTCTAACAGCGATTCTTAACAGTCTTTTGATTGCTTCTTTGCTTAATTTTAAGTAGTTCCTAACAGGATACTCTTTCCCCGTACAACAACATCCAAGCTTATATGTAGACTATATGAGGCTCTTAGCCGTCTATTCGGCTGCGTTCCCGGAGCAGGATGGAGCAGAGAGTAGATGGTTTCTGCCAGGAAGATAACACACTGTGAGGCTAAGGCCAGGTCAGTGGTCTTCCTTGGTGGCGCTCACTCACTCACTTTACTTGTTTATTTTATAAAACACATTCAAAATAATCTAAATTTAAATAAATGCAAGCGCATTTTTTGAGTTTGAGAAAGGAGTGCGTGAGAGGAGGAAAAGGATCATTTAGCAATGGTGAAAGAGGTGTATGGGGACAATTTTTTTATACGAGTTCCAACATGTCTTGGTCAACTACTAACTCAACATTTCTAATATGGTTGCAAAGCTCTTTTTTGCGACCATAGCTCTAACTTGCATTAAATCTGAAGCCAGGTGTGCACATGGCACTGATGCTTCAGGGCTTCGTTCTTGGTGTTTCATCCACCTTTGTGGTAAATTGTAACTGAGATGGTTGTAAATAATCCTCACTGCAGTGAGCTGGATAACTGCTTTATTAAAAAAGGTAATTTTTATTATTTTTATTCAACTGCTGCTTCAGCAACTTTTCCATTATGCATAAGCAAATTCGCTAAGTGACGCATAAATGTCTACCATATCGGTGAACATGAATGCATTGAGCCTTTCTAAAACATGTGAAAAAAGGTATTTTATGAATATACACTTAATTTAGTGCATGTTACATAATTCCCTTTTTGTAAATTTTCAAAATGTATCAAGAATTTAGGGAGAACCCTGTGAATAATTCAAGTATAAATTCCTTACAAAATAATTCTGGTAAATGGGAAAAAAATAATTTTTTTTGGAGTGAACAGACATATTTATTCTTAAAAATCCTCACACTCAGCAACGCTGCCGCAGCAGACAGCCACAGTATAACATATAAAAATTAAACAAAATATAAAGCTATTTATATATCTATTATATAGCTATCACTAAAAACGGCAAATAGTCTTTCATTACCGTGTGATTACCAGATGGTGCCAGCTGGAGATTGACTCGTACATTGATACCAAAAAAAGTCTTCTAAACACTGAAAAGTGTGTAGTAAAAATTCTGTATAATAAAACAAACAGAAATTTATAGAAACATTTAAAAAGAATGTTTTTGAAATTTCCCTGTGCCTTTTCACAAGTCTCAGCCATAACTATATTCAAATTCGTTTCTAAAGCATAGGAATCCAGAACTTATGTCTGAACAGCGAACTACAGAAGGCATTTTGATAATTTAGAGTACTTAAATGAGTGATTGAAGGGCTTATAGATTAAGCCATCTTAAAATGTGTGCTGAATTATTGAAAGAAAATTTAAATCTCCCTTGAATATTTTCTCTAGCCCAACATAAATTCGTCAGCTTTATGGAAGTGTTCCACAAAAGTTAAAAATCCGCATAAAACAAATGCTGCGTTTGCAACGAATTCACCGAAAACAAGACAACGCAGCTGGTCGAATAAGAATTGCTGCAAAGCGAAGAGAATACTCGAGTCATGTCCATTGCGCTTAAACTCAAAGATTCGGAACAAAGACAAGGAAAGAAATTTTGCGAATATAAATATTCTCCTAGAGATCAGGTTGACCGGATGAGGTATGGTCTCGAACGGCATCCACTTCGTCACTGCCATGGTGCGTCTTGAGGGACCATCTGCGGCCCCCTCTGCATGAATAATAATGCCGCCCGCGCTGCAATTACACGCCCCGCTTGAGCCCAGAGCGCCCTGGTCTTGTTGAATACGCAAAATTGTCACGCATCGCTCTCGGATCTTGTATTTCTTCTTCTTCCTCCAACATGGTATCGGCCGCCACATGGGACCTCTCGGTGATACATATTCAGAACGGGAACACTCACTCCTGCTGTGGAAATAAAAAGGAAGACAATCGCATTTGATAGCGCCTCCACGACTAGAGTCTTTGAAAAACCCTGAGATTCATGATGCTGGGGAACTGGTCTATTTCAGATTAAAGCTGAGAAATTCTGCCATACTCTTAATATGATAGCTATGGGAGTGCAAATCTTAGGAAATGGAAGAGGAGGAAGACACATGGCATCAAAAAAAATGTTAATAATAGTGAAAGTTAAGTAATATTAGTATTATTTCGATCATTAAAGCTAAAATTAATTAAGTGATAATCCAGAAATACATTCGTTAAGTTTAGCGTTAAAAAAGTAGCTATAATTTATATTTTCTGATTGTAGTTATTCATTTTTCATTTTAAATTGAAGCATATCGAAGAGATGAAGACAATCACTTTTCCATTTTTGTTAGCTTTATATTCTTTCGAAACTATTGGTTTCAAAAAGGAAAGAAATGCGCACTATATTAAAAATTAATAGTTAAATATAACGTGCATCAAAATGGAAGCCAAACACAGATCGTTTAGAAAAATTGCACAAACTTCAGAAAGTGATCGAATATACTGAAATTATGTTTTCTTGTCATATAATGAATGGTCGAAAATGAAAAGTGAAAGTGCTTGATTCTAAAGCCACGCATATGAGTTATATGCATGAGAATGACAGAGAAGATGAAGAAACACTTTTTAATCGCATATTATTGCTGTAGCTATTTGAAAGAACAACTGCAAACACATAACAATGATGAAGGGCTTGGCGGACTTTTGGTACACGTCCAGGCACATATCGCGCAGATACAGCACTGATCGAAATTCTGGCGACAAGTTCTTCATCATATTAAAAAAGTCCTAAAGGCAGGCTCTTGAAATGTCCCACAAAAGAAACTGAAACAGGATAGATTTGGCGATCGTGCGAACTCAGATATGAGACCACATTGTCCAATCTAGTACCCTAATGAGGTGATATTACATAGCCCTTTATGTCTCGTTTAAATTGGTTTGGTTTCTCTATTATGCTGGAAAACATACGCTGATGAATGTTGTTAAAGCAACCTCAAACAATTCTGGCAAAACTACTGGAAGAAAATGCAGTACTTTCTCTTGTCTAGTTGGGCATTGCATATCGGATTTCTTATCAAACGATTATTCCTAAGGAAATTCAGGATACAGAACACTGTGACTATAGAACTGCCGCTTGTTGGCAAGCAAAATCCTTGTAGTACTTTTATTTTTCATTTTCGACCATGCATTCCATCATAAAAAAATGTGATCTGGTCAGCACATGCCTTCTCGTTAATTTATTGTTTTAAATAGCAACGTGCATTAAGAAAAGTATTACTTCCAGTTGATCATTCGTAAAGAAAACTCTCATAAATATTATAAATTGTTATTCCAATAAACCTTTAATATATATTGGAGATGGGTAAATACTCGTTTCTCTAATATATATCAATATAATCAAATATTTGCCCCTTTATTTCTTTTCGTTCATGCTAAGCGTAAGCTAATAGACCCAGGGCTATGAAATTTGGTACATAGATAAATCTAAACAAGAGTCAGTGCACCTCGAATCGATTTTTTCAAAATTCGAAAGAGTTTTTCTTTTCTTTTATGTTTTTTTGATGAAATCGCATCAAATGGATAATTCTCTCTCATTATATATTATCAGGAACAATGGCACTCAGCCTTTGTTGCTAATATATCACTGTTGCCATTCGGAAAAATGAGGGCGATGATTCTGTGCAGTTTTTAAATTTAATGTTTCTCTTGGATACTGGATACAAGTGGGGGGGGGGAATCTCAAAACACAGGAAAAAAGTTGGAAGAACTTAGGGGCCATCGGTACCAGGTTGCTCCCTTTGTAAGGATCTTAAGTTTTACTAACGTTCATTTTATTTTAAATCTTTACTATCACTTCTTATTTTCTACTTCCGGCCAGAATTATAAGCGTTAACGTATTTATGCAAAGTTTGTCTGGCGAACGCCAAGTACTTAAGTTGTGGCTTTTTGCCAAGCGAAAGAGAGGAAGCAGTTAGTCGAAGCAGGCCGCTTACCTTAGAAGTTTTACTCAGTTGCTGGTTGCCTTCCAGGCCAGAGGTTTAATCCTCTTGATAATTTTTAAACGTATTGTAGTGTTCACAGTTCTCTCTACTACATACGGCTTCCTGTTAATATAAGGCCAATCTTCCACGTTTATTATTTTAAAGTTAAATTAGAGTTTAGTTTTATTTTTATATTTTTACGTTTAGACCACAAGTAGTGGGTCTTTGTATTCCGAAGTACGGAAGTTATTGTAAATAGAGAAAAATAAAGGGTTTTGTATACTCTTCTTGTGTATCCTGTCTACTTCCCACAGTTATTGAACATAGCTTTAGTAAGCTCTCTGTTCCGAGTCAGGTCCTTGCATGTTCCCGAAGAAAGTAAGACGGAACATTGAACCTGACAGTGGCGCCCAACGAAGAAGAATAACCATGGCTGAGTTTCAAGAAGAACCTGTGCTGCCTGCAGAAGCGGCTCAGAATCCAGAAATGCCAGCTGCCGCCCTGGAAGGATTTGGTTACATCGTCCAGACCATGCGCGCTTCGATGAAACCAGAAGCAACATTTAATGGAAACTCACCGGTAACCAGTTTTTTGGAAAAATTGGATGACCACTTCATGCTCTACCCCGTGCACGAATTTCAAAAAGTTACCTTAGCTACCAGCTCTTTGAGGGGCCAAGCGCTTAATTGGTTCAAATGTATAGGCAGAAGTCTCTTGGGTCAAGCAGGAAGTCCCACCTATACTTACGAAAATTTCAAGACTGCCCTACTAAAAGCCTTCCCTGTTGTAAGGGATCGTGCGAAATTAGAAACGAAACTTTTTAATATATATCAGCAAAGAATCGAAAATCTCTCAAGCTTTATTTTAAGAAAAATTCACGTCTTCAAACTCTTGTATGGAAACTGTCCGGATCCTGAGATAATTCAAGTGATTTTGCCGAGGTTACTGCCCCAAGTGCAAGACTTTATTGAATTAAGAAATCCGACTACACTGGAAAAGTTATTTGAGCTAGCAATCCAGTTTGAAAGTAGAAGAACGGCGGACATTGAAAGAAGACGCCAATATCAACAGCGTAACCAATTTGGTGCGCCAAGACTACAGCAAACTCAAGCACACGGCTACGGAAGCAAAGCGAATCAGTGGGCAAGGAAACCCGAGCATTCAAAAACAGCCGGCGAACGTCGACAGTTCAATAGCAATCCAGGAAAAAAGTCTCAAGGCCAGTGGAAAAAGAAGGAAAGCACGGAAATGAAAAATAATTTAAACTAAAACGGATTTCTGCTGACGGGAGGGTGCGGAAATCCGAAGGTCACGAAAACCCCTCTTCCTTCAAGTTAAATACAGTAATGGTGAAAATTTTGACTCTTCCGAAGATTGAAGTGTTGGTGAATAATATCCCAGCCACCGCACTCCTGGATACAGGCGCGCAGTGTTCCTGTGTGGCAGAAGATTTTTTTAGGAAGTATTTTCGGAAATACCGCATATATAATTCGGATAATATGACAGTGTTAGCGGCGCAAGGAGAAAAATGTAAGTGTATAGGTAAATTACCGCTGTATGTCCGTATCAAGGACGAACAAGTAAAGGTTATGTTTTTTATAGTAAAGAATCTGCAAGCACATATTATTTTAGGAATAGATTTTCTTTCAGAGGCACAAGCAACGCTAGATTTTAATGAAGCGTCCCTTAAGCTGACAATGAAACCAGTTCGTGGAGAAAAGGCTGAACCACCGATGTTAAATCTTGACCACCTGCCTAATGAAGAGCAAGGAAGAATCCGACAAGTGGTAAGTGAGTTTGCTTCGTTATTTAGTGATATTCCAGGATTTACTCAGGTTACTAACCATAGTATTGACACCGGAGATTCGATGCCAGTTCGCCACAAAGCATACCGGTATGATAAGAATAAGGAAAAAATTATAGAATGGCATATTACCGATATGCTACGTAAAAAGATCATAACGCCCATCTCAAGTAGTTATGCTAGCCCGGTGGTTTTATGTAAGAAAAATAATGACTATCCTTTGACACATCCAAAAAGGTGGAGATTCGCAATCGACTACCGTAAATTAAACTGCATAACTAAATATCCGGTATATCCGTTACCTATTATTGAAGAAATTCTAAGGAACATAACATCCACCAAATATATGAGGACTTTAGACTTAACGACTGGTTATTTTCAAATAGGGGTTAGGCCTGAGGACGTGCCTAAGACTGCTTTTATAACCAAGTCTGGCACTTATGCATTTTTGCGTATGCCGTTTGG
Organism: Stegodyphus dumicola; assembly: GCF_044657685.1. NCBI lineage: Eukaryota > Metazoa > Arthropoda > Arachnida > Araneae > Eresidae > Stegodyphus > Stegodyphus dumicola. The sequence continues at coordinate 187,682,324 of NC_140769.1, read as the reverse complement.
CCTTTCAGGGGCACCGGCAACATTTCAGCGATGTATGGACATTGTGTTAAGGCCTGTTCTTGGAAAGTCCACATTTATCTATTTAGACGATATCATTATTACTAGTGATAATCTCGACCAACATGTACAGGATTTAAGACAGGTGTTTGCTTTATTAAATGAGGCCGGTCTAAAAGTTAATGTCGAAAAGTGCAAATTTGCAGCCCCTGAATTAAAATATTTAGGTTACAAAATATCTCAGAAAGGAATCGAGACAGACGAATCAAAAATAATCGCTGTACAAAAGTATCCGACTCCGAACACGGCAAAGAAGCTCTCTTCTTTTCTAGGACTTTGTTCATATTATAAGTCCTTTATAAAAGATTTTGCAGCTATTGCCGAGCGATTGTTAAAATTAAAAAGGAAAAAGGCAAGATTCTCGTGGACGGCCGAAGCCAATAGTGCTTTCGAAAAATTAAAACAAGCATTAACGCAAGCCCCTGTGTTTAAATTTCCTGAAAAGGATGAGAATTTAGAAATTTCAGCGGATGCTTCGGATTATGCAGTAGGAGCGGTACTTTCGCAAAATCAGCAGCCCGTGGCATTTTTTAGCCGAACTTTAAATCAAACACAAAGAAACTATTCCGCGACCGAGAGAGAGGACCGAGCAGTTCTGTTAGCAGTGCAAAAGTTCCGAGTCTATTTTGGAAAGGCGCCAATAACAGTGTACTCTGATCATGCGGCGGTAACTAGATTGTACTCAGGGGAAAACTTATCCCCAAGGTTAATAAGATGGACACTCAAGCTACAAGCATATAATCTGGTAATCAAGCATACCCCCGGAAAGGAAAATATCGTAGCAGATGCCCTATCCAGAATTAAAATAGATGAAGAAGGTAATACTGTAAAGGTGGCAATGCTCACAGCATGTACAATAAATTCCCGAGAAACTGTAATAACCGAACTGGGTAAGGATCCTGAGTTTGGAAGCATTTATGAGTATTTAAAGGATCCTGAAAATTTTAGCCACCAAGATATTGTGGCGATAAGAAATAGGGCGGCCCATTACGAACTAATAGATGGTCTATTATTTTATACAAAAACTACGAATTCCAACAACGAATTTCGACCTGTTATCCCAGCTAGTCTTAGATTAAATATCCTGCAGGAGTTGCATGACAGCCATTTAGTTTCTCATGCTGGTATTCGAAAAACTATCCAACGCGTACGCGAGGTAGTCTATTTTCCTGAACTGCAAAAGTTAACAAGGGCGTATGTTCACTCCTGCCCAACATGTCAGGCAGTTAATTATATTAATTTCCGCCCGGCCGGGTTTCTAAATAGTATTAAATCCGAATTTCCAAATGAAATAATTGGCATCGATTTATTGGGCCCTTTCCCAAAAAGTCAGTTAAATAAAAGTCGCTATCTCCTTGTTATGGTTGATCATTTTAGTAAATGGACCGAAATTGTTCCCTTAAAACGAGCCTCCGCGAAATTAGTTACTGATTCTATTTTAAATAAATATATTTTAAAATACGGGGCGCCCCTAAACGTTATATCGGATAATGGTCCTCAATTTGTAAGTAATGTATTTGAAGCCATGTGCCAAAAACTGGGCATACGTCATTTAAAAATGGTCCCGTATCGGCCGCAATCAAATATAGCGGAACGGGTCAATAGAAATATAGTGAAAATTATCCGTAGTTATGTTAAAAATTTTCATAAAAGCTGGGATAACTATGTCAATGAATTTGCTTTCGCCCTTAGGACCGCAAAACATGATACAACGGGCAAAACTAATGCTGTGTTATTTTTAGGCAGAAAGATTATAACGCCGTTAGATAAATTATTTTATGTGTAACAAAGAGCCCCAGAATTTAAAATGGGTGATATAGAAAAACTAATTAAAGAAGCAAAAAAGAATACGGAAATAGCACAAAGAAAACAGAAGCTATATTATGATATGAAACGACGGGGAGTAACTTATAAAGTAGGGGATGAAGTATTAAAAATTAAGCATTCACTTTCTTCAGCACCAGAAGATAAAACCGCCAAATTTTTTCCACGATTTGAAGGACCATATGTCATAGAAAAAATAACTCACGCTGTAGTAGTGTTAAAAGCCAGAAATGGTGAAACCTGCTCCGCAAACATTGATCAAATCAAACCCTACTATGATCGTAATAAAAATGCAAATTTTCAAAGATCTTTTGCAGGATCCGGCACGGCAGACACCGCAGGCACAAGCTCCAGAGGTGGAACAACGACAAGTACAAGGGCAAGCCATTAAGAGGCAGGAGCAAGTGAAAAGAAAGTTTCCCCGCGGGAAAATTGAAGGTAACAAGAAAAAGAAGCCGTTCCACCGTCCAGAAAAGAGAGCTCACGAACACCCCCAGAATGAAGAAGGGAGAAGGACGACGAATGCAAAGAGAGCCAGGAGAAATGACGGCAACTATAACCCGGCTCTAAAACGGAAGATCTACTCATCCGACAGGAGTCTCCGCAGCAAATGTCGCCGAACTGCGGAAGGGCCACCAGCGGCGGAGGAAAAGTTACAAGGAAAATTTGAACGGCCAGCAACGAGGTCCAAGCAGGAACACGAAAGAAGTTTCCCGGTTCCGCCAAGACCAGCTGCCATCAAACGGCCAAGACCACAGGCAGAGGCGAAAAAGAAGGTATTCAAGGGTGACCGAACTGGAAAAAAAAAGAAAGCTTCTAGAGGAAGGCACTGAAGGGCGAGCCCGCACACGAAGGAGGATAAATCAAACAACAATCTACGCTACTTTCCAGGACTGGGCTCAGAAAAGAATGTCCGAATATCACAAAGATAAGTAAAATTTTATGTTACTTTGCAAACTTAAGTTAATCTTTCATTCTTACTGCAAGTAGCAGATTTCAAGAAGTTTTACCTCATGCGAGGTCTACCTTTATCGCCAAAAGGGCGAGAAATGAGTTGTTACCGATTTTGGTATTATGTTTTTCAATTACTCGCGTGTAAAACTAAAGTTGATGTATAATAGCAATGTGTAAATACTTAAATATTGTAAAAGTTATTGTATAAATTTTATTTAAAACATTCTGGCAAGAAAGAAGTTTTAGTCTGAAAGCCTTTTTGAAATGTAGTATTTCAATGTAGAAAAATTGGCACTTGCTTTGAAAAGAATAGAAGTTAACAATGTACTACTAATGTATGTTGTCAAATGCGTAAAATTAACGGCATGTTAATATGTTCTTATATACAATGTGAACTGTTATTTCAAATGTTAAGAAATACCGTGATATGGTAAAAGCGAAAGTAATGTTAAAATTTTTTTTTATTCGTGTGACTGTAAAAAGACTAAATCATGGTGAATATGTGTTAAAGGTTGAATGAATGTAGTTAGGCTCTCTGACGCTACACTTCAGAGTTAGCCACTTTCAGAATAGTACCTCAGGGTTTAGAGTTGAAGTTAGGGTGTGTTACGAGGTCTTGGTATGTTGAATTTTTAACACGTTAGTGCTTTGATTGTAGGAGGAAGTGTTGAACACATAGACATAAACACATTCGTGTTTGGTGTTCTTTTACAACACATGTCAGAGAGCACGGGGAGAGATAATTAAAATAGTCATGAATGAAATAAGAATGTTAAGAGAAATATAATTATACATGTTACTTGCCATTTCATTGTGTAACATTTCATTAAACTAGTTTTCCTTCCAGATCTCTGGAAGGAACCAGATTTGAATAAAAGCTCCTGTTTAGATGCAGTACAGATGAAAAAATTGCGTGTCCTGGGAGCTGCTATTGTAAAAACAAATTTCTTTCTTTTAAATTTCTAGTTTCTAGCGAAAAAATGTTTGTAAAAGATTGGCCTCGCGTTAGATTCTAGAGCTAAAAGTTTTCAACAAGGTCGTTTTAGACCTCAGTTTCAAACTAATTAACTCTGGCGGGAAGTATGTAAGGATCTTAAGTTTTACTAACGTTTATTTTATTTTAAATCTTTACTATCACTTCTTATTTTCTACTTCTTATTTCTACTTCCGGCCAGAATTATAAGCGTTAACGTATTTATGCAAAGTTTGTTTGGCGAACGCCAAGTACTTAAGTTGTGGCTTTTTGCCAAGCGAAAGAGAGGAAGCAGTTAGTCGAAGCAGGCCGCTTACCTTAGAAGTTTTACTCAGTTGCTGGTTGCCTTCCAGGCCAGAGGTTTAATCCTCTTGATAATTTTTAAACGTATTGTAGTGTTCACAGTTCTCTCTACTACATACGGCTTCCTGTTAATATAAGGCCAATCTTCCACGTTTATTATTTTAAAGTTAAATTAGAGTTTAGTTTTATTTTTATATTTTTACGTTTAGACCACAAGTAGTGGGTCTTTGTATTCCGAAGTACGGAAGTTATTGTAAATAGAGAAAAATAAAGGGTTTTGTATACTCTTCTTGTGTATCCTGTCTACTTCCCACAGTTATTGAACATAGCTTTAGTAAGCTCTCTGTTCCGAGTCAGGTCCTTGCATGTTCCCGAAGAAAGTAAGACGGAACATTGAACCTGACAGTGGCGCCCAACGAAGAAGAATAACCATGGCTGAGTTTCAAGAAGAACCTGTGCTGCCTGCAGAAGCGGCTCAGAATCCAGAAATGCCAGCTGCCGCCCTGGAAGGATTTGGTTACATCGTCCAGACCATGCGCGCTTCGATGAAACCAGAAGCAACATTTAATGGAAACTCACCGGTAACCAGTTTTTTGGAAAAATTGGATGACCACTTCATGCTCTACCCCGTGCACGAATTTCAAAAAGTTACCTTAGCTACCAGCTCTTTGAGGGGCCAAGCGCTTAATTGGTTCAAATGTATAGGCAGAAGTCTCTTGGGTCAAGCAGGAAGTCCCACCTATACTTACGAAAATTTCAAGACTGCCCTACTAAAAGCCTTCCCTGTTGTAAGGGATCGTGCGAAATTAGAAACGGAACTTTTTAATATATATCAGCAAAGAATCGAAAATCTCTCAAGCTTTATTTTAAGAAAAATTCACGTCTTCAAACTCTTGTATGGAAACTGTCCGGATCCTGAGATAATTCAAGTGATTTTGCCGAGGTTACTGCCCCAAGTGCAAGACTTTATTGAATTAAGAAATCCGACTACACTGGAAAAGTTATTTGAGCTAGCAATCCAGTTTGAAAGTAGAAGAACGGCGGACATTGAAAGAAGACGCCAATATCAACAGCGTAACCAATTTGGTGCGCCAAGACTACAGCAAACTCAAGCACACGGCTACGGAAGCAAAGCGAATCAGTGGGCAAGGAAACCCGAGCATTCAAAAACAGCCGGCGAACGTCGACAGTTCAATAGCAATCCAGGAAAAAAGTCTCAAGGCCAGTGGAAAAAGAAGGAAAGCACGGAAATGAAAAATAATTTAAACTAAAACGGATTTCTGCTGACGGGAGGGTGCGGAAATCCGAAGGTCACGAAAACCCCTCTTCCTTCAAGTTAAATACAGTAATGGTGAAAATTTTGACTCTTCCGAAGATTGAAGTGTTGGTGAATAATATCCCAGCCACCGCACTCCTGGATACAGGCGCGCAGTGTTCCTGTGTGGCAGAAGATTTTTTAGGAAGTATTTTCGGAAATACTGCATATATAATTCGGATAATACGACAGTGTTAGCGGCGCAAGGAGAAAAATGTAAGTGTATAGGTAAATTACCGCTGTATGTCCGTATCAAGGACGAACAAGTAAAGGTTATGTTTTTTATAGGAAAGAATCTGCAAGCACATATTATTTTAGGAATAGATTTTCTTTCAGAGGCACAAGCAACGCTAGATTTTAATGAAGCGTCCCTTAAGCTGACAATGAAACCAGTTCGTGGAGAAAAGGCTGAACCACCGATGTTAAATCTTGACCACCTGCCTAATGAAGAGCAAGGAAGAATCCGACAAGTGGTAAGTGAGTTTGCTTCGTTATTTAGTGATATTCCAGGATTTACTCAGGTTACTAACCATAGTATTGACACCGGAGATTCGATGCCAGTTCGCCACAAAGCATACCGGTATGATAAGAATAAGGAAAAAATTATAGAATGGCATATTACCGATATGCTACGTAAAAAGATCATAACGCCCATCTCAAGTAGTTATGCTAGCCCGGTGGTTTTATGTAAGAAAAATAATGACTATCCTTTGACACATCCAAAAAGGTGGAGATTCGCAATCGACTACCGTAAATTAAACTGCATAACTAAATATCCGGTATATCCGTTACCTATTATTGAAGAAATTCTAAGGAACATAACATCCACCAAATATATGAGGACTTTAGACTTAACGACTGGTTATTTTCAAATAGGGGTTAGGCCTGAGGACGTGCCTAAGACTGCTTTTATAACCAAGTCTGGCACTTATGCATTTTTGCGTATGCCGTTTGGCCTTTCAGGGGCACCGGCAACATTTCAGCGATGTATGGACATTGTGTTAAGGCCTGTTCTTGGAAAGTCCACATTTATCTATTTAGACGATATCATTATTACTAGTGATAATCTCGACCAACATGTACAGGATTTAAGACAGGTGTTTGCTTTATTAAATGAGGCCGGTCTAAAAGTTAATGTCGAAAAGTGCAAATTTGCAGCCCCTGAATTAAAATATTTAGGTTACAAAATATCTCAGAAAGGAATCGAGACAGACGAATCAAAAATAATCGCTGTACAAAAGTATCCGACTCCGAACACGGCAAAGAAGCTCTCTTCTTTTCTAGGACTTTGTTCATATTATAAGTCCTTTATAAAAGATTTTGCAGCTATTGCCGAGCGATTGTTAAAATTAAAAAGGAAAAAGGCAAGATTCTCGTGGACGGCCGAAGCCAATAGTGCTTTCGAAAAATTAAAACAAGCATTAACGCAAGCCCCTGTGTTTAAATTTCCTGAAAAGGATGAGAATTTAGAAATTTCAGCGGATGCTTCGGATTATGCAGTAGGAGCGGTACTTTCGCAAAATCAGCAGCCCGTGGCATTTTTTAGCCGAACTTTAAATCAAACACAAAGAAACTATTCCGCGACCGAGAGAGAGGACCGAGCAGTTCTGTTAGCAGTGCAAAAGTTCCGAGTCTATTTTGGAAAGGCGCCAATAACAGTGTACTCTGATCATGCGGCGGTAACTAGATTGTACTCAGGGGAAAACTTATCCCCAAGGTTAATAAGATGGACACTCAAGCTACAAGCATATAATCTGGTAATCAAGCATACCCCCGGAAAGGAAAATATCGTAGCAGATGCCCTATCCAGAATTAAAATAGATGAAGAAGGTAATACTGTAAAGGTGGCAATGCTCACAGCATGTACAATAAATTCCCGAGAAACTGTAATAACCGAACTGGGTAAGGATCCTGAGTTTGGAAGCATTTATGAGTATTTAAAGGATCCTGAAAATTTTAGCCACCAAGATATTGTGGCGATAAGAAATAGGGCGGCCCATTACGAACTAATAGATGGTCTATTATTTTATACAAAAACTACGAATTCCAACAACGAATTTCGACCTGTTATCCCAGCTAGTCTTAGATTAAATATCCTGCAGGAGTTGCATGACAGCCATTTAGTTTCTCATGCTGGTATTCGAAAAACTATCCAACGCGTACGCGAGGTAGTCTATTTTCCTGAACTGCAAAAGTTAACAAGGGCGTATGTTCACTCCTGCCCAACATGTCAGGCAGTTAATTATATTAATTTCCGCCCGGCCGGGTTTCTAAATAGTATTAAATCCGAATTTCCAAATGAAATAATTGGCATCGATTTATTGGGCCCTTTCCCAAAAAGTCAGTTAAATAAAAGTCGCTATCTCCTTGTTATGGTTGATCATTTTAGTAAATGGACCGAAATTGTTCCCTTAAAACGAGCCTCCGCGAAATTAGTTACTGATTCTATTTTAAATAAATATATTTTAAAATACGGGGCGCCCCTAAACGTTATATCGGATAATGGTCCTCAATTTGTAAGTAATGTATTTGAAGCCATGTGCCAAAAACTGGGCATACGTCATTTAAAAATGGTCCCGTATCGGCCGCAATCAAATATAGCGGAACGGGTCAATAGAAATATAGTGAAAATTATCCGTAGTTATGTTAAAAATTTTCATAAAAGCTGGGATAACTATGTCAATGAATTTGCTTTCGCCCTTAGGACCGCAAAACATGATACAACGGGCAAAACTAATGCTGTGTTATTTTTAGGCAGAAAGATTATAACGCCGTTAGATAAATTATTTTATGTGTAACAAAGAGCCCCAGAATTTAAAATGGGTGATATAGAAAAACTAATTAAAGAAGCAAAAAAGAATACGGAAATAGCACAAAGAAAACAGAAGCTATATTATGATATGAAACGACGGGGAGTAACTTATAAAGTAGGGGATGAAGTATTAAAAATTAAGCATTCACTTTCTTCAGCACCAGAAGATAAAACCGCCAAATTTTTTCCACGATTTGAAGGACCATATGTCATAGAAAAAATAACTCACGCTGTAGTAGTGTTAAAAGCCAGAAATGGTGAAACCTGCTCCGCAAACATTGATCAAATCAAACCCTACTATGATCGTAATAAAAATGCAAATTTTCAAAGATCTTTTGCAGGATCCGGCACGGCAGACACCGCAGGCACAAGCTCCAGAGGTGGAACAACGACAAGTACAAGGGCAAGCCATTAAGAGGCAGGAGCAAGTGAAAAGAAAGTTTCCCCGCGGGAAAATTGAAGGTAACAAGAAAAAGAAGCCGTTCCACCGTCCAGAAAAGAGAGCTCACGAACACCCCCAGAATGAAGAAGGGAGAAGGACGACGAATGCAAAGAGAGCCAGGAGAAATGACGGCAACTATAACCCGGCTCTAAAACGGAAGATCTACTCATCCGACAGGAGTCTCCGCAGCAAATGTCGCCGAACTGCGGAAGGGCCACCAGCGGCGGAGGAAAAGTTACAAGGAAAATTTGAACGGCCAGCAACGAGGTCCAAGCAGGAACACGAAAGAAGTTTCCCGGTTCCGCCAAGACCAGCTGCCATCAAACGGCCAAGACCACAGGCAGAGGCGAAAAAGAAGGTATTCAAGGGTGACCGAACTGGAAAAAAAAAGAAAGCTTCTAGAGGAAGGCACTGAAGGGCGAGCCCGCACACGAAGGAGGATAAATCAAACAACAATCTACGCTACTTTCCAGGACTGGGCTCAGAAAAGAATGTCCGAATATCACAAAGATAAGTAAAATTTTATGTTACTTTGCAAACTTAAGTTAATCTTTCATTCTTACTGCAAGTAGCAGATTTCAAGAAGTTTTACCTCATGCGAGGTCTACCTTTATCGCCAAAAGGGCGAGAAATGAGTTGTTACCGATTTTGGTATTATGTTTTTCAATTACTCGCGTGTAAAACTAAAGTTGATGTATAATAGCAATGTGTAAATACTTAAATATTGTAAAAGTTATTGTATAAATTTTATTTAAAACATTCTGGCAAGAAAGAAGTTTTAGTCTGAAAGCCTTTTTGAAATGTAGTATTTCAATGTAGAAAAATTGGCACTTGCTTTGAAAAGAATAGAAGTTAACAATGTACTACTAATGTATGTTGTCAAATGCGTAAAATTAACGGCATGTTAATATGTTCTTATATACAATGTGAACTGTTATTTCAAATGTTAAGAAATACCGTGATATGGTAAAAGCGAAAGTAATGTTAAAATTTTTTTTTATTCGTGTGACTGTAAAAAGACTAAATCATGGTGAATATGTGTTAAAGGTTGAATGAATGTAGTTAGGCTCTCTGACGCTACACTTCAGAGTTAGCCACTTTCAGAATAGTACCTCAGGGTTTAGAGTTGAAGTTAGGGTGTGTTACGAGGTCTTGGTATGTTGAATTTTTAACACGTTAGTGCTTTGATTGTAGGAGGAAGTGTTGAACACATAGACATAAACACATTCGTGTTTGGTGTTCTTTTACAACACATGTCAGAGAGCACGGGGAGAGATAATTAAAATAGTCATGAATGAAATAAGAATGTTAAGAGAAATATAATTATACATGTTACTTGCCATTTCATTGTGTAACATTTCATTAAACTAGTTTTCCTTCCAGATCTCTGGAAGGAACCAGATTTGAATAAAAGCTCCTGTTTAGATGCAGTACAGATGAAAAAATTGCGTGTCCTGGGAGCTGCTATTGTAAAAACAAATTTCTTTCTTTTAAATTTCTAGTTTCTAGCGAAAAAATGTTTGTAAAAGATTGGCCTCGCGTTAGATTCTAGAGCTAAAAGTTTTCAACAAGGTCGTTTTAGACCTCAGTTTCAAACTAATTAACTCTGGCGGGAAGTATGTAAGGATCTTAAGTTTTACTAACGTTTATTTTATTTTAAATCTTTACTATCACTTCTTATTTTCTACTTCTTATTTCTACTTCCGGCCAGAATTATAAGCGTTAACGTATTTATGCAAAGTTTGTTTGGCGAACGCCAAGTACTTAAGTTGTGGCTTTTTGCCAAGCGAAAGAGAGGAAGCAGTTAGTCGAAGCAGGCCGCTTACCTTAGAAGTTTTACTCAGTTGCTGGTTGCCTTCCAGGCCAGAGGTTTAATCCTCTTGATAATTTTTAAACGTATTGTAGTGTTCACAGTTTTCTTTACTACATACGGCTTCCTGATAATATAAGGCCAATCTTCCACGTTTATTATTTTAAAGTTAAATTAGAGTTTAGTTTTATTTTTATATTTTTACGTTTAGACCACAAGTAGTGGGTCTTTGTATTCCGAAGTACGGAAGTTATTGTAAATAGAGAAAAATAAAGGGTTTTGTATACCCTTCTTGTGTATCCTGTCTACTTCCCACAGTTATTGAACATAGCTTTAGTAAGCTCTCTGTTCCGAGTCAGGTCCTTGCATGTTCCCGAAGAAAGTAAGACGGAACATTGAACCTGATACCTTTAGATATTTTCCCGGTACATTTAAAAGCCAGACGAAGGCTGGCCGCATAGTAGCTAGTTTAAAATAAATGCCATAATTTAATTTTCTTCTATGTTATTTCTATAGTATCAACAAATATAAATTTATTTTGACCTGCACCTATTTCCCCGCTCTAATTTTTTTTTTTTTTTTTTTTTTTTTTTTTTGCTTATTGCGTGCTTCGCCCTTAGGCACTACACGGAAAGGGAGGGATGCCGCGTGGAGGTCTTTTTAAGGAAAACTGGCTCGTAACCACGTTACACATTGGGAAAACCACGAAAACGCCCATGCAGCCTGCACCCAACCCGTTCGCCGAGACTCGAACCCCGGATCGAACTACCAGTGGTAAGCGGCTTTAACCGCTCGGCCGCTGGTGGGACCCGCTGTATTTAAGTATCAGTAAACAATGCACGTTAGCTCGTTAGTTATAACTGAATAGTCACTAGCATTCAGGGATTAATAAGAAGTAAAGCATTAGGGTGTTTTCAAATTTGCTATTGGCTCTTGTGACTCGTCATTATCAAACGTGCGAGGTAATAAATAACAAGTGCATTTGGTAACATGCCTGCATTAAAGGAATTCAGTAATTGGAACGCTGTTATAAAAATTATGCTCTTTTACGGCTCGATATTACTAAATATCATCTCTAGATATAATAGAAATAACCTTAATATGTGCTGCATTATTTTATATTAAACTCTCATTATATTATATAGAATAATTAGGTTTTTTGAAGCAGGAGACGTGAAAAATGTGTAAAACCTACGCCGGGAGTTGAACCCTGAACCTTTTGAATACGCGTCGAGTATGATTCCAATTACACCACGAAGGCAAGCGGAATGGAGAGATAAAATACCTTTTATACTCCTCCTTTTAAAGAGAGACTGAGAATTAGGGGATCTAGTCGACAAATCCTTGTGGTGGCGAATTATCATCCTCCACCGTTTAGTTCGGGCACCACTTGTAGAGTCGTTAAGATTTTTTTTAAGCAAGAGATGTGAAAAGTATGCAGTGCCCTTGCCAGGACTCGAACCCTGGACCTTTCGACTTTTCGGAAAGGAGAGAGAAAATACTTATAAATGATTCTATATTTTTCTATGAAAATCGAATTCGAAGTAAAGTACCACATCCAGGTTTATTATATACAGTCAAAATCTAATAGTTGTTTTCATTTGAGACTGTATATGCATCATACATGCATATACAAGTTGTAAATATCAAATTTGAGAAGTTTTGAATTATCTCTTAATATATTTTTTCACGGATGTCTGTTCAGAGCTTCAAGTAAAATATCTCTTCCTGCTTATTAATTTTCACCAATATCTAATATATTGTTTCCATTAATATAAAAGACTGAAATGTTAAAACTGAAAAGTTTTAGATTGTTTTTTAATATAAGTTTTCATTAAAAGCTGTTATGGGCTTCAAGTATAGTACTCCTACCAGTTGTCAAATTTAATTCAAAAACTAATCAACTTTTTATATGACTGCAGAAAGCTCAAAAATGCGGAAAATAGAAAATTTTGGAAATTTGGATATAAGAGTTATCATGGGCGAAAATATCGTCACATATATACTGACACACAAACAGATGAATATCATCGTAAAAATAGCAAAAACGTGTTCTGGGGACCCTAATTCTTGCTAATTCCCTATCGAATTTTTAAACCGGAAACATTATCTCCGTATTTATGTGTGTGTATAGGTTGGCGAGAGGTAAAAATTATTGCGTCGGTGAATTCAACCACTTTTTAAAGTTCTTTGTTTTAAATCACCTCTCTGAGGCATTATGTATATTCTGAAACTTTTTTTGTAATATATTTCAAGCGTCATAACAAGTAAGCGTTTAGACTAGAATGTTTAGTCAAATATCATAAGATTTAAAAAACACAAACTGCATAGCAAAGTTTGAAAATAAATTGAAATAGAATGATTTGGCTTCCAGTGAACACTTTGTTATACACACGCGGAAATAGTTAAGTTAAGCATGACTATTCAATGCAAACGATATACAGAAGTATCATCCAAAGGATCTTTACTGATCTACAAATCCAACATTCGCCATAAACAACAGTTGTTAATTTAGCATAATAATATGTGGTGCATACCATAGCATCTTGAGTAACATATTGATCGCATTCCACCAGAAGCCGATCGGTAAAATCCCTGAACACTGGTGGTTCCGACCTCGGTTCAAATCCAAGCGAACGAACTGGTTGCATGGGCCTTTTTCGTGGATTTTCCCATGTGTAACGTGTATACGAGTCAATTTCCCATGAAAAGACCTCCAAGAAGGCATTCTTTCCCTTAGGCAAATAGCCCTTGTGTTCTTTGCCATAATAAACTTGTAGAGACATTATGTTATTTCGAAGCAGGAGACGTGAAAAATTAGCCATGCCCTCGCCGGGACTCGAACCACGGACCTCTCGAATTCGCGTCGAGCGTGCTCACTAATACACCACGAAGGCATGCTAAGAAGGTGGGAGAAATACCTTATATACTCCCCCCTTTTTAAAGGGCGACTGGGGATTAAGGAACCCAATCGCCAAATCCCGAGGGTGAAGAATCATCATCCACCACCATTTTAGTTCGGGCGCCACTGTAGAGCCATTAGGTTATTTCGAAGCAGGAGATGGGGAAAATTAGCGATGCCCTCGCCGGGACTCGAACCGCGGACCTCTCGAATTCACGTCGAGCGTGCTGACCACTACACCACGAATGCATGCTAAGAAAATATGCGGAAAACGAATGCGGGAGAAATACCTTATAAACTAAACCAAATATAATGATCAGATTTCCATGTAGCAAGTACAACAGCAAAAAAGCCGACCACGTTCAAATAAAATACAGAATTTTTACTGTCACAAAAGGGAATGACTACTGATTGCTTTGAACGAAATAAAAAAATAATTAATTGGGGGCAAAACACTAAATATTTCAGATAAATCTGTAATTATATAACTGTAACTTTGTATGCCTTCCAGCAATTTCAAGAAATCGAAGATACTGGAAATTTCTCTGCAGCCGAGGGAAAACTGCATAAGATCGGAGATAGTATCAATTTTCAGTTTAGATCAGATTTGAGTTCAGAGGATTGAAAGCATTGAAAAATCTTTGTGCGATCTTGCGCATCTGAAGCTTTTTCTATTGTTTAACGTTCTTAGTAGTCAAAGTGGTAACTATTGAAGAGTTGTAAGAGTATTTTTGTCAAAAATTACAAAATTTTGAAGTCTTTCTTTTGGGAAAATAAATTTTATCAAGTTTTCATCGGTTTTTGTGTGCATCCAATTCATTAAGAACCGGTACGCATATATCAGTATTTTGCGCATTTTTAAATCCTTCACACTAGAATGACGTAGTATTTAAGCACCAAATTTATAATAAAATTTTAAACAGAATGGGACGAAGTTTTATGACCGTAAAACGGGAGTGTAATAAAAGTAATCAAAGAAAATAACCCCATAAACAGCAAATAAAATAGAGAAAGCAAAATACCAATATAAAACCTGCAATAAAAATATAATAAATCCGCAAAAGATTCAGATTACTATCCCGAATAACACAAATTTCCTAAGAAGTATCAAAATAAACCAAAGATGTATTACGAGATCCGGTTTATTTATCCGATTTTTATTTTTTCTTCAAATTTCCTGCACTTTCTTCCCCTCGGAAGAGAATTGGTGACTACTATGATAGAATCGTGGTTAAACATAAAACAAAAACAAAACAAAAAAAAAAAAAAAAGACATTTTACATAATTTAATACTCTGTTGCTATACAATGAATATTATGTTTACCTATAACAGGCTATATTAGTAACAAGAAAAGAATATATTTCTCAGAAAGTCTTAACACAATAGATACATCGGGGAAAAATCTGCTTGTCATTCTACAGTAGCAACTACTTTTAAAGAGAAATGGAGGAACACCACAGCGATGGAAATTTGAAAACTGAAAACTTAATTTTATCCAGAATGACAATAACCTTTTTAATAAAGCAAATGTTTTCGGAACTACCATCTACTAAATATCACAAATGCATTAAATCTTTTCTTCATAATCATTAACTCTGAAGCATTCCTCGCTCTTGTAATTGATAGTTTATAACCTCCCGAAGAAATTAATGAATGTTATGCTCCGCAAAATTAATTATTTCCCCCGTCTTCTCTGCGAGAAAGGAAAGTTGAAATGTGATTTAAAAATGGTGGCAGTGTTCCATTGATTTTCATTATCGTCTGCTTTGATTACTTTATTCTTGTTTCATGCCATACAGTTAGAAACGATTATAATTGGAAGCGAAGTAAGTGTTAATTGATATGTTTCTCGCATCACCATATCATGCATGTCAGATCTTTTATATGTTTGCTTTCAGAGTCATTACAAAAAAAAGGCAAAAGCTAAAAAAGAAGCAGCATATGACGTACAACATAAAAAGAAAAAAATTTTTTATGCTAATGTTTATAAAAATCTTGTTCTTTTGTATTTAATTTTCTAATTTTAGCTTTTGAATGTTCTTTTACGTAAATATCACTCCATGACAGCTAGTTGTTATTTTTCGGATTTTACTTGAATAGCGTTTTGAAGGTTATGAAATACCGAGTTGTTATGTTCGCCATTTTTAACCTCACTCTTTCAAGGGGCGTACATTTATTTTGAACTAGACTTCTTATCTGAGATATGCATTTTAAATCGTACTTGCTACTGCTAAATGGTTTCCTTTTACATTGGTTGCAATAAACAGAAGTTATAATTAAGAAGAAGTTAAAACGGCTATGCATTTCGGATTGGGACTTAATGAATTTGTAGTGGTTAGTACATTACCATTCAATGCGCTAATGCATTTTGTATTTTTAAGTCTTATTTATGCCAAAATGATACCTCTTCAACATAAAGAAAGAGTATATTTTATTACTTTGCTTTTGTTTAAATATAAATTGAATTTAAACTTCTCCGTCGACGGAGGAAAAAAAGTATCTGCTGGTTTTAACAATGGTATTTTTGAAATATCTTTGTTTTTTTAATCTTTTTAGTAATAATATACTCAAGATTATAAATCTTTGTTTGAAGTTTTGATTTATTGAATAAAAAAGTGTTTTTTAGATTTTTTGATGTAAATTCTAAATTTACTGCACAAAATCTCAAAAGATTCCAAAGAAAATATTAAGAAATATTAACTGTCACAATTCCGAAAAAATTAAACAAAATGCAATGGGCTGAATCATGAAGCGAATTAATAAACGAGCTTGCCAGTTTCCTAATTTAATCAAAAGAAGAATATATATAAATGTCAATAAGTTCACATTTTTGGGAAGCTGGTGAGTAATCAAAGCCATTTTCATGATGTGTTGTTGCTCTGTTCGTATCAACTTAGTCTGATCTGAAGACCCAGGCTTGATTCATGGCAAGAGCAGAAGAAATGTTTTAAGAAATCTTGCTTTAAGTCTGCTAATGACTGTACACTGAGGCCTGAGTTAAAATTGACAGAGGGTGATTCGTCACCAAACATTTACTGAAGGAATCAGAAATACTCCTCTCGAATATTGTTGTGACACTGCGCTGAGATACAGTCCGGTTATCTTAAAATTAAATTTCGATTCGCCGCAATCAACTTTCTTAAGATTTCTCGCCCATGCACCCCTCTTAATGTATGTCAACTACATTTCGCAGTTTTTTGTGGCTAACCTAAAGCTGCCGTCAACGTCAAGCAAAGCAGCATTGTCAAGCATAGTGATGTCAGCACCTTTATGCGTATTCAGTATATTTCGTAACAGTATAGTACAATCCCGCAAACTCGACATAATGTGGACTGTTCTGAAGTCGAGTTTTATGGAATAAGAGGTGGATTTTTCAGAACTCTTAATATTTAAGTGTAAATTACTCTAGACATTTGTAGCACAATATTAGACACGAAATGCACGGCGTACAATTAAATTAATGTTGATTTTTTTGTGTCAAGTTTTAGCAAAATAGGAGACATAAGAAGAACAAATACCCTAAAGCAATTGAGTAAAATACATACAAAAATGAGGAAACGTTATTAGTAGTTCTTGGTAGAAAAATATCATGTGATGGTAGATTGTCTCTCACATTCATTCTGTCGTCGTGCAGCTTTATCCCGTACGCGACGGAGGAACAAAATGTTCATACCAGATACATCTTACTCCTCCATGTAACGGAGCATTCCTGCAGCGGTCCTCAGTCCTCCAACTATGGGCCATCATTTTAGCATTTCCCTTGTCTTCAGTCTCTTCGTTTACTGATTCATCTTCATTTTCATCCCCATTGTCTTTCACCAGTGGAACTATTTCTGCATGTCCTAAAATTTCACAATTTTCAACTTGACCCATCCATTTTTTAACATCACCATCAGTAGCTTCTTTTCAGATAGACGTTGCCAAGTATTAGAACATATCTTGAAATTTGTTAGGCGGTTCTAAGAATTAACGGCACAACGCGAAAACGGCAAAAATTACAGAAAAAGAACACTCAAATCTTTGAACAGAACAGGAAAGACATATGCATAAATAATAATTATACGTAGTGTATGTAATATTTGCTCTGTTTGGTCTAGAGAAATCTTAAAAAAGTCGAGTTATACGGAATGTCGAGATATCGGGAGTCGAGTTTGCTGGGACTCTACTGTATCAGCATGGTTTAGTAGAGAATTTGCATAAAGGTGGTACCATTATAAGTTAAGCTATCTGGCATACAGATGGCATGATTTAACTTTATTTCTTAGCTATCGGGCAACATTAACAAAGATGTTGGCATTTGTTATCGGGGCAATGCTACGCAGCCATCTCGAATTAAGCTGGAGACCTAAAATAAGCTTCCGTACGTTTTTGTATTTTTAATGGAAAATACGTTAAAAAAGCTTTTTGGAATCTGTTAAAATTGCGTTTAAGAATCGCAGGATTTCCAGATACATAACCTGATAAAATAATTTTACCCTATGGTAATATGGTAATAATTGCTCTTATTGTTAGATGAAATATTCTTTTAAAACTGATGATTTATACTAACGTGGTATTTATCATACTCTCCCTCCCCCCCCCAAAAAAAAATCTGAAAGGTTTCAGGTTTTAATGGTCGCCAAAACAGCTTGTTGTGGTTTTTTACGCTGTCGCTGAGTTCACATTCTACCAGACTGCTGTTACATAGCCTTCTATTAATCTTATTATTTGGGGGGGGGGGCGGGGCTCAGCCTTATTATAAAGCATCATTTTCTTCCTACTTATGCCATATACAAAAAAATTGTAAAAGCAACGAAGCATACGTTTAGAATTCCCGATGCAGCGTTACGTGTTGCCATAACATTTTTCTGTTCAGTCTTTTCTAAGTTCATCATATCAGTGATCAGTTTTTTTATGAAGATGGCTTTACAAAACTTTTTTTTTTTTGTCTTTTTATTATTAACGTTTTGTGTGTTTACTTTATTTATTAAATATCATGTTCTTGGCGCTCATGTTTCCCCATATTATAATAAATAGCATGTTTACCCGTAAAATTCAATTCAACAGAAAAATCATAAAATATTTAAAAAACAGCATATGTTTAGAATTTTCGATAGATAGTCTGAAGCGCTGAGACAAAAAGGTTTTATTGCGTACAGTGTTGTCACTGCTCGCTTTGAAATCGTTTAGTTTGTTAATCAAAAATGACTTGAAGATTTATACAATATGAAATAGATAATAAAACAATTCGAGCTTCCAGGGGGCCATGTTCGGGTGGAGGGCTATGTTATTCGGAATTTAATGTTTTCACAATTTCACAAAGAGGCTTTTTTTTTTTTTTTTTTTTTTCATTTACATTACACATACACGTTTCGAGAGAGCGTTTGGGCTAATGTTCCTTTTGGCTAAAAATACTTAAAATCAGCCTATTTTTAGAATTTTCGATAGACAGTTTCGCGTTAACGTTTTACAAAATATGAAATACGCAATAAAAAAAAATTTAAAATTTAAAATTTGGCTTCCAGGTGTCCGCATTCGGGTGGAGGACTACATTACTCAGAATATGATGGTTCTAGGTACCATTGTTTTTCATAATGTGAGAAAAATACATACATTAATGCAGATTCTTCATTATTTAACTTCTTTAAATATAATACAGGATGATAATATTTGGTGGCAACAATTTGAAAAATAATACATTTAAGTGTTTAAGTAAAATTTAAGTGAAAAGTAGTACATTAAGTAACGCATTTAAGTGTTTCGACGCAAAATGTTGTTTCGAACCTAATTGGGACTAAAGTTCCTTTTAGACTTAAAAAATGCAATAAAACATGTACCATCAAATGAGCATTTTTAAAATTTGGAATAAAATGTATGAATGCGTGATATGTTAGCAAATTATGTTTGAGGTGGCTGCAACGAAGATGAAAGTGTACTTTTCAGAGGAATTTTAGACATCAGCAACATTCTGTCAACATTTAGCCCGGTTCGAATCCCCTGTTTATTTTCTTTTCTCAAACTGATGGTGATAATGACATCGACGAAGACATCCGGATTAGGTCTGTCAAGCTTGACCCCGAAATCGAATTGATAGGTCCTTGTTGAAAAATGAAACCCATTTGCTTTTCAGCAACCGATAGATGGGTCGAATAAATTTCCAGCTGGAGACTATTGTGTATCTCGTGGGAATTCTGCTGCAGTATTATACGTGTCAATAGAAAATGTTGAAGCACTTTAGCAGTGACAGTGTAAACGTAACTAGGCTATTTGATTCATAATCACTTTGGTCAGCCATTCACTTGTTAACTACTTGTCTTCAACACTCTAATTTTCAAAAAAAAAAAAAAAAAAAAAAAAAAATTCAATATAGATAGAATTACAATAGAGTCAAACTAATATTTGCTTTTTTAAAGAATGCAGCGCCCTGATAAATAAAAAATATAATAGCTTATACACTTGGCAATGCAATTAACTTAATACGTATCGTTATTTTGGTGTCCCACATTTTTATTATTCGCATTACAAAACGGCAGATGGAAAAAAAATTCTGTAAACTGAATTATTTAATTTATTATACTCATTAAACTATATGATAAATTATTTTTCTGCTTTTAGATCATTAATTACCAACTCTATTTTAAATAAAATCTTATTTTATAAAAACTCTTTTAATTGTACTTTATTTTCTGCATTTTAGTCTCAATTACACATTACCAATGACGAAATGTTTAGTCATTATTAAAACACAAGCAATAAATTTCAAGAAAATTATAGAATAAAGGTAAACAACCGAATATTATGCAGAAAATGATGAAATCGCTTTAAATATTTAGTTTTGGAAACCGGATGTAATAACGGAGTTCCTTAAACCATTTTGTTTGAAGCTACAATGAAAAAATGAATATCGCCAATGCGTCATTAAATGCGCCAAGCTGGCAAACTCAAAACATATATTTCCCCCGTCTGCTGCGACTACAGCACATTTAAAAAAATATATATAGAAAATCGTTCAATTAATATTTTTTTATCATTTTTATTTTAAAAGAAGGCTATAATCTGCGGAAATTTTATATGTGATATGTTTTTTAAAAGATGAAGTTTTAAAATCATAAATGAAATAATCTCAAAAATTGAGCAATTTAGAAAAATTGTCAAAAAATAAAAAATTAAGTTCCTATTTTCATATTAATTTCATTGAAAAGATTTCTTTTCCGCTGTAGTCGATGTTGCAAACAGTAAAACTCTGATATGCTTGATTTGTTCGTTGAATCTACCATTTGTGGCATGGGAATGTTCATCACAATTTTTTGTTTTGACATTTTCTCTTCAACATAACTGAAACAAAACTTAACGGTAACGCATAAATTATATCAGATAGACTATATGGACTACACTGTATAGAGAATTTCCTTGGGGCTAGTATCTGTTTATCTGTACATTCAGCTATCTCCAAATACTTATCATTATTTTGTATTCATGAGAGTAACTTAAAATAACATCTTATTAGATATAATATTATTGCGAAATGCTCAGCTGCGGTAAGATAGCTTCCCCGCAAAACGGGTTTAGCGTTGCCAGAAAGTGGCAAGGAAAAGCATGATTTCCAGATTTGACGCGAAGCGACAAAATTGGCGATTTGCCATAGACGGAACGAGAACATTCTAGAACGCATTCTTACCGTTTTCCCCGAGAATGTTCTCAAAGAAAGGTAAAAAAGCTATACATACCCTACCTGTACGCGAAGTAGAGCATCATGAATACCTTGAGTTTACTAGTAGTGGCTTGAGAGCGATTGACCGAATCGGGAGCTGTATTTTAGTGTTTTGCCATGAAGCTGCCTTCACCATTAGAACCTGGTAATCTGAAGACTGTGTTGCTGATGGTTTCAGCGTGATTATCGTAATTTTACTAAGACTGTAAACGTATCTTTTGAACTCCTCCTGTATAATACTGGCGAATAAATTGTATTTTGATTTTTTATAAAGTGTTATCGTCAATTACTCAAATCCGTAGAACGCAATAGTATTACAAAATATCATTACATTGCTTGAAATCCCTAGAAGCGATTTTAGTATGTCAAATTTACGCCAAATCTTATTATCTTTTCGATAAGAATAAATACTGAACGATCTTTTTTATTCTTTGGTAATTTGAAATCATTTTATATTAGGCGATGAGAATGTAACACCTTTGCAGCTATTAATTGACTCCATGAGAGGAAGATAAGTTCCAGTTTGAGCTGTTATGATTTTTGGAAGATAGTAGTATTAGCAAAATATGAATTCTGGAGAATGTTGTATTATATATTCTCCATAACGACAAATTTAATTATATATCGCCAGCCCAGAATCAAGATACTGTTCGATTGTCTTTGTAAAGATGATATAATCATTTATTTGAAATTCATTTATTTGAAATCAATCATTTATTTGAAATTCAATCATTCATTTGAAATTCATATATCATTTATTAATAATAATACCTAAAATTATTATAATTAATAAAAAAATTGAAAGCTTTCAGATTTTATACTACTCCCAAAGGGGCGATTTTTAAAGTGTTGTATGTTACTTTTATTTATTAAATATCATGTTCTTCGCACTTAAACTATAAAATTCAATTGAACAGTAATATCGCAAAATAATTTACAAAGAGCATACTTTCAGAATTTTCGATACACAGTCTGGCGCGCTGGAGATAAAAATCTTTTTTTCTTCCGTACAGTGTTACCATTGCTCGCTTTGAAATCGTTGAGTTTGTTAATCAAAAATTTGTTAATTTTACAAAATATGAAACAGCTGATAAAACAGATTCCAAATCTGGTCTTCCAGATGCCCATATTGGAGTGGAGGCCTACGTTATTCAAAACTTGATGTCTCTAGGTACTGTTATTTTTTCACAATGCGAGAAAAAGACATACATTCATGCAGATTCTTCATTATTTAATTTCCTTAAATATAATGCAGGGCTCTAATGTTTAGTGGCAACAATTTGAAAAGTGAAAGGCCGTTTTATAGTGAACCAACGCAAAATGACAAAATGAAATTAACAGCCCTTCTGGGCAATTTGCTCCTTTGAGGTGATAATCCTAGATTAAAAGAGGAAAGAAATGGTATAAATGTTGTCTTATGTAGTCGAATCAGCTTTCATTTCTGTAGCAGCTTATTTCTACGGAAACTTAATAAAACGGATTTTAAGATTTGTGAGCAAATTTACCACTCTCACTTGCAAAATTTAAAAAAAAGTTGATGGTTATTCGATATAGCATTTTTACGTTTTAATAATATAATAATAATATAGTTCTAATATATTTGTTATCCATTTAATAAAATTTTAGCTATACCAATAAATATATCAGGATTAAAAAAGTTGGCTTTTATACATTCTGTTCGCACACTTTTTTTAGACGATTTTCATTACATTTACACAAATATTTCACTTAATGTGTCGCTCACTTTTTTTTTTAAATGTTCTGTTTGATAATTCTTATTTTTCACTATCTTTCTACACCGTAATTTCCAAGACAATAAAGCCTTTTGTAGTACAGGAAAAGGTATTTTATCCTATTCCTTTTAAACAGCTTTCAAAGTCCAAAGAGGGTTGTAGGTCGGTGTTTGGACAATTCGCTTTTTAAGAGTCCAATAGAGCAAAAATCCTTTGGGTGATAGATATATGAGGAGATTTAGTAGAGATAGATTAAGCAGAGAGTGAAGGATATGGCCTTGATACCCGTTTCTTGCTCCATTTTCCACTTAACAGTGAATTTTGGTTTTGTTTGGATGCAGTTCTACAGGTAATGGCAGTATGGGCAAAAGAAGGTATTTCATATTTGAAAACTGGATATCAGATATATTTCTGATAATATGCAGAGTGGATCTTAACACTTTTGCCACTCTCTTTATTTTTAATTTGCCGTTATATGAAAAACCAGCAACAATCTCAAATCCCTTTAAAAACCTTTCTTTAGAGTATTTGAACCATTACCTTTCTTTAGAGTATTTTTAAGATATTTTTCTTCTCTTTGCTCATAAGAAATGGATCTTCTTTTTATTGCAGTCATTTAAATACACCCAAGATTCATCTATTGTGACCACATTTTTCCAGATAAATATTTCTTCTGTAGAATTCTGTAGCGCGTTCTGTGTGCGGCGATTTGTTGTGGAGAAAGACGATGCACATTATGTTTCTTTGCCTTTTAAATTCATATCAGCAAGAAAACTGTCAGCACCGAAAAAATTAGCTGCAGAGAACTGTAAAATTAACCTCTTGTTTCTAACTGTATTGTATGACTCTTACTTCTGGTTAGCTAATGACATTATGCCTGATAATTTTATGTAACAGCAAGATGAAAAAGATGACTAATCAGATTAAACCATCCTTTGACAATCGGTTTTCTTCTAGAGTAAGCCCATGTAAAACATTTTCTTTCGTCGAACTGTAGAAACATGTAAAGTATTTTTCCCACCTTGCCTCATGACTACGTGGCGTAATGGAGGTACGTCCGGCTGAAATCTTGATGTCCGGAAGTCGAATCCCAGCACTGCACACTTTTTATGTTTCCTGCTCCAAAAGCACAAAATGATTCTACAGTGGCGCTGTAACTAAAATATGGGTAATAATGCATCATCACCAGGATTTGGCGATTGGGTCCCCTGCTCCCCAACTGCCCTCTTAATTGGGGAGAAAGTAAGATATTTTCTCACTCCTTTCAGCATGCCATTGCAGTGTAATTGAAAAAAAAAAAAAAAAAAAAAAAAAAAAAATGGCTGGCTAGCCATCGGCAGGTTCGGAATTCGATCCCTCGAGGGAACATTGCACGTTATTCACATTTCCTACTTCGACAAACCTAATGTTTCTATACAGTCATCCGAACTAATGTGCAGTAGGCAAGCTCATATCCACTAGAATAAATTCTTTTATTTTTTAGAAACCATATCACACTTAGGAAAAAGAGCAAGAACTGTCAAGCAAAAAATAAAGGTGGTGACAATCCTAACATTCTGTGAACAGATGAGACACATTTTATTCTAGTAGAAGTACCATATATGGGGTTTCTCGCACCTTAACACTTGCTTGAAAAATCGTTACATTCTAATTATGGCACTCTTAGAATTCGCCTTCTATTTTATTCTCAACCTATATTTCCTTCAGAAAGCAACATCTAAAGATGCTAAAATGTGTTCCATTACAAGTGTCATTAGCTTTCACAGCAAGTTATTCTTGCTTTTTAGTATCGAGTATAAGAGAAAATAGTTTTTGTGCAAGATGGTAGCTCCACTTCATATTAATCTACATGTAAAAAAAACTACTTCTGGCCAGCTTTAGTATGAGTAAAATATCAGGAATTTTTCCAGATGCTTGGCTTCCTCTGTCTCCAAACTTAAAACACGTAATTTTTGGCTGTGGAAATTCTTAAAAGATCGTGTTTAGAAAGGAAACATTTGGACTTTGTCTTAACTGAAAACTAGCATAGCAGTACATCAGTAATAGTTCTTAGGAATCACTACGTACGATGATTGATCACTCTGCGCTGCTCCACGTTTCCACTTTGTCACTGATGTATAGAGCATGCGCAGTGAAGACATGCTGTGTCTAGTTCACCTTTATTTTGCCAAAGGGTTCCGCGTTTTATGCTGACACATAGAAGTTTCAATTTTGAGTAAATATTTGTTGAAAAAGTACACCTAGCGAAGAAAACGTCAACTAATTTTTCATCGTAGTTCTCTTCTCCATGATCTAAATAAACTGTGTTTTAAGTTTCGTAATGAATATTTATTAGATTGTGAATAATTAAAGTTTCCTCTAAATAGGAAACTTTAATTATTCAGGTAAATCCCTGTACTTTAGACATTCTGAAAATTTATTTTTCTGCTTTAAAATTAGATCGAACTATTGAATTCAGTTCGCTGAAGAAATTTCAATGCTGTTAATTACATCTTGAATATTTCTCTAATTTTTTAATACTTCTGAACAATCTTTAATTTGGATTTCATGGAATGACTCCTAGTACTAAGAAAGGTAATTATTTTTTTATGGTTTTTAAGAAAACGTTTTTGGATGAAACAAAAAAGAATGACAGACTAAGATTTTTGCTTTAAAGTGCAATTATGATTCAATGCTAAATAGTTTTTGTTCTTTGTAATTTATTTATGATTCTTTTCATTTAATATATTATAACATAGTCGTGCTATGTTTTACATATCCATAAAATAAATTATGAAGTTATCGCCGTCACGAGTTTCGTTCATTGAACTTCTACCAAATATAAGTAAATTTTGAAAATTTTCTTAACTAAATTTTCTGATATTTATTCGTGAAAGGAACACTTAAATTATTATTTCTACAGTTTTATAAAAATTGCTAATGTTTATTATCCCACACTCGAATTCTCATCATGAAACGAAAATCATGTGAACATTGATTTCAATTTCACAATATTTTATCAATTGTAGATTCATTCATTCCGAGTGGCTCATTATAAGGATTCTTTTTAAGGATACATTCATTCTAAGTACTGCTTACCAAAAATATTGGAATACATATTTTTCCTCACATTTTGACTTGAAAGCAGAAGTGATTGACAGACTCAAGACTTAAAGCCTATCAAAGAATATCTCTTCAGTATTCCAGATGATGCCTCAATAAAACAGGAAAGATCTGATCATCTTCATATTGGAGTATTGTTTTTTGAAAGTTTTGACCCTCTTTACCTTTCCCACGTATTGAACTTTGGCAATGATCAAGGCTAGTAATTTCTGTTCCGTCTGGATGGTACTGAGAAGCCACACTATTAATCATCTTCTTCCCCCACTTAGCTTTCTAATGGACTATTAATTTCTTTTTGGAAATAAAGAAAATGCCTCTCGGAATGCATATCAAGGACTCAAAGTTAGATTTCTAGTGCTAGAATCCAGCCAGCCCACACAGTCGATATCATCGCATCACGTCCCAGCGTGCTTCGGACCTTACATCTCAATCTCTGACCTCCCAGAACTACATCTCAGTCGAACAATGTAGTAATTTCGGGGTGGTCGCAGGCAGCATCAATGACAACAGCACCCCCTGACAAATCACGTACTTTCATAATGACATAATGTAATGGAAGAATCTGCTTTTTTTATTTTCGCGCCATAATTACCGCCCTAGTAGTCGCTGAGATTTCGGTCGTCTTGCAGACGATTTTTACCAAAACCTACCCTGTCGACCTACCTTGGCGGTCTCCTTTGATCTTAAAAGGCTTTGTTTAAAAAGAGTTAACTAGTGCAATCACGCCATGTGTCGGTTGAACGTAACTGTTTGGCATTCATATCTCGAACCATTTCTGTTTTGAAGGTTAAGCCGAAAAAAAGTAAGAGTTGAAGACTCCCCCCCCCCCACACACACACTCAGTAGGGGCGTTGATTGAAGTGTTGAAACGTTCGCACATGTCACGCACGTCTTCTTCCTATTGAGATGTTCCTCTGCGGGCGTTTTTACGATGTCGTCGAGTTGCTTTTCGAATGCTCGATTACTTTACAGATGACAGCGCCCTCACATTAAATGCAATGCATGATTCTACTATACCTTTACACCTAAAAATATAATCGTACAAAAATATAATCATTTAACTTTCTGGAAATGGCCACCGAATATTCCAGAAAATATTTATTCAGTCTTTGGCAGTTTGACAGCATTGGGAATTAAGAGCAAATACCGAAATATTACCGAGAAGTTTTCTTAAACAGGTACTTGAGTAAATAAATAAAGAAATCTTCACCTACTCCTGAATATCCCCTTCTTAATGGAAAGCAAGAAAGGAATTTTACTGTGCACATATCTCAACTAGGGTATATTCCCTAAAAAAAGAAAATTCATTAATAATTTAATGGATAAGTAAATGTACTTCTTGTAACTTACTAGGAATTCCTAGCAAACAGGTTGATTGCCTCATTGTAACGAGAGACGAGTCAATTACCTTCAAAAAGTTCTTCTTTAAGGCATATAGTTCTAATATGCTTTATCATAAACGACGATGAATTAATAACTTATAAGGCATTTTCTCCTTCCTTTCAGCATTGTTTCGTAACGTGATTAGAAGCATACTCGACACCTATTCGAGAGGTCCAGAGTTTGAGTCCTGGCGGAGAGCATTCCACATTTTTCGCTTATCCAACATAAAAAAAAAAAAAAAAAAAAAAAAAAAAAAACACGTCATGCTTCTATAAACTAATCAATTTATCAACAAATAAACCTAGTTGAAAACAAGGTAATGTATAAGCATACTCGGATATAAGACTGCTGTGTTTTTAAGCGAAAAGTATATTTTTAGAATCTGCTTTGATCTATATACAAGTAGCAGTAACGAAAATAAATAATAACGGTTATAATACTTACAATAATACTATTAAACTGTTAATAATAATGAAAGATGGTACTACTTGTAACAATGGTGGTGTTAATAATATGTTTAGGAAACACTGACTTACTGAAAATCCGTAAGCATCTTAAATAGTAGCATATTTAGTTTATGCGTAAATTTGACCATGTGTTTAAAAACTGGTTTAGTTAGGGCAGATTCATTAAAAATGATAGTAACGTATTATCCCTTTCCTGGAAATATTTGTAACTGTGTTTTTTTCTTTTCATGTTTTTATCATATTAAAAATCAAATACAATTATTATCTTGGCTGCAGTTAGCAACTTTCAGCTGGCGATATATAAAAGTCATTTGAAAGAACTTTCGAAAGGTGGCTAAGCCTTAAATGTACACATTTCGACTCTTTTATGCATTTGGCAATAAAAGGAAAAGAGATTGCCTTTCGAACTCGCTGAAGAAATGAAGTGTTGCGTTTTAGAAGTGTGAAGAAGACGCGGCTTCTACTAGTGCGGCTGGAGTGAAAGACTGTCTTCAAAGTACTCCAAAGGAGCCCTTGCATCCAAAAAAGATATTTATTGTATGGTGATCTTCTGCTAGTGTTATTTAATATTGTACGGTGATCTTCTCCTAGTGTTATTTAATATTGTACGGTGATCTTCTGCTAGTGTTATTTAATATTGTATGGTGATCTTCTACTAGTGTTATTTAATATTGTATGGTGATCTTCTGCTAGTGTTATTCTTTCCACGAGATAAAATGATAAATGGAGCTCGATACTTTACAGATATGCGGCAAATGCAAGATAGATTATACATTAAACTACCAACATTTGCAAATAGACTTGTAATGGTACTATTGCTTGTGGACAACGCATGGTCACATGTGGTAGTCTTTTAGAGACATTAGGTTAACTGGAAGCAGGAGAGGTGAAAAATGAGATACGCCCTTGCTGGGAATCGAACCATGGGCCTCTGGAATACGCGCCCAGCCTGATGACTACTACACTACGAAGGCATGCTAAGTAGGCGGGAGAAATACCTTATAGTCTTAATCGTACAGTAAATTAACAACTTAGGATGGAAAATTATGCCTCATCTTCTTGTCTTTCCCAGTAGATTGCCATTTTCTCCGGCACCTTACTCATTCACGCCAAGAAATGCTTTGTCAGCGATGCATCAGACCTTGCTACACGTTGTCAGCAATATACTGAAACTGCTGTAAATTACTTTGATTAAACATATTTTTGCCATTTCTCCCCTTCATCTCTACTTTTTGAATCGCGGTTTAATTTGCTCAAACCCAATAATTACCTGAAAATTTGCAAGACATTTTTTCCGCCTTGTTGTCATGATGACAGGGAAGCTAGCTGCATTAGCCTTGGTCCGAGTTTTAAATCCCGGAGAACTCATAGATGTTTGTAAGTGGATAATGTTTTTGCGGCAGGGAGGAACCTGAAATACCGTCAAGTCGTAAGTTCTTTCGATAGACTGGAAGTAGGGGAAGAGAGGAGATTCTCGGATCCATCCAAAAGAGTTCTTCAGCAGCATGAACTAAAATCCAATGGCGGGCTCAGCAACCGATATGTTAAAAAAATTGTTGATCGGCCGTCTCATCGTCGGTTCAAAAGTATAATTCTAGGAAACTAAACTCCATTCTAGGAAGTTTAATTTTTTATTCTAACAGATTATGTTCATAATTAACTAAAAATAAAATAGTTTTTAAAAAATGAAAACTTAATTGTATTAATGTGACTTCTGTTCTTAAAATATAATGCCATTAATAGCTGGCGTAATTGCTGTTAATTAGTGATTTCATTAATAAAATTTGAGAAACGTTTCGAGATCGCTTAAGCAAGAGTCATAAAAATGAACAAAGAGCTAACTGAATGATTTCTGTAGAAGCGATGCAGAATGCCTATCTTTCTTTGTTTTCCTTCATCAGGATTTATCAAAAATTACACCGATTCATTAATTTACTCGATTACCGACTCTATTTTTTATTCAGTTTTCCTATTTATGGATTTACAAAAAACACTGAAATGAAGACAATTTGTCAGATTTTTAAAACGTATGTGCGAAATCGCCGAAAGAACTGGGCTAAATAACTGTAATTTGCATTCTGTTGTAAGTGCAACTTTTAGTTGCAAAACGCTTCAATATTTATTAAAACATTCGTCAAACCTTGTTCTTAAATACTTTATGTTAAACATCTGTTTATTAATAGCAGAAAGGGATTAATCAGAATGAGTATTGTGTCACATAAAAACAAATTTATAGGGGGAATGCTCCATTAAAATTAGATATAATCGGATCGTGCTCGCCTTTAGCCAACGATTTCTAGAAAATCTTCGGAGTAATTGTAGAGAGACACAGCCATAAAAATGACTGTTAAAGCTCTGATTCCTAATTGTTGTTGAGGGGGAAGAGATAGCTGGAAGAAACCTACGACCTCCCCGCGATCCGAATGTTGAAACCGAATCTCCGTCTGCCAAGTCGGCATTTCTAAAGGATGATAACTACCTCTAATACTAGGCTATAGTCTTTGAAAGGGTGTTAAATCGTTAGTGAAATCATCACCAGGTGTCGGCCTTTTTTATTACGCACGTGATGCGCTATAATTTAATTCGGACAGCAAACAAAAAAGAAAGGTAGTGCCAGCGAAAGCCTGGGGCCACATTCGAGCCGGCCGGTGCTTTAATTGGTATTCGTGACAATGCGTCGAGGATAGCCTCTCGCTAGGGGGCGCCACTTATCTGCATAGTAATCAGTCATTATGTTGTAATTTATGTAATTCCTTTTTTATTGAGATCCAATGGGCTACAGGCAAATTAATTGTGTTTCCAACAACACGGGAGCAAGCCGAGATAACTGAAGATGCTTCTCATTGTGCCTCAAGCGAATTCAATTCTTCCGTCCCATATTCCGTCCATTCTGCTGATGGCATTTTTTTCTAGCAACAACCATAATGTGTTTTCCCTAACACAGATTTCAGAGACGTTGATTGTGAGTAACCATATCGTCATTAATACAAATGAGTTTTCTCTGACTTCGGTGGTAAAGTAGCTGAAGCGTTATCCTGCTGCGTTCTATAAAATTGGATTTCAGCTGAAATGAATACATATATAAAAGAACATAATCAGCTAATAAATACTGTAGGAAAGGAGATTGATTTTAGCTAAATGACTAAGACCACGGAAGATTGGTAGTTCTCTAAAAGTTCTGTTTTCTGCAGATGAAAAGGGTAACTGTATGAAGTTAACTGCGATTGCAATAAAATCACAGATGAGTTTTTCTTAAAGAGATCCTGTGCAAAGGTATGGCTAGCCCTAAGTAGGTAGTTCGATGTGTTTTACCGCAATTAAACAATTCAATACTGTCTAAAATGCTGGAAAATTCTTTTTTTCTTCTGAAATTTTTTTGCCCTATGAATTCAATATTTTCTCAGTTGTTTACTGACTGTGTAGGGAACAGTTTTCAATCAAATAATAAGGCCTGAAATAAAATGTTTTCATGACAATACTTTCTCTTTGGCTATAATAATTTTAGAATTTGTGCAGCAGAATATAAGTGAAATGTAATCTTAAAATATTTTCATTCATTTCGCGATGAGAAAAGCAATAAGCATCTCTCTCGCCCCCCAAATAAGATGGAAAAAGTTCTAAATATTAAAAATGATCACTTCTGAAAGATATAAATAGAATTGTTGAAACTCTGTGCGTCACTCTTAAAGGCTATAAAACAATATGAGTTTTCCCACCCTCACCAATTAAAATTATTTACTGAAAATGTGTTTGCAAATAAAATAATGAAATGATCTTCTTCAAAAGACGATGAAAATTGTATTCTTTGAAATAATGACATTAATTTTCTATACATATTACACGCAAATATTAATTAATTATCGTCTGTTACAATAAATAATAAATATCTAAGTAGTAAAAATTTTAAAGAGAAACTTCTGAACATTATCTATTTAATACTTTCAGATCTTCCTAAAATTGTGGAATTATATTGATAAGATTAAATTAGTTGAATTTATTTTAGGCTGCCCGCTGATCATGAAGAAATAAGGAAGATCAACTGAAAATTTACCTATGTTTTTAAATGAATTGAATGCCGAATATAGATAATTGCAGACATAAATGATTATTGTTAAATTTTTAAAGTCTTGTGTACGAATAATTGCTATAAATCAAAAATTATTAACGGAACACCGAGATTCTATTAGTCTCCAAATTAAGGTTTATCATATTTATGAATCCTGTAAATAGTTTCCTTATTTAAGATTCATGCTGAGTTTGAAAGGTATTTTGCAGGAAAAAAGGGCTTTGTTTTGCATAATTGTTAGTAGAATAGTAAATTTCAGATTCCCCCCCCCTCCTTTCTATGCAATGAAACTTGGTACAACAGTCACCAAAGAATATCAAACCATGAAACTAGTACTCTTACCAGAACTTGATGCTACAGTGGATGTTTACAAACTTTTAGAACATTCGATTAAGAATTTTAAAAACAGCAAATGTTTTGAAATAAAAGTCTATACTAGCAGCTGATTATGTAAAATGAGAATATTGACTGTTACTTTTAAATTTATTCTTCTTTCAAAATGTCGCGTGTAAAAGCTAGGGATTGAAAGATATGTTTTTGCGCCTTCTGAAAAGAAACATTCCTCTCCCATAATTCAAAAACATTATTAAATGCATGGTATTTAAATTCCTAAGGAAAATGAGCAACATGATTAATCGGAAAGCGAAAATACTTCAGGTGTTACTTCTACATGGAAAGAAAACTCCAAACGAATACTCGGAAAAGGAACGTACTGTTTCTAATGTTTCTAAAATTAAATCGTTGGTAACAAGAGAAAATTATGCCGACGCAGAAATCAGTTGTTAAGTCTTTAAATACATGTGTGGCAACAATAAATGAAATAATAAACCAAGATTTCCAACTTTAAAAAGCTAAAAAGAATAATGTTTACCAGCCATTGCCGAGGCTCAACTCAGAGCCATTGGCTCAACGCAGAGCAGTCTGAAGAACACGTATGAAAACTATTTACTAGGATATATATTATGAATGTTGATGAAGTATGAGTTTACCTAAATAACTGCATAAAAAAAGGATATATTTATTATCGAAAACTAAGAGAAAAAAAGTCTGCAAACCTGTTTCCGTCAATGGAAAGAAAATTTCAGTGAGGGGTTTATGACTGTTGTAAGATTCTATTCAACGGGAAATAAGAAATAAGGTACATGGAAAAAAAATGTTAAAATTAACCCAATGTAAGTAACTAAATAACTTTCGATGTTTACAGAAGAAATTCCATGCCTTTATTCAGGGTTTCAAAAAGTGAAGCGATATCAAGACAAATCAACAGGGGATACTTCGAAAAAAACCAATGCATTCCTTGAAAAATGAAGACTAATACAGGTATTCCATATATACTCGTCCCTTTTCAATACATTTCTACCGTGTCCTTTGATGTTTCACTTATGTACACTGCGAAAAAAAAATGAGACAGCTCTATTTCCTGTTCTACTGGGCCGTTTGACGAAATTCAAATTGCGTTTTTCATGTCTCGAAAGCGCAACTTAGGATATAAATTAGATTTATATATATCATTGTTCTAGTATAGGTATTTTGACACAAAATCGGACTTTTTCCGAAATGACATGCCAATTTTGTTTTTCATATTTCGATTCTACGACTCAAATTATGCCAAACTGCTAAGTGTTGTAAAAATTGCAGGAGTAGTTTTTAAAAAATTAGCTCTCCAAATTCCAGCTCCTCATTGTTAATTGAATTTGATATATATTTATAAATATCTCTTTTTTATTAAACTTATTTGAATTTTCCTTTGACATTTCGAAATTTAGGTTCATTTCAAATAAAATGTTCGATGTGACTTCTTTTCGGCTCATGCACAATGTAAATAGGGAAAGGAAAATAGGTTGCTATATATTAAAAAGTTTTCCAAGTGATTTATTCTTGGCGCAAACTGAAAAAATGCGCCAAGATAAATTTTTGAATTTCTCTGTAAACTTCGCACCAAATTTTACAAAATTTAATAGGCATAATTTCAGACGTAGAATCGAAACATGGAAAAAAACATTGGCATGTATTTCAGAAAAAGTCTTATTGTGTCAAAATACCTATGTTAGAACAATGCAATATGTAAGTCTAATGCATATCCTAAGTCGCGCTTTCGAAACATGAAAAACGCAAGTTGAATTTCGTTAATCGCCCAGTAAAATGCAAGTTATAGAACTGCGCTTTTTTTTTTTTTTTTTTTTTTTTTTTTCGCAGTGTACTATTGCTTCTGGTCTCTTGAAAAGAACAGTTTCTATGCGCAGACCCACCGGCCTGGAAAATAGTGGAAGGGAAATGTAAATCAATAAGCTCGTAAATTTTACGAAAAGGCTTTCTTTTCATGGAAATCAGAGTGTAGGCTAATAGTCCAGGAAAGAAAAAAAAAAAAAAAAAAAAAAAAAAAGGCTATTGGATCGAGTATTTAGAAACAATACTCTTTACATTTTTAAACATTAAATGGCTCTGAAATCGTACTAAAAATATGTGAGCACCCTCTCTATTTGTAACAGTCCTCTGTATTCTCTGTATTCTTTCAGCATTTCTAACATTTCCAATTTCTCACTTTGTTTTACCTACTCAAGCTGATCAGTTTTCTTAATAAAGCATGTTAAATAAAGATTCGTTCCTTTTACAACTTGTGATATCCTTTTCCAGAGGATTCGTTTCTTAACACGTTGTTAAGGCGTTTTAAATACGAGTATATCAATTAGAAATTTTAGAGGGAATAGAATATAGAATTGAGATATGTACTTTCTGCGTTACCCAAATCTTCCCAATTAAAAATTGCTGTTCCTAAACTTCTTACATATCTGCATGTAATACAATAAAGCAATTTTAACGTGCACATACAATGACTTCTTGAAATTTCTTTTCCAATACTTCGCATTTTTAATTTTCTTAAATATGTAGATAGTCTGAGCAATATTAAGTTTCCTCTCAATGTAAACATAAGGTTAACGTAACTCTAAATTCCAGTTATATTTTAGTCGTTTATTATTAAAATTAACAGATTGCTATTAACATTTCAGCCATTAAAATTCCATTCTACTATTTTGGAACAGAGCAGCAAAATCTGCAACTGTTATTCCAAATACTATGTCAACAATTGATTTTGAACAAATGTATACAACTTTTCCTGAACTTATGAATTAACATTAAATTAAGTTTCTTTGTTTGAATGTATTCGGCCCTTTCTTATTTTACATAGAATGTTTTAAATATGTAGTTTGTACGAAAGATCTTATGCTTGAAATATAATCGATTCTGTTTTATTGCAATAGACAGAACACACACACACACAAAAAAAAAAAAAAAAAAAAAAAACTATTGGAAAAATTGTTGGAAACAATTATAACAAAAAGTAATTAAGTCAGTTAGGGTTAGCTCTTAGAGGTCATGATAAAAATCAGAATTCAAGCAAGAAAGGAAACTATTTCCCTTGCTTGGAATAACTTAGAGAATATGGCAGCTTTTTTAAATTACATTAAGTAAAGCAGGGTAATCGACGGTGAGGAAATGTGAGTTATGTGTGACATGATATTTGTGATGAATTCATCAATCAGTAGCTTTAACAAATATTAATAACATGTATAATAGAAGAACTTAAATCAGCAACTTTCTATAATCTTATACTCGTCTCTATACTTGATTTTTCACCCATTGATCAACTGACATTGGTTATAAGGTATGTAAAGCAAAGTGGTGATACAAAAAGAAAGCTTTTTAAAGTTTATCTGATCAAAGAACATAATCCCATATTTGGAACAACAGGTAATGCCCTTTTTATCAAAATTAGGTATAGATATTAAACTTTGTTGGGGGAAAACATAGTACATCTATAAGAAAAAAAAGTCGGGAAATCTGTCGCGCCGCTGTTCAATATTTTATGTTAGTACAAAAGTTATTTGCCTTTTTCCCTTTGTCGCTATCAAATTTTGAGCAGAAAGCTAAAGTGTGAAAATGCTTTAATGGAAATAAAACTTTCCGATACTAGATGGTCAGCAAAAGCCGTACTGACATTAAAAATTGGTTACATCCATAAAGGAATCCTATCTGATATCTGTGTTTGAAGTTCGTAAAAGAAAGTAATTTTAGATGAGGCCATACTTTTATTTAAAAAATTGTGCAGATATGAAACTATATTCGTTTACAATAATTTTTGGAACACCATTTTATAGAGAAAGATTGCCGTCAGCTAAGCTCTACAAAGAACTATATGCATCGAAGCCCTATTTAAAGCTCATTTACTAAAATGTTTAGAAAATTTTATTGCTCGATTCCATCATGAATTTTTTAACATATAACAGGAGTCAATTGCAGTGACAAAATTGAAATTTAAAAAAATTGCTGTCCACAATAAAAGGAAATTTTTTTGATAAAATTAATAAAGGACCTAAATTGCTCTTAACGTGTGAAAATTCCTTTTAATACTGTTGCGGTCTACGGGTTCGTGGATTTGGAGTAAATTATGATAGTAATTGATGAAGAACCAAAACATAATTTATTCGCCAATGAGCTCTATTATACAGGACAGTTCCAAAGACACGCTTACACTCGTCGAAAAAGTACAACAAACACGTTGAAACAAACATCAACACAGCCTTCAAGCTATAACGGTGAAGATACATTCACGATAAAAGCATTAAAGTACACTTCTGAACTCGGTCGACTACTCTCAAGCTAATCCCTGAACTCAAGACAGTATAACCAGGAGCTTTAACCTACTTTCCAGAATATTTCTTAAAAACCACTAAGAATGTTCTGGCTTGTTCGACAAATGTTCGACATGTGGAATGTGGAATGTTCGACAAAATTGGCGATACACGTCGCCAAATATCACCAAATGTGCGATTTCGCGCCATGGCAACCCTGTCCTTTCCTGCCACTTTGTGGCAACCCTAACCCCACTTGCGGGGAAGCTATCTCACCGGTCAGCCGCTGGGCATTTCGCAACAATATGAATTGTAACCATATAATATCCTAATCTGTCCGTACAACTGAAATGCATAAAACAATATAGAACATTTTTAAATGTTCTTTAATTAAACCATTTGTTAGATTCATTAAAAAGCACTCGTTTCCTAACGAGAGTCACAGGCTTGCTAACCTCAGTGGTCGTTATACTTTCACGTACACTGCCCACCCCGGGCCTGCTTGCGAAACAGAGCTCTAACAGACAGGGATTTCGACACCGACTTCCCTATGGACCTCCGAATTTACGGGACTCTTAAGTTCCACAGGATATAGGAACCCCAGGTTCGTGTATTGTAGCTCCAAAGCTGAGACTGTCAGAGTACAGATCTCAGCCAGTACAATAAAAACGCCCCCGGGGGAGACTCTTATTGGTAAAACCACCTGGGCGGCTTCATAGCAAAGGCACTACGACTGATTTTCTACAGAACACTGTCGACGTACATGCAAGCCATCAGATCACTTTGCGGTGCAACTAGGAGATCGAGTGCCCTAAATAGCTGTCCACTAAATTATCACACCAGGTATAAAGGTAGTGCTCTGCCCGATAATAAATGCGAGATCGGAACGATGGTCTTTCCTCTTACAGATATGTATGAGACATTTATCAGCAATAAAAGAAGCGTTATTTATCACTAACGGCAGAATGCTTCAGCTGAGCACTATTAAAAGTGACTGAGGTCGGTACGAATCCAAACGATTCATTCTACTTTAAAAGGGCAATGTTAGTTCCTCTTAATGAATATCGAGACCCAATCCTAGTTTCTGTGATTGCTTTCGGAAGATATCTCTTGACGGTGTATAAAAGATGGCAAATGCCTCTGAGTGGAGGAGAGCGATCCACTGCCGCTGTCAGTCGCAGCTGATTCCCTGATTGTACAGTTCTCCTGAGTATTTATGCGTCTGGGTATCTTGACTTCCTCTGTCAATTAAATATACCTTCTCTGATACATTGTTGTTGAAATCATGTAACTACGACATCATTCCTACCAAGATGGCTGTTAATACATCTATTGGACCAAACGCATCACCTCTGCCATTATCCGGCATCTAAATCAGGAAGTTGTTCATAAAACAGTCTGTTACATCCTTTGTAAAACTTCTTGTCTAAAGCAAAAAATCCATTTAAAATTGCCCATGAGTGAATTTAAAAGCTGCACGAAGCGCCCTTCTCATGCTTGTTTAATGAGTGTTGTAACATTGTTGGTGTTAGAATTCTAATAATTTAATTCTTCAAGCAAAATTTTCTTGCTGAGTTCCGCGGCTATAGCTGAATACCAAAGCTGCTTCAGAAGTAGATTTCCTTAATTTTGCCATAACATGCATAACATTATATTTTCTTTCTCTCCTTTCCAAACTTATATTTCACGTTTAGGCGTTCATTTCTTTTCGGTAATCTAATTTTTTTGTTAAATTTTTACTTTCGATTTAACGCAAAATTTTAAGAAAGTGAAAACAACATAAATTATATTAAAATTTGTTAACTACGAGGTTTAACATGCTTTTCTTTTTAACATTTTAATATAAATATCCAATTAAGTTGCAGGGAAACAGGAACTCGGAAAAATTTCTGTAGAGGAGGTGATTCTGTTTTAAAATAATTTTTAAATTTTCATTTCATTTTATATCAGCATCACTATAAAAAAAAAAAAAAAAAAAAAAAAAGTTTTTAGTCCAAAGGGATTTGAATCCCGAAGGACTATTAGTTTCGTTTTGGCATTTTGCATCGGACTCATAAATGTCGGTTCACTTTTCAAACTGTTGCCATTCATTTCCTGCATTATATTTGAAGAAATTAAACAATGAAAAATCTGCATAAATGTATATATATTTCTCGTATTGTGATAAAACAACGGTACATAGAGTCATCGAATTTTGAATAACGTAATTCTCCAACGAATATGAGCATGTGGAAGACCAAATTTGAAATTTGAAATTTGTTTTATGATCGATTTCCTATTTTTTAAAACTTTGACGAATTTTTGATTAACAAACTCAAGGATTTCAAAGCGAGCAATGGCAACGTTGTGCAGAAAAAACATTTTTATCTCCAGCGCGTGAGTCTCTGTATCGGAAATTCTAAAGATATGCTCGTTTTAAAACTGTTTTGCGATATTGCTGTTGCACTGGATCTTACGGTTTAAGTGCGAGGAACATGAGATTTAATAAAGAAAGGTAACACACAAAATGTTAAAAAACGCCCCTTTGGACGTAATTTAAAATCTGAAACATTTCAGATTTTTTTTTTTTTTTAATTATTTTAATCAACAACAAAACAGACTTAAATACTTTTCAGAAAGAATCTATTACTATTCGGCATAACATTACATCCGATACTGAGATATAACTTATTTTCTGAGTGGTGTTTTCTCAGTCTTTTCAGGACCGATATTTCCCTCTAAACTTTTCTAGTACTTTTGTAGGAAATAGCTTTTCTTCCCCCCCCCCAATACAAAAAGACGTGCATATAGATAATACAGTTATAATAATCAGGAAAATGTGCACAAATAAACATATCATTGCTTAAACCTTTTACTACCTTGTACGAAGAAGAGGAAGTATTGTCATAATGAAAAATTTCAGGTATCATATTTTAAAAGAAATAGCCATTTTGACCATTCACAAACCCACTTGGATGATTTTTTTCCATAGCATCTGAACGTATGGGATAGAATAAAGGACTGTACTTTTCAAAACGGATTATAAAATTGATTTCAAAGAGGTGGATTCAAAGAGGGTTCGTGACGTCTGCAGGTGTGTATGTGTATGTTGTATGTTGCTCTCATGACTTAAAACCGACTAGCTGTAGAAGGTTGAAATTTTGTGCATAGACTGCAATAACGTATAACTGTGCACCTCCCTTTTTTATTGCAATTCGCAGAATCAGACACATACTATATATACAGGGTGATTCTAAGTTGTTTTTAAAAATTAAGAGGGTTGATAGTGTAGGGACATTAGGTATTTTGGAAGAAGGAAAGATGAAAAATTAACAACCGCATTCGCCGGGAATTGAACCGCGGATCTCTGAAATACCGGCCCAGCGTGCAGAACCACTACACCACGAAGGCACGCCAAGAAGGCGGGAGAAATACCTTATAATAGTACTCATCCAGATGAGCAACAATTACCAACAACTCCAACTCAAGGCAGGTTTGAAACTATCCAAGTAGCAGTTTTTTTTTCCTTCGCCATCTTCTTCCTGTCCTCTTGGACTTACTATGCTGCGCTCATTCTATTTGAAGCGCCGTTCTATGCGACACGAAGTTCTGACAGCCGGAAAAGAGCATGCACTTTTTATTCTAATCTCGGCATACAGCGAGAGTTAGTTGATAATAAAGTTAGTTGATAATATTCAGCCCTAGATTAGATAATTAACTTGTTGCAATCGTTTGCGAGGTTGAGACCTTGCGAACTAAAGATGTGCATTTGAGTGTTAGCCATCAAAGTTTGAGATCGAATTAACACTCGAACTCCAAGTTTTCGGTTTTATCCTTTTTTTGCACTCTCTGTGAGTTCTTCACTAAACAGGTTGCACAACTTTTGGATTCGTTCATTCGCTTTCCCAACATTATTGTAAGTTCAGGTTGGAATTCTAATATTCCTCTTTTCTGTCTCTCAGAGTTGAATGCGACCCTATGCTCTATGTAATTATTACTCATCTGGATGAGTACTATCAACTCTCTTAATTTGTAAAAACAATTTAGAATCACTCTGTATATATACTATATATGTATGTAGGTAGGTATGTTTGTACGTATATATCTTCTATAACTCAAAAGCGATTAACGTAGAACGTTGAAACGGTGGGTATATTTTGTTATTTGGTGTAGAGGTTATAACGTCCAGTCGTGCACTTGCCTTTTAATTGCAATCGTCAGAACCAAATACATATATATATATTATATATACTCATCCTCTTATTTGGTTTAAAAATCCTTACGCGGCCTTTATTTTCGCGGTACTTGGCGCAATCACATACTTCCAATTCCAATTACAGAAGTGTTTTAAATGAAAATAATATTCATTAAATATGCATCATCGTAACATATTGTTTTGGTTACATCAAATTTTAAAAAAATTAATTTTAGACAAATACCGAAATCTAACTTTTAATGCGGTCTACCGTCCTCTACTTATATTTGGAAAAGTTTTATTCTCGTTACGAAAAAGTAAAATTAGAAGTTTGACTACCGGACGACAAAAATTAACCGGAGTATTTAATTTCAAAATTTGCAATTTTTGATGCCATTTTCAACTTGCCTTGAAAGATACATTGATTGATTGAATTAGAATAATTCGGGGAAATAAGTTTAAATGAAATCAGCAAAAAATAGGCTATACGAGAAAGCCCCGGGATGTCCACATCGGAATTTTTATTGTATGCATGCACGAAAATAAAGATAATAATAATTTTAAAATGTTCGAGAGTTTGCGTTTCTTCTTTTTTATGAATGCTGAAACTGAAAACTTTTTCATTAAAGAGCTAATAAATTTTCGGAATAGTTCATACCTAACTATTAAATGTACTAAAAAAAACTCCTAATCCATTTTTCTTGAAAGAAATTTTAGTAAATAATGACTTTAATTACTTTCTTCCAAACTAATTCTGACCTGTGACTAGTGTTATCGCAACTAATGACTAGGTCATAAGAGTTCGGCTGTAATTTGTAAAATACATAATAACATAATCATAGAAGTAGGGATAACTTTTTTATTCCAAGGCGCGTGTCTTCATGACCTGTGCATCTTTTACTATGAAGATAAAAATGTCTTCTACGCTTTAGTTTTAGGATAAAAAGAACACAACTTGCCAACTACTCCTCCCACTTTAACAATAGTTTTCTCTTTTTGCAATCCCAACATTCCATGCTCTTTTTCCATTCGCGTCAACCACTTAGTTCCCCTCCTTTCCTGATACCATTCTATCCATCAAAAAGGTAGACATAGCAATCCGTGGCCGTTTAATGGATTTAAATTATACAGGGAGGTGTGAAAGTTACCGCCAGAGGTCGGGACCTACCTAATGCCGCCGCTTGTAATTTAATATGGCGGAGCAAGCCCAATTCCTTTCCCCCCTAAGAGTCGCTTCTATAGTATTTTTTTCTTTCTTTTTTTAATACGTCGACTATTCTTTGCTGCCTTTTATCAGAAGGTGTAGTAGGCTGAGTAACATTTCGTGTTAATATATCACACGTAATATAGAGAGGGGAAGCCACGCAGGTGGTAGGAGTAAGTTTCTGTGTGGGCTGGTCTGCAAAGATATAATTGCTGTAGAGGAGAAGGGGTTTAAAAAAAGAAAGGAATGACAAGCGGTAGTTTTACCAGTTTTGATATGTTCGTGTCTTATAACTTGAGAAATAGTAATTGGAAGGATAAAACAACCTGCTATGCAATTAACTGCAAAACATAATTTCTCTGGAGAACTTACAAAAGTTATAGCTTGGTTTGTTTGACTACGGCAAAGCACTCGAGGGATACTGCCCAAGGGAAGGAATGTCTTCGTGGAGGACTTTCTAATTAAAAGTTATAATTGGATGATTATTGATCTTTTTATCTACATAGTTAAAATCAAATCAATAAAGCAAACTTTCAAGTTGTATATCTTAGGAAGAAGTAAGAAATAAATAACTGATTGCTAGAATGAATCCAAAAATAGAAATGTGGAAATTTAAAACGTGAAGGCTGAAATACGGTACTTGAAGCATGCGTGTCCTTTGAATATAGTCGTTTAAACAACTTATTGCTTCTTCTGCTTTTATAACAAATCTTTATTATTTTTTTAATTTACTCTCTTTTAATCTTGTATTAACAATCAATCATGTAATGCAATTAAGAAAATCATAATCAATGATTTTATTTACATTTGTTTATTTAAACAATTAACATAAATATTTATGACGGTGTCAAAGGATAAGTGATCTCGAATTTGTTGATGCATCATGTTATCCTTATCATCAGCGGAAAACCATGAAAGAATAATTATTGTCCTACAGAAAGAAGGAAACCCCAGAACTATATTCTAAATTACTGACACAAAATTTTTCTTTAAAAAAATAGAATTTTTGAGGTTATATATTGAGGGTAACCAACCTGGAGTTTTTTCAACACCGGATGATTTTATCTCTGAAACGGATCTTCAAGTATCTTAAGAAATTAAGAAACGAATTCTACAGCATCGGAATGGATTGAAGGCAGCTTTCGAAAAATACTTACTCAAATAAGGAATAGATGGCCATTGCATTGCCTTCCCTTTCAGTGAAACGTATTTCCAGTGTGCGTTTTTATTAGCCAGCGAAAAAGTTATAATGACAGAACTGAAAAAGGATTCTTCACTTAAGGTAGAATCTGAAAGAAATCCCTCATCTCATTCTCGACTGACCGGGAAAAAGAATATCCTAAACTATTCAGCAAGTCAATTACTATTCTGGTAACTTTCACAAGCCCTATATTAGTGGAGAAGACTTCCTCGCCCTACACTAGCTTAAGAAATAAATACAGGAACAGATTTTCCAAGGTAAGTTCGGATTTAAGATTGTATTTATGACCTTCCGATCCGACTTTTAAATTGCTGAGGGCTGCCAGACAGCTTCAAGATTCCCATTAAATGTACTATATATTTTTTAATTTAATTAAATGTGTATAATTATTTTGCACACCATTTTTGCACAACTGGTAAAGGTAAAACATATCTGTATCATAGCGTTATTACTGTACCTGTACATGTAGATATTTGGCAATTATTAAATTTCTACTATTAGCTCACACTCTTGCTATGTCTTGTACAAATGTTCAATCGTTTATAAAATAACTTTTATTCAACCACTCAAGTTCAAATACATTTTTTTAAACTTGTAGTTGATGACACTTGATGTTAATACAGTTTTTTCACATATTAAAGTCAATTCCTACTTTAAAAAAATTTGACCTTATTTTTTTTTATATTACTAAAATAAAATTTTTCTTTGTTGACCTAAGTACGAATTGACTTCATTTTTTTTTTTTTTTTTTTTTTTTTTTTTTTTTTTTTTAATTACTTGTACATAATGAGGTTGGGAATGGGATACGTGGAACACTGATGATAGGTCAAGAGGTATGCAAATAATAATGTGTTGAGAAACTCAGTTGCAGATGACGTAATTTTTAAACACTTCCTGCCGTGCCGTATGTCATATTTCCTGTGGTAGGTGAGTGACGTAGCTGCACTTTCCGTATAGATTATAAGAACAAAATGCTTGTATTCTCAGACACTGATGAATCGTGATCGTTGCAAATCTGTGTGATGTTTCGCTTACCCATCCTGGACCTACTAGTTCCGTATTCTTATGAGAGTGGTCAAATTTTGACCAGCAGCTGTTTGGAGATAATGCTAATCCACAGTTACGTTACATTCTATTCATGATTAAATTTGAAACGATTCTCGTGTGGACAACCTAACTCATCTTTTTGCATTGATTTTTGGTTGGATAGGTGCTAATTACTTCTGGCATCGCTAATCTCTTTTATGTCTTACCATGCTGTAGTTGTTAATAATTTCATGTCGGGCGACTGCTTCCTTCATGGTACTGCGATTTTCATGACCGGCAGTGTAACGACTGCTTTGGTTGAAAGCAGTTGAAAGAGTTGGAATTTTTCAGTTTCTCAGATAGCATTTTTGGATTCAAGTATTTTATTTTCAAGTGTTCTTGGAATTTTTTATCGACCGACAAACCGATTTTTACTTGATGTTGGTCCTCCAAAATTTGAGAAACGGGAAACCTGCAAGCATGAACCCAAGGATTTCCATAGTATTC
The DNA here is from genome assembly GCF_044657685.1 of Stegodyphus dumicola. Taxonomy (NCBI): domain Eukaryota; kingdom Metazoa; phylum Arthropoda; class Arachnida; order Araneae; family Eresidae; genus Stegodyphus; species Stegodyphus dumicola. The sequence continues at coordinate 187,637,747 of NC_140769.1, read as the reverse complement.
TCTGTCAACATTTAGAATACTGCCATTTCGTGAGATTTCGGTTTACTATATATGACACCATTCTGCAGCATCCTTAGTGTTTTGAAGCGATAAATCTCATACAGGACGATGTCTTTTTTATTTTCAAAAGCGCCATAAAAACATAACTGGAGATGCATTTCAAAATAAATGGGTAATTAGCCTTGACTTTCCATTAATATGGCTAATTTGATCTTTGGATCTGGATATGAAAAACTGTTTGTTTTGGAGACATTTAAAAGACGCATGCTATCGAAATAATGCAAGGTCAGATTACATTATTCAAATCCTACAAAGCGCTCGAAGGCTACCTGTCTTAAGGGACAGATGCTTTCGTGAAGGATTTTCTCAGGCAAACTGGCTAATATCCACTTTACGTATGATGAAAAGCATAAAATCATCCTTGCAATCAGTCTGTTCTCTGGACTCCGAACCCGGATCAAACTGCGTGTATTAAGTAGTCTTTACCACTGCACTCACTGGTGAGCAAGCTTTACTGTCATATTCCTAATAGTTCAACACTGTGATCGGTGACGCAGCTTCTATTTTATGATTATATATTACGAATAAGAGAAGAAGCAAATTGAAAATGTTTTTATATGAGTACAAAATGCAAATTTAACGATATAAATATTTTACATGAATTAAAAAGAATTGCACAGATATATACGCCTATTACCTAAAATTTACATGCAATCCGATTTGGATTTTTCCTTATTATTAAAAATTTCTGAACTCATAAATGGCAACTTTCAGTTTACTGCGGTGTGAGGAATATAATAATATACTACAATTACTTAAACAATGCACCTCTTTTGCCCCAGCAGCAAAATATGGAAACAGTAAAAGAAGGCTTCATTCAGTAAACAAGCATATAAAGACGGAAGGAGGGTGGGAAGAGAGAGAAAAGGAAAGGAAAACTTACCAGAGAAGTAGCTATGTAATTTTCTTTCAATTTCGATAAACAATTAATTTTAAAATCATTTAAAATTCGAACCTATATGCGATATTAAAAAATAAATAAAAGAAAAAATAAGACGTAGTAAGAAGTACTGACGTGTAATATATGCATGCTATGTTAGAGAATTCGAAAATTGTTTGAATGTGGATTGTGTTGAATATTTTAATTAGTTTGATACTGCATAAAGTTTCGTTTTTGGAAACATAAAATGTACGAAACGTTTGAAGACTTTGTGTGAATTATCGCTATATATTGTAAGGTATTACAGAGACTGGAAAATGGTGTAAAAGACCCTTTATTCAACTCAAATAAAAGCTAAGAGAAGGTACCAATCGTACCTAACAGCTACACAATTTACGGATCTGACCTAAAGGTCGGCGTGACAAGCCTAATGGCGAAAATAACACAACGTCACAGAATACTACTCTCAAGAGAATCGAAATTGCCAACATGGCCTTCAGCAGGCAGAACATGCTCTGATTCTGCTCTCTAAAACCTTCCTTCAAATACTTATCCTTTCTATTTCATTTGGAAAAGACGGAAAAAAAATGTGGAAATGTGGAATTGAGGAGGATAGGAAAACTCATTAACATAAAATAACTGCTTAAAAACTGAACCAGACCCTACAACTGAACTACTTTTTGTTACCATTTTTTAAATATAAATAATGTCTGTTGCTAAAACCGAATTTTTTTTCATTAACGCAATTCTAAGTTTAATAAAATTTTGTAATATTCTACATTCTGTTACCGAATTTTGTTTTCAATATTAAGTTTATTTTTTAACATATACATTCATGAAGAAGAACGAGATAACTGAGTAAATATCAATAACATTTATTGCCTTCGAAAGTATCAAAATATTATAAAGAAATACATGCGTGTTTTAAATGGCTTATTTCCTTTACTGGCAAGCCATACATTGTTGCAGTTTTGAAATTAAAAGTAACATCTTGTTCCGTATGAAAAGGCCCATATTATACACTAGCCAGAACATTATTTTACTTCCAAATTAAAAATAATAAACGCTTTTAGAAGTTAATAAGTTTTAATGCTTCTGTTTTAATAGTTTTGTTATCGCAAAATGTTCATTCAGAATTTTACATAATATAATGTCTCTTACTTAGTACGAGCATGCGCAGATTCAAAGAAAAGGTGAAAGCAAACGAGCAAAAAACAATTACCTGAATAAATGGTTCAAAGCTGCATCGCAACACCTTTAGAATACCTGTGTTAAACTAAGTAATAACCACCATTACAGTTATAAAAAAAAACTTCCGACAAACACTAATCAACTTTTTGAAAAAGCTGGGAAGAATTAAATGCCCATCAGTTAACTCAAAAGCGTTGCTAGCCCTCATTACCTTGAATCCCTAAACAGTTCTCCGCTTATTTCTTTAACCGCATTCGACTGAATAATTAAACGCACCTGGAAATGCGATAATAATTAACAGCTAACAATTAATTCCGAATCACCGAAATAACAGTTAATTGCCTCCGAATAAACCACAGAAGCAAAAACGCATGTTGAGACGTTTAGAAGAAAGAAAAGTAAAAAAAATGCCAAGAGAGGTTGGTCATAAACAAACCATGCTTTTCAAACAGCCATTACACCGGCTGCTAAGAAATTAAAGTAGCTTCTTTGAGAAATATTTTGTTGATCATTTATTCATAATATTAGCAAAGAAAACAGCCTGTTTGCTCTTGTGCGGAAGTTGCGGGAGCACATGGATGCATACATACATATATATAGTGGGAGAAAAACGGATTTAATTTCGGGCAACGGTGATTATAGTAGGAAATCTTTTACTAGGTGGAAAAATAAGATTTTGGTCCAGGGGGCAGAGATAGTATATCAGCAAGATAATTAAATTTGCCCCCCTAGCCCTGGTGCGATGTATTACTGCGGGTGAAGGGGTACAAGGGGGGCTTTAAAAATGACATGCTTGACTAATGGTCGGTGGGTGTTAGGAACTCTTTGGCGGGCGCGTGCTCTGCGATTTTTATCGCGAGATAGCGCGTGACTAGGTCCATCCCTTTTTGGGGTTTTTAAATTATGCAGGAGTGTGTTTTCTTGCTATTGCTAAAAATGTGTGGGAGGGGGCGAGTGAATTATTCATGGCATTAAGGCAAGTCTAAGTGGAGGGGGATGTGACTATTTAAGAGCGAGCTGGATTTTCTATAAATGAGAAATATTGTCAGCTGAAGAATAGCCAGTGTTTTGTCCGAAAATTCTATAATAGTATCTTATCAACAGAAATAAAAAACTGGGATCGAATAATTTACAGCAAATTATTAACAGAAATGCCTCAGACCATAGTCATACTAGATAACTATAAGTAAATAAGAAGATAATGAAAAAAAGTTTAAAAAATAAGAAATAAAGAACGTACAATACAACTAATTAAAAACCAAAAAATTCTGCTCCATAATACATGGAGTCTTACAATAATGTGCTTCAATATATTTTTAATTTAAATTAATTAGCTATTTATTACGAAATAAAATTAATTTAAAGAATAATACGAAATATATTTATCGCTTTTAAATACCATGGTCTTTTAACAAGCTATGGGTTGATTAAATTCGAAGGATAAATAAAAAATTCTAACTTTTTTCCCGCATGGAAACATTCTCAGAATTAATTATGCGAAAGCGCGTGGGAGATAAATTAATGATCTTACGTTTCTCATTTGCCAATAGAAATGGACGATGTACCCAGGGTACCGTAAGGTAATGTAGTACAGTATAATAAAGCCAAAAAATATCTAAGACTCTACTAAGGGTGTTTCTAACGTCAGAATTAAACCTTACAAAGCTCTTCTTACATGATACGGCAGTGATGCAAGAATTATATCCACGTTTACATTAAAAGTTTTGAGTTGAAAAAAAAATTTGAATACTTGAATAGATAAGAAATTATATTATATAAAAGATACAGACATTATATATGTGTTTAATATTAAAGTAAACTATTTTAGGGAGTAAGTATTAGTTGAAAGGAAGAGTATTGCAATCTAATGCATTCGTCAGGAATGACCAAATACTTTCTGTTATTCAGTTGCTCTTCACCGGGAAGTTTGTCCAGGGTACATCACAAGAGACTACCGAATTACATCTGCTAGAAGGCGGAAGTTCCATATCAGTTTTGTTGAATATCCCAGGAAACATGTCTGAAGGTCTCCTTCCCCCTTCCCCAACCACGACCTCTCGAGAGGACTTTTGAGTCGGCAGTGTTTTAAGTGCATTCTATAAGTGCACAGTACAATTGCAAACATTTATGTCTTTTCCAAGAATTGAACCAGGTTTCAAATTTCTAGCAACCGACTTCCCTAGCATCATGTCAACAAAATGGCATAATACACAAAATAAATAAATGGATACGCCCACATGTGTCTGGATATGTAAATCAAGACGATGTTACGTATGGTATATCTGATAACCCAGTGGTTCTCAGTATGTTTCCCGAATGCACCCCTTTCCACGACTACTAGAAGATTCCTCCCTTCTTTCCAAAACCAGGTAAATACATTTATTTAGATATTATACTAAGATAAAAAGATATAGAAAACGTTGATAAACACCAGAAGTAGTTTTTTATATTCATAAACTAAAACTAAATACTTTGTAAGGTTTATCCTAAGTTTTTAACAGTTATCTTTAGTTAAGCCACTTTCCTATCCCTCCTAATTTCAGCTTACAATTACCCACCAGAATGTGTTTTCAGAATCGTGGTTACTGCAAATGAGGAAGAGCGGTATTGAAGTCGATGTTCCGCTGACTTTGATAGAGAGCCAGAGATTCTGACTAGCGCACATTCGCCTTTTTGGCTATACTCTGTCTAAGCTATTACTACGCTCGGCCGCATTTCAGGACCTTGATAGCTTTTCGAACTTAGCGGATATTTAGGGGCCAACTACTTAGAAATATCGATAGCTTCGGCTATATCTTTTTAGTTAAGCTTTACTTCTTATTGAGTTCAAACCCAAGTGGAGGCTTTGCTGTACGCTTTGAAGGAGCCATCTGTTAATTTCCTATTTTGAGAAATAAAGTAACCCTTCTTAAGTTTTACGTATTTGTTTTCGAACTAAAGCGATTATTCGCTTAAGTGTTTACGAGGTTCCTACACACTTACTGTTAGATAAAAGGTTGGAACCCCACAACTTATTCCAAAGTTATTTCACAGTTCGAAACTACGAAACTAAACTTCATAGTTTCAGGGCTGACCCCATTCACCCCTGAAACTATGAAATTTCTCCGCTCCATCCTGGGGATTTAGAACTCTATGGTAATAGAGTAGTAGTATAATTAACAGTAGGATAATTAACAAAGCACATTTCTCGTTTTTCATTAGTACTGAAATTAATTAGCTAATTATTGCAGCTTTGATTTTTAATTTCAACAAGAAGGGAACGATCAAGTATTGCATGATAGCAAACAAATTCACTTTCTTTTATCCTTTCAGAACACTTCGGCTATATTACCGTACTCATTAGTCCAAAGGGGCTTTGTCGCTGAAGGACTATTGTTTTCGTTTTGCGATTTTGCGTTGGTTCACTATAAATGTCCGTTTCACTTTTCAAACTGTTGCCACCCAATGTTAGAGTCCTGCATTATATTTGAAGAAATTAAGCAATGAAAACTTTGCGTAAATTTATGTATATTTCTCGCATTGTGATAAAACAATGGTACATAGAGCTATCGAATTTTGAATGACGTAATCCTCCTACGAATATGGGCATGTGGAAGACCAAATTTGAAATTTGGAATTTGTTTTATAATCGATTTCATATTTCCTAAAACTTTAACGAATTTTTGAGTAACAAACTGAACGATTTAAAAGGGAGCAATGGGAACACTCTGCGGAGAGAGGGAAACCTTTTTTAACTCCAGTGCGCGGAACTGTGTAACGGAAATTCTAAAGATAGGCTCATTTTAAAATTATTTTGTGACATTGTTATTGAACTGAATTTTATGATTTAAGTGCAAACATGATTTTTAATAAATAAAGGTTAAAACCTTAAACTTTTTAACCACAAAACGTTAAAAAACGCTCCTTTGGACTTCATTTAAAATCTGAAACCTTCCAGATTTTTTTTTTTTTGTGTGTGTGTGTGTGTGTGTGTGTGTGTGTGGAGGTGTTATCTTAGTGAGCTGTTTTGTTTTTGTATTATTCTTGTGTTCAATATTTTCAGTCTCAGTCGTAACGAAGAAGCCAGGTTCGAATCCCGGAGAAGGCTTGGATGTAATTTGTCCGTCCTTTCATAGGAGGTAATGGAGGCCCACCTATCAGATGCCTCCATAATAAAGAGGCCACTGCGTCCCCTCTTAATAGTGGCCAAAGTCTATAAATGGCTCGAGTCCTCCATTGGGAAGGAGGGAATATTTTCAGCGGATTTTAAAAGCTTGTACTTTTCGTGAACTTCGAGTGAATTAATCACTACTGTAATACGTTTATTCTATTCATTTTTATTTATATTAAATGCAAAGCAATTTGTTTTCATCCAGTAGTAGCATTTTATTAATTGTAAAATTTAAACTTTCTAAATTAATGCTGTGTAGCTTCGTCTGGAAAAACTATTTTCATCTTTAAAAAAAGGAAAAAGAAACGAAAAATCAAAATACATTTTTAATTTGCAGTTACTGTAAGAATGGAATGAAGTCAATCAGAAGTTAAATTACCAGAGTAATTTATGATACGTTATTTGAATGCGGGGAAAAATATCTACCGCCCAGGCGAGCAGTTCGCTTAGAATCTAACTCAGGTGGAATTACCAGTATTCAGCGGTCTTAAGCACTCTGCCACCTCGCCACATAATTGGTTCCTCTGAAAACTAATCGGAGAATTTTCATTAAGCGTTAACCAAGATGAGTCTCACATCTACATTCAGCTGAAATAAATAAATTAAAAAAAATTACAAACACCTACAAATAAAACAATGCTTAAAGTATTATATGCATTAAATTATTAATACCAAATTAATGTTAGATGGGCAAATATAAATTAAAAGAATAATTTAACTGTAAAACTAGCTTAGACATAACATCTGCAACATAACCTCAAAGGGAAATTTTTCTGGTAACTTAGAGATGAATTTGAAATTAAAATGTGCTTCTTACTATGTTTTATCATTTTAATTACTATGTTTTATAAATATGAATTCTATACATATGTCAGCTCTTTCATGAAATTCTGTTCAAATAATATATTTATAGTAAAGCTATTTTCTGTTGATAATATATTATTATATATAATAACTGTTGATAATATATTATTATTTTCTGTTAATAATATATTGTTATTTTCTGTTAATAATATATTGTTTATTTTTTCTTGATAATATATTGTTATTTTATGTCGATAATATATTGTTGCAAGCATAGATATTTTCTGTTGATAATAACTGAAGTTTAAAAGTAATGTTTGATCCAACTCATCAGCTAGAAGACATGAATTTTACCAAGTAAATTAATACATGAACTACATAAAAGCAAAATACTAAGATTATAATTAAGACACAATAACACGCCGAATAAATACTAATTCAGAAGTCAAACAACAAAAATCAGCGTTATATTTACAAAATTTTCACAGGACCAGTTTCGATGGTTTTACCGAACCACCATCCTCAGCTGCAAAACTGCAAATGGAACCGCAAAATTTGATTTTTGTTGTTTGACTTCTGAATTAGTACTAAGATTATGTTGATAATAACGATATAAAAGCAGATTTCGTTTTTGTATCAATTGGCATAATAATTCTCATTTGATAGACTTCCTCGTGATCGTTATATACTAAATAAATATTTAAGTCATCTAATGACACAGTCAGCCATTTTGGCCATCAACATACTTGAATTAATGTGGTTAAGAATATCTGGAATGATTTACGATAGAAAGTCTACAAGAAATATTAAGAAATTTTCTCGAAAAAGAAGCGTTGTGTTAGCAAAGCGTCATGATATTAAAATATTATATTATAAAATCAAATAGCATTAAAATATTTGAAAGTGTCAAAACATTTATAAGTTCCTCATTAGAATTTTGCATTGAGAGATTTTAGAACTGCAAGAACGTAATTTTTTTTTTTAAATTGCATGTTATATCAGACTTTAATTTTAAATTAGAAGAATTTAAGTCAGTTCAACTCAGAAATATTTTATAAAACTCAGTCTTAACTGGTGATGTAACTTTAAATTTTACGATCTCTACTGAGTAGTGGCACTACTCAGTACAAATCGTAGTTACAAAAAATAATAATAACGTGATCGACTTTCGTCGGAAGTAAATAGCATAACTAAATTTTTTTTTTTTTTTTTTTGACGTTAGCCCAGAATTGCTATTAATCTCAAACGGCATTTTGCGTTTAATCATTATAAAAGGCTGCACCACTGCACCACTTTTCAAATTGTTGCCATCAAATATTATATTTAAAGATTTTAAATAATGAAGAATCGGCCTGGATGTATGTTTTTCGTACTGTGAAAAATAACGGTATCTAGAGCCATGAAATTTTGAATTCCGTAGTCCTCTACCCGAATATGGGCACCTGGAAGCTTGAATCTTGAATTTCGAATTCCTTTTATTTTCTGTTTTATAATCAATCTGTAAAACTTTAATGAATTTTCGATTAACAAACACAAAGATTTTAAAGGGAGCAATGGCAACACTGTAAGGAAAAACACATTTTTGTCTCTAGCACGCTAGGCTTACTATTGGAAATTCTAATAATATTCTAATAATAATGTTTTTAAATATTTTTAGCCCAAAAAGCTAATTGTCTTCAGACTTATGCTGTTACTAAAAAAATGGGCCTATTTCATAATCTTTAGTCTGTCAAATAGCTCTTTGATAGTGAAAATTCCTTTTTCCCTTTTCTTAATTTCTTCCTCGTTTCGACACGACAATTAGCCAGAAATTAATTAATTACCATTCACTAGTGTATATTCAAAATTTTAACAGACGGTTTCACTCACATAAGAACTCCACAACTTCCTCCTCGTATTTTGCTTTTATGTAGTTCATGTATCTTAGTATTTTGCTTTTATGTAGTCCCTCAAGCATTCCTAGTCATTCCCTCTCCCATAAATTACTTCACACAAGTTTCGCCGCCTGAAATAATTCAAAACCCCCGCTGCCGATAAAGAATTTCGGACACACAACCCTTCTGAGTAAAACGCGAAGAGAACACTTTGCCCACTTCCCACTAGAAAGAACGTAAGTTAATTAATGCTTTTTCTGGCCTTTTATATCTTCATGTACATTCCCTTTTCGTATTATGTTATTATTATATTATATATATTTTAAATTCCAATTTTTATTTTTTTGATTTGTTTTTGCAAAGATTACATTATATTTCTTATATATCATTATTTTCTAATGTTTATTTCAATTACTTTGAGTTCTATTTCATAATGCCAGTTTCCAAAGTTTAATTTTTTACAAATAGTTTTGAATTAAAATGCATAAACACGAGGGTGTCGGGGGACAATTACTCAAGTAATTTATCAATTTTACTGAATAAATTGCTTTTCACTCAAAACTGAATTAGCGAAAATGCTTAATCAGAATGAGTTCTTTGGTGCTCAGCTTTGGATCTTGATCCCTTCAATTCACGAAAATATTTGGCCTAACTTAAATTGACATTTTGGTATCGCCTTATTACCTTATTACTTGAGTAAAGGACGAAACACCTTCGTATTTATTTATTTCTTAATTATTGTTCATTGAACGGGAGTTGGTTTGTTCCCCTTGAAAAGTCAACTAATTTCAGATCAATGGCAATCATTACTTGCTTTTAATTTAATTACTTACTTTTAATTTAATTTCTTTTTACAATTGAAATTTTGTTATTCAGGATTTAATTCAAGTCCCCGTTAAACATTTTTAACAATTTACATTCAAGTTACTTTAAAACAATTTTCGGAATTAAACTTATTATCTATGGATTCACTCTTTTCCGATAATTCTACTGAATATCTTAGGAGATAATATAATCAATATTTCTTTAGTAAATAAATCAATATATATATATATATGATCAATTTCGATTTATTCATAAAATACCGATATTTATCATTTAATATTTCGTAAAATAATACCATTTTAATTGCAGATTTTGAAATCCAGTCTTATTAGTTATCATACCTACTCCACCTCAAAAAATAAATTTATTACGCTAAGCCAAATGATTCATAGAAAATTAGCAGTAATATAACCTCGTAGTTTGATCTGTTACGTCTCTATTTTAAATAATTATCTTTTTAGAAATGTTTATCACAAATGTTAAGAAAGAAATTACTAGAATGACATTTATTTAATAAGCTAATGTAGTAGCCGCAGCTACTACATTAGCTTTTGATTACCAACTTGAATTAAAATTCTCAGAAAATCTTGCTAATCAAGCAAGAAAGCTCCCACCAAGTACAAACATAGAAATATTCCAAATTGGAATACCGCGAAGGTATGCGGAAAGGAGGGAGAAATTACCTTATGAACTTTCTAGGCGACATTCGAAAGTGACATTTTCCCCCTTTTATAAAAACGGTATTTTCAAGAGGCAATTTTTCTGTATGTTTTTTTCCAGCATCTCGAAATCAGTACTCAATTAATAAACAAATATAATATCATATTCATCTGAAATCGGATCAATCATTTTCAATAGTCTTATATTTAATTTCATTATGTACATCAATCAAATTTAAGTTTCCATTAAAATAATACGAGACAAATGATTAAATAAACGGATGAAAATTATTCGAAATTTCTTATTTCTAGTTACAAGATTAGGGGAAAAAACAAACGTTTCTGAGTTAAAAAAAATTGCTTTCAGTTTCAAAACAAATTATTCTAACTTTTCACAGTTCTGCATTCTCGAGAACCGGAATGCAGTCTATCATTTTCCCAGTTTCAGCGACAACCGATTCGAAACGGGAGTGACAAATCAAGAAAAACCACTTCGAGGTTGCGGTTGCGGTGAGGAAGAATTCGCTTTTCCTACATAATTCACAAAAACTCTCGGCTGCTTTTGCATAATGGAATGCTGCACGGAGTATGCAAACGAGTCCATATTGAGGATTATGTACCATATTTCAATTCGAGGGGTGTGATGGCTATACGGGGAGTTAGTTGCCTTGAGTGGGACGGCAGGGATGTTAGGAGCGCAGAAGGAGACTGATGATCGTTAAGCGTTCAGCACCTTTCATGTCACATGGAATTTGTTCTTCCGTGCATCAAGGGTGCACTTCTGAGTCGTCTAGTATTCTCTACTAAGGTAGACTTTTTGCATATAGGTACAGAGAAGGGTGGCGCGGTGTGATGCAGATAGAGGAGCTCTCACACTGAATTTTACCACTCATGTCTTTTATAACGGAAGCTTTTAAGCTGTCTAAATTCGGTGTTTTAAAAGTTGTTTGGGGTTGATAAATAACACCCAGTCTTGACCCAGGACACTCTTAAGAGCAAGTATCAAATGTGAAATCATAAAGGTCAGTTTTTTACCCATTCATAAGCCCGAGCCTAGTAATGATACGCTTTTAGCTAGCTTAGCGTACAGGCAACTCTAATTTAAGGAAAAATTTCGGCAATTTCTGATAACAATTATAGTATTGAATTCTGAAAAAGCAATTATAAAAATTTAATTATTCCATACTGTATAATTCGTAATATATTGTGCTGGATCTACCTTTGAATTAATATATTAATATATTTTAATTTATATTAATTATACAAATAAATATAAATAAATTAAAGATATAAACTATTAAGAAATGCGTTCATTACTTTTAAATCGGTCGGACTGTTAAGCAGGTACATATAAGTTTAAATTCGAAAGAGAATTTAAAAGTCTTACATTTAGCCAAGTTGCAATAATCAACAATATCATAAAGAACTAAGTACGCGCAAGCCGCGTAGAAGACATACACCTTTGATTTTGTGCAGTGACAAGACTTGTCAAGGCAAATAGAGTGTATGCCTAGAATAGCGTAACATAAAATAACTGTTCGCTAATATTCTAATTCCGCTAAGGACATTTCTAGCATCAAAATTGTGGAAAGGCTACACTAAGAAAATTTCAGAGACCAAAAATTAAATCATTTTTAATATTTGTAGTGCTTAAGAAGGCTGTCAATGCTTGATTACTTATAAATTAATAGTCATAAAAGGTTTCTCGTGCAGTAAATTTAGATCTACTTTCAATTGCCTTAAAATGAGCCTCATCAGTGCCCACCATAACAACTGGTCGACGTCGAGCTTCAGGATGAGAATCGAATTTGGATCAATCCACTATGATTATTGGCTGCCAAAGCATAGGATCACCAGTATGGTGCATTGCAGTACTTATTTAAAAAAAAAAAAAAAAAAAAAAAAAAAGTGGAATCGAATGACAGCATTGATCGTAAATGAAGGATGCCGAATAACTGTCAAATCTCAATTCTTTTCATGTAATGGATATTTCACAACGGCTTAAATATCATAAAAATAAAGTATTTTACATTCTCTTACTATCTATACCTTTTTCCCTAATCTTGCAATACATTTTTTTTTTTTTTTTAAATCATGAATTGGTAAAACATAAAGGGCCCCGTTAGAGGAACTGATTCTAAAAAAGGCCAATCCAAAAGTTCGGGAACCGTTGTTTTAGAATGTCTCCTTCATTGAAACAATAACATGTTCCTCCTCCTCTTATTAAATATCTACTTTAATATCTAGTAATATAATATCTACTTTCCACTTATACCATTCACTCACCCTTATATAGGTATTAAATTAAATTTTGTCTCCCTCATCCATTTAATACTCTATTTATTTTGTCTTAGATTTAATAATTTCTGTGTTTTTTATGTAAACTTTGTAGAGACATTAAGTTTATTTTGAAGCAGGAAACATGAAAAATGAGCAATGCCCTCGCCGGGATTCGAACCACGATCCTCTCGAATAAGCGCCGAGTGTGCTGACTACTCCCGCCTTCTCAGCATGCCTCATGGTATGCTGAGAGGGCGGGAGAAATACCTTATATACTATCCCTTTTAAAGGGCGACTGGGGATTAGGGGACCCTATCGCCAAATCCTGGTGGTGGAGAATCATCATCCACCACGTTTTTTAGTTCAGGAGCCACTGTAGAGACATTCGGTTATTTCAAAGCAGGAGAGATTAAAAATGAGCAATGCTCTCGCCGGGACTCTAACCAGCGATCTCTCGAATACGCGCCGAGTGTGCTGACCACTACACCATAAAGGCATGCTGAGAAGGCTGGAGAAATACCTTATAACTTTCCATGGAGAAAGTAGTTGTCGTTTACGAGCTTTCTGAATGACTAACGACTTTCATGAGCGAATTAAATTCATGAACCGAGGTTTCATCCTATTTGATAGTTTCTTCTTAAACGGGAAAAATTAATTAATCTTGATCTTGTGTACTGTAAATATAATTTGCATAAGCTATTAGTTGCATGTATTTTCTAAATTTTGGTATTTATGTTACGTAAACCATAGACTGCACATGAACTATACCTAAAAGCAATTTTTTATCTAAAATTCAACATGTGAAAACTAATGGGGATCTTAGCTTAGTAGTTTTCTGAATAGATGAAGACGACCGTCTAGTATATAAATAATTCCAAATTATGATTTAACCAGGCGAAGTATCTTTTACAATTATAGCCATGAAGTAATTTCGCGGTAGTTGACATAGCACAGTAGGGTGCTGCCAAAGCAAATCCAAATAACAAAATTAAACCATAATGAAAAGACTGACAGCTCTAGTTGCAGATTCGAATAGTAGCTCTTTCGGGTCTTGCAAATCCCGAAAAGAAAAATATTTTGGCATTGCTTCCTTGCTTTTCCCTCTGCGGAAGTTAAGGGGTTGCCATAACATCGCCAAGTAATGATCTCAGCTGATCCACTCCATCATTTTGGCACAACAAATAGTGATGGGAACATCGTTATAATACTCCTTAGTATCAAAGCTGGTGGCTGAAGAGTATGTCTGGTGTCTGATAAACCAACTCAGAATTAAGCTGTCTCACATGACGCAATTTCAAGTAATGGATTTTTATATGCGAGCATGAAACAAAAACAAAAAGTTCAAGCACAGATATTTTTTTAAACGCACAAAATTCAAAATCTGGAATCTTTGGAATTATGGCACAAAGATATCTCCTTTATTTATAATCCATGTTATAAAATTACACAGGTTATCATTGTTATGAAAATAGCCATTAAAAATAAAATAAAAGTATTTCTTTAATTCTATATTAGTACATCTTTGCGGTGAAAAAAAACTAAACTTTATTCAAACTTATAATAAATTAATAAAATGTGTTTTTATCGTCATATAACTTGATCGTGTTATGCACATCAGTTACAGAAATACTCTCTCACTTTCCCACCCTGTGCTCTATCATTGGCACTGATTATGAAGCTTAGTCGTAGTAATAATGTGTTAGCAAGAGGTAATATTCGGAATTCTTTTTTTCCCTAACATCATTAACCTTCTACTGGTTGCATCTTAAATGAAGTAATGCTACGATAACAATCTTTTTAATGCAAATAACATTGTCATAAACTATTCTTCTGATTAACAAACTTAACTTGAATTAACACTATTATAAATTATTAATTTATTTTAAAATCATTTCGATCTTTTACTTTGAGGCTCAGATAGGTTTATTTGATAAGGAGAAAATACACCGGGACTATCTCATTTGGAGAGGGATCCTTCGTGGAGAACTTTCTTTGGGAAATTGCCTATATTTACGTTAAGCTATGAAGAACTATTAAAACCTTAAATAGCTAGTCCATTTAGTTTCCGGGAATAATACTCAGGGAGAACAACAAATGCTCTGCAGCTTTAGTTGCTAGGTCATTGATCAGTTTTCTTTATTCAAAAAAATGACACCAATATTTTTATATTTCTCATTGCAGGAATAAAGGAGACAGGAAGCAAAATTACATCAAAATAATAATTGTAAAACATTCAGAAAGTTTCAAAGCAAAAGGTCCTTGCCTACATTATAGAGACACCTCTTCCTCTTCCTTCCCGAGTAAAAAGCTTTCCTTTCATTGGTAAGGGATACGCTACATACTGAAGTAAACTGGTACTCATATTATGAATGACAGAATAACTGGTTTCTTCAATAATAATATCATCAATGTTTAAACTGTTTAAAATACCAAAATTACAAAAATTATTATTATAAACAAATTATTATTAATTATTATTAATTAATTTACAAAAATTATTATTACAAAAATTATTAGTATTACAAAAATAATTATTATATATGGGTGTGGGAAGAAGCGTATACATACTTAAAAGGAGAATAAGTAACTGTTCACAATATTTTAGGTTCATGAATCATTTGCATGCTATTTTAGAGAGAAATTTTGCCCAATGGTTTGGACAAGTTTGTGCTGCATGTATAATTTTTATTTCCTTTTTTATTTTTTTCCCTCTATTTCTTTTCCTTTTCTTCTTTTCTTTTAATGATAGGCTTGCTTCTATAGTTCATTCAGATTAATTCAATGTTTTTCAATCTAAAGTTGCCAAACTGATGATGATGCTTAAATTCTGACAACCCGTCTTTCATTTCACGGCGGGCGGCGAGAATCGCTTGTTCCTCTCACTTCTCGAAGTAACTTTTTCTGGTTGACAGTCAAGGGAAGCTTAATTAGGGTCAGATTCTAGACCTCCCAAGTCGGCCCACCCGGGTAACAAGGGGTGGAGGCACGCCACGAATTCGAACGGGTCGTAGAACGTGTCGCGCACCCTCGCTCACCCACAGGAACTCCTGGTGACAGATGAAGACATTTTTTTCTCCCTCTCCGGTCGTAGTTGTTTTGGGAATGCTGATGAGCCGCGCCGTTGACGTTTATTCCGGGAAGGAGAGAGAAAATGAGAAAATTAGCAGTTGGGAGAACTTCCGGATCTGGATCCCTCAACGGCAGTCAGGATCGTCGTGACGACTTCTCGCCAAACAACTTTTGACTTTGCTTCCGATAAACTTACTCTTATCTCAGTTGTTTGCATTTGAATTCCCACAAAGCACGAAATTCTGAAATTAAAATTTAACATCTCATTAAGTAGTCAAAGAAATGAAAATTTCGCTGCAATAATTTTAAACTATCTTTCTCTAATATGTAACTTTATTGGTTTGTGACAAACTCAATATTTGGAATCAGACACTGGAATTTTTGCAAGTTGGACAACATTCAGGATTTTTAATTAGTTACTCTAAAAATTTACCTTACTGCATGAGATCTGTCATTTTTGGCTCTCCGGTCGTAGTTATATTGAGAGATTCTAAGCAAGAGTTATGTATCAGTGTGTTGTTGCCTAATATTTCTCATTCGGCTTTAGATCATAAAACCCCTCATGCAGTTGGCATTGTTTCTCCCCCTTTCTCGTGCAGGTGAACAATACTGGATATATGCATAACCATGCCCTTATAACCTATGATTTGAATGTGAAGCTCAAAGCAGCAAAAATGAGAAAAATTTGGCGTAGTTTTAAAAATGCAAGCGAAATGACAACACTCATTAACAAAGCCAAAATCAGCAACTTTATCATTCCCAGTATTGTCTTTTAAAGCATCTACGCCCTCATTTCGAGCCGATGTAACTATATGTAGGGAATAGCAATGATCACTGCAGACATTCAGCAGAAATCCTGATAGATATTCTCAAATCACATAAAACTTTTCAAATTCTGATATCACACCCAATTTGATGGTTATAAAGATGTTGGTGTAGAATCATGGCTATCGGTGATTAGAGAGTAATTTACTTGACTCACCTTTATTTCCGTACCCAGAATTGTTCTTTTTAAATTTGCTTCTATTCTTACTAGAATTCACTCTAGCCTGATTAATAAGATTACTGCAGATTTCCTCTTCTCATTTACCCCAACATGGGTTCCAAGTGTGACACTACTGCTGATACAAATGCTTGGAAACAACGTTAAGGGCCGATTTAAGGAAAGAATTTTAACGGCCGCAAAGATTGCCCTCGGTGCCAAAAATCCGTAACCTTAAACAGCTTTAAGGGCAAAGGATTTTGTCACCGAGTGCAATCTTTGCGGATCTTATATTTTGCTGGCCGGTGCCTCCCAAAATTCTAAAAATGTTGCCACCATTAAATTCTACTGCCCAGTTACTTTCCTAAATTCTAAATTTTTTTCCGTCCTTAAA
The DNA here is from genome assembly GCF_044657685.1 of Stegodyphus dumicola. Taxonomy (NCBI): domain Eukaryota; kingdom Metazoa; phylum Arthropoda; class Arachnida; order Araneae; family Eresidae; genus Stegodyphus; species Stegodyphus dumicola. Next base: position 187,620,579 of record NC_140769.1, on the reverse strand, counting down.
TATTGTTGCTCATTAATTCTCAAAATTATAAAAATTTTGTCACCCGATTCCGCACTAGCATTGTATAGGTTCGGACGCTAGCCTTGACTGTATGTGCATTAATGTTAGGAAAATCAACGATTCTTGTTCCTGGCATTCTTTGAAACGGTATTTTATGCTGCCCGATACATGAGCTAACTTCCTTTATTTTTCACTCATCTTTTGAGGATTGAATCAATATGTCAAAATCTTTTACGCGTTCGAGAGAAAGAATGCTCCCTATGTACAATATATTTAAAAAGTTTCTTTCATTTTACATAGTATAATACATTGCAATATGGAGAATATTTTGTTATTAATATTGCTTTACTTAATGTTGGCATTGCCTTGTTTGCATATTTTATTAACTCTATATAAAACTTATGTGTATTATATTAATATCCTGTTTTAGTATATAGCGTTCGCTATTATCCGCTGTTTCACTTACCCATGTTGAGTCTTATAACATCTTAGCGACGGATATAGAAACTACTGTGAATGCCTTCAGCTCGAATAATGCCAGTTGTTATACGAACTGATAAATGTTATATAAGCTAATGTAAATAAAATAATTGCAGATAAATGTAAATAAAAGCAACTGTCTGAAATGTAGCTGACATAAAAACGACTGCAGGAGAAGATGTTTCCGACAAACATATCCGCGATCACTTTACGAAAGCGGTAAGATGTCATGAATGGTTAAGCATAGGAAAAGTATTATCTTGTATGTTGTTCAGTAACAGCAAGGACAAAAAATGATAGCAAGATGCAATTTAGGTTACGTACATTTTATTCAACGGAAGGCGTAAACTTATGAAGGAATTTCTAGAAAATGGGTTTCTAATTGCACTTAAAAAGAGATTCTGGTGAGAATACGGAATTTAAAAGGATAAAAAAATAGACTACACCTTTTCCTCCTTGAAATCTAACTTTTGCTTGGAGTTTCAATTCTCACAATTTAAATTAAGAATCCAGAAGTCTTCTATAACGTCTTACAAAAACGAGGTGATCGCGATTTTGCATTAGCGATAACCAGCTATTTTAATGCGCTAAATTTATACTAGGAACGATGGAAAAAAAATCTTCTTAAAACTGAAAACGTTTAAGATGAGAAATATTATTTTTTTTTAGTTTTCCTAGTTAAAAAATTAGTGATAAAAATTGCAGATTTATGTCACGCATAATTAGCATCGCTTTGGTTGGTGTGATGTTTTGTTGAAGCTTTGTGAACTGTTGGGTTCAAGCTTGAATATATGATAAATAAAGACACTTGCGAGTGTAAGTTTTTGTGGATTGTAGGCATTAAAATTTGTTGGTCTGAGAGTTCTCTCAAGAAGAGCTAAATATGCTTAGATCTCATCATTTGTTCCGGTGTTGGTCAAATCTTGAATAAAAGAATGTATATAATCTTGTCTTGCAACATAACTTAATCATTATGATTCACTTTTCTGTCATTTCATAGCATATTCCTTAATTCTCCAATAACTGATAGTATGTATAACACTCTGTAAAACTTCATTTATTTTCATATATCATTTGTACTTTTCTAGCAAGTTAAGTACATGCTTAAAAGTGATTGAAAGCTTTCATTTTTGCTTGAAATTTTGCCAAAGAAGTCGATAAAGCGATTTTTTAAAAAATCCATTATTATGTAAGACACTATCGCATTTATCTGTACGTGTTTTTGTGATGTAAATGGTTATCCCAAGAAACTAGAAATGAGAGATCCATGGTTGAAATTCTAGTGAAAGCAAAACTGTATTTTGAAGTTTTTGTTTTGAAAAATCTAATAGCTTTAAGAGTAATTCTTGAACTATAAAGCCGTGGACAACAATTTCAATATAAGGTTGCAACCTAAATTTGATCGACTGTGTCTTGTGTCTCTCACCAATAGCTCTAAAGGAGAAAGAAAATAAGCATATACGTATTTCTCGTTTTGCTCCCGTAGTGTGAGTAGTTAACACGTCCAGCTAGCAAGTGCAAAATCCATGATGATTTTTCACGTTTCCTTCAACAGAAAAAACGAAAAACCGCATATCTTGTATAACTGTAGCAAAAGAGGCCTCTGATGATTTTCTGCTGAAGGAAATATTTGATCCCAGACCACTAGGAAGATCTACTGAACATATTAATCATACGACTGTCCTACTCGTTGTATTATTAGAAAAACTATGAAAAGAGTGTACTAATTTTTTTGTGTAAGAAAGTTCTGATACTTAAGCTGCATTTATCCAAATAGTTCACTTTTCTATGTTTGCATGTTGGCGGCAAACTTATACCCCCACCTCCCCCCAAAAAGGTAGCGACAAAATACTCCGTTAAAGCCACTCTTATGCAGTTTAATGGCTATTAGACTTATTTCGGAATACTTGTACGAAACACTGCACTACACATTTTGAATATAAGTGAATATGATTATTAGTTGATTTGAAAATAGCGGCATTTATAATTATCTTCAAGCTGAATTCAGAAAATTTCCTTATGACCCCTGTCTTTCGAACAGAAGGAATACTAAAACGCCTTCTACCATAAAATGGACTGGCTACAGTGAAGTTAACATTCTGTAGGAGTTTACAGTACTAAGTGTGAGAGCTTTGTTCCCGAAAAGTATTGATACAATTCCATGAAAAGGTTAAGTTCCATAAAAATGAAATACCGGAGCTCAGCTTATTTAGGGCTCCGGTGCTGATTTATCCCTAAAACTGAAAAGCACCAGAGTTGGACTCAGGTGGGCTTCGGCATGTCTGAACACTGTTGCAAAATGGATATTTCTCAAAATTCATAAGATTCATATGGTTATTAAGCTACGCAATCACGTTTCAAAATATGAATTTTTTTCTAACATCATGGGAATGTATCGTCTGAAAATATACTGAAATAAAATTAATTCGCAAATATTATCACCTGGTCACAAAAGGAATAAAGTTATGCTGAAATATTGGGCAGTTTCCTTAATATTACACCCAACTGCCCTCGAACCTCCTCCAAAGAAAACGTAACTTAAGATATCAGGAAAAAAAGACTTAAAATTCATTGCTAGTATAATTGTCCATGCTATGAGCCATAAAATCCATTGTTAATTAATTTAATTTAGAAGTAAAATACAGTGTTTAAAGGAGGAATCCAGTCTCATCCACAAGCAGGTAAGTTTGTAAACAAAAAATGGCGTAGCTGAATGAATTCTTAAATTTAGTCAAATTTTTAGTTTTTCAGAACGTCACATAATTTAACTCATGTAATAATTTAATTAGTAATTTTTCTAATTTAATGCGTAATTAGTTTTTATTTATTTTTCTTATGTATTCAATACTTCTTTATTTATTGATTACAAAAATTAATCCTACATTTTGCACTGGAATTAGAAGGAAATTATAGTTCAATTTTAATTCTTCCTAATTTATTAAAGATCTAAAAAAGTAATAAAAGTTTATTAATGGGCCACTGTAGGGAGGGCTTTTGAAAATAAACTGTGTGTAAGAAATCATGATATCTCTGCGGCTGCCTTAGTTTTAGAGAATTTATCAAACTTCCTTCCTGCCTAATCTGATTTTAAATATTTTTTTCTCTGTGTTAAAGCGTTTATTGTGCAAAAAATTCTTTTCTTTAATGCGGAGGTCTGAAACTATACCGTTTTACATTCTATAGAAAAGTATTTGCATTAGTATTTGTTTAATTACAATTAAAATGTTGATGCACTATAATAACGAAACATACCTATCCCTCAATTTACACGGAAGATAGGTTCTGTACAAAACTGTGTAAATCGAAATCTTGGATTTTGCTATTTAAAAGCGTTTAAAACGAAAAACACACTAAATGTTCAAAATTTAGTCATTTATTTACATAAAACAAAAGTAAAGCATCTTAAAATAAAGAAAGTTATACTTCGTTCATAAAATAACAAATATATGTAGGTAATAGAAGTACATATTTAATTTATTTTACATAAGGAAAATACAAGATCATTCAAAAAATTATTATAAGTTTAATCACTGTCATCACTTTCATTTTTTTTTTCTTTTTGATTAGTATGATGTCACTTTCATCACTTGAGCGTTCTTGATAAGATTCTGCTTCAATGGTTGACGAATTAGGGAAGATCTCAGATTGACAAGACTTTGTAGTGAAATCCGTAATTAGCAACCGTAACTAGGTTTTTTTTATTTATTTATTTATTTTTTTTTTTAAATCTTTATAGACTACCTTATATTGATTTAAGCACTTACTAAGCTCCCGTTGGAATCGAAGAGCTCGTTCAACATTCATGTCATATTTAAAAAAATAATTACCTAATTTTCTTCCCAATTCCTACGCTGATTACTCATGTTGGAACGCAATTAGTTCACATTGCTCTTCATCAGAATCATTCTCTTCATCATGTTTATTTGTTTCACGAATCATGTTAACTTGGGCCAATTTAGTGATCTGAGAATATTCATGCTCTAATGGTAATCTATCATTCTCATCTTTAGCAGCATCCGGTCACATTGCTTTCCAGCATGCGGTAAGCGTTGATTGTTTAATCAGAGTATATGACACTCTAACATGCTTAACACAATCTAAGATTGAAAATTTCTTCCAAATGGCAGGAAGAAGAGACAGGAAGATTTACTTACAACACCTTCCCAATACCTTCACTCAAGATGCTCAAATGTCAAATGCAACCGACTCTTCCTCAAAGGCCTGTACCAACCACGGGAAATTCCCAGCGTATTACAGACGATTCCTCAGACGGGACGTCAACTGTTCTTGCGGTTTTCGCGGCGAAGACGCGGACGCACTTCATTACCTGCTCTCTTGCCCTCTGACAGAGTACCTTCGACAGCAGTTCTTTTCTTCCAACTACATCACATATCCTGTGAACTGTTCACGGACTATTACTGCAACAAGGGCATCTTAGAGATAATAAAGCAAGTGAATGAAAATAATTATATCCAAGAAACTAAAGATTAATGTAAAACGTAGAAAGGCGGCCTAACCGTCAGATTGCTAGCAATGACTAAAATGACGTCCTAACCCTGTAGTGCCATTAACTTAGTTTGGCGAAACAGGTTAAGTAAAGTGACCATATATCATAAGAGTAGGAGATTAATCTTTCTTCATGTGTTCTAAAATATACTGGAAAGTCTGTTTGATATACAAATGCCTTAAAAGCCGAAATTATTCCTTGATCTAACGGTTATAATAAGGAAGTTGTATTCTTTGGTAAAAAGACTTCTACATTTTCGTGTTATAAATCTTGAGAATGACCCAGGTGCATTATCAATTAACAGAAGAAGAGCCGCAAAAGGCAATCCCTTTTTACTTAAATAATTTTTGACATCTGGGACAAACAGGTTATGAAACCATTCATTGAAAGCTGTGGCAGTGACCCATGTTTTGTTATTAGCCATCCAATAAACGGAGAGTTATTTGCGTTTATTTCTTTAAATGAGCGTCGTGTTTTTGAGTTGTTAATATCCAATGGTTTCATTATATAATCTCCTGAAACGTTGCAACAGAAAAGAATCGTTATACGACTTTTCACTACCTTATAACCACTAGCTTATTTGCAAGCTTTATCTAAGTAGATTCTTTCAGACACTTTTATTCCAGAACAACTCAGACTCGTCAACATGAAGGTCTCATCAGGAGTGTAAGACTTTGCGGCAATGATTTCAATAAATTTTGCTGTTGTGCTGCATCCGAATCAGCAGATGCGCTTTCTCCTTTCAATCTTAGATTATGTAAACAACGTATTTGTTTAAATCTCTCAAACCAACCATGACTTGCGGAAAAAGATACCATTTTTTCATCTGACGAAGTCAATAGTGACTGATTCTTAAGTGCTTTATAAATCTTTAAAGCCTTACTTGTAATAATACCATTAATACCAATTGGAATCCGTTTTTGATTTTGCTCTTCTATCCATATCACTAATTCCTTTTTCAAATTTCCCATTGTATCATCTCTTACACATGGAAATTGTGCTCTTACTTCTGCAAGTTCCAGGTGCTACACTTTTGTAATAGAGTCTTCAATTTTTCTAATTGTCCTTATTGTGGCTTCATTCATGAAGTAAATTTTAACAGCATATGTTACTCTTTCTCTATTAGGTAGACAATCTAATATTTTAATTTTTGTTTCTAAAGAAATAACTTTTCTTTTTATTTGATTTTTTTCAAATCTTTTGGCGTTATGAAACCTTAAAAAATTATGTAAATTATAAAAATGCTACAAAAATATAGATGTTGAAACTTACCATTAAACATTCAAAATATGTAGATAAGAATGATGAAAGCTTTGCTGCTAAAATGCTGATACTGCACTAGTTCACATAAACCAAGTAGCTTTACTGTTGTGAAATACATATACATACATACTGTTGTGAAATACATATAATACGGGGATTCTCCTTTTACAGCACGGGGAATCCACATCCTTGTTGTTGCCGCTAGTGTTACCAAACGAACTGAAATTCAAAAATGACTTCAAATATATCTATTTGTGTATATGCAGCCGAGTACACATTTTTACCAAGTTTCTGAAATCCATTAATTTTTAAAACGTGTAAAACCGAAATCGTGTAAAACGAAAACTGTGTAAATCCGAGGGATAGGTGTAGTGCTCTTTAACAAGATCTCTTTTCAAAGTGGTGCTTTCTAAAATTCCAGAAAAAAACAATAAAGGACATTTAAGACTCAATTGCCAATTTATTTCTTCAAAAAAAAAAAATTAGTTTTAACAAGATCAGGCTAAATTAATTGACTTTTGAAGCTTTTTCTGCCACAAGACTTCCATCTGCGATTCTTTCTATACTGTAAGCATAGAAAGGATAGAAAGGCTGAATTATTTCATGCTGTCTAGTTAAAAGACACAGTATCTTCGCAATTGTCTTTCTATTGTCCATTCCCTTAAATGATCAATTTTTCAAATTTTATCAATTTTTGAGGTTGGGGTTAGTCAGATAATTCTCTAGTGATATATCTAAACAACGTCTTCATAAACTGTCAACAAAATAAGAAGACTGACAGTACCTTTCAAGAAGAATAATATTTATAGTAGAACCTAGGGTCACATTTCAATCAGAGTATAAAAAAATGTAAAGTTTAATGCCAAATATGAACTTTCAATAGTAAAAGGAAACAGAATTAACGAAATCATAAGATGCTAAAACCCGCTCAGATCAAAGAAAGATTCAAAATGGCATCTAAGGTACAATTCACACTGGCGAATAAAGTACTGGTGTTTGTCTCATAAACTCCTCGTATCGTGTCCACTGCAACAACGTTTCTCATGACCAGATCTTCCATGGATTCCACAGATATCTGACACACTATTTGATTTTATGTGCCACAAGTCCACCGTCCACCACGTCTAATCCAGTTTTTACCTGTAAATGGCCAATGGTGAATTTCTTTTGTCCTCCTACTTCTGCATGTACCTGTGCAATAAGTGAAACAGCTTGTAACAAATAGGGAGCTACATATGCAGGAAGACGAGGTATGCACAAGGGTCAGATGTCCTGGCAACAGATAAGGACTCACTAGGCAGTCACAAGATTATCTGCTCAGATGATCACAGCAAATCGTTGCTGGTGTTTATGAGGAACAATGACATGGAGATTGCTTTCAGTCCAGAAGTGTTTTTTGTGAATGTTGAAAATGATTTGCTTGATAAACAAAGTTTCATGATTCATGACTGAATAATGCCACGCCAGAAGAAAATTGCGAATTGTTAGTTGTCATCTGAAGCACCTCCTCACAAACTCAGTTGCAGGGATGGTCATCTATGTTAAAGGACTGGCCATTCTGCACGTGGAATGGATGCATGCGAACCTCATATACGACATTACACACTATATTGTAACAAACTCTAATGTTAGATACCACCAGTCGCGTGCTTGTGAAAAGAGCTGTTCCGAAATTCTCCGACCCACGTCTTTCCATTTCCGGCTTATATGCCATATCTCCCTTTGAGGTATTGAAACAAATGGTTTCAAACAGCCTTTTATCAATACTGAAGAAGGTATGGAATATGACGCATCCGAAATCGTTCACAGTACAATAGCTGTGCTTCGTGTCTGTTCCCATTTGCAAGACGCTACTTTTAGAAGCATCTTTACTAGCTACTCGTATCTGCAACCCACGTGGCCATCCCAAAATAATTTCGAACAATATTATCACAATAATAATCTCTGCAAATATCGAAGCAGCTTATTTTTCTTGGAAATTTGCATACGAAAAATTCTTGATGTCGATGTTCTGAAAATGTACTCTTTCATCGCCAAGATAGAAATCATGTCAGCAAGGCTTAATTTCTAAAATTGTTATTCTTGTTACTGAGGCTCACTTGCTTGATCTATAGTCGGCCCATACTCACGAAATTTCTCGTGGCAAGAAGGCCAAGATTACGAATGTCATTGGCAACAGTCTTCAGCACCTTACAGATAACAGCGAGGTTTAGCTCATTTTCGCCCCCCAATTTTGATGGAAGGAGGAGGGTCCGAGTGTCTTCCACTCCTCTTCTCTTACCACCAACATCTCCAGCGGACTTTCGGCTTGCCGCATATTTAAAGTACCCCATATCGCATTTACAAGCATTCACACCTTCTCCGGAATTCGAGCCCTGGTCCTTCGGCACGGTAGCCAGCGGCGCTAACCACTATAACAGATGGGTGGCTAAGTTATAAAATTACAAGCGGCTTAGCTTGTTTCTTCCCCTCCATTCCTCCATGGATAAGAAATTAGCACTTCAAAGGTATCCTTAAATAGGTACCCTTGAAGTCGTAAATTTCTTACCTATAAATAAATCAGAATTCTAGCTTTTAAACAGATTAATATCTTAAATAATTCCAGCTATTATTCCGAAGTAGGTAAATTTCTTACCACTAAATAAATCTTTTTTTTTAGTCATAAATAAGTAAATTTTACTCTTACAATCACATTTTTTAAGACGAATTTCGCATTTTGAGCATTTGTTGCAATGCTACGGAAACAACTGCGATTTATTTTTAGTTATATTTCCTTAGATCATATTCTTTCTTCTAATCAGACTAAAGATATTTATTCCCAGCACTGTGTTAATTAAATGAAACATTCCTTGGACTGCATTTTGGAGTGTCAACTGAACATCAAATCTAACGAGAAGTTATCAACAAGGCGTATCTTATCATATAACGTTTATAATGCATGACCAGTCATCAACTAGACCTTATCCTATCACTCCTTAAGGTAGGATACAAATAGCCTTCCCTTAATCTGGTGCAAAATCGTCGGTTACACGAAGGCACTTACTTGACAGATTCGAATTCGTATTCAAGCATTAGTCACTCTTTATCGCTACCAAAATAAAGAAAAGAACTGAGCTTTGAAACATAAGGAATAAAAAAAGGAAGAAAAAATTGGCGAGAACTTTGGCGACAGAAACTTGGGTGGCTGGAACTGGTGACGATTTGCAAATGTCAGTGCAGGAGTCCGGGTGTCAAAAAAAGTTACGACAGGGAGTTTGGGAAGAGGTGGGCGACAGAAAGATGCGTTACATTCGACTGGAAATGTATAAAAACAAGCTTTGTTGTGATAGACCGACACGTCTGGATGCGAGATGTATAAATACAGTTGCTTTTCAAAAAGAAAAAAAGTTAAAAAGTTTTTTTTTTTTTTTCTTTTCCAGCCGCTTGCTTTATTGGATGGAGTTAAGTTTCCTGCAAGTAGGCACTTGTGTCGGAAGGGTGCACTGCTTGTAATCCGTTGAAACCTTTTTCTCCCTGGGAATTAACAGCCCGTGTCTAACATTGTTGCCAACAAGGAAATATAAATTTTCACTTTGCTGAGTTCAAGCAATTAAAATACCTTCACTAAAATCAAAAAGTCTATATTCTTCAAATAAAGCTTGGATCGTAAGATTTATTAAAAAACAATTTTAATCCTTTACATACATATCTATTAATTTATACCCAATACAGTAATAAATTTGTAACATAAATTAATGTACGATCTACTGACTGTGATATTTTTCTTACATTTTAAAATAATAGGAATCTGTTTGGGATGAATTGGGGTTATGATGTAAAAAATCATATGTTTTTGTAATACTTATAATGATGACATCATACGTTTGCTGTGATTTTATTAACACAGCAGCACTTATTATTTCATTAAATATTATATTCTGCTTTTATTTTTCGTTGTGCACTTCTTTATCTTTTACGACGAACAGGTAGTCATAGTCTGATGTGAATGGTTATATAATTTTCTCACTACCCGGTAAGTGACCATAAGTAATTTTATGTTCTAGGTAAAGTGACCGTACATAATTTTAGATGGCTTTTACCTATTTCTAATATATCTGAAATTTTAAAGCTGGATACGATGATAATGACTAGGACATAAATAAATAACTAAATAAAATTAAAACTAAAATTAAACTGCAGTCTAAAATCCCATACCTTTCTCATACCTGAAGTCTTTACCTTTAAAGTAAGAAAAAATTAAATGTTTAAAAGCTTAAAAACATGAAATTCATTAACTTCATAAGAAAAGAGTAATCTAATCTTGCTCTGCTGATTCCAGTTTAAAGTATAAAACAATTTTAAGCTAAGCTGCTACGATTAGCCTACTGATTTTGGAATTAGTCCCCCAGAAAATCAAGGTACAGAATATAAAATCGTATATTTTATATAACCTGCAAAAATAACACTGCAAAGCGGTACAAAGGGAAACCTGTTATGAACATAAATTATCATAAAAAGAAGGTTCGTGAGTACGTTTAATACAAAAAAAAATATTCATAATGTGTATAATACCTCTTGTATGTGAGACTTCTAATAAATATTTCGCTGAAGTGCCAATATTTTCTATTTTATTAAGGCGCCAAATCTGCTTATTGAAAACATTAAATATCTCGTAGGAAAGCTATCATACTCCTGATGACAGCAGCCAGGGAATTTTCAGGAATGTTCAAGTATATATTAATCTACTACAACAACAGTACGAACAAAATGACACGCGCGGCCATAGTATTTATAGAAACGAACTGGCAAACATAATGCATCTATTGACTACAAAGTCGCCGCCATTTAAAGCGCATTCTTAGCGAGTGGCAGGCGTGTCACATACCAGTGACTATTGATTGAGTAGTGTGATGCAGAACTTGGGTGGTAACAGATAGAACAGAACCGCTAACAGATAATGTTGCGGAGTACCAAGCATGTTATTCGTTTGGCCGAATGGCTTGTAATCCTTATATTTTGACACAAACAGGAGCGAAGAAAGAGACATAAATGTACCCAGTTGGTTGACTGATCCCGAGAGTTGTTTACTCTACCGGACTTTGCCAGGAAATACAGAATAACACTGAACTAAGTGCGACAAACTGTCGCTTCTCTTGAGTCAAGTGTGGCACAATAAAGTCGCGAATTTGCCAAGTTCTAGAAAGCATGTAAGCTCGCAATTCATTAACGACAGCTATCTGAATATCATAAGCAGCTATCTGAATTTGAATTTCAGCACATATTTCCTTTACCACCTTAAATATTCGGTGTCATATGTAACTTTCCTACTTCTAAGTCTTATGCCGACAGCCCGATCGAAATCCAGGCATCTACTTTGCTCGCAATTCTGCTTTCTCCCATCACAGTTTCATGCCATACAGTGACGTATGTGTATCACGTGTGCAGCTTTATTATAGCGTATGGGATTTCTATTGATGATGGAATGTCTCAAATATCCCACATATATTACGCTTGCAGATCTAAGATTGCGAATATTAACCTTTTAACTGTCATGCCCGAGTTAATCTCGGGCACAGCACTGGTATTCGAAAATGTCACGCCCGAGTATTACTCGGGGTAATTTTTTTTTTTTTTTTTTTTGAGTGCATCGTATTGTTATACCCGAATATATATTGGGAGACGTTTATTTCGGCTTCATTTCTTTGTCAAACCCGACAGTATCTCGGGAAAAGTTAATGTGCGCTCAATTCAATAGATGACAGCACTTTACTGAAGATTTCAAAGGTCAGAGGTTATAAGTTCTTTGGTTCAAATTGCACGGGATCTTTTTATTGTAAAATGGCGTCCAGTTCTTTGAAACGTTATATAGATGATTTAGATTCTTCAACCGAAGATGAAAGATGTGTGTCTGATGTGCAGTATTCATGATATTTCCATGGTCAGCCTCAAAAAAAAAAAAAAAAAAAAAAAAAAAAAAAAAAATGAAGATATACTCAAGCCGAAGAATGTTTCTGACTACAGTCTAACTATGGGTGGTGTAGATCGCTGTGATTAGGAAATATCCTTTCAGCCAAAAATCCGAAAACGTCAGAAAAAATATTATAAAAAGATATTTTTACATTTACTAGACAAGGTACTTTGGAACTCATATTTACTCTATAAAAATGTATTTGGGAAACGTATTACATTTTTAGAATTTCGAATCCAAGTTGTAGAAGAGCTTTTACATAAATATGATGATGCAGCTTCTGGACAAAAGAATGTTGGCAGACCACCTACAATAGATAACGCTGCCCGTTTTACTGAACGACATTTTACAATATTTCCTGTATTCCTCCTACTCCTGTGAAACGTGAGCCTACAAGACAGTGCAAAGTGTGTTGTTTGAAAAAGGATAAAAATGGGAAAAAGATAAGGAAGGAAACACGGTTCTGGTGTAGTGATTGTGGAGTTGGTTTGTGCTTGGAAAAGTGTTTCCAGTTGTACCACACAAGACTGAATTACTGAACTACTAATACGTATTCACTTTTATTTATTTTTTCATTTATTTATTTTTTAGAAAATAATTCATTTTCTTTCATTTTTAGAAAATAATGCTCCATTAGAAGCGAACTTTACAAGTGCCATGTTGAGTGGCAGCCGCCTCAAGCAAATACGTAGTGGCTACAAAACTTTAAAAATTTTACCCATATACTTCAAAATATCAATTTTTAACTACTTAAGTATATTTTATTTTGTACTAAACATTTGATTTTTCCAATAAAAAAATTTGACAATTTGTGTACCCAAATCATCAAAATAACTCGACAGTTAAAGGGTTAAGAGCGCACTCGTCGCTTTATATGCCCTGTTCTAAAGGATGCGAGAGATTTTGACATGCTACACACTGCACATGTTGTTTTGTTTCGTGCTTGATCACCTCTTAAAGTTTCGCGGCGATTTTCGCCAGAAAATCCGATAATTTTCTTTTTCAGAAAAAGTTACCTTTGAAAAGACTCCCTTCCCTTGATAATCAGTAAATTTAACCAAAAATAAAACCTTAAAATTCTAATTTAAATGATTAGTATGTGTTCAAAAAGCAAATCCAAACATTACTATCTAGAACAATATTTCTCTACTTAGAGTAGACAGAAATCTTTCAAATTCTAGAATATGCAGCTAGAAATTTCAGGATACCATTATTGTAGAAGAGAAAATTAATTTTTCCAAGGTAAACAAAATAAAATAATTAAACCTCATCTTATTTAAGCAGTTTAAGTATTAGACTGCATGCAATGTTATTAAAATTTCTCAAAAAATATTAATTTTGAGGAGTAGAAGATAAATAAACAACATTATGATTTTTTTCATAATAAACATCATAGTTTTAACGCAAATAAAATTGCTCTTGTATCTTTCATGCTTTAGTAATAAAATCTTATTTTGGGGAGGGGAGAGGAAGAGGAAGCCATACAACTAAACAAAATATCCAAATCGACATGAAAATGTTTTTTCGCTCGAACAGGCTTCTAAATTATCAGTACATTCTTGAATTCATAATTAAATAATCATTCAAATCCATACACGAACTCATTAGTTATAATAGTTTTAGGTAGAAGCTCCCTGAAAACTCAAAATTATTTTGCCCACTGTAGAAAGGCTTTGAAAGACAGCATTAAAATATCAAAAAATACGTCGCCTGTTTGCGCACATTTACTATCGAAAGCTGGGTTATTTTTTATAACCTCAACATCTCTCTCTTAATTACTCCAAATGGCGCTGCAAAATGGATATCTAGATATGAAAAGATGAAGTAAGAGAAGTACTTGCACCTTTCTTTCCAGCTATGTGATTGCGTTGAAATGTCAGACGGATTGCCAACATGAAAGCATACCGCTGTTCCTTTAATTTTTTCTTTTAGTAGTTTTCTTCCCTCCATTCCTTGCTGTTATTTTAGCTCATCTTCAGGAGATCCTTCAAGACAGTGTCATCATTCTCTAATTGCCCCTAAATTTCGTTCTGTAGAAGCCTGCCAGGAGAAGGGGGAGTTAAAAAGGATGGCAGAATATACCACGAATGGCATAACCGGCATTCCAACTGTGTTCCATCTTAAATGCCAAATAACTCTTTGCTAGTAATCATCATGGTTTGACGTTGCATACTAGCATAAAATGTGAAATATTTTTCAAATTATATCCAAAAGCTGACGACTATTAATAATTCAGTTCACAGTTCAGATAACTTGATCACAATTTTTTACGTTTCGCCCTTACCATTACGGAACAAATATTTCTAAATATTTTTTCTTTGTTTAAGTTTTATTTTAGATGGCAAAGTGCAACGTTCCTCACCTGTAAAATTAGAAATCAGATATTTTTAAGAAATTCACATTGATGACCAAATGGATGCATTTGCTGGACATTAAAAAGGCTTCTAGGGTTTAAATGGATTGCCTGCAGGGGAGCTTTGTGTGTCTTCCAGTGTAACGTTAATTTGAATCAATCTTCTTTAAAGTAACTTTCATGAGAGCATCCCGTTTAAAGCAGATAGCCCTCGTTATCTCTACTAAAATCAATAGAACATAAGTGCAATATTATGATTTAATAATAAAAACTATCAAAAATTAATTTCCGAAAACTTAAAATTTGGCAACGGTCATCTGAATTATGCGGTGCACTATCTCGAACCCAATCCGCAATCTACTATTCCAAAATATTTTACAGAAAGGTAAAAATATAGGTAAAAGTTTTAAATACAAATAAAAATTTAGATAAATGTATGAAAGTTAAAGAATTACTGCAAACCCGGAAATTACTCAGCATACATTTCAGTCTTTTAAAAAAAACTTTCTCGGGCTCTTGAAAAACTGTTTTAAACATCTGCCCTGCCTCTACGAATAGCATAGGTTAGGTTATTCGAACACGGCAAAGCGTTCAAAGGTTTATCTGACAGATAAGATACACGTAGATATCTCTTCCCCCTAGATAAGGAAATCTAGGGGGAAGAGATACCTACGTGGACGATTTTCAAAGGAAAACTGGTTCGCATTCACATATATATTCATCAAGACATGGAAAAAACCAGGAAAATTAACCATGCAACCATACAGTCAACTCGTTCGCCTGGAATCGAGCTGAAGTCATACTCCTAATATTTTCAGCGTTCTTAATTCAACGTACTCGGCCAATGGTGTGGTTTGCAAATTACTTAGAACACTGGTTCTCAGACTTCATTACCTCATTCCTCACTTCTCAGTATTTATTAGAATTTCGTTTCTTCCCCCCCCTTTTATTAGAGTGGTGTATTCCAAATAACATGTAAAATCATAAATTGAATATATTTCATTTATTGCATTTATATATGCATATTATTATTTAGTAAATATAAATGTTAAAACGCTTCTGTTGTTTTCTCTTTATTCACACGATCTTTGTGTTTAGAGGACTATATTTCTAGAACATGTGGGTTCAACAAAACCATAGCCGGTATTATAGTGAACTTTTTGTTGCAGTCTGAATCTAACATTTCTGAGGGCATAATAATTTCCTATGGAACCAAGAAATTCATCTTTCCGTAAAATTATTCTTTCACTGTAATCTTCAGTAATTCAACAATTGGTATTCGCTGTTATGTATTAAAAAAGTGCGTTGGGAGTTACTGAATATAGATTTCAGCATCTTCTCATTTCATATAGAAGTTTAGTGCAGAAATACCTATCTGAAATATATATGTAGTCCTATGACCCATAGATGGTATTATAATATTAGCATCCCAAAATAATAAATACAAATAAATATTAAAAGAAATATCATCAACTAATTTTATTCAAGCAGAAACCAATCCCCCCCCTTTAAAAGCTATGTCTAAGAAATTACTAAAGTCAAACGAATGAGATGCTGCAAATGTCATGGTCAATAGTGATTGTAAACTTACCATAAAAAATATTAGTTTGCAGGAGTAATTTGCTTTCAAACGGCTTCGTTCATGAAAAATTTCTAATGGGAAATAAGAAGAATAAAGAAAGACAAGTTGCGGAATTCGTAGAACCGATGAATTTCGAAGGGATCGAAACTGCTTGTTCAGCCGCTTAGCGTTAGTGAGCCTACTTTCAATGGTAGAATTTAACCGAAGAGCTTAAATAATACAAAATGAATTTACAAAAAATTAAAAAAAAAAAAAAAATTTAAAAAAAAAATTAAAAAAAAAAAAAAAAAAAATTAGAGAGTAGGATTCTTGCTAGTACTAGCTCTGTATACAGGTTTTCTTCGGTTTATATCTCATTCCAAATACAAATAAAAACATAGACGGCCGAGCTGAGTAAATTAGTCTCATTCTAAGAAGATTGCAAAATTATCTGTATAAAGATTTGTACTACACAAAACCCCCCTTAGAAAGAGGTTTCAGTGGATCACGCACTGTACAACCTTAAGACAGTCAGAGGCAGCAATCTTGAAAAGAGGCAAAAACACGGCGATGATCTCTCTGATATTGACGTCCTTTGCTGACCAGATATAGTTGTCTCACTGCACCCCCTACAAGTTAGTAACGATAATTAGTTCAAATAATTACCAGCTATTTGTCAGACGGAACATTAAAAGTTACTACAGATGAATGCATCTTCAAAAGAGACACAAACACAGGCTACCAACAAACTTGTGCCTTGGTACGACCTTGTAAAACGTAGTCGTGAATAGAAAGATTAATGTATTAACGACAGTATCAACCGGAATATACATGCACAAGCTTATGCAGGACATCCTAATAATAGTAGAGGTGAATGAAGAAGATTAACAGACTATGGCAAATTAAGCGCTAAACTATTTCGCAAACTGGTGCTCCTAGTATAAGCTTACGCTGCAACACGAAAAAACGGTAGTACTTGGAAATCTCAAAATCCTAATCAGACTTAAAATCTTCAAAATAATCAGTCAGTCAAGATAAAGAAAATGATAAAACATCTTGACATTACTTTAAGGGATAAATTTAGTTGGATTCAGCATACAGAAAACCTGAAAGATAAACGTTTTGGCAGTGTAAGAATGACAGGAAAAATCCTGCGACAATTTTACAAAAGCTGAGGAGCTTTTGTAAAGTTGTTTGTTGTCTTTGTTTTGTTATGGTGTCCTACAGCAACAGTGTCAACAATATGCCATCTAGTATCAACTTGGTGTCCCCATTAAAGTCAGAAACATTTTCATCCTGAAAAAGAAGACAAACCTCTTAATCACCAAAGCGTACAGACTACGTCCACAGATGCAATACTGAGTATTGCAGGTATCAAGCCCTTATACCTGGTAGCGCAAGAAAGGGGCAGCGCAGTAAATTTCTTAAGGCTAAAAGTAAATGTCACCACACACGATGCCATGTACATGAGCACAAACTATAAAAAGATCCATTGGCAAAGATCCTTCCTCCAAGATGTAGCGGCGAGGCATTTCTCAGCAATATAGCAAAAGCAGAATTTGAAACATAAACCGATAGCTCTAAGACTAAAGACTGTGCCTTGTGCACAGAGACGGAGAATGATTATACTTTTCAGTACTTAACCAGACTGAGTACTCAGTAAAAATTTTAGAATAATTATACGTCTTTAGAATAATTGCATGTCTAGTATCGAAGCTATTAGTGGTGGTGCCTCTAAAAATGAACATATGCTGTCAAGGAACTTCTCCTCAATCGATGGTCTTATCATACTGCAATGGATCAAAATAACCCACATCGGGTATGAGGGACATGAAAGAACGGACAAGTTAACAAAGATAGCAATGACATATACGTTTTCGCTTAGGGTACGAATTAGCAACCCGGAGTCAGTACTGAATGCAAAACTCAAAATAAATGTGGGTAACAGCTAGCAAAGGCAATGGGACAAAAATACAATAAGGCGTATCATCCATGACTATTTCCTAACCAGTCTCGTCAGCCCTAAAATCAGAAAGCTCCATATTGACCCAGCTGTACACTGAACACTGCCTTATTCCGGCCTATCAACATAGGTTTAGCCTTAGGGACTCGGACTAGTGCTTCTGTGATTTCTTTTGTCTTTACTTGTCTTTTCAGTTTCCCGTAATTTGTACTGCTTTACGTGCTAGCGCTTTAATGCGGCATTATCGCGCACACATTCCTATACGAAATATGCTTATTCGGGTTTCTTCTACCTGCCTTTAAATTTTTGACATATAGTTTTGAACCACCCTGCATATGTATCTGACGCATCTCGTTACAGAATTTAAATATGGAGTAACAATCATTTACTTTACATATTTAAAAATGTTTCAGAGTAAAATATTTTTCAGCATTAAAGTATCTGCAAGAAGATTACCTTGGCCTCTAGCTGTCAAATAAAAACTGATAAAAAGGATTGCCATTTCGGTTTATTAAGTTTACAGTAGCCATTAATTTAAAATTTAAAGGTACAGAAATAAAGATTTACACAAATTCAGCATTTCCAATCTGCCAAAAAATGTCCCTACATTAAAAAGACAAAAGTTATTTCCAGAAACTCACTTCCTTCGTTTTCTCGGCATCTAACTTCTCTCTCTAACATGAGACGTTAATTAGCCGACTTGTTTTTACTTTTTTGCTTGCTCGAGTTTGCGGAGATGACATTCTGCGCGTGTTTTTACGCTCTGTCTTCGCTGCCGAGTGTCAATTTACGCTAGGGGTTGTACTGGAAGAGGGAACTTCGTCGACCTGTGAGGTCTAAGTTTCTCTTCCTCCATTTTTCCTTCTGCTTTTGCGACTGTCGCATTTTCGAAATCTGTTTTCGTTTTGCCGGAGAGATAGTTGTCGGTTCTTGTATCAATTTTGAACAGTCAGCGATTGTATAATTAGGACTCAACAGATTTTGTTATTAAATAGAATTCTAGAATTGGCTCAAAATATAGGCAATTCAGTTATTTTATTACATAATTTAAGGAAAATAGTATTCTGCATTGTTAACTTATTTCTTAGACTCACTGACACAACTTTAAAGAAAGGGGACGGAAAAAAAAAGTAAAGTAATGAAAAGAAATTTAATTTCTAAAACTACCATTTTGTTACTAAATACACAATATGTAGCGTCAGAAACGTTTTTCCTTGAAGTACGCTGATGGTGTAAGTATGTAAACAAATATTAGTTTAATACATTAAAAAGTATATTAATCATATATATGTAAGAAAAAGAACATGTAAAAGATTAAATTAGCAGCGTAAATTAATTTCT
The DNA here is from genome assembly GCF_044657685.1 of Stegodyphus dumicola. Lineage (NCBI taxonomy): Eukaryota > Metazoa > Arthropoda > Arachnida > Araneae > Eresidae > Stegodyphus > Stegodyphus dumicola. Next base: position 187,601,164 of record NC_140769.1, on the reverse strand, counting down.
CTTCTCTATTCTAAAAACAGTAACATCTATTTGCACTGCGTCATTTCGAGAAAAATCTATGTCATATGGCTCTTACGTAATTCGGGTGATGTAAATTGAACTAAAACTCAAGCAGCCTATAATAATTTTACAGCAATATTAACTATCCAATCAAAATACTTTGAGAACCAAAACTAACTCAGTCTGACTTGAGATTTCATCCCGAACATTACGCACTTGCTGTCTATGCTTTGGTCTGGCCGCACTGCAGTCTGTTACTGCTTTCTTGCTACAAAGTTATCAAAAATGTAAGCCTTTTGGAATAGGTACATTTAATGTGCCGACTTGTGTGTAGCCTCAACATGTTGCCGGCTTTTCCTTGTGCCCTTATTATTACATATATGTTATACAGAAATTTCTCAGTTTATCATATTGTTTGTATACATACATAATTACATGCATAATTATGAAAAATTAATTAAAACTTATCTGCTCTTGGTAATAATCAGTGGCAATGTCACAGGAAAGCTGAGCTAAAGCTCCTTTATCGTAAGACTTAACTGCTATAAGAATTAATAATGTGCTAGTCAGTATGGATGATTAAAATTGGGATAGTGTAACCTAATGCCACAAGTAAAATGGGAAGACAACCGTAGTCTTTTCTAACGTTAACAGAAATATCATTAAAATATACTTCATTTAAATTTATTAGGCAAATTTTAGTCACATATAAGTCCTATGGTTACACACCTAACAGAAAACGCGAATGCTGATTTTAATTTTCTTATCTTTGATTTAATCTGTCTTATCTTCAACTTAATTTTCTCATCTAATGTATCATTTTCAAGTTCTTATCACCCTTACACTTCTGCAGGAAGCTAATCAGAAGCGAATAATAATATGCAAATGATATTAAATAAAAGCGTACAGAAGGAAAGCTATTGTAAAAGAATATATTGTTACGAAATCTACTGGCGCGGTAAGGTGGCTTCTTCGTAAAGCAGTTTTAGGGTTGCCATAAAATGTCAAGGAAAGGCAGTGTTGCCACATTTGGCGAGAAATCGCCCATTTGCCGACAAAATTGACGATATACCGTGGACGTATGGAGAACCTTCTGGAACGAATTCTTACCGGTTTAGCCCAGAATGGTCTCGAACACAAGCCGAAAGCTGTATAAGCCCTGCTGGTCCGCAGTCAATGAATGCGTCTCAGAGAGTGTGCCTCGTCTAGCGAGCCGTGCGGAGTCGATTGAGTTGACAGCCGGGCAACGAGTGCCGAGTGGGTCGTCGAGTGCATCGCGAGTTGTAGCGTGGAGAGTCTCGAGAGTACGTGGAGTTCGGAGAACGACCAAGCAGAGTCAGGAGCTGTACTCCGGAAAGCAGAGTCGGGTGCTTTGCAAGGAAGCTGTCTCCACCGTGATAGCCTGATAACCTGAAGGCTGTGTCGCTGATCGTGTCAACGTGTTTATAGTAGTTCATCGACGACTGTAAAACGTGTTTTGGAGCTGTCCTGACAATACTGGCTAATAAAGTGTGTTTCGATACTTCATCAAGTAGTGTCGTCCTTATTCGCTCCAAATCCACTCGAACACCGTACGAACGTGAAGGAAGAGAAAAACGTAACGACTGGTGTCAGTAAGAGAAAAAAACGTAACAATATTTAAATTGGCTCATAGCACACTTTTCCCCCTCCAATTACTACTTGATTCGTGATATGCGTATTTTAACAGAAAATAAAAGTTTCAACTGATGTAGAGTTCTATAAAGACTCGTACTGATTAGAAGTTAATTGTGGTAGGATCTACTCAATTTATGTTTATTTAACAAGGACACAGTTTAGGAAGAGATTAGAAACATTTCCTTTTGTGTATTTAAAGCCCCACAGGAAATTTTGCTTAAAACAATAGTCTTAATTTGCTGAGTAGCAGAGTGAAGATGAATGTTTAAAATTCATCTAAGATCTTGTTAAAATGCGATAAAATCAATCTTTGTTAAATATACAGAGAAGTTTAGTCATTCACATTGCAGTGGCGGAGGTGGCAACACTGCTATGGAAGATATGGCAACATTGCTATGGAAAGAAAATAACATTATAATATGATGCTAAGCTTCTCTTATTAGTAGTATTCTTTCTCGGTTTCTTGATATTTCGCTATTAAGTGATGCGAACATTAATATATTTCAGTAGAATTAATTAAATTAAACTGCACAAGCCGTTAAATAACGAAAAATTTTAATATGATAATTTATCTCAAAGAAATAAAATATTTCATTACACATGAAAAAACAATGATAAAAAATAAGGAGTCAATTATCTTTCAGTACATTTTTATTTACTTTATACAGAAGGACAAACAATAACTACACAGTCATATTCCATGCACCAGCTCTGGAGGTTGGGATGAGATGCGGCCAGTTCATTTGAGCAATTTCACATCACAGAATTTTCGCGTGAACCTGGCAACGCATCTTAGGAACAAGAAGATATCTATATAAAGAGTGCAGAAGGACACCCATATTGCTCAAATTCTTAGAATAAACGTTCATATTTTTCTGCTTTGAAATTATGAAACAAAAAATACCATTGATGCGATATACGTAACTTACATGCCTTGTCAGTCATTTTTTTCAACAGAGTGCTGGTAATTATATATTAATTTCATAATTAACAATGTTCATATAAACAGAAGAGAAGGGTTATTGTTTTTACACAGCGAATACTAATATGGTGCCCTGGCTGTTTTCAAATAACGCCATTCATTTTCTCATTGTTTATTGTTCTTAAGATGCATGCTTCCCTTTAAACACAAGAAGTGAAGAAAAGTTAACATATTTTTAATCTCAAGATTGCAAAGGCTTCCGTAATATAAAAGTGTTAGTCTGTTGGACTTCATAATCATTTGATCTGATGCTATTGTGAGATACATCACAACAGCTCTACGATTAATGACAAAAATGTGATTCTTTCATAACTGCACTACGATCAAAGTTATCGCATTAAGCGGACATGCCATCATAAGGTAAAATTTAAATTAATTACTATTAAAAATTAAAAAAGACATTATACTTATGATACTAAATGGAATTTAAAGAAGCAAAATGTAACTCGAATAATGCTATAAATCTTAGCAGTAGCTGTTGGTAAATAATCAAATGTGCATATTCTATTAGAATTCTATACAAAAAAAAACTAAGAACGTATGCTTTTATTTATGTCTCATCATAAACTTAACAACAGAATGCTGCAATTGTTGAATTTCAAAGGAAAAAGGAAAAATACCTATAATGTTTATTTGTTGAAAGACGATCATGTTGCACAAACTTGAATGCAAATGAAGAAAATCGAAAAGGAGAAGGAAAATACCCTTTTTTTGTTAAACTTGAATGACAGACTCTCAAATTTACATCAAATTTACATTTGCATGTACGCAGTTTTGATAATTTGAAAGGGTTTTTTCGAGAACATGAATATGAATAAGGAAAGGAAAACAGCAGGAAGCAATTTTTGGTATCTTAGTTCAGTGATCCTTTCTGTGAACAGTTCACTAGACTTAAATTCACGTTTATGCCAAATTTTGTAGATTGAATTATTATGGATTTATGGATGAATATCACTTTATTATATAGCTTAAAAAGGTTGTTATGATTATTACTTGACCTAAACTAATTATCGAGCATTTTGACCAGCTTAATTAATTTTCTATGGACACTCAGAATGAAATTTTCTGTTATCTTTTTCTTTGACATGAACATAAAAAATGTTCCTCTGTAATTTTTTTGTTGTTGTTAGGTGTTTTAATTAAAACCAATCAGTGGCAACTCTCAACATATCTCCTTTGCACTTCTGCAGCTGAAAAAGAAAGTTCCGTACATAAATCTTTGCAACTAGTTCTGCAAATTTATGAATATTACGCTGATTCCTACAATAATTTTCATATTTATTAGGTCAGTTTTTATTCATTTAACTGTTCATGTTTTTAGGATGACTTCCCCAAAGACAGTGAAAAACTGCAATTTAGTAAACATCGACAAGTAAATCGATATTATAATGAGCAGTACTTACATAGCAAACCTTACTGGGGATTCCACAAGAATTATGATAATTACTAATCATTACGTTAAAGTCAATTAGATAAGCCAATAAAATGCTATCAGTCTATGCTCATATTAAATATATATATTAATATATCCTCCCTCGCTAATCACTTGCTCTGTTTATACGTTGGGCGTGTTTGGCAATGGGGAAGATCAGCTGGCTTCAACCATCGCTCTTGCGGTGAAGAAAAAATGCGATACCTTCAAAATTTGAAGCAATCAGACGGGTTTAAAAATCTAGGATAAAGAAAAAAGTATTTCATGAATATCCTGCAGTCTTTATTAGGTATATTTTTTAGAAACTTGGAAAAATATATTGGCCGTCAGCATTAAAAAAAAACTTAATTTATTAGAGTATGAGATGCTAGGCGTCAAGTGAAATAACCGCGTCCGAATCCTTGGCAGTCCATTACTGCCGCACCCAAAACGGTCCAGATAAGCTTTAATTGGACAAGCCACATAGAACCGCCGACTATTACCAAGCTGAAACTGAAAAACGAAACTCAACAGCTGTCTTCTTGTAGAAAAGAGCTAACAAGTCCTCGACAGATTGATGCTCAGCAGTACTTACCATTCATCAAGACTTAAAAGACTACCCGATTCAACTCTGCCGATGAAAGAGCATCTCAAGTGTTTTGACAAGACGACTTATTAAGAAATGGAATGGAAATAGAGGCAAAAAATCACATACGGTTCCTTTTTGGGAAAGTCTTGGGTGTCCTTCCGTTCGTTTTATATACAAGTGTTCACTTTTCTCACAAATGGAAGAATGGATCGGTAGAGTCTTGCAATCTTCGATCTAAATGAATATTTAACTGCAGGAAACGTACTAAACAAAAAATAAAATTTAAAGCTTTTTATTAGATAAGAAAGCAGTTTTTAGCACTTTTCGATACATATGGAATGGAAGAATATGTTGGTAAAGTCATGCAGTTCTCGATTTAAAGGTCTATTTAATTTCAGGAGATAAATAATAACCTCAAAAATTTTATTATGTCATAAGATTGTTCAACATAATTTCAAGATGAATACTTTTTAATACATTACTTATCGAGTTATAGTTACGTTATGACTATACACGAATTTATTTTTGAATACTATATGGAAAACATAATACAGTGCACTCTCGATTATCCGGATGCAGGTCATCCGGTTTGCGGATTATCCGCGCACACTCAAAGCGCTATGCGCAAGAGTGTGTTAACAAACACGCACGAGCAAATCTGAATGCCGAGAAAGAATTTTTTAATACAGAAATTGGAGTTTTATCTAATTGGGAAGAAGTTGAGATAATAACTAAAGTTATTACTATTATTATTATTTTTTTTAAACTTTTTGAAAAGATTATGTCCATTGCGAAAAATCGAGGAGTGGTTCGGTAGTTGATCAACTGATGCTTGAGTGATGCGGATATCGTTCCAAATGTCACAAGAACAGAAGAGGCAGAGAGTGATACTCAAAATACAAGCGATAAAATCCTAAAAACTCACTACATCAGTTCTGATACAGTAATTATTTCTACTGAAACACTGTTGGTCTTGCTCGATGAAATGGGATTTGAATAAAATGGTATTTCGAAAAACACGCAGTGAAATCCGACAGATATTTAAACGTTCTCAAAGCAAAGTAACTGCTTATTTTTTAAAGAAATAAATGCATATAATATGCATGAAAATTGATAACGTGGATTATTCGTGTTTTTCCCCAGCATTAGCCCGGATAATCGAGAGGACACTGTATTCATTTTATTTGATTTTTCAAGTTAAAAACCGAGGTAGTGTTTAATCTATAAAGTTTATTTAGGGCAGTTAATATTAGTATTAACTGCCCTAAATAAACTTTATATCTATATTAGTTTCGCACAGTTAAACGATTTAGATGTCTTAAATACATTCAGATTACTATTTTTAATTTATAATAGCTATACAGGAAAGCATTTGTATGATGTACGTTAAATTCCAGTCTAAGCAAAGAAAAATTCATAAAAAGAATTTTTAGAAGAAATACTGCGTCAGTTTGCAGACAAGAAATCTTATAACACAATTTTTAAAAAAAGGATTAAATTACCCAATATACATTATGAGCAAAAATTAATGGAGCGAAATAATTCTGTACCTATCCATAATATCGCTTAAAACATTTAAACTGTTTCATTTCACTGCCACTTATAAAAGAAAGCAAACAAGAAACTTCTTATTTTTTAGCATGCGCATGCTGACTCACGGAGAAATTCGGGTGGAATAAAAGGAATGTACATTTAATTTATAACTTGCCAGGATATGTCGTTTTTTCTTATAATTTCATGTTTCGTACTATGTAAGTTTCTTAAGTTATTAGTAGAATATTTTGATTTTTGAGTTTAATTGAAAAGGAAGTTGCAATACTTTCAGATTCATAGAAGCTAAAATAATTTTCTAAAATTAACATAATCGTGATGATCATCTTAACCAAGGAGAAAATCTAATTTTCCATATAAACTAGTTCTATTAATAATTTTCATCATGGTTATCTAACTGTCATAATTTTTGTTAGTTAATTTCTGTTATATTGCTTAAGAACTTAAACCTGCCATATTTTAATAAAATGATTAATAGCTGACTTTTATATTTACTTCAGTTTTAAATAACATATTTAAAAATCATACGTGAAAGAGCTGAAATTTATATTCTGTCGTTAATTAGAAAAATTCCAGTTTCATTCCATTTACTTAAAAATTTAATAACTACTTGAAATCCTTTATTTTCGAAATTTGTTACAATTCTATCTTCGATACTTATTACAGGATTGTTAGTTTACCGATAAGCATCACATTAATCTTATTTTAAATGGAAACGGTGCATGAATTAGCTGAATTATTTTTTTATTTCTTGAAACATGTGATCAGTATAGACATTCATGTGCATTTTGCATGAATTTACCCTATTCCTAATTTGCGGAAATTTTGGAAGGTTATAAATTATTAAATAAATAATTTATTACATCATGTATGATGATAAAAAATTATGCATGATGTAATTTTTCTATTTTTTTCAATAAATTAAGTAGAGATTATTATTTTTTATCCTGCTGAAAATTTATATCTAATATTATTAACCGTAAATGAAAATTATATACACATATTTACGATAATTTTCTTTAACTATTTCAAATTACGTTTCCTTTTAAAAAATTCAAATCATGAAATGGTGAAGTGTAGTCAATCAATAAATATTAATGTCGCACATATCTGATGTATTTTTTAATGTACGTTGCGCAGTTATATGCAGCGCACAACATTCTGATTTAGCTAACATCAAAAACTGCAACAAAAAAAAATTTTAAAACTAACGCGCACTTTCAAAACATAATATCACAGGAATAAAAACATGATTTACTTTTGTAATTTTTGGAATTACATGCAATATTTGGTTTTCTGAATTAATTCAATTCATTTTCTTTGCTGTTTATTATTAATTTGTACTTAAAAGTTGTATTTAAATTTCTTAGTCCCCCCCTTTGTCAAATGTACAACAGAATTTTTACATTTTTTTTTAAGTTAAAACTTTAATAGGGTCTTTATGCTACTAACCGATATTGGCTGCTCATCTCTTTTTTAAGTAAAACACATTTCACAAATGATAATTTAAACTATTCAATATTATCTAAATTTAACATTTTGTCTTCATTTGAAAGCACAGAATTTTAAAGATGAAAACTATACACTACATGTTGCAAAATATCCAAAAGCTAAACACGGAAGTTTTCCTTCATTTTTAGTGCTTATTACTTCCACTGTTTATCTTATTTTAGAGAGTCATAAATTTGTTTAATAATCTTTACTTCCTGATATTTACCAATATTTGACTAAAAATGAAGAATTTGTCTAAGGAATTGTATCAAGTTTTCTTAAAGTATCCGAAATTCACAAATTAAAACGTATTTATTTAGTTTGAAAAAAAAAAACTTTTTTTTTGAAGCTCAGTTCCTTTAACAAATGTTCTCGTAGTTCTCCTTTAACAAAAAAAAAAAAAAAAAAAAAAAAACTTTCTGTTCATTTAGAATTTAATTCATCTATTTATTAAAACTGCAGATAATTATAAAAGGTCAATACTGCATCTCTCTAAAAAATCAGTTTTAAGATCACGAGGAATTTTTCTTACTCTACTATTACTCGATTATAATTTCACATTTAAGAATTTGAAATTTAGTCTTAATATGCCGTCAGTTTTGAAAAATGATTAAATTTAATATTACAGCTGAATTATAACTTCTCTATTCAGCTTTTGGATAGCACACATATACATTTTTGAATGAGCTCGTACAGCAGAGTTCATTTAGAAATCTATCTCTCACAAAGTCTGAATTTATTCAGAATGAGTGTCTTAAGCAGGAACTTAAACTGAGCACTCTTCCTTTTGTAGATATCTGTACACAATCTCAATAATAATATTTCGTAACCGGGAAACATTTATCTGGTGACAGTTCATCACTACATTCTTCTTTAACAGAAGGAACAAACGGCCATCTTCTGAAAGTCTCTTTTCTCAGCTTTCGCGAATAACAAGAAGTCTAGAATTTCATTCAAGATCCTCACCTGAATGGAGTGTGATTAGCAGAACTGTCTTTTACATCGTTGGAGTCCTTCTTAGCACCGTAAAAGTATGGCATGTACCGATGGATGCCGTATGCTTCCGTTGGAGGAAGCGATGCAGGCCTAAGAACGCCACATGGTTGAGAAGAAGCAGCACTCGCAGCACATAATAGTCCTAAATGATGGCCCAGGCCTCCTGCACCCCACTGCGCCCACATATGGGCCCTACTAGCCGGATTCATGGCATACATTGCTGGCAGATTCGCTAGCATGCCGTAAGTGTCCGTGAAAGACGGCAAGGGACCCGTGGGTTTCCATGGGAGGATGGGGCTTCGCAGTCCTAAAAGGTTTTCTCTCGCCAGAGCTGCTTGAAGATCTTCACGTTCAGGATGTTCTAGGAGGGCCCTAAACGGTGAATGAAGATAGGCTGGGTCCCCAATTAAAGCTTCCATTGTATCCCTGTGGAGAACAAGAAACGTATCTATAAAAATTCAAAAACACAAATATGCTTGTCCTGATGCAAATCGAATGTAAAAATTAATTCGAGAAATTAAACTTATGCATATGTTTTCATGATTCATTTACACAGATAGACCTGTGTAATTTACGATAAGAATTATGTGTAATTTGCACGCAATAGAAATAATCATCACGAGAGCAACTAAATTAATATTTTGGAACAAAATCCTTTACGATCAGTATGAAACAATCTACACTAATTGCATTATACTATGTGCCACATAACTTCTAAAGCAAACTTTTGCTACTTTTTTCGAGGATTTAAATTTCGAAGGCGCAAAACATGGATGAAAAAAAAAAAAAAAGACACAGGGCGAGAAATCATTACAGATATCGAACTTTGAATTGAATTAACCATCTAGCAAATCAATCTATCGGAGAATCAGACTACAGTTATACCTTAAAACAGAGTAAGCATACATAACTGACGTGATCGTAGGTACTTCTTCGATATGAAATGATGCATCAATCAGACTCATTCATTTCAACAATTTATGAAGGATGTGAAATCTTTTTTAAGATGAATTACAGTTTTTAGTTTCAGACAGCTAACTTTTTACTGTGCATTTTTAAACCATATCATTAGGAATGCGTACCTAAATGTATTCGTATTGCTCGTTAAAATCAGACTGAAGACGGATATAATAACATAGGTAGTTTTTTCAACAATGTGACTCATATTCACTGGGGACAGAAATTTAAATCAATTACTGTCTTTGTCTTTTTCTCAGCCTATCTGCTTGTCAAAATAGCCATCTATTTATATGCATAACTCTAATTACATCGGTTCTTAAATCAGCTCCTAAAATTAATTATAATTTAACTTCCGAGCTATTTCTCACGTCATTTCGGCCTTTTTACTGACCTACCGCAAAGAAGACAGTTTCAAGTAGGCCATATATCTTACGGAAAACTAGAAAGGGAACTATTTCCTTCCACGATTTCCCACCGAATGAATGAATCCCTCTACGATAAGGTCGCCAATTGCCCGTAACGTGTCACCCGAGAATTCCCATTTCTCTACTGAAGATTTCTGTGTATTCTTTCTTGTCTGTTCTCAGCATGTGTCATGTGTTGATGTTACTATTCTTCTCCTCCTTCCTGGAAAAGGTACAGAACTGAGTGTTTTGCACTTTTCAATTTTATTTCTTTTCCTCCGAGGGAGCTCGAAATTTGGATATTATTTGAAGATGGCAAGGGAATTAACTGAACATAAACAAGTCTTTTACGTCTAATAAACGGCCCCTTAAATACTATGATACGAATTAATCTATAAATGAGAATTCCGGTACAATGGAATAGGCTAAAGTCGTGCTAGTGCAAATCGTACACCTAATTTCTCTGAGCGAAAATGTCGATCGCGAAAAAATATTGATACGTGATAAAATTGATAAAACTCCTGGCACGTATGGAATTGATTACTTGCTTCCGAAACTTGGAGCAAATAATTTTATGCATTACACTATAACCGTAGGATGAGGTTAGAAACAGATCTAAAATAGCTTTGTTTCGCGGGTAGGTTTATTTGTTTACAAAACTCAGTACAAGCAAATAAACAACTATTACAAATAAAGTAAACAAAATCATAGTATCATTTCCTTTTCTTTAATGCCTAGTTTTATAACTTACCGTATATATATTTCAAAAAATAAATGTGTTGTTGTTATTGTGTTCTAAAACCTGAAATGATTTTAAAAACTGATAAAGATGAAATCGAGTTCTACTTTATAATTTTACGCCATCTTCTTAGCCTTTTATTATTATTATTATTATTCGCCCCAACCATTATTTTATAGAATTTTAATTTATGAAGATTACTTTTTATTTTCCCGCTTTTCATTTAGACAAAATTTCGCAAATTCTGTTTTAATTTAGAATTAATTCTTCAGAATTAATTCTTCGTTTCAATTAGAATAAAAACAGATTCCCATTTCAGTCAGAATGAAAAAAAGAATTCGTTTCACATCTGTTTATCTATATTCTCAATCGATATCAAATATAACAAATATTTTCTTAAAACAGTTTTTTCGATAAAAGCAAATATGATGGAATTAAAATGTAATTTAGCTGGTCATAAAAAAGCAACTTTTAATTTTTCTAAATTTTTTCTCATTTTTCTTTTATTCATTTTATTTTTAATTACTTCAGAAATTTTAATCATGATAATTGCATAAAAATCTAACAAACATACGATGAGAATTTATTGGGCAAACTTCCTTTACCCCCAAAAAATTGTATATATATTCTTCAAAATATTAATCTGCTTTAAAAATTGCTTGAAATTTTCTAATTTAAAACCTTTCTTCGATGATAGAAAATATTGAAAATAATGAGAAAATAAGCACGCTGCAAGTGTAATTTGAAACTCTGAAAATGCGCTTTTTGTTGTTTTAGCAAATAACGCGTCATTTGGTTGTTGATTGCGCTCGTTATGAAGTAATTATAATTGTTTGCTTTGAAATATTTCATTTAAAGAAATAAGTAAACTACACAATCGAAATTTTGGTAGAAAGAAAAAGCTGCTTACCTGTCGAATTCAGTTAATCTGGAAGAATCTCGGAAACCTTTCGCAAAAGGATTGCTGTCTATTTTTAGTTTGGTGATCTGCAAAGAGAAAAATTGAATACTTAAATTAATTTTCAACAACAAATTTTAGTTAGATTTATATAAAATGAAAAATGAAAGACAGTCAAATAGATTTGTAACAAAATTGAGAAATATACAGACGTTTTCTACAGAAGATAGAAAAGAAGGAAATAATTGTTCGGGATTCGAAATCATTGCCTTCAAATATTTACATGAATACCTTAACTGTTAATAAACTGAAATAACAGTATGTAGTGCATTGATTATAACGAAAATTAAGCATAAATTTTTTGTTTCATTATAATCATTTCTGACTGTATAAGAGACGAATTAAATCTACTTTATAGTTTTTATTATTCTAAAAGAAATCAACAAATTTATAAAGTGAAAAACCAATGCAACAGAAAACTGTAGAACCATGCATTATTTTTATAAATCACATATTGTTACGAATTTGTACATAGCTAGATGATTTTAGTGCAGTTATATGTGAAATTGTTGTATTTTTCTGTGTAATATAACATAAAAATCTAAGGGAGAAAAGCTATGCCGGAAAACAAAATACAGGGGCAAGTGCAATTAACATTGAGTAAATGGTTATCTCGGTAATTTGGTGAGATATCGCTCAGCTGACAAAAGGTTCTGGCCACTTATTTTGTCGCCAAATTTGGCGAGAAGTCGTCAAAAGTCGCCTAACTTGGCAACCACTTCTCAACATTTGGGTCCAGTCCCTGTGTCACCGTAATAGGTATTGTAATTGAATAAATGTAATTGACCACTATGTTAGCTGTAACCGTAATTCGACCCTCATATTGCTTTGCAGTAATTTCGAAAAGCAGAAAGTACTAAAAATATCTCGGAGGCCGGTACAAAGCTATGTAAGGTCGGAGAGAGCATCTGCTCTCTCTCAGTTATTGTTGCGAGCTGTTATTTCAGCCTGAACTGAGATATCCCGGAGCTTCCTCTTTAGATGAGCTTTGCATTGCGTTGAGTTTAACTCTTTTATTAGTCTGAAGCGTAACAACGGATTGTATTCTGTGATACTGTGAACACCTGTACGAGCATTTCTATGGACAATTACAGGACTTTCAAGTGTTTCATTTGATAAAAATAAATTTTATTAACCCATCATCAGACCTGTGTGCATTCAATCTATTACGAACCCGTATGCACGCAACAATATTAAAAATAAAGGCAAGTTATTTATTTGTAATTTAAGTTATTAGCCATTTAGTATCTCCTATCGAATTCTTGAATAATTTGAATATTTTGATATCTGAGTTATTAATAGCAATTAATAATTCGAATAGCTTTACTAAACTGTAAAGATTTTAAGTACATAATTTTAAAAAACGTGCACTTAATATTTCTTAATTCAAATATAGCTATTAAGTTGTAAAATTTTTTCGGAAGGTGCTAAGTATCACTATATGCGCCAGTCCTTGCAAAAGAAATAATCAAAATGTTCACTTTACTTTCAATATGGAAAATTGTTGCACGCTGATTTTGAATAATTTTAGTCATCATAGACCAGAGCCGAAAGCTTTATCTTCGTTAACGTTTTACATTGTTACCAAAATTTGCACTGTCCATTCAAAAATATATTCGTAATAATATAATAATTCTTACATAATTGTATAGTTACTGGGGTAAATTGAAATTTCTATGATCGTTAAAATAATTTTACGTGTTGGTTATAATCAAGCTCGATAGCTTTGTCACGTCATTCAATTTGTATTAAGGTAAAGATGGGTATTGTCATTAAGGTGACTATTGATGGCAAACATGTTTATTGATGTAAGGTAAAGATGACTATTCAGGACTAGTGACATTAACTTACACAGCAATTTCGAATGGAGTCCCAGATAAGATCACGTTTAGTTTGTTATGGTTTGGCTTATTTCATTACGGCAAAGGACTCGAGGGTTATCTGCTTAAGGTGAGGTATGCCTTAGTGGAAGACTTTCTAAGGAAAACTGACTCGTATATACGTTACACATGGGGTAAAAACGAAAACGTTCATGCAGATACATGTCCGAGGTTCGAATCCATTGCGGGATTCGAACCTCGGACAGAACTACCAGTGTTTAGCGACTTTCCCTCTCAGCCGCTTGCGGGCCTCATAAGATCACGTTTAAGCCCATATCATCTTATATAGAAGTCATGAGAAGATGGTTTCTTCATCGAGTTGTAGCATGTCTGTCCGTAAAAGAGGGTATGGACTTTGAGTGTTTGGACAAACTTAGAAATTTAGACAATTATTTCATTCAAATCCTATTTAAAGCCATGGTTATTCAGCTGCCTCAGAATATGTTTTGTTTATAGTATATAAAGAATTAAGCTCCTCTTTAATTATTCTTTGTAGAACAAAACATGTTCTTGTAATGACAAACCAGTCATTATTCGTAGTCCCAATCCTCATTCGTAGTGTAATTTCAGATGAATGTTCCAATTCACTTTGGCTTGCTTTTGAAACATAAACTAGTTCCAAACTCCTAACAGACGTAACGCGAATTATCGCTTGTCTGAATTAACTATTACATAAAAAAAAAAAAAAAAAAAAAAGCTTAAAAAATCTTGAAAAAGCTTAAACAACCTTTTTATTAAAACTGAACTTTGAACATAAACGCACTTTTTGTGCTAACAGAATCAACCACTGCTTGTGGCGATAAAACTAAAGTAACAATCATATTCAAATTTAAAACGTAGACTAGTAGTCAAAAACTGCACAATTAAATTTAAATCTAAGCTGGCTCAAACACTCTAACTAAAGTATCAGATTTAAATGTCGGCAGGAATAACGCAAAGGCCGAAGCATTATAAATTTATCAGAGCTGATAGGAACTACGTAACACGGCCGCGAGAGACAGAAACACGTTCTGCCTTACAATCCAAAAACCTCAGTTTAAATACTCTTTAACGCATTTACATTTTGGTGAGAAAACGGAAAGGAGAAGTTATAATAAAGGCTAAAATTATAAATAACTAGTTAATTTAAATAATAAATCTTACAAACTCAATTATACCTGCTTCATTTATTTGTCGTTAACTTTCATAATTAAAGTTCCTTCTGCAAAGTATATTTCAAATTCGGTTCTAAATTTCGGTCTTAAAAACTAAAATATTATGCATCTACGTTAGTTCTTGAAATCCAGACAAGCCGAATCACATTCAGAAAGTTCAATTAAACTACAGGCTACCTAGTAGTACTAATAATAGCAGACTATTTAAATTATTGCGAACTGTGATATACAGTTGTAGATCACAATGCACTTACAGCAGTCGTATGTTTTATAAATCTAAGAATCCAGAGGTTCAAATAAAGCAGAGATTTAAAAAGTAATAATAATAGCAGACTCTTTAAATTATTCCGGATTGTAGTGTATTATATAACTATAGACAAAAGTACATTTATAACATTTTTATGCTTTACAAAGCTACAGCCTAATTTTCAAGCTGAATTTATAATATTATTTTGAAACGAGCGAAAAATGATTATTCCTTCTTTAATTTGATGCTTATTTGAAAAAAAAACTTTACTTACTAACTGATTTTGGTACGCTGTAACTGCTGTGAAGACGGTCTCCGGAAAAATGTATGACCTGTATTCTTCTGCTTCAAGATCCGTGATAGGACCGCCAGAACCGTGGGTATTCCTGCGCCGTACTAAATGAATTCTCGGTTGGTACTTGTGCATAGAATTAAGAACTATCTGTAAATATCAGAAAACAAATTTTAAACAACTTGTGCTTAAAGCTTGTAAGCAAAATAGTTTCACTGAAACAGTTCCGTAAGAAATGAAATTAGCTTTATTTCTTGCATATGCAGGATTTTAAAATTAATTCTATTTACTACGGGCTAATATTTATCAATTCATTGTTATCCGCTTGCAAGAAATATTATATTATATTACTTCATTTTGCCCCATATCCTCGACATTTCATAATTTAATCTTTACATGCACCAAAGGTTAACCTTTGATGCATGTAAAGATTAAATTAAGCAAACCGAAGATTGTGGAGTTTCTTTCTTTTAAACCAATCAGTAAAAATGTACATATTTATTTTCCTGAGGATGGAAATAAATATGGGGAAACATGACAGCAGAAAAAAAAAAGAGATTAAGCTGTTTGTATACCCTGCTATTTTTAACAGTATATTATATATTTTAATGAGGTCAAATACTGTCTACAAAAAGATTTTGCTTTCGCAGCAGGTGAAAAATATTACCCCCATGCACCTTATTATATACACGAATTTCAATCTAAGAACACCTGCCATCAGACGTCAAAGGACTAATCATCTATTTATCATTGTATAAATAAAGAAATAAACATGTCCACTTGTCAACCACCCCAAAGATAAAGATCAAGGAGTAGAAAAGTAACAACCGTGACATAAGACGACGTGGTGACCATATCCTTGGTTTGTGTGTTGGTTAGATAAAATATGGTTACTTTCATAAGAAGTTTTTTTTTTTTTTTTTTTTTTTTTTTATTTTGTCAATTTAGGAAAGGCGTAAAAAAATGGAAATTCTTCTCTTCTTTTGCTTCTTTATCTCTCAGTGATTTTCAATTACAATGGTTATTTTTTTTCACAGCCGCATGTAAAAATGCAGGATCTCAGTCTCTTCACAGGTTTTCACGGTTGGAATTTACATTAGACACAGCAGGAATTCAGGAGTAGAAAACACATAAAAATATTCCGTATTCTAATCTGGAGTTGAGTACTGAACTTACAATAACTGACTGTATGCAAATATTTCTTTCACAATAACAGGTGGAAGAAATATTTTTCATTATAACATCATCAGAAACATAACTTTCTAAGCGACCAGCCATGTTTAAACCTTTCTTGGTGGTGGAATATATACGATAACTTTCAGCTCTCAAAGCACACATACGTAAATATTGTTATAACTACATTCATACCTTTAAACTGATTAAATTCCAGATGGAACTTTTGTAAAAGAATTTTTAATGTCATTAATTTTTTTTTTTTTTTTTTTTTTTTTTTTTTTTTTAGATCCAGTCACTTAGTCTGTATAAATCAGTGTGGCGAATACTCTGCAATGCAAGTTAGTGATGCAGCTACAAGAAATTTAGAAATTTAAGTTTCATTTTTCAAATATCTCACTTAATAGTTCTACCCCAATGAAATAAGCCCAAAAAAATCTTAAAATTTATTACTACGCACGAAGTCAATGAAATGTGGAACAGGCGAAAAACAAAATTGAACTGCCTTGAAACTGAAAATTACTTTTTAATTGATCATACCTTCATAAAAAAAGAGGACAACTAATCTCAATTATATTACCTGTTCTTACATTTTCGTAAATTTAAAAAACAAACAAACAAACAAAAAAAAAAAAAAAAAAAAAAAAAAAAAAAAAAAAAAACCTCCTTTCAACTTGTTAAAATCCCAACGGAGGCACGCAATTTTTCTGGTCCTAAACTTCCCTCCTTCTCGATTCGCAATATTCTGATCATCTCAATATTTCTGGCAATCCGACTAGGAAATTCCATTCTAAATAACATATGTGGTTCTCGTGGCTCTTAGCTTGTTAATGATTTAAAAAGATTGCTGACATATTCACTGCGATTCATATTGACAAAAGTGAAACAGTTATCTGTATTAAAATGGCCATTATAATAGACTGATCAGAAAATTATCCATAATAACCCCGATCCTCCCCCACCTTGGAGTTTTGCAAAACAAGTAATAAAACTGGTAATTATTTCCTGTGCTCTTTTACATTGCTATTTAGATGTAGACAAACCTTTCAGAATTTTTTAATTATAAAAAACGCTTTGGATTCATTCGCTTAGCAGTGAAATTTCTAAAACAAACGATTTGTAAAATTAGTTATCTTAAAGCAATTAAAAGAACTAACAGTTTTCCATAATTAACATAATATTAAATAAAACCTTAGGACAGACTTGGTCATTACAAGAAACAAGTGCGAATCGAAATTTATGTGTTAAACATTTATAGATAATAAAAATTTTCATTCTTACTCAGAATTTCACATCCGAAAGAACGCATGCCTAGAACATTTAACTACGGGGGTGGTAAAATTAAAGCTATCTATCTTCACTTAAGACTGCCTCATTGTTGCAAATGTGTTCGCCGAAAACATCGCAGAGAAAACAACACAAGGGGAAAAAAAAAGGTCGTTGCACAAAACATCGTGAAAGGAAGGAGAAAAGAAAGCAGTTCTAAAACATCGTGGTAGAAAATAAAGCGGTGCAAAACTTTTACAGTTTTAGTTCATCATCGGTACGAAACATCCTGGTAAAGAATACAACACCTACAATTCATTGCATGATAATAGCATCGCAGATTTATGTTTTCTAACTGAAAAATTTCATGTGAATTTTTTCGTAATAATTTGCAAGCATAAAAGAAATAAGTAATATTTTTACCACTGTATATCATGTTTTTGTATTAACAAATAAATGTTTACTGAAAAAGTAACAGGGAAACATAAACAACCAAAATGTGGAAATTAGTAAAAATTAATGCTATATATAGAAATTAATGGAATTTTAAACTTATGCTGATAACTGTTAAAAATTATTATTTAATTAACCTGTTTTATAAAGTTGTTAAAGTAGATTTTCATGAAAAAATATAGTATAAAAAAGAGTAGGAAGAGGAAATTGCATAAATTCTATTAGCTGCTATATATAGCATTAATTTTTAGTAATTTCCATATTTTGAATGCTTAAGTTTCCTTCTTGCTTTTTCAGTAGAAATTTACTAGTTGGTTCAAAAATACGAAAAATAGAGGAAAAAATGTTATTTACTTTTCTTGTAGTCACAAATCATTAAGCGAAAATTCACTTCAATATAAAAATCGTAAAAACAACCTTGTATTTAGCGTAGGTATAATGAAACACTCAATCGATTTCGAGGGCAGCTAAAGGTCCCTCTTCATCAGGAGAAAGAAATACCTAGAAAGAAGAAAATAAAGGAGAAGGAGTCACAGAAACACGTGGTCCTTATCAGCACTGCACGTGGTTATAACTAGATTTTTAATCAGAGTCTCCTTTATTTTCTTCTATTTTATTTATTATTATTTTTCTCCTTTATTTTCTTCTTTCTAGGTATTTCTTTTTCCTGATGAAGAGGGACCTTTAGCTGCCCTCGAAATCGATTGAGTGTTTCATTATACCTACGCTAAATACAAGGTTGTTTTTACGATTTTGATTGTCACATTAGCGTGTTTCTCTTCTAGTCACTTCAATATGTTTTCATTCAGAAAACGTATGTCTGTGAATTTCTGCCCCGCTTTATTTTCTGCCATGATGTTTTCTACCACGATTAACTGCGATGTTTTCTTCTTGTTTTTCTTTCTGACACTTTTTTCCCCTTGCATTGTTTTCTGCACGATGTTTTCACCCTTTGTACACTGATCTTGCCAACCGTTATGCGATGTCTCTGGCATCTTGACTCTTCAAAATACATTTTAATTTTCATGATAAATTCAGAAAAAAAATAGTAATAATTTAAAAGAGCGAATGTGAAGATGTTAAGCTTAACAGTAACGAAGACGTATGTTTACCAATTATTATCAATCCTGTAATGTAAATAAAGCATACGTAATTTTTATTCGCATAGATATTTTGTGATTAATTTATGAACTCTCGATCAGGTTAGGCTATTTTAAAACTCTCGATCCTTACCTTTGGATTTAAGAACTTACTTTCGTTTAAAGAAATCAAAATATTGTTACAAATGCCGAATATGCTAATGAACATCGAACGAAACATTTAAAAGTTCTCTGTGCGGCATAAAAATATTAATCACTCTAATACCAAATGACATGTTTGTTGCTTTAATAATAGTAAAACAGATCTAACAAGAGATAAAGAATTTCAAATAGCTGTAAAATCTGCTAGCCGGTTATTAGCCATATTCGTACATAAAACAGAAGGAAAGAAAAAAAAAAACTTTGCTTACATGTCCTTGTTTGTCCATCTCATTGTTGGTCAGTTTGACCTTTTCGAAAGACACCACCTGTTTTCGGAGCTGGTCAGCTGTGAAAGGAGAATCAGGATGAGTGTATAACCGTGCTGGAGAGGGGGGATCTGCTTTTCCAGCCACCAGCCATGATGACCGATGGTAGGCATACCGATACCTTTTCTGGTCTACTGGTACGATGTCCATAAGTACAGAATATTTGTAATTGGAGCCATGCTGCAAGGGTTCGATCGTTTCTACTCCCGAAAACGAAACCCTTAAGGTAGGAAACATTCTCCTAAAAGAGAGTTATTCATTGTGAAAAATCAGAATGCAATACAGACATTTTAGTGCTAGAGAGAAAATATATTTCATAAGCTCCACTCTATCTCTTAATACAGCAAGAGGCAATACAGATTCATTATGATATTGACAAGTAAAGACACTCAGTATTCTCTTAACTTTTATTATATTATAAAATAAACGGCTACCCAAATACTTCACATCGCAACAGTATTTTTCAAGTAACAGAACTGCTTCTTCTGTAGAAATATTCGGCAATGAAAGATTATTTGGTGCATTTACCGTGGTAACTGCTTGGCTTTAAAAATGAAAAATCTGCTGTTTCATCAAGAAGGAAGAAAAGATTGCCAAGGTAAGATTGCACGAAATATAACTAACTGTATTACTCGTGTGCCAATGAACAGTGACCTTTTTAATCCTAAAGACATATTGATCTAAATATTATTAAGATCTTAACCGCATCCGAATGATTTCAGAACTCAAGAACTTCCTTTTATGATAAACTATTTTATTCATCAAATTATCTGGACCTAGCAAATGGATTGGATATTTTCACACTGAGGTGAATTCGAAATTGTGACTTTGGTTAATTTGATGGCATAGAAGCTTTAATTTAGAAATTCTTTGTGCTACAGGAAGAATATTGCTTAAACAATACCGTTTAGCACGACATTATATCATTAGAAACAGAGAAATATTAGCGTAAGTAACCATGTACCAGTAAGAGCTATTGTGTGACGGGATCAACAACTAACAACGATGACTTTCAAATCATTCTTTAAATTCATCATTTTTTGAAAGACAAGAAATAATTTCAATTTTTGTTAGTGGTAACTTACCGCTTTGGAGTTCAATGCAAGTAAATCCCAACTGACCACTTTCATTCCAGCCCCACATGTGAAGGCCATCATCATTACTTATGGCTGCAGATTGCCATCCCCCAGCAGCTATAGCTATAATGTATACCATCCCAAAGAGCATACAGTAATGATGGTTTATCTAAGTTCTCGAATGTACCAGCTCTATCTGTCCTCTGCTGTGAAATACTTCCAAATTAAGTGAAATTAAAAATTCAGCGAAAATCAACCTTAGTCTGGTATAGGTTTTAAATAAAACTCTGTTGATTTCTAGGGCGATCACACTCAGATCCTTATTCACTTGCTTTAGGTATAACAATGGCTGTCCCTGCTGTCATTTTGCATATTCCCTTCTTCCAAAGAAGAGGGATTTGCATCTGATCGCTCACGAAACTAATAAAATTTTGATCAAAATCTACGCCAGAATAAGGCTGTTTTTTTATCTAAATTTTAAATGTCCCTTCTTAATAGTTTACAAAACTTAACAAGGTTATTTAGCATGCAAAGAAAGTGTTATTTAATATTTATCACCTATCTGATCATAACAATAAATTTCTTTGAAAATATAATTTTGTGAAAAAATAATATTTTCAATGAAGAATGTGACCAAATGAACATATCTTTCCTAGCATGGAAATGGAATACTTAATAAAATATCTACTGATAAGCAAAGCGCTTTTAAATGCCATGCAAATATTAAAAAAGTCTCGAGTTACTGGTGATTACAGTTCACAACAAATACAACTCAAACTGATGAAATCAACGTGACACCTTATTTTTTCAAACATTTATACATATTTAGTAAAGAGATCCGTATTTCAACTGAAAACAAATAACGAAAGCAATTAATTCCTCAACACTCTGCTCTCCTTTGTGTGTATAGTTACGGTTTCCGTAGCAACGTATTTTTTTTTTCCTTCGGCATTTGGTTCATTAACGATGCGTAACGACTTCTCCTGAAATCGAGTACATTTCTTATCGCTTCTAAATGCTGAATGTAGTATATCTTTCATATCGGGTTATTTCTGTTCTCAGTAGTCGACAACTGATACAAAAATATTTATGGAGATACAGAACACACTAAGTTGATCTGCCTTTTCGCTCACAAATTGCAATTCATGTAAAGCTTATGAGATAATTTACTACACTAGAAAGGTCATATAAGCTATTACGCTTATTCTTTATGTTTTGCACGCGTTTAACTAATTGTAATTAAGTTTCTTTTTAACTAATTTGACGTATTTTCCATGGATGGGGCTTCGTTAATGTTGATGATACGCAATATGTCTGACACGAATATTTTACATAAAATGCAAAAATTAATATTGTAAGAGAATTAATTGGTCAACTGGTAAGAAAGGTAGAAGAAAAAAAATCAAACATGTAACTTGTGCTTCGATTAGTAACTCATTTCTTTTACTTAATTATACTGCAATACGATACTGGTTTTTATTGAAAAAATTAAATTATCTTTTATGTATCATGATACTGTTCGTAAACAGCATTCGTATTTTATCCTGTATGGTTTGTAAATCAGTGTATTCATATTTTATATCTTTTATTTTAATTATAGTTGCATAAACGTTAGTTGAAACTGAGTAAAATAAATAAAATATTGGTGGAGATTAAGTTATATTCTTATATTTAATTAAATAACTTTTAATGTGAGATAAATGTACGGTATACAAGGAAATCAATCAGAAAAGCTAATTTGAAACTAAAAACAAATGGCTTGGTTTGGTTATGGCAAAGCACTCGAGGGCTATCTGCCTAATGGAAGAAATGTCTTCTTGGGGAACGTTTTAAGTGTAACTGCCTCGTAGTGTAAACCTCTAGAGGGCTAGCTGCCTTATGGGAACGGATGCCTTCGTGAGGAACTTCTGACGGAAAATGGCTCGTATACACTTTACACATAGAGAAAACCTCGAAAACACCCATACAGTTCGCCAAGATTCGAGCCGCGGATCGAACTATCAATGTTCAGCGACTATACCGCTCGGCCGCTGCTGGACCCAAAAACAAACAGTAAAACGCATTGTGAAATCCGCAGGTTCATAAGGTTAATTTTTTTTATCGAGTATGGAGAGAATTCTAGAAACTAGATGTCTTCAGACTATTGAAAATTAATAAGCAGTGTGAAAGAAATAACTTTTCTTTGTAATCTATATAGTACACTCCCTTGCCCCCCCCCCAGCAGAACGGTTTTATGAACTAAAACATAGAATGGACGATGATCACTCTCAGAAATTATCTTTCAGCGCCTCTTCAGACGGAGAGTTAGCACCCTTATGCATTTCGTTAATTTACGTCGACAATACATCACACATACCCTTGTCAAAAAAAAAAAAAAAAAAAAAAACAGAGAGTATATTATAATTTACTGCATTGAGTTATCAATCTCTGAGGATTTCTTCAAAGTGTTTTTACAATGTTGGTTTCATATTCATTTGCTGAACATCAAATTCGAGTCGAAATGTGCTCATTAATTGACCTGAATGTCATTCTGCGAAGCTGTTTTTAAATTTCAGGTAAATTTTGTTAACTTAAATTCAAAATCTTTCACCGTAGAAAATATAAATACAAGCTTAATTTAACTAACAGCTGAATATATAAGAACTATCGTGATAAAGTCTGTGATTTACGATGATAATATGTTTGTAAGCTCGATTTTCAAACGTCTTAATTACTTCATGTCAATCAAGTACAAAAATGTATATTTTCAGCTAGCATTAGAAATTAATAGCCTAGAAGACAAAATTTTCTAAAACTATGCACACGTAATTAAACCAAAAGCACAGTTTATCAGTGAGATATTTTTATATGTTTAGGCGGAACGGGAAACGTAACAACGCCAGCTGAAAGACTAATAAAATCTAGAAAGTATCTTGCACGACCTTATTAAATAGCTTAAATCTGGGCATAATAATTCTTCGAGACATGCATAAAAACAAAGAAATATTCTCCAGATTTTATTACCATAAAACTAAGTATTTCTTCAAAAAAAAACTTCATTTTTTTACAAGTCTTTTATAATTTATCCTATGTTAAACAACAAACCCTTTTGTGATGCATATCACCCACATACAATGGAAAATATCTTCCGAAAATCTTTCAAAATACACCCAAATCCGAAATATGCATCATAATAGACCATACTTAAATGAACAGAGCGCTTGGTGTTCTTGTTAAGAGGGAAAAAAATCGGCGTTTTCTACTTTCTGCCGCCCCTAAATGGTCATGAATGCAGCAGACTGCTACACGCCCAAAATTAAATGGCAACCTCATCAGATATTACCAGGTGCAGGCATTTTAGAATGAAAAAAACTGAGAATTATTCCATTAAAAAGCGTTACCGAAAGAGCTGGATTCTGGTATGCGATGAACTATTAAGTTGCAGTCTGTATATCATTGACCCTGCACTACATTGGACTAAAGTCTATTACCAAGGAACAAGCATCCTGTTTCAGAATACTTTTGTTCGTTGTTTAAAAACCTCATTGGAAAATAACAAGTTAAAAGTTTGCAAGAGTTAAGATCACCAAACTAATTAACAGTCTATTACTTACTCCTTGGTCTATGATTAAAACGTAGCATTGAAGGTCAGTTTTGAAATAGTCTAAAAAACTAACCATCTGTGTATACAAGACTGATACAATATAAGGAAATTTATTTGCATTTATGTTTCGCCAAGGTTTTTTAATGTTTAAAATATTAAAAGGAAGAACTTGCGAACTTTAATGTGTACATGATCATTATTATAATCATTATCTTCGTTTGATATTTCGTTGTTATTTGAAGATAATGACATAGTCTAATATGCATCTACCGGGACAATTTTTAAAACATACCCTGGAGAATATTAAAGTACAGGGATAATAATTTAATAAAACACCTCAAGATCTCTTACCTCTCTTCCAGTACCAACAACCTTTCGAGAGGACTTCTGGCTTGATAGTATTTGAAGTGTTCCCAAGCTAGATTTATGGATCTCGTTAAGTCAGATTTATAGGTCTCGCAAAGCTGCTATGCAATTATTAATAACGGTGCCTTTTCTTCGGGATTCGGACCTGGGCCCGAGCTATTGAAAACCTCCTGCCACCATGTTAAAAAGGCAGTAGCTACTGAGGTTGTAAATGTTTTATACTGGAATTTATGAATATGGAAAGGTGCAAATGTGAAGCGTTAGTTCCCGCTATAAGTAGTAAGCACTATCTCACTCCTGATAGCTCAGAAGAATAATTAATCTGAAATCCCGAAACGAATTCATCAGAAATGGCGGATGAGCGGGCTACCACCAAAGCAATATTTATAAATTCTATGCACTGAAAAACTGACAATAAACTAACTATTAATTTAATGTACTCTATACAAAGTTCCCAGCTGCGACCATAGTAAAATTTATGAGTTCTGTGTATACCTGAAAAGAAAGTGCATCAGAAACATTTCAATATGAATGAAGTCAATTCATTCTTTCCAAGCAACAACCAATTCGTAAAGAATTTTTTTTGTTGCCAAACCAGGAAATAAAAACTTTGGGCATTTCAGGTTAATACGTATACATATGATATCATGATTTAAATTTAAGATAATATAACAATTTTTTCTCAATATCAATAAAAGAATGAACGTGGCAATAACATATCGTGTCAGTTATCCTAACCTGAAAGAAAAAAATTGCCAACAACAGCTATTTATTTAGAATGCTGACATTAACGAAAATTTTCCACATACAGTGACGTTACGTGCAATCGCGTGCTTTCTTCAACGTCAGAATATGACCTTATATAATAATAATATATTTAATGTTTGGCAATGCTATTTTTATTTCAGATTTTGTAAAACTTAACAAATTTTTTATTAACAAACTCTACGATTTGAAAGCGAGCAGTGGCAACACTTTTCGAAATAAAGCAGATTTTTAGCTCCAGCGTGCGAGACTGTTGCCACTCGGAAGGGCGAAAATTAGCGCTTTCAGAGTTTTTAATTACTATCTCAGCTAATTAAATTCGTACAAAGATGAGAGTAATCGAAATGGCTTCAAACGAATTTTTGGAATCCGGGGGGTACCTCTCTCAAAACTCAAATCCCCGTCGTTTCGAAGGAGATAATGCCAAACAAACAGACAGACGCTCACAGATTTTAATGGAATAGATATTTTGATTTTGCCATCAATAAAAGAGGCTTGTGACAGTGATAAATAATTCAATGCATTTTTTGACATATCTTTTAGGTCTTGATTAAAGAAATCACAGTTAAAGTTGATCAAATAGACAATCTTGATCAGAAAATATAAGAATAAACAAAAATTCCTTGCAAATTTGGCATTAAAAAATATAATTCCTTTCTCAATAAATAAAACTAATAAACTTCCATTCTGACCTAATGATGCCAAAGCAATCGACAATGATGCTACGTTAATAAGTGGATGAATTAAAAAGAAAAGAACTCCAATTAAACATTTTAAAGCAAATTTTAAAAATATCTTAATCTTCAAGAAAAATGAAGTATAAATTAGGATAACCGCCAGAGAAATACCAATGCAGAAATATTTGCTACGAAAGGAAGAGAGTCCCCAAAGACCTAAAAATTCTCATCCCCCAAAAAATATCCTCCACCACTTTCTCTCTCATTGGTCAGTGGGCAATCAAGGAGGTAATAGCGTGGCGGTGCCTTTGATCTTTATTCCTGGAGAAGGTATCATAGGAGTGTGGGGGTAGGCAACTCGGGGCCCAGGTGTGACTTTCGGGCACCCCTTCATTACCCGCAACCGTAATAACAGAGCGGGCGCATAAGAACCTGTGATTTCGCTGTGCGCCACCTAGTGGCGAGGGCGGGTAACGACTACTTCTTAATGTGTGACAATTTGCGAGGCTTTTTGTTTCTTGATTTAGGCAACTAGCTTGGCGAGATTATCACCCATTCTCTGATTTTTTTAAAATATTTAATAACAAAGCAAACGATGTGTTAATTATAAAATATAAAATTGAAAAAAAAAAAAAAAAACTTAAATTAAAATATAAATAAATAAATAAAAATCTGAAAGGTTTCAGATTTTAATGGTCCTCTAAAAGAACTTGTTAAGGTTTTTTACACTCTCCCTGTGCTTGCAGTCTACCAATTTGCTCTTGCACGTACTCTACTAATCCCCCTTTTTTTGAAGGAGGTTCTTTTAAGCTTTATTATTAAGCGTCGTTTTCTCCTCACTTATGCAACATACAGTTCAACTATTTAACAAATCAAAGAAGTTTTGAAAGCTGCATAGCAGCTAATGTTTAGAATTATCGATGCAGTGTTAACTATTGGAGTGCACTTTACTATTTATTTCAGTTCATGATTTCAATGTTCAGTTTTCTTAGTAAGATGGCTTCCAAAAAAAAAATTTTTTTTTGTCTCTTAATTCTTAACGTTTTGTTTGTTAATTTTATTTATTAAATATCACATTTTTTGTACTTAACGCTACACAGGATTCAATTCAACAGCAAAATCACAAAATATTTAAAAACAGTATATCATTTAAACAGCATATAATTTCCGATAGAGAGTCTCGAGTGCTGAAGATAAAAATGTTTTATTATGTATCGTGTTGCCACTAGTCGCTTTCAAATCGTTAAGACTCTTAATAAAAACTCAGTAAAATTTTTCAAAACAGTATTTCAATGTTATTGTATTTTAAATAGAGTAAGTTAAATTAATATATAGCTCGACAAGTTTGAAAAAAGGTCAAACTGGGCTTATCAATAGTAACCGTTAAAAATCCTATTAAAGTTTACATGAACATATGTATGAAAGATTATAAAATTATACAAATGAAACTGAGACGTTAAACATCTTTTACAACGAACTAAAATGCAATAATTAAAATTAAATCATTGTTTATTTGCCAAAGCAGAATTGATTTTCAAGGGGAAATCATTTTCCTTACACAGATGCACAATAGTTTGTGGATTATCGGGTTTCGTCATAAATGATCCTCGAATACAAACTAAAAATTCCTTTTGCTGCACACAAAAATAACAAAAAAAATCTGATGTGTACACCACATAACTTCCTTGTACGGAATATTAAATTATACGCATTTTTTCTTGAATTTCATTTAAACTTATTGGATTGAATTAAATCTACTTCGCCGATAGCGCATAAATCCCAAAAGAATAAATGAATTCTTTAAAATTCACTCTAGTATTTGTTTACCCTAGCGACATGTGCTAGATTCACTTAACAGTATTATATTTCGTACATATTATAACTCATAATGCACAAAATTTATATCATTTAAAGAATACAATTATCTAATCGTTGCCACATGTTCTATTCAAATATTATAATAAAGCTAGAATGATGTATAAAAGAAATTAAGCAAACAAAAGAAAAAAAGAAACAGTTTTTCACAGACGATTGAATATTTCTCATTCAATTAATTCAGTTCTCACTTCGCGAGAAGGCAAAAATGCATAAAAACTCAAAATATCTATATTAAAAATTACGAAATAAATCTTAAACACTGATTTCCTCGAAAAAATTCCAGAAAGGATTAAGCATGATTTAATTGGCAATAATAAATGAACGCGTTATCTTTGTTGTTGCGAAGCTAAGTTTCTCTAGATTGGCAACAAATCCACTAGTCTGCTGATTCAAATGTAAACAATTAATGGCCGAAAAAAAAAAAAAAAAAAGGCTTAGCGGCACTTAAACAACTTTAAAATTGTTGATAATTCTAAAAATATTGCATACAGATTTACTAAAGGCATAAAAACCTTAACCGGAAGATAAGAACAACATAATTCAATCATTTTTAAAGCAAAAAATATACAATTTACAAACATATAAGAGTAAAGAAACTGAGATCACGGAGCCGGGTAACAGAGTGGATATATATATAAATATATTTATATACGTTTGGTGCGGCCGATTGCAACCAAAATACGAGGTGCACATCTACATGTTATAGCAGTCCTATATACAAAATTTCAACGTTCTGAGGCTACTCGTTTTCGAGTTATGCGAGATACGTACGTACATACGTTGGTACCGAAGCCACGAAAAATTCTCTTCAGAATTAATTTTAAAGCAGTTTTATAATTTTTTTGGAGGAAATGAGTCTTTTGTTCTGTCCTTACTTACAGATATCACTCAAAAACATCGTTAAATTGCATTCGATAGCAGTCAAAATGGATATTTTCGTTGAAATATGCTGCCTGATACTTTTCGCGATTACAATACTTCCTTTTTTACTTCGTACAAGGAAGTAAAAAGATAATTAAGATAATTTAAAATATGTATTTAATAATCATTGATGTCCCCGAACCGATAATGAGACATATTTATAATAGAGTAAACTAGGGGAAAATAAGACCAAGAAAAAAGACAATGTAAAACAAAATAAGCAATGCAGAATAATGGATACAGAAACACAAAGGAATTAGATATTTAACAAATCTGAACAGTTAAAAAAGATAATATACAACGAAATACAGATTTTGACCTAAAACATATTATGTATTTAAACTTACTGTTCAACTTCCAAACGAGCCATTTGTGATATTTTTAAATTGCAGCGGAACGGATAAACGAGACGCCTATAGGTTTACGAAAAATTTTTTTGACGAGAACGTAGAACTTGATATCATCGCGTTTTAAATTTCATGCAACATTTATTGCTGATGTACTGGCATGGACTATTTCTCGATGGATTTTGGGTCACAAACCCGAAAACTCCGGTGATGCATTACTCTTATCAACTTAATCAGAGCGACTGCATGGAAGCGAACAATTTCTACAATATCGATAAAATCTTTAAAAAATTGAATTTTTAAAAATGTGCGAAATAGCGAATTATGCGAAAGTCGACGGCCGCCTGCTCTAAAAGAACTAGTACAGACGAAAGAACTAGTACAAACTAATAAAATACGGGGAAAATGTTTCTTACATACACCGTACTTAAAAAATTGTAAGTTTTATTTTCAGTGTAAGCCTTTGCGTTACGTATATTGTTTTCGTAAGATTCGCTTTGCAAGGATTAACTTTCAAGATTAATTAAACATTCTCCACTATTTGGAATTTACGCAAATAGTCGGAATAAAATTCTCGGAAGATGATAATTAGAATATTTCTAATTAAATAACATGTTCTAAATTTTTTTAACAGATTACAAAGCAAACGGTGTAAAAAACGTTCATTTTTCCGGATCCGGAAAGCATGAGAAATCAATTCAGCCCTCATTCGGATAAAATTCCGGATCTTTTCATTTGTCAGCTACGCGTGCTAACCACTTACACTGCGACATCACGCTCAATTGAATGACATAATTTCTAACAACGTTTAGTAGCATCACAGGTTAAATAAGGCTGCATATCAGTTTAACTAATTGTTCAAGTTTTAAATATAAATGATATTAAAATTTTGCTATTAAATCGAACATGATAATGCAATTATGTGCATTAAAATGTGACATAACTGAACATTCATTTGACTAAGCTGTTGCTTTTATTTCTGGCTCTTCTTTGTTTAGATCGTCTGGTTATTTTTATTTTTGTCTTTTCTTCTTAAGCTGAGTTTTAAGTGATCACTAACTTCGCAAATTAATATAAAAAAATTAAAGGCATTCGACTAGAAACATTTTTTAAGACTGTACTATTAAAGCAATTTCCTTTGAATTTAAATGGCTTGCTTATAAATTTCTGTATAGCATTTAACAACTCCTTAGGCAGGCTTTGATTTCTTGGAAACAAAGGGATAATTTAAGGAATTTAGTTTTTTTAAAGCAGGAATCATTTCCTAAAAACTTCATGAAATCCTTTCCGCAAATAACCGCATAAAAGAAATTGTTATTTTCATTCTTCCCCCCCCCCCTAAAAATTGGAAAAAAAAAAACTTATTTAAGAATAAAATTTTCCGTTTTATTGAAGTAACTTCGATAAAAGATAATTTGGCGAATAGTTTTGGCGAAAGAGTATCGTTGCGAGATTGCCAAAAGAAGCGCCAATCCCTCACGTGCCAAAGTGCGGCGAATTTAAGCCTGAGGCGACGTTTTGTCAGGCCAGCTGATAAATGGATCTTAAGTATGGCAAGGTGTTGGCTACGGTGTTTAAAAATTAAACGGACTGCCCCGTGACTCTCGATCTCTTCTGGGATCTGTTCTTTCTACCCCCCTTTCTTTTTATTTCCCACCAGACTAAAAAATATATTCTTTGCTGTTTTATCTGATAGACAAAGAACGTAATTAGAATTCGAACACAAAAGCATCTGGAAGCCAGGATGGGAAATATTCTTGTCCATAACCTTTAAACTCTGAAAATTCTCGGAACTTTAATTTTAAATATCAACTAGAGTGTTATTTATTATTATTTGCATTTATTTTGCTATAAATGAACTTTGGAGGAGTACATAATTGAATGAGGAATTAAAAATACGTATTGTGTGGTTAGCATAAACTTAATTTATTTAGTCTGCATTGAAATGACATGTAAATAAGGAAAAAAAAATAATAATCACTTGGTGATTTAATAAACTAACAGATTCTTTTAGAGCTTTTAACTGAATAAAAGTGAAGCTTTCCAGTTTTAAAAGAAACGTGGAGAAGTTTATGGAGAGAAAAAAAAAAAAAAATCTGATAAGAAATGTTAACTTTGACATTATCAAAATCACGTGAAAATAATGTGTTTGTAAACATGTTCCTAAATTTCAAGCTAATATACGTAGGTTTAAACTATTCATCGAACAGAAAAAGATACATGCGTATACAACTTGACATGAAAATAGGCTATGGGATATATATGTATATTATATTTCAGAATTTTCTAGTCCATACATTGAAGGCGCGTTAATTAATTAATAGTACAGTCACTAAAATAAACTATTTATAAAGGTAGTAGCGGAGACTTAAAAAAGTAACAATTTCCGAACAGAACATCGTTAACATAAGTATTTAAATTTTTAATTATTGTTTAAAATCGTAATGTAAAAATCTGTGCAGGTGGGGTAGTGAAAAAATACACGGTAGAAGAATCACATGGGTTGGTAGAAAGTGTAAGGAAGCTACAAAATGCGTATCACAAGAAATTGTATCACGTACGCCAATGCAATAATTTTTAATGAAATATTCACTAAAATCAATATCTTCGTTCCAAATAATAACGAAATCATTGGAACTGCACAGAAACAGTAATTCCGCTGACAATAATACCAACAATTAAGGTTATTAAAATGTTCTTGAGTCCTATTTGACTGTATACAAGGTGTTCAACAACTCGGTTACAAATTTTCAGGATAGATAGAATACACCTACACCTAGACGTAAATCACGTAAGAAGCATGGTCGAAAAGGCTTTCCTGGCGGGATCGTGACGACAAACACAAGAAAGGAAGAATATGAATAGGGTGAGGAACTATGTTAGTACAGGAGAAAAATCAAGAAGAAAGAACAAAAATAGACAACGATCGTCATCAAAGAAGTTGTTCAAAATTACGACTCCGACTCTGATGCAGGCCTCTTATCTCCGGCGCATGGAAGATCTGATGTCCTGGAAAATACCGGGCATGTCCCGGACTTTCCCAGTAGTTGCCACAATACGTGCAACAAGTTCCACAGCACTTCTTACGGGGTTTTGTACACCAGTGTCTTGACGTACCCCCAGAGGAAGTAGTCAATGCAAGTAAGGTCTGGCGATCTTGCTGACTAATGCACCGGATCACTTCTGCCGATCCCGTGGTGAGGATAATAAACTGCTCTGACTACTACACCTGTTTAATCTTTCTTTCATAAACAAATTATTGTCTTCGAAAGTGAACAAAAATCAAACTGAAACCTCATTAACACAGATAAGACATAAAATTGAATAAAAGATTTATTAGAGTACTTTTCATAGTTTGTGACTTAAATGTGGCCAGCAACAGCACCATGATTTGCGTGGTTTCAAGAACTCAAAACATTTAATTCAATTGAATAACTATTTAACTCGAGATTTAATTCAATGGAACAGCTATTTAACTTGAGATTTAGAGATTTAGACTATTTAACTCGGCTCTAGTGCAAATGAAATCCTAATTCCAATCAGGCGGTAAAGTTGCTGAACACCTGTAGCTCTGTGAGGTTCCAATCACACGAACGGGCTGGCTGCGTGGGCATTTTTGTGGGTCTTCCCCATGTGTAACATGTATACAAGCCAGCTTTCCTTAGAGAGTCCTAAAGGAGGTATCCCTCCCCGTAGGCAAGTAGCCCTCGAGGCTTTGCCGTAATCACATAAACCAAACCTAATCCCAATTTTTAAAAGATACATAACCGCTTACCAATTTACTGGCTGGCTAAATGAAGAACTGTTCTGAGGCTAAAACGAAATAGCAAATGGTGGTAGAGTGCGTTTTCTAAATGACAGTTTCGTTCGTCATTTAAAGTAGTTTATATTCTGGTGAAGGCCGGAAGAAGAAACAGAAGAGTATTCACATAAAAATCATGTGTTATCTGAAATACACCTTATAAGCTTATAACTTTCAGTTTAAAGGGATGCTGAAAACTTAATGCTTTGTTCATTTATGATCATCATAATCTTACAAGCAGAATGCAAGTATGTTCCGTATGAACAAATATAAAAATTGGGTGACTATAATAAAATAGGGTGCATCTAGCCCATCAGCGGCCGAGTGGTAAAATCGTTGAATACTGGTAATTCTACTCGATCTGCTGGTTGCAAGGACATTTTCGTGGTTTGTTTTCCTCATGAATAACGGGCATACGAGACATTTTCATTTATAAAGCCCATCACGAAGGCATCCCCCCTCTTAGACATACAGCTCTCGAGTGCTCTGCTATAATCCAATTAAATCATAAACCAACCAACTTTCGTCTATTCTTTTTAACGATTTTCATTATTTGAACGATTTTGCTATTTGATTTGAATGATTTGATTTTTTATTGTCGCGTTTCGGTCTGACGCAGAGTATTTTTAATCAGAACTGTTACGTGATTATGCTATATATGCTGAAATTAAAATCAGCAAATGGAAAATGTTCTAAGAAGAATGATCCGTTTTAAATTAAAATGAAAAAAAGTAAGTAAGTTCAAAAGCAGACGAAAGAAAAATGCGTATTTTACACTGACAAATATTTGTAATTAAAAGAATATTCATACATTACGTATTTCTAACTTGCACATCAGCCTAAGAGAGAAAGTTCTACTGTTCTACTGGAACTGAAGCCTGCCAATTCATATTTATCTAAAAACATTAATTTATTTAATAGTAGCTTATATGTCTGAATTCAAATTCGATTGTGACGAAAAGGAAGAAACGCAAGTTCTACAAAGCTTTTAGCCCACTTTACGCCTAAATTATGTGTAAGTCATCGCTAATTGCCACTTTATCATTCCAGATAAGAATTAAAGACAACTTGTTCACACTTATCGACTTCTTTAACCAACAACGAGACAGTATCGTCTAAATCTACTCTCCTTTTCCGATGGCCGTAGTCAGATATATCGTCATTTGCATAAAATCTCCATCCATTTCACCTATTTCAACCTTTCCGCGCTTCTGTTCCTGTCACAAAGGCGGCTAAAAATCGTAACGAAAGCAATTGTTCTCGAGGGATTGGCAATCAGAAGTCCCTTTCCGTCAAAAATTTCCATCATAAATACCACCTCCGCCGTCATTTCATTTGCTGACCTTCAACAAACAGACGCCATTAAGATTTTCATCCTGGGTGTAAATTAGCGCAATGGCCGGACTTTATCTCCGCCGGATCTCTCCGCTTAAAAAGATCTTCAATATCGATCCGGCCAAAGGAACGGTTAGGCTGAACCGCCGAATAATTTGTTTTGTCTGGGAGTCACTTGAAAGGGTTGAAGTGTTGCGTGTTTCCGGTTTTTGAAATGAAGCTCTTAGTCGTTAATAAGTTTTGGAATTATTCGTCTCCAACTGATAAGTTTGTCATTGGAAAGTGAGAATGAACTTCAGATGGAAATGGAAAGTTGGGGAAAGATTAATATCAGTGTCTAGCGACAAAAGTTATTTATTCTAATGACTGAAGTCATTCGTTACCATTTACTTTTCGTTCATTTGTGACTGCGTCTTTAAAATCGTATTTCCATCTTTCATAATAGGAAACAAAAGTAAATAGAGAAGATCACAGCCTCAAAAACTGAAGATCACTTTGAATGTCATTTTTAATTTAAAAATTTTTAACCGATATTAACTTTCAGGAGACAGAGTACTAATTTATTTTTTTAATATTTTTATTATTTATATATTTATTTATTTTAATTTTATTTTATTTTATTTTTGTTGTTGTTGTTGTTTTGTTTTGTTTTTCCAAAGAACGAGTATCTTGCCTTTCTTCAAGAAGTATAATCGTAGGAAATTGATTAAAACTTCTTTAAAAAATTTATTAAAATTTAAATTTGATATGCAGATTCCAGTTTAACACTCGAGAAAACAAATTAGCTAAGCAGTTATGACGAGACTACTACTTTAAGAATAATCGAAAGCAAATTCTTCTATTTAAATTTAATTATTCAAAATTCGAGTATTAGAAGACAATTTTCTTGTCGTTTTACTATTTTACTGTAAATAATGCCATATAAAAACTTGCACATTTATTTAATAAAGATAGGACGTAATTATTCTAGGCGTATTGGCTTATTTCTTTTACTGGATAACTTAAGCGTCCGGTTTCCAAAATATATTTCTTCAAATGGCTTTACTATATATTTTGCCATGATACAAAATCCGCTTACCGAAGATGATGAGTACCTGGAAGAAATCTCTCTCAAAGTATGTAATTGTCTCTTTCCAAAAGATTTATATGAGTAAATAGTGTAAGAAAAGATGCATCGTATAGACGAAATGTCAACAGTAAATCGTTTGCTAAAACTACCAGTAAATAAAATTCAGCTTAATTAGAACCCAATTTCTGCTATATAACAAATATAATAACTTTAAGAAGCTACTTTAAGTGACGTTATGCAAACACATTTCTGTCAAAAAATTTTGTAAAAGAAATATCGAAGAATGTTTTAAATACAGAATTTCCCAATAAATCTAAAGCTTAAGCCAATGAATCTAAAGCTTTTTGAATATACTCAGAATCTTATTCTTAATATCATAAACGTCGTTACTGAGAGTTATTTAAAGAAATCGAAAACTTCAAATCCATTCTTATGAAGTGAGAATATATATTTTTCCTGACATAAAAGAAATCTTTCTTCGAAGAATTCCTTTGTAGTTATTATGCAAAATGCCAAAACGAAATTAATAGCCCTTTGGGCTAAAAAGTAAAAAAAAAAAAAACTGTATTATTATATATAGAATTAGCAATATTTAGCGCTGGAAAAACAATATTTTGCTGCGATTCAAGGGAGCATAAAATTACAGTTTGAGTAAAAGAATGCTTGTATACTATAATACTATCATGCATTGCAAATATATTAAAAGTTCAACGAACCCAAACTTTCTCGACACCCTTTGTGATCAACGAACTTGTATAATGTTTGCAAATTAATT
Source organism: Stegodyphus dumicola (assembly GCF_044657685.1). Classification (NCBI taxonomy): domain Eukaryota; kingdom Metazoa; phylum Arthropoda; class Arachnida; order Araneae; family Eresidae; genus Stegodyphus; species Stegodyphus dumicola. The sequence continues at coordinate 187,564,801 of NC_140769.1, read as the reverse complement.
TTCTAATTTTAGATAACGTTAAACATCTCGCCAAGCAAAAGCTCTTGCAATGATGAGAATGCTAGCTGGTTCAGCAAAACTGGATCCTAGTCCCTTTTGGGGGTACATCTCCAGTTGTAAAGAAAAGGCATGTTCCCACGCATTTGTAACAAAAGACAATCGATGACAGAGACAAATGGAACGCGACAGCTAAATCTTTCAGAACGTGTCGCCAAGAAGATTTTTCTGGTGCATGCCGAAGGAACACCCTATTGATGCTATTCGTTTAACTCCGCGTCACCATCGTCGCTTTCACACTACATTACCACCTCCTCCTTTCCCTCACCTTCGATTTAAATTAACACTTCACTCTGATCTGGGTTGGCAACATTCTGTAACGTCTGAATCCAAAGTGTTGCTAAATATTCTTCGAGCATGACTGACTGTCTTACTCCACATCTGTCTGAAAGCTTCAGCATAGCTTTATCAGATCTGAACCAATCCTCTTGAATTCAGTGCATAATGCAAACGTTAGCGCTAATCTATTATTCATTTATCCATTTATTACGTCCCTTTATTCATTTTAATAACCAATTAAGTCCATCATAATAAAATTATTTAATAACTTCTATGATAACATTTTGCATTTTCCTTTGCCATGAACTGTTTTTAAAGTTAATTTCATTAAATGGCATCAGAACACAGCTTTTATTCTTCAAGATCTAAAACGTCCGTGTATACAATAGTTCTGTTAGAAATCGTTATTTCCACCGGAACACAGAGGTTCTATGTCTGATAAGCTTTGATATTTTTTCTTTTTATGTCTGATAAATTTCTCAGAACTGTTACTCATGTAATATTGAAAATTATTTTAATAACAATTGTTCCATTAATATTAAATAGCATTTTAAGTAATAAGAAATAAAATATTATGATGGTAAAGTAAAATACTCGGTTATTTTACTCAAAGTATTTATCTTACAAATTCAGCCTGAGAAACAACATTTCGTCAAAAACAACTTAATCATATTCATTCCTAACCAACAACAGTATTATGATTTTCATCAGTTTTATTCTGTATTGCTAAATTCCGTTCTAATTTTTTATACATCTATTCCTATGTTTATATATATATATACAGTGGGTAAAAAAGTATTGGCAATTGCCTATGATTGACCATATTACCTAACAAAGGAAATGCTTCACATTTTGAGCTGGACATAACGAACACAGGAGGTAATAAACACACAAATCCTAATGAAACTTTCAATTTAATATACCTTTTACACAAAATATACAACAAAAACGTAAATTTGCATGTCAAAAAAGTATTGGCACAGTTCTAACTGCTATACAAATTTTGTTATGTTGAGGCACTTGTTTAGACCGATAAGAAACCCTGTTAGTATATAAAGTCTGCAGTGTTACTTAAACTTTTAAAAAGTCATTTTGCTAATACAGCTTCAAAGTCGAAGATCTTTTTGGTTTGTTTTTATTTTGGTTTACGGCAAAGCACTCGAGGGCTATCTGCCTTAAGGGAGGGATGCCTTCGTGAAGGATTTTCTAAGGGAAACTGGCTCGTATACACATCAAATTCGAAGGAGTTGGATGTTAGTGTTAAAAACATGATTATTCAGCTCAGAAATGAGGGTTTAACTTATCGTGCTATAGGAATACAAGTGAACATAAGGTCATTTACGGTCATAAGGTAAGAAACGTTGTAAAAAAGTTCAAAGAGACAGGATTGACGAAAAATAAGATTAGAAATGGACGGCCTCGAATATTTTCTAAAAGGGAAAACGTGGCATTATCAAAGTGGTTAAGAAAAACCCTAAAATAAGTGCACCCTAGATAGCCAAAGATGTTGCTAATACTTCGCATAAAACTTTTAGTGTACAGACTATGTGTGACATGGAGGAAGTTATTATGGAAGGGCAGCTTATAGAAAGAAACCTTTCATTTCAGAAATAAACAGGAGAAAGCGATTAGATTTTGCAAAATCTCATATTAATTTATCAGATGAATTTTGGAACACAGGTATTTTGTCCGACGAATCAAAGTTTAACACTTTTGAGAGTGATGAAAGACAATATGTGTGGAGAAAGCCTAACACCGATGTGGGAAAACAGCATTTAACATCGACTGTAAAACATGTTGGAGTTTGCGGCTGTGTGGCAGCCACAAACGGAATTGGTAACCTTTGCTTCATTGATGGTATTATGACCGCTCTACGTATATTGACATATTGCGCCATAACATGAAATTCAGTGCCTAAAAACTTGGCTTAGGAACAAACACCATTTGTGTTTCAACAGGATAATGACCTAAAGGATACATTTGTGTTTCAACAGGATAATGACCTAAAGGATACATTTGTGTTTCAACAGGATAATGACCTAAAGGATACATTTGTGTTTCAACAGTATAATGACTCTAAAGACGCATTGAACCTCACCTGACAATAGTTACTCTATAACGCTCCTCGCCAGTTAAAGATACCGCCTCAATCGCCCGACATAAATTTAATTGAAAATTTATGGCACAAATTGGACCTAGAAGTTAGGAAACAAAATTTTGTGTAAAGATGAACTTAAGCGTATACTCCTGTAAGAATGGCACAAAATTACCAACAGGACTTTTCCAACAAACAGGACATTGGTTTTTTTCTATGAAAAATAGATTACAAGCTGTTATAAAGGCAAAAGGTATGAATACAAAGTATTAAATTTTGTTCCCACATTTTGCTGTGAGATCTTGCCAATAGTTTTTTGACATCCAAATTTACGTTTTTGGTGTATATTTTGTGTAAAAGACATAGTAAAACGAAAGTTTCATTAGATTTGTGTCTTTATTGCCTTCTGTGTTCATTATGTCCAGCTAAAATTGTCAAGCTTTTCCTTTGATAGCTAAATTGATCAATTATAGGCAATTTCCAATATTTTTTTAACCACTGTATATTCTATGTGATTCTATAAATCTAAACTGCCTATGCTGAAATAGTCAAATTTAAGATAAAATAAAATAAATTATTCATAATTATATCAAATAAAATGAAATAATTAAGTGAAGATTTGGCGATTTGTATGCTTGTACACCTTCACCACATTCGCCCTGTTTCTCGCAAGAGTTAGGTAAATTAAAAAAGATATCAGGTAAAAGGAGTAGCCACGAACACAAGGATGACAAAATGAGCTGAAAAACTATTGGTCGATAGGAGGCAACAAGGTAACAAGCGCAGAATAGCTGCAGAGCTTAATGTAGCGCTCAGTGTTGTCTGCAATTTGTGAAAACAGTTCTAGGAACTGGATCCATATCGAGAAGACCTAAACAAGGTCGTCCAAGATACACAACAAGAAATGAGAATCGTTATTTTACAATTTCTGGGTTACATTATTTATTGGGTTACATTCTGGGTTATTTTACAATTACAGGTCTGCTACAGCTTCACAGCTCTCACATGAACTCTGTGTTGCTACTAGAACTCGAATTTCACTGTATACAGTTGCCGGATTGCTTCATGAGATAGATCTGTGTGCCAGAAGACCTTCCGTTTACGTGTAACTCTTAATTTTGCACATGGGTGTATTTTGCCACTAGTTAGCTTAACTGAAAAATTCGGAAGTTTCAGAATAGCGTTAGAATCTCGTAACAGACTGCTCGACTTAAACACGCTGAAAGTTAAGTTGCTGAAAAATTCTAAATGTCGCCAATTTAAAGAGTATGGAAACAGATAAGTGCAGGATGCGTTAGTTACTAAATACCACGGCATCGCTAAAAATAAGTCAAAGAACGCAAAAGATTTTGCGTGCTATAACTGCAAGAGAAAAGGACATATGTATCATAATATAGGAAAAAAGCAAGAACCCCAATCAAGGATCCTCTAAACAAAATTATTCTCTCAGCATTACCAATATAATGCGAGAATCAGGAATATATAATTAGTATCTTGATTCAAGAGCAATGACAGAAGTAAAATCACATCAATAACTAAAATTGAAAGTGAAGTTCAATTAGCAAATAATGAATTTCTAAAAGTCAAAGGGAGTTAGTGATGAAACGAAAATATACTGTTTGCTTTAGAAATAATCACGCGTGGGTTAAAAACAAAAATAACCGCACACTCTTACGAGCAATGAAGCAAAATGGCCAATATGTCGTAAATCAACAAGACGTAACCGAGGTTTCAAATGTTGGAAAGGGTAACGTAAATACGCCAAGCAGCGGGGCTTAATTTCTGAGATTAGAAGTGCCGGAGCCCTACGGAAGACTGTCAAGAAGGAAGGAAACAGTAAGTAAGGTAACTAAACATTAAAATAATTAAATAATTAAATTAAAAGAAAAATAAATGTGAAGAGATAACTAGAAATTTAATGAATTATTAACTTGCTTATAAATAGTTAAACAAAAAATAAATTATCGAACCTCGTCTTATTTGGGGCTCCGGCAGGAATTATAATTTCATTCAGAAGCTAAGAAGTCGCTCAGCCGAGTTCCGTCTAAATTTAAGGCTTGATTATGCATATAATGCAGTATTTCAAGGGAAGATAGACAAGACAACAATTCTTTTTTTCAGCTCACCAATGAAAAACGATAAAACGATTAAAGCGTCATAAATGAGAATAGTGAGAATTCTTTAAATTGTATCATAATATGGAAGGAAATTTTAACAGAAAAGTGTAGTCTTGAAAATGAAGAGGGAAAAGTTTAAGACTTTCTAATCGCGATGCCCCTGTGGATATAGCCAAGCAGACATATTCGCTGAATGCTTTTCGATAACAACATGAGAATAAACATAACACTCCTCTATACAAGTGATGGTAGTGGTTCTCCGCGTTTGGTTGTATCTTCAAAAGGTCTGCAGGAGTTCTGCAATAGGAAATCACTAGCGTGGCAAATGCTTGACCACGATGATCACTTTTAGTACTTTCAGGAATGAAAAATTAACCCGCTCTCATAAATTCATTTCACTTCCTGGTGAATAAGCCTTTGATATATGGGTGGAGGCTTTTTGTTCCTTAAAAGCCTCAACCTCTTTCGAAGATTCGTGTCTGAGAGAAAGATCTGGGTTCAGAAGTTAGAATCGAATTTGAGGTATATTTATGATAAAAATAAAATTTGTTTTCTTAAATTGCTGCTCACTTGCATAAAAGAACTGAGGGAGTCCTTTCATTAAAGGCTCCGGCGTAATTTAAGCTCTGCCAAACAGTAAAATAAAACTGTGGTATGTAAGTTGTAGTGATTTAGATTTAGCCAACTTAAACGTATTGCACAATAATGAAACTTTATTTTTTTAAACTTGTGCAAAATGCAAATAAGCTATAGGTTACCATTCCCGAAGGAAAGAACACACAGTAAACTGTGATTTTCCTGAACTTGTACATACTGGTAATTGTGGTCTTATGAATCTCCCATCTTTAAGTGTAGCAAAATATTTCATAATGTTCAGCGACGTCAAATATCAGAAAATTACTGTATACGCCCTACGGAAAAGGTCTGAAGACCTTGAAGCATCTAAGCGTACAAATTTCATGCTGGAAAACAAACGGGGCAGCAAATTCGCAAGGAACCTGCCGAAGAATTCCAAAATCGCGAATTTTATCAATTCTCAGAAAAGGAAGGTATTAAATGCCTGTTCTCAGTTGAATATAGACCGCAACAGAATGAAGTTACAGAATGCACCAATCGTACCCTAGTTGAAATGGCTACATGTCTACTGTTCAAATCAAAATTTGCCCAAGGATTGTAGCCAGAAATGGTGTCAAAAGCTCTTACATCTGTAACCGATGTCTTGCTAAAAGCAAAATCAAACCACCTGAAGGATTGGATTGGATTATTCGATTATGACAAAGCACACGAGGGCTATCTGCCGCACATGCAGCTAGCCCGTTCGCGGGATTCGAACCTCGGACCGAACTACCAGTGTTCAGCGTCTTTAACGCTCGGCCGCTGGTGGGCCAAACCACCTGAAGAAATTTGGTCTAAAAGAAAGTCATATCACATTTCAGAATAGCAGAAAGCAAAGCTTTTGCATTAGCCACCTAGATCATAAAAACAAATTTCTTCCGAAAAGCGAAAAAATAAATTCTTATTTGATATTTTGACGAAGCATATTGCCTATGGAAATCTGGAACTTGTGAAGTAACACAAAGTCGAACTTCAACATGTTCCATGATCAGAAACTTCAACAGCTAGCGAAGAAGTATTCATCGAATTTATTCCTACTCAAGAAAATCCGAAGCCAACAAGACTTCCGCAATGTCAGCTAATGGAAGAGCAGATGTTGAAGGAAATGTAATTTAAGGTTAAATTTCAGAAAGAGGATCGGAAGACCTACATTTCTAAAAAGAGGAAAACTGAGCAGAGCAAGAAAAATCTATCAGCAAAAACACGCTAATTTGGTAAACTCTGAAAATTTGGGGGATCCAAAAGGTAGAGGCAGCAAGAAGAATACAATTCCTTAATGAGGAACAATATGTTTGCCAGATACTAGAAAAACTGCAAATGCATATCCTTGGTAAAGCGAAAGGCAGATGCCATAGTCGATCGGTACTAGGCTAAGCTCGCCGCTAAAGGGCTAAAGGATGCTTGCAAAAGTATGGAATATATTATACGGAAACGTTTTTCACCTGTTGCTCGATGCAATAGCATATAACTCGATGTACTGCTCGCTCTAGCTACTGAATAAGATTTGAAAATACAACAAATCATTATTCAAACAGATTATCTGAATGATAAAATTTGATGAAGAGATTTTCATGTCTCAACGAGAAGGTTTTCAACGAGAAGTCAAAGTTTGCAAGCTGAAAAACTGAATCTATGGACTTAAGCAAGGAGGATGAATGTGGAACTTAAAATTAAATGGAACTTTACAGAGTCCCTTCAAAAAGTTAACGCTGGATACCTGTAAAGTCAGAAAAGAACATGCAACTGTTTCATAATTGCTATATAGGTACATGATCTGATAATTCAAACTAGAAGTGAATCTTCTACGATACACATAAAGAAAACCCTCGGAAAAACCTCTGAAATAAGGGATTTTGGGTAAAATAAAAGATTGTTTAGGCTTAAATACTAAACAAAATAAAAATTTGTCAATTCAGCCAAATTCAGTTCATAAAAGAACTTTTGGCTTAGTGTGATATGCAAGAATTTAAGTCTATATCAACACCATTAAACTCTAACTTTAAACTAAGCGAATTTTCAAACGTCACCAAAGAAAATTAAAGTGTACACAGAAATGTTTACCAGTCTTTAATTTACTTAGCTATACCTAAGTAAACTGATATCACAAATTCTGTTAGTAGACTTAGTAAATTTAACACTAACTCGAAATACTTTCACTGGGTTCAAGCAAAATGCATACTACAATACCTTAAATTTAAGTTAACATGAAGATAACTTAGCGAAAAAAAAAATAGTCTTAAATGTTTGCAGACGCGAATGAGGTTAAAAATACTCTCGACAGCAAACCTTTCAGTGGTTGTGGTTTCCTATTAGCAAGAAGCCAGATGTCTTGAGATTCCCACAAGCAAAGATCTGTCTAGCACTATCAAGTATTGAAGCAGCATATATAGCGTTAATTAGACAATGCACTCGCATTTGCTACTTATGAAAGCTAAGATTTTGGAGGAGGTAGCAGAATATTTGCAGCAGAAATGTATGAACCTCTTAGGTCTTGAACTTTAGCTAATGAAGGATTTCCTCCTGTTTTATTCTCTTTTTTAGCTTTGCAAGAGAAAGCGTTGGTTCCATTCTCCCTTGCGTCTGCGCAGTGCTGAAGAAGTGAAATGTCCAGTACTATATATAATTCTTTGGTATAAGCCATGAAATGTGTGAAGCCTGTGTATCGTCCTGATGTGGCCACCGGAATGTGCGTCGTTCTGGTTGTCGACAATGGTAGAAGCCGTGATTGTCTGCAGCGTGGTGCGGCGATTTGAAGCATGGAATTGTTGCAGCCAAGTACGTGGCGGCCTAAATGAATTGCCAAGTAGGCTGTAATGACATAACATAGCAATTTATATCAATCAAGTTAATCACCTGTTATCCATCTAATGTTTCTTATGTCATACATTGACATACCTTGTTCATTTGTTTTGTAAATATCAAGGAAAAGCATCTATTAAAACTTATGTTTCTCTTGTATCAAGTATGCTCCTTTGGTAGGCAGCCAGACAACCACGTTTTCTGAACAACACCAAAAAACAAACAACAGTGTGAACCTTCCAGAAACTCAGGAGTACTACATACAAATACACGATTATGCTTGACTTGCAGAACGACATCGCCTTCTTTATTCATCTCTGAAGCTCCCTACTTATCAAATTTATCAGCAAAGAAAAACTTTACAACTAGTGTTAAATAACTGATACGTAGCACTATGGGTGAAGAGATATTCCCTTCCAAAATATATCCCTGAATGCATGGAAGAAAGATATCATTATACCACTTGCTAAGCCAGAAAAAGATCCGAAGATTCCCTCGAACTATCAAGAGATAGCACTTACCTGTTTCATTTGCAAATTATTCGAAGATGGATAACAACCACCTTGTCAGAGGAAAACAAAATAATATCTGCCTATCAGTGTGGCTTCCGTAAAGGATGATCAACAATGGATAATAAATATTCTTATTTTAGAAAGCTCCATATGAAAGGCCTTGGTAAAAAAGAATCACTTAATCTTTTTTTTTTTTTTTTTTTTTCCAGAATGGAAACAGCTTATGATAAGTCGTGGAGGCATGGCATACTAAATGATCTTTCTGACACTGGTTTAGGCGGAAACCTGCCAAATTTTTTTTTTTAAGACAAGATCTTTCCAACTGAAGACTGATTCTGTTTTGTCATATATTTTCCATCAAGAAGATGGTGTACCTCAAAGGAGGGTCCTAAGTGTAATTCTGTTCAGCCTAAAGACATGCTCTGTGTTAAAAGATCTTCCTCCTTCTGTTACAAGTATTTGGATGACCTCTAAATACTTTGTCAAGGTGCGGATATGAGACAGATGAATGGACAATTGCACATCGCAGTAAACAAGGTTCTTAACTGGTCAAATCAGCACGGTTTCGCTTTTTCACGCCAGAAGACCGTGTGCGTTCATTTTTGCAAAAAGCGAAATCTCCATCCTGAACCTGAACTGCATATTCATGGATCGTTCATTCCATGTTGGTTCTGGAGTGAAATTGAGGTAATATTTTACTGAAAACTGACTTCCTTCCACATGTAACTTGAGGAAGAAATGCTTTAAAAAATTAAATCTTGTCAAGGTCTTGCTGAATACCTCCTGGGGTGCAAATAGTTGTTATATGCTTCGCGTTTACAGAGGTCTATTCCGATCTCAACTAGATTATGGCTGAGTGGCTTATGGTTCTCCACGATCTTCTGTGTTAGTATAAGGTATTTCTCCCGCCTTCTTGGCATGCCTTCGTGGTGTGGTGGTCTCAGCGCGTAATTGAGAGGTCCTATCTGATATATCAAATCTTAACTAACAAACGTTGTTTTTCTCTCTGCAACTTATATAGATGATCTATGCAATTCCCTCTTTTTGGCCGAGCTGTAAAAGCCGCTGAACACAAATAGTTCGGTTGGTTCGGAGTTTGAGTCCCGGCTAACGGGTTGGCTGAATGGACGTTTTCGCGATTTTCTATGTATGTAATGTGGAAACTAGCCAGTTTCTCTTAAAAAGTCCTCCCCGGGGTATCTTTCTCTTACCGTGTAGTGCCTATGGGCAGAACACGTAACAAATAAAATAATAATTATAATTTCTTGTATGTCTGAATCTCATTTTATTTTTTTTATACAGACAAGGCCTTGAGGCCCCTTTTAATAAGAAAAATTCAGGATAAATCAGATTACGCAAACAAGGCTTCTTTATTTATACCATTGAAATACATTCCTGTCTATAGAAGGAAAATACTAGCAGAAAATGAGTTACTAAAGTGAAAAATTATCTAAACTAGGAAAAGTATTTTTTACTGAAAAGCATCAAGGTTATCATGAAGAGCATCAAGGGTTATTTTAGGATTACTAAATATAAAATTTTCACTGGGCTCGAAATTTAATTGATTGAGGTAAAATTCCTAAAATATATTTATTTATGTGATGAAAAATAATATTTACGTGATATAAAATAATGCGATTTTTATGAAAAAATTTTTAAATTTCCTTTTTATTCTCTCTTAACGGAGAAAATTATTTTCAGGTTTGATACTAAGAAGTATTTATACTAATACTTTTAGGCATAGCATAAAAATTCAGAAACGATAAGTTGTCACCCATAAAATACTTTTCTTCTTTTATGCTTACATGTTGATCGGTAGTTTTAGCCTGGGGAACTGACAGCCTTGTATAAACAAATTGAATTCATGATTATTGGTTATTAATTTCAATAAATGAGACACTTCTGTATATAATGTTATATTACCTGACGCCAAGTATTTTTTGGAAAAAATGTAGCAGAAAAAAAAAAAACATGCTAAGAAACATTTTTTGATTTTCGGCTATTTCTGAATAACTGAAATGAAATTACTTTGACGAAATTTTGCAGTAGTTTGGTAACGTTTCTCTTCAATGTAAACTGAGTAGAATCTGAAATGTTACTTCGCTCGTTCAATCGTACCCTCTAACTGTGCACTCTGCAATTGAGAGCAGAGTGCTCAGTTAGAGGCTGATAAGGAGTTGGTTAAGAAGCAATGGCATAATAAGGTGTGTGTATTTAATTATAGCAAAGCACACTAGGGCTATCTGCCTAAGGGGAGGGATGCCTTCGTGGAGGACTTTCTAAGGGAAACTGGCTCGTATACACGTTACACATGGGGAAAACCACGAAAACACCCATGCAGCCAGCCCGTTCGCGGGATTCGAACCTCGGACCGAACTACCAGTGTTCAGCGACTTTACCGCTCGGCCGCTGGTGGGCCGGCATAATAAGGACTGAAACATTTTTAATTGGACGAAAAATTCAATTTGAAACTGCAATTGATTTTAATCAAATGCGCTTATAAAGACAATCTGACTGGAATTCTTGCTTTTTAAAAAACAATATTCTTCGCTGCAGAATAATGTACAATTTTTTACTTAATTTAAAAAAAAAAAAAAAAAAAAAAAAAAAAAAACAGGCTTTCTATGCCTAAATATTACTTGAATTTCTGTTTGAAAAATTTAGAATAAATAAATAAAATAAAATTAATAAAAAATTCTTTTAATATAACTCTAAATTCTAATAACAGCAAATTTTAAGGACTAGTAACAATTTTCACAATTTTTACGTATGACATACCACTGTGCATAAGAGTTGATTAGCGTTCACGAATATTGATCGTACACGAATATGTGATTACTTAAAATGCCATATAAAAAATTATATAAGCTTCAAAAATATGCAAATTATCATAAATTAGTTTAAAAAACGGTGTAGATATGATGCTAATTTTCCTACAATTATGCATTAACATGTGCAGTATGGTAGTGCATAATTGGTAGGTCGGTCGAGAAGCGGTTGCTGATGTAAACAAGGGGAAAGAAAGGAGAAAACTCTTGGGAGAAAAAAAGATGCAGAGAAAGCAGATTCCTCACCTCCCAGTTTTGGTGATGATCATCTCCGTCCCCAGCTCGTTGAACTTCTCCCACAAGTCCTTGTTCTCGAGGATGCAGTCCACCCTCAGAAGGTCTTGACAGTTACAACGACCTTTCAAAGACTCCGCGTAAGGGTTAGCGGCAGAGGCGGAACCATCTGACGAGGAGCGCCGCTTCGTGGATGCGGAACTCGGAGATTTCTTCGGCCGCGGCGATTTACCGGAATTGCCGTCGACGGCCTCGTCGTTGAAGTCGCTACCCTGAAGACGAAAACAAAAGAATTATATGTTTTATTTTCAAAAACGTATAACATGAAAACTTCAGCTTACAGTCTAACGCTCTATAGAGTTCATTACTAAAAATTTTAGAGTTAAAAAGATTACAAAACTGAAATTATAAAAATCAACAGATTAAAAAGAAATTGTAATTTGATAGTGATACACAGATTTCACTTTAAACAGTTTTAAGCTAAGTAATTACGATAGGCTTCGTAGTTTAAAAATCAGTCCTCTAGAAACTGAGAATACAGAAAGTAAAATCTTATATTTAAAAGCAGCTGTTTAAAATGATAAACGGAATGGCAAGGAGGAGGTATAATATTATCACATTGTAAATAACGACAAGTGGAGACTTGCTCGTTTATTTAATAAAGAAAAGTATCAATTAGTCAAGGCGTAGCTGCGTATTTATATTACATCATCGCTTGCGCACGAGGCTTGCAATAAATATTTTCTTCAAATAGCATTACTTTCTGTTTTACCAGAACATGAAATAAGTGAACTGAAAGTAATGAACTCCTCTTAAGTGTTAAAAAAATATAAAAGTAAAATAAAATAACTTTATGAAATGATGACTGAAGTAAAGAATCTGAATTGGGAGTGGACACTCAAGTTATTCAGTTCAAGAAATATGTGTCATAAAGTAAAAACTTCCCCTAAACATTCTGATAATTATTAGAAAAGTTATGTGTATTAGTAAGTTACGAAGCTAACTATTATGAGAACGAGTTTATATCAACAAATATTCCTCATTTATTAACCAGATTATAAGGTATTTTCTCTCTCCTTCTATCAGTATGCCTTCGTGACGTAACGGTACCACGCTCGATGCGTATTCCAGAGGTCCAAGTTCGAGTCCCGGCAAGGGCATTGCACGTTTTTCACATCCCCGATTCAAAATAACCATAATAAACCTACAGTGGCACCCGAACTAAAAGATGTTGGGCAATAATTCACTACTAGGATTTCGCGATTGGGTCCACTAATCCCTAGTCGCCCTTTCAAAGAGTGAATATATAAGGCATTTTCTCCCTCCTTTCAGCATGCCTTCGTTGTGCAACGGTAGCATACTCGGTACGTATTCGAGAAGTCCAGATTCAAGCCCCGGTGAGGGCATTGCATGTTTTTCATATCGTCTGCTTCAAAATAATCTAATAACTCCACAAGATGAACGATATTGAATGATGAGAGATGTTATGGGGAGGGGAAAAGCAGTATTTTCTGAAACAGTAAGTGGTACGTGAGTTGTTTCTGAAATCGTAAGTAGCCATATTATTTATCAAAACCAATAATTTTTGTTTAAAATATGAAAAATTCATGGAGGAAAGAAGCTTGTGATTTCATACGGAAAGAATAGTCTTTGATACCTATTTCATCAAAAGAATAATTTTATTGTAAAACATTTTATATAATAAAAGAATTGTTCAGTGTGACTTAAGATCAGAAATATGCAATTATTATAAAAATATTTCTTTTTTAGAGAAATTTTAAGACTATATGATCCAATTTCTATGCTTCTGAAGTTTACGAGGAAGAAATTAATGTCACAGAAAAGAGATTAGATTTCAGTACATAATATTAGTTCTTATCACATATAACGCTTTACTGTAATTGCTTTAAAAAAGGCACAAAAAAAATGCGGAATTAAATTTTGATACCTATATATCTTCTTTTGGTGATATCGATTTGAACCAAAAAGGGAGGTGCTGTACTGCATGTTATAGCAGTCCGATATACAAAATTTTAACGTTCTGAGGCTACTCGTTTTTGAGTTATGCGAGACGCATACATACGTACGGACATCAAGAAAAAATCTCTTTTGAATCCATTTTTCAATCCGTTTTTGGAGAAAGGGTGCCTTATTCTGTCCGTAAGTACAAGATGTCACGCAAAAACATCGTTTAAATGGCTTCGAGAGCAGGCAAAATAAATATTTTTGTTGAAATATGATACCCGAAATTTTTCGCGATTACAACACTTCCTTTACTTCGTACGAGTAAAAATGACAATTCCTGAAAACGGTGATAATTTTTATGGAATCGTAAATTTTGTGCTCTTATCTTTAGTTATGTATTTCAAAGAAGTTTTTATACACTTTTTTCCCGTTAAAATGTTCATATCCAAGTTGAATAATATTAATTTATTTTGTTTATTAAGTCTATGCTCTAAATTTAACTTTGTAGAATCCAAGAGACCGCAGTCTACCGATTGGACAAGCGGAAATTTTGCTACTAAAGTCCTCTCTCTCTTTTTAGCCTTAACTTCTTATTCACAGTTCGCGAAGTTACTTAACAAGTAGACTTACAAGCGCCGTAATTCGTTATAATATTACATGCATTTCAAGCAGAAACGTGTGGATATGACAGTTTAACTCACCTCATCGACTTCAGGTTCCTCGTCCTCCTCCGGAACACTGGAAGCAGGTGTGGCTCGATCTCTCTTCTGGCTCGCAGCCCCGATCCTGTCCCACGATGGTGAAGGTCCGCCACTGCTTTCAGAATCAGAAGCAAAGGGAGATCTCATTGGCCATGACAACAGTTCTGATGGAAGAGGAGAAGAAACTGAAAATAAAGAGAAATAAATGCTTAGCTACCTCCATTAGGAAAGGGGAAGAAGTAGGAAACTTACGTAAAATTAGACCAAAATCTTAGTTAGGAATTATTTATCGTACATATTTTGCAAGTTAACACAGAGAAAAGGAAATCTGCGTAAAAAGACAGCTATGGTATTAACAGTGCATCTGCAAAGTTCCATGAATGTTCAACTAATCCAAGTAAAGCCACTAACCGATAACTGGAGACCATGGTAACTAACACATTTAAATTTATTTCCATTAAAATGTCCACTTACGAGAAAGAGTTTTTAATGCAATTCTTACCTAACATTATAGGAAGAATTGTTAAGCAAAAGTGGGGGGGGGAGCTTTTTTTTGCCCGAAATAGCTAGTGTGATGTAGCTTGCTAGCGCAAATCTGAAATAGTTTTTAATTATTCTTCATACTCGGCAGATTTGTCATGTACAGGTTACTATTTATTCTCTAAAGTGCAATCCTGCCTTGATTACCTCTTCACCCGGAAACTGCAGAAATTCTAAAAAATTTCATTTATCATTCAAATTCTAGTTTTACTTCTGAATAGGTTTTTGGCTGATTCCTAGTTCATGGCGACACATCGACGCAGCTTTTTAATTTCGCAAAATAGATCTCCAACTTAAAATGCAACAAAATGGCTGAGGATTTTTTTTTTAAACTACTGAAGCATTTGTTGAAAATTTATCATCTGTGAGGCAAAACGAATTAAGTATTAAATAGAAAAATACTGCTTTTTTTAATGAAATTGAATTTCAATATTAATATTAGCGCTGGTCTTTGTATTATCAGAAACAAGATAAAATTATATTTAAATATAGTTGATAGAGTTGCAATAAAGTATCACACAAGCGATTGCGATTCGTAATTACTGAAGGATTTTATAACTCTTCTTAGGCTGATATAGACTGGGGTGATTTTATAGCAGAGTTCATGAGATATTCTATAGGGAAGGTACAAATATGTTGATTTTGTTACATTTTATTAATTATATGGATAACTTTAATCCTACTTGTTGGAAAATATTACTAAGGAAATATCGTTTTTAAGTAATTCATCTTCTTACACTGATAGCTAAAGCAATTTCCTAAATTCCCCCCAATCTAAATCCTAAATTGTTCTCGAATACCTCGAGTCTTTTCTATAAAAATAAAAAGAGGAAGAGATGGAGAATGAACTTTTATTTAATATTTAAATGAAAACAAAATTTGAAATCTGTTTTTGAAGGGCGTTAGACCCAAAGGGCTATTAGTCTTTAAACGGCAAAAATTAAAATAAACTTTAATGATATTGAGGAACAGAAAGTTTTCTCCCGATGAGATGTCACAGGACAATAATATATCATTGCCTGCATCATAAAAAGTATTATTTTTTATGTGTAATAGGAAAAACATAACTCTCATTCTCATGGTAACGAGTTTCTTGTTGCCATCTCAAATTTTGAAATTATAATGATAAAAAAAAATTGTCCAATTATTCACCCAAGGCGACACAAAAAATGTACACGATCCCATCTTCAAAATTTGCGATTCAAATTTTGTAGTCTTCCAACTTCAGAGAAGGGAAAAGAGATAAAATTCCCCTGCCCAGATTATTCCGAGCCTGGAAAAATATAAAGAGTTTCCCTTATCAGTGCAACAATTAGTTTCGGACAGTTTCTCTTTTTTTCGCCTTTATTGTTGCCAACGATAAAAGGCAAAAAATGAGTATGAAAAAGAAATCGCTCCCATTTGTATAATAGTTTCATTTTGTCTTCATTATCATCGTCATCTTTGATGTGCACATAATATTTACATACGAAGATGCCATGCAATAATGTAATGAATTATTCAAATTTTTGCTGCTGGCAACTTATCACGGGTATCGTATCATCAGTGAGAAGGGTGGGGGGGGGAATTCAAAACAAAGGCAATGAATGTACTTGTAAAAGAATTATCTCAAATTCTTTATTCTACTTGAACGGCAGATTTTATCCTGTTTTGGTGATTTAAAAATTTTAGTACTCTGAATGAGTTCTTGAAATGCGTTTAAAAAAGTTCTATATTTCTAAGACTATAATTTAATTATTTAATTTTTATGTTTATATTTTACGCTGCTTGATGTAATACTAGTACTGTATTATCATTTATTCATTTTATAACTTCCATAGTAATAATTTGTTCATTTATCATTAAACTTGATACTTTTTATTTAAAATATGATTTAAAAATCTCGTTTTCATAAAATGGCAAAATTATAAATAGGGTTCCTCCTTTTTAAATTAAAAAAAAAATTTCATTAAAAATATTAGTATTAAAATTATTGTCAAGTGTAGTATATTATATCCAGCTTTTCAAAAAACAATAAAGTCATTGCCAGAGAGCTCATACGGGTACTGGAAACGCAATAGCTCACTTCCCTCTTTTAAAATAAATTTATTATTAAAAATTATCTTGGATAAAATATCTTCTAACAGTATGCACTCAATAAAATATATAACTTAATGTTAAGTAATGTACTTTCAAATTACAACAGAAAAATAAACAAATAATTAAATAAAAATAAGATATGAAAGGTTTCAGATTTAAATGATTCCCCCAAAGGATTTGTTAACGTTCTTTACGCTCTTGCTAAGCTAGCCAGCTCTTGCACTCAGTCCTACTAAACCCACTCCACCCCCCCCCTTTTTTTTTTTTTTTACTTTATTATTATGCATCGTTTTCTTTGCAAGCTACATGTAATTCAACAACAAAATCAAAATAATTTTAAAAGTTGCGTAGCAACTTATGTTTAGAATTCTCGATGGAATGTTAAGTGTTTCCATGCATTTTAATATTTTTCAGACTTTTCTCAGTTCATTATATCAACATGCAGTTTAAGTAAGCCTGCTTACAAAAAATTTTTGTCTTTATATTTTTAACTTTTATGCGTTAACTTTACATATAGCACGTTAAATAAACATAAATAGCACGTTCTTCGCTCTTACGCCACATGAAACTTAATTCAACAGCTGAATCACAAAATATTTAAAAACATATCTTTAAAATTCTCGATAGAATGTTAGAGGTTGCGCTACATATTTTTAAAAAACTAGTGCCGCAACTAGCCTAAAAGAGTTTTCATTTAAAAGTAAATGTGTGTAATGACTTTAATGAGTTCAGCTAGTGTAATTTCATACAAATGTTGAAATTTTCTCTCACATCTCATGATTTTAACACATGTATATTTAAACCAATCACATTAAAAAGGTAGGAAGAAATATTCTTCAGAACTGTATTTATTGCTTTTATCACTTAGTTTATTACTGAAAAATCTTCTGGCGCGGGGAAGCTAAAAATACTTTATTTTCGGCCGCCGAGTTTGTTAATTAAAACTGAAATATAAATTCTTACCATTTTTCCGAATGGTGACAGTCTCCCGCCCTAGAGACAAAAATATTTTATTTTGAACAGAGTTGCCATTGCTCGCTTTCACATCGTTGAATTTGTTAATGAAAAATTTATTAAAGTTTACAATATATGAAATATATAATAAAATAAAATCGAAATTCAAAATTCAGGCTTCCAGGTGCACATGTTAGGATGAACGACAACGTTTTTAAAATTTGATGGCTCTAGCTACAGTCGTTTTCTCACAATGCTATGAACATACATACACACATACAGATTCTTCATTATTTAATTTCTTTAAAAATAATACAGGATAATAATATTTGGTGGCAACAATTTGAAAAGTAATACCCGTTTATTGTGAACCAACGCAAAATCTCATTTCGAGACTAATAGGGTCCTTCGTACTAAAAAGAATTTATAATTTAAGATTGTTCACAATTAATTTATCTTTCAAAGAAAGATAAGAAATTATGAATTTGTTACATTATTAATCAAATTACTGATTAATATTACATTAAATTATTTTTTATCTTTTGAACTGAAAAAAAATATGTTCGCTTCACTTCCGTTCGGAATAATTTTATCGTATGAGCTCAGAACATTCCTCTCAGCAAATAGCAAACTAACAGCTTACAAACGAAGGTGGGGGAGGTTTTAAATGCTGGAATTTCATTTCTCTTAAAAATGTAATGGTATGGAATTTTTTTCCTTATTGTTCCAACGCTAAGAAGGATGCCTAAATATGATTACGGAACCCTGAGATTTAGCATAGGATTCGATTCTGAATCGGGGACCCCATTTGGCGACATGGGTATGGCGGATGTTCCTAAACGCAACGATTATTTTCTTTAAAAAAGTCCTTCACTGAATCAACCATATATAATCATATGTACCTCACGTTCTTTGCCATACTAAATTATTACTTACCTCTTCCATTTGTTGCAATTTTTATATTAACATTGTTAAAATAATACCGAGTTCAAGAGGGATATTTCAATTTATTTCCTCGAGCTTACTGTTCCAGCAACGGAAATGATGTGTGCATCAAGCAGCCCATTTACAACTGGTTTTACGCCTTGCATAGAAATCAGTTTCTACAACCAATGACTTGAAACTAGCAACAATAGCTTTAGAATTATTTCTCTAAATTGCGTGCCATTTCCTCTTCGAAATCATCACCAAGTATTCCAAGAGTCCCGAAGCACCTATCTTAAGGACAATAAAGTTTTATGAAATCCTGTCCACCTTACCCCTTAATGCCCAGGTCTTCGGCGAAGATGGCTCATTTCATCGTCTGTTAACTTCTAAAGTTATCACCCATGTTCTTGCAATGTCGTAAATAAAAAACCGTGACAAGTGCAAGAAAACCATTTTAACAACCAGTCATTTTACTGGAGAAATTGTCCTAAGTGTTTCAATAATAGATCTAAAACAATGACAATTGATGGGCGGCGGTGATTGGGCTTTGGATTTCGACTTGAAGATTTGCATTTGCAGATGACAGACGTACCTTGTCTTCGAAGGTGGGATTTTGTTCGCACGGGTGAGCACGTGATGTTCCGAAGAGCATGTGCTTCTTAGTTTCGGTTAGTGCACAGGATTATGGACAGGTAGGGACGGCTGATGTTGATGTATTTATAATGCCTGCCATTGTTGCCATTGTAGCATTTCTAATGGTTACAGCGACATTTAAAATTCATGCGAAATGTTTCCGCAGTCAAAGTGAAAAGAGTTGGAATTTCTAACTTTCGGGCAAATAACATTCACAAGAAAAATAATGTTTTGGATTTTCCTATTCTGTGTATGTTTAATTGACGATTTAAATATTAATGTAAACCATTTATGTGTAAATCTTAGATTATTCTAGCGTACATATGCTTCATTGATTAACGTGCGTATTAATTTGTGATACATATGCATAATATTCCTAGAAACATGTTACACTATAAACAATTTAATTTCATTCGTATTTCCTGTTTCATGCATCATAATTTTTATTCTAAAATATTAAAAATTTAGTATGAGATTTATCATTAAATCTTACACTGCTAGGGTTTTCCTTTCTCTAAAATTTCTAATCGCGCTTTAAAGAAAACATTGCGAATAAAATGCAGATGAACATTTAACACTAGTCTAATGATAAGGAGGTTCCGCCTTTTTGACAATTTTCTTAGGAATAAAGTGGTGAAAAGACCTTTTGAAAGAGATTTAGAGCGTGGAATTTATTTGACAGTTTTTAACACGCCCATGCTTCGTACCCAGTTACGTAACGAACACTTCTTCTAGAAACATTTTTTTTTTTTTACTGGAGTCTTAAAAACTTGCCTATCTCAAATTATCACATAGTCATAAATTTGCTGAACGCTTTTATTTATGTATTGCAGCTCTTTTATGAAAAATTAAATTCCATTAAAATTAAACTGTCCATGGAGTCTAAACGTGTAACACTGTTAATTTGTAAATTTGAAAATTGCTCTCCATATCACTTATAGAAGAAAAACGCACGTTTGTTTCAGTCAAATACAGCAAAATACGCAAGGGCTATCAAATTATGTTTAGATTATGATCATTAAAATACGATATTATTTATTTATGTAAATTGATTAAATACATTCAATGTAGCTTACTTTTAATTTTAAGTATTTTCATTAATTTTACATGTCACTTTTAGCTTATATCAAATTAAAGTTTTTTCGAGGGGGAGCAATTAAATCTGTATGAGCGTTCAAATTGAAAGATTTTCTACGATTTGAAAAGATTTCGTGTAAAAGATGATCGTTGCGGTAGTTTTATTTAATTATAGCATAGTACTCGAGCGCTCTCTGCTTAAAAGGAGGGATGTAAATACGCATTTACATTCTTTGTCGCTAAAACTCTATTCAATTCAATATATAAAGAAACCTCACTTACCTGTCAGACGCATTCTCCACTTTTTATCATTTTCTACATATTTTATTGACGACACAATTAAATACATTTACAACAAATAGAGGCACATATAAACTTTGGTTAATGTTTCGCGATGTTGTTACATCTTTCGCAATCATCAAGGTTCTGCACTAGTCCGAAGAATTCTAGCGCACACAGCGCCATCTGGTGCAATACAGTTTCTACAAGGGATGCCTTCGTGAAGGGCTTTCTAATGGAAACTGGCTTATATACGCGTTACACATGGGAAAAACCATTATTTACCTTGATCCATTATTCACTTTGTCCTTTATGTTAATTGACCAATTATTTTATGTTTTGGAACTTTATGGTCACTTCTCCTTTCCGTTTTCATGCCAGAATGCAAATTATTCAATGAAACGAAAATATATTGGCCCGTAACATCATAAATCTCAAGTAACACAGTAAGATCAGTAGATGGGATTAGAAGCGCCATGTATTGTGCATGTAAGCTTTCAAACCCGTATGCTCGTATTATATATCCGTATATATTTTTTGCCTTGTCAAGAATCTCAATTGTTAATACCTTTGCCTTAAATAAACCTTAAGCAAAGACAGAGATTAATATGTACACTTTGCATAAAAAAGGGGGGTGAGGGGGACTGTTCTATATCTCCCGTACTGCTAGTCCGATTAATGAAATTTAATTTGCGTTTTTCATGTCTCGAAAGAGCAACGCAGAATGTATATTTAATTTATATATGGCATTGTTCTAACATGGGTATTTTGACACAAAATCTGAATTTTACTTAAATAACATATCGATTTTTTTTCCATATTTCAATTCTATGGTTCAAACTATGCCTAAGTATTAACTTTTGTACAAATTGTTGAGAAACGTACCGAGAAATTCGAAAATTTATCTTGGCGCACTTTACCAGTTTGAACCAAGAATAATTCACTTGATGAAATTCTTAATTTATGGTAACCTACTTTTCATCCCTTTCTTTGTGCACGGGAGGAAAAACAGATGCATCGTTCATTCTTTCAAGTAATTTTAACAAAGTGCGTAAACAACATTTGGGAATAAATACTGCTTATAACAAATATGCCAAATTTCGAAACGCATCAGTATATAAATTCATGTATATCTTGGGAAATGTTGAATAAAAAACTCTAATGTTTTTGCAGATATGCTTAGGAATACATCTCCTTTAAGGTGATGATATCAACTTTACAGGTATAATTCAAAAATTCTTTCAAAAAATTTGTCAAGATTACAAAAAAATATAAATTTTAAAAACAAATCCGAAAATATCTGCGAATTTTCTTTGGATTGAGCCTAAATTTCGAACTGTGAAAGAATAAATTAAGTAAGTTTAATAAATAAAAGAGATATTAATAAATATTACAAACTTCATTTGACATTTAGGAGCTTAAATTTGAGAGCTAATGTTTTCAGAAATACTCGTGCGATTTTTTCAGAACTTTGTACTTTGACATAATTTAATTTCGTAGAATATAAATATGGAAAAAAATACAATTGGTATGTCATTTCAGAAAAAGGTCAGATTTTGTGTCAAAAATATCTATTTTTGAACAACGGACTATATATCCTAAGCCGTGTGGCTTCGAGATACGAAAAATTTCAGTTAAATTTCATCAATCGGCCTAGTAGAACGGAAGATATAGAATTGTCACATTTTTTGTGCAGAGTGTGCCGTCGTTTATTTACGATGCGAGAAACATACTACATTCATACAGATTCTTCATTATTTAATTTTTTAGATATAATACAGGGCGATATTTGGTGGCAACAATTTAAAAAGTTACAGTGAACCGACGCAAAATCCCGTTTCGAGACTAACAGCCCCTTTTGCGCTAAAAAAGCAGTACAATTTCATTTACTTCTCAATATCTAGTCTTAAAATTTCTAAACTAAGTATATTATTAGTAATTTTATGCTATTGTACAATGTATCAAAGTATTATATTTCTTAACTAGGTTGCTCAATCAATTATAACAATTAAATATAATATATTTGCATTCGTGTGATGAACTTTTTATATATTTTTTATTAAAATTATAAATGAGTTCTACTTAAGAAAACGTTTTTACTTCAAAAAAGTTCTGGAAATACATTCGTATACTATTTTTGTAAAATTTTGCATATTTAAAAAAAGGCATTTTTGTTAATGGATTAAAAAAGTGCTAGTCCTAATAAAACATTACTGTTCGTAGTATTAAAACAAAATATCTAAAAATAGCGCGAAAGATTTTAAAAAGCAATATCTAAGGGCCAATTTATTTAAAAAAATTTTATTAACTATTAGCTACTGAATTAACTCACTTTATTAACTATTAAGTGAATCTTCATTGACAAATCTTCTAACGCCTTTTTGTAGTTTAAAATTATTATAGAAATTTCGATAAACTTATTTGATTACGATTAAAATGTTCGGCAATAGCTCGAAATAATTAACAGGATTGTCACAAAGTAAAGAATTTTGAGAATGTTAATAAACTGTAAAGCAATAAGATTTTCTGCTTTGGCAGCTGGCAACTTAAAATGTCATCCAGCAAAATTTATAAGCAGTCTCTGTATCTTCGTGATAACTACAATCTTAGCACACATTTCATGTAACATCTATTAACGTCAAGTATCTCGAAATACAGACAGCTCACAGGAAACTCCAAGTTCTTATCCTTCTAAAAATACTGAGTTCCTGAGATATCTTGGGAAATAAAATTATCGCCGGCGGTGTGACACGCGGAAACTTATGTAAGGATCCAAACTTTAGGGTGTTTTCGAGATCTGTTCTTTTAATTTTATCTTAAGTATAAATAAAACAAGCTTCTTTCGTATTTATTTCATGGATTACATTTTAAACCTCTGTGCATGACTAAAGTAATACTTTTTCCAATTATTAAAAAAAAAAAAAAAAAAAATAGCACGTTTCACGAAAAGACAAAAAAGAAATACGAGGTAGTTTATCTCAAACACTTTTGAATCTAAAAATCTTATGTTAAAAAGAAAATTTGTGGTGTTGATTTTGTGGTTTTCGTACTTTTTCGTTTCTTTAAAGCATACGATGCGAACTTTCTGGAATAATTACGCTTTGCTGACAGCACAGGAAACACTCAGTCGCGCCTCAGTTTCACTTGAAGGATTCTTCAATCAGCTTAGATCAGCTTGGTTGTCAAATTACTGAGTTAGTATTTAAACGCTAAGCAATTAGCATGACGGCTTCTCCTTAGGAAGCATGAATTTCATAGTCAAGTGATAGTGCGAATACGAGCGTACGAAAGATAGGAAAGTTTCATTAAAGCAATAACTATTAATATAAAAATAAAATTAGTCCTTTCAAACTACCTTCTAACTTGGTGGGATGGGGGCATCCTCGAAAAAGGGAAGATTTAAGAAGACTGCGGATGTTGATAAAGTTGTGGTATTAGTCTCACGTTTTTTGAGCTAGAAAACTGTTGTACACTTTATATTTATAATGCCTTGTGTGCCAAAAAAATTACAGTTCACTGTTACAGTCTGCGCTTTCACAGTACTAGGAGTCATAAAAATTTATTTTGCAATTTAAATTTGACTCTTTTAGTGTTATTATTTTAGTCTTTTAGTGTTATCTTTTGTTGGATTAAAGGAGGCATTGAAAACTTTAAGAAAGTTAAACGAAATAAATGAAATTAGTTAAACAATTTCTGTCTAAAAATGAGGGTTGAAATTTTGCTAGAATGTTAAATACACTTTCAGTCTTCCTCATTCATATCCTTTTCTTTCAATACCAATTAGCTGCATTAAATTAAGATGTTTCTGCATAATTAGCAATGAAATGTATAAATGTCTTATTATTTCTAATTTCAGGCACATATCCAGAGCTCACTAATAACGCCTCAGTATTTGATCTAACCGAAATTACTATTATCATATTTTCTAATAATACAGTACTTGTATAGAATTAATTTGGGATTTAACCTACACTCATTGATGCATTCCGATATTCTAAAACTCCCACCAGTGGCCCAGTGGTTAAAGATATATGAATCGTTGGAGTTCTTAGTTCGATATTAGTCGAACAGGCTGGCTGCATGGTTGGCTTTAGTGACTTTCTCCACATGTGAATACGAGCCCTTAAGAAAACCTCCACGAAGGTATCATTTGCCTTAGAGAGATATCCCTGGTGTGCTTTGCAGTGTTCAATTAATCTAGTCCGATATCTTAAGTTGGATTACATACAAAGTAAAGCATTGCCTCTCTCAGTGATGTTTATTTTCAATTTTGCAGAGCATAGCACATCGGTATCTTCCTTCGAGATGTACAAAATAAAAAAAAGTACAGAAATGACAACTATTTCAGGTAATTTAATTGAAAAAGTTACATATTTGAAGCAGTACTCTATAATATTGAAATATAAGATTAGACTTGATTCAATATTTTTTCTTAAGAATGTAAATGGATTTACTAAAATGTCAACAAAGACGCAGTTTTTTATTACTCGTAATAAAACTAAGAATCAAAGCTGCAGTTTAATTAAAAAAAGTACTTATGCTGCACATTCTGAAACTTTTCAGGCTAAATTACTGAATGGAATCTCTTGTGGATGCTCAATAGGAAGTAAGTACTTGAAGAAACGATTAGTAATAAAAAAATATTTTATAATGAAATATAGGCAGCCTGTTTTATTAAAACAGTTTCACAGTTAGGGACCTGTCTATTTCCCCCCTGTGATCCCATGGAAAACATTTTTCCGTAAATAATAATTAAACGTATCAGAGGATTCAGGTAATTAGCTCCTCGCTTTAACATCTTCTTTTTTGATTTGGTTAATACGCTAATGAAGTTCTCACTTAAAGAAATAGCGTGCAAAATGATCATTTTTCCACTTTCACTGGAAGCGTTTTCTTTTAGACACGGTGTCTCAACACGTTCAATTCCAAGACAACAAACGAATAACTCATCAGTGCTGCCAATTCGTTTGGCGGCAAAATTGCAGCATGAATCTTAAGAGTTCCGTTGTTTTCATTTGATATTATCACGCGATATTAAATTCCTGCCGGCTTTTAAAACTCATAAAAGTATTCTCATATAAGAAGGAAAATTACATTTATTCTGATTTCCTAATGCATTGAATATGAAGAAAATGTAAGATATTTTCTCCCTCCTTCCAGCATGCCTTCGTGGTGTAAAGGTAGCACGGTCGGCGTGTATCCGAGAGTCCAAGAGTCCCTCCAAAGGCATTGCCCATTTTTCAATCTCCTGCTTAAAAAATAAAAAAAAATAAAATAAATAAAAAAATAAAAAAAAAGGAAAAGAAAAGAAAAAGAAGAAAAGAAAAATCTGAAAGCTTTTAGATTTTATATTACGCCCAAAGGGGCCTTTTTTATGTATGTTATGTTTATTTATTAAAGAAATGTCGCTAAATATTTAAAAGAGCATATCTTTAGAATTTCCGGTACACAGTCTCGCGCGCTAGAGATAATTTTTTTTTTTTTTTTTTTTTTTTTTTTTTTTTGTGCAATGTTGCCATTGCTCGCTTTGAAATCTCTGTTAATCATGTCTCTTAATCAAAAGCTCATAAATGCATTACAAACTTTGAAATAAAGAATAAAATAAATTCCAAATTTGGCCTTCTAGATGCCCATATTCTAGTGAAGACGTACGCTTTTCAAAATTGGATGGCTGTAGGTACCGTTGTTCTATCACCATGCGAGAAACATACATAGATTTATGCAGATTCTTCATTATTTAATTTGTTTAAATATAATACAGCGCTCTAATATTTGGTGGCAACAATTTAAATTTTCGCCTTTTATAGTGAATCAATACAAAATGCCAAAATGAAATGAATAACCCTTCTGGGTTAAAGTCCTTTGGGCTATTTAAAAAAAAAAAAAAAAAAAAAAAAAAAAAAAAAAAGAACCTGTATTTTATATGGAATTAGCAATAAACAACACTTTGCTGTCATTCAAGCGAACATAAAATTACAGTTTTGAGTAAAAGAATGCTTGCATACTGTTATACCATCAGGCATTCGAAATATATTAAAAGTTCAACTACCCCCAAACTTTCTCGACACTTTTTGTGATCAACGAACTTGTATAATACCTGGTGACTCTACAAAGCTTCTTCATTTATTAAAGTTTTGTAAAATTGTAAGTTTCATTTCAGATTCGTGTTTCAATGACTGGAAATAATAACTACGTACGTTTTTCTATGAATTTCCGCATTGGTATACTTAAAAATGAGCCAGCTTCCTTAGAAAGTTCCTCCTTAAAGATCTTTCTTTAAACACTTAACTCTAACATGCTTTGCCATTATTTCCTAAATTATTTTATCACAAGAAGATGAACACTCATAAATAATGTTTGTAATTTTTAAAATTTTAGAAATAGGCCAGCTGCAAACCGAGTTTGATCTGATTTCAAATGAGAAGATTGAGTGCATTTCGAGACAAACAGTCCAATGAGTTGATTTGGTTTTTTTAACTGCGGTAAAATGCACGAGGGCTATCTGCCTAAGGCGAGGGATGTTCTCGGGAATTCTAGCTCCTAGAAAAGAGGAAAAGGCAGAAGCAAAGTCGTGCAGTTCCGCAGTTTTCCTAGCATTTCCATTGTTTAATTTACTCTTCCCCAATTAAGGTAGGAGATAGAAAATTTAGCTATTGTTCTTTGATCACATTGATAAAATTCTCTTGAATTAAATTTCGCGCAGCTGGTACAATGTCGTCTTTTCTTCCCTGTTTCCTATATGCTTAGACTATAAAAATCAAATCTGATAGAGATAATTTAAATTTATTTTAAATATGAAGAAGATTTGGATGGATTCAAGACCTTACCAGAGTCATCCGATTTTCTTCTACTAAAACAAATTTTATTGAGCCATCTTGTGGACATATTTTAATAATTTCCGTTTGATTCTATTTTCAAAAGTTGAGTCATGAAAAAAGGCTTATGCTTCCCACTACTTGCGACTCATTTTTTTCAATGATATGTTTGTTCAAAATGTGTAGTTATTTAGTATATTTGATATAAAACATTTCTGTAGCTGTAACACATCTTCCATTTAATTTTCAATTTAATCAGCCAACCTACATCAGCTGCGCAGTGGTAGACTACGTTCCATCTAATAACTATTCTTCACTCTGAGCGCTGTGGAAAAACTGTGATGCATAAGGACACCGCTAAAACGTTTGCAATACCATTAGCACAAAGAATAAAAAAATTCTTACAATATTAATAAAGCTTAAATTTAAAAAAAAACTTTTTTTTTAAAGTGTATAGATGGTTGGTTTCAGTTAATAAATTTTTAACCAGTTTCACAAGAGAAGGAAGGATTTTAATGCTAAGTATCAATTTATCAAAATATTGGTGACGAATAAATTTATAACAAAAATGATGATCTGATTGCTCAAAATATTGCTGATTAACAAGTTTATTTTCATTTAATTGATTATGATTTCTATTATTAAAACCTAAATCTGCAGCAGGATCTTTCCGACATTTGTTTACAACATAATATGCTTACATTGCAATTTCGCTTGGAATTTCTGGACATGTATCTTTCGTCTTAAACTGCTTCTTCAGATCTACACAGTATTTTGACTTGTTTTGATAATCAACTATTTCATAGCGAGCAATAATCTAAAAAACAAATTTGTTTACAGTAAAGTAGCATTACATATTTTGCCCTCTAATATAAAAAATTGCGTTTTGATGCAATCAAGAAGCAATAAATTATTAATGTTTGATATGATGAATTGCTTCTGCTCATTAAATGTTTATAACTCGAAGGAAGTTTCTTTTTTTTAAGAAGTTTTTATTAAGTTAAAAATACGGCGAAAATTTTAACGCTCATTCCTCTCTCCAAAACAAATTTCGCTGAATTAAAATTTAAGCTGCTTTCAAGTGTGAAACTTTAGGGTTTATGAAAACGTTCGTCCAACTTTTATGTTTTGAAATGGTTTTAAATTGCGTTCATGTAATGACATGTGCTCAGCTGTCGCAACCTTACAGAGTTACATCTATTCACTTAAGATACGTCTAATCTATTAACAAATTATTACAAAAGTGAAATCTGCTGCTTCATTTTTCAAGAGAGAAGTAAACTTCGATATTCTTTTCAAATGCGCAATAAAACTCTGCCGTAAATAAAACATTACTATTATCTAGATATATTAGTGTTATTTTACATAGTTGGATCATCTTCGTCCAAAACATTCTATTTTATTTTCCAATGAATTCCAGTTTCTTAATATAGACTCTCTCCTTAATTTCTCAAAAGGCCATTTTAGCTCAAGACGACAAGTTATAATGTAGTACTCCGTCAGTCTAGCATGCCTTCGTGGTCTAACAGTTAGTATTCGAGAGGTCCAGGTTCGAGTCCCGGAGAGGACATACTCGGAGTCCCGGATACACGCCGACCGTGACTCTACAGTATCGCCCGAACTGAAAAGTGGTGGATGATAATTCTTCACCACCAGGATTTGGCGATTGGGTCCCCTGATTCCCAGTCGCCATTTGAAAGGGGAAGTATATAAGGTATTTTCTTCTTCCTTCCAGCATGCCTTCGTGGTGTGACGGTTAGCACGGTCGGTGTGTATTCGAGAAGTCCAGGTTCGAGTCCCGATGAAGGCATTGCATATTTTTCTTGTCTTCTTCAAAATAATATAATGACTCTACAAAGTTCAGTACTTATTTATACCATATCTAGACATTCCAAAATCCAAAGTGCACAAACCTCTGCATTACAGAACGTTACACTCAGAATAATGTGCAATGTTCGGTGGTTTTTCAGGAATATAAAGTTCTGTAAGGATCTGGGAATTTAATATCTTTCTTGGAAATGAATTTCTTAGCTACTTTTGCAAATCATTCAGCTGAACACTTTGGAAAAATAACTAAGATATTTCATGCGAAAAATCTTAGGAAAATGTGGTATTGTAACAAATTCTTATGATTTCAATAATGATTCAAATTCAGACGGGCAACATCCAGCATATGAGACTCACGGTCCTCGGTTCATCTAGAGTAAAGAGAAGTATACTTTAATTGTAATATAATAGCAAAAAACTTAAGACGTCTCTTTACAAAAAATTTTATCAGTGGACATCGAGAAAGGGCTGGCTTATTTACAGATGGAATTAAGTTCAGTTTGACTTAACTATAAAGAAAAAATTCACTGAAGTAGGTATCCCCAAATTTCACAAAGCCTTCCTTACGCGGCTTCGAGAAAACCGCAAATTTGCATCGTATGAGATTTCCATGTTTGATCGTATGTATCAGCGTGAACAACTTCCCTTACTCATAAAAAAGAATGAATCTCCACCGAGATCCATGTTCTCAGACAAGTGACGGAGGACGGGGGGGCACCTGGAGTCTACCAGAGGTAAGCAGGTGTATGCCACTCGCCTGCACTATCCAAAGTTTATTGAAGAATTTAAAAATCTAATTTTCACGGTGATACAAGGCTTAGATGGCAATATGATGCCTCTTTTTTTCTATTTTTCTCTAGAGGCAGAGGATGCAAGAAATGTATTGCAATGACGATAAAGAACATAAAATATAAACCAAAAAATGAACTCTATGGGAACCAAAACTCTATGTGAAATGCATAAACAATACTATGCAACTATACACGGAATACCAAAATTTTCTCATAGTTCAATACATTAAACTGCACGTTACTCAAGGTTCATCGGTTGTCATGAGTCATATACATATATTTTGTACAGATGAGATGGTACTCAATGGGACATGAAAATTTTTCCCATAGGAATGCCTTGCTCAGTCAGCCTAACAGATATCCTGTCCTAGGGCTGATAAATGAAAACAAGACCATTTTCAAGAGTACAAGAGCACAACTGTACATGTAATGGTCAGGGCTGCCCTCTTGGCCGCAAACACAGACATCAGTATTGTTGATACTAATCCCTTTTGAAATAAGTTGGAAAAGTGTCA
This sequence comes from Stegodyphus dumicola, assembly GCF_044657685.1. Lineage (NCBI taxonomy): Eukaryota > Metazoa > Arthropoda > Arachnida > Araneae > Eresidae > Stegodyphus > Stegodyphus dumicola. The sequence goes on along the minus strand of NC_140769.1, from coordinate 187,534,162 downwards.
TGGCTGGTGGTAAAACGAGTGAGCTGTGGAATGGAGATGTGGAGACATTTGGAATGAAGGAGTGAGCACGACCGCTGTTATTTCATTCTTGCTACCAGCGGATTAATGCTTCGGAGGGGAAAATACGTTTGATGTGAAACGAGGGCGCTGATATGTGCCTTTCGTCAATGTTATATGTCGGCTCTTTGGCTAGATGGTCAGCCACTTTATTGTCTTTCAGTCAGTCATGTGCTTTAACCCATATAAGTTGGATGCTGGTATGTCTGCTTTTCTATAATTGTTCTTGTATGACTGTTATGAGAGAAGAGGTGTGAGAAAGATTTAGGATGACCAAAAGAAATGATTTGCTGTCAGAGTAGATTAATGAGTTTGGATTATTTTCTGCTGTTGTTTGCTCCCTGGCCTTTAAGGTGACCCGTGTTGGGCCGTCAGTGTAGAATACCTGTGCATCCCGTCGTATGAGTTGGGGGTCTTGTGCTATTGATTTTAATCCGTATTCCTTGTCCCTTGTATCCCGAGCGCAACTGATTGAGGTGTTTTTAACGCTCGCAGAATGCTGGGCTATACATAGTGTTGTGGAAGATTGCATTTTTCCCTAACTGTAGGATGCGAGTGATGGTAACTTCTTGTTCCGTTTGTAAGTGCAATGGGAGCAACCCAGTGAGTACTATTGCGGCATTGGTAGTCGTAGTACTATGCCCTTTGCAGAGATTTAGGAGGAGTACTATACCCTTGCAACAAAGGTTTGTTAAAACACCAGGAATGCTTTAGTTTGAGGCCTTAAAATGGAGAGGACCAGCTGGCAGCTGCATATAGGACCATTTTTTCAAAAACTGTATAGTAGATGATATTGTTGATGTGTGGGTTTTGCTCCCAGATGACACTTTGGAATTGGTAAGCTTTACGAGCAATGGCGTGACTTTTGGAGTGCTTTTCCAGCAACCGGGTGAGACTCTTGTCCCAAATAAGCCCTAAGTGCCTGAGTTGTTGTCCTAAAGGATTGGTGCTTGGACGTGGGATGATAAGTACTGACGTTTTCTTATTTGAGATCTGTAGTTTTAAACTATTGCAAAGGGCTGTGAACTGGTGTGACCACTGATCAGGAACGCAACATCATCTGAATATGCGACTGAATGTGTATATTTAGCCAGTAGACAGCTAGTATAGAACTGAAGGGGAGATTCTAAAGTGCGGGGTCTGCACAGGAATCCTGGGACACCTCATTCTTGAGTTTTGGCAATAGGTCCGGTATTATTTGCCACAATGAGAGACCTTCAGGCTCTCAAACATGCACCTGACCTATGTTCTGAAAATCGCTAACGCAAGCAGCATGTCTCCAGACATCCGAAAGCTGGTTGAAGGAAAAAAAAGTTACCAGAAGTCGGGAAAGAAACAATACACATTTATCTCCTACCATAATTTCCTTATGGTAGGAGATAAATCCCTTTTTTTATTTAAGAACATATGCAAGATGTACTTACTGACTGTATGTTTAATGACTTACTGACTGTTTTGTGTAAGATTTATGTACTTACTGACAATTTAAATATATCATTAAGTATAAAATATCTTTTGTTTTCTTGTGACCTGTGTTGTTGTACACGGATAACTATTTAACCTACTTGAAATACTTAAGGTACTTTCATATGCCCAGCCTACGCGACTTTTCGGGGCTTCTACAATGTTTTTTTTTTATTTTATTTTTATTTATTTAGCCTCTTCTTTCCCCTTTGAACGGCTTATTAAATTGAATCTTGCTTTCTAAATATTCGCGTGATTTTCTCTCAATCTATGTTATGCTAATCTTTCGAAGAAACAGAAATATTTCCAGCATTGTTACATAAGAAACAGAGAGAGACAAATAAGTCCAGGAGTACATAAAACGGATAACTCTGGATTTCCATTGGATTAAATTCATAAAGTTTGTAAGATATTATCGCATTCTCCTGTATCTGCTTTCATGGTGTAAGTGGTTATCACGTCCAGCTAGCAATTAGAAGATCCGTGGTTTGAATCCTTTTGAAAGCATGGTTTATTTCTTACGTTTAAAGGCTTCGAAAAATCCAATACTGTTTACAGGTGATTCGCCTTCCGCTGGCCAGAGGCAATACATTTCCGAGGCCTCCAAACGCCACACCGGGAACAGAATTTAACCATGGTATATTTAGCCATGGTGCAGAACCATTTTTTATAACTGGTTGTTTTTGTTTACATATGATCGTTATTACATTTAATACTGTTTAAAGTGGCGCCCATACTAAAAGTGTCATAAGTGATAAATCGTCACCACATGAATATTGATTGAGTTGGTCTCATACTTCTCCCCGTTTTCTCTTTAAGTGAAAAGAGAATATAGAATTATCGCATCTTTTACCGTGTATTTTTTTTTTTTTTTCGTAGTACAGTTGAACCCTACTATAACGAACCCAGCTTATAATGAAAGAACCTTTTGATTCCGTCGAGGTTGTTATACATTTAATGCTATTTTATACTGCAATAGCGAACCTCCAAGAGTGTTTGAATTAGTAGCCGAAAGGGGCAATTTGCCCAGAAGGACTATTAATTTCGTTTTGGCATTTTGCGTCGATTCACTTTTGAAATTGTTGAAAATAAAATGATTACGTGATCTCTGGCAATATGCTTTTGCAATCATCTGATATCTTTTTCCCGGCAGGCCTTGCGATAAATGTTTATGTAAACAAATACTTAGAATTCGGAATGTAACGGATATTTTTTGCTTACGAGGTTAGTTTATTCTTTATTTTTTCCTCAGATTACCTGTTTAATATTTCAGTCTAATATGTTCATGTATGAGATGTGTTGTGAATAAAGAGAAAAGAAAAGAAAAACTTGGACAACATGGTCTTCATATGAGAAACACGTTTATTCTTTAGTCTGATATAATATTATTTTGTAATACTGTTGAATTTAATTTTATGGTTTAAGTGCGAACAATATGATATTTAATAAATAAAGGTAACACACAACGCGTTATAAAGCTTCTTTGGGCGTAATATAAAATCTGATAACTTTCAGACTTTATATTACGCTATATTACCTGTATTATTATATTCTGAAAGCTTTCAGATTTTATTTTATTTATTTATATATATTTTTCGTTTGTTTGTTTCTTTATTCTTTATTCAGTTTTTCCACATGAAATAATCAGTTTTTCTTATCTTTCTTTAAATTCTTAACATAGCGAACCAAACTTCTGGTCCCTTTAAGTTCGCTATAGCGAGGTTCGACCGTATATATAAGTAACTTGCACATCTTGCTTACAAACAGATATATCAATGTTGAAATCTTAGCGAGAATGCAACTGAATTCATGCTTCCTACTCCAAAAATCTAACAATCTCCACAGTAATGCTCAAAATAATTTTAAAAAAAAAGTGGGGTGGGGGATAATTCTTCACCATTTGGGATTTGTCCGAGTAAGTCTCGTGCCTCTTTCCGGCTGTTGGGAAACAAGTTGCCCAGTTAGCAGTTAGAAGATCTGTAATTTGAGTTCCGGTGACAGATATAGATTTTTTACGTTTTTGACGTCTAAAAAGAATGAAAGAATATAAATATGAAACTTAAAGAATGAAAGAAAACAAGTCATCCAAGAAATGTTTTTCACTTCATATTCCACGTGAATAATTTGGAACTTTGTTTCAATAAATGCTAACTTTGAAGACAGAAAATGCAAGTTGTAGTCATAATAAGAGTATGAGGAAAAAGTAGATTAATGCTAAAGTATCAATTAATGCTAAAACCATTAATGCTAAAGTATCAATGCTATTGTTGAAGCAAATTTAAGTGCGTTATATAAAAAATTTTTATAGAAAAATATTGTTGCATCAAATTATAACTTTTGATATTACAAGCATTTACGACGACATCCATGATTGTTGTCTCATAAATATTAGACTGGATGCAAATTTAAAAAAAAAAAATTAATTTAAAATAAATCTTATTATCATTCTAATCTTTGAAAAGGTGCGCATAAATTAATAACTTAACTGTCGCAAAACCAAAATTTTTATCTATTGGACGTTAGTTCAAATAGAAATGTAATTTTGAAATAATGCCAAACCTAGATTCAAAGTTAGAATTTAATGAATGTGTACGTTAATCTCAAAAGAAAAATATACTTCGTAATTTAAATTTCAGTTACTCTACTCTACAAATTTACCGCCCAGTCGGTATAGTGGTCAGGGAAGCTGACTGCGATGCCGAAGGGCCCGGGTTCGAATCCCGGAGAAGGTATGTTTTTAACTGTCCGTCCGTTCATAGGAAAGGCGATGGTGGCCCATCTATTAAATGCCTCCAAAAAAAAAAAAAAAAAAGACCACCACATCCGGCCTTGTATAGATTAATAGACTGGGTTATATTTGTAACTGTTCACAATCTGCCGTTGGAAAAAAAACTATACAAATTTTGGCTTGCTTAGAGTTAATACCACATGAAAAGATAATTTTAAAATGAAGCCAAAAAAAGTTTCAAATTTTAAAGTTATTGAATTAAAAGTAATTCTTTTCTGTCGACTACTTTTCAATCGAAAAACTGCTTTTAATCATGGCTAAACAAATAATCGAAATAGCTCTTCTCTTTTTCTCCCCCTTCAAAAATTAGGGTTTTATTTCAGTTTTTCATAAAAAACATCAGTTATAATTCATTTCCTCTTCGTTTTCGTTCCTTTTCAAGTATTTTAAATAACCAGTTTCCACTGCTGTCAATCCACTGCTGGTCAAATAAGTAAAAAGAGCTGAATACAAATATTTTTTTTTCCTAAATTTCCTCCCTATGCAAATGTAAATATCAAACAATTTACCTCAGTTTTCCACAAAAGGCACATAGCTCTCGTTAAAAATTGCCGTAATAAGTTAGTCTAAATAGTATACCTGATAATTGTAGAAAATTGCACTTATCTATGGTTTTTACTTCATCGACTTTTAAAAACATAGCCATTAAGATAGGAAATTTGGTTTGGTTTTGTGATTACAGCAAAGCCTCGAGGGCTATCTGCCTAAGAGAAGGGATGCCATCGTGGAGGACTTTCTAAGGGAAACTGGCTCGTGTACACGTTACACGTAGGGAAATCTACGAAAACGCCTAGGAAGCTAGCTCGTTCTCGGGCGAACCGAACTGCCAGTGCTTAGCGACTTTACCGCTTGGCCGTTATGCGTAATATACTGCGTTTTCACTTAGTAGGTCACTTTTTTTTTTCAACATATTGTGTTTGGACTTCTAGGAACTTACTTATGCAAGCATTACGAAACGAAGAGTCGAACTTATCTCTTTACAAATTAGTTATAAATGTCCTTTCAAATGCCTTCGCAGGTCTTTCGTCGATTTATTATTTTATTCGTCGAGTTTGTCAAAATCTTAGTATACCATATTTAAGTTCCTTTTAAGTACCTGTTCAAAACTTCCGAAATTAGACAATATAATCACCACCATGATTTAGGTAACTTATAAGCTCTATATATAACTACTAAGCTCTTTTTTATTGATCAATATAATTATTACCCTTATATATGAATTTTGTTATTGGATGACATTGTAGGCAAAACGTAAAAGCACAAGACTCATTTGATTCTATCACAGTTTTCCAGATTCATTTGATTCTATCCAAGAGGTGGCAAGTCATCAATCAATCAGCACATTTCAATCCGTAAGTCGGTGTATAGATTATTAGGTCTTCGGACCTGAAGCCAAGAAAAACCACCAATGCCGTCAGTTAAAAATGGAATCCATTGATTGCCCATTTTCTGGCTGGATATGCTAACCACTATCACGGCTTATTCATGGACACATGTAGAAGGAATGTCTAAGTCCTTACATTCTTTCCCAATTAAAAAGCGACTGGGATGAGTCGGCCAAATCCAGACGAAGACACGATTTGTCGTGTTATAAAATCGCATGCTGTAATAGACAATGCCGGGAACTGAACCGCTGATCTCCCAGTTGCTAGATGGATTTTCTAAGCACTGTATCTGTAAGGAAATAAATAACGCCTGCTTATTTTTTGGAATCTCCCGAATACGGATTTAACTTTACAAAGAGATTCATGATTTATTCTGAAAAGAGTTTTTACTATGGCCAGAAGCATTCCCTGCCTACCAAATACTTCACAGAAGTATTCTTTTGGCCTTCGCGTAATACGATGACCAGAAATATCTGACTCTTCGAAACACTTTTTTTTCTAATTTTTTTTCCAAAAGATATCTTAATTTCCTGCACACCTGGTGGATCATTTCATCCTCCCCCCGCTCATGTTTAATGGGTTTTTGATTGTAGGGGCCGTATTTTAGAAGTGTTAATTTCATAGTGGGGGGAAAATAATAGACTGTACTCAGTCTCGGGCTTTCTTCAAGTGATAATCAACATCTTTTTTCACTCTGATAGGGGAGTCGCAGAGAACACCTTAGGGGACTGTAAAGGTGAATTGCGAACAGCATTTCCACCTCCCTTCTTACTCGATTGAGTTGCTTTCAAAGTTCATGTCTAACATTTTAGTAATCCTGCTTTTACATTTGCCGCGATACAGAAAGGCATATCATATACCTAACCAAGTGCTTCTTTGTTGCTTTCATATGGTTCACATTTCCTTATTCATCCCCAACTGTGAACTTATTTACTTGCATGCTTTTAATGTTTAAATTTCTTATGAATGGGCAGAATTAAAATAGAAACATAAAACTTCCTCTTGCTGCATAACCTTTTTTTCAATTAAAAACACATCACATTCTTTATGACCCTCTGACCGGCCGGGGTTTTCGCTTGAGAAACCACAAATTTCCAGACACTATTTTGATGTTGATGACGAAATGCACCTGGTACTTTGTACATAGATTTATATACATTTAACCCATTACCTTAATTTCTAGGATATGTTTTAAGATGCGCGTATGCTATAGTTATTAGCGCTGGTAACATATTTTTCAGACGATTTTCATTGTATTTACAGAAATATTTTACCTAAAATTTTTGAGTTTTAAAAGTTCCATTTGATAACTCTTGTGATGACTCATTTGATAACTTTCACTATCTTTCTACACCGTAATTGTCAAGACAATAAAGCTTTCTTTAATAGTGGAAGAGGTATTTTATCCTATTCCTCTTGAACAGCTTTGCGAAGTCCAAGGAGGTTGTAGGTAACTTTAAAACCGAACAATCCGGTTTTTAAAAGTCCAAAAAGGAAAAAAATCCGTGGATGATACATGAGATTTAGTAGGGGTATGAGTTTTGATACACGTTTCTTGTTCCATTTCTTCCAGAAAATTAACCATGGATTTCGATGTGAGGCTTCTTGCTTCGTCTTGATGCAATTTTACTGAATGATGGCACGGTCGGTAAAGATGAGGTATTTCATATTTGAAAATTGGGTATAAAATGTATTCCTGATAATATATAGAGTTGAACTTAACAGTTTTCTGCATTCTCTTTAATTTTTATTTGTCGTTACTTAAAAAACCATCAACAATCATAAATCCCCATTGAAAAACTTTCTCTAGATTCTTTGAACGATGTACTAAGATTTTTTCCTTCTCTTTGATGATAATAAATGGATCTCTTTTTATTGTAGTCATTAAATATATTCAAGTTTCATCTATTGCGACAACTGTTTTCCATTTTTGTCCGAATAATTGTTTCTCATAGAGAATTCTGCAGCGAGTTCTGCGTTCGACGATATATCATGGAGGAAGACAAAGCACATTATGTTTTTTAGCCTTTTTAAGATTCAAATAAGCATTAATCACTTTGTTTATAGTTGACACTGAGCATTTCAATGATTTTGCAACTGTCCTTTCGATTTGGCGGATTTTCTTTTAATATCAAAAACCGTACTTTTGCAACATTCGAAATATTCCGTTTCTTCGTTGGGAATCTGGAATAATTTTTTCACTTGAAGCTAAATTATGACGCTTTTCTTTTCTTTGTTGTTGACAACATTACCTATCGTAGCTTTAGATATCTAAAAACCATAGCTTTCACAACGTTTTTCAATAACTGGATACGAATAAGTTTCTTCGGAAAGAACACAAACATAGCCTTCCGTCCATTGCTTCGCTTCTTTAAAATCGCCATTTTTGTCAAAACTATCAAATAGCAGGCGATATTTTACACTTTCAAAAACATAGTTCTAGTTAAAAACATTTTTCCAAGCAGAAGATTTTTTATAGCGAAGCATAGTCGTCTAAAAAATGGACGAACAGTCTCTCTACATACGCTTTGAGATATCCCAAAAAAACACTTCATGCCGTATATATACGGCCTTGCCTAGAAATTTAGCGGATTTGATCTGATTACAAATTTTAGTAAAATAAAAGTTTAATGGCAGGTTAATGCGTAACACTAAAAATGAACCTTTTTGTTTCATATATTTTCAGCTGATTTGATTTGCTATGCTTCACAATTTTTTTGCGAAAAATAGAAACTACACACTTAGAAAGAGTGAGAAATTCTAAGACGGAGTCCAATTTCATCGAAAGGGAGTAAAATAATGAGTAATTAACGTATTATCGTAGCCACCTTAGTAGAAATTGCCAGCGTTTGAAAAGTCGCCAAACTCTGGTAACCATGTCCATTGTAAGTAGCAATCTGAAAATTTCCCGAATCACCTTGTTCTTTTGTAAAAAATTGCCAAACTTCGCTAAGGGGGTTGCGCTCATACTTAAGTGTCAAATAAGGCATTCAATTTGTATCATGAGCGTAAATAAATAAAAATGATTTGAAAAATTAATACTAAATTCTTAATAATTCAATAGTTATCAAATATTTTATTATTTCTATTAAAAAGAAGACAGAAAATTTAAAATTAACTGTTAACCGTTATTTTCCTATTACTCTAAAACGGTGGGGGTACCAAACAAAAATTTTTAGCCCAAAGGGCTCGTCTTGAAGCGGCACTTTACGTCGATAAATAAGCGGCTATATCAATTTTCAAATTGTTACGATATATAAGCGGCTATATCACTTTTTCGTTTGCTGCCACCAAATATTATCACCCTGTATTACATTTAAGGCAATTATATAATGAACAGTTTGAATAAATGTATGTATGTTTCTAACATTGTAAAAAAGTAACAATACCTTCAGCCATCAAAGTTTGAATAACGTAGTCCTCCATCCAAATATGAGCATCTGGAAGTCCAAATCTTGAATTTCGAATTTGTTTCATTATCTATTTCGTATTTTTTAAACTTTAAAGAATTTTTGATTAAAAAACTGAATGATTTCAAAGAGAGCAGTGGCAATACTGTACGGAATAAAATATTTTTATCTCCAGCGCGCGAGACTATCTTTCGGAAATTCTAAAGATATGCTATTTTTAAATATTTTTAGCTCAAAATGGCATTAGCCCAAATTCTCTCAAATCGTGTACATATCTGTCAATGAAAAAAGAAGAAAAAAACACATCTTTCGACGTAATGTAAAATCTAAAAGCTTTCAGTTTTTTTTTTTTTTTTTTTTTTTTTTCTTTTCCCTTAGTGTATTAAATCTTCAGCGTAAGAATATCGTGATTTACAAAATGAGGTTTTTCCAATGCAAAGTACGTTTTCACGTTGTTAGTTCGAAATAACTATTGCAGCAAAGTATAAAGGGTAATAAAATCATGGTTTTCCTATGATTTAAAGTTTATTAAAAGTACATGTTAATATTTCACTGTTATTGGACAGAAAAGAAAATGCTGTAAAAGAAATTCGAAATTTAAAGTTTGAAATAATTGGCAATTTTTTCCTTGATCATGTGGAATCACAAAAGGGCAAAGCAGCGAGTACAATACCGATTCCACATAATTTCTAGAAAGCAAATTCATCCATCATATTAAATTTAAGTTTGCCTATCAACTATAGTTACATCACTATTAATGTGAAAGTCAACATGCTCATAAACATTTCGTTTCATTTCTGTTGAAGCTAATAACAACTAGCAAATTCGTGAAAAAATTATTTAAGAATAAAGAGTGTCATGTGAATATCCATCCACATACACACACAAATAAAAATCTTAAAGTAAATATAATATTTCAAAGAACTCTGCAAAAATAAGAAAATGCAGTAATTCAGTGTTACTTAAAGAGATTTATTGAAGTGTCCAAGAAGAAGTGAAACAACAGAAGCATTTTTTAAGGAAAACATTAAATCCCATTCAGAAACTCAATGTTGTTTTCAAAATCTCTAATTTCTACGAACTATTAAATACAGTACAAGTTCAATAATAGCAGCTTGAAGATAGTTACTTTGGGGGCATATGCAAGCGTTGAAATATGCTTATACAATACACAAGAATAGATATGCATAAACTTATGTTATATATATATATACTTTACATGTATATATTATATATACACGTAAAGTACATATGAAGACATGTGTATATATATAAAATACATGTGAATAATCTCTTTTAGAAAAGATGAATTATTTTATTACCATGACTGCTCAGAGATTGTCTTGTCATAATGTTGCTTGATATTTTCAAAAATTCTGCTAATGTCTTTAACTCCTTATTAGAAGCATCAACTTTCGAAAACCCCAGACATCTGTTTGATATAATTTAACTAATCCACTTAATTTCGTTGATTAAAATTTAACTAATTAATTTAGAATGCTTGAAGAATCTAGTAGATTATAGTAGTGTTTGGGCACTGTTAAAGGTGGAGCTGGGGAATATTCTATTATGATTGTCAACAGATGCCCTTTATCTTAAACATTAAATTCGACTCCTCTCTTTCGCGCTCTCCTTTTTTTTTTTTTTTTTTTCCTTTTAATTGTCAACATTTAGAATTCCGATTTTTTAGAAAGTTTGAATCGCTTGCACTGCTTGCTCCAAAAAATTAAAATTGCAAGTATTCTGGGTAAAAAAGCTCCTCAAACAATAAAGCAAAAAATACTTTTATTCATTGCCAACTAAAAATTAGTTAAAAGGTGTATCTGTGAAAAAAATACCAAAATACGCATAACCTCTTTATCGAAGAGTGAGAAATCTGGAGAGCTGTTACGTATATAATAAAGAATGAGGAGTATTGATAAAAGATAAAGATTTGTAACAAGTTCCCTTTACTCTCTTCCATTCGTCCTTGAATACTGGCTATTCTACACACCATTTACCAACGATCTGTCTCAATGTGGATAAAAAAAAACAAATTAATACATGCCAAAATTTCAGACTTACAGTTCTATAACTAACATTTTTCTTGTTTCAATAAAGACACTCTAATTAGTATATGTATTGAAGTGTTTTGGGGGGGGGGACATTTCTGGAGTTATAATTAATTTCTTTACAATATCATTAGGTTTTTTTTTGTTGTTGTTGTTGTTGTTTATTTAATTATGACGAATCACTCGAAAGCTATCTGCCTAGACGGAGGGATGCCTTCGTAGAGGACTTTCTGAGGAAAACAGTCTCGTATGCAAGTCAAACATAGGGTAAACTTTGAAAAAGACCATACAGCCAGCCCGTTCGCCGGGATTCGAACCCCGGACCGAACTGCCAGTGTTCAGCGACTTTACCGCTGGCCACTTGTTCCTAAGATCCCTAAGATCATTAGGGACCATTAGAAATGTTGGTGAACGTAAAATTATGTCGAAACTCTTAAAACTTTTCAAACCCTTAGTTAAAGAGTACAAGCTAAAAAAATTATTGAATTCCCTTTTAATGTTGTGAATTTCTAAGGTTTTCTTGTCTGGTTAGGAAACTGAAATTTTGAAACCATAGTTTCTTAAAGCATTTGTTGCCTGTTACAAACTTTTAAATCTGTTTTATTAATGACACTGTATTTAATATGAGCTGTCTGTTTCGATATAACTGGATTTTTGTCTGCCCAATACGACAATCATCTAAAAAATAATTTTAATGCATAACAGCATGAGATCTAAAATTCAATTGATAGAAATTATAAGTATATGGTCATATTCGATGATGGCAGATCTTTTATTTGAAAACCGAAAAGTTAAAGGCTCGATTCTGAGTCGAAGACAAATTTATGCAAATGGTCACCTATCAGATTAATATCATTGATAATAAATCTTTGATAACTGTTTCTTGTAGTATTTCAAAGAAAAGGAAACAAATTTTTAAGAATTATTCTAATACTTGAAATATGAATGATGATCATCAAATTTGCTGTCTGCGCAGGATTCTTCCTTCTTTGCGCGATGCACAGAAATGACAAATTTACAAGGGCAGATTCCGTATCTTAATTCGCGGATTACCCCATTCTACTAGTGGTCGTTCATTTGATGTTAGAGTTTAAATTTACAACTTCTCAAGAAATGGAGTTTAATGACATTGGAGAGGAGATAAAAGAAAAGACTATAGGCAACTTATTACTGTTGATTGATCCAAAGACGTACCATTGTTAATTCTTCAAGAATCATTGTCCGTTGATAATACCTATTCTAAGTCATGAACAGTCACCTTCCCTTTAATGCTATGATGTTTATATGATGTTACCGCGAATTCTAATACTACAGCTTTTCAATCACTAGATAACATTTTTCGTTGATTCAAGAGTCAAAAATCTGCCATGCTGGCTTGATAAAGTTTATAATAAGATTCCTATGTGAATCTTTTATATCGGAAAAATCTTTTTAAAAAATTACACTTTTTTGGGTGGTAGTGAAGGACGGCATGAAATATTTACAGCCTAAATATTTCAAAATATTTAAAGAAATTTAATTATTCTTGAGAATTTCTTAAATCAAGGCAACGATATTCATCGGTTAATTTTTTTTTTTTCCCAAAAGTTTGGATGCTTTTATATTTTATCTTAGCTTAGTCCCAAACACCATACTGTGCGTTCTTGTTGCGAAACACAGGTTATCCATATTCCGACATATACGCTTTTTAATACGTTATATTCTTGGAACTGCTAACATTTATTTCAACTTGTTCTTTGATGCAGGCCCACCAGCGGCCGAGCGGTAAAGTCGCTGAACACTGGTAGTTCGGTCCGAGGTTCGAATCCCGCGAACGGGCTGGCTGCATGGGCGTTTTCGTGGTTTTCCCCATGTGTAACGTGTATACGAGCCAGTTTCCCTTAGAAAGTCCTCCACGAAAGGCCTCCCTCCCCTTAGGGAGATAGCCCTGGTGTGCTTTGTCATAATTAAATACACACACACACACACCTGTTCCTTGATGCTCGAATATTTTAATGTTGAGGTATTTTCTTACATAAAAAAATTGTATAAAAAACTTGTTTCGTGCCCGTCATCCTCCATACCTTTTTTAGGCTTTTCTTTTCCTTTTTCAGTTTCTTTAAACTGTCGCCTTGCTCAGTATGGTGGTTAATGGAGATAGCTACCATATGGCTGAGCCTAGGTTTGATTCTTGGAGAAGAAATGGATGTTTGTAAATGTATATTATCTTTATATCGACTCGCCATGTTCTCGATTAAAACTGGTATAAAGCTGAAAAAAGTCGTACTTTCGCCTAAGGCACCAGAGGCATTGGTTAACAACAAGCGCTCTCTTCCTTTTGACTACTATTAATTCGTGGACCTGTTATACGTACAGATTCTTTCATATCGGGTCGATAAGCAGCATCACAGTAACAGGAAACTTTAAACTATTTTTGTTTCCAAAATATTTTGATGTTTCGTGATCTCAACAGCTTCCCTCGTTAATCTAGAAAATTTCATCTCTGTTTCCTAACCTACACCATTATCTTCAGCAAGCTAAAATTGATGATCTAGCATGGAAACATTTCTTTGAATGAAATTCTTATAAAATAGCAATCACAGACGCAATACACAGCATGACATTCAATACTAGCTCTCAGAAATGACTCGTAAGCGCCTCTTCTCCTTCGAAAGAACTCTTGCTGCCCCTCCCCACTAGAACTTTTACAAACAAAGAACAATACAGGATTCGAAGTACCACTGCAAACAAAATATGCTTAAACTTATGTACTCTCAAATATGCGATCAGCTTTTGAATCGAACACCATGCGTACAGGCTTATAGACAAATTAGAAGTCACAAATCTACATCTTTAATTTCGCAAGAACGGTTGCAATTATTTCGCAAGTATTTTTTAAAATAAACTTTAGCACTTCCATGCGTAATTCAAGAACTAATTTTTTGCTTTCTTACATTTTGAGTCACTAGTCGACTGGTAACAGTACAATCATCAAACCTCGGGAAATAAAATAAAAGGAAACAAAAGCGATCGTCTATGCATGTGCTCCAAAAACAAAGAGAAATCAAGTTTCATCAATCATTTTTGAGAATAATTTATTCATGATATGATTAAGATTTTTATCAGAAGTTTTGAATCACGCACGCAGAATAATGGCACTCAGAATTGCACAACAGTCCGAACTGATGTATGCGTTGGATTGATTGTCTAAGAATACAAATTTAATTTATGAATTTTTCAGTTTGATTAAGAACTTAAATTTAAAATCTGATCTACCCACTCAGTTGAGTGCAAAAAGGGTGGCACATCGTATTTTTCATTTTTTTTCGGGCTATTTTATTACACTGTTACTTCTCTTGTACAGTTGTTTAATTCCTCGTGAAAGTTGTTAAATCTGATCTTTTTACTTCCTTGCATGAAATAAAGGAAGTATTGTAATCGCGAAATATTATTTTACAGAATTGCATAAACTTGAAAACCTTATTTAATAAAAACTCACATTTTTTAACTTTAATATTTAACTTTAAGGGAATGAAAATGCTTATTTATTTTCAGTTATAATTTGTGCATGACTTAAGAAATCAATCACGGGCTTTTGTTACTGACAGAAATTCATCTGCTCATATTTCTAATCAAGCTTCTAAATGTAGTTTTTTTCACTGCGAAATCCTGTTGAAATGTAATCACAATAAGCTAGTTGGCATTCTTTTTATCTTTCTGTTAGCAACAAATTGCACGAATTCTTCATATGTTCGCTTTTCATATTAATTAATTCCTTTGCTAATAATGAAATTTTAGATTTCAGTCTTTAGAAATCTTCTACCTGAAATCTAATGAAATTTAGAGAACTGCGTTGTTTACTCAAACTCTTGTACGTTGATCATTTTAAAGTAATCTGAAATTTAATGTAAAAGAGATCAGGAGCCTTGGTTTCTAAGACAAGAAATCTATAAAGTTTTCGCTCCTCGTTGCTATAAATTACTTAATCATTCTTTATTTATCTTATTACTATTATATTATCATCATTTTATCTTTATTTTTCATGCTTATTATATCATACTTTTCGTTTTGCGATTTTGCGTCGAATCACTCTGAATGCCCGTTTCACTTTTCAAATTGTTGCCATCAAATATAATCGCCCAGTATTTTATTTGAAGAAATTAAATAATGAAGTACCTGCATAAATGTATGCATGTTTCTATCATTGTGATAAAATGACGGTACCTAGAGCCATTCAATTTTGAATGACGTAAGCCTACTGCGAATATGGGCATCTGGAAGCTCAAATTTGGAATTTGTTTTATTATCGAGTTCATATTTTGTAAAACTTTAACGAATTTTTCATTAACAAACTCGAGGATTTCGAAGCGAGCAATGGCAGCGTTGTACAGAAAAAACATTTTTATCTCCAGCGCGTGAGACTGTGTATCGGAAATTTTAAAATTATTTTGCGATATTGCTCTTGAATGAATTTTAGGTTTAAGTGTGAAGAACATGATGTTTAATAAATAAAGACAGCACACAAAACGGTAAATAAAAGCCCCTTTGGACGTAATTTAAAATCTGAAACCTTTTAGATTTTAATTTTTAATTTTTTTATTTTAATTAATTTTTTTAAAGATTTTCATATTCAGCAAAAGTTTGCCAAATTTAATAACTGATTACATTTTCCTTTCTAACTTACAAAATTTTAATTTGTATAATATTTCTTGTTATTTACTGTGTTTTGCACGTAGTCCTTCTTCCTCTTAAGTAATTTAGAGAGCTCTTAGCCGTCCTTATTGGTACAGTAGAGTTGCTGACTGCCATCGATTTCAGCCGATAGGATGCTTCTAAGTGTGGTGTTTTGCAGTATGGGAACTAAGCAAAGCCGGTGGAAATCACGTGGTCGCACTGGGGCAGAATTTAGGGCGCCAAAATTTTAAAAATTAAAGATGCAACGGGCGACAGAATTTATGAAACGTAAAGACTATACCAGGCGGCAAAAACCTAGCGCCGTCCCTGGTTACCTATATGACTTACTTTCTCCGTTATATTATTGTTAGCAGTACAATTCTAATTCTGGATTGTTTCTTTTCGTATTATTTGTAAGTGCTAATGGGAGGAAATAATGAAGCCATAACTTTTCTAAAAATTTTAAAGATAATATTACAATATTCCTTTCGACTAGGAATAAAATACCCTCAGAGCAACATTACCTGCCTCCCTAAAACATCGTATCCCGCACATTCAAGTGCTATAAAGGGAATCCACTTTCAGTAAACCTTCGGGCTTCAAACAGCAGTTCTTCATGAATTCTCTTTTTTAAGGTCCATGTTATGAGCCAAATAATCTTTCAAGACAATTTAAATGAAAATTTAATGTGTTACTTTTTTATGGTAATTAACCAATTATTATGATTTAAACCTTTACTAAAACCAGAATGCATATTAGTTATTTGAGTACTTAATTCGACCGTTTTGAATGTTTTAGTGTTAAAGCTTTCGGCAGCCTTACCTGCACTTACGTACTATTTGCCAGTTCTGCCAGAGATTATTTCGGCTTTATCCATTTTCGCTAGCCGGTATTAAAACGCGCCGTTAAAATATTTGAGCCAACTCAGGTAGACCAGTTTGTGTAGTTACCGATTACGTTACTTGAATCTGAATTTCAAATCAGTTATTTGAAATATCCGCCAGTGAGGGAGTTTTGTTTGTAAACGCTAGTGGTGTCCTCTCTTGAATTCAAAGAATTAATGAAAAGGTTATTTTAATTTTCGCAGGACTCTGTCGTCTTAGTTCAGACTGGAGAGATGCCTCGCTTGTCAGTCTAGCACAGTCTGGAAGAAATTGATTAAATTCCTACAATGATACAGTTTAAACTTAAACGCAACACTTAGCTAACTGCCTTAACATCAAATAGCTCGTTTAATTTTATAAAACATTTATCATACAGTCTTGAAGTATTGCACTGCGTATTGTACCATACTGCGAGTAATATTGATTCTTAAATCACAAATTTGTAAAAGAATTTACATGTTGCTATATTAAAACAACACGTTTTATATGTGTTTGTGTCTGTAATGATAATTAAAACTGTTTAAGTAGAATAGAAATAATTCGTATGAAAGCAAGTTAATAATCCTTTGATCATCGCTATGAAACGAAATCTTCAGTTCAAGCCAGAAATTTTTCACTCAGTTGACCATACATGTTACGAAATCTTCACAATAAATGCATTAGGAATCGGATAATTTTACTTGCAGCTAAGCTTGCATAAAATTTTAATAATTAGTGGTAAATTCTGAAGCATTGTTTCTTTCGTTCTGTATTCTTTGTACATTAATACGTTTAACAGAAATTTCGGAATTTATAATCTTTCAAATAAATAAAAATGAACTTTGAAAATATTCTTCTTTAAAGTAGAAAAACTTTGGATTAACATTGAAATTTCCTTCCGCAATATATGTTTTATCATAGCATCGAATGAAGAAATGGTTGTCGATCATTTTGTGTAAAGTGTAACAGACTTTCTTTACCAGAAAGTGAAACTTTGTAATTACATGGTTATTGGCTAAATTCAGGGCCATGTGATGTGAGTATATCAGAAACTACAGCAGCAAAGGAAAATGGTGCGCTTCGCAGTTTCACTTTGCAGTAGATACGAATATTTAGCTATTCTACCGTATTTAGATGCACTCCCAAAGCTCCTTTCTTCAGAAAATGGCGGAAGAGTTCTCAATGGCTCAAAAAAGATCGAATAGAGTGATCTAAAGACAAGTACTAAGTCTCTCAAGATGAAATCTGTAAAGACACTAGGTACTTTTTGAAAACAGGAGAGATAAAAAATGAGCAATGCTCTCCCCGCGACTCAAACCTCGGACCTCTCGGATACGCGCCGAGTGTGCTGACCATTACACCACGAAGGCATGCTAACAAGGAGAGAGAAATACCTTATATACTCCCCCTTTTAAAGGCGACTAGGGATTAGGGGACCCAATCGCCTAATCCTGGCGGTTGAGAATCACCATCTACCATCTTTTTAAAAAAAAAAAAAAAAATTCGGGCGCCATTGTAAAGACATTAGGAATTTTTGGAAGCAGGAAATGTGAAAAATGTGCATTGCCCTCGCCGGGACTCGAACCACTACCCTCTCGAATACGCGCCGAGTGTGCTGGCCATTATACCACGAAGGCATGCTAAGAAGGAGGGAGAAATACCTTATAAATCAACTTCGAGAAAAGAAAGCTTTTACAAATACAAACGCTATTCATTATGATCAAGGATGTACTGCCAGATTGTTTATTTTTAGTGAAACAACAAAGTAATTAGGATGACTGAGTGAATCTATAAATTCTACGATAATTGTGAAAAGGAGAAAAAGAAAAGGTCAACTCGATAAGCCCAAAAGGCTGAAGTAACCTTTTTTTAAAATAATACAGTCTGAAAGGACTGGAGGGGGAGGAAACTTAATCTCCTGAAAAGTATATTACTTTGAATTTTTGAAAGTAAAGCTTAAGTACACAAAACCGTTTTCTACATAATAGCTGCCGGTCTGCTATCAGATATATGGGATTCAAAAATTTTTTAAAGAGTTATGAAGCTTAGAAATCAGTGTCAACATGCAACTTGAGAATCAAATTTTCTATTGTGAAAGGCAAATAAATTATATTTGGCGTTAATTACAAAATAAAAATATATGAAGAAATAGTTTTCTGTACCAATTTAATTAAATATTTTAATGAAAAATGCCGCTGTAATAGAACTTAATTTTAAGATTATATATTTTTACACATTACGTAAAATTAATGAGATTTCCTTAAAATTAATTTTATTTAAATGCTATAAAAGAACATGGCTTAAAAGTAAAAGAAAATATGCGTAATATACTTGTAAATCACTTTGTAGAGTCATTAAGTTATATAGATGCAGGAATTTGAAAATGTACAAGGCCTCACCGGGTTTCGAACTCGGGACCGCCCAAACACGCTTCGAAATTGTGCTTCCAGTTACACCACGTAGGCATGCGGAAAGGAGAGAGAAAATATTTTTAAATAAATTTAATCCCCTCATCGCGAAAGTGAAGCCAGTTGTAACATTATCAATTAAAAGTTTTAGCAAACTGATTTTCTATAAATATATAAACTAGAAATTGTGCTTAATTTGATTATATAAACTATTCATATAAACTATTTGATACATATCATCCTACACTGGACGAATGATTTCACTTACTTTGAAACTCATATTATTGAAAATCACCAATAGCATAGTGAAAACTGGTCAACAACTTGACTGAGATAAATTCCGTCAACATAACTGAGTGCATCAAATGGAAAATTTATGAACTAGGTAATGAAACACTTATTATCATAGATAAAACCCCGAATATGAAGAATGGGAGGACAATTTAGACAACGAAGACTATGCTGAAATACCTGGATGACAATAATCAGCTCTAAGAAATTACTGGACTAGTTGAAACCTTGTCAGAGTATATTATAGAAATTGATCCTTAATACTGAACGTAGCTTTACAATACTCCGAACGATAAGTAATGACTACCAAAGAAAAAAAAAATCTGAAAACTTTCAAATTTTACATTACGCGTTTTTTTAAGGTTTTGTGTTTCCACTTCAACGGTAATATCGCAAATAATTTTAAAATAAGCATAGCTTTAGAGTTTCCGATACACAGTCTCGCACTCTGGAAATAAAAATACGCTTTTCCGTAGAGTGTTGCTATTGCTCGCTTTGGAATCGTTGAGTTCTTTAATCAAAAATCCGTTAGAGTTTCAGAAAATATGAAATGGATAATAAAACAGATTTCAAATTTGGGCTTCCAGATGCCCATATTCAAGTGGAAACGTACGTTATTCAAAATTGGATGGCTCTAGGTACCGTTGTTTTATTACAATGCGAAAAACATACATACATTTATGCAGTTCTTCATTATTTAATGTCTTTAAATATAATACAGGGCTTTAATATTTGGTGGCAAGAATTTTAAAAGTGAATCGAACTTTACAGTGAACCAGCGCAAAATTCGAAAACGAAATTAATAGTCCTTGTGTAAAAATTGCCCCTTTGGACTAAAAAAAAAAGGATGAAATGAAAACACCAAATGAGAAAGAAGCATCGATAAAGCAATTTTTAGAGAATAGAAAAATTAATCACGAAATTTAAAAATTATTTCTAATGAAGAAATTCGAATTTATTGATCACGAAAAACAGGAATAACCATTTTTTTGGAAACCTATAATTTTCTGTATTCGCATCATATTTAGTTCTTGAGTTAGTCCAGTTTCAAATAGTCCAGAATCCGTTACACACACTGCACAAGGTACTGTTGTATTTAAAATGAAAAAAAAAAAAAAAAAAAAAAAACTCATCTTTCGCTTCTTTTAACGATACTTTTATTATCTGCTATTTAAAAACTTTCGATTTTTCTTGCTCTTATTTTCATCACTAAAATGTTATCTTTGAAAATTAGCAACATATTGAATCGTCTTCCTTTCAATCCATGACCTGAAGAAATTTCAAGATCGTATTTTACACTTACTGTTGTTGCAAATTAGTTAATCTACTTAACAAGAAATCGTGAACTACCTTAAATTCCAATAAAATAGTGAGAATTAGGATGTGCGAATGAGGGATTATTTGATTTGCTCGTCATCGCATGTTTTTTTAATTTTTAATATTCGTCTTCTACTAGTTTTGATGGAAATCATTTTACATCTCTGAATGTATTTTAGCTCATTTGTTCCATCGTCTCTCATTTATTAGCCCAAAGGAGGCTAGCCCAGAAAAGCTATTAGTCTCGAAATGGGATTTTGCGACGAATCGCTAAAAGCGTTGAGTGATTTTTCAAATTGCTGCCACCAAATGTTGTCGCTCCGTATTATATTTAAAGAAATTAAATAATGCAAAATCTGTATGAATGTATGTATGTTTCTCGCGTTGTGAAAAAATAATGCTACTAGAGCCATCAAATTTTGGATAACTTTGTCCTTCACTCGAATATGGGCACCTGGAAGTCCGAATTTTGAATTTCTAATTTGCTTTATTATTTATTCCATATTTTTAAAACTGTAACGAATTTTTGATTAAAATATCTCAACGGTTTCAAAACGAGTAGTGGCAACATTGTAAAGGATAAAACATTTTTATCGCCAGCGCGCGAGATTGTCTATACGAAATTCTAAAGTATGCTGTTTTTAAATATTTTTTGTCTAAAGGAGCGCTAATCCAAATGCTCTCGAAACGTGTATGTGTGTGTAAATGAAAAAAGTGCCCCTTTGGGGCGTAATATAAAATTTGAATGCATTCCAAATTTTTTTTTAAATTTTATTT
Source organism: Stegodyphus dumicola (assembly GCF_044657685.1). Classification (NCBI taxonomy): domain Eukaryota; kingdom Metazoa; phylum Arthropoda; class Arachnida; order Araneae; family Eresidae; genus Stegodyphus; species Stegodyphus dumicola. Next base: position 187,512,698 of record NC_140769.1, on the reverse strand, counting down.
TTATTTCCCCCCCCCAACCTATATAATTTTTCATATTTACGAACATATTTTCTGAAACTGAAATACATTATCCAGAGTCCTGTACGTAAGTAATAGCATCTTGAAGTATAATATTCCTATGCATACTCATTTGAGAATTTCACCTTGGATATAAATTATAATTTACTTACTAGGATTCATAATTTACTTATTTTCTATCAGTATCCAATAAATAAGTTAAACTGGAATATTGTGTTAAAATTAATTAGCTGAGGTTCGTTAATTAAGAAAGAACACTCGAGGGCTACCTTCTTATATTAAAGATTGATTGAAGAGATTTGCTAAGAATCGACCTCGAATTTGTTTTTAATTAAATGAATAATACATGTTTTAGAGTAAATATTTCATATCACAATATGTCAAAGAGTTCATTAAAAATATTACAATGCTATTGATTATTACAATGCTCTATTGAATCATGCAATCATATCATTACAAAGAATACCTCCAACATCAACTGACAATTTCGCAGACAGTTGAAATGTTTAAACTGCAGCAAAGCAGAATGAAACAAGAAAGAAGAAAAAAAAAAAAAAAAAAAGTTGCTATTAAAAATGTTACGGTTTGTTTTTGCAAGATTTTTTCAAACAAAACCCATAACTTTGTCCTTGATGTCTTCCGTTGCCTGAATATCGAACATCGGTTCAGTTTGATTTATCGTTGATAGGAAATAAAAGTTCTGATTTGAGAGTTACTGAAGTTACGATCGTAGGAATATTACTAAAGTTTAACTCATAATCGATAGGATGCTTTTGCCATTTCTTAAAACTAATGGTAAAATACATTCCATACTAAATTATTATTTTTATTTATTTATTTCGTTAGATTGCATTTGGAAAAGCATAAAGGCATTAAAAATTTTTATCCTTTGAATTTGGCATGCAACATAATCATAATTCTAAAAAAATAATTTTCAAATGATTTCTTATATTTTGAGTTTATTAAATATCTATCTATATTTCTAGCTCCTGCATGTGCTTTTCAGAGCTATGCTATTAAATGCATTTTGTGCATTTAGTTTTAGAAATATCAGCTATTATTCTTTCAGGAAAGCAGCTGTAATATGTAAATTAAGCCTCTATTCGGACTCTAGAGCATTTTCCATGATCTCTGACGAATGAGAAGATGGGCTCAAAGATTGCTCAAATTATCTAATTTAATCAGGTCCATGAAAAATGAGTTCAATTAACGATTATTCCAATAATAAAGTCTTTCATTCAAATTTAATCAAAAGGATTTTATAAAATATTTAGTAAATGCAATAAATAGGTTTCATTAGTCGAGGGAAAAATCTTCAACTTACATTTTTCATAATTTTTTTCACCCAATTCCAGTATAGCATTAAAGCAGCAAAGCAGACAAAAGGCTAAGATTATTATGTCTGTTTCTTATACATCCTGGATGATACACATAAATAATATGATTACCTTTTTAAAACCAAACTCAAAAGTTTACAGTACTTCCTCTTTTTCCCAAAAAGTGTCAGAACTTCTGTCTTTAAGATATAATTAAATGGTCTTATCTTTACATATTAATTATCTCTATTTATTTAATTAAATAATAAACACTGAATAAATAAAGCAATTTATATAGCTCAAGAATTTGATTTAAAATAAATAAATAGCTAATAGCTTTGAATGGATAAAAAAATCATTTTTGAAAAATGTATTTGTTTAAAAGACTTTTAGAAAAAAACCAGATTCATTTTATCTTACATCTGAAGTTCTACATCTGGGAGGAAACTTTTAATTTGGGAAATTATTTGACTGGAAACGTCTCAGACAGTACATATTAATTGACTTGAAAGTTTTGTTATTATGTGTAACTGAAAAAGGTAAGAATAATTATCAGCACATTTTAATAAATAGGAGCAAATAAAGCCATCTAACTTCCTAAGTTGGGCGCAAGTCACCGCAGTAAGCAAAAATCTCTTTTTGAGACGATAAGTTTTCCTGAAAGAACGAAAATGTGTAAAAAAGTGTATGTCATAAATTTCATTATTGAAAGAAATTTCGAACAGCAACCTGTAACTTTACTAAGTATGTCGTATTCAATTTTTTATAAATCCATATGATTAGCAAAAAAATAAATACAAAAATTTTGCGAAGTTAAATAAAAAATTGTTGAAATTATCTAAATATTTCGCGAAGATGCAAGCAATGCAATCTAGGCTGATATAAAGTATTTTAATAGACTAAAATGCTTTATAAGTTGAACGAAACTCATTTTAAAAGCAATAAAACCAAATTCTAAATATAAAACGTATTAAGTTATATTACTATAAAACAGCTAGAATAACAGAAGGTACAAAAAAAAAATTAGAAAGATTTAAAAAATAAAATATACATTTATTCAACTATAATCAAGAAGGAGGAGAAAAAAGATTTAATGTCCGAGAATTTTAATTTAATTATTTTCACCTACAAGTACTAATTGCTAGAGATAGAACGAATTCTAATTTTTATAAAATAAATTCTGAAAGCTTTCAGATTTTACATTGCGCCCGAAGAGACTTTTTTTTAACGTTTTGTGTGTTACCTTTATTTATTGAATATCGTGTTCTTCGCACTTAACCATAAAATTCAATTCAACAGCAATATCGTAAAATAATTTTTAAATGAGCATATCTTTAGAATTTCCGATACACAGTCTCGTGCGCAGGAATTAAAAAAGGTGTTTTTTTTTTTTTTTTTTTTTTTTTTTTTTTTTTTTTCCGGTACAGTGTTGCCATTGCTCGCTTTGAAATCGTTGAGTTTGCATTAACAACAAAAATTCTTTAAAATGTTATAAAATATGAAATCTATAATAAAACAAATTTCAAATTCCAAATAAGGGCTTCCAGACGCCCATATCCCTGGATGATTACGTTATTCAAAATTGGATGGCTCTAGGTACCGTTGTTTTATCACAATGCGAGAAACATGCATACATTTATGCAGATTCTTCATTATTTAATTTCTTTAAATATAACACAGGGCTCTAATCCTTGGTGGCAACAATTTGAAAAGTGAACCGACATTTATAGCGAACCAATGCAAAATGCCAAAACGAAATTAATAGCCCTTCTGAGTTAGCGCCCTTTTAAAGGCTAAAAATCTTTTACCTAATAATTAAATTTTGCCTATGCAAAATCTTAAATATACTTTTAATGAAAATTAATCACAGTATTTAGGAAGAGCTACTGTATTAAAACGATATAAATGAAATACGCAGTTAAAATTCTTGAATCTTTTAAGTTCCTTTTCTTAACACAATTAAAACTCTTGAATCTTGAGGCTCATTTTCTTAACGTAATTTGAAAAATGTTCTTAGTAATACTTGAGATTTTTACTTTTGCATTTTCCCAGAATCTTTTTAAATCAAAGAAAGTGGAAGAAGGGGGGAGATTATTTTAAGAGTTAATGATTAGTTAGGGGTTGAAAATAGTAGACAACTGGAATCATGTACGCAGTATACCCCGGTTATACACCTGGGCTATTAGTTGCTTGAAGGAACGAAATTCTAGCCATAGAACCCAAGACGTAATATATAACGCTAGAAGGTCGTTGAGATACTGTGGCCTTTAAGGTCTCCACAAGGTGATACTGGTGGTCCAGGAAGTTCTGATAATCGCATTCTTTTTAATGTAAGTTTCTGCTAGGCGTAAAAAAACGAATATTTTTAAAGTTATAAATCAAAATATTATTAAAGTGTTTTAAAGTTAGAATTCGAATAAAAAAAAAACGCAAGAATTTTCAACTTTCAAACATTTTTCAGATTCGTCATGAAATTGGAACTTTGGGGGATTCGAATGTTCATTCTTTAATAGATTTTTTTAGTTCAAAGAGGCTTTGTCCTTGAAGGACTATTGTTTTCGTTTTGCGATTTCTTTGAAAACTTTAAAAGGCTGTATCACTTTTCAAACCGTTGCCACCAAAAACTATCGCTCTGTATTATATTTAAATAATGAAGAATCTGCATAAATGTATATATGTTTTTCGCATTGTGATAAAACAACGGTACCTAGAGCCATCCAATTTTGAATGACGTAATCCTGCGAATATGGACATCTGAAAGCCCAAATTTAAAATGGAATTTGTTTTATTATCGATTTCCTATTTTGTAAAGCTTTAACAAATTTTTGATTAAACTCAAGAATTCCAAAGCGAGCAATGGCAACGTTGTACAGAAAAAACATTTTTATCCCCAGCCTGTGAGTCTCTGTATCGGAAATTCTAAACATATGCTCGTTTTAAAATTATTTTGCGACATTGCTGTTGAACTGAATTTTATGCTTTAAGTGCAAAGAACATGATATTTAATAAATAAAAGTAACACGCAAAACTTTAAAAAGACACCCCCTTTGGACGTAATTTAAAATCTGAAACCTTTCAGATTTTTAGACCAAAGCGGCTTTGACCCTGGAGGTCTATTGTTTAAATTTCTTTCTAATTTTTTCCTAATCAGTATACTCTTTTTTAACTGTTTAACTTCATAGTAATTAACCCTTATCGAAGTATTTAATAGGTGGCTTAAAAAAAATTTCAATGAGATTCTTTTTCAAGTAATCCCATTTGCTAAATCATGTACCTGAAACTGAATGTAGATTTCTCCCTTGTGGTGTTTAAAACCCTTTCACCCTAAGTTACTGCAATAAAGTTTAATTATGCACTATCATCAATTTCACATCAACAAATCGTTCAACCTTTTAAATGACGTGAGTTGTTATGTTCTTCTATCGCACGCCTCTTCTCGATAAAGTCAGAAAAAACGTATTTTAATTCCCCCATACAACGTACAGCAAACAGTGCTTATAGTACACCATTCTAATGACTCTCTTCTCATCTCTTTAACTACTATCTATTCTTTAAACACGAGGCTGCAAAAGGCGTCTCATCAAGTTGTTATAAAGCCTATTTACAGGAAGTCGTTTTGAGGTTAAATGTTTAACTCACGAACTTCATTATTTTCTTTTTTTATTTGTTACTGACTATACACAGGCCTGAATATGCTTTTTACTAACATTTTCAAATATATCTCAGAATTTGACTCCACCAGTTCTAAAAGAGCTTCAAACGTCCGACCATTTAGTCTGGAAAGGGAGATTTAAGTGTTGCGTTTACACAAAGAAATGTAGCCAGAAGGAAATTTGATTGCACTAAAATTATTTTTAAGCAACTCTTCTTTTTAAATACAATGTTCTAAAATGAGCATCATTATCATCTAAAATATATTTTCCTAATAAATAAACTCTAAAATTTTCTTCAGTTCTTAGTTATAAAAGAAAAATATATATTAATTTGAGTCTTCTAAAAAAAATTTAATTTCTCTCTTTTTCAGTCATGCTTATTGGAAGTAATTTGAAATTATAATTAATTCAAATTAATTAAGTATGTAGTTAATTTTATTCAAGTTATGTTTTATTCAAGCACTTTTTATATTAACATTCTCGTTCTTTCTTCTTCTAAATTTTAAAAAATTTGTTCCAGTACTGCTTGTATCTGATATCAAAATATCCAATATACGTTTGATTTCCCTTTAGACGCATATCCTTATACTAAGCAATATGTAGATATATGAGCCCCGATTGTCTTCGGGTTTTATGAATATTTCAGAAATAAGAATTATCTAGGAATAATAACATTCATTCTAGGCTGCATGTGAACTAGCCATGTGTCGAATAAACAGAAAAAACAAATCTTATCTTAATTCGTTAATATATTTTTAGCTATACAAATATTTGTACGACTAAAAGCGATAAACATGGCACTATAATTAACCCGTGAATACCTACATGAGTTAAATAATGTATTTAATAAATTCTGTGCAGGAAAAAAATATTTTAAATTTCCGAAAGATGATGAAATATATCGGAAAAGTGCATTATGCTTCAAATATGCGAGTCCTGGTAATAAAAAATAGAGTCGACAGAGTCGCAAAGCGAGGGAAGCTTGTACATTTTCTTTCGAGAACAGGATAAAGTAATTGCATATTGCATGCAATATGAACTAACGATGTATACATACTAAAATATTTTAATGGGCCCTAAAATAATCAGAATAATCATATATGTGAAAGATATTAATTTTCATGATCTGTTACTCTGAACTCGGAAGTGCTGGTTCATTCGCAAAATAGAAATGATAATTCATATGTAAAAAACATGCACAGAAATTATAACTCGAAATATAGAGCTACTAAACACACATCAATTTATATTTGCATTTACTAAAATTATATTAGTTTCAAACATGCATTCTTGTCTCACTTATCGCAGGAAAATTATAAAATGGGATAAATAATTTTTATTGGGTTGGATTTCAATCAATAAGTTTATTGGAAAGCTAGTGAAGCCCAACATTTTCAGATGAAGAAGCGATAAATTGCTTAACATTTGGGAACACACATAGTTGCCACAAATATTTTAATTTCTAGGTCTGAACATATAGTACGATGATGTGATAAAAGGATATTTGAAAAATTTCCATTTAGTTATATTAAGGAAAAAAAAAAAAGTAAAACATCTGAAAGCTTTCATATTATATATTACGCCCAAAGGGGCGTTTTATTAACGCTTTTTGAGTTACCTTTATTTATTAAATAGCATGTTCTTCAATTCAATTCAACAGCAATATCACGAAATATTTAAAAACGCGAAATCTGTAGAATCTCCGATAGACAAACTCGCGCGTTGGAGATAAAGATGTTATTTTCCGTATGGTATAGCCACTGCTCGTTTTGAAGTCGTTGAGGTTGTTAATCAAAAATTCGTTAAAGTTTTACAAAATATGAAATAGATAATAAAACAAAATCGAAATTCGTGCCTCCAGGTGCCCATGTTCAGGTGAAGGGTTTATGTTATTCAAAATTTGATGGTTCTAGGTACCGTTGTTTTTTCACAGTGCGAGAAACATATATACATTCATACAGACTCTTCATTATTTAATTTCTTTAAATATAATCCAGTGCTCTAATATTTAGTGGCAACAATTTGAAAAGAGAAACGCCCTTTTATAGTGGACAACGGAAAATGCCAAAACGAAATTAATAGCCCTTATGGGCAAATTGCCTCTTTAGGCTAAAAAGTGCAGCGATTAAAGGTGTTTTGTGTAACCTTTCCGTTTTGGAGTAATGTATTATTAGTGATTTAAAGGTAAAAGGTGAGGAAGGGAAATACCAAATGGTTAAAGTAGTTTTTTTAAATGAGAAAAATTGATTACAAGTTAAATTACTCTCTTAATTTCATAAACATTGAACAGCAATATGTATGTATTTTCATAGATGAATGGTTTTGTACTCACAGAATATAATTTTTAGAGAATATTTTTGACGCCTTGTAGAAATTAGAAAAATTTAAGATGTCATTTTTATCGCTGAATTTGTTCATCGTAATATTTTGATTAAAAATTAAGCTTACTGACGTCAAACAATTTTCAACATAAAACTAAGATTCACTAAGCATTTTCTCTGGAGCATTTTAGATAGGAAATCCTTCTTATATCAATTATGTTTCTTAGTGAATAAAAACTGAAATATACACGGGAAAGAATCCGTTCTTATGTAATCAACATCTTATGAGAAATAAACTTTTTTTCAGTGGGGGAAGACAGAGTTAAAACTTTCTTGAATCTATATATTTTCAAACGGCTTACAAAGCATGATTAATTATTTATTTGCTAATATGTTTTATACAGTTACAAGGAATATCAATTCTTACTCCGCCACAAACATTTTATAAATATCTTAATGCACAATATTTCTACGGTCAATAATTATGATTGGTAAACTATGAAAAGCCAAATAATTACAAATAATTGTTATTATACAAGTCAAAATAAATTTACAACTAATAAGAAGTCAACGAAAACTAACCTCCCTCCATACTTTCCTTATTCTTCCATTATTCAGAATAAATATAATAAATGACTAGATAAATAGAATATAATTTGCTCAATCCCTAAAACCTATATTTCTATCATGTTTAGAGTCTTATTCTTCTTAGATATATTTCAGTATTTTAGTTTATCAGCATATATAACCAATACCTACTTTACAAAGACTAATTAAAGCGTTTGTTCTCGTAATATATTAGAAAACATACTATCAGCATCAAGCCTATTATAGACATTTTTGTTTTTTCATTTTTATTTTGTGGATAAACGCACATGACCTTTTATTCCCCTCCTTCCAAATACCGCGAAAATAATTGAAAGAATTCTAAAATTTCAAGAATGCTATTGCAAAAAAATGTTATATAAAGTATTTATACCTTACTTTATAGGTAAAACTTAATGATATTAAAGCCTAACCTCGTTTAAAAATTTCTTATGACCAACCGTAGTCTGGGTTTCGTTTAAAATGAAATGGAAGTGTCAAAATTAATGCAAATATAAACTTCACCTGTTTTCGAAATCTAAGTTGGTGTGTATTTCTATTATCCAATTTACTGAACTTCATTTAAATATAAACAATATTTTTTAATAAACTTCAGTTAAATATTAACAGTATTATTTAATCAGTCAATATGGTTCGGACATAAATTACAAAAACAGTACTTACTTTCACTTGTCTTCTCTTTAATGGGAGGGGCTCCCCTAGCCATGATAGCAGCAATAGAAAAGTCAGTAGCAGCGGCATTTTTCCCGCCGGGCGGCACTCCGCCAGATGAGGCTTGGGTGTCCTGCATTCCCGGCGTCGGAGGCTCCGTTCCCATCAACAGCATTGGTCACGGTGTCGATGGATTTGCCTTCACTGGCAATTCAAAAATATGTTCTGAGTTGCAAATGTTTAATGTCCTGTCTCTGGCAATGTCTAAGTTGCCGCCTTTGCAGGGAAAAAACAAGCACGAATTAAACACATAATTTTTCTTGTTTGGGTCAGTAAGCGGTACTGTTTTGTTAAGCTGCGAAAGTTAATGTATTTCGAAGAGGACACACAAATGCTTCAACAAGGCTTAGTCTTTAATACTGTCACCGACGATGACTGGAAAATTAAATAAATGTTATTCTAAGGATTAAGTGATCTGCTAGCCTCCAAAGATTGAAGCGGAATGCTAAGAAGACCTCGTTACATAAAAATGTTCTCTGCTTGTCAAAACAAATTCTTTTTGCATATTTTGGTTCGAATGAGGTATCTATATCTGTCTTTCTCTGTTTAAAGAAATTATGAGACTAACATAAAATTCTACGACTTTTGCTTTGCTCTTATTATTGTTATATATTTAACACCAGGAATATAATATTTAAGCATCAGATTTCATTTATTTAATTTCTCTTTTTAAGAATTTCTAATGGAATCGAATACGTCATAGAACATTTTTATGCTTTCTCATCAAGCAATAGACTGTGAAACGTTGCAACAATATTTCAGTTTCTTAATTGCTACTTTCCAAAGCAAATTTTATCTTTCAGTTCACAGGGACATGATTTTCAATTCCCGTTATTTTTATGGCTTTCATTCAGGTGATCAAACTCTCAATATTTCAGTTTTCTTTCTTAGAACTCATTTCAGTTTTCGAATGGAAACTTTTCAAGATCTTTCGGACAGTTGCTTGACAAATTGCATTTCAGATTTAGTACTATTTTTGGTATCTTTCTAAACAAATGTTACTGATACATATTACTTCAATCGCTATTTAATTATACCTGTTACTTAAATTAGTTTTTCAGAAGCTAGTTAAAGCAGTAATAATTATCACCTTTTTAATATTTTTTAATTTAATTCATTATTAAAATTTCTTTATTTTTCTCGTAGACAATGAGAACTCTTTCTTAGATGAGAAAAATTGCTAGGTGCTCATTTACCTGAAGCAGAAGAAGATTCTTCTCTTGTCAGTCAATACAATAATTTTGCTCTCAACGCTGAAAGAAAAGTTTGACCATCACAAAGAGATTTGTCACAGAACTTTATCTTGATTGTAAACAATGCAGTGTCTCCAAGGTCAAAGTTCACACGCCGCGCGAGCAGAAAGGACGCAATGCCGCTTCACGCGTGCGAAGAGAACAACCGCCATTCGACTTCCAAAGTAGTAAACAAGCTCTGTCCACACGCGATATTGTTCGAATCAAATATGGCGGACGAAAGGGGTCATAATACCGAGGCAGAGGTCATCTCCGTGGTGTCAGCTACCCTCGTGGAGGATGTCACTTGACACCAAGAGGACATTCAAACACTTATCCACTGCACTTTTCACTTAACTACTGATACCGCGTCCGCGCTTGCGTTGTGCACTTGTCATGGACGCGGCCCTACCAGCCAATGAAGGCGGACGCATCTGAGAGGAGGTGTGGATTATATCTATACCGCCTACCTCAGTCCTGAGTGGATGGAACAGGTAGCTCCTCCTATCAGAGGCGGTACAAAAACAGCTGCTGAAGACTGTTCCAAGTCGAGAGAAATTAAGAGATATGATCGCTTAATGAATGAAGTGTAAATTAATTATGGCTCTTGATGCCGTTTTTTTTATTTGAGTGTCAGATTTTACGCTTTGTCTCGTATATTTCGCTGCCGCTTATCTTAACATTTAACGACAGGGTTTTAAGTGCCTTATCGAAGATGAGCGCCGCTTCTTTTTGCTTTTTCTTTTTTACTTCCCTTTTAAACATTGTTAATTTTGCAAAGATGAATTGGTGTGTTTAGTGAGACCAAATATTTGTGAGCAATCATCAAATTGCTTTTCCGTTTTTGCTGATGCCGGAATTCGGAGATCTTTCTAATGATTATTTTCCATTATTTCGATTTAAAAAAAAAAATGCTATTTAGGAACCTTATTGAAACCTACAAATTCACTTTTAGTTCAGATGGAAATTTCTCATTTATTTTTTTAATGCTTGTCCTGTTTAGCTTATTTTAAATTACATTTTACATACCGAAGGTGAATGAAATATTTAAAAAGTTTATTTATTTTGTTAAAGTGTAAAAAATAAATTTTCAAGGCAGTGTTTGTTCACCGGTATCTTCTTAAACATGTATTACGATTTAACAAAATGTAAGTTTTAGTTTTGTTTTCGTGGTTATAATTTTTTTTTTTTTTTTTTTTTTCGCCTTAAAACGATGTTACATAACTTTCAGAACTTTTCATCTTAAATTTAGTAAAAACATTATTATCACAGCAGCAAGCAATCGAGATTTCTTATTATTTAAGGTTTTGTTTTCCAGACAATTCAAAAATTTTTTTGAAAAATAACGAGACCACAGAAATTTCTGATATAATCATCCGGCTAAAGGCTTTCGCAAGTACACTAACGTATACCAGATAGCAAGAAGGAATTATACTTGCCTACATCTTGGTGCTGAGGCGAATGCAGGATATTGCGGAAAAAAACGAGAAAAACGCTCTAAAACTTAAAAAAAGAAAAAAGATATTTTAAAGAAAGTTTAATATGATAAAATATACTACAAAGTTTTCCTTTTAATTAAATTTATTATTTTATTTTTAACTTCCGCAGATGAAACTTCGCTCATATTAACATGTAACTATAAAAACATCACGCATGTGTTCTGTTATTAGAAAGGTTAGCTGTGCTGAAAAAAATGTAGCCTCTAAATACAATAATATGCATTTTTACTATTGCTAAAGTAGTTAGCTGTATAAATAAAGGAGGTACCATAAAATAAGTATAAATGCATCGAATCAGCGAAATTCACTAACGCTAAGGAGAAGCAAAAAAATGGTGATTTCGGATTTTTGCATTTTCAAATTCTCTACACTTTCAGCTTTCTAAAAATACCATTATTTAATCTCTATGAAAATTAGAACTGTAAAAATTCTAGTTTTAATTTGTCATCGAATGCTTTGATAAATGAGGATTTTTACATAAAATCGCGTTTCTCTCCAAACGTGATTTTTTTTTTTTTTTTTTTTTAATACTCGATGTAGCTTTTCTCAGAAACTACTGCTCACAGGTATCTAAAATTTTTGTGGCTTATTTATTATGTTTCTTAATATTTATTGAAATGAGCTTTTTGTGATAAACTAAGAAAAAAAAATTAGAAAAATTTTGTGTGAAAAAAGTGCTAAATTTTACTATGCCTAACAAATATTCTGTAAATTACTCTAAAATTCAAATTGTTTCAAAAGCTCATTTCAGTATAATTACATAAGTATGCTTTAATTACACAAAAAATTTCAAGCGTGTATCTACAGCAGATTTTGAGAAAAAGTACATCAAAAATAACCAATTTAACATTGTCGGTATAGGGGTTTCCAACACCCCTTATAGTAATTATCGTAAACTCCCGTACTCTCGGGGTATAAGTGATTAGGGAGTCCAGTTAGCAACTGAGAGACTGAATGATTGGAATATTGGTGTGGGCACAACTGATTCTTCATGTTTTCTGGAAAAATCTGAAAATCTCTACAGTGGCTTCCGAACAAAAACATATCCTTACCATATGGATTTGGTCGACTGGGTCACGTGCTTCTTCCCAGCCGCTTTATAAATAGGGAAGAATTTAAGGAATTATCATATACCCTATGAGCACTCTCGTAGTCTTAATGATTAACACTTGGAATACCATGGTTCGAATCCCAGCGGTAGTTGAAAATCTTAATAATTTCTACATTACCTTATATATTGAGATATTCAGCTCTGTTTATTCGATTTCGAATTGGTAACAATTAGTATAGTTAATAACAGTTCGTATTTCGCTGTATACAGAATTTTTTTGTTGCACTTACAACCGACCTGCCACCGGCAAAAATATTCTAATTTAAACATTTCAGCACTGTGATTTGTGTTCGAATCTCCATGTTGACAGAAATACCCCTTCGTATTTCTTTGTTAATATAAAGCTTTTTTTATGCTATCCGCGATTCACATGTCGAAGGCTTTCAGGCAAATCCTTGAAATCACATAAGTTGAAAAATCAATTATAATTGACGAAAACAGTTATAGTTGTAATTTAGGCTTTTCTTACCATCGGGATAAATTTCATCTCTCAAAAGTTTATTGCACTACATTTACTTTATTAGCAACAAGTGAACAAACACTATCTTGAATTTTTCTTCAGTCAACATTTGTAACTTAGGTGAGTAATCACATCAGATCTCTTATATTATATATAAATTCTCCTTATGTGTCCAATCCCAAATTACTCTTAATTCTTCCCACGTAAATGTGCATATGCACAACATCATGTTCAATAAACATAGCTCCATTTCATTCTTACTAGCGAAAAGCGAATAAAATGCAGACAAACAAGGATCTTCAAATATTCTCCTTCTCTGTCAGGACTTAAGTTTAATTCTTAAGGAAAAGGAGTTTAGGGTAGTTCTTTTCTAAGTTTCAAGCTAAGTATGTAGCCTTGTTGTTGTGACTTATCTCACTTATTTAATAGTAACATCAGAACAAACCCACGAAATTCATCGTGGCAAGGAATGCAAGACTACTCCTGTCTTTGGCAGGTGCCTTGAACACATTACAGGTGGCAGTACGACTTTGCTCAGTTCCGTCCCCAATTTTGATGGACAGCACCCCGGGCGGACAAGGACCGAGGGTCTCCCACATCTTTTTCCCCACACCAACCTCTCGAGAGGACTTTCGGCTCGCCGCATATTTAGTGTTCCCATGTCGCACAGACACTATGCCTACTTCGGGATTCGAACCCGGCCTCTTCGTACGGCAGTCAGAGTCACTAACTATTGTCCAGGTTGGGCAGCTTAAGTAGCTTTTAATGCTCTAATATTAGCACAAGTTGAAGAATAAACAAAGCGCCTTATAAGCTATCTTTTGTATAAATAATACCTTCCTTCATATTTAAATTTTCAACAAGAATAATATCTAGATATTTTACCTGAGTCCCTTTTGATATTATTCTTTTATAAATATTTCTGTGTATTTCAAGTACTTATTTATTTACATTTTTCAGACATATGCCGGGGCTGGCTTCTTAAAGCTGTTTTTCTGTGAAAGGATGCACAAGTAAGTTTTTCCCAAACTTGATAAGTAAAAATTTGATCCAGTGTGGCTTAAATGAATTTTTAATGAACAGCAAAGTAATTTTTAAATTTGGATGGAAGATGGAAAAGATTAGCGGGTTTTTTTAGTCCAAAGGGATTTGTCCTTGAATGATTATTGTTTTCCTTTTTGCGATTTTGCGTCGATTTACTACAAACGGCGAATCACTTTTCAAACTGTTGTCACTAAATGTTAGAGCTCTGCATTATATTTGGAGAAATTAAATAATGATAAATCTGCTTAAATGTATGTACATTTATCGTATTGTGATAAAACAACGGTACATGGAGCCATCGAATGACGTAATCCTCCTACGAATATGGGCATGTGGAAGACCTAATTTGAAATTTGGAATTTGTTTCATTATCGATTTCCTATTTTGTAAAACTTCAACGAATTTTTGATTAACAAACTCAAGGATTTCAAAGTGAGCAATGTCAACGTTGTACAGAAAAAAAAAAAAAAAAAAAAAAAAAAAAAAAAAACATTTTTATCACCAGCGCGTAAGTCTCTGTATCGGAAATTCTAAAGATATGCTCATTTTAAAACTATTTTGCGATATTGCTCTTGAACTGAATTTTATGGTTTAAGTTAGTAGAACGGAATATTTAATAAATAAATTTAACACACAAAATGTTAAAAAAAACGCCCCTTTGTACGTAATTTAAAATCTGAAACATTTCAGATTTCCCCCCAACCGCCTTGATAAATGTTCGATGCAGTGTGGCTTTGATGCATTTTTAATAAAAAGCAAAGTAATTTTTAAATTTACTTGGCCTTGAAATGGCAACGTTCAGTTATTTAATCATCAAAAGAATAAATAAATTAATTAGGCAGTACAATAACGTTACACATGCGCATATTTTAATATGTGAGATTGACATAATTATGTAACTTGCTGTCTCATTTTTAAATTAATTTTTAAATATGCTACAAATATATTGAGGAAAATTGCATCGGAATCAGTACGTTGCGGTTTGTATGTAACTATTAAGCAGTTTTTTTGGACATTTTTTATTTTTCTCTTTTATTTTTTCTAACAGCGATGTGTAGTCTTTTTTTTTTTTTTTTTTTTTTTCCTTTTCTCTGTATTGTATGTATATTAGAACACATACAAGAATGTATATTGTGTGAACAAGACAGATATTGAAGATATCGGGAGTGAGCGGAGTTTTTCGGCTTGAAATTTCGAAGTGAAGATTTGCGAGTAAAATGGGGTCGAAATTAAAAATTAGCTTTGTCTCTGCTAACACAAATGAAAATTTAAAGTTTATGAAAATATATGCAAAATAAATAATAAATAAAGCTAGTCAAAAATAGATAAAATTCATTTTTCATCATAACTATGAAAGTTGTAACGAATATTTTAACGAATAATTACATCTATCTCTGTTTCAATTTGTTTGGTTGTTGTGACTTCAATTTTTTTGTTTCGTTGTTGTGTTGACAATCTCATTGTCTGACAGTAACATCAGCGCAAGCCACGAAATTTATCATAACAAGGAATGTAAGAATCATAGGCAATAGCCTTGAGCAGTATGACTTTGCTTAGTTCCGCCCCCAGTTTTGATGGAGACCACCCCTGGAGGAAAGTATTAGAAAGCATCCCACCTCTCATCCCCTACCATCAACCTCTCGAGAGGACTTTCAGCTCGCCTCATATTTAGAGTGCTCCTTGCCGCACATACACTATACATATACGAACATCCATGCTTTCTTCGGGATTCGAACCTGTGCTCTTTGGTACGGTAGTCAGCCTCGCTAATCACTTTCTCGGTTTTGGGTGGTTTTTCTTCCTTTATCAGTAACAGAAACTGAGTAGCCTTTCGAAACTGTAACTTAATTGCAATTTTCCTTCTTACATTATTATCATAGATGTCTCCACCCCCTTTTTTTTAGCGCTTCCATGTACAAGGACTTCGCCATTTTGTTATTCGGCAGTAATAAGAATAAAGTCTTTTGTTTCAAAGAATTATAATATGAAATGCATTAAAAAATTAAGTTACGTTTTGAAATTTATTATTTTGAGATTTCTCCTTCAATTAAATGAGCTTCAAACATCCAAAACTTCGGAAGCTACAAATTCGGATTAAATTAAAGGTATAAACTCTTCAAATTTAACAAACTTTCATTCCAGTAATTTCATTACAAAACTACAGATTTGTAAACAAAATGGCGGATGAAGGTTTTTAAAGAACGCAACAGAAGCGTCAATGAGTGCAATTTATTGAGTAAAAGCTACCGTGGCCATAACTCCGTTAAACAGAAATGAGACATGGTGTGAATTTTGCAAAGCACTGCCTTTCAGAAATTATCTGCTTTAATTTCATAATATTGTAAAATTTAATTCATCACAGAACCTACATAACAATATAAAAATTTTAATTGAAAATGTTTATAAAGATAAAAATTTTCTCAGTAGTCTTTCCTTTCTGGTACGTAAAAATAGTGTTTCCCAGAGTGAGCACTGAGAAGAGCAGTTCAAGGGGCATTAAAAAGCCATTTGGCAATAAGAATACGCTAGGAAAATTTAGTTGCCTAAGGATTTTCAAATAAACATTTAAACGATTATGTAAAACAATTATTATTTTTTTTTTGATAGTATTTGCTAACACCAGATTATTGACTAGTATGTAAAAACCCACAGCACAAATACAGAAGGAGTTATTCGGTTGTCGAGAAAGTAATTTCGATTTGCACAAATGGATAAAGTCATGTTCGTTTTGTTATTTTTCTATCAATCTCATATTTTTTTTTCTTTTTTTTTTTTCTTTCTTTCGAGATTTGGCAGCTGACACTTTTAAGTTACTATAGAAAACAAATTTCTTGTATTTTTGTTTATAACTGTTTGTTTACAATCAGTTTTAACATGGAATGCAAAAATAAACATTTTCAACATATTTTACTTTTTAGTTTCATAAGGGTAAGAAAATCGCTGGGGTTCACAATGAGATATGTGAAGTTTATGATGTTGATTGCTTTACACAACCCATGTGCCAGAATTTGTATAAAAAATTTCGTTCTGGAAATTTTTCACCTGAAGATGACCAACGTTCTGGCCGAACTTACAAGTTGATGACAGAATCTAAGACGTAATTGAATCGAATCATCATATATTTGTGCGAGAGACTGCAAAAAGATTAAAGGTACCACACACAGCAACTGAAAATCACGCATAAGATGTCTTGGACTCGTTAAGAAGCTCGATATTTGAGTTTTACATGATTTGAAAGAAACTATTATTAGTAGTATTTGCTTGCGTATTACGAGTCTCAAACGTAATGGAATCGACCCTTTTTCGAAACGAATTATCACTGATGACGAAAAACGAATCGTCTACAATATCATTAATCGAAAAAGATCATAGTCCAAACAAGATGAATCAACCGAAATAAAATTGAAAGAAAAAAGAGCATCAGAAAAAGAGCATGCTATCAATTAAGGGGGATTACAAATTTGCCCATTATGGTAAGCAACGAAAGCTGCACTTTTGGATCCGTCTGTAAAGATCTCAATACCTCTTTCTGTTGAAAGATTATTATACCACTTGATTGAGTCCTGGGCGGGATGCCTGCTCATCCTTGGTATGCCCTCTTCTATTATTGCTCTTGTGAGCGTAATAGGATCACATCTTCTTTACAGTGAGTGAGTCTAAAGATTTTTGATCTGCTTTTAGATCCAACGGAAGGGCCCCAACCACCACTTGGAGAGCCGCTGTAGGAGTTGTACTAAATTCTTTGGTATTGTTTAGTAGTATTATCCTTTGAATCTGTAATAATTTCGTCTGGACACGAACTGTGTCGCTGTAGTGCCGCCATATTGGACAACCATAGAGAATGAGTCTTTCAATTGCACGAGTATACAGTTGCATCATAAATTTTCCTTTGAGACTCCACTTGTGAGTCATAAATCTGTTGAGATTGTTGATTAGTGCATGGGAAGATCTCTAATCTCCGTTAGGTGCGAAACCCATGTCAGCTTTTTATCGAGTATGAAACCTAGATACTTCTTTGTATCCTTATTCTGGATCGGAGTGTTCATCCACTTCACTCTGGGGGAATCTCTGAGCAACTCGTCCCTTTTGGGAAGGTAATCATGCTGATTTTGTCTTAGCTGAAATTTTATTTATATTTGTTGCTCCATTTTTCTATTTCCTCTAAGGCAAACTTTGCCTTTCTTTCAATCGTGGTCTAGTTACCACCTCCAACGATGATTACGAAGTCGTCAGCGTACGCTTGTAAAACAGTATCCTCTCCCAGATCTAGGTTCAGCGCCGTGTTTGCTATAACGTTCCATAGTATAGGTCCCAAATTGGATCTTTGTGGAGCTCCTTTAATAGGCTTTGCTGATGTACACTCCGTCCCTTTGTATACTACTTTTCTATTATTCAAATAGTCCTTTCAGAAAAGATAGATGTTACGAGGGCAGTCCAGGTCTTTGAGTGTGGAGAGGAGGCCTGGCCACACAGATTATTGAAAGCTGACATGACGTCCAGCGAGATGACACAGGTATGCCAATTCTTCCTGTAGTTCTCTTTGATAAACCTTACTAGGTTATCTAGTGCATCAATCGTACTCTCTTCAGGGCTGAACCCGTACTGCAGTGGGTTTAGAAGGCCATTGCTGATTAGGTGATAAGTAAGCAGTTGTGCTATAAGTTTGTCCAGATTTTTCACCCATGAGGAGAGTAAGCAGATCAGCCGGTAAGCCCTTGGGTCTGATCTTTCTTTGCCTTCTTTCGGGAATAACACCAGTTCTGCTATTTTCCAAAACCCCAATTCTAAGCATTTGTTTAGTATCTCTAAAAATAGATCACTATTTGCTAGGTACAGCTCCTCTACGCACACTAGAATTATATGAACAAGACCCGGAGCTTTTCCTTTCTTGGCAGTAGCTATTACTGCTTTGACTTCTTCCTGACTGAAAGGAAGGTCATCTGGGGTATCTGGAATCTGACGCGCACCATCTCTAATCACTCTATGGGTATCGTTGTCCGCGTGAGTGTCGTCACTCGGGAAGTGATGGCCAATAATGCAATGGATTGTCTCTTGTATGTCCTTAGTGAGAGTACCATCTTCTTTCTTTATAGGATACAGCTGGAGAGGAGCCAGACTCTTCCCCTTGGCTTTTGAGTAGTAGGTGCCAAATGTGGATGTGGGAGATAGGTTCTCCCAGTATGAGTTCCATGTATTCATTTTCTCATTATAAATCTTCCGCTTATACAGCGATTCTTTCCTTTTATAGATTTGTCTGAGTCTCACTCTGTCCTCTTCGCTCCAGTTACAATTTCTGTACCTCCTTCTGCAAGCTCTGACCTTCTTTCTTAACTCTGTTAGTTCCCTATTCCACCATGGGTGGGATTTAGGATATTGAGTGGCTATCTTTCGGCGATCGGTCCGTTTGCTCGAATGCCTCATATAGTACTTTGGTAGTACTTTCAATTTTTCTATCAGTATCTGCCAGCATGGTTAGGTTACTGTCCTTAATAAAACTTTCAGACAATTTGATCCTAAAATCCAACCAGTTGGTCCTTTTCAGCTTCAATTTCTTTCTTAACTTATTAACCACTACGATGTCTGAGATATCGTACTTTATTTTTCGATGGTCACTGAGAGTTGTGACGTCTTCGACTGTCCAGTTCTCAATATTTAGGTCTCCGCAGCACCTAATGAGGGTAAGATCTACCCACAATTTTCCTCTATTGGCTGTACAGGTAGCAGGACTAGTATTTACTAGCTGTACAGGTAGTACTAGCTGTACAGGTAGCAGCCTCTATTGGCTGTACAGGTAGCGGGACCGGGATCATTGCAGAAAACTTCGTAGCCGCTATGAAGTCGCATAATTCTATCCCTCTAGGGTCCTCTTGGGAAGGACCCCAGAATGGATGCTTGGTATTAAAATCACCGGAAAGAATAACCGTTATCTCTTTGTATTTGTGAACAATTGTCTCTAGATCATTCGGTATTTCATTGAGTTGCATAGAAGGAGGACAGTATGCAGAACGTAATATAAAGGACGTACTTCCCGAGATTAGAACTGCTGAGACATACTGGGTGCATAAAATCTCCATGACAGAGAGATCTGGGCTTGTCACTACAATTGCTGCTTTTGGATCAGTACTCCACATATACTTCCGAAATTTTTGGGGAAAGCCTATTAGCTTCCCTTTATAATGGTAAGGTGCTTGAACGCAATCTAAAATCGTATCGTCTTTTTCTATGTACACATTAAGTTGTACATTTGCACTCTTACAGTGCTGGGTATTAATATGCGTTATTCGTGCTTTACCCATAGTTTATCTTTTTTTAAGAATTTCAGACTCCCGTTTTAGACAACTGCACGATTTCGACTTGGCGTCGTGTTTGACATTTAGTCCTAAGTTGAGCCTACCATTCACCGTTTTACAGTTAATGCAAGCAGCTTCCTTTGCCTTGCAGGCGTTTCTTAAGTTCTCAGATTCTCCACATTTAGAGCATCTTGTCTCCTCTTTGCAGTTACGCTTCGTATGGCCAAACCCAAAACAGTTGTGACATTGTGTCACTCTGAAGAACTCCCTGACAGTGTTCCGTGTTCACCGCAGGTTCACCCTCTGGTTCTTCGTCATTCTTCTGAATGTGTCGGAATCAATCGACACTATCCAATTATTCCCATATCTTCATTTCATAGGGAATTTCACATCCAGTTCTGCCTCTTCGTTCTCTTCGTTCTGAGTGCGTATTGTCTACACCAGTGGTGCGCAAACTAGGGGTCGCCAGAAGTTTTTTGGGGGTCACCAAATTTTTATGAAATGCATTATGCCTGCATGCTGCATACCATACAGTGTACATATAAAGAGTGAAGCGCCGTCACTCACTGTTTAATTGCAATTTTATGCTGTCCGCTCGTTCTTTGACCGTAATGCGTAATGTATGTAAAGTGTGAAGACGCAAGTTTTTCACTCCGGTAGATAGCGCCCTCTTCGCGATAATTTGACAGTTTTACTGTAAAGCGCCTATTTGACTAGACGTTAACCGCAGGGAAAGGGGAAAAATTCGCTTCCGTGATCAGCCAATCAGATGGCGAGGTACGCAGTGTATCTGATAGTCAGAGTGAAGACGTGAAGTGTTCGCATGAAGTTGTAGCATGTAGCTGTTGGCCTGCAATTTTTTTAGTTTATCCTCAAGTTTTATCGTGTGACGTTGTGTAATTATGATTTTTTATATTTTTATCGGGCTTTGCTACTCTTTGTTATCAGGTATGTACTATCATTAGAGAAAGATCTCTGTTAATTTTATTGAATTTCCCGAAAAAAAAAATGATAAAATTTTATATATTATTTGTTATGTGTCATTTGCCCGATATGTATCATTTGCAACGAAAAATTAGCAAATGAGAGCATGAAACCAGTTAAATTAAAAAGGCACCTGGAAATTAAACATAAAGAACTTCAAAATAAACATGCCGATTTTTTTCAAAGACGAGCTGAAAATCTGAAAATTCAAAGTGCACATTTAAAAAAATTTACAACAATACCTCAGAAAGCATTACGAGCTTCTTTAGAAGTTTCTTATCTAATAGGAAAAACAATGAAACCCCATACAATTGGAGAATCCCTTATCCTTCCTGCAGCAACTAAGATGACATCAATTATGCATGGCAATAAATATGGAAATGAACTAAAAACAATACCATTATCAAGAGATACCGTGTCTCGGCGGATTTCCGAAATGTCACGAAATAACGACTCAGAAGTCATAAAACGCATGCAAAATTCATTTGTATTTGATTTACAACTGGACGAGACTACCGATATTACTAAAATGTCATGTCACAACTAATTATTTACGTTAGGTTTATTTTTAATGAAGATATAACAGAAACGTTTTTATGTTGCAAAAGTTTGGAAGGGAAAAACAACCGGAGAAAAAATATTCGAAATAATAAATGAATATTTTGAAACAAAGTCCCTTACCTGGGCAAACTGTTTTGCGGTTTGTACTGATGGTGCTGCAGCATTAACAAGTTCGAATAAAGGGCTCAGAGGCTTAATCAGTGCATGATTCATCGGCAAACTCTTGTTGCAAAAGATATGGATGAAGAGTTGCACAACATATAATAAGACGCTGTTAGTTCAATTAACTACATTAAATGCAACAGCCACAACAGCCGTCTCTTTTCAATACTTTGCAATGAGATGAACTCAATGTATGAGAGATTACTGTTACACACCGAAGTCAGATGGCTTTCACGTGGGAAAATACTACGACGGATATTTGATAAATGAAGTGTATATGTTTTTAATCGAAAAGAAACATAGATTGGCAAGTTATTATATCAATGAAGTTTGGCTAGGGAAGCTGAGCTATTTAGTTGATATTTTCGAAAAACTTAACGACTTAAATTTGAGCTTCAGGGTGAGAATTCAACTATCATAACTTAAGACAGTAAAATTCAAGCTTTTAAGAATAAGCTTAGTCTCTGGCAAACTGAACTGAATAAAAAAAACACCGGCATGTTCCCTTGCTTTAACGATTTTATCAAGGAAAATAATATAGATATATTTACATTTAAAAACATCGTTTCCAATCACATTGAAAAGTTAAAGGAAAATTTTTCGAGAAGATTCGAGGATTTTCCTGAAAACGATCTTGGTTGGATTCGTGATCCATTTTCCTTTGACATGTGCAGTTCAACTCTTCAAATTAGTGAGAAAGAGCAATTGATAGATCTAATTAGTGATTATACTCTTCTAAATCAATTTAAGACTCAGCCTTGCCAAAAATGTTGGCTATCCGGGGAAAAACAATATCCCGTTTCATGCAAGAATGCCATCAGAGTGTTAATACAATTTGCATCAACGTATTTATGTGAAACTGGATTTAGCAAACTAGTTTCAATAAAAACTAAATACCGCTCGCGTTTAGACCCTGAAGATGATATGCGAATTGCAATTAGCAACATACATCCAAACATCGATGAGATAATTAGAAACTTGCAGCCACATACGTCTCATTATAGGGCAATTTACTGATTTTTGTGTTATACAAAAAGTATTTTCTTAAAATTATAAATAAAATTAATATGAGTCAGATATGATGATGTTTTTATTCGAAACGAAAGAAATGCGCGAAATATACATCGTATTTGTGAACATTTATCTCTAGGGGTCGCCAAAAATTTCTCTCTACAGAAAGGGTCGCAGTCGAAAAAAGTTTGCGCACCACTGGTCTACACCAACGCTTCTTTTATAACTTCTTCTCCTACATTGAATATTATGACTTAAGGACTTATTTTTGTCGGACGTTTTACGTCCATTGACTCTTTAAGTGCCTCATTTTCTTTAATAGCTTCTTCGATGATTGCCATATCATCCTTCTTCGCTACTTTGATTAACACGTTTCCTTTGTTAATCTTTCTCACTTTCTTAATTTCGACTTTGAGTTTTGTCGGATTCATGTTGGGCACTAATTTGCTCTTCGTCTCTTCTGAGGTTTTGTACCGTCCTTAGGATAGACCATCACTATGAGTTCTTCCTGTGACCTTCTTTTTCTTGAGAGCGATCGGGACATCGATTTGCCTCTTTTTACTTTTGCTCCCTTTGCGGCCTTCTGCGCTTATGTTTCTACTTTCTGTGCTGTCATTTCCACTTTACCTGCAAGCTCAGCCATTTTTAGGCATTGTGTCATTTTTACAGTCTTTTGGTATATGTTCTGTACTCAGGAACTCATTCGTTTTGTCCATGTTTTTATTTGCTTCATTTAAGAAGTCTTTCGAGTCCACTATTTCACTAATGGAAGTATTTCTCTAGATGTTTTCCATAATTCTATAAACGCTTTTTATGAAAATTATGCACTCCGTGTATGCACTGGTTCTCTCTGGTACCCTGAGGTTCACACCAGAGAGATGAGTCCAGCTTTAGACCCTCTTACGAGGGAGCCCCCTCGACTACGTCAAAGTACGTGGAAGTGAATACTAGCAAATGATTCTCCAAAAATAATAAATAAATTAATAATAACTTATATGCTCCAAATATAAGTTAGAAAATATCCAACTTTTTCACTATCAATACCAAGATCACAAGAATCGCTACTAATAAACCACTGCCCCGGAGTTACACTGGAAGGTAAAGCAGAACTGGCCGATAAAATCCATGATCAAGTGGAATCAATAACACAGAGAAAAGAGACCTATGCAGGAAAAGTCTCAAAACCAGCAAGACCCAGATCAAAATCCGATCGGTCTCAAGACGTAGAAAACCAGAAGAGGAACAGTCCGAGTGTATCTCAAGAATGAGAACAAAACTTCAGAAGAAATCAAACAAAAGCTGGTTCGGAATATTAACCCCACAAAATTAAAAGTGGGAATAAGAATTTTCTTGTTGCCTAAATACCTAGACAGTTTGCAACCTCATTAACATAAGCAATTCTACGAGCGCTTATTTTGGCCGGAAATGGAAAACAAGAGAGGATAGCAAAGTTTTAAAATAAAATAAACGTTAGTAAAACTTAAAATCCTTATAGAGTTATCAAGCACATGGTTCTAGTTAAAGTAATGGAGCAATAACAAGACAGGTGGGAAGATGCCGATACGAGCAGGCTCGCCTTCCAATACTTCCCGAAAGTGACATTAAAGAGGAACAAGGCTGAAAAGCTCCTCATCCAACTAATAACAAATCATGGGAAATTTCCTTCCTACATCAAACAATTCTTCCACCGCAATGTAAAGGGCGAATGCGGAACAATAGCAAAACTGTTTGATGCAGATCATTATATTCAGCGATGCCCATTGCTTTCGGATATAAGGTAGAAGTTCCTGCCAAACAACGCTCCTTCCATGCCTAAGAAAGTGCTGACTCAAGACGTAAAAGTGTATCTTCGGACTCATGCATACTTTTCAAAGAGAAGAAGAAATAATTTTGAATAAACGTTTATCCATCTGTATGACAACCAATATTGTAAAGGACAATCTTTACATCTGTAAATAATGTACATATTGTATACATTTTCTTCCATTTTTTTTTTGTGCATATGCTTGTTTAATAAAGGACCAGAAGGTCCACATACGAAGCTGACTACGTCAACAAATCTTCCAGTGAGAGTTGCATGTCCGCCATGCTCTTCGTTTTAACAGGCCGCCTGGTATGAGGTATTTGTTTCGGCTTTTTCGGCAAGAGGTGTCTAAATTTCATTCCCTGCAGTGTTCTTAAGTGAATGGGGTGGATAACCAAAATTTAGTTAGTTGGTTCATATAAGAAAGAGAAATTATTACCAGCACATGTCGTAAACTGACCGTGGCAGGATCACACCTATCGGGATTGTGTTTTATCGTCTGCGAAATTGCTGCTCATGTTAATTGGGATTCCATAATTATCAGGCGAATATGGAATCTATTGAAAAGTCAAGTGGAACGCCGTACAAGATCTCAACTGTCCCAAGCCACGGTCTCAACACCTCAACTGTTTCAAAGCCCGAGAGGACAGACATGTTGTCCTGTCGGGCTTGCAGGATCTTACAGCCACGTCACGTATCCTGAGTGAGGAACTTGGCCCGTGTGCAGAACAAGTGTCCTCATGGGCAATGCGACATCTGCAGCACCACGGACTGTCAGCACGGCCATCATTGTTGTGGCTCTTAACGCTGTAGCAGAGACCTAACTAACCTAACCTAAAGATAATAAGCCGTATCGCCAAAATAGCACAACCGGAAAATTAAAACAAACCAAATAACGAAAGACTGGAACTGAAACTACAAATGAAGACAACTCGTCCTTCCAATTGCTTTCCGAGGATGTGAATACATTCCGAGGATAAGGATACATATAAAAGAAATATAATTAAAATTACGATGTAAACAGTTATATTCAGTTACAGACAGCAAGCAAGATAATAATATTAAACATTACTATTAGAAATAACATAATCGTATTTGCGCACATATTTTATAAAAAATAATATATACAGAGATTTTCTGTTTATATAAAATTCTTACTGTGTTAACGTTTCTTACTGTATTACAAAATAATCCAATCATTACTCATATTATAAACGTATTATTACTTAATTCTACAGAATAATCAATCTTTGATTAGGGTTGAACAATTCTGGCTTCTGTACATAACTCAAATAGTTTTACTAATATAACAGTATTTATTGATCTCCTAAAATAAAATATTTCATATCTATTTAAGATCATGATAATTCTTGTAATGCCCAGTTTAGCCTTTTCAGTTGTATATAGGAATTTTTCATAAATTTTCGCAATGTTTTCATAATATTTTGCTCTGATAGGTTAAGTGAACAATCCCATATATAGCGTGAACTTGTTGCCGGGTGGCCCAGCTGACCACAGAGACGATTCATGTATCTTTTATGAAATCTATAATAGTAATTAAGAAATTAACCATGTCCCGCTAATAATTGATTGAGCAATCTATTACAATATAGTATTTTCGAGTTATCCTTTGGAAGAACATTATATACATGTCTCCCAGACATATCATAGTCAAACCTTTCTTGCCACTTTTGAAATATTTTATCCTGTAAAGTAGTTTTAATTGAGTGTATAGATAATGGTATATAAATATCTATTAAATTCTTCTTTGTGGCGTCTTTTGCAGCTTCGTCTGTTGCTTCACTTCCTGGTATGTTTGAGTGTCCTTTTAATCAATTAATATTTATTTTAAACTTTGCATTCATTTCATTCACAAGATCTCTTATTCCTGCCACTTTCACTAAAAGGCATTTTCGAGAATTCAAAGCTTTTAAAATACTTTGTGAGTCAGTATAAACGAAAATCTCATTACCAATGATAAAGTCTGTATTGCTCTCACGATCAGTCAATCCGAATGCTTTTGCAAAAGCAGAAAGTTCAGCATTAAAATTTGTAGCACTATAATTTAGTCTATATTTTCCTTCAGAAATTTTACTATTAAAATACTCTCCATCTAATAAACTGAACCCAGTGGTGCAACAACCCTAGTGAACCAAGGCCTGCAGTGCCTCGAAATCTGCTTTCTTGACCGCAGGCTCCTAGGTGCATGAGCATCTGCCCTGGACAAGTGTTTAGTTTGTCACAGGACCTCCGGTGTTTAGTCTCCAAGCGAACTTGTTACTCATTTTATCAACCCATTTAAGGGATGAAAGGCTGAGTCGACCTTGCCCAGCCCAGGGATCGAACCCCCGACCTGTGGTGCTGTTACATTCTCCATCATTTCTGAGATAGTCTTCATGATAGATCTCATGCAAATCCCAAGATTACCAACAAAAGTGAAATAGAAGAAGCAATGACAAAGGGCACCAACGATAATCAGTTTTGTAATCACGACCTCCTGCAATAACACGAGACTAAATAGAACTCCAGGTAGAATCCCGAGAGAAATCAAAGAACTTCTTAAACTAAGAACTCGAGTATGCGAGAGATGGCAGACAAAGTGTGACAAGAATCTTAATAAATGTCTTTAGGAAAGAAAAGAAAGATGTAAAGAACTCCTTTTCGACAGAGAACAACGCCCTATATAATCTTAATCAGAAACTTACGAAATCACATGCGCAGAGTTACTGCATACGAAAACATATGCAGCATCCAACTAGACATGCTCAAGGGGCATGTCTATTTGGATGCTGCATAAAACTAAACTGTCTGGCTAATATATTTGAAAGCACCTTCCAAAATAATGCTTCCCCTTATGTTAATAGCTCAACTCAGTAGTTTATAGTTACCTGAAACAAGTAAGCCCGCACAATTCCATCATTCCACGTTCTTCTTATTTACGTTGAAGAAGTTATCAATGGATTAAAAATTAAAATGACCACAGAAACTGTTAAAATTTAAAATAAAGCTCTCAGGTATCTTCCCTTAAAAACAGTGACTTGCTTTATCAAGATAATTGACTATCAAGATCATTGTCTGCGGCTCTGTCATTTCCCTGATTCTTGGAAGATTGCAGCCATAATGACTTTCCCAAAGCTAAATGTCAATCGTACTTTTTCGCAAAACTACAGACTTATCAGACCTTCTTAAGTAGCAGAAAGGCTCATACTAAATATTTTCATCCAAAAATATAGTATCATTGTTCACTTTCCTTCTGAACAGTTTGACTTCTGTGTGTGGCAACTGCTGGAGGTTATCAATACTGCTACAGAAGGCTTCAACTCCAAACTGTTTACTAGTGCTATCATTTTGCACCTAGCAAAAATGTTTGACCGGATGTAGCATCAAGAAGGCATTTGTAAACGTATTAAACTGGATTTGCTGCATTTTATCATTAGGCTTGAAGTTCGTTGAATAAAATCAAGAATAAACTATAAAGAACCAATAATATACTATAAAGAACAAACTTCTTTAAACGATTTTATTAACGAGAAAACAGAATTGATACAAATGATAAGTAGCCTTTGAAATCGAAAATCCAACGAATATTTATCTTTCCAATAGTCTTTTTTTTTTTCCTTGCCACATCGGCGAAAGAGAAATCTCACGCGAAGAGTTTCACAGAAGGCGCTTCAGTATGACAAACGATGTCGCCATAAAACTTAAAAACTGTTTTACTCAAAAAGATTGCAAACGTCAGCCCAGGTAAAGAAAGTAGATTCAGATTCCGAAATTCCACTCATCTCAAGTTTTGCGAAATGATCTTAAGCATTGTTTTGTGCGACTGCCAGTGTCCGTAAATGTTTTACTGAAGAGAAGAAGATCGCCGAACTCCGAAATCACCTTAAGCTCAGTTTAGCTCACCTTAAGTTTTGTGAGACAAGCATTGTCCGAAGATCTACAGCATTGTGTCTAAGTGTGGCACCGTTATTTTCCGAAACTGTGTGTGTTTTGTGAGAAGTGCTTTAATAAAGTGTAAGGACCATAAGCGTCCATAAAAATTTTAAATCGGGATAAACAACCACAGATTCCAGCCTAAGCGGGACACGAAGTCTACAAAACCAGGCGGGTAAGTACCTTGGATTTTTCATATTGATGCAGTGAAGTAATTAATTTATTTCTGTAATTTAATTTATACAAGTTAAGTGTTGTCGATATTGTTTTTTGTAAAGCTTAAAGAAATGTGCTGCTTTGATCTATGTGCTTAGACGTTAAGCTCCGTTAAGACGGTGGCATAAATGTCATAGAGGCATAGTCATAAGGCATAAAATGCGGAAGTTCCGTTCGCACCTGCGAGTCAGGATCTAAGCCGTAGCCAAGTAGAGAAGCTAAATTTGCGCTTGCGGGAATGTGTCTACAGCTTTTCCGCTCAATAAGTTTCGTGTGTTCATTCTG
Organism: Stegodyphus dumicola; assembly: GCF_044657685.1. Lineage (NCBI taxonomy): Eukaryota > Metazoa > Arthropoda > Arachnida > Araneae > Eresidae > Stegodyphus > Stegodyphus dumicola. The sequence goes on along the minus strand of NC_140769.1, from coordinate 187,483,481 downwards.
ATTGGTCAACTCTTATATCAAGTCGGCAAAATTGAAAACTTCGAACTTTATGCCAAAATGCTTAAAAATTGCTTAAAAAGCCAATTTTTAGGACGTAGCAAAGTCTGGTTACCTAGCAACGAAGCTCGGTTTAAACGAGATATGATAGTTACACCACCGTCTGAACTGGAGCCTTCACCGTCTGAACCAGTTCATCTGCTGGCTATATTGGGCCTGTAATAAGCATTTCATGCTATTTGTTCTAAATGGCGCGAAATGCTTAGTGCCGGGATCTCAGTTTCTGCAGTGTTTCGCAATAACGCTCAGCAAAGTGTTAATTTGAAATACGCATCCGTTAAATTGTTGAAAAGTCTTGTTGTTTAAAATATATATACATAATATATCAAGCAAGGTAGTAATTACCATTTTGAAAAACTAATTTTGGTCTAGAAAACATCTTGCGCAATATGCTGCAAAATAAGTAAAATATAAAAATTGTAGTAAGCTCGCCTAAAAGTTACCAAGAGCTGCTGCTCCAAACATAAGTGATATATAAATGGTATATAAATTCAGTTGGTAATTTTTATTAATTTAAATTTCGAAACATCATTTTCCATTAAAATTTTCAAATGATATTCTTTTGCTATGGGGTAAATATGCCATACACCTTTTAATATGTATTTTAAACTCCGTTTTACTTCCAGAGGTGAAAGAGGAGGAAATTCAAGCAATATTTTTTTTTTCTAATCAAGGATGTGGATTTAATAATTAAAAGAATTTGTACCTTCTTTCAAAAAGAGTCCTTTGCTAAAAATTCCATTAACTTATTACATGTTTTTAAAAATGTCACTTTATGGAATCTACTTGGTAAAGTTAAGAAGCATTTTCTAGGTCTACATATTGTCAAGGATTTGATCATCGACTTTTGCAATTTTAAATTAAAGAAAAGCAATTTTTTCCATAAAAACATTTTCTGTACTGTACAGTTCAAGCGCCCAATGTATGATCAACTCCAAATTCCTCAAATTTTCAAAAAATACCAAAATCTGCCCCCAAGCCAACAGCTCCAAATGACACCATGGTTTAAGTTTGAAAAACCTTTAGGAAGTATGATTGTTAATCACCACAATGTAGTAGCTTCTAGCACATGTTATTGCCAATTTCTTGATAACAATAAATTTATGAATTCTTATCACAAGCACATCGTTACAGGTGATCTTAGCATCCTTCAAGATTGTCCCCACTTTCTATCTGAATAAATACTTATGCTTAATGCAATTTTGCAATGATTTGAATAAATTTATTATTTTAGCTAGCAATCAAACTAGCTTACCAACTACTACCTTTCTAGAATGGAAAGCTGCCATTTGTAAAGATTTTGAACAAATTCTCTTTAATCTAACAAGCTATAATCAACTGCACGATAAAAGACATCTAGAATCTCAAATTAGTCTAGAAAGACATCTAGAAGTTGCAAAAGCGTTTCATCATTACCAAAATAGACAAAACGAGTAATAATTTCAGTATTACTTGAAGAAAATTTTATTTTGGTCTTATACAAAAAGAGTTGCTTAGCACTAGCACCTATCAACAAGTTTCCTCCAACAACTAAAATTCTCTTAAAAAAATTCACTAAGAAAATTAGACTCAAATAAGAGACTCAAAATTCGTCCTAACAAATTAAATAATAAGTATGCTCTTCCTAAATTTCATAAAACTCCAGTCAAATTCAGATTCATTGCTAATAGTACTAAAAGTTATCTAAAAGAAATTGATTATCTCTTTGTCCAGAAACTTAAACTAATTCTGAATGTTGTTAATAATTATGATTTTCAAGATCTACACTGCAATTGGAGGATTAGTAACAAAGAAAAAATTTTCGAGACTTTAAATTTGCTTGAAATAGAACAATACAATGTTACGACTTCGAGAACCTTTATACCACTTTACCTTTAGAAATTCATAGTAGCCTACTTACTCTCCCCAATTTCTTTCCACAGATTCTTACAATAATTTTTCTAGAAGAATGGAAACTGTTCCTCAAAAGTGTACTTTTCGACAATTATTTGCAATTTGATAACTTAATCTTTAAGCAAGTACAGGGAATACCTATGGGAGGAAACTGCTCAACTACATTCTGTGGGCTATTCCTTTTCACGCAAGAATTTAAATTTGTACGTTCACTTAATCTTGAAGAACGAAAATATTATCAACACATCATTCGATATGATGATGTTATTGCCTTTAACAACTTTAATAAACTAGAAAATGCAAATATTTACCCTACTTGCCTCAAACTTACTGCCACTAATGCTATTCAAAATGATATTATTTATCTCGATCTTCAAGTTCTTAATTACAATCTTATTAAAATATCTGACAAACGCAGAGACTTCAATTTTCATACACTAAAACTTACTAACTGGTTTTCTAACATTTCTAAAAAAGTCATTATCAATGCAATTAATGCACTTCTTAGAATTAAAAGAATCTGTAATAACGCAGACCTCCTGCAAGAAGAAATACTCTACTTCATTAAAATCTTACAAAGCAATCTTGCAAAAGCTATCATTAAAAATTCTTTAAAAAAAGCTGGCATTTACCTCATATTTATATTATTTGAATTGAAATTTTTATTTAAATCTCAAGGGAAGATGATGGATGGCTAATTCAATTGATCTAATGTAAAAGTGTAAAATAATTTTCTTCTACTGTCTCAATTTTTCTCTTAATTGGCACAGACATTCAGTTAAATTATTAAATTTATTATTTAATATCGCTGTTTTCTGGCCATACCATATTCTTTTAACTTGTTTTTTAAATTTTGCAGCTTAATGCGCAGGGTCCATTGATTTATAGTTTAGTACAATTTTTCGACAAAATTCAGTAATTTAATGATCACAACACACACTTAAAGAAAATCATGAACTGTAGCAGGTTATGTTGCAAGTGTTATTATACAATAGTGAAACTCCATTCTTTATATAAAGAATAAGTTCTGCCTGAATATTAGTCGTGAACAAACCGGGCACAAAATAAAACACGGTGAATTACCGCAAGGCAGCTGGTTAGTACAGATGGTGTTGGCAGTTGCTAAAGCGAGCGACATGACTGCACTCACTTAAAGGAGATTCTCCGATTCCGTCACGGTTTATAGTACAATTACAAAGTTTCGAGTTCATATTTATAGGTCCGAATTGTAGGTGTGACAAAAGAAATGGTTCAAAGTTTTAGCTCAGGTAACAAAATATTACTATTATTTATTGAGAAATTTGTCCGCGCCCAAAAAGTGCCACCCGGGGCGGGCTATCCCCGCCACCCCACCACGCTGTGCCAGTGATTGTGGGTAAGCGAGAAAATATCATCAGTGGATCAGAAAACAGTGAAGATCAGAAAATACTATATTCACTGTTATAAGTATATAACAGGACATGGCCAAACTGCGGCTCGCGAGCTACTTGCGATCTTTTGCTATCTGATATGCGACTTGTTTTGAATAAATATAGTGCAATCTCTTAATACAAATGGAATTTGAAATACAAATAATGCAGTGCAGCGTTTCTTTACTAATTGCTAATTTGATTTCTGATATTATGTATGTAAAAATTTGATAGATTTCAAACTGTCCACTGCTGGTTTATTGTCAGTGCAACAAATAAGTAAAATTAACGATAATTCCATTTCTGGTAATTACTATTCCGGTTATGTTACTTTTTGAACATAATGGTCATCGGAATACACTAATACGAAGTTAATCTAAAACTCGATGCTAATATTTTTATTTAATAATTCTCCCTAATATTTTTTCTCCCAAGTTAATTGTACTTCAGGCAACATCTGTTACATTCCAGTGTGATCCTATTGTTCACAACAGTTGTGATCCATCTGGAAGATTTGCTGTTCGTTATAAGGTACTACTTTTATTCAGTCCTTGAATGGCATGAGTAAACTGCTGAAGAAAGCTGTTTTGCCTTGCAATCCATATAGAGCTCTTTTAACCTGTGGAAGAATTTTACAAGGATTTTTATTTTTGGTATAGAGAACCTTCAACTTCTTACTTGGTTAGGCGACTTGTCTCAATTATCTGCGGACTCCATCAAAATTAATTTCCTATCCCTAAACAAGACAGGCATTTTTATGCATTTACTTCATGTATTTCAAACCTATTCACAATAATTATGCTTAATGAATATTTTTCCAACATGAAACTCTATCTTTCGTTATAATTCATTGGTAGTCCTAAGTAGAGGTCATAATTTATTTCACCAGTGGTTGTGTATGCTGAAATATTTGGAGTCGTAGGAAGAACCACTGGTTAGACAATGATTCAAATTTTAGTCAAAATGTTTAATTCCCATTTTATCAAAGATTGTTATTCCAGCTAGAGATCTTTCACCTTAATCATCAAATCTTCATATGAATAATGTTGCATCAAGCAATGAGGGATCAACAAACCGCAAACCTCTCTCTTCTCCCAAGTTTCTGTCAAAACCGGCGTACTGATATCGGTTAAATTTCTTTAGCTTGTGATATTTTCTCGCATTTTTCGATTTCTTGTTTGATGACCTTCCTTCTTTCTAGTTTAGAGGCATTCTGCGGCACTAGTTTAGAGTCACCGGTAAACATCGCACTAGGTTTGAGGTATTTTGCTTCCCAGCATATCTAAAATGTTTCACCCCTTAGTACTGCCGCTCTGCAGCTACACCGGTTGCCCTGGCTCTGCCAGCATTATTCTTTTAATTTGTTGGTATTTGCCCTCCTAATTTTCAATCATCATGTCCGTCTGACAAGTCCTTCATGAAAGCTTAGTAGCCAAACGAAAGATTGTGCAATGATCTACTGTTTGATCACTACAAATTTCAGCCAATAATGGGAAATTTTGCTACTGTAAACGTTTATTTTTAAAGATTTGATGTTTTATTTTCTTAAGTATCCTCTGGCTACAAACTCCATTTCAAACTCCATTTGAGATTTTTTAACCTGAGTACACAGGTTAGGTGACCTAATGGAAAGTTATACTAACTGTTAGGAAGATAGTAATTTATTTTAAACTTTCTTCTGAGTTACTTTACTTAGAAATTCAAGACGAGACGGTAAGTCATTTGAAAATAACCTTTATGGGCCTATTTGGATCCGTTCACCAGTTTGGCAAGCGTTTAGGAACTAAACTATTGTGTAGACGTCTGACAAAAAGGCCTTCACATCGAACATCTGTGGATGTCCGTAGAAATATGAAGACGTATGCGTTCGCGTTATATCTGTATTTGCGAAATAAATTCATTACATACTGTGGAGCATATTGGGTATCAGTAAAAATAGTTATTCTAATATTTTTGGGGAAAATGTTTAACTATTTCTTTAGGTCAGGATCCCAAGATCTCAATATGTTGGTCCTTATGTTAATTGTGTGAAGAAACAGACTTATTTTTAAGCAAAAGCCTAAACAATCTAATAGCTAATAGCTAATCTAATATTTAAATAAATATTCTTTCTAGAATAATATTTTCTCTGCAGTGCGCATCAACGTATATCATTTAATTTATCCTTTCTAAAAGACTGCTCATCTGCTCATAAAATTTTAAAAAAAAAAAAAAAAAAACTCAATTTTCTTTTTAATAATGATTTGTAATTTACTGAAATAACATTTTCTTATGTACTTGTAGACCAATGAACATGCTTCCGATTCATTTTACTGCTACTAAAATAAAATAACAATAATTATAAACGGAGAGGTATGAAGGAAATCAGAAGAAAATATTTAGTTTCTCTACCTGAAAAGAAAAAAAGCTCTCTTGCTTTTTTTCTTTTCAGGTAGAGAGAAGTTTCAGTACAAGAGTTACAAATTTTTATTTTCTTGGGACTTAACTTTTCTGAACGCAAAACAGTGGATATAACAGTGGATATATGAATTTATTCATATTTATATCTAATCCTGTTAATTACATATTCATTAATTTACTTAAAACGTTTCTTTATATTTAAAACCTGTCTCTCCATTTTTGAAAGGATATCAATTTGGACTTGCGGCTCTCGAACTTTCATAAAATCTATTAATCTATTCCATCGTCTTCAAGTTTGGCCATCCCTCGTATATAATATGCAAAAGCAGCAATGCTTTCGCTTAATGACTATAACTATTGAGAGATTAACAATTATATGTCTTAATTACCGAAATTAATTACATAGCTACATAAAACTATTCGAAAAACTCTCTGCGCCCGGATACTGAATTTATGAAGTTGAACATAATGAATTCAGACAGTCAGCTTTAGACATAGTTCCCTCGAAAATAGACGATTTGAAAACCAGATATGTAAGTTTATTATTAATTATGAATAGAATAAGAACGATAAAAAAAGGAAGTAGATTTGGAAGCACAATAAATAAGCAAGGAAAGGGGGATAATTCTTAATTATTTTTTCCTTTTAATAAAAATAGTACGAAAATGTAATAAATGAAATTAAACGTAACTTATCATTTTTGATGGGGATGCATTGAAACTTTTTAAAGACATTATCCTTTTCATGTACGGAATTCCTCATTTCTAATTTTAAAAGAAATTTTTCATTTTCTGTAAAATTAGTAAATTTCACAAGCCTTGAATTATGTCGTGACATCAGTTTTTTACATCAGATTGTTTTGACATCAGACATCAGATTATTTTTAGAAACATCATTTATCGTGACATCAGATTATTTTTAAAAAATAAATAAATAAACTTTTTTGTTTGTGTCGTAAATATAGCTTTTACATACTTTTGTTAAAAAGAGAAAATAAAAACAGTAGAGGAATTAATGTTGCTTTCACCTTTCCAGGCTACTGGACGTGATGTATATGTCCCGTCCGCTAGATAAATCACAGTTTCTTGTCAATGGAGATAACCTAACATCACGTCAGAGATAAGGAATCGTGGCATTGTCGTTAAACACTTTTCTGTGCGTATGTCAACTAATTCTCTGTAAATCTTTCGTGAATTATTCAGTAACTCAGAGTATAATGTAAGCAGATTGAATGATATTGTTTAATACCTTATCTAAAAGGCAGGTTCGCATTCTGAGTTCATTAGACTTAACGTAAAGTAGAATGTACACAGAACAGCAAATATACGTGCTCCTGATGAAGAGAAACTTGTATTAAATTTTCTTTCGAAATGTACAGACAATTTAATTAATCTTTAATCTTTAATTTACAATTAAACCGTTTAACCATAAATAAAATCAATATCTGCATCGATCAATCGAAGCCCTTCAGACAGGAATCGAAAATGCATTTATGAAGACAGGAATCGAAAATGCTCAAATTTAAATAAAATTAAAGGAATTAAACAGCAAATCAAAACAAAAGTGAAGCCAAAAACAGAAAATGCAATACGAAGAATAATTTAATAAATTAAGTGAAATAAATTAAGAGAATTTTCATATTTTATCGAATTGCATGAAAAGAACTCAAGGAAAAACCACTGCTTCTAAATAAAAGTGCAAATCTTGTGCGGCAAATACGTAAGCGTACACATGTGTGTAGCCAGAGCCAACAGAAAATCTGGATTTAAAAGCGCCTGGCGGATAACGAATTGCGTTCGCTCGAATTTCTTGGTGTTATTTTGCAATCGGTTAAATTCACATCGGAACAGTAAAAATGAGTAACCACCAACGTTTAGATGAGGGAATGAGGTGGCGAATTGTGGGAAGACTAGAGGCAGGCCAATCGCAAGATATGCACAGAGTTTAATTTAACGTCCAGCGTCGTGTGTAACCTATGGAAACAGTTCCAGGATACTGGATCCATCGAGAAAAAGCCTGGGCAAGGTCGTCCACGAGCCACGACGGCCAGAGAAGATCGCTATTTGTCCATTTTAGCTTCAGAGCTTAGCTTTTAGCTTAGCTGAGCTTATTTTAGCGTAGTTAAGAAGCTGCAGCTTCTCAGCTCTCTCAGGACCTGCATGCAGACACAGGAACCCGTGTAACAAGGGTAACTGTTTCCAAAAGCCTGAATGAGAGAAGGTTGTTTGCCAGAAGACCGGCTGTTTGTGTCCCGTTCACGTCTACGGACAGGAGAGTCCGATTAGCATGGTGCGGGCAGCATAGTTATTGGAGTACGGTGCAATGGGTGACCGTTCTGTTCACCGACGAGTCCCGTTTTAGCCTAAACACCGATTCTCGCCGTACTTTCATATGCAGAGAGTCAGGGACTCGCTACCTACATTCCAATGTCCGCGAAATCAACAATTATGGTGGCGGCGGCGCAATGGTCTCTGCAGGCATCATGTTGGACGGCCGCACAACTCTCCATGTCTTTGAGGCTCTGTGATTGGTGTGAAGTATAGGGATGAGGTCTTGGAACCCTATGTTCGCCATTTCCGGAGCGCAGTGGGCCTCGAGTTCATCTTACTCGACGATAACGCGAGGCCTCATAGAGCTCTTCTGGTCAACGAATATCTCAAGAGGATATTCGCCAGGTGGATTGGTCAGCCAGGTCTCCAGACCTCAGCCCTATACAGCATGTCTGCGACGCTCTGAGGAGGGCAATTGCAACTCGCAACCCCCCTCCGAGAACCATTCAGGAACTGAAAACAGCGTTGCTGAATGAGTGAGACCAATTGCCACAGGCACTGATAAACTGCATTATTTCCAGTATGACATCACGCTGCGAGGCCTGTGTATGGCTGTAAGAGGGGACCAGACCCATTTCTTTTTTCAGACATTTTTTAGAATCCCATGATTGTTACACATGAACATGTGTGTCTATTATAACTGTTGAAGGTTTATTTTGTTTATATAATATCAACCTATGTTCACACCAAATTTTATTAAAATCTGTCCAGTAGTTCTGGAGATCGTAGATCAAATATGAAAATTCTCTTAATTTCTTTGCAGAGTGCATTTTTCTGTACACCAACAGCCCTCGTTTTTTTTTTAGTCCAAAGGGATTTGAATCCCGAAGGACTATTAGTTTCGTTTTGGCATTTTGCGTCGGACGGATAAATGTCGGTTCACTTTTCAAACTGTTGCCATAAAATGTTAGAGTCCTGCATTATATTTGAAGAAATTAAATAATGAAAATCTGCGTAAATATATGTATATTTCTCACATTGTCATAAAATAACGGTACATAGAGTCATCGAATTTTGAATAACGTAATCCTCCAACGAATATGAGCATGTGGAAGACCAAATTTGAAATTTGAAATTTGTTTTATGATCGATTTCCTATTTTTTAAAACTTTGACGAATTTTTGATTAACAAACTCAAGGATTTCAAAGCGACCAATGGCAACGTTGTGCAGAAAAAACATTTTTATCTCCAGCGCGTGAGTCTCTGTATCGGAAGATCTAAAGATATGCTCCTTTTAAAACTATTTTGCGATATTGCTGTTGAACGAATTTTATGGTTTAAGTAGTGCAAAGGACATGATATTTAATAAAGAAAGATAACACACAAAATGTTAAAAAACGCCCCTTTGGACGTAATTTAAAATCTGAAACATGAAACATTTCAGATTTTTTTTTTTTTAGTCCAAAGGGATTTGATTGAATCCCGAAGGACTATTAGTTTCGTTTTGGCATTTTGCGTCGGACTCATAAATGTCGGTTCACTTTTCAAACTGTTGCCACAAAATGTTAGAGTCCTGCATTATATTTGAAGAAATTAAATAATGAAAAATCTGCATAAATGTATGTATATTTCTCGTATTGTGATAAAACAACGGTACATTGAGTCATCGAATTTTGAATAACGTAATCCTCCAACGAATATGAGCATGTGGAAGACCAAATTTGAAATTTGAAATTTGTTTTATGATCGATTTCCTATTTTTTAAAACTTTGACGAATTTTTGATTAACAAACTCAAGGATTTCAAAGCGAGCAATGGCAACGTTGTGCAGAAAAAACATTTTTATCTCCAGCGCGTGAGTCTCTGTATCGGAAATTCTAAAGATATGCTCGTTTTAAAACTATTTTGCGATATTGCTGTTGCACTGGATCTTATGGTTTAAGTGCGAGGAACATGATACTTAATAAAGAAAGGTAACACACAAAATGTTAAAAAACGCCCCTTTGGACGTAATTTAAAATCTGAAACATTTCAGATTTTGTTATATTTTTTTTTATTTTATTTTATTTTTATTTTATTTATTTATTTGGGAAAAGCATTCTATACTTTGCTGGCTGCTTTGAAAACATTCCTTATGGGGATCTTTTTTTTTTTTTTTTTTTTTTTTTTTTTTTTTTTTTAAGCCCAAAGAAGTATTAGCCCAAAAGAGCTATTAGTCTCAAAATGGGATTTTGCATTGAATCATTATAAAAGCTCGAATCACTTTTAAAATTATTGCCACCAAATATTATTGCTCTGTTTTGTATTTAAAGAAATTATATAATGAAGAATTTGCATGAATGTATGCATGTTTTGCGTATTGTGAAAACACTACGGTTCCTAGAGCCATCAAATTTTGAATAACGTAGTCTTCCACCCAAATACGGATACCTGGAAGCCGAATTTTGAATTTCGAATTAGATTTATTGCGTATTTCATATTTTGTAAAACTTCAAAGAATTTTTGATTCACAAAGTCATCGATTTCAAAGCGAGCAATGTCAACAGTGTACGGAATAAAATAATTTTTATATCCAGCTCGCGAAACTGTATATCGAACATTCTAAGGATAGGCTGTTTTTAAATAATTTTAGCCGAAGGGAATATTAGCCCAAATGCTCTCGAAACGCGTATTTGTATGTAAATGAAAGAAACTCCTCTTTGGGCGTAATATAAAATCCGAAAGATTTCAGATTTTGTTTTTTAAACAATGATTATTTGTATTAGCAAAATTTGTACCAAATCATTATTCCAAATAGAATATGATATGAGAATTTACTCAGATTATGTTTTGATTTTAATATACATATATAATTTAAGCAAGTAAAATATTATTCTTCAGGGCATGGTTTAGAAAAATTCAAATTAAATAACCTAATTAATTAAAATAAGATAACTGCACATAAAATGTAATTCATAATAGGAATTAATGTGGGCGGAAAGGCCTTGTGCTATACATCTATAAAAACCAAATTTAAAAAGCCAATGACCAAAAAGGAAAAACTTTAAAAAAAAAAAAAAAAGATTGGTTCAACAAATAAAGAACAATTCCAGTAGACATCACCAGAGGGTTTTATTAGAAGTCTTTTTCCTTGTTACATCAAAGATTCCTCCGAAAACATTTGAATCAATTCTGATAATTAAAATTCATCTTGATTTTGCAATTAAATTAAGGGTACTTTGAAAAATTAAAAATATTACGCTTTCTCGGAATCCTCAGTTATGCAATGAAAAAATAATTATCGACTCTTTTAAGTTGAACTTGAAAGACAAAAGTTATGACCTTGTAAAAGTCAATTAAAAAGAACAAATGAAATTATAGAGATGCGACATGCTTTATGATACACGATATAGAAAAATGCTATATGATATACGACACAAAATAACGAAAAAACTTACAAAATTGCTGAATATATTACAGTCGAGATATATTAAAATCACGTCTAATGTTTTTTTACAGAAAAACAATGGAAATTAATTAAAACCAAAAAACGGTAATTACATATCTTTTCATTTTCTCAAAAGCATGTGGCCGCTAGATGCGTCCTTTTCAACCGGAAATGGGGTTACCTGTAAAATTTTAAATGTGTGGTTTACAAGGTAGCGAGAAAATCTGCGAAAGTTTATCGGCGAGAAAATGTTCTGGTGTAAATGGTAATTTTTGACAATGTCGAAACATAGCGCAAATTTTGGCTTAGAATGTTATAGAAAATGAAAAAAGATAATAGGATAATAAACAATCTTGACATTACTGTAGCTGCTCTAGTGCTAGGTATTTGAGTTTTTCTAACATAGCACTTTTTCATGTAAATGTTTTTTGGTATTTAAAACAGACTTGTGTTTTCAGTCGCAGGGAAAATATATCTACATTTGGGGAAAATATTCTCAAAATATATTTTATCAAAATGAAGATGCAGAAAGTTAAATTTATAGTTAAATTTTTTAGTAGTTTACTTTTAATTTATCGTAAATTTAAATTTAATAAAATCAAATACTAAATCTTTTAAAATGGTAAATCCCTTGTAAAGTTTGTAGAAGAAATGCTGAAGTTGAAATAATTGCTTGCAAGAAAAAGTGAGCAAAAGTTTTAAGAGGTGCTTTATAAAGCTGGCTTCATTATATTTTGACGATTGTTAGTATCTAAAGCAGGAATTTTACTATTTTTCATGCGATCTCCTCTTTTTCCTCTAATCCTCTTGATACTCAATATTTTAAGCTAGCTATAAATTGTGCTATTAAATTGCACTTGTTGAGTTTACTAAAGTAAGTGTTTAGTCGATAGGGATAGAGTGTTCTATGTTTAAGAATGAGAAGTGACCATAAAAAATCTATTTTTACTTGCTTGTATGAAGTAACAAAAGTATTGTAATCGAGAAAAATTTTAGGTGTCATATTTCAACGGAAATGTGCATTTTGATCATTCCCGACACCTTTTGAAAAATTTTTTTGCCAGACATCTGAACTTAAGAACACAGAGTAAAGGCCTCTTTTTCGAAAACAGATTGCAAAATGGATTTAAAAGGGTCTTTTTCCGTAATGTCTATAATTACCTACGTATGTATGCATGTATATAGCATAACTTAAAAACGATTAGCCGTAGAACGTTGAAATTTTGTATGTGGAGCTGCTGTAACATCTAGTTGAGCACCTCCCTTTTTTTTATCGCAATCGGCAGTATACTACCTCCTTACCCGGCGTAAACGTCCTCACTCGGCCTTTAATGCCGCAATCGTTTGTCGTAGTCATACACCTCGAGTTACAGAAGTCTTTCAAATGACGAAAATATTCATGTTTAAAAAATTTCAAATCAAAAAATAAATAAATAACAAATTGAAAAAAAAAATGAAAGCTTTCAGATTTTATATTACGCTCAAAAGAGAATTTTTTAACGTTTTTTTTTTTACCTTTATTTATTAAATATCGCACTTAAACCATAAAATTCAATTCAAGAGCAATATCACAAAATAATTTAAGAAAAGCATATCCTCAAAAATCTCGATACACAGTCTCGCGCCCTGGAGATTATTTTTTTATTTATTTCCCCCCCCCCGTGCAGTGTTGCCATTGCTGGCTTTGAAATCGTTGAGTGTCTTAATACAAAATTCGTTAAAGTTTTACGAAATATGAAACGGATAATAAAACTAATTCCATATTCCAAATTTGGGCTTTCAGATACCCATACTCGAGTGGAGGACTGCGTTATTCAGAACTTGATGGCTCTAGGTACAGTTGCTTTTTCACAGAGCGAGAAACATACATACATTCATGTAGATTCTGTATTATTTAATTTTTTAAAAAACAGGGCTCTAAGATTTGGAGGCAACAATTTGAAAAGTGAAACGCTGCAAAATGCTAAAACGAAATTAATAGCCCTTCTGGGCAAATTGCCCCAAAGGACTAAAAATAAATTTTTAATACATAATGAAATTTGACTTTTAATGCGGTCTCCCTGTTTGTATATTCAGAAAACTTCTATACTCGTTATGAAAAAAGCAAAATTATAAAAAAAATTGACTGTCGCACGACAAAAATTTTCCGGGATATTTAATTTCAAAATTTGGAATTTCTGAAGTCATTTTCAACTTGCCTTGAAAGATGGGTTATTCAGGTTAGAATAATTTGAGGAATAAGGTGAACTGAAGTGAGGGGAAAAAAAAAGGTGAATAATTAAATAGGCCGCACCAAAAAAAAAAAAAAAAAAAAAAAAAAAAATGCTGTATCCACACCAGATTTTTTAAATTAGGAATGATATCTAAAATTTTTATCGAAATATTAGTGAAATCGTGAGAGATAAAATATTCTAATCTTGCTGTGGCTTGTGAAAAATAAACAGCTTGTGGCTGTGTTAACTTTTTAATATGAGATTTGTGATTATTCATTCTTAAATTAAGGTTTTAGACTGTCTGATATATTCCAAACTGCAAGTGTTACGGGTAATGGAGTAAATGCGGTTAAATACTTTTCAACGAGTCTGTTTCTTTTATCAATGAAAATGTTAAAATCACATAAATACAGTGACAACAATTCTTAATTTAAATAAAAAAATACGCGAACCGGGCAACTAGAGTTTCGAATGTTTGGCATTGCAGTAATTACAAATTTATTGTGTTTTCTGATTACGTGGGTCTCAAAAACGTGGGTCTCAATGATGAAAAGAAAGTTCGCTCATGAAGTCACTCTTCCTTACTGTAAAATGATGCTTTCGGTACTGTTATTTTTAGAACAATTCTTTTAATAAATAATTATGGTAAACGACCTTCCTTTATTGACAATATTTATTTTAATTTGTCGTCAGTTTTTCTCAATACAGGAAATATTTATTCATATTAATTCATTTGTTTGCTATATTTGAATTTTATTGTCGATCGTTAGCTCCTATATGCAGATCCATGTATGTAACAAATAATGCAGTATATTTAAAAGTGAAGTAGAATGAGAAGAGGCTTCCAACACATTCTTCAAAAACGTCGTCTATTGACACAATGTCTCACTATTAGCCGTTTAACTCGAGACGAGGCCTACCGCACGGGGTGATGCGCTGCCAATCAAAAGCCACCGCCCCTCGTTCCCCTCTTTGACATGAGGCAAACATTTCGAACAAGCGAACAGACCCACCAACAATAGACACTGTCCCCACAACAAGGAGGGTTTTCATGGGGTGGTTTGTGGAATAAGGGGTCCCAGTCAATGGGTACTTGATGAAGTCTCGCCCCCTTTTTGGATTTCTGTTTCTATTGTCGGAATGGTTGCCATAAATGTCAGTGTGTCATCTGAGTTTGGCGACAATTTTGTGGCATCAAAAGGGCAACAAAAATGTTTTATATTTTACTGTTTTAAAGAAAACATCTTCCTTTATTATTCCCTAATACTAGGTCAAATCTGACGGATTAAGACTTTAAAAGGCTTTGAGCACGTAAAAGGTTATGTCATATATATTTATGCCAGTTTTTCCAAATTCTTTCTCTCTCGGTCTTGATTTACCTGTACCACTCCATCATAAAACGACAACGGCCAAATTTTTGTAGTGTCCCGTTTCCTGAACATCCAAGCCCTTTTATATGGTGCCTCCTTTTCCCTGATGCCATCAGCAGGTAGTTCTTTCGCTTAATGATCAATCCAGCTCTTCTAATGATTTAGTGAAACTGATAATAGTTGAAACTCTGAAGAAAATGGAAAAAAAATATTATTTAATCTCCATTTTATATTTTTAATAATGTAGCTACCGGATACAGTTTAAAAGCATTTAATTTATGATATAACTAATTGATAATTTTTACGAGCATTATCTGTTTAATATTGTTGAGCATTACTTTAATTAGTAAAATAAATTAAAGGGTAGTTAGTTTAGTTATATATATGTTAATTTAATTTCTATTTAGCCATTTATATTTGCATGATTTATATTTCCTTGACATTTTCGCAAGCAACAGTATCTTTACACTTTTGTGTAATATATATACTCGAGATGCTAGCGTTTATCCTTGTTCAAAATCTTCTGGTAGTTTTCTTATCAGTTAATCTCACATGTTACTAGCGCTGCGTGAAAATGTTGCTTAAATATGTTCTTGTTTTATCTTCATTTCCGATTATCTTGATAATCGCCCAGCCTTCATAATTAATAACTTATTCAGTGAGTTATTCATTATCTGCATCAGCTGGGTTTTTCAAGGCCACTTTGTTTCATTAATTCTAATATGATTATGCCAGTCATTTGTTTTCTTATTTAATTGGGTATGCCAAAACACGCAAGGGTTATCTGATTATGATGCCAGTTACTTTTCATTATCAATATATTATTTTTTCCACAATATCATTAATTCCTACCGGAAACGTACTGCGTTTCCCAGAATATAACGATCTCATTTGCGAAAACATTGTACTAAACTTGGTTTTAGGAACATATGATCTTAAATTCAACTTAGCAATCATAAGAACAAGTGCTGTCTCGATAAAAGATCCTGGCTCTAAAAATAACTTTATTTCGATAACTCTATGCAAATCTGAAATTGTATGTATTTTTTATAAAAATCAAGGATTATACTCAGCCGCATCTCTTCAACAGCAAGTCCGTTTATAGATTGTCGCCAGTTCGCAAACACCGGTGCCTTTTTTGGCGAAATTTTTGGCAACCCATTTCCGAGGCATACGCGCGTTGTATTCTTTCTCTGTTATATACTAGAACTGAGTCAATGTGTTACAACAGGGATACTATTGTACACGAGTCTTTGTCACCTCGGATGTCGTGCAGATATAAGGTGACGAGAAGAGTCGTCTGCACCATCCCCCGCCCTTTTTTCAACGATAAAAATAGTGCTGACGACGCCTCACGGCGGTCGAAAGACACAAAGATGAAGCGAAGCTGTCTGTCATACGGTTATGAACTTTGAGAGGTGAGAATATTTCTTGAGGTGAAATAAGAAGAAAGTTGACAATGCTCAAAGTAACGATTTCATATTTTATGTCTCTGACGCGTTCAACTTCTAAACCAGCTTCTTCAAACATTTTTGACTTACGATTTCCTTACGCAAAATTTAGTACTGTACTCATTCTTCCAGAAATGCTAAACAAGCAGTGGCAAATACTTTTACATTGCTTAGCACTAAAATGTACAAAGTTGGTCTGAATTTTCAAAAGATTATCGCGATTAAAGATTAAAGCAAAAGATGCTCCTATCTGAGCATCTGAACAAGCAACGGATTTGGTAAAAGTCATAAGGGCAGCTATCGGATGAACAACGTCGATACAGAATATATAGAATGATGTGGTTTGTTTTGATTTGGTTTAAGTTATGGCAAAGCACGCGAGCTCTGTTTGCCTAAGGGGAGAGATGCCTTCGTGGAGGACTTTCTGAAAGAAACTGGCTCGCATGCACGTTACATATGAGGCAAAATCACGAAACGCCCATACAGCCAGCCCGCTGTCCTAACTCAGGTCGGAACTCCCAGTGCTTTACCGCTCGGATGATATGAAACACTAGAATGATATGACAGTTTTATCGGTAGAATAATATCAAAACGGCAGGGAAAAAAAAAAAAAAAAAAGGAAATTCAGGATGAATATTAATTTTCTGCTAACTGAAATTAATACTGCTAACTGGAATAAATTTAGCATATTAATGTTAAGTCACTGACGAAGGCTTATACGTATATCTGAGAATTTTATAGTTATCATAAATTTATTAAGAAAACCTTAATGCACTTATATATAGCAGGAATTGCATCAAAATGCTATATGACATGCACCATTATTTTATTTTATTTAATTCGTAAATATTTTAAAATACATTTTTTAGAACTTTTTTTCATACGTTTTAAGTTGTTGTTTGCTTGCTTCGAATGCATTTTAAGATCAGTAATTGGTTTTATTTTTTACTCGAGCTCGAATGTTTTTATACTCGTGTACTTTTTCTAATAAGCACATAAACGTAATTTTTCCCCAAAAATTTAAATATTTTTTCTTTGTATTATTTTTTCAAACTTGAGCACCGTAAGAGGAGTGTAACTCTCAGTTTAATTTGTATTTTTTCGTGCTCTGGCCTTGTCTTATGCGAATTCTATTACTTTTTCTCAGCATTTGTAACTTTAAATTTTCAAGAGGGCAAAAGTAATTTACAGATTCCTTAAATTTCAATTCAGACATTTAGTTTAAATATCTATTTATTTAATAGCAATAATAATAACAATAACAACGTCTTTTTTTCAACCATAAGTATTAGAGTCAGTTCATCTCTGAAAAACAACTTTAAAGCTTTCTTAAAAGTGTCCAAAGGGAAGGTTAGAAATTTAAATAATGTGATAAAATCCGTAGATCTGTGAATTTTAAGAGGAGAGATTAAAACAATTGAAAAATATGTGGGCTCAACAACGCCAGAAATAACGGATGCAGAATAGGACGTTTTGCTTTTAAATCATTTACATCTCATTCCTCTTCCCCCTCCCCGTCTGTTTTTGAAACTGAATAAGTGATAAAGTTTTCGCAGACTGGTAGACCTTCTAGGGATTCAAAGGATTCATAATACAGGAAGGTTTTTAAAGGAAATGCAGAAAATTACAGGCCTCGAAACGTGGACTTGAAAATTTGTTTCAATAATTTGATCAAAAAGACAAATTGAAACTAGATAGCAATGATAAAAAGAATTCTTCTAACAGTTTTACATAAAATACCACCCTTATGTATTTCTATAAATTTATTAAATTTATTAAATTATAAGAACTGATTTATCTTCCCCTAAATACAGAAAATCAAGGATAAAAATATTTCAGTGAAATCAACAGAAATATTTTCAAATTCTACGTAGAGACGCATAGTCAACAGAAAATAATATAAAAGTATAAAAAATCTAAAACTTATTAAACAAAAATGACAAACCTGCGGGGGGGATAGTTAGCAAATCATTATCCTTCCCCAGATTAGAAGCTTTAGATATACTAGAGCTGCCGTCCGCTTTTACCCAGAAACACACCTTTAAGCTAAAAATATTTTATTCCGTACAGTGTGTTGCCACTGCTCGCTTTGAATTCGTTGAATTTCTTAATCAAAAATTAGTTAAAGTTTAAAAAATACGAAATAGATAAAGCCCATTCGAAATTCAAGATTCGGGGTGCCCATGTTTGGGTGAAGGACTACGTTATTCAAAATTTGACGGGTCTAGGTATCCTTTTTTTTTTCACAATGCGGGAAACATATATCCCTTCATGCAGACTCTTCATTATTTAATTTCTTTAAATATAATACAGAGCGACAGTATTTAGTGGCAACAATCTGAAAAGCGATACAGCCGTTTGTAGTGATTCGATATAAAATACCGTTTCGAGACTAATAGCTCTTCCGAGTTAAAGCCCCTTTGGGCTAACAAATAAATAAATAAATAAATAAAAATAAAAAGTAATCTGAAAGATTTTAAATTACATCCAAAGGGACTTTTTTTAACCTTTTGTGTCTTACCTTTATTTATTAAATATCATGTTTTTCGCACTTAAACATAAAATTCAGTTCAACAGTAATATCGCAAATTAATTTTAAAATGAGCATGTCTTTAGAATTTTCTATACAGAGTCTCGCGCACTGGATATTATTATGATTTTTTTTCCCGTACAGTGTTGTCATTGCTTGCTTTGAAATCGTTGAGTTTCTTAATTAAAAATTCATAAATACCTTACTAAATATGAAATAAATAATAAAACAAATTCCAAATTTCGGCTTCCAGATGCCCATAGACGTACGTTATTCAAACTTTGATGGCTCTGACACCGTTGTTATATCACAATGCGAGAAACATACATACATTTATGCAGATTCTTTCATTATTTAATTTCTTAAATATAATACATGGCTCTAATATTTGGTGGCAACAGTTTAAAAAGTGATTCGCCGTTTATAGTGAATCAACGCAAAATACCGAAACGAAATTAATAGCCCTTCTTGGCTAACACTCTCTGGGCTTAAAAAAAAAAAAAAAAAAAAAAAAAAGGCTCTTTTATGTGAAATAATGACTGATTTAAATTGTTTATTTTATATTTTATTTGTACTTTAAAAATGATAGTAAAACGGAATCTGCTCACTTGAAAAAGTATACTACTGATAATACCAGAATCTCGGTAGCCAGATGATTTGGTAATGGTACTTATTATCGATTTATAGTGTACTTTCTTCCTTGCCATACAATTATCACCACTTGTATTTTAGTTTCACAAGAAGCATTTACTTTCATCGTGATTTGAATTTTAAGATGGCGGGGAATGTCTATTAGCCAAGGTAGACTAAAACATTATTTTTTATATGCATTTTAAAAGCAAGTCTTTGTTTGTTATTTTTTAATCTCACAATCCTTCATTTTAAAACAAAACAATTTGAATAATTCGTGATGTGAAATTTAAAGTACTGACAGGTGAGATATAGCATCGGCTTCAACGTTTTTTCTTTTGTTTTCTATTTTAAATATTCTTTCCTTCAAAGCTTTGTTGAAGCCTTCTCTTGATATTCATTCAAGTGACATTTGTGTTTAACTAAAATTGCTATATTTTATAGCTTCGACTAGTTGAATAAAAAACATTCTTTTGCTCCATTTTTCATTATGTGTTAAAAATATATTTTTAACATGTTTAAATTAATAATAATTTGCTTTTTTTTTTTTTTTTTTTTTTTTTTTTTTTTTTTTTTTTTGTCCCTTACAGTATGAAGTTTGATATATGAGATCAGTTTTACCTTCTCTTCATATTATGTTCGTCATTTACTTCCCAGCATCCCCAATTCGAAACTTGGATTTTTTTTTTTTTTTTTTTTTTTTTTTTCGTTATAAGACAAATAATTTTTAATATATACTTATGAGATTATCTTGATGTGTTTAGAAAGAAAACATACCTTTGTCGTCAGCTTATGTCAACAATGGTAAAAATTTTCTGAGCATAAGAAATAGTGTATCGTTTAGGATAGTTATTTCAATAAACAAGAACGGAACGAAAAATAAATAAATAAATAAAGTTTGAAAGCTTTTAGATTTTATATTATGTCCAAACGGGCGTTTTTTTAGCTCAAAGGACGATAGCAGAGAAAGGCTATTAATTTCGTTTTGGCATTTTGCGTTGGTTCACTATAAACACTATAAACTTTTCAAATTATTGCCACTAAATGTTAGAGCCCTGCATTATAGTTAAAGAAATTAAATAATGACGAATCTGCATGAATGTATGCCTATGTTTCTCGCAATGTGAAAAAACAATGGTACCTATGCACATCAAATTTTCAATAATGTAGTCCTCCATTCGAATATGGGCATATGGAAGTCCGAATATGGAATTTGTTTTATCATCTATTTTATATTTTGAAAAATTTTAACGAATTTTTGATTAAGAAACTCAGATTATTTCAAAGCGAGCAATGGGAAAGAAAAAAAATTCTCCAGCGCGCCAGACTGTCTATCGGAAATTTGGAATTTGTTTTATCATCTATTTTATATTTTGAAAAATTTTAACGAATTTTTGATTAAGAAACTCAGATTATTTCAAAGCGAGCAATGGGAAAGAAAAAAAATTCTCCAGCGCGCCAGACTGTCTATCGGAAATTTTAATGATGTTCTGTTTTAAAATTATTTTGCGATATTGCCGTTGAATTAAATTTTATGGTCTAAGTGTGAAGAACATGATATTTACTAAATAAAGGTAACACACAAAACGTTAAAAGAACTCCCCTTCGTAGGTAGTCTAAAATCTGAATGCTTTCAGAATTCTGTTTCTTTTTTCAGTCGCATGCACTTTTTGAGAGCATACGAGTAACGCCATTTTGGCCTGAAAATATTTTAGAACAGCATATCTTTAGAGTTTCGGACAGAAACATTCGCGAGCTGGAGATAAAAATATTTTATTCCCTATGAGCAGTTGCCACTACAAGTGTGTCGCAATTACGACATAGTTATACACTTCGTAGCTATAGTTTTACTTATGTATATGATAACACAGCTGAAAGAGCAACAAACTACTTGCAATTGAATTTAATGAATAAATGGTTGATTTCATGATATTTTATTCAACATCGATACTTTAAAATAAATAAAGAAGTAGGATAAAAGGATAACTAGGAATAGAAGGATAAGGGAATAACCAGAAATAGAAGGATAAAGAAAGGACTCAAACAAAATCACTTTTATTTGAAAACAGATAAACTAATTTTGATGATTCAATTACTTTTTATATAAATATTAATTCCGTCTCTTGAAGGCTCAAACACTTATTCATTCACTAATAACCAAACAAAGAATCCAGATTTAGAAACTTCCATTTTCAGAAACTGAATATTCATACAAATCTTTTTCCGGCAGGAGGAAAAATGAGATGTTTAATCTCGTCTTTTCGTGTCACCACATGCAGTTATCAAGCAACACTTCGTAAGGCTTTGCGTGACTTTAAACTTACAGAGCTGTCTTGCATAGGACGCGAAGATGACGGATGACCCTCGGTGTGAAAGATATTGGCGAACAGACCCATGGTCATCACGTGACGACAAGGCTACTAATCAACCAACGACTTTTAATCTCAGAGGAAAATCGCAGATTTTCGAAAGGAGATATCAGCAAATCCAGATGTTGCCAGCTACGTTGAGTTTGATGACTCTGGAAAAAATAAACAAATAAAAGTAGGATGCGCACGTCTTGTTATGGTGTTTATCTGTTTTAATTATCTAAATCATTTCACCATCAAGAGATAAAAATAAGCGATTATAATAAAGTAGCCTCAAAATACCTGCTCACATTTTGGCTATTGACAGCTCGCTTAACGGCTATTCTCATTGTGTAACGAGACCGTTATTCAAATTGTGACATCGATTATGAGCTTTGCCGTCAGCTTATTGTAATGAAGATTCAGATTATGGCTATAGTCAGGGCTTAAAATTAGCCGGAACTTAACGGAGCTCCGATTGGGTATTTCTCAATTTCTGAGCAAAATTGCTATTTCAGCCGAAAAGATTCGGAGCTCAGACTGAAATGAGTTGAGGCAGATACGTTGTTGCATAACTGAATTACGGTATTAATAGAAACTCAATTCTATTTGTAATACGTTTCTTTTGTCAGCTCGCGACAAACGGTTGTTTAGCTACTTTGAGTTTCCCGGGAAGACCAAATATGTGGTAAAACTTGGTTTGGTTTGGTTTAGTTGATTACGACAAAACACACTAGGGCTATTTGCTTAAGGGGGGATGCCTTTGTGGAGGAATTTGTATGGAAACTGACCGGTATACACATTACACATGGTATTAAAACATAGCCTCATCATTAAAATAAAAATATTTCTTTCACTCGGCCAAGATACAGAGCAATCCAGAAAACAAAAGACAAAACTTACTTATTTACCTGCGTAGTGTGATGATGAATCGAAACCAATGCTGATGCACGGGAAAGATAAACTCGAAAAAGTTGATTCATCTTATTATATCTACACTACAACATAATACAATTATACTAAAATATATATACATTATAACAATTTTCGGGACATTTTACTGTTTTCTAAAGTTTTTAAACATCTCAATCCGTTCACGTCACGAGGGCCAAAAAAAACCCTATCCCCCCTACTTCGATAACAGCCAACGCCATCTCTATCTTGTACATCAAATGAAGAGATTTATTTTTAATGTTTGGAAGATACTAATCAGTTTCACAACACATGGGGAAAATCACGAAAATGCACATGCAGCAAGCCCGTTCGCCTGGAGTCGAACCCAGGTTGGAACTACCAGTGTTCAGCGGTTTTACCACTTAGAGGGGTCTGTGGTAAAACTTGAACAGCTGGTAGAAACGGTACGTTGCGATGATATAATTATTGACCTTCATTTACCTTCAAAAAAAGATTTATAGGCCATAGCCATTTGCTTAAGATGTTTTAAAATAGATTAGAAGACGAATTAAAAAAGGTTTTTAGTGTAGAAAAGGGTGACCTTGATGTCCAAAACTACATTGAAAAAAAAAAGAAAAAAAAAAAAAAAAAAAGATTATTTTTCTTTTGTTCTGGATGTTGTATTTTGTTATCATTAATTTAGTTATTGTTACTTTATCATTTCATTTAATTTTTTCAATACATTACCTTAATTTGTTAATTATCTATTTATCATTGATCAATTTTTTAATATTACTTAATTTTAGTTACTCATTATTTATTACTACCATGTATATTAGTTCCGTGTCGGAAACTATGAAAAAATAATAATGAACTTTCGACCAATTTTAATTACTACCTTTCAGGCAATTTAATAACTAATTTAAGATTCTTAATCCTTTTTCACTTCTATATATTTGCATCAAAACACTTTGTATGAAACACAACTTTTCTTCAAATAAAACTTAAGTTTTGAATGTTAACATTGTACCAAATTGACAGGGCGGTTCCTAGCGGAGGCGCAGGGCGTAAAAGTACGCGAGCGGCCAGAATCAGGGGCGGCCGGACTCTCGCGATACCACGCTTAAAAATTTTTAATTCATCGAATTCATTGTAAGTACTTGTCATATGTAAGTACTTTTTATACAATTTGTCATATGTAAGTACTAAGTAAGCGGAGAGTCAATGGCCTAGGAAATGAGCTGCAAACAGAGTGATGGGATTTAACCTGAAAGCATGATCTTATAAGCACTTCCGTTATATTCTAACGTTGAACGTGAATGTAGAAAGATCTTTGTTTATCACTTTCACTACTAAATTAGTGTTTACTTTTAAATAGCCCAAAGGAGCGTTAGCCCAGAAGGGCTATTAGTCTTGAAATGGGAATATGCGTTGAACCACTATAAACGGCTGAATCACTTTTCAAACTGTTGCCACCAAATATTATCCCCCAGTATTATATTTGAAGAAATTAAATAATGAAGAATCTGTAGAAATGTATGTATGTTTCTCTCATTGTGATAAAACAACGGTACCTAGAGCCATCCAATTTTGAATGACGTAATCCTCCTGCGAATAAACCGAAATTTGAAATTTGTTTTATTATCGATTTCCTGTTTTGTAAAACTTTAACGAATTTCTGATTAACAAGCTCAAGGATTTCAAAGCGAGCCATGGCAACGTTGTAGAAAAAAAAAAAAAAAAAAAAAAAAAATTATCTCCAGCGCGCGAGATAGCGTATCGGGAAATAAGCTCATTTTAAAATTATTTTGCAATATTGCTGTTGAACTGAATTTTACGATTTGAGTACGTAGAAAATGATATTTGATAAATAAAGGTAACACACAAAACCATAAAAAACGCCTCTTTGAACGTAATTTAAAATCTGAAACCTTTCAGATTTTTTTTTTCTTTTTTTACTTCTTTTTTGTTGTTGTTTGTTTTGTTTCAGTGTTACATTGTTTTGAAAACTGTTACATTGTGTCGAAAATTCACAATTGCTACTCTGATGGGCTACAAGTACTCTCAACGAAAGGGGTATAGCACCCATTTCTAGCTTATTAGCAAGAAATTTACGGAACAGTTTTCCTACTCGACGCACACTAAATTACTCTCCATCTGTCGATACTCTCTACACATCGTCGCTCCCGTGTCCCAAGGACTTTCGATCATTTCCTCCCCCGTGAAGCACAAAGGCTCTTTGAGAGGCGTGAAGTGGCGCTCTGATTGCCCCAACAAAGGGACAAATGCCCAGTGGGCCCCTGTTTATGTCTTCCCTGTGGGAGTGCACTCCTCTTTCATAGCTCGGAAGTCAAAAGTGAAGGTATCGCGTTGCTGTCGAGAGTACTGTATATCAAACACGCTAGTGTCGAAGCTATTGTCGGTGGAAGAAAACCGTGGAAAAGGCATGAAATGCTTATGAGGGGTTTGGGGAAACATTTTTCATTTTTCACTCCCCGGGTGAGGAAATGGTGCGAATACGCTTCGGGGACAGATCATTGTGCGAGCTGGTTTATCTTCGTTTATCCTTCCCCCCCCTCCCGATTTTACCAAGCCGAATATAATGTTTAAGCACTTGTTCATTCTCTATGCCCGTCGCTCTGGCCTCCTGTCGAGAAGTATGGTGATTCAGTATCATACCAAGCAGAGATTACATATTTAGTTTCTTTCTATTCAAGTTTTCTTGCAACCGACGCATTTTGTGACATTGGGCTACTAGACTTACAAATCTTTTCATTCATTCGTATGAAAGAAAGCTCATGAATACGCTGCCCGTGATAACTGGCTACTTTTCACGCAAGCTTGCGTTTCACAAAATTATGAAGATTACAACGCGAAACTTTTAATAACTTTCGCAAATTATTTCCTTTCGAGCAGAATCATTTTCTAAAAAAGACAAAGTTGTTCTGCTTTCTTTATAGCAGATCCTGATTCTTTGAAATGAGCCAAGACTTAGAAGGACTTTGAAATGAGCCAAGACTTAGATCTCTGCAAATGAGCAGAGATTTTGTTTGCGAAGTTTCGTTAGTACAAAATTATCTGATGAAAAAAATTATTATACTTATTATTAGAGAAGATTTCATCTTTAATGAAGCAAAAGCGTTTTAAAAGTTGTGCCCATATACTGTGGATGAATAAATTTATACTGGAATATATAGCAAGGAAAAAGAGCCGTTGAATGAACGTAAAAATTACGAAAAAAAAAAAAAAAAAAAACTTCTACTATGCAACCAATTATTAAGCCAATTAAGAAATGAGGGAAAAAATTGAAAAACTTTTTCTATAATATCAATGCAATAAGCTAATAATTTTTTAGACGAAGTAAGAAAATTAATTAAAAAAAAAGAATTTGAAAGCAATAATTTAAAAAGTAGTGGCAACAATTTAAAAAGTTAAATACCGCTTAAAGTGAACCCATGCAAAATGCCGTTTCGAGATTAATAGACCTTCTGGACGAACAAAATCTTTTTTATTTCCTCGAAATGACATACTGATTTTTTCCCATAATTCGATTCCACGACTCAAATTATGCCTAAATATTAAATTTTGTAAAACCTGGTGAGAAGCTTACCAATGAATTTTAAAAAAATTATTCCCTCACACTTTTTCCAGTTTGCACCGCAATTCTTAATTTTATGATAACGCATTTTCCTTTCCCTTTCACTATACACGAACGGAAAAAAAAAAAAAAAAAAAAAAAAAAAAAAAAAAAATTCTATCATTTATTCAGTCAAATAATTTTAAAAAGCTGCGTATTTGGCATCAATTTTCGCCTATAACAAATATACAAAATTCAAAATCGTGCCAATATATAAATTTACATACGTAGCGTATTCGGAAACTAAGTACCGTTTCATTCTAGCGCCGTCGCAGCGCTGTGGTAGGCGTCCCGCGCATGCGCACTAGTCTTTCTTGTTCACTGACTTTCAATTGTCGCCATTTTGGTTGCTCTATGTTGTGTTTTCAATCCGCTGTGCACATTCAAAATGTTTAAGACAATTAGTTCTCCCGCTGACTGTGAGATTCGTGCCGTGATTAAATTTTTGAACGCGAGGAATGTTAAACCGGCCAAAATTTTATCGTCAAGTGACAGAAGTTTACGGTGAATACGCGATAAGTGATGGAATGGTGAGAAAGTGGGTAAGAATGTTTAATGCAGGTCGAACAAATGTCCACGCCGAGGCTCGGAGTGGTCGGCCTTCTGTTGTCACCGATGATTTGGTAAGGAAAGTTGATGAAGCAATTCATGAGAACAGACGCTTCACAATGACAACTCTTTCAGAGGCATTTCCACAAATCTCACGTACTGTTTTGTTCGAAACTGTGCCTGACAGCTTGAATTATCGCAAATTGTGTTCCCGATGGGTTCCAAAAATGCTCACTGATGTTCACAAAACAAAACGACTTGGTAGTGCCCTGACATTTCTCACGCGGTACAGTGATGAGGGAGAAAATATTTTAAACCAAATTGTGACAGGTGATGAAACTTGGGTGTGTCATTTCACACCAGAATCGAAACAACAATCGATGGAGTGGAGACACACTCATTTTTCGAAAAAACCAAAGTTCAAAGTGACAATGTCATCACAAAAAATCATGTGCACTGTCTTCTGGGAAAGAAAAGGCGTTTTGCTTACTGAATTTCTTCCTAGAGGTGAAACCAATAATGCGGCACGATATTGTGAGACTAACTAAGGCGTGCCATTCAAAACAAACGAAGAGGAATTCTCAGTAAAGGAATTGTGTTGCTCCGTGACAATGCTCAGCCCCATACTGCTGGTGTCACTCAATCGTTAATTCGACAGTTTTATTGGGAGCAGTTCGATCACCCGCCGTACAGCCCGGACTTGGCGTCGTCCGACTATCACTTGTTCCTGCACATGAAGCGCGAGCTTGGTGGCAAGCGCTTTGCATCTGACGATGACACGAAAAATGCTGTGGAGTCGTGGTTATCGAAATTGGCGGGAAGTTTCTTTGACGATGGTATGCAAAAACTGGTCACCCGCTATGACAAGTGTTTGATCATTGGCGGAAACTATGTTGAAAAATAGTTTAAGACATGTATTTTCATGTAAAAATAAAATTGGATTCGAAAAAATTGTTTTACTATTTTTTTTTTTTTTTTTTTCCAAAACGGTACTTAGTTTCCGAATACGCCTCGTATATATTGGTAAATTTTGAATAAAAACTCTACTTTAAGGTGATGGTAAAAAAATTAAAGGTTATAATTTTAAAAAAATTATAAAAATTACTGAAAAATATAAATTTTAAAATTAAATCAGAAAATATCTGCGAATTTTATTTGAATTGAACCTAAATTTTGAACTGTGAAAGAAGGAATCAAGTAAGTTTTATTAAAAGAGCTATTGATAAATATATACCAAAATTCAGTTAACACTGTGGATCTAAGAGTTTGAGAGCTTATTTTTTAAAAACTGCTCTAGATAATTTTACGAAATTTGGCGGTTTGCCATAATTTGAATTGTAGAGTCGAAATATGAAAAAAAAATCTGTATATCATTTCGGGAAAAGTTCCAATTTTTTTCAAAGTACCTATTTTATTACAATCCTATATATAAATATAATATATATCTAAATCCTCCTTTTGAGACATGAAAAACGCAAGTTAAATTTCGTCAGTTGGTACAGTAGAACAGAAGATATATAATTGTCCCTTCCCCCTTTTTTACTTGCTTGTACGAAGTAAAAAGGAAGTATTGTAATCGCGAAAAGTTTCAGGCAGCATATTTCAACGAAAATATCCATTTTGACCGCTATCGAATGCAATTTAACAGTGTTTTTGCTGACATCTGTACGTAAAGACAGAATAAAATACTCTTTTCCTCCCAAAAAAAAAAAAAAAAATTATAAAACTGCTTTAAAATTAATTCTGAGGAGAATTTTTCGTGGTGTCTGTACGTATGTATCTCGCATAACTCAGAAACGAGTAGCCTCAGAACGTTGAAATTTTGTATATAGGACTGCTATAACATGTAGATATGCACCTCATATTTTGGTTGCAATCGGCCGCACCAAACGTATATAAATATATTTATATATATATATATCCACTCTGTTACCCGGCTCAGTGATCTTAGTTTCTTTACTCTTATATATTTGTAAATTGCTCCTTTTTTGCTTTAAAAATGATTGAATTATGTGGTTTTTATCTTCCGGTTAAGGTTTGTATGCCTTTAGTAAATCTGCAAGCAATATTTGTAAAGTTATCAGAAATTTAAAAGCTGTTTAAGTACGGTTAAGCCTAATTTTTAAATAACATAGCGGACATATTTGTTTACATTTGAAACAGCAGAATAGTAGGTTTGTTGCCAATCTAGAGAGACTAAGCCTCGCAACAACAAAGATAACGCCTTCATTTATTATTGCGAATTAAATCATGCTTAACCCTTTCTGGAATTTTTCGAGGAAATAAGTGTTTAAGATTTACTTCAAAATTTTGAATATAGATATTTTGAGTTTTTATGTATTTTTGCTTTGTCGCGAAGTGAGAACTGAATTAATTGAATGACAAATACTGAATCATCTGTGAAAAACTGTTATTTTTTGTTTTATTGCTTAATTTCTTTTATATATTATTCTAGATAGTATATGCATAGAACATATGGCAACGATTAGATAATTCTTCAAATGATATAAATTTTGTGGATTCTGTGTTATAATATGAACGAAATATAACGCTGTTAAGTGAACCTAGCGCCAGAGTGTCGCTGTGGTTAACAAATAGAGTGAATTTTAAAGAGTGCATTTATTCTATTGTGGTTTATGCGGTATCGACGAAGTAGATTTAATTCAGTCCAATAAGTTTAAATGAAATGCAAGAAAAAATACGTATAATTTAATATTCCGTACAAGGAAGTCATGTGGTGTACACATCAGATTTTTTTTTTTTTTTTTTTTTTTTCCCGTGTATACGTCACCAGCGTCAGCTTCAGATATTACTTACTATATTCTTGACTAAGTCCGTCTTCTTTCGTAAAAAGTACTTAATTCCTTTTGTATTGAGATTTTGACAAAAAGTAATGACTTTAATTTTATTTTATTAACGAGGAGTTTAACGTAGTCTTTAGTTTTATTTTACTAGCGAATTAAAAGTTGTTCAAAGATAAAAAGAAATTAAATAACTAATAATAAAAACAAATCTGAAAGCTTTCAGAATTTATCTTACGCCCAAAAGAGCGTTTTTTTCGTTTACACACACATACACATTTCGAGAGCATTTGGGCTTAAAATATTTTAAAACAGCATATCTTTCGAATTTCTGATAGACAGCCTCGCTCGTGGCAGATAAAAATATTTATTCCGTACAGTGTGGTGCCCCTCCTCGCTTTGAAACTGTTGAGTTTCTTAATAAAAAATTCGTTAAAGTTTTACAAAATATGAAATAGATAATAAAACAAATTCGAAATTCAATTTTCGGGTTTCTAGGTGTCCATGTTTGGGTGGAGGACTACATTATTTTAAATTTGATGGATCATATCATCGTTTTTTCACAATGCGAAAAACATACAAACATTTAGCAGATTTTTCATAATTTAATTTCCTTAAATATAATTCAGGGCGATAATATTTGATGGCAACAATTTGAAAAATGAGACAGCAGTTTATAGCGATTCGACGCAAAATGCAGTTGTGAGACTAATAGCCCTTCTGGGCTATTGCTCTTTGGGCTAAAAAAGAAAAGTTATTTATTATCTTCTATTTTATAACCATAAAGGTGTCGGAAACACATTTAGAACTATAGATCACAGAGATATCGAGTTATCAAGATACCTATATTATCTGTAACACGATACATAAAATTTCCGAAATATCATTCTAATGTCAGAATTCCTTTGAGAATCCAAATTTAAAATACACTTCCAAGTTTAGTCCATTTCTTCTCAGCTTTTTTGATTAAAATTTATGGTGTGCAGTTATTGAAAGCACTGTACTCTGCCCTTTATAGTCTTGTAAACTGATACTTGCAACTTTTGAGTTATAGCAAGAGATGCAAGTTATTCGTAATGAATGTCAAAAGCAAAACTCTTGAATCTTATAAATAACGATTAACTTGAGGGTTATTGAATAGTTTTATATTGTTTATACTTTCATTTTTCCCCCCTCCCTAAATTTACTTTTTAAGCAACACTTGAAAATCGTTTGCGGACCACGAGAGGAATTACACATCGTATCTCACCGCAGATCAGAGAGGGCCGCCTCTCCAATCATCGTTCTATTCTTGGTGGTCTGCAAGGTGAGGAAATTACCAACACTTCACTTCATTTCTCACGTCAATCGCCCCGCTCGCTTTCGTCTTGTAGATTCCCCGAGAACGGCTCGAAATACGAGAGAGCCCGTGATTTCCGATTCGACTCGCATATTAAGTGCAGCCGGTGGAAATTTAGATTGATTCGATTTCTGGGTTGAGGTAAGATTCTGCGAAAGACCACCCGTACAGATTTGGGTTTCAGTTGTAATAAAGAGTTTCATATAATAAATAATGCCTTATGATGTTCGTTGCTTATGCTTAGCATCGGACAGATAATACAAGGAATTTTCCGAACTTTTCCGTAGAATCCGGATCGGGAGAGAAGATAAAAGCGTCATACCACAGCAGATTATTACAATGATCTGGGATTGTATGGAATATAGTGTTGGGTAACTTGCTGAAAATATTTTTAAAGAATTTTGTAAATCAAGGAAACTGACGCAAATCAGAATATATATATATATATATATATATATACATAAATTTAAAAAAAAATTAAATCTGAAAGTTTCAGACTTTACATTACGCCCAAAGGGGAGTTTTTTTAAAGTTTTGGACGGTACCTTTATTTATTAAATATCACGTTTTTCGCACTTAAACCGTAAAATAATTTTAAAAACAGCCAAACATATCTTTAAAATTATTATAAGAATATTTTTAGCTATAAGAATATTTTTAGACTAAACATATCTTTAGAATTTCCGACGCACAGTCTCGAGCGCTGGAGATATATATATATATGTAATAATAAAATTCTGTAGTCAAAAATACACTTAAAATTCTAACTGTATGTTCTTTTCATTTTTAATAGTGACGGTCTCTTATTTGAAAGTACGTGGAATTAAATCCACAGCCACGTAGTCAAGTTGTTTTTCCCGCCTTTTCTACACGTACAGTTATAGAATGTTCTGGAAATACAGTGAAACCTCGTTACAACAATATTTTAGGGACCAAATAAATATATTGTTGTAGAGAGGCATATTGTTATATCGAGGGCCCACATATTTTGAGCATTTAATAAGAGTTTTTTTTATTACTATTATTATTAGTTTAAGGTACATAACATACTACTTTTAAGTCTATATTTAGAAGAAATTAATTTGTAAAATACTAATAATAGTGGTTTAAATACTAAAAAAATAAATAAATAAGATAAATTCAGAAAATAAGCACAGAAATATTCACATACCTGAAAACACTTTTTATTGAAAATAATCCAATATTTTTGTTTGTTTATTGATTTTTTTAACTGTTAAGTTCACCAATACTGTATGCATTGAGTCTAGTGCACGAAAATGTTCTTCATTTGTCGACGGAAGTCTTGAAAAAAATGTGCGTAGAGAATTCACAGATTGAAGAGCTTCCTGGGATGACAATAAGGACTGCGATGGACCTGTATTATCATCATCATCAATATCATCATCATCTTCATCATTGTTTTCTATCTCATCAGTAATTTCAGAGAGAATATCTTCATCAGTAACTCCTGCGAAAACCATAAGATCATCATCTGCTGTTAAATAGTCTTCTATACTAATTCCAAACTTTTTACCGCTTGTTTCCTCAAGTTGGGATACGGATTTTTTGATGTGCAAAACACATTCTTGATCATCTGAGAGATCATTGTCTATGGAATTTTCATCATTATCAGATTTCTTATCTTCCATAACACAAAGACCGGCATTTTTCCAGCAATTCCGAATGGTTTTTTCTGTTACTTCCCACCAACTTCCAGCAATATTGTCACACGCTTCCTTGACATTTACAGCTTTGAAAGGGTCTTCTACTTTATTTTCAAAGTTTACAGTATGGAGTCCACCAACCGTTTTCTGTAATATATTTTGAAGCACTTAATTATGCCCATATCAAGAGGCTGTAAAATTGAAGTGCGATTGGCAGGGAAAAAAGCGATTTCGATATTTTGTAGCTTTGGAAATCACGTGTGAGCACCGCAGTTATCTATCAACAAAACGATTTTTTTCTTTCTCTTCTTCATTTCATTGTCTAACTTCTGTAACCATTCGGAAAAAATTTAGACGTCATTATTCTTATTTGCTTTATACTCCACAGGAAGACTTTTCACGTTCTTAAAGCACCTTGGCTTCAATGATTTACCAATGACGAGAGGTTGTATTCTATGCGTTCCTGTGCTATTTGTACACAGAAGAACAGTCAGTCTCTGCTTTGATTTCTTCCCTCCATAACACTTTTCACCCTTGAATGCCAGTGTTCGATCGGGTAGGAGTTGGAAAAACAGCGCAGCTTCATCTGCATTATTCTGCATTCTGGAGCATACTTTTCTAAGATTTCTTTCATCTTGTTTTGCCGCCATTCATTTGCGTCGTTTATCGGGGCTGACTTTTTCTCTCCGTGAACTTCTTGGAAAGTTATTCCATGACGATCTCGAAAACGCATAAACCAACCATTGCTAGCTTTGAAAGTTTCGTTCCCTAGCATTGCTGCAAATTTCCGTGCTTTTGCACATAATAAAGGTCCATTT
Organism: Stegodyphus dumicola; assembly: GCF_044657685.1. Classification (NCBI taxonomy): domain Eukaryota; kingdom Metazoa; phylum Arthropoda; class Arachnida; order Araneae; family Eresidae; genus Stegodyphus; species Stegodyphus dumicola. The sequence goes on along the minus strand of NC_140769.1, from coordinate 187,449,780 downwards.
ATTGGGACATTTGTTGCTCTCATCTCTTGAAACCATTTTAAAACAGCAGCATCAATGTTTTCATTTGTCGCAACTTTCAGTCGTTTTCGCTCTGGGTTAATTTCATTTGAAGTTACAGCATCTTCGATTTGCTTTCTCTTCTTTAGGAACGTAGCAACTGTAGATTGCGATAATCCATGTTTCTTAGCCGCATCAATCTGCTTCATTCCCTCATCAATATCATTGATAACGTTCAGTTTATCTCGAAAAGATAGTTACTTTCGCCCTGCCATCTTAGGGAACAATATCGCGTGAAAGAAAGAAAAGTTTAAACCAAATGTTTCGCGTAGAACTCAAAATCGTTAAAGACTATAAAACAACCGTTGAACTCACTTTTCAGTACGTCACTTAACAACACCCCGCCTCCATCTCCCCCTGTTCCTCTAACAAAGGGCACTTGTTCTGTGACAAGGTGACCAGACAGGTCTAGATGTCCTTAAACCTTATCAGAATTCCAAAGCTTACTGGGAAATGAGACTAGGCATACATTTACACTTCACCCCCCTCACCCACTCCAATTCCCAAAAGGGTGGTCTTCATCTGTTTTGAAATCTGAATAATAGCTATTTATTCAGGGATAAGTTGAATATCCACAATGAGTCTTAATAGACGGAAAAAATAACAAAAGAAAACGAAAAAAAAAAAAAGCATTTGAAAATCAAAATATTATTATAAAGGGAGAAAATAATACTGAAATTTAGATTGAAAAATTCGTTTTACAGAGGTTTATTGTTCTAGAGAATATAGCAATATTGAGGGGAGATTAACATTAGTTTATATGCAAAATCACGGGGACCACAAAACATTATTGTAGTAGAGGGAGTTATTGTTGTATCGGGTATCGTTGTAGCGAGAGTTTACTGTATTTAAAGCGAACTGGAATGGCTGACGAGGCTGACGTCATTTCTTGGAAGCTCCGCCTTTCTAGAGGCTATAAAAGGACTCGCAAAGGAATATCGGGGTCTTTTCTTTAATGTAACGATGCAGTAAACTTCATACAAAAAGTTATTAGTAGTTCTTTTTTATTTACTCCGGAGATCTGATTTTTTGCAACTGCTATTTCTCCTGAATAATAATAAATGGATCATGTTTTTCAAACTTATTGTCTGATACTTTGAGCTACGACTACATCTATGATTCTTCACCAATCTATTTATTCCGGAAAAAAGCTGGTACATCACATATATATATTTTCCCCGTACAGTGTTGCCCTTCCTCGCTTTAAAATCGTTGAGTTTCTTAATCAAAAATTATTTGATGTCTGAACAAATATGAAACAGATAATAAAACAAATTCCAAATTAGGGCTTCCAGACGCCCATATTCGCTGGAGGATTACGCTATTCAAAATTTGATGGCTTTAGGTATCGTCGTTTTATCGCAATGCGAGTAACATACATGCATTTATGCAGATTCCTCATTATTTAATTTCTTTAAATAAAATACAAGGCTGTAATAGTTGGTGGCAACAGTTCGAAAAGTGAATCAACGCAGAAAGTGAATCGACGCAAAATACCAACACGAATTTAATAACCCTTCTGCGCTAACGCCCTTTGGGCTAATAATATTATTTTGTAAGCAAACATGTAGTACATATCTGCCGAGGTCAAAATTGGTATGCAGGTTAGACTGGTAACCCTTGTGCAGTTAGCTTTAACTAGTTAATACACTCTAATTAGTTAACCCCGTTTAATTAGTTAATTCAGTCTTTCCGAAATTAACAGATTTTGAAAACTTAAGCAGAACTGTAAGTATTAAGTAATAGACATACAAACACTTAGTTAAGAGCATGAAGAAATTCTCACCATGACACTAATCAAAGCTCATTTTCCACAGATTAAGAGATAGGAATACATAACAATAAAAAAAATATTTGAAAAGGGTTCCGATTTTAACGATCGCCCAAAAATCCCTTTGTTAAATCCTTTTGGGCGAAATCACTGTAAAATATACCAAGAAGAATTTTACTCTCTCCTCCTTGAGCTTGCAGTCTACCAGTCTATTGTTGCACTCGCTCCTGACAAGCCCCCACCCCCTTTTATTTTTATTTTATTTTTTATTTATTTATTTTTTTTAATATTTTTAATTTTTTTTTAGCTTTATTATCTAGCATTGTTTTTTTCGCACTTACGCCGAATAAAATTTAACAGCAAAATTGCAAACATGTGGACAGCAGCATATATTTAGAATTCCCGATGCAGTGGTAAGTAAGGCATATAGTTTCCTATTTTTTTTTTTTTTTTTTTTCCGGTGTTTTATCAGTTTATCATATCAATGTTTAGTTTTCTTAGTCACTTTTTTTTGCTTGTAAATCTTCTTTTGCCTTTTATTATTAACGCTTCGTAGGTTAACTTTATTTGTTAAATTATTTACTAAATATTCCGTTCTTTGCACTTACGAAACATAAAATTCAACAACAAAATCACAAAATATTTAAAAACAGCACATTTTTAGAACTCCCGATAGAATGCTGGAGGCTGCTTTTACTATAACTTTAGTTTGTTGCTATATAGTTACTCAATAAAACTCATTCAGATTAAATTATAAAGTACCTTAGGCTTTACTGGATGTTAACACGTTGGCGCGGGGAAGATAAAAGTATTTTATTTCCGGCCGCGACAGCAAATTGCTTTAATACAACCGAGTTTGATAATTAAAACTGAAAGGTAAATATTTTACATTTTTCCGAATGGCAATAGTCTCGTTCGCTGGAGATAAAAATGTTTTATTCCGCACAGTGCTCGCTTTTAAATCGTTAAGTTTGTTGATCAAAAATTCATTAAAGTTTTAGAAAATATGAAATAAAAAAATTCGAGCTAACGCCTTTTCGGGCTAATTATTGTTCACAACTTTGCATTTAATTCAAAGTTATTAAAAGAAACATTGCATTAAATTGTGTACGTCATATTTTTTGTGATGAGCCCATCGATCACTATAAACATCAAGTAAATTAGTGAACCGATTACTTGATGATGAAGTTCATTTAGGTAAACGTTTTAATAGTTCAAAACAGAAAAATTCTAAATTGGGATTTTTAATTTGTATTTAATCTTTCCTTTTGTTACATAAATGTCTTCACTGCTAACCAATAATTAATTAAATACTATATTAATAACATTAGATAATTAAAAATATTATTATGATACATATTGTTTATTTCTGATACATATTGTTTATACGTCGCAGTTTTTGAAACATGGAGAAAAATGACTCGGATTAATGTTACTACTCGGAGTAATGCTATTCGTTTTTATTAACATTGCTCGATTGGACTGTTTCTTCTTTCTGCCCCAAGCCTTAACTTTTAGGTTATGAAAACCTACCAACTACTTTCTTACTTTTTTCTCACTCTCACAGGATTATTTTTTTTCTATACTTCTTGCATTTAGTATATATTCTTTGCCTCGTATAAAAAGGGTGAGGACTGATATTGTTTATGCAAATTTCGCCTAACTCGCATAGCATTTTAATCTATCGATTAAACTAAAAATACTGTCAATTCACCAAAAAGTAGATTTTGAAAACACAGTAAACTTCACTTAATATAAAATTGCTTAAGACGAACACTGGGATAACATGAACAAAATGTCAGTCCCGGCAGCGATCTATATGATCTTATTGAAAATTTTAGGCATTATAAACTACTTTTTAGCCAGTTGCCTCGTTTGATTTTGTCATTTAACGCAAATTTTATAGGGTTTTCATAATTTTTTTTTTCCCTGTTGTTTCTCTGCTAGGTCTGTGTTCAGAAATTTTACATCCCGCTTAATTGAAAACTTCACACAATACATTGTATTCTTTAAAACATAGCCAGCATGAGTAGCACTGCTCAACAATCGTGATCATTGCTTTAACGATGAGTTCTGAGGAATATGTTAGTGCGGATGACGACATTGCCATGCGTGTTCCAGTGGAATGTATAAGCAGTTATATCTGAGGGCCAAAAAATGTGAACAGAAGAAAGGAACGTTCGCCCAACCGGGATAGTGGTGACAGACGCTGACTGCCGCACCGAAGTGTCCGGGTTCGAATCCCAGAGAAGGCATGGATTTTTGTAAATGTATAGTGTCTGTGGGGCATGGAGGCACTCTAAATATGTAACGAGGCAAAAGTCCTCTGGAGAGGTTGGCGGTCCTCGAACCCGTGTCCCCCCGGGGTGTTCTCCATTTGTTCATATATATTTACCAGATAAATTTCATATATATTTACCAGTTATATATATATATACTCAAGGCTCTTGCCAAAAGACAGGCGAAATCTTGCACTCCTTGCCACGATAAATTCCGTGGGCTTGTTCTAATGTTACTGTAAGCCAAGTGAGATAAGTCACAGCAACAACAGAAAGGGAGGAGAATAATATCATTACGCCTATCCTCGCCAGGAAATGTTACACATAGAACACTGTAGACATTGTAGAACGTTTTACTGCAACAAATGGGAATTTACCGCTAGTTTTACGGAAGCCATGAGTATCTTTGGCCGTGAAGTTGGCGATCAGTGAGTGCATTTTTTCAAGTTACCGTACAGTAACTCATGTATTTCAGTAATGTTTTTTATAACGACTTACATAATACTCGTATTGTAGTATTATGTAACTGTATACTGTAAATGGAAAAATATTCCAAAAATAAAATTGGGGGCCCCAGTTAACACGAACTCTTGATTTTTTGGTCTCTTGAGATTCGTGTTAACGAGGGATTACTACATAATAAATATCAGATTCGTTTATAGTTAGATTAAGCCATTGAGAATGTATCATCACATGACCATTTAAATTACATACAATCAGCTTCGTTTTATGGAATCAATGGGATGGAACTTAGAGGATTGAAGGATCTTAAAGGATTCACTATTGTCTGAACTTTGGTCTGAGAAGAAATTTAAGAAGTAATCACATATAAATTTCAGACATGTGCACATCATAGAAATCCTTCTCTTGGGATTATTTTGATTGAAGAACTTTGTACTGAACATAAGCTCCTTTTTAGCCTTATCTTAATTTACCTTCATTTAATCTAAAATTACGTATAATTAAATTATTTTCTATAGATCATATTGCATTATGTTTTTGAGCTTTGTTAGCCACTCTAAGAACAAATACCTTATTCTCTACTTTTTTACATTTTCTATAACACCAAATGTAACAAATCTCATAATTGCGGCATTATTAATAAATAATTATTATCAGTGGATGAAATCGCAGTATACTCGATTTGAATACCCATAAACAGGCTACGTACACGAACATTTTTGTGATTTTTCACTATATATCATGTAAATTAAAGCCAATCTCCCTGAGAACGTGTCTTTCACGAAAGCATTCCTCTCTTTTAAGCAGATAAGTCCTATTGTGTTTCACTATGATTAAATAAATCGAATTAAGATAATAAAGGGCTTTTATAATTCATTTTAAAATGCTTATTCATCTGATTTTTCTCTGTGCTGAGATATTTTCGTCCTTAATAATAAATGTTAGACCAAAAAAAAAAAAAAAAAAAGGGAAATGAAATGAATAATAATTGCAAATTTCTTCTTCGTCTAATCAAACTAATTGAAACTAATTGAAAGTGATCACAGGTTCCTTATCTCTGATTACTTGCTTTAGCATATAAATATTGTAAAGTTTTTATATACATATAACTTTACAGGCAATATATAATAACTTTACAAATTAATTCTTAAAATATTTTCATCAAAATTCTAATGTGTGTAACTATACCACTCATAACCACTAAAGGTTTACAAGAATTCAGTTAATGAAAAAAATTGTTTTCAATTAAATGGGAAAGGGTAAAAGTACCATTTCAATTAATAAGAATTCAAGCGCAAATTTTGACGAGAAAAAATACGATTTATCGAAATGCTCCCTTTAAAGAATTCAAAACTATTCATGTGCTGCCATCTAGTGACTAAACGTAATATTTTCTTGTTTGTTACGGAAAAAGGAGGGTAAAATTAAATTAACATGCTCCGAATTCAAATTTCAAATATGGATGATTGAAAAGGTAAGAAGGCCCCTAATTTGGATATACACTCATGTCCATAAATTAAGGATAATGCAAAATCAGGCAAAGGAAGAGTTAGAAGCAAAACATATTTGACTTATTTGTAAAGCTTATTTATTAAACAAAAGGTAAAGAGCAAAGAAAAGATGCTATATGTTTGATATTATGAAAACAATTAGCGATTTTTTCTCCCTGGAGCAAATTTAAAAAAAAAAACTATTTACAAAAAAACCAATATTACATGGTTATTATGATTGTTAATACATTGTATGTCTCCCAGACGATGCAATACAGTCCGTACAACGCCTAGGCATGCTGAGTATCAAATTATCGATCTGATCTTGGGGATATTACACCACTCAAAAAGCAATGCTCTCCGAAGTTCCGGTAGACATGTAGGAGGAGGTTGATGGGCTGCAGCTCGTCGGCCAAGCATGTCCCACACGTGGTCTACTGGATTCAAGTTCGGTGAGAATGCTGGCCAGTCCATACGGGTGATATCCTCAGATTGAAGGCATTCGCTTACGATGTTTGCACGGTGAGGACGGGCGTTGTGATGCATAAACACAAATTGTGCGCCCATGGCGCCCCGAAACAAATTTACATGTTGTTCCAAAATGACGTCCCGATAGATTTGGCTTGTCATGGTTCCAATTTGAACATGCAGGTCAGTTCTGGAACCCAGAATAATTCCACTCCAAACGAGCACTGCTGCACCACCGTAACGGTGTCGTTCAATGATGTTTTCTTGGTGGTAATGGGTACCTGGAGCTCTCCATATGAAAGTCCGGCGAGAATCAGACTGCAAGCTAAACCTGGACTCGTCGGAAAATATCACACAAGCCCACTGTTGCGGTGTCCACAATGCATGCTCTCTACTCCAGACTAACCGCAGGCGACAGTGAGTTGCAGTAAGTGGAACGCATCTGACAGGTCTACGAGCATATAGACCAATCTGCCCTAAGCTTCTGTACACGGTCTGCTTTGAAATTGTCGTACCAGTGGCTGAAGAGAGCTGACGAGACAGGTCTGAGGCTGTGCTCCGCCTGTTTCTTTTGGCAGTAACTGCCAAATACCGGTCCTCATTTGGCGTTGTAACTCTGGGGCGACCTCTTTTTTTTTTTTTTTTTTTTTTCAATTACAAAACTTGAAAAACGTTGCAAACGAGTATTTTGAAAAAGGAAGTCACAGGAGGAGACATTTATCATATTATATAGCATAATTACTACTAATTAATTATCGTATACAGGGTAATTCAAAATCCAACAGACATGTAAAGTCAGTAACAGACGGATAGACGGATGGAGAACCTTCTGGAACGAATTCTTACCGGTTTGGCCAGAATGTTCTCGAACGCAGGCTAAAAAGCTATATAAACCCTGCTGATACGCGGAGAGTGACAGGTTGAAAGATATGGTTGATTCAGTACGCGACAAACAATCTCCCAACTTTCACAAATCCCAGCGAAATCAGTAACATCATTTCCAAACTACATAATAGGAAAGCACCGGGACATGAAAATATATTAAAAAAATGCTGAAAAATCTAGCTAGAAAGTACATCTCCAAACTCTGCGGAATTCTGAATGCCTGCCTATTTCTAAAATATTTTCCGATGGCGTGGAAACATGACATAATTATCTTGATCCCCAAAACAGGGGAAAACCTTACGAAAGTTGAAAATTATAGACCGATAAGTTAACTCCCGTCGCTCGGGAAAATACTTTAACGTATTCTTTACATGCGATTGGACCTTGTTCTCAGCGTACTGCTAATCAGCAATTCGGATTCCGCAGGGGCCTCTCTACCACTATGTTACTTCTAAGGATTCTCGAGTTTCTCAGTTCTGCAATACACAAGCATCAAACCACTGCGTTCCTTATGCTGGATGTGGCCAAAGCTTTTGACCGCGTCTGGCATAATGCACTTACTATGTTTAAACTCACCACTCTCGATGTCACCCGAGAGTTAGTATTGATGATCCATTCCTTTATCAGTTACAGAACTTTCACTATCAGACAGGGTCAACATTATTCCACCCCAAGAAACATTGCTGCGAGTGTTCCTCAAAGATCTAATTTAGGATCTTTATTTTACTTAATTTATGCCATGGACTTCCCGATGCTTGATTACAATACTAATTGCATCACCGCCTGCTACGGTAATAACACAACTATTCTGTCTTTTTTTCACTCAACCTCAGTCATGCAATAACTCGCATCCAGAGCCGGATGCATGAAATCGAACATCGGTGCTGTAAGTGGAGAACTCGTATTAACGCAACTAAATCCAATCTTGCTCAAAGGTCTTCACCGCAAGAAAATTATGGATGTTGACATGACATTATTTAATGAAAAAGTGCCTAAAGTCACTCAGGCAACATATCTTGGCGTCAAATTTAACTCCACGCTTACCTGGAATCCTCACATCACGACTGCTATAGACAAAGTAACAGGGGTGGCAAGAAAACTGAACAATATTATTATTTCAATATTCACGCTTGATCTCAACAGGAAAAGAAGGATCTTATATGTCCATCTTACGCCCAATTCTTACATATGCATCCTCAGCCTGGTGTGGGGCTTCAAAATCTGATTATATCAAACTGCAGACTTTTCAAAATAACTTTCTCAGAAAAATAACGGGAGCTCCATGGTTCATTAGAAACTCTGACTTACACAAAGACCTAAAACTAGATGACATCGAAACATACATCGGAAAAATAAATAACAACTTTTATACCAAAGCCTCTAACATTGTTAATTATGCAAATAAATTCAAGTAAGAACTCCTGGAAGAGGACATTAATCTCCGCCCGTATGCAACTCATCTTTTTACTTACAATATCTAAATACTTGGCATATTCCTTTTCACTATTTCACATTTATTTTAGTTTCTCACAATTACAATTCTCACAGGCATGGGCCTAATTTATATCTAATTTCCTTTACTCACAGAGTTTACCACCCGAAGATCTTCATGTGACGTTTGCCCTACCCTGAGATATTCAAGGTGCTGGTAAGAGCGCGATAGATATCGCGCTGAGGCCAGCATAACTAACAAGTATCAAAGTATCAAAGGAGAATCAGTCACTGTGGAGTTAGTATCGAGTTGATAGGCAGCCAGTAAGTGCCTAGAGTCAGTAAGCGAGTGCCTCGAAGTCTAGTGCCGAGTTGATCGTCAAGTGCATCGAAAAAGTCTCTTAGTGTATCGCGGGTTGTGCATCGTCGAGTTTTATCTTAGAGTGTGTTGAGTTCCGCGAACGACCGAACCGAGTCGAGAGCTGTACTCTAGTGTATCGCTGAGTGCATCGCGAGTTGTAGCGTGGAGAGTTTTGAGAGTACGTAAAGTTCCGAGAACCACCGTGCAGAGTCGGGAAGCATATAAGCAAAATGTACACTGCTAGGACAACGGCTTGAATTTGGCCAATGACAATACAGATGAGGGTTTCATTAACTCCGCCCGCATGAGTGACGTCATATTTCTGACGTTTGTTTACATTCTACTGTTCAGAGTTACGAAGTGCGTTTTTTGAATGTACATTTAGTTTTTCGGAATAAAAGTGTATATATATGCGTATATATCTGTATATAACCGATTTAATGTTTGTTTCGGAATATTAAGGATTATTCTACTGTTCCAATACAAAATTAGGTCTAGTCAGATAGAAGTTACTGATGGCTGGAAGATGCATGTAAAGTGTGGTTTACAAATTATTCTCATATTGATAATCAGAAACTTTTAAGTGATAATGACTTAAATCATCTTCTATATAAAATGTACCTGCGGGAATTAAACCAAGTGAAGTTAATGTTAAGTTAGTGAATCCAAGTGCTATTTTGTGTCAGTAATTAATGCAGTAAATATTTTGAATCAAAATGCCACCAGTAACTATTGCAATGAATTGACATAGTGTGTGTCAAGAAATCCTTAAAATACATTTCACATATATCTATCTGAATATTTACAACATTAATTGTGCTTTGATTAAGAAATCAATATGCTTTACAGGATTCAATATGCTTTCTTAGAAATAAACTTCATTTCATTATTAGAATGTAAAGAGTATAAAAGATGAAAAAGTGTGTCCACTCTAATGAACATATTGGAATGTAATTTAGCTGTGAAACTACTGAAGTTAAACGATGAACATGTTATTTAATAAGAACTGAATATATTTAAGATATGCTACCAGCTCTGATATTTCAAGACTGTTGGATATGCTTATCTATGAAGATTAAATCACTATTAACTGACAAATTATGGTTCTGGTAAAGCATATATCATATTTGGAATCGTAGAAAGGAAGTTCATTGTTTTTCTGAAATGTAAAGAAAATAATACTGAATAACTGTAAGTGCTTAGTGTAATAGACCTACTGAAATCTAATTTAGCTATAAAACTGCAAATGCTAAATGATGCTGAACAAAATTTAGTAAGATATACTACTACCAGTAATGATATTTCAAGACTATCGAAAATGCCTAACAATGAGGTATCATTACCTGTTCTAAGGTGTAACGCTGAATTGAATAAGTATACTTTTATTTCCAGGAAACATACCTTCAAGTGAATTGCTTGAATTAATCAAATTCAATTTAAAAAAATCACTATTAACTGATATTATAGTTATGATAAAGCATATATAATATTTGGAATTTTCATTGTTCAGTATGCATTCTTAGAAAGGAAGTTCATTGTTTTGTTGAAATGTTAAGAAAATAATAGTGAAAACTGTAAGTGCTTAGTGTAATAGACCTACTGAAATCTAATTTAGTTATAAAACTGCAAATGCTAAATAATTTTGAACATAATTTAACAATAACTGAATTTAGAAAGATATGTTATGCTATTTCAAGAGTATGGAAAATGCCTAACAATGAGGTATCATTACGTGCTCTAAGGTGCAATGTTGAATTGATTCCAATAAGTATACTTTTATTTCCTGGAAACATACCTTCAAGTGAATTGTGTGAATGTGTGTTTACAGTTCTTTACACCTAGTTAAATACAGTGAAACTTGCATAAGCCAAAACTGAATGGATTAAAAAAAATAACTTAAAGTTGTATTTCAAATTTTACATTTTGTCGTATTAAAGACTGATTACCTGGGTTTCCACTGATGGTTGGACTTGATAAAATATGTCTTGAACAGGCAAATTTTTTTTTTTTCTTTTGAGAAAAAGCATTTAATATTGATTTTCTTACATTAGTATGTATTTTTAACTGTGAAGTTTGTGCATTTAAAAATTGTAATGACATGCAGATTATTATATTTTCATTTATTTCCAATTTCATTAAAAGTATTTTTTTACAATTTATTGCCTGATTTTATACATTACATGTATGAGTAATAAATAATTATTGTAAATATGCTATGTAACTTATATTGTGATCTTGATATTGAAACAACTTATATATTATATATGTACGAGTCATGCATTAACTCACGGCAATTGAAATTGAATTGTTAGTAAGAAATTAATGATAATAAGATGCATTGATGTATCTAATAAGATGTATTATTGATGACAGTACATAAAATTAATTAAAACTGTAAGATTATATGGTTAAAAGGTACTATTTTATTTTCGGAACCAGATTTTGTATGGATGGATGGATGTATTCATGTTACGTGTGTGTATGCACACACACTTATACACACGTGCATAGGCGCACCAGTGGCAAAGTGGTAAAATCTTTGAACTCTGAATTCGAATCCAGGCAAATTCTTTGGCTTAATGCGCGTTTTCGTGGTTTTCTCCATTTGTAAAGTGTATACCAGCCAATTTCCTTTAGAAAGTTCTCCACAAAGGCATCCCTTCCCACAGGCAGATAGACCTAGTGTACTTTGCCATACTAAATTAAAATGAAACCCAAACCACTCATGGATACATACATTACATGTCTGAATCCTGTCCCGATAACAGAAAAGTACCGGTTAAAATTGGGCTTTTAAAGATTGTGAAAAGAGTTTTGAATTAAAATCCAGACTAATCCAGAATTTCATTATCTTGTAATAAATACATTGGACTTAAGATTGCACTGTAACTATTTAATATGAGTTCCACTAAGCTGTCAATAATGCTTTACATTAAGTACTGAAATCAAGATCAGAATGTTATGAATTAGTATTATTGTTTGCATAAGTGCTTCATATTTATAAGTCCATTCTATTATCAATAATTTAATATACATTCTTAATAAATAAGAACAATATGATACTAATTATTACATTTATTCATTTACAAGTTCTATGAATTGCAATAATTTCCTTTTCCAATATCTTCTTTTACAAAATACTTTCAGTCTATAATTCCTTTTTTAAATGTTAATTTCTCTTCATCATAAGTAAAATATATGCACACATTATTGATGAAAAATTATTTAATTAAAATGTTCAAAGTATATGTTACAAAAAACAAACATATTGACGTCTATAACACATTTATTAAAACTTATTTATTTACTACACTGAAATAATCAAATTCTCAGATTAATAGATAAAGTTTGAAAAGCAGGGGTCTAAGAAATCGTGTAACATTTATTTTACATAAGAATGACTGTATATATGTTACGGTGAAACACCGAAATCTGGAGAATGTCGACATTCACCGGTGAATGTCAACATTCACATAGTCGCTTGGTGTATGTCCGAAATATTTTGCAAATACTCTTATTTCTGACTTACACCGGTAAATGTCGACATTCACCATGTGCCAATGGTGAATGTTGAACATATAAGAATATTATATTTTCTTCCGTAATTCAGTCTCGAAAAAACGCACTTGAGACTTAAAATAAGAACTTAAAACACACAGTACATTCAAAATGAGAAAGGAAAATAATAGAAGTTAAAAACTTTAGGAATTATGTGATTCCAATCTTATTTATTGCAACAACATAAACTATTATTACCCTTTGAATTGCATAAGAGGTCCTTGCTTTTACAACTGCATTTATTTATGGAACACTTCCTTTTGCAATGACAGCATGTACATATACTCCTCTCTTTTTGACCTACACCAGAGCATATCTGTGATTGTCGACATACACCGGTGAGGGTCTGAAAGTACAAGAATGTAGTGCAATATTCGATCTTTCACCAACGCATTTGGTGAATGTTGACATTCTCCAATTTCGGTCTTTCACGGTAACATAATGATAACAAGTTATCTTTTATTCAGACATTCCATGCTAACCTGTTTTTATTGCATTCGAGTTTTAAAACTAAGTATTTTTAATGATTTTTCTACTACTGTTTCAAAAGTCTGATTTTTATGCCAGTCAGAAATGATTTTCTTATACAGAATTAAATTATTTATTTCTGGATTAGTCATCGAGTAATTTAAAATATAATACTTAGTACTATTACAAAATCCAACTTTTAACATGCTGCTTTTTATCACATAAAAAAAATTAACCAAAATGTAAACTTGTAATATTGAAAATTTTCTCTCTTAAGTAAAATTATTGCCACTACATAATTTCAGCACGAACTAAATATTACAGTATATAAAAGAATACAGTGTATTGCCTGTAAAATTAATGATACTTACAGATTAACACAACCACCTTAGCTCAATTTGGATTTAACACATGAAAATGTAAAAATTATTCATTGGGTGCAAGTTGATGGTTTTCACAACTTTTCTTAAATAGATACCCAAATTATTGATATCTATCATAAGTTGGCTAAGATTATCAAATTATGAAAAGAAAACATACTTTAGAATTTGAAATATAAATTTTAATTATTAAATTAGGAAATAAAGCATGTTCATCTCCAAATCTTTCTGTAATTGGTTTGCCCTATTCTTTTCCCCAAGCGGTTTGTTTTTGCTTGGAAAAAAAATTAAATAATTTCTGAGACTCGGCATTACACAAACTTCAGCAGCATCGGCTATCTACCAAATGCATTTCCTTTTTCTTTCTTTTAGAAATTTTGTATTCCTGTAGAGTTCCCACTGTAGTTTTTTCCATTGTTGATAAATTCCAAAGAGCATATTTTAAAATTAAGGCAAAAAATATCACAATTTGTTCATAAAAAATGTTGAAACTTGAAATACAACACAAAGAATATATACAAAAATGGCAACATTGTTCTATTAAAGGATTGTTATGAGCATGGTTGCTAGAGTTTGACACATTTTAAAAATTTGACGAGTTCTACTGGGGTGGTTGCAAGTAATAAATTAATTGCATTGTAATATGTGCATTTTTACTGTTAAGAATATAAAATTTTTGCTTATAATAAATATCTGAATATGCTAATTATTTATTTGCCCTCTTATGTAATTTTGATAAATTAGACACTATTCATTTTACATCAGTAATCTTCAGACTAATTTTAAATTTAGTTTCAGTGTGAATTTCTTTTCTTCTCTGCTTTCTTATGTTTAAATTGACATCATGTAAAGCAACATAAAAAATAAAACTATTAAAAAATATATGAAAAGCAAACAAATGAACAGATATGAAAATTTATCAGTTCAGTTTCATAGATATTCCGTACAATAAATACCTAAGTTAATTAATAGGTGAAACTAATGAAACGTACAACTTCACATACAGGATCTGTCAGAAAAATACATAGAAACTTTAATAGATGATATCTATATATTGGTTTCTAAGTTGAATTATCTTTATAATATGTAGTATGATATTTCCTTAACATGTTCGTACTCTCGCATATATGTAATACATGACAGTGAATCAAAATGGATTTGGAGGACTCTGAGGGATGTTGTGTAGTACAAGAAATCGGTTAGGCTAGAGGTCCTTCATCAAAAAATTATGGCAGAATGTGCAGCAGTCGCCTCAGACACATCGACTAAACATTGTTCAAATAGCTGCTCAGTATTGTGCTATAACTCTAGCTGTTAATGGCTACCGCTGTGACTGAGCAATCTAAGTAACTGTACAGGTACATATTCATAAATATTTTTATTAAACCTAGCATAGCCTCTGATATGTATGATTTAATTATAATTAAGTTCAATACTAAAGCACAAGAATTTTTGGCTAATCTTTGGAATATGGTAACAGGTAGTTAAGCGACATTTTGGTAAGGTGATAAATGTTACTAGCTAGGACTTTAGCAGTGTACATGGATAAAGTCAATGCCATTTTTGTGTAATTCTGGGATGTTTTTTTAAGTGAAAATAGGTCGACGTGTACATGGATACCGTGTATGTGCAATTCTTAAAAACGCGGCAAGCGATTCTGCACTTTTTCCCAATTTCACACCTAATCTTCGTCATGATTAAGCACTTTTGTTCCATAAAAGTTCTAGCATAAGCGTAATTCGGCTAGCAGATTGTTGGAAAAAAATGTTGAGTTAAAAAGAAAAAAAAAAAAAAAAAAAAATTGCAGGTTGCTGTAGCAGAGTTGGTAGCCAAATTTTCACCAAGTTACCATAATCCGAAGATTAACCGAATTTTCTTTTATTATTAAAGTGTGTGCATTTTTTTGATGGGCCGTTTATAAATATAGATGAATTTTAGTTTAATAGAACCGAGGCCAGACCACTAGCACCTGAGTGGTAAAGTCACTGAATAGTAGATATTTAGCTCAGGGTTCTAATTTTGCCAAATGCATGGGTGCTTTCATGGTTTTCCTCAAGTGTAATGTGTTTAAGAGCCAGTTTCCCTTTGAAAGTCTTCCAGACAAGCATCTCTCCTGTTAAGCAGATAGCACTCGAGTGCTTTGCATAATTAAATAAACCAAACCAAACAGAGGGCAAAAAAATCACTAAATCAAGGGCACTAAATCATGCTACTTGGCCGGTCAAAGAGATAATGTAAGAACCTAAAACAGTATTAAAATTAATACACTGCAATTTTGTGGATGCCAATTGCCTCATATTTAGCACACATTTCTAATTAGCATCTATGTTCCCCAAAGCCTTTTATCATTTGAGCAAAGGATCTTTTGTCAAACTTGTGACTATCATACATTTTTCTGTAAACTTTAATTTAAAACTGTGTAACTTCATGTTCCCTTAAGTCAAGGATGAATATTCCATAACATGTGAAGAAAACATATATTTATTTTCTCATATGTCGAACCTTTTTCAGTATTATACTCAAATATAAGACTTCATACTATATTTAAAGTTTATATATATATATCAATAAACCAGAGCCTGATCTTTACATTAAAAAAAAATCACATCACAGGAACGAAATTTGAAATTAACACTACATGATATTCAAATTTATATAATTTTAATTTCAGCTTCAACATTATTCATTTCCTAGATTAAATCTTAACATGGACTATTTAGATATGTTATGTCCTACACTTCCTTCCCTACAAAAAAAGGGGCCCACCAGCGTCAAGCGGTTAAGTCGCTGAACACTGGTAGTTCGGTCTGAGGTTCGAATCCCGCGAACAGGCTGGCTGCATGGATGTTTTCATGGTTTTCCCTATGTGTAACGTGTATACGAGCCAGTTTCCCTTAGAAAGTCCTTCATGAAGGCATCCTTCTGCTTAGGCAGATAGCCCTCAAGCTATAAATTGCTATAAATCACATAATCAAACCCTGAAAAAAGTTAGGAACAGATTATCATTTTAACACAATAACCTTTTTCTTTGTGATCACTTCTGAAACACTACTTCTCCTCAATATACAAATTCTGGTACTGAACATCTTCTTTTTGAAATGACAAGATTTACACAAAATTAAAATCATGTAGAACTGCTGGTGGTCATCGTAGAGAGGGTTCACTGTATTTATTAAAGGTCAGAAATTTATTCAACTATTTCTAAAAATGCAAATTAATCAACAAAATCTGGTATTAAGTACTTTGTAAGCATAATTAATAACAACTTCCAAGTTTGATTTAGTATGTATGATTACAGTTTATTACATTAACGAATGTCATTTGCTTGACAGATATGAAGAATTTCTTTTGAGGAGCTGTTTTTCTTGTAGGGTTGGTTTAGTTTGTTTGATTATGGAAAGCATACAAGGTCTATGTGGGAGGGATGTCTTTGTGGAGGATTTTCTAAGGGAAAACTCTCATATCCATGTTACGCATAGGAAAACCAGGTAAGTGCTCATGTAGCCAGCCTGTCCAACTGAAATCAAACTATCAGCGTTCCAGTCACTTTACCACTCAGCCGCTGTTGGGCTGTGTGGAGAGGGCCATGAAGGTTAGGTTATTTAATTACAGGAAAGCCTCGAAGGCTAACTGCCAAAGGGGAGGGATGCCTTCGTGGAGGACTTTCTAAGGGAAACTGGCTCGTATACATGTTACACATGGGGAATACCACGAAAACGCCCATGCTGCCAGCCCACTCATGGGATTCAAACCTCGGACCGAACTACCAATTTTCAGCGACTTTACCGCTCGCGCTGTTGGGCTCGAGGGCCATGAAGGAAAATAATTACATGCACTGAAAACTGAATTTTAAACTAAATGTATAAAGAAAGCAATGGAAATTCACTTATCAACAGTAGTTCTCATTAAATTAAAATACTGCTTAAAATAAATTTATAAAGCTATTGAATGAAAATCATATATCAGACATGTGTAAGGAGTAACAGATTAATTATTTCTAATATTATTAAGTAATTTTCTTATAAAGGAATTAAAAAATAAAAACAAACAAAAGCTTCTTTAGAGAAATTATTCTACTATTA
This sequence comes from Stegodyphus dumicola, assembly GCF_044657685.1. NCBI lineage: Eukaryota > Metazoa > Arthropoda > Arachnida > Araneae > Eresidae > Stegodyphus > Stegodyphus dumicola. The sequence goes on along the minus strand of NC_140769.1, from coordinate 187,432,088 downwards.
AAAATCATATACTACTGGAATTAACATCTCACTTTATCGAAAATTAAATAAATGCATTTTTAATTGATAAATCAAGTTGTGCAGAAATATTAAATATGAATACATTAATCTTAATTATTTAAAAAAAAACTGAATGTGAAGATGGGAAAAATTAAGAGAAAAAAGCTTTGTAGACTATTTGCTAGGAAATCTGACATTCTGAAAAATGAATACACGCATACATACACACTCACTCATATTTATATGCATAAAACACACACATATTGATAGATAGAATTCACATATGATTAATTATATATTGAAAATATATGTATGTGAGCATGCGTGTGTATACACACTCACGCATATAGTGAGAAATTTTTTAATGTTTGAGACATAAATTTATATTCTTTCTGGAACAGTAAGGAAATAATACTTTAAAGAAAATTTTAAAAATAGTGTCACTAGAACAAATTTGCGTTGCAAAGTAAAAATGTTTTTCATTCAAACAACGCACTTCGTAACGCCGAATAACAGAATGTAAACAAACGTCAGAAATGTGACATCACTCATGTGGGCGGAGTTAATGGTGACCCTTATCTAGATTGTCATTGGCCAAACTTAAGCTGTTGTCCTAGCAGTGTACATTTTGCTTATATGCAGTCGGGAACTGTACTTTGGTGCTTTGCCGTGAAGCTGTCTTCACCATTATAGCCCAATAGCCTGAAGGCTGTGTCGCTGATTGTTTCAGCATGATTATAGTAGTTCTTCGACGACTGTAAACGTGTTATTGAAGCTGATTTGAATAATACTGGCAAATAAAGTGTGTTTCGATAGTTCATCAAGTGTCGTCGTTATTCACAACAAATCCATGAACCCTTAACGAAAGTAAAGGAAGAAAAACGTAACAGTGCAGAAATTAGAATCGTATTAAGACCAGAAGTGGTGGTCATTTTATTATGGAGGTACCTAATAGGCAGCCACCGTTACATCGTATGAAGTGATAGACAATTTACAAAGATCTCCGGGATTCGAACCCAGGCCCTTCCGTATAGCAGTCGGCTCCTTTAACCACGATACCGTTTGGGTGGTTGATTGTAAAGATATTAACAACAAAAAGAGGCCTATGGCCATTTTAAATCCAAGTTTAAAACTCAAACCTAATTAACATATTTCCAAATTTAGAAACATTTGGCTTGTTTTAGAAGGGGTAAAACTGTGCCTAGGCACCCTCATGCTGAAGCACTATTGAACTAGAATTACAAGAGAAGAAATTTTGAAGTGGTTTCTAATCAGGCGGTAGCTGATAGAAAGTGCTTACATTTTTCAAATATTACCGTATCCCAATTTTTTTGTTGCGTGTCATCAATGATACGCTTTCCATTGGTTCGTTATCCCTGCACTATAAAATTGAAGGCCATTTAAAGTGTTACAGGATCGCCCAGTTATAAATGTTATTCTAGGAAGGATATATTTATTGTAATAAATTTTAAACTATTAAGATGTCAGTAATTAGTTATTTATAGTTTGTAATAAGTCAAATTATTGTTTACAAGTATCCTCAGATTAAAAAATTATTTGCCTTTTAACGTAAACAGTGGAATTTGTTGAAATTTCATATCAGTGATTTAGTAAATGTATAGTATCTCTTCTATTTCTGTTACTATCATTCTAAGAACAGTTGACAATGTTGTATCAGTTAATATGGTTCAGAAAATAGATTCATTCCAACTTAATAAAAAAAAAAGGTTTTCGTATTAATATTAGCCTACCAAAGGGATAGTATTGGCTCAAAACTTCATTTTTTTTTTTTTTTTTTTTCAGAAAAAGGCATGAATACGAGCCAGTTTCTCGTAGAATGTCCTTCTCTTAGGCAGATAGGCCTCGCATGCTTAGCTATATTCCAATAACCTAACGTAACCTAATCTCAAAGGATACCTTTCGTTCACGAAAATTTCCATAAACGAAAGTTACAGTTTTTTTGTCTTTTGTTAAATGCTGGATCGTGTTTAACAAGTTCTTTAAATGAATACCTTAGGCAGATAGACCTCACGTGCTGAACACGTGAGGCCTATCTGCCTAAGAATAATCTGCCTAAGCGAAAATCTGCCTAAGCGAATCTGCCTAAGCGAAAATCTGCCTAAGCGAATCTGCCTAAGCGAAATTGTGCCATTAATAATTATAATCCAATAACTTAACCTAACCTCAGAGGATACTTTTCTTTCACGAAAATTTCTATAAACCAAAGTTACGCTTTTTTAACTTTTGCTAAATGTTGGATCGTACTAAATTACACATTAGCCCTGGATTTAGACTATTTCCGAAATTTGTTGCAGTTTTCCTTCTTTGATGAGAGTTTGAAGGTAGGAGATGTCTGTTCCAGAATTAAAAGCTTTTACAGTAGTATTTAACAAGCGAAAGGTGCTATTCATAGCCGTTCGAAAGAAGAACTAATTGAATAAAATAAAGGTGATACACGGAGCATAATAAATCGACTAACTGGGTGGGTATGGATCGCGAGCTGCTATTAACCATCATTAACAAGAGAAAGAGATTTATTTTCAATACAACATTTGTGGATGTACTTTTATTGGTTATTTTTTCCTATCACTTCTATAACATCTGTTTTAATGCGAATTCACTAAATGGATACCGACTTTATCAGTTTCATCTAATAAAACTAAGAGCAAAAGTAAATTAAATAATGAATATTACTCACCATATAAAATTTTGTCTAGTAGATAATTTTTCTATAATGACTTAGTGCAGATTTATGGCTTGTACTTACATACATTTTAGTTTACATCTTTAACAGCTTATCACGTCTTCTAACGCCATTAAAATTCGCTTTCAAGCGTATGCAGATTTCGAGGTGCGATAATTTCGTTGTCGGTGAAGAATGAATTGCCCTCCTAATCCGCAGGAAATGCCCGCCATTAATAATTATTATTGTTCACGTTCCGTTAGCAACCTTGATTTGACTTCCATAAACCCTTTGAGACCCAACTATTAAGAGAAGAAAAGAAAAATTATATGTTGCCTAATCTTTTGAGTTGAAATCACATCACGACTGGATAAAATGGCAGATGGTTTCCTTGCTTTCCCCCCCCCAACCCATCACATCGCGGCTATTGTAGTTTTTCAGTTTCTAAATAGATGCCAAGTATGTGCAACACACAACATGACACATTCAACTCTTCTGCTTCTTAATCAGAATTTTCGCCCTTATACTGAAACTGGTTTTCGCATTCGCACGTGAGACACGTTCTTGATGAACTTCCGCCCGTACATTTCTCTGTATGTAGCTAGCCGGAAGCGAAATTGTGTCTGATGACGGTGGCAACGGACATACGCAATCTGCGTTTTGAAATTCACGCCACGCTTTTATTCTGCTTCTTCCACTTTATATTTAAATCCGTCCCATCAATAACATCTCAAAACAGACCTGAAGAATGAATTAAATTAGATACTTTCCGTTAGACAAACAGATGTTTGGGTTAGAGAGTATATTTTTGTTTATCTGATCCGATCCACAAAGAACAAATGTGTTCAAAAGTTAGACACATGAACTCCCAGTGACAGACTTTCCAATTAAGAGTTGTCATTTCCTTTGATAATGGTTAATGTTCATGACACAAAATACAATTAAGAGTGAGTGCTACAATGTTAAGTTTGCAAGCTGCTGACGCGAGTAATTGATTTTCAGGGGCTGTCTTTCAATTTCGCTTTGTATAAGTTTTGCTCGCAATTTACTCAATCTAAATTTGTTGCATTTTTCGGTTACTTGTACTAATAAAATTTCGGACTGAATAAGGCACTAATGCACTAACAAAAAACATCAGTTTTTATAATAATTTTAATCCTTTTTAAGAGCATTATATCCTGAGTTTTAAACTGTGAGTGAATGTGCTAATAAATGCCATTTTGTACACTTTTTTTATTTTACTTGGTTTCTTTCTTTGTTCTTTTGGGTGAAATTTTGAAATTAATTTGTAATTCTTTCCTACCCACCTAATATTTTTACAATTGTTTTACATATTTGAGATGACAACAAAGTAATTATTTCCTAGACATGTATTTAGAATTCAGTAAAGATATCTATTTTTTTAATGTGTATTGAATTTTTCTCACAAATCCTTATTAGCGCTCAAATCGATCACTCATATAGTGGTTAGGGGAGCCTACTTTGCCGTACCGAAGGGCCCGGGTTCGAATCCCGGAGAACACATGGATGCTTGTAAATGCATAGTGTCTGGGAGGCAGGGGGGCACTCCAAATATGCAGCGAGCCGAAAGTCCTCTCGTGTGGTTTGGTTTAAGCGGAGAGGAGGTGGGAGACCTCCGGACACCCCCCCCCCAAGATGCGTCCCTCAAAACAGAGTTTTGATTTTCGCATTATCAGTAGACTGAAAAATAGACTTCTAAAGATTTTTTTTTTTTTTTTAATTTCTACCATAATTTGCTGAATTTTTTTACAGTTTTTAAGTAATTATTCGATATTTTACTTTTACGTACAATTTCTAAGAATGAAGACTTTTTTAAATCAAACATTTAATCTTTCATCACTAGCGGATATAAGACTTTAAGGTCTACCAAGGTCAGAGCAGTAAAGTCTCTGATACACTGGTAGTTTGGTACGGTTTCAAATCTTGGTGAACGAGCTTGGTGTGGGAGTTTTCGTGAATTTCCCAGGTATAGTGGGTATACGAGTCAGTTTCCTTTAAAATGTCCTTCACGAACGCATCCCTCCCTTAAGGCTGATAGCCTTAGTTTACTCGGGCATGGTTTAAATAATTCTATCCAATAATGACGTAAAATGATCGGATTAAACATAAATTTTCAGGAAATAAGTGCAATCTTATGCCAAATTGGAAAGAATAATTTTTCTTTATTCAGAGGCAGTTTGCGTCGAATCACTATAAACGGCGTATCACTTTCAGATTGTTACACCAAATAATATCGTTCTGTATTGTATTTAAAGAAATTAAATAACGAAGAATATGCATGAATATAATCATTTTTCTCGGATTGTGAAAAAACAACGGTATCTAGAGTTATCAGATTTTGAATAACGTACTAAAAATGTATCAGATTTTGAATAACGTAGATTTTGAATAACGTATCAGATTTTGAATAACATACGTATCTAACATACGTATGTGGATGCTCGAATTTATTTTAACAATTTTGTAAAACTATAACGAATTTTTGATTAACAAACTCTACAATTTCAAAGCGAGCAGTGGCAACACTATACGGAAAAAAGTATTTTTATTTCCAGCGCGCGAGACTGTCTACCAGAAATTCTAAAGATATGCTGATTTTAAATATTCTTTTATTTTGCTGTTGGATCGAATATTATGTGGCGTAAGCGCCATGAACATGCTATTTAATGCATAAAGACAGAAAATGTTAATAACAGAAAGACGAAAAACGTTTTGTAACGCCATGTTAGTAAGAAAACTGAGCATTGATATGATGAATTGAGAAGAGACTGAAAAATGTATAAAAAAATAGAAAAATGTATGTCAACACTTAAAAGCTGCATCGGAAATTCTAAACGTATACTACTACGCTGCTTTAAATTTTTTGTAATTTTGCTGTTGAGTTGTATATGACAATAGTGCGAAGAAAATGTTGCTTAATAAAAAAAGCTAAAAAGTAAAAAAAAAAAAAAGAAAAAAAAAAAAAGAAAAAAAAAAAGGGGGGGTAGTAAGAAGTAGTATGAACAGAAAAAAAAAAGGGGGCGTTAGTAAGAAGTAGTATGACTGGTAGACTGCGAGTTCAACGAGAGAATAATGTATAAAAAAAACAGAAAAATGTATGTCAACACTTAAAAGCTGCATCGGAAATTCTAAACGTATACTACTACGCTGCTTTAAATTTTTTGTAATTTTGCTGTTGAGTTGTATATGACAATAGTGCGAAGAAAATGTTGCTTAATAAAAAAGCTAAAAAGTAAAAAAAAAAAAAGGGGGGGGTTAGTAAGAAGTAGTATGACTGGTAGACTGCGAGTTCAACGAGAGAGAGTAAAAAACTTAAACAAACCCTTTTGGGCGACCGTTAAAATCTGAAACCTTTCAGAATTTTTTTAATTAAAAAAATTTAGTTTATTTATTACTGTTTTGTACTCTACCAAATTACAGAGTATGAAAACAAATGTGTTAAAAATGTTTTTAAATTACAGAATTTAAATCAAACACATTACAATTTAAAAAATAGTTTTTTAGCTATCATAATATTCGTATTTACGTATGAATAAAAATAAAAGCATAGAGCTCCCATGCATCAAATGCATCAAAAATAAAAGAATTTCAAGGAAATGATTCGTTTAGTTTGACTGAGACAAAGCATGTTGGAGCTATCGCAAAACGTATTAGGGCATGTTAGGGTTATTTTTTACTAATAAGAATACTTTCGCAAAGGCTTTTGAAAGGAAATTGTCTCATAATGAATATATTCACGTTGCACACAAGGAAGAATTTAAAAAAAAAAAAAAAAAAAAAACGGCCATGCAATCCAGCCCGTTAGCCAGGATTAATATCCAGAAACAACAGAGTTAGTATATATAATATATATTAGAATGATTTTATTTTAAGTCGATATGATCAAAATATTATGACAGCTGAAAAATATACTTCTTAATTTTTTGAGTATTTGATTAAAACAGCATAATTTAAAAAGTTTTTTATGTAACTTTATATCGAAAAAAATTTATATAAATTTTCAGATATTACTTCAGTTTGTGTTATCATAATCATGAGGCATACATTAGTTTATAAAATAAAAACGAAAGGCTTCTTAAGTCCATTGTTTAAGTGATTGATGTAACAATGACACTCAGCGCTTTTATATAATTACCGTCTGCCAGTTCGCATTTGTCTAAAAACGGGTTAGCATCAAAGATGTAATCTCCTCGACACTACTAAACAAAAAGTGAACATCCATGACTCTTTTATTCCTACTTATTGCAGTGCAAATGAAGCAGATGTTTTGATTTAATCCCTAACTGTAATTTCCTTTTTTGTTTAGGGGAACATCTTGCATGAAATATATATTCGTCTAACATTTTTCCATCAAAAGGTAAATAGCTTAGTAATTGCAAAGATATGCAAATTAAAATTACAATAAAATCTCTCGCGGTAACTTCCTCGCGACAACCTTTAAAATGGTCGTCTCTGAAAGTGAGCAACATTTCTGTCAGCATGGTTTGGTTTGGTTTAGTTTATTACGACAAAGCACCTTAGGTATATAGCCAGGAAAAGGATGCCTTCGTGGAAGATTTTATAAGGAAAACTGGCTCGTATACACGTTACACATGGGGAAAACCACATAAACGCCCCAAAAGCCAGCCTGTTCGCTTGAATTTGGGTCCATGCCAGAACCACCAGCGTTCAGTGATTTTACCGCTCGGGCGATGGTGGGCATTTGCGTCAGCATGAGTAAGTAATATTGGAGTAGTATCTAGTTATTGTCATCTATATGGTACTGGCACCAAGGCAGTCTTATGAAGATTTCTGTTGTGATGAAAGCGTCTTTCTTGCATAAAGATACCAGCACCTCCATAATTTAAATCACTTAACATAGAAAGAAACTTTTTTTTTTTTTTTTTTTTTTTTTTTTTTTTTTTTTTTCAAATCAGGGTTTATACACATTTCTGCATGTGCAAATTAAGTACTTTTAAGGACCACCAATGGAAATAATTAAACAAATCAAACAGGAACTGAACAAACTAAAGCAATTAACTACAGCCGAACTTCACTTTTGTCATATCGCTTTTGTAGTAATTTGTGCAAACATAATAAATCTGTCTGAAAGTAGGATGTATTACTATTAAACCTAATCTAATATTTATCTTAATTATAAAACAAATTCAAGAATAAAATCAACTTAACAAGCTTTTTCAAGTAAAAAGCATTAAATTATGTTATTAGCATTTAAATGTATAAATTACATTAATTAGCATTAAACTGTTTTATTTTAACGTTATTTCTTAAACATAATTTTAATATATTATACTATGTTTATGATATTTATTAATGTTACAATGTTTGTTACAATATCGGTCAAAAATTCGCAAATCTCCAATTAAAAATTTTGCGTACAAACTTGGTCCGGAAATCTTAAAAATGTTAATAAGTAGCAAAGTTTAGCGCCGCATAGTAAGAAAGAACTGATATTTCAAAAAAGGGGAAAATTGTTTCACGTACGAAACGTTTATGTTTTAATCAAGGCAGCGTCTCGTGACTGGAACTCAAGTATCACCGTTTTTATTAACTAGTAGTAAAGAATTCAAACATTAATATATATTTATAAATGCATAGCCAAAAATATTCTTCTAAAATGTTAAATGGCACTCAAAATGGCAGTCGTAAAAAAAAAAAAAAAAAAAAAAAAAAAAATCTGAAATTTTTCAGATTTTAAATTACGTCCAAAGGGGCGTTTTTTTAACGTTTTGAGTGTTACCTTTATTTATTAAATATCATGTTCTTTGCACTTAAACCATAAAATTCAGTTCAAGAGCAATATCGCAAAATAATGTTAAATTAAGCATATCTTTAGAATTTCCGATATACACAGTCTCGCGAGCTGGAGATAAAAGTATTTTTTTTTTTTTTATATATATAACGTTGCCATTTCTCGCTTTTAAAGCATTGAGTTTGTAAATCAAAAATTCGTTAAAGTTTTACAAAATATAAAATCTTTAATAAAACAAATTCCAAATTTGGGATTTCAGATGCCCATATTCGCAGTAGGATTTCGTCATTCAAAATTCGATGGCTCTATGTACCATTGTTTTATCACAATGCGAGAAATAGACAATCATTTATGCAGATTTTTCATTATTTAATTTCTTCAAATATAATGCAGGACTCTAACATTTTGTGGCAACAGTTTGAAAAGTGAACCGACGTTTATGAGTCCGACGCAAAATGCCAAAACGAAAGCAATAGTCCTTCGGGACTGAAATCCCTTTGGACTTAAAAAAAAAAAAAAAAAAAAAAAACCATACGAAAATGTCACGTAAATAAAATTAAAGATCTTTTGCCGACTTTGGCTGGAATTCGGCACTTAAAGTCCAAAAATCGTTTCCAGAAACCTTAAAGAATTTTAAGTACTTTTAAGGGCCGTAGGAACCTCTAATGAAACAATTTCTCATTTTCTATCTGGTTACGGTTAAAACTTTAAAAAAGTAATAATAATACAAAACGATTATGATTAGTTCCACTCGGTTAAACTTGTTTCATCGCCTTGAAACCCAGAAAATAAAATCTTTCTTGTTAAGTGTAATAGAAGAGAAGAGGAAAAAGAACCCATTTATTCTACCATTGCAGGAGGCCTTACGAGGTCTTGAGGTGTCTGATTTAGTAGCTATAAACCTTCACCTACCATTTTTCTCGCCAAATATTTCTTTGGCGACACCCCGCTGCGCCAAAACTGCTTCTGTGTCAGCGGGTGGCCTGGTTTAGTTGGACAGGTTGCTGTCCTAGCATTTTAGCGCCTCTAGTGTGCATTTAGAATATCGAATTCATTTTTCTTTAAGTAAAGAAAGATACGATATAAATCATACATGATACATAAATTTATTTATGATACAAAATAAATCTTTAACTAACCGTGGCAGGAATACCAACCAAAAGACATCTTTCATACCGCTTTAAAAAGGGTTTCCAGTGTCTGATGTAATTCAGTGGCGAAAAATCATATTTGACAAACAAGTCAAAAATGCATCTATTCATAATTATATCATCTGAATGTGTAATTTTAAGTCAAAGAATTCGGACTGGCCATACTTTTAGAGCTTCATTCATGCAGGTACATAAGCTCACTCAAAATCGGCAAGTATATAGTTTTGATAGAAAGACGAAAAGAAAGAAAAGACGACAGATGAAATTTATCATTAAAACAAAGCAAGTGACTAAAGGCCTTGAGCTTCTCCTTTCGTTAGGGCTTCATAAGGTTTTTTACAAAAGGGCATTCGGGACGGACTTTGTCATTCCAAGGTTAACAAATGAGTTCACACTGAAGTTGAATGGAATCAGCTTTATACATTGGATTTCCACTTACCATATTTACCGGCGTATAAGACGCACCTCCTTTTTTATACAAATTTTTGAAGGATAAAACTTTATTACTGATCATTATAATGAATTAACAGCATTTTAAATATAAAGTATTACAAGTATAAGGTCTGGCATCTTTTGCAATAATTTTGTTTTAGTCCGCATACATAGCTGGTTTCTCTTCACGAATCTTGAACACCATGATGTTGATCCAGTAAAATTGACAACCTCTCTATCAGTCGCTATCGCTTTCGCTTGATGAATAATCATTTTTTGTAGAGAAAATCTCGCTTTTTTGTGTTCTAAATTTCAAGTATTCAGCTCTGCCTCAAGTTCAGGCTATTGTGCATTTTCCCTTCATAGGTTATGTTTATTGTGAGTTGCTTTGTTCTAGATCCTCTTCCTGATTCCGCCGAATTCTTATCATTTTTTCAGTTGGGGTGGCCTGAAAGGCCTCTCTGCAGCCTTTAGCATACGCAATCACACGTAGCTTGTATGCTATGCTACACGCTTAAACGTCGTTCACAAAAACGGGAAGTTCAAATGAATCCAGCAGTGATCGTCGATAACAGCGCATGCGCATTCAATGAACTCTACGTAACTGTAATATTCCCACACTCCGCAAGGAAACAAGAAAAAAAATATATCGCATAACACCGAATAGAGGAAATTACCGGAAATGAATGTTATCAAAACCTGAGTATCAACGTATAAGACTCGGTATTGAAGTATAAAACGCACCCCGTCTTTCAGACCTATTTTCAAAGAAAAGAAGTGCGTCATATACGCCGGCAAATACGGAATATCAGTGGATAAGAAGCCAGTCAATCCAAAGTATATTCTCTGCAGCGAGCCCTCTACTCATTTCCCAGATACATAAGCACTGACCAAGCGTTTTCGGTAAAGTCACCAGAAGAATACTTACAAGAGCATTGTTCCGCTATCACAATTTTCTAGCATTGCACAGACTGTTGCCCTCTTGAGAAAGCCTCCGTATTAGGCGGTAGGCGGGTCGTCCAGTCATCAAAATCTCTTGAGAGGAGAATAAAGCTACCATTAAGTTACTGCCTCGTGATTCCAATCTGAGGCAGCAGACGTTGAAAAGAACTTCCTCGAACCCACTGCCGCCTCCTAGGTGCGCGGGGTCACCACTCCCGGTTCCCAGATTTCACAATGGTGGGAACGTGCACGCCTGGAGATCTGACTGATCGTTAAAAAATGCTACCTGACAGTACTACACGGGATGATCGAAGCCTGTACTGGGTCTAATACAATACTTACTCCACCTCACTGTGTGAGCCACTCGAATATTCGAGAACAGTTTTACCTGCAAACCCCCACAAGTCACAGGGAACCGCCAAACTCCCTGTGACTTACCGCCATACCCCCGTGGCCGAGACTGCCTAGGTACAGGTCCTAGCCAGTAGCTTTACAGAGTTCTCAGCGTCGACCCCCCGGGGGAGAAGCTGCCAGAAGTAACACTATATTTTAAATGTACTACAGCTGCTGTAATACTGAAAGTGTTCTCAGTCTTACTGGCCGATTGATCACTTGAGTAAGGCAAAGTCAAAAAGGGCTATTTGCTTAAGAGGAGTGATGACTTCGTCGACACTTTCTAAGGAAAAGTGGCTTACATTTTTGTTATACATAGAGAAAATTAATCATGGCGGCTTGTCCATTCGCCTGAGTCCGAACTCTGGACGAACTAGTATTCATCAGTTTTTAACCGCACGGCCATTGGTAGAGTCTTCGATCTTGTCGGAAAGTTTGTCTTTGGTGACTGAAATCTTACATTCTTTTTTTTTTTTTTCCCTTCCTGAATTATCTCCAAGAGTTCAGCAATTAATTTTGTCTGTTATCATTCTTTTTGAATTTGACAAATGAGCCCTATTTTTTTTTCGAAACAATTTTTTTTAAAATACTTTTCTTAGGCCCACCACCGGCGAAACGGTAATGTCTTTGAGTACTGGTGATTCGGTCCGGAGGTCGATAAAGAAAACTGACTTATACTCACATTATTCACGAAAAGCATCACAAATAATCACATAATCAGAAAAACTTCCATGCAGCATGTCCGTTCATCCAGGATCGTACTCTGGTCGAACTATCATTGTTTAGTGATTTTTATCACTCAATAGCTGATGGCAGCTTAATGAGGATAGCAAGGAACTATTTAGAATTTTTTTACGCATAATAATATGTAATGTGGACTTTTTTCTGCATAAAAAGTGCTTAATCATTAAAAGAAGACACCTAGTTTATGTACTGAATTATAATAGGAGATTCAGATTTTAATCCATAACAACACTACTGCCCTGCATTCAAAAAGTATGTAGGTTTTTATGCGCTTTATTTTTAGCAATATAAGTTTTTTTAAAAGTGAAAAAATTCAAAAAACAACAAAAACGTTAGCTTTCAGTTGTATATTTCAGTTATAATTTATGATTAGAACTGATATAGAAGCCAACATTTCTATTTAAAATCAATATTTACATTTAAAATTCAGCCTTTGTATTACTTCAAACAATTTGTGTTCATTTCTTCTTCGAAAAAAGATTGCTCGCCAATGCGAGCGCCAAATAAAGCCAAGATCGCGAAAGAAAGAAAACACGAAATTTAGTTACTTATAGATGAGAGGTAAAACATTTTTTCCGACGTTTTTTTTTTTTTTTTTTTTTTGGGGGGGGGGTCCATCTTTCACTGACCCTACCTTTCAAATGTTAGTTTTTTTTTTTTTTTTTTTGGTTTATTTTTGACATGTCAGGCACTGATACATACACAAAAGGTGAGTACGTAAATATACTGAAAAAAGGTGACTGCAAAATGAAATGAAATAAAGAAGGAAAAGAACTGCAGCTCATTTCTCAAACGCCATCTCGTTTAGCTTGAACTATTTCAATTGCTGTTAGCGAGTAACATAACGGGTATTTTCCTTATTTCCAAAAACATAAATCAAATAATAAATCTCTTGCTATGCTAATGTAAACTCTTTTTCGTGTTTTAAAAAAAGCTAATTTCACTTTTTAAATAATGGACGCAGATTTGGACATTTTGAAAATAAGGATTTATGATATATTAATATAAATAAAGTAGTGCTATTTCGTGAGTGGAGGAGTAGGTGGCGTAGTTGTTACATTTATATCACAATGGAGGTAAAATTTCCTCAACTTATTTTTAAAACTGTTTAAAGAAATTCAATAGAAATAGTTTGAATAAAAGTAATGGATTCTGGTTAATAGGTTTACCAGTTAAAAGGGAAAGCTTGAAACAAAAAGAACTGTTATTAATTATTGGCATGGTTTCTGCGAATACTAATAAAGTTAAAATTATTCGTCTACTGTAAGATAGACGTCAGTATCATTTAAAATGTAAGCATGATGATTTGAAAAATTTTTGATTCGCAAAATACTTTGCTTCGTTAATAATGTAATATTTTGAGTGTTAAAAATAAGACTACATGGCTAAAATGTTAAGCCACGCAACCATAGTTCTGGTTTAGTAAATGATTGGTTTATACAAACAAATGCAATTCTTACAGCAAAACCTCGGGGGGCTATCTGCCTACGAGTTGGGATGCCTTCGTGGAGGACTTTCTACGGGAAACTGACTCGTATAAACATTACACATGTGAAAACAAAGAAAGCGCCCATGCAGACAATCCGTTCGCATGATTCGAACTTCGAACAGAACTACTAGAGTTCAGCGACTTTACCGCTCCGCCGCCGGTTTAGGAAACGAACCGAACGGTAAGTTTTCTGGCCGCAATAATTTTTATCATGGGCTACCGTTTAGTAAAATTATGTAAAATTTTAATTTTTCTAGAGGTCCATCCATGAAGAAAATTCTGAATAATGAGTTGCCCATTATAAGGGAGTAATCTATGGCTTACTAAACATATTTCAGGGCATTGACCTGCAAAACTGATTCTTCAAAAGTTAATGAAAATGTGGGACCAACAACATTTATCAAAAATATAAGACTGAAAAAAGTTTTCGAATTTTATCATCTGCCCGAATAGGAGTTTGATATCTGCTTATCTGACGTAAAAAGTATCTTTCAAAAAATCGAAAATCGAAAACATGATATACAGATAATCAACTCTGACTATCCGGAGATCAATTAACCGGGTTCTATTAAAAAAATAAGTTATTTTATTACGGAATAATAAAAAAGTTACCGTATTTATCTCCCTGGGCTTTTAACATAAGGTTCTGAAATTTAATATACATATATATATATTCTCATAATTTCCTCCTTACTCAGTGCGTTCAGAGAACGACCTTCTCTATAAATTTTAAAACGGATTCGTCCACGTATTGATTGTTTTCGTATTGCTAACAAAGCCAAATCCTCTCAAACTATCTCCGAAGGTGATACCGAACCTTTCTGTTCTAGCTGTTACACACAATTCCAGTTTATTACAAGAACTGTTAAATCGCAAAGAAGCAAACACGAATTGACATTTAGTCTAAGATTTCTCTGATTCAGCTGCTCATTCACCTTCTCTAATTATTTATTAACATTATATGCATCAATATACATACTGAAGAATACGAGCCTAAGAAGAGGGAGACCGACCCAATGCTATAAATGTCAGAAGATCGGTCACACTCAGCATCTGTACTTCAATATAATACGCTGTATGATCTGCGGTGTACAACAGACCGAAGAAAATACCAAAGTGCCGAATGCCCCAAGTCAAAAGAAAAAGCACCCTATTTGTATTTTCTATAGCAGAAAGGCTGAGCAGAAAGCATCAAATTAAATCCTGAAAACCGAGGAAAACTCCGGAGATATTGCAAAATTTAGACGCCACCACTCTCACCCAAACAGAACAAAATACAGTGAAATATTAATAAACGCCACAGAAAATATAAAAAACTCAAATGAAGAAAGTTCGACTGATATAAACTGGATAAGCATGGTAAAAGAAATATTTTCCATTTTAAAAGACCTGAAGAGAACAAAATCCCGCAGAAATGCTGACCACCATCCTAAAAGCAGCAGAATTATTCCTGAATTGGTTCTTTCAATACGATACCCAAACTAGTCTCTAGCTCGGCAGCAAAGCTGAAATTTTATCACAATCGTCTGCAATCGAAGAGTTAATCGTATGTTACCACTATGAATTCGTGACTTCATCTGATGTTACTGCCAGATAAGTGAGATAAGTCATAGTCATAACAACAATGAAAGTACCTAAACAAAGTACTTCTTTGTGCAAACTAAATGCCCAACGTTTTTATGTGTAAAGAATGGTTTGGTTTAGTTTCATGTGATTACGGCAAAGACTCGAGGGCTATCTGCCTAAGGAGAGGGATGCCTCCTTGGAGGGCTTTCTAAAAGAAACCTGGCTGGTATACACGTTAAGGACCGTTTCCACTGTAGCTTATCTGAGCTAATGAAATCAGTTCCATGTGTCGACTAGCTCCGCTATGCTTGCAGTTCAGGTTTTTCAACTTGCTGCCCTATGAAAAAATATGGTTTTGAAGATGGGTCGGCTACGTCAGTTGTCTCCGTTAGCTTAGATGAACCTCGGTGGGAACGGCCTTTTACACGCGGGGAAACCATGAAAACGCCCATGCAGCCACACCATTTTCTGGATTCAAACCTCGGACCGAACTACCAATGTTCAGCGACTTGACCACTCGGCCGCTGATGGGCCTCCGTAAAGAATGAAAATGAAGCAAAATATCAAGTTTCTGTCTGTTATACATCCTTTTCAAATAAAAGTAGCCATTATTTACATCGCCACATTACTGACGACAGGCTCTGAAATTTCTAAACTTTAACAAATAAATAAGTTATTTCTCCCACCTTCTTGGCGTACCTTCGTGGTGTGGTGGTCTGCACGCTGAGCGCGTATTCCAGAGGTCCGTGGTTTGATTCCCGGCGAAGACGTTGCTCATTTTTCACTTCTGCATCGAAATAACCTGATGTCTCTACAAATAAACCAATAATGAATTCAATTTCTTTTTAAATGTATCATGAAAACTTTTTTAATCCGATGGCTGGTTTTACCCATTTATAAGTATTGGCCATTCCTAAGGTCGGAAGTGGTGGTCTCTTTATTATGGAATCACGTTACTGGTGGGCCACCTTTGCCTTCTCTGAAGGGACGGACAAATTGCATCCTAGATTCGAACCCTGGCCCTTCGGTACGGCAGTCAGAGTCACTAACCACTTTCCCGTCTGGGCGGCGTATTGTGAAAACTAGGAGAAATAATAAAACAAATGAGAATGTACGTAAATTAATGAAAACAAGACATAGTATTGAGAATAAAAGATAGGCAAATTTTTTTAAAGGTATTATTCGCATTCGGATAAAATGACTTTTTTTCTTTGTCTTTTAATCCATGTACAACTTTTTTAGGCGAATGGATATATCTATAAGCATTCCTCTTCTGATGTGACTCCAGTTCGACATGGGGGTTTTCTTTCTCCTCTTTCTCGAAGTATACCGCGTATTTAACTGTTAAGAAAAAAGAAGCATACATTCAGTAGCTTAATTAATACACTTCAGTTTCAATTTTATTAATAGCTAAATTGATGCTGGATTTATAGAGAATTTTTAATTAATACTACGCTTTATTTATACAACAAAGCACTAGAGCAATGGTTTTCAACCTTTTTTTGCTTTCCATGTGCCCCTTTCACTATGACTACATGATCATCCCTCTCCTTTCCCAAACTCGAAAAAATATATATATTATTTTTTATGTTACTTTTATATTATTTTATGTTACTATTATATGTTATTTTAATGTGTTTTATAAATTAAACGAGAACTGGGGAAAATATTGATAAATACCAAAACTTGAACAAAAGTAGACTTTTATAGTCATAAATTTAAACTAAATAATTTACTGGTAAGTAAAGGCTATAAATCGGAAGGGCTGACCTCATACCCTCCGGTTGAGGAGTCTAAGGGGAGTTCCCCCTGGTTGAGAATCCCTGTACTAGAGCTTATTTTATCTAGGACTTCTGCTGGAATAACTATTTCTTTCAAAAACTGACAAGAACCAGAACTCAGTTTCCATTATCTCCGGCTGAATTTAAATCTTGATTAGTTACAATAATCAATTACAATAATAACGTCAATAAAAAAAATCTCAAAGGTTTCAGATTTTAATTTACGTCCAAAGGAGCGTTTTTTAACGTTTTGTATGTACCCTTTATTTATTAAATATCATGTTCTACGTACTCAAACAATAACAAACAATAAAATTCAGTTCAACAGCAATATTGCAAAATAATTTTAAAATGCGCATATCTTTAGAATTTCCGATAAAAAGTTTCGCGCGCTGAAGATTTTTTTTTTTTTTTTTTTTTTTTTTTTTTTTTTTTTTTTACAGTGTTACCATTGCTTGCTTTGAAATCGTTTAGTTTTTAATTAAAAATTCGTTGAAGTGTTACAAAATATGAAATCGATAATAAAACAAATTTCGAATTCAAATGATGGCTTCCACACGTCTATATTCTATGGAAGATTACGTTATTCAAATTTTGATGGCTCTAGGTACCGTTGTTTTATCACAATGCGAGAAACATACATACATTCATTCAGATTCTTCATTATTTAATTTCCTGAAATATAATACAGGGTGATACTATTTGGTGGCAACATTTTGAAAAGTGATTCGCAGTTTATAGTTTTCAACACAAATTGCCAAAACGAAATTAATAGGCCTTCAGGGCAAATTGCCTCTTTGGACCAGAGAAAAAAAGGGGGGAGGAAAGAAAGAAAAAGGGAAAGGATGTTTGAAATTTTGCCTTATACTGAAATGCCGGTTCCTTTCTTTGATTTTATCCCGTTTTAAAATTTTCGAAACTAGACGAAAAAAGAAGTTCTATAGAAGATATTACTGCTTGTCAGATGCATAATTTAAACTAGTTTAACGACTGTTCTCTTGTTGCACACGCACAAATATTTGATGGCTTTAAAGACAGCAAAATAAATATGTACGTACGCGTACGAAAACAGAAGACCTAAGCAAATTTCTTACTGCTAATTTTTGGGTATTGCAATTAAAAGCCAGATGCGGTATGTTTAATTGAATATCGCAAAACATGAAGGGTTATTTGCATGAAGGAAGGAAAGTATCTGAGGAGGACTTTGCTAGGGAGCAGCTGGCCCTTGCAATCGATCAGTTCGAAAACTGTGAATTAATTTCATACTGTGCTCTGTTATTTAACTTTCTTAGCACGCATTGCGACTGGAAGGCGGTGTAAAACTTTCTTCGTAATTAGAGGTAAAAAGTAATGAAACAAGTTTCAAATAGTGGCATGTACATATATTTTTTTTAATTAACATTTGAAATTTATTTAAAATATGATATTTAATTGCAGATATCTGTAGCTTTTTTCCTTCTCCTTCCTTATTTATTTTTTAATTAATTAATTAACTTATGTATTTATTAAATCTGTTTTAAACTAAGTATGTAATACATGATGAAAAAAATCTATCCTGTATTTTCTAGAAGCATTCTCTATATTTATTGAAAGATGTAATCGTCTAAAAATTACGTCTAGTAACCCTGTGTCCACCAATGTCGATATTCTTGTGAAAGTCGTAGGAAGGTTTCACTGGTGGGCCGTCCCGTTGAAAACACGTAACCCGGGCACTCCGCGGGACGCTGTCTCTATGTGCTTAAATCCTGGTGTAAAAAACACCATCATAAATCTGGTTAGGTAGATTTACTGCTATGCTGCAGCTGCGGAGATATTTCTCTTACAAATGCTGTTTTAGCTGTCATTTTGAATGTTTGGTTTGCTCTCCGCCCTCTACATATACGTATGTATATACAGCGTGTCCACAAATTCCTTACCCGGCCTTTACTTTCGCAAACGTAGGTCGTAGACAGGTATTATTTCCAACTAAAAAAAAAAAAAAAAAAAAAAAAAAAGAGTTTTAAATGGCATAGCTATTTATGCTTTGACATTTTTTAATTTTTAAAAATAAGTTTTATAAAAATTACGAAATCTAGCTTTTTACGCAGCCTTCCCGTCACTATGCTTACACAGGATAATTTTATGCTCATTAAAAAATAAAATACGTAAAATTTTACTCTCGTACAATAAAAATTAAAGAACAGAATCTGAAATACTTGTCGTGACTTTACATTTGTGTTGAGGGGTTAGTTAGTAAATAAATTAGAATAGTTCAAGGTTGATTTTTCTCTTTAAATACCATTTAAGGATGTTTTATGTGATTTACTAGTGTGTAATATTTTTCAAAATAAATTTCACACAAGTAAATTATAAGCTTCCAAATTCTAAAAATATGTTATTAATATTTTCCTAACTTTTTTTTTTAGAATCATAATCTAATAACCCCACAAAAATTCATTAAACTAGAAATATGCAGTGAAATCCAAAAGTTGAAGAACAGCAAGTTTTGTTGTGTCTAATTTGAGAATGAAGCAACATAGGAACAAGAAACGTATAGGTCATGCTCACTAAGCAGTTCTTTAATGAACACGACATAGAATGTTTCTTAAGTTCAACACAAACTTGAATTACAACAAAAAATTCTAGTCTTGAAGAACAAGTATATCACAATTTTTTAGGAAAAATGGTGTGGTAACATTACAAAAATGGTTTCTAATAAGGAATGTGTCCACCCCTAGTTGCAATACATTGGCAGCAGCGACGTTCCATGCTGTCAATTAAGTTGTCGATCAGTGAAATGGGAAGCAACGACCAGACACGGAATAATCCTTGTTCAATCTGATCTAACGACCTTGGAAAAAGACCCTGTCTCCCAGGGTAGTCCCAAAGATGCTCTATCGGATTCAGGTATGGAAACTGAGCTGGCCATTCTATCCGCTCCATACCGTGACCCTCAAGATATTCTTCAGCAACCTGAGCTCGGGGCGGTCGCGCATTGTCGTCCATCAGAAGAAATCCAGAACCAATAGCAGCGACATATGTGCGAATCTGATCTCGATATCTAACACCGGCCAAAGTTTCTCCATGGAACACATGCAGGTCACTGTAACCACCGAAAGAGATCTCAGCCCAAAGCATTATTCCACCACTCTGTACCTGCGTTTTTCCACAATGCGGGATTGGTTGTATCTGGTGCTTTGTTCCCTCCAGCTCAGCTGCCGACTTTAATAACTCTCCAATATGAGCCTGGACTAGTCTGTGAAGAGAAAAGACACCCATTGTTGACTGGTCCAGGAGACGCGTTCTCTTGCACAACATAAACAGGCACCTATGTGTCCTCGGGTCAAGGGAATACAGACAACTGGTCGTCTTGCATACAGACCTGTGTTGTGCAGGCTTCTGCGCACTGTAGCACCTGAGATTCTTGTTTCTGTTGCCACTAAATTATCTGCCATGAGCTGAAGCACAATATGTTATTCGTCTTTCGTGCCGAAGGAGCTAAATTACGGTTTCCCGCAGGCGTTGTAACTCTAGGTCTGCCTGGAACATGTCTTCTAGACACAGAATCCTCGGATTCAAACTAGTTCCATAGTCGGTGAACCACACTAGGAGAGACATTGAGACGTCTAGCAGCATCAGCTTGTGATATCAGATCGCCCAGCACCACAACGAATCGGGCAAACGACTTCTCCTGAACATTGATAGACCCTCCTGGATATTGTCCACGAAGCTGTAATAACAACTCACGATC
Organism: Stegodyphus dumicola; assembly: GCF_044657685.1. Classification (NCBI taxonomy): domain Eukaryota; kingdom Metazoa; phylum Arthropoda; class Arachnida; order Araneae; family Eresidae; genus Stegodyphus; species Stegodyphus dumicola. The sequence continues at coordinate 187,411,404 of NC_140769.1, read as the reverse complement.
AACACTCGTGAACAAGAATTACAATTTTTGCATTTTTTTCTCCAACTCCTATATAAGTATTCAGTTCTATAAAATAAAGGTGGTGGCTATTGGTTTTGCGTATATTTTCTTAAACTACGTTACTGTCATGCAATTGAACTGTGAATTTAAAAGTTACTGACATTTTTGTAATGGTGAGCTTTGAAAAACATGCTGTTACTTAAATCTTGGAGGGCACTGTATTTAATTTGTGCATCTTATGTTAAGAGTTGGCTGGGCGTAGATATTGAAAACATCCACTGTTTTCTAGAACGCGAATTATATAAGATTTTTTGAATAAGATCTCTTTTTTTTAAAAAAACACTTTATAGTAATCAATGAATTTCACGTCAGTCTACATAGAAATGCTCGTTATTTGATTTATTAATATGAGAAACCTTTTTTAAAAATGATATTTTAATTTTACTTACGTGAAAATGCAGAGATTGAAGGAACGTGTAAAAAGTTATAATTTTTAATGGTTACAAAACTTATATTTTTAAATTTAAAAGTGCCTAATATGAATAATTACGTCATTTAAATTTTTTAAATGTTGAAAATTTTGAAGTATTTTTATTAAATAAATTTGATTTTGAATCTCAATAGGAATTATTTAAAAAAACTGACAAAAAAATAAGGGAAATGATCATCTTCTAAATGTAAGAACGCGGGAAACGGCTGAATTTCGTTTTGATAGGTTTAAAATTTGCATTGAATAGATTACATTATTATTGAAAACTAGAAAATGTTTTCCCCACCATTAAAATAAAAGTTCATTGATCTCCCTGGAAGTATCAGCTACTCATTTCTTTCATATTTCATTAATATTTTCATTGTATACATGTTATATAATGACTTTACTTTCTTTTAATAAAATACGTTCCTTCCCATACCAAAAAAGAATACAAAACAAACACGAACTTAACACTTCCCTCAATCGCATGTTTGTTTGATTAATCATAATGCTATTACTGAGATTAATCATCAGATTTTTGTAAATAAATAAAGCATTTTAACTTTTTTAATTATTTATTTATTTTATTTTACTATTATTATTTTTTTTAAAGGGGGCTTTATAAAAAACAATAAATTTATTGTTAAGCGGCGAGCAAACGAATGTTTTCGACCGAATTAGTGTTAGAAACATCTTTCACTAACACCTTGACTGCCATGTGCATAATCGATAATTCACATTTCAGAGCCATGTGCATCGAATGTGACTCACAGGTTTTGATTTGTTTGAAGCGTGTGAGTTACCAGAGCTTCACAAACAATACGGTAAAAATTATTTCTACGGCTTCAGAAACTTACTTTCCGTCTTCTGGAAGTATTTTTTTATAAATTGTTATTGATATTAATATACATTTTGCTTCAGTAACTTTTAAGTAATTATAATTTATGTTAAATGTCTCCTTTAAAACAACGAAGTTGTAAATAAAGGGGACTATGTTGTTTATTGAAACAGCACAAGACTAGTGGTACATTTTAAGATGCTTATACATCCAACTAATTTTTTTTTTTTTTTTTTTTGTTTGTTATATTTGCTGCTTTACTATTTTTATTGTAACATATTATATGTCTAAGTTTTTACTTCCTTCTACGAAGTAAAGAAAGTATTGTAAGAGAGAAAAATTTCAGGTATCATATTTACGAAAATATTCATTTCAACCGCTATACATATACATGCCAAAAAAGAGTGTATTTATGTATATATTTCCACTCTGTTACCTGTCTCGGTGAGCTTAGTTTTTTATTCTTATATGTTGGTAAATTGTGCATTTTTTGCTTTAAATTTGATTGAAATTATGTGGTTTTTATGTTACGGTTAAGATTTTTATGCCTTTTGTTAATCTGCATGTAATAGCTGTAACTATCAACAATTTAAAAGTGGCGAATTAAGCCTAATGATCCCCCATTTGTTTACATATGAGCCTCAGTAGAATAGTGAATTAAGTCACTTTCTTCACCTTTGGTGTCTTTTTGCCGAATGAGTAATGTAAACTTTCAATTTTGCGCATCAAAAAATCTGCGTTCTTGGCCGCTGTTTGAGTTTTTATGTATCGTTGCTTTTCGGTGCAGTGAGAATTGAAGTAACTGAATGAGAAATATATCTCTAGTGAGATTCGAGGAAATAAGTTTAAATGAAATGCAGCAAAAATTTTGTATAACTTAATAGACTATACAAGGAAGTCATATAGTGTCTACATCAGATTTTTAGTGTCAAGAAACTGAACTCTTTTGTTACTTTATGATGATCTAAATTGTTTTGGACCCATCTGACAACGCTTGAAAAAGAAAAAGATGAATTCTGTAGTGGAGGTAACATGACATATTGAAATAGATAGCACATTTTTTAATGTAGTACTAGTGCAAACATTAAAAAATATTACTAATCTGGCTTATTATGGGAAAATTTTCATTAAATCGCAACACGGAGCACTTTAACATAGTTCTGCAGTAAATAATTCTTTATTGTGCAAAACTATCAAAATAAGATTAAAAACAGCATATTGTTATTACACAGTTTTGTTCCACTGATGTACTGCTTTATCCCGTAAAACAAATATTAAAAAAATGCTGTTTGGATCACACACAGCTTCCTCTTTTCGTAGCACATATGTTTGTTTTTTTCCCACCGAAATCAAAGACTATTGTAATGCCTCAGACAACCTATCATTCCTAATTCTTTAATTCTTAAATAACTTTTCTTTTATAAAGACTGAAGATGCATTGGCACAGTTAATTTAATATCGAACTTAGTATCGTTTTTGCCACGACAGTCGCCATTGTTAAAATAAATACTCATGCGCAGTTTTATTCCTTACCTAATAGAGCGGATAATAAATAGCAATAATTTATTTAACTTAATAGAGTAGATGCTTGTGTTCTGTGAGGGAACCTCAATTTGTTATTTCATTTTCTTCTTTCGGTCATTACAGTTTAATCACAGAATTAATTCACTTACTGTTACATTAAAAAAATTGTAATTTATATTTAATTTAATCAACCAATAAAAATCAGCTGTCGATCTCCTCAGATGTGCTTTTCTATTTTACATCCCTTCTGGACTCCTCATGCTTTGACAGAATACCACGAAAGTGGAGTAATCCGTGAACACCCGCGATCATCAGCAATGACCATCCGTGATCGTCAACAAAGAGACATCGTTGTTTTCCTTTAATAATTGTTGCATGTGTTCATAAATTCATCCCTCATGGGAGATTCCGATTTTTAGTCCATTTTCAATTCTTTATAAAAGGGGCTTGCTAAACTAATAGCAGTCAAGGTAATATTTATAACAGACATTTTGTCACATAAATTCTCATCTATAAATGTCCTAGGTGTTTCAAAAAGGATCACCCGATTTAAAATTTGTATATTATGAAAAGTATTGAACATAGAAACGTAAGATTAATTTTACATTATATGGCTAATCATGAAGTATTTCTACAAACCAATATGTCCACCTTTGGACACATGGCATACATCTAATACGGTAGTTAAGCTCTTCCCAAACCTTTGCAAGCATATCTGCATCCACTGCTTCTACAAGTGTTGCTATGCGTATCTTCGGTTCGGCTAATGTAAACGGAGTCTTTAACAAACCTCTACAAGAAAAAATCGCACACTGAGAGGTCTGACGATCTTGAAGACTAGTGGTATTTAATTGAATCATCAGGCCCCAAAAGGACAGTCATATTCTCCATTTGAAGTTCAATAATGATTTTTCGCCACATTATTTCCAACTCACCAAAATCCCCAAAATATTGAGCTCACAGTGCATCTACAAATATAATTGAATTCCAAACTTCTTGACCCCCTTTTTGTAGGTTTTGGCGGATTGTAATGGTGCTTTTCGATTCACTTTATAGATAAATGGTTTTCTTCTAGACATCTAGCATGAAAATCATAATTTCTTGTAATATTTTTAACATTTTCTTCTTTAGTCTAAATATTCTTTGAGCTTTTAAGTCAACTTTGACTGCCCTGGTTTTAAGATTATAAACAATATATTTCTAGCGCACCATCTGTTTTCATCTTCGGTGAAACGTCTTGAAATCCCTGTTCCTGGTTTTTTATCAATCAGTTTGTTTTACGGTATTTTTAAAACATATTATGAACAGTGTTTACACTCAAAAGTTCACCTATTTTTCTCTTACATTTTTTAGAATTTCAATAAAAAAGCAAAAAATTTTCTTACGTCAAAAGTAATAACACGGCGTTTCCGACCCATGTTAAAAAAGTAGCTCTTTAATCTTAAAAGTTATCTTTTCCGGTTTTAAAATCCTTCTTCTAAGAGTTATATAAGCAAAATTTTCCTGAATTCCCTTTTTAATTTGTTTGTTATCTCAATGTTGCAATACTTCTTTTTCTTAATCTTAATTTAGTATTTAAAGAAAAGATATTTAAAATATCTGTTGTATTTATTAGTTTCATTCAGTTTTATTCATGACTATAGATTTAGTCGTATGAAAAAATAAAAAATAAATAAAAAAACGTTTTTGGAATAATAGCTGATTTTTACTGATAAATATTTGAAAATTTTTATTTCCCAGTAATTCTTTGAGTCATTCTATTCGTTTCTTTCCATAGATAGTTTAAATCTTACAAAAAAAAAAAAAAAAAAAAAAAAAAAAAACAGAATAGGAAACTTAGAATGAAATTAAAAAACAAAGTCCTAAGATACAACCATCCCTAAAAAAAATAGAAATCCACATAAGAAAGTTTTTCCTTCTTGTTTATTTAAACACGTTGCACATTTAGAGACTCGCATAAATCGTCAACATTTGTTGGGCGAAATCGGACTTCGGAAATAAATTATACTCTACCCACTTTTTTCGAAGTTACTTACCCTCCTTTACTTACCTTTTATTTTGAATGCTTCTCACGAGGATGCTGATTTAAGAGGTACTCGTGTATGTGACACTTCAGTTGAGCAGTAAACTTTGAGTCATTCTGTTGCTTCTAGTTGTTAAAAATAATAAAATAATGCGATCTGTCTCGGTTATAAAGACGAACAACGTGTTAATGCTTTCTAATGTACTATAAGAATCAAGTAACTTCAATAAATTCTACATATCATAATTAAATTTCATAGGATACTTAAAATCTTTTCACAAAGTCAGAAAGGGGGGGAGACGGAACTGGTGCAACAAACAATTTTTGTAGCAGTATGCAGTTTAGGTTAGATGATAATGCTGCAAACACCTGAGCTCGGTCTAAAAGACCCATGAGTTCCTATTCCTCGGCTACTTTTGCTTGCGAATGAGATGCAGTTAGTTAGAGCTTGTGGATGTGAACTGATGAGCATTAGTGTTTTAACTGCGCAGTCTGGGTCTGGGTGTCTTTCATAATTTAAGATAACATACTTCACAAGGGTCTTTGGCAAATGTTGAGTGCAAAAACACTTACTCTGGGCAACGCATAATTCCTGTTACCTGGACACATTTATAATGAAATCACATTGTAGAGGCATTAAGTTACTTCGAAGTAGAAGACGTGAAAAATTAACACTGTCCTCTCCGGAACTCGAGTCCTGGACCTCTCCAATACGCGCCAAGTGTGCTACGAAGGCATGCAGAAAGGAGGGAGAAAATACCTTATAAAATGTCTGGAAACTTATTGTCCAAATGTTTTAATGGCTTCCACTTTTCCCTGTCCCTGTTCTAATGTCCTGATTTTGGACTGTAGCTTTAGATAGTTGCGGGATCCGAATGATACCCGATTAGTCTATGCAAGCTGCCCGTGTGTCCGCCAGTCGTATATATTTGAACTTTTAAGTTAAATATGAAATGAAAGAGATCATGCAGTGCGTAAATTATGCTTTTAATACAAAAACAAAATTTTGTTAAAGTTATAAAGCAGGAATATATTATACAAAATGATTCATAAAAAGCAAGTATGCATCAAATCCATTTCCTCTTCTTCTTGCTAATCCAGAGCAAATGTACAATGAGAAATAATTAGAAATTTCAAACATGAAACTAATATATGTAATAAGATGACTTGGAGAAAGTTGCAACGGAGTGCCGATGGTTCTTTGCGTTGTACCTGCTTGGAGAAACTTCACTACGTAGTTAGAAAGATGACACTCAAAGACAGACGTAGCCGTAATTCCACACATAATTTTATTCTTTGATAATTAATTCGAAGGTCACATATTCTTTTTCATTTCACATCATCACGGTGGGTGCGCTATGCAACCCTCCTCCCAGTTCTGTACAGCTTACATCTTCTTAGACAGTAACGAAAATAGGAAAACAAACTCTGCATGGCTAGCGGCAAGCCGATGCAGCGGTAAGAAAAGCCGAAACAGAAGAGGAAGGGAATGGCTGGTAGTAACGGCGTTAGACACCAGGGTGCCTGTGCATAATGCACTACCCCTTCTGTAACTGAGTTAAAAATTTCGAAACAGATTAAGGCCGTAACTTAAAGAAACTAAGAAATAGAATTCTTACTAATGTAACTTTTTCTTCCCATCTAAAATAAATAAATTATCTAAAATTTAGAAGGATTTACGACAGTGCAAGCCGGTGATGATACTATGAGCTGGTACAGGAACGGAGTTGCGCAGCAATAACTTTTTATATTAGATTGCATTTCGGATTACATGGCAGATTTTTATATTAGATTGCATTTCGGATTACATGGCAGATTTTTATATTAGATTGCATTTCGGATTACATGGCAGATTTTTATATTAGATTGCATTTCGGATTACATGGCAGATTTTTATATTAGATTGCATTTCGGATTACATGGCAGATTTTTATATTAGATTGCATTTCGGATTACATGGCAGATTTTTATATTAGATTGCATTTCGGATTACATGGCAGATTTTTATATTAGATTGCATTTCGGATTACATGGCAGATTTTTATATTAGATTGCATTTCGGATTACATGGCAGATTTTTATATTAGATTGCATTTCGGATTACATGGCAGATTTTTATATTAGATTGCATTTCGGATTACATGGCAGATTTTTATATTAGATTGCATTTCGGATTACATGGCAGATTTTTATATTAGATTGCATTTCGGATTACATGGCAGATTTTTATATTAGATTGCATTTCGGATTACATGGCAGATTTTTATATTAGATTGCATTTCGGATTACATGGCAGATTTTTATATTAGATTGCATTTCGGATTACATGGCAGATTTTTATATTAGATTGCATTTCGGATTACATGGCAGATTTTTATATTAGATTGCATTTCGGATTACATGGCAGATTTTTATATTAGATTGCATTTCGGATTACATGGCAGATTTTTATATTAGATTGCATTTCGGATTACATGGCAGATTTTTATATTAGATTGCATTTCGGATTACATGGCAGATTAATGCCCAGATGTTGGGTTAAGATTTCGTCGATAGAAATTAAATGACGGGTCTTTTTCAGAACTGCAGAGAGTTTAGTTAGGAAAATTATTGATTTGTTATTTTTAGAATGAAGACGGGAGTTAAAGGGCTATTATTAGTTAGAGAGATATTTCCTATTTTACATATTCTCCTCTTTCAAGAAGAAAATGGCTTGGTGAGAGAAAAGCTTTTAGACAGAAAGCGCTAAAGCATTAGCAGCAAATGAACAGAAATAATTTGAAAAATACAAATCCTGAAATTTTAACCAAAATAACTATTTACATAATTGCAAAATATAAACTTTGATAATAATTTAGAGTCCTATTAAAGTTTTCATTCCAAAAGGCTTTGTGTTTTACAGACCACATAATTAGATTTTTTCAGGGAAGGCTTTGCAAAGTTTTGCACACAATGTTACAGTTGTAAACATTTTGCACACACATTACATATTTTGAATAATCACAAAAAATTTCCAAATTTTCAAAACTTAACTACTTTTTAATATTATAACTTATATTTTAACATCATAAATTTTATAATAGTATTACTAAAATTACGGTTTTTACTGTTATTGTTACATATCTAATTTTCTTATTTTACACAAAACTAGAAGACTCCACAGCTTTCTCTAATTTCCTGAATAAAATAATTATAAATCTTTAAATTCGTTATTTAATTATGTAAAACACAATTAGGAAAGCTAAATTTTTTGGTATCATAAAATGTTAATCATATTCATAAAAATAGTACTAAATTTTTTAAATCTAATATAAACAAAATTAGGTACCTAAATTTCAAAGCAGTACTTAAATCACTTACTTCATGGTAATAAAAAATGTTTAACATAGATCAGTTACAAAATAACATCAAATAAACTCATAAAATTTGTAAATTAAAAAATTGCACCTCTGAAAAGAAATTCATTTAATTTAGACCATAAAATAGCTGATGTGTAGTAAAGATGAACACAAAGATCGATGACCTTATTTCCTGTGTATTCCTTCGATTAGCGACAACTTTTTTTAAATTTTCGGGATGAAACCTCACTTCTGGTTACCATGATAATTTTAACTCGGTTAGCCTCCTGATTTTATTTAAATGAAAATAGATTGATGTGTACATGGACAAATTGAAGGCAGTGCGCAATGCCTAGTTTGTGCAATTCTAGGATATTTTTTTAAGTGAAAACAGATCGATGTGTACATGGACACAGAGATTGTGCAATTCTTTGACTTCTTATTTGGGTTTTGTGTAGCGGCCTTCTTGAAATTGTGCCTTCTTAGCGTCAAAAAAGAATCGCCAAGAAACAAGAGGCACCCAATTGTAAACTTTTACCTTTTATTTTAATGAATGTTACATTTGTTCTTTTAACAGGTTTTGTATTTTAATTCACCTTGCAACTTTCATTCACCTCTCCATCTAAATTCTTATAAGGGATCATCTTTTTCATTTTTTTAATCCACTGGCTTTTATATTTTTTCTCTGATTTTACACCTTTGCTGCGTTTCGTTAAAAATACAACAAAGGCAACTCAAACAAATATTAGCAGTATTAATGGCTTATTCGGAACATGTGTCATGAATCTCGCCATCCTCCATCTAGTACCTGAAACTCAAAGCTTCATTCGGGGCTATACTTGTCAATACAAAACTGTTTGTTGTTTGCTCTAATATTGCTCTCAGATCATTATCTTTTTTTTTTTTTTATTATTATTATTTTTCATTTCACTCGATTTTAAAATTTGAATCTTTCGTTTTCAGGGTCGTAAAAGATCTGCTTCATTATAGTAATGTGCGTGAGGAAAAGGAATGCATTGATTTCATGATTCATTAAAATATTTAATTCTGTTTGTAAATTTCACAATATAAAATATTTTAAAAACGAATTCAAAATTCAGAATTTGGGGGAGGACTTCGAAATATCGATAGCAATATCCGAATGATAACATGAACCAGCTCCTATTTGTAAAAAGTTATTATTATCAAAAGTATATAAATAAATCTGAAAGGTTTCAGATTTTAAATTACGTCCAAAAGATCGTGTTTTAACATTTTGTCTGTTACCTTTATTTAGTAAATATCACGTTCTTCTCACTTAAACCATAAAATTCAGTTCAAGAGCAATATCGCAAAATAGTTTTAAATTGAGCATATCTTTAGAATTTCCGATACAGAGTCTCGCGCGCTGGAGATAAAATGTTTTTTCTCTACAACGTTGCCATTGCTCGCTTTGAAATCCTTGAGTTTGTTAATCAAAAATTCGCTAAAGTTTTACAAACTATGAAATCGATAATAAAACAAATTCCAAATTTCAAATTTGGGCTTCCATATGGTCATATTCGCAGTAGGATTACGTCATTCAAAATCCGATGGTTTTATGTGCCGTTGTTTTATCACAATGGGAGAAATATACGTAAATTTATGCAGATTTTTCATTATTTAATTTCTTCAAATAAATGCAAGACTCTAACATTTGGTGGCAACAGTTTGAAAAGTGAAACGGACATTTATAGTGAACCAACGCAAGATCGCGAAACGAAAACAATAGTCCTTTAGGGACAAAACCCCTTTGCACTAATAAATTTTTAAAAAATAGGAAATGGAAAAAAAAAAAAAAAGGAAATATGATTTCCTCAAAAGTTTCTCTGTGTGACAAGACGGAAATTCCTAATTAAGAGAAACGACACAGGATATTTTTGCTTTTCGGAGAAGAAATATTTATATCATACACTGTCAGAGTGCATTTACTGCAATAATGCTAATTCTATGATCATTTTGCTTAAGTCCATATTTTATCTACAGTAAAAATTTGTTTAAGCGAATAACTGCTGCTGCCATCTACCGGATAATGAAGTATTTTATACTTGAACAAGATTTCAGGTATTTCAATATACATAAAGGTATATTTGAAATGAAATTTTACATTCTCTGCCATTGCTTCCTATGATTAAAAAGCATTATTAAAGTTTTATTTAAAATATTTTAAAATGCTTTAAGTTTTACTCATTCTTTTTACCTGAAATACAATAAAATGCAAAAAAATATTGTATCATTCCTTCATTTTACGAATCATGAGGATTAATTCCATTTTGGCCTTGTTATTGGAAAGCAAGCATGACTACGAGAGAAATTGGAAATATGTAATATTGAAATGGTTTGAGTTTGAAAAGTATTTGAAAATAAACTTAAATTCTTAATAATGTAGAAAAGAATTAAATTAAATAATTTTGCAATTTTTTTTTTTTTTTTTTAATTTAATGTTTTTTAATGAAACTTCAAGCAAAATTTTAGTCATTTTAGAGAATAGCCATAAAAATGGAAAATTGTAATGGCAGTAGAATGTCTTCTTCAGCTCTAGCTACCAGAGTCGTAGCTAGGGTTTTCAGCGCCCAGGGACAACTGAAGATTTTGCACCCCCTACTGCCTGCCAAGAATGGAAAACATTTAATTCTAAAATGTCGTAATATCAGTTTGACGCCCCTTGGATACTGCGCCCGGGGACAGATGCCCCCCCTTGCCCCCCTCTAGCTACGCCCCTGCTAGCTACTGCAACAGTTTAGGTCGAAAAATATTTTAGATCGTATAGTACACTTTGTGCATAGCATATCTTCATTATTTGCAAAATTCCTGTTTTAGGAATTAAAAAATCAATAAACTGTTTGTTTTATTGAAACAACACAGCTAGTCTACTTTTCAGCTACAATAACTCTTTGGAATTTTGATTTAAAAATTAACTCTTCTATTTTTCTGAAACAGATAATGTACCTTGTATGAGCACGTAGGTATAAGGAAAAATAAAATAATTACACCTTCTAAAGTTTAAGTCAATAATAGTTAAAGATATTTATTCATATTGTCATATCACTCCATAATATAATTGAAATAAAATCACGGAATACTTTTAATAACTATAAAGTGTAAAAAATTAATTTTTAAAACTGAATTCTCTTTTTTATAAAACGCGCTATGCTTTGCTGGGATTAAAGATTTTCTGCTGCTGCCACCTATCGGTTGAGCAAAACTTATTTTGTATAGAATATTTTTCTCTGTATAAAGAATATTATTATTCGTCAGAAACTCTTCTTTTGGAAATCTTAAATGATAACGCACGGTATCGATATTTACTAGATTACTTTTCTACAGGCTTTTTTTCAAAGTAGAAAGGAAATTCATGCAGTAATCTTCTCAGACAATAGTACCATTCACTTGTGCAATGTTAAGCGCTGTAATGAATTAATACTTTATGTCCGTTCACTGCCTTCTGTAGATTTAGTAAATTTCATTTGCAATATTTAAAAACGCTAATCCGTTTCTCGATAGAATTATAAACTCTAGGATAACAATTATTAATAATCAAGTCTATCTTTTTTTCCCCACTGTGTTGCATTGGTAATATTTTATTCTTGTATTATTTAGGAATTTTGATTTGGCTATTCAGCATCATGTTTCAGTATCAATATCCTTTAAAATTAAAAGGATATCTGTCGATATCCTTTTGATTTTACTTAAAACTTCCACATCGAAAAATTTCTCAGAACGTTAACTCATTATGGTTCGAGATAGGGTGGTTGAAGAGAAGATGAATTTATGTTATTATAGATGAATACATGTGAACAATTTGCTAAGTCCTTGTGCACGAAAATCGATTTCTTTTCATGGCTGGTTGTTGGTGTTGGATCTAGGTTTTGAATGTGACTTTGCAATTTTTGTATAAAATCTTGATGCGTAACAGAACTGGATGCATAACTGAAAAATTCCCCAGACAAACAGATTGGTGTACCGTACACAAGTTCAGCAGAAGAACAATGCAAATCCTCTTTAATGGCGGATAAAATGCCAAGCAGAATCAAAGGCAGGACATCAGTTCAAGAATTTGACGTTTGCAGGTGGGATTTTAGGCTGGTTTTTAAGGTGTGATGTTGTCGTTCGATTAAATCAATAGATTGTGGATGATAAGCCGTGGTGCTGTTAGCCTTCACGCCTAGTTATTTGCTCAAGGATCTGAAGAGATGGCTGTCAAATTGTCGACCTTTGTCAGATGCTATCTTCTCTGGGATTTCAAATCTCGAAATCCAACTCTAGACGAGCGCACTTCCGATGGTCTCTGCAGTTTGGTCTTACAAAGGTACAGCTTCGATCCTCCGAGTTAATCTATCGATAATAGTAAGCAGGTACCTAAAACCTTTGCAAGACGGTAAAGGGATGGACAATATCGATATTAAGGTGCTTAAAATGTTGACTGGGAACTCTGAATTCAGCAGCTGGAGCATGAGTATGTTTGTGAATTTTGGCTCGTAAGCATTCCAAGCATGCTCTAGAGTCTAGACCACAAGTGATAGTCTTTGTTTATGCCAAGCCAAATGAATCTTTTTCTCACCAACTTCGTTATTGCCCGAATTTCAAGATGGGATAAGTTATGTATAGAGAAAAATACTTGTTTGCGAAATTCTTTAGGAATGTATTAGCCTGTTAAAATTAGTGGAGGTATCACAGTAAATTGTCTTATTGCTATCCGGAATAGGAATTTGTACTATTTTGAAACTTGAATTTTATTTGAGAATCCTGAGGTCTTTATCCTCCTGGCAATCTGATATAAATGTATAATCAATTGGATCTCGGATAGCGATGGTGTCGATTCTCGATAGCATATCAGCTACAATGTTTTCGTCTCCAGAAATGTAGCGTATGTCTGTAGTGAATTCGGCAATGTTGTCTTGTCTTGTTGTCTGCCGTAATTGTCTTGGACAAGCTTTATCTAAATTCTGGTGGAAGGCTAAAGTGATAGGTTTATCATCAGTGAAGATAGTAAATGATCGTCCTTCCAGAATGTGTTTAAAATGCTTCACCGCTAGGTATATTGCAAGTAGCTCTCGATCGAATGCACAGCAATTTCTCTGCGTTGGTGATAGGGATCGGGAGAAAAAGCTCAGCGGTTGTTTTTTATTATTGGATAGTTGATAAATCACGGCACCCATGGCAGAATCAGATGCATCTGTAGTTAGGGTGATCTGCGCCGTTTGATTGGGGTGAACTAACATTACCAAGTTGCACAATGCACTTTCGGTCCAAAGTAAAGGTTTTTTGTTGTTTTTCTTCACTCCTTTAAGCAAGATTGTGTTCTTGCAGTTTGGCGCAGTTTGGAATGAAACGATGATAAAAGTTCACCATGCCCAAGAATCTGCTTAAACTTGTGAAGGATTCTGGTTTAGGATATTCTTTGATTGTATCGACTTTCAATGGAAGAGGCTTGATTCCTTCCGTTGTTGATATTTCATATCCTAAAAATTCAACTTTGCTCAGACCAAATTTGCATTTTACAATGCACAGTCCGTAGCTATTGAGCCTTTGGAAGATTATTCCAAGATGTCTTTTGTGTGTTTCCGTGGCTGGAGAGGCGATTAGAATGTCGTCGAAGTAGCGAAATACAAAGTCTAGGCTGCTAAGCACTCTATACATAAACCTTTGGAAGATTGGTGCAGCGTTACGTAAGCCAAATGTTATATTGTTATATAAGGAAATTCAAAAAGTCCGAAAGGTGTTATGATGACGGTCTTCGGAATATCATCTTCATGAACAGGACTCTGTTGGTAGGCTCTCATCAAATCTATGGTTGAAAAAATTGTTTTTTCATAAGAATATGAGTACAATTCGTTAGAAATGGTAGTGGGTAACGGTCTGGTATAGTATTTGCATTAAGGCCACGATAATCAGCCGTAACATGGTCTCCAGTCACCGGATTGTTTTAAAGTGAGGTGTTTTCAAAAGGAGGCAACTTGACCAGCTGCTTTTGGATGGTCTGCAGAGACCTTCTTGCAGCATATAATAGAATTCCTTTTTCGTGGCAATCAACTTTTCTTGAGAAAGTCTTCTGACTTTAAAGGATACAGGGTTACCTTTGGTTTCGATGTAATGTTGCACATCATGTTCTTTAATTTTATTGTTTTTTATGTTGAGTTTAAGTAAGTTAGGAAATTTCCTTAGGACGGCTCTAAGTGGGTTTTGAAAAGTATTAGCAATGAATTTAAGAGCGACGCTATTGTTACACAAAGTACCTTTAGCCGTTGGTGCCGTCGATTAATTTTCTGTTTTTACTATCTACTAACAAATTAAAATGTGAAAGTCTATTCCCCGATAGGTTTATTAACATCCGCAATGATAAAAGGCCAGTTGAAAGATATGCATAGCCCTAATTCTAGTTCTAATAATTTTTGACCATATGTTTTAATTGTTGTTCCGTTAGCTGCGAATAGCTCAAACTTAGCCACAGTTCTTTTTTCTGATGGTCATGGTAGAATAACCGATATTTCTGCTCCAGTGTCAATTAAAAAATGGGTTGCTGATGCGTTGTCACGAATATATAGGCGACTCAGCTGTACCTCTTGACTTTCTGTCGTCATCGAAGGCCGGAGATTCAGTTTTCCTGTTTTGAGACCTGGTATTTGCATGGTGGAGTGCACTTGTACGCTCTCTCACCAAAGCGTTGATGAAAATAACAATTATTTGTGTCATTGTTATTTTTGGAACGATTTCTAGAATTTGACCTGTATCATCGTATTTGAGGACCGGAATTTCTACGCCTATTCATTTCTGCTATCTGCAGAATCAATTCTGGTGAGAATATTAGAGATTTAGAACAATGTCCCTATTTCAATAGAACTGACTACATAATCATATTTTGTTTGATCAGCCGCAATTCCAGCATTGCGTAATTGGGCTTCAATCTGAAGAAACCATATTTTGGGGTCAGGTTTTCAAAAAGGAGAAATTTTGATGCTGACCCTGGCGATAGTTTCGGTTTGTTTACTTTTATCTCCTTCAGCCATAGTAGAATCAGGCTTAACGGAAGTACAGCTACCTTTATCCAATTTTTATTTTTCATAGCTTGAGCTTTTCTGGTTAAAGTTTGCTTAATAAAAACTAGTTCATTTACTCAAACAACAAATTTTAACTTCAAATTTTTTACAACAAATTTGAAGCATTCTTTAAATTCTAATTGCACGCATTACCGCTGAAGATATATTGCGATATAGAACAAAATTTACAGCCCCACGTACGCTCAGAATTTATATTTCACAGATGCGTAAAAACAATCGAACCATCAACTCTTGATGTAATCCATGCGCACCAGAAGCACTTCGAAATCGAAACTGTCATTCAATTCACAGTCGAACTCAAGAAAAAAAAAACTACGGAACTTTACAATGGGTAAGTAGCTGCTTACGACGCTGTTTATAACATATATTCGATGATAGGTGAACTATTTATAATGTGCATATAATGTTCGTGACATCTCGTTTATAATACAGAAACATCGTACGTTCTTTTTCCATCTTACACTTCATAAGTAGAATTGGATCGCAACCGGGTAAACCAGTGTGGAAGTGCGAAAGGTAGGAAATGTTAATCACCGTTCTGACTCAAATAAGATTAATATTTATTTACATTCTTTGGATATAGAATTACACAGACGGAAAAATCAGTCATTGTCCTTTCTCTTCTTGAAGGCTTAATGTTGCCATTATGGCGAAAAGAAAATAGCATGCGAGGAGTTTCACAGATGACGCAAAATGATTATCTCAAAAATTCATTAACGCAAAATGATGTTGCCACACATACATTTATGCAGATTCTTCATTATTTAATTTCTTTAAATGTAACACAGGGCGATAATATTTGGGTAGCAACAATTTGAAAAGTGAAACGGACATTTATAGTTTCAGCGTAAAATGCCAAAACGAAACTATTAGCCCTTCTGGGCTAGGACCCAGTAAAGGGCGCATCACAAGAAATACCCATTACCAGTTTTACTATGGAATGTATGGTGCAACTAAGCAAGACCAAGATAGAGGGAATGAGGGAAAAAATTGCGTTAAATGTAGGCAGAAGCACCCAGTTATTTTAACTGCTTAGTGTCTCTACAATTTTTAGTAAAGGCATAGATAAAAGGAGCAAGACATCGAAAAGGAAATCGTAGCGATCTAGTAAAATTTTATGGTAGTCTGAAGCTCGGAGTGAAAGCGGACTTTTAGCGACAGAAGATGCAGAAATTTCACAATCTGTCAAGTTGCTGGATTCCAAATATTGCCAAACAGTCCTCCTGTAACCATTTATGAAATAGAAGTAATAAACTTGTGTAAAAGATTTAGACTCAGGACTGGAGGTACGCATTTTGACAACCGTTGCAGTTTCTGTGGTTCCTCAGTTCTGTAGTTCAATGCCTTCCTAATTTCGCTCAAAGAAAGCTCACCGGATGGAGCGCCGGCCTTATTCGAACTTCCTGCTAAAGAAATCTAAGGGTTTTTGAGAATATCTTTCAGAAAAGAAGATTACATAATCTCTTTTGTGACCCCAACAACAGCATCATTTCAAAGTTAAATGTTTATAAAAAAGGTACACTTCCTATAAGTTTAATTAAGCTTTCACGGTATACACACATTCATGATTTTCGAAAAGATATCTACTACAGACTTCAAAAGCAAAGAGAAAAAAAAAATGTTAGTAAACAGTGCTTCATGCCAATTCGGTAAGTTATTATGAACTGTTTAATATGGGAGGTAATGGATGCTCTTAATAAAAATTTTATTAACCTACAGATTTTATTTTTTTCCCAATCTGAATTATAAAATTATTTTCTTGAATGAAACTGAGAGTAGGGTAGGAAAAAACATTGTATGGGTGTAATTTAATTAATACACTTATTGAATAGCTGTCCATTTATTTTTTGTGCATTTTGTAAAATGTCTGATTTACAGTCAGTGTGCTTAACTCATGTAAGACTTTGTAGATTTTTTAATCCAAGGTTTGAAATTATGAAAAGAGTAGAAGAAACAAGCTGAATAGCTCCTACTGGCTTTAGCTAGGTTTTGCAATTTTTTTGAGAATTTAGTGAAAGTCTGGTAATTTCCAGAAAACAAAATTTTGAATACAGAAGTGCAATTTTTTAGAATATTCTGCTAATACTTTTTTTCTTCTTGGGCCGTGGTATAAACAGTAGCTTAAGAAAAGCCATCAGTCAATTCAGAATTCATAGTCGAGATGACTGCTGTGTTACTCAGTTTAGAGTTTTACTAAAGGAATATGGTAAAATGTAGAAGAGCATCTAGAGGAAGGGATGTCTTCATGGAAGACTTTTAGGAGAGATGTTTCATATTCATATGACACAAGGGTAAACCACAAAATAAAACCAGAATTCATCTACCTTAATCCACTCGACCACCAGTAGGCTTACTGCTCAGTATTGCTTTAGACATTAGTCTTGATTTTAACTTTAGTTAATTCATTAGCGAACTAAAGAACTAACTAATGCATGACTCATTCACAGAACAAAATTAACAATACCTAGTTTAGTTTCAGAAAATATAACTAATTTAACTGCAGAAATTATATGCTATTAGATAAATTAAGTTTTTTGAATATGTGTAAAATTAAATAACAAAATGTTAAAAAGAATGTAAATAATTTAAAACCTTTTGGTCACTGCTGGTAACTATCCCCAGACTATAAAATTTCCATACTTTCCACCTAAAAAATCCATCACTGATTGCAATTTTTTTTTTTTTTTTTTTTTTTAAATTTTAAAGGACTGCTTAAAACTCATTTTGGAAGCTTTATATACTGTAGTTGATTATAGTCATCACATCATTTCTCATTAAAAGATTTTAGAGAATGATATTTTACTTGCCTCAGAAAGTAACTTGTATATTATTTCAAGCAATTAGGATCTTTTATTAAGAATTAAACCTAAATAAAAATTATATACTTCCATACCTATTCAGTAACTTTACTCAGCCACTCTGAGTTAGTTACGTGGGTTGATAAACATAGAACAAAAAACAGAAATTACGATAACATAAAATATGTTAAAAACTTAGATCTAATCCGACTTGAATTTCTTGATATCGAAACCAAGCATTAGTATAATATCAAATTGTTGTTCCCTGGTAGATTACAAATTTTTAATCATTTGCTTATTGTCAAAGTAATATCACTCTACTTGTAGATCAATAAATATTTCTACATTCTTTTTTAATGTTTAGGGTATCATTAATGGTTACATGACTAAAACTGTGAAATAGCAGGAACATATTTTGAGTTGAATCTCTGGCAGACATACTTGGTTGCATACTGAATGAAATGCATAAAGTTAATACGTAAGTTTTCCCTAAAAGATCCTAAAGAAAGCATCTTTCTGTCTGCACAGCTCTTAAAAGTTGTACAGTACAAAGTCTTTAATCCGGACGTCCATAATTCGGAATGATCTATAATCCAGACCTCAAAGCTACAAACTTTCTGCCCATGCGTCAACTGTTGGCTTTAGGTTTTCCTTATGCAAATTTTGATCGGAGGTGAATCGGCGGTAAGCTAACGTGGTTGCCGCTGATTGGCCAATGACGTCAAGATCGGCGGGTTGGCCGAGTATTATATATGTGAGGGTGACGTCTTATCATCAAACAGAGATCACACTCACGATTCAAAGTATCAGGTTTTTATTCCTGGTTCATAGAAGAAAAGATAAACGGAATGAGTATGTACAAATGAATTAAATATGTTTAGGAGAGTAATCACAACACTGGTTCCAGTCAAAGCTAACCACCTACGTGCGGTCACTTTAGATAAGTTCCAAGTCCTATCGCCTACGGACTTCTCGAACCAAGTGAAGATGTGTTTACCTGGAGAGTTCCTACAGAGTAGAGATAGATAGCGATATCTGGTGCTTCGTTGAGGCACGATTCCTACATATATATGTACGCTGGTATCGGCGAATGTCTTGTTTTATTATGAGTTAGCATAATGCTAGTTTTCTTTCACTCAAATGATTTAAAATGAAAAGGCTACAGTGTTAGATTATTTTATTTTAATTTGCGGAATAAAGCATGAATTTTATTTAGATTAGTCTTAGCTTTATTTGAGGGAAGCAAAATATGCTTCGGCTTTATCGCCACTGCTAACAGGGTTATGGGCCCAGCGTCAACAGCTAATCTGTCATCCAGTTCAACTCAGCATTGAAGGAATGTAGGTGAAGAGGGTCGTTATCCACTAAAAGAACCTGACCTGTCTTAGAAGTTTGTTCAAGTTGTTGTGCTCACACTTAATTGAAGATGTCATTACTACCTGAAGGTTTTGAGCTGTTAAACCATGACAACTGGGATCGATGGAAAGTCGATATGAAAATGCTGTTACTGGATAGAAACTGTTGGAGATTCATAGAGGACAAAGAAGAAGAATTAGATAAAAGTGCAATAAGGCGTGAAAAGCAGGAATTCACATTGAGAGAGAATAGAGCTGCAGCGGCAGCGCCAAACAGGCGATACGGACTTAAAAACTGTACAGAAAAGCGCCAATTGGCGAAACAGTAAACCCGTTTGGCAAACCTACAGGCTGACGGGGAGAGAAAATTTTCCCCGGCAGTCAAGTGGAACTACTTCAACAAATGTGTGCGTCTCTGCTTCGCCGAGATATGTGAACTTGTGTACTCGCATCTGTACTGTGCACTGAATTTCTTAAGCCGTTATAATGTACCCGGCAACTGTTACTTTTCCTTATTAAATTTGATTATTAATTGTAACATGTCTATCTTAACTAAGATTTCGGCTTTACTAGTTAATGTTAGGGATATTTTCGTATGCACGTGTTACTCACACGTACATCATTGGTGACCCTGTCCCTCGCTCCTTCTGTTTCGATCCCTAATGACTATCTGTCTCAATCTTTGTTAAAAAACTAAAAATATGCCTTATTTTGATGCCAATGCTCTTCCTTATGACTGATAAAGGCTCCACCCTATTTATTTCCTCCTCATTTTATCGTACGGATTACACGTGGTTTATCACACTTAAGGAGGATTTACAGGTATGTGGTCAAATTTTTTAATTATCTGTGATTGGTCTTAATTATGTTTTTGTGATATGTTTTGCTCTAAAATTATAGTTTTAATTTAATTATTGTTTGTTTAAAATTGATCTTTGGGTAATATTTGGGCTCACACTTTTATTGAGATATTGAATGTCTTCATTATTTTATTCTAAATTGATACTGTTTTGATAAGGTATAGTGCAAAACATTAAGTTTACGATTTACGATATATTTATAATTGGCAACCATGCCAGGATCGGAAGGCCAAACCAACGAGGAATCGAATATGGCGGTTCAGGAGCCACAAATCTCACAC
The DNA here is from genome assembly GCF_044657685.1 of Stegodyphus dumicola. Taxonomy (NCBI): domain Eukaryota; kingdom Metazoa; phylum Arthropoda; class Arachnida; order Araneae; family Eresidae; genus Stegodyphus; species Stegodyphus dumicola. The sequence continues at coordinate 187,390,839 of NC_140769.1, read as the reverse complement.
GTGGCAGTTAAAATTCCTCCTTTATGGAAAAAAAATTTTAAACTTTGGTTTATTCAAGTTGAAAGTAACTTTGCTTTAGCGAAGATTAGTAGCGATAGTACAAAATACAACCACGTGGTTTCTTCGATAGACCCTGAAACTCTTTCCGCAGTATCAGATATTTTATTTAATCCCCCAGCGACGGCTAAATATGATGCCCTTAAAGCTAGGTTAATAGTAGAATTCTCAGATTCGGAAAGCGAGCAAATACGCAGACTTATTTCTGAATTGCATTTAGGGGACGACAAACCATCTCACTTATTGAGAAAAATGAGAGAATTAGGTGGAAACTGTATAACTGACGAATTTTTAAAATCATTATGGCTGCAAAGGTTACCTTCCGAGGTGCATGCCATTTTATCAATAAGTTCGGAATCCTTAGACAATTTAGCAAAAATGGCTGATAAGATAGCTGAAGTGCGCACGCCAACGAACAACAGCGTGTTCGCGGTCCAGGCAGCTTCGGCGAGTTCCCCCAGAAACCCTAACGATTCTGGTGCCCCCCTCGAGGAGCTTAAGGCCTTAAGGAGTGAAATCTCTGCCCTAAGTAAACAAGTCGAGCGACTCTTCCTCGGAAAAACGAGGAATAATTTCCCCCGGGATCAACATAACACAGCACGTAGTTTTTCGCGTGGGCATTCCCGAGAGCGTGTGAACAATTATTGTTATTTTCATTCGCGATTCGGTAATAATGCACGAAAATGTCGAGCACCTTGTTCCTTTTCTCAGAACACTACGGCCCAGGAAAACTAGTAGTAGCGGCTGTCGATCGAAATTCATCGTCAGTCGCGCATTCATGTCGTTTACATGTTTACGATAACAGATTAAATTTAAACTTTTTGATTGATTCGGGCTCGGATGTTTCATGTGTTACACTGACTTCTAAGATTAAGAAAATGCATCCTGATTCGCTTCAATTATTTGCCGCGAATAATTCCAGAATTTCTACGTATGGAACAAAATTGTTAACTGTGAATTTAAGACTTAGACGAAACTTTTCTTGGAAGTTTTTAATCGCCGATGTACCAGTGCCTATAATAGGAGCCGACTTTTTAAGGCATTTTGATCTTTTAATCGATTTAAAACGAGGTAGGCTTATCGATAATACTACGAAATTAACTCGTATTGGTTCTCTTTCCAATTCTAAAAATTATTTTTCGGTAAAGTTAATATCTGGTGATTCACCATATCACAGAATCTTGAAAGACTTTCCGGAAGTACTGAAGTTAAAATCCGATTCGGGTAGAGTAAAGCATAGTACGGTTCATTACATCGAAACAAACGGTCCTCCTGTGCACAGTAAACCGCGTAGGTTAAGCCCTAAGTTATACGAAGCAGTAAAAAAAGAATTTCAATTTATGATAGATCAAGGTATTTGTAGACCATCAAAATCAGCATGGTCATCACCTCTTCATGTAGTTTCTAAAAGTTCGGGCGACATACGGCCAGTAGGAGACTACCGAAAACTAAACGCGTGCACCGAACCCGACAGATACCCTATCCCGCATTTACAAGACTTTAATAATACGCTTAGCGGAAAGACAATTTTTTCAAAAATTGATATCGTTCGGGCATATCATCATATACCAGTCCATCCAGATCATATACCGAAAACTGCAGTTTGCACCCCATTTGGTCTTTTCGAATTTCCGTTTTTAAATTTCGGACTGTGCGGAGCAGCTCAAACCTTTCAAAGGTTTATGAACGAAATTCTTGGAGATCTAAAATTCGCCTACGTCTACTTAGATGATATTTTGGTATTTAGTGATACGGAAGATGAGCATAAATCTCACCTACGTACTGTTTTTGAAAGATTAACTTCATATGGATTGACAATTAACGCTTCGAAATGTGTTTTCGGCGTTCCGGAAATATCTTTTTTAGGCCATATAATCAATAAAGATGGTACCAAGCCTCTGACGAACAAAGTGGAACCGATACTTAACTACCCACTTCCTAAAACGGTAAAAGATTTGCAGAGATTTTTAGGATTTTTAAATTTTTACCGTCGATTTTTACCCAACGTAGCCCAGAATCAAATACATTTAACTTCGTATTTAAAAGGGGCTAAGAAAAATGATAAGACAATCCTGAATTTGTCTGAGGAAGCGCGGAGTGAATTTCAAAAGTGCAAACAGCTAATCGCTAATGCTGTTCTTTTGGCACACCCGAAGAAAGATGCCCAGTTGGTTTTACAGGTTGATGCGTCAGACTTCGCGATCGGTGGAACGCTATCACAAATAGTTGATAGAAATTTACAGCCTCTCGCATTTTTCTCACGAAAGCTTTCGCAGGCGGAAAGAAACTATAGTGCGTATGATCGAGAGCTATTGGCAGCTTATGCTGCTATTAGGCATTTTAAGCATATGTTGGAAGCACGGAACTTTTCTTTAATCACCGATCACAAACCGCTCACGTATGCATTCCGACAGCGTTTGGATAAGTGTTCACCTCGTCAGGCTAGGCAGTTAGCCTTTATCTCACAATTCACCACTGAAATTCACCATATAAAAGGTTCGGAGAATATCGCTGCCGACGCACTTTCGCGTATAGAAGCAATAAGCATGCCTAACCCTATCGACTATGAGGAAATCGCTAAAATGCAAGAAATCGACCCAGAATTACAAAGATTGCTTAAAGAGTCAAAAGTTCTACATCTCAAAAAACTTACCTTACCGAATTGTAGCTTACCGATATATTGTGATGTGTCAACAGGTAACGCCCGCCCTTACATTCCTGCGGCATTCCGTGAGAAAGTTTTTGCCACCTTGCACAATTTGTCTCACCCCGGCATTCGCGCATCAACAAAGTTAGTATGTTCACGGTTTGTTTGGTCTTCCATCCGCAAAGATTGCGCGAAATGGGCACGGCAGTGCATTCCGTCCCAGAAAGCAAAAGTAAGCAGGCATACTAGAACCCCGTTAATGAAGTTTCCAGACCAATCACAGAGGTTTGATCACGTCCACCTTGACCTTGTTGGTCCCCTACCTCCTTCTCAAAATAATTATTACTGTCTAACTATAATAGATAGATTTACTAGATGGCCCGAAGCAGTACCCATACCAGACATAACAGCACGCACAGTAGCACAGGCTTTCTATGACCACTGGATTACTCGATTTGGTTGTCCGACTGTTATTACTACCGACCAAGGGCGACAGTTTGAAAGCGGCTTATTTCGAGCCCTTTCCAAATTATTGGGAATCAAGAGGATCAGGACGTCTCCGTACCACCCACAGGCGAATGGACTGATCGAGGAATTCCACCGTCCTTTGAAAGCTGCCTTAAAAGCGCACGATACCAGTGACTGGGTGGCTGCCCTTCCAACGCTGCTGATGGGTTTCCGCGCCGCTCTCAAAGAGGACATAGGAGCAACCACTTCTGAACTGGTGTATAGAAAGACTATCCGTCTCCCAGGAGAATTTTTCAATCCGACACCTCCGGATGCGTCCCCCAAACAATTTGTGGAGGATTTAAAATCTCACTTTGCCAGTGCCCGCCCGACCGCGACTTCTAGCCACGGCCAGCGAACATGTTTCATTCATCCACGCCTTCACAAGTCCGCATATGTGTTTGTTCGACACGACGGAGTTAGAAAACCACTTCAAACTCCTTATGATGGACCGTTTAAGGTGCTAGAAAGACAAGATAAAACGTTTGATCTCGAAATAAAAGGGACTAAGCAAACGATCTCCATAGACAGACTGAAACCCGCTTTTGTAACCATGGACTCTTCTCAAGTTGCTTCCAAGAGTGTGAAAAAAACTTCGGACATTTGTATCACCCGTTCTGGACGATTAATCCGACCCCCGCATCGGTATGTCACATTTCGTTGACACTGCGGAGGGAGTATGCAGCGGCAGCGCCAAACAGGCGATACGGACTTAAAAACTGTACAGAAAAGCGCCAATTGGCGAAACAGTAAACCCGTTTGGCAAACCTACAGACTGACGGAGAGAGAAGAATTTTCCCCGGCAGTCAAGTGGAACTACTTCAACAAATGTGTGCGTCTCTGCTTCGCCGAGATATGTGAACTTGTGTACTCGCATCTGTACTGTGCTCTGAATTTCTTAAGCAGTGATAATGTACCCGGCAACTGTTACTTTTCCTTATTAAATTTGATTATTAATTGTAACATGTCTATCTTAACTAAGATTTCGGCTTTCCTAGTTAATGTTAGGGATATTTTCGTATGCACGTGTTACTCACACGTACATCAGAGCCTTCACTACATTATATTATGGAATTAAAACTGATTTCAGGCCGCTGATACAAGAATGCTCAAGTGGTAAAGAAGCATGGGAAGTTCTACAGAAGCAATTCGAACTCAAAACAAGAGCAAGGATAATTCAGTTACTGGATGAATTTTTTAGTATTAGATATACTTCAAATGAAGAAATAGGATTATTCATTGCGAGGATAAGAATGACTGCAAAGAAGTTGGCTGAAGCTAGACACAACTTGGTAGATCTTTCTAAAGAATTTCAGACAATAAGAAGATCACCTCAGGAATACTCCGGCATTGTACAGTTGATCTATAGGTGGAAAGACGAAGATTTTACGCTGGAAAGAATTGCTGAAGTAACTGGTAAGGGAAGAAAGCCGACTTCGCCAGGTAAATGCCGATTTAGAAGACAGCAAGGTAAGCGTGTTTAATACTATTAGTTCAAATGCTGGGAAAGATAGAGTTGAAAATAAAACTAAATCTAAGAAAAAAATGGGGAATATGAGATTAGGACCTTGTTTCAGATGTCATATGGACACTTAAACGCTCAATGTAAAGAAAATGTAAGTAAAAACCAGAAATTAAAAATAGACGATAAAAATGAACAGTTTAAAGATAATTAATGCTAGTAGAAAATTATGTAACAGCTAAAGATAAAGGAGGTAACGTAGATAAATTTAATTGGGTCGTAGATACTGCAGCTACAACTCATTTCTGTAATAATAGAAATTTAAAGACAAATTTTGAAGAAATAAACGATATACGTATGTCTTTAGCTGTAGGAAATTGCGAAAGTAAAGCACTAGGAAAGGGTACCGTCAAATTTGCAGTAAAAGTAGGCAATCGAATAAATTGGATTGAGTTAGATAATGTGTTATATAATCCAAATCTAAGGAGAAATTGACTGTCAGGAGCAAGGTAAGAAAAGGCAGGTGCTCATTTTGTGATTTCAAAAGGGAAGATATGGATATACTTTAATAATTGGGATAGATTATGCTACGCTAAACGATATGACGGACTTTATCACGTAAAATCATTCAGATATGCAGTAGATATAAAGGAAGCTGGTTACGGTACAGAAATTGGAAAGTTAAATAAAGTAGACGATGCGATGCTATGGCATCGGAGATTTAGCCACGTAAATTTTGATTATATTAAGAATACTAGTAAGAATCAAAGCGTGAAAGGGTTACCAAAAATTGAAAAACCAATGGAGAGGTGTGAATCGTGTATTATTGCTAAATCTAGTAGAATAACTTTTAAAACTGTTCCGAAGAGATCGGATAAACCATTGCAGTTGGTTTATTTAGACGTTTGTGGCCACTACCAGTTCCATCTAAGGGTGGGAGTAAATATTTCCTCGCTATTGTGAATGACTATAGTAGATTAGTAACAGTGTATTGTATGAAAAATAAAAATGAATCGTTCTACAACTTTAAGAATTATCACAGGCAAATGGAAAGACTGATGAACAGAAAATTAATAAGTATACGCACCGACAACGGTGGGGAATTCTGTAACAAGCAATTCGAAGGGTATTTAGCCGAAAACGGAATTAATGTTGAACGCACAAACGCGTATACCCCAGAAGAGAACGGTGTGTATGAACGTTTTAACCGAATGGCATTAGACGCACTTAAAGCTATGCTTAATGATGGTAAAATGGGAAAAGAATGGTGGGCAGAAGCTCTTCTCTGTTTCGTACATACGTGGAACAGAGTATGTCATAAAAGCAACCGAATCCCTTATGAAATGTTCCTAAATAGAAAACCCAGTGTTGTTTATTTTAAAGTATTTGATTATAAAGCCTCTGTTGGCGTGCCAAAACAGATTAGAAATAGATTAAAAATGAGGTGTGTAATTCCCATAACCCGAGAAGCAGAAGGAAAAGCCTAGCCAGCGGAATAATTAGTCCGACGGAGCAGGTGGTTCGTTGGACGGAAGGAGAAAGGACGAATAAGAAGACGAGGGGGGCGAAGAGGACTTTGCACCCTGGTTGTCGGACGGGACGGTCTGATTTCTTTTGGCGGGAAAGGATCGCCATTTCTTTCGTGATGCAGAGATTGTTTTTCTCATCCGGCGGAGACCATGCCGGACTTACCTGTTCATGCTTGTACATTTATGTATAATAATCAAGAATTGTTTACTTATTATTGTTAAACAAACAAAAAAATGGGTGTCATCTATGCGTCGATCGACGGTGACATGTGTGAAGCAACTGAACCCTACTCTACGGTATAATGCAACGATGCTTATCTGTCTCGGCACGATTACCACAGTCAACTACAATGGTGGTAGCATTGCGATCAAATGCTTCATCACAGGGGTGAGTACTGATTTTTTTTAGTTCTCTATTCGATCGGATGCAGGGTATTTTATTTTTTTGTTTGGGTACCGCTAAAAGGTGCAAGATTGTAAAGCAAATTGTAGGAGAATATTTTATCTGAGGTTAAATTACTTTTCTTTAAGTTTAAAATTATTCTGCGTCAGGATACAAAAGTTTAGGGGTATCATAACACAGGTCAATTGAAATTCTGGTTTTGGAGCTCCGGAAATGGTGGAAGCTCGCTAGAATTTAAGTGTTATATATATATTTTCTGTATGTAAACTTTTGTATGTGTTTTTGTCGTATGAATAATTTAGGGAAGTGTGTATTTAGTGAAGAGTAATTTTCAGTGATATTTTCCTTGCTGCAGGTACTATTTATTTACTGTTTCATATCAAATGTAAAGTTATTCTGAGGTAAAGTGCTAAAATTTGTTAAAAGGATTGTTGTTACATTTAACTGACAGATGTCATTTTTTGTATCAACTCATAAAGTACGCAAAAGCTCAGATAATTGATTAGAGTGCATATATGCTTGTATATTTAAATTTTAGTAGGTAAAATAATTTTTTAGAATAACTGGTTGATTTTTGTATATTTATTTTACAAAAATAAGGGGCTGTATTTGTAGACTTATGTTACAGTAATTATCAGTGAAGGTTTTGATTTTATTGCTTTGAACATTGTCTTAATATTTCATTATGGCATATTTAATGAAAGGAAAGAAGGCCGATCTTGTACTTTTGGCCGATGAATTGGGGGAAGAGGTCTCGGATGATTTAAAAATGATCGAATTAAAAAATATCATTTTAGGAAGTAAAAATTACGAAGACGATGTAGTTAAAGAGTTGTTAACTTCGATCATTTCCGAGAGGAAAGAGAAAGAAAATATAGAGCTAGCCGAGGGGAGATTACGCATAGAAAGCGAACGGATAGCATTAGAAAGATTAAGACTCGAAGCGGAAAACCAGAGTCTAAATTCGGAAGGTCCGGTGGATTCGACAATGAGTCCCAGAGTTAAAAGTTTGGATGAAATTATGAAAACTATAAAATTGCTGATGGTGAGGGTTCCGGCAGGGTCAGAAGGCTGGAATTATTTTTTTAACAGTTTAGAAAAGGCCCTCGCGAGTGAGAAAGTTCGGATAATTTAAAATCTAAGGTGTTAATGTGTTTGTTAGGAGACAAGGCTGAGCATCTTTTAACTTATTTAGAGGAAGAACAGTACGAGGATTACGAGGCTTTGAAAAACATAGTGCTTCGGGAATATGAACCATCACCTAAGGCTTGTTTGGAAAATTTTAAGCGGGCTAAAAGGAACCTGGAGGAAAATTTTACTCAATTTGCTACAAGATTAAATTCTATGTGGAGTTATTACTGTAAATTGAGGGGAGCGACGGATCTAGAAACTGTCAATCAGTTAGTAGTGGCGGACAAATTAATGGAAACGCTCGATAAGGAAACTGCTACTCATATTGGTATTAAGCAAGGTGAAAATTGGTGGAAACCAAAGGAGTTAGCGAGAGAATGCGATATGTTTTTTTCGGCTACGGGGAAATCTTACGCTAAGGGTTATAGGAAAGAGAATGATATCAAAGAGGGATTATCACCAGAGAGGATTAAAGTAAAGCCAAAAGAAAGCTATAAACTTGGTCCAGAGAAGCAGGCTTCAACAGTGTCAAATAGAGGCAAAATAAACTCTCCTCAGAAAAATTTCGCATGTTACAAATGCGGGTCAAGAGAACATTTTAAGCGTGATTGCCCTCAAAATAAAAATACGAAGGACAAATTTGCGAAAGTGAACACAGCAAGTGCAGTAGATAGTGGAGAGGTTATCGAAACTCAAGAGAATAGAGTTATTGTTGCCAAAGCGGGACATTTTGGAAAGGAAATTTCTAGACAATCAATCGAAGAGGAGTTATGCAAATTGGATAGAGTGCAGGTTAGTGTAAACGGTCGGATAAGTAACGGATTAATCGATTCTGGCAGCGAGATAACGGTTGTAAAGGAAAGTATAATTCCAAATTTTAGATCTGGAAGCGGATCGGCAATTTATTTGAAATGGATTTTTGGACCGCCGAGACCTTTAGCACTAATTAATGGAAAGGGTACAAATGTGCATCAGGAGATACATTGCGCGGTGGCGAAATCTTTAGTTGAAGATGTTTTATTACCCCCACAGGTGTTATATATGTTACGGGACGAAAACACTTGTAAAGATCGACAGTTCAACGGAGAAGGAAGTAGCAGTGTTTTGTTCTACGAATCGAAGGATTCCTCGAACGTGGGAGAGGCAGAAACACCTCAGGGTAAGTTAGAAACGGACATTCAAAGCCACGTAGCTGCTATCGCAGATGTCGGAGCGCCCTTAGTGGAGAAAACAACTAATTTATCTCAGACAGCGGAGTTTCGTCAGCAACAAAAAGAATGCACTGACTTATCTAAGATGTGGGAAAGAGCGAAAACGGATAAAGGAAATTATTTTGTGAGGGACGGTTTTCTTTTTCATCGGGACAAGATTTTGGGACAGAGTGCAGAGCAATTATTTGTTCCTAAATGCAGAAGGAATGAAATTCTAGAGCTCGCGCATGCATCAGTGTTTAGAGGACACATGGGAATTAAAAAAACATTAGAGAGGATTCGTTATTCCTTTTATTGGGAAAACGTGAAAAGAGATGTCTAGGGATTTTGCGAATCATGTGAAAGTTGTAAATTAACAAAGCCAATGAAAGTGAAGGACAGAGTGCCAATTACTCCAGTAGCAAGACCAGGGTTACCTTTTCAGGTTGTCAATGTAGATTTAATCGGACCTATAGATCCTCCTAGTTCGAAGGGGCATAAATATATTTTGTGCTTGGTGGACCAGCATACTAGATGGGCCGAGGCAGTGCCATTAACCAGTCTGACGGCAAAAACTACCTGCGACGCATTGCTGCAGATTTTCTCCAGGGCCGGAATTCCTAATGTGATTGCGTCAGATAATGGTACCAATTTTAACGCAGACTTAACACGGGAATTTGAGAAAAGATTAGGATCCAGTCCGAGATTTTCGACACCCATGTATCCTCAGTCAAATGGTTTAGTCGAAAGGTTTAATCAGACTTTGAAACGTATGTTACATCATATTATTAGAGAGGAAGGTCGAGCTTGGCATGTTCAAATACCTTACGCATTATGGGCATACAGAGAAATACCTAACAGTACTACAGAGGTATCACCTTTCCAATTATTGTATGGTAGACCCCCACAAGGACCGTTATCTATTTTAAAATCTACATGGTTAGGGGAGCATGACGAATTAAAATTCGATCTGAAGCCAATTCATAAATATTTGCAAGATTTGAAGTAGCGGTTGAAACGTGCTGCTGAGCAAGCTGATCTTACGAGCGAAATCCAACAAGGTAGGATTGCGCAGTATTATAATTTGCGCTCTTCGAGTAAAACTTTTGAAATAGGAGATAGGGTTGTAGTCTTCATACCTGATTCAAGCAACAGGTTATATGCTCGTTGGCAGGGTCCTGCAGTGATAAAGGAAAGGAAAAATCCACACTCTTTTTTAGTAGAACTGGCAGAAGGGAGCATTAAGCATGTACATCAAAATAAAATTAGGAAATTCATTGTGCGGTCAAATGCAATCAATGTAATGTTTGACGGGGAAGAGTTCAGGGAGGTAGACAATATTCCGTCTATTTTAGACCAGGATAGTAGTTTTGAAAGTATGTTAAATAATCTAAGTACCACTAATCTTAACATCAAGCAGTTTAATGATATAAAACTATTGTTGGGAAAGTACAAGAACTTATTTTTGAGACATGTTCAACCTGCTACAGTGGGACAACATAAGATTGATCTTATGCCTGGAGCAGACAGGAAAAAACCTCATTGTTATGGCATTCCAATGGCATATCGCAAGGAGGTGGACAAACAAGTCAAGGAACTTCTAGAACTGGGTCTCATTGAACCGTCGGAAGCGGACATAGCCCATCCGGTTGTGTGTGTAATCAAAAAAGACGTGACAATCAGGATGTGCGTTCATTTCAGGGCGTTGAATTCGATCACTAAAGTGCCGGCATTTCCTATGAAGGATATGCATGAATTAATATATGTGGCTGGACATTCAAAATGGCTATCCAGTTTAGATATGCGCAGAGGATACTGGCAAATCGGAATGGAAGAATCAAGTAAACCACTGACAGCGTTTTCAACGGGACGTTCCAGTGGAACGTCATGCCGTTTGGTTTGGCAGGAGCATCAGGTACCTTTCAAAGAGAAATGAATAAGGTTCTTTTCCGGTACAGCGATTTCGCCCAAGCATATATCGACGACATTATAATTTTTTCAAACACGTTTGAAGAACACCTGAAGCATCTAGAAACGATCCTTAAGATACTGGAACAGTTAAAATTTTCTGTCAGGCTCAGTAAATGTGATTTTGCAGCTAAGGAAATAGATTACCTAGGACATAAGATAGGAAACGGCAAACACGGCCCAGATCCTAGTACGATTGCAGCAATTAAAGTGCTAGAAAGGCCCACGAATGAAAAGGGACTCCGCCGTTCGGTATTGGGTCTCATGGGATTTTATCGCACAAATATTCCGAACTAGCTGAAATAGCTGGACCTTTGACGGATTTGACGAAAAAGAATGCGCCAAATAATGTACGGTGGGGTCAAGTTGAAGACGCGGCTTTCCGGAAGTTGAAAGATATGCTGTGTCAGGTGACGTCTCTGTCCAAACCTGACTTTAATTTACCATTTCAGGTGCATTCAGATGCATCAGATGTCGCCGTCGGTTGTTGTCTAACTCAAAGAGATGCACAAGGGCATTTTAAACCAAAGCTTTTGCATCCCAAAAATTTTCTGGTGCTCAGCAGAATTAGGCAGCCATAGAAAAGGAAGCCTGGGCGGTTTTATTCGGGATCAAGAAATTTGATAAGTGGATTTTCGGGGGGGGGCGGTGGAAATCATTACGGACCATAATCCTTTGAAATATCTCACTGAAATTACGCCTAGGAGTCCAAAATTAACGCGTTGGGCTCTCTCTTTGCAAAGATGGAATTTAAAAATAACTTATCGTCCAGGAGTACAACATCGAGCCGCAGATGCGTTGTCACGATTGATGTGAATAATAGAATTATTATTAAAAAAAAAAAAAAAAAAAAAAAAAAAAAGGAACCACAGATATTCAGAGGTTCGTAATTCTTGCCTTAAAATAATGATAATTTGTTTAAATGATGTTGGTAAACAAAAAAATGTTTGTCTAATGTAGAATGTATTTATGCAGTTATGTTTAGTGTAATATTGGTATTTGTTAAACGAAAAAACATGGTAAGAAGACTTTTGTATCCTGATCAGATTTTGGTTTCTAAGTACCCCCTGCACCTGGTCGGGTAGGGGGCTGAAAAATTTCAGTATCCATGTCAGCCATCAGGAACTTTGACATTTTGTATGAAATCAAGTGTGTCAACTAATAAACCTCTGAACTCTGATTCTGACGAATTCGGAATTGCTTAGTATGAACGCTGGGTTTTGTATCTAATGAACTCTACATTATTTCTAATGAACGCTGAACGGTTCGGTTGAACCTGTTGTGAAAATTAGCCTTTAAGAGGCAAATCTTCATCTTGGTGGGGGCGTGTAATGCCCATAACCCGAGAAGAAGAAGAAAAAGCCTAGCCAGCGGAATAATTAGTCCGACGGAGCAGGTGGTTCGTTGGACGGAAGGAGAAAGGACGAATAAGAAGACGAGGGGGGCGAAGAGGACTTTGCACCCTGGTTGTCGGACGGGACGGTCTGATTTCTTTTGGCGGGAAAGGATCGCCATTTCTTTCGTGATGCAGAGATTGTTTTTCTCATCCGGCGGAGACCATGCCGGACTTACCTGTTCATGCTTGTACATTTATGTATAATAATCAAGAATTGTTTACTTATTATTGTTAAACAAACAAAAAAATGGGTGTCATCTATGCGTCGATCGACGGTGACATGTGTGAAGCAACTGAACCCTACTCTACGGTATAATACAACGATGCTTACCTGTCTCGGCACGACTACCACAGTCAACTACAAGGTGCAAAGAAGGAATCATGGTAGGATATGCGAAGGAAACTAGGGGTTATAAAATATGACTACCAGAAGAACGCAGATTAATAGAAACCTGTAATATGAAGTTCGATGAAAAACTGAATGCAGCAAATGGCATCCTGGACCAGAAATCAAAAACTAAGTTTAAAAGACTAGAGCAATCTGAGCTATTAGCGGAATAAGATGAAGAACAGGAAACTTCTAGAGAAGAAATAAAGTTGTCAGATGACAAATCTACCCCGAAAGAAGTATCAGACTTAAACTGGCAAAGAAAAGCAGTTAAAAGGCCAGACGGAACGCGTACAAACATATATTATTATGTAGAAAGAACAGACACTCGTTTTAAATCCTATAATGATATTGAAAAGTATTGTGAGGCAAGAAATATTAAATTTGAAAAAGATAAGTTTGATTTTAGTGGAAAAAACGAATACTCGAGGAAAGTTAATTTTGTAGAACAGGAGACTAGTTCCGTATCTGAAGAGGCAAATTCCGTAGAAATTGTTATCCCAAAAAATTTTAAAGAAGGACGAAAATCAGTAAATGCCGAAGAATGGGATAAGGCAATTAAAGAAGAAATTGACACAATGAAGAAAAGAAAGGTTTGGGAATTAGTCGAAAAGCCAGAAAATAAAACGTTACTTGGAATTGAATTCTTAGAGAATGAGAATAAGGTTTTTATACATCAGCAAAAATATATCGAAGAAACTTTTGAAAAATTTAAACATTTCCAGATACCAATAACTTCACTTCCCATAGCTAAAGGCACTATTCTTACAAAATTAGATTGTCCATCTACAAGTGCAAAAATTGCGGTACCCTTTAGAAATCTGTTGGGATGTTTAGTTTTTGTAGCTAACAGGACAAGGCCCGATCTTAGATATGCAGTGAATATCTTATCACAATTTCAGGAGAATCCTGGAATTGGGAATGCATTGGGAAGCATTGTTGAAATTGCTTGGTTATCTCAATAGTACTAAATTATATAAGTTAAACTTACCGAAGAATAAACATTTAAATTTATATTGTTATTCAGATGCTGATTATGCAAGTAATAGGGATGACCGCGTGTCCATGGGAGGATTTATATTATATTTAGATGAAGTACCGGTAATCTGGAAAACTGTTAAACAAAAATGTGCAAGTTTATCAACCATGGAAGCGGAGTATATCGCCTTATTGGAGGCAGCGAAGGAATTAATGGGGACGAAAAATGTCTTACAAGATGAAATTTTAAACTTTAATTTAAGAGAATGTAAACTATTTTGTGATAACAAGTCTGCCATTGATTTTTCAAGATCACCAACCGAAAGTCGCCGAACTAAGCACATAGACTTATCACTTTATTAGAAGACTAGTAAATGATGGAGTGTTTGACCTTGAACTTATCACTAGTAAATTAAATACTGCGGACTAATTTACAAAAGCGGCGACTGCTGTTAATTTAAGGAAGTTTTGTTTAAATGTTTTCAGTGTTTAAAGACAATAAGTGTTTTCGTATAATAGAATTGAACTATGAACTTCTGTGCAAGTTTTGTTTTTGTCTTTGCATGAGGAAAAGAGGGCCGTTTGTTGGCTTTAGTTTTTCCTATGCAAATTTTGATCAGAGGTCATCGGCGGTAAGCTAACGTGGTTGCATGGACATTATAAGAAATAGACCAACCCAAATGGGTTTTCTCCCTTGTCTGACGCGTTCCCGGCTGTCACCTTGACCACATCCGGAGGAGTAGGGAAGACTTGCAAAAATTTAACAGTGGTTGCCTATTGCAGCGTGTATAACTGTCAAGAAAAAGCTGGTTGTAGCGCCTCATTTCACAAATTAGAATTTCTACATATTTTTATTTTGAAACTGAGATTGATTTCTAAAAATTTAGCATAGTTATCAAGCATAATTAACGTTCTAAATAATTATAAAGCTGTTGCATGCTTTTAGGGCTGGATATTTTTTTAGCTTTTCCTATGCTCTAAGGAAATTTGTAACTACTTCTTTTAGAAAATAATATTTTAAATCTGAACTAATAGAAAATTTCAAACAAGCAATTTTTATTGGTATAAATAAGTAATAAAAAATTCCAAATTATGCTGCTTTTTTAAAATTATAGATGAGCATTATAGCACAATTTCTATAAAGGAATTTTATTTCCATTATATTTCATAATTCATCATAGTGATAAACACTTTTGACTCCTTAATAATTTTTATACATTTAATTGTATTTAACCGTAATAATTAATTTTGCTTGTATTTTATAGTGATTATTTTTAGTTCTGCGAAAGATTCTTTTTTATTTACTGTTCACTATAAATGTCCGTGTCTCCTTTCAAATTGTTGTTACCAAATATTATCACCCTACATTATATTTAAAGAAATTAAATAATGAAGAATCTTCATTAATACATGCATGTTTCTCTCACTGTGACAAAACGACGATATATAGAGCCATAAAATTTTAATAATGTAATCCTCCACTCGGACATGGGTATCTGGACGGTCGAAATTAGAATTGGTTTTAATCTATTTCACATTTTGTAAAATTTTAACGAATTTTTGATTCACAAACTCAACGAATTCAAAGCGAGCAACGTTAACATACATGTACGGAAAATAACGTTTTTATATCCAGCGCGAAAATTCTAAAGATATGCTGTTTTCAAATAGTTTGTGATATTGCTGTTGAATTGAATTTTATTTGGTTTCCGGGCAAAGAACATGATATTCAATAAATATAGGTAACACAGAAAGCGTTAAGAAAAGGTCCCTTTTGGGCATAATGTAAAATCTGAGTGCTTCTAGATTTTATTTTATCTTTTTTTTTCCCTTCATTACACTCAGGAAATTTTATGCTTTGAATTATATAAGTTACTAAAATAAATAATCCACTTTAAGGTTAATAATTTAATGATCATATAATCAAATAAAGGATTGTTTTGTAAGGTTATTATAGTTTTGAAAATGGTCATTAAATTAAAATTATCAGATCTTGTTTAATTTTACCATATTTATTTTAAAGCATCATGTACTATCAATCCTATTTAATTTGACGTTATTTGTATGCAAAATTAAGTTATTAATTAAAACTTCGTGCTTAGAGTTTTTACCGTTTTACCAAAGTAAAGATGTTCGTACAAAAATTACGCATGAAAAAATGCGCGAAATGCAGTAAAAAGTGCTTTAATGAGATATATTAAATCCTATTTAAAAAAACTGTGACTTTCATAATCTCATCACTATACAACGTATCACATTTAATAATTAAAAAGAGTTATGTGATACAAACGCCATAAGTTTCAGCGTTAAACTAAATCAGATCGTCCCTACTCTTTCTTGCGAACATGTTGGTGACGAGCACCCCGCCCACTGGGTTAGTCTATCTTTTATAAGGTCCATGCGTGGTTGCCGCTGATGTAAAGATCGGCGGGTTGGCCGAGGGCCGAGTATTATATATATGTACGTCGGTTTCGGCGAATGTCTTGTTTTATTATTAGTTAGCATAATGCTAGTTTTCTTTCACTGAAATGATTTTAAATGTAAAGGCTACAGTGTTAGCTTATTTTATTTTAATTTATGAAATAAAGCATGAATTTTATTTAGATTAGTCTTAACTTTAAGGGAAGCAAAATATGCTTCACCTTTATCACCACTGCCAACATCAACGCATAATGTGTTGATGCACGTGCATAATACGTTTACGCATGCACGTTTAATGTATAATGGATGGTATAAGCTAGGCTAAAATTATCTATTTCAGTTAATGTTGCAGATTGCGCTATTCCTTAATCTTCTAACTGGATCCGGCTTATTATTTTTTTTCAGACTGTTAGAGCAATTTTATAAAAAGTAAGCTTGAAATTTCGATTATGTCAAAAAGAGTTTCCCATTCTGGAGCTGCCAAAGGATCTACAAAGTGAAAGCATATTTCGATGTACCGCTTCCGACAGTGAAACAAGTGACAGAGAGGTTATTGAAAACGAAAAAATTTCGATTGACAAGTTAGTCGGTATTCTCGACAGAGCAATTACAGGACTTGACTAGTGAAACTGAACAAGAAATAATGTCTGTTTATAGAATTAGAGAAAGTATTAGCACAAAAAACAGAGCAATTTAAAACAACTTACATTGAAAGAAATGTTTAATAAAGTAAACAAATAAATATTAAGCTTTTTTTTTTTTTGTACATTTTGATACCCTTTAGATCATAATTGCTCTTTATTTCATAAATTATGGTTTCATATTTATTTTTAATTTTATAATTTCTGCATGCCATCTTACCAGATTTAAATTGATGATCTATAATCCGGAATTAAGTCTAATCTGTTTAAGAAGTCCGGATTAAAGACTATGTACTGTATCACAATAAAATAATTTAACTCATCAGTATTCAGTCATTGGCTGTCAATGGTTTAATGACATTTTTATAAATAATGTACTGCAGAAGCATGGTTGTTTGATGAAGCATTAATTTGCTATCATTTATATAATTCATAATTATATATGTTTATTAATTAGCAACTAATAAATAAATTAGTTACTAAGTTTTGCAGAACGCAATTAATGAATGTTCTAAAAATGTTCATTAAAAAGCAAGATTTAACCAATAAAGTCATTTATACTACATTTTTATTCAATACACTCATTTGGATAAAGATGCAATAACTCAGTCTGTCAGAGAGTTAGCATGCAATAAAAAGTGTGCATTTCTAACATTGAATTAATATACCCTTAAATTAAATACTGAATGTAATAAACCAATAGTAACAAATACATTCAAAACGAAAAGCCCTGGAAACCCCTCACCTATCATGTTACATAGAACAATCAACAAGCAAGCATAATACACATTTATAAAACATAGTTTGCTAAACTTCAAATATAAATAAATAAAAAAAAAAAAAAAGGTAAAACATTTTTAAAAAAATTAAATTGGAAGATAGAAACTTAAAAGTATACATTAATACTCCATGGACCAATCTGTATTGCTTATATTTCCCACTATGTGGCTAAATACAAGGGAAAGAAAAAAAAAAAAAAAAAAAACAGTTGTTGATGGTATAACCTGATACATAGCACAAATACAATAAATGTTACACATATTAGCTTCATTAAAGATAGCCATGATCACCACAATACACAGTAAATTTTGTATCAATTATACAGTATAAACAGGAATTTTAACTATTATGGCAATAAAATGCAGTCTCCTCTGCAACATAAATTTACCAAACTACAGTATAGTACACGTCCATATTTGACATATTTATCACATATGTATTACATGTAATTTAATAGAACTGTTAAATGTAAATTTTCTTTAAATGAAACTTGAACTTAAGTGTAACAGCAACTTCAAGACATAACTCTTCTAAGTCAAGTATATTACTAACTGAATAAGTAGTAACTGAATAACAAAATAATTTCAGCATTCTCATGCATCAAAGACAGCTCTTTTAAAAACTGATGGTTCAGAATTAATTTTAATTTACATAAACAGATTAGATAGTCAACAAAATTTTTCTCATATTAATAAAAGCTATGAAGTACATAAAAACATATATATATATAACCGACTTGATAACAATGCAGTAGTTAATCACAATTTCATACAAAATGTTTCATTGTGAAAAAGAAGTCAAATATTCAAACTGATTTCATACATAGTACTAAATTTTAGCCTAAATATGTAAGCTTAGAAAACTGCTTAAACATAAAATATGTCATTTACTAACATAGGTATGATCTAAAAGTATTTCTTAATATAAATGCACTTATTTTTGAAAAATATGAACGGGCAAGTGAAAAATTATCAGGCTGAGATTTTATGTTTATACCCTGCAGTACTACTTACATAATATTTTTAGCGCATACATAGAACTAAGAGAAAGTATGTTTAATAAGACTTAGACATCTTAACAATTTAACTACACCACTCCTTAAAAGCATCTTATCTAAGACATATAAGAGCTAACTTTTTCTCACCAAAGGCATAATCCTTCAGTAAAGAGCCCTTATACCAGGGATGGGAAAACTACGGCCCGCCGGAAGGTTCTATCCAGCCCACGGAGAGAATTTAAATTTTTCCGTCCAAGGCAAATTAAAAGAGATATGTATTATATATCCATCTCCTTTTCTATTTTGTTTAAATATTATTTATTTCTTCCTTTTTTCAAAGGACTGATGATCTTTTTACTCTCTCTATTTTTGTTCTACAAAACATAAAATGACAGAAATAGCAAGCACAGACAGCTTTTAATCCGTAAAGTGTGAGCAGCGGAAGTTCTTTGTTAGTTATAGCTATAGATTGACGTCAACAAGCGTTATCTCTTTCTCGGGGAGCAGACATATAGGAATCCAAGTATAGGTGAATTAGACCTCTTAGAAAGAACTTAATCTTAACTTAGTAAATCTTAATATGTTTGCTGGGCAACTAGCTAGTCTCATTTGTGGTTAAATTCAATATCCTCCGTAATTGAAGAGAAGCTTAAGAATTATGAAGATGGCTTGAAAAAACTGCATTTTGAGTTTGAACGAAGATGTCAAGATTTCAATGCCATTCAAACAGAATTGGATTTTTTACCATGCCTTTCAACGTAAACTGGGAAGCAGTGAGGTCAGATTTGCAGTTTGAATCGAGTTGCAATCTAACAATCATCTCAAGCAGCTGTTTCTAAATATGCCAAAGTTAGAGTTTTACAAATCATTATCGAAAGTAAGTTTCCTGAATTTAATATCTCACGCTCAGAAAATCAGTGCTATGTTTGTTTCATCTTAGATATGTGAACTAGTGTTTTCAACCATAAACCTTAGAAAGAATTATTTCAGAAGTAGATTGACACATGCGCATTTAGCTTCGTTCCTTAGAATCAGTACATCACACCTCGAGCCTCAATATAAGTAATTTTTAAAAATGAAATCACAATTTCAGTTATCTCATTAACATAATTAAATTGTAATACTTGTATATTGTTCTTAAGATTTTAGAAAAATATCTTGGCCCGCCAAACGTTTTGTTTTCGATTTTTGACCCGCGACTGAAAATGTTTGCCCATCCCTGCCTTATACTGTCTTTTTCTGAAAATAAGACATCCTCCGAAAATAAGTCCTAGTTAAAATAATGCGACAAAAAGAATTCGTTAAAAAATGCTGTTGATTTATTAAGTAATAATATGTTTAGCTTTACCAATACCCGTATTTCAGAGAAATGTTCGAAACAAAATATTCCGAGAAATTATTGTTTACCTCTACAGTTCGTTTCAAATTAATTCTTGGAATTTATCTTAACCAGTTCACCGTTTGCCCCCAAGAGAGATACGTTCACAGGAAAGGCATCGTCATCCGTTAGGGTCGGCAGATTCTCGTCGGGGTGAAATTTGCACTGAACCGTAACCCCCGAGACACATATTTTCTTGCTGAGAGGAAGATTGATCAAATAATGATTCCAGCAGGAATGACTGGTTACCTCCAGACACTTAACAATAAACAAGCCATGCAAGGATCATTTGCGGATGGAAATCAATGAATATATTGAAAACAGAATGGTGAGAAATCATCAAGGTAATTTTGTAAAACCAGGCTTACAAGAAGTTGTGAATTGGGTAAAAAATTCATGGGACAAAATAACTGATAGTGATGTTTCCAATGCACTACGAACAGGCTACTTAGACAAGAAGTATTCATTTAACAATAGCTATATCGCAAGACATGAGAGATTCGGACCAATGATTCAACAGGAAATGGATTTGGAAGAAAATCAGAATATAATTAAGAATTTTTTTTATCACGATGTTCCCGAAGAAGATGACATGAGTGTAATTGAATAAATATAAATTTCTGTATTCTGTGTAAAATAAATATTAGATAAAAATATATAAATATACTTTTATTTTTGCCCTCCCCCCAAAAATAAAGCCCTAGCGCGTATTTTGGACCAAAAAAGAAAGTAAGACAGTGTCTTATTTTCGGAAAAAGACAGTATGTTTTTCTGCATTATTTATCTAAGATAGATATGAGGCAGATACTTCACAGAAATAACTTTATTAGCTTTAATAAATGTAAATCTCATGCGGAGTATTACAACAGCAATCAGAAAAAAGTTCATCAGGCTTTTACTTTCTTACTTATTTAAAAGAGAAGGACAGCTGCAAATATAATAAGAAAAAGCACAGTTTTGGTTTACTTAAGCAATTTGTAATAATATAGGTTTATGAAAATATAAAATAAATTCACATTAAATTAATCATTCCTTAGATAAGTTACTAAACTGCATCTAAAATATTTCTATACCTATGCATTCTAACTCTTACTTCTAAACAAGTCACAATGTCTTTTTCTCTTCAGGATGTGATAAAAATATGAAGAGTTAAGCTACTGTCACTTTAATGCTTATCACAGTATAAATACTCTAACTGATTAAATATATTAAAAGAAAATGACAGCAATTTTAAAAGTTAAATTCCAGATAATGGCACCAATGCCAACAGGTCACACAATTTCTTAACAAATATATTCACTCTTCCCGAAAGTTGTATAGATTTGTTTTTCAAAATACGTTGAACCTATTTATCTCAATTTAAATACTAAAGTTTGTTAATTTTTAATACATATTTCCGTTAAACTTATCTTTATGCACAAGGCTTATTCTCAATGCTAAGCCACTTAAATAAGTACAATTTCAAATCCTACATTCGGAAGTTTTCATTTAAAAAACCTTTAACAGTTCATTTAGGAACTACTCTGATATGCGCCCTCAAGTCGCCAAATTTCTTGCCAACTGAAATATTGCTATCTAAATTTTTTGTCTACATTTCGAATTTTAAGCCTAAAATGTCTCCAAAAACACAGTTTTCGCGAATGCAAAAACCACGTTTTGAACACATAATTTAAGCTAAAAATTCGAAACAAAAAAGAAAACATTTAGATAGAAAAACTGTAAAGTTTCTAACCAAAATTATTTGACAAGAGTCCATGTACACAGTGATATGTTTTAACTTAAAAAAAATCTATGAATGGCACAATCTAGGCAACGAACGAATCTACGAACTACGTACACCTCACTTTAATAAATTAACATAACAATAAATTTCAAAGAATACCATGTATACAGCGTTCTGTTCCAACTTAAAAAAACATCTACGAATTGCACAATTTAGATGATACGCACTAATCAACAACTAAAACAAATTTCAAACAATTCAAAAAAAGAACAATAACGACAGAAATTCATACTAAAAAACAATGAACATAACATTCTACAAAATAAAATGCACTTACCAGAAATAAAGGCTTTTTCGAACAGCAGAAATACCAATTTCATACCGCCTTTAACATGCCGCCACGTAATCACTATCCAGAAAATTCATACTATGGTTCACAAATAAAAAGAATAACAAATAATTACAAATCCCTACTTCTATCATGCACAGCCACTAAAAATAATCTCCCAGACCCTCTTTCCACACCTCCAAATACCCACTGCCCCTCAACAGGATGGACACGACAATATTTCCTTTTGCCGAACTTCAATTCAACAACTTTCGCCATTTTACCTTTCCCTCCCTAGCTTCTCATACACAGAGCATGACGTGAACCAACGAAAGATTTTTCAACGTCAACAGGGTTGCCATACAACACGCAATCGTGCCAAAAACCAGCGCAGAACACATATCGCCACATTTGGTGAAATTAGGACGTATATCAGAGTTGCACCTTCATTTATAATAAAGTTTTCACATGATTATATGGATTTTTTTATTTGAGATATTGTAACAAAATAATATCTAAAAAATATTTAATGTTTAATGAACAAAATATTTAATAAAATAAATAAATATATATATAACAAAATAAATTGTTCCAAAAGAATCTAGTAAAATTAAAATTTAAATAATTCTCTTGCGCCATTGCTGCAAGGAATGAAATTTGAATTTAACAAACATTCTCTATTCGTAAAAAAGCAAATTTAAAGTTAATTAAATTTTAAATGAAATTGAATTACAAATAATGATTAATTATTGTTGCGAACAAATCTACAATATTTAAATTCTGAGAGCATATGTAAATTAAATGCAAGTATCAGATTGTTTTGCTGTTGAAGAAGAGGGATCGCCATCATAACCAAAAAAGCTTTATTCAAAATTGGTGCCAATTAAAGATTGCCAACTTTTTAATGCTATCAATTATTAAAAGTTATGTGTACTATAAATTATGAGTTAACTGATCTTTTTTATCTGGAATAAATATAAAATAAGCAGAATAGAATGCCTTATTTTGATATTTCAAAACAAAATATGTTTATTATATATATGGAATCTCTCATGACAGTTTCTTCAGAGTGAGACTAATACTTCTGAGAACACAAATAACAGTATTTAACATCACTAATTTTCATGTCCTGTAAGGCAACCACCTCTATAAAAAGCCAAAGCCATCCAAAACTGCAGATGATCATCTCGGACAGGTCTCACTATTTGTGTTTGCTAACGGAAGAACACCACTGGTAAAAGTTTACAATTGGGTGTCGCTTGTTTTTTGATGCCAAGATCGCCGCCAGGAAGGCACAATTTCAAGGTGGCTGCTACACAAAACCAAAATAAGAAGTTAAAGAATTGTACAAACTTTGTGTCCATGTACACATCAATCTGTTTTCACTTAAAAAAACATCCTAGAATCGCACAAACTAGGCACTGCACACTGTCTTAAATTTATCCATATACACATCAATCTATTTTCATTTAAATAAAATCAGGAAGCTAAAACAAAGTTAAAACTATCATGGTAACCAAAAGTGAGGTTTCATCCCCAAAATTAAAAAAAAAAATTGTCGCTAATTGAAGGGGCACCCAATTCTACACTAGAATACAACTACAATTCTACACTAATCTCATTCATTTACATTTTTAAACTCGAAATATATTTACTCATATATTCCCCCACCCAGTTTTTTAGCATATAATTTAGAAACTTGCGACTCTCGGTAACAATGTACAGTATATGCAGAAATAGAAAAAGTATTTTGTAAAAGTAAAAAGAGTGCAACTGAAATTGATAACTTCTTTGAAATACATTAATAATATTAGTTTATCTTTATGTGTGCTTTTTAATATCCTTTGTTTACCATTTAAGCCTTCTATTCTGATATAATATACAACATATGTCCTTCCCTGTTTGCAAACAATAAAATTTATAGGAAAAATACATCAGCAAATATGGTTACTCTTTAATTTAAAGAATTTAATTTGCTCACATTTAGAAAAATGTAAGCAGAATCATTAGTTTTAAGAATATTTAAGGAATATCCTTAAAAACTCTAAAATGATATTGCCAAGTGAAGAACCATTCAAGTATATTTTTGCTACTGCTACATCTTCCTTTTTGCTTCATACTTCCTATTCCACAAAAATAAAAACCTTAGCTGTTATACAAACAAAGTCACTGGGCTAATTTTTGGAATATGGTAACAGGTAGTTTGGTGACATTTTGGTAAGACGATAAAGGTTACTAGCTAGGACTTTAGCAGTGTACATGTATAAAGTCAAGAGTGTGTGCAATGCCATTTTTGTGCAATTCTGAGATTTTTTTTAAACGAAAATATTTCGACGTGTACATGGATACCATATATGTGCAATTCTTAAAAACGCGGCAAGCACTGAGCGATTCTGCACTTTCTCCTAATTTCGCGCGTAATCTTCGTATGATTAAGCATTTTTGTTCTATAAAAGTTCTAGCATAAGCGTAATTCGGCTAGCAGATTATTAGAAAAAAACGTTGAGTTAAAAAAAAAAAAAAAAAAAAAATGCATTTACTTTGTGAAAACAAAATGGTGTCCAAAACAAAACTAGCAGGTTGCTGTAGCACGGTTGGTCGCCAAATTTTTGCCAAAAAATCGCCACGTTACCATAATCCAAAGATTAACCAGTCACTGTTATTTAAATAATGAGGCCATAGCCATTATTTATCAGCAACAAAAAATAAAAAATAACTTTAATTATAAATTCAAGTGATGAGTAAGTAAATCATACATTTCGAAACTAAACCAAAAGAGTTGAAAATCAAATACAGTTTACATATACCATAAGATATTAACAAAAATTATATAAAAGAGTACTCTGAAACATGCTAGAGCAAAATTAACATTAAAATAAGAGAAGAATATGGTATTAAATGGGCAGAATCAAACTTTTGAAAACTAGTAATTAAATTTACCTCAAATTTTACTGATGTATTCAGTACACATTCAATAACTATGGTGCACTTCAAAACAAATTAGAATTAAAATAAAATGTGGATTAAATTTTTGTGTTAAATTAAAAAGACAAGACACACACGCACACATTTACCAAATGTTAAAATACATTAAAATTGTGATACAGTAATGAAACTGCATGAGGGAATGAATTAACACAACTGTCAAATATGTTCTTTTTCATAAGAATTATTACGAAATCATAACTGAACTTGAATTAAAGTTCCTTAGATCTATTTGTATTTGTGTGTGTATTTAGGCCCACCAGTGGCCGAGCGGTAAAGTCGCTGAACACTGGTAGTTCGGTCCGAGGTTCGAATCCCGCAAACGGGTTGGCTGCATGGGTGTTTTCGTGGTTTTCCCCATGTGTAATGTGTATACAAGTCGGTTTTCCTTAGAAAGTCCTTCACAAAGGCATCCCTCCCCTTAGGCAGATAGCCCTAGTGTGCTTTGCCATAATTAAATACACCAATACACCTTAGATCTAATTGACTGCATTAATAATTACATATATCTTAGAAATGATCATTTCTGAATAATAAAATTCTTTTTTAAATTTCATATGGCTGAAAAACAGATAAATTTCAGAAACTTAGTTGAAAGCATTGCTACAGTACTTCTAACAAAATTACAAATTTCTATTAACAACTTTTTACTCAGAATTGAAAAGTTACTGATATTTGCATTTTATTAGATTAATAACAAACATCTCATCAATAATTTGTTCTTACTTATGTGAAAAGATGTGAATTAGCAAAAGCTATACTTTAAGTGAATTATGAAAATTTTACCATCTTATAAATTAAATTTATAATTTCGAATGTACATGATCCAAACGTAAAACTTCATGTAACATGATAAATGCTTCACATTACAAACATCATAGAAATACTTTTTTAACGTATGTGGAATATATATTCTGGTCAATATTGAGATCTACGACAAATATAAATATGCAGGTAATGTAAAAACACCCTCACATAATTAGTCCATCAATTTTTGTTTCGGGATTAGAAACAAAATTTAAGACAAACTTCTTGAGGCCCCTATAGCAGCCATTCATTGCTTAACAATGCCACAATCAAAAGCGAATTTTTTTTTTTTTTCAATATGAGCTACTTAACTTGATACTGTAATCACAGAAAATGAATCATATTGCAAAATGAAATTTACTGATGCGAGATAATAAAGTTTATCAATAGATATATTTTCATAAGTTTCTAAATTATTCAACTTAAACCTTGAAATAACAGCTTAACAATATATCACATTTGAAATCAAGCACTGATGAAGATGGTATCAGAAAAGAGACTATTTGTCTGGCACAGGCACAGAAAATCTAATGTTCATTGTCAGAATAATAGTTATTACAAGAAATTTTTTCAATAACCATCAGAATTTTATAATAAATGAAAAATAACTTACGAATTATCTTAATCACTAAAGTTAAAATCTGTGATTTCAGCTTTCCAGTGATACCAAACGTGCATATAACATTTTTGTTATAAGTCTTCATCATTGCTCCAGCAAATTTTAATGTTAGCTTATAATGCAAAAAATCAGAAATTTATAAGCTAGTACTCAAAATATGGCCAATTTCATAATCACAATGCATCGAAATATTTACTAATTATATTTTACAAAAAAGATATCTAGTTTTATTTCAATAGTGTTAAAATATATGATACGTGCTTAGATCAAACTGTAACATCATCTTCTAAAACGTGGATTTATATACAGTGTTCTGAATAATAAGACAGTAAATTTTTTTTTTTTTTTTCTACAAATTAAAAAATAATCAGCCTCGATTCGCATATGCAGTAAATATGGGCACAGCTCCTGATTTTGCAATATCTTTTGCTTTCCGGGCTTTTTCACAAATTTTATCTTTATCTATCAGGCTGGACTTTTCTTGCAAAAGTGGAGAAGGAAACATGTTCGATAACACGAATTCTAATCCTTTACACGTCTTTGTGACATTCTTTTCAAACCTACGAATTAAATAGCCTTCTATAATACGAGGAAAGTACATTTTAGATGATGCTATCCAAGCTTTGCGTTCTATAACAGTTTGCTTTTCTTCTTTTGGCTTGTAAAAACATTCTTCTCTTATTCTAGCTACAGCAGTTCCAACATTCCATGTATAAGTTTTTATGATTTGTTTCTTTGGATCAATGAAAGACTCTTCGATAATTGGTTCATTCTTTATAGAAATGTTGTAACCAAAATATGAAACACGAACTGTTTTTGTTAACAATCGTTTTGTGTGCAAGATTCCCTCCTCCACTTTTCGGTACAATATATCTTCAGTTCTCACATGTTTACTGAAGGGGTTGGGATAACGATACCAGAAAACGTGGGCTACTTGCAGCCATGAGTACTGGAAAACATTTTCACCTTCAAAAAATTTCATTTTAGAATTTCATTGGTGCAGTAATCACATAGGTATAATTGTTTACCAATGATTGGTCCCCAGGAAAAGAATAAAACTATAATTTCTAACACACTTATCTCATGATAACACAAAGAACAATCGCGAAAAACACAAAAAGAGCGAACCCTTAGTTCCGTTCTTCTTCTACCGGCAGACAGAATTTTTTAAAGAGCGGTTGCCAATCAGAAACATCAAAATGTCACAGAACTCTTTATTTAAAACACTATAATTATAGTCATAAATAAATTGAATATTTTCCATCAAAATATTTTGAAACTTAAAATCAATTAAATGAAACAAAAGTCTTATAAATATTTTTGAAAAGATGCAGAAGCTCTGATATCTCAACTTACCAATGTTGTGAACTAGTCTTCATGTGTCTACCGTGTGAGAGGTATATTTATGTTCCTATAAACTATTTCTGTGCATATATTTGGACCTTTTATATTATAATTTTTCGTACTTTTCTTTAAATGCGAGAATCGCATGTGCTCTTTTCTTTTATATTAGTAGTTGTATTTCATTTAAAGAAGTGTTCTTTAATGAATATAGGAACTAATTAATATTTTTCATTTAGGTAGGTTTATTAAGACAACACTTTTTAATGTTATAATAGTCAGATAAAATTTTACGTTAATTAAAGCATTTACCACATTTAAGCATTTTTATGTCGTAATTATTTTAATTTAATGCTTATTATTCTAATAAAAATCGTATTTTACTAATAATACAGCGGTAAAATGAGTTTACTATTACTTTGAGCGTGGTAAATGTGTAAAGAGTGAAAGAAAAGAAAATTGCTTAGAGCGTTGACGTGGCTTGTGCATTATTAAGAAGAAAAAAATTCAATATAAATCGGCCTTTTTAGTAAACTCAGTTCTGGTGTTTTAACAATAATTAAATAAATGTGTCCTTGTATGTGAAATAAAAATTATATCAGTTTTGGTGTTTTGTATTGTTTCTTTTGTATAAAATTATGACATTAGTAATTAGTTCGTGCTTAAATCTGTTACCAATGCCTAAGTGAATAAAGTTAGCAAACACTGGTATTGATTTATTAATGTAAACAAAACTTTTTTACTGTAGTTTTTTGCAAATCTTTTGTTTCTTCACCATCATTTGTTTGAGTTTTTGCCTGTTCGGGATTTTTGTTCATCAGTCTGCTTGTATTTGTGTTTTATGTTTCATTTTTCCTATTTTAATCTAATTTATGTATATTTTATGTATATTATTATTATTTATACATAATACTTTACTAGTGTACATTATTTATACACAACACTTTACTAATGTGTATTATTTTTATTTAGCTATAATAATTGTTTTCAATGACTATGCTTTTCATTGATTTGAGGCAAATGAAAGTAGTGAGGACTTATCCATTCATCTCTTCACAGTTGTTTGCTATCAGTAAAAATATAGCTACATGTTGTGCCATTGTCAATACTATATCTGTTGCTTTGCACTTTTTAATTTTATCATCAAAAGCAAATGCAATTTTTATACTTTATTGAACTTTTGTGAATGGAGCAAGTTATTGAATTTGGGACTTTTGCTTTTGGCTTGAATGCTGTTTCTCCAGCATTTTTCTGTAGATTCCTCGTGCTTGCTAGATATGTGTGTTATTGGCTGCAGTACATCTTTTGCATAATTTCACATAACAAGCCTTAAAAGATGACTTTTAGTTTGCTATTTCATGTTATTTTTCCTTCTATATTGGGTTGAAATTGTGCCCACCGTACTAGTGGACAGTGGGGCAAATGACCTTAAGGCACTATTTTAATTCTCATATGCATTAAATGTTATTTTAATGCAGTCAAAGCTATTTTAAATAATGTTTTACTTACAAATAAAATATATTTTTAAATTCTATTTTCAGTAAAATTTTGGATTTTCTCTCCTGTAGCTTCTTTTTAACTAGTTATAACAGGATCAAAGCTTGGTAAAAATACATTATAAGTATGTTTGTTGCATTTTTACTGAAGACCTTTGATTGATTATGTTTGAGATTGTCTTCAAATTTTTCTTACGTAATTCTTTCTCATGTTCTGTTGATTATCCTATCAGCATTAGAACTAGAGGATATTTAAGATATACGAATAGCAAATAGTGTGTGGTATATAATAATATGGATATTTTCCCATAAAATATCTAAATTACTTTAATTGACTCGCCACTGGATGCAACTATTAATGCTACAGTCATTATTTTAAACTCATTTGCATTTACCTTCGAGATTCTTGAAGAGTATTCAGGATTTGAAAATGTCTTATAATTTTTGCTTTCGTTTAAAATATAAAACCCAGCATATATTTGATCGCCATTATTTCAGGTTGTTCAATTTCTTCTTTGTCATCATTTCTGGATTGCTACTCATTTATTGAAAATCTGCAATGCGGCAGGCATCAAAAAAAATATCACCCATGTAAGATTAACATTCCTGATTACTAGTCAATCTACATCACTATTTCTCCTCTTTCAACAAAATTAAATGTTTTATCTTGCATCACAAATATAGCATTCCTGTATTGGTGAAGTCCCCCCCCCCCAGGGGTCGACGTAGAGAACTCTGCGAAGCTACTGGCTAGGATCTGTACCTAGGCAGTCTCGGCCACAGGTGTATAAAATTTATGAACTTGGCATGTCCTAGCGCGGCGTGGAACTAGTAGCCCGGGGGACTTCCCCGGGTATGCTGGGTAATGACCTGCTGTGACGGGCAGCCCGAGGGACTGGTGGGTAGCAAATGACGACCAGTGCCATACCGAGTGACTACCCGGGCGGTGCGCCACCCTCTCTGAGGGGCCAGAAAGGAGGTTGAACCTCCGACTCTGGTCTTAAGGAGTGGGTGGACCTGTAGTGCGATTAAGTTCGTGGAGCAGGAAATGCGAATTATTGTTGTATAGGTGAAGTATTACTAAGAGAGTTGCACACTCTTTTAACCAACAGTCGTTGAAAGAAATAAATTAAGCTTACATTTAAAATTGTACAAAATTAAAAAAAAATGTCATACTTAAAAGTTGATGTATTTCCCGGACCTTAAGTATGAAAGTAAAATAGCTAACGCGATTATGAAGTCCTGCCAAACGTGAATAGTGACAGAAAGGTCAAGCAAACAGATTGCTATTTATTTAATGAGATAATTAGAAATGCAAATTAAAGATATAGTATATAAAAAGATTAATCGCTTGTCATATTTTTCACATTCCAAACAGTTTTTTATGGACAGAAGAATTACTGAACTTGAACATCCACCTTATGCACCAGACCTTGCTGCATGCAACTTTTTCCTGTTCTCTAGAGTGTAAAGTTCATTAGAATGAACACATATTCAATCTATAGAAGGAGTCAAGGCAAAAATGGCCGACTTGCTGAAGAGGCTATCATTTGGAAGTCCTGCAGCATTGCTTTGAACAGTGGAAAATGTCATGCAACAGTATATAAATAAGCAAGAGAGTATGATGAAGGGGTTTGTCAGTTGTTTGTAATAAATTTCCAAAGAGGCATATTCACTATTCAATAAGGAATTTGATTGTCGTACTTCATATGTAATAACAGTTATCATGTACACTATTTTAACTTAAAAAATAGATACAGTATAAATTTGACATCACATATAGCTTCATCATTGCACACATTAAACATTGTATATATCGTATCATTTATTCCCACAATTGTAGTCATTTTGTGATTTCATAATTATAAAGTCGGATTTCATGTTTGTATTTATGTTTGGTACCAAGTGGGACTGTATGAACAGAAAAGTAACAATTTTTTTTAATGTTTGTTATATATTAAACAGTAGATGTACTCTTATTATCGATTTAATCGGTATTTTTCTGAGTTTTTTTAGTTAACATTTAGCTTATTAAAGAGTATAATTGATATAATAAGGGATATAATGTAATCTAATGGTTCTTATGAATTATCCCATTGGCAAAATTGTGTGATTTAGCTCCAGTTATGGATGACAGTGGGTTTTAAATTCTGCAGTAATGATTGGGGGTTGGTGACCATTGCCAAAATTTCCGACAATGGTTGGCAAGATAATACACAAGTACCAATAAAACTTCTTGAAGAATATGCTAATACTTATTAAGAAATATAATATGGCAAATGAATAATTGAATTTAACATTTTTTAAAGTTTTATGGTATTTATAACAATATGATGCAGACTTTCATAATTTCAAATTATTATAATTTTGAATTTAGTATGAATTTTTGCAGTTGGTTAGAGTATTTGATTATATCCTTCTCTCCATAAACCAGTACACAAGGCAATTGTAATGATTAATGTTATGTTGAAAGAGGACAAGAATTGTAGTGGCCTTTTTACTGTTAAAATTTAATTTTTCAATTTGAAGGCATTTGGCCATAAATTGAGTAATATTTTATTTGCAGGTTATAGATTATTTGTGTACTAAAAATATTTAATAGGTTTCGTTGTGTTATATAAAGTATAAAAGTATTTTGGTGATTTAAGTCACAGAGGGCCAAATTTTTTAAATACTTTATTTTCAATGCTTTAATCAATTTTATTCGTGAATAACATTCAGCTTTTGACTGGGATTACTTTGGATGTAATGTGAAATTGTTTTTCTATGCATTTTGCCGAAAGAAACTTGGAGAAATCAATTTTAATTTGAATCATGGTGTTAGATAATAAGTAACTAAAAGCAGTAAATCATGCACTACATCTTTACATTTATTCTGTTTTGATATTAAATCATACTACAATACTATTAAGAAATCATACTACAATAACTGGATGATAGAGATTAACTTAAAGTTTCTGTTTGCTATATGGTTTGTTTAATAGTTTATATAAAAATCTTATTGATTTTATGCATTGAAAATTCTTTCTGTTTAATATTACTTTTAAGAGAAACTTCTTTCATGCATTATCATTTTTCACATTTTTGAAAAAATAGGGCATTTTCCTTTTGATCAAATTTAGCATTGTTTTTGCTAAGTAAATTAGAAATCTTAAAAGGAGATGTTAAAATATACTTTTTTCAAATAAGCATTTATCTTATTATTAAAAGTTTTTCATTAATAGTTTATCTGATTGTTTAAAAATCATTAATAAAACATTTGAGTTTTATGAAATTTGAAAGTAATTTTTTTTCAGGTAGAGAAAAAGTTTGATTTGTGTAATACTGCTGGAATTATGATTTTAATTCGAAGATTATTATACTTGACTATACCATTGCTTATAGTTGCTGATGATGACAGTAAGTTTTATGGAATTTTTTTACTGTTTTATATTTTCTTAAAATATTGTTTGTTTAACTCAGTAAAATCAGTAATTAAAATATACATCGATATATTTTGTAATTTGTAGTAAAAGTACATGATCTTATAATGATTGAAATTTTATCTTTCAATGTGATTTGATATTATTCAGTGATAAAAATTAAGAAGTGTAGTATGCATTGTGTAATTAGCATGAGATATTGACAAAAGTATGCGAGTTTGATATCATAATTGAGCATCTGATGTGCATTGGTGGATTTTTCAGTATGTTTAAAGCTTTTGTAACATTATTCAAAAATAACTATCTGAGTTTAACATAAAAAAGGAATAATTTGTTAATGTTATATATATATATATATATTTAATAGAGGTATTCTTTCTGATTTAAGGAGGTAACTTCCTGATAAAATAAGGAATCAAGGTTATATTACCTGAGCAGTTCAGGAAACATCTGCTGTAACATACTCTGCTTCACTTCCATCTTAATTAAAATATAATATTTCATTTATAATATAAGATACTTCATATATAATTTATATTCTTTTTCTCTTATTTATTATACCATTGCCTTTATTTGTTGAATATTGCAGTTTTCGTGATCATTTTTTCCCTATCCTTTTTTACATTTGAGGCCTGAACCGCTACTTTTAAAGCATTTCATATTATGACATTCATTTAATATGTGTCCTTTTTTTTTATATAGTTAAAGCAACTTCTTTCATAAGATTTTTTTTAACTTTGTCTTTTTATCCTTTGCTCTAGAAGTTTGCAGTTTGTCTGTCTTTTCATCTGTGTTTAATTTTACATCTGTTTTCTTTTATTGCTTATGTATTTAAAAGTTCTACTACATTAGATTTAATAATTTTCAAGTCAAAATCAAATTTTTCTAGTCAAGTCAAATTCAAATCAATCCATTCTGCTAGGAAACAATTTGGAACTACTTTAATATACGCCCTCGGTTGGCGACAAGTTTCTCGCCAGACATTTTTGGCTAGAAACTCCACACCTCTATGTTACTACTTAATGTTTTTGTTTATATTTCGAACTTTAAGCCTAAAATATCTGCAAAAACGCGATTCTCGCACGTGCGATAACCACGTTTTAAACATGCAATTTAAGCCAAAAATCTGAAAAAAAAAAAAAAAATTAGATAATAAAAACATAAAGTTTCTAACCAAAATATTTCTGAAGAATCCATGTTAACACAGCAATATCTTAAAAAAAATCACAGAATTGCACAATCTATGCAGCGAAGGAATCTACGAACTAGGCACACCTAGCTTAAATGAATTAACATAACAACAATAAATTTCAAAGAATACCATGTACACAGCATTGTGTTTAAACTTTAAAAAAATCTACAAATTGCACAATCTAGGCAACGAAGAAATCTACGAACTACGTACACCTCGCTTTAATAAATTAACATAACAACGATAAATTTCAAGAATACCGTGTACACAGTGTTCTGTTCCAACTTTAAAAAACATCTACAAATTGCACTATCGAGGTATTGTGCACTAATCTACAAAATAAACTGAAATAACTAAAATAAATTTAAAAAAAAAAAAAAAAAAAACAGAAATTTATTTTAAAAAAACAACGAATATAACATGCTACAAATTAAGAACAAGAATAAAATAAAATGCACTTACCATGAATGAATGCTTCTTCGAACAGCAGAAACACCTATTTCATGTCGCCTTTAACATGCCGTCACATAATCGCTATCGTATGTATAAGACAGCCAGACTCACTATCCACAAAGTTGATACTATTTTTCACAAATAAATGTTCAAAACCTTCTTTTCCTAAATCCTTGTAGGATTTACAGCCATCCAAAAAAATAGTTGTACCAGGCTTCTCATATCAGCTCCACATTTTGGACACACCAAACTCCACTTCAGAAGTCCTGACTCCCACAGAATTTCCAAAAATACACTTCGATCTGTATAACCACACCCGTGAACAAAAGACTCATTAACAACTCCAACATCATACCTTTTAATACTAAATTTACTTTGCACACAATCTAAAATACATGACTGAAATTTCCCACCGCATCTTTCATTGCAACATTCCATTTCAAAACGTGCACAACACGAACCAACGAGCAAATAAAACCACTGCAGTGAAAGAGTAAGTTTCAATGTCAAAAGAGTTGCCATACAAACAACATCCTCCCCCAAAACCATCACAGAACACATAGTCGTGCCATAAACCAGCGCAGAACACATATCGCCACATTTGGCGACCTGAGGGCGCATATAAGAGTAGTACCATAAATTTTTATCTTTTATTCCATCCATTGCTTGAACTCTTATTCTTCAAAAAGCATTACCGTTTTCATGTAATCATTTAAATATTCATTGTGCTTCATTTTTAGTTGAAGTAATTCTGTTCTACCCTTATTTAGAATATCCTTTGTTTTCATTGTCATCTAATTTTATTTTCCCTGATAATTTCTTTACATTGTTCATTACATTCATAATTGCAATGTACTTGTACTGCAATTACTACATTCAAATGTGTCTATATTGTTAAACAAATTTAAGGGGCGTTAATCAATATTGCTAACCTCAGACTGTATCTGATGATAAAGCACAAAGACACTTAATCAACCATAACATATAAGCATAATTGTAATACATAATCAACAGTTTTGCAGTATATTATAATAAACCATT
Organism: Stegodyphus dumicola; assembly: GCF_044657685.1. NCBI lineage: Eukaryota > Metazoa > Arthropoda > Arachnida > Araneae > Eresidae > Stegodyphus > Stegodyphus dumicola. The sequence goes on along the minus strand of NC_140769.1, from coordinate 187,355,559 downwards.
GCATCATTCAAACAAAAGCGATTTGATCCATTCTTGTCTTTATATCCTACTCATTTGGAGAAGTATCCCTTTCTCCCTTCACTTTTAGTTCTATTTATTTGTTGCTGTCACTGCAAAACAGCATTATTATAATCACCTTCTCCTTCAAAAAGATTTTCTAAAGGGGAAACTATATTTAAAGTACACTCTTTCATCAGCAATTATATAAATATAATTATTGTAATATATCCTTATTATAATATGCTGCAATAAAGTTTTTAAAAGTTCAGATTTTTCTTTAAAGTATTCTTATGTGACTAAAAAGATTCTTTAAAATTTAATGATTTTCTTTATAAAACAAACATTATGATTTAAATTACACTTTATCACATATAATATGCTTTCTTTCTCTACATCACAATCTACATTTCCTAAAGTGTATAAGATATTTGTTCTGTTGCATAAGATACTATTAAAATTTACTAACTAGTTTCCAAATAGTAGTACTAGGAAATATATTTTTAAACAAGGGAATATACATAGAAGCATTTCTAAATGCATTTTTTATCAAAATTAATCAGAGTAAGCAATAATATTTGTAGTTAAGATTCAAAATTGTTCAAAAAAAGGGGGGAGGGGGCAGTAGTTCATAGTTGCTGAAATATTAAATATTTTCAAAACATAAACTGTAAAAACAAACAAATCACTATTTTCATTTCTAAGCATATTTTATCCAAGCATATGTCTAAGCATATTTCTAAGCATATATCTGATGTCAGAGAAATGATATTTTTTAAAAATAGAAATAATATTTTTAAAAAAAATCACTTTCACACATTTAAAAACAAATAATTTATTGCAATGAAATAAAAAAATTTTGTATTTGTAGATATAAATTTATACCTAGTTGTAAAATATCGAAAAACTTAAGTTAAAATTATGTAAATACACATTTTCTGAGATTTGAAATGGGAAAGTTATATTACTTATATTAAATAATAGATTATAAAAATTAATAAAGCAATTGATATCAGCATTTTGCGTCTTCTATTGTAAGACATTTTCAATTGTAATATTAGCTCTTAACCCTCATGCTGCGTATCCCGCGATTTAGTAGCAAATGTAAGGCAATATAGAAGTAGCAAAATTTGCTCAACCGGTGATCTCCGCAGGGATGCATTTTCCCATTTATTTAGCTGTGTAACCTTTTCTTTTCCCATTTATGGTTTCATTTTGTGCTTTACTATGATGTTTAATTGTTTATTGAGATCTTAGTTAACAGATGGTATTAGTTGTCCGTATTTCTGTGAAAATATACAAGCATGTTTTGCAGTATGTTGCACGCTCTTTTCAAACCTCAAAGATGTTGTCATTGTTGTATTAGTATTAGTGTATTAAATAAAAGTACTTTTATTTAGCAGTTTTTATTGTTATTTAATTTTTTTTTTTTTTTTTTTTTTTGTTATTTTCTCTCATGTAGAGTTATTTGTTTCAAGAGAGGTTAACTTTCATTTCTGTTTCAGCCATTTTTATTCACTTTCATAATCAATATTTGCTGTTTATTTATCACTGACTTTTTCAGAAGTATGCAGTTTTCAACTTTTAAAAACTTCACAGTTTTCAACTTGTAAATCAGGTCTTCAGTAATATAAATCTGAAGAAATATTTTACTTTGCAATTGACTGCACTTTCTTTTCATTTGGCAGAGTAAATTCTATTTTGTGAATACAACATTTAATTTTCAATCTGCTAACAGCATCTCAGGTTTTGCAGTACTTTCCGATTATCTGCAACACCACCAGAAACTCACAAAAAGGTATTCACATGTCATCAAAAAGTATTTATATGGCAATGCAGGTATGTGCATAACATATATTTGTTGTGGTGGATGTGCAATACTGATATTGTACAATGCCAAGTTTGTGCAATTCTCTGATATTTTTTAAGTGAAAACAGATTATTGTATACATGAGGAGACCAACCGTGCAGAAAAGAATAATTTCTCGGAAAAAATAAGGGTTTTATTACAGATGTTTCTTGTTTTTTTTTTCAGTTTATTGATTGATTGCTCTTGTATAGAATTCTTAGTGTGCTGCCATTTCAAAAACAGTAGTTGTCTTTCACACATTAGCTTGCTGAGAAATGAATCATTAAGGAGTTCACCAATACTCCCTATAGTCAGCAATCATTTTGTGACTTTTTGATAGTGGGTGCAGATAATCAGAAAGTACTGTTTTTGCAAGTAAGCTTCACAGATCTTAGAACATTAATTTTTAGTTAACTAGCATCATTTCCAAACTATTTGAATATTGACAAAATGTTTTGCAATCAAAAAATTATGATGCAGAGTTTTAAAAGTTCTTTTATATTCTGATCTATTCACTCAGCTGTATAATTTGTTGGCATAAGGTAGTAGAAGTTTCATTTATATTTTTTAGTAGCTAAAATGTAATTGTCAGTGAAATATAAAATTTTTCTTTGCTTTCTTTTCAGAAAAAGACTGAAAACATTTTTCAAAGAAAGGGTAAAAATAGTAGAATTTGAAGAATATGTCATTAATTTTTATAAAATGCTCTCATTAAATTGAGACATTTAATAACTAGATTGAGGCATTCAATCTCTAAATCAGAGAGTATGTGACATATTTTTTTAGCAGTACAAAATAGTAAATCAAGAATGTTGCTATAAGCCAGCGTTTCTTAAACTGGGGGGGGGGTTCACCAAAAATTTAGAAGTTTTGATATTTTTTAACTTATTATAATAATTTTACAATTACCAAATATTTTTACACAAGGTATCTGAAAATAGATAAAGATAAGACAATAGGTACAAAGAAAAAAGGAAAACATTTTGACGCATTCTTTTTATAATAGAAACATTCATTTTACTTGCTTTGCATGTGACCCTGTCATTTCATCTGTTAAAATTAGAAATTAAAGTTAATGACTTAAAACTGCAATAGTATATTACAGTACAAGTGAAAAAATTGACAGTTTCACACATGCGTGTGTCGGATTTGCACAATGCTTATAAGGTACCACAAATTTTTCATCAATATTATGGGGTCCTGGGGGTCGCAAAACTATCTCATTGATGAAAAGGTGTCGTGACTGAAAAAAGTGTAAGAAACCCTGCTATAAGCCACCACTAAATCAAGGTTATTCTGTATATACACCGTATTCGTAAAAGTTCTTATGAGGCCTTTATTTTTACAACCATTTGTTGTAGATGTATAATTTCAGTTATAGAAATATTTTAAATGCTTCAAATATAGTAGCATTTATTATTAAATAATTACATAAAATTTAAAAAACGTTTTATACAGCTCTCTAAACTCTATAGTTTATATTCATTTTAAAAAATGAAACACGCAAAAATGTTTGTCTCCCTAATGATAAAATTTAACATATTGGCAAAAATAAAGTCCACAGAAGGATTTCTATAGACACAATAAATACATACATATATGCATTTATTTTATGCAAATTATGACAGGGTTTGTAAGGTCCTTAAGAGTCCTTAAAAGTCCTTAGATTTTTTGGAATCGATTTTTGGCCCTTAAAAGTCCTCAATTTTGGCCAAAATCAGCAGAAGGTCCTTAATTTTAATCATCTGAAATTTCTTGTCTGTTTTATGACTGCCATTCTAGTGTGAATTAGCATTTTGGAGGAATGTTTTTGCTGAAAACACACAGTTGAAAAAACGCTACCCAGCAAAACCAAAGAATATTGCGTATTCCACACGTGAACTACATACCTGCCTTACCACTCAGCAAAAAGACTCGTCCTGCCTATGTCACGCGCATGCAGAGTGACGTGAAGAATGGATCCTTGTATTAGCTCGCGGTCTAAAGTAAGTGTTGTCAGGATGTTTTCAAAACAAGAACAACGATGTTGGATAAAAATTGAATGTGCCAGAGGTCGTACAGCACGACAGTGTCATCAAGGACTTGCGACCAAGAGGCTTGCGGGGAATCTGCATTGCCTTACAGAACCGTAGCAAGATGGGTGAAAGCATTCAATGAAGGACACCAAAACGTGGCAGACATGCTGCGGCCAGGTCGTCCGAGTGTCAGCGATGCAGACACGCAAGCTGTTGCCGCACTAATGGACAGTGATCGCCGGCAAACGATTCGTCAGCTGGCCAGACAAACAGGATTAGCGCATACGACTGTGCTGCACATTCTGAAGGAATGCCTGTCCATGAGAAAAATTGCTTCATGATGCTCCACATCAATTGACGGAAATGCAGAAATGGCTACGGTACGATGCTGCCCGAACCCACCTGGAGCGCTATGAGCGTGAAGGAGATGCTTTTTTATGCCATATCATTACGCTGGATGAGACTTGGGCCCGATGGTACCAGCCAGAACTGAAGCGCCAATCAAACGAATGGCGTCATCACGGGTCACCACGACGTTCGAAATTTCGTCAGAACCCCAGCAATGTGAAAGTTATGGTGATTGTCGTGTACGACTGTGATGGTGTCATCCTAACGCACCCCATTCCCCCACAGCAGACCGTCACTGCGCAGTATGATTGTGCTCATTTTTGGAGCACAATCTCCAACCAGCTTTGAGAAAAAAACGGCGACACTTTCTGCAGAATGCTCCTCTCATTTTGCATGACAATGCTCGGCCGCATGCAGCGCAAGCTGTGACTGATTTGTTCAAGCGATGGGGCTGAGAAGTGCTTTACCATCCACCATACTTCCCAGATCTAAGCCCTTGTAACTATGACTTGATTCCTAAGATGAAGGAACCATTTCGTGGCACTCGCTTCCAAACTGTTCCTGAGATTCTTGCGGCAGTAGACCGGCCCATTCAAACTATCAACAAAACAGGTGCTGCTACAGGTATTCTGCGACTTCCACATCGTTGGTAATAGGTTGTACACGATGCTGGCGACTATATTGAAGGACTGACATGAATCACTTTTGTATTCCTTGTAAATAAATAGTTGCCACTATTAAAGTTCCAACCCTCGTAAAAATACCTAATTTAATTATTTATAACTAACTGCTTACCCTTAAAAATTATCTCTACATATTAAACCAAACATATATTTGGTGGGAAAAGAACAATGTGCATTTTACATGTTTTAAAGCAAAGCTATTTTGGTTTTTTTGATGTTTTTTAATTGTTCCTGTGGAACTTGGAGAAATATTAGTCCTTGAATCAATTCTTTGATTCATTTAAATAAGTTTATGCTTTGCTTGTTCTTGAAATATCATTTAATTACTTCTTACTTTAATTCACAAATCACCAAAACATTGCTGTAATAATGTTTTGAATGCATATTTCATGTTAGTGTTTTGAAAATTGGTCTAATTCAGAATGTACTAGAAGTACATTAAGATTTTTATGCTTTTAGTATGACTAATGCACCTAAATTTATAAAATTAAAATATTTTGAACTCTTAATTTTGAATTTCAAATCAAAAATAGAGATGCATGTGTGCACTGGATTGGTTGATTGAACAAATGAATGAAATTATGAAATTTTCTGAAATGCATTATTTTTGCTACAAAATTAACTTGTATGTTCTAAAAAAGTACATAAAAGTCATTTATGTGTAACTTGGTTTTGCTTGTGTATTTAAATTTTTTTTTTTTCTTTATTTATCCCTTTTTCAGGGTTCGTAAGGTCCTTAAATGTCCTTAAATTTTCAAAAATGATTTTTGGTCCTTAAAAGTCCTGAATTTTGGTCAAAATGAATAAACGGTCCTTAATTTTGCTTATTTGACATTTCTTATCATTTCTAATGATTGCCATTCTAAGTGTGAATTGCAATTTCTCATGAATATGAAATTAAAATTACACGACTCTTAACCAATCTGTTGGCGAATTTGCGTTGCAAACGATAAAAAATTAATTACCTAGCCTAGAATGAAAGTATCGGGGTCTGATTGGCTATTCACCCAATGTTTTGAAACAGGTGTTATCCATAAATTTAGGCAGATTGTGACGAAAGCGGGAAGTTCTTTAAGAGGCGAAAATGATGATGAAGGTGCTCGAAAAAAAAAAGGGGGGATTCTGAAAATATTTGCCAAAATTAGAACAATTCCAACCTGGAAGGCCACAACCCTTCCGACGCCAACAGGAACGAGATGCCTGGAAAGTGCATTTTCAGTAAACTGTAGATTCATCAAGCTGACTACAAAGACTGGATATTGATGGATGACAATCCTTATAAAGCTAAATGTGGTCTTTGTCTGAAACAAATTGAAATTTCTAGAATGGGAGAGTCAGCGCTGAAAATTGACATGAAAGGTAAGTTTCGTTTTATCATTTCGATTTGTTTTTACACGGTTTTGCTTAGCTTAATTTCTGTGTTTGTTTGAATTACACCATAAATTAATTTTTGATCACCTTCTACGGAGTTTATTCTCTTTTGCACATATATGTATGGGATATCGGGATTAGGATTTTATTTCTGTAGAGGGTCTGTTATCGATTTTGCGGGAAATCTGTTGGCTCCATTTCGATTTTCGGTCACCAAGGGCAAATTCGGTAATGCTAGCCGAGAAAAAGTGCAGTTCGGAAATACGTTTTGAAGCTTCAATAGAAAATTAAATATTTGGTTTAATCCTATGCACAAAGGATTTGACGACTTTATGATGAGCAATAACGGGACATATACGAAAATTTAGCGATTTCAAAAAAAAAAAAGAAAAGAAAAGAAAAAAAAAAAGAAAAAAACTGCTGTTGATAGTAATGCATTATTTTTGCTAATGGCGATACAATTATTAGTTGAAAACAACTAATTAAAAGATTTTTAATATTTTTAAAGCTGAAAACAACTAATTGAAACTAATTTTCATGCATTAACTAGACGCAAAATTAACTTTCATGAATTACTTAAGTTATTGGGTAGAAGTTTAACTGAAAATATACATTCCATATTATATATATATACAGTACAAAGTCCGAGGTCCGGAATCGTCGGGACTTCGGTGATCCCAGATTTGAGATTTTTCCGGATATTAGATCATTTTAAATCTACTAAGATGGTATGTAGAAATTATAAAATTGAAAATATGAAATCGTGATTTATGAAATAATGAAGCATTTATGATTTAAAGGGTATCGAAATTTACAAAAGAAAAGAGCTTAATATTTATATGTTTATTAAACATTTCTTTTAATGTAAGTTATTTGATTTTTTTTCTCTGCTAATACTTTAGACTAATACTATAGACATATAATTTCTTGTTCAGTTATTAAGTTCCATTGTTCAAGTCCTGTAATTGCTGTGTCGAGAATTCCGAATAACTTGTCAATCAAAATTTTTTCTCTTTCAGCAACCTCTCTGTTACTTTCTTCACTATCGGTAGCTGTATTTTCTGGATTTAGAACCATACTACAGATTTCGCCCTCCGTTAATTGATTGATGATTGGGGCATTGTCATCGCAATGAAAAATTTCTGTTTAACTTCCCTAAATTCTGCTACCTGGTGCGGCCATGCGAGCTCTGGCGCTGGTTCTGGCTTTATGTGAATAACAAATCAATTATTCTTAATTCAAATAGCACTAAATATAATCATTTGTCCTATGAGTATCATTAACAAAATCTATTTTTAGCTTAAGGAAAGAAATTTCTGTTAAATCTCCCCTTATCAACATTTTAGCGCATTAAACTTAAATCTGTAATCGGATAATACCCTGTTATTTGGCGTTGCTGCATGAGTCATCACTCAAGTTGTCATCCATTGATAAACATGCGATGATGAAACCAAAATACAATAAATAATTATTCGCGATTTCTGCATCAAGGATATAAAATATTGGTTGGTGTAAAATCAACAAATATTTCGGTTTGAGATTATGCCAAGCAGATACACAGCTATGGAGTCAAGTTACTAATCACACACATTTATGCTAAAATAATTATTTCTTCAATAATGAGATATTTTATTTAGTGCCAAACTGAGATTAAGAATCTGGATTTCCGACATGTTTTTTTATGAAGAGGAAAAAAATCTGATGTGCATGCGTAAAACATAGCCCTTCCCTCCAAAAAAAGCCCTAAAAAATTGGTTGGTGGTGGCTTTGAGGTCTGGATTTTAGATCATTCCAGATATTGGATGTCCGGATCTCGGACTTTGTACTGTATACATATATACAGTAAAAAAATGTATATTTTCAGTATACATTTCTTATTATATATATATATATATATATATATATATATATATATATATATATACATACACACATTATATATATATATGCAATACTTAATTTTACTAATGCCTTGCATGTAATGTCTCTTTTAGGTGCAAAACATCTCTTCCTTCTCAACTGCAGAGTTTCTTCTAACAGTATCGTGAATTTTGTCAAGTTAGAAGAACCATCTACTTCAGGAAAAGATGTAACTGCTAATTCAACATCAATAAGTGTAGAAAATAATAAAATCAATTCTTTTCAAATCTTAAATTACAGATGCAGAAATATTGTGGGTAATGTACATCAAAAGCCACTATTCTTTTAAATCGTGCGATGATATTGGGCCGTTATTCAGTAAAATGTTCCTGGATAGTTCCATTGCAAAACAGTTTTCATGTGGTGAAAAGAAATGTGCTTATATCTGTCATTTTGGTCTTGGCCCTTATTTTAAAACTTTGTTACTAAAGCATTGTAAAAATGCTGAGTTTTTTACATTACAATTTGATGAGACTCTTAATCTGACAAATCAAAAGAAGCGACTAGATATTCATGTGAGGTACTGGCATCACAAAAATAAGGTCAGAACTCAGTACCTTACTTCTGCATTTATAGGGCATGCAATAAGTGAAATTATTTTATCCAAATTTTATGAATGTGCTGAAAAACTAGACTTGTCAAAACTCTTACAAATATTGATGGATGATCCTGTAGTAAACTGGAAATTTTATGATTTATTGCAACAGGACTTGACAAAGGAATATAACATTCAATGCTTGAAATTAGGGACATCTGGTTTACACATTCTTAACAATGCTTTCAAGCATGGAATGTCATCCACTGGCTGGGACATTCCATCATTCTTATCCTCCTTATATTGGATTTTTAAAGATTCTCCTGTAAGACGTGAAGATTTTTTAAGTATATCTGGCTTAAAAAAGCTTCCTGTGAAGTTCTGCTTTTACCGATGGTTGCAAAATGTCCCAGCAGTTGAAAGAGCCATTGAAATGTGGGATGACTTGCTACTGTACATTAAAAAAGTTGAAATGGGGCAGTTTAAAAAAAATTCATCGAAATCCTTCTCAAATATTTTGGAGGCAACTAAAGATAAAACATTTCTTATAAAATTAAATTTTTTTCTCTCTCTGTCGAAAATATTATTGCTTTTCCTTGAATATTATCAAAGCGATAAACCACTTATTCCCTTTTTTGCTGAAGATATCTTAAAACTTGTAAATGATTGCCCTCAGCACTTTAAAATTTTGAAACTAGAATATTCAAAAATAACTAAAGCAGAAAATTTTTATAAATTTAATTTTAATGATCCAAATTGTTATAATGATAAAAGTAAAGTTTATTTGGGATTCATTGCTGAGCAGTTAATGAATGATAAATGCCACAAGAAGGACATTTCACAAGCTGAAAGTTTTACATTGAAACAAAAAGGTCAACAATGTGTCTTAACACTTAATGTCTAAATGTCCAATAAATTATTCTCTTATTCGAAATGCATCTTGTATAGACCCACGATTGATGGCTAAAAGTCCAGAACAAAATGAAAATATTTCTAACGGTATTAATGTGAAATAAATGTGTTTTAAAAGATGATTGTGATGAAATTCTGCTGCAGTTTGGAGAGTTTCTAGACAAAGTAGTTAAGACAAATTTACATGAATTTTCTTTTTTTGATCCTCAAAATCTTTTTCTTGACACATTTCTCACTTCTTATTTTCATGATTTTCACTCTTCAAAAGTATGGAAAATAGTGAAAATGATTCTTATCTTGTCACATGGACAGGCCTCTGTGGAAAGGGGCGTAAATAAAGCAATTGAAATTGAAAATTTAAGTGACTCATCATACATTTTTCAACGCACAGTATTTGATTACATAAAATTTTCTGAAGGTATTCTTAATATCAAAATTAATAAAGAAATGAGATCAGCAGCAGCTTCTGCGAGATCTAAATATATGCAGTATTTAGAAGAACAAAAATCTTTAACTGAATCTGAAAATTCAAAGAGGAAAATAAATATTATTTAGGGAGAAATTGATTATATGAAGCAGAAGAAAAAATTTCTTCAAAGGGACATTAAAGATATTAATGAAGAAGTAGATGCTTTAGCATCTACATCTGCTTTAGCAGATGAAGCAGAGACCAGTAGGAACACTGATTTGTTTATCAAAGCAAGTGAACATAGAAGAATAGTTAAAGAAAAGAAAATAGACATAAATAAATGAGGTGTTAAAATATCTGAAAAAATTTCAGATTTAAAAAAAAATATAAATGTTTTGTATCTTTTATTGTATAGTTTATTATTCTAGTATCTTTCGAAAACCAAGGAAATAAATTGTATATTTACAAATCTGTTTTTTTAATCTGCAAAATATTCTTACATTGTGATTATAATAGTAGTTGACTGTGTTTAAATAAATATCAAATAAGTTAAATAATAATCATGTAAATCTCTAAAATATCTGTGACTGTTATTAGTGTAAAATACACTTATACATATTTTTCAAGAAATTATGCTCCTAATTTAATGTTATCTAATTTATAACTTGTAGGGAGTTAGTTTAATTTTCAAAATTGTTTTATGTGAAGTATTAACTTGAATTTAATAATAGTGCATAATACACACTTCTGTTAGTTTCTTAAAGTGAAATTACAAGCATGAAGTCGGTTGTATGGATAATTGCTTTATTCTATTTGTTTTTTGTTTGCTGATAGGTCCTTAATTTTTTCTTTGATGGTCCTTAAAAGTCCTTAATTTTCATGTAAGGAAATGTGTACGAACCCTGTTTTTTTAATGAGAGGTGCATTCAGTAAACTATTCTTTGTATATTTTCTTTATTACAGGTGACACTGAAGTTCAGTTTAGTAAACCTGAAAATGCTAAGCCACTGGAAAATGATAAAAATGCCACTACACTAATATTGGAGGAAATTGAAGATCATGTTAGCAAACTGAAAGAAACTGTTTCTATTAATAGAGATTTACTAACTTCAGGAAACATCTCCATAAATGGAAGTGCTAATGAAGGTATAACAGGCATTAATGCAGGTCAAAATGGTTCTTCTAATGCTTCTTCAGAAGCAAAAAACAAAGTAAAAGTGGAATGTGCTCCAAGAACTCTCTCGGAAAATGAGGTATATAATTTGTGAAAACAATTTTTGGGATCTAAGTTTATGAAGTGAACATAATCTCGAAAAAAGGAAATAGTACTTCATATGCATTATAGTGTTAAAAATTATGTGTTTTGAAACTATATAAATATTTGAGCAGTTTAGTTTGGTGACTCAAAAATCATCACCAAACTAATTATACTAATTATTAATTAAAAGTTACCAGTGAGGATTTACATATAAGCCACACAAGCTATAGTTTAGGCCCCCCACTTTCTTGGGGGCCTCCAAAAAATTAAAATTAGTATTAAAATATAGTTTAACAGACTAATAAAGGGCCCCATATCTCAAATAGCTTAGGGTCTTATCAAATCTGGCCCTGAGAGTTACTATTAGTAATGCATATCACAATTGCTTTCATTAATTCTACAGATATTTAAAATTAGTGTAAAGTGTGGCTTTTCAGCTGAGAAAAATTTCTTTTTTTTTTTTTTTTTTTGTTTTGTTTTGTTTAAAATCAGTGTTAAAATAATGTTGAAGAATTTTTCTTAGTGTTTTAATTAATGTTGAATTTAATGTATATCTTTTAATGTATACAAATATGCCTAGAATATATTTTTTATTTATATCTGTAATGTTTCACAGAAAAGACAGACATACTTTTTTTTTTTTTTCGGTATTTAATCTTGTTTTCTGTTTTGAATGTTTATATGAGAAGATTTAAATCATTAAAATGTCAAAGGAGAGTAAATAACATGTTGCAGAAGTATTATGAAGTAGTGAATGTTATATATACATAATTAAAATTTTTCATGATGCATAAGTATTCTATCCTCCTTATTGATTCACTATGCATTTACAAGTTATCTGTAGTGCATTATTTATATATGATTTTTTGGTACTCTTCTGTTATCAGAATCAGATTCAGAAATCTGTGTGTGTATGTATGTTTGTATATATGTGGCACACACATATATATGCACACATATATATGTATATGCTTATATGCATGCATACATGGACACATCCATCCATACACACATGCATACATACATTTCTAAACATGGCCCTGGTAATTTTTTTTTTTTTTTTTTTTTGTGTGTGTGTGTGTGTTTAAGCCATACAAGAGAGTTAAAAAAAAAAAAAAACCTTTTCTTTAACCATTTTAAATTTTACGGTAAATTTCATATACATTAAAAGGAATTAACTCTGATAATTAGGATATAATAACATGCCCAACAAGTATTAATTTAGAAGTCAAACAACAAAAATCAGCATTATATTTTCAAATTTTCATGGGACTAGTTTCGACAGTGTTGCGCTTTTGCAGCCGAGGATGATATTTCGGTAAAACCATCGAAACTTGTCCTGTGAAAATTTGAAAATATAATGCTGATTTTTGTTGTTTGACTTCTAAATTAATAACTCTGATACTTCAAAATGCAGCTTTACTTGTATTGATTATAGTTTCAGAAAAGAAGTATTGAATCTTGATAGTTATGTAAACTATTTCTCTAATATAAACATTCCAGTTACTGTAGTGATAAATGTTGTTATGATATGATTAGAGATGCTTTTGTGGAAAATCTCGTAAATTTCTTATAATTATTTACAGGTTCCTACAGTCATCTTAGCTAATAGCAGTACACTTCTGAAAGCACTGACACCAGCCACTACTAATACATCAGCAGGAGAATGTGTAGCTGTTTTATTTTACTCAGCTCAGTGTATTTTCTCTGCACGAATGGCTCCTCATTTTAATGCTCTCCCACGTGTGTTTCCTGATATCCAGTTTTATGCTGTTGATGCCATGGAGCATGGCAAGTAGGTATTTCTAAATTATCGTTTGTGAGTTAAATTGTTATAAATGATAGTAATCAGTTTTTTTTTAGGTTAGGCATTTTAGTAGTTAAATATATTTAGTACTGTTACAAAAAACACTGTTTGCTGTAAACAACACATCTCCCATCTCCTAACAAATATAAAAATTTGTGTTTGAAAATTATTAGCCAAATTTTTGTGATATCATTTTTGTTCAGGAAATATTAACTTTCACATGTCTTTAAATATTATAGTGAACAAATGCTTTTTATTAAAATATTTTTTTAAAAATTGCTCACAATTTTATTGAAATGGTAAACGATTAAAACCTTCTGTACATTTTGTTACAATTTAAATATCGTGCAGATTAATTAAGGTTTTGAACTGGCTAGTCAATTATGTCATAAAAACTGTGATAAAGATCAAAAACTAACATTTGAGACTTTTGCAGGATCAAGAAATTGTTTTGTTTCTTTTACTATTTCTGTTCAAAGTAAAGATTAAAAAGGATCAAATGGCCTATATGTGAGATGCATATGTTAGCAACTCTACAATCACACCATGAAGTGTTTGGTATATTGTGCTATTTTGTTGCTTCAGATATCAGTACTGACAGTTCTTTGTCAGTTTTTTGATGCAAGTTTGTAATTAGATTATCTTTTCTAAAACTTACTGCTGATATCAAGTTATTTTAAAGTTCATAGGAGTGTCAATCCAGATCTAGCTCAGGTGGCAAATGGCACCATATGAAGTTCAATACAGTCAAAAGTCGTTAATTCGGACACCCATAATCCGGAATGATCTATAATCCGGACCTCAAAGCTAAAATCTTTCTGCGCATGCGCCGCGTTGACGCATGCTCATAGGCGTTTTACGCGTCCGCGTAAGACATTTACGACTGCGCACATGCGTCTGCGCAAGTGCAGAATACGTTTTCGCGTCGGGCGGCATAAGCTAAAATTATCTAATTATCTATTTCAGTTAATGTTGATGATTGCGTTGTTCCTTAATCTTCGAATTGGATCCGGCTTATTATTTTTTGCAGACTGTAAGAGCAATTTTATAAAAGTAAGCTTGAACTTTCGATTATGTCAAAAAGAATTTCCGATGCTGGAGCTCCCAAAGGATCTAGAAAACGAAAGTATGATTCGATGTCCATCAAACAAAAAACGAATTGCTACAAAAAATGGATAAAGGTATATCCTTTGTTTATCTAACCGTTCCGAAATCTGTTTATCAATTTCACGCGCTGCTCTGCGTGGGGGGGGGGACGTCGCAACGCGCAATGCATTGGAAGTTGATCTGTCACCACTATCGTTATCTTCAGAGCAGATGTTTTTATTTTATTCGGCTTATAATTCCTTATTAAATGTAGTATTTAATCTCGATGTACTCCATCTTTGATATGATTTAAATCAAATTCCTCGTCATTATAAATATCACGAATACAAATCAAATAGTTTTCTGGTTGCAATTTTCTAATTTCGGCTATGCGTAAGGTAAGCATGCGCGCGTTGAAAGAAATGTTTAATAAAGTAAACAAATAAATATTAAGCTTTTTTTTTTTTTTTTTTTTTTTTTTTTTTTTTTTTTTTTTTTGTAAATTTTGATACCCTTTAGATCATAATTGCTCATTATTTTATAAATTACGGTTTCATATTTTTAATTTTATAATTTCTGCATGCCATCTTGCCAGATTTAAACTGATGATCTATAATCCGGAAAAATCGATAATCCGGAATCGCCGAAGTCCCGACGAGTCCGGATTAAAGACTTTTGACTGTATTTAAGTTCTGTGTCAGGAAAGATTATGAGTAAGTATGAATCTGCAAGGTATCAGGGCAGTTCTGCAGCAAGTACTAACTGAGATATCTGACTAGTAAAAAAGTAAGATGTAATTGTTCATCAAGTGAATGCCTTCTTGTGGTCTTATGGTCTTATAAATCAGGGAAGAGTTTTCTCATTTCCGCTTGGTCTGAAATATCTCAGAACAGGATTTGATCATTTATAAAATTATTATCATTATTATTTTTAATGGCTGGGTGCCTTATTTAATAGCCATTAGCCTTGCACCACTACAAGGGCCAGAAGTGGTGGCTGTTTCATTATGGAAGCGTCTAATAGGTGGGCTAATAAATTTCACGAAAGATTAAAATATACTTTCAAATACTTGAAATTAATTGGTTCTTTTTTTTCCCCTCAAGGAAATATGATTATGTAAATGTTTGTTTTAGTAGCAGATATATGCAGATATTATTAAATTTTTTTCTTTTTTGTTCATCTGAGTAGTTGTTTTAAGAATAACTACTTCAAAATATTTCTCAAATAAAATTTGAGATGTATTGAGAATTTATATGAGAAATTTTTTATTTTTTCTGCAAACTCAATTGTTTGTGTAATACCATATCTGATTATTGGATAAATTTTAAGTCATGGTAATTCAAAACTCTTTATTATTCCATCAAATTTAACTTATCAAGAATTCATTGTATTTGTTTCAAAATTTGTCAAAGGGAATAAAGAATGGCTTATGTGATCTTGTAGATAAGATGTAAGCAGTGGGATTACTGATAGTTTACAGGTTATTATTAGAAAATCTGTTTGGCGTTTTTCCAAGTTCAAGCATGCTTCTTTCACTGTGCATCATTTAAGCACTTTTAACATACTTAATACAGTGCAGAATCCAAGATGGCTCATTTGGACTTCTTGGTTCTGGATTTGGGAATTTTCTGAATTTTAGATTATCCATTTCATTCTAGTTAGATGGCATATAGAAATTATGAAATTAAAAATCTGAAATTGTTTATAAAATAATGAAGCACATATAACCATAAAGGAATAAAAATGTAGAAAGAAAAGGGCTTAGTATTTATTTGTTTGCTTTATTAAACATTTCATTCAATGTAAGTTGTTTAAGTTGCTTCATTGTTCGTACTAATACTTTAATATTATAGACTAGCTGAACGCACCCACTTTGCTATTTGAATGTGAATCTAGACTTCTTTCTTATATGGACGAAATTTCTAATTTCATATTGATAACTAATGTAATTTTTTTAAATTTAATGTCAGGAATATAGTGCCAGTCAGTGAAACTGTCATACAGAGATTTCCACATCACCCACGAGGTACTGTGTATTGGGATGTGGCCCCATTATTTAACGTGTTGAGATCCCCAGTAGTACACCACAAAAATTTGCCAACGTAAAACTAAGGCCATTATATATTTATTATGTATATACAGTCAAGAGTCGTTAATTCGGACACCCATAATCCGGACCTCAAAGCTAAAAATTTTCTGCGCATGCGCCGCGTTGACACATGCGCATAGGCGTTTACGCGTGCGCGTAAGACCTTTACGCCTGCGCATATGCGTGTGCGCAAACGCAGAATACGTTTTCGCATGCACGTTTAATGTATAATGGATGGTATAAGCTAAAATTATCTAATTACCTACTTCAGTTCATGTTGATGATTGTGTTGTTAATTAATCTTCGAATTGGATGCGGCTTATTATTTTTTGCAGACTGTAAGAGCAATTTTATAAAAGTAAACTTGAACTTTCAATTATGTCAAATAGAATTTCCGATGCTGGAGCTCCCAAAGAATCTACAAAACGAAAGTATGTTTCAATGTCCATCAAACAAAAAGTGGAATTGCTGCAAAAAATGTATAAAGACATGAAGAAGGTGACAGAGAGGTTAGTGAAAACGAAAAAATTTTGATTGACAAGTTAGTCGGTATTCTCAGCACAGCAATTACGGGACTTGAACAATGGAACTTTGTAACTGAACAAGAAATTATGTCTGTTTATAGAATTAAAGAGAAAGTATTATCACATAAAACGAAACAACTTACATTGAAAGAAATGTTTAATAAAGTAAACAAATAAATATAAAGCTTTTTTTTTTTTTTTTTTATTTTTGTTTGTAAATTTTGATACCTTTTAGATCATAATTGTTCTTTATTTCATAAATTACGGTTTCATATTTTTAATTTTAGAATTTCTGCGTGCCATCTTACGAGATTTAAACTGATGATCTATAATCCGGAAAAATCGATCATCCGGAATCGCGAAGTCCCGACGAGTCCGGATTAACGACTTTTGACTGTATATGTATTATATATATTTAATTATAATTTTCATGAAAATAAATGGTTATTATCTATCTTATCAAATTTTTGAATCAATTGTAATTATTTATCTTGATTTTTTATGTGTGGCAGTTTTTATAAATAACAACATTTTTATTTTTCATCACAATAATTTATTTTTCTTAATAATAACATTTATTTTCATGAAACTTATAAATGTTATTATTAACCTTATAATTTACATGTTGTTTGTATTCATTGAATAGATGCAAGTTATTTACCAATTTAATAATTTTAGAGGAAAATGCATTCACTGACAACAGCGTATTTTATACCTAGTTCTGGCAACAATAGAAGAAAATTCTGACCTTGAATTTGAAAACCAAATGTATGAAAAACTTCTATTGTATAACAAAAATGTATTTTGGACAGGATTTGCGTAAAATCCGTTGTTAGTGCATGTCTACATCGGGGAATGAGTAACTACGCAAAATTTCAAGTCAATCAGATGTATTGTTTTAACATTTGTATATTATGATATTATGTAATGCAAACTAAATTATTGTTTTGTCTTTTTTCCTAGCCTTCATGTTCGTTATGGATTAGTCTATGTCCCAAATGTTATGTTGTTTCATAATGCAAAACCATTTGCCAGATTCAATGAGACTACATTGAATTTAGATCAACTTGTAAAGTTCATTCACAAGCACACAGGTAACATTTTTGATTTTTTTGCTTTTTTGTTCCAGTTAATGTTAATTTTCCCCCTTCCCCCTCAGGGTTATACGAAGACTTGTAGCTGTAATTTTTACTAACAGAATTTGAATTTATTAACTTGGGCCCTGCTAAAAG
The DNA here is from genome assembly GCF_044657685.1 of Stegodyphus dumicola. Lineage (NCBI taxonomy): Eukaryota > Metazoa > Arthropoda > Arachnida > Araneae > Eresidae > Stegodyphus > Stegodyphus dumicola. The sequence continues at coordinate 187,337,524 of NC_140769.1, read as the reverse complement.
TAAAATAACTGAATCAACATTAAATTTAGTTTATCCGGGGGTCTTTCACCCCTTTTTTTCACCCACCAGTCCACCAGAGAGGACTTTCGGCTCGCCGCATATTTAAAGTGCCACCATGGCGCACCGGCACTATACATTTACAAACACCCATGTCTTACCCGGTCCCTTTGTTACCATAATAGGCTCACCTAACCACTTTACCATCTAGGCTACTATAGTTACTATACTCTGTGTGATATAAAAAGTTTGGAATCTGTGTATATAATTCAATGTTTGTTTAACAGAAATGATCTTTTAATGTTATCTGTAAATTTTCTGAAGCATGTCATTCATTGTGTTCCCAGATCTATGGTTTCTGTTATCTAAGCTCATTGCCCTCCCTCTCCCTGTTTTAAATTTAAGAAATAATCTATTTTTAAGTTACAAAATCTGCTGCAAGTCATAACAGGTGGTGTATTTTGAAATACATACAGCAGTGCAAACATCAACCATGTCATCAAACATCATCTCTTCACAACAGTTTTGAATATCATCATATATACACATGGATGATTTGAATAAGAATTTAATTTCTTATGCACTACGGTGGCAGAGAAATATGTTTTTCCTTATTCTGTTATTTCTTGAAGCTATGCATACTATATTTGCTTTCACATTTCCTATTATTTAAAAAAAGTAATTAAAATGTGCTAATTTTACCACTTTAAACTCAATAAAGCAAAATTAGATAGCAAACCTAATTTATGATGGTGAGGTTTAGCGTATTAAAAAGTATATCTAAATAGAAGCCTTAATATTATTGTAATATATGTGTGTTTCATAAATGTTAGTTGCACTTATTGCCTTCAGTGCTATTCTTCTTTACTTCATTGTACATTGCTGTTTGCCATTATATATTGTCAAGAAAAGGGGGAAGGAAAAAAAAAGGAAAAGAATTTTAAATCATTTGCTGAAAAAACTAGAAGAGAAAAATATCTAAATAAATACAACAAAGGAAAGTACAGTATATTTTCATTCCTGCAAATCATCTCTAGCAGATTAGACTGGAATGCCAAATCCTTTAGTTTTATGTGAATGAGGGAGAAAAGGACTTTGAAAATTTAAAATGAGATGCTTTATAATTACATTAGTGCATTTTAGTTAATTGCACTTTGTCATGTTATGTTGCACACTATTGCATTATATGTAGAGCTTGCTATTATCTGTGATTTCAGATAACTGCGGTAAGCTTAAGGAGTATATTTACTATCCATGTATATAGGATACTACTATATGAATATTCAAAAAGCAAAATGTCTCGGTGGTTATTGAAAGGTGTTCAATAGTTAATTTAAGAGGTTCAAAATATAGATGTTTCATTATTCAAAATTGCTGATAACATTGCTAGAACTAAAATGGTATGTGATTTATTAAGATATCTTTAAATAGTATGCTAAAGTTTTATATTGATATAGATTTTTACACTGTTTTTCATGTGGTAAAGTTATAAATATTTTACAAAGTTCTCGTTATGTAAATATCTGTATGTATTAATTTTTTTTGTTGAGTTGGCAGTCCAAATAATTATTCTAGAAGTTTCTTTTAGACCATAAAAGTATAAAAAATATAACATCATTAATAAATTCATTCATTGTACTTTTATAGGTTTGCAGCATAATGGCACTCTTAATGTGACGTCAGCTGATATGAATGGCCCTGTGCCTTCTACATTAACTAAAAAAGTAGATTATTTATTAATACTTGCTTGGGCCTTTACATTATGTTGCATAGCTTTTGGATTCATAAAGTCATCATTTTGTCAGCGCATTGTTGATTTTTTGAAAAATACTTGGCAGGAAGCAGCTGCAGCTCAGCATGAACATGAAGACTGATTTTTTGTCATTAATATCGTGATAAAAACTTTTTGATAGTGATGTTAGATTGTTTTAAAAATGACTAGAACTTTCTTGAGTGCAAGACTGATGTAGTCTTTTGTCTTTTCATGAACTGTTGTAATATTTTCTTTTAAGAAGATCTTTCATTTGTTTTTTATCAACAGGAGATGTTTTACTCACCTTAGTTTTAAAAGGGTGAGAGCTGTTTGGACATTTTTGAAAAAATATTTGTTCATACATTAAAAAGTGTCCCACTGAACATTAAGAAATGCTCATGATAAAGAAGTTACAAGTTATCTCCTAATGTACTAAACATTATTATTGTTGTTTATTGTTTTTTTATGTTTTTTATGTTAAAATTAAATGCAAAGCTCATGATTGTGTATATAATGTACAGATTATAAATATGTATATTTACTGATTTATTTTTGCCTGTGATTCTTTGCAAATGATAATACTCACTTTTCTTTCTATGCTTAATGGAATATAGTAAAAAATCAAATATTAATAATAGTTGGTGACTATTATTTTTAATCAATATTCAGTGTTAAATGAAACCACAAATTTAATTTACTTAAATAAAGTTACCTGTACACTTTTGCCTCCATATCCTCAGTTTGTTATACTTAGTTTGCTACAGCAGATTAAAAAGAAGGGATGGAGAAAAATGGCACTTTAAGTTTTAAATGCAACTCAAAGATTAATAGGCTGTGACAAGGTAAATTACTGCAATTTATTCACATCCAGTTCTATCTGCGTATTCATTTAATTGTAATTAAACACAGGGACTCAAAATGCTCATTGTAAAGCTTTACATCTTTACATCTAAGCTCTACATCTAAGCTTTACATCTAAGCTCAGAATACCGATTTCTAAGATTTGTGTAATTCTCAACTTATAGCTCAGCTTAATGGCTATAAATACTTTGGATGGGAATAATGGCTATCAGTGGTCAAATAGGATTTTACTTCATTTTTCTTTTTTTCTGTATTCGCCTCTACACTATTTCTTTCATCCATTAATGCTATTTATTGTAGCTTGCATGCTCAGTAAATTCTTTATTAATATAATAATTAATCTAAAATATAATATTAATGCTGTTAGTGCTTGTAAACTAACAAAGTGCTGTCAGTGTTTGAAAAATAAAAGATTCTTATATGCCATCCTTTGAAATGGTACATTATGATGTATATCGAAAGAACTCCATTTCATTTTTTACCTGTCTTTAGCAGATTAGGCCAAAATGTCAGAATTCCTTTAAGTTCAGCAGAGACTAAGTGTATAATACATTTTCACTAAGTATATAGCACTCCATTATCAATTTAATTAATACTGATAATGTCTTATTCCACATTTTTAAAATTAATTTTAGTAGTAATTACGTATATCTTGTAATAATCTTATTGCATTAATAGTCAGTGATTTTTTTACATACATATTATGTTTAATGCAATATTTGCTATTATTTGCAGTTTTACATAGTTGCAGTAAATCTTGGATTGTATTATATTTGGATATGGAAGCAGTACTGTGTTTATCGGTTGAGAATAACAGTTCTGTCAACTATATGTCATCGATCTTTAGTATTGAAGTTTGTTAAAAGTTTTTTCTTATGATTGTCTTCTGGGGTTCAGAGCAATGTATTGAATCTGAATTTTATGTGTTACAATACCTGGAAAAGTTTCTACTAATTCGTAAATTCAGAAAAGAGAGATACATGTTTCTTCTTTCAAATACAAAATTTTAAAAATTTATTAAGTTTTTCTGATTCAGATAAATCTAAAGAGAAATAAAGAGTAGTTTGTATTCCAATTTGGATTTTAGATTTAAGTTGTATCTGTAATTCGAAATGTTGTGCAACTCCAAATAGGATTACTAGTAGCTGTTATAAATTTGATTTATAAAGTAACTTTTTATAATAGCTGTTTATTATATGTATATTGTCTACAATTTATTTGCTATGAAATTTTTTATTTGAAACTCTTATTAAATGATTAAATGCAAACTAAGTATTTAGTTGTCAAGATAACTAATGTGTGTAAGTAGATTACTTAATTTATTGAAATGTGCAAATTATCATAATTAAAACTTTGTTAGGAATGAAGTATTTGTAAAATCATTTAATGTTTTGGTATTTAAGTATTATTTATGATAAATATAATTGATATATTTGTTTCTGCATAGATATAATTTGTTTTTAAGTAAAAGTAATTATTGTATTTTGTCTTTTGTATTATTGAAATGGAAAATTCTTTTCTTGGTAATGAAAAATATATGTCGAAACATTTTCCCCTTATGTGTAAAAACTTACTTTTCATATAGTGCATGAAAACTTTTGTAATGCATATTGTTGTAAAAATGTTTCTTTGTGATGAATGTTATTAAACTTAAAATAAATAAATAAAAGAAAATTACATTGCAAGAACTGTATTTTATTTGCATTCCCCCTTTCAATAAAATCTTATCAGTTATATTATTTGAAAAAAGAGTTTACAGTATATTTGAAGTGGCCTTTTTGTGTACATTAGCATTCTGAACTTAATAGAAAAAATGAAATCATTTTGTAATTACTAGAATTCTTTCTTTATTTATTTACATATAAACGTTTAAAAGTTAAATTGCTGAAGTTTTTTTTAAAATAATTTTTATGTAAAATTTAACTGCAATTTCATTTGTTTATTAGATGTAATTTAATTTATATGTATATATATATAGATAGATAGATAGATAGATAGATAGATAGATAGATAGATAGCTATATGGTATTCATATATTTATTTTTTTATGTATTAATTTCTGTACCTAATAATCTTACTGTATTTTTCTTTCCAGGTTTTGCAGTGTGAATGCAACAATATTGGAGCTGTTGTCATTTTATATCATTATAATATCAATACATAATATCTAATACATTAAAAATATTGCGCTGTAATTTGTATTAAAGATAATCTTTAAAATTAATTTAGCATTAATTTGGAATTTTTTTTAATGTAAATTCTCTGTTTGGGTAAGGTATGTTGCATTTTAATGATGCCACTTGCTTTCAGTAAAACGTAAAAGTTTACGAGTATTGCAGGAGTAAATTTTTGATAATAATACAGGGTGGTCCAAAATTATTGAGTGCATTTCATGTTTGGGGGGAAAAAAGCATATTGAGGTATGATAAATTAAAACAAACAAATTAAACACAACAAAATTTTAAACATTAAATAACTTCCACATAAGCGGTAGATAGCACGACAGCATTTCACAAGAAAATTAACAAATTGCCTCAGTCTGAAATGATTACCATACAGAAAAATGAGCATTTTGTGGTTCCATGAAAGCAAATCTGTTGTAATCATTCAGAGACACTTTCATTTAGAATACTCAAATCATCATCCTCCAAGTAAGGACTTTGTTAAATTGAACTCTGCACAATTGAAACCATATGACAACCTAAACTTTTTGATCTTGCCATGCATATTTTTAACAAAATTGACGAAGACAACTCTTTCTTAGTAAACATTGTTTTCACTGATGAAGCAACTATGTTATGTTAACCATCGTAATTGTCATATCTCTCATGTAATAAGAGAAAAAGCACACAGTGGTCTGAAATGTTAGGTGCATACTGGCTGTAGAGATGAAACCTTCAGATCATTTTTCTTCATCAGACAGACAGTGACAAGTTTTACATGTGTACATGTTAGAGTGCTATGTTTTTTCTCAATTTGAATGAGCAACAAGTTAACTTTCAACAAGATAGCGCTCCATCACACTGGGGTTCTATAGTTCAAATGGAGCTGGACAAAACATCTCATCACTAGATTGGTCGTGGGAGGCTGATACCATATCCGCCAAAATCCTCTAACATTACACTCCTTGACTTCTTCTTTTAGTGGTATGTTAAGGGACGAGTGTACACAACTCCAGTTCCGGATATCGATGACCTAAAACAACGAATTACTGAAGTCATTAGAGGAATATTTGCTGAAATCCTGCAAAACACATGGCATGAAATTGAATATTGACTGTATATTTTGCGTGCCACAAATGGAGCTCATGTAGAAGTTATTTAATCTTTAAAATTTTTTATGTAAAACCGTTTTAAATTATGTTTCCAAGAAGACAAAGATATACATACCTTGTTTAGTTCTCTTCTCCCCCAAAAAACATGAAATACACTCAGTAATTTTGGGCCACCCTGTACATATATCTAATTTATTTCTAAGGCATATAACTTCAGTGATAAAGTTGTCAGATTTCTTTTAGGATCCTTATTGGAGAGTTTTTCTCCTATTGCAAACCCTTTGAGATACCACATATAAACAGAGGCTGGTGAAGTCAGTTTTTAAGTCATAAGCACAGCATTATTTCAGAAATTCACAGTGCTTGCTCTTTTATGAGGTGAAAAGCGGGATAATGAAGAATTATTCTGAATATTGGGCTAAGGCCTATTCTGCCTGTAAACTAGCTATTCTTCCTAACTATAGATTGAGCTGCATTAATTTTGATGACATAGTTCACGTTTAGTACTGTAATGATTTCTAATCTTTTTCAAATTTACAGTTTGCCACCAATGTTAAATTTGCTGCAATTTTACACTTGTTTTAACTATTTTAAATTTTTAGTAATAGTAACTTGTATTTAACATTAGCAAAGTTTATGTTATTTCAAACTCTATATTATGTATTTATTTGTTATTTATTTTTTAAAGGTCTATACAAGTTTTATAAATATACATTTAGCTATATACATTTTGTGTACCAAGTTCAAATTTGTGAAAGTTTCAACTTATAACTTTCTTTCATATGCTGAACAAATAACTATTGTAACTTAAAAAAAATAATAAATGAAGTAAAATATAAACTACTGCCTTATTTCTAATTTTTAATGGCAAATAATTCTCTTTTTTAATAGCAAAGTTTGCTTAGGCTATTTAGTTAAAATATAATAAAATCTTGAATAATATTAAGTTGGATTCTTAAGGTAAGAAATTTTAATCAAATTTATTTAGTTTTTTTCCCCCTAGAAGTTTCAAATATTGTTTGTCATTAAATTAATAAGTTGCACTTAACACTTCATGTATCGGAAAAAAAATTCCTATGTTATAAATATCTGATATTAAAGATTAAATATTTTTCAGCTTTAAGAAATATGACTTCTTACTTATAATGAAATAGATTTAAATTATTATTTTAATGTCAGATCTCTAAAAAATTCGTAATTTAATTAGGCAAAACTGATTTTTCTTGAAATACAAAATGCTGTTATTAATGTAAATTTATATGCTTAGAAATGAAAACTTGTTTTAACAATATTTCACTCATGTGTTTAGAAAATATTGTATGACGTATCTCAAAATTATTATACTGATTATAATTTTTAATCTCTGAAAGAGGGGAAAAAGGAAAACTTTATTTAATTTTATGAATTGATTTTTACATTCAACCCTCACAATGATTTTCAGTAACATCTATATTTGAAGTGCTTTATAATTTATATTTCAAGATATGAATAGTCAAATTATCAGTCAGTTTTCGTTACAGATGGTATTTTTCATATATGTTGCAGAAATGTGTTCAGCAAAATTGTTATATTAATATTTAGTTAAACAAATGATCAGAATGTCCATTAATTGTAATAAATTTCCAAAATTTAGTTAAAATACTTAACCTTTTGGTAAAGACTCATTTTGATTATTTTGGATTGTGCAAGGAAAAAAAGAAATTAATTATTAAAACAAAAATTTGAATTTTAAAAATGCAGCTTGGTAATGATTATTTGGGCTTAAGTAGCCTTTATTTGGAATTTTTAGGTATAGGGATGTTATGATTGCTATATCCTTGCCCCCCCCAAAAAAAAGGTGTTTTTATTTTTATGTAATAAACAGGTCTGGGGCATTTATCAAGAATTTCTTAAGAATAATTAATGGTAATCCCCTCATTACATTGCAGAATCTTGTGCTTTGGTCTCAAATTTGGTTACTGACAAAAAAATATATTTATAATTTTATTTTCGTAAGGTACAGTTATAGTGTATTTTTAGATTTTTCTGGCTTATTTAATATGTGTTTTAATAAAATATTGAATTTTATGCAAAGGAGCAGCTTTCTTGCTTTTTTCTAAACCTTACTGAAATACCAGAATTGCAGTGTAACTTTCATAAAACAATTAACTTTGCTTTAATTTGAGATTACTAAAATTTATAACAAGGAATGTTTATTTCAGTTTCATTGTTAGTGAATGCCATCTAATTGAATTATTGATTAATTGTCAAAATGGCAGGTTTTGGTTTTTTTTATTATATATTGTTTCATATTTTTACTAAATGTATAATCAAAAAGGCCAATAAGAACAAAAATTTGTAATAATTGTTTCTTTACTTGCAAAATAAATAAAAAATAATAAAAAAAAAAGTTTACCTTCCCAATATATTAAATATGCCCATGTGTAATTTCATTTTTACAGAGATTTTTAGTTACAAAAAGGAACTTCAAAAATTAAAAATAAATTCCTGATTATTATCTGATTCTTGAATGTTGTCTAATGAGCCTGTAAATCTGTGCTTGAATGATTTTTTCTTTAATATTTTTATTGAGTTTTTTTGTGTGTGTGGGGGAGGGAATCATTCAAATTATGCATGATTTTTTTCCTTATTAATTGTTATGAACCCAAGTATTCAGCATATGAGGAAGTAAAACTCTTGGGGTAAGAATGTATTCATAAATCAATGAATTGCATCAAATGAACTTTTGTAAGTAAATTAAAAACATTTAAATTTTTTTTAGGGCCACGATATCCATGTGATGTTTGTGGGAAGGTGTACAGGCAAGTTGGAACTTTGAATCGGCATAAGCGAAACCATTCCAATTTAGTGTATGGCTGCTGGTTGTGTGTCTCAAAATTCAGGCGAAAGGACACTTTAAGAAATCATGTTAGATCAGTCCATGGACAACAACCTGAAGCACTTTTTGAAAATTTTGATAATTTCTTAGTTTCAGATTTATGTAATTCATAAAAAATAACCTGTATTTGTTTTGCCTTTAATTTGCTGAGTGCTTACCATGTGAAACTAGCAGATAATGTTAAATTAGTTATATATATATGTATTAGGAAGTACTTATATATATATATATATATATATTTTAACAAACATGTATATATGTAAAAAGCAAATTTAAAGTTAAAAAGTGTGCAGACATATAAAAGGTTTAATTTTCGAACTAATCTACAATATCATTTAAATTCAGATAGCATAAGTAAATCAAGTGCAAAACCAAACCATGAAAATAAATTCACCAATTAAGCAAATTAAAATTAATCTAAAATTTTTTTAAAAAATTGCATAAGTGAATGACTGTTGAGCAGGCAGGAGACAGACTTATCAAGGGGAAGTTGCCTCCAAACCTAACTCTCTCTCTCTATATATATATATTGTTTTGTTCTGAATCCTGAGTTTATTTATGTAGCTTTACAAAGACTTTTTCTTTTTATTTGGAATATCTTTAGTATTTTGCATTGAATATTGTACCAGATATACAGGGTACAGAGGTGATTATCTGATCCAGGGATATAGCCTGAATCTGGACTTTTTACTTTCTCAGATTTAGAATTTCCAGATTTGTCTCAAATTTTATTTTAGGAAAAAATATATCTTGTTGAGATTACATAAGTTTAAAACTTTTAGATTTAATAAAGTTCAGTGAGAGGTCAAACATTTTGTATGAGCAAAAAATGTTTGGCTTATGCATAAAAGTTTCTTCTATTTGGCTTTTATTCATTTTGTTATACAAAAATGGAGGGGAGACTGATATTGCAAAGTTTTATGAAGTATTTTGTCTGATAGAAGGTGGAGAACAAAAATATTCAGTATTGACAAAACTGATTGAATCTGTTTAACCATTGACCTGTTGTTGAAAATTAATTATATGGGTGATATTATGACAAAATGTACAGCATTCTTGATTACTGATAACCTAGACTGTGAATTATTACTTATCATTACATAAAAATACAAGTGAAGTTTTGGGGTTAGAAAAGCCCTCTGAAAGCCATATGGGTAAAGATTTTAGGTATAATATGTTGAGTAACTTAACAAAATTCTTTAAATTCCATGAACCATTCTCCTCCTTCTAGCAGGGCCCACCAGTGGCCGAGCGGTAAAGTCGCTGAACACTGGTAGTTAGGTCTGAAGTTCGAATCCCGCGAACGGGCTGGCTGCATGGGTGTTTTCGTGGTTTTCCCCATGTGTAACGTCCCCAGTTCCCCTTAGAAAGTCCTCCACGAAGGCATCCCTCCCCTTAGGCAGATAGCCCTAGTGTGCTTTGCCATAATCTTAATAAACCAAACCTCATTCTAGCAGTTTCTCAACTTCAATATCTGTTAATATACAATCTTCAAATTCTAATCCAATACTTAAGTCTAAATAAAAAGCCATTCTCTACAGAAAAAAAAATGTCTTGCTGATCATACTGAAGATTTAGTTATCAATAAAGAAAAATATTAGTGCAGCAGTTTCCAGAAATTTCCCCCTTCTGCCTCCCAAAAATAATTAAAAAAAAATAGCAAGTATTTTTTAAAATGTTGAGAAATAAAAAAAATTAGACGATTGTGTGAAGTGATTGTAGTAACACAAAATTAACTTTTAATAAATTTTAAAAAGTTATATTTTTTTTTTCCGTGATGAAACTGCACCAAAACGAGTGTGTATCCCTGTATGCATATATTGCGCATTTATATTCTGAATTATTTAAAACTATGTCAGATTTTTACTCTACAGTAGTTTTCAGGATTTTAGAATGGGATGAGTCATAGTCACCCCTGAAGGTGTCAACAAAATACTGGATGCATTTCAGAGTTATGTTAAAAATATTTTTAGAGCTAGGTATAAAAAATTTTTATTCATTAACAATGTGAATTACGAAAGTTAATAATTTCAATGTGTATTCCTATTACATTCAAGCGATACTTGATTTCATGCCAGGTATTAGTAAGTGTCTGAGAAGTTATGGAATAAATAGTAGTAATGAAATGCTTCTTTGGCTCTTGCAAATTAGAACAAATTATCTAATAGGCAGAAAATTTAGCATAATCCTAAGGGGGAAAAAAAACTCATTGGAAAAATAACTAGAGAGTGAGGAAATTACAGAATAGGATTTTTGCAATCAATCCATAATCCATCTACAGGGAAGATGCATATTTAAGGAATTATGTTCACATATTAATCAATGGGAAATCATACTATATTATTGAAAAAAAGATGTCTTCATCTTTGATCTGAGGTGCAGCAAAATTTTTTAATATATATAAGTAGATATACAGTCAAAAGTCCTTAATCCGGACTCGTCGGGACTTCGGTGATTTCGGATTATCGATTTTTCCGGATTATAGATCATCAGTTTAAATTTGGTAAGATGGCATGCAGAGATTATAAAATTAAAAATATGAAACCGTAATTTATAAAATAATGAGCAATTATGATTTAAAGAGTATCAAAATTTACAAAAAAAAAAAAAAAAAAAAAAAAAAGCTTAATATTTATTTGTTAAACATTTCTTTCAGCGCGCGCATGCGTAAAGCATACATTATGCATAGCCGAAATTAGAAAATTGCAACCAGAAAACTATTTGATTTGTATTCGTGATATTTATAATGACGAGGAATTTGATTTAAATCATATCAAAGACGAAGTACATCAAGATGAAATACTACATTTAATAAGGAATTATAAGCCGAATAAAATAAAAACAACTGCCCTGAAGATAACGATAGTGTTGACAGATCAACTTCCAGTTCATTGCGCACCACGACGTCCCCCCCCCCCCGCGCAGAGCAGCGTGAAATTGATAAACAGATTTCGGAACTGTTAGATAAATGATAAACAAAGGATATGCCTTTATCCATTTTTTGGAGCAATTCCACTTTTTGTTTGATGGACATCGAAACATACTTTCGTTTTCGTAGATCCTTTGAGAGCTCCAGCATCGGAAATTCTATTTGACATAATTGAAAGTTCAAGCTTACTTTTATAAAATTGCTCTTACAGTCTGCAAAAAATAATAAGCCGGATCCAATTCGAAGATTAAGGAACAACGCTATCGTCAACATTAACTGAAATAGACAATTAGATAATTTTAGCTTATACCGTCCGTTGTACATTAAACGTGCAGCGAAAGCGTATTCTGCGCTTGTGCACACGCAAATGCGCAGTCGTAAAGGTCTTACGCGCACGCTTAAACGCCTATGCGCATGCGTCAAAGTGACGCATGCGCAGAAAGTTTTTAGCTTTGAGGTCAGGATTATGGGTGTCCGAATTAACGACTTTTGTCTGTATTATTTATGCTGTTCTTGTTGAAGGGGGGGGGAAGAGTCGATCATTTTTTTCTTGTTAACGCGTATATGTAATAGATTATCATTTAGAGACCATGTACCCATATAATGTTGAATTTGTCATTAAATATAATGGTGCTGAGGAAGTTTTTGTTGTTTTTGATTTAATTTAATGTATCCACAGTAAATTTGAATAACTAATTATTGTCATTTAGAAGCATCTTATGCCCTATTTGAATCTTATATGCATGAAACTTGTGCAGTATCTTGTGAACTGTCAGTTTTAGATGCATCATTCTCTGTGTACATTATGTACATATTTTCTTGGATTTCTGTGGAAACTGTCGTATGTATGGTCTGCCATTTTGTTGCTATTGCTAGAGCTACCTTTCTCTTTACAATATAGCACGCAGCCCATTCCTGTAAACTATTTCATCCATCATTTAATTAAATTCATTGGCAGAGAATTTGAACCATATTCTACATAGTACCATGTCTAAAACAGTAAGTGTAATCTTTTATTTATTATTTATTTTTTACATAATTTTGAAATGTGTGGTAATTTTTGGAAACCCTGTATATATATATAAATTGGCAAAAGCAAAGCTGTGATTTAATTAATAAATAAAAGATACTGTATATGTCTGTATATCATTGAAAAAGTATTAAAATGGGAAAATAGAAAAAACTGTAAAGCATACATCTGAAATATTAGCTGTAAAGCATATATCTGAAATATTAGCTGTGATTTAAATTAAACCTTGGATTAATGTTTGTTCGAAAGGAAAACTGTGATTTTCTAGTAAGACAGACATAGAAGACTGTTACTGCAACTAAGTTTCCAGTGAGAAAGATTTTTTTTAAAAGTGCTCTTCTTTTTATTCTGTACTTGACAGAATCTTTCTAAAAGTAAAATTTTTCTTTAAAACAAATTTCAATCTGTGGTTGAATTTTGCCTTGATTTTTTTAAATTTCAAATTGGTTTGCTTCCTTCCTTCTTAAAAACTATAATTATATTAAATTTTAATTTGAGAGGAATATCTAAATTAGTTATTTATTTCTGCAAGGCTTTATTCAAAAGTTGATATCAATTAGAAATGTGAGAATACTATAAATTTTATAGACTTATTGGTACCACTTGGAAACAAACAACATTCATTTACCCGCCTTTTTTGGAGACAAATGAATGTTGTTCATTTCCGGATAGTCTCTCTAAGAATAAATTAGGCATATAAGATGATTCATTGGGCCTTTCTTCCTATAATAATTGTACCTCAAGGCTATTGATGGAAAATTTGTAATTGGAAGGAGTTTAAAGTAGTTTCATTAATCTGTATTCCATCAAAATCAATTTAATCTGCTAATTTGTCTTAAATGTGTATAATTTACATTTAATGGAAAATACATCAGACAAAATGATATGAACTGAGTTAAGATTTCCGTATGAATCTGTTATTCTTCTGTCACAATTAAAATATTTTTTACTGTTAAATTGGGTTTAATTACAAAAATTTCGTTTTTCATCTCTAGTAGTCTGTGTGGTTTTTATTGCAAAAAAAGAAAGAAGAAATGGATTTTTATGAATTCTTTTTATCCTGAGTCCTTTTTTCTGTAAGTGTTGCTGTATGATTATATATTTATTTAAGGAACATGATGTGATCCTAGTTGAAATTGTTTGAAGTGGTCCTTAGTGGTTTCAAGTAAAAGAATTTCCTGGTGTAACTTGAGAGTCGTATTTCACTACATATCATAACATATCTATATTTATTGTTTTAATACATGTTGTAGATGTGTTGAAGATTGAAAAGTATTTTACAACTATAAATTGCATATTTTGTATATCTTTTCAAAACTTGATTGATGGCTGAATATTGCAAAGTCTAGGAATCAATTTTGAGCATTCCAATGCACATTCTTATTAAAAATTTGTAACTGTAAATAAATGTAATTTTGTCTTTTAGAATAATAATTGTCTTATTATAACTGTTGTGAAAGGATATATACTGTAAGGCACAATGTGCTTCATTAACTAATGCTAATATGAGCATAGATGAGTCTCTTATAAAATGAAGAGTTCCTACTTAGTAATACATCATGCTAGATTTATATTTTAATGTAATGCAAAAAACTGTTTCGTTTTCAAAACATTTTTGAAAAGAAGAAAAGCAGATTTGTTACAATAAGTAAGGGATTGGATAAGGTATTAATTTATTGGAGATTAATAAATAAATGAGTTGATTTAAGCCATTTACCTTGTACAAAATATTATTTATTTTTATGCAAAATGAATATAATGATTTAAAATATGACTTTTCTAGTAACCATTTTATTATCTGTTACTACCTAAATTTTTGCTTACAAGTAATCATTGCTTGAGAAAAATCCAATTCATTTTTACAAAAGACCTGCATTAGTACTTTATTTTATTTATTAATTTTTTATTGCTGAATAAAAGCAGTATCGAAGAATACTTTTCCTTTTATGAGGGGGGGGGTGAATTTTCTTCAATTTTTATTGACTGAAAAATGTGTAAATTTAATTACAAAGTGTATAGTTTTAAGGCAGTTTTTTAGATGTTTTTGTTATTTACATTACATTTATATTATTAATTGCACAATATCAAAGTGTGCCAATTTCAGCATTAAGCATACTGTTAAATAGCAAGGCTTGCATATCAGCCAAAACTGGTGATAGAACTTGATTTTAATCATTAAAACTAATAGGAAAAACGTATAGATCTAGTGTCCTCATGGATACAAATGCTGATGAAATATTAATAGATCATATTTGCTGTCTTTATCATAACCCTTTTTCCTTGTCTTTTGTATCTTTTAACAACTGAATATCTCATCACAGAGTGTATTATCTTCACTGACACCAACTGAAAGTCCTCCATTGTACTTCACAGTTTTGAAAGGTGGATATGTTATTTCTGTTTACATTTATTGTATATTTATCAAACCCTTCTGGCTTTTAGATTTTTTGGAGATAAAAGAACATTCTAAATTATTTCCCAAGTAAATTAATAGCAATTGCTTCTGTGCATTATGCCAGTTTGTTTTGCAAATGGAATCACAGGATGGTTTTGCTTTTGTAAAGTGAGGAAAACTGACAAGGGAATCTGCATAAGAAATGCATAAGACCAAGTATAAGGTATCTGCAGATCAGAATTAATAATGTTGTTTCCTGTGAAAGTAAAATATATTAAATATGTGTTCAGATATATATTATTCATAGAAGTATTTGATATGGAATATAAATCCATTTTCCCAAGCATTCAAATTATTTGTAAGTATTTGTTTATGACTCGTATAAAGAAATTTTTTATTTAAAATTGCAGTTTCTTTTTAATGTAAAAAATATTTTTACATATTCTACAGAAGATTTAAGTTGATTTTTCTATATTTTATTTCGTGTTGTAGAAATTATTTGTACAGTCAGAAGTCTTTAATCCGGACTCGTCGGGACTTCGGCGATTCCGGATTATCGATTTTTTCGGATTATAGATCGTCAGTTTAAATCTGGTAAGATGGCATGCAGAAATTATAAAATTAAAAATATGAAACCGTAATTTATAAAATAATGAGCAATTATGATCTAAAGGGTATCAAAATTTACAAAAAAAGAAGCTTAATATTTATTTGTTTACTTTATTAAACATTTCTTTCAACGCGCGCATGCGTACCTTACGCATAGCCGAAATTAGAAAATTGCAACCAGAAAACTATTTGATTTGTATTCGTGATATTTATAATGACGAGGAATTTGAGTTAAATCATATCAAAGACGGAGTACATCGAGATTAAATACTACATTTAGTAAGGAATTATAAGCCGAAAATATAAAAACATCTGCCCTGAAGATAACGATAGTGGTGACAGATAAACTTCTAGTTCATTGCGCGCCGCGACGTCCCCCCCCCCGCGCAGAGCAGCGTGAAATTGATAAACAGATTTCGGAACAGTTAGATAAACAAAGGATATACCTTTATCCATTTTTTGTAGCAATTCGTTTTTTGTTTGATGGACATCGAATCATACTTTCGTTTTCTAGATCCTTTGGGAGCTCCAGCATCGGAAATTCTATTTGACGTAATCGAAAGTTCAAGCTTACTTTTATAAAATTGCTCTTACAGTCTGCAAAAAATAATAAGCCGGATTCAATTCGAAGATTAAGGAACAACGCAATCATCAACATTAACTGAAATAGATAATTTTAGCTTATACCGTCCGGTATACATTAAACGCGGACGCGAAAACGTATTCTGCGCTTTCGCAGACGCATATGCGCAGTCGTAAATGTCTTGCGCGCACGCGTAAAACGCCTCTGAGCATGCGTCAACGCGGCGCATGCGCAGAAAGATTTTAGCTTTGAGGTCCGGATTATAGATCATTATGGATTATGGGTGTCCGAATTAACGACTTTTGACTGTAATATTTTTGGGCTGTACATGAAATTGTGTTCTTCCCTTTAGAATATATATGTTTTTAAACTCTAACCATTTTAGGCTGAAGTTATTTATCATCATATTAATCTTTTTTTTTTTTTAAAGATTAATAAGATGATTTATCACTTATCGCTTAAGGTTTTTGTTAAAAAAAAATATATTTTGTTTAGATGGTTTATCTTTTATTACTTAAATGCTAAGTTGAAAGAAAACATATTTAATTTAATTTTATCCCAAAATCATATACAGAACCTGCATTGATAGAGACCTTTTAATTAGCCAATATTTCTCATTAAAAGACTATTCCTGAATCTTTAGATCTTTGAAATAGAACAGTGTGTCCCCATTTAGCAGAAATGTTGCACCTGTGAGTGTTTGCTAAGAGAAGTTCAGTTACATATAGGTTGTTTAATATTCTTTCTCAGAGAACATCTTCACCTTCAAAATTTCAGGCTGTGTATGTGAACTCTTTCTGTCAAATAAAACACCTTGAAAAAAGCAGGGTTATTTTATAGGAAGTAGTCTTAGATTTAACTGCCATGATATACGGTGTCGGGTTAAAAAAAAAGTACTAACTGAAATTTTTGTTGAATATTTAAGTGATTGCAGTTTAATGTTATGACATTTGCATTTCTCCAAGAAATAAAATTACCAGAAACATGAGAAATATCTAACTGGATTATCTTCTGGTATCACTTTTGTGCAAAAGGCAGAAAACAGAATTTTTTTTTTTAAGTAAAAATTTTGAATTAGTTTTTGTATTATTAATTTTGAATAAATTTGAAAAGTCTATGTGAAGGCTATAAATTTTTAACATTTGAAATACTTTTAGTTTACTTTTTACAAAATTCATTTATTCTGCTGTAAAGTGAGGACTTATTCTGTTCAATCAGAATCATATCGTGCATAATAAAAATGTCTTTAATTTCATTTTTGTTAAATTAGGCAAAATTGTAAATTTGTGAATGAAAATGGTTTTATATTATATTAAGGATTCTTAATTTTCATCAAATGAAATTTTTGTGACCTTTCCAAAATGAAAAACCATGTGAGTGTGTTTTTTGAATGAATAACAAAAAAAGTAATAAGTATATTGAAATAAATATTGCATGAAAATTTTTGTTTTAAATATCTTTCAAAATTTATTGATTGAAATGTAAAATAATTAGAGCTAATCCTAAGGGAATATGCAGATCATATACTATTAATTAGTTGTCACAATCTTCAAAGAATATCTTACTCATAATTCTTTTTAATTACATTAGAGTTTTTAAAAAATTTCTTGAGGTTTATTAATGAGATATGTAATATCATATTACTGTAAATCTGCTGACTAATATGACACTAGTAATGAAATAGTAATGTTATTCTGCCTTCCTGTGTATGAAGCCAAAAATATGCGTATACTTCCCAATTACACTGCAAAAGTCTGTGACTGAAAAATTAATCTGAAATGTCAGTGAAGTTTATGCACTGAAATGATCTTGCATTCTTGAACATTTGATGTCTATTTTTACATTTCAGTTTAAGTACTTGCATTCAGTCTCTTCTTTCTTATGAGAAACCTATTATTTTGATTAGTTGTAGCATGTGTGTTATTAAAATTTAACTGAAGAATATACGTTAATATATGAACATGTGAGCCCACTTTTTAATTAGTATATCATTATCATTTACTGTAAACTTGCTTAGAGCAAATGATAATGATGGCTTGTTTGAATTTATACAAATTTCTTAATATTTAATTATTTTTCTCGGGAATGCAAGGAATATTTCTTTTATATTGATAGCATTATGAATTTGGGATAAAAATAAAAGTGTTTTTAATTTTATTTATTATTTTTTTAAGTATATGTATAAGAAATACTATTTGATGTTATTTCCTCTGTACAGTAACTATCTTTTATATACTTTTTATTTGAAAAATGTGCAATATGTTACAATAAATAATAAAAGTGAATATTTGGATCAAGTTCCGTAGCTTTCTTATCATATAATATGTGGATATCTTGTGCAAGTTACTGAAGTCTTGTATATTCTTGTAATATACAAGAATTTTACAGTAGTTGCACCATTTCCAAAAGATGGACCAATGTTCAATTTAGTGAACAGTACAATTCATTGAACTAAGTCATAACTATGTTAACAATATACAACATTAATACATGCAAAATTTTAGGTACCTTATATATAAAAAAAAACATGATTTTAAACGTAATCAAAAATTGTGCAATACAATCAAAAATAAAATTGCAAACGTTGAAACCTGATTCGATACGACATTTCATCCAACTTTAACGATAACAACGCAAAAGACCAAAATGACCTTAAGGACCTGAATACAGAATCATAGCTATTGAATAACAGTATCTTTCATCAAAGAACTGATATATAATGGGACTGGTACCCACCACCCTTTAGCTGAAGCAAAAGCCATAGCAGTATGTTAGGAATAGTTCCTCGCCCCTCAACTATTTAGACGTGATCAGGGGGCTCTACATGTAGTAAAAGTATGTAGATCAGTTTTATTCACCATAGGAAACTAAATAAAAGGTGGCTGCAACATTTCATGGGGAGCTCCAGGCTCCGAAAAGAAAATCTCAAAGAAAAACTGGTAGAATAGTGTAGAAAAGAAAAGGAGGGGAAGAGATCATTCTCATTTCAAGGTTTTAACACTCGAGCTAATCAAGAAGATGATTCCCTGATAGGCTAGGATATGTCGGAATTACGACATATGTATTGACTAACAATGAGTGAACCTAAAAATTTTAAAAAGAAATGGAGACTGTATTTTTTATCCGTATTCTTTGAAATAAAGAAAAACCACAAGGGGGATTATCCTGGGTACCCCCATGTAGCCGAGTTATGTCAAAAAACATAGCAACTTCAAATATTTTTGATGAATAAAAATTATGAAATTTGTTTTTATTCAGTTATTCGAAACAGTTTTTATATTTTCACATATCGGTTTAAGTTTTGGTATAAATTCAAGTGATTAGGAGGATTTAACAAATTCAATGGATTTGCTCTTAGTGATAAAATCTAAAATAAAAACAATGAGCAAACAAGGCACGAATCTTACGAGACTAGAAAAGCTGATCTTGGGGGTAAAGAGGCGGAAACATTCTTTTTACTCTATGACACTTAGGGTCATAATAAGATGTAGTCGCTTTTAGGCACGAAGTCTTTTCCTTTTATTGTATTTTAAAAATGAATTATAGAAACTTTAATTTGATTACTCAACTGTTCAAAGAATATCTTGTATAAGCTGTAGTTTTATTTATTTATTTATTTTTTAAGTAAACAGTGTGAAGTTTCTATTATTTTAGTGCACTGAATTTTACTTTTTATTCAAATTTTTGAAGTATTTATCTTTGATAAAAGGGGAAAAAACATGCACAGTATCCATTGCTCACTGGTTATTTATTTTAAATTAAATATTGTTACACTAATTGAAGGCCACTGCCTTCACATTTTTTCATAAACTTAAGGCCACTGTCTTCACCGTACCAAGCGAATGACGTACTGTTCAACTAGACTCCACGGTTAAGGAAATTCGGAGTGTCTTTAAGAATGCTAAATTCCCGAATATAACGAAGTGGCATGTAGATTCCATAAAAAAATAACCAAAGAAAAACTAAGTTCTCTGTTAAGGGAACAGATAATTTCGGGAGAAAGGACCTATCATCTATAACAGCTTACGAGGTAAATTTTTTTAAAATTGAAGTCTTAAAAATTTTGGAATTGTTTTATGTTGTGCCCGACTTCTGGAAGTCACATTTAACTGGAATTCGTGCATAAGAACTGGAAAGTAACTTCTAACGCACCGCTGCCCTTAAAATACCCAAGGAGAGTTTCAATACAGCCTTTAGCAAGTATATGAAATTAGCATAAAAGCATGACTTTAAACAAAACATTTAACACTAAAACGGAAGTTCTTCATTTAATAATAAATTCAAAAACAATAAGTCCATAAAGTTTGTAAGTTCAAAAGTGCCTAGTTCAGAGTTTGCTACAAATATACTCTAAGTTGTTGGTAAGTTAAGTTTTGCTGTTGGACGTTTCAGTGTACCATTTCATTTTGTATATCCACTATATGCACTTTATTGTCTTTACAAGTGCACATTTTTATAATACGACCCAATTTCCGCTGTATGGGGAAATTTTCATACTTAATCAACACAGTATATCCTGCTTCTACATTTTTTGTAGTCTTGTGTCACTTATCCTTAAGCCGCACTGTTCAAAAGCTTTCAGAATATGATCTCTTCCAAAAGTGTTGCAACATTCGCTGTGCAATTCTCCATCTGTCCAGTTTATTGATTTTATTATCAAAGAAATTTTATTCAAGCACTGAAGTCAATACCTTCCCTATAATAAAATGTCCTGGAGTAAGAACAGAGAGATCGTTAGAATTGTTTGACAAAGCACAAAATGAGGTTTGGAATTTAGGCAGGTCTTGGCCAGCGTTATTAGTGTTGCAAGTTCTTCGTACGTAAGTCTTGCATTCTCTACTATACATTATAGATGAAATTTCGGGTATCACAGCCCAACCTTCCAAATACCACCCGAGTAGGGGTTGAATAACCATCGTATATTTTCAGAAGCTAGAAAGTTAAAGATTGTTTTATTTTTCCAAACCATGGCAATTTCTTTAGCAAGCTTCTTACCCTGCAGCGCAAAAGTTTATACCGCAACTACTGTAGATTTCCATGGCTTTCCTCGACGGAAAACGAATCTCTTTAGGCGTGCTAAAATTTTGAAATTATTTGAATGAATTCCCTTTGTCGCGAAGCACACGAAGACATAAATGTAATATTTCATATTACGGCTTCCTCTTCCCTTAAAATATTTAATTGTAAGACGTCCATAGAAATCAACCTCTATACCCTAGAATACAGTAGACAAGTATACTGGAAAGTGGGCAGTTAGCTATAAATCGTGGTTCGGTTTGAGGACGGTTGTGGAAGCACATTATTTATGTACAATATTCCTAACTATGTTTTCTGCAGAAATAATCCAAAACTTTTCGATTTACGCAATTTGCAGAAACGTTGGACCTACATGCAGATGCTTCAAATAATAGTGTCTGATGAACACAGTGATGTGATATAAGTTTTAGAATGCAATATTGGTTGCTTCTGCTGTTCTGAAATATAGCCATTTTCTCTCAGAATTCCACAGTCGTCGATGAATAGTGGCAAGCAGAAAATTCTGCCACTAACATGTACAGGCTTCTCTGATCTTAGGTAATTTAATTCACTGGAAAAATGTAACTATTAGAAGTATTTCGCTATTATCCTTTCAGCTTCATGCAGCTCTTCTGTAGACAAGAAACCCTTACTTTCATTCCCAGGAGTTATGGTAAATGTTTTCTCTAAACCTCGAAACATCAATAAATTATGTATATCAGTTTTGTACAAGATGAATATTTGAAGATGCTATCAGCTTCAGTGACTCAAGTCTCTGCTTTTATTAATTTTTTTCTTTCTTCAGTATGTCTTTTGGTTTACTCGATATCTCCTGATTGAACTTATCTGCAGTTGAAGGCTCTATTAACCACTCAGGACCACTGAACTAAAGATCACAATTAAAAAAATATTGAAGGCAAAACTCTTCTCGTACTCAGTCGCTCTTCAGAGATTGCTGCTCGTATCTGTTGACTCTGTTAGCTACGAAATTTGCCATCTTCTAGGTTCTGAATTTATCCACGGTATTGTATCTCTGGAATCCGTCCAAACAGATATTCCTTTAAATAGAGTATTCAAATATTGCAATAAGGGATTCAGTCATTTGAAAAGAAGAAGTGTCACTCATAATTTCAATCTACGTAAAGATTGCAACTTTAGCGAAGCCACTCGATTTATTGAAGTTAAAAGTTTCACTGTAATTTTGGAATTAACAGATACTGATCGGACGAAAAACACTCCACAGTATGCTTTTTCTGATGCGTCACAAAATTCTGTTTCAGTATTGCAGTATTATAATTCTATTACAGATTCGATAGGATCTCCGACTAAATGTAAAACTTTCATCATTGACAGCTTGGTAGTTCTTTATAGAAGATATCCCATTCTGTATAAGTTTTTCCGAAGTGGATCATCCCAAAAGGACTTTTCCTTCCACAGTTGTTGCAAAAATATTTTCATCAAAACTACATAAGGTGGAGAGCCAGTCTAAAGGATGATAAACTCATGACATTTCTGAAAA
Organism: Stegodyphus dumicola; assembly: GCF_044657685.1. Taxonomy (NCBI): domain Eukaryota; kingdom Metazoa; phylum Arthropoda; class Arachnida; order Araneae; family Eresidae; genus Stegodyphus; species Stegodyphus dumicola. The sequence continues at coordinate 187,314,680 of NC_140769.1, read as the reverse complement.
CATAGTTTCTTTTTTGTCTAACTACCTCGTTATTTATAATAAAAATTGTGAATTAAAAGCTATCACAGTCTTGGTTCCATTGGATACCTGAGACTTTTATCGCTTCTTCCTTTTTTATGACCAACGTGGGAAAATGGTGTTCCTAATCAATAGCTAACTGCATAATAGTTTTAGTAGAAAGGAATGGTGTCGATGGTGTTCCAAACACTTTCTGAAATATTTTCTCAATATCGTCTAAAATTACAATCGAAAACGTGCGGAATCTAAGTAGAATATGGAATAGCTCTTGTACACTTCTTGGATCCGTCATAAGTACACTGTTGAAAGAAATTAAGAAAAATTTTATATACGATTTCTAGAATTACTGGACAGATTTTAATAAAAATTTGGTGTGAACATAGGTTGATATAATACAGACGAAATAAACATTCAACAGTTATAATAGACACATGTTCGTGTATTGGTGCCACTCATTCAACAACGCAGTTTTCAGTTCCTGGATGGTTCTCGGAGGGGGCTGTCGAGTTGCAATTGCCCTTCCCAGACATGCTCTATAGGGTTGAGATCTGGAGACCTGGCTGGCCAATCCACCCAGCGAATATCCTTACTCTCAAGAAATTCGTCGACCAGAAGAGCTCTATGTGGCCTCGCGTTATCGTCCTGTAAGATGAAAGAGGAGCCCACCGCACCCCGGAAAAGGCGAACATAGGGCTCCAAGACCTCATCCCTATACCTCATGTCAGTCACAGAGCCGCTGTCAAAGACGTGGAGAGGTGTGCGGCCATCCAACATGATGCCTGCCCAGATCATTACACCGCCACCGCCATATTTGTTGATTTCGCGGACATTGGAGGGTAGGTAGCGGGTCCCTGGCTCTCTCCATATGAAAGTACGGCGAGAATCAGTGTTTAGGCTAAAACGGGACTCGTCGGTAAACAGAACTGTCGCCTATTGCTCTTTACTCCAATCACTATGCTGCCTGCATCATGCTAATCGGACTTGTCCGTAGACGTGAGAGGAGCGGGACGTAAACTGCCGGTCATCTGACAAACAACCGTCTCTCATTCAGTCTTTTGGAAACAGTCACTCTTGTTACACGGATTCCTGTGGCTGCATACAGGTCCCGAGAGAGCTGAGAAGCTGTAGCCCCTCTGTTACGTCTCGCTAAAATGGACAAATATCGATCTTCTCTGGCTGTCGTGGCTCTTGGACGACCTTGCCCAGGCTTTCTCTCTATGGATGCAGTATCCTGGAACTGTTTCTATAGGTTACACACGACGCTGGGTGTTAAATTAAACTTTCTGCATATTTAGACTTGCAATTGGTCTGCTTCTGGCCTCCCCACAATTCGCCACTTCATTCCATCGTCTAAGCGTTGGTGGTTACTCATTTTTACTGTTCCGATGTGAATTAAATCGATTGCTGTAAGACAACACCAAGAAATTCCCCGAGGTGTGCTAGCGAACGCAATTCTTCTTACCCTCCACGCGCTTATAAAGCCTGTTTTTCTGCTGGCTACACCTACACACATGTATACGCTTAAGTATTTGCCGTACAGGATTTGCATTTTTATCTAGAAGTAGTGAATTTTCATGCAATTGGATAAAATTTGCAAATTCTCTTAATTTATTTCACCACAGTACATCATGCCTACGAGAACTTTGCCGATTCATCGTAAACAACTTGTAATTTTGTTCTCACACTCGACTTAAGCCGATTAAGGAACTTAATCACCGCATGTTGTGGCAAACAGAAGCCTTTTTATGCATCTTCTTGAATTTCCTCCTCCAGAATTTTCTCTATATGTTGAAGCCACATATACTCATTAACGATGTCTTGGTACTGCCGAGTAATCTGTGGAAATGCTAAAAACTTTCTCTGCAAATTCTGGAATCTCGTCATTACTTATTGTTCTGATTCTTCTAACTGCTCACACGAATTCTTAAAAGGAAGTCTAACGATTAACCGTTCATCCGTATCTCTCGAATGTGTATTTTGAAATTGCAATTCACATACTTTTCTTCCTTCAATAAATGAGTCTTTAAGTTTGGTGAATTTTTTATTCCCAAAATGTTCTAATAAGCTCATCAGTACTGCATTCCATATAGTTTAGCATAATTGAAATATTGCATTCAATATTATTTATAGACAGCTTTGAATAAATAATTCAATTGTACGAAAAGCAAGGAATTATTTGTTTGAATATTTTCATATGTATAATTTTTAAGGAGTAATGCGTATGATTCCGATGCGTATAATTTTTACGAGTTAATATGAATAATTCTGATGCATATAATTTAACTATTTCTTTTCCACTTTCTGGCTTTTAAACGAATTTAGCTATAGGAACTTGAGTTCATTCAGCAACAAAAGAGAATCAACAGCCACGAGCGCTTTAAATATTGTTGCGTGCGTACGGGTTCGTTACGAAAAGAATGCACAAGTCCGATGAAAAATGAACAAAATTTATTATTATCACAACAAAATGCTTAATTTTTCTCAAGTTATGATGCAGTATTACAATATCTCACAGTAGTTATCTTTTAACTACTCAAATGTCCAATAGAACGTAATTCAAAACAGCTAAAGAAAGCTAATCCGCGAATTCGCTACAATCAACAAAAGCAGTTTTCTAAACAACAACAAACTAAGCAACTACTACGAAGTGAGATGTTTTCCTCCTTTTATAAGATTTTAAAATCACGCGCTAGAATTTTCCAGTACTTTCTCGAAATCAAAAAGAGATATTTATTTATTTAATGCACGCGCTCTTGTATTTTCAATTTTCCGGCTTAGCTTTCTTTTAATATTCGTCACGCGCTGCACTGCGCGAGAAATAAAACCATTTAATTTATAATTGAACTAACATTAGCTTTTTTTTTTAAATAGCAAATTCGTAACACTGCCCCCTTCCCAAGGACTGCACGTCCCGGGCACTACAATCCCTGGACAGGAAGCTAAACTTACAACTGTGGCATAAATGCATTAATAAGCATTACATTACAATATTAAACAACATGAACAATAAATGCAATAAATAAAACAAATCAAATGCTATCAAATACAAATCAAACACTAAATGCAAATCAAATACTAAATACAAATCAAATCAAATACACATTTAAAAACAAAATGGACCATGGTCTTATACTATTTACAATTATTTACATTATGTACTATGGCCATAGTAATGAGCTAACCTGTCGTAATGAACGACTTTAGGTTTAGAGTTCGAAGACTTACGAATCCGAACCATGACGTCATTTAGTCTGTTCAGCACTGTATACGGATCATCCGAAGGTGACTGTAATTTAGGACTCAGTCCTTTTCGTTGAATCGAGTTCCACAACCACACCTTGTTTCCTTTGTTGGATCTATGTCTAGTAGCTCGCGTGTCGTATCTGGTCTTCACTTTCTCCGTCGCCAAGTTGACTCGCTTTCGTGCAGAACGGTGCATCCCCTCAAACCGGGCCTGGACATCTTGGATGTGTTCCTCAGGCGATGAAGGCGCATCCGTAGGGCGACCAAACAGGCGGTCACAAGGCAGACGAAGGTCTCGACCGAAGAGCTTCTGAGATGGAGAATAGCTGGTAGTCTTGCGTTTTTTTCGACCCTAGCATGATTTCGGCGGCTTCCCGAGCTGGGTCTTTCGGACAAGGCGTCGGCATTTCCAAGTGAGGATCTCTTCTGAGGATGGATAGTCATGTCACCAGATGCTGAAAGCAGTTTGTTGTTTTTGAAGTCTAAGGAAAAATTGTATTTCCTTAAAAAGTCCAATCCGAGTATGCATGGATCTGTGATATCCGCCACATAAGCCGTGTGATGGTAGGCGGCACTTCCAAACGTGATGTTTACGTTTAACTTCCCAGTTATGTCGATCTTATCACCAGACGCAGTCTGAAGGGTAACACAGGATGGCGTCCAAATAAGTTTATCTTTAAACTGTTCAGCTAAATCTTTCCTAATGATGGTAACATTAGCTCCTGTGTCAATGATCATATCGCAAGGAACTCCATCGATATTCCCATTAATGGACATTCCGTTACTGTTGCCACTCACTGTATAAATTTTAAGCGCTTTAAAACAAGGTTTTTCATTATCTGGCAACCTCCGTTCCTCGATATGGTCACTAATTTGTTTACTGCGCCGTTGCTGGGAAATGGTCTTATTTTCCGTACCTCGGGATGTTCTGCAATTTCTTCGTATGTGGCCTTCAACTCCGCAGTTCCAGCATTTTAGATTTAGTTTCTTTTCACTTCTGTTCCGTCTCAAGCCACTGACTTGTCTGGTAAAGTCATCTGCTTTATATTCCGTACCCTGGGGTGTTCTGCAATTCCGTCTTAGGTGACCTTCACTACCACATCTCCAACACCTTAGGGCCACTTTCTTCTCACTCCTACTCCGTATCAAAGCGTCGACTTGTCTGGCTAAATCATCTAAACGAGCCATCAGTTGATCCACTGGCTCATGGATTCGCACAGCTCTAACTGGGTAGCGATCTCTATTAGTTGCTTGCTGGGCTGCCTCGAACTTCATGGCGTACAACAGAGCGCTTTTTATGTCCTTTACATCTGCCATTCGAAGAGCTTTCTGTATTTCAGGATCCCGGATGCCGTCGATGAAATATTGCAGCGACAGGATTTCTCTTGTTTCTGTCGGGCACTCCGGAAAGGCGAGGTGGGACAGCCTTTCAACATCCGTGGCGAGCTCCTGAAGTGTTTCGGTAGACTTCTGTTGACGAGATTTTAATTGGAGCCTGCTGTAGTCTTTTAAACACTTCTCCCCAAAGCGCAGCTCCAAGGCGCCGGACAGAGCTTCGAAATCTAACCTTTTGTTTTCGGGAAGAGTCTGAAGGATATCCGCTGCGTCGGCTCTTAAAGAAGCGGCGAGATGACAGGCCTTAGCTTGGGAATCCCATCCATTCGCATCCGCAACGATAGAAAACTGGGTCTTATACACTTGCCAGGATGTCTTTCCATCATATGTGGATAGCTTCAGAGATGGACGAGCAGGCATCGGTAAGAATTTAAAATCATCACTCCCGCTCCCTGCTGACGCTACGAATTTCTTTAAAGTATCCATTTCTTTGGCAACTGCAGAAACTCTCTCATCAATTTGTTGTTCGATTTGTTGTTTAACGGAACAAACTCTTCCTTCTATTTCTTCTTTGACTGAATCAACTTTGTAACCTATTTGTTGTTCCACGGCCGAAACTCTGTCTTCTATTTGCGCTTTCACAGAGGAAACGTTTTCTTCAATTTGTCCAACTTTAATTTCAACCGCGTCTATTCTGCCTTCCATAGCCTCAAATTTATTTTCTATTGCGTAGGTAATTTCTCTTTTCATTTCGTCCTGACCTGCTTTCATCTCGTCTTTAAGAAATTTCATTTCTTCCTTAACGGATATTTGACCAGCATCCATTTTTTCTTGTACAACTTTTATATCTTCCTTAACGGAGTTGACGGCTCCTTCCATCTTTTCTCGGAAAGCAGCAAATGCAGTCATCATTTGCCTGAATTGTTCTTCCATCGCTCTTGTTATTGGCATTCAATATCCCACTTCTGACACCAAACATTGTTGCGTGCGTACGGGTTCGTTACGAAAAGAATGCACAAGTCCGATGAAAAATGAACAAAATTTATTATTATCACAACAAAATGCTTAAATTTTCTCAAGTTATGATGCAGTATTACAATATCTCACAGTAGTTATCTTTTAACTACTCAAATGTCCAATAGAACGTAATTCAAAACAGCTAAAGAAAGCTAATCCGCGAATTCGCTACAATCAACAAGAGCAGTTTTCTAAACAACAACAAACTAAGCAACTACTACGAACTGAGATGTTTTCCTTCTTTTATAAGATTTTAAAATCACGCGCTAGAATTTTCCAGTGCTTTCTCGAAATCAAAAAGAGATATTTATTTATTTAATGCACGCGCTCTTGTATTTTCAATTTTCCGGCTTAGCTTTCTTTTAATATTCGTCACGCGCTGCACTGCGCGAGAAATAAAACCATTTAATTTATAATTGAACTAACATTAGCTTTTTTTTAAATAGCAAATTCGTAACAATATGAATATGTCTGTATAAATTCATATGTAGGTATACTCTTTCATATGAAATTTTTTTATTTAATTCTTAATACTTCCTGCATTAAGAAATGTCATAGAGCCATAAATTTTAAAGACTGAATAATTTCTATAGGAAGCATCTAATTTCAGTTCTTTGCGTTTTTTTAAAAAAACTATTATACTGCGCCGGTCATTTTATAGTACAGCTTTTCTGAGGTTAAGTTAAGAAACCAAAACTTACTTGATGGCAGTTAATGAACACGATTAATTTAAGTATGAGAGAATCTATAACGGTAACGAATCAGTTTCAAAGACCTTCTACATCAAGCTGCTCATAAAATTCCTTAATGTTGTGAGTGTGAAATAGTTTATTCTATTTCAAATGTATAGCAGCCCAGACCGTATAATGGTTAAGGTACTGCGATACCGAAGGGCCCGGATTCGAATCCCAGAGAAGGCGGGGATATTTGTAAATGTATAGTGTCTTTGTGGCTTGGGGACACTCTAAATGTATGGCGAGTCGAAAGTCCTCTCGAAAGATCCGTTAAAGAAATGATAAAAGAATCCGTTAAAGAAATGATAAAAGCAGTCAAGGTAGATGGATGCTGATCAAGTAGAGATGAATTTGGGCCAAGAAACCGTTAAGAAGGAGATGAAAGCTGTTCAAGTAGAATTAAAGTAGGTCAAAAGGAAATGAAAAGAGAAATTACATTCATAATAGAAAACAAATTCGAGGCTATGGAAGGAATAATATATACAGTTGAAGACAAAGTTGGAAAAATTCAAGAAAGTGTTTCTGCAGTGGAGCAATAAATTAAAGAAAGAGTATCTGCCTTCCAACACCAAATCGAACAACAAATTGATGACAGGGAACAATTCCGATGATTTTAAATTCTTACCCATGTCTTTTCGTCTCTCACTGAAGCTATCTACGTATGATGGGCAGACCTCTTGGAAAATTTATAAGACGCAATTTTGTATACGGGCGGATGCAAATGGATGAGATTCCCAAGCTAGGGCCTGTCATTTCGCCGCTTCTCTGAGAGCAGACGCAGCGGATATCCTGCAGACTCTTCCCGAAGACCAGAGATTAGATTTCGAAGCTCTATCCGGCGCGTTGGAGCTGTGCTTCAGCGAGAAATGTTTGAAAGACTACAGCAAGCTTCAATTAAAATCCCGTCTACAGAAGCCCACCGAAACACTCCAGTAGATGTCGACGGATGTTAAAAAGCTGTCTCATCTCGCCTTTACTGAGTGCCCGAGAGAAACAAGGGAAATACTGTCCCTGCAGTACTTCATCGATGGCATTCGGGATTCGGAAATACAGAAGGCTCTAGGAATGGCGGATGTCAAGGACTTAAAAAGCGATGTAGTGTATGCCATGAAATTTGAGGCAGCCCAACAAGCAACTCGCAGAGATCGCCACCCAGTCAGAGCTGCTCAGGTAGAAGAGACAGTGGATCATTTAACTGCTCGTCTAAACGATTTAACTAGACGAATCAATGCCTTGACACGGAATAGGAGTGACATGAAACAAACACTAAAGTGCTGGAATTGCGGTACTGAACGCTACATACGAAGAAACTGCAGAACACCCAAGGTGCGGATGTTAAGATCTCTCCCAACAAAAAGCAGGGAAACTAATTTGTGTCCATCTCGCGGGGAGGAGGTTTCCAGATTATGAGAAACCCCATTTTAAAGCGCTTCAGATTTCTGCCATAGCAGCAATGTACTCTTCATCATGGGACATATCAAAGGGGCTCCCTGCAATATGACGATCCATACAGGAGCCAACAACCATCAGAAAAGATTTGGCTCAAGAAATGGAAGGTAAACTTATCTGGACACCTACCTGTGTTACTCTCCAGACTGTGTTCGGCGAGAAGATCGATATCGAAAGAAAGTTAAACGTTAACATCATGTTTGGAAGTGTCGTCTACCACCACACAGCATATGTGGCAGATATTACTAATCGTTGCATACTCGGATTGGACTTTCTAAGGTAATACAATTTTTCCTTGGACTTTAAAAATAACGAATTGCATTCTGCCTCTGAGGACATAACCCTAATTGGAATCAATGATGAAGGAGTTATATCTATCCACGAAATCAGCACAAGACAATATCACAATACCAGCAAGAACAGAATTTTTACTTCCTGGATCCATAGCCGAAAGCAGAAATTTCCGCTACGGCAACAACGAATATCCCATTAACTGTAAGCACTCGTCGACCTATCAAGATCCGTTATCCCGGTGAGAGTCGCAATGTAACTGTCAAGGCGATATTTATTAAGAAAGGTACAGTGGTTGTAGCATGTACTCCAGTAAGTAGCGTTGAAGGAACAGTAACATCACGGAATCCGTGTCTTCCGAAAGCATTACATCAGTGTTACTGCAGAATGCACAATAAAACGATGAAGAGAGGAATGCTGTAGAACTTGTCCTTCAAGATCTTCAAGATGTTTTCTTCCGCTCACCTTCTGCCGTGGGTCGAACCAGTTTGACACAGCATAGAAGAATTGATACCAGCGATCATCTCCTGATCAAGCAACATCCAATAACTCTACCGTTTGCTAAACAGGAAGGAGTAGGAAAACTTCTAAAGGACATGTAAGAAATGAATGTCATCGAGCCTTCAGCAAGTCCATGGGCATCTCCCATCGTCCTAGTCAGAAAGAAAGATGGTTCAATTAGATTTTGCGTTGACAGGTCGCCAGTTGTCAGAAACACGAACTACGAAGAAACACAGCTACCCTCTTCCTAGAATTTACGACATTCTGGACACTCTTTCTGGAAGCAAGTGGTTTTCGACGCTTAATCTAAAGAGTGGATATTGGCAAGCAGAAATACATCCTGATGACCAAGAACAGACTGCATTTACAACGGGACAAGGACTTTGGAAGTTCAAGGTGATCCGTTCGGACTGGCTAAATGCAAATTATTCATTCAGGAAGTGATTTACTTTGGACATGTCATCTTTGCTGAAGGTGTTGTAAGGATCTTAAGTTTTACTAACGTTTACTTTATTTTAAATCTTTACTATCACTTCTTATTTTCTACTTCCGGCCAGAATTAAAAGCTTTAACTTATTTATGCAAATTTGTTTTGCGAACGCCAAGTACTTAAGTCGTGGCTTTTTGCCAAGCAAGAGAGAGGAAGAAGCTATTAGAAGCAGGCCGCTTGCCATACTAGTTTTACTCGGTTGCTGGTTGCCTTCAAGGCCAGAGGTTTAATCCTCTTGATAATTTTAAACGTATCGTAGTGTTAACAGTTCTATGTACTACATACGGCTTTTTGCTAATATACGGCCAATCTTGGAGTAGGCACTTGTTTGATTAATCCAAAGTTAAGTTTAGTTAGAGTTTAGTTAATATTTTTATATTCTTACGTTCAGACCACAAGTGGTTGGTCTCTGTATTCCGAAGTCCGGAAATCATTGTAAAGAGAGAAAAATAAAGGGTTTCGTATACCCTTCCTGTGTGTATTGTCTACTTCCCAAATTTATTGAACATAGCTTTAGTAAGTTCCCTGTTCCGAGCCAGGACAGTCAACGTTCCCTAAGCAAGTAAGGAGGAACGCAGAACCTGATAATGTGTGCACGGATCCTGAAAAAGTGTCAGCCGTTAAGTACTGAAAGCATCCCAAAAATGCCCATCAGTTTGAGGAGCTTCCTAGGGCTTTGTACCTACTATAGGAGATTCGTGAAGTTCTTTTCCATCGCAAAACCCCTTCACAAGCTGACTGAGAGCAAGCAAAAGTTCTTGTGGATAAATGTATGTGAGGATGCATTTAAGAACCTGAAGGAAGCTTTAACATCTGCTCTAATCCTGACGCATCCTATGCTCGACAGACTATTTTTTATCGACACGGACGCCAGCAATGAAAGTGTCGGTGCTGTTTTGCCCCAAGGAATAGACGGAAAAGAACGTGTAGTGGCTTACTGGAGCAAGTGCCTGTCTAAACTGGGGAGAAATTACTGTGTCACCGGGAAAGAGTTGCTCGACATAGTCAAAGCCGTAGAACATTTTCATCATTATCTATACGGCAGAAAATTCCTACTTCGCACGGATCATGCCTCATTGTCTGGCTTTTAAATTTCAACAATCCTGAGGGTCAAAAAGCCAGGTGGATACAAAGACTCCAAGAATATGACATCGCTATCTATCATCGGAAGGGATCAATCATCACACGGAAACACCGACGCCCTGTCTAGAAGACCTTGCCCAGAAAGCTGCCGGTATTGTTCCAGGGTGAAAGCAAAATACGAGCTGATGAGTCCGGTCGCACTACAAATTACGACATCAACATCGGCTGATCGACACCCATGGAGTGACGTATGTCAATCAGGAAAGACCAGCTGGAAGAGGGCGACATTAAACCTCTTTTGACATTATAATTGAATTGATGGAGTCTGCAAACAGAAAACCATCCTGGCAGGACATTTCGATCTATAGTCCTAATACAAAACAATACTGGGCTGTTTGGGATTCACTTCAGATTCGAAATGGCGTCTTATACCGGAAATTCCAACCAGACGATGGAAGGGTGTTCCGATGGCAGCTGCTACTTTCAAGGAAATAGCAGGGAAGGGAGTAGCAGTAACCTCAAGGAAGTAGCAGTAACTTCGGAAAGGACCGAAGAAACGAAGCTGAGACAAACTGCAACGTTACAATGTAGGAGCTCCTTTTGAACGTATCGCCTTTGACATCTTGGGACCTCTGCCACGAACTACTTATGGCAACAAATACATCCTCGTTTTCAATGATTACTTCACGAAGTGGCCTGACGTGTATCTTATTCCTGATTAAGAGGCTGTCACAATAGCAGAGGTGAAGATACAGCACTGGATTTTCGGGTTCGGAGTGCCTCTTCAGTTACATTCCGATCAGGGAAGGAATTTTACCTCGGATGTAATTAAAGAATTCTGTAAGCTATTCCGCATTGACAAAACCTAAACGCCGTCTTTAGATGCCCAGTCGGACGGCATGGTAGAGAGGGATTATCGAACCATACTTAACAATCTCTCATTAGTGGTTTCCAGAAACCAACAGTACTGGAACAGGAAGTTAACACTGTTTTTACTAGCTTCCCGAAGTGCTGTCCACGAGACGATCGGCTATTCCCCATCTCATATGATCTTCGGTCGTGACCCTCGTTTTCCACGTGATCTCATGTTTGACCGCCCTCCGGATGCGCCTTCATCGCATGAGGAATACATTCAAGGTCTCCAGGATCGGTTTGAAGTGATGCACGACATTGCACGAGAGCAAATAAACTTGGCGGCGGAGAAGATGAAGAACCGATAAGACACGAGAGCTACTGAACATCGATTCAACGAAGGAAACAAGGTATAGTTGTGGATTCCGACTCGACGGAAAGGACTCTGTCCGAAACTATAGTCACCTTGGGGTGGTCCGTACACAGTCGTAAACAGGCTGAACGACGTCATAGTTCGGATCCGTATGTCATCGAACTCTAAACCTAAAGTCGTTCATTACGACAGAGTAGTTCATTACTATGGCCATAGTACATAGTGTATATAACTGTAAATAGTATTGTAAATAATATAAGACCATGGTCCTTTTTGTTTCTAAATTTGTATTTAGTATCTGATAGTATTTGATTTGTTTTTAGTTAGTTATTGCATTTATTGTTTATGTTGTTTGTTATTGTAATGTAATGTTTGTTATTGCATTGATGCCTTAGTTGTAAGTTTGGCTTCCTGTCCAGGTATTGTACTGCCCGGGACGTGCAGTCCTTGGGAAGGGGGCAGTGTTACGGTTTTTGTATTTATTTAGCTACATTAGTAGAATTAATTTAAATCGTTTTATATCCCCGTGCAATGCAGACTTAATTGAAGAGAAAGCTACGCCAAAAAATTAAAAATAGAAGAGCACTCGCATTTAATTAGATAATTGGGCTCTTTTACTTTCCGGAAAAATCCAGAAAATGCGAGAATATTCTCATGCATTTAAAAACCTTATAAAAGTTGGAGGAAAACATTTCAATTCAATTGTTTACTTAATTCTTGTGGTTTATTGTAGCGAATTCGCGGTGAAATCGGATTAGCTTTCTCTGTTTTGAATTAAGTTCTGGTGAATGTTTTAGTAGTTTAAAAGATAACTACTGTGAGATATTGTACTAATTTCTCTAAGGAAATTTAAGCGTTTTGTTTTTATTTGTTGTGATGAGAATAAATTTTATTTACTTTTCATAGGACTTCTGCATTCAATTTATTACGAACCCGTACGCGCGCAACAATATTTTTCAACTCGCTCCGCTGTTAGGAAAAACTTGTTTTGGAGCTGCGTCGGCTGTGTCAGATGTCTCCATTAGCTCAGACTAATCCTAGAATGAAATGGCTCTTAAGTGTTTACGGTCTCTATTTAAATGTTTATTGTGTCTTAAGTGTTTATTGCCGTATGAAGGCAAGAAGGCAGAGATGGGCTCTGATCCAGGCTTGAAGCCTATACACGAATATTATCCTAGCTCTACAACGTATGTAATAATGCGATGTAGAAACCCAAGTCAGCCCGAGACAGACCTGACAGTACCTGTTACGGTCCCTGAGGAGCCTGACCAGACCACTGAACAGTCGGACCAAGGGCCCAAGGCGTAATTGTTACGGACTGCCTTTGCAACTAAATGCAATAACCTCCATGTCATCGTTGAGACAAAATTTGAAGTGGATCGTTCGGTGACTCTAGTCCTATGAAGACAATCTATTTATCCCACGAGCCGAGTCTGTCTAAGTAGCGGTATGGAGGCAGTTGAAATACCGTTAAGCAGAAGTCCTCTCGATAGTCTGGTAGTAGGGAAAAGCGGGGGGGAAGAGACTTTCGGACTTGCTTCCCCCGCCGGGAGAAATTCTCAGTCAAAATTTGTATGGACCTGTGTAATATCGCACTATTACCTAAAAGTTGTTCCAAACCTAAACTAACGACAGACGCAAAGCTTCACTGTTGGCAACGATAAAATTTGGGGACCTGGATATGGCTGCAGGCTCAGAATGAAAATTAATAATAACAAACTAAAATAACAAACTAAAAATGCTTAGGAATTATAGTTTTTAAAATTTACATTACACAATTAAAATAGCATGGTACTTGAAATGAATAAATTATGAAAGGTGTTTACGCATTCAGATACTTCAGCTCATGAGCATCAGAGTATTAATTCAATTCAAAACATATTTTTTGTGGAACTATTTAAGTAAAAAAAAAGATTGTATATTACAACTCAATATAAAATTTAAATTTTTAAAATTAATTAATCAAGTCAATTGAATATTATTCGCCTATTTTATTACATAGAAAATGAGCCTCGTCTGGAGAAAATCCGCTTCAACAGTTGAGCACCTCTTCAAATTCAGTGCTGACTACGCCTTTTTCTATAAAAAAGAGGTTCGAAGTTACTAGATTATATGCATAAACTTTGAATCTGGTCCAAGATTTCAAATCTTGCTTATATGCAAGAATTGCTTACTGTTATTAATTCTTACATTTTGTTTCTATAAATCCCTATTTAATTCGATAACATACCATTATTATTATTATTATTATTTATTTTTATTTATTCTATTCTTCATTATTTTACCCGAGAAGCTTTTAGAGCGTGAATGTCTTGAAGTGGTTTTCATTAACTATATTATCTTCTTGAATTAGATATGGATACTTTAACTTATAAAAGATAAAAATTCCAGTTCTGGCAAAATATAATGTTTTTCAAATCAAGCATAAAACCGTTTAGTTACCTTTCATACTGTAAAAGTTAATTTTTCATCAGTGTAAAAAAGGGGTTATTTAAGAACAAGTTTTATTTCTTATAATACTTCGTAACAAGGTTACGTACTTGTACCATTTTGGTACAAGTACACCTGTGGAAGATAATTTTAATGGCATATGTTACTTATCTGGATTACAGTAAAAGCTTAACTTTATTTGTACCTATTGTCTGTCAAAAGTAAAATGCGGCGGCAATAATAAAATTCAGTGGCAACATAATAGATTGTAATAATTTTTATAGATTTACTTTAATTTGATTCAGTCGCTATTGAACGTTTAATCATATTTTGATTCTTTACTGCCGTCTATACTGCATAGTGGTTAGAGGAGGTAAACCGCTGAGTTGGCTTCCGACCCAGGTATAGATATATCCATGCAGAATTAGTTACCAACTTGGCGGGAGTCAACCACTAGCTACCAGGCCGCAGCCCTGGGCATAAAATGCAAAAAAGAGATATACATATGCATACAAGGCACTTAAGTACAAAGAAATATATACATGTGCATACAAGGCACTTGAAGAAGAGTACAACAATGTACAAAGAAATATATACATGTGCATACAAGGCACTTGAAGAAGAGTACAATCAAAATATATGTATATACATATAAATACAAACTCAGATACAGATATATACAAACTTACATACATAGATGTTCCGAAACAAATAGAAGTATACATATTCTCAATATTGATATATACACCCATACATATACGTTATTATGACAGTTAAAGTTTACAAGAAGCATGACATTGAGGTACGCGAGATCCTTAGTATAAATTAGGTACCATAAATAAAAGATATAAACATGTACAGATACAGTACAACATTCAGGTACAGTACAAACTTTGTGTATGAAAACCTGGTATAGCATAAATACAAAATTACATATTGAACATACATACTCTGTTCCTGACACATTGAACTAGCTTATATATTTCTAACGTGCATACTGCTAGGCTTTGCAGAGCAAATTCTGTTTTCAGGTTAATAAATGTCTCATTTCAAGAAGAATTAATGCCATACTGAAGGTGCGATGTCTATTTCTAAGAGAACTCTGCTTAGAAATGGCATTGTTAGAACCTAATGTGTGTTAGATACGACTCAAGTATGTACTATATGGCTACTATCTTCCAGCGTCAGAAGAGTAATTGCTAGTACAGTAGTCAATTATTGTTTTCAGTTTCCGCTGAGCAACTCTGTTACTTTGTAAATTCTGGAACCAATTTGGCCAGAATCTGGCTCCTGGTTGCTTGAGACTGTTAAGTGCTGTGTGTGGGCAGGAGAACACAAAATGATCTGGATGACTCACCTCCCCACATTCGCAGTTATCATTCTCTCTAAAGCCAAAGCGGCAGAGGTATGAAGGAAAGGGCCCATGACCAGTGAGGAAATACGTCATGTAATTGCTATTAGTTTGAATTGTTGTCTTGACCTTGGGAATGAGGTTGTAAACACGTCTCCCTGTGGAGGCTTGATCCCAACGTTCTTGCCATATTCTTAGGAGCTGATGGAATGTCCGACTCTTTAGGTCCGAGACTGGTCTAAGGGTCGGGACTTCTCGCAAAGTGGATGAATCTGCTGCTTCCTTTGCGAGAACATCTGCTCTCTCATTTCCTTCTATTCCCGTAAGAGCGGGCATCCAGATGAGTGATGTGGGTCTTTGCGATGCAGGAATGTGTGTTAGAATGACTCTAATGCTGCTGACAATAGGACTGCGAGAACGAATTCCAGCTATCGCAGCGAGGCTTGAGGCTGAGTCTGTGTAGATGATATTGCGCATTGTGGGATTATTCTTCAGGTGGAGAAGAGCTGCTCTGATTGCTATGAGTTCCGCCTGAAAGACAGAGTTTTTCAGAAGCGAGCTTTTTTTTCCACTCATACGTTAAAGCTCCTCCAGATAGTATACAAAATCCGCTTCCCGTGCCCCCCGGAGTTTTAGAGCCATCAGTGAAACCACCATTTGCAAATCCCAGGTCCCGTGTTCTATTAAAGTAGATATTGTTCACAAGGTTATTTTTAGCAGAGCGGCAGGTAGCTTGCGGTGTGTGATGCTCATAATCAGTATGGATATAAATTTGTCCCCAGAGACTCATGTTGTGTCGTAGTCTGCTTACGTTAACCACTGCAGCCTCTCGTTCAATTAACAAGTCCAGTGGCGGCGTGCCTGCGATAATTTGTAAGGCTGCCGTGGACGTGGTACGATAAGCCTTGCAAATGAGAAGAAGCTGGTGTCGCTGTATGGAGAGTAGTGAACGTCTCATTTGGGAAGAGATGTTAGTTCCCCAAATAGCAGCGGCATACAGAATAATTCTTTCCACTACTGTCTTGTACCATATTCTAAGCAAGTGACATGGGATACCCTATCTTAACGAGGTTGTTGATCGCATGGAAGTAGTCAGTCTATTGATTCTTAACTTTAAAGAAGAGATGTGTGGTTGCCAGGAAAGTCTATTATCTATTACTACTCCTAGGTACTTAAGTTGTTTGACACATTTAATGGAGGACCCCAAGAGTTTTAGATAGGGGTTTCTACGTAATGGAGAGCCTCTGTTTGGACTGTTGTTGTTGGATACATAATAATTCTATCTGTATGGTGGACCCCAAATACTTAATTTATCTCTCGCCTATAGTTTGGACTATTCTAATATGTCACCTTGTTAGTATTGCTGGTTCTTTACGTCTGACCATACTTCTTGTCTTAGTAGCCTTAATGGTAATTGGCTTTTTAGCTGACATAAAAGGACGGTACTCAGACTCTGGACAGAATCATCTCTCTCCAGAAATATTTCCGTGGCAACATTCTCCATTTGCTGAGAAGAAATTAAGCTAAAGAAGTGAAAGTTATGGTTCCCTTAGTATTATTTGTTATATGCATATTTGTCAATATTAGGATAAAATTAACATTTGAAAAGTTTTGAAATGTATCCTGGTAGTTTTCTGAATAAATGCAATATTCAGGCAACAGGAAATAAATTTCTTTCCCACTGTTATGAGATAAAATGATAGTGGTTAGAGGAGCGTGCTGCGATACCGAAGGGCCCGGGTTCGACTCCCCGAGAAGTCATTTTTGTCCCTTCTTAAGAGGTTATCACATCTAGGGACGGTCCCTGCTAGATGGGACTTTTCTGATAAACGAGATTCTGGTAACACTGGTTTAAACGGGAGGATTTTTAGAAAAAAAGAGCACCGCTGAAAGCGAAATCCCGCCCAGATACGAAAAACGATGTACCGGCTACGCGGGAGTTTTTGACACCTCGCCGAAAATGTTTCGGCTGGAGCTCTGTCCCCCGTAGAGATCAACCAATCAGACGAAAGTTCTGCATCTGAAGGATTACTTGATCCCAATCTGAGCGATAATCGATCACTGTTTGGCATTCAAGTCTTTGTAGTAAGTGAAAATGGTAACCTAGCTAAGTGGGTTTCCTGGAAATCTGTGGGTTCTGAGAATTGTTTCTTTCGACGTTCAGTCCCTCGTATCCGAAACATAATGTGATTGGGACTTTAAAATGCAACGGTACCCGCCTGTTACGTACTTCAAAAATAAAATGGCCACCACTTCTGCTCTTAGGAGTGAGGAATGCTGAATAGGCAAGTGTCCGCCATTAGGTTAAAAAAAAGATCATATTTAATCTTTTTACATTTGTGGAAAAAATACAGAAGCTAATTCTCGAGCTTTTAAAATTAATATGTATGAAGTTGGTTTTATTAGATGGTAGTAAGCTGCCAGGACGGTATTTATTCTAAGTCGAGCGGAACTGAATGTCATCCTAGAAAAAAGGAAAATAAATAAATAAAATAATACAATCTACCATGAATATATTTTATATATTCATGGTATTTATTATATATTTTACGAGCTATGTCGCAGTAATCTTAAGAACAGCAAGTAGCACACTACATTGCGCATAATCTTAAACTGCACTTCTTGCTTGCTCTAAATATTTTGAAGAATACCAAAATATTATATATAAATACGCATTAGAAACCAACGCAGAAGATAACTTAATAATAAATTCGAAAATACAGACAAACTGTACAATATACGTGATGAGTAAGAAAAATCATACCAAATGCATAAAATTACGTATATGGTGTACGAGAAGTAATACATAACTAACGGAAGAAAATGTATTATTATGAGAAAAGAGTAAGGTTTACTGGCAATGCGAAATTCTCGCATATATGGAAGCACAGTAATTAACAATTGTTTCAAATGTAAGCTGTCCAGCTTTATTGCAAAGTGTTCTTTGCCCAGGCCATTGAAGACAGGTGTTATTGACTGGAGTATAAGGACTGATATGGCTTCAGTACTTTGCTTTTACAGTTTTGGCTTATTTTAATCTAATCAGCAAACGTATATCTATTTACAAGTTTTCATTTAACTGTAAATTCATCTATAACTTTTTGTCTATAATTTTCATCTATATTTGTCCGTCGTACTGCATTTTTTTACGATGTCACACAGGAAAGAGGTGCACAGTTTTTAATCCCATTTGTTAATATAAACTGATTGCTTTTTTATTCAAAACTACATTAGGCTCATTCAGAAATATGAATGATAATCATTGATTGCGTGTTAATACATACCGACCTCTCACGAGACAACGTATAAGAGACAGTTTCTGTTATCAATGAATTTATTCACCTCTTTTTTTACTTTTTTTTTTTTTTTTTAATTTCACCGAATTTTTCTCATTTGTTCCATATTCTGATGGTTATTTTAATGTTGACCTACATATATATATTCCACTGATACGAAAATCTCTTGCATGTATACATATGTACATAAATAAATTGCATCCATATATTGAACAAATCAATTTTTTGATCGATTAATTTTTTTGATAACGTTTTCTACCTCGAAGATACACTTTTGCTTGAGCTTGTATTGAACTGGAATGTGACTGCAAATCGGACTGCAGAGGTTACATATTTTTAATTGATTTACTTCCCCCATTGTGTAAATATTGTTTCATTTATAATATCATACTGAATAATTGCAGGCACGCACGTTTTGTAAAATTCCTGATTATTCTGAAGTCTGGATAAATACAAAATTATAAAATGAAGTGATAAAATGAAAGCTAATTAATCATTGATTTATGCTAAAGCATATTTGAAGTGAAATTATTAGACAGTATTCGGAAACAAGTGGGTTTCAGCCCACGAAAGTCTACAAGCCGAATTAAAGAAAACAAATTCGAATTTCGTTTTTTACAGGATTACTTCCTTTCGCAGATCTAGTGATTGAGGGGAAGTTTTTCTTACTTCAAAATAAGGAAACGCGAGCATGCATTTTTTATGCTTTAATATAAAGTCAGAAAATGTCATGTAAATCTCCCCCCACCTTTCCCACGAAGCAAAAAAGAATTCTGAATTGGCAAGCTTTCGAAGATAAATTTGTATTTTGAACTCTGTCCAACTTCTTCCTCCACTGCTGTGTTAAAATGCAAATATCGATGAAACATTGTCACAAAGAAGATCAAGAGACTGTATAAAATGACGACACTCGGGAAGGGGATATGGGGAGTATTAATCTCCCCACAATCCAGAAAAGGGCACTTGGGCGTAAGACGGAATTGTAGTCGAAAGAGAGCAGTGGGGACAAGGATGAAGAATAAAAAGTCGATACAGGAAGATAAAAAGGAAAATTTGGTGGAAGTTGTGTCATAATCTGTTGTTCCCCCCTGCCAGAGGGAACACTTCCCATCCTATTATTGGAATCCTTTAGAGGGTGGATTAATGTAACCAGTAGCTCGTGTAAGTCCACCCAATTTGTCCCACTGTCCAGGGACTTAATCATACTATATATGGAGTAGGAGGGCCTACTTTTGTGTTAATATCGCTCTACTTGGCGATTTTCTTATATTAACTGCATAACGGGAGATTATTTCTTTAGATATTTCCAGCGGTTCTTAGCCTTTCGACCAGCGCGTACTATCTAAACAAAAATTGAAATCTTTTAGTACCATCACTATATTTTACAATAATTATTTTTTAATAAAATATTAAAAATATATATATTTTGCCATTTGCCCAACGTATTGGCTATTTGTATTAAATATATATACATAAAAATATTAGATTAAAAATTGGTTACCATTTTAATTATAAAAATTTTAGTTATTATACTTTAATTCTAAACTTCAGTTGAAATTTGGGCCTGTTTAAGAGAGATCAGTTTCTTTAAGTCTGGTCTCATTTCCCTTAGTTTTAACCGTAAATTAGGATCTACTTTTATTATTGATCTGTATTTATTTTTCAAATGTAAAAGGGAAGAAAGTCCTTGTTCACACAAATAAGTTGTATAAAAAGGCAGTAAATATTTAACAGCTTGATTTGAAATACCTTTAAATTTTTTTTTTTGTTTTGTTTAGCCAAAGCTAACAAGTGAGTTATTTTTGAAATATTCAGTTAGATTTCGATCCCAGGAAATTTCTGTCAATTATTATTTTCTTCACGAGATAAAATTTCAGGTACATTTGAACAAAACGGATTTCTAATCCAATTTTCGTTTTCATAATCGTCAAGAAAACACACGTTGAAATTATTTATCAACGAAAAACAATGATTTTTAATGTCGGATGCCAATTCTTCTTTTATTTTCAAATCATTTTCGGTCAGAAAACTTTCTATAAGTGGTAAAATGCTTAAAATATTATTATCCAATTCTTTACTTATTAACTGAAGTTTTTTTGGCATTGCATTTATTTCATCTCTAATGGTAAACAAATTAACACTTTGTTCTCGTAATGCTAAATTTAATTCATTTGACGTTCCAAAAATATCAGCTAAATATGCTAAACACGCCAACCATAATTCATTAAATAAATAATTTTGCAATTAAAATTCTGAATTTCTGAGCGAAGTTCAAAAAGACGATTTGAATCTTTGTATAACCACCTTACTTCGGAATGTAACAAGAGCGTTTCATGTTCACTGCCCATCTCTTGGCATAAACCGCAAATATTCTTGAATATAAAGCTCGCTTTTTAATCAAATTAACAATTTTCATAGCTTGATTCAAAACTATTTTCAGGTTTTCGGGGATTTTTTGGCTACTAAAGCTTCACGATGAATGGCTCAGTGAGTAAATTTAGTTTCAGGTGTGACTTTCTTTATTTGAGAAATAAAACCGGAATGTTTTTCTGTTAAAGCCAGTGCTCCTTCATTGCATACGACAATGCGCGTATTCCAAGGAATACTATTCTCAGACATAAAATTGTCAATTACTCTGAAAATTTCATTTACAGTTCCTGTATCGTGAGGAGATTCACAAAATAAATATTGTTCGGCAATTCGTTTATCTTCTTCGAAAGTAAACTAATAATTAAAGAAAGTTCGTTACATCAGCACTTTCATCCAGTTGCAATGCAAAACACTCACTGTGTTTAATTTTTGAATAAATGTCTCCTTTATGGGATTAGCCGTTTGATGAATTCGTCAACTTACTGTATCATTTGATAACGGAATATTACTAAGTCCGTTTGCCGCTTTGTTGTTAAATAATGTTAAATCGATATCTTTAGCTGTTGGTAATATAAAGTTTTCTCCATTAGTGTGAGCCTGCTCAGTCTTGGAAATTCCTAGGCTTACTAAAAAAATAGCTTCCAAAGCGTTTTCACTTGAAGTAACAAAACCTTTCATTACTTGTTTACTACTTTTGAACTCTCTCTTAAGATGTAATTTCCTCTTAAAATATTCTTCAGATTTATCTTTTAAATTGGCATGCTTAGATTCAAGATGCCTTTTAAGAAACGATCGTTTCATACTTTGATTGGATAATAGTTCACCGCAAACAACACATTGAGGTTGAAGGTCCACTTCATCTCCATTCCAAGTAAGCCCAAATGATAAATAACTGATATTTTCTATAAACAATTTTTCTTTTCTTTTCAATATTCATAGTGCTAGTAGATTGTCCTGGATCCATCGCCTATGAATTATCACTTTTCCGCTTAGCCAATCGTAGCTATTTTTCCATTCTGAAAATCTATGTTTGTTTTATTATTTTTTCACAAATATTAAAATGCACAAATATATTACGAGTTCTCCAAAAACAAACGAAGATATTCTCAAATCGCGTCGAAAAGTAAGGAATACAAACAATAGGAAAACAAATTATCTGCGGTTAGAGACAGCAAATTGTTCTGCAAAAAGTATTCTAATTGAAAATAGAGCAATATGAGCCTGGAAATGGTGGCGCATAAAGTGTAGACATGCTAATAAATCGATCAACTCTAAAAGAAAACTAATGAGATGTTATTATCTTTTTATAGAAACTTATTTTTATTTCCTATTGAATACAACAAGCATTTCTATTACTCCTTTTAAAAGTATCATTTAGGACAAATTTTGTTCTCTATGCCTAAAAGAATATTTGTGAAAATTAAAACGAATTATTTAATATTTAATAATATTTCTGTTGAGGGGAAAGTGCATATATTAAGCTGCTTAATTAAAAACACATAATGAATAAAATTAACTGTAAAACACTCTAAATCCGCTATTGAAAAATATTTTTCAATAGCAGTAGGGATGTTTGGAGATGTGGCGCTTTTTTACGATTTTCCGAAATTTCAAAATGCTGCTTTCCAGACACGTAGATGCTCGATTTTCTATACAAAAATATAAAATAATGTACAAATAAATGGAAATGGACGTTGAATCTGAAACTGTATTTTCTATCCATGTATGGATTTCACTTATTTATTAGATTTAGTATTTTTGGTTACCAACACATTTGCTTTCAGTCACATATAGCAGGGATGGCCAACTTTTTTGTATATAAGATCTACTTTTTCTTAAAAGTGTGTCGCGATCGACTTGTTGTCATAGGTGTAGTCTAAGGGGGGGGGGGAAAGGGTGTAAAATACATACAATGTTTACGCACTGTGTTTCAGTAAAAGGCGTTCCAGCGAGGTATGGGTAGATAAGTAAAATATATGTTCAAAATTATTTTTTATTTTTTAAATCACTTATTAAGTTTTTGAGATATAGGCTCATTAAGAAAATAAATTTCTAAACTCAGCTTTGAATAGCAGCATTTCGTACGTACGGTACCTAAAAAATTCGATTTTCCTACACTTCTTCAAGCTAGATTTTTACTAACTTAAAATGCAATTTAATTACCGCCATGCATAAGTTGTTGTACTATTTGTTCGGTAATATGAAAACGTTGTTATAAAAATGCACAGTATGATTCTTCAGTATGGGAATCAGTCAGGACAGAACGTTGTTTAGTCTTCGTTAGTTTCAAGTATGAAAAATGCCAATTTGCTTAGTTATGTAGATCCGAAACAAGAATAGATATATTCGCTACCTTTGGTGATACTGGGATATTTTTCTCGGTTGACACATTTCCAAAAATCTTTTTTTTTTTTTTTTTTTTTTTCTTTCCAAAATCTTCTTTTTTTCTAAAAACAAATTTTCGGGCTTGTAAGATTAAGTCAGTTTGTAAAATTATAATTTCATTTTCTAATGCCTTTTGATTCATATGAAATATGTCTGAAATTTTTTGGCTAATGTGTTTCACACTTAAATCTTTTTTTAAAAGAAAAAGATATGAATTCCACAATTTCTGCAATTTTTCAAAATCCTGGAATCTTATCTTAAAATCTACAATTACGTTTTAGATTTCCGCGACATATTTGTCGGTCTTATAATTAATATTTTTATGTTTTTGTAGGTTATCCTCAATATTAGGAAAATGATTCATATTATTTTGTTTCAGATCTTCTATTAGCAAAATTAATTTTGTTTTATATGCGTTTATGCCGCTGATGATATCAATTACGGTTTTATTTTTACCTTGTAATTCTAAATTTAAATGACTTAATATTGAAGTAAAATCAGGAAATGTTAAGTCACCAAGCCAAGTTTCATCATTTAAATTTTCACAGCTTCCATCTTGTTCGTAAAGAAAATACATAATTTCAGGCAATAAATCCCGAAATCGCTGCAAACATTTACCTTTTATTAGCCATCTGACATCGGTATGTAGTAATAATTCAGGTTGACCTTCATCGAGCTGCAGTTGGAAGAAATGCCGTTTGAGGGAACTTCCTCGATTTGAATTAACAATTTTAAATGTTATGTCCATTACCTCTTTTCTGTTTAGTCTCTTGCTAGCTAACACTTGCTGGTGAATTAAGCAGTGATAACTTAAAAAGTCAGGGAATTAATCGTCTTTTTGACATAGAGCTATAAATCCATTTATGGTACCTATCACTGAAGCTGCGCCATCCTTTGTTATTGAGACTAATTTAAAAAGTGGTACTTTCAAACCATTGAGCAAGTTTTTAAAGGCTTTGAACATGTCTACACCTCTAGTCCTTTCCTTCGAAGAAATCACACCCAAAAATTCTTCTTTAGATTTAAAATCTTTAAAAACCATACGAACGAAAACAAGTAAGCCACTCCAGTCTTGCGAGCGATCGACTATCGACCAAAATTAGCCTCGCGATCGACTTGTTGGCTATCTTTGACATATACAATCGTTTATGAAAGAAGGAATCTGTGTTTTTTTTACCAGTAAGAGTTAAATAAGGAACAGAAATTTCAAACTGTAAATTTAGAAATCAATAATATTAAAAAACTAGTTGCTAAATATATATATATATTTGGAAGTTAAATTATACAGGGTGTCCCATAAATAGCGCCCAAAATTTGCACAGCCATTTTGCTCGTTGGGAGTATATAAAAATGCCCGAAGAACTGTACCAGTACGATACATACTTCACGAGAAAAATACGACACAGCCAGTGCAACGAAAAATAAATTTATTTGACACATCAACAGCAGTATTTATAAAGACAGATGTTCAAAGTGTCCGCCGCGCATATCGAGGCAGGCTTGAGCGCACCGTGGAATGGATGAGAGCACACGTCGCAGCAGCGCGGTGTCCACTGAAGTATAAACAGCATGCAGACGAGCAACTAAGTCTGTTTGTGTAGTCACTACATCTCGATACACCAATCTCTTAAGATGACCTCATAGGAAAAAATCCAACGGTATGAGATCTGGCGATCGTAGAATCAGACCTCCACGTGCGATCCAGTGGCCAGGGTATGCCATATCCAGCTAATCACGTACAGGAACAAAGAAATGCGCCAGAGCCCCATCATGCTGGGACCAAAGGCCGTGTATTGCCACTAACCGATGTCATCAAGGAATTCAGTTAAGGCATCACGGAGAAACACCAAGTAGGACTATTCCGAGAGCCGTTCAGATAACAGATATGACCCAAGCAGGTGATCTACGAGTATGCCGGCTCACACATATACAGACTAGCGTTCCTTATGTTTTTGCGGCCGGATTGTATGCGGATTGACCTGGGATCATATATGGCTGTTGTGATGATTAAATACCCCATCATGAGTGAAACATGCTTCATCAGTCCACAAGCCAGTATGTGCAATGAAACCATTATCTGTGTTATGTTGCTACAACAGCCATTCGCAAAAGTCCATGATTTTCTGAAAGTCATCTGGTTTTACACCTTGCACATTTTTGTACCGATATGGGTGTAGCCCCTCAGACCATAAGAACCTGTGCATAGTACTTTTACTCGCATTTAGCTCACTGGCTGGTGCGCGCGTGCTTACTTCGGACGTTTCTTCTACCCGTCACAGTATTGCATCTGCCTGTGTTACCGTCAGGGTGCTCTGTAGTCTTCCATCATCGTGATGACTATCTCGGGCATTTAAGATTAGGAAAGGTCCCGTATTTCGCAGTCTGTCGTCTAGCCTGCGGATGATTTTACATGACCACCATGCGAAGAATACCGGTAGCTGCAAGATGCAGATTTTAAATACGAGTTCAACGACGGCTTAATGTCATTCCACGGCGCGCATGAATGACGCCATATGCGCAGCGAACATTTTGAATGTTATCGTATTGAAAGATATGCAAATACTGCTTTTGATGTGTCCAATATAGTGTTTTGCATTGGCTGTGACCTATATTTCTCGTAAACTATGGATTGTACAGGTACAGTTCTGAGTCCCAACGAGGAATCTGGCTGTGAAGAGCTTGATCGCTGTTATGGAACACCCTGTATAAAACAACTGCGCTTTCGAAGCAGTGTTCTTTTGCCACTTACTGCAATATTTCAGAATGCTGCCAACCTTCTGTCAGAAAAATTTGCTTTATGGAATTCAAAACCTTTTTAATTAGACTTTTTTGTTTTGCTTTGTTGTTGTTGAGTTATCGGTACAACAGCTAATTTTAATTGATATCCTCTTTTTAAATGCGTATAATAAAAATAAATTAGAGCTATTTATTAGTCTAAAATTTAAGATTAGGAAACTTTGCTTTTTAAAGGAACTTTAAAAGCAAATCCCGCAATTCATTGAAGATTATATTCAAATAACTGACGTCCTGTATATGTATAATATGTACATATAAAAATATAAATATTTGTAAATTTTTATCTTTATATTATAAAAGAGAATAACGTATACTACAAATAATATTAGCTATTAAATTGATATTTATTATTACTGCATTAGCTGATAATTTTTCATCTATGATCTGAGCTCTCCGCCCTTAGGCACTACACGGAAAGGGAGGGATGCCCTGTGGAGGTCTTTTTAAGGGAAACTGGCTCATATCCATGTTAAAGAAAAAACCACGAAAACGCCCATGCAGCCAGCCCGTTCGCCGGGACTCGAAGCCCCGAACGAACTAGCAGTGTTCAGCGGTTTTACCACTCGGCCGCTGGTGGGCCACCTTAGAATATTTAACTTTCGAATTCTATTTCAATTGATGTCAATTAAGCTCAGTTTCATAAAGAAAATATTCGTATTAAATATGCTGTGCATGACTAATCTTTTCTATTTTAATTTTTTAAAATTATTTTTTACATACGAATAGTTTTTAAGAAAATATATTAAAAACTGTTACGATGCAGACTTTGTAACTCCGCTTCCGCTGGACTTGTGATCATGAAAAAAAAAATAATAATAAGTTTTTATTTTTTTAGCCCAAAGGAGCAATTTTCCCAGAAGGGCTATTAATTTCGTTTTGGCACTTTGCGTTGGTTCGCTATAAAAGTCTGAATCACTTCTCAAATTGTTGCCACAAACTATTCAAGCCCTGCATTATATTTATAAAAATTAAATAATGAATGTATGTATGTTTCTCGCACTGTAAAAAAACAACGGTACCCAGAGACATCAAATTTTGAATAATGTAGTCCTCCACTCGATTATTGGCATCTAGAAGCCCAAATTTGGAATTTGTGTTATTATGTATTTCACATTTTGTGAAACTTTGACGAATTTTTGTTAACGTATTCAACGATTTCAAAGCGTTCCATCAACATTAACATCGCGTGCATCTTCAAGCACGGATATTTTATGTGCGAGGTTTCTTTACATTTCTTACTGGTATTATATTGGTAGCGTAGCAACGCAAAGACGTTACAATGTCTAACAGTATTTGGCGTCGAATGACTGTATCACTTTTCAAATCCCATTTTGAATTCCCCTTGAAAAAAACGCCCCTTTGAGCGTAATATAAAACCTGAAAGCATTCAGACTTTTTTTTTTTTTAAATTGCAATGCCTTCTTCTACATTTAAATAATGGTATTTTATGTTTATTGGTGATCCTGCTGCAATTCGGTGGAACTGCCACCTCTTTAAATACATACGACAAAATCCACGCACTGCGCTCACACAGGCATGGTTACGTGTAAATGAATTTATATTCTTTGTATTTAACCATCATTTCGGTGATCTGTATTCACCAGCTATAAAAATGTAAATATTGGTAAATGTATCCGAGGATCTAGATTTATTTTTTCTCGTCATAAATTTCTTCTTATAAAAATGCTATATTTTATTATTATTTATGAATAGAATAATACCTATGAGCTTTAAAAGAGACGTCAAACAAACTCTTTTTTTTTTTTTCTTTTTCACAAAGTTGCCAATGAGTCAGCGATCTTTCATAAGGATACGGATAATCAGAAAATACCGAAAAAACGTATATTTCTAAAGTTTTTTTTTTTTTTTTTCTCAATCGCAACGATTTAATTTTTCCAACTGTTCACTTAGATTTTGATACTTTTAAATACTGTTTAGATATCTCGAAATTTTGAATTAGAAAGGCTACAGCATTTTTCATTTCAGTCAAATTGTGTATCCCAAATAAAAATACGTGTGTTTATAAAGGTAATAAGTATAATAATAATTATAATAATAATTTTTGGTTATATAATAATAATTTTTGGCTAAAATTTCAAAAACAACTTTACTGTTAAAGCAATAAATATACTTCAAGTATTT
The DNA here is from genome assembly GCF_044657685.1 of Stegodyphus dumicola. Taxonomy (NCBI): domain Eukaryota; kingdom Metazoa; phylum Arthropoda; class Arachnida; order Araneae; family Eresidae; genus Stegodyphus; species Stegodyphus dumicola. The sequence continues at coordinate 187,286,524 of NC_140769.1, read as the reverse complement.
CTATTGGCTTATCTGTGGAAAGCGAGACAACCGTATATCACTTGAGGCTATAACACTTCAGAATAGCTTGTGAGACTTATGATTCCCAATCTATTTTTAGGCTTATCATCTCTTAAGTTTTTCCTCTTTTGCTCAGCCACCAACCCGCAAATTTTGCCAAAATGACATATTATATATCTTTTGTATGTGACTTATTGACGCTGACTTAAAATACATTGAGGCATTTGCTGCACTTATACTGGGTCAAACTAATAACTGAATGCACAATATGGAAACAGAGGTTTAATGATAAAGAATTCTTAAAACATTTATGACAAGGAACCTAATAAAACAAGGGAGTAAGTGAGCAGTAATTTTAAATCTTTGTTCTTTAGCCTATTAAAAAAAAGTTAATAAAAATATTACTCCTATCTTAATTATTAGATGACTTGTTGAAGTAAAAACAAAAGGAAACAACCTAACTGTATTTCTTACGCACAAATTTTTCTTGCGGCACGCTCATTTTTACTTCCTTGTACGAAGTAAAAAGGAAGTATTGTAATCGCGAAAAGTTTCAGGCAGCATATTTCAACTAAAATATCCATTTTGACCGTTATCGAATGAAATTTAACGATGTTTTTGCGTGACATCTGTACGTAAGGACAGAATAAAAGACTCTTTTCCTCAAAAAATATATATATATATATATATATATAAAACTGCTTTAAAATGAATTCTGAAGAGAATTTTCCGTGGCGTTTGTACGAACGTATGTACGTACGTACATACCTATCTCGCATAACTCAAAAACGAGTAGCCTTAGAATGTTGAAATTTTGTATATAGGACTGCTATAACATGTAGATGTGCACCTCGTATTTTGGTTGCAATCGGCAGCACCAAACGTACATAAATATATCTATATATCCACTCTGTTACCCGGCTCAGTGATCTCAGTTTCTTCACTCTTATATGTTTGTGAATTGTACATTTTTTGCTTTAAAAATGATTGAACTATATTGTTCTTATCTTCCGGTAAAGTTTTTTATGCCTTTAGGAAATCTGTATGCAATAGTTTTAGAATTATCAACAATTTTAAAGTTGTTTAAGTGCCGCTAAGCCTCGTAATTTTTAATACAGATATTTTGAGTTTTTATGTATTTTTGCCTTGTCGCGAAGTGAGAACTGAATTAATTGAATGAGAAATACACAATCATCTGTGAAAACTGTTTCTTTTTTGTTTTGCTTACTTAATTTCTGTTATACCTCGTTCTAGCTTTATTATAGTATTTGAATAGAACATGTGGCAACGATTAAATAATTCTTTAAATGATATAAATTTTGTGCATTCTGAGTTATAATATAAACGAAATATAATAAAGTGAACCTAGCGCCAGAGTGTCGCTATGGTAAACAAATAGTGTGAATTTTAAAGAGTGCATTTATTTTATTGTGGTTTATGCGCTGTCGACGAAGTAGATTCAATTCAATCCAATAAGTTTGAATGAAATGCAAGAAAAAATGCATATAATTTAATATTCCGTACAAGGAAGTCATGTATTTAAAAAACAGACCAGGAATGAAGTTTTCCTTTTTATAAACGTTCATAAACTTTCTGTTCATAAACTTTCTTTTTATGCTGAAGCTGGGCATAAGCATAAAGAAGTTCATGCTTATGCCTAGCTTCAAGCGTAGGCTACATAGATAGCCATGTATTAGGAGGTTATTTCCGAATGGCATCAGTTTAGTTGTTTTGGCAGTACAAAATCTGTATATAGTCAAAAATCGACGTAGAGAGGTAACATATTAAAACAGTGGTCTCAAATACAAACTGAATGTAGGTCAAATGAACGATCTTAAAAATAGCTGACGAGTCAAACTACTTTTTTTTAATAAATGACAAAATGAAAGTTTTTTTTTATTTAATATGTAAGGTTTATCCTCAGTTTCTAACAGTTAATTTTAGTTAAAGCTACCTTCCTGTTCCTTCTAATTTCAGCTTACAATTTCCTGCCAGAATGTGTTTTCAGAATCGCGTTTAATCCAAATGAGTAAGAGCGGAATTTAAGTTTCACTGACTTCGTTAGAGAGCCAAAGTTTCTAACTAGCGCGCGATCGCCTTTTGGCTACACTCTCTCTAAGCTATTACTGCGCTCGGCCGTATTGCAGGCCCTTGATAGCTTCTCCAGCTTAGTGGATATTTAGGGGCCAACTACTTAGAATTTTGATAGCTTCGGCTATATCTTTTTAGTTAAGCTTAGTTCTTATTATTTTGAGTTCAAGCCCGAGGCTTTGCTGTACGCCCTGAGAAAGGGGCCGACTGATTTAACTCTTATTTTGAAAAATAAACGGTAATTAACCCTTCTTGAGTTTACGTCTCTGTTTCTGAACTAAAGCGAGTATTCGCTTAACTGTTCGCGAGGTTCCTAACCATTTAGTTGTTAGATAAAAAAGGTGGAACTCCACAAACAAAACAGTTTTTTGTACTAAATTAAAAAATTTTTCTTTACCATATATTTATGAAAACACATAAACTGTAATAGTAATGACGCAAAGGAAAAAAAAATTATATTTATTTTGTGTCTGAAATTTAAAGGTCCAGATTTCCAAGAAACTTCTGTTAGTTACGTTTTGTAATTCAGACGTATCTAGCTCAAACTGGCATTTATTTGAAATAATTCTAATTCGATCTTCCTTAAACATTCCAAGTGGAACGAAACTTAAAATAATATAAACCTCTTACCGTTCTTTATTTACTGAAATTTTCTTTGTCGCATATAGAAAAAGTACATATATTTGATATGGAAATAATTATAAACTTATTTATTACAATTTTCAGCTTTAACATCTCATGGTGTATCGATTCTGACAAATTTTGTAACCTTATTACAAAGTATATTTTTCACGAAATTATAGATTTTCAAGAATTATAGTATGAGGATATTGTGATACTTTTTTAACAATTTAAAGAAACTCAAATGATGGAACACAGCAATAACTGTATTTAAGATTTTAATAACAATATTCAAAGCTGTTACAACCTGTCCTCCAACGGAGAGACTTTTTCCGAAAGGAAAAGCTCTGTAAAATTCGAAAGTTTATGAACTCGGCTTGTTCATTTGCTTAAAGAGAAAAGGTAACTTCTCTCATAAGTTTCCAAACTTCAGGCCAAAAATTTTACGTTTTAAACAAATACTTTTACACCACATTTAAATAGAAAGAAAATGGAGAACTTTCAAATGCATCAGTTGAGCATAAATTAAATAATAAAATAAATTATAAACTTAGTTACATACGCTAAAAAATATCGTATTACTTAATTCCACTCAGAACATCTACGTTCTTGTGCAAAGATCCTTTGCGATGAATGATCTTGAGATTATAAGGTTGTAATGAGAGTGCCCAGCGCATCAATCTTGGCGTTGGATTGTAGCCAGACCAAAGGGTTATGATCAGTTTGAATCAAGAATTCTCGCTGACCATCCAGATAAAAATGCAGTTTCTTGATAGCATAGATGATTGGCTGCGCACTTCTTTTCAGTAGTACAAAAATTCTTTCCAAATTTAGTAAATTTTTTGCTTATATGTAAGATAGGATGTTCATATTTTTCATTATCTAATTGGCATAGTACTATGCTATTGTCTGAGGCCTCGGTTTATATAAAAAACGTTTTATCAACGTCGGGAGCATATAGAATTGGTTTCTTGCATAGCAACTCTTTTAACTTTTTAAAAGCTTTGTCACATATTTCAGACCATTGTATATTTCGATTTTTTGTTACCCTCTTCAAAGCGTCCGTGAGGGGTGAAGCATTTTCCGAAAATCTCGATATGTACTGGCGGATAATACCCTACTAGTCCTAAAAAAGGTGTACTTCTGTTTTGGTCTTAAGTGTAGGATACTCCTTTACAGCCAGGATTTTTACTTTATCCGGCGTTCGTTGTCCTTGTCCTACAACATGGCCTAGGTATCTCACTTGATCTTGTGCAAATTTACATTTTGATGGTTTTAGTCGTACGTTTGCTTTCTGTATTCTGTCTACAACAGTTAAGTTAAGTTTTTAAGGTGCTGTTGCCACTTTTCTAAGTAAATGGCAATGTCATCTAGGTATGGTATAGCGAATCCTTCGCATCCAGCCAGGACTTTAGTCACAACTTTGCTAAAACAATATGGGGCATTTTTTAATCCAAAGGGTAAACGTAGAGGCCTGAAACTTCCAAAACTAGTTACAAATGTTGCATATCTTTGGGCTCTTTCTGTTAACGGAATTTGCCAGTAGCCTCTAGATAAATCTAATTGGGTAATATATTTTGCTTTTGCTACAGTTTCGATACGTTCTTCAATTTTAGGCAAAGGATAGTATTCAGTTAGTAACAGCATTGAGTCTACGATAATCAATACAATCTTTTGATGAAGATTCTATCAAAATCATGGGTGATGTATAGTCCGATTCTCCCAGCTCTATAATTTTGAGATCGAGCATTTTCTGAATTTCCTTTTTGAGAATTTCAGTCTGTCTGGGTGACAATCTTCATGGCTTTATTTGTATTGGTTCGTTATTTAATAGCTCAATATCGTGACAAACTAAGTTTTTTAGTCCAGGATTATTTGAAAAACAACCAGAATATTTCCATAAAATCTTTCGTAAATCTTCTATTTGCTCGGATTTCAACCTTTTCTCGAGTTCATTCTCCTCAATGATGTCAGAGAAATTTAATATACTTAGATTGAAAGGTAAATGAGGTATGTCCATTTCTAAGTCTCCTTCCACTTCAGTTATCATATTAATCATTTCTGGTCTTTTGTAATATGGTTTAAGCATGTTAATGTGATTTACTTGATTTGGCTCATTTTGCTCCTCGAAACTTACAATATAATTGGTTTCTGAAATTTTCTGCTCTATTTTTCTAGGTTGTTTCCATTGTACTTCTAGTTTATTTTGACGATTCGTTGATAAAACAAGAACTAAATCTCCTCTAGCAAATTCTCGTTTTACTGCGTTTCGATCGTATTATGTTTTTCTCCGTTGTTGAGCTTCTTTCATATTTTCCACGGGTTTCCACTTTCATGTTTTTTCTTGGCATTTCTTCATTCGATTAATAAGTTCGAAAACGTAATTGACATCATTATTACTTTCTTCAGTTAGCTCTAGCCACTGCTCATAAAGTAAAGTGACTGGCGTTCGTAGGTTTTTGCCATGAACCATTTCTGCTGGTGTAAAACCAGTGCTTTCGTGTTTGACTGTTCTGAGGGCAAAAAGAATGATGGTAGATAGTTCTCCCAATCAGAAGTCGCTCCTATACATACGACTATTAACACCCTTTTTAGCGTTCTATGGAATCGTTCAACGGGGTTACTCTGCGGATGATACACAGAGCTTCTTACATGTTTTATGCCGAAACGCTTAAAAAATTCCACTCTCAAAGCTGTGACGAAAGAGGTCCCCTGATCAGTTTGTATCACTTTTGGGAAACCCATACGACTAAAAATCTATAAGAAAGCATCAATCACAGATAGGGAAGAAATGTCTGTCACCGCAATAGCATATGGATATTTGGATGACATACACAGAGTTGTAATAAATAATTTTTTCCAGTTTTTGAAATAGGTAGCGGACCAACAGCATCGACATTTATTTTAGTGAATATTACGGAAATGACTGGTACTAATGTCATTGGAGCCTTCTTTTTGTCATTTCCCTTTCCAGCGCGCTGACAAGCATCACAGGGTTTTGCAAAATTTTCGTATTCTTTGTAACACCTCATCCAATAATAATATCTAGCAATTCTGTCTTTGGTATTTTTGACATCCAAATGACCAGAAGTTCCTTCATGCCACATCTTTATAATTGAAGGCTTGAGGTTTTCAGGTATAACTACAAGCTGTCTTTCAAAGCCCATTTTATCCGTCCTTTTTTTTTTTTAACTAAAAGCTCTTTTCTTGTCAGACCATAGACCTCATTTTTGCATGTACCTTCTTTAACTTCTTGGATGATTTTAGACAGTTCCTTATCAGTAAGCTGAAGTTGTGCAACTTCTTTTGAATCAACGTTTACTAATTTCATGACAGCTTCATCTTCCGTATTTAGTTCTGGGAATTTAACTTCTTCAAAGACATCTCTGGATGCTTTATTTCCTTTCTTCATCGATTCCAAGATCTTCTCTTCAGCTATTTCTCTTTTCCTTTGAGTTCTAGTAGAGACAGCATTAACCTGGTGAGGACAACTATCAGGCTCCTTTCCTTGTTTATTCATCAGTGCAAAAGTTCAAATGCCTAATAAATACATTCCTTTGTCGAGTTCATTTCTAATAATTGCAGCCTTAGTTGTTACTCGCCCAAGATCGCAATTTAGTTCGATCTCTGCCAATGGTAAACAGGTTGGATTAAAATCTAATGGTTGTTGCACTCACACATTTTCACCTGTCAGCATTTCCGGCGTGATGTATTTGCCACAAACTATATCAATATTAGCACCTGAATCGCTTAATATAGGAATTTTATGACCATTTACGTAAACCATACTAGTATAAGGTAATAGAAATTTATCTTCTGGTTTTGCACTAATTCTCTTAAGATTAGCAGGAGATTCAGTACCATTCTTAAGTTTTGGACATTGGGGTCTTAAATATTGATAGGATCCACACTGATAACATTGTGGCGTCTTCGTGTTTCATATTTATCATCTGGACGTGGATTTATAGGTCTATGGAACCAGCTTTGAGAATTAAATCATGATGACAATTTTCAGTTTTATTTTTATTATCTGAACTCACTTTACTTTGAGTTAGGACATTGTATGTTTCTGCCGATCCGCTACAGGCCTTTTTTGAAAGTTTTCGCGAACGTTTTCATAGGCATCAAGGTTTTCAGCTAATTTTTTAGATAAAATCATCTCTACCCACTCATCAAGAAAATGATCTTGAATTTCAGGAGGTATTCGACGTTTAATATGGTCAAGCACCATCAAATCTAGCAACTGATAAAAAGTCTCAACTCCTAGACCGGTTACTCATTATTTGCAATAATTTTCTATTTCATAGTTGAAATCCATCCTTGTGGATTCGGTACTCTTTTGATGTTTCATAAATTTCTGCCTAAACGTTTCCGGGCTTAGCTTAAAATTGTCTTAACAATAAATTCTTCACGTGTTCACAGTCTTTATCAGAGGGTCCTCTAGCTATTAACTGCGTTACTTCGTAAGGAAGTAGTCCTAGTAAATGAGATACAAATTTTTCTTTATTATTTGAGCCCATTCTACTTGCCTTTCAAACAATAGCAAATATAGACTGATATCTCCTTTCTTATCATCGAATTTCTGCATAAGTTGACGCAGCTCCGTTTTCGGCCGGACATGTCCAATAGTTTGAGACTTTGTCTCTGCTTCAAGCCTTAATCTCTCTAATTCATACTGTTCTTTCCTTCTTCTCTGCAGGGAACAACCTGCGCGACTAAGTCAGAAGAGATAGAAAATATGCATATTGTCACGAATATATAGTCATAATGTTGCAGAATTAAACAAAAGAAAAGAAGCTTTAGATTCGTTTAGATTTTATATAAAATTTGATTGATTTTTAAAGTGACTGATTGATATAGGTTCGTTTCCTTTTGGAGTCACAAAAAATCTTTTATGTATTTTCTCAAAATATTAAAACCAGTAGGCCTGGTAAATAATTGCCCATGAAACTACAGCTGATTGCATTAGCTGTTTCATCCCATTACATCACAAAATGAAATTCGAAGATGTCTCTGCAGAGGATTCATATTTGCTCATCGAAAATGCATTTTTTCTTGACTAAAATACAAACTCGACTTCTCTAAAACCTTCTCCTAAATACATGCACCTTTATGTTACTCTTGTCGTTTTTATCATTAAGTTTAGAATATTTGCGCAATTTATCAGGAATTCAAGTTAAAGTACAAATCGCGTATTCTTAAGAATGCAGGAATACATTTCGTTCGCAAAACCAGGCTTCCTGTTCTGCCTAAGAATCTGAAAATCCGGATTGAACCAATTCCCGAACAGGCGGATTTTCGAACTTTTTTCTGTATGTAAAAGAAAAAAAAAAAAAAAAAAAAAAAGAAAAAAAGAATGAAGAAAGAACCTTGGAGGCTAAGTTAAACTATGATGTTGAAACTAGACGCAAGTAAAATTCTTATAACGGAACCTTTTTTCTCGTTCTCCCTAACCGCAAAGAAAAGTTACATAATTTGGCGAAAGTTTCCTTTAGACTTTATGGCAACCTTTCTCCGGAAGTGGCTTTTGGTAGCAGTCTGAGTAATCCCTACTCAGAAACTTCCCTTTCGTCGCAATAATCGAATATCTTGTGCTTAAATACTTCCTACTCTTCCTTGAGAATTAATGGTTAAAGCTCGCGGATAGAAGTTGCTATCAATGAAATGATGATACCATTAATTACAGAGGATTATGCTCCAACAATTGTATAAATATATTCGAATAAAAAAAAACTTAACATTTTTATGTGAGCAGGGTATAATTTTGATTCTTTTCTTCATATCGAATAACAAATGACAGAAAGTTAGAAATGCATTTAAATAGTTGAACTATGAATGAAAAAATAGTGTAGAGGTAAACCTGGTTTGGATTTATGTCAAAATCTCTTTAAAAGTTTCGACATAAATTCAGTAGGTTTACATGCATGATTTTAAACTTCTTTAACATTTGATTTTTATTAACAAAAGTAGCCAATAGATGTCTTTTATCTCCTCATAAAAATATATCTTTACTCACGTAGTTTTAACAAAAAGATGCAAAAAAAGAACACCAAGTAATTTTACATTCATTTCAGTTCAAATTTGATCACTGAATTTCTCTAGCTAATTGCTTCCATGTTTATTCTTACAGAATAAATTACTTCCGAAGAGAGAAGACCACTTCTTTTACCTCTCAAAATGTAAAATTGGATGATTTCTGAAGATGTGAAATTGGTTAAAGAATGAACACATTACGAAAACACGTTATTCAAACTTCAGATTATTTTATCTAAATTTAAACTATTATCTTTATTCCTCTCTAGAGGTGATAATTTAACTGCAAAAGGCAACAGACTTTATACTCCAGAAAGAAATATTTCCCCCTAATTTCTTTGATTTTTGAAGTTTATTTTATTGTTTCAATGTACGGAATAGAATAACTCATAAAAGGAAACGTCATGTCTTACCCAATTTTGTTACTTTCCGATCTTAACAAAAATTGAATCTGAAACGGCAATTCGCCTAATCCCCAGAAATAACCGTGAATGAAACAACGTACATTTCCGAGGAAAATTCTAAATAAATACAATAGTACAAAATCTCGAAACGTATGTTTTGTTCAGCGGTATATTTTATAACTAAAAATAAAGGAAAACTAAATAAGGAAAACTTTAAAAAAAAAAAAAAAAAAAAAAAAAAAAAAATGGAGTAAAGAAGTGATAATACGGTATATTTTATTTGCAGAATCTTTATTTAACCTTTCAGTGCTATATGAATTGACCTTGAGGGATTAGTTATAGCGAAACAAACTCTAGACAATACGTAGTTCAGTTCATGGGTTTCGGAAAGCCTGTTATGGTAAAGTTGAACAGAGATGAGTTTTGACGTAATTTCTTATAGTGGCGATAGCGGTAAGACCTATAGTTCACATTAAAGAACAACAGCATGCAATTACTGAAATTGCCAATACGACGTTTTTTGTTATTCTTTAATGCGGAAATTTGTACGCAGAAGGGTTTACAATTTGCAAATGCTTTTGTCATGTCTCGTAATTTTAGCGCTTAGCCACTAATTTGGTGACTTCAGGAAGCATATAAAATCTGATCCATAACATCTGCAAGGGAAACAAAGGCAAATACTTGTCTACTTGAATTTGGTATGTAAGAAGGCTTCTATTTACATCTAGTTCTAGAATTGTCTGGGTTTTTTCAAGAATTATTCGAATTAACGTGAAGTTAACTTTTTTAGCGACAGTTAACTTTATGTTCATCACGTTATTCGCTCACACACCAGAAGGTTATGCAAAAAATTATAGCAAGCAACTTAGGTTAAATCTCGGAAGTAATCTTTACCAGCAACACCGTCGAATTCCCTGTATTGTACTGCTGCTTGCTGAAAAAGAAGACGTTCTCAGACCAGAAGGTTAAAAGAGAGCGAACTTACTTGAGTGAGGCAAGTGTTAGCAAGTTAGTTGGTTTTTCGTCATGTTATATAATTATATCCCAGCTGTAGCTCACTAGCCAGGTCGTAGTTCATTTGTAAATAGGTTTATAGGCAGTCAGGCTTGTAGTTCATAGTTGAAGTAAATAAAATGGTTTACTTCCATAATGAGTAACAAGGAATTAGGTTTTGAACTTTTATCGAACAATGCAGCTGTGAATGCCTTTTTTATGTATAGAGAAATAACAGCAAATAAAACGTGTATTAAAACGTATTAAAAAAGTTGATCGAGCGTTAACAGGGCTGAAGAAAGTAGAAACAATCACGAGAGAAAAGTTTGGCATACAGTAGTAAAAAATGAGGTTAGTGCTCATAAAATGAGGCGATACTGCAGAATGATGTTACAATAAAAATTCTCAAATTTTTAGTTCAAAGAAGACGAAAAATGTAACATAATTTTGTAACCTTTTGGTATAGTTGTAAAGCAAAATTGCACCTTTGTTTAAATTATTTTAATAAACTACATTAATTGTTATCCAAATGTTTTATTATTTTTCTGAAATCTTTGAGTGGACAAATTAAAAATGAACATGAGTGTTAAGTTCGTCTACATACGAGATGTTTAATTTCACAATTAATGCAGAATGACAGGGCGCGCAGTGATATATCATAAATGCTACGCTCGGCCGGTCTCTAGGATCAGACGGAAAATGAAAAATATTCAATTACCATTTTTTATTCGCCTACAGATATGCAAAAATAATAATTATTACAAACAGGGTGAATTTCTTATGGTACAGAATAACAAAGGTAAAATTACTGAGCTACAGAAATAAGGAGAAAGCAGGCGTAAATAAATGTTGGTTTGTCATATTTAATATGTTGTAGAGACATTAGATTATTTCGAAGCAGGAGAGATGGAAAAAAAAAAGCAATGCTCTTGTCGGGAAGTGAACCACAGACCTCTCGAATACGCGTCGAGAGTGCTAACAACTAAACCACGAAGGCATGTTAAGAAGGCGGGAGAAATACCTTATATACTACCCCTTTTAAAGGGCGACTGGGGTTTAGCTGACCCAATCGCCAAATCCTGGTGGTGAAGAAGCATCATTCACCACCTTTTAGTTCTGGTGCCACTGTAGAAACATTAGGCTATTTCGAAACAGGAGAGATGAAAAATGAGCAATGCCCTCGCCAGGACTCGAACCACGGAACTCTCGAATACGCGTCGAGGGTGCTGATCACTAAACCACAAAGGCATGCTAAGAAGGAGGGAGAAATATCTTATAATGTTATGCTTTTCCTTACTGACAATACAGTTCTGTGAGTCTAAAATGAAAATGACTTTCGTAAAGATAGAAAAAAATAAAGATCGCGAAACATAAATAAAGGAAACAGAGTTATGTTTTGTCGGAATGGCAACTTCAGAAGAATGTTCTAAGGATTTGATTTAAAAATTGTAGAAGATGCAGCATTTGTACATTTGTGCTTTAAACAGTGTAATTGAAATTGATTAATGCTTTCAAAGATGGATTTTTATAAAGAAGAACCTTGTTTCTACCTTATTTCAATAACATACTAAGAAGAACTTAATTACTTCCTTGTACGAAGTAAAAAGGAAGTATTACACTTACGAAAAGTTTCACGCTTTATAAACAAAAATATCCATTTTCACGTCTATCGAATGCAATTTAACGATGTTTTTGCGTGACATATGTACGCAAGGACAGAATAAAAGACTCTTTCTCCCCAAAAAATTATAAAACTGATTTAAAATGAATTCTAAAGGAAATTTTCGTGGCGTCTGTGCTTACGCACGTACTATCTCGGGTAACTCAAAAACGAGTACCTTCAGAAGGTTGAAATTTTGTATATGTAACTAAATAAGGAATAAGTGCCATAACATGTAGATGTGCACCTCGTATTTTGGTTGCAATCGGCTGCACCAAAAGTATATATATAATATATTCACTCTGTTACTCGGCTCAGTGATCTCAGTTTCTTTATTGTTATATGTTTGTAAATTGTGCATGTTTTGCTTTAAAATTGATTGAATTATGTTGTTTTTATCTTCCGGTTAAGGGTTTCATGCCTTTAGGAAATCTGCAAGCAATATTTGTAGAATTATCAACAATTTAAAAGCTGTTTAAGTGCAGTTAAGCCTAATTTTTAAATAACATGGCGGACATGTTTTTTTACATTTGAAACAGCAGAATAATTGATTTGTTGCCAATCTAGAGACACTAAGCTTCGCATCAGCAAAGATAACGCCTTCATTTATTATTGAGAATTAAATCGTACTTAATCCTTTCTGGACACTTTTCGAGTAAATAAGTGTTTAAGATTTACTTCGTAATTTTTAATACAGATATTTTGAGTTTTTATGTATTTTTGCCTTGTCGCGAAGTGAGAACTAAATTAATTGAATGAGAAATACTGAATCGTCTGTGAAAACCTGCTTCTTTTTAGTTTTGTTTGCTTAATTTCTTTTATACATCGTTCTAGATTTTTTATAGTATTTGAATAGAACATATTAGTTAATTCTTCAAATGATATAAATTTTGTGCATTCTGAGTTATAATATGAACAAAATATAGTGTTGTTAAGAGAAGCTAGCATCAGAGTGTCGCTGTGGTAAACAAATATAGTGAATTTTAAAGAGTGCATTTATTCTATTGTGGTTTATGCGCTATCAACGAAGTAGATTTAATTCAATAAAATATGTTTAAATTAAATGCAAGAAAAAAATCGTATAATTTAATATTCCGTACAAGGAGGTCATGTGGGGTACACATCAGATTTTTTTTTACTTTATTTCAGCAACGTGAGGATAGATTAATTTCATCTCACTATGGAATGAATAGGAATAACAAATCTAGAGCAACAGTCGGCAGGATTCGTGAGTTGAAAAGCTCAAAATTAATATTTATGCTTACTCCCTCTCTTTGTCTGGATACATGTCAGTTTAAATAGTATTTAATGTTGCACATCAGTGCTTTAGAACAGAGACTGTTCATAAATATTTATTTTACTTTAGCTTATTAAAATACCTCGAGATTTAATGAAGAGAATTTGTTACATTGGTTTTAATTTGTAACTGCTTCAAAGAATCAATTTTACTCAAAGTTTCATTTTATTGAATGTACGTCTGTACCGAATGGTTTTAAATATAGAATTTCATGAACACATCATATAACACACATTTTAATGAATATTACATCCATGCCAAACAATTTTAAACGTAGAATTCTTTTTACTACATGGACTGTGTTTGAAAAATAGTAAATCTGTGTCAAAGATAAGAATGTTAGTATTCAAATACGTCAGTGTTTAAACTAATATAGTGTGTGCGATGAAACAGCACTTATACATATATAAAATGTGACATTCTTTGTGAATTAAAAATTCCAGAGAAATATCCAGTTATTATTTTTAGAATACACCATTTTTCAGATAATACGTTTTAGCTGAAGTAACAAAAATTTAAGATTCAGATACTATAAAATTTATGTTTTTTTATTGAGGTCATAATTATAATTTAATAATCATGACTTTTACCCTCAACATATTTGATTTTAGATGCTTTGACATATACGCGTCGAAAATAAGGCTTATGATTAAGTGCATTTATTTAAAAAAATTTGTTTTTCAGTTTTTATAGCGGTCATAAATTTATATAATATGGAATATAATTACAGTGTAAATACAATAAAGTATTATTTTTCTTTTTAGTGATATTTTATAAACTACTTATATATTTAATTGTGTGAGAAACTGCATAATATTTACTACTGGTGGACGTGATTTTACAGACTACTTTTACTCCTCCATCTACGTTATTGACAATATTTTTAGGTTAAATATTGCTTCACATGTACTATTCATTTAACTTTCATAGTTGCTCCAAAATCACTGAAATTTGACAAAATTATCCTTTTCCGACATACCGGAGAAAGTTAAGTGATTACTTGAAACTTAATAACAAAAACTGAATCATATCAGGAAGAAATTTTTAAAAATCTCATAGAAAAAAATATTAATAATCGACTTAAAAAAGAAAGAAACACTAAACAAAATATTGAATAGGAACTTCAAGCTAAAGAAACCAAAACGCGAATGAAACTGCAAGCTAAAGAGAAGAAAGAGTGAATAAATAAGGAATTCGATTTTTAAAAACTGAGAATAGAAGATCAGAAAAATATAATCTTCCCTTTAACAAAGTGCAGCGCATTCCTACCACAAACTGATAAATATGACGCCTTAATTCGCCTTAACAGATGGCAATACTGTACTCTATTCATCATTATTTAAGAGGCAAGAGAAAAGGATTCGGGTGGATATGAGAAACTGGGTGTCAAGTTTACTCATAACATAACCCATAGAAAGGGAATCCTATGACAGTTTTGATATATGTATATATAAAGTATATTAGCTTCAGAAAAATTGGTTCAGTACCAGAAAAGTCCCGAAAAATCAAGGCGAGGCTTTATTTACGAAATAAAGAATTATTTCCAAGAATGGAGTGATGGACTTAAGAATTTTGAAAGATTTAACTATAACTGATCCAGCTGAAAAGCAAGTGCTTAGAGAAGTTCGGGAGAATTTTCGTTATGAATGAATGAAGGTAATTCTCCCTACGCAATTAGCAGGCAGATTTTATGAAGGTATTCAAGCAAGCTATAAAAGAGTAACTGGAACAATTTCAAAACAGAAGTATACGGAGAAATGGGATTACCTTCACCTCCAAGACAAAACTCATCACGTCATTAAAGATGGAATTAAGAATAAAAAATTTCAAACACCATCAGTTACTCAATCCATGAAATTTGAAGCATTGAGAGAGATTAGAAAAACTGTATGTTAATCTTGCAGTACTAAAGGCCATAATTCTCCATTTTGTGCAACCAGATATAATCGCTAAATAAATTAGAATAAATCTTTTCGCAGCAATAATGGGAAACCTCAAACTCTGATGATGACATTAGTAATCTACATTAAGTGCAGAAATAGAAGCTCCAATAGCGTCAAAAATGGAGGTAAAAAAAGACATTTAAAGCTAAAAATTGTGCCGATCAAGTGAAGAGAAAATGTACTGGAGGAAATAGTACAGGGTGATTATAATTAAAGTTGTGATTTCAAAACGCTCTAACTTTAAAACTCTGCAGGTCAGAATGACTTGATATTTTACCAGAACAATCCTGGGTTAATGGAATTCTGCTTGGCAAAGGAAAAAAATAATTTCAAAATTTGTCGATAGATGGCGCTGTTAATGTTCACATTGCTGTTGTGAATGTATAGCAGAAAGGATACAATAGACTCCCAAGGGTTTACGATAATTTTATTAATGAAAAGACAAGGATACGCATTTACATAGAAAACGGCGATAGTGACAAGAGAAGCTTCACGAAACAAATACCTTACGGATGATTAATGCATAAGTTTTTCGAAATGCTCTCCTCCTTGTTCCGCTGCTAACTGGGAGCACAAAACTGCATATTCCAACCCTGTGCTGATGCGATGAATGTGGTGCGTGGGTCATATTCACAATCCGCCGTCTGTAAACAATATTTATCAGATATCCCAAAGCCCAGGATTTAAGTTTACGGGTTTAAGTCGGGAGAGCGTGACGGCCACGCTGTCGGAAAATGGCGGCTTATGATTCTATCATCTCCGAAATGAGTGATCAGCAGCAGCTTCACAAGAGCAGCAGTGTTCGGAGGAGCGCCATCTTGCATGACTATAGTGCGATTCACACATTGACGTTGCTGAAGTGCCGGAAAGACATGGTTACGTAAAAGTGCTTCATACCGCTTGCCAGTAACTGCGCAGGTAACGGGACCCGCAGGGGTGATTTTCTCGAAGAAGCACGGATCGATGACAAACCCTGCCGTTATTCCACAGCATACAATGACCTTTTCAGCGTAAAGAGATAATGGCTGTAGCGAGAACGGATTCTAGGTCGCCCACATCCTGCAATTTTGCGTATTTACAGAATTTTGCAGATGGAAATGAGTTTCGTCAGACCACAGAATATTCCAAGGCCATTCATTACCCACTTCCACACGGGCAAGAAATTGTAGTGCAAACGATTCAGGTTTCTAGGTCAGCAGGATTAAATTTATCTATCATTTTCCGTAAACCATATGTGGTCACTGGGCCGGATTTTATGCCTTTTAATATCCGGAACTTTCTGAAAGCTGTTAACGTACAGTAACCATTCTGATAGGAAAGCTTCACGAGAAGAGCACGATCCTTCTGCGTCAGAATCATGATGTTACGTGTTATGTGACTCAGGCAAATGTTATGTGTGTCCTTAGTGTTCGGAATTTTTATCTTAGCCATGTCTGCACTGCGCATTTTACGCTTTAGTAAGTTGCATACCAACAGCAATATGAATCTTGACAGCGCCATCTATCGGTATATTTTGAAACTATTTTTTTCCATCACCAAACGAAATTCTATTGCCTCTCGATTGTTCTTGTAAAATATCAAGTCATACTGACAAGTAGTTTTAAAGTTAGAGCATTTTGAAATCACAACTTTAATTATAGTCACCCTGAGTACTCAGGAGCAAATTTCGGTAATACGTGAAGATTTAGTTATGAATATATCCTAGGAAGATATACAACTACACGTTCCTAAAACAAATAAAAAACTAAAAAATATTTCTTGGATGAATAAGAGGTAATTGACTTGAACGATGATAAAAATAATAAAGATTCAGATGAGAAAAATACGATTTTGAAAAGCTAAGATAGTAGCTGGGCTGGTTCTGTCCCGCTCTGAAAATAAAGCTGCATCAGCCAAAGACAGTATCGTTATCACACAGATTCAGAGCCATTATTCACTCAACTCCAGAAAAACAGCGAGATTTGAAGGAGGTCGAGGGAAACAGAGAAGAAGCATCAACTTTCTTATTATATTAATACATTCTGGACATTGCTAATGGAGAATTTTACCTTTTGGTATGAAAAGTGCTGAAAATACGTTACAAAAGTTTATGGATAAAATACTGGCACCACGCAAGAAATACTGTCTTTCCTATATTGACGGTGCTATTTATTCTGACCCGTAGAGTGACTATCGTTATCACACAGACTAAGTTTACCAAACGCTACCCAAATTTGGACTTATTGTGAATTTGAACAAATGTGACTCTGGAAAAGATAAAGTGAAATTCTTCGAGCATATTGTGGGATATGGTTAACATTCCCTAGACCCTCAGAAAGTTGAAGCTATTCGGAATTTTGAGATACCTTCAAAGACGGAAGTTCGAATTCTTTTAAAACTTGCTAGTTGCTACTGAGATTACATTTCAAATTTCTTTCAGATAACATTCCCGTCGTTGAATCTAACCGAAAAGAAAATACTTAACGGTATTCCTTGGGATTGAAAATTATAAAATGTATTTTTGAAAATCAAAGCCGAATTAATGGAAATGCTGACTTTGTATATTTTGAACATGGACCGCCCACTTCAGCTTTATACAGATGCTTCTGCAACCGTCATAGGTGCTTGCTTAACCTTCCCCGAAAAAAGACAATAGAAAAGGAATTCCAATTTCAATTTTTTTAGCAAGAAACTCAGTACAGGATAAATGAAATGGTCTACAACTGAACGCTCGTGTGTGTTCTGAAAAAGTTTGATACTTGAGTTTTCGGAGCTCAATTGCAAATCATTTCCTACCGCAAACTTTTGGAATATTTAACCCGTAGTGCGCATCATGAAGCTAAATTGTCAAGATGGGATTTTGAGCATTGCAAACATGACTGTTTTATGTCTTAAGGGTAAAACTCATGAAAATGCTGACGCATTATCCAAATTAGATATCGAGGATCCAACATGAATTCTTCCTAAACATTGCTGTAAAGTTAATATTTATATTATTGTAGAGGATGAAAGGTATTTCTATCTGTTATTATTATCATACTTTTGTTTTCTCTGTACTCATTTTGGTATTTTATTTTATTTCTTATGCTGTCTTGTTTATAACAAATTATTGTGTGTGTGAGATTATGGCAAAGCCTCGAGGGCTATCTGCCTAACGGGAGAGATGCCTTCGTGGAGGACTTTCTAAGGGAAACTGGTTCGTATACACGTTACACATGGGGGAAACCACGAAAACGCTCATGCAGCCAGCTCGTTCGCGGGATTCGATCCTCGGACCGAACTACCAGTGTTCAGCGACTTTACCTTCGGCCGCTGGTGGGCCTTCTTGTTTATAACACAGTAATGCGTGTAATTTCATTACAATGTGTATAACATTAGATAATGTGTCTAATTTTCTTGTTCATTGGAACATTCCTATGAGCATTCGCCCTGTTCTCATTGTTTCTTTCTTTTGAATAAGTAACATATTTCAGATTATCAACATCATCCCTTAAAGCGACAGATGTGCTACTGTAGGAGAGACATATACAATTCTGTGAACTATAAAATTAAAACGACTTTCGCAGATAAAGGAAAATAAAGTTCGGTAGTCACATATCAAGGAAATAGAATTAAGCTTTGCTAGAATGACGACTTCAGAAGAATGTTCTAAGGATGATATGAAAAACTGTAGGTTTGAGTAAGTTGGAGTAATTGTACGTTTGTATTTTAAAAAGTCTAAATAAAATTTATTAATGTTATTAAAGGTTTTATTAAGATGAACCTAATTTTTGCTTTGTTTCAGTAACGTGCGGAAACATGAGTTCCTTCTCAGTATAGAATGAAAAGGAAAAAAAAAAAAAAAAAAGCTTC
Organism: Stegodyphus dumicola; assembly: GCF_044657685.1. Lineage (NCBI taxonomy): Eukaryota > Metazoa > Arthropoda > Arachnida > Araneae > Eresidae > Stegodyphus > Stegodyphus dumicola. Next base: position 187,267,651 of record NC_140769.1, on the reverse strand, counting down.
TGTGATCATGGTGAAATACAAATTTGGCTTTTCATGGAATACATAAATTTTAACACCATTTTTTGCTACTTCGGGTTTCTCCAATGACGTCAATTTCTTATTTGCTGGAAATGTCTCATAACATTCCATGTTTATCGCAGTCTAAATAAAAGTGACATTAATATTTCAGGAATTATGAAGGAAAGTAAAATGCTCATCAATCGTAAAAAATTACTGTACAACTAAGTGTTGTTACAAAAAACGTTTATTGTGCAGTTCTAGATATACAAAGGTGAACAAATAATGACGTCTTAGAGTAAAACATAGATGCTTGTAACGCAGAATAAATGTATCCTTTTTTCAATAAATTAAAAATGACAAAGTATTCAGGACAAAAAACACCCAAATAAGATAACAGAGGACATTTCTAAGCATGGCTTCACTAAATTCAGCACAGTTTGTACCAGAAAAAGAAAATTTAGTATATCATTAAGACTTAAGAAACAAAATATTTTCATCTTAACTGCTCGAAGAATTTTCTAGTCATTCCCATTTACTGTAATTTAAAACTGAATAATTCATACAATGCTTCTTAATTTCCCATTCAATGTAAAAAAATATATCTGTGCTTAAATTTTAAACATGAAACTATGATAAACATCAAAGAGATTATTAACTTGAAAAGTATTTGAATTCAGAGGGACTAATTCATCCCGTTTTATTCTTTTGAGTTAGAGAATATACCCTTATGTTCTCGAAATTTATGTTGTGAAAACTAATTTTGTTACTCCTCATTTCATGAACTTTAATAACATACAATTATGTAAAAACCGATGAAAAGTGAAGCTTGCTGTATTACACTTTATCCAAAAGAAAGTTATACAGATCTTTTAGGCGATTCGCTTAGGCTATTATTAGAGAGTTGAAAGTGAAATACAAAATGATAATCCTTATTATCTTCTTGAAAACCCAAAGGATGTTTAAGTGTGTTAAAAGTTTCCGAAAATTTATTTAAAATTTTTTTAAAGTTTTATGTCTGAGTAAAAGTTTCGAATTTAAGGTTCAGAAATTTTAAAGGTAATAGTTACAGTATATTTTCGAAAAATGAAGAAGGAATAAAATAATTTTTTAAAAGCAGTATATATTTTAAATGGAAAATATTTTAAAATTGCTTTTACTGATGGCAAAAATGTATAAAGTGGCAAAAAGTATGATAATAAAACGCATTCTTTCATGTAGCACTAAATTTGCTGAAGGTTATACATTGTAACAATAAAGGCTGTTTATTAAGAAAAACTCATTTTATTTATTTATTTACCTTTCGTAATTATGCGAAAAGAGAAAATTTTGGTACGAATAAATAAAGCAAAGAAACCACAAATATCATTGAATCTTGAAACTAGAAAGCTAAAAGATAAAACTTTCGCTTCGACAAGAGAAGCAAAGCTATTAACTGGATCGTCTAAACGCAGAAATTTTAAAATAATAGTGAACAAACTGTTTATGATTTGGGTGAAGCCATGGACTATATGACAACTCCACATGATTTAACAAACGACAGTCTTATTCATCTAAAGCTGAAAGGAGAATGGCTTTCAAACAAATACTCTAAAAAGCACAGATATGAAAGAAAAAATACAAGTATAATTTACAATTAGCACATTTATCAGAAGTTTTCACAGATGATTTATACAGAAATGCTTTCTGATTAATAATTTTCATACGACATTAAAAATTAATTCCACTCAAATTCCAATAGTACAATTGCTTAGTCTGATTTTATTAAAAAGGGAACTTCTGCCTTGTTTTGTGCGGAACTAAAGATGACGACAAGTTCAGTTTGAAAACCATATTTCTTAAAACTTTAGTTAGCTTAGAGTAAAAAAAGTTCTTTCATCTGACAAGATTGAGTATCGTTTAATTTCTTGCATAGATCACCGGTAACAACTTTTAACCAAGACAGAAGCAAATGTAAACTTTAATTTTATTCCTTCCTCTTAAGATTATAGTTTTAATCTAAAGATCTAGTTTTTAAGATTAATTGTATAAATAATCCTCCTTTTCATAACCTCAAATAAATTTTTTATATCACAATATTCAGTCTTATAAACGACGTTTTGATAGACATAAAAATTGTTTTCTTTATTTCTACGTGACTTGAAAGAAGATAAAAGAAATTCAAAGATCTGTCATATATTATATTATAAGAGATAAAAAATATTAAAAATACTATTTAAATTAATCTAATAACGTTAATAGATTAGAATGGTTAAAATTATTTAAATAACTTTCATCCATTTAAAACATAAGGAAATCAGCTGAATATTTAAGGTAAAATATTAAACCATCATATATTGAAACTCTCAGAGCTATTACTCGAATGCAACTTTCTTAAAACAAAAACAAAACACATACACACAGAAATTGGGGAGAATAAAATAAAGGCTATAAAAAGGTTAACTTTGAACAAATAATTCATTTTTTAAACAAGAGAAAATGGAAATGGAAAACGTTTTTGAGCCTTTATATTTTGTCGATTAAAAAATTGTTTAATTTTGATCGCATAACAGAAAGAAGTAAGATAATCAATTATGGAAAAAAGTAATTCAATCATTTAATGTGAAGACATTATTAAGAACACGATTATGTCTGCCTTTTGTTTTCAAATTGTTTTCAAACTTCAGAATTAACTTATAATATAAAAGTTCTCCGGTTGATCTAGTGCAAGGAAATTTATGTAGAGCATCGTTTATCCATTCATAATGGACCTTAAAGTTAAAATTTAAATAATTCATACAAGTGGGATTCATACAAAAAGGTAGCTGCATAAATCTAAAAGTAAATATGAATTAGTGAAATATTATCTTGCGACAGAATTTTATATTAGCATCTCTACCAGTGCAATTTATTTAAATTGTGTTGACAATGCGTATTTACGCATTTCAGGGCCTTTGTATTAGCTAACAAAAAGATCTACTTGTATTTTAAAGCTATCAAATATGAATTTTATTGGGGGGAACAATTACAATGTTTAATATATAGCTGGAGAAAGCAAAACAAATAGTTAATTTCAAATAATGTCAAATTCATAAATTTTATGTAATTTTAGACACTTAATTGAATATAAATCCTAGTCATAAAACTCCATTAGGAATTTTCCGGATACCAGCAAAATCTTTACATTATTCAATCCTATTTAAGTTTTTTAAAACATAGCAGAAGAAAACAAGTTTATTACCAATAAATCACAAAGATTTGTTTCACTTAATTAAAACGTTATACATAAAAACCGTATAATTGTAGAATTATAAAAACTACTGAAGTCAACCTAGTTTTGGCGAAATTTGTTATTTTCATATTTTATTTATCGTTAATTTCCACATTTTCAGTATATTATACAGCTTTTTAGAATATTTTCATCAAGGCAGTCTTGCTTGTTTCTGCTCGAAATCCATGTGTTTGAAAAACAGATTTGTTTTCAAATGAATATAATCTAATTACAAACGTTTGTCACTAAATCAGTAAACATATAGATACCATTGATGTACTGAAAATCTGAAGATTTAAAAAACATCGACGAGTTGTTTTTAAGTGCTTACTTTACCGGACTTCTCTCAGAAATGCAGAAATAGAAAAATTGCTTTACACGAATTTTCGACATCCACAAAGCAGCTGGAATTTCATTAGCGATGGAGGATAAAACGAAGTATGCTGAAATGTTGCTGAAAATAAATATTTTCTTAGCTTTGTCAGTGACACGGTAGTTTAAATAATCGGTAATTTAAGAAATTAACTGAAATTAGATAACCGATGCTCTACTGGCGATAATAAAATGCCTTTTCGCTTCATACAAAACAATGTCGAATCCTGGCTCCACATGATCAAACTATGAGTACATTTTTCACGATACAAAGTGCACAGTAACTGTTTTTTTTTTCTAGTCTTCTACCCCCACATTCTTATCCTGGACTGAGACCTGAGAGACACAAATGTTCAGTTCTAAACCAAGACTGTCGACTCTGATGATGAGAAAATTCTCTAACAATTCAGATGGCGAGTTCAAACTTTTCGGCCACCTTTGTCTTGCACCATCAATTCAACAAACATATACCTGCTAACACACAACAGTGTCCAGCACTGCAACTTCACGTTTTCATCTGAAAAATAAAAAGCGGGAAATAATTAGCACAAATAAAAATTAAAGAAAAAGATGTGTACAGCCATGTTTAAGTGCAGTTTAAAGAATTAAGAAAATATCTATGCACGGTTATTATTTAAATTATTTTAAACATCATAGCAGAGATTCTTCGAAAGTTTAAACTGCAACGCCTCCTTCCTTTCACCCTTTCACAGAGTTACAGTTATTTCTGTTATAACTGGATCACACTAGAAATTACCTTAATATTGTTGTGTTTAATAGAAAATTGTAATTTTTATATTTAAATATTTTTTTCCAAATAATAAAATAATTATATCATCACTTTTCAGTATAATCCCTGTCTAATAATTCAGTGCGTTTAATGCCAGAACTGAAAAAAGGCATAAATATACCGCCGGCAATGAATTCTTTCTGATGGGTACTCTCTTACTCTAGCGCTGCCAAACAAACCTCATTTTCATCACGAAACATCGTTCCACTCAGAAGTGTATTCTGATCTTTAGGAAGATATGTTGCAAAAATGCTTCATCACCTTACACCGATAAAACTCTGAGAAAGCATCTTACGTTTTTATTTCCTTTCAGGTTTCCCTTCAGTGCCCATCTTTGTAGAATTTCACCTCACTGTGATGTGATGGGCTTATCCAACATTAATGTCCAATAATGATGCCATTTTCCTGACTATCATCCGGCAGGTTTCCTGTATCACGTTCTCGCAGTTGTTTTGTTGCCTTCCGTAATAGCTGAATACAGGCAAACAGTATCTTCCATAGAGTGATGTCAGTTTTTATCTTCTTAATCGATTCGTACACTCACGTACATACACAATTCAGACACCAGTCATTGCTATCAAGTCCTCCACGAAGGCATCCCTCCCCTTAGGCAGATAGCCCTCGAGGCTTTGCCGTAATTAAATAACCTAACCTAACCTAACCTGTCATTGCACTGAATTCTCATCGACTGTGAAACTGTATCACTTTTATTCTTTCGCTTAGTAAAAAATCTAACAACGATTTTCTGGTTTTGCTTCGTACCCTGTTTCAAGAGAGCTGCCATCTTGTCTAAATGTTTCTCATGTTCCTATGCGGGGGGTTGGTATATTTAACTGTCTGAGTCTTGACACGAGACTGATATCGATTGGGTACGCGATTTTTAATACAAGTTCTCCAGTGTTGTCTTGTGATAAACGTATAAGTAGTGGCTAAGCTCGCTCTTAATACCACAGTAGCACATGTCTCTTTCTCTTTTGCCAAATCTGTATAGATATGCAGAGGTGAAACAATGAACTGTGTATAGCTGTGTAGCATAGCTGCAATTAATCTTGATTTCGGTAGAGACTTCAGAAAATATTTATAGGTCTCTCGATCTCCATCCGTGCTGTTCCAATTCTCTTGCCATTCTGATATAATCAGAACAATTGTCTCGTGTTTCAGGTGAGAGACTGGATTTGGAATGTGGATGTGATGCGTACTAAGATCTGCTTTGATTGTTGACTTGTGCAAAAGGATTTCCATGACGGATATTTTGCGTCTGAATGGCTCTTTTGCAAGCCGCTCTTTCCCTTTTAAATATGATACATCTTTTTACACTTTTTTCGGGGTCTTGATGTGATTGAAAACGCCTTCTGAGTTCTTGAATTGTTTGATGGTTGATTGCCAGAGAGGTGTTTCACCAGTTGCACTTGAGGTATGGTTTTAGCTCGTTTAAGTTTATATGCCTCGTTTACAGACGTCCTTCATGGTATGTATGAGTTTCTCAGTGGCACTATCCAAATCCACAAGTGTATATTTATAATGTTAATATATCGAAACATTTATATATTTTCCATATTTTCTTTTTTTCCTCTATTTTCAAGATGGTTTCACATTTAGTACTAAAAATTATTTCTACAAGCCAGCTCTTTCTACATCTTCAAAATGTGGTGAACTGAAAAGCTGCAACCCTGATACTTTGATAGCATTTCTGTGTCATTTATATACTACATCGTAGAGATAACTTTATTGCAGTATAGGATAGGATATGGTTTGCCAAACAAATCGGCAGCCAGCATATTTTTAATTGTAAAGAAAGATTAAAAGATTAGAAATACTGCTAAAGCAAAGCACATATGACGAAAAAGGAGCAGTGTTAGCTGACATTAATTTTGCCGAAAAAATACTCATTTTAATGTTTTTCGAAAAAGTTTTGAAATATCGTATATTACAACTAATTAGCCAACTGCTATATACCAAGTGAAATATAAACCCTTTTGCCTCTTATGAAATAATGAATATTATATGTTCATTATTTCATAAGAGTTGCAACAAAGATTCTCAACACTTATCCTGTTCTAGACAATTTCCTAATGGGTTTCATGCACGCAACATTTCGGTGATCCTTGAAATAACTTTCCACAGTTTATATTACATATCATTTTCTCTTCTAGATGCAGTACATGAAGTTTGGGTATAATAAAGTTTGAAGTTTAATTAATGTTTTCAAGCATGCTAATACTAAATTTAGGTAATGCTATGTTGTAAATTTAAAAACAAAAGAAGTAAATTTGCATTTGAATTGAACATTTTATAGATTTTTATAATGAGACATATTAAAGGAAAAAAAATTCGTTCACCACTTTTCTTGTCTTACGTGGCAGTGTTTGACCATTTTCGACAAACAGGACAGCTACGCCGCGGGAAGAGGTGTCGTTGGAGGGGCAATGATGACCTGAAAGTACAGTAATATTTTAAGAATAACAGTAACAGAATAAGTGCAGTACAATAATCATTTTACTGCATTTACATTTATTTTTAATTTAAACATGAATTATTCAAAAGTACATATTAATTCTGGCCTTCAAGAGCTTTTGATACAAAGACTTCTAACATATCTTTTCTGCATCAATTATCAAGCCTAAATTCATTTTTATATTATTATTACATATTATTAATGTAATTATGTATTGTATATATACGTTTAATTTCCTCCTATTTAGCTACATTATTATTGTTAATGTATGATTTACGGATGAGCTATATACTTAAGGATCCTAAGTTTTCTTAATTCAAGGACTCAAAGTTTTCTTAATTCAAGGACTTGTTTCTTCCCTTGCTTTCTAATAATTCTAATCAAAACAGTAGTTGGCATCCCCGAAACGATTTTACTTTGCTTAATAGGTGTGTTTCGAATTAGTATGTAAAGACAGTCGCTGGGAACATGACCTCAGAAATGAAATCCAAGTTAAAACCATTAATGAGGCTCAATCGCCTGACAATCACAAATTCCTTGGAAACCACCTGTCTCGTTAGCTGACAAACGTAGCGTAATTAGATCTCGGACCTACGACTTCACTCACGTTCGTATAAACTTCAGTTAATGCAGAGATATCTTCACAATTCTTCATTTCTTGTGATGACAGCATTTATTCAGTTGTTGGTGCTGCGGTCCCAACAAAGAAGTATAGGCTTCTGTTACCGGTGCCGATAATCAGTGGATGCACACTGCGGGGGGGGGGAAGGACAGTTCTCTATATCTTCCGTTCTACTGGACCGACTGAAGAAATTCAACTTGCGTTTTTCATGTTGAAATGACATGCCAAAGTTTTTTCCATATTTCAATTCTACAACTCAAACTACGCCAAACTACCAAGTTTTGTAAAAATCGTACGAATAGTTTTTAAAAAATGAGCTCTCAAAATTTTAGCTCCTCAATGTTAATTGAGTTTAGTATATATTTATTCATCTCTCGTTTTTTGCTACACTTATTTGATTCTTCCTTTCACATTTAGAAATTTAGGTTCATTCAAAATAAAACTCATCCATTTTTTAATTATTTATTTTTAAAATTTGTATTTTAAAATAATTTTTATAAATTTTTCAAAAAAAACTTTGAAATATAACCTATAAAATTTTTACCATCATCTTAAAGTAGATGTATTTCTAAGCATACCTGCAAAAAATTTATTCAAAATTTTATTCAAAATTTCCGAAGATATACGTGAATTTATATATTGGCGCGTTTTAAAATTTGGAATATTTGTTGAAAGTGATAAAACATCAAATGTGGTTAAGACACTATGCTAAAATTATTTGGAAGTAGAAACGCAGTGGCCTTTTCCCCGCTCATGCACAATGTAAAAAGGTTGGAACGACGTGACTTTTTTTCCGCTGCAGCATAATGGAAGGGAAAAGAAAATTGGTTGCCACATATCCAGAGATTCGCCAAGTGAATTATTTTTGGCGCAAACTTGAAAAAATTGTGCCAAGATGAATGTTTGAATTTCTCCGTAAATTTCGCACCAAAGTTTACAAAATTTAATATCTAGACATAATTTGAGTCGCAGAATCGAAATATTGAAAAAATTGGTATGTTATTTCAGAAAAAGTCCGATTTTGATTTGGTGCCAAAATACCTATGTTAGAACAATGCTATATATAAATCTAATATATATCCTAAGTCGCGCTTTCAAGACATGAAAAAGGAATTCAGAAGTCAAACAACAAAAATCAGCGTTATATTTTCAAATTTTCACAGGACTAGTTTCGATGGTTTTACCGAACCACCTTCGTCAGCTGCAAAAGCGCAAATGAACAAGATAGGATCTAATGATCAGATCAGATAAGAAAGCCCGGACAGAAAATAAGCTAGTGGCGCCATCTGTTGATGAAACCAGAACTAAAACATAATTTCCTTAAAGGCCGAAGGCAAAGATGGATTGGAATTAGGATCGTTAACTAGTACAGAAAGATTTTTTTGAATGTGAAATGCCTCTAGAAAATCTAGTTCTCCAATGGAAGATGTTTTTTGAATAATTTTGGCAGCAGAAAAATTGAAAGTGTGATTTTCGGACCAACAATGATGAGCAACAGAAGACTTCTGTGTTTCCGTTTTTCTAACATATGCCTCATGTTCCTTGACGCTAAATTTTAAGGCTCTCTTAGTTTGGCCAATGTAAATTAAACCACACTCGCAAGGAATCCTATAAATGCCCCAGGAATTCATATCCGGAATGAGTTCCTTGAGTATGGAACTCGGAATTTTATTGATGGGAGAATAAACGACCCGAAAGTTAAATTTCTGCAAAATATCTGCAACTTTATAGCTAATTGATGGAAAGAAGGGAATGACAACAGAATTTTTATAATCTCCTAAAACAAGAGTGTGCCTTTTAGTGCGTTGAGATGAGAATTTTTTAACTGCTTGATTAATAATGTTGGGTGAAAAGCCCCTGTCAACAGCTATTGCTTTTAAATAATTTAGTTCTTCATCAAGGGATAGTTTGGAGGAGCAAACTTGAAGAGCACGGAAAACATAGGAATAAAATGAAGCTAACTTTTGTTTAGTCGGATGACATGATTTAAAGTGTGCTGGAAGGCAAAACGATGAAGGTTTCTGGTAAACCGTAGTACTGAAGTTGGATGTGTTACGTGTGACCAGAATGTCGAGAAACGGAAGAGAATTGCAAGTCTCAAGTTCAAAAGTGAACTGAATAGCAGGATCAATAGAATTCATTGTTGATAGAACTTTATTTAAATCATCTATATTACCTTCAAACAGGGTTTGTTGTTTGACTTCTGAATTAGTATTTGTTCGGCGTGTTATTGTGTCTTAATGAAAAAGGAAATTTGAATTTTGTCAATCGGGCCCAGTAGAACGGGAGGTATAGAACTGTCCCATTTCCCCCCCGCAGTGGACCGTCTCATTGCTGAAGCTTGCTGCGCAAGTCAGATGCATGAGATTAGAGAGTCAATTATATTAATGTTGAGTATTTATTTCTACAGTTTTTGCAATGACATACACAATTAGGCCTCAGTTTGCTGTAATCCACAGATGAATGTCATTCTTAATGCGTTCGAATAAAGAACAATTCGGCCATCACAGAAGCGCACGAGCCAATAGCTTGCATTGCATTCTGTTTTTGCTCCTTTATAAAATGCAGTGTTAATACGACGATTTTTCAGAGAGCACTGAACTCGATTTGAAGCCGTACAGATAGCCCCGAACAGAGGGCTTACTCAAAGACATATTAGAACTCATGCTTAAATGTTGTAGTTAATGCGAATTCGGTGTTTTAAAGTGTTTATATCATATTTTATTTTAAATAATTCTACAGTGGTAATTTTGAAAACGTTCCACTGAACGTTTCTTAGACAAGTTCTGAAATGTTCTGAATTTCGAAGTAACCTAATATAATCTGACTAAATATTCATGCTATAAACATAAATAAAACATATCAATACTCTGTTAGTTTTCAGACTGACTGAAATTTCAAATGAACAGGAATAAGGTTACTGAAAGATTAATAATATTTTCGTTACATTACAGAAATTACAATGTAGATTAGTCATCTAATAAGTAGCATGAATTTGAAAGAAAGAATCTACTTTAGTGATTAGTATGAGAAATAATTACTTTTAATATGTATATGTACAATACATCAAATAATTCAAATATATTTAAAGATAATTTAACTATGTTCTTTGCTATATGCTTTACTCCATTAAAAGACAACGGAATTAATTCTGAGTCTTTTCATAAATTACATAATTTTGTTCATGTTAAATCACTTTGTAATGAGAAAATTCCATATTATGTAACATTCTTTTGGCTGATTATTTTACAAGTTACCCTTTGAGTGCAAAACCTCAGCAAGAATCATATGTTTCTATTCAAGAGTCTTAATATTTTATGACGTATAAATCGTCTAGACAAATGCAGAGCAGTCCATACTGCAAGATGTGATTTTTTTGTTATAACCTTTCCACAGAAAGGGCAAATGATCAGAGCTCGCATTTATTGAAGAGTAGAAAATTATCAATAATAATGAGCTATAAATTTTAATTATTCAGCTGTAAAAGGAAATTTTAATATTCTGGAATAGAATATTAGGAAAGGAATAGAAATATTAGGAAAGTTATAAAAAACTTCTGCAAAAAAGATTGATAAATTACAAGTATTTGATTTTTGAAAGGGCAAAGAACTGTATATTAAAACATTTGAATTTTATTATGGAAATTATTTAGTATTATTCTGTAATAATGGTTTTAGAATTATTGTTACAGGACTCATGACTCTGCATGATTAAAAATGTCACCAATACTTTCATTCGAAAGTAACTTAACGAACTATATTAGCACTGATGACACGTTTCCTTTAATTCTTTTAGGAAGTACCTTGTCTTTTTCTTCCTCCCTTTTCCTTCCCTTCAAAAGAGAACTTGTTCATCGTACTTTTTAATTCTCAAAAATTGTATTTTACTTTCCGTTGAAGTTCTCATGACTGAAGTTAACTGAAGAGCCCTCGATTTTCTGTTCTTTGGTAGATTATTTTGTTATTGGATAACGAAAGGTCTTTAGACAACGCGTTTTGCGATTTAGTACCTTATAATAAATTAAGCACGATAAAATTAAATTCTTACTTTTAGGAAATTATATCATTAAGGGATAAGGTACATTCAAATAATTATAAAAATAAAAATTGCTTTATGCCGTTTAAATGTTTTTTTCCCAAGCATTTTAAAACAAAATGGTAAAAAATCATTCAAAGGTTTTGCAGTTTAAAGAGCCAGATGGTTAGTTTACATCTGCATTTCAGCAAATTTCTCGTATCAAATCCTCTGAACTATTTGTATAAAATAATTCTGTGCAAAAATTTAAACAAATATATAGTTACATATTATATATTTAGTTATAAATATATAGTTAAGTTAACTTGTCAGCATATCTATATATTTATTAATTTTAAGAAAGTAATGTGCTTACAATATTCCAAGGTAATTTCGTTTTTATAAAAATGTTATTTTCTAGTTTGCGTGCATATTTCTGAAATGACTGAACAAGAAATTTTGACGAATTGTGTAAAACCTTTATGCGTATAAAATTACCAATTATTATGTCTCTGCTATAAGAACTTTTACAATTATAATTAAATTTGTAATTACAGAAGAATTTCGATTCATTACTTTTCATTGTCTCAAATAAGTTTACGCATTATTATTTAAATATAAAATTATGCATGCTTACAAATTTTAATTGACAAATATACTTTTATATTCCTTAATTAATATTGAGAAAATAACCTTCATTTACGAAGTTTGAAGGTTACGAAGGTTTAACAGTTACGAAGTCAATATCTTTACATTATAATTTCTAAAAACTATAAATTTCCTACCTGTGCCCATCATTTCTCTAAAACCGCTGGTCAAAATTTGAAAACATTTTGTCGCTTATATATAAACTTATATATACCGCTTATATATAAACTTTGTATGATTATAAAGGGACCAATTAGTATACTTCTTGCTTAAAACTTTAGAAATTATATTTATTTTTGTGTTAAAAAATAATCGATTTCTCTTTCTCAAATTAAAAATTTGATTTTTTTAGGAAAGAATTGTTTAATTATTTTTAAAGTAGGTCATTTTAATGAAACATCATTTTCTTATTTTGAAGACAGTGATTTGTTTTACCATTAATGCTATGTACAATGCATATTTTATTTTGATGACAAAGAGGTTATATTATTTTTATTTTATTTAAAAAATTTTAATATCTGAAACATAAAGTAAAGGTTAAAACATTTTCTGACCATAACCCAGTTAATTATAAAAACATTGAGTTTTAAACTGCATTAAACATTTTGTCATATTTTGACAGAGACATTTTTTAAAAACCTATTAAACTAAATTTCTTGAATATATAATTTTGCTACGACACATTTTTATTATTAATATTTGAGGTTTTTTTATTAAGTTTAATACATATTATAAATTTTGCTTTCCTGATATAGTGCAACCTTTACTGAGTTTTAAACTTTTAAAAATCTCCCATTTCTTTAGCATTTAACTTTAAAAATCTCTCATTACAGTAGTATTTTCTTATAATTTCCTAGGAGGTAATCAAATTAATATTAATTATTAATATTTAATGTATATATAAAATGCAAAATAAATTAAAAATTAAATGTCACCCTAAATTCAGTTCGAAATAAACATATGCAAAAACTAAATACCAGGAGTACAGTGACAAACTACAAGAAAATGTGGTCAAATGATGCTAAAAGGAAAAATTAAAAAAGAAATTTATATCTTTTGCTGTATTCTCATCACAGAGTTAGTGCAACGAAAGAAGTGTATAAATCAAACTTTTTCTAAACCAACGAACACAAAAATAACTGAAATAAAACTTAAAATAATCTCAAAACTAAACTTACAATAACCTAAAAAAATCAACAAAATGTGTTTTTATCATTAGAACTCCTACAGACCGAAGTAAGTAATACAGATTATTTCAAAATTATAGCATCAAAAACATAAACAAATTAAAAAAAACATAGAAATATTATTTTGAGCAGACCGAGTCCAAAAAACAAAACCTGCGAATACAAAATATTCAACATCTGCAAGTACAAAAACATATGTAAATTTTGACCCTCAAACTATACATAAAACCCATAGGCCTGGTTAAACACTTATAAAACATAACATCAAAATCACAAACAAGCAAAAACGCTTAAAAATCTAATAATAATAATATTCAGTTAAAGCGGGCCAAGTCCAAGAAACCACAAGTAAAAAATATGGTTTAGTAATGTATTAGATATACTACGTTAAGCAATAAATTTAGATATACTAAATTTAACCAATCAATGATATTGAAAATAATTAAAAAAATTACATTGTAACATTGTAAATGGTGTAGCAGAAATGAGTAATTTATAAAAGAAAAATCTGATGTGTACACCACATGACTTCTTTGTACGGATTATACACATTTTTTCTTGCATTTCATCTAAACTTATTGGATTGAATTAAATCTACTTCGCCGACAGCGCATAAACCACAATAGAATAAATGCATTCTTTAAAATTCACTCTAGTATTTGTTATTCACTCTAGTATGTTGTTTACCATAGTGACACTCTGGCTCTAGATTCACTTAACAGTATTATATTTCGTTCATAATATAACTCATAATGCACAAAATTTATGTCATTTAAAGAATAGAATTATCTAATCGTTGCCACATGTTCTATTCAAATACTATAAGAAAGCTAGAACGATGTATAAAAGAAATTACGCAAACAAAACAAAAAAGAAACAGTTTTTCACAGACGATTGAGTATTTCTCATTCAATTAATTCAGTTCTCACTTCGCGAGAAGGCAAAAATACATAAAAACTCAAAATATCTATATTAAAAATCACGAAGTAACTCTTAAACACTTATTTCCTCGAAAAATTTCCAGAAAGGATTAAGCATGATTTAATTTGCAATAAAAAATGAAGGCGTTATATTTGTTGTTGCGAAGTTACGTTTCTCTAGATTGGCAACAAATCCTTTAGTCTGCTGTTTCAAATGTAAACAAACAATGGCCGCCATCAAGAAAAGGATTAGGCTTAGCGGCACTTAAACAACTTTAAAATTGTTGATAATTCTAAAAATATTGCATAGAGATTTACTAAAGGCATAAAAACCTTAACCGGAAGATAAAAACAACATAATTCAATCATTTTTAAAGCAAAAAATGTACAATTTACAAACGTATAAGAGTAAAGAAACTGAGATCACTGAGCCGGGTAACAGAGTGGATATATATATATAAATAAATTTATATACGTTTGGTGCGGCCGACTGCAACCAAAATACGAATTGCACATCTACATGTTATAGCAGTCCTATATACAAAATTTCAACGTTCTGAGGCTACTCTTTTTTGAGTTATGCGAGATACGCACGTACGTACATACGTTCGTACAGACGCCACGAAAAATTCTCTTCAGAATTCATTTTAAAGCAGTTTTATAATTTTTTTGGACGAAAAGAGTCTTTTATTCTGTCTTTACGTACAGATATCACGAAAAAACATCGTTAAATTGCATTCGATAGCGGTCAAAATAAATATTTTCGTTGAAATATGCTGCCTGAAACTTTTCGCGATTACAATACTTCCTTTTTACTTCGTACAAGGAAGTAAAAAACATCGAATTAAGAAGATCGAAGAAAAAGCCATAAAAAAAGTTTAAGTGAAGTAATGTTTCACTTCAATTCAGAAAACAAAAAAGTTATAAGGAATGTAAACTGTAGTATTTAGTACCAAAATAATTAAATTTTTTAAATTAAGAAATCGAAAAAGTGACGAATAAAAAAATTAATTCGAAAAAGCTAAACAATTGTGGTAAAGTGATGGCAGTATTTAATAAACTGTAAGCTAAGTTGTGAGCAATCTTAGAGAATATAAAAGAGGAATTTGGAAAAAAAATGTTATAAATAACAGGTAACCAGTAACAAGCTAAAATAGAATAAAGGCAGAAAACGAAACAGAGGCAAATGTTACAGATAATACAATTCACTCAAGTGGGTTTTCTTCAGACTTAAAAGGCACATTTTTAAAATAAAAGAGATAGACAATTATTAGGCAGCCTAATTTAAATTAAAACTAATGTAAGAATTTTGACAAGAAAACCTAATTCAACTGTGGTAAGAATATCCAAACTATACCGCCATATGGTTTAAGTATAGTCTTTCACGAAAAACACCAGTTTGGGAGTGAAAACAATTATTAGGTTGACGACTGTAGTTTTGCTAGTGGTTTTTTTAATGACATTAAGCGGAATTTTAGTATATTTTAATAATTTAATTACTAACATTGTTACCCATTTCAGCGAGTAGTTGGATTAGGTTTTGAACTGTATTTTACTTTACATTTATTCATCATATATATATGCAAAGTATATTTGCAAAATAATTTACTATTTAAGACAGCATAAATTTTATCAGAATCTATTAAACTTTAATACAAAAGTTTACACATAATATAACATACCCAGCATAATCACCGTATAGATATTTTCTATACGTTCTAGTGTCTTCTACATCTTAGCGAAAGTTCAAAGAGAGTATCTGTTAACTTGGAAATCTGGTGTCTAACATACAATTATAATCTATTTATCACTTTTGATTTCTTCAGAATCTTCATAAAACATGCTATTCGCATTTTCAAGGCCTGACTCTGCGCGTTTCCTGAGCTAGAACGTATTTTTTAAAAAACCATAAACAGCAAAAGACATTTGCGAAACTTATCTTTCTGACAGCAACGGCTTACATTCTTCCTGCTTTCATTGTCTCCCTTGGAACAGTATAGTACAACTTCGACTAATGATTTTGTAGCAATAGTACTTTAATTAAGGATAAATAATTTATAATTTAAAAAATTAATAAATAAAGACACAATCATTGATATCGATTAAGGTTAAATTAAACAATAACATCTGTATTATTAATACTGAATTCTAAACCAATTAGTTTAAAATAAAAAATTTCAATGATAATCTATGTCATTCGATATTCGATTACACTATTTCTGAAGGGGAAATAAGTGTAGGGTTATCAAAGGTGATGTTACAATGATGTATTATAAGTATACTAGAGACTAACGTAGCGTTAACTCAACAAGCGATACCTGTGTACCAACGAACAAGAGATATCTGTGCGCACATCACTAATTAATAGATTCAATGTAGAAATGTACGTGCAAATACGGACAAAGTGATCACAAAAGTGACCTACGTCTCATTCAAGTTCAGTACAAGAACCCAGAGAAAACAGGCCAGCAGACTATACGATGATATGATGGATGGGTGCACGTTGCGGATTCCATGTCCAAAGGCGGTCTTCCAACCTGAATGCCATTGCTGATAATAAAGTGATAGACAATGTGATTTGCCTCGTGGCGTTAGAGTCAAGATCGGATAACATCAAAACGGCATCGAGCTGTGTGCTCCGATGATATTCATTCTGTATTGCATTTAGGATGGATGCGGAAAATACAGGTGTTGCAATAAGATTATGGACCTACTGTGTCCACTTTAAGACGTAAAAATTGATACTGTGGAAAATATTCTAATGGGAAGCCTTAGCCATTTAAATCTGTTTTGAAAGAATTTAATTGTTGCAGGTTATCAAAATATGCAGGTTGATTACTTATACCAAGTCAATAAAAAACTTCAGAGAAAAGAATTTCCACTAGGACAGATACACCTACTTTCTTTCAGGGCTTTCAGCGTAAGGATACTACACTAGTGTGCAAAAATTAAGGACGAAGTCGAAAAATTAGCATATCAGCTGAACGAAGAGGCAGAGCGGACAGAAAGACCAATCAGGAGATTAAGTAAGGTGATGTACGGTAGCACATGCGCAGATATGCAGGTAGACGTAATGGGGGAGTGTTTGAGTAGTATAAAGCATGTTGTCGGTGTAAGATCAGTATTTCTGGCAAAGAGATTGCACGCCGTATAACAGTTAAAATCACACCGAGTTGCTGCCTCAGCGAGAAATGGCGAATAATCAATCTGTTAGACGACATCTGGATGCTTTTACCCGAGGTCGTATCATTGGGAAGTTGGAGGAAGGCCGTAGTGTGACAAGTGTGAGTTCGGAATTGCTCACAGCATCGTTTCACCCTTTGGAGACAATTCAAACTACAGGAACAGCTATCCGGGGGTTTAGTAGTGGTCGTCCACGAGGAATCACACCCGCAGATGACCGGTATATTGTCTTACAGGCCAGAAGAAACAGGCGGCAGACAGCGGGAGAAATCGCTAGACACACGACACAGGCGACTGGACGACCGACATCGCGTTTTACCGTGGCCAGAAGACTGCACGGTGGTGGTCTGTTTGCACGACGCCCTGTACGGTGTGTACCTCTAACGCCTGCGCATCGGAGAAGGCGTTCTCTGTGGTGCCGGGAACACCGGAATTGGAGAGACAATGAATGGGGACGAGTACTCTTTAGAGATGAGAGCAGATTCAGTCTGAGTAGCGATTTTCATCGCATACTCGTCTGGAGAGAGCGGGGAAGTCGCAATCATCCCTCGAACATCATTGAAAGGGACAGGTATGGAGGTGGCGGTGTTCTCGTTTGGGGAGGCATCATGCTTGGTAGTCGTACAGACCTTCACATCTTCGACGCAGGTTCAGTCAACGTGACCCGTTATTGTAACGAGATTCTTCTTCCATATGTGCGTCTTTTTAGAGGCGCTATGGGTCCGCAGTTCCTTTTCATGGACGACAATGCACCATGTCATCGCACAGTAGCTGCCGAACAGCTCTTAGAGAGCGAGGATATTGAACGTATGGATTGGCTGGCACGATCCGCAGATCTCAATCCCATCGAGCATGTATGGGATTTTCTAGGCAGACGCTTGGCAGCTCGTACCTTACCACCAGTAACGATTCCGGAGCTTCGATTGGCGCTGCAAGACGAATGGGCAGCAATGCCTCAACAACTCATTGACACCCTCATTCTCAGCATCGGCAGACGCTGTGAAACCTGCCTAGCAGTCAGGGGAGATCATATCCCCTATTAAAGACCGGATGTTTCTTGCTGGACACCCATCACAGGGATGTTTCGGCCTTCAGTCGCATTGCTCTCCATGCTACTTTTTCAATAAAGCTTCTTTTTATCCCTCTGATTTCTCTTTTAGTAAGGGTTGCTTACATTACTCATGTCCTTACGTATTGGGGATCTTACGGTATTAAATGTGTTGATTTGGAAAGCTTTTGTACAAAGTTATATTGAAAAAACCGTCTCGTCCTTAATTTTTACACACCAGTGTATAACTCCACTCCTGCCATTAGCACCCAGGGATGGCTCAAGGAACATTAATCGGAATTTAACTATCAAATAACTTCCAAAATCTTCAGACTGAAGCTGCTGAAATTTCTGGCAAGCTTTAAGCGAAACATTACATTCATGATCCTAACGTGTTATTATTTAGATTATAGCATAAGGTAATTCGCATAACACACGGGGAAAACACTGAAATTCCTGTGCAGTCAGCTCTTTTACCAGGATTTGAACCCCGGGCTGATTAGCCAGTGTTCAGCGATTTTGCTGCTCAGCCACTGTGGGCCATGCAAGCTGTCGAGATTGACGTATAGGGTAGGGTTACGCACAATATTGGCAATAAATATTCCTATAAGCCTACATTATATAATGGAATCGATACCTTGACCTCATCATGTAAACTCTAGTACTCGCAGCGGAAGTATATAATCTCATTATTACTATTTTTGTGTATACAGGAGGACGCAGCAAAACGTTTATTCCCCAAAACATCAAGTAAATAACCACAGTTATGCATCGGGAATTGAAGAAACATTACCCCACTTGGTGGCCTCCATCCGCACCCTGGTAACGGCAATCCGTCAGGTCCAAGTGGACACGGGGCATCCAGTCCGGGAACGCCCTGAAAGAAAGGATTATTCATCTTCACATTTTTTGAGCAACAGAATCAGATAGTATCTCATAAAGCACCTCGCTGCCTTTGTACGAAAACAGAAACGTACTTCCGTTTAATTACTGAGTGAAATTTTATTTTACTAACACTAGAAAGCAATTATTAACAGAACAGTAGAACAATTTCACATTTTCAGGGTCTTTTAAACAGAGAGTTCTTGTGAAAAACGGAAAAAAAATTACTTTTGAAGTGATCCAATAAACAGCATCTCTTTTATCTATTTAAGTTCAAGCATAGTAGGCAATAAAAAAACTAGAATCCTAGGCAATAAAAAAACTACTATGCTTGAATGGAAAATTATGATTGCTGTACATGTACGAGAATATAGCTTTTCACTTTGTTAAACATAAGAATGGCCTTTTTCTATTTTGAGCTTTTAGCTTTGTTAATGTTAGCTATTTAACTGCATTATGTTGAATTTCCTTTTATTGAACAGCTGGGTTATTTGAATGCAGTTGCTAACAATAAACATTTTTCTTTTTGCTTACTTCTTTTTACTTCCTTTTTGTTTTATCGTTGTCTTAAACATCCTTATTTATTTAAAACTTCTATTTTCGTTTTCTGTTAATTACAAAAGTGACCAACTTGTACGCTTTATCTTTTTCTAATAACAAAATTCATAATTCATGATGATCTCATAGAAAGTCTAAATATTTAAAAAATTTATACCATTCTGATTAAAGATTACATTTTTATACATCGATATACACTTTATACATAGATTAAATTATGAATATTAATTTTACATTAAGGAATGAATGAATATTAATTTAATTTAAAATTTCGCATTAAAGAATACGAATATACATAAGAAAAGGGGAAAGAAACTAAATGCTGCTGTTTCAATTAGACTTTTAAATCTTTATTAAAATTATTGAAAAAAACCTTCAGGTAGAGAATTTACATGGATTTTATTCAATGAAAAAACAAAACCAACAATAGTAAATGCTAAATATTAATTAGTGATCGTCATCCTAACTGTTAATATTCAACCTCATGACGGCATTTTTTTCATTTCTTCATCTGTTTTGCTCAAATGATGGCGCTACACGTCAGCTGCATTTAATGCAGTAGAATCAATTATTTTAAACGGTGTAATTTAAATCTGAAAAGGCTAGACCCTTGGTTTACCTTTCAGAACGTACTGTAGGTTTTCAATTGAAATTAACATAAAAGTTTGAATTTTGGCATTTATACTGGAACTGACATACAATTCTTTTAACTCCAGATATATCAGTTTACAATACATCTGGAGTTAGGATGTATCAGAGTATAAACTTTACAATTTACACTTTTAGATAATTATCGCTTTCAAATGTATTCTGATGGTAAATTTGCTTATAGCTAAAATATAATTTATAAGTAAACCAATTAATAAGAAGAACATCAGAAGATGGATTTAAGTAAAAATACTCTGTTTGTATCGTTTGATCTCCTTTTGAAATTAAACTTTCAAATTAATTCGTAGAAAAATTAGTATCAGCTTAATATTTAGAAAAGTGTATGCGTTAGCAGTACATTAAGAGATACAAATATATTAGACTGTAATTTTACATTTTTAAAAATATTCGGTGGTAATTTGTGGCACATAATAATACATACCGTTTTTCAAATACACTGAAACAATATGACTTTATTGAACATTCTAAAATGATATGTAAGTATTGAAAATTATGTAAGAAACATAAATGGAGAAAACAAATTCGTTAACTCAGAAAAATGCTAAAAATAAGTTAAAATAAGTATCGACATTTGTTTGGCATTTTTATGTCAATTCCCAAATTATTGCTATTTATTTATATTCAATTATGGGACTATATAAAGTGGATATTAAAATATCCTTCATAATTCAAGAAGTTCTTTATAGATAATTAAACACCCAAGTAGAATCTATATTAATAATTCTATATATTTTTATGACATTATTATAAGAATGAAGTTAAATTAAAAGTTTGCCCTCTTAGATTACAGAAACTATCCATATTTGAAAGTATGTGGTTTCATTTATAAAATTTTTATATCTTAAAGCGTTAATTAAATCTTATGGTTCGCAAAATATACTCGTATTTGAAGGATGATTTGAATATTTTCATTTTGGTTTTAATAAAAAGCATGCATCGTAAGGTTCACACGATTCATCAGTTCACGTACCACAGTTAGAGATGCAAAGTGAATCTCACAATACTCTGTCACCGAAGGAACATGCAGTGAGGTGCAAAGTGCAAGTGAGAAACAAAGTGCACAAGCAATACAACAAAGTATACATTCATAGAAACGTGAGTAAACATACATAGTTAACTGAGGTAAATATACATAGCAAATAATACTTTACATATACAGCAAATAATACTTTACATTCAAAAAGTGTTACTCTCTAAAACGTGAGATTCGTATCTGTTTACTTGCACTGCGTAATGAAATCGAAATGCATTGTAAAGAAATTGAATTGCATTGTATAATGAAATCGAACCGATTCCTTTAAAATGCCTTGTTTTTTTATTTATACTTCTTTTTATTTACGCAAGTGTCACGTTACTATTCAGTGGAGAGTGCATCACACACTGAATAAAAAAGACAGAAATCGATTTATCATCATTGGCCTTACATATGTAAGTGTATATATATATAATCTTATGTGTATATATGCATTATCAATAAAATTGAATAATTATTTACACCAGAAGAGTATTAAAGCTTTTAATACAATTAAAAATGATTCCCATGATTACATTTTCTCCACCTTTCTTAGGAGAAGAAAAAATAAATGCTTCGTTTTCACTGTAGGAAATTAATTCTCGTGAAATACATTTTAAATATAATCACAAGTCAATTCATTCTACAGTAATAATGAACCAACAAATTACACAGAAAAACTTATCAGTTCAATGAATTCCTCTAAGACATTTTTCATGCATTGCAATAATAGTTTTCTAATGAAAGTGACAGAACCGCAATTCCGTTTCTAAAGAGAGAATTAATACTGATACATTGCGAAAAGAAAAAGTAAGCTGTCAACTTAAAAGTCAAATCCTTACTCCCAATTTAAAATATAATTTATTAGCATTGTAAAGTATGAAAATGAAGCTTAGTATTTAAATAATAAACTGAAACAAATCATAATTAAAGAACTGCGTAAATTACTTTAAATTCTGGCATGCACTGTTTAGAAAATGTTTCTAATATAACGGAATTTCAGTTTTATTAAATAAAAAATATGAAGTTTACTTACTCAATTAATTAAACAGCGATAGGGACATAACCCTAGAAATACTATATATAACTGCTTTTTATATGAAATGCTATGACAAAAAAATTGCGTTGAGATGGGATTTTTAACCCTTCTGGTGTTAAAAATAGAAATCTGTAACATATTTTACTTAAGATAAGACTGATTTTCTTTCCTTTTTTTTTTGTTTTTGTTTTTAAGATTCGTATTGATAGTTGTCAGTAATACTAACAGGCGTAGTGTAACTGAAACAATCAGCATTTTAGAGAGTATCAACAATTAAGTCTTAAAAAAGTAAAGTTAGGTAAAGTGAGGAAGGTGCGCACCTGGTCGCCTTTGTCGCCCTTCTCACCTCGCTTTCCGAGTTTTCCTCGTGGCCCCTAAAAAAGGCAGGTCACATCTTACTCCAAATGTATCCACCTCCTTCTTCCGAGGTCCAGGCACTTAATGTCAACAATTGAATCTAATTCTACTTCTACATCGATTTGTAATACACATATATCCCGTTAAATTATACCTTTTTCATGATAGAATAGAATACGCTTATTAAGTACACATTGAACAATCTTTCAAAGCCATTGAGATTCAACACTGAGATTTCCATAGTTTCATTTTATTGGTAATATTACACAGTGCTACCGTAATTGCGTAAAGTCGCTTTTGTTTACGTTCTACACCCACTTGTAATTAAAAGATTATTTAAGTTTTGGCTACTTTGTGTGGAGATGATTATTATAATTACTGTAACATAAATCAGTGGTCTCAAAGTGGCGGCCCTTGAAGCAATTTCACGTAACCCGCGAATACCGTTTAGTTGTGTATTTATCGTACAGTGCCAAAAGTTTTCAAATAAATAAGGTTATTGAAATAATAAATAAAACAGTAAGCTTTATCCGCTGACTAGCTTTGAATCATCCAGTTTGTTGCATTGTCTGAAGAAAGTGAATTTGAATATAGCAAGGTGAGGTAATTATGTCAAGGAACTGTACTGAAACAGCTTTTTGATTTAATGAATGAAATGAAAATTTTTATGACACAAAACTAATTAAATAAATAAAATCATCGAAAAGCTATGTAATCATACATGCATAACAGATTTAACATTTTTTTGTTGACTTAACTAGACATTTAAATATTCTCAATGAAGAAACTGCGCGGAAAGAATAAATCTGTCATTGACATGTATGCTTGAACCAAACATCTTAAAGCTAAATTGCAGTTACGAGAAACTCGGTTTGAATCAAAATACTTTGTACATTTCCTAAAACTTAAATCCTACCCTGTTATTTGAAATGAAAAATCTAAAAAATGTATAAGAAAAATAGCATTATTACAACAAGAATTTGAAGAAAGATGTACTGACTGAAATGACTTTTCGTTCAATTTTATATTACTTTCATTATCATCAAAACAAACGTGAATAACGCACCAGAAAACCTACAAATGAAGCTAATTAATTTACCAGTGTGATAAAAATCTCTTTCAAAGATTCGAAGATATATATTTGATTGATTTTTATTCGTACTTGCATTTGAAAACTATTAAGTCAGGAAAAAAGGACCCTTTCGGCCGATGTGCATCCACAATCGAAGAAGATAATTTCTAATAATTTTTCTTTAAGGCTACAAATCTTATCAGAATCAAAATGCCATCAAATGTAAAGTAGTACTATTAAGAAATAAAGAATTTATAATCGTTTATATGTTTACGTATGTATTTTTTCCTGCACGTGTGGAAGAAAAATTTAATAAATAAAAGAAAAAGTATTATTAGTATTTATTATCACGTTTGGTCCAACATTGAAAGTTTTCTCTATAAACAGGGAAAACTTATTAACTTAAAAAATATAAAAATTATAAACTTAAAAAATTTGTTTATTTTCAGTTTAACTAAGGTATATAATATTTAATTCAACATATTAGAGCTATTTGAAATAATTGTTAGACTGAAGATTTACCATTTACCTATCAATAAGTTTAAACTGGGTAGTGTAAACAAAAGAAATTTCTTGCAGGTATCAAAATTTAGATTTCAGAAGGAAATAAATATAGGTAGACAATATAAATAATGCTTAGAAAGTAAATATAAATTTAAATATTTTACGTTTCGTTATTATTATTAACATTTATTATGTTTTGATAAATATTTGTAAGGAATTAGGCACCTAAAGTAAATAGAAAAAGAATCATAAATTTAGCCAGGGATAGAAATATAAGTTTGAGACATATAAGATAAGTGTGGAAAAAACAAAGTAAAATTACAATTGAACATCATTGAAATAAAATTTCAAATGAACCATGTTCGAGGCAAATTAGTTTTTTAAAAGTATAATTTTCAAACATATAAACTCACATACAACGCACAGGCCTCACACATAGCATCAGGTTATAAAGGGGTGATATCCATATATTAGGGGTATATACGGTTCAGTACCAATCTATCTACCTGTATCTCTCTCTCTATGCAATAATATACAAAAGTAGATTTGCACAAATGTTGATCCATAATAAAGATCAAACTTGGCAGGGAAGACAGACTAAATATTCACTTTTAGTTGAATTGTCATTTGTGGCCACAATTCCTCAGGCACTTTAATCATGCTTATTCATAGAATGTTTACATTTTTGATATTGTTGCGATAGGAAGAAAGCAGGGTAGCAGCGTCTTAGCGCAACAGATGTAGAAGCAAGGTGAGTAGCTATCCAGTATAGCAGTTTATTAGGAGAAAGGTTTTCGGTTCTCGGTTAAAATTTGTCGGGTGCTTTAATGTGTAAACAAGAATATGTGTGCTCAGAATTATTCGTCAAGAAATAAAATTAGTCTTGTTATATACGCTAATAGCTGCAAGTTTCTTCATCTGCTACGCATTCATTCTGTATACTAGTCAAATCTATAACCAACTCGGCTAAGATGAAAAACTAATTGTTATCTTCTCTACTAAGTATCCTAAATTTATTACAGTTAATAAAAATCATTTAAATAAAATTATCATAAATATATATACATATATATTCACATGCACAGAATAGTGCTCGTGAACATATATACATAGTTTGTCATTTTGAAAAAAAAAAAAAAAAAAAAACGAAAAAGGAAAGGCCCGTTAGTTGCTTTCGGATCATGCATTCGGGTGGCATGCAATTTCAGTTTGAGACCACTGACTTAAGTCACATGTAAGGCATTGGTTAAAATTCTACTGGTGAGCAATACTCTCTACATTAGGGTTTTAGAAATGAAATAGATATTGTTAAATTATTGTACATCACACTTTAAAATTTAACTTGCCAGTAATAGGAATTAAAGCAACCCTACTGTTTTATCAAGCTTAAAAATACTACATCATAAATTAAATTTCATGCTCTAACAGCGAAGACCGAAAATGAAGGAGCTTCATTCCATTTTATTGGTTCAACTGTAAATTTTAGCAAAATGTTAAAAACTGTTAAGTAGTAAATATCATGGTATTTCATATCTGAGTTTGTAAAATTTTTAAAGTTCAGTCACTATAATTCCATTAATCTTAAAATATTGTCTTGATATAGTGATTGTCAAGATTAATTTTAGCTAAGCGTTTTTCATATTTTTTACGTCATGTATTACATTGAATTGTAGTTTTAAAGACATTTTAATATTTAAGATTAAATACTCTATCTTCCGGGTATAAAAACATGCGACTGAGATATAGTTATTGATAATTCTGTTCTACAAAGCATTAATATACTGAAAAAATTGTAACTCTTGATTGCTGCATTATTATTGCCCATGCATTTTAAAACACATACATTATAATTTAAAATTATTAGTTAAAGTCCACATGAAATTTTAATTCAGTTATCATTAATATCTCGGATGCAAAGTAAACTTAGAAATTCTGATTTCTGATACTTTTGATAAAATTATAAATTTCCATTAGAGGACTTCGACATAAAAATTCAAAGATATTTATTCATATTTTACAGAAAAAAACCGTTTTTTAACTAATCAGATGCAAATGTCTCTAGTTGAAGGATTTAGTTAGCTGAAGGAAACCGTTTTTAAGATTTTTAATTAAAATATTTTATTAATTTTTATAGTAGCGACTTGTAATGAGCATTCGTCAAAATAAAGTTCTTAGCTGAAATTGTAATGCACTGAATATGAAATGAAACTGTGTTATTATCAACTGAAACTAAAATAAATACGAATTTCTACTAGAATCACATACATCCACTAACAACTATTTCTCAATGTCTTTCGTCAGCGTTTAATTTGATAGAGTACTGTCACTCAATTATGGAATGGTCATATAAAAGCATAATAATAGAAATATTTGTTATAAGATTAGTTGCTATTAAGCATGATTGATTACGGTCAAATGACGCTCAGCATCTTTGATGTAAGAACATGATAAATATTAATGATGCTTTACGAATTCTCACTTAAATATTCTTCTATAGATGTAAAATGTGCAAGAAATGAGACAATTACAGCTTATTAAAATAGCAATTGAAACATTAAAAGTAAATAACTCACGAAAACAATTTAGTTTTTGCTATTCTTCACATTCATTACATGTTTAACCTATTATAGGATAAAATGGAAGTTATTCGAAATATACAGAATTTGGATGCTTTGTAACAGCTGATTGTGCTAAGATATCTTCTCAGACGAGTCAGCATCACAAGATTTATTAAGTCCTTCTTTATTAGAGGGAAGAAAATCTATGTTCTTGGGAAAAACAGATTCTATTCCAATAAGAATATAATGCACATGAAATGTTCAAAATTACACAAAAGGTATAGAATACTCGTAGATTACTATGCACATGAAATAATATAATAAGTATGTAAACTTTCCTGTGTAAACAGAATTCTACTAATTAGAATAAAAAATAAAAGACATATTAAATTTTGCTTTATTAGTTTAGAGATTTAAGATTCTGATTATTGTTTTTAAATTCCTTGCATTTATTTAAAAGGATTTTTCTGAAAACATAAAAGCAGTGATTTTGCATTTGAATCAGTATAAACACAAATAGAGCCGTTCTTTACGTAACAATATATAACAAAATTTTCTTCATGAACAGACCGCAGCAAAAATTGCTCTGATCACCCCAAACACATTCAAGGTAAAAGTAATGTAGAAGTTACTTTTTGATTGAATCCCTTTCAAATAATTATTTTGAATTACAAAGCGAATTTTCAAGTATTAATGTAAATAATATGAATGACACTATTAGATAACATCGACAGCCCATTACAGTTCTCTAAAAACCACTTCAAAGACACTTTAATAATAATGTTTAGCTACATACTAAGCTCATATTTTTAAAAACAATTTATTTGACAATCAATATCTTTTAAAAAAGAGAAAAAAACTCTTAACATATTGTCATTTAATATAAAAATGCATTTCAGAATCATAACTGAATGATGTAATTTTCTGGATTACAAAACACGATTTACATAACACACACTCACTCTGTTTATAGAATACATTAGTGCAAGTGTTAGTGCACACGCACGAAACATGCATAGTGCGCAGTGCAAACAGTCAAGCACATAATCATTGCATGCTCACAAAATATTGGAAATATGATAGAAAAATTTCTGCAGTGACATTTTATACTTTATTTTCTTTCATATTTACACATCTTAAATCAGAAAGATTAAAATATATATGTATTATTTCATTTACTCACTGGAGGCCCGCCGTCACCTTTGTCACCTTTAGGACCCTATAAAAGTCAAAACATTTCAGAATATTTTAAATAATGATAATCCTAATCATAATTATGATAATAAAACAGAAATTGATGCAGTGAAGTGCCACGGCTTTCTAAAATTGAACTAAGTATGAAGAAAAACTGTATTTTGAAGACGACCAATCACGGTTCTAGATTTTGGTTCTAAACTGAAGAGGTCATCTTAAAGAGAGGAGTTTCAGTACGAATGTTTATTTACGCTCGTAGAAGTATTGGTAACTTTCAAAGGTGGTTGGTTGCCTTAGAGAAGTGGTTCCATAACATAGTATTTTGAATATGAATACACTTTATATTATTTGCAGTATGTATAATTGTAGGGTTTTTCTTAATTTGCATAACAAATTTATTTTAAATTTTCCTGTTCTCAACTTCTCAAACTTCCCCTCACATTCTCTCGCCAGTGAAGTGCTATTTAAACGTGTGATTATTTCAGTTTATTCAGAGCGTGTTTCGCTAGCCTAGCGCACGTTTCGTTGTTATTTCGCGGTCACTCGAAGTAAGCCCTTAGGCCTCATCAGTTTAGTATCACGCCGGTTAGATTTCTGTGAGTCCATCTCGTAGGAGTAATTTTGAAGTGCGTTCTTGCACTCACTTATTATTCAGATTTGATTTTGTATTCTCGTCTACGTTTAAGTTATCGCCGCAAGTGAACGGTGTTTTTGTAACGCACGAAGCCCGTGATGTCTGTTATTTGAGTTAATAAAGGGTTATTTTGTACTCTTCTTCTGTGCTGTTATTTATTTCACGCCTGTGCGAGAATTCGCCAGGTTCAGTGTAGGATCTAAATTAGTGGATGTGGAAAAGTAGAGATAGATCTTGCACAATAATGTGTAATATGTTCTAATAAATTTTTGAAAATCAAATGAGGAGGGGAATCAATACGATCAATGTCGGAATAAATAAATAATTTTTTAATCTGATGGACGTTATAAAAATAATTAATTAAAAAATTATATGTATAAAAACATAAAACTATGAACAAACACTCTTCTCAATTTGAATATCATTAATCATTTGAAATTGTAATTATATTCTTATTTAGAATGACAGATATAATGTCTCGTGTTTGCACAAATGAAAGCTAATGAGGTAGATCTATCTTATGTGATTATTTCTTATTTCTTTTGAAAATATATTGCCCTAAAGAATACGATAGACTGGCTATTGAGGCAATATGATTGTGATGCTGACAGCTGATCAGCGCGTTATCATAAAGCGGCTTCATAGCTTGCTTGCATTTGCTCCATAAAATCTTTTGTAGGGTACACGGTTTTTACTATTTCCTCTTCAAAAGTTTAAACTCGGAATTATTGCGTCAGTATATTTTACGTAGGATTCTTTCACGTGTTCCAAGAAGACTTTCATAAACACAAACTAAAATATCCACTAAAAAGTTGAATCGAATACAGGCAAAGTTTAAGATGAGAGCACTATTTGCCCGAATATTCGATCACACTCGAACCGGCACACTTGTCAAAAAAAGATAAAATCATCTTTTTTTTTAATATTTTGAATGTTAGGTAGAAATATACTTGACAGTGTTTTATCTAAAATGTTAGAGGACTAGCGTAGTCCTTCTAGTCTGCTGCGGGCAAGATACTGATACTGATATTTTATATAACACATTCTATCTTTATAATGAAATCCCCTTAATATCTTTCATTCATTAATTATATCAGTGCATGAAGTGAATACATTGTAGGCTACATTGAGCAAATATTTTGTTTAACTTATGTCCAGTTATTTTAAAATAAAAGCCACATTTTCTTTGCCTGCAATAGAAAAAAAATTAGCGAAAATGATAATAATAGAAGTCCTAAAGCCCTACAGTGTTAGGAAACACATTATGGTACCCATATAGAAGCCTCAGTTAGCTTTTGGTTAACTGAGGCCAACTATAAATATTAAAATTACACGAATTATACTCTCCCAAGAGTTGTTGGGACAACTATTGTGAGCACTTCGTTATTAATATTTACATTGGATTATAAAATATTCTAAATATTTGTATATTGTTCAAAATATCAGGTTTTAACTCTGAATTAGTAATATTTAAATTTCCCTTAAAGCTCAGAATCAGTGGAAAAAGTCTTCCAGCTGATGACTTGGATTTTTCACACTTTTACAAAATGTTATCTCTAATCCATTGCTTCTTGATATTTACAAACCTTTTCGTTAATTTTTCTGCATTTCAACATACTATAATGCATGTCGAATTTCATATTCTTTATTAATCGTAAGAATTACATTTACTTTAAATAAAAATTAATTTCTGATTATTAGCGCTATTTATTTGAAGATTATGTAATTATTAGGTATGATTTCTTTTCAATTTTTTTAATTTTCGGTTGGTTGTTTGACTAAATTAACTCAAGCACGCTAGGTTCATCTACTAATTAGGATGCCTTCGTGGAAGGCTTTCTAACAGAAACTTGTTCATATTCTTATCACACATGAAAAAATAACGGAAACAGTCAGTACCGTCTGCTGGGACTTTTGTGTTCAATATTCTGGGACAAAACATAAAATCAATGAAGCCAGCTATAAATTTATATTTAATTTCTTTGAAAACTTAACATTTTACATTCTTAAGATTTTACATAAATGAATTCTAAACAAAGACTAGTGTAGCATATTATTTTGTTTTAAATTAAAATACATTTTTTGCTAAAAAATGATAAAAAGTAAACTTTATAGTTTAACAGTTGCTATTGAAAGATAGAAAAATAAAGATTATTTGATTTATCTCTTAAAAGTAATTGTGAAAATCAAAATTATATCATTTTATGATTATCCAAGAAAGTTAAACCATTCAAAGAAGGAAAATAGAAACTTTTACGTTCCACTTGTTTTTATACCTAAAACAAATTTAAACACTCGAGAATGGGAATTACAAAATCTATAAAGATGAGTATTTAATTCTCTTTGCTGTCTATTTTACATAATTACATACTGTAAAAGATACAGGTGGAAAATGGGAAGGGCAACAGAAATTTACCATTGGTCGTGCAGTGATAGTCCCGCCGCATTAACTGTGACCGTACAGTGATAGTCCACCCCAATGCTGAGAAATAACGCCCCAGAGGCCAGTCCAAGTATTTCCCATTTTTCTTCTCCTGCCACTAGTCTCTCGAGAGGACTTACAGCTTGCATGTATTTTGAGTGCCCCCTTGCCGCACACATAGTATACGCTTACAAATACCCATGCTTTCTCCGGGATACGAACTCAGGGCCCACTGGTACGGCCCTCAGCGTTACTAACCACTATAGCAAAGTTAAGTCTAGTATTAATATGCCTCTGGTAAACTTAAATTGTCATAATAGGATATAATGTATGCACATATAAATATATATATGTGTGTTTATGTCTTAGTGTATATATATTTTGAATTTTTGCAGTGTTATATAAATTTAAGATGTAAATAGCAATGATTAATCTTTTATTGAATAAAGGTGTAAGGGTTTGTTTCAGATAGGATTTCAGTGCATAGATTATATTTAACTTAATATTGCACTTAGGCAATGATACGCACTCATAACAAACTGTTGCAAATTTATTGTAATTACATTTATTACATACATAATTTTCTCTGGAAAGACATGTTTTATGCTCAGTACTATTCGCTATAAAGCATGTATTTCTTCTTATATTCAATAATAGCCGTTTTGTTCTGCCACGGCGGACCAGGGTTGTGGCTTGGTAGTTTAGTGGTTAACTCAGGCTGGGTTGTTAAACAATTCCGTATGGTTATTTCAGGTATACCTAAGTTGGGAGGCAACTCAGCGGTTCATTGTCACTAACTGCTATATATTGACTGGGTAGAAACACTGAAAAGTGCATAATTGTTGCGTAGCTCGCAATAAATATTTATGCTTAGATATAAAATTCCTATATTTTTATTCACCCAGTGGATAGCTGAAAAGTAGTATTTCAGCGTTAGTTCAAATTCCGGCAGATGAACTGGCTACATAAGAAATTCTATTTTGTTTACGTAACTATTATTCTGGTCTTTTATGTTAATGTAACGTAAATACGAACCAGTTTTTGTTAGAAAGTGCTTCAGGAAGGCGTCTTTACTCTTAAGCAGACAGCTCTTGTTGCTTTGTCATAATTGGCTAAATAAAAAAGCCTATATGCTAGTTAAAATACTGAAACCAGAGAGTAAAAAGCATTAATCAAAATCATGGCAATGAATTGAAAATAGGGATTAAGCTGTAAAATTACTCAATGCAGATGAAATTAAGTAATACGCAAATATTAATGACACATTGTTTGCAGCGGATTTTTGTGACAGTCATTAATAGTCATTGATGTTTTTTAAATATCGCCTTGATTTAGTGTGTATATTTTTCGGTACTTGCAAGAGCTGTTATTACTAAATACAGCAAGTAAAACAAACTCGATAAACCGAGACACTATTTTTTACAGCACACAATACTGAATTTAACAAATAAATTTATTTGTTAAATTCAGTATTATGATAGAATGATGAATTGTTAATGATACATTGCTTAGGTGTTATTTCTAAAAATGATTATGGTACAAACATAAAATAATTTTTGAATAAATTGAACATAAATCAATAATAAAGGATCATTTACCGGTAATCCAGGTATGCCATCAGTTCCCTATTTCACAAACAAAAGATTGGAATGAAAAAGAGCAAAATAAAAAAGGAATAATGTAAATAAATAAATTTAATGACAGAAAACAAAAAACAAAAAAAAAAAAAAAAAATAAAAAAAAAATAAAAAATAAAAAAAAATAAAATAAAAAACAAAAAGTCAATTTCGCAGTAAAGAAATCCTTGTTCTTCATTTAAAATGAAAATAATATGCATGTTAATAAAAAGTTTTGTTGGAAAGCCCTTCAGATTTATTTCCGGCAATGCAATTATGCTGTAAAAAGCTTAAATACTTATAGAATCAAAGCAAATTAGTTTTTTTTTTAAATCAGTGCTTTAGTTTTACTGTTGGAGGCATTCAACAAATTTGCATTTACGTTCGTTATAAGGCTGAGAAATGATTTGGAGGCCCTAGCTCCAGTGACTCATGTTGCTTGTTTTTGCAAGTGCCACCGTTCTAGCTTCTAGCTTCGTCAGAAGTTAAGATTATAGAAAACTAGCAAAGAGAAAAGTTATAATATTTGAGTTTTAATTTAACTGCAGTTTCAAATATTTATTTTCACAATAATTAATTAAAATGTTCAATTCAAATTATTACGTTTCCTATAAACAATTAATGGAATGGATTTTTAATCTAATATTAATTTATTCCTAAATTTGAATAAGTAATTGACAGGAAAGTCAAGAACATTGGAAAATAGTTTTTGAGTTGAACTTTAATTCCTCGTCACTGTTTATCTTTTGAGCTATATATTACGGTTACTATTACTTTGCATTAACCGGTCATTTATAATTTCAGCTTTTACTATCACTTTTACATTTCCATTTCCTTACCAGAAATGTAAATTAATTACAGAGTATTAAGTCGCGGGTTTTGGATTGTAAGGCATTTTTGCCAGCTCTGATTAATATTGTAATTATTACGCTTTGCATTATAGCTGTCGCCATTTCAATAGTTACGCCGGTGAGAAGTTCTGAGACAACTTTGTTTTATATTATGTAGTCTAGTAGTAGATTACCAGGTTGAGTTTTAATTTTAACCTGATTGTCGTTTTAAGTTACATCGCCACACGTGGTGGTTGATCTTTTCAAGCCCGAGAGGTACATTTATGTTCCAATTCTGTTTTAATAACAGGTTTGTTATAAAACCTTCTCAAGAACTCTGCAGTTCTGTCCAGACACAGCAATCATTCACCTAACGTCTATAAGGTATTTGATACACTAGTTTAGGCTCCCAAAGAAGGTCAAACTCTGTACCATGTTAAAAATAAATTCTAGAACACTTGATTAAATGCGAATTGTCCGCGGGTACAGGAATAAATTTCCTTGTTTGTTATTTCTCTTTCTTCTGCAAAACAAAAGTAGTCAGTTATTTTTATGCTTATCTTTAATTATTTTCAACAAGAAACAAGAATAACACTAAGCATGAATTTCTTAATTTATGCGTATAAAATTGCTTAATATATTTTTTATCTTTAAAGTCTGCTTTATCTAGTAAATTTCTCTTCTCTGTTATAGTGAAAAAGATGATAACCGTATATTAAAGTAAATAAGAATAAAAGACTAAAAGACCACACAGAAAAAATAATTTGCTTCACAATACATGCTTCAAAATAAACATGTTTTCTTTTTCACAAGAATGTAAAAAAAAAAAAAAAAAAAAAAAAAAAAAAAAAAAAAAAAAAAAAAAATTCTGCTGGCTTACCGGAAGTCCAGGTTCCCCCTTTTCACCTTTGTTACCTGGTTCACCCCGTTCACCCTAAGAGGAAAAGAACTCAGTTGTTTAAAACAGCTTTGCTCTAGGAATTTGCAATTACTGATATGCAGTGTTTTAAAATAAAAATGCTGAAACCCTGATAGTTGTAAAAAAATCGCTCGGAACAGCGTTTTCAATCTTTACTACTCCACTGTCGCCTTTGCGCCACGTGCCAGAATATCTTACTTCTCACACGTTTTCCTATTTTTTATTTTACTTTATTTAAGAAAAGCATTCCCAATAACAGGTAAGCCTAAAAACTGAAAAACTTTTACTTAATATGCTATAAGGGCGTATATACATTTAAAGTTTATTATAATTAACATATGGCGGATATTGGTTGCTCTTGTGTAGCCGAAGAAGAAGGTTGTTTAAACCTTCGATATTAATCCTTCAAATTTACAAATATTGTGTTGATTTTTGTTATCTTAACACATCCAATAATCAAAATCGTAAAAAACAACCTTATATTTAGCGTAGGTATAATGAAAACACTCAAGTTATTTAGACATCCAATAATCGTTAGTTGGCGTGCTATTTTAATTCAGCTCACATGGGAAATATTTATATAAATAATTATTATATTTTTAAGTACAATTCAAGAAACAATTATAATAATTTTGCTTCACTTATGACACGAAACATTTTCAGTACTTTTGGATTCTACGATTTTAACTGCACTTTAGTTGTTCTTATCCATAAACTATCTGTTGCATTTTAAGACTACCTGCTTTGCAATAAGTTTCGTATAGGCTTGACTTTCGAGAGCTTCATACGTAAGATTACCCTACATATCTGAAGGTGTTATTAAACAAAAAGAAGAATTTGCCCACATGAACTTCACTAATAAATCTGATGTGAAGGTGCTCCGTAAAATATATCAATTCATAAATAAATAATATAAATATAATAACTAGATATAAAATTGCTATACTTTCTATGAACATATAACTATGGGATATGGCATGCATAATCTGAATGTTATACTTAAATGCTGTATAGTGTTTATAAGACGAGGATGGTGTTCAAAAATACATTTCAAAGTACTTAAACACACAAAAATGGTTTTTCCTTTCATTTTCTTGCAAGTATTTAAAGCTTGAAATATATCATCATAATGTTAATATTTTTAAACTAATATTTCTTTAATTATTTCTCTTTCTTTTTCTGATAAAATTAATTCTTTTTATGAAGCAAAAACTTTGGTAGACTAAATAACTTTTAACAACAGTTCTAGCACTCTTAATTTCCCATCCATTTCTTTTCTTTTTTATGCTAGTCTCTTCCTTCATAATTACTATGCGCATGAAATAAAAAAATGAGTGTATAAAAATTAATTATTGGAAGTTAAATATACAGAATGACGATAAAAATAAATATTTGTGTAAAATATTCAACAGAATTCTCATATTAGCTTTTCTAACGAAGTTTTTGGGATAGTAAAACTTAGAAAAAAATCTGATTTCGAGTGAACTGATTAAGGAAAATCGTTTTCCTTAAAAAAGAACATTCTGTATGTAACAGATGTTGGTTTTTCCTGGGCGCATGTCACAGTCAAATTTTCCTTTATACACACACATATATATATATAAACCTAATTATTATTTAACAAAAACTTGCATACATATCAAAAATAACCTTTACAATGAAAAACGAAAGCAAAAGGGAAAAGTCGTAACACGTGAAAATTTAAATCAGACAAGTCCCAAAAAAAGATAGGCTTGCTTATCTTGTTTTGACCACTAAAGCAAGCATTATAAGAGTCAAAACTTCTCTTTTGGGATTAAAGTTAAACGCTGGTTGTGAGTTACATGCTTTTAGAGTACATGAGCCGAGAGTTTTCAATGTGAAAGAGAGAGAGAAATAGAGATTTTCTGGCACTTGCGCCGCGCTGTTAGAATTTCGCCAGCTCTGTCTAAATGTGATTATTCCGGCTTTTGCAATTTCTCGCAGCCGAAACTTTGAATTTACGCGTCGTTAAAATTATTTTAGCCAGCTTAATCATTTGATCGTGTATCTTAGACTGCTTAATCAATGCTTAGATTTGTTTGATAGCTATTGATTAATTCACATTGTCACGTGGGGTGATTTGTCTGTAGTGGTGCATTTCATGTTTAAAGGTTCAGATTAAATGAAAAGGTTATTTAAAAGAATCTTCTCACATTCTTGCCATACTATTTCAGTCGTAGCGATAACTCACAGCATTTAGTAACTTTTGTTATCTGCAACAGTGCAAATTTTATTGTACATAATCTAGACTATAATATATACTGTTAAATCTGCCACTAAAATAAATTGATTAATCGTAAAAACAAATTACGTGTATACTTATTACTCTTGTGTTTTCCATTGAGCATTATCAAAATACAAGCGAAAAATAAACAAAAGCATTTTAACCCCCCTTGCTCTGAATTTTACTGCCATCGGGCTAACCATGATCTTGGATTAACCGTGGCTATCGTGCCCGGTATTACTTCAGTTCATCGGTCGGGGTCTACTGTATTTTCTTTTGAAAATCTGTACTTGTCTTATATCTTTATACAAAATAATCCACATTTATAAAACGAAATACTTTAGACAGGAAAGAAAACGAAAAACTATAAATATAATAATTTATTTACCTTCATTCCATCCAACCCAGGGGGACCCTGTAATAAAAGTAAAAATAAAATATGCAATGAATGGATATAAAATATTCAAATAATTTAAGAACACAAATTATTAGTATGTTTTTGTGCATGTAATGTATGATGTAATATGCATGTTTGTGTGTCTAATGAGAGGCAGTCAAACTCCGGAAGCCGCAGTGAGTTATCCTGCCTGCAAAATAAACAAAAATCATGTTAAATGAAATTAAATAGAAAATTAAAATTAGACACAAATTGTAAACTAACAATAATTAGATTTCGACTTACAAGCAAAGCTCTTTAATAAATATAAATGAAATAAAAATATACGAAATTTATTCTTCAACAACTAATAAATGAAACATGTATAGCAAGTTTTAATAGTATTAAATATTTCCTCATTATACGGGAGCTTACAGTTTTCATTACCACTTTTTTACGTGAGTTACGAAAATTTAAGTATCACATATACATCGATCGGATAAATATGATATATCTATCATTCAATACAGAACCTATGATTCAACCTATGTATCAAGGTTCAATTGTTAGATTTAAATCCTATTATTTGAGAACTACATTTCCTCATGCATTAAGAGAAACTGGCAATGATATTGTAACATAAGACGATTTTTTAGAAAGAAAGTGATAATGGTCAATATACGTAGAATGGAACTCCATGGTTAGGAGTCTACGAAAAATGCATGAGAGGAATTTGGAAAACGTTGCTGCGGTAGAAACGCCGAAAACATATATGAGCATGATGCTGTAGAGCAAATTGGCGAAGAAGGGGTTGAAATAGCAGGTACTCTGAAAAAAATCCAGCATCAATACGGAATCTGTAGAACAATTAATGAAACATGAAGAAGGGAAATTGAATGATGAAGTTTTGATAACTTTTCAAAGTGAAATTTATCTAATAGTAAAAACTACTTGTAACATGGTACAAATATAAAAAATAGTTGTAACATGCAAAAAGGAATAAGGAGAATGTTCAAGAACATAAACCGTTAAAAAATTTGCTGCAGAAAGATTATCTGAAGTTCCTAGAGGCTACCCGAAAATATAGATAACACATCCACACATTGCTAGCGACATATCTAACATTTACATCACGAAGGCATGCCAGGTAAGTGCAGTGATTTCTTATTTATGTATACATATAATACGTATGTATATTTCCACAAATAAAGTGTTTATTATGCCTATTCGTTCTTACATTTATTTTGTGTTAAATAAAAGCCTAATTTATTAAATAAAATCTGAAAGGTTTCAGATTTTAAATTGCGTCCAATGGGGCGTTTCTTTAACATTTTCTTTATTTATTAAATATCATCTTCTTCGAACTTACTTAAACCATAAAATTCAGTTCAAGAGCAATATCGCAAAATAATTTTAAAATGAGCATACCTTTAGAATTTCCGATACACAGTCTCGCGTGCTGGAGATAAAAAAAAAATTTCTGTACAACGTTGCCATTCGCTTTGAAATCCTCGAGTTTGTTAATCAAAAATTCGTGAAAGTTTTACCAAATATGAAATCGATAATAAAACAAATTCCAAATTTCAAATTTGGGCTTCCAGATGCCCATATTCGCAGGAGGATTACGTTATTCAAAATTGGATGTTTCTAGGTATCGTTATTTTATCACAATGCGAGAAACATACGTACATTTATGCAGACTCTTCATTACTTAATTTCTTTAAATATAACACAGGGGGATATTATTTGGTAGCAACAATTTGAAAAGTGAAACAACGCTTGTAGTGAATCAACGCAAAATGTCAAAACGAAATTAAGAGTCCCTCTGAGCAAGTTGCCCCTTTGGACTAAAAATATTATGAAAGCTATCAAAATTAAATAAGCTCCTGACTTATGCCACATTACGTCTGACTTACGCCAGACGTGATCTTTGGAACGACATTCGTTGTAAGTGGAAGACTATTTATCGCACTTTCACAGTTAGACGTTTCTACGTTTCCTAACAAATTTAGCCCTAATGCAACTTCTCTGGAATTTCTATACCATTTTGGATCTCTTAAACTCCTAAATCCAATTGCGCCATTTACACTCATAAAGTAAGGCGCTTCTACCGATAGAGTGATATTGACAGTTCAGATCTCTTAAACTAGAAAAAATGTTTTAGGTTTATTACAGTGTATGATTTGAATTTCTTTAAGGTACACGAGAAACGTTTTACGACCTTACTCAAAAATGTGAAAAATATGAAAGAAAATTAACGATATAAGAAATCCTTTATATAAAGTATTTTGGAATGTTCAGCCAAATTAATGCAATCTCTCTCCAGATATCATTATCATGTGTAAAATATTTCATCACACATATTTTAAAACAAATTGAATGTTCCACTAAAATATCTTCCTTTTAGAAAAGTATGATATTGATGCAATGATTCTAATGAAAAACGTAGATATTTTGAAAATTAGTAAATCATGCAGAAATGCTAAGCATCACTTATTCAAGCACAACAAAAATTCATTCAATTTTGCACAGAACAGATGCATAAATAAAGAAACTAAATGCAACTTATTCTAAATGAGAAATTCAGAATAAATTTTATAGAAAGTATTCTGATATTGATTTTTAAAAGAATAATAATAATAGCAATAGGTAGCTGTTACTTAACAGCTGCTACAGACCATAGCGCCATTTTTTCCGTCAGCTCCAGGCGGTCCATGATCACCGCGAACTCCCACCGGTCCCTGGAAGAGAAAGAGAGTAATTTTGGACGTCAAATAATAGGAAAATTACTATTACTTAACAAGATTTAGAATTTAGAAGCTCTTAAATAATCTGTAAGGCAAAGAATAATTTAACTTTAAAAAAAATAACATGGTACAGAAAGTATTTTAAGACACTAATTGTGTCCTTTCCATTTCACCGCTGGGTGAGATTCATATTTAAAATTGGATAGCGGAAACAAGGTGCAACTTTTTAAACCGTAATAATTATGAACAACAAGAAATAAACTAATAACTTTTATTTGACCTTGTAAGGGTTATTATTTGAAACTAACCAGTTATTTATAATTTCAGCCTTTACTATAACTTTTCCTCTCCGTTTCCTCCCTAGAAATGTAAATGAGTTAGAAAGTATTTACGCTGAAGGTTTTGGATTGTAAGACAGAGCGTGTGCATGTTTCTCGAGGCCGTGTTACTTTAGTTCAGTCAGCTCTGATAAGTTTTTAATTCTTCTGCTTTGCGTTAGTTGTTACTGATATTTAGACTGATACACCGGTTAAAGTTTTCTGAGCCAGCTTAGATTCAGATATAATTGTGTAGTCTTTGACTACTAGTCATACCTTAAATTTGAATTTGACTGTTATTTTAGTTGCAGCGCCAGAAGTGCTGGTTGGTGGTGTAAGAACAAGAAATGCATTTATG
Organism: Stegodyphus dumicola; assembly: GCF_044657685.1. Classification (NCBI taxonomy): domain Eukaryota; kingdom Metazoa; phylum Arthropoda; class Arachnida; order Araneae; family Eresidae; genus Stegodyphus; species Stegodyphus dumicola. The sequence goes on along the minus strand of NC_140769.1, from coordinate 187,226,856 downwards.
CTCAAAGTTTGTGTTCAAATAAAAACGTTCTTCTAAAACCTTTGTTCCAAGACTTTGTATCAACTTCAGACAAGACTTGACCCCAGACACAGTGATAATTCGCTTTACGTCTTTTAGAAATTTGAAACTAGTTTATGTTACCAAAGCGAGCCAAACTCGATAACCTTTATAAAATGAAAAACAATAATTTATATAAATTTCTGTATCAAACAAGAAAATAGCAGAAATTGCAAACAACTGATGGCAAATTCATAAACACATATACTGCAAAACTGATGAATTAAGGAGTTGCATATCAGCTAAGAAATTCGAAAAGACCTGAAAAAATTTCAAGTTCTAAATACTTAAAGGCTACTTATTGCAAATTTCATTATGCTAGTTATGTATTTAAATGTATTAATTACATACATAATCATAATTTTAATTGAGACAATAAAAATGACGAGTATAATTTTCATATAATTATTTCAAATTTAATTACAGTCAGAACAGCAACAAATGGTAGTTTTATACAGATATAATGTTTACACAATTAAACAAAAATTTCTTAAAATTCTAATCCTTGTCAAAGAAAATCACGCAAGCAGAAAAATCACATTATTATAAAATCTAAATTGAAAGATGAAATTACCTTGAAATCTGTAAGCGTTTACATTCTTAAATAGATTGATAATGCTAATACGATAATTTTTCTGTAATGCGTAACTAGACACCTGCGTAAAATTGTATATAGAAACATTTTATGCATATAGACCACAGATTTTAATACCAGTAATTTGCTGAAAAGCAAATGTAAATAAACCAGCTAGCTCTTCAAATAACAAAAGCTTAGAATATTTTTTATGCATAATATTACTTCTACAGCGGATTCTTACATGAGGTGTGTTTTAAAATACTCATTAGAAATCGAATTTAAAAATAAAAGCATAAATTTTCATTTTTGGGTTTTATTTAAAGCTACCTGACCCCTTAAGAAAATATTTATATATAAAGCAAATTTTATTTGATACAATTAAATCAACGAATCTGAAAGTGATCTCTTGAATGCAGATTTCATAATTAAGTATGCTTGCGTACGATGCATTATTATTATAAATTACACATCGTATGCTTTTCCTTCATACATTCTATAAGGAATAAAACAAAGAAAAAAAGTGAATAAACAGTTTTCGAATTCATTGAATTAGTCACTTTTTCATCCGCTTCTCCATTCGCCAGGGTTTAACTGAGTTTCGATAAAGCTGTGTCCATTGTGGTATAATTATTGTGGTATAATCAGTCTTTAGGAAAATTAGTTTAGTTAACCGATGCTGTAGTGATAGGCGTTTACACACACTTTCCTCATCTTCCCAACAAAGTATGAAAGAAAGTAGGGCCATATTTTGTTACATTAGTATTTTAAGAAATAAAATACTGAGGAGGTTTCAGAAAGACCTTTAAGTCTTTCATTATTTAGCCCTTTATTTACACGGATTTTTTATTTTCGCCCTGTGGAATTTAAGATAGGAACAGGAAAGGAAGGAGAACTCAGACATAGCTTCACATAAAAATGTATACAGACCAAACAAGTCGTTTAAAATGTAACTTGCAAATAAAATTGGTAAAAAATTTTTTCCTTAAGATAGAGAAGATGTTTATTCAAAGCAAAGATGGGAAGGGATTTGGAAAAATTTTATGACTAGAGAAGCATAATAACCTTCCTTTTTCGAATCTTAACTACGGCTTACATATTGACAATTAAATACCCTTTTCTAAACTTCTTTCCAGGTCCACCAGCGGCCGAGCGGTAAAGTCGCTGAACACTGGTAGTTCGATCCGAGGTTCGAATCCCGCAAACGGGCTGGCTGCATGGGCGTTTTTGTGGTTTTCCCCGTGTATAACGTGTATACGAGCAAGTTCCCTTAGAAAGTCCTCCTCCACGAAGGCATCCCTTCCCTTAGGCAGATAGTCCTAGTGTGCTTTGCCGTAATTAAATAAACCAAACCTAAACTTCATTCCTGGAATGCGTAGATTCGTCAGAAACTCAACGCCGAATTTTCTTAAAGAGTTAAGATTTTTCACTCTATATATGTGAAGGTAAAGTACATGATGTCAGCTAATTTCAGCTTTATTTCTTTTAATCACAAATAAAAATGATGAACGCAGGCAAAAAGAAAACTTACTGGAAGTCCCATTGGTCCAGGATCGCCCTTATCTCCTTTGTCACCCTGCAGAAAAAGAAAAAAATGTATTTCAAATCACTTATATAACAACATTCAATCTCCTTTTGCAAAAACTAATAGAACGGTTTCAGACAACCTGCAGTTCAAGGGTTTTAAACGTCCCAGTTTACAGCTTGGACTAAATTGAGAAACCATGGGAAATCACAAATGGTTTCGAGTGGAAGCTGAGCGGAAATTAGACTTCCTCTGTTATTCGGGCTTCAAAAAAGCAGCTGCTGCATCAGGGTGCTGTCCCCCCTTTAAACGAAAAGTCTTGCAAAAACAGCAGGCGAGAAATGTTCACCCAGCACATAATATGAAGCAGAGTAATATTTGTTTCTATAATATGTAATGCACTTGGAATTTTTTAAAATCTTGTATTGATTTTTTTATGATATTCCGCATTTTTTCAACTAATCATAATCCTTCATTTTACCTAAACATAAAGTTAAACATTTTATGGAAAATACTATTTTGGTAAATTTACTGTTATAATTTTCTTAGATTTCATGTTTTAGAATAAAGTAGACAGAAAAATTGCGGGAAAGTAAGCTGGCTTTTACTGGGATATATATTACATCTAGTGATTCAGAAATTGAAAAAAAAAAAAAAAAAAAAAAAAAAAAAAAAAAAAACATAGTGAAAGTCGTTTAACACGAAACTAAGGGGGACTGAAATATTTTTTCGTGTTAAAAGAATTTCGCGTTAAAGGATATTGAAACAACAACAACAACTATATATTCAACAAAATTAAGTTTATTAGAGTACATTTTATTTACATAGATATGTATGTAAGCATGCATTTAATAAAAATGAATGAAACAAAAACATCCACAAGAACCTAGTTTTGGTAGCATATTCTACCCCCATCCCCATCTCATGCGAATCGTATGGAAATTGAATTCGTTGTACTAGATTACCTTTTCTCTATTTGGCTTGGTTTTCGATTTTAGTAAACTCGCGCCAACTGTAGTAGACTTCTGCTTTTTACAGAGATGAATGGCTGCTGATTGGTTCATCCAATGTGAAATCTCAGTCTATGATGATTTTGATTTTTTGTATGGACAGTATTTGTTTCTGATTTTCGGTACTACATTTTACATTTAAATGATGAAATATACATCTGTTACCATTTACAACATTCTTTGATCTACGTTTCCGTTAGCTGCCATCTAGTTCCTTTCACCAATAAAAAGATATTTCATTATATGTTACAAAAAAAAGTGCTTTCCATACCATTCATTGTGAATCCTGGGTACAGCCAATGAAATTCTCCTTTGTTGGCATATATCAATGTCCTTCTTATTTTACAGGTATTTAAAAATTTTTCACGTGTAACTAACGGATTATCACCACAATTATTTATATCATTGAGAACAGCCTGTGTTTGATAGCTATGGCATTCCTAATAATTTGCATATTTTAACACATATCAAATTTGGATATATTCATATAAAAATATTTGTACGTATTTTAAATCATGCAGTAATTCTTTCATCGGAAAATTCAATTTTAGCAGTATCAGAGTTATTTGGAAGAGTTGTATGTTCATGATTCTGTTTAAGCTTAATATGAATGTATCAAGATATACTTTTCTGCCGACTTCGGTGATTTTATCTCATTTTAAGACGGGAGATTCAATTGAGGTAATACAACAAATTCAATGTACATTACAATGAATTGTGGCATTGTAGTATCCCTTGATTTAAGACTAAAATTATGAACTACGATTAATCTTCAGTGCGAAATTTTATCATTCCTTTATTTTCATGTTAATATGTTTTAATACAAAACTCTTGCTTTCACGCCATTACGCCATAGGTAATTAAAGTTGTAATTAAAGTAATTAAAGCATATTCAAACATTCGAAAGGATGAAACAAGTTATAAACAGTAAAGTTGAATGAAAATGAAAAAAAGATGAATTTTTTGATAGATTTGTTAATTATTATGCTGACGTAAATGAAAGAGTCTCTTGCAGATATTGCTTATTTTAAAATATACAACAATTTGGATCGAAAATTTAAAAATAACTGGATAAAACTGCTTTTGGTTCACTTTTGATAGTATCACGAATTTAATTTTCGAAAGCACAAACTTTTTTACTGGGATTAGCATAAATCCATATTAAGTAGAAAACAATTAGTATTTTAAATTTCTCTTCATGTCCCTATGTCACATGAAAAAAATTAACAAGTGCTTATATTTTAGCTTTTACGAAATCTTAGCTTTTTTAAATGGGTAAAGTGAAACAAAAGAATTGAATAATATGAATTTTGTTATTTTATTTGTAGATGTCTCCAGCAAACTATATAAGAAATTAAAGATATCCTAATGATCCACTATATGATTAATCATATATATTTTGGAATTAAAGAAATTGATAGAATTTGATGACTTCATAACTTTTCTTTTTACTTTCTGTCAACAGTTTGCTCGTATTTTATTTGACATTTGTTTTAAGATACATGATAACCCTATTTTTTGGGTTTCTAAAATCATATTATGGATGAATTAGCTCTGAGTCATGTGATGTTAACAAACTGACTTCAGAAACGCATGAGAAGACTAAGAGAAACGCACTCCTGCTTGCGTTATGAAACATAGTCAGGAATCGAATTACCGTGACAGATCGTTTCATAAATATGCTGTTTTGACATCATTTTTGACAATAAATGAATGAATTTCGTAGCGGCGTTATTATATTTCGTATGAGTAGATTAATTATATTAATTATAAGTTGAGATTATTTTAACACGCTATTTTCTCATTAATAGAAAACTTACGGGTTCTCCTTTTTGACCATCCATTCCTTTATCACCCTTTATGCCGGGAGGCCCTTGAACACCTTGAGGACCCTGAAAGGAAACAAATAATTACTATATTGTAAGAATTAAAAACAGGATCAAAGACAAAAAGTTTTTAAATATACGTAAGGATATCTTATAAATTACATGTAATTTAATAACTTCTACTTACAAATTTTTGTTAGTGTTCCTTAATTTGTAAGATCTATTTTAACCAATGTGTTATTACTTATATTAAAATCTGTCTTATTCATCTACTGTTTCTTCCACTCCGAGAATATGTAAAAAAGTGAGTTTTAAATAGAGAGATTTGGCCTTGCTTTAGTAGTATTTTAAGAATATATGCCTGATTAAAGGGTTAATTAGGTAGTTAAATAAGGAGAAATTTTGTTGTCTTTATGGCAGAGAGTATAAGCTATGTAAACTAGATTATCAGTAATTGGGTTAATTATTATGATTATAAAAATAAATATTAGAGAGTATAAAAGTACAATAGAGATTGATGATGAGATATAAGACTGATAAAATATTTCGGATGGATCACATGACTTTTGTCAGGATTTATCATTGCTTGCGGAAATATTTTTAATATTGAGAAGAGAGGTTGGTGAGGCTTTGAATGTGTGCAGGAAAGCGGTTTGGCCTCAATGTATAAAAAGCAAAAATCCGTAACAAAAATAATTACACACTCTCAGCCTAAAATCACCTCCAGATTGATATTTCTTCAGTTATCATGAATAGGGAAAACAAAAATCAACTTCAGATTGATATTTCTTCAGTAAACATGAATCGGAAAAATGATCTCGAAGAAAGGTTCTCATATTGCATGAAAAAGCACTTTTTATAAAATCAATTCATGTTTCATTATTTTTCTAACACACTTTTTTTCAGAGCACATATGAAGAATTGTGTATAGATATGAAGAAATATAATGTAGATGATGCATCTGAAATTATCGCAATTGTAAATCCATTTGCTAGCCAACTGAAAATTTGAAAAAAAATTACTTATTTACTTTTAAGAAAGTACAAATATTAAACAGGTAATACAATTCGCAAAAAATATATATTTTTAAAATATGTACATTATGCGATGGGAAATTTTTAAAATAATATATAAATAAAATTAAATTACAGTTGAAATGTAAATTTTTCTAGATACGAACGAATTAATTTGGGAATTTAATGAAATAACATTAAATGGTCTAATGTCTCCATTTGACAGATGCATTTACAAATATTTTTTTAGGTAAAAAATTCAATTTCCAGAAACACTAAGTGCTCTTTAATTGATCTTGAGCAAAGATTTCATCGTTTATTGATATTTAATCTTCGGTTACAAAATTGCTTCATAACTTTCAAAATTGATAAAATTAAGTAGAAATGTTTTAAGTAGTTTTGAAGGCGATACATCTAATGTAAAAGAATATTGCACAACTGTAAAATCACTTCTCTAATTCAAATGAAAAGCATAAAAAATAAATCACTAATATTTTACCGGAGGTCCAGCGGGTCCAGGGGGTCCGATGACCTGAAAGAAGGAGATAAACTTTGCATTTAATTAAATACGAATAAAACATCTCTTAACTGAAATTATACTTAATCCCAAAAGCTATCATTTAACACACTTTGCAATACAATACTGGTTGTGCAAATTAATGAATTATTGTACAAAATTAAAATGAAGAGCATAAAACTGTATTTAACTTTTCTTTGTTTATTTATGAGAAAATATAGTTTGTAATCCACATACAGTTTCTCTTTAGCTCGGAAAAAAACCGTAATTAAAGTAATTTAATTTTATTTATTGTGTATCAAATGAAAGAAGACAAATACAGTACTCAAAGATAAAATCTAATCCATTTTCTTTAAAGCCCACAACTGTTAGAGCAATGAACAAAGATTGGGAGGTGGGGAGGCAACCCCTTTAAAATGAGTACAACTTGATTTGGGGGGTCGACAGGAAGATAAACTGCACGTGCTGTTGTTTTTTAACATGCCTCAAATATTATGCTAAATAATTATTATGCAATTATTTATAATTTTGTAATAGTAATTTGCTAACTATGTTAACGTTTGAAGAACTTACTTGTAAGAGTAAGTTCTAAGAGTAAGTAAGAACTTATTGTAATAGTAAGTTGCTAACTGTGTTAACGTTTGAAGAACTTATCTGTAATACTTAAAAGCAACATTTATTTGAAATTGTATTAAAAATTATCTTCAGTTTTTTGCTACTTCAGATTAAAGAAAGTAAATTATTTACGTCACTTCCACCATTAAATATTAAACAGGTTTCATTTATGCAAAGTTTATTAATGCACCATTTGCAATTAATGAGTTATATATTGATTTACTGAAAATTTTAAGTCAGTTTTATTTTAATTTAAAATTAACGTTAAAAAATTTCTTATTATTTCGCTTTCACTTAATGTTACGTCTTTTATAGAAGTTACTAAATGGTATAAATATGCGCACAATAATCTTAAAAAGTAGGGAAGCCCGTTATTAGTGTTCTCTACTACTGGATTACTTTTTTTAAAAATATAGTTATGTTAAAAAGGAGCGCATGAGGAAGGAAGAAAAAATCAGAAAGTATTACCATATCTCCGCTGAGGCCATATCGACTGTCTGCCTGAAATAAAGCACAAAGATTAAAAAAAAAGCATTTGATAAATTAATTAATTAAACCATAAAAATCTCTAATGTCATGAAAACTTACTTGTTTTATATATTTTATGGGGGTCTGTAAAGAAAAACAAAACAAACATTCAGTTTCATTACGAAAAAGTAACAGAAAAGTAATGAATAAATGTACGAATTTTACATTAAATATTCAGCGGCAGACTTTGACATACCAAATTTTACTTTTCAAAATAAATTTTTATAGAGCTCAATTCAAGTGCATAAAAACATTACTTCATCAATATGTAAGTAGAAATTCAACAAAATAAATAGCTCAACGAAATAAATAGCATTTTCAATTAAGTAAAGTGTTCATTAGAAACAGTTAAATCACTCAGTTGGAATAGACATATATTTCTAAAAGCACAGAAATGAAATGAAGAATGTTCTTAACTGCTTTCATGCTTGATGAGTGGGACTTTAAGACAGTCAAAATTTTTATCTGTTCAACGTTAATGCCAAATATAAAAATGAAAATGGGTGTATTCAAACTATGATTGCAACTGTAGGGTAACTGCGAGAAACCTACTGTAAAGTTAAGGGGAAATATTCATACAGGATTTAATTAAAGTATGGAAGAATTTTAGTGAAAATTTATGCGTTAGTTTTAACTTAAAATTCAAAACTTAATAAACTTCTTCAAAATTAATAACTATATATAGAGAGACATATATATATATACATATATATATTGTTTTTTTACATAAATTCAGTGTGAAAGGCAATTAAAAAGTTTCCATTACTTTGAATGTGCCAAAAGTAATAAAAATTAGCTTCCTTTTTGTTTTTATAATCTACTTAATGTTAATTTTAAAATTATTTCGGGTAATTAAATACATTTAATTTGCTGGCTTTGTTTAGTTATTTAGGCAGCTATATTCACTTTATTTAAGTAAAAACACAGTAAAATTTACAATTAGACCTTTAAATTCACATTCCCGATTTCATTTTATAAAGAGTTTATTATATCGCCTGTCAGTAAGATTTTTAAGATCTATATAAATTATAAACTGGCAAAACTTTAATAATTCTTTTTTAAAAAAAACATAAAATTTTTAGTAGAAACTAAGGAAGTAATATTCGTCGTTGCGCTTAATGGCGTCTCGACATATTTTACTAAACTTGTTCAAAAGCTTTTTAAAATTGATTAACTTTATTTTGTTAAACCTTTTCGCATTAAAAGAATAATTGTGTGCTAATAAACTGTCCATATTGCAATTCTGATAATTCAATGTTTATGAAGATTTTCCTCTTTTCTTTACCTTTCCCCTCAACAGATGGCGATGCGGATCACTCATTACAGGTACGCTCCGTGTTTACACCGCTAATACGATACATACCTTTAACCTTTTTTAAATAAAAATTAAAGCACGTTAAATAACTATTAACATAGTTATTCACACGAACTAGCATAGTGTTATCGTCTGCTTGTTAAGTATTTATTTGTTTTAATATAAGCACGTTAGCTTTGCATAAATGCAAATGATATATTATTAATACAACTTGTGAGAGGCAGCAATATTTAATTTCAGTTTATTGTTCTTCTAAAAAGAATATTCTTTAAAAAAGCTATGTGTTAAAATGTAAGACTCTCTCGACTTTCTTGGAAGAATTATGTCCAATAAAAACGTCCACTGCTACTTTTGAGAGTAAAAATGTGAACTTTTTATTTTATCTTTTATCTTTCAAACTGTAAAAAATATTCCCTGTATTAGAATAACAACTTAACCTCTGATTGAACATAATGCTCCCAGAACTACGAGCAGAATTATATTTGAAACATTGAGTGAATATAGTCCTTCAGAACTTTTCTAGAGTCTTTTGGAGATGCATAATCATTTTCATATACTGTTGTTATTTTGATATCACTAGAATAAACAACACGTATTTCCTAATGACCCACTTTAGTTTCTATGCTCATATAAAACATTTCGAAATAATTATTTTCTAGTATTACTCAATATTCATTATTTCTCATTTCTATAAATGCAGAAGTTCCAATTTACGTAAACATGTTTAGCACATATAACACCAAATGCAGTGCTCTAAAACCATACTTTATAAAATGAGTGAACTATGGCAACTATGTAATGCAAGTCCTTTTGTATCTCATCATAGTTCCTTCAAAGATTAATCTTAATTCGTAAATCATTCTAAAAGTTCACAGTAAATATACTATGCAACACAGAGCCGGCTTAAGCTCAATTCGGGGCCCCTTGACACTGGCGGATCCAAGGCGATTCTTGGATCCGCTAACAAATGAAACATTTTAAATTTTTATTGTAAAATTATATGTTAAAAAAAAAAGAAAATCTGAAAGGTTTCAAATTTTAAATTACGTCCAAAGGGGTGTTTTTTTAACACAAAGGTTTTTGTTTTTTAACATTTTATGTGTTACCTTTATTTATTAAATATCATGTTCTTCGCACTTAAACCATAAAATTCAGTTCAAAAGAAATATCGCAAAATAATTTTAAAATGAGCATATCTTTAAAATTTCCGATACACAGTCTCATGCGCTGGAGATAAAAATGTTTTTTCTGTAAAACGTTGCCATTGCTCGCTTTGAAATCCTTGAGTTTGTTAATCAAAAATTCGTTAAGTTTTACAAAATATGAAATAGATAATAAAACAAATTCAAATTAGATTAAGGTTGTTTAAATTTTTGCATAATTCTTGAAAATAAATAATTTCGTTTTGTAAATATTCTTTGATTTCGCCAATATGGTGCCGATATTTCTCGCACAAAATGGCAATTAATATTTTGATCTCCTCCTTTTCTAGGGAGAAAAAGCATTTAAACGCTATAATTTTACTTCTTCGAAATATGGATAGTACTGTCAGATATTACATTAATACTTCAATTCTAATTCGCTTTGAGTAGAGTAAGGAGTAGAGATAATCTAAAAATCGTACTGCCCGTGGATTCTATAGGATATTATTACAAATGTTGTTTATAAGGATTTATTGTAACCAGATTAAAGGAAGAAATACTTTTATTAAATACATATAATCAAAAAAAGATAGAAAAAACTTTTTAAGACGAACACTATAAAATCCCGTTCTCAGAACGGGTAACTCTGGCTAGTACTACTACTACTAGTAAGTTATCCGCTATCTTGCAACCAGTGCAATAAATTTATCGTTTTATTTGCTAGGTAGTCCACACTCCATTATTTATTTATAATGCTTGCGTCGCGTTACATATTTGGTAAGGTACTGTCTGTAGTCTAATTTTTCTGCCTGCTTCTTGATTTGTAAAGGCGCATTATAGTTGTCATCCCACTCTTACCACGCGGCGCCCCGCCGGCCTTAGATATCGACGGACAATACGGACATGGACTTGCAGGTTTAAGGCGCGGATTTGTTTCGCAAAATAATTTTACTATTTTTCTAAATAAATTTTATCTTCAACTATCGAAATTTATAACCGGAAGTTCTGGTTGGGTGCAGCTTATCCGGGCTAATGGATGCTCGCCCCAAGCGCCCAATGTTTAAACATGCAACACATACTATATCGTAAAAAAAAAAGAGGAAAAAAATCCAGGTTGATTTTTTTAAAATATATTTTATAAATGCTCAATGCCTTCACCTTTCCTGATACGCTAGACATCTATACAATAATTCTATTCATCCCACACGCGTTTCAGTACATCATGGTCGACCACAGCCATAACAGAGATATTACGATTGCGAAGATCTTGGAGACTAGCGCGAAGCGGAGCACAAAGATAGTCCTTGACAAACCTCCAGGAGAAAACGTCACATAGATTTAAATCAGAAGACCAGGATGGCCATGTTTTAATATATCATATTTTCGTCTTATCTACCTTTTTCGTAAATTTTGATTCATTTCGCTCAACTGTGTCATAAGCCAACTTTCGAATATATACGAGTAAATTTTCCCAATGATGGATAATTGATGTCTGCCGTATCAACAAAGCTGGGAATATTGAGCGTTTGTGAAATATTAAAAAAAAGAATTAATAAACAAATATTAGTAACTTCACTTCTGATTTTGCGAAGTAAAATTTGTTATCGAGTTTTTTCTTTATAAATTTTTAATGTTTCTGAAAATTTGCTGAAGTTTTTGTGCCTTAACTATAGGTGGAGCAGTAATTTTTATTAGAAAAAAAGTTGTCAAAATTCCCAGGGCTAGTAATGAAAATGTGCGAAACATTTCGCGGCTTCGGATTTAACTAAACAGGGTCATAAAAAATGTTGCTGTTGAGAATTTATATTAATATTTTGTGGAGGCGAGATGTCTACCAGAAACAGAACAGTAATGCAAATTATCACTCTGTAACTGAATAAAAATTATCTATATATCGATCAAAAAGAAATGAGACAATTCTGGACTGGACTCAATCATGGGATTGATGGCGAGACAGAGGTACGAGTCTCTTTTAAACCGTTTATTATAAAAGTTTATTTAATCTATATAGAGGCGAATACGCATTTGCATTAATGCTGAAGAGCTAGTGAAAGTTCTGAAGTATGGAATATAATACTGTACAATGAAATGTATAAGGAGTGTATGACTAAATAGGGATGTGAACCCCAACTAAAAGTGAGAGGAAATAGAAACGAGAATTAATAGAACAATATATATCATATATCATAATGATCAGAATTTCAAAAAGTCGGCCAGAACGGTGGTCATTTTCAAATGAAAAATCTCCGGAAGAAAAGTCTTTGAACCAGTTCTGATACACGCATTCTGTTAAGCAATCAACACCATAAACTCCGTATATCTGTTTGTGAGCTTCAGCTGCTTTCTTGCCTTTATAAAAATAAAAAAAAAGTCAAATGTATCGAAAATGTTTATTTTTGACCCTCATGTTAAAATTGATCGTAAACTAACGGTTGCAAATAGAAATACACTAAATTTGTTTCTGTACCAACCTAAAAGTGTAAGCTGCTAAATCTCAAAAGAAAAAAAATTACAAAACAGAAGCATAACAAAATGAACATAACGATATCTAGTTGTGCAAACACAACTTACTTTCTTGCCAACCCAATAAATGTTAACTATTTTGATGTGTATATTGTCATGAATAAGTGTGATGAGTGTGCTTTTAAAAGAGTTGACGCAAGTATTCAAATAAGGATTCTGTCGCGACCTACAAGTCGTAGTCGCGACGATCATAGTACTGTTGCGTCTCACAAGCCTACTATTCCTGTTAGTCTAGTTGTTTGGAAGAAGTACACTGGATGAAGGCTTGAGATGTGTCTTCTGTATGGAGAAAATGTCTAGATCAAGGCTCTCAATGCAACTGATAAGTTCCTACGTCTTCTCTACCAAGCCATCAGCATTCCATGTGAGTGATTAAGTTTGTGGTGTCATTCCGGATGGTAGAATTAGGCATATGCTTTTAAATTCTGAAATAGCTATTCGTCATCATGATAAATTATTCCAAATATTTAGACTGACGACATCAGTGACGACATCAGTTTTCTTACGACATCAGTGATAACAGTCTAGATTTTTAAAACGTTGGAGAAATTTACACTATTTTTTATGGAATTGAATTTTCATTTCTGCGATTATTAGAGAAAATATTTGGTAGTGAAGAAAAGCCTATTATGACAGGAGCTGGTTGAGTAGGAGAGCTTAGAAGTCCAAGGTTTGGTAGCAGGCTAAGGCGCAGGTTGGGAGGTCTGAAAATCTTTCGGTTCCGTACATAACCTAAGAAACTACTAGGTGTGATCCAAGCTTAAATACAGATTTCGAAAGGTTTGTTTGGCAGCTTCACATTTTCTTGTTTAACGATCTCCAGCACAGCAGATGCAGCTTGGAGTTCTTGTACAAAACAAAAAGTATGTTGGAATTCCTGGCTATTGTAGCAATATACACGACCAGGACGTCTGTGAAGTGATACCATTTTTACCTTGAACATACTCTAAGTGAGTAATACTGAATTTACTTTGGTTTGAGGCAGATAGATTAGAATGAGATGTAGAGGCTTGCACTCTTTTCTATTATATAAGTCATTTAAATGCTTTGAACAGTAATCTTGGTTATTTAGTTCATTAATAATGTTGTATATAGAGGAGTTAATACAGAGTCCATGTATTATAATTATCAGCATTTTATCCTCTGGTAATTCGAATTTGTGGGTATCGTAGAAGTAATATTGAGACGATTTCCATTCATCTCTCCTAATATGTTTTGACCGGCGATGAAGAAGAAAATCCTGTAAGAATTGGTCAGCATTTTGCAGATCGTCGATGTAGATGGGCAGAGCTTTTCTTGATTCAGAAGGTTAATTGTTGTTTTTGCAGTGGTCGTGCAGCAATCTGCGAAGGAACAGAATGTCAGAATATACAAAATCAGAAGCAGGAGGCTGACGGGATTATTGGCCAAGGAGAAAGCTCAACGAGAGTGATCTAGTAGTCATCGTCCAATAAAGTGGCAGGATTTAAGGAAATTAATTGGTTTACTAACTGGTCGTCTGGAGGCTTGGGTTTCCTCCTGCGTATCTATATTATTCTTGATTTAGTTGTTGGAATTTGTAGGTAATTAAGTGAGAAAAGTTTATAATCGCTTTCAGTCTTTTTGCTGATTGGGCAGCAGGTTTAAAGCCGATCTAAGAAGCCTTGAACTTTTCCTCAAACTCTGCTTCCAATTATTTGGTCATTCCGACTTGGTCTAATTTTCTTAATCTGTAGTATGGATCCATCTAAATAGTATGCAGGCGGTTGTAGTATGACAGCAACACACTTTTCTTACTGAACATTGAGTGTAATTCCTTAACAATGTTATTTATAAGTAGTATACATTCTTGTGAGTTTTCAGCTGCACTGCAAGGAATAGTAATGTTTTCAGTGCTAAGCCTTTTATTCCTTTGATAACCCCACTTACGTGTCACTATTGTGGTGTGTGTTTTCTTTGGGAAGAGGAATGTCCAAAGCACCAAACTGTGTTGCCATGTTCAAAGAGAAAAAAATAAATCCATGTCAGTCGAAGCTGAGGAAACAATTGATAATCCATTTAAAGCCTCACCCTAAGCTGCATTTTCTGTGGAATTACCAACGGAAATTTCGTAAGACATCTGATCGTAGACTAAACTACGGATTGGAGAAAACGTTAAGAAAATATAAAATCCAAGTGCACAAAATGCAATGTGCGTTAGGTGATTCTGTAGAGGTGTAGGGTGTTGAGTGCAGTATGAAAACAGCAAAAGTATTTGAGACTTAGCCATACAATACTAACCGCTGTTCAGAAAGAATATCAACAATAAAACAAGAAATCAATAAATTTATTAACAATAAAAGTACTGCAACAACATTTTCTAGTCTGCTCTCTCCACGTATCATTATAAGAAAATTCTAATAACAGCAGACGACTTTCATGCCCGTTGTCATAACAACCATAACAAACTGACAAATGTTTAAAAACGGTTTTGCATTGTTTTATTCTTTATATGTTCATTTATTTAGTCGCTCGCACTATGAGTGATTATGAATAAAAAATTTCTTAGTGCAGTTACAACAATGTATAATTATTAAATTAGTAACGAATGAAACAGAAATCAAATGGTTTCATATTTTAACTGTCTCCCGAAAGGGTTTGTTAAGAGCTTTTACGTTCTGGCTGAGCTCGCAATTCACCAGTCTGCTTTTGCACTCACTTTTGTTAACCACTCTTTTTTGTCTTTTTAGCTTTATTACTATCATTTTCTTCGCACCTATGCCACGTGCAATTTAATAGCAATATTACAAAATTTCTAAATGCAGCATAGCAGCATATGTTTAGAATTCTCGTTGCTGTTTTAAGTGTTGGCATAATATTTTTTATTTTTTTCAGACTTTTCTCAGTTCATCATGTCAATGTTTAATTTTCCTAGTAATATGGCTTACAAAACATTTTTTTATATTTTCTATTATTAACTTTTATGCATTAATTTTATTTATCAAATATCATGTTCTTCGCACTGACGCCACATAAAATTCGATTCAACAACAAAATCACAAAATATTTAAAAACAGTATATCTTTGGAATTTCCGATAGATAACCTCACGCGCTGGAGATAAAAAATACTTCATTCTGTACAATGTTGTCACAGCTCGATTTCAAATCATTGAGTTTCTTAATAAAAATTCTTTCAAGTTTTACGAAATACGAAATTAAAAATAATAAAGAAAATTCGAAATTCAAAATTCGGGACTCCAGATGTATATGTTCGGGTGGGAGACTACGTTATTCAAAATTTGATGGGTCTAGGTGCCATCATTTTTTTTTTACAATGTGAAGAACATATATATATTAATGCGGATTCTTCATTACATAATTTATTTAAAAATTATACAAGGCGATAATATTTGGCGGCAACAGTTTGAAAAAAGATATACCATTTATAGTGAACCAGCGCTAAATCTCATAGCCCCTTTTGATAATGAACGGATGGAATGCACAGTTCGGAAATAATAACCCGTCTCAAATATGCAAATCGCAAAAGTTGTTTCAAAACAGCTGAGAAATGCTGAAATCTGATTATATTCGTCAGTCGAAATCAAATATAGGAGAGAAAATTACAGAAACTGTTGCTTTTACACATGAAGAATAACAAATAACAGCCCAAGAAGCTAAAAGTTATAGAACTGAGCAATTAATCATTGGGAATAATTTGAAATTTCATAAAATGACGACAAGGTGGGGGCTTTAAAGTTTGAATGCAAATCAAAAAGATACAAGTGCAGAAATTTTTCAAAATCATTTGAAACGCCATGAAGCAGAAAGAAACGCAATTTTGACGTGCATTTTGAAGCTTAATAAACGTTGGATGCACAATTACATATCTAAAATAAGCCATCCAACGTGGAATGGCAAGCAAAAATTGAAAACAAAAACTCGATTATTTGCTGGTAAATTTCGCACTTCTGTAAGCTTCATGTGCATATCAGTTTTCATAATGAATGGCGTGCAGTTAAATATCTAATGTAAATAATACGCAAAAGAATGATGCGGTATAGAAGGTTAACAAAAAATTTATTTCTTATCTTAACGAGTTTACTACATATACCATTAATAGCAGTAGTTCAAGTTTCGGATACAGTCCTTTAGCGTGTGCTCACTGAGTCACACAAACACAGTTTTGCACTAATTAAATTCATCCCAAACTCATTGTATCATGTCTGTAGTAATGGCCTGCATTGCATCGTTATCCCATCATTAAGTTTCTAGATACATGTGAATAATGTGGTGCGCAAACGTTGTTTTTAATGAATTTTTAAATAAAGATATCCCATGGCGTGAAATTCAATGAATGTAAGGCGAGGGGAGAATGTTGTGAGCGCGTCTATAGGGCGTCAGTTCCAGCACTGCAGAAGACAATGTTAAATTCTCGACATGGGAACAGCCAACCAGTGAAAATGTAATTCACAAAAAGGTTTCTTTTGTTGCGATGCCATCTAAAAAACTGTCCACATTTTCCTGCAGTATATTTGAGACGTGAACTGTTTGGAGCGCATGAGAAACTTGGATACTTGCCATTGCTAACAGAGCTGATTATTCACATATGAAAGATGAAACAAGTTTATTATTACCTCTTGAAACTGTACCATTCTTTTGTGTATGCAGTGTACATTTTTCTGTAGGAGAAAAAAAAGCTAACTTGGCATCGCAAAAAGAATACTCATTTAAGTCAACATAAATCTGTCTGTCTTTCAACAAAATCTCCTTCATCCAACATTTAACAACAACAACAAAAATATGAAAGGTTTCAGATTTTAAATTACGTTTAAAGGGTGTTTTTTTAACGTTTTGTGTGTTACCTTTATTTATTAAATATCATGTTCTTCGCACTTAAACCATAAATTTCAGTTCAATAGCGATGTCGCAAAATAATTTTAAAATGAGCTTATCTTTAGAATTTCCGATACACAGTTCCGCGCGCTGGAGATAAAAAAGTCCCCCCCCGTAAGATTGTTGCCATTGCTCTCTTTCAAATCTTTTAGTTTGTTACTCAAAAATTCGTTAAAGTTTTACAAAATATGAAATCGATAATAAAACAAATTCCAAATTTCAAATTTGGTTTTCCACATGCCCATATTCGTAGGAGGATTACGTCATTCAAAATCCAATGGCTCTATGTACAGTTGTTTTATCACAATGCGAGAAATAGAAATACATTTATTTATGCAGATTTTTCATTATTTAATTTCTTCAAATATAATGCAGGATTACAACATTTGGTGGCAAAAGTTTGAAAAGTGAAACGGACATTTATAGTGATTCAACGCAAAATCGCAAAACGAAATCAATAGTCCTTCAGGAACAAAGCCCCTTTCGACTAAAAAAAAAATTCCTGAAAATTGTTAATTCAGAATATAAACAATATCTGCCAGTTGATAACAGTCCTGGTATTGAAGAAATAAAATGTGAGGAAGAAACTGTAATGCTCTAGATGAAGTAGAAAGCTCAGAAGATAAATTTGAGAATCCTACTCACAAAAGGGATAAACCAGGCATAATTATATCGTCCATTTCTTCAACTTCAAAACAGTCAGGAAAGAACTTTAAAATACAAAGAGTGCTTTACACAACTCATTTACCACGAAAAACAGAGACGACGTACAACTGATTACATTTTTAAACGTGCTTATAAAAACAATTTTTATTTGATACAAACAAACAAATCTGCAAATTTATTTCTGTTAAATGAAAACTAGCAACGAGTTGTATTTTTACTCTTTAGAAATCTAATTTATCAGAATATATTTGTTTTAGTTCCTTTCAATAAAATTGACTTCAATCGCTTACCTCATACCCTGTCGACTTACCGAGTTTTCACTAATTGTAGGCATAACATAGCTATGGAAATTTTGAAGTACATTACAAATAATATGCTAAATATATACAATATATTACTAGAATTTAAAGATCTGAAAAACAACCTACCGTGTCACCTTTCTCCCCTTTCTCTCCGGGTAAACCGACTTTTCCCTAAAGAAAAATTATGTGACAGATAATAATAATAAAAATGATAAAATAAATGATAATAAATAAATAACAAAAATGATTAGTATACGATAATAAAAATTACACACAACTTATAAAGTTTTATTAAAGAATAAATAAATATTTTTCATAGGGATGAAAATGTTAAGATAATTTTCTTTCATTTCTCAAGTTTCTAATAAATCGACTATTCCTGATAATTTTTGAAAAATATGAATTATCGCTAAGATCTGAGTGAAATTCCCGATAAAAATATTCGAATCGAAATCCGGCAAGATTGTTTTAATGAAAATGTCTTTAGTTTTTGCAATAACGTCTTCCTACAGGTGCATTTAAAGCATATTTTATCAAACGAAATTTCATTTTAATAAAGCTGCTTGTATTTAAAAGGAATATTAATTGACGATTCCACATTTTCCCCCAGGCATTAAAGGTATTAATTGTTCACTTACCAAATCAAAACGTGTCGCCCTATTGTCTAAATTTGGCTGGCGATGATTTTATTCGGTACAACCAAATAGTTGTATTTCACAAATAGTTGTCATGCCAACATATCTTTCAAGTAAACTGCTGAACATCTAACACATAATTAAGAAAGCAAATGTATCAGAAAATTGAAATTTTCTTAGTCATCTGAAAAGTGAAAATTCTTAGAAATCATATGTTCTTAACTATATCCTACTGTAAAACGATTTCCTCGAACACGTTACATGTATTAACGTTATTTATGACAACCGTAAGCTGCTTGTATGTATTGCCTTTCTTAAATAGCATTTATTTATATAATTTCTGTTTTGAACTAACTCTAGTGTTTAGATTTAAAAAAAGGGCATATTTTATCAGAAGCTATGGTATATGTGATCAACAGCTGTTAAACCAAAGACATTTCTTATAAACTTGAATTCAGAAAATTTAAATGTTACATTTAAGATAGTTAGCTGTTACGAATGTAAGTGAAAAAGAAAATGTGGAAGGGAAGATCAAGAACAGAAAAAAGATGGAAACTATAAGATTTTATCTGAAAGAGACTACTTTCTTGTGATGTTTCAAAAGAAGCCATTAGAAATGTGCTAAGAGGGTAATGCAGAAGAAGCTGAAAAATAAGATTGGCTACAATGAGCTGAATAAGGGTGGTAACAAGTTGTCAGATTCTGTGGCTGAATTGATGTTTAATAAAATCCTGTCTTGAAAAAATGTCAACATGGCTTTCGAAAAAAGAACGTAACTAATAGTTGTTGAAGGAAAACAAAAAAAAAAAAAAAATGAAAAATCTAAGAAATTGTCATTACATTTTAATACCTTTTTAAAAAGAACATTGAGTCTTTTATTTGAAACCTCATTTTGGAACTGGCTCATTTTAAAAGTAGGCAACACTAACTACAATATGACAGGGCTACATTTTATAGGTATCAATGCATTAGTATATTCTGTTTGAGCACAGTTCTATAGAAACAGAGTATACACTTTTATAATAAAGAGTTAAAATGAGTAAAGTTTACAATAAACGTTTCCTCTTCTTTAACATATGCGTAAATATAGCATTACAGTATTCAAATTTTTAATTACATGCAGGAAAAATAATGGATTAAAAAAGAAATGATATGAGAAACATTACCGAAGAAAGCCAATACAAAATAACAAAAAGAATTACCGGGGGCCCAGGTAATCCTGGAGGTCCCATCAAACCAGGAGGTCCAAGGTCGCCAAGATTACCCTTTTCACCTTTAGGACCTATCTGACCCTGTAAAAGCAAAACAAGTTACATTTCAGAACATATTTAAAATTTGTAGATATTTGATTGATTTTTACTAGAATTGCTAGAACATCTTTTTACTAAAAACTTAGCACGAGGGAAACATGAATATACTAAGAAATTGTGAGCACCCAGGTGGCTGAAAAATTCGAAATATTGTTATATTCTCATGTGAAAGATCACTAATCATTTCTCATGCTTGCTTTCATGCTGCTTTGATGATAACAAAGCAAAACAATTGATAATAGTCGTAGTCGATGTAACAGAATCAAGCAAGCACACCAGAACCGTGAGAATGATCGAAACTGGGTCTTAGATTTGCGTAAAATTAAAAATAAAACCGTTTAGATAACAGAAACATTCAAATTGCACAAATGCTCTAATTTTAACATTTTTTTAAAAATTAGATCCAAAATATTGTAGAATTCGGCTAGCTAGAAAAGGATTTTAATCGTACTTGTGTCTTGCATTTTGTACCACATGGAAAATTTCTTACAAAACAAATATTATACATTAGTGTGCAAAAATAAAGGACGGGACACCTCTTCATATGTAACGTACTGCAGTAATATTTTGAATCGGTACAACGCATATCTTAATATCGTCCAGATATAACACTTGGGAAAGTGAGCAGCACTGACCAAGAAAAGAAATTAACAGATTTAAATGATTCGATTGAATTATTCAATTACGGCAAAGCACACGAAGGCTATCTGCCTAAAGGGAGGGATGCCTTCGTTGAGTCCTTTCTAAAGGAAACTGGCTCGTATACACTTTACACATGGGGAAAACCACGAAAACGCCCATGCAGCCAGCCTGTTCGCGGGATTCGAACCTCAGACCGAACTACCAGTGTTCAGCGTCTTTACCGCTCGGCCGCTGGTGGGCAACAGATGCAAAGGACTATTATTCTAAAGTTTGCTCTGAGCACAGTAGGATAGAAAGCAGAAGTGTCCATATGACAGAGGGCAGGCAAGAAAAACAGTATTCAACAGGGTAATTGATGAATAAGTTAGCTAGTTATTAGATTTTCACACTTTCTTCATGATTGTCGACAAGTTTTTTAGGTATTATAGCCCATTTCTCTTAACTGTCGCAGATGTGAAATCGTTCCTGGTGCCAAGCAACGTACTGCTAGGTATTTCCTGAAAGTGTCTTACATTTACTTGATTGAATTTAAGAGCAATGACTGTGCGGTGTCTGCCTCTCTGGTGAGTATCTTCACTTTCCATTAGTAGTACAACGACGAACCGCTATATATAGCATTATTGTCCATGGAAGAAACCTTGAGTCCAAACGTGAGTTGTGTAAATCATAAGAAAAAGGCAACGGTATGATGACAGTCGTCAGCGAATAGGCCTCTTTGCAAAATGCAGAACTCTGTATGGGAGGAAGCTCCAGCATACAGACTATTTTACGAAGGACATGGTAATCACACTGAAAAGGGCAAGTTGGTCCATACGAAAAATCTCAGCTGACACACACCTGGACGCATCCACAGTGCCCCGGCTGTGGTGACAATGGCTGGAACAAGGAAATATGGCAAGTTCGCGGGGTGTCGGTGCAGCGAGTGACGTTAGCGTACGTGGATCGACGCATCCTCCAACAAGCGGAGGTGCACCCGCAAGCCACTTCTATTCTGTAACAAGTTCAAGACAACCTGGACATTCCCATATCGACCACAGCCATTTGCCGTCCATTAGTGGCTAGTAGCATGCACTCGAGGCGTCCGTTAAGAAGACTGCCATTGACTCCACATAATAGAAGCCAACATCTGCAATGGTGCCAGGCTCAAGCAATGTGGACGACGGAATACCAAAAAGTCATGTTCTCAGATGAGTCACACTTCTGTTTTTCCAGTGATAGACGGCGCGTACAATTGTGGCGTCGATGTGGAGACAGGTCCAGTCCGGTAGCACCTGTGTCATGCCCCACCGCGCGACAGCATGGTATCGTGGTTTGGGGCGCAACTGCCTACGATTCCAGGTCACATCTAGTTCGTAATCAAGGCAGTATGACGGAGGAACAATACGTGGATGATGTGCTGCGGCCGGTGATACTCCCTTACCTTCAAGGAGAGTCCAGTGCACTTTATCAGCAGGATAATGCCCGACCACCCTCTTGCTCGCATGAGAAAACGTGCTCTGAAAGGTGTACAGATGCTTCCCTGACCACCGTTCTCTCCTGATCTCTCACCAATCGACCACATTCAGGATGTGACTGGACGCCATTTGCAAACCCTGTCATAGCCGCGTTCAGAAGATGAACTGTGGCAAATGGTTGACAGGGAATGGAAAGACATTCTTTAGGACAACATCCGTAGTCTCACTGACTCTGTACCTAAACGTGTTGCTATCGCCGTCCAGTATGGTTCTACAACCTACTGAGCCGACGCTCTTCTCGCTCTGTATTATGCATATAATTTCGAAATAAAGATCGCTTATTGCTCGATGCTGTCTCTCTCTCTGTTTGCCAAGTTTCATCACTTTATAGGCACTTCTTCTTGATGCTGCAATGGTGCATTTTTAATGTCATGTAGTGTATCTTTCCAAGCAAGAACTTTGTCACCCCCCCAAATGGTGCCTTTCGACGATATTGAAGGAGTAATTGCATGTCCTGTCTTACTATACGAGTTTAGGTGTCCGAAGAAGTTAGGGAAACTAAATCGGTTTTCGGTTCGGTGATTGATTCACTAATGAACATAGAATGAACGTTCTTGTTTATTCTTAGCAACGCAGAAAAACCGTCTCCGATGGTTAGGGTTCAATGGCACACATTTTACTAGTCCCCGAAAAGAAAAGAAAAAAAAATGAGCTTAAGAAAGAAGCAAAAGAAAAAAAAAGAGCTTAAGAACATTAATCTCAGCCCTCTTGGTGTATTTTTATATTTCACTTATTAATGATTATGTTATGATTATGATATATGATTATCGTAAATCTTCAGATTTTTTTATTCCAACTGAAAGACAGTGTTCAATCATATAAAAAATTGTGGATCTAATTAAAATTACCAACACACAAGGTGATTCCAAAATATCTTCAGAAACTGGACTGGCAGACAGAGGTGATGAAATAAGGAAATTTTGCAATGGAACATATATGCAGAAATGGAAGATGTAAGTACTGGTACGTAGGGAAGGTTCTGGTACGTAAAGGTGTGAATGACAGTTAAGAAGAAAGACAGGTAAGGTCAAAACAAACAGACATGTTAATCATTCGGATTTTTACAGTAAGTGACACTCCGCGTGCCACCAATAGTGATGCACTATTCACCCTCGTTGAGCCGCCAGTTAATATGCTTAAGTGTCTGGCAGTTCAGCTGCATTTTAACCGACCACCGTTCTCTGTTCATCCTATGGGCAACTGCTCTGTTTCAGTAAGTATTCCAATAAATAAAATTTATATCAATGACCTACGATTTCGTTTAGCAATGCATACAGCTCGAAATCTGTGCTGTAAATGACGATTCACAATATCAGAAAATTTTCACCTATCTATTTCAACAGCGCCCTTGACCACTTCAAGACACCATTTCCGCACACATGCTATTAAAATGTCTTTTTTTTTTCGACCTCCTCTGCCTGAATTTACATTTTCGAAACATACTTTAAAATCACTTTGCATATTGCTAGGAATTTTTTCAAATAGTGCTCTTATTTATCATTGTAAATATTTCAAACTTATTGCTTTATATTTAGTTTGTGAAAATTGTAATTTATTCTATATATGTATGTCAGCTAATCTAGATTTTTGAGATACTCTAGCAGCCATATATTCATAATGGGTTTTGTACTGATATTTTGTCAAACTGAAGAGATATCGCCAATTGGGAAACAATTTCCTCGACAAAACTTTGTTCCCAAATTTGAAGACATTTGGCAATAAGTCGTCAAATAAGCATCCTTTTGGTGATAACTTCTGTCTAAAGCATTCTAGATCTGAAGCCTTCTTACAAATGGTAAGACGTCCTAATTGAAAGTTGAATATTGTCAACTTTGTGCTGAAAGTCAGTCTTCAGTAGCCTCTCGCTGAAAGTTGATTCAATGATAGAAGCTGGTTAGAAGCATTATCTGTCAGACTGCATTGTGTTGTACTGCGTATTGTATTAGGTTATGCATAATACAACATTTTGTTTCAGACGCTGGAGAATGAGTCGTTAAAAATACTATTACACAAAAGTAAGTGTTCAGACTAGTATTATAATGATATTGTGATTAAAATAATGACATATCTATTTGCGTTTCAGTCAATTATATATTTCTATTGGTTTTTAAAGACTTGAATCAATATTTCCATTGATTTAACTTCCAATTACGTGGCAAGTTCTTTTGAGTTTTTATCATCATCTACATGAAACAAAGGTAGTTGGAAATATAACCCGAAGAACTACATTTATTAATCTCTGAGCCTTCAATTCCTATAAGATTGATTAGTATACAGTTGAAACTTCCTGTTGCCTTTAAAAAATTCCACCTGTTGAGACAAAAACCAAAATTTTCGTTTTCCGAAAGCTAAAATTATTGCTAGTACTAATTCATCTATGGATTTCGTAGTAGCTTCAAAAATCTTTTTATACAATAATGCGATCAATAATGTAGCTTCAGCCTTTCTTCTTTCGACCGCATTCCAGCTTGTGCGTGAAACATTATAACTTTTGCTGTGTTTATCGCAACAAAAAAGCTTTGCTAATGTTGGGACTCGTTCCAATGAAAACCCAGTCAGTGCTAATTTGATTTTTACTTATAGTGTTAAATTTGTTGATTGTGACTTTTCAATCGAATCTTTTCTAAATTTTTTGCTGCTAAATCTAACTTAGTAAATACTCAAATTCAATTTTAAGATTTTGCTCGCACAAAATAAGACTACATTACAGTTTACAAGACAAGCGAAAATTACTTACTGGAAGTCCTGGAGCACCTTGTGGGCCCGGCAAACCGTTCACGCCATCTAGCCCGGGAGGTCCCATGTGACCCCTCTCACCCTTAAAGAAACATAGAAGAAAAATTATTAGAGAGATGCTATGCTTTATTATTATATGTACTGCATCGTGGATATTAATGAATTTAATGTACTGCATTGTGGATATTACTGAATTTAGTATACTGCATCGTGGATGTTACTGAATTTAATGTACTGCATCGTGGATATTACTGAATTTAATGTACTGCATCGTGGATGAAGTCATAAATGTTATTAACTTAATATTATTAGACAGAATTTTAAATTGCATCTCCAAACAGCTTAAAATATTTAGTAATTAAATATATGTTTATTAATGCAGACATAAATACATGAATTCGAAAGTTTTTTGCGGCTACTTTATATATGCATGTCCTACTAAAGTAGTTCAAGACTTTCCTTTTTGGTAAAAATAAGATAATTTGAATACATATTAGAATATATTAAGGGGTTGAAATATCTTGAACACAGAAATGTCTCCTGAGGGTTAATTTTATGCGGGAATGTCACTTGCGAAATTCAACGCTTTCATTTAACCCTTCTGCCTTTTCGCAAAATACAGTATATATTCACGCCTGGCAATTAAAATTGTTACCTTTTCAAGTACAGTGTACTAGAAAGATGAAATGATTAAACCACCAAGCGATATTTATGTACAGAACATACAGAAATTAATAACCGGTGTCCAACATCCAGTGTGTAGAGGAAACAGTGTATAGATGAAACAAACAAAAAAGCAGCGCGAGAAAAATCCGGTCTCATCTTTGGAAGATATGACGACAAAAGCCTCGAAGACAAGTCACGAGTATACCATAGACAATAAAAATAATTGTCACGGGTAAACCATAGACAATAAAATAATTGAATTAAAACTTTGAGATAATGACTTGGTAATGAAATTTCAGAGATTAGATTGATAATACACATCTATTCGTTAATAAAGCATTATATGCAAACTAGATATTTGGTAACATGCTAAATAAACTACAAAGAAACTTTTTAATCGCCTAATAATTGCATTTTACCTCAAACTAAATGCTAACGAAATAGAAGAAAAATAATAATTATATTTTAAATGTAGCGAATTCGGGAATTTAATGGTTAAAATAAGGATTTTCTAAAAACTAAGGTTTTTTTATAACACTGAAGTTTTAGTGCTGGCAGGGGAGCTATAATGAATATTAATTTTGATTATGCGGAAATTTTTAATTAACTTTACAGGACTTTTTCCACGTTTAAACAATAGTTATATTAGGTTTATTAATGAAAAAAAAATATGATCTGCAACATTTAAGTTTCTCAAAGTATTACGTTTATAACTCCTCGGATGAACAATTTTCACATTAAATTCTTACGTGATCTCATTAACGTTGAAAATATATTGCTCGCATACAAAATTTAAAATAAGCAGAAATGCTGAAGAAGCCTTTTTAAAGACTTTCAAAAAAAAAAAAAAAAAAAAAAAAAAAAAAAAAAAACCCGCATAAACACATAAAAAATATTTAAAAAAATAACAATAAATAACTTCAGAAGAAAATAATAATAAATAAAAGTGGTGTAAGAAACTAACACGTGAAGAATTAAACACACAAATAGTGAATATTTTTTTAAAAGATGATTTTAAGAAATTTCTCTAATAACATAAAAATAATTTTTCCGAATAATTAGGATTATAACCGGATCTCAATATATCTCACAATCTGAATTGAAATCAGAATTTCAAAGTTCTTAATAAACTCCAAAGCGCTTAATAAAATATTATTGCTATATTTTGTATAATAAATATTTCAAAATACCTATTATATACGCTTAAATTACATTAAATATCAAGCATATTATGATTACTAATACAAATATATTAAATTATACATAAGTATTCACGCAGTCAGATGAATTTTAAATCCTAAGGATTTCAAAAATTCATAAAAATCGAAGAAATAATAAACAAAAAGAAACAGTACTATCACAATTAACGGTAGTCAGGCTGGTGCAGAAAACTATATTAAAATTTTTCTTCTATTGGCGTATATGAGCATTTACGTTCATAATATTTAAGACATTTCTTACAAGAGAAAAGACGGTTTTCAGTAATGATCATAGGAGTAGAGCTGAGCCGTATTAAGTGTTATGATAAGAAGTAAAATATTGCATTGATAGTTACTGGCGATACGTACAACGCATTTATCGGTGGAAAGCTGAACGAAGTTTCAAAACCGAGAAAGTATCCTATCGAGGTTAAATTGTAAATTCTATAAAGGCAACTATGAAGAATTCGACGCTCAGACAGGAAAGCGGTTAGTGACTCTAAATGTCGTACCGAAGAGCCAGGATTCGAATCCCGGAGAAGGCATGGATGTAATTTGTTCCTTTATAGGAGGCAACGGTTGCTCACCTATTAGGTGCCTTCTTAATAAAGTGCCGACCGCTTCCGCCCTTAGCAATGATCAACGCCTATAAGCGTCTACAGGCCGCCATTGGGGGGATACTATAAAGAATCGATAGAGTTGTTTAAGAGTTTCTTTAATTTTTGTAGTATATATAAGTTTAGGCGAGCTTTCTACAATTTTTATTTTTTAAGTTTTACCCTAAGAATATACATTTTTTTTTTCAATTCAGCATGCTGGTATGTACTTCAGGAAATTTAAACACAACAAGCAGAAAGGCATTGCTTATATTCAACATATTGGAGACAAATTGTCCGTATTACCATATTACTTATTGTGTGCATAAAATAGATCCTGTATGGCTAAAAAACATTGCTCTAAAGTTTTATATGCTCAGTTTCTTCTTCCTCAGTATTCATCAAGTTTAGTGTAATAAGAGGAAAAATAGCAGAGAAATTCATCAGATATTTCAAACAGTTTCATTAAGTTCTAAAATGTGTATGTTTATTCTGAAAATTTCAAAAGTTGACTAGCACATTTAAATTGATGTATTCCGTAGGACTGAAAGTTATTCGAAAAGAAAATGCAACTCTGCAATCAAGCTACTTTTCCACAAAATGCCAAGAATGTTGGGAGTTGAACATAAGACGACCGGAAAGACTACCTTCAGGAAGGAGAAGATTATTTTTTTCTTCCTTGTACGAAGTAAAACGGAAGTATTGTAATCGCAAAAAGTTTCAGGCAGCATATTTCAACGAAAATATCCATTTTGAGCGCTATCGAATGCAATTTAACGATGTTTTTGCGTGATATCTGTACGTAAGGACAGAATAAAATACTCTTTTCCTTCAAAAAATTATAAAACTGCTTTAAAATTAATTCTGAAGAGAATTTTTCGTGGCGTCTGTACGAACGTATGTACGTACGTGCGTACGTACGTATCTCGCATAACTCGAAAACGAGTAGCCTCAGAACGTTGAAATTTTGTATATAGGACTGCTATAACATGTAGATGTGCACCTCGTATTTTGGTTGCAATCGGCCGCAACAAACGTATATAACTATATTTATGTATATATATCCACTCTGTTACCCGGCTCAGTGATCTCAGTTTCTTTACTCTTATATGTTTGTAAATTGTACATTTTTTCTTTAAAAATGATTGAATTATATTATTTTTATCTTCTGGTTAAGAATTTTATGCCTTTAGTAAATCTGTGTGAAATATTTTTAGAATTATCAGCAATTTTAAAGTTGTTTAATTGCCGCTAAGCCTGTTTTAATGGCGGCCATTAATGTTTACATTTGAAACAAGAGACTAGTGGATTTGTTGCCAATCTAGAGAAACTTAGCTTCGCAACAACAAAGATAACGCATTCATTTATTATTGCCAATTAAATCATGCTTAATTCTTTCTGGAATTTTTTCGAGGAAATAAGCGTTTGAGATTTACTTCGTAATTTTTAATATAGATATTTTGAGTTTTTATGTATTTTTGCCTTCTCGCGAAGTAAGAACTGAATTAATTTAATGAGAAATACTTAATCGTCTGTGAAAAACTGTTTCTTTTTTGTTTTATTTGCTTAATTTCTTTTATACATAGTTCTAGCTTTATTATAGTATTTGAATAGAACATGTGGCAACGATTAGATAATTCTTGAAATGATATACATTTTGTGCATGAGTTATAATATGAATGAAATATAATACTGTTAAGTAAACCTAGCGCCAGAGTGTCGCTATGGTAAACAAAGTGAATTTTAAAGAATGCATTTATTCTATTGTGGTTTATGCGCTGTCGGCGAAGTAGGTTTAATTCAATCTAATAAGTTTAAATAAAATGCAAGAAAAAATGCGTATAATTTAATATTCCGTACAAGGAAGTCATGTGGTGTACACATCAGATTTTTTAGATGGGTTGCATGGCTCATAAGTATTTTAAACAAATATTACGCGATAAACCTTTGAAAAGGGTTGCCAACTAAATCAAGTGATTTATCAATAACCATATTTCCATAAGAAATGTTTAGATCTTGAATAAATATAAAATAAAAGAAGAATAACATCTGCTTCCTTACCTGGAACCCTGGAAGACCAATTACTCCTTTTTGTCCTTTTTCTCCTTTCTCACCTGCGGCACCACGATCACCTTTAGGACCTGGTTCTCCGGGTAGACCTGGAGAGGCATTCTTGCCAGGCTTGCCCTAAAATTTGAAAGGTAGTTACACTGTGATAAAATGAAATCCATTCCTAGTGATCAAGTAGTTCGCTCGATCTTAGGAATATTTCTTTACAGTTAGGAAAAGAAGCATCGCAGTTATCATAATGCTTCAAGTGCATCTAGAAGTTCACCAAAACGAACAAACTGCTGAATCACACAGTTGTCATAAAAATCAAAACAATCTACGATGATTCGGAGGAACTTTTTTTTCTCTCCTGTTGCTACTTTGAGATAAAACTACAGCAGTCTTTAGACACATAAAGTTAATCAAATTCGACATAAAAATACTTGTTTCGAATTTTAATTTGAATGAAATTTTTAATGCTTTGGGAAATCATATAAAATTTTAAAAAATTACTTATGAATAATAGAAAATATTTTCTTTATGTTCCTATGATAAGATTACGCATTTTATAATTTTGAATGCAAAACCATGTCAGCAATATTAAGGACATTACTGCTAGACCTACAGTTACTATTTCGAAAAGTCTTTTAATATTCAAAAGTTGATCGAACAACGAGACCTATGAACTGGGGATATGTCTGGTACACACAAACATATGATAAATTACAAAACTGTCTAAACTATGTCTAGAACGTATAAAAGAGATATTAATGCAGTTAAGATAAGGAAATGATTTTATACATCTAGACCCATTTTTTCTCTCTCTAAGATACCATAATCTTCATCTTTTATCGTAAAGTTCTTCCAACTCTTAAATAATATAGTACGTGTATTTTTCTCGTTAAAATTATAAGAGTTTTTTTCGAAGCAGAAAGTTCATTCTTCAGTTGTTTAGAAATAGGTTTTTCACCCAGTACGTCGGGTAATCGAAGAAATAATGTTTAGTCTATGCACCCAAAATTTGCATTTAATCGATGACTATGTATTAATCCAAAATTTTCTCTTATTAGCAAGCACAGATGATCCCCCTTACGCACAGTACAATCCCTCTTACGCACAGTTATCCCTCTTACGCACAGTACAATCCAAATTGCTTTTGTGCCGCCAAATTTAGTAATTAATTTCTTTAATTTTAATAATTAAAAAGATTTACAATGAACGTCTTCAGATTTACTATGAACAAATTACTCATTTAATTGGATGATATTCAAATTTACTGTGGACCAGCAGTTCACCTGTATTCCGCCTTTAAGTCATGACTAACATCCTTTAAATGAAATATAACTTTTCAATGTACGTTTACAAAAAGATTTCTTATATGTATAATTTCGTTCAACATACGCTTAAAATTTCGGTAGCGAATTTTAACCCTACGTTGAACGATGAAATTATATTTAAAAGGACAGCTACAGCTCGTGTTGATGCAACGAAATAGACTAGTCAAATTTATACCAAACTTGGAACAGTAGTCAACGACTATACAATTAAATATCATTATAAGCTGGCACAGTAATTCTACCGGAGCGTCAAAATCAGCGTCGCCACTTACGGAGATTTCCTTTCTCTGATGAAAGTTAATAAGTTTAAAAACCTTAATAGGCGTCAAGCAAATTTTGTTATGCCTGTATTAACTACAAGTAGAGGAGAATTTTTAATAATCTTTTTATTCAAACAGCATTTAGAACATAAATGCACGTTCTTTTGCTAATAACACCTACCTCAGCTCATGGTAATATAACAAACCATTTTGAACTTAAATGGAACAGCAGTCAAAGACTACACAAATTAAATATATCCTAAGCTGGCTCAGCAATTCTAACCGGAGCGTCAAAATTAATTTTTCAGTAACGCACACCGAATAGTTAGAACTATCAGATATGGCAGGGAACTAATACGTGCCATGAATACGTGGCAAGGAGCAACTCTGTTTTTGTACTAATCTCCACGTCTAGGAATATACTAGACGAAATATACGAGTCCATTCAACTTCAGAAAATCGAAAACAAGCTTAGGAGACTTGTAAAGGTCCTCAAAAGACAACTCCAGGAACTCAAGGATATGTGCCGGTGATGCAGGTGCATTTTCACATTTAGAACAAATTGGGTGCATCTTGAGACCTCTGTCAAAAGTAAGTCCTTAAGTCCTTTCAGGTATCCTCTGAAGAGTCGGGAAAGTTTTGTCTGAACACATCTATCGCAATAAATAGCAAGAGATCTTCCAGGACAATCAGCTTGATACCAGGGATAATTCGGGGGAACGAGCCAAATTTGGCTGTCAGCATGTCTTTTAATGGAATACAGTTCAAGATATGCCAATGAATTGGTAACTGGTAATGGTTCTGCAGAACTCTTCTTCGCCAGAATGTCTGAAATTTCATTCCCCCATATGTCAACATGGGAAGGAATCAACTGAAGGTGCACTTCACAGAGTAACGAGACCTGCTTAAGCTTGCTAAGAATTGCAATTCCGGCTCTATCACCAACTCTTCGCCAGTTTGAAAGATATTGGATGGCGCTACGACTGTCAGACAAAACCCATACTGCCTTAAGATCTGTAAAGGACGAAACAGGTTTAGTTCCTCTTCGATGGCTATAAGCTCACTTTGAGAAACCGAACTGAAGTCAGAATTTCTTTTCTTTATTTTAACAATATTTACATTTGTGCATTTAATGACAATTCCACTACCGGAACTAGAGTCCTCGCTTTTACTCCCTTCAGTATAGATAAGAGAAGCTTCAGCTGGAATTACGTGTATAGTTTCTAAGGCAGATTGTCGTAACAAGGCCGGAATATCATTTTTCTTGGAAACTCGAAACAAATGTTCAGTATGAAACTCGACTCCAGGGAGTTCCTCAGACGGATCTAAACATTGTTTCAAGGAATGCTGCTCAACAATACGGTCAATTATACCAGCATACTCAATTTGACTATATGGGCTATTTTTCTGAAGTCTTTGGTTATTACTCCACTGCTGCAGGAATTCTGAAGTTCTATTTTGGGAGCCATAACTGAAAAGTTTATTATAAACTGTTGCGTAAGCCAGTTGCCTGAATAAAATTGCGTTGCAGGAGCAACTCTAAAACCCTCAGTCTAAATACCGGCTATCTCATTTGCTTTTGCTGAAGAACGTAAAGGAGATGTTATAGTTAAGACCGAAATCATAAAAACTGTTAAATTTAAATAATAACTAATAACCTTACAAAGTGGCTACATAAGCAACATTTTTATCGTCAATCGGTGTCATACCTGGGTACAGTGGAACCTCGAGATAGGAACACCTCTATATACGAGAAATTCGACATCAACGATTTACACTATTCTGAAGAAGCAGGAAGAAATTAAGAAACTTGATGCAGCCAAAGGAGTTACCGTTACTTCCAAGCACCATCCAAAACTCCTAGAAGATGTTGAGATCCTGTTGTTGGTGAGGATTAACGAGAAGCAGTTAAAAAATCGAGGTCGGAAGCTGTCATAAAAGTAAATATTGCGGGTGCGGAACGGATTAACTGGATTTCGATTAATTTCAATGGGGAAGTTTATTTCTAGATATGAGAAATTCGCTACACAAGCTCAATGTTGGAACGAATTAAACTCGTATACCGAGGTTCCACTGTATAAATTTTAAAAATACCTTTAATATAAGATAAAATGAAAAATTGAGCTAATTAAAATAGTTAGAAATGGTTTTATGATTATTCCTTCAAACTTTACATGTTTTCCAATAATTTCAATGACAAATTGCACAAGATTTTTAACTTAATTATTGTTATCAAATCGAAATTGTACAAAATAATAAGCATTGTTTTTTAACAGCTATCAAAGCAATAAGTTTTTAATTCTACACTATAGATTGAAATTTCATATAATAATTCGTTAAGTTCTGGAACCCAAGTATCACACACTACTACTTGCAATTTTTTTTTATAATTTTAATACTTTTCTGTAGCGTGTTTAAAAGCTGGCTGACGTTTAATATCCTCTCTTAACCACTGGACATGAAGGTTTAGTTTTCTATGATCGGAAATAGAATCCTGCCACTCCAACTTGAATTTCAGTCTTTGACCAGGCTGTCCTCTTTTATAGAAACAGTTCTACGATGTAAATGTTTACAGATACAAGTTATCCAAAGCGAACGCGACAATTAGTTCGTGGCAGGTATCAAAGGAGTCATTTTCTTGTTGCGTTTATGATTCATGTGTTCCATTGGATCCGTGCTAGCAACATAGCAAAGAATTCTTTATATTTTAAATAAAACTGCCTTAGAAATATTTTCCTGTAATGTTTCGAACACATGAGTATATAAAATTTTTTCCACATCAAAATACTTTACAGTTTAATCAAGTGTTCGTAAAAAAAAGTAAATTTGCATTGACAAGCTATTGACTCATAACATTTAAATATGCATACAACTACTTAATTTGGAAAAAGGAAAAAAAAATCGACTAAACACAAACAAAATAACTTGAAATTATGAAACTCCATAGTAATAAAACTATGAATAAATTACTTTTATTGAAGTCTTTTAAAACTTTAATGAATACAAAATTACAGAAAGAAAAATGGAAAAAAATAGTATACTTACACAAAGAAATCTTGAGGGTTAGTAAGCTAAAACAGAACTGTTGAACAAAACTAAACATAACAGACAGGATTAATGCAAAATAATACTAGTGGAAAGTTAGAATAAAAAATAATTTAAAAAGAAAAAAAAAACTATAAAAAGTACATGCAAAAGGTGTTTAAATCTTCTTTTAGATTCCAAAATACATTTTAAAGGTACATTGTGTTAAAAAAAAGAACATTGTAAAAGAAGATAACAGAATAATGTTTTTGGATCGTTAAATAATTATTTTTGCATTAAGTAAGTTTCTCTAAGTAATGTTCGGATTAAACCTGTACAATTTAATTTGCACATGACGGAAATCTTTGCATAATGCGCAAATGCAATTATTTTGTCGCATTGTTTCATTCGGAGCTTAATTCCTTTAATGATAGATAAAGTGAAGAGGGCAACGTAAGTTATCATAAAGGATTAATCATTATTTGAAGACGTCAGATGGAAAGATAAAAATTAATCACTTAGGAAATTAATCATTCCTCGAAAGTGCGTCTTGAAGGAAACTGATTTGGGCAGCTGTAAAAGAATTTGGACCTACAATTCTGCAAGGAAGTAATCAATGAATATTATTAGTGTCATTTTGTAATTTCATTCTCTCTCCCACACATTTATTTTACATATAGAAGAGGGATTTATGATTTCACGCGATTTAACCCTTTCCGCACGGTACCTTTTAAAGGTTTTGATTAAAAAAAAAAAGAGGTAGGCGGTCTAATTAGGCCTAGAGGAGTACATAAGTAAAATGTTGTGAAGATAGCACTTATCTTTTAATTCCATTATTAAATCAGTGTGCCCATGCGGAGAAACAACAAAGAATAGAGACTCTCAGTTGTCTTAGAGTATCAGTGGGCCCGGTCTGGGCACATCTAGGGTTCGTCGTTTGATTTTAGGAGATATATCAAGGTAAACATTTAAAACTAATATAGAATAAGGAGATTAGCATACAGCCAAAAAATAACATAGAAATTTCTTTTCAAACAAATCCTTTTATATCCTAAAAAAATCTGGAAGATTTCTTTGAAAAATGAGGGTCTTAAAAAACTAAACATGGCTAAAATATATGGACTGATTTGTGTTGAGCTGCCATCTACTATAAATAAAGAAGGTTCAGAGTAACTTATAGTAACCTATAAATCCTTTTTAGTTCAATTTTTCTGTGCGTACAGAAGGAAATTTTTAGGCGTGTCCGGACCGGATACACTGTGCCGCAAAGGGTTAAGCAATGAAGAATATATCATTTATTGATTCATAGTCAGGTGCGAATAAAACATAATGCATAAGAAGACATCCATTAGCAACAGAAAATGTGGATAGTATATTTTTATATTTCAACATTAAAAAATTTTTAAAAAATCCTCTCTTACTTTATTTATTTTTTGAGAATGTCAATTATAACAATAATAATAAGTTTAGGTAGCATAAACAAAGTCAAGGAATGTTTAACATTCCTAAGTTATTCTATTTTCACATCCGAGTATCCAATCCGATGCATATCTGAACTACTTGTCAAAGCGAGGCCAGTAAAAAAACTGCGACTTTCTGATAATTGTTACTTAAGCCGAGCAATAACTGCATATAAGATATTTAACTTCAAGAAAAGTATTTGTACGCATAACTCATTGCAGCCCCACTAATGTCTGCTGTTTGACAAAAAGTTCTGTAACAACAATGAAGAAGAAGCTAATGCTAAATTCATTCATCTCTATTTATGATTAACCCTGCGAAATTCACCAGTCAAAAAGAAACTAAAATGCATACTCTAGTGATTATTGTTTATTAATTGCTATCATGCACTTTTTATTCTGTTATTGACACTTTCAGTTTCCATGACTTTGGAACTCTTTAAACACATGTAGCGTTTGACTTTTCGCGGGATATTTTATCTGTACCTTTATGATACATTTTGCGTACATTCTGCTCCCTTTTTCGAAAAATAAAATTCTCTATTTTGATTTTAAATGCAGATTTTTTCAAAAAGCTATTAGATTTCTCCGGACAAAAGACAGAAGAATTCTTCGCACGTTTATACTTGATCTGTGTACATATTATTCAATTTGGAATTGCCGCCAGAGAGGACAACACACAACGGCCTATGAGGAACATTACTGAATTCTAAATTTTTAGAGAAAAATATTTCGATTTGTTTAAGAAAACCGTCGGAACTTGGAATACAACAAAAAAGAACATACAAAAATGGCGGCGTTGTTTGACTGAAGAAAGGGTTGGCGGAAGAATGATTATGAGCATGGTTGCCAGAATTTGACACATTCTGAAAATTTGTCGATTTTTGATATGGTGATTGTGTTAATACGTAAGTACCAAATTTTTATTTTAGTATGCGTTTCCTCGCTTCCTATTAAATATGCAGCATCAAATTACATTTACTTCAAGCGAGTAATTATATTTTTGACTCGTTCTTTACAGCATGAGCACTAAATTTCTTTGCTTAAAGCATTTCTCGGCTTTCAGTATATCTTTTTAGGCACATTTCTTAACTGCGAAGGGTACACAGAGAATCAGTATGAAATATTTAATCAATTTAGAATCAAATATAGAATTATTTACTATCATGAATATTCTTTGTGTTTTATTTAAGAAATTACGTAACTTTATTCTGAGAAACATTGTTATATGATCATACCGAGAAATACTGATGGTTCAAAAAGATTGCACAGTTAAATAATTGCTGAATGGTTTGCCTTGGAAATAGGATTCTAGTTCTGGAACTGAATAAAAAAGTTAGACTTTCAAACCATAACAGTTTTGGTTACTGGACACCTTTTTTACACATTAGAAAAAATATTATTAAAATTACTGTGTTTTTAAATTAAAATTAGATTTTTATACATTTATGACAAATTAAATATACATTACGCATTGAGAGAAATATTGATGCAAAAATTTGTTGCAGAGTCTGCGTTTGTATTCAAATATCAATTGTAAATTCAAATATCTGTTGCATTAAAATGCTTAAATCAAAGGGCACGTACAAAACGGCTTCATAAATATGAGAGATTGCGTCAGATAACCTATCGAAACTCATTTAGTCTTTTTCTAAATCTAAATTTAATTAAAGCTGAATTTCCTCAATTTAAAATTATTTCGATAAACTTTGAATATTCATCTGAGGTTATATTCTTCATACTTTTATTGTTACGTACGTAATTTAACTCCAATAAGTATAAGACTTCAAAGCAAGTACATATTTTAAATTATATTAGATGAAATTTGCTTATACGTGCAAATTTACTTACCTTAACGTTCTCAGAAGTAGCGGGTAGATTTGTTGCTGCTGTTTGTTATGTTTATAAATAAATACGCATTATGTAGAAAGGAAAACTATAGTGTATACGTGTTAAAATTCATTTTTTAATAATTAATGGGAAGATAAAATTCCTACAGATTTAAAGGCAATTCTTTCAGTAATGCAAAATAAAATACAAAAGAATTCTTTTACTGTAAGGTGGAAACCTTATTGTAAATCTCCTTCATCTGAAGATAATTTAAATAGCTTCTCCTTAATGCAAAGTAAGTAAAGTTTAATGCAAAGTAAGATTTGTATAATAAAAATTTATAAAATATGAAAAGAATTTTAAATAATCTTTATAAGAAATATTTTTTGGTTTTTGTTATATTAATGTAGCTTTAATCTAATATAAATTTAATTCAAAATGAGAAACACGAAAAATATCAGTTAAGAGAATAATTATGTAAATTCTAAATTGCGGAACGTGAGAGATAATTTGCTGCTATATGATTTGGGTTATAAGCATAATGATTAAACTTTAATCTATATAAATAGTGATTAATGTAATATAAATAAGCAACTTATTTTATGAATATGATTTTAAAAAAATCATTCTCGACAGTAACGAAATAGCAACAGTCAGTTATTCTAGAAATATTACACGGGATGAAATGATTAATTACTATTAATTTATGAAATGTAAAAATTTTCTTACACCAGGTAAGAAAGCTATTTTAAACAGAATTAAAAAATTCATTCCTTCATTTTCAACGACGAAACTGTGTTTATCAATTACACAAAACAGAAATAAAAATTTGGGTTAATAATTTATGGACTGAATAAACATCACCGAGTTTCCACCTTTACAGCCAAAGCATCGAAATATTAAACTCAATATATATGTAAAAAACCACAACAGTCGAGCTTTACAACACATAACTATATGACCTAAATTTCTTTAAAAATGTAGTTTATTTTCAGTTGTTTCTTATGTAGAGTGAAAAGTACCTTTAGGTATTATTAAGCTGAACTAAAGCATACACTCACATAATTACATTATTATAATTCGACTTGCTGCTGCGAATTAAAAATTAGTGCTATTAATTTAAAATTAATGTCAGATACTACATAATGAAATTAAAATAAGTATTCTTAAAAATGCATCAAGCGGCAGAATCCGGCTTCGGCTCTGTTTTCCTGCCATTTGTTACGCGTCGCGCGGATTTCGAAGTTTCAATCCATGTTACTATCAACATGAAATAAAATTTCTCAGCGAGCTAAATGTGACTGAAAATTACCTCATATTTAAGAAATTAATTAATTTTTTCCCTTCTGATGACACTTTTTCACTTTGATCTTTAAAAATTCTGATCCTTTTCCAAGTTTGAACTACATGAGACAATCCAAGTAAAAATAATATTTTTTCTCTTAAAAAAAAGTTTTTATTTTTAAAATCCAAAGTGGCGCTTAGTGAATATTTTTAAGACAATACATAATCTGATCTTACTAATAAATTATATTAATCTCTAAATATTCGTTTCAAATGTCAGTAAAATTTTAACTTTCTATTCAAATTTTCCATATAAATATCGCGAATGTAGAGTTTCGCTACACGCTATTAATTGTTTGCAGAAAATTAAACACAGAAAAAATTCCATTAATCGATTAGGTTTGCGTAAAAGAGAGAATAATATCTTTCACGCATATACATCGTATCGCGCGTATCGAATAACGCACGGATCAGTACCGCCTTAAACTGAGTTGTTCTGCATTTATTACTTTCGCATATGAAGAGCTTGCTAATGTTTTTAACTCGGTCAGGGTTTAATTTGGTAGAAGCTCGACTGTTCAATGAAAGAAATACAAAAATTACAATACGTAAATAAAAGAAGCTCAAAATGCAAAGAAAATAAATCATGCTTAAAGCGTAGGCATCGAAAGCAAAAATCATTTGGTAAGCTGAAAAGATTTACATGCTGTTTTATCTTGCATTTCGTAGTAAAGCTCAGTTGCATTTAATTTTTTGAAAACCATCACATCTTATAGTTTTTTTATGAAATATTACACTTTCATAACATAGCGTAGTAGTTTATTTATAACTATTTTTCAGAATTTTCAGATTAGACATTTTTCTATTATCATTAAAAATAAAATAGAAAGTTCCCCTGCCGTCCAAAATTTGGCTACAAACCGATAAATCTGTCCTATTCATAAAGATTTCGTCTTCAATGACTCTAAATTTCATAGGAAAATAATTATTTTAAGTATTTACATATAGTTACTATAATAAAATAAAAAGAAGACTGCATTTAGGATATTTGAAAAAGGTTTCCTACTTAATGCACTATGAATGTAAAAAAGGAATAAAAATGTTGCTAAAAAATGAGACTCAGCATTGAGATGAGCATCGTTTCAAACAAGCAACCATTTCAAGCACGGGAGGTAGGAATGCAAGGTCTAGTGATAGCCACTCTTGTAAAAAATTATTTTGCAGCTTCTGTTGGAATTTTGCTGCTTTTTCCATGTGTAATTTGAATAAAGCCATTTCCCGTTAAAAGTCTTCCATCAAGGCAACTCTTCCCCAAGGCAAACAACCACTTGCATCTTTTTTCATAGTCGATTATACCCACAAACAAACTGGATAGTGAAAGCGAGCAGACAGACACAGACAGCTTTTCCATAGTTATTCCGAAGATTTTCGAATAGAAAAAAGTTCACAGAATATGCAGGCTACTGCATTCGCTCACTACTTCTTTCTGTATGAGGACAAATATAGTTTGCCTTTTAATAACAAATATGGCCCGACAATTCTCGTATAATAGGACTTGGTTCCCAGCATTTGGCTTTCATAGTACACTTATCAACAATCTAAAGTTATTTTAAGCCGCTCAACCAGGATAGTGGTTAGCGCCAGTGACTGCCGTACCGAAAGGCCCGGACTGGAAGACCCTCGATCCGTCCCAAGGTGATCTCCATGAAAACTGGGGGCGGAACTGAGCAAAGTCGTACTGCCTGACTAAGGCTCTTGCCAACGACAGGCGCATTCTTGACCCCTTGCCGCAATGATTATCATATACTTGCTCTGATATCAGAGACCTGATCTTCTGTTACTGTCGACCTGGTGGTATAAATCAAAAGAACACAACGCATGTTATTTTAAGCACGGTCCAGCCCATACCATCACTCTAACAGGAATAATGTGTTCAACGAAATTAATGAAATGGTTTGCATGCTTTTTCTTCTCCAGATTATCACAGGTTTACTTTCCAATTCTATAAAAAATCTTGATGTAACTGTGAAGAGCTATCAGTATCATTTTGCTAGATCAAAATCACTTGTTGACAACGTAACTGTAAAGCGAATACGTATCTATATCTATATATATATATAAGCGGCTTAAGTGTTTGTCGCCGATAGTTTATTGTTGCCACTCGGAAAAATGAGCGCGCAATTTAACGTTTCGGCAGTTTTTAATTAATATCTCGGCCGATTAAAGTCGTACAAAGATGAGAACAGTATCGATGGATTCGGAAAATTTTTGGGAATCCGAGGATACGCTTCTCGAATTTCAACTCGGCGCCGTTCTGTAGATATTCGAGAAAAAAGAATTTGGCACATAGCCAAATCCCTCTAACAGAGAAAACCCAAGAAAGAAAGTGGAAAATGTAGGGGAAAATTAGTTTTTAATTAATATCTCGGCTAATTAAAGTCCCACGAAGACCCAGTTTGGTCAAAATGGCGTACCACGGACCTGCGGAGGCCAACGGTGTGCTTCGCTAAGCCCGAGAGCTAGCCGTTCGGGAGGAGATGATGTTACTTCACCCTATATATATATATATATATATATATGCGGCTTAAGTATCTGTTTGTCGCCGATAGTTTATTGGTTGCTTACGTAACTGTACTAGCCAATGGGGTGAAGTTTCCACGGCAGAGGGATGCCGTTTCACTTGAGACGTACACAATTTCCTGTAAAACTTTGCTATAAACATCAATAAGTCTCAGGGCCAAACGCTTAAGCGTGTTGGCATTTTTTTACCTGAGTCTGAATTCATACGCGGTCAACCTTATGTTGCCCGTTCAAGAGTTCGTGAAAGAACGGACGTAAAATTAAAAATAATGGAAGGTCCTCTGCAAGGTGAGCTTAAAATGATGGAAAGATCTACACAAGAAATGTTGTGTACAAAGAGATCTTTGACATGTGAATTAACATTTTATTATTTTAAATCACCTTTATTTATTGAGCTAGCGGTGGCTCTTAAAAAATGTACCGCCAGTGGTTTCCTTCATTGCACTCTAAACAATTAAGCAAGTAGAAGGGGGAAACCCCGTGGGGCAGTAAGCAAAGGGGCGTCCTCGCCGCCTGTCCTGGGTAATTCAGTTTGAATTATCAGACAGCTTTGCACAAATAATTTTAATTACAATTTATAATATCTAAAACCGCGGTCATTTTGTATGACTGCCGGGCGTTCTAGTATATATATATATATATATATACAGGCTGCGTCAGAAAATTGTATACACACTTTGAACACTCATAGGAAATTTATTTTCCAACCTACAAGGTTAAATGTCTCGAAATAGTAAGATCATACTCCAATTTGAAAAATAAGTGTACTTTCTGGTCAAATTTAATGTTCTAAATGGTGTTTAAAGTAAATGTTCAAACGGCAATCTTCAGCATCGATACATTTCTGAGTATGAATCAGGAATGATTCCGTACTTTGCACCAAAAGGTCCAATAGGATTTCTGTTCACATCACTTGAATCTCATCCCAGAGTGTGCCAAGGTTAAGTGGTTTACGACACATTACGATGGCGTTCGGGTCCAACTTTGTGAATAGATTCAGGAGATCGTTACACGTGGACTGGGATTCATATTTTGCCGGACGAAGCGCAATTTAAACTTAATTGAACTGTCAATAGGCATAACTGTGTGTACTGGATTGAAGATAATCCTCACATTACTATTAAAAAGGCTGTGAATCTGCCTGGTGAAAAATTGTAGTCTAGTTTGCCTAATAATGCTTGCTAATTCAAT
Organism: Stegodyphus dumicola; assembly: GCF_044657685.1. Lineage (NCBI taxonomy): Eukaryota > Metazoa > Arthropoda > Arachnida > Araneae > Eresidae > Stegodyphus > Stegodyphus dumicola. Next base: position 187,184,078 of record NC_140769.1, on the reverse strand, counting down.
TTTCCCTGATATTCTATAATGTACGGTAACCTTGTCGGTTGGAAACTAAATTGTTTACGACAGTTCAAACTTTGTACACATTTTCTGATGCACCCTATACACATAATTCTCTAGCACCCAGTTATAGATCTCGAAGTGACACAAACGCTTGGACCACCAGTAGCGGTTTTAAATGGGGGGGGGGGGAATGGGTAATCGCATATGGCTCTGAATGCAGAAATGGTGCCGCGCCGAACAATCAGGGTTTTTTGAGAACATTGAATGATATTTGAAGGACTGTTTTATTGTTTTCTTTCATTCAGTTTCATTTATTCATATTTTAATCCTCTCTATGAATTAACTTATTAAAATTTTGGTGTCAATCTTAAAGAAAATGAAAATTAAAAAAAAAAGATTTCCTCTTCACAATGTATATCTGCTACAATTTCATCAAATGATATAATGAAATGATGCAATCTATAAACATTCTCAGAAAATCATTTGGAACAACCATGAACACAGACTTTATAAATACATTTTTTTTCCAGAATGGTCAGAACTAAAATTTGCTATTGCATATAGTAATAATGATTATGACACCATTGTGTTCTTTTCTAATTTACCCAAATTTGTTAAGGAATTATATATTGCTTTCTTATGTTTGAGTTGGGCAGATTAAATTTTCTTCACATTTTTTATTTTACAATTTGTATTCTACACTCAAATGTTACAGTGAAATAAAAATAATTTTCGAATAACTTATTCATTTATTTACAAAGAACATCTTTTTCAATCTTTTTTGCATACTATTGACGGCGGACAGTAATGGAAAGAATAAAAAGAAACTTTATGGGTTCGAAAACCCCAAAAGAAAAAAAATTCGATTTTAACAAAATATGGAACTTGTGAAAAATGATAAATATCTTACAGAAAATTCCCAAAAAATGCTAATGATACGATTGAGTTCGGTGTTACTTTTAAAAGTTCCTAAATATCGGCTAATGATTTTTGCTGTCATTATTGCAAAAAAGAATTATTGAATCAAGGTGACGCGTCCTCATCTGATCATTCTTCTAGTCAAAGTGTTATGGATGTTAATTCTAATGCAGCTCAAAATTTTATTGCATCACATGTAGTTACATGATCAAAAATATCCAACTTTATCAGTAACAGTAAGACTACAGATCATATTATCCAGTACAGAGCCCTCAAAGATTCATATAAGTCTTTTAAGATATAAAAAATACGGGGTATTTTATGACAAGTTATTATTATTTAAAACATTTTAAATGACAAAAAAAAAAAAAAAAAAAAAAAAAAAAAAAAAAACGTTTAATTGACAAAATTATCCCTTGTCATTGGTTCGTTACTCAGTTGGTCAATGGTTGCAAGCTCAGTTGGTCAATCTTTTATTTTGTTGATTGCTTGATAATAAGTCGACTTCTAACTTGGTATCTGATGCCTTAGTAAACAGAAGCACGTTTTAGTGTATGTTTTAAAAACGCACAAAATCAGTACCTCATGCTAAAAAGTTTTAAGCAATGAACTGACCCTGAAATAAGATTCGAAACTGAATCAACAACTGACAAACAAGCATGATAATTAATAACTAAGGAAACGTTACGTTGGAATAATATCCTTCTTAGATTACTGAACATATCTCCGTTAGTGATTGCAAATAATTGCCTTTTAGAAACACGAGTATGTTATATGCCTGAAATATGTTATATGTTATATGCCCGAAATAACAGAAAAGTTTTAGAACTTGTACTCTATATGCCTTCACTTGCGAACTATTGGCGAAATTTAATGCTGCCATGGAGAAACATATTATGGCAATGAACGACAATATAGCAGACTACTACTGTAGAAAAAACAATCAACATGAATTAACAGAACTTATCGTACGAAATTAAAGAACAAATTTTTGCGTAGATTTTAGCAACGTATGGCTACACAAATAAAATAAGTTATAATAATAGCATCTACTCATCTCCAAAACATTAAATTACACACTGTAGCAAAAGTATTCATACTACGTCGAATGCAAGGTTATAATTAGGGACTTAATTCTCAAATAATAAAAATTTTATTAAAAACACTAATAACCAAAATGGTTATTACTGAACTATGGGCGTTATACATTGATACATTGATTGATACGTTATACATTGACAACCCTCCTTGCCATTCAAAGACCTTTTGCATCACATATTATTACAACCTTTCCAACTATGTCTAACGTAGCACTTAACACAGGTACACTTAGCAGGTACATTAGTGCAGAAATAGAAGCTGTGACCACCACGATCATGCAATTGAATCAACAATTAGAGCAGACAGGTCAAACCTCCACCACAAGTCAATACGAAAAGAAATTTCAGCCATATAATAAACACCAAAGAATCATCCGACAATAGAATTAAATTCCATACATTTGAAAAACATGAAGAAGCCGAATACTCGACTGCATTTACAGACGGATGTAAAATCTACAATAAGGCTGGTTGCGCTGTGCATCTTATATTAACGAAGAAGCATCCAATGGGACGTATGAATCTAAAAAATAGCAGTAAAACCGCATCAAACCGTTAAATGCGAAGAGTGTAATGAAATCTGAAGGAATTAATGGGGGTTTGTAGCAGCCCAAATATGGCAAATGTGCGTGCTAACCGCATTTTCCATATGCAAGTGGGCCTCGTCGGTCCACAAAATGATCCACGGCCATTCATCCTGCAGCTCAGCTCGCGCAAGAAACCACGACGCAAAAGTTTGTCGACTATTCAGATCATCTGGTAAGATCTGCTGCACTAGCGACAGTTTATAGGGATAGTAGCGTAATACCTTTGAAAGAATCTTATGAACTGTGAAACGAGGTTGGTGAACAGATGCTGCAATACGCTGAACAGTAGTGCTGCCGATGGTTTGTGATCTGTCTTCCTCCACTTGCGTCGCTATATGATCCACTACCTGTGCTGCAACACACTTTCGTGCCCTTCTTATCAGAATACCCCACGTTCCCGCTGCTTCAAATTTTCTAATCATGTTTGTTAGTCTTTGACTAGTGAGTGGACCTTTCGGTAACCGCTTCAAAGACAAAAATTTCGCAAAGCTTCGGTAGCAGAGTCTCGGTTTTGGTAAAACGATTTCACTAGTAAAGCACGTTCCTAGAGAGTCAACGTCATCTTCCTTGACGTGGAAACGAGTATGACTGCTTGATTATGTAATTAAACGTGATTATGCAGGGTTTCTACTGCGGCAGCAGTACTTCCCTGCAACCTGAGATGTTTCCACGATGGGCATGGTGATGAGGTTTACATGAGTAGATCCCAAGGTGGGATATCAGCATTCAAAAGGAAAAAAATGACCCAAAAACATGGCTTGGGGAAGTGAAGAATCTGCTGGTATGTCTTGGAGGGAATTTCAGAGGTACACTGCTCAAAAAACAAACAAAAAAAAAAAAAAAAAAAAAAGGGGGACAGTGGGACCGATTTACGAAATTCAAATTGCTTTCTTCATGTCTCGAAAGCGCGACTTAGGATATATATTAGATTTATATATAGCACTATTCTAACATAGGTATTTTGACACAAAATCGGACTTTTCTGAAATAACATAGCAATTTTTTTTACATATTTCGATTTTACGACTCAAATTATGCATAAATATTAAATTTTGTAAAATTTGGTGCGAAATTTACGGAGAAATTCAACAATATTTATGTTGGGGCTTTTTATTCAGTTTGTGCCAGAATTGGTTCACTTGGCGAACTTCTTAATATGTGGCAACCTATTTTCATTTCCATTTTTACATAGTGCGTGAGAGGAAAAAAAGACTCAATCGTTCCTTATTTCAAATAATATTCTTTCTTATATTTTTAATTATAAATAGTATTAATTTTAAGCAATTTTTTTCTTTTTCGAATTTATTTGAATTGTTTACTTTGCATAGTTTCTTTCGAATAACTGTTTTAAAAATTCCTATTTACTTACTCGAACTGCGTAGTTTAAATCAAAGGCGCATCGTTTATTTATTTTATTTTTTTTTTACAAATAGTTTTTTTATACTATATTTTTAGTCCTAATTACTATTTTAGGTAATTTTTAAATTTTTAGACTTTTATTTTAATTGTTAGTATTGCATTGTCTCTTCAGATAATTATTTTAAAATTTTCAATTTATTCATTCGAACTGAGCATTTTAAATATATTTATTAATATAAATTTTCCAGAATTTGATTTTATTTATTTGAATTGCGTTTCTTTCGGAAGAATACTTTGTAACCCAGACTACGATGCATTTGAAAACTGCATATATTAAAAGAGAAAATACAGTAAAGCACACTTAAGACGCCTTTCAATGTTCTGTTCAAAAAAGATATATATAAATAAGAGAGATGTATAACCGACATTTTAACTTAGGATGACTTGCATACACTGCTTTAAACAGTTTTATCATTGTGCCCATTGCTTTACACAATTTAATCCTACATTTGGTTTCTTAAAATGTTATTCATATTTTAGTCAAATATTTTATTTTTAAAATCGCAAGAATCAAATATCATAAGATTAAAAGGTTTTAAATTTAAAAAAAATACAAATACTAAATTTTACGCCTTGTAGTGTAATACATGCTAGATACGATTCTTCAGGCATTCTGCTTCATTCTTCCTCTTTTTCTTTAGGCATTCTGCACGTATATTAAAAAGCATCCAACTTTTCGAAACATCTTGGTATTTCTGACAATAATTTTAAATAAAGTTATTGCCATCCATTTCATAAAGGCCCAGAAACGGCCGAGCGGTAAATTCGCTGAACACTGGTAGTTGACTCCGTCGTTCGAATCTCAGTAAACGGGTTGGTTGAATGGGCGTTCTCGTAGACTTTCTCATGTGTAACGTGTATGCCAGCTGGCTTCCCTTAGAAATTAATTTCTTCACGAAGGCATCCTTCCTTTTAGGCAGATAGCCCTGCTTTGCCATAATTTAATAATCCAACTCGATCCATTTCATCAGAGACTTATTAGTCTTTAGAGGCTAAGCATTTTGAAGGTATGAGATAAAAGGAAAGACTGGTTTCATCAAGAGGTTTTGGTTTATTTAATTATGATAAAGCACACTAGGGCTAACTGCCTAAGGGAAGGGATGCCTTCGTGGAGGACTTTCTAAGGGAAACTGGTTCCTATACACGTTACACATGGGAAAAACCACGAAAATGCCCATGCAGCCAGTCCGTTCGTGGGATTCGAACCTCAGACCGAACTACCAGTGTTCAGCAACGTTAGCGCTCGGCCGCTGTTTCATCAGGAGGAGAAAAAAAGTCTTTAGGTGACATCCGCATACATCACTGGATAAACTCCTGAATCTTCAAATAATTCCACTGAGAAATCATGGGATTCTCCGTTTATGATACGATATAATGTTCTATAACGTAATTTAAATTTATACAACCATATAGTGTAAAACTAGTCGATCTTCACTTTAATCTGCAATGATATCGTTTTTGTCTTTTCTGTTAACACAAGCTCAATTGATGGTATTTGCTGGTGTACACGCCAAGTGTTTTCTCTTTGAACACCTAAATTCTTTGAAGTATTCTGAAAGTATCTTCAAAAGCGACCAACTTTTGTAAACATCTTGGTATGTCTGACAGCCAAATTTCGCTGCAAAATTTTGCTTACTTTTCTCCCTAATTTTCTTCTTTCCTTCTACAGTTATTTTCAGTGCTCACACAAGAAAATTAAGATTTTCGATTGCTAGACTTCCATAAATTTGCATTCTTGTCAATTTTTTTAAAATATCAATTACATTAATTGCGTTTCAGCTGAAGACAGCTTTTCATTTTCTAGTCATTTTAATTATAATTAAAGTTTAAAGCGAAGTCCAAAGGATAAATATTTTAATTAAAAGATTTTTTGCTAAATGACAAAGAAATAAAACAGTCCAGCAGTGTTTATTCTGTACCACCGAGTGACCCGATTCTTATATCTGCTGAAACAATCTAAATCATATTAAAGATCACGTTTTTTATACAATCTATAACGCGAGAGAAAAATTAGCTTCTTAAAACATTCTTTCTAAGAGGATTAATGCAAAAATTTATATTTAAATATATATTTTTAAAGCTGGGACTTGGACAAAACAGTCAAAATTTTAAAGTTTAATTTACATGGTGGTTATAAGTTAAGTTCCACTTTGAAATGGTCATAAAAGGAAAACTAGATTACCTTTCAATAAATGTTTTCGAGAAAAATTAAATAAGAATTTTTAGTTCTAAAATTTAAGAATTGACTATATAGTAAATTGATTTATCCATATTCAGCCGGGAACATGCAATTTTAAGAGTTACTTCAACAGCGCCAACTACTAAATTTACGGCTGGCAAAGAAAAAAAAGTACTAATCACGAATACATTTGTGATGTTACGCATATAAAAATACAGAACGAGTACTTAAGTAATTTGACTTTTTACTGTATAGAAATGATATAAAACACAGATGCTGCATTTACAAAAATTTCCTACGCTGAAACTGCTTTTATAAATTTTTCTATTTTATTCTGAGCCTGTAATCAAAGTAAGCGTCTAGAATCAATATTCAAATAAAGCAACCATTTTATATTAACAGTAGTGTAATACATGCTAGGTACGAAGCAACGGGAAACAGAAAGAGAGAGAAATTTTTTAAATATTCTTTTGTAACAAGAGAAGATGATATTTTTAAATGGCTCCCTAGGTGAAGTTCGGGAGGACGCCATCAAAGAGCTATATCATAAGTACCATTAGCAGCTTTCTTTTGCGCAAGATGTTTCAGACGCTGAGCCGATGTAAACAAAACAAGGCAAAGAATGAGAAGGCATCATAACCGCAATTGCAGCTGTACACATGAACTCAGATTTGCGGCGACATAAAAGAAGCGGAAGAGCTAGCTGATTGCGAAAAAGCACAATAACGAATATTTTTCATGGAAGCCAACTGTACCCTTTTTCCTCTCCGTCCCCTTTCCCCCATGTCCCCTTTCTCCCCATGCTCTCCTTGAGGACCCTGACTTCCGGCGTCACCCTGAAACGAAAACGGCATCATTTCAATCGGTCGTGTGAAGCAAAAGGAACACGAGAAAGGCTGCATCAAGATTCTCAGTACTAAAATCAGCGAATCTGAGAAATAAAAAGAAATTTGCTTTCGGATAAAAATTACAAACCAACATTCGCTGAAAAAGAAATGACTTGGAGATGTGGCTTTCATTTTTCAAAAACATGCAGTTAATTTAAAAAAAGCCTGACAGTTAAGGCATTTTACTTGAATAAAATTTTTCGTGTTTATTTCAAAAAGTTTGCAGGTAAAGAGCCCTTGTGAGCTTTGTCATAATCCAGTCAAATAAAAATTAGGCAACTATAAATATAAGCAAAACATTTTTAACGTTTTTGTTAAGCGCTTTATGTTGATTTATCCACATTAATTCTTAAGAGATCAAACTATTTCAATAAAGTTTAATAAAATGAAACAAAAATGAATTGTAAATTAAGTAAAGCTTGTAGTAAAAAAATATATTTTTTGAAAATTAGTGTTATACTTATTAATAATATTAAAACAAAACTTTACTAATTTGAAAATATTAAATACACTCGTAAATTTATTAGGACTATCATATAAATATTAGTTACTTTTATACATATCTTCAGTTTAAATGTCATTTTACATATGGATACTTTGATTGATTAAAAAATTAAAATAACATGAACACCGGCTGTTCCTGCAATAAAACGAAAACAAGCTATAAAAATATCATTAAGCTATCCCAAGTACTAAATTTTTACTGCATTAATTGTAAAAATAAAAGTCTTCGGTAAAATTACAATCAATAACTATATTAAAACAAAAATAAGTAAATATATATTACAATACAATTTAATATAAAATGACTTTTGCTCTTAATTGAGTGAAATAACAGTATCAAGTAAGTTTTTCGCATGTTTTTTCTTTTAAAGAAATTTTAAATTTACCATACATTATTCAGAAATGATAATTTCGACTTCTTCGAAATAGCTTTTTCTTGATTTATATGACACTTAGCAATGTGTTTCGTCATGACTTAAAAAAAAAAAAAGTCTTAACACTACCTTTCTCCCCGGAGGTCCTGCTGGCCCAGGAGGTCCGGGAGGCCCAGGAGGTCCTTCTATGAATCCAGTTGGAAAAGCGTTACCGTCCAGAGTCGTTGTCAAGCCACGTTCCCCTTTCTCCCCTTTCTCTCCCTGTTTAAAAAAAAAAAAAAAAAAAAAAAAAAAAACATTTAAAAGAGTGCATAACAGCTACCGACAAGAAAAATAGCATATTTTAACGTTCTTCAAGTCCACGAAGATTTAGTAACATAATATATGAAATCTAAATTTTATTACTTTTGGAGTAATGCACAGACTTTTCAAGTGAATGAACATCTTTAATGGTGTTTCATCATTCAAATCTTGAGTTTCTGTTAAAATTTCTCCATACCGTTAAAGAGGTGTACTAATTTATAAAACCTGAGCAGATTAAAATAAAAACTTATGATTGAAAATTAGAATTTTAATACGAATAATGAAGAACTAGTTTTACTCTGCATCCACATGTATTCTCAAGAGGAAAAATCTCTGAAAAAGGAATGACGTATATTTGTGAAGCTGATTTTATATATTTTATTTATGAATTAAAAATTAATTCGACAGATTAAAAGAAAAACAAGGTTTCCTTAAGTAAATATGTGCTTGTTTAATATTATCAGTGTACCCCGTAGTGAATTTTCATAAAAAAAAAATATAAAATTTTAGGCAAGTGATGATAGGTGCACAGAAAAAAATTAAATTCTTATCTGTTAGAAGTTACTTCAGTATTGTAAAAGAAATGTGAAATTTATTTGTGCTTATGTTTTAAATTTGATTCGAATATATTTGCAACCAATTTAATAAATCTGGTCCATTTTATCTTCCCAATAATTCTGACACTTCATTTTGAAAAGTCACACATTATGTTTCAAAAATAGCAATTATTTTCTTCTCGAAGAAAAGGAGAATCGCATTATTCATAAGAGAAAACGCAGTTGGAATAATTTCCTGTGAAAATCCTTGGCATTGATTCAAAACCTAAATTTTTAGCCCCCTAAATGTAAATCGATGCATAGACATCAATCATTAACTGCAGGCACCTTTCTCACATCTATTCCGAAAGAAAGGATTTTTAAGGTTTTTCAAGGTAAAATATTATAAGTTAAATCCTTGAAGTTACTTTCGCAGTTGCACCTCTGAATGAAATTTCGTAAAACCTATCAACAAAAGAGTTTATTCTTTGATAAGGGTACTGTTTAAAATTTAAAGTTTTTACTCTTTATTTTAAGAATTAAATTTCTGTTGCCTTTTCAAAATGCTTTTTTCATATTTTAAATAGAAAACTATTAATATCAGTCTAAAACCTCAGCCATTACGAGTGGCATTAACACATTTAATTGATATTTTCACTTATAAATTATGATATACAAAAATAAAAATTCCAAATTTCCTTTTTTATTTGAGCCAAGCAGCAGCCGAATAGATAAGGCCGTTAAACATAGCAGTTCAGTGTGGAATCTACATCTTAACGAATTAGTTGGTTTCTTAAGTTTTGTGATTTTTCTCTCACATATAACGTTAATGCGAGCCAGTTTCTCTTAAAACTCCTCCAAGACATTATACCTCCCCTTAAGACATTATACCCCCCGTGAAATAAAAGAAGAAAATTAATTCAGAGAGATACGAATATCAACACATATTTATAAATTTGAATAAAAAACTCAGAAAAACTTACAGTCGCTCCCGGAATACCATTCGTTCCATTTTTTCCTGGATTACCCTAAAATAGCAGCAATTAATGAAAAGACAAGAGAGAAAATACGCATTTTTCTGAGTACAATTGTACAAATATCCGCCATGCAGAGATAGAAGGATGCAACATTCGTGCACAAAAATACACATCAAAAACGAAAAGTAAATAAAAAGTAATAGTAGAGGAAAATAAAGGAAATGTGAAGAGAAACACATGATTTAGAGACATCCTGATTATTTAAACTGTGTAATTTAAATAATTATTCTGTTTAAGGACAATATTAATTGGAATTTTATTCAAATACAAAATTGCTACCGAATCAGGTTTGCTGATATTAATTAGATAAATATGAGGTGAATACTAAGAACTTTTGTATTGTATTCAGCAACATACCTAACATTCAGTAAAATTGTATAAAATCATGATGGAATAAAGTATTTAAGTATGATATAACGCAATTTCTTTAAATTCTAGTTTTTAATGAAATTTCTCAACTTGAGGAAATGAAAATATATTTGTATAATTCCCACTTTATTCGATTTCGAGTTTATGAGCTGTTCTCCTTCTAAAAATAAACATTTAAATTGATATTTGAGACTAAAACTTGATATATTTTAATCATGTGATTACGGAGCTGAATTCAACTTTATTATTCCGGCTTAAGAATTTAATCACTTCATACAGTTTCAGATACTCTTAGTTTAACGTACTTTACATACCTTCAGTATGTTGATAACAGACAAAACGAAGTGTCTCAAAAAATCATCTGATTAACAGTCTACTAATCTCTTAAAGAAAGAAAACATATGCAAGATATTCGAAAGGCAATTTTCTGAAAGTATCTTCAAGCGATTGTGCAAGCATGGACTTAAATTACTAATTTCTCAGAAAAATACCTGATTGCGCAAATAAACATGAAAACAGCAGCATAGGAAAACACTTTTAAGGCGAAAATTTCAAATCAAGAATGTTTCATACATGTTGTCAGCGATTATTCTATTGAAAAAAAGCACTTTTGTGAGGAAAAGAATACGGCAAGTGAAGAATTTACTTGATTTTTAACTGCCAGAGATTATTGTATTTAAAAGCGTTTTTAATTGCAATACTATATATGAAAATAAATTCAATGAAATGATGGATACATTAAATATACACAGATGGCAATGATTCAATGCTACACAGCCCAAATTCTCAGAAATTATCAGCTTACTTAAAAGCTATACAATGAGAAAAAAAATGAAACTCAAAATACTCTGCATTTTAATGAATATTCATGTTTCGACAAGGTCACAGGCAAAGGATCAAAGCACAAAATTCAAAAATCCTAATTAAAGGCATAGGGGTGTCGCATTCCCACACTGAGGAGAAATAGGCGAATATCTATGCACTAGCTGTACAAAGCACTGAAACAGAGCACAGGAAGAGTTTACATCAAAGCCCATACGCACTTGCTTACAGAAAGCTGGACATGGTATAGATAACTAAATTTTTGCAAGCAGAATACAAATTTCAATAAATGGATCTGTCATTGGAGAATTTGCTGCTGTTCGAGAAAGGTGATGAGGAGTTCTACAGAACGGTAACCTTAAAGGATTACGGCATACTAGAATGCAGTAATCCATCGCACAGTTTCACTTTGAACTAGTAATCCCGTGCTTCAGCTTCTAGTAGAATCACTCATGCAAAGTTTTCACAAAGTAAGCATTAGCTCCAGAAAAGTGATACTTGCCCTGTTTATTAATAGCTGCTGCATTAGCTACCACACGATGCAACACTGACTGCGGAACGATGCTATGAAATGTACTAAAAGTCGAGTAAAGTGATAAATTCGAATAACGAAAGACGCTGTTTTCTCAAAAGATAATGCAATGCCGCATACTTCAGACATAACATGCATTATACTTGGCAAACTGAATTAAGATATCATGCTGTATCCGCGATAAAGTCCAGAAATGTCGTTTATGATATTACTATATATTTGCCGTTTTGACCTTCTGAAATAGCACGCGAAAGACGCTACTGCACAAAAGAGTTCAAAGGGAGATTCATAGTTAGTTGTTTCACACAGAAATTCTTACCATCATTTCATAACATTATTCTTTCACTTGTTTTATGGTGAAAAGTCTGCCTAAATGCTCATGGCAACTATTTTTACAGTTTTAGTTTATCCAAGTAAGTTACACTTTCATTTCCACTTCAGTAAAATTAATCTAATTTCTTTATTCACATTAAATTTGCACAGAATTCTAAATGTTGCAGAGCGATAATGGAATACAAATTCTACTTCGGAACAAAAAGTTCTACCAGATTTTCCTTGCAAAAGTTCAGTTTTAGTTTACTGGAATTAACATAACATAATTATAAAAGGAAACTGGAAAAAAAATAAGACAAGCAGAAAGAAATTAATTGGGGGGAGACAAAAAGACGATATTCAACACATGACAGTTCACATTCAACTAGAAAATGACGAAATAAATAAAAATAGCAAACCATAAAAAAAGAGTTGGAACAAAACAAAACTGAAACAATACGGAGACAAGCTGTCTCACTTTGTTTCCTTTGAGACCTGGGGGCCCAGGTAATCCAGGGGGCCCCTGATCCCCATGTCGACCAGGAAGACCGGGGGATCCCATAAATCCCCGATCACCCTTGTCTCCCTGAAATAGAAATGATGCAAACGGGTAGAAAAGGCTACAAAGTAATTTCTGTTGTGACTTAAAAGACATAGCAATGATTATCCTTAAATTGATTTCTCTGCAATAAAATATTGATCGATGTAAAACATCGAAAACTCTCTTTAAAAACAAAATTTTGTATCAGTATGCTGATTAGACACTTATGAAAAACAGCCAAAATAAAACACATACATACATACTTATTCTGTTTTTTCTCTCTATTCTGAAAAAAGTATTGCTTCGTACAGCGCAATGATTTAGCAACAAAGTATTTAAATAAAAATTAAAAATAATTTAGAATAATGCGCTAGCATTTTTTCATTTTTAAAATATTGTAAAAAATGGAAATTTAACAACAAAAGCTCTATATAATAAACAATTCAGAAAATACACGAGAGATTTTCCATTTTTCAAAATATTATTAAAAATGAAAATGTGCGTTAAAATAATTCAGAGTAATACAATAGCGTTGTGTTATTTTCCCAAATTGTTAAAAATGAAAATTTAAATGCCAAGACATTTCGTCTTTCAACGTGAGTGCAAATGACTAAGTTTGTTACAAATACAGTCTATTACAGACATTGAAATATATTTGCTAACGAGAATATATATATGTATATTTTTATAAGCATCCTGAACATTAGATATTTAGCAAAATTGCAATTTATGTCAGTATACCTTTGGTCCTGAAATGCCATCTTTTCCGGTAGGTCCCTGAAAATAGTAATTAATAAACTTAGTAATAGTTTAATAAAATTATGCAGAAAAAGTCATTCACAAGAAAATAGTGCGAAAACTACTGTTTTCAATCATTAGTTCCAAATGATTATCTCAACAATGCGGTAAAAAAGATAAAGCGGTTATTAAAAGTGTTAACACGAGAAATTAAAAGCAAAATTAATTACTTAAAACTATTTACTTACCACAGGACCTGGCGAACCTGGTGCTCCTGGTTCTCCAGGCGGACCCTGAAATTAATCAATTATGTAATGGAATTCATGGCTCTTATATAGAACTTTAAAAGAAACTATATAAGTGCAAAGGAATAATCATTGTTATTGCAGTAGGTCGTATGTGACAGAAAAGCAACGTTTTACAAGACGTTAAATATAATTTTTTTATATTGAATAATACCTTAAAGAGACATTAGGTTTTTTGAAGCAGGAGAGATGAAAAGTGAGCAACGCCTTCGCCGGGACTCGAACAAGGCATGTATCCCGCATGTATTCACTGGGATTTAAATCAAGGGAGCACGCTGATAAATCCATTCGGTGGATACCTTCCCTTTCCAGGAGCACGAGTCCTGAGTGGCTTTACACTGTCATCCATAAAAACAAAACCGGAACATATGGCACCCCAGAACAGATGCACTTTGGGAGACAATAATGTCACCACAGTAACGATCTTTGGTAACTGAACCTCTGTCGAAAATGTGGAGCGCTGTCCATCCGTTCATCATAATGCAGCCCCATACAAGCATTTTAGAGCTCCCCCCAACGATGCCTTTCCCTTTTCTTAGTGGAATGAAAGCGGGCCTTACCTCACTCCATATGAACTGGCACAAAGAATGGTTTGTCAGACTGAAACGATTCTAATCTAAGAGGACGCGATTCCATTGATGAGGTATCCAGTCTTTGTGTTCACTACACTACTGTAATCAATGGTACTGTGTTCACTACACTACTGTAATCAATGGCATGCGGCGCTCAGGACGATGGACCAACAGGCCATCCTTATGAAGTCGTCTGGCGACACAAGAGTATAGGCCATACAATATACAAGAGTAAACGGGACGACTGTTGTCCGGTTACCCGGCGCAACTGCTGAGCAGTGTTGCCCACTGTCTGATTTCGATCTCTTTTCGCGTGCACGCCGATATATCAGTCATCAGACTCTTTATTTCCTTGGCTGACCACCATCAACCTTTTATACAGCTGTAAAATACTAATCCACAATACAAATATATATACATTATTTTATCAAGTGCAAGATATTTCAAAAAGGAGTTTTTCTTAATTTACATAAATCATATATTAACATTCATTTTACATTTTTCAAGAATGCTTAAATTCTATTTTACGCAACACAGTTTTTTACAACAAACACAGTCCATTTAAACGTGTTTCATAAGTACTATTTCGTAAATAATGTTTTAAATATTTTAGCATAAAAAACGATCTTTCCGCCAGTATGCATGGTAACTGGTAATATCATTACGATTTTCAAAAGAGGCTTTTTACACGTTTTTCGTCTTGATGTAAGTTTCTTTGACAACATGTAAAATACCAATCTTACAGTACCACGAATCAGAAAAAATGCATTTTTAAAAGTATTTCGAGTTTTCCTTCATGTTCAGATTGGAGAAGGATTGTATTCTTTTATGGAATGAAAATATTTAAATAATTTAACAGTTCTTTATGTTTAATAAAACGTTCTTTAAGAGAGGATCGCCTTGGATCACACCAACAAAAATAATTAAAAATTAATATTCGAAAATCGGATTCGATAGATTCTGTTGTAATATTAAAGCAACATATTTATTTGCTTGCCAGTCACTGAAGAAAAATTAAAAATTCTTCTTCATTTATTTGTCTTGGAACAGTAGCCGACTCTAAATACTACATTGCATACATTGTAAGGCATTTTTTCCTTCCCTTCAGCGTACTTTCGATGCATATTTGGAAGATCGTCAGGCTAGCAATAGAGAGGTCCGAATTTTGAGTCCCGGTAAAAGCGCTGCTCATTTTCTCCAGTTTCTTAATTGCACAGTATTCTAATGGTCCTTACAACTCTTTCTGCGCTGTCACAAATTTCTAATAGTTCTCTGAAAAAATCTTTATATAATTGATTTGCTGTAGTGAGGTCTATCCATTTCAACCGTAAGACCCTGCTTAATGACAACATAAATGAAAATATGAAATTACAAAGCAGAATATTTCATTGAACTCAAGAACATAATCCAGAAGATGATTCCCTATCATGCCGATTCTCTGTAATTTCTAATACTTGAAATAAAGGTTATAAATGTTTTAGTAATTTCGTCAAGATGGCCACAAATTTGATATACTTTCTTCCAAAAACAGAATTTCGTTTCGGAGTGTTTATAAAAGAATAATATTTTTTTATCACTCCAATGCTGTTATGAATAGTTTTAATGCAACGTGCATCAGAAATTGCCAAAATTTGGAAATGAGAAGCACATGCAATGTTGAAAGAAATATTTCTCTCACTTTAGCTGGCACATCCTTTAATATCCCGAACAGTGGCTGCGGCACCACTACAGCCTCATGTATTTTAAATCCAAGTCTAATGATGTCAAATTATTAATAACGGTATTAACCAAATGTTCTGCGAGTGTCGACATTACAGGTATGTTGAGTCATTAGGCTATTCTGAAGTAGGGGACATGAAAAATGAAAAATCCCCTCGCTGGGACTCGAACCTGGATCTCTCGAATACGCGCAGAGTGTGCTATCGTTACACCATGAAGGCATGTCAGAAGAAGAAAGAAAATTGGGTATAAATTGTAAATACAATTTTATTAGAAACCTTTCCCTTTCGAGTTTTCCCACTATATGTCGGTTCCTATATGTCACACAAATAGATATTTGCTCTTGTGAAGAAATGCCTACAGTTTCATCAAGATATAACTGAAAAGCATTTGATTGCTTTCATTTTATAAACGATCTTTTTCAAAATAAATTCATGTATTCATGTAAAATAACGCTCGCATTCATGTGTTCATGTTGGCCAAAGTTTCCTTCATCCTGACAAGATTCTATACTATCATCATTCACATTCTTTCACCTAGAATCGCGACGATTTCTTCATGAAAACAAATTTCTCACACAGAAGATTGTAGCTTATATAGGATTCAGCTTATTTTGATTTTCTTTAGCTTTATGAGCACTGACGATATCAGTTATATCAGCTATAGATTTCTTGTGGCCAAGAATACCAATAAAGTAGCAGAAGTATATTTTTAAACTATCAGAAGATACGAAGAAATGCTTATGATAAAAACACTTATTGACCCAAACCTTGATTGTTTGACTGACCTGTTTATCACTTGGCGATTGTTTCGCAACATTTGCAATACACTTCATATTTAATTTTAAAATGAGCCAGCCAAGGGTATTCAAATAACAATGTATATATGATTTTTCTGTTGGCCCTTCAGTTGCCAAATGAAGAACTTAGAAACAGGTACTTTGTTGTTGGAACCCAAGTATTTCGAGAAAATCAGTTTTTCTTTGCAAGTTAATTTTAATTTTAATAACAATTTTTATTTTGGAGAGGGATTTAAATTTCAGCTAAAACGTTCGTACAGGTAACTGAATTAGAACCAAAAGCACTTGTAAGTATAACTTTGGCAATAAATTTCACTTTTATTTTCGTTTTCTGTTGAGTCGTAGAGTAACAATTTTTTAAATAACTTAAGAAGTAGTGTTTTCTCTTTCTATAAATGTTTTGAAATTGCTGGATCGACCTAGGTTTCACGAATATGTCGCTTTATTTATTATTTTAATAGAATAAAATTTGCGTGCTAAAAACAATAACACCTTTTAGGTTTTAAAAAAGTATAATTTAGCAAATTAGAAAAGGGCCTGGGTAAAAAATCGATTTCCAGAAGATCACTCCATTTAATATTCTTATGCTATCAAGATTGCGGATGAATTAGCTTTCCATTTCGGACATAGTTAGTCTCGTTAACATCAAGGTAACCTTGGAAGTGCATGAAACTTTTAGTCAAATTATCACAACATCGAGATATTATATTAACTACCAGAATATTTATGCACAACAGCATTACAATTAAATTTTGTAAGAATTAATTTTCTCATAAAACATTTTGTACAAAAAATAAGCGAGACATATTAGCACTCACGGGTTCTCCAGGTAATCCCACTCGTCCATCGAATCCAGGTAAACCTGTAGGTCCGGGAGGCCCCGGAGGACCGGGAGGTCCAGGACTTCCGGGCTCCCCCTGCAATCCAGCGGAGACGTTCCATTAAAATATAGACAATTATATAATAACAGTACGTTTAATCATGTAATAAGTGTTTTGTTGTTAATAACTATGATAATATAACATAGCTTATGTATTTCAGTACAAAAGACAGTATTGTAAAAAACAAAACAACAGTAACATAATCTATCATAACATAGTCTACGTTGTTATATGCTGCAGTTTTTAGAAACAATAATAAAGCTCAGCTTCATAAAAAGAGGGCTCAAATTTAGGTATAATTTAAAAAAAATATTATGAACTCATACATGGCAGTTTTTCAAATGGCGCTTGCCATTTCTTTGTCATTCTTCTAAAATAAACTTAACTTTTTCAGCTGCTACGTTTATCATATCAGCGTAGTGATATTAATTAAAAGGATAGCTGTTTACTTGCAATAGATATCTTACGTAGAGCACAAGCTTGCTATTTATCTGGATGTTCACCTTTAATACAGATCTTAAATACATTTCTAAGATATCTAACTATCACTACCAACTGCAACAATAAAAAGGATGTTTAGTAAACCATGGAAATATTTAAAACAATAAAATAAACTTTATTAGCAAAACATGAGTCAAAGAATTTCACTTAAAGATGACAAAAATCTAACTATCTTTAAAACTATTAAAAGTATTTTCTCTTTCTTTCTCACATACATTCGTGAACATGACCGATTAGATGAGGAATTTACAGCCATAGGAGAAATTTGCTCGAGTTTTAATTTCAGGCAAAAAATACAAAGAACTACGAAGGAGTACAGCATTCCCGAGTACTGGAGGTTCAAATTAGGACGAACATTTTCAGAAAATATTTGCATTTTATTAACTGAATGAATTATTTAGGAGCGGACATAATACTGACTTGTTTAGGGATTGTAAATTATATAATTTATGTATTAATGGATATAAAATTTTATACTTTAAAACCTCGTTAAATATTTATTTAGGAAATTATATTTTTATAACTAAATAGTATTATTTAAATGTAAAATTATTATATTTTAACTTATCTTTACATTTCTGTAATTTCACATTTCCCATGTTTTCGATTTTACTATATTTTAAATTTATATTTAATACTAAATGCAATTTCCCAAGCATCATCTTTAATAACTAATTTTAAGCAATAAGTTTCAATTTTTTAATATATACCATACTTTTACACAGTTTATAATTTTTACAAATTTTATTAATTCTTTCTAGAACTAGAGAAATTCAGTTCAAATTTTTAATAAAAATTTTAGTAAATATCAAAATTTAAAATCTGCATCTTCATTTTTTATAATCAAATGCCTTTTAATAAATATTAAATAGAAACTTATATTTGATATTTAACTATTTCAGTAGAAAATTTTCTAATTGCGGAAATTTTACAAAAAATATATTAAGAGTACTCACTTTGAGTAGTAGTAAATCACCAGGTGAAACTGTAACACCTACGCTAGCAAGACCCTAAATTATGTAAGGAAAAAAAAAAAAAAAAAAAAACACCAACACAAGTGCAGTGGGTTAGTAGGGAGTGCAAAATCATGCAAGGCCTACATGCAATTTGGCCAACTTAAAAAAAGAAACAAAATTAAAGCAAGACATCTTTTAAGAAATTTCAAATGCTTGATACTTTAACTATTTTTGAAAAGTGTTATTAACATAATAGATTCATTTAAGCTAGTCAATTTGATCATTCACTCATAACAAAATAAAAGGGTTTGCGTATACCAAATTTCAAATTCTAAGAACGCGTTAACTGAAAAATATTTCGGTATTAAAACATTTACAGAGAAAGTAGGAAATTTTTAATACAAAAATAAACAATATTTCATAAAACTAAATTTTTGGATTTAAAGTATTTTTTCTTTTGTTATTTTCACGAACTAAAATTTTGTGAATTCTGCAAATAAATTAATTCTTATAAACATTCATTTATAAAAAATTAACGATTAAATATTTTTATACAAATGCTACATTTTAAGCCAGAAATTTTTCGAATACATTTACGGCGAGAACAGAATTTTTCGAATGCGATGAACATGTTACATAATTAATACAAGAATTTCCGGATTAATACAGATTTATGCTTTGCGATACAAATTAAAGTTTTCTGACAGGAAAATACATTATTTGCCTCTTTAGTTTATTATCCTTACAATTTATTATTTTAAGCAGTAATAATGTATATGAAAGTTCTATAAAAAGAAAATAATTACTTAGACTACACAGAGTGGCAATTTAATAATGCGACAGTGCATTTTTAAAAATTCTTATAAAACATATGGGTCAAAATAAGTGAATTTTCAAAAATTCTTTATCGCCTGGTGGAGAAATTATTTTGAATGCTGTATTTTACGTACATCATTCGGTTCAGAAGCGTTGTTCCAAACGTCCTTGTACTGCACAGTAAGCAAATCACACAGTCCTTGTACTGCACAGATGTCTGTCACTAAGCATGCAGTAATTTCTGACCTTAAAAAGTGTATTATTCGTGTATTCAACCATCCACCCCATCCACCTTATTTTAAAGAAATTTTTATGTCATACTAAAAACTAGTGCCATACCAATATCCACAAAACTTTATCGGATGTCTGCCAGATAAACCGAGGTTTTAAAAACTGAAGTAGGCAGTCAGAATGATAAAACTGAAAGTAATAGAACTATCATACTAGTTGCAATTCTTGAAAAAGAGGCAAGACCATGTATTTATCGTCGCTTAAACAAGGCAACTAGAACCCAATATTTTTCCTTCCCAAACATTGAACAGTTAGCAGAAAACGTGTAATCTTCGAGATGTATAACTCTTTTAGATCATGGTTCATACTCGAGGTTACTGGTAGATTCAACTAGATAAAAAAGCCCAATGTTATGCTGCTTTTGTGACAAATTTTGGCACCTGCAAACCCTTAAGGTTACCTATATGCGCTATATGATTTGGCTGTTCGATGGCAGGACTATTCAGAAACTGTGAGAAATATGCTGTACCATTTATTGACGATGATGGGGTTTTTCTTGCAAACCTAGGAGTGAAATACCAAAAATTATCTTTGAAATGAAAGTCGCTAAACTGCATATTAAGCCTTCAAAATGTTAGTTTGTTCAAACGACCATGAAATATCTAAGTCATGTAGTAGTGCAAAGTCAAAGGGAAGGGTGAAGCAAAAATCCAAGCCATAAAGAACTTCACCGACATCTAATACACAGGTCAAATCAAATTTAGGACTTAATGGTCTTTCATGGAAAGTATATTTCCGAATTTTCTGTAATTGCTGCGCTGTTGACAGACCTGCTAAAAGAAAAGTGTGGCAAATCAAACATATAAATTCGACTGCTAATTGCCAAAATGCATTTGATAAACTCAAACGATTCTCAGAAAATCCAGTTTGGACCTCGGAATTGATTTACACTGATCACAATGATAATAGGGTTGGATAAAAACACCGGAACGAATCCTAGATTATTAAAATGGGCTTTGATTTTACAACCTTTTAATTGTGTATAGCTAGGGGAAACCATCAAAATGTTGATAAGTCATTGTACCCAGACATCTCACAACTAAAAATATATAGACTAAAAAGTTTAAAACTTCATTGTTTAAAATTTTTCTAACATCAAAATACTAAATTGTGTGTTTAATTTAAATGTTTGCTTTAAAAGCACTTAGACTGATTTAATGTGGTATCTAACCGAATTTTTTACGTTTGAACATTTTTTGTGTCTTGAACAGTTTTTATATTTGAACCGAAACTTTTGTCTCGAAAAGTAAACAGAACTCAAAGAAAAACTTTGAAAAATTCCACGTGAAAGGAAGGACTTTAAGACTGTAACGTTTCTACATTCCTAAGCTACCGAATAAATACCCAGCGAGAAATGTAAACATCCTCGCAGCTTAAAAGATACAGACTTGAGGATGCTTTAAAGATCTTCGCGTTGGAATTTTTTTTTGGTAAGTTTAAAAAATAAAAACTTTGATGTTGGACCAAAATGGCGAAATTTTTTTAAACACTACAAAAGTCTCAGTATTTAATTGCCATGCTGTGTAATTCTAAACAGGTCAGGAATATTAGAAGAAAATACAAAATAAATAAAAAAAATTAATCTATTTAAATTAAAACAAATAATTAGAATAAAAAAATTAAAGCATGAAAAATGTACTGAAATTTCCAATTTTTTAAATTTGCATATGCATTTAATTATTTGTTTCAGGTACTTTGTCTATTTTAATAAATAACCTAAACTCATTAATAATGTTCAGATTTATTAAATGATAAAATTAATACTCAATGCGAATTTTGCTTTATTCTAAACTACGGAATCGTTTTTGATTACCAGTAATTTACCATACTCTAAGGAATTTTAATGTTGCCAAATTATTAAAAGAATTTCCGCAATCCAAATCTCAAAAGACATAGAAAATATTAATATTCTAAATTTTAACCCTAAACAACGCGATTTCATCCTTTTACACAGAAATTCTTGAGAGATGTCTTCAAAACACATAAATCAATATACGAAACAACATAAAATTAAAAACTAGCAAAACAACTCGAAATGCTAGCAACGTAAATCATAACGATTCACAATGGATGGAATGAGTGGATGAGTGAGCAACGTGGAGCAGAATAGAACATGCAAGGGGGGATTCAATGCTAATGAGGGGGTTAGTCATCGTCGGGAGCAACTGACCTTAATGGCTATAACCTCAGCGTAACCAATGGTCCCACCGTGCAGCCTCGTTATGGATCTTTTTCCACCCTGCAAATGGCACGAGCATGAATAATCAGAGTACTCTTCTTCAATGTGAAGGGCACAATTATGCAATGCACAGCGCCAATGAACAACATAATAGAGTTAGCTCATGCGTACTGACAATCTGTCTATTATTTCACACAAGTATGGAGCATTCAAGAAAAGATAGAGCAGTAATTGTGAAACAGTAATTTTTTTAAAGCTTTCCAGTTTATATAACTGGTCACATTTAAATAATGAAAGCTACTTAATTTGCCACAAATTATATCCATACATAGAATTGCAATTTTCTTAAATGGACGATACATTCTGGATAGTTAGAAACTATTAGCATAGGAATGAATATTCAAATTAGAAAGAGGAAAATTCCTTTTCTGTTCTTTATTGCAAATTTATAGCATAATTACTTAACACAGTGGTCTCAAACTCAAATAGCATGCGAAATAAATGAATGTTCTAAAAGCAGTTGATGGGCAGATTTTTTTTCAAAATGGGAGAAAAAAACTAAATCTTCAATTTTGTTTACTAAATATTTATCAAAACCAAAATAACCACTAATAACAATGAATCAAAGGAAAAATTCCAAATTATATTAATTTTTAGTCTCAAATCTAAAAATATGTGCTAGAAATACCCATTAGTTACACTTTGTAATTCAAAAGTATTGATAGCTAAATACTAAATTTTCAGGTTAACATTTATTTCAGATAATTCTAATATCTAGAATTAACCGCTAAATGCTTAAACTAAATTACGTAACTTACTGCTTAAACTAAAATTTACTTAAACTACCTAAATTACTTAAACTAAAAATAAGCAATTTATGCAAACTTTGCAAGGGGAGCAAAAGTTCAGAATAAATGATAACAATCTATTACATTTCTTTTATTTATTACTTTTTTATATATACGGAAAAAATATATATATATTTGTATGTAAATAATTATAAATTTCTCTATTTCTTGTTATAGCATTTCATGGCGTCACGAAGTCTAAGTCTGAAACGGATGGAAATTATCTAAAATTCGACTCAAATCATCTATAGATTCTTGCTTTAATAATTAATTTCATAATAATGTTAATTAATTTACAAGGAATCTATTTTCACGCCCCGTGAAACTGCCCCGTGGGCTACTAGTTTGAGACCACTGACTTAGCATAGGTCAAATATAATGAGTTACACAAGATAGAAAATAAAAAGTAAAAGCGTGGTTAAAATTACACAAAATTTGGGTAATCATGTAATATGCGATCTGCCGCTTTTAGTTGATTATTTTTTAGAAAGGTCACTAAAATTTCTTTCTGCTTTAATCATTTCTTTTCCCCGCTATTATTTCGCAAGTTTTAGCCCACCAGCGGCCGAGCGGTAAAGTCGCTGAACACTGGTAGTTCGGTCCGAAGTCCGAATCATGGCGAGTGGGTAGATTGTATGGACATTATCGCGGCTTTTGCCATCTGTTACATGTGTACGAGCAAGTCCTCCCCGGTGTTATTCTTCGCCTTACGCAGATAGCCCTCAGGCAGACAGCCCTTGAGTGATTTGTCATAATCAAATAAGCCAAGCCTGAACCATTTATGGCAAGTTCGAATTTAAAAATAGCCTTCTAGTGTTCTGTGTATAGCCAATTGTGAAATAAATATCTAATCAAAAAAGCGGTAGATCGCATACTAAATGATTACCAAAAATTCTTACAAACGATTGATTAATTAATAGTAGTAAAAGAATTAATGATTCAAAGTTATTTCAAATATGCATCCTCAATGAACACATACTCTGATTTGCTACTCTATCTTGTCATTTACATTACAAATTTTTTCTCGTAACAAAATTACGTAGCTCATTTGATGCATGAAACATTTCAAGCGGCACTTTTCCCTGACTTTCCAAACCAGTATTTCTCAACTAACATTTCAGTGAACTCTAAGCTTATATAAGAAGTCACTAGGGGTTTTATGAGAAATAACAGGGCGAGGAAAACGATTAATTCACTCGAATTTTGCTTATTACGTGCTCTGCCCTTAGGCACTACACGGAAAGACAGGAATGTCCCGTGGAGGTCTTTTTAAGGGAAACTGGCTCGTATCCACGTTACACATGGGGAAAACCCCGAAAACGCCCATACAGCCAGCCCGTTCCCCAAGACTCGAACCCCGGACCGAACTACCAGTGTTCAGCGGCTTTTACCGCTCGGCCGCTGGTCGGCCATTCATTCGAATTTAGCTGTAGAAAACTAAGCAATATTTTCGGTTAAGCAAGTTAACAGAAACTTTTTTGTTCTTTAAATAAATAAAGTATAAAATAGATTTCAAGGAAGATAAGTTAAAGATAAGTTTGCCGTTTCTATTTGAAGCTTAGTTAAGCTTTTTCGAGTAAGGTTAGCTGAGGAGATGTTTTCATATTTGAACTGTACAGTAATTTTCTTACACGCTTCATACTCACTCCCATTGAAAATAACAGAAGCTTTTGATAAAAACTAAATCTGATTGAGCAATAGATATATAAGCAATATGAACAATAGATATATATATATAAAACTTGTTCAGAAAATTACTAAAAGCAAATTAAAATTTCTTCTGTTTCCATTATGGCGAATTTTAGAAGCGTTACTATTTCCTATGAAACTGAGGGATGTTTGAGAACGTAAGTATTTATTAGATAAAATAAGCGAATCTAAAGTAAAACGTCGTTTCCCTAAAGAAAAATGAATTGCAATATTACATCTGAAACGAAACTAATTTTTTTATAATATTACGGAATTTAGTTCCAATAGTTTATATATAAGCACTTCCTGATAGCTGAAAAATTACTCTTTTTTATAATATAATATTCTTGAAAAATATTTAAGAAGGGATATTCTGAGAGTAGAATAACATAAAATTAACATCCGGGTTTCGTTAAGTTTCTAAATGATCATCGTCATCTTGTTATTTTTCTTTATAGTTTTTCCTCTTAATAAAAACAATATAACTTCTAAATTAATTGACTAAGCACACAATGGACGTCTTATTAACTAAAACTTTACACTTATTTTGCTGAAAATTCAAAAATCCAATATAATCAAGCTCTTTCAGCAAGGAATTTGAGCAGAATAAAATTATGATTGTATGTGCATTAAAACCACTAATGTAAAATATTACTCAACTGCCTTAAGCGTTCCATTGTGAGTTAGTATTTCTCAGTTATTTACAATATTCAGAAAAATTCATATCGCTATATTTGTTTCTATTATTTCAGGCATATCAAAATATAAAGCAGATTTGCATGTATAATATTTGAGTTTCCTTAGACGAGTTGTATTATATGCCATTAATATATTTTTAATCAGCCAATGCAAATAAAAAATATTACTTTTCTTTTCTTAAAACAAACATTAAAAGAAGCACAAATTATAAAACATAACACAAAATTCACTTCATGATATATTTTTTTTCTCTCTTGATATAATCGAATTTTTTCTATCGTATAGAATTAAAATCGTTATTAATATTTCGAAAACCATCATCTAATTGAAATTCGAAGTATTTCATGAACTGCATCTAAGTAATAAATAAGCTTTCTTTTACATTTATACAACTGAAGCAGAAGAACATGAAAATCTTCAAAGGATGCTTTGAAGTCATATTTATATAAAATGAGTCTTTTTTTTTTTTTTTTTTTGCAGCAGTTCTGTTCATATATATCATTCTTTGAATTCTCCAGCTATTTTGAAGAATTTTATTTAAAACACTTTTGTCTCCATTTCGAGTACTTTGCGCCCTCTGGTGCTGATGATATGTAAATTCATGACTAAATTTTTAAAACTTCTATGGTTCGGGAAGCTAATGCACTTCGGTATTACTTAATTTCAAACTAGATAATTCACAGTCAACTTGAAAAAAAAATGCAAAGCTCAACTGAAGATATCTTTTCTATTAAAAGTAATTGTAAAAGGAATTGACGTTCAAAGAAAAGAAAGTTCTTTTATTAAGTGTTCCTCCGAGGCATGCATAAATTAATAATTAAACGTCTTTGAAGGGATAGCCAAAAGTACCAAATATTTTAAAGAAAAGTATAAAATAAATATCATTCATTTTTATACGCTCATTGAGCTCGATACGTTTCTTTATTCAGAGAGTTTGTAGAATAATGATATTCCATTTTACCTTTCGTGAGACGTTTCAAGCCAAACTTGTATTTTTCGAACAAATGAGAAGAATGTATTTATATTTTTGTATCACTGTTGTTAGAAAATTAAGCCTACATGGTCTAGTGGGCTAAGCTGTGGTTAAATATAAGCTTTTCTCTTTTTACTTCCTTTCATTCATTGTAATAAATTATGAAATACTTAGGCTGGGCAACCTTTGATACGTATTATACATACAGCGAGTAAATGTAAAGGTAGATAGAACCAAAATAAGCGGGTAGACCCGAAATAAGCAGATTATATAATGCACAGCGCATGCAGAAACGGCATTTTGAAGTAACACGCGGCTTTATTTAAGGATAGGTAAAGTATTGTGCTGGCATAAATTATCATTCCTCGTGCGTATTTCGAGCGGTGTGCATCGCTACAGGAACGCGCAACTCGCCAGCTTTCATTTTATCTATATTGCTGAACTTAAAATGGAGCAGGTATTAAAGGA
The DNA here is from genome assembly GCF_044657685.1 of Stegodyphus dumicola. Classification (NCBI taxonomy): domain Eukaryota; kingdom Metazoa; phylum Arthropoda; class Arachnida; order Araneae; family Eresidae; genus Stegodyphus; species Stegodyphus dumicola. The sequence goes on along the minus strand of NC_140769.1, from coordinate 187,157,227 downwards.
TGATTCCCGAGTACCTCCTTCGAGCAGTTTCTCCGTTTCCGTCCACAAGCCGATGGATAAAATGCACGATGGCGATCTCTACGTTCCTGTAGCGGTGCACTCGACTCAAAATTTGCACGCCGAATGGCGATTTACATCAGCATAACGCTTTTACCTATCACTTAGCAGCGCCCTGTACCACTTCAACCCGCATAACAGCAACCATATTCCATTACAAAATTTTATTTTGGTCCTCTCTGTTTTCCTTTATATTTTCCCAGATGTTTTTGAATTATACACATAATCTTGTTTGTCATTTATATGGTATAATTACTACATTTCAAGTGAGAGAAAAAGAAGGCACAAAAAATAATGATTGAATACTGGAACCTAGAATTTGAGTAAGAATAATAAAAGTAATAATAAGAACATTTATAATAATACCATGAGAGGCATGTCTAGAATAAAATCAGAATATACATTAAAGTCGAAATAAATTCTAAAGGTTTCATACATTTTTCTTAAATACTTCATCTATAAAAAATAAAAAACAGAATTATTATTAAAGGACAGTAACAAGAGTAGTTTTGGAGAATAATAAGCAATATGTTTTACGGTTTAAAATATTATACTCTGCTTTTAAAACTTATAAATGCATTTAAAAAACCTATTTTGTAAGATTTATAATATATTTAAATGAAATTTCTACGTATTTAAAGAGCATTTTGCAAATATTCTTTTCTAAGAAGAAAACAGAAAGTGATAAAATAGCAACTTCAGAAAAGAATAATTTAAAATGTAATATAATGTAATGAATTTATCGCTTTCAATACGCATGAAACAAATTTTTATGCATCAAAACAAGCATAGCAATTACTACATCATCTCATAAGGCACCCAAAAAACAAAACCTCATTTACATAAATTTTAAGACATTTAAAACATTTTGTTTGTTTATTTTCTTAAGGTATTTTTATGCATATTTTATTGGCACAAAAGCTACTGCTGTTGAAAAATAAATTTGAAATTAACATTTCGCTATGTTAAAATGATATCAAAATGCTTCCTTATGTTCAGAGTAACAATAGTACAGATTTTGAATTAAAATTTCTTCTGTTTAATTTAGACGTTCAGATGTAAAGTGGATCAGATTATTATGTAAAGCGTTCATAATGCGTGACATCTGATTGCACTTTCACGAATACCTTATAATGGATGATTTGTCAAATCACAAAACTTTGAAAAATCAAATCTCAGGATGATTATTATTTTTGTCTAGTTAAAATAAGAATTTTTTCCTTTTGTTTGCTACGAATTCAGTACATATACAAGTATTAAATAGCAGAAAATAATAGCAGTGCTTCAACACGAAACGAGCTGTTAATATTTCTGTTACAAATATAAAGTGTGAATAATAAAAATGGTTCTGAATTTTATGATATGTGTCAGCATATGTTCCGTTACCAGTTTATCAGCTATAAAAATTCAACTTTTAAAAGCATTTTCTGGGTCACTCAGAAATAAAGTTCTTACTCAGTTTAAAGACAAAATGTTGGTAGAAAAACTAGCGAAATGTGCTTTCTTAAATTCCAAAATTATTTTAGCTGGAAAAAGCTATGTATTCAAGTAAAAGATAGATAATAATCATACTATCAGTTCATATCTCTAAAACAAAATTAAGTTCCTCTATATTAGTTAACACCATGCAGGGCACCCACACTATTCAAATCTGATTTAGATCTATTGCCAATTAAAAACATAGATGAAGTTTTAATTCTGCCACTTTATTTTTCTTTAAGATATACATTTGGAAGTCAGTCTTAATTAAAAATCAGTTATCCTTTTGGATGAGTTATCACTCTGGAAGTCAGTTTTAATTAAAAATCACTTATCACTTTGAATGAAGTATCACTCAGAAGTCAGTCTTAATTAAAATTTAACTATGACTTTGCGCCCCACTTTGTTATAACTTGTACATTATAATCTAAGCTTTCTTCCATAAAACGGATTTTCTTCACCGATCAATGTAAATTCTTAACTTGAAAGGTATAAATATTTTTTCTTATCTTAGTCTTATTGCTATTTTCTTCTGCAATAAAATTCTTTATTAAGCTCTTCGCCCATTAAAGCAATTTTAACTTTTCACCTATGAAATTTTATTTAGTACTTTCGAAAAAAAAATAATAATAACTGAGAACGGCTTAAGCTGAAGAAGATGAAATCTTTTTTCAGTGTTAACTTTGTCAAAATTACAAAGTCTCAAAAGAAATGGTCATGCCTGTGATGACTTTAATCAACATAAGTTTAAAAATTATACTATTCTTGAATTTAATAAATGACCATTTTATAACATGAATTAACAAGTAACCAAGTAACGTTTAATAATGCAAAACTCTTGTAAATAAAAGGAAGTAGCAAATTTAGAAAAATCATCCACTTACATCTGAAAACTTCTAATGCCATCATCAAAATTACGGATAAGAAATGAAAGAACAGAAATTTAGCAACAGTAAAGAATGCAATGGATAACATTTACAAGAAAAATATTATTAGTTTTCTAGTTTGACTAGAGCTAAATTTAGGAAGCTAAAATTACATGATGTATTTTTACAACATTTGACTTAATCCACTCTTGCAATGAATGTCTGAACTTTAGAAATCGGTTCTAGCACATAAATATATGTATTTATCCTCTTTTCAGAAGGAAATGCAAATTGCTTCCCCACGTTGTTACAACTCGTTGAATGACGATGATTTTTATTTGAATAATTCATCTCGGTTGTACAGATACAGTTTTCGAGGGCAAACGCCAATTTCCTTTTCCATTATTCTAAACAAAAGCCATTCTTTATTAACGTAAGAGACAATACTGCATGTACTTTGCAAAAGCTTAATAAAACTATCTCAAAAGCTGCAATAATCGTCAGAAATTTTACAGCTCAGAGTAAAAATTCTTGAAATACAGAGACGCAAATAGCAGCGGCCATTTTGGATCACAGGGTGTACCACAGCTTACAGGTCTCTTAATTCTTTAAGTTTTCAGTAAATTTTTAATGTAATGTTAGTGATACGTTCCCTAATTTTTGATTGCTCAAACTTCGTATAGGGAAGGAAATACCACGCGAAAAATTATACACAGACTTTCAGAATTTTCAGTTTTAAGTTGAAAAGAGACTAGGCAATTAGCTTCTAGCTCTAAAAATCTAGAACGCAGAAAATACTGGAAAACTGAGACTAATAATTTCTAGATTCAAGAAGAAAAAAAGGTTAATAAACTTTAGGTCAATTAAGTGAGGAAACTATACTACAGTTCAATGTATACTTACTTTAGTAGTTGTAAACAAGTCAAAACCGCTTTCACCCTGAAAATAAACGAAAACGTTGCGTGCCATTAGATAAATAACATGTCGTGTCTGAAACAACAATTAGTTTTATAATATTGTTTCGTGCTTACTGGTTCGTAATAGACTAAATGCACACTAAACCGATGATAGCTTGATAAAATTTATTTTTAACGAAAGGATTAGTTCACAGTTCTGGAACTTTCCACAAGTAGTTTTAAGAGTAGAGGAATTTCCATAAATTCTAACAATTCGATCCATTAGCCAACCAGCAAATTTAACTTCTCTTTCCCTTCTGAAACTGTCTTACTTTTGTTGTGTAATTGCATACCAGCATGCTGTCCCTTGTTTCCGTTATTCAACTGATTTCTCGCCTGGCTGTCAAATTTTAAGAAATTATACCATTTGGCTAATTAATAAAAGGAACTTTAATGCATTGGAAAATTCAGCTAAAAATTTGTCTCTTTATGTGAAATATGGAAAGAAAGAACTCCTATTAGCTTAAGGAAAGGTTTTAAAATGAATAGAAAAAGGAATCTACAAATTTCCAATTAGAAAAAAGGACATAATTCTATCTTTTTATTAATATGTTATTTACGAAAAAAACAGGAGTATTATATTATTTACTTACGTTATGATAATCGTATATCAGAAAAGGAAAAGAAAAAAATATGTGTACCTTGGACACAGTTAGCTGATCAACGTTTATGTTTACAGAGTGTTAAATGTTGCCATATTTTGGCAACACTTAACTGTAATGAATATAATGAATGGCATTAAAGAATGACAGAGTATATTCATTATATTCATTGTCTTCATTATATTCGCTGTATGTGGAAAGTAAACTGAAGAAAATATCCAGAGGACAATGACCTGTGAAAATGTTTACTTTTTAGTCCTAAAAATGTATACCTCTTCTGGTATGTTTATTCACAAAGTTTACGACAAAGTCACACGACTTATTAACACTCAAAAATACTCAGTATTTGAAAACATTGGAAAATATAAGAAATGTTAAATTTAATCATTCTTCGTTTTGAAGCTGTGGATGGCAACGATTTGTAAAGTAATTTAAAAAGGAATCTTAAGTTTTAAGATTTTTATTTCGAAAATCAAGTAAGATGTTATTTTTATGTATTTAAAAACGTGAATTTTAAAAATTCTAACAATGCAATCAATATTATGCTATAAGCTTTATTATTGTGATCTAAATTTATGATTTGCATTCTGCGAACTGTTATGTTAGCTTTAAGATATTATGAGATGAATGACCTTTAAGGCATGAGTTGCCTTTACTTCATTTATTGTTTACTTTAGTTATTATTGTTACTTTAGTTATTATTGTTACTTTAGTTTATTGTTTACTTTAGTTCTGTTTACTTTAGTTATTATTTATAATTACTTAATTTATTATTTCCAGCTTTAGTAGTGGCATCATCATGTTGGTTAATATGATTCAGAAGGGCAAAGAGAAAAAAAAAATTGTGTGCCGTGGAACTCAGCTGTCGTCATTTTAATTTAGAGAATTATTCGATTAGTTAGAAAACTGGTAACTCGTTAGTACGATATATTTAGTTGCTATAAAAGCACTGTAACTATAAACGCCCCGCTCTAGCGTCAAGATATTAACTTGACTAAAAATCTCGTGTTATAGGTACAAATGCTATTAATAAAATCACTGGAACGTTTTTTTTTTACTATGATTCCTTAATACAAAATTAGCTACGTAAAGTAAATAAAAGCAACATGTAGCACATTAGCTTTAAGATTTTTCTGTAAAGTAACTTGCTGTTAAGGCCATGAAAAGGTTTGTCTTTAAGAGTGCATTGAACCTTTTTGTCAAAATAGGCAAAATTTTACTTTTTTCCAAACTTAATTACATTTATAATTAGTTTCAGTAAAATGGGCAAATATTATGTCAGTATATTCTCTACCACAGGATAACATATCAGTTCCCTTATTTCCATATCGCTGTAACAGTGTTTTTGTAAAATAACTATGAAGAGAAGGAAGCAAAGCAGAAAATTAGAAGAATTTTCGGAACGTTTTTGTGAATATCTATCAGGTTGTCATAGAAGAGGCTAGGCTAACCCTGCTCTCCGAAGTGCACTTGATTTAATTAAAACGAACCACTCAGATTTGCTATGAATACCCCCTTCTTTAAAGACCCCCGGAAATATACTCAATCGTTCCAGGAGATCTGTTTCTGACGTGGCGTGTGTGGGAATGCTCTTCAATAATTTTGAACCCCTCAGACCTCCTTTTTCAAAATAAATTCTCGTCTTAATATCATCAAAAAAGAAAATATTGTATTGAATTTTAATATGCAGTGTTTAATGAAAGATCATTTCGTTCATTAATGAGGAAATAAACATAAAACGATAGATATAAAAAAATCAAAATAAACTTAATCATCTTTATAATTTTCGTGACTTCCATTAATCGATCACTTAAATATGTACCAAAATACTAACACTTATTTGACACCGAACCGTTATCAGATTTTCTTCAGACTCCTGTAAAGATATAAGTCATAAAGGTTTAAAATGCATATTTCATATTTTGTTATCTGAGTTGTTTAAATATTATTATTTAGGGCTGATATATTAAACTTGCTTCACAACAGCGAAGAAGGGCCGACATTTGTTGTCATTAATAGACATTTCTAGTAATGTGGTTTGTACAATTTTTTGTCCACACAATGGGGACTCAAATTCTGGAGACTTGACGACTTGTGGACTGAATGAACCCATCACATACCTATGTGCTAATTTCGAAATGATCGATCACCGGAATTTGCGCTATTAAATAACAATCATCCTGGTTAGGTTTCATCTTTATATATTATTGGGATTAGTATAAACAATACGAAGATTGAAGATAGTTTCTAATAAAAAAATTGCGCTGAAGTATTTTAAAACTGAAGAAGTAGATGAGGACTTCTCAAACATCCTTCTATATTATAGCGTCGCATAGTTAAACCAATATGCAGATAACAAACATATCGAATCAATATGGGGCGTGCCCTTACTTTACAGCTAAAAGATTGCATATTTTGAAAGGGAGAAGACAAGACACAGAAGAGAGAGCTTTTAAATACTAGAAATTAAATTGAAACGTTTCAAGAATTTTTTCAGACAGTGTTATTATCGCATTATACCATTGATGGTAACATAAGAACACGCGGAAGAAATATGTCTAAGCTTAATAATATGCTGTAGGAATCGATGCAATATGAAATGGATGGGAACAGCTTTGCAGAACTGTAGATTCAGAGATAATATGTAATCTCCTTTCTCAGCTGCTGTAAAAACACGAAAAAAAAACATGCGCTGGTGAGAACAACAAAGAAACGCTCGAGAATATTTGATCTAAATATTGAAAACGAAGCCCTAAGCCACCACTTAAAAGTAATCGAAAAGCAACAAAGAAACAAATCTTAAAAGGCTGTTGGGAAGGAAATGAATATGCAGAAAAAAATAAATACAAACGTTTTATTGTTCATAACTTCTTGTTAACAAAGTTATATTTTCCTTTTTAGTGAAAATTATTCATTAGCATTTACATTACTGACTGTTAAAGATCTAAGATAGAAAATTTGCTACTATAGGGGTAAATATATCGCCAGTGTTATTTAAGTATAAAAATAAAAACAGAAACGGCAGATATCATTTTTATAAATGATTTCTGTTTCTGTATTCAGCGATTTTTAAGACAGAAAAGGAGAAAGCACTAATTTAAAAGAAAGACTTTGAGGGTTACTTTTATAGAGAATCATTAGCTGATATAAACTTTAAGGTTATATATATATATATATAGGGCGAGGGGATATTTGTGTGCGCATACGCGTGTACATGTATCGTTTAATTACTTTAAGTATCATCAACCATTTGAAAGAACTGAGTTTATCCTGAAGTGTGAATGTGTACATGTTACGAACGTGATTTTAAAAAGTCGCATTGTATTTCAGAATTATTCTGAAACTAATGATACTGTTGAATAAGGTTTTATATAAATATTATGAAATACCTACATACTGTTCATTTTAAAATTTCTCAAATAAACAATAATCTTTGTAAAGGCAAAATTTAATGTAAAGGTATTAAGATGTAATCTTTTAAACATGTAGTCTGTAATACTTAAAATCAAAACAATCATTAAAATTCCACACTTTTTAATTGACAAATATTAATTACTTCACTGAAAACTCATTCTTATTATTCACGATCTAACTCTATTATTAAAGTTTTCTTAACCAATGCATAGATCACGCCAGAAAGATAAAGGTATAAAACAATTGCATAGAAAATTTAAAAACAAAGATGTCTAAACCGATCAAAAAATGATTGTTAAAATATTTTATAAAATATTCAGTCCACTTACCTTGTCTCCTTTGTCACCTTTTTCACCCTAAACAAAAATAGAAATTGTTTATAAGTATATAAATAATATTTTACTCAAAATGACATCTCGACTGATTTAAAAATATGCATTTATGTACTATTATATCAAATCTTTCGTGTTTTAATTCAATAAGAATTTACATTGAATGTTAACAAGGATTTAAGAATGTTAATAGCGATTTAAGACATTAATTAGGAAAAGACTAATAAGAAAATTTTAAGAAGTGAAAAAAATTTATTCGTTGAGAGTTTACGAATTATCAATCTAACTTCCATATTAATTAATCACAAAGTACGATTTTCAAGGCTAAGAAAAGCGGAAATATTCTTCCATCTTCTATAACATTTTAAAAATAAACTATTATAAACACTTCACGATATAATGGAAGGAATAATGTTTTTTCCTCTTTCTCCAAAGAATCACAATTCATAACGAATATAAATTAAAGTAAGCAAACACCCCAATATTTATTCTATAATCTTTCTGAGGACTAGTATTACTATTTCTACTAACACTAAAACTACTACTATTTCAGGGTAATATTTTTAATATTATTATTTAATATTTTTTAATATTAGGAAAAGGAATAAAATTTATTATTTAATATTTTTGAATATTCCCCACAAAAAGATGACAGTAAATTAAAAAATGCAATAGCGTATATGCATTTGACAATGCAATTAAATTAATCGATTTGTTATTTAGATGCACCAGGCTTCTGTTATTCGCGATATAAAACTGTAGACGAATTCTGTAAATAGAATTATATAATATATTACTCACATTTAACTATATAAATTATTTTTTCTCCTTTTAGTGCATTAACTATCATATATATTTAAAAAAAATGCTTATTGCATAAAAACTTTTTTTTAAGATGTATTTTACTTTCTGTTTTTTAATATCAATTACATGTTATCAATGATGAAATTTTTAGTTATTATTAAAGACCAATAAATTCTAAGACAATTTTGATATAAAGAAAAGTAATTGAACATGATTCAGAGAATGAAAACAATTGCTTAGAACATTCTATTTTGGAAACTGGATGTAATAACAATGTTGCAATGAGCATTTTACTTGACACGAAAATTAAAAAAAAAATCGAATATCGCCAATTCATCATTATAAATATGTCAAGAACTTCGTTATTAAGTGCGTTAAGATGTCCTCAGCAATTTTCACATGGGAAATACTTTTTTCTTTCGTCTGCTTCAGATTGCAACACATTTTTTTAAGAATATGTAGAAAATTGCTCAATTAATATGTTTTATCATTTTCGTTTTAGAAGTAGGCGGAAAGCTAGTTATACAGTCTGAGCACCGCCTGAGATAACCACTGACCTGACTTTGTTGTAAAAGTCTTACTGTGTTAATAGTCATCCTGGCAGAAGAGAATATTTCCTCCGTGTAAAAATATAAATATAAATATTACATGGGCGTACAAGGCCTGTGTATAAGCATAGATATGTTGACTACAAACATTGTCTTGTACAAGTTACATATGATAATTACATAAAATCATGACAGCTATGTCTACATTTAAACATTATCTGAATTCATATTTATAATACTTTTACTGAGATAATCAAAGTAAACTTGTAATTCATTTACACATTGACTGGATTTTCAATATCATTTAAACTGCTTTACAGTATTATTTTTATCATGTACATACAAACTGGATAGTAATATGCTCACATCACAATAGTTTTGCTCTTACAGTCCTGTTACTATTGTACAGAATAAGCTATTTTTCTAGTGTTGATTTTCAGATGTTGTAGTATTTTGAATTGCTATTAAAATTATGCTGCGAAGATACAATTCTCAAGGGAGGGGAGAATTTCTTAGTACCTTGCTGAGCATAGCCTGATTACCTCCTCTATTTTAGTTTTCGTTTGCTTGTTGCCGCAGGTATTGTCCGCCCATTGCGGCCAGTATTCACTGCTTGGCATTTTTAAATGTAGTTTATCGGTTTGTGGGAAGTTGAAAAGGAAGTGATCTGCATCACCTACCGCACCACATTCACACAATTCTCATGCTCGTTTACCGAATCTCTTAAGATAATGTGGGAAGGGACCATGGCCAGTGTAGAACTGAGTTTGTGCTCCGCTGTATGTATTAATTGAGTATGTAACTTTCCGAAAGAACTTGTAGGTTCTCCTCCCTGTGCTTTCCTTTCCCATCTTTTCTGCCATTCTTGTAAAAGGCTTGAGCGTGATTTTTTTTAAATAGGACTGCGGAACACTTACTGCGTTTTCGAATCTACTGGAGTCATTGGCTGCAGATTTCGCAAGCACGTCCGCCGCTTCGTTGCCAGCAATACCCACATAAGCTGGAACCCAGATCAGGATAGGTCTGTCATCTGGTGGGATACTTAGCAGAATTTTTTGAATATCTTGCACCAAAGGACTCCTTGTCTTGTGCCCTCGGATGGACTCCAAACTTGAGGCAGAGTCGCTATATATGTTGACCTTTATTCCTAATTGATATTTTGCAAAATTGATGGCTGCTTTTAATGCAAGAAGCTCTGCCCGAAAGACGGTATTTTTGTTTGCCAGTCGTCTTTCCCAAGTTTCTAACCACTTCTCCTTCTTGGAGTACACAGTAGTCGCAGCTTGTGCCTTTTTCCGTCTTTGAGCTATCTGTATAAATAGCTAATGCCTTCTCATTTGGCGGGATGTATTGCATGTGTATTGTGTGCGATAAATCTGTATCTACAGGGTGTCCAAGCATGATCGGCTTGCGCTTCTCATTGTCTGTGTGGTAGAATGTCTTTTGCCACAGAGAGTCGTTATTTTCCAGGCGCAATGTCCTTACTAATAGTGATTCTCTCCTCCACTAGAAGGTCCAGTGGAGGGATACCCGCCAGCACTTGCAGTGCCGCAGTTGGGGATGTTCTATAACCTTTGCATATGATCAAATGTTGCATTCTTTGTATGGTGAGAAGCTACCTCCTCATATAGGCAGTAAGTTTCCTTCCCCATATGGCAGCCCCATATAATATGATCTTTTCTGAGATTGTTCTGTACCAGCTTTTGAGCATAGTGATTGGAGTGCCCCAATGAGGTCCTGATGTTCTAACCATGAAATTACTAAGCTGATTTATTTTCTGCTTAAGCTCTTTAATATAAGGTACCCAGGAAAGCCTATTGTTAATTATAATACCTAGATATTTAAGGTCAGTGACCTCTTTTATAGAGACTCCATAGTCTGAGAAAATTTCAAGACTTGATTCAAGATCTAAAAATGTATCGAATTATTCGATACATTTTTAGATCTTGAATTTTTTTTCCATTGGCGGGCATTTAGCCGACATAAGCTCAGTTACTACTAAGAAATGGTGGCCACTTTGTTCTGGAAGCCCCTAATAGGTGGGCCACTGTTACCTTCTTATGAAAGGACAGAGCCATGCCTTCTCCGGGATCCGGGTCCTTCGGTACCGCACTAAGCTCCTCTAACCACCATACCACCTGTGTTGAAAATTTTAAATAGTCTAAAAAATTAAGCGATTTAAAAGAATTCTATCAAAATTCAAAAATTAAATTACAGTTTTCATAAACAATTTATTGAACAGATTTTTTTCCCGCTCTGCTCGATGGTGTAAATAGTAAAAATTCTGTTAAATTAGCTTTTTCGTTAAACGAAGATATGTGTGAAAAATCGTTTAAATATTAAATTACAAAAATTCTAAATCGAATTTCTAGTAAATTAATTCACCATACTGCACTGTAATTGACAAACAGTGTGTGCACAAAATTTCAACTCGAAAGCTTATTAGGAAGTAGGTTAAAATCGAAGACGAAATTCCATTCACAGTGAAATACCACGAATGAATTAAATAGTTGAGTTTAAACTCTCTATAAAAATGAAAAGAGAATAAGCAGCAAAGGAATGCTTTTAAAACGCTAATGTGCTTTAAATACACCAAAGAAATCCATCCTATTCTTTCTTTTTCTGCAAACCTTAATTTGCACCTACTATAATTACCGAAAAGACAGCGAACATAAAATCAAAAAAAGCTTGACAAAAACAAAAACTAAAAAAACTAAGTGGTTAGAAAAATAAAAGCAACTTCATTTTATTTTGAAAGAAAGAAGAAAATAGTTTTTTAGATTACTAAAATATTGAAATTTATTGAAATTCATCTTGGAATTTTATTTCACTCATGGCATCCCTTTTTATGACATTAATTTTCAGTAAGTGGAACACAAAAATATATTTACATAAATGTAAAAAAAAAAAAAAAAAAAAAAAAAAAAATCTTCTAAATAAAAGCATATTTGAAAATAATAGTATGATTACAGTGTTAGTTTCCGAATATGTAATGCTATTAGTATAATGTTAGTTCCTGAAGAGTTTCCGCTTTATAAAGTATTAAAAGGTAGTAAAGAACACATTTTCAAATTATATATTGTAGTTTATTTATGAGACACGTTTTTTAAATACTATATCAAATATTCATGAAAATTAACAATTAGAAATTATATATCTATTATATAGGGTATTATTTCGTCGCAAATAGCTGAAAAAAAAGCTTCATATATGCTTTTTTATTTTGTTTTCAAGTCGTTTTGAACTGAACATATGTGATAAATTTTAATGTACTATGACAGCACTTGCATCCAAAGACGCAGTATAATTTTTCTTTACGTAAAAGATTTTATTTCCTTTTCCCCCTTTTTTTAAGATAGCAGCGATATATCTGTTGAGAGAGTTTTCGATTACGTTTTAGAATTTAAAGTATACAGAAGAATGATGCCTTTTTTGATCACAGGAATTTGAGTCTTTCCTCAGAATTTTATTTATTGTTAAAAATTTTATTTATTTTTAAGTTCTTATTGGAATTTATTTTGATTTCAGCAGATTTAATAAAAGAAAAGTACGTTTTGAATTTTCTGGCGTTGCATGTCAGGGCAATTACTTGCAAGTAAAACTAAACTTGGCTTTTATTTCTTTGTTTATAACGGATTTGTTAAAAGCTAAACGTATTCAGTTTAGAATATTATTGATTACAGCGTTCAATAATTATTAAAAAGTTGACGGAGAAAATTATAGCAAAATTTTAGAATTGTTACACCGTCATTATGGTAAAGATGACTCTTTGATACAGGCATAAACTGGCGATTTATTTTTAGTCGTAGAGAAGGATTCAAATAAGAAGTTTTGTTTGACGAAATTATACGAGAGTTTGGAATCGAAACTTCACGCCTTAATTCTCTGTGTTACGAGAAATAAATATGTCGCAATGTTGTGGCCAGTTGTGAAGTCATCTTTACTTAATGAAACTCTTCTCGCATGGCAAAGATTCAGAGTTTGAAACAGATCAGGGAGGCAATGATCAAAAGGAAAGAGATTCCTCCTACCGAATGCATTTAGATGGGTTACTTTTATTTTTGCTTGGTGAAACTGAAAGAGAAGAGCCAGTACCTATAGTCACTAAATGCTCGGACCCGTCTTCCCGGGTTGCTCTCCATCAAATTTGGGAGCGAAACTGAGCTAAATCGCACTGTCACCTGATTGGTGCTCAAGGCTGTTGCCAACGGCAGGCGTAATCTAGCGCTCCTTGCCACGAGGAATTTTGTGAGCTCGAGCTGAATATGTCAGACAAGTGAGCATAAACAACAACAACAACGAAAACTATGAACCCTTGTAAGATAACATTGATTTAGCTACTAAAAGATTAAATAATACAGCCAAACGACTAAAATCGGAAAACCTATGTAAAGCTGATGAGGAAATATTAAATGAGAGGTGACAAGAAGGAATAAGAGAGGCTATCTTGTGTAAGGAAATAAAGTACCGTGATAATTATTTACCTCATAAGAGATTTGTAAAAGAAAACGCTACCGCAAATAGTAGACCTGTTTTGAATGCTTCATAGAAGCAAAAAGGCCCACCTAGTCTTAATGATTAAATAAAAGGAACTGTGTGTGTGTGTGTGAGTATGGCAAAGCCTCGAGGGCTATCTGCCTAAGAGGAGGGATGCCTTCGTGGAGGACTTTCTAAGGGAAACTGGCTCGTATACACGTTACACATGGGGAAAACCACGAAAACGCCCATGCAGCCAGCCCGTTCGCGGGATTCGAACCTCGGACCGAACTACCAGTGTTTACCGACTTTACCGCTCGGCCGCTGGTGGGCAAATAAAAGGAACGAATCTCGTTAAATTAATTCCTTCAACTCTTAAAACATTTTGCATGAAGTAAATAAAAGTTAAGTCTGATATTCGTAAGACATTTTTACAAATAAGCAGCCATCCTAGAAATAGAGATTATTCACGATTTTTTTGGGTATAGATTTGATGGATGATTAAAGTACTTCTGATACGTAGAGTCATTTTTGGTGTTTCGTGCAGCTTAGTTTTACTTGGATCTGTGATTTATTATCATTTGGAATCCACTTTAAATAGAACGAGAGAAGGGATTATAAGTATTCTTAGAAAATAATAGAATAGCTGAAAAAATATATTTTATGTGGACAACTTGTTCAACAAGCGTCAGTAACGACGAAGAACTTCGCCAGTTTATACAAGTTGCTACAAATTCATTAGATGAGAGAAAATTTGAACTCCATGGGTGGGAATACAAGTACTCATCCTTTAGATCAAGGTATCTTTAGATACAAGTGGTCTTAAACTGGCGGCCCGCAGGTTTCACGGGACCCCCGAAGCAATTTTAACCAGAGACATTTCAGCCATTTATTTGTTCCAAATATGGTGTTGCAAATATTTCAAAATTTTAGTTATTTGAAGACTGAGTTTACATTTTCTTTATTTCCATTAAAACAAACATTTTTAACGAAGCAGAAAACTCTACAAATGGAGCTAATTAATTTATAATGTTATATAAATCTTATTCAAAGATTACAAGAAACAGATTTTATTAAATTTTACTCGTAATTGTCAAAAACTAAATAAACTCAGCTACGAATTTTGCACGAAGAATAATCGTTTTGTTTGGGAATACATTTATATATGAACAGATTTTTCCACAGTCGAAAATTACTTAGAAATGAACCCGATTAACCGATGATCATCTACAATCCGTGATAAAGATAATTTCTAATAAATTCTCTCCAAGGATATAAACTTTATCAAAATTCAAACGTTATCAAGCGTCAAGCTATAGTAAGAAATAAAGACGTGTGTAACTATTTATATAGAAACATATGCATTTTTCTTTACGCGTCGAAGAATAATTTAATAAATTATACTTTCCTACTTTATTTATTTTAGCTTAAATTAAAAAATACTTAATGATTAATAAACATATTAGAATTATTAGAAAAATTTCAATCTAAGAATTTAATAATTAGCTATCAGTATATTTGAATTACAAAGCGCACGCAATAAAAATCTCTTACACGTAACAAACTTTAGATTTCAGATAGAAAATAAATAGAAATTAAAATGTTTTTCCTTTGCGATATTATTACTATTGCTTATGTATGTTTTTATAAATATTTAGTAAAGTGAAACTTAAAATTTACTTCAAAAATGTTTTTTTTCTTCTCAAAATTTTTCTCTTCGTTAAAACAAAAATCTGGTCCGTCAGCTGTTTTCAGATTTTGCATTTGTCCCACATACAATTTGGCTCTAAGAGAACTGCCTTAGATGAGAGCCCTAACACAACCAATCTGCTAGGAATGTTTTGGAAACGTGAAAGCGACATGATTTGCCTAAATATTTCCACATTATTGAAGATTTGCTTGAAAAGATAACTAACAGAACAATTTTAGCGTCTATACATAAGATATTTGATACATTAGGAATATCTTCTCTTGTTACCTTACTCCCTAAGCTTTCAACGCAGCGCCTGTGGAAAGGAAAACTATTTTGGGATCAAGCAGTTCATGCAGAAACCGAGTCCGAATTCTGTAACTGGTTAAATGTAGCATAAACCACTAGCAGAAGTTGAAAATATCGATATGGATATCCATAGACATTTAAGTAGTGTCTATTTCCCTACATTTCTTCAGTGATGCAAGTAAACGTGCATATTCGGCTGGAGCCTTTGTTAAGCTAAAGTAATCATTGTGGAAAGTGGCAGACTTCAAAAATACGATATTTGGAGCTACAATTTAGCGCGTCCTGTAGCAAATATTTTGAAAGAACTCATATCTTATTAAGTTTATTGCTAGAATAATTCATCTGAGCACTAGCATGGATTCATTTCATCTTCTTACGGGATATATTTGTTCATAACAGAATACAGAAAATTAGACAGTTAACTCTTTAAAGAATTAAAGAGACATATCCCAGGAATATTAAACCCAGCGATTTGTCCAGCAGAGTCTGATTTGCTCATATTTAAACTAAACTAAACTCAGTGGCGTAACAGCCCTAGTGGGCCAATGCCTGCAGTGCCCCGAACTCTGCTTTCTTGACCGTGGGCGTAAGCATATGCCCTGAACAAGTGGTCACCTGGTCGCAGGACTCCCAGTGTTTAGTCCCCAAGCGAACTTGGTACTCATTTTATCGACCCAAGTGATGGAAATCAAGGGATGAAAGGCTGAGTCGACCTTGCCCAGCCCGAGAATCGAACCCCGGACCTGTGGTGCTGCTGCGCGATGCGCTAGCCACTGCGCCACCGGGCCTCAATTAATTCACAAGTGTGATATAAATCTATTTCAAGGATTCGGAGATATATATTTGATTGAGTTTTATTCGTACTTGCACTTGAAAACGATTAAATCTGAAAAAAGGACTCTTTTGGCCGATATGCATCCACAATCCATGAAGATAGTTTGTAATAATTTATCTCTAAGGCTACGAAACTTATCAGAATCAAAATGCCATCAAATGTCAAGCAGTACTAGTAAGAAATAGAGAAGTTTATTATCGTTTATACACATTTGTTTACGTAAGTATTTGTTCCTGCATGTGTGGGAGAAGAATTTAATAAATAAAAGAAAGAGGGTTGTCAATAGTTAGTATCACATTTAGTCCAACATTGAAAGTTTTCTCTATACATAGATATTTTGTAGAGTCATTAGGTTATTTTTAAAGCAGGGGTGATATTTAGTTGCTCGATATTTAGTGGAATGAAAACGGTGAGAAAGAGCCCCACTAGATTTATTTATCATCAGAAGAGTGGCCAAGGAATAATTTCACAAGCGAAGAAGAACAAGTTGCCAAAGCAAAGAAAAGGAAGATAGTTTCATCTATGAATTAATGTCAACTCTTACATCTCCTAAATAACCGTTTTCCAAGCTATAGAAAAACTATTAAAATGATGGTTCATATTTATCGATTTATGAATAATTGCAGAAACAAGAGACGAGAGATGAGCTCACTACCATTGAATGAAATGATATGAAAATGATCCATTTTATACAAGTCATTATTTTTACCGGATAAAAGGATAGAATCTCTAGAGTCTCTATACCATTTTGTGGAAGATAGTTTAATACGTTCCAAAACTGCGATATTTCAAAAAGAGATGAAGCATATGAATTTAGAACTCCAAACATTTTACGAAGCAACCACCCTATTGTCACAGTTTTCATAATGGAAGAACGTAAGAAAAAAGAACTCGTTGATGTTTCTCAAGACTTGAATTCTTTAAGGAAAAAATTTAGGATTTTGTATAGACGAAGATCATTTTTGTTCGTTATACAGATTTGCATTGTTTGTAAACGCTATTCAATTAAAAATGTGAATTCTCCAATTTCACCTTTGCTAGCAGATCGAATAAAAGATGCGGCTACTTTCCAAATTACATCCTTTGCATGTCCTTTACGTTTTAGAAACAGAAAGAAAGCTTTTTTACGTGCGCAGTGTAACGGTGGGTTCACCAACAACTGTAACTTCATTATCCATCGAAGTTCTAAATTAAATGACAACCGTCAAAGCCTGAAAAGAAAGATTTTCCTATCCGAAAAAATTAAAAATTGTTGAAAGTTAGTAGATCCAGAAGGACAGTTGGAATTCCAGATCACCTGAACTTATGAACTTTATTTTCCTATACTATTATATTTTAAATTTTGTATTTTTAGCGCTTTAGATTCTGTCATTTTACTGGTATTTCTTTCCATCTATGCAAGCAGCTTAAGTGACAGGGCTTTTTTTTTAACTTTTCATCATTATATTTTTGCAAAGTTCAATTTAGTTTTCCCATTCCAAGGTAACAACAGGATGATAAATATTAATGTACCATGAGAGCACTTGTATCTATTTATGCACAGTTTTTATGTTAAGATTTATCATGGCAAAAGTGATGCATGCTCGAAAGAGTTTTGGGGGTATACTTTAGAATTAAAAGTATATTAAATAAAGATGACTTCTTTTTTCTTATGAATTTGAATCTTTTCTCAGAGTTTTATTATTTTTAAATCCTCGTTAGAGTTTATCTTGATGTCAGCTGGTTTGATTAAAGAAGAGTCCCTTTTGAAACAGTATGAATAAATGAAGCAAGTATAATCACCGGATAACGGTAAATCACTGTAAACAATTAAAATTAACTTACAGGTTCTCCTTTGGGACCATCGATACCAATAGCACCCTGAAAAAGAAAAAAATAAAATAAGAAACTGAATTTCAAATTTCTAATACATTCATGTACCTAAATACATACACGGACATATTTATTGATCTCAGTTTTATAATGGGCTCTTCGAATTTGGTTTCATAGTCACTTCGGTTGCTGGGAAAATTTAATTTCAATTTAATGCTTTTAATTTCTTTATTTTAATAAATTTATTTTTTTAGTTTCTTTAATTTTAATTAACTTAATTTCTAGTTCCTTTATTTTAATCATTTTAATTATTTTAAATTCGATTTTTTATTTTTATTTGTTGCTTTGTTCACCCACTCATTTTATCGCTATTTTATATTTTTATTTATTACTAGTCTTATTATTCTATTATTCCGTTCAAAATATTACGACTACTTCTACCACAGTTTAAACTACTTCAATAACTCCTACCCCATTATTATAACTGATTTTATGTCAACAAGGAAGTATGACTGACGTTAAATTTAAGATGCTTACGAGGTAAAAATTTGTTATGTTTTGCTATGATTTTTAGCATTAATATTTATGCTATGAATAATTTAAACAGATCAGTTTTTATTTTTCGATCTGGTGGGTAGGGCTAATTGATGCAGAATTTCTTTGATTTAAATATGTTCAAAACGTTTGTAGCTTTAATACAAACTGTAAATTGTTTTGTTTGTTACTGGATTATTGGTTTGCACTTGTTGGCTAAAAAAAAGGCTAATTTTCTTTTGCATTTCTCGAACCCTCAGTCTCCTGAAAAGGATGGATGTCCTGGTAGATGTAAAATCTCTTTGCTTTTATTTTTATTCGAACTAAGAATTAAGATTTTTTAATTCATGTCTACTCCGCCGAAACGAACATAATTGAATTTACTTCAGTGTTGGTTGTATCATATACGTGCATCTACATGTATGTTATAAGCCTATATGTATTATATTGTTGTGTACGTACGGGTTCGTAATGGAGTGAATGCACACAGAACAAATGATAGCTGGATAAAATTTATTTTACTAAACGAAACAATTTAAAGTTCTGGAACCTTCCCTTAACTATTAAAAAATTAAAACATAACGCAATGTAAAGCCCAATCTCATGGAGATCTCTCAATACTCCGAAGTCAACGATCAACTAAACAATTGAAAAACTGATGCTCTCTCTGGGCTTATATAGTTTTCCCTTGGCCACCTAGAAATCTCTATCTCGCAATGACTTGAAGGCATATACGGTTAAAGTTACATATAGAGATAAATTACAGTTATTCAGTTACAGTACAGTTACAGATATGTAGGGACCAGACCAAAATGTCGTCAAATAGTTGCCAAGCTTGGCGACTTCTCTCCAAATTCGGCGACAAAAATTAGTCATTAAAATTACTGCCAGCTTGCCGATATGCCGCCAGTTTAGCGGAATAGCCATTCACCTCAATATTGGACTTGCCCCTGTAATCTTATTTTTTTGGCAGAGCTTCGCCTTGACAAATATTTCAAGTTACAGAATACAAAAGCTACCACAATTTCACATATAATTTCACGAAAATTATTTACATGTATACAAAATTCGTAATAATGATATATGAGCGTATTCGTAGATGACAAATATGAGCGTATTCGTTGATGACAGTTCAATGCAAACTTAGGTAATTCTCAGTAAACTTAATAGACTAGACTCAAAGAATCAAGCAACAATCAAAACTGATCAAAACAAATCAAAACTGATGTTTGATCGAAACTGAACTTTCTCATAGAAGGTAGTAGCAGAGTAGGAGGGATTAACGAATTAATTTTTTTTCAGACTTAAATATCGACTACATCTTAGCTTTCTGGAGCTTTAATTGTTGCATATTCGTCTTCAAATATTTTTGACTAATCAAAAAGTTAATATCATATACCCGGTTTTGCCAGACCGAACAACAGGCATAAAAGAAAATGTCCATTGAAAGCACATTGCGTTACAATGTAATCAAAGATTATATCCACAGACGAAAGACAAACGTTTCTGAACGTTATTTCCGATGTTTTAACATAAAGCAATTAAATAAATTTTTAAACAGAGAAAGATGAACACTTGTTTAGGAATGCACACATATGCATTTTGTTTATTTACCTAAATGCTACAACTTACCGGAAATCCAGGCTTTCCAGGAGGACCTATAGGACCCTGTAGAGGAAAAATAATCATATTTATAATGTAACACAATTAGTAATATATGGGAAAATTAATACGTATTGTAAATAATACAAATAAATCCATCTGATTATCACTCTCTCTATACAGTGTAATTATTTAATAAAAAATAATGCTTATAATTTTCATATTAGAATTTCCTATTATAAATAAATATTTAAAGGAAAAATAAATTTATTATAAATTAGTCAAACACAATTTAATCTGATATAATTAAAAATGCTTCATGTCGGACATAACTCTCAGCGTTTTACTTTTCTTATAATTTCAAAACATTCTGCACTTTTCTCATAAATTAAAGTAGTTTAACATAAGAAAGTGTATGAAATTTTTAATACCTTAAAATGCCTTTGTATATAAATTAAAAACTTATTTGGATCATTTTACTAAACAAAAATTTAGTGTTTACATATACGTATAAAAACAATTAACAAGATGAGAATTTTAAGACTCTTCATACGTAAAGGAGATTTATTCCACTAATATTCTGAACAGTAATGATCGGACATTAAACAGATTATTAATAAGTTTCTTCCTCGCATGTGCCCACCAGCGGCCGAGCGGTAAAGTCGCTGAACACTGGTAGTTCGGTCCGAGGTTCGAATCCCGCGAACGGGCGGGCTGCATGGGTGTTTTCGTGGTTTTCCCCATGTGTAACGTGTATACGAGCCAGTTTCCCTTAGAAAGTCCTCCACGAAAGGCATCCCTTCCCTTAGGCAGATAGCCCTAGTGTGCTTTGCCGTAATTAAATACACCACATCTTCTTCGCATGTTAAGGTAAAAGGAACAATTATTTTTCAGCGGTAAATAGAGTCTTCTGTGGTTTCGGCCTAGTTCTCTTTACACCAAACAAGCTGTCTTTCGTTTATACCTTTCGAAATTTAGTTATATATTTACTTATATTTCAAACGATAACTCATATTTTAAATTAATTTTTCTAAAAATAATTCTATAAATCTCACAATATTTCATAATTGTAGCAATTAAAGTATCAAAATAGCATTTTCCTTAATTTAAAAATTTTATCATTAGAAATCGAATAAATCAGGAATTTTAAATATTTTCGTATTATTTTTTAATTTCGACTATAACTGTTAAAATATTTTTCACATACAAGTAATTTTAATTTTGTTTTCATTACAGCGAAAATAACGTGGAAGAAGACGTTGCGGAGAAAATAACGCAAGGCGAAAACAAAATCGTAAAAAATATCCTCGGAGAAAAGAAAACAAGGAGAAAACACCGCATGTCTAAAACATCGTGGTATAACATCTCAGACAAGAGTTTTTCAGGCTTTAAAAGTCGTTGACGCATATTCGGAGAATGATATGTGAATGCAAGAAGAAGGGAGAAATATTTTTACTTTTATATTTTATGTTTTTATATTAACTTATAAAATTTTGCCGAAAATGTATGAAGAAAATTTAAGCATTTAAAAGCTAAAAATTAGTAGAAAACGAATGCTACTTTCAGCAGTTAATGGAATTTTAAACTTACATAGTTAAGTAATAAAGGTCATTAATTCATTAATTTCTTTCATAAAGTAATTTTATACTGTAATTTTGCACTGGTAATTTTTCAAGAAAAATATAGTCTAAAAAAGATTAGGAACGGGAAGGCAAATTGCATGAGATTACCTCTATTAAAATTGTTTAATTAATTACCAAAATGTAAATTACTTTTATTTCCCCTATGTTAATCTGATATTCTTTTATGAAAATTAAATCGTGTTTTGTTTCAGTTTATTCGTCTTCTTGAAATATCATTAACATTTTCATGTTCAGCTTGCAGTTAATCGTTCGGATGTCGATGTCATTTTGTCAGTTATGACGAAGCATATCATTTATGTAACATTTCAGTAGGGATTTAAATTCTATTTACCGCTACAAAGTAGCTTTAATTTTCTGCTCCTTTTCAGTTTTTGAATACTTAAGTTTCCTTCTTGCTTTTTTAGCAAGCATTTGTTAGTTCATTCAGAATATGAAATATAAAAGTAAAACTATTTCTCATTCCTTTTTGAGCTCACGAATCATTATGCGAATATACATTTTGAAAAACACATATCTGCAATGATATTGTCATGCGATGATTTGTTAGGTGCTTTATTTTTTACCATGATATTTCTGACGACGATGATTTGAACCTTTTTATTTTTATGACAATGTTTTGTACCATGATGCATCAGAATTGGATGTTTCCTACTTTCTTTTTTTTCTCCCACGATGCTTTGTATGAAGACGTTTCCGCCTTGCGGTGTTTTCGTCCGCGATGCTTTTGCTGCGATGTTTTCAGCAGCCACCTCAAAATCGGAAGTTATTGAAAATCTACGTCAAACTAAGTTTTTTTCCGCTTAATTTAAAATGGTTCACTAAAATCACAACCAACATTTTTGGCGACATAATTAGTCCCTTGCTTGGCGACATTTCTGGGTACTTTGCAGTTTCTATGATGCATTCTAAACTTATTTGGCGACCTTAAAAAATTATTCTGTAATATTTTTTACATGTCAAATGAATAGTTGATCGAAAAAGCGATGCAATTTCTATGTTTTCGTGTACACAAAGGAGGGACTTCGACCATTCGATAACAATATTCGAATGATAACATTAACCGCAATCACAATGAGCGGCGTCTACTGTCATATAATGTAATAAATGCATTCCGTTTAAATATTTTCGCGTAACAACGCATACAAAAGTGCTTTGCTCATTACAGTTAAGCATTTAAATCAGTTAACTTGGACTTCTTAATTTGTTTTGCAACTGAAGTTATTGCTGATATTATACTCTAAATATCAAAAATGAAAAATATTTCCTTATCATTCTCCTTTAATTTTCACTAAATCCGATGGCCAGACTTGCTCGTTGAGCTTTCGACGCGAGTGCCCAAACGATCAATCATTCAGCGTCTTACCAATATCGTTATCTATGGTGTAACGCAAATGGCAACCAATATTACACCCGCAGGCAAAGAGATATATAATATATATAATTGCCAAAATATGGCAACCTGCTTTGCATCTTATCAAACTGAATTGCAGCATCTTATAATTTGTCTCTTGCCAATTTCCTTACTCTGCATACACAATCGTCTGCACCCAGCACAGACTCTAATGGTTATTTTGTGATACCATACAAATTGCAAACAATTAATAATTATGTTCAGGCTATTAATGTACTTTTTTAATATACTGGTATTTTCTCATTTAGAACATTTTATATTCAAAAAATAAATGTTTGAAATTTTAAAACTCAAAGGCTTTTACAATTGAGTTATAATTTCGATCAAACGTTTAGTTTAATGTTGTTGTCACAGGTGTCTTTTGGTAGAAGCAATAATTTAACAATTATTTCAAATATGACAAAAACGCATTTTAATAAAATAACAGCAATTTTCCCAAAAAACTGATGGCAGGTTAAAAAGTGATTAACGGATGTCCACTTTATAGAAAAATAGAGCTTAAAAATTCCTCATATTTCTGTTTTCATTCCAAAAAATTAAAGATAAACCGTTCGTTTAAAACAGATTACGTAAAATCGTTTTAATAGTTAAACTCATGACTATAGCATAACTTTTAATAACTCTCTTTAATTAATTTTTAAAGGCTCGTAGCAATAAGTGGCATAGACAAAACAAGAATTTTCATTATGAAAGCCAGTGTAAATTATTTCATACGGTTGATAGACCAAAGCATCATAATTGTGAGCATTCATTACATTCATTCGAATAATTCAGTCTTCCAGGAAAAACTTACAGCCTTAAAAGAAGTTCCAGATATTCAGATCTCTTAAAGGAATGATAAAATACCAAGCTTGCAAGTTATCCTGGGCGACTACATCCCATATTCGAGACAATACAGAAATAACTAATTTCGATTCCTGCAAATCTGAGGCCCAAGTTTCTTTAGGTACCAGCATATTCTGGGATCAAAGGAAAAAGCAGTAGATGTGATTGCGAAGAGCACAACTAATAAACTAGGACCCTTCCTTCTTCCTTTTGAAAACCACTCTCGGGCGAGAACTAATGAAACAAAGACAAAACTATTTGGAATCGAGTAGCAAGGGCAAATTTTTATATAAAAGTCGACCAGAACTTGCGACTATTAACAATTCAGCCAGGTTCCTATACAATTCTTAAGCCTTACCTTCCCCAGAAGTTTGTCGCAATATTTACGGAACACCCTGTATATGTGTGTGCGTGTGTAAGTTATAAGCGAGGTCCTCGATCGGTGGAAGTGATTCTTAGAAAAGGGTCCTATTCCATGTGGCAAATAAAGTGACAATCGAAAATGATTTAGCGTGCCGCTTGGATGATAAAGTAGATGAAAAGTTTCATTTTTAAGTATGAACCCACCAGCGGTCAAGCGGTAAAGTCCCTGAACTCTGGTAGTTCGGTACGAGGTTCGAATCACGTTTGGGTGATTTTCGTGGTCCTCATGTGTAACGTATATACAAGCCAGTTTGGCTTAGAAAGTTTTCCACGAAGGCATCCCTCCCCTTAGGCAAATAATCCTCTGTAGCTTTGCAGTAAACAAATGCACACACATACACATATATTTTTAAGTCGTAGGTATTTTAATTTTATCGTAAGCTTTGAGAAAATGACGTCATTCCTTAACACTTTTTTAAATTATTTTTATTCGAATAATCTAATCATTTAAACTGCAATTAATTTTACTACATAATTTAAATTTTAAGAAAGTTTTTACTTAATGGATTTTGTGTAACTACACGAATTTATAAAAAAAACAGACAGCAAGTTTCGAATCGCAGAATATCTTTACTGTCTTGCAGAGGTAAACATCTTACTGCCTTTAGTAGAAAAACGACCGTGAGGCGAGCAGACGTCATCCTAATTCAAATTGGAACTTACCCACCGTTTCACACCCATATTAGCAACCACTAGAGCGAAATTCTTTCAATGAGCATGTTTGTTTTTTGAAAGGTTATTGGCGCTAAATTTTTTCTTGCTGCAAAATATTCGTTCTAAGTCTTCATTTTAAATATATGTTTCTCCTTCTTTGCTGTTTCAATTGTAAGATTTTATTTTTCCCAAATGTATTTTTTGGACTTTTTAAATTATATGCGCATAATTTAGTTTCGCTAGTTTCTTTTTAACTTTTTGAAAGTAAACTTTATTTTTTTTTCTCTTTCTGCATTTATAAAAGTAAATGTTATTTTCATTTTACAAAAGTAAATTTCATTTTCATAGGTTCAAGTTTTCTTTTTACTTTTTTTTTATAAACATAAATTTTTATATTTAACCTTTTATTATATTTTCTTTATTCAAAAGAAAATTTTTATTTTTCCGCTTCTATTGTTGTTAAATACAGTTTAAATAAAGCGTTAGCATTTACATAACATGCTAATGTCGTAAAGTAAAGAAATCTGATTCCTGAATGAACACAGTTGTTTTTATGTTTATGAAATCTCTTTATTGATCCTTTTTCAGGAACAAAAAGACGGCTGATTATGATACATTATTAGCTGTGATAAAAACAAACAAGAAGGTAATTTTCAGATTCTTTCTATATTTTGATTTTTTAAGCACCTCCTGAAGAAACCATTTTTTTCCTTCATTGAGCCTTTGAAACGTATTATCAGAGTTGAAGAAGAAATTACTAAAATTTAAGAACACACACATTCAAAACGATTTCTTACAATGATGTATTTTTCATTCATATATAAAGCTTTCCACTTCAGCTATTAAGTCTAATATATATGCACTGAGCTTCATTAGATATTTGAAATTCAGAATACCTAATTTAAAAAACTGCTATATTTGTAACAAGAGTTTCATAAAACTCATTTTGCAGACCAAGAATTGCGAAAGGAAAGCACACTTGTTAAAAATAACCTCAAATATAATTTAAGCATCTCGTTCATTTGTAAAGAATGCTGTTTGCAATAAAGACGACATTCTATCAAAATTACATTTTTAATTATTTAGTTTTTCGGTTTATATATAAGCACTTTATTATATGATATGCTGAACAGCCAAAATATTATGACAGCCATCCCAATAACGCGTTGCGCGATCTGTGGCCTGCAAAACATTTGCAACTCGATATGGCATGGATGCCTCAAGCTCTTGGTAAGTGACTGGAGACAGGCTATACCAAATGTCTATACAGCGGTCACGCATATTCGAGATATTTCGACATGGTAGAGTTTGAGCTCTGAGTTGCTGCTCCATGACATTCCAAATGTTGTCTATCGGGTTAAGATCCGCGAGATAGATGGCCAGGACTATGCTCCTCGAACCACTCCAATACAGTTCGAACCTTGGGACATGGGATGTTGTCCTGCTGGAAGATTCCACTTCCAGTTGGGAAGACAGACGCCATGTAAAGGTGCAAATGATCCGCAGTTATGTTCAGAAAGTCCGCAGCTTTCATGGTCTGGTCAACTACAACTAAATGTCCCAGAGCTTCCCAAGAGCACGCAACCCAAAGTGCAAGCAGTTTTCAGAGCCAAAGGCTGGTAGTTTCACGCGCTTAATAGATTTATTTGTTTAAAGTTTGACAATAAAGAATGCAGCTGTAGAAAGAGTATTTTCAACAGTCAATTTAACCAAAACCAACGATAGAAGCTCCTAACTTGGAACTCCTAAATTCCATACTTTGGATGAAGATAGCATTGGAACATCGGATTTTTCCTTATTAAAATTTTCTATATATATATATATATATATATATATATATATATATATATATAATTTCAAAAATGAATACTATAATTACTGTAAAAAACCAATGTGTACTCGAGTTATTTGCCTTTTGTATAAAGGACAATTTAAAATTTTTTCTTTGAGCTCGTGGAGAAAAGAGTGTGTCAAATTATTAATAGATAGGGGATTTTCATAAAAACAGTAGTAATGGATGTAAAAATACTGCAAAAGAATGTATAACAGAGTTATGCACCTTAATACTAATATTCATGATTTTATTATTTTATAAATATTGTTTTTAAGCGAATTCCCTCTCCCCAATTCTCAGTTGATAACGAAGCAATTTGTATCCTGAGTGCTATATACTGGGCACTTAAACAGAGAAAGAAATTAAATTAATTTTCCTGATTAATAATATTGCTCAGAAATAAGAAAAATCGAGATGACTTAAAAATCAAAACAAAATCTGTTTTCTAAATAACAACATAAAGAAATTTAACATTGAAAGAACGGGGATTTTATTAATAATCAGAATCTGAAATAGTTAAATAAGTCAACCAAGCAGAAGAGAAAATTCACTGGAAAGCATTAACAATAAAAATAAAACAAAAACTAATGAATTAGAAAAATGAACTGCTAACTCAAATAAATTAGTACAAAAGCGCAAACAATCCAAACACGAGGAAGCACTTAGCAATGAATATGAACAAATCAGTTTAAAAATAAAAAGCAAAATAAATTGAGAATTAATTAAAAGAAAAAAAAGAATGTTTAAATAATTGATAATTAGCAATATAGCTTTTTAATTTTCGTCAAAGCTAAAATACATGATTAAGATGACTAAGAAATCGATTTACAGTCCTTAACTTACAAAACCAATGGAGACTGAATTTTTAATAACATCAGATGTAATGGCAACATACGGAACTATAATGTCACAAAACTCACGTGATTTCTGACGTCATGTGCTACTTTTTGCGACTTTTAGCTTCTTTCTTGCTACTTAATGCCTTATTTTCAACTCCTGTTCTTTGAACTTTAAAATGAAAAGATTATTTGCGCTATGTTTAATTAGCGGCAATCTTATTCTTCTTCTTTCGCCAATTACTTTTACAATATTAAATTTCTGTAACTCTAACAAGTATTCGTGAAGAATAATATTTTTCTTAAGTCTACGCAGTTAAACTAAAAGTTAAAGGTGTAGTGCAATCATGAATGATTCATGAGTTTAGTTGTTTTATAATCACCAGCGCGTTTATTGATATAAATGGGGAAAGCGAAGTTTAGCTCTGTCCTTTCAGTGAAAGGTATCATTTGTAGCATATCTTGAGATTACTGGAAACTTTTAGCTAAAAAAGGTACCATTTTATGCGTGGAAAAGCATTATTGTTTCTAAGAAGTCTTTGTTCATACATTTACAATATTAACAATGTTGTAGTTACTTTTTTAAAAAAAATTATATATATATATAAAAAAAAAATTACCGTCGTTCCAGGATCACCTGGTTCTCCTTTCATACCTCTTTTCCCGCGACGACCTGTAAGAAAACAAAAAGGAAAATAGTTCTCAGAATAGTGATTAAAATTAATTACCATCACTTATAGTTATAGGTATAGGTAACGGGGGGCATGGGCACTGTCCCTTTACCATAATGGTTAACCGGTATTGCACCGTGCCCACCACTGTCTAGAGCCAATGTGTAGGAGCCACATTTGCGCCCAGCACCAAAAGCCGAGGCCCAACGCTCGGACCATCCAGAGGGCAGTCAAACTGACCAAAAGCGCCCTCCACACAACGCTCACCCAACCGTCCAGGCATTAGTACATATGATAGCAAATACTGAGATTCTCTGACGATTATAATACAATGTGCAATTGGTACATAATGACATTGCAATTATAAATATACTGCATAATACAAGTCCAATAGTACAATATCAATGTAAAAAGTAAGATATAATTACAAATGCAAATATTTCGTGAACCATAAGTGCAAAATAATAGTAAGTTAAAAGACTACTGCTTCAAATATTAGTACATATGATAACAATACTGAAATTCTCTGACAATTATAATACAATGATCAGTTGGTACATAATGTGTGGTGTGTGGTGGTGTGGTGTATTTAATTATGGCAAAGCACACTAGGGCTATCTGCCTAAGAGGAGGGATGCCTTTCGTGGAGGACTTTCTAAGGGAAACTGGCTCGTATACACGTTACACATGGGGAAAACCACGAAAACACCCATGCAGCCAGCCCGTTCGCGGGATTCGAACCTCGGACCGAACTACCAGTGTTCAGCGACTTTACCGCTCGGCCGCTGGTGGGCTTGGTACATAATGAGATTGTAAATATAAATAGACTGTATAATACAATACAAGTCCAACAGTACAATATAATGCAAACACGAGTATGTAATTACAAATGTTAATATTTCATGAACCATCAGTGCAAAACAATACTAAGTTAAAGGACTATGCATATCAATGCAAAACATAAAGTGTTGAAGAGTAGTAGTATACAATGTTAGATATAGATATACTATACAAAAGAAAGTCATATTCTTACAACAGAATGGTATTGCGATTTAAATACCAACAGTATTAAAATATAATTATAATAATAAACTCAAATAAAAATCCGAATATATGACCAATACAAAAGCAAAATGTTATTCTTAAAATATCTATGCAATGCATATTCAAATACAGTCAGTAGATATACACTTATATTTATATAAGTATGGCAATGTCATTCATTATAAACTACATAACAAAATTTAGTGGAAGCATATAAAAGGGAAATGTATGTTGTAACTAATGGCGTAATAGTACTTTTCACTGCAAGCTTGTTCTTAAATGACTTATGTTTTTTTATTTACACCTTTTTAATTAAGCCAAATTCTTTCTTAGTCTTTGTTCTACAGAAAATTTATTACAGAAGAAATATTTGGCTTTTTTAAATACCCCAGTGATTTTTCTACTGCATACACAAGTAAACTATAAACCTTATCAAAAGAGTATTCCACTCGATGCTAATGATGTACGGATCCTTTAAGAGCTCACGTTTATCCACTAGCGCTTAAAGAACTAAGGAACTTAAGCAAGGAATTAAAGTCATTTTTCAGTACATCCAATTAGAAAATTGGAAGTTCTAGAGTTGAGTTCTAAGTAAAAGCAAGTTGTTATTTTTTCAAGATTCTTGCTCGGTGAATGCGGGACACCTAGTATGTGTATCGACTTATAGCACAAAAGTAAAGTATCTGTTACATATTAAACAGTATATGGAGTTTAAGTTTTCTACAGGGAAGTTCAACAGAATTTTTGTCCCTAATCAGGAGAAAGATGTCATTAATTATTAATGATCTTTTCAAAAATCTTGGTTCGAAAACGGTACATAAACTGTTTAAGTCCTGCAACATTAGCTTTTTCTATTTTTCGAATTTTTTCCAATTATAGTGGCTAAAACTTTTATATACAATATTATAAACTCGAGAAAGATACTGCCTTCTTAATCGGAATCTTTTAAGAATGGGTTGTACTTCTTCAGCTCTGTTTCTGTTACTAATTACGCTACATGTCTTTCCAAATAAGCATTTTATTTTAAAAAAGGTAAATTTGCCCATTCGCCTACTAGTGACGTTCGTGGCCTAACGGGATTGTGCTTTATAAATTTGCGACATTGCTGCTCTTATTGATCGGGATCCTACCATTGCCATATGAATACATGTTGTCCTCTTAGAGTCTTGCGGGATCTTACGGCCATGTCACGTACCCTGAGTCAGGAACTTGGCTTCTACGCAGGTTGGAAAGTCTCCGCTCAGATAGCGCGACGACTCTGCAGCTCCACGAATTGTTAGCGCAATGACCATTGTTGCGGCTCCCTTCGATGCTGCAACACAGACAGGAGGGCCTACAGTGGTATGAAGTACGACCCTGGACATGGGAGTGGCACCACGTCATCGTTAAAGAATTTCGGGTCTGCTTAGCATCCTGGTGAACGCATTCGTTTGTGGAGGCACCGAGGAGAACGAACGTTACCAGCTTGCATTCGTCGTCGTCATATGAGCCAACAGATAACGTGCTCGTATGGTGTACCATGAGTGTTTGTGTAGAATAGAGCTGGAGGACCCGCTACGAAACTGATTGAAATAACCAATTCACTTTGGTTAACGAATGAACGGTTGATTTTAGAAAACGGAATTATAACTTTCTTAAAGTTCATGGCTGTTATTGGAAGCGTGCCAGGAACAGAGATGTGCTATTCGTTCACTAATATATTCACTTTACTGAGCGGACGAACGTTTAATTAGCGAAAAGAGAGGGAAGGTCTTTTAGAGTTTCACCGAGAGCTCTTGTTGGAAACATACCCAGAACGTTGGATTTCCATTTTAGAGGAGAAAAAAATATTCATCCCCACATGGTAAAAAGTGAATTTAATTTTTATCGTTTTCCGACATTTTGAAATTTTTTTATTCTGAAATTTCATTTTAAGTTCTGCGTAGAAAGGAGGTTTTAGGAACCTCAAAACTACGGTTGAAAGAAATCAGTTCTGGGAGTTAACATTCGATTTTTCCGATTTCATTGCTCTTTCGCTTCTTTCTGCTGTTTCCTTCTTCCTTACTGATAGCTCTTGATTTACGTCTCGTTCCCGATATTTTTCACGAAGGTTGCTGCTAGTGAGCGAAAATTCATAAGAAAGAATTGATTAAGTTCAGTGACAAAACTGTTCTGATCCGATTCCATAAAATAGCGGTTTTTGCCCATCTCTAGTACACATTCCTATTAATTCTTATGGCATAGCCGGTATGTGAACAACCGCCGTCGCATTTCTGGCATTTTAAGACCCGTGGCATACTTTCGATGCCTGCCATCTTTCAACAAGATAACGAGCGACTGCATTTTCAACGTGTTGTACTGACTCGTGTTGTACTCAGTTCAGAAGGTGTTCTAGTATTGCTCTGGCTAGCACATTCTCCAGATGTCTCACCCTTTGAGAACATTTGATCATCAGTTACCAAGAGACTGAAACGCCACCACTTGCCAGCTATTATGATTGATGAACTCTGCCACAAAGCTGAAGCCATGTGGAATGAAATACTTGTATCTGTCATCCAAGCTCAATCCGATTCGATGCTCCATCGGATTGCAGTGGTTGTTGCTGCAGGTACTCGAAACCACTTGCAAATTTAATCCCGTCACCCTTTCATTATATTGTTTACGTACAATAAATAGGATTGTGCTATTTACTTTCCTTCCTGATGTAGCAATTTTAATGACCAGCAGAGTACAAGCCAAATTTGCTTTAAAACTTTCGCTACGAAATTATGTGCTTTTACATAAAGATAGTTTTAGAGAATTTTTATGCAATAAAATAATTAAACTAATAGGATTTCGCGAGAGGAGAAATAATTGTTTATATTTTTTTTAAAACAAATAACTCTGCGAAGGTGGTTATCTATATAACTTCTAAATGTCATGAACAAAAAACTTCTATGCAACAAAGTAAAAGAAAAGAAAAAGTAAGGGAGGTGGATTCATAAGATAATTTACATAAAACATTTTAGATTGTAATGACTGAAATTAAATATCATTCACTAAAGCTAATAGTTTTGCTTAAATGAAAAAAGTCTAATTCACCACTTGAGGAAAAATTTAGATAATTTTAGGAAAAATGTTTCACTGATCAATAACGATTAGGAGAGGAAGATTTATTAATTTCATCTTCTCTGGCATGGGATTGGCCTTCCTGCGAAATTTCAAAGCTTTCTTGATTTTCTCTTTCTCATCCACGCGTCCTATAAAATCCCCTCAAGTACGGGGCCTATAAGTTTCTTAGAGTTATCTAAGCGAAAACAAATAATAAAATGAATAATGAAGTAAATAAATGTAGATGAATAGAAGTATCCCTTGATTGTCAGAACGGCCTTAGATGAAACAAGCAGTCATTTTTCAAGTTAATGCCCCAGCCGTCTTTCGTTCACGGATCCGTAAGCCGTTGTCCTTAATTCAACGACTAATCCTATAATCTTCTCGCATTTTGAACTCGCCTTAAAAGGCACTAAAACTGACAACTTTCCAGATTAAGCAGCCAAAAAATATACAGGAAAACTAAAAAAGACGGAGCGAAATCGCTGAGAATCGATCGAAGCCTAGAAGAATTAGCGATGGCGTGAAGATCTTTAATTTAGATAGGGCAGGTGAAGACGTGAATATTTTTTTCTCACTTTAACTTTTATGTCTTAATTCGTTATGAAAGCTTTATCAATGAAGCGAAATGACGGGGAGTGGAGTGGACAGCCATGAATAAGCAATGAACTATGTTCGCAAGAAAGGAGTAGGTGTAAATTCTGTAGAGTTCCAACATCAGTGGTTTAACTATTGATAATAAATTTTTCACTGACAAAAGAACTTTTAGTCAGACCTGTCCTTTTACAATCCGACTTCTTCACACGTACTACATCAACCTAAAATGTATTTTAAGACCTTCAAGTGTACATTTTAATTAGTATAAAAGCAAGGTATATACGAAAGGTACTTATGATTTTTAAATATATAATTTCAGTCTCCCTTTGATTGATTTCTAACCTAAAATTATCTCCATTAGTATTAGTCTGAAATCTCATTCATAGAATGAGTAGGAGATTTATGTTATTGAGTATCTCTGGTAAGCAATCACCTTATCGTTAACATTGTATAATGGGCATTTAAGAAAAATCTGCAATATTTCTGCCATCAGATCTTTTGGCAATCTGTAAGTATAGGAAGTTGGAAAATAAGTTAAATAGATATAAAACACGTAGGGCAGAACTAGTAATAAATTGAGTTGTTAGAGAAATTTGGTGATTTAGACTTGATAGGTTGTTGAGTAAAGTGTTTGTTCAAACTGTGAAGAGTGCTTTTCTGCTGGCAAGACTTAAGAAGATACGAGTGATTTAAGTCCTCTGGCGTAAATTTTATATAATTAATTATTAAAAATTTTTCAAAATTGCAGTTAGTTCCAGAATTATATGCCTGATGTTAACGACCTTGGTTTTCATCTAATACTTCAAAATTTTAGGTACTATCCACTTAATTTAAACCAGTGTTCGAAATATGCTTTATAACTTCTGAAACCACAGTTATTGAGTGCATACATTGCCATTTAATCATCCAAACAGAGCTTCTATATATCTGCTTATCTACTCGACAAACAACAGTTTGCATCAGCGTTTCTTAAATTGTGGGTGGCGATCTCAAATGGGGCACCAAAGCGAAAAGTTGGGGTATGAAAATTTAAGTCAGCTGCATAAATTTATTGAGACATTAGTCGCAACCTTTGCATTATTTTTAACATATTGTGTTTCATGTACAGCGCAGTTATAAAATCTTAATACTGGCCGAGCAGTTAATTATATTTACATACTGAAAAATACCACTAAGCGCATCATAATAACAGACTCATTAGAATTTCAGCTTGTAAGTTATTTCAGAATCAAAGTATGCCGCAAACGGACATTACGCCCATATCCTGCTCACACATACTCTGCACAACACAGGAATGCCAATAATAAAGTCGAGGCTGCTGCGACTTGCGTACCAAGAACGCTTTTCTAGTATAGTTCACTTCTATTTCATCGTAGCAAGCGTGCACAAGGGCAATGCAATATTCCATTTTACTGTTTTACTCGGTTAAAGTTGATACTTTTTGAATATTTACTCTGAGAGATGTTACTTTACTTATATTTTAGGATAAAAATATTTTTACCCATGGATAAATGGTTGAACTTAAGTAACAAAAATTATTAAGCAGATGGTAATACTACAAAGTTTCTTCAACCACGGTCTAGTAATCAGGAACAGATATCTAAGATGCGAAAAAGAAATTATTGATGACACATTTCTCCAATTTGGCTTAACTTTCAATAACTATGATGGTAATTTAGTCTCTTTATTTAACTCGTTATAATATTTTGGCTATGGAGAGTATGAAACCATCAAAATTAAAAAGGCATCTTGAAACCAAGCGCCCTTCTTTCGTCAAAATACTAAAAAAATTTCAAACGATTGTTAAAATCTTGAAATAAAGAATAACAATATTTTGAGAAATTTATGACTTTTATAGAAAAATATTTATTCACACCACACGAAGCTTTCTATACGATTTCTAAAAATAAAATACCTTACATCATCGGAGAAACATTTTGCGTTACCTTCTGTTATTAAAACGGCTGAAATACTTCATAGAAAAAATATGGCAATGAAATTCGGAAAATTCCTTTGCTAAACGACATTGTCACCAACAGAATTTCTGAAATTAGCAATGGCAGACTCGAGCAAGTTATTACTAGACTAAAGAAAGCCCATAATTTACATTTCACTTACACGAAACAACTCATTTTTCAAAGTTACCAGTTATAAATACATGCCATATATATTTATAAAGAAAACTTTGATGTTTGAATTGTTATTTAGTCTTCGTTTGGAAGAACATACAAGAGGGAAAGACATATATAGTAAAGTTAACGAATTTTTATAAAACTGCAGGTTTAGAATGAAAAAATTGCATTGAAGTATGCATAAATGGTGTATAAAATTATAATAGGTGAAAACATTGGTTTTAAATAATTTGTTAAAACTATTGGTATTGATCGTGTAACTTTTGCACATTGCCTTATTCATCGAGAGGTTCTTGCGGCAAAAAAGATTAGCTACGGGATTGAATGGTGTGCTTCAAAATGCAGTTAAAATTATAAATTTATGAAATGCCTTGCCCTCAACAACTGTTTATTTTAAAATATTTTTAAAGCTATGGACGAGTATTGTTATTAAAAGAATAAATTTATTTTGAACCGAATAAAAATCTTCTTTTGCTATTGCTTTCAAAATAATTTAAGGCTATAAAAATTGCGTGTTTTGTCAGATCTTTCTAAGAAACTAAATAATCTCAATTTGCCTGTTCAAGGAAAAAATAGCAGTATATTAATTAGGAATGATAAAATTGAAGGTTTTATTTAAAAAACAACATTGATTCATTCAAAATGCTTCTGACTATCGACAATTTTATTATGTGAAACTAATAACTATAAAACTTGAATTGCAAAAATTAATAGATATAACTTAAAAACCGTATAAATAGAGTTTTGCAAATACTATATATCAAATTTTGATTTCAAAAAGCTATTTTGGATTCAGAAAACCATTTTTGATTGATGATAATGAAATTAATCACCTGTCATATAAAACCCAAGAGGAATTTGTTGAGCTCTAGAGTGACTCAAAACTTGAGTCTCCACAAAATTCGTTGACTGAATTCTGGATCGGAACTAGAATTGAATCTCCCACAATGTTTGAAATGGTATTAAAAAATTCATCTGCCATTCAGCACCACATACTTATTTGAAACGAACTTTTCAGCTTTAATAGTTATTAAACCAAATATGTTTCAATGCTAAAAATCGCTGAAGATGTTTTATGTCCAGCAGCATAAATATTGCACAAAATTTAATTTGCTTTGCAGCAAAAGACAAGCACATTGGCCTCATTAAAATGTGATTTTCTTTCGTTAATTTTTGCAATTTTATTCGAAGCAAATCTTAAAACTTCTTCTTTTAATATGTATATTGCTTGCCAAAGATTGCTTACCAATTATTTATGGCAAAGTATTTAATTTTACAACTTTATTTTATAATTAATATCTTAGGTCGGGAAAAACTTTTGATGATAAAAAAGAGATCATGAATAAAAATAAGTTTAAGAGGCTCTGTTTTACATACATAGTTACACAATACAAGTTCATCAATCGAATTCTCGTTTTCTCTGGCTTCATTTCTTCTTTATCATGTCTGTTTGTTGATATAAATAACTAGAGCAGTGCAATTAATTACTGAATTAAAATTTCTTTTACATTTTAAATAATTACTCTAGGTAGTTCTAACCTGTTTCAAATCCAACTCGTCTTCTGTTCACCTTTCCGTTCTCCTAATTTTCACTGCAAGTGTTAGCAGTAACAACAGAAACGCTTTGTTGAGTTAAACTTAGTTTCAATTATTATAAATTTATTTCTCTGTTTCAATTCGATGTTAACCTGAGGACTTTATTGCATAGGTCTTTAACTAAATACTGAAATTAACCAAAAAATATTTTCTGTTTATTTAAAAGAAGACTCATGTTAGCAGTTTATCAAAGTCGGTCTCATTTTTTTCCTTATTACTGAAAAGTTAAACCTTAATAGCTATTTTGGATCAAAAGTAATACATCAATATTTAAAAACCGATTAAGCAATTCAGACCCATTACAGGGATTACGTTGCCTAAAATGGACAGCCAGTTTTCCTAAAGAACCTATAGACATTCTAGCGACATGACTTGTACCATTGCATAACAAACAATATTAATTACCATGTAACAATGGTTGCAAGCATTCATAATTTGATCATGAAATCAATTTGATCATGAAATCAATTTGTGATGCAAACCTAATTAACAAATAGTACATAAATAAAATTACAACCGCAGTTTAGAAATAAACAGTTAGCTTGCTAAATTGCTAACACCAGCGCAGAAGAGGAGGGCCATATCGAGAATGAGCAGCGAAAGTGTAAGAAAAGGAATTAGAAATAAAAAGAACAAAACGCGAGATGACACGTCCCACTACATGTGTAATATTCGACGTTATCCCCTCTTACAACTCTCTCACATTGTTAGGGCTCACCAGAAAAGGAGAAAAGTTTTGAAGAGGTCAATCACTGCAGTCCACAATAGGACAGATTGAGTTTCGATGACTCAATCGTCACTCTAGAGGCCGCAGATTGACCGGAAATTCATCTACTCCCGACCACAGGACCGCAACCCCTAATTGGAAACATCCCCAGGCTGCTTTGGACAAAAACTTGTTCTCGAATTACCTCCCCATCCCCTGCCAAGCGACAGATTGGATTGGGCAACCACAATTAAAAGCCCTCCACTTCACGTGACTCATTTCTTCTAGCGAAGGAATTATCTCCAGCGGGCGTGAAACGGCAGACCAGAATTTGATAGATGTTACCACGATGTTCTCTTTATTGAGTTAAAGCAGCTCCGCGGATTCTTTGAATCTTGTCTGCTTGTACTGGTCTATTAATTAGTTTAACATGACGGTTATTTTTCCATTTCTATTCTACTTATAAACTTGAATTACTTCTAAGATTGAAATTCGTGTATCTTAAAACATCAGAACCAACCTCATTTACGTACTTCACCTTTTAAATTTTAACAACATACCTAATGATAAAAAAATATATTTAGTGAATTTTTTATTTTTGCCGCTAATCCTTTGTAGTCTGAAGTTTTAACTCTGAGATTGTAAGCATACGTCTTTTGCGAGAAAAGAAGCATTTGAATGGCAGCAAATATTTCAATGAATATCCAAATTACTTTATGGACTTAAATATGTAACTCTTAAGATGCAAAGGCACTTTCAACACAATCTGTAACACGTATTTCAAAACCAGAAATAAATTCTTTTATGTTATTGCTAAGCAGCGCAAGGAAATTTCGATTACCTGTCAGTTTTGAGATTTTCATCGTAGAACCTATAAAGAAAACCGACGAATAACAGAAACTATTCCCATTACTAACACGAGAAACTAACATTCGAGAACAAAGATACATTATTTAGCATAATGCATTTCACAGTGAGGACAAAGAACAAAATTCGAAGTGAAAGTTTGTCATATTATAGCTCCTTAGTTTGCCCACTATTATGTAAAGCAAAAAAAGCAATAAATCCAAAAAAAGTTTTAAGATACAGTAAGATAAATATCAAATATCTTTAATGTGACTCTCTAGTACCATTTTATCTCAATTTTGTTTCTTATTATTTTAAAAGGACAAAATGTTTTATTAAAATTTCATAGTACATGAAGTTTTACAGTCTTCCAAATAAATTATTTACCAAGAACCTAACAACCGTGATTACGTATCTCACACAGCAATTTTTAGTAGAAAATATTTTCATAGTTTTATTTGATAATTCGATATCGTATTTTTATTAACAATGTTTCAACCTTTTATTCCAAGTACATTAAACAATCAATCACATTTTATTGTACTTCAATATAGGCCTCTTTTAAATTACGCTCTTTAAAATTTGTATTTTTGATGAATCATCCTCTGCGACGGATTGTATATGTGTCTGACAAGTTATAAAAACTGGCAGTTAAAAGAATAATGATAAGCGAGTTTCCACTGCACAACAATTAGTTAAATCCAGAACTGCGAGACAAAAGCATTTAAAAACCCATGTTGGAAAAAAAAAATCTTTCGTAAAGTA
This sequence comes from Stegodyphus dumicola, assembly GCF_044657685.1. Taxonomy (NCBI): domain Eukaryota; kingdom Metazoa; phylum Arthropoda; class Arachnida; order Araneae; family Eresidae; genus Stegodyphus; species Stegodyphus dumicola. Next base: position 187,117,859 of record NC_140769.1, on the reverse strand, counting down.
GCTTCTTAAAACTAAAAACTCTGAACGCGGTTATTTAATTAACAATGTGCTGTATAAGCGTTCATACTCTAAAAAATCTTTAGAAACACAACGATAAAGAGATTTTTGATTTAAAATTCAAATGAGTTGATCCTGCAGAATAAGAGAAGTGAAGGGGTCATTAATAAATGTGAAAGAAACACGTCAATTTTGAACCTAAGAAATGAGACAACTCGCGAAAAATAATTGGTTTTTATTTCAGAGGAAAGCTATACATATTTCTCACAATTTAACATGATCTTTTTATTTAACCCTCTCACCTACAATACAAATTATAATACAATCACCTACAATGCAAATTATACCCGTAAGCAGAACCTCTCTGAAAATTACTTCTGGCTCGAAATAGTTTTTCCGGTGTTCCTCTTTAAATTTTGCAGAAAAGTCTGTTCGTAGTGAAAATGCTATCATACTACACACACACAAGATCTTTCACTTCTCTTCTAAGCTGTAAACGTACCCCGTTTCACATTTTTATTCAAACTAGATAATAATGTTAAGCAGTGTGCTTCGAATTATAAAAACGCACTCAGCATAACAAAGCAAGCTATTTAAAAAGCAATATTACTTCATAGCAGTTCCTTGCAAAATTCTTTTCAACATTGATATTATGATATAGTGGGTAAAGATACTTCTAAAGCCATTTCGTCCTTATTAGCCTCAAAATTGTTCCTTAATTCTCCTAGCTAAGGTTTCCATTAGCTAAGCAACTGTTCGATGATTTGATGAAATGCACAAGTGCACAGGTACTCCTTGTACCGCGTACATAGAGCATAACAAAACATTTATGACGACCTCAGTCACATACTACGCAGCTATTTTCCTGTAGTTCGCAGCTAAATTTCTGCATCGCGCAGTTACAGGAATATTTAGATGAATTGCTGCTCCATCTCTTTGCATTAGAAATAAAAACATAATAATAATAATAATAATAATAATAATAATAATAATAATAATAGTAATAATAATAATAATAATAATAATAAGGGAACACCGTGTAAATTCTAATCGTCTAGTTTTGGTATGAATTGATTATGATAAAATATACTAGGGCTATTTGCCTGAGGTAAGGAAGTCTGCCTAAAGGATGGCTTCGTGGAGGAATTTCTGACGGAAACTGGCACGTATACGCATTACACATGAGAAAACTACGAAAGCGCCCATTGAAGACAGCCCGCTCGCCAGAATTCGAACCTCGGACCGAACTACCACTGTTCACCGACTTTGCCGCTCGGCCGCTGTGGTGGGCTCCAATCGTCTATATGCTTTCTTTTAATTTTATTTGAAAGGTTAAGATTTGATTTCATTATAATGCACGTATCTGTAGATCACCTATAGACTGCAGGAAAGCTCTTGTTTGTTTATTTATTTAAAAAGAGAAACTAACTAATCTTCTATTTGTAGTAGGTTTACAATCCAGGAGAGATGTTTGTTAAAATCAGCACCTTCGAAGTTCCTGCCTATAAAATGTCTGCTAAAGTTAATTCTCAGTATAGAAATCGAATTTTAAGTAGATGCACGAATTTTACTTTGGCAGAATATCAGTGTTTCAGTATATGCAGTAAAACTAAAATCCGATTGATCAGGCTGCATTTGTTTTTTAATTTATAATTTTTAAGCGATACAATTCTGGAAAAATGTCGTAGATTATTTTTCTTCCTGAAGAATCAGGACGTGTCTCAGACTCTCTCAAAAGACACTAAGCATTTTCTCTGAAATAAATATTAGTGATTAACTCTGCATGATTGTAGTATATTCGTGAATTTACTTGCAAATTTACAAAAAGGCAGATATTTGGAGCCCCCTTTAGAGCAAACCCATAATATTATTCACAAAAGCGTAACTATGCTAAGTACCTAACAATTTCAAACGCATTCTTGCAGAAAAATCCAATTACTTTCTGGCAAACTTAAGGCAGCATCCAGACATTCCTTCATTAAAATTTTACATATCTCTTGGCAGTTAGATAAATAAACAGAACATTCTTAAACAAAAAATATGCTCTAATATGTGTTGCTGATGTAGTTCTTAAGAAAATCCAGACGAGATCTCATTAATTTTTCAATGAGCATAAATATACTCTGAAAGAATAAATAGAATTCGGCAGTGTAAAATTATAACTAAATTCGATGGTATATAAAAAATGCATATTATATTTTAAAACACTGATCGCGATACGAAAGACATAGAAAAAGAACTTAAATTAGAGTTTCACTAAGAAACTTATAACGAGTAGGGCAGGAAACAACCAGATATGGAGTAAGAAATCGAAGATTTTTTGCTTAACAGTCTAAAAGAAACGTGATTTTTTCCTACCGAAGTATGAAATTCGACTAGCAAATCACATTCATAAAAACTTTAGTAAAATAGAAAATCCATGAATGAAATGCAGACATGAATGAATATGTGAAAAGAAATGCAGACATGAATGAATATATGAAAAGAAATGCAGACATAATAATGGATATTTATAAACAAACATATATAGTCCACCAGACTTGATTTAACAGACCACCAGATTCTTAACGTTCTATACAGCCATGGTTCATCCATCCCTGCCAACATGATCGAATAGCAGCACCGCTCTGACCCAAATGTCTAGCGATCTTGCGATTTGACCACCCTGCTTCCTTTAATCCAACTGCACCGCCCTTCTCAATATAACCGAATTCATGGGCAAGGCATTGGTACAGTCCCCATGGATCGACGGAATTACATTCGTATGTAAATTATTCCTCAGCATAGAAATGTCCTCGGTTTTATACATCAACCGGATGCTTCTTTGCAATGCGCTGGAGCTCCAGCTAGTCAGTCATTGTCCACTAAAGTTAATCATTTTCATAGTCTGCCGCGGATAACTTCTTTTTGGTGCTTGGCTTTTTATGTTATAGAGCAGAGGTTCTCAACGATTTTGTCCCTAAAAGCACATTCTAGAATATTTGTTGGACGGCGGGCACCATTTACTTTTTCAGGGTGAATTTATAGTTGGATAAAGTACTTTCACATAGAATTTTATTATTATTAATTAGTATTATTTAATTAATTATTTAATTTTGGGGAATCCCTGTTATAGAGTGTATTCGACATTTAAATTTATTAAAAATAAGCATTGGTCTGTTTTGACTTATCAGCATTTACCTGAGCTTGTCCGGACTGCTCTAACAAGACATCAAATAAACTAGTGGGGTTCAGTGGCTATTAAGGACATAGTTCTTTCAAACAACTGATTTCATTGATCTGAAACCAGTGATTCAGCTATGTTTACATCTTACTGAACACCTTCATATAGTTTGTGACCCAGATTCTAAAATAATTCTAGACAATGGACTGTTAGCCTTTAACAGTAGACTTCATTAAAGAATTAAAAACTTCTCAGGGTGGGTAAAGAAATTAAAGATCTACGTAACAGTATTTTAGATTATCGCAAATCAGTTTTCTACATCCGATACATTTCTGTGCTACAGTAAAAGGCATATCAAATTTCACGTTCTTGTTACTTTAAAAAAATTCAGCTGTCAAAACCTGCGTACATTATTGTAGTAGTCTCATATTAGTGACTCGCCGGCCGCAAAGGCCACCGAAGCAGTTTTATGCGGCACGCAAAGACATTTAACTATGTATTTATTGCAAATACATTGTTGCAAAGCTTTAAAGATTTTAATTATTTGAAGTGCAAGTTTACGTTAGTTTCATTATTATCAAAAACGACATGAATAACACACCAGAAAATCTACTGATAGATTAATTTACAGTGCTATGTAAACCTTATTCAAATATTTGAAGATAAAGAATTTATTAATGCTTGTCATGCAAATCTTTTGCTTTAAGAAGAATCGCTTTGTTCGAGAATATATTTGTATGGAAACAGTTTTTTTTAGTTGAAAATTAATTAAAAAAAAAGATTGACCGATAAGCATCTACAATCCGCTCTGAAGAGAATCTGTAGTAATTTTCTAGCAATTTTTCTCTAAAGTTACAAATTTTAACAGAACTACACTAAATGGCAAGCTGTAGTAGAAATAAAAGTTTATAATTATTAACATACAAACACGTGTATTTTTATTTATGCGTCGAAGAAAAATTTAATAAATAAGAGGAAAAGACTAGGTCGTCATTATTTTATTCTCAAGTTTTACCCCACTCGGCTAGAGCCCACCATCAGGAGAAAAAAAGGTTTTATTCCACTTAAAAAGTTTTCTCTGAAAATTTACAGAGTTTTCATAATTGTTTACTTTTAGTTTATATTAAAGTAAGCTGTTTTAAGATTAATTAAACATGCTAAAACTATTTCAAATAAATATCAGCCTGAAAATTTAATATTTAGCTATCAATGAAAAAGTGTAATCACAAAATGTCTTGCACATACGAAACTTTAGATTTAAAACAAAAATAAATATAAATTTGAATTTTTTCCTTTGGAACATTATCATTATTATTATTATTACTGTTTATATGTTTTTTTAATAATAAGCGAAATCAAAAAGTTATTTTAATTATTTTTTATCATGTTAATAAAAAATCTCATTTTTCAAAAAAAGTATCCTAACCCGTCAGCTATTTTCAAATCATGCATTCATGTGTAATTTGAGATATGAGACCTCTGCATAATTGCACAATATAGTTCTCTGATCTATAGTAACTTGTTGCTTAAATTGTAACATTTCGCAGTGCAAATTATTCCATGGTGCAAGATTCGATCAAGTTCGAATACATTCTTATTTTAGGTTCTGCTTTCCGTGTGTTTAAGTACTTCATTATTAATTGCTTTTCTTTATTTCTCAAACACATCACATGTCTTTTCGTTAGTAAAACTGTTTTACTCTTTATCTATGTAAGCAAATTCGTTTAACATAATACCGACAGCTAATATAGCATAAAATTTAACATACATTGCAGATAATTTGATTTATAATCAAGCATACATTTTAAATGCATGAAAAAAGGGAAAAAAATATCCTGTCATAAATAACGCAAAAGTTTAATAATTATAGTTAAATAATTTATATAAAACTTAAAAAGAGTTCAGTTGATTATAGTAATAACAAAAAAATTATTTTCAGCGGAAAAATCGGAAAATAGCTCACAGGAGTTCGACTTCAAAACCTGATTGTCCACGAAACATTTAACACTTTTGTAAATGCCCCAAAGCAATACCGCTAGCTATACCTAAGCCAAAATGTGAAAAATCTCAAAAAATAGGAAATAGGAAGTATGATCATATGTAAATAGATGATATATCAGACAGTCCTTACTCATCAGCCTTTAAGAATATTAGATATCTCTGTCTATGTCTATGTCGTAACACAATTAAGAGGCAATCGGGCTAGTGCGGCCTTTACCAATATATTATAAGTAGGGTGTCTTTAATGATGAGTTGAATCCAGTAAGATGGAACGTACTTTTTGCACCTAGTGTAGAGTCTCTAGAAGAGAAGTAAACGTGGCCCCATGATATGAGGATCTGCAGTTTGAGGATTTCTGCCGCTCGTCTAGGCTTGTCTTCAGAGAAGGTGCGAATTAATCTTGATCTGCAAAGTTCAAAATAATCTCGATGGCTTGAAAAGCTAGACAAAGTTTCTGCATATTTGATTTAATTGATTTAATTCTCTGAGCTATTGTGAATATTGATTTCATGAAATAAAGGGTTTTCTGATCTTTGAAAATGTTAATGATTTCTGCTAAATTTTCCTGAAGGGTTTTCTGCATAACTTTGTCATTGTAAAGGTTTTTAGGCATTTCTTGATTAGTTTGGTCTGAAGCTTGAATGAATTCGGGGAAGTCACCTTTAGTGGGAATTTCTTGTGGTTTTTCTATCTTCTCTAAATGATTGAATCTTTTTCTGTATACCTCACAACCACGATAAGAAGAAACGTGATTTTCGTGACAGTAAATACAAGTTGGTTTTTTATCTGGTTTTAATTTACAGGTATTGGATCTGTGATTTTGTCCGCACCTGACCTTTTTAAAGCAGTTACTTTGGGAGTGCCCGAACTCCTGGCAATTGAAACATTGAATTGGGCGTTTTCTGGGCTGATATTTTTCTGTTGTGATATTGAATCCGAACATATTGTTTAATTGATGAATTTTCTCTCCTGCAGAATTTCTTTTTTGTTCAAGGAAAAATATAGGTAAACGGATAACTTGGTCTTCTGCTTTCTTCGTGAATTGCTTAACTTTAATTATAGGGAAGCTTCTGCGTTCTAAGTCTGCATGAATTGCTTGCTCTGTGTAGGATCTTGGGATATTCTTAGGTATAACTTTAATTGAAGAGGCTGAGGAAATTCGGTACGTATGAAAACTAATCTGTGCTTTCTGGAATTTATCAACTGTAGCTTTATAATCGGCTTCGGTAATAGTGTAAAGGAAAATCTGTCTGGCTTTGATTTTAACTTCAAATTCGTTTTTACATATTTCTCTAAACATTTTGTCTATTTCAGGCCAATCAACATCGTTTTCTGGAATGACTAACCCTTTGACAGTTTCATTTTTTTCCAGAATTTGGTCAAAAAAAATGTCACAATTTTTTATTGCATTTTTTGTTCATTTTACATTTTTAAGTACAGATATGTTTTTAAAATTAACATTTCTAATATTTTTAAGCATTTATTGCAACTTTTTTTCTTTAATGAAAATAATAAATTTTCCTTGCAAGTTGTTTTTTTCCCTACATGAATGCAAAACAGGGAAGTTACATTTACAATTAAAATAATACAATTACTTAACAGATATTTTCGATTTTAATTCAATTACATTTACTATTATGTTTTGATACAAAATATGCTTACTCTTCTTTTTTTAAAGATCTGATTTAGTGTGATATATCTTAAAGCAAGGCGACAGGCACAGTCCAACATCACACTCTGGGCAAAAATACCTTGTCTCTTTTCTAATTCTTTTGCCGTTGTCATTTTTTTTTTTTTTTTTTTTTTTTTTCCCAATGAACACGCATAACACTGTCTTGCAGGTCTTAGTTTTTTCTCTGTAGGTGAAATAACCTCTAAAAATGTCTTTCTGTTAGTCTTAGTGGAGTTGGTAAATATCCAGGACGGCCTTTTCTTTCTTCTACTGCAGCATGCCTTTCAATAAGTCGATCGATAATTTCCAATCCAAACTGTAAATTCGTATCTTTACCGCCGTGCTTTTTATACAAAACATAAGCGTTCCATAAGCAGATGTCTAGAAGATGAAAAAATATTTTTTTGTAGTATTTCTTTCCTCGTTTCTTTATTACAGGATAATTACTTAGGTTCTGGTCCATTCGATCTACACCACCTATTGTGTTATTATACTCCATAACTACTTTAGGTTTTCGTTTAATTTCATTCGTCGAAGTGGATACTTGAACCATTTCCGGATTATGTATTGTAGATATGAGAGACACGGTTTTTTTGTCCATCCATTTCATAATGCACACTTTTCCCCTCTGGTAAGCAAGCATTTGCCCTTTTTGAAGTTTTTTTGTCAACAGTGCTTTAGGAACTTCCTTTCTTTGAAGTTTTAATGTTCCGTACATATCTGTACAGTAACTAATGAGGATATCTGCTATTTCAGGAGATGAATAAAAGTTGTCAGTTGTCAGACAGTATCCTTTATGTAAAAGTGGTTGCATAAGTGTAATAACTACCTGCGAAGATTTGCTCAAATGTTTGTAATTTTCATCAAACACAGTTCCTTTTCCGGTGTATATTATCATAGACCATACATATCCAGACTTCGACTCACAAAGCATGTACAATTTTATTTCGAAGCGTGATCGCTTTAGAGGAATATACTATTTCCAACTTAGCGTTCCGTTGAACAACATAAGACTCTCGTCTATGGTAACATCACGTTCAGGGATGATCATTTCTTCGAAACGAGTTTTTAAATGCTTTAGCGCGGGCCATAGTTTTGATAATTTTGGACACTCATGAGAATTTATGTCAAAATTGACATTATCTGAAAAATGCAAATAACTGTAAATTAACTGAAAGCGGCGATATGACATCACTTTTGGAAAAAATGGCGAGGTTGTTGAATGCCTCTTGCTCCAATACTGCTCAACAACTGGCTTTTTTACAATACCTTGCAGAATATTCAAAGCAAAAAATACATGTAATTCATCTTTCGATGTTGGTGTCCATTTTTTGCTCCTGGAATGCCTACGAAGTGTACTGTTTTTTATGCATTGCTCAGCATATCTATTTGTTTCAAAAACAATCAGGTCAAGCAAATAATCGTCTATGAAAGCATCATAAAACTGAAGTTTACCTTTAGTTTCATCGATATCCAAGTTGATTTTTGGAATTCCAGTGAAAGCAAATCTAGGAGGCGGATCCAAAGGATTATCACAACTAATTTAAAAAAATTGTCTTGCTTGACTGATTCCATCTGTACTACTATCACCACTACTATCCAGGTCATCTAGTAAACTTTCGCTACTATCATTTACAGATAATTCAGTTTCTGATTTCGAGTCACAGTTCGAATCACAAGAAATTAGCTCCATACGCTCTGAATTATCCATTATTTAAAAGTAAAAAATATATATATTATTCAACTCTTACATCAATACAATTATCAGGCGGTTAGTAAAATATAACCAGAAAGCTGTACACTGAAAGATAATAATTCGTCTTCTGATATAAAACATGCGAAAAAACCCGCGCTTTTGAACCAATCAGACAATAAACTGCAAACTATCATTTACTGGACAACTATCGCCATCTATACGAATAATTTGTTACTAAAATTGGAAAAAATACGGCCGAAACAGTGCAAGCGAAATAGAAATCAGATCGTACGGGCAAATCAGTAAAGGCCCGAAAGGCGTACGGCGTACGGGCAAAACAGGGAAGGGGCTAATGGGGGAATTTTCGTTTTATTTTCTGCGTTATTCTGTGTTGTAGTCGTCTGCGTTTCATCTGCAACTTCCATAGCTTCGTTATTTTCGTTAAGCGTTTCAAATCTGTTATTTTGCGGAATATCTGGTGGTGGGATAGACTCCGAATTTTTCGCTGTTTCATTTGGAGTTTGCCAATCCTTCGATTTATTTTTTTTATCATCTGTTTTAGAATTTGCGAACTTCGGGGTGTTCTAAATGCTTTATAAAATGAACTGATTTTGTTGAATTTCTTCTTGTAACTTTGAACGCATTTCTATCGTTGGTGGGGAGGTTAATGTCTTCATAGACTCAATACAGTTTAATTTATCGGCAATTTCGTTTTCTAATTTGAGTGAGAGGTCTTTTGGGTTAGTCGGAAGCTGAGTGTTAAGATATTCTTGTGAGATAGCTTCTGCTAAATTAGGAAAACTTTTCTGTGTTTGTTAACTACTCTTCAAAATTTGAAGGAGAGGATTTGAATTTCTTAGTATTATCGGCTATTTTCTTAGGACTCCCTGCGGTTTTTTTTTCTTTTCTCTGGGATTTACTTTTCTTAGTAGAAATTAGAGCAGCAATTATACTTTGAAGCGTCATCTGAAGCAGTTACAGGCATTTCTTTGGATTAGTCGATTTTCTTGAATAATTCGAATAAGTAGAATCATTATCGCTATCATAATCACTGAAAGAAGTACGCCAAGGAATTTTGCCCCTATCAGGTGGTTCGCTATTACTGGCCATATCGAGGAGAACAAGCAAAAATGATATTTACCAAAATTCAAGAAGAGCAGTCGTCGTCGCAAGAGAGAAACTACCTCATGATGACTTTTTCTCGTTCATTTTTTAACTCAAAATCTCATATTACAACTCAAAATGTGTCCCATTTTTTAACTCAGAATCCCGTTTTTTTCTTATTTTTTAACTTAGAATTTATATCATCTTAAGAATTGCATATTATAACTCAGAATGCACAAAATTTATGTCATGTGAAGAATTATCTAATCCAGAACATTAGACTACAGTAATCCCCTTAAATAGGAAAACATTGTTGCAAACTTAACCGATAGGGAGCGATAGTGAGCCCTTGAATTTAAAACTGATTTGTTTATTTTTGCCTTTAGAATGTAACTAGATATGTAATACGTGTTTTGTCAAGTGAATTATTCTTCGTTATAATGTGTCAATAAAGGATTAAAAGCAAAGTAATTTTCAATTACTCTCTTTAGAAGCTCAGAAGATCAAGAACCAGGTAAGATTTATTATTTATATCCGATTTTGTTTTAAACATTTTGTAGCAGATTTAGTTAATGCTAACAAAAGAGGTTAAAAAATACATCGTTCTACAGCTTAGAATAACATATCACTTGTACCAAGATAAAAAAATATTTTATTATTTATAAAGAAATTATGATGCGAAATAAGTGTCGTATCATAAATTAAGCTTTTCAAAATAATTACAAAAATTCCAGGCAGTTCGCTGCGCATTATTAAGCAAAACGATGATTCAGTACCCGCAGTTGCTTTTCCGGCACGTGATTTCCACGAGCAATTTCGCTGACTGTTAGTTAAATAAGCCTCTAGTAACATTGTATCCCGTCATGGTCACAGATCACGACTTCTGGCGCAGGTGCCGAAGACATGTATTGACGCGCCGGCGATATGTTTTTTCGTGTAGACAGAGAGAAGCAGACGCCGCAGCTGTCAAGAAATACTTATTCATATATATGTTACGGTGAAACACCAAAATCTGGAGAATGTCGACTTTTCCCGGTGAATGTCGACATTCACATAGTCGCTTGGTGTATGTCCGAAATATTTTCCAAATACTCTTATTTCTGACTTACACCGGTGAATGTCGACATTCACCATGTACTAATGGTGAATGTTGATTATATAAGAATATTATATATCCTTCTTCGTAATTCATTCGCGAAAAAACGCACTTGAGACTCAGAATAAGAACTTACGAACATAAGAACTTAAAACACACAGTACATTCAAAATGAGAACGTAAAATAATAGAAGTTATAAACTTACCAAATTATGTGATTCAGATCTTATTTATTGCAACAACTTAAACTATTATGACACTTTGAGTTGCACAAGAGGCCCTTGCTTTTACAACTGCATTTATTTGTGGAACACTTCCTTTTGGAATAGCAGCGTGTACATATACTCCTCTCTTTTCGACCTACACCAGAGCATATCTGTGATTGTCGACATACACCGGTGAGGGTCCGAATGTACAAGAATGTAAAGAAATATTCGATCTTTCACCGACGTATTTGGTGAATGTTGACATTCTCCGGTGTCTCCAATTTCGGTCTTTCACGGTAACGTATGTTTATATCTCCTCGTGTAGACAAGCCTTAACAAAACAAAAAGTGACTCCTCAGGTGAAAGAAAGCATGGGAAACATGTATTTTTAAAAACTGTGCTCTCTAGTAAATTTGAGATATTTAAACTAATCTTTTAAGCTCATACATGACATTTTTTCAAGTTCATAGATAATATGTTATTTTAAAGGCAACGAAGTATTTGAATCCAAATTTTTGAATTTGAACTATTTTTTTACTGAATTTTAGCGAATAAAATGAAGAAGACCAAAGTCATACTTTTGTTAGATACCAAATCCATAAAAAAAGGACTTCAAAAACTGCACGGCTTTAATAAACACACTATAAAGAAAACATTTTTCTTTAAAGTCGCAATACGTTTTTGGCATATGCGAATGCATAACAAAATCGTAGGACTTGTAAGACGGCAGATTTTAAATCAAAATTGCTTACCAGAAATTTCAGCTATTTGAAAGTAATTCTTTTTATATGTATCATCTGTATGCTATCATTTCTATTGTTCCTTGAAATTCTGACTTATATTTCAGTACAGTTCTTAAATGAACACTCCATAATTTCATATTTACTTGTATAAGATTAAGAATATTATGAGAGCTATAAAAATGATTAGCCCAAAGGGGCAATTTGCGCAGAAGGGGCTATTAATTTCGTTTCGGAATTTTCCGTTGATTCACTATAAACGTTCACGAATCACTTTTTAAATTGTTGCCACCACATATTATCGCCCTGTATTATATTTAAAGAAATTAAATAATGAAGAATTTGCAAAAATGTATGTATGTTCCTCGCGTTGTGATAAAACAACCGTACCTAGATCCATCAAATTTTGAATAACGTACGTCTCCATCGGAATATGGGAATCTAGAAGCCAAATTTGAAATTTGGATTTTGTTTTATTATCTATTTCATATTTTTCAAAGCATTTATGAGTTTTTAATTAAGAAACTCAACGATTTCAAAGTGAGCAATGGCAACATTGTTACAGGAAAAAAAAGTATATTTTTATCTCCAGCGTGTATATCACATATTATTTTGCGATAGTGCTGTTGAATTGAATTTTATGGTTTAAGTGCGAAGAACATGATAATTAATAAATAAAGGTAATGCACAAAAAGTTAAAAAAACGCCCCTTAGGATGTAATATAAAATCTCAAAGCTTTCAAATCTTTTTTTTTTTTTTTTTTTTTACTTTTTACTTTTAATTTTTATTTTACTTGTTAGGGGAAAAAGGAGTAGAAGAAGGAGAAAAAGAAAAATTCTGGCTATGGTTATAGAAAAAAGTATTTTTTTTTAAGTGACTAAAACGACGACGTCATCTCCCCGCTCTAATGTTTTGCCAGCTATGTATCTCATGGCATAAGATTACATTCTGTTCATGTAAATTTTTTCTTGATTTAGAAATTGAATCTCATAATTACTCAAAACTACAGGATTGTTAACAATGAGAAATTAAATCTTTAGCATTAAAAATGAATGATTGTTAGAAACCGTATAATATCTTCAAAGCTATTGGATGTAGCCTAACTCAACAATCAAATGACAGAATTCTCGTAGTACACAGATGAAGACAGAAGAAATAGTGTAATTTCCAAAACGTACGTCATTAGATAATTTTTAATGGGTCAAAAGGGTTCTTTCTCCTATTGTACTGTTATGCATTGTACCCGTAATTGCATATTAATTAATAATTACCAGTCAATATTGTGGGACACCCAGGGGTTCTCAACCAAGGGAAAATTTCATACTTTCAGAGGGGCATGCATACGCATTACTATTTATCTGTTTTTAGTTTTAGAACATAAATCTAAAAATTACTTTTATTCAAGTTTTAGTATTTATCAACATTTTATACACTTTCTGTTGTTTAATTTATGAAACAGATTAGAAAATCGTCTAAGTTTAGATAAATATATATATTTATTTTTTGAATGTTGGAAAGGAGGAGGGGACCTTCTAGCAGTGGCGAAAAGGGTGCATGGGGGGGGCAAAAAAAGATGAGAGCCCCTGTTTTAGACCGTTGAACTCTCCGCGTAACTCATGCAGACAGCCAATATTGTACTTCAAAGGAGGAAGATGTTTTCCAGAGCTAACATGTACCGATATTGTAGACACGCAGTAATCAACTATAGCCGGGACTTTCGGACTTGATGGGAAATATTACAAACTAAGTTATTGACGTTTCACATGACGACTGACGTGGTCTAAATTTACCGCAATTGGCGTTATGTTTTTGTAAAGTGAATGTTATTATCAAATAACTAAAGATGTAAAATGTTGGCCGCTGTTTAAACTGTGTATACATTTCTATGTTGTTTCTGTTCTCGTCCATTAAAATAACTTACTAAGCAAGAAAGTGTTAACCTATTGCATCAAATAAATAGATCTTAGACTGACATATATCTATCTATTATTACATCAAACATTATTTACTACTAGGAATCGTCTCTTTTCTATTTTTATCAGAGCAGTTATAAAGAGCATCGCAATAAACCGCTACTGTCAGCATGTGTGCAACTTTTTTTTTACGCCTGTGATTTCTTTATTTTAGAAAGCTTTCTTATTTCTCAGAGAATATTGGTATCACTGATGCTGGTTCGAATCTCAGTACGCTCATTTTCCATTTGCTGCTTTTACTTAAATTTCCATGACACGGAATATCATAATTCGGAAATAACGTTTGCCACAAATCTTCGCTTTCACGATTCCGCACAAAATTATTTAAAGCAAAGCTTAGATGTAGCATTACGAAACCAAATGCAGCGATTGTATTATAGAGACTGAAGAGTTTTTACGTGAATTATTCGAAAAAAATCAAACTAGTTTTATTTTATTAAAAAACACTTAATTAAAGCTAATTTTCTCAGAATGTAACAGCGTTTTTATAGTGATATTTAAGCTACTTAAACTACTTTATGAAAGGAATGTTTCACAAATACACAAACGCCAAGTAATATTGGCTTAAAAAGTCTTTCAAATAAGAAGACTATTTTTACGGATTGCTTTAAAATCATAATAGTGTACATTCTGGTAGAAATAAATACCTTTTATTTAAAGCGAAACAGAACGGAAAAAAACACTAGATGCATCTATTCTATATTCAAGGAACTCTTCCTGTTTTCGAAACAGCAAAGAGAATATAATAGCATATTTTTCATGAAGATATATCTCCTGGCAGGCCGCGTATTTATTCCTTGAGGCTTAAAATTGATTTTGATCAGAAACTCTACTCATGCCGATAATCTCAAACCACGACGCGAGCCTGTTTCAGAGTTCTTTGACTGTATGATTATTAGGCCTATCATTAAAAAACTCTTTAATAAATAAAAACATCATGAACAAAGAAAAATATTCCGACTACACCTCAAGCAACGTTATAGAAAACTTTGGCTGACATTGCATGGTTGCACACTTTTTCTTTTATGTCTAAATGAAAATCCTTTTTATGCAAAAGACTTAGAACACTAGATAACTGTAAGCAATCCTAAGTCCATTTTACTCATTCGAAAACCGATATATATATTTAAATGCAACAACTTGAAAATTGATGTTACAGAATTATGAAAACGTAAGGAGTAGTTTAGAAAAACATTTTATGTAAATGTTTGAACGTCTGTGGTCAATGACATCATTAAGTAATGTTAACGACCATAAGGTTACTCCTTTACCCTAACTTTTGAGACATTTTCGAGGATACAGGAAAATGTTTTTCTACTTTACCTGTGTCAGTATTAAGATTAAAGTGTGAAAACAGCTTTGAGATACGACCCTAACATTTTCGTCGAACTGATAAATTTATTGAAGATTTAATCGAAGACCTAGAACATCCTTTATGTGTTTGCGTCATATTGGAACAGAAACAAAAAAGTGATGCAGCAACCACGGGTTGAATTTGACGACAGAATAATTAGAAAAAAGGTAATGCCACTCGTTGGATTAAGAAAAGCGGACTAATCTGTGCGTATCATAATGAGATTGACGCGGCTTGCAGAAGCTGACTCTCGGTCTATATACCTGGTAATATTATGCAGAACATGTTAAGAGATTTTGATTCTCCAGTACCGATGCAAATAATTTCTCGTTGATTAGTTAATATAAGCATTTATTCGAGATGCTCTTTGCTAAAAGTACCCTGATTGCTTGGAGTGGCACTTCACCAGAATCAAAATGATGAATCCTCAGTATTAGCTCTAGCCATATCAAATACGTACAGATGTCTGCTTGAACAAGTGGCCTATCGTTGAACTCTACCACATTCAAATATACACTTCTTTCCTGATTTCTAGCCCAAGGGAATCGTAGAAAATGGTCGAAGATTTCGCGAAACAGAAGCTTATTATGTACATTGCGGGAAAAAAAAGGTGGGACAGTTCTGTATCTCCCGTTCTACTGGGCCGATAGACGAAATTCAACTTGCGTTTTTCATGTCTCGAAAGCGCGACTTAGGATATATTTTAGATTTATATATAGCAATGTTCTAATATAGGTAATATGAAGCAAAATTGGACTTTTTCTGAAATGACATGGCAATTGTTTTTCCATATTTTGATTCTACGACTCAAATTATGCCTAAATATTAAATTTTGTAAAATTTGGTGCGAAATTAAAAATTTACCTTGGCGCAGTTTTTTCAGTTTGCGCCAAGAATAATTCACTTAAAGAACTTCTTAATTTATAGCAGCCTATTTTCCTTCCCTTTTTGTCATTGTAAACGAGCGGAAAAAAATCATCGTCCATTATTTCAAATAATTAAAAAAAAGTGCGTAAATCACATTTGGCGTTATTATCGCTCCAAAAAAAAAAAAAAAAAAAAAAAAAAAAAAAAAAAAAAAATGCCAAATTTCGAAACGCTCTAATATGTAAATTCACGTATATCCTAGAAAATTCTGAATGAAAAACTCTAATTTTTTGCTGGTATGCTTAGAAATACATCTTTCTTTAAGATGATGGCAAAAATTTTATAGGTTATAATTCAAAATTTGTTTCGAAAAATTTATAAAAAATATTTAAAATACAAATTTTAAAAATAAATCATAAAAAATGGGCGATTTATTTTTGTTTGGAATGAACAAAAATTTCGAATTTTGAAACAAGGGATCAAGAAAGTTTAATAAAAAAAGAGATACTAATAAATATATATCAAATTCAATTAACATTGAGGAACTAAAATTTGAGAGCTAATGTTTTTTAAACATACTCGTGCAATTTTTATAAAAATTGGCAGTTTAGCATAATTTCAGTCGTAGAATCGAAATATGCGAAAAAATTGGCATTTGACTTCAGGAAAAGTGCTATTTTATGTTAAAATACCTATTTGAGAACAATGCTATTATATGAATCTAATACACAAACTAAGTCGTTTTTTCGAAACATGAAAAACGCAAGTTGAATTTCGTCAATCAGTCCAGTAGAACGGGAGATATAGAAATTTCTCCCTTTTTTACCCCGAGGTGTACATTTCATTTTAACATTAAATTTTGTCGACCAAACGACCCATTAAGAGAGTGTTTGTTCCCAGTGGGCTCGATATTGAATCCAGGGGGGGGGTCGATGAAGTATTCAACGCGGTCGATAATAATCAAGGGGCAGACTGGAGCTCAACAGCCAAATATGCCCCATTATCAACAGCATTTATAATCATTTATTTAGGATATAAAGCTGTGTTATGTAGTAAGCAAGAAGTCATATATAATAAATAAAGAGGGAAAATACACCAAAATTATTTAATATAAACTTAGTAATATTTTTTTTTAAATAAAACAAATTTTTTACACAATGAACGCAATATAAAAAAGTAAAGAGCAAGAACGCAATCAAAAAAATATGAAGAAGACAAAACTAGAACGGAAAACTGGTTAAATACTTTGAACGAGCTGATTTAAGAACTAAATTAAATAATTTAATCCTTAATATTAAAAAAAATGCATGAATATATCAAGTGTAGTCATCCCATTCATTAAAATCGAACATTTGTGCAATTAAAATCATGATTTTTTTCTTAGAACTTTGTAAAATTAATAATAATAATAATACGAAAAGCTTTTAAAGCACAGATCTAATATACCATTTTTTTTCAAAACTTTCTTCATATTTCTAATCTAATTCTTTTCCTTAAGTAACTGATAAGCAATTCATTTTGTGTCAATAATTTGTGTTATTATTATGTTGTATAGTGCATATTATAAAGAAAAAGTAAGGGGGTCAATGAAAAACACCATTCTTTTAAGAGGGGTGGAGGTAAAAAAAGATTAGGAATCTCCAAATTCTATGAAGCGAATCATTTGCTTCAATAAGATTTCGACGTTTTTTGAAAACTCAGTTCCCCATCCTCTCGGAACGGTCAAAACTCAGAAAGCATTTTATACATTTTTTTCTCCTTTTCTCTGGTGAAAAGTGAAAAGTAGTTACTAAAATTATCTCTGTTCCACTAGAGGAACCGAAAAACAAGAAACCATGTCTGTTATCTTCAGCACATCCACTTATCAACAACACAGCATTTAACTTCTTGACGGGTAAAGAGAGTAACTTTTCCTTTGACCGAATCGAAAAGTGTACGAAGACTCCCCCAGGATCATCCATCACTTCATGCATGACAGGTGTTGGCAGCTATTCTTTGGATAACGCGGTAAAAACGAAATAAACCGAGATCTCATCTTCAAATTCCAGAAACCATAAATGGACAATCATCGAGTTAAACAGAATGTATGCATGGAATATTTATAACTTGGTGAACTTCAGAATCATTGCGAATGCCTAGCATTTTACAAATACTATATCAGCTGTAAGTCTAAAAGTTTGTCAGATGAAATTCTTCCATTCTAAAGGCGAGTATTATGGCATTGATTTAAATACAAAACGGGATAATACCAGAAAAAGATCTAGATGTGCACGAGTCTATTTCTTATATGTTTTTAAGTAGATACACGCATTCGAATGCATTATTAACCATGATAATGAAATGAAACAAATAATGATAATTCATTAATATAACAATTTCTCTTATTAATGAAGCAATTAATAATATAGAAGTAAAAGAAAAAGAACTATGTATACGTTTAATTGCTGAAATGCAGTGACGAAAAGTTACTAAAAAAATCTGATGTGTACACCACATGACTTCCTTGTACGGAATATTAAATTATACATATTTTTTCTTGCATTTCATTTAAACTTATTGAATTGAATTAAATCTACTTCGCTGACAGTGCATAAACCATAATAGAATAAATGCATTCTTTAAAATTCACTCTAGTATTTGTTTACCATAGCGACACTCTGGCGCTATATTCACTTACCAGTATTATATTTCGTTCATATTATAACTCATAATGCACAAAATTTATATCATTTAAAGAATAGAATTATCTAATCGTTGCCACATGTTCTATTCAAATACTATCATAAAGCTAGAATGATGTATAAAAGAAATTAAGCAAACAAAACAAAAAAGGAACAGTTTTTCACAAACGATAGAGTATTTCTCATTCAATTAATTCAGTTCTCACTTCGGGAGAAGGCAAAAATACATAAAAACTCCAAACATCAATATTAAAAATTATGAAGTAAATCTTAAACACTTATTTCCTAGAAAAAATTCCAGAAAGGATTAAGCATGATTTAATTCGTAATAAAAAATGAAGGCGTTATCTTTGTTGTTGCGAAGCTAAGTTTTTCTAGATTGGCAACAAATCCACCATTCTGCTGTTTCAAATGTAAACAATCAATGGCCGCCATTAAAAACATGCTTAGCGGCACTTAAACAACTTATTATATAGATTATGGATAATTCTAAAAATATTGCATACAGATTTACTAAAAGCATAAAAACCTTAACCGGAAGATAAAAACAACATAATTCGATCATTTTAAAAGCAAAAAAATGTACAATTTACAGACATATAAGAGTAAAGAAACTGAGATCACTGAGCCGGGTAACAGAGTGGATATATATATATATATATAAATATATTTATATACGTTTGGTGCGGCCGATTGCAACCAAAATACGAGGTGCACATCTACATGTTATAGCAGTCCTATATACAAAATTTCAACGTTCTGAGGCTACTCGTTTTTGAGTTATGCGAGATACGTACGTACGTACGCACGTACAAGGAAGTAAAAATTATATTTTATTCCGTCCTGCAAACTGATGCTGGTTCAAAAAATGTCAAAAAAATTCGGATTGTTATCTGAAGAATTATGGAAATTTTCTTAAGTAGCTTTGTAAATAGTATTAAGAAAATTACATTGATCAGGAGTAGCAATTAACAAAAATTCTCGACTTAAGTAAGACTATTCTTAATTTGAAGCAAAATTTATCGAGTCTCCTAGGGAATTTTAATTTTGGAGCTAAAATGCAATGCAGGTCCGAAATCTAATACACAGAGCTGTCAGAATTTCCCTTTTGTGTGTCCATAGTCTAGTCTGCTTGATCTGCGATGGATTAGCACCAGTTTAATTAAAGACACAATGTTCAGGCGTAAAAATATTTTCCTACAGTTTCCCCGGCTGTTAATAAAGGACGTTTGAAGTGTCAATAACAGTAGATATAAACTTTAGTCCCTAATTACAAAGCGCGGCGCGGAAGCCCGCACGTGGAATCAATAGCACGCACGTGCCAGTTCGCTGGCAAGCAACCAATAGCCCGTGAGAAAGCCGCGGGCCATTTAATTAATGAAAATCAGTAGCAATCAACGCGTAAATTGCCTTCTAATAATTGTAGTGCGGCGAAGCGGTAAATGTTGTAAAGGGTGCAATTTTACATTCTAAGCATGCAATGTTTCAAAATTTTGAATTTTCGGGATAGTTCAATATAGAGTAGGAAATTAGTAAAATTTCTTTATCCTTAGAATTGAAAACTACAGGCCATTAAAAGTATAAGAGAAGAATTCATAATCCAAATATATTTGAAAATTGTTAAATATATTTTTGCACATTTAGAAGAATATTTCAAAAATATTTTAATTTTTATATGAACCTTCAAATACCAGTTATCAGTTACCAGGAACTAACGTTTTAGCAACAATAGTATAGTAAAAGATAACAACCATCATTATAAAGCAGACTTTTTTGCCTCGTTATTTATAATTTCATTTAAATACTTGTTTTATGATAAAATTACGTAAACTTATCATAGTTTAAAAAATAATATATATGCATATATATACATATATATTAATGGATATATAAAGCAGCAAATTTGTAAACATTTTTCAAATTCTTCGCTCGCAGCAAACAAGCTTAGACAAATACAAAAGGACACAAAAACCTATTTAATAAATGGAAAATGTAAAATAAATGGAATGATTACGTATAATCTTGGTAAAAGAGCAGGCAACATTTCAATTTAATATACAACCTAGATAAAATTTTAAAATCTGATGTGGGCACAACATAACTTCCTTGTACGGCCTATTAAATTATACACATTTTGGCTGAACTTCATTGAAACTTATTTCCTCGAATTTCATCAGAGATATATTTCTCATTCAATCCATTTAGTTCTCACTTCGAGGCAAGGCAAAAATATATAAAAATTCAAAAACCTCTTCATTAAAAATTGTAAAATGTAGAAAACCTAAAACATCAAATAAGAGATTAAAAATTTAAAAAACAAAATAATTAAGAAAAAAACAAAATCTGAAATGTTTCAGATTTTAAATTACGTCCAAAGGGGCGTTTATTAACATTTTGTGTGTTACCTTTCTTTATTAAATATCATGTTCCTCGCACTTAAACCATAAGATCCAGTGCAACAGCAATATCGCAAAATAGTTTTAAAACGAGCATATCTTTAGAATTTCCGATACAGAGACTCACGCGCTGGAGATAAAAATGTTTTTTCTGCACAACGTTGCCATTGCTCGCTTTGAAATCCTTGAGTTTGTTAATCAAAAATTCGTCAAAGTTTTAAAAAATAGGAAATCGATCATAAAACAAATTTCAAATTTCAAATTTGGTCTTCCACATGCTCATATTCGTTGGAGGATTACGTTATTCAAAATTCGATGACTCTATGTACCGTTGTTTTATCACAATACGAGAAATATACATACATTTATGCAGATGTTTCATTATTTAATTTCTTCAAATATAATGCAGGACTCTAACAATTTGTGGCAACAGTTTGAAAAGTGAACCGACATTTATGAGTCCGACGCAAAATGCCAAAACGAAACTAATAGTCCTTAGGGATTCAAATCCCTTTGGACTAAAAACAATCTTTATAATTAAAATTAGAGTTTCTACGCAAAAACAAGTGATTCGGCCAACGGAAGGAAAGGCAAAATTTTCGGTGCACAAAAAAGCAAATTACTTTTAAATTGCCGATAATTCTACAACTATCGTATGTATATTGATTAAAGGCATGAAAATCTGAACTGGAACATAAAAAAAAATAAATAAATTTGAAAGCAAAAAATACACAATTTACCAAAATTTAAGAATAAAAAAACAGCGCTCATCGAGCTGGGTAAGAGGCTGGGTGTATACAGGTTGTCCCATAAATGTTGCGACAAACTTCTAGGGAAGGTAGGGCACATCAGAAGGATTAAGAATTGCATAGGAACCCATGGGCTCAGAAATGTCAGGGGTAAGTGGTGGAAGAGAAAGAAGATTGGAAAGGAAACAAGAGAGTGATTTATTTGAAACATTTATCGGACATAAATACAAATGGTGTATAACAGCTTTAATGTTACAAAAGATGCTCGAAGTTTGCACCATCAGATGCCAAACATGCCTGATACTGACGGACCATTGATTGCCGGGCATGTTCAAATACACCAGAAGTTTCTTTGTAGCAGCTGCGCAGGCGAGTCTTACCACGAAATCCATTCAAACACATGTGGGAGCCAGCGAACCGGTCCACCACGCCCAATCCATCGATACGGGAATGATCTGTTCAAGTGGCTACGAACATCCAGTCCAAAATGAGCAGCCGTCCCATCATGTTGGAGCCACATGTTGGACCTCATGATGGAACATCGTCAAGCCGAGAAGAGCCTGCTCCAGAAAGATCAGATAATTCGCGGGATTCAACCTGGATGGTAAAAGGTACAGCCCGACTAAACAGGCTCCGACCAAACCCGCCCACGCATTAACTTTGAAGTGTTGTTTTGAGTTATGCGAGATACATAAATAGGTACGTACGTACAGACGTCATGAAACAATCCTTTCTGAATCCATTTTAAACTCAGTTTACAATCCGTTTTTGGAAAAAGAGTCCTTCTGTCCGTATGTACAGATGTCACGCAAAAACAAGTCGTTAAATTGGATTCCAGAGAGTGGCCAAAATAGATATTTTCGTTGAAATAGGATACCCGAAATTTTTCGCCATTACGATACTTCCTTTAGAGCGAACAAGGAAATAAAAAATGAATAGATGTTTTTTAATTAAAGTCAATGGATAAAAACTAAAGCCAAAAATTCATTTCAGAAGAAAAGCTTTAAAAATACCAGGGAATAGCCTAATTTTTTATATATTCCTCCCCCATATTTGTCCCACAGCAGAAATAAAAGGAAAAAATATGTAAGACATTATACACTTTTGTTTGAACATTACGTAAAATTAAGAAAGCAAATATTTAAAAATTTGTTACAAGTAATAAAATTAAAAAAAAGCTCTCAAAACCAAACTATATCAGTATGGCGGCAGTCAAGCGAACAATGAAATTTCATAAACCCAAAAAATGTCATGTTGTTGTTCTTACTTATGCTCACTTGTCTGACGTAGAGCTAGCTTCCAATTTTATTTATATCATAAATTCTTTTGCAACTTTTCTGTTTCCTTTATACAAAAATGTCAAAAATTCTATATGAAAGAGAAGAAAAAGAGAAGCTTTAATATGAAATTTTTGCCTGACTAGCTATGAAACTGCAATTTGCAATAGCGTGTTTCCTACTACATTTCCCAAATGTGTAACTTAAATACGGGATCTTATCCCTTGGGCTACATGTATTTGACCATTACTCAATAAACTCAAACTTCATAAAAAAATATCTGCTGTGCTGCAAGTAAACAGCATTAACGAAATATAGTTTCTTCTTCTGCAGCTTTAAACTTATAAACAGTCAAAGTTGCATCTGTATTTAAGTGCATAATATATTAAGAGAAAACATACATTTCACACAATACATTGCACTCGTAAGCACATTTATCGGCAGGTTAAATTTATCAATCTAAAATTAAGCCTTTTTGGGGGTTGTTATTATTGTTCCGTCTTTTTTACCTACTTTTCAAATTTGTATAAAAATGAACGAAATTTTCTTTTCTTTCTCTGAAATGCGAAACTGTCCTCTCTTTCCACACATTTCCTTTGCGCATCTGAGTCCTTGGTTTTTCAACCTGCGGGCAGAAAGCCTTGGCGAGTGCAAAATAAGATACCTCTGCCTGTTTTTTTAAATGAAAAGCGAAGTTTTAAAAATTTTGTTCTAGGAAACAGGTAAGATGTTATTTCTGTATATTTAAAATTTAAATTTTAAGATTCCAATAATCAGACATCAACAGCCTGTTATAAGCCTTATTATTATGATTTGGATTCTGCGAACTGTTTTGAGATTGGTTTTAGATATTATGAGATGAAGTAACTTTAAGGCATGAGTTGTCTATTTTAGTTTGCTGTTTTACTTTTGCTGTTATTTAGTTTGCTTTTTGTTTAGTTTAGTTTGCTGTTTTAGTTATTATTTCCAGCATTATTAGTGATATCAGCATCTTAGTAACATGATTCAGAAAGGCAAAGGGGAAAAATGGTGAAGATAAAAGAAGGGCGAAGAGAAAAATATGTGTGTGGTGTGAACTCAGTTCAGCTGACCAGTTTTTACGATTACAAACAATGGTTTCGAAAATTAGAGCAGTTAAAAACAATCTGAGGGAGATTATTGGGCAATTAAAAAAAATTTGTTTTCTCCGAGCGCTCGACAAGTTAAAATCAACATTGAGTAGCCAAAAAAGTTTAATAAACTCCGTGGGCTTCACAAGTTAACATTAGTATTAACACATGAAAAAAATTATTCAAGACGGGTCATTGGGGTTATTCAAGACGGGTTAGGCAGAACACATGTGTCATTTTAATTAGCATTATTCGATTCGTTAGAGAACTGGAGGCTTATTAGTGAAAACCAAAATTTGCCTTTGAGTTAAGTTTTCCCGTATAATCTTCATTTTAATCTGTATCTTTATCTTACTCTAATCATAATTTTTTTATCTTAATTTTTTAATTTAGAAAATTTAGTTAATAATTTTCTGAATCAAAATACATTTGAATTTTTCTATACACAGATAATTCCAATTAATTTTTGAACAATCACCTCCTCCATGTGGTATAACGAACGCAATTCTGCCGAAGCTCCATACGGATATTTTTATCCGTAAAATTGGAGAACGCCTTTAAGGAACTCGTTGAGAAAGCCTGATCGATAATATTCTATTTAACTAGCACTCAAGTAAGAGTTCAGAGGAGATACTTGAAAGCTAAGTACAATAAACTTCTTGAAACTAGTTTTAATATCTCCCTGTAAGGTATACAATTAAAAGCCTCTCCACTTCGAAATAATTCTGCTGTAAACTTAGCTTGCTTGTTACATTTTCCAAATACCAAAGCAGTTTGAAGTTGATCGAAACGGTGAAAGATTCCTCATTTTAATATAGATAAATGCTCTTTTTAAATAAATCCATTCTTTTTAATGGATAAAAGTTCTACATAAATATTATATGCAATTACGATATTTAAATTTTTCAACGAGCAACTAGATACGGAAAGAACAAAACATCTGGTAGCTTACTGGAACAGATTTCTCTCCCTTCCATTAGCAAGAAAATAAAGCTACGCTACACTAGGAAACTAAGTAACTGAACAAGAGCATCTAAAGTTATCAGCAAACAGAAGTATGTTGCAATCATACGCATATACCAATTTTAAAACGTTTTAGAAATTATAGGTGGGGAATCTCAGACAAAAAAAAGGATTAAAATTTTCAGTAGTAAATTATTCATTTCAAATACTTTACTATATTATTTATATGGCAGCTCGCAAACGTAACAAGTCTTATCTTTCAAATATGATCATCTGTAATTGCTTATTAAAGATTTAAAAGAAACAACTGCACTTCTTAATAATTTACTTCATTTTTGATTATAGAAATTTCCCTAGACCCTTTTGGAATAAGCTGGCTGCTAAGGCAATTTCTCAAATCTTTTCTCGTGTAACATCAGTATGAGAACGTTTCATTTAGAAGGTTATGCGCGAAAGCTTGCTGGTTTGTTCTGCAGTTTAGGCAAAGCATTGAATGGCTATCAAAAAAAGAAAGAAAAAAAATCTAAAAGGTTTCAGATTTTTAATTGCGTCAAAAGGGGCGTTTTTTTCTCGTTTTGTGTGTTACCTTTCTTTATTAAATATCATGTTCTTTGCATTTAAACTACAAAATTCAGTTCAATAGCAATGTTCTAAAATAATTTTAAAATGTGCTTATCTTTAGAACTTCCTATGTACAGTTCCGCGCGCTGAAGATAAAAAGGGTTTTTTCCCCCGTAGAGTGTTGCCATTGCTCGCTTCGAAATCCTTGAGTTTGTTAATCAAAAATTCGTTAAAGTTTTACAAAATATGAAACTGATAATAAAACACATTTCAAATTTGGTCTTCCATATGCCCATATTCGTAGGAGGATTACGCCATTCAAAATTCGATGGCTCTGTGTAGCGTTGTTTTATCACATTGCGAGAAATATACATACATTTAGGCAGATTTTTCATCATTTAGTTTCTTCAAATATAATGCATAACTCTAACATTTGGTGGCAACAGTTTGAAAAGTGAAACGGACATTTATAGTGATTCAACGCAAAATCTCAAAACGAAAACAAGGGACGAAGCCCCTTTGGACTAAGAAGAGTTGGCCTTTTGGAGGATATTTTAAAGAAAACTAGATGGCATTCCCATTAGAAACAGGGAAAACGACGAAAATGCCCATGCAACCAGCTCTTTTTGCGATTTCAAACCCAGAACGAACTATTAATGTTTAATATTTCAAAAATGAATCTTTATTTTTAGGCAAGAAGACCTTATGCCGTTTGTCGGAATCAAATAAACAAATAGACAAACCAAAGTTTCTGAACGTTACGTTACATTACTTTAGGCTATATACATTTGTCATTCATGAGAGATTCCAAGCGTTGCAAATGCATAAACATAAAGTGTTTATCTTGCACGCAGCCGCAAGTGTTGCTGCTCCGTAAATAATAAAATCTTCAGTTTATCATTCAAATTTAACTAATCCATTATTGCTTAGCAAACTGAATGACTCAAAAGCAATAACGCGTTTATTAATAGTTTAAATATTTTAATTATTAACAATATATTTCACATAAAATGTTAAACAAATTTAATTCATAATTTTTATGAACATGTGTATATTACTGAAATCAGTGTGGTTTCTTAGGCTGTAATTACGTATCTCAATACAAAATTGTTCGGCTTGCACTTTTAATAATATATTTAAATTATATAAATTGAAGTATATTTCATTTATATTATACCAATTGATAATTTTAATGAACATTCGCAGAAACATTAGAATTAATTAAAAAATGTTTTAATGTCATAAATTTCATATACTTAAGTGTAGAATCTCCTTCCTTTCTCCAGAAAAGAATTTGAGGACATGGAACATTGTAATTCCTAGAGAAAGTACACCACAATTTCCTGCTTTTACTATGTCCACTCCTCTAAAACAGAAGATTAATTATAATATCACGATGGATTAGACGGATTATATCACGGAAATAGTAAAATTTCCATGTGAATTTCTAGCAATCCCAATTCAATTGGCTCTAAGTATATTTTGATCTGGAACATTGTTTTCACTGCGCTAGCATGGTTACCCAGGCGAAACTGCCTAACACTTCTAGTTCATAATAAAATATATCAGTATTTGCAGAATGCATTCACACACTAAATTAACGCTCGCAATAATATGTAAGCAAAATCAGCTATTTTACATTGCGAAGAAACTATCAATATAGTTCTTACTTTAGTTTAGATTACGAACAAAGTCTTTTCTAAGTTGCGTAGGGAAGTATTGATTTTCATGACGCTGTATGAATATTTTAACTTCTCTGCACACACAGGTCGACTGCAGAACATTAATATACCATATTTTCGTGATGATAAGTATAATATACTTCAGAATTATATTTCTATCTCGCACAACTGTTTTCCCAAAATCTGCAATTCGAAGCGAAGACACAGAAGATATATGCTTCTAAAGAACTTTTCAAATAATTTTCAGTTTATAAGAAAATTATTTATGTAGTAAAGAACTTGGTTTATTTAGTCTACAAGGAAATGAAAATACTATTTTAGGTAAGTAAAAGTAGAGCAAATGATATGTCGTGCATGTAACACAGTTAAGGCGTTTGAGTACACTATATCCTCTATTTAGCACAGTTTTATTAAAGAATCATAAGTTAGAATATCTATTAAATCTTTCTTTAACTAGTTAGAGAGTTTGTTTGGCTGAAATAGAAGACAAATAGAATACAATTCAAATTTAAGAGTCTTTATAAACATTTAAATTGAAGTGTTGAAATAAGAAAACTTACAAGAAAAATATATAAAAAAATATTAAAAAGTTATAAACTATATTCATTTATAACTTTTAATATTTCAGGTTTATCTATTAGGCAATATTTTCAGGAGCATATTCCATAAAAGAAGGTAATATACTGAAAAGAATGAAACACAAATACAATGTTAGCACAATTTTTTTAGGATTTCCGCATCTGAACATAAGTAGAAGCCTCTCTCCCAGTATATCGTTTGGCGCTCGTTTGGTTTTGACGTTGCCGAGTTTCATTATGCAAAAGCGACACTAATTTATTCTAATAGCAACTAACAGCAATAAAGAGAAAGCTACAGAGCTAATTTTCAAGAGAACGATTTCAGACGTTGACAATTTTATAAAATATGATTTATGTATAGAAGATGAATAAATAACTAAAAAGTGTAATACTATATTCACTGAGCGATTATCAGTGCGCGGGTAATGAGCGCATAGTAATCCAAAAATCTTGTTATATTAGTGCTTGCAGACGCTGAAAATCGTTTGAATTTTAACTCAAATTTTTGATTCAGTTAATCACGTTAGTAACACCTAAAATTAAATCAAAACCTCAAGATACTCTCATGATAGATAAAAAAAGATTTTCTTGCAGGACGGGTGTGCCGATGAAGAAATAACAATATCGGACCTCAGTGTAATTATTTCTGATATTTACGTATTAAAATTATATATGAAGAAAATGTAGATATGTAAATTTAGGGGGGAAATAAGAAAAGAAAAAG
The DNA here is from genome assembly GCF_044657685.1 of Stegodyphus dumicola. Lineage (NCBI taxonomy): Eukaryota > Metazoa > Arthropoda > Arachnida > Araneae > Eresidae > Stegodyphus > Stegodyphus dumicola. The sequence goes on along the minus strand of NC_140769.1, from coordinate 187,089,269 downwards.
AACGATGAAATCTGTAGGATTTTGTCAGATGGTTCTGAACGCAGTGATGCAACAGCAGCCAGTAAAACCCCACGAATTTTACAGTTAGCTTCTACGAACTTGTAGAAACGCATGCCTCTGTTTCCCACTCATTCGTGTATGGTTATGAATTAATAACGAATAATCGAGAGTTCAGTGCATAAGGTATTTCTCCCTCTTTCTTGGCCTGCCTTCATGTTGTGGTGCTCTGTACGCTAGGCGCGTATTTCAGAGGTCCGCGGTTCTATTCCCAGCGAAGGCGTTGCATATTTTTAATCATTTCTGCTTCCAAAAAATACCTAATGTCTCTACAAGTGCACTGTGCAAATTTAATTACTTATGCATTAATTTAAAATTTTTATGATTAGTTAGTTACATTTTGCAATTAAAACATACTGATAGCTAAAGATTAAATTTTCAGATTAATATTTATTTCAGATTCTAATGATTTATTTCAAATAATTCTAAATAACTTAATTAAAAATAATCAAACTACGAAAGCATTCCAAGTGAGAACCGCAGTCTATAATCTTTATTTTATTTATTAATTTTTTGACCCATGCAGAAAAAAATGCATATATTTATGTAACTTATTATTATAATTTTTTTCTACAAAATCTCATGATGTTTAGATTTCGATAAAGTTTCTGACGTTGGATAAAATAACTAGAAATTATCTTTTTTACGAATTATCGATTCTCTTCTATCAGTTTGGTTCTTGTTTCAGACTTGTTAATTTTCAAATGCAGAAAGAAAAAATTATTACTACGTATAAATGTATTCTCAAACAAAGTGATTATTCTTATTGCCAAAATTCGAAATTGGAGGTATTTATCTTTTTACAAGTACAAAAATGCGTTAATCAAATCAGTATCTTAAAATCTTTGAACAATATTTATATCACAGTGTAAACTAATTAGCTCTATTTCTATATTTTCTAGGTCATTAATCACGTTCATTTTTAACGGTGTTCTAAGTAATGCAAAACTGGATTCAAAATAATTAAAATATAAAAACCCTTCAAATGCTTGCCATAATAAATAGTGTCATAATAATGCTAATTAATTTAGGGGATATGTATTCGTGGGCCGCTTAAAATTGCTCCTGAGAGCAGCAGTTTGAGACCACTGACTTATAGCATGTTTCAGTAACTCCTCTTAATTTACACAGATCTGTATAAAGTGGAGTTTGAGTAAACTAGTATTATGTACGTTGAAGATTTAAAGATTTACTGACACTGTGCCTTTATTGGAAATCAGAAAATTATTGATTTCCTGTGAGTATAAAAATTACTTTAACACAAAATTGCATAACGGTCGCCCGTGACTAAACTGAAAGAAAAAGTTAAAACTTTAAATTTGTTGTTAATACTTCATAAATGCGGCAAGAAGTGAGGGAAAAAATCGCTGTCTTCTTTCGTCCATCATTAGTGGGAAACTCCGGAATCTACCCTCTGCAATCTAATCCCCCTAATCCTGGAGAGGAATGGAGGGTGTGTGGCCATTTCACGGCGCAGAATGTGCTTCACTAATCCCGGACCAGGAAACCCGGATTAGAAAGATTTTGGTCCAAAGTTTGCGAGGGTGATCAGTTAATGCCGGACCGACTGTCACTTCACGGAGTTCGGAAAGCCACTAACAAGATGTCCACCCTCCAAATTAGAGCCCTCAATTAGCGTCTGCCGGCCGTCCAACAGATCGATGAAAGAAGCTGCTTAGGAGGTTGATTTTGGATTTTGTGTTAAAAGAGGGCAATAAGACTCATGTAACTTCCTGGAAGAATAAATAAAGTACAAAGATCTAGGATACTTAATAAAATCAATATGCAGCAGAATAACGAATTTCAGTTACTATGCAATAGTTAATTGTGATAAACTGGGAAGAGAAGAAAGTACGGAAATCATAAGAAATTATTTTTAATAAATTATACATAATACTTTCAAAGAAGCTATGCATGCGCAATTAATGCGTAAACCTCAGGAAATATTAATTATATGTATATGCTTATCACATCTAACGCAGATATTTCAAGCGTAAAATTTGTGAGATGGATTGAGAAATGCTGAAATATCAGTTTCACAAGCCATTCTGATTTAATACCATGACGCATCGTTGAATGTGTTCCAGGAACAAACTAATGACAAATTCTTTTTTCGTGATATATTACCGCCCATCAACCTGTATACATATATAGAGGGAAGTAGAGTTTTCGGTTCAGACCATGCTGAGACCATGTTCGGTAAAACCATGCTGAGGTTTTAGTGAATAAGCACGATTTACAATACCCCAAAATGTTTTTACTACTTTTAGAATAATGTCTGTGTGTGACGATTTTTTGTCCAAAATTACTATTATATGAAACTTTCAAAAATTTCTGTTTTCCGTTTCAAGGCTTTCTGTATTCAAATAAACAGTTCATTAGATTTTGAGTAAAATTGGACAAAAGAACGGAATTGAAAACTTAGCGGAAGTGTTACTTTACTTGAAGCCCACAAAGGCCTGTTAATATTTTGGGGACTTTGAGTCAAAAAGAGGATGAACTTTATAGCTCTGCTAAAAGGGGCACTCTCTATTTTCATCCCGGTAACATATATGCATAAGTAAGGGAAGTAATGCTTTTTAGGTTTTGATAGTGAGTTTTTTTTAATCACAAAATTTGATAGTGAGTCGTCAGTAAATAAACATGAATTAGGGTCCCCACAATAGGTTTTTACTATTTTCATAATTCTGTCTCTCTGTCTGTGTGTGTGCGTGTGTGTGTGACGAATTTTTTGTCCACGATAACTCTCATAACAAGCTTCCAAAAATTTCCGTATTTTTCTGTATTTAAGTTTTATTTATTCATATAAAAAGTTCTCTATATTTTGAACAAAATTGGATGATCTGAAGTAGTAATTTACAGGAACCACATAACAGTCCTTAATGGACAACTGGAAGTGCTACTTTACTTGAAGCCCATAACAATTTTTAATGAAAAACTTTACTAGCATATAATACAAAACTTTCCGATTTTAGAAATTAAGAATTTTATATCAATGGAAATAACATATTAGATTTTAAATAAAATTGATAAATTGGAAGTGACACTTTACTTGAATTTATGAACAGATGTTCGTACAAATTATATTATGAGATAATTCAAAACTTCGCAAATGTGGTACTTTAAATAGGTACGTGATTGAGAACAACAGATTACATTTACAAACATTAAATATATTTCTGCATTTATGCAAAATGAAATGAGAATAACCTCATTATGAAGATGATTTATGAAGTAATTAAGTGTATTAGCCTCAATTTTGTGTTCGTTTTTGCATCAAATTATTTTTCAAATAAGATGCCACCCCCAAATGTTATCGCTATCTTTGCAAATAAAATATAGCAAATATAAATATAACAATTACACAAAAAGGTATGCCAACAATTAACTCTCTAACAGTTGGAATTCTAAAGGCATGCTGATTTAAAAGATTTTATTATTGAAATTTGTGTGACCTAAGTGCGAATTAAGTGATGCGTGGGCTGAGTGATGTTTAATAAATAACGCTAAAATTACAAGTAAAATAATGCTCATGTTATTAAGAAAAGTGAATAGTAATATCATAAACTGAGACAGAAAAATACATGGCAACACTTAGTACTCTATCAGGAATTCTAAACATACGCTGCTTTTAAAAATTTGTAATTGTTAACCATTGATTTATGAGTCCGAAATATATATATAACAAACTGCTATATAACCAGCGGGATTACTACGATGGATGAGATATTTTCAAACCAAAGCGCTGAGCACGGATGTGTACATGGAGACATTTAGTTATCATCGTCCACTGTATGGCAGAAGAGGATAACAGAAAAGGAGTAGAATTCATAATTAACACTGAGCCATACAATTTATTTAAAAAACTAGATTTCATTTATAAATGATCAACCGGAACCGATAGATTACTTAAAGCTTGTCACTAGGCTAGGTCATGTACTGGTCACATCAGACTTTGTTTTTTCTAGGGATAAAATTGTTCATTTCTTTGAAAAATTTAATCATACATTTTCTCAATTTACATCCATAAGTGAACTCTATGTGCTCTGAATATTTATAAATATTTTGGTTATATTTATTAAAAACATGAAATAATCATAGTTTAAATAATAAGCCATAATTATATAACTCTCTGAAACCCGATATCTAAAAAATGTGTTTTAATTTAAAAATACGAAGCATCTTTGCTATTACAATTAAATTTTATTTTTTATGTAGTTGCAATATGTAAGTAGAATGAATACAGAAATGTTCTTCATCCAAGATACTTAATAAATGATTTTAGCAACGCATTTTTTTAATCCTACTACTGGTATCAATGTTAATAATTTAATCAGTCTTCACAAAAGGTCAAAACACTACTGGCAATTAATAATAAAATCCCTGAATATTGTTGCGTGCAAACGGGTTCGTAAGAGATTGAATACACAAGTCCAATAACAGGTTAAAAAACTTATTATTATCTAAAGAAATATATTACAACTTTGGAATTTTCCTCAGAGATATTCGTACAAGTGTTCACAATATCACGCTATGTAATCAGTAGTTATACATCAAACTATTAAAAACGTTAAATACAAGGCATACAAAGCACATCGAAAGAGAAAGCTAACTCGGATTTCTTAATTCATGCAAAAATAACAACTCACAATAACAGTAACTAAGCAACTGAGCTGAGATGTTCTTTCTCTGGCTTTTATAACTTTCAACCGTTCGCGAGGAATTTCTAGTGCTATCTGCTTCTCGAGATTTCTGGAAAGCAATAAGAGGATGGAATTGCGGCTACAGCCAACCTAGTGGCCAATTACATTTATTCAATTTCAATAAAAATTACCGAGGTATCCATCTACTCAATGTTAAAGGCACATGTCCCTGTAATCTTACTTTTCCGGCGTAGCTTTCTCTTAGAATTTGTCTCGCCCTGCATTGCACGGGAAAATACAACAATTTTAATTACAATTTTTAATAAAATTACGTATCTAAATACAAAATTCGTAACCAGTGCTTAAATTGCGACGGAGCCCACCGGAGCCCGGCTCCGGTGCTTCTCAATTTTTAAGATAAATTACAATTTTAGTGCACCGGAGCCCTAAATAAGATGAGCTCCGGTACTTCTTTTTATGAAACTGAATCACAATTTAAAGAGAACAAAATTTAGAATTCCCAACGTTTTAGTTTAACAATAAGCAGACTTTGCAACACTCTATTTCCCTAGAAATACGAACTCATGAGAACTTGAAACGTTCAAATAAAGTCCCCTCACTCGCATGCGGAAAACTTTCCCTTTAAGAAAAGCAATAAATTTCGGTGAGTTTGTTTAGGAACGCCTAAATTTCTCGCCATGCTATCGTATCTAGTGTACTGTTATCGATGCTTACAGTTAGTTATACTCGCAGGAAGGAAAATTTGTGTTCTTAAATGTGCGTTAACTGATAGCGAGTACAATAAGAGGGAAATACTGAGATAAACTGCTCAAGCACGTCCTATACATCGTCTTCCCACAGTATCCACTAATAGGGGGAGGGGAAGGGTAACCAGCAACTTTACATTTAGGAGTCCGATTCAAGACTCATTTACCCCTGATACCCATCTGCTTGATGGCTATAATTATATCAACAGAGAGCCACGGTCAAAGAGAACGTTCTCTCTCACCAAGATTCCCCTCATTTTTTGTTTCCACCCACACATACCCTCATTCTGTTTCGCCCTGGAATTTTCATCAGCTATACTTTAAGTATATTTAATTTTTGTGATGATAAAAAAACTCCCCCCCCCTACGATCAGAACTTAAATTGGGCCGGAACCCACCGGATTTCGGTTCCGGTGCTTCTTAGTTTTTGTAATAAATTATAATTCTAGCCGGAACGCACCGGAGCCCTGAATAAGAAGGCTGCGGCACTTCTTTTATGTAGTTAAATAACAATTTCAGTAGAAATTTTATCTCAAAAGTTTTATTTTAACAATAAAATTATATTAAAAATCGCGTATTAAATTTCAATTTATCTCTTTACATTTTATTTAATTTTAATTAGTTAATTACTTAAATCTTTAATTATTTCAATAAATAATAATTAATTATCTAATAATTATCAATTAAATTATAATTAATTAATTATATAATAATTATTGATTAAATAACAATTTATAAACATTAATTGAATAGCTATTAATTAATTTGATAATAATTAACTATTTAATTAAAAAATTATTAAGGAATATAATAGTCATTTTATTTATTTATATACTCTTGTTCCTCTCTGCTGTCGGTCTTCCATAGGACTCCGGCACTTCTAATCTTAGAAATTAAGCCCTGTTCGTAACACTACCCACTTCCCAAGGACTGCACTTCCCGGCCAGTACAATCAATGGACAGAAAGTCATACTTGCAACTAAAGCATCAACGCAATAATAAACATTACAATACAATAACAAACTACATAAACAATAATTGCAATAAGTAATTTAAAACAAATCAAATACTAAATCAATAAATTAATGCACAAATGTTTAGAAACAAAAAAGGACGATGGTCTCACACAATTTACATTATATACACTACGTACTACGGCCATAGTAAGGAGCTAGCCTGCTGTAATGAACGAACTTTGGGTTTAGAATTTGATGAATTACGGATCCGAAATACGACGACGTTCAACCTATTTAGGATTGTGTAAGGACCATCTCAAAATGACTTTAGTTTAGGGCAGAGTCCTCTCCGTCGAATCGGATTCTACAACTACACCTTGTCTGCTTCGTTGAATCGATACCCTGTAGCTCTTGTGTCGTATCAGATCTTCATCTTCTCCGTATCTACTTGACTTACTATCGTGCAAGCTTCTGCATCACTTTAAACCGTACCTGGATATCTTGGATGTATTCCTCAGGCGATGAAGGCGCATCCGGAGGGCTACCAAACAAGAGATCGCAAAGCAGGCGAAGGTTACGACCAAAGAGCATTTCGGATGGAAGAATAGGCGGTAGACTCGTGGACAGCACCGCGATAAGCCAGTAAAATTAGAGGAAACTTCTTGTCCCTGTCCTGTTGGATTCTCGAAACCACCAATGAGGAGGTTATTAGAGATGGTTCGATTAAACCTCTCTACCATGCCATCTGGCTGGGGATGTAAAAGCGTCGTTTTGGTTTTGTCAAGTCCGAGTAGCTTTCAGAGTTTTTTAATTACAGCCGAGGTAAAATTCCTTCCTTGATGGAAATATAACTGAAGAGGCACTCCGAACCTGGAAATCCAATGCTGTATATATTACCTCTGCTATATGACAGCCTCTCGATTAGGAATAGGATACGCTACAGTACACCTGGTGAAGTAATCTATAAAAACGAGGATGTATTTGTTGCCATCAGCAGTTCGTGGCAGAGGTCCGAGGATGCCAAAGACCAAACACCCAAAATGGCTCCTACATTGTAATGTTCCAGCTTGCCTCGGCTGCGTTTCTTAGGTCCTTTCCGACCTACACAAATATCGCAAGATCGGCACCACTTTTGCACGTCCTCCTTTGCATTATCCAGTAGAAGCATTCACGAACTCTCTGCAAAGTTCTTCTTTATTCCGAAGTAGCCTCCTGTAAAATTCCTATGTAGTGCTTTAAAAACGCCCGGGATCCGGGATCTTGGAAGTATCAGCTGCCATCGGAAAGATTTTTCCATCATCCGATTCGAATTTCCAGTATAAGACGCCATTTCGAGTGAGTCCCAAAGGGCCCAATATTGTTTGTCGTAGGGCTATTGATCCAGCCCTGCCAGGTGGTTTTTCTGTTTGAAGACTCAATTAAGTCAATTTATGCGTTTAATGTCGCCGTCTTTCCTGACTTCTTTGTCACTCCATGTGTCTCGATCAGCCGATGTTGATGTTGTAATTTGTCGTGCGACCAGATTGAGCACCTCGTGTTTCTCTTCGACCCTACTACGATATCGGCAGCTTTCTGAGCAGGCTCTTCCAGACGTGACGTTGGCGTCTCCTGGTGAGGATCACTTCTGATGACGAATAGTTATGTCCTCAGATGCTGAATGCAGTTCGTTATTTTTAAAGTCCAAGGAAAAATTATATTTCCTTAGAAAATCCAATCTGAGTATACAAGGATCTGTCATATCTGCCACATATGCCGTGTGATTAATCTTGAATTAAAGAATGTTTTAGCTTGCAGAGTATTCATATTTTTAATACGCTGCGTATTAAAAATAGCCAGTTACGCTGTACAAATGATAAAAGGGTTGTGTGAATTAAATTTAATAGGGTAATGTTGCATTAAAAAATTAAAATGCACTAATATAAATATATCTGATATGGTTACCACATGATTTTTCTTGTACGGCGTATTAAATTACACATATTTTTGCTGCACTTCATTTAAAATCATTTCGTCGAATTTCATTAGAGATATATTTCTTATTCAATCAATTCAGTTCTCATTTCTCGACAAAGCAAAAATTCATTAAAGCTCAAAACATTTTCATTAAAAATTTTAAAATACAGAAAAACCTAAAATACCAAATACGATTAAAAACATTTAAGGAAAACAGTTTTTACAGTTAAAATTAGAGTTTCTACGCAAAAGCATGCAATTCGGCCAGCTGGCAGAAACACAGATTTTTTGGTCCACAAAATCGAAAGTTTACTTTTTGTTCCCACTCGGCAAAAGGACACTGAAGTTGGTGCACAAATTCACTCTTCTACTAAGAGTTTCAAATGTAAATAAATGGCGTCCTCGTTAAGCTCAGCAACACTTTTAAACTGTTTATAAGGTATTTCTCCCGCTTCATTTAGCCTGCCTTCGTGGTGTAATGGTCAGCAAGCTGGACGCGTATTCGAGAGTCCCGCCGAGGGCATTGTTTATTTTTCCTTTTTTCTCCTTCGAAATAATCTAATATCTCTACAATGGCGCCCGAACTAAGGAAGGTGGTGGATGATGATTCTCCACCACCACGATTTGGCGATTAGGTTCCCTAATCCCCAGTCGCCCTTTAAAAGGGGAAGTATATAAGGTATTTTCCCCGCTTTCTTAGCATGCCTTTTGTGTAGTGGTCAGCACGCTCGAAGCGTATTCGAAAGATCCGTGGTTCCGAGTCTCGGCGAGGAAGTGTTTCTCTTTCCTGCTTCGAAATAAGCTAATGTCTCTTCATGTTGATAATTCTACAGATCTTGCAAGCAGATTAACTAAAGGCATAAAACCTTCACTGGATTTTAAGAAAAACATAGTTCAATCACTTTTACAGCAAAAAATGTACAATTCGCCAACATATAAGGATTAAAAGAGAGGTCACCAAGCTGGGGTGTACGTTTGGTGCGGCCGATCGCAACCAAACAGGAAGGTGCACAACTACATGTTACAGCAGTCCCATATACAAAATTCAACGTTCTAAGGCTACTCGTTTTTGAGTTATGCGAGATACATGTACGTACAAATGTAACCAAAAAAATTCTTTTGAATCCACTTTACAATATATTTTGTAAAAAAAAGTCCTTTATTCTGCCCATGTATATAGATGTCAAGCAAAATCATCATTCAAATGGATTCGAGAGCGATCAAAATGGATAATTTCGTTGAAAAAAGAATGAAAGCAATAATGCTCTTGGTTAATTCCTTTTCCACAACTGAGGCAGTGTGTGGAAACCGTGGTTTAATTAATAATGAACCTAGAATCAACACTATAGTAACTGAAATTACTTTAAACTATGATTAAAAAAACACGTTAAAATAATTTTTGGTTTCACTCATCAATTTTTTTCCCAACTATATGTCAAGTAGATGCTGGGATATCTTGTTTGAGCATAAAGAATTAAAAAGTAAACTCAATTTAAATTTAAGTAGTTCGTATAAACAGTAAAATATGATTAGTTTCTTGAGACTACAGGAACTAAAATATTTAATTTATTTGTGGTGAACTCTGCAGAAATAAAACCAACCACTACCTATTTAGAATTACATTTTATAGTTCTTTACACAAAGGTGCCGGTTCTCATGTGCAACTTAAACTATCTATCTGTACGACACCAATTCGGAATTCAAAGTATAATCATTTGTAGGACACCACTGACACACTATGCGGTAGAAAAATAATCAGCGATTTTCAGCACAGAAAAATCGCGCTGCAATAAGCAGTGGAATTAAACCTTCAGATGAGAGCTTCTTTTGCTAAATCAGCTTTGATTTACATCTTCGGAAGAAGGGACTCTCTTAGGTACATTAGAAATTGATATGAAAGAGTAAAAAATTATTAACTGTTAGTCAAAATAATTTTTCAAATAAAAACAATATAAAAGCTAAATTTTAAATTGAAAAAAAGTAGAATTAGTCTAAATATAAGCATTATTGTTTTTATGCCAATGTAATTTCTTTCGTATTTCCACAAAACAGTCACATAACTGATTAAAAATTTTATTATTTTCAATGCTTAAAGATAAAGAGTCACGCGAACATTGTAATAAACTCCATAAGCTTATTATTTTAGCCTACGTAATGAGAAAATTCGCTTAAAATAAGCTCTCTAAATTTATTCGATTTAAATTTCCAAATTATATAAATTAATTCTTGAGAATTCTGTAATATTGTTTAAATGGTTGCCTTCTGCATTTCTTTGCAACATATTTTAGAAAAAAGTTAAGAGATAGCATTTGATATATTTAGGGAAATTAGCACAACTTTTAAAACTTCACTGAATTTATTTTTTTCATTTAAAAATTATCTTTGAAGAAAATAAGAAAAGTGATATAAAATGCCGTCACTCCATGTGTTATTAAAAATGAATTCCCAAGATGTTTATGAAGGAGAAATGTGCTATTATACAGTTAACGTGGTATGAAAATAATAAACATCATTAAAAATGTTTGAATCATTTCTGTGAAGGAATGAAATGATAAAAATTTACTTACGTTAAGAGAACTTCTTGAAGAACACCACGGACCGCTTAGCTAACCAAACCCACTGGAGAATATATGCATACTTCCAAAGTGAAAGGTTAACCAAACAGTCTTTTACACTCGAACCCTAAAAAAAGGAGGGACAGATTACTACATCAGCGGATTTTTAGCTCTGTGTTTTAAAAGCAACATCAACATAAAGTCGGATATATATAATTATTTCGAATTCATTTGATCTTCTGTTGAACCTTGAAACCATAAATTTTTATTTTAAAAATTCTTTTCACCAGTTTAATTTGGAAATAATGAGCGGAATTTTGCTATTTTACTGCATAAAGGTTTTGAATCATTTCGTGGCAGCGACCATTCAGACAAAATACGCGATATGAGATTTTCAAAATAACAGTATTTGTATTTTACAGAGTAATTCAATCTATAACAAGTTATTTTAGATGAACAGTATAATGACTTAAAAGTGTTTAATTTATTTAATTAACGAGTTGGTTCCTTTCAAAGTCTTGTCCTTAGGTTACTTTTGAACACGGAGTGGCATGTAATTTCTTTCGCAGGATAAAAATGCACAGTACGCAAACGAAATGTTATATTCAAGAGACCGAAAAGAAAGTGTTTAATTCTTTATATGGTGTAAATTCAATACTAAACTCTTACGCAATCATGCAATAAAAAGGTTTTAGTGAACTTGTAGCCTTGTTAATTCTAATTAAAATTAAAAAGAAGCAGACTATTCGAACTGTATAATATGCAAGATCCCATGATTTTTTAAAGTGACAAAAAACTGTAATAAGCATTTCTTATTTCGATGCATTACCTCTCTTCTCTACGCTATACAATGAATTGACGCTATGCTGTGATATTTTTATAAAGCTTCCTGAACTTAAAAAGCATTTTAAAGAATTAAGTGATATTTCGGTTTTAAAATTTTCATGTAGTCTAGTACTTTAATAAAAAAGTGAAAAGTTTTGCATATGTTCTATATTTTAATTTCAAAAATAATACATTTACAGTGTTCTAAATTATTCGAAAAAAAATTAGATAGATAGAAAAGAATGGATATATATTATGCTGTGGACCATAAATGTAATTTACTGTAACTCATATTTATTATTTATTTAAATAAAACTAAACTAAAGTCTTCAAACTAAATTTATATAATAAAAATTTTATATTTTTTACGAACTATCCCTCCTAAATTTAGATGAGAAGCAAAGACTGTTTGGTTTTTAAACGCGATACTAGCCGAACGGAAAACGAAAACTATTGATAATATGGATTTACATTTAATATTAAAATGAATTATATATATAAAAGCACTTACCTTAACGAATTTTCGAAAAATACATACTTCGTTAGACTGCAAATGAAAATTTAAATGGGCAGCTGATATCCAAAGGTGTGCTATTTTCAGTATGAAATTTTACAATGAACTTCGATTCTAAGCCAAATACGTATTTAAACATTTCTTTGAAAACAGAATGAAATATCGAATATTTGATGAGACATTTTTTGTTAATTTTTATTTAATGCCTTTTTAGTTAGATGAAGGTTATTACATTAAAATATATAGATAAATATAAAGGTATTCATTTTAATTTAAAGCCAATATGTCCAACCCTCTAATATGTAACAAGCCCATACCTTCTATTATGAAACATCCTTCTAATTATTCTTATAGCTGCGCAGTACGAAGGTATAGTTGCACCGGACATTAATTGGATTGTTCTGAATGCTTTTAGGTTGTATGTGGGAAGAAAAAGAAGAGCCGCTCTATTTTTCAGATATCAAGGAAAAGGCGAACATTCTTGCAATTTAGAGATGATACAGATTTGAAGCAAACTTGAGGGTTAACCTGGATTTTTTAATTGACAGAGATCATGTTTTGATTACAAGGCTCTTGTGCGTTAACCGTAATAATAACGATCTGATAAAATTGGACTGAGTTTCGACCAAACTGCCGTTAACAACAAATTTTATGCTTATTTGCACTAATTTTTACGTTGAATTCCTTAATTTGTTTTACTATTAAACTGTGTAAAAAGTTATTTTCCTCACAGTATTTTTAATACGAAAATAATTTTAAGTACAAGCTTAGAAACGATATTAAGATAAATAAGCTACATATTTATGAATCCTATTTTTTAAAACCTATTTCATCATTTCCACAATTTTTATGTCAGTGAATATAACTTCGTTGTTTAAAAATTCTAAAGTGAAAGACTTACGCAAGAATAAACTTAAACGCAATTGAAATTCTAATTACAAAGACAAAACGAGATTCAGGTACGAGTATTATGACAAAAAAAAAAAAAAACTTTAATAATTTTAGTATTCATATACAGATGTAACTAATCACGGTTATCCTTAACAATGGCTATAAAGCAGTTTCCGTGCAGCGCGGACAATAGCCACTCGACGCGGTATAACAATTTTATCTTCATTTTTCAATTTATAGCAGGGCCCACCAGCGGCCGAGCGGTAAAGTCGCTGAACACTGGTAGTTCGGTCCGAGGTTCGAATGCCGCGAACGGGCTGGTTGCATGGGTGTTTTCGTGGTTTTCCCCATGTGTAACGTGTATACGAGCCAGTTTTCCTTAGAAAGTCCTCCACGAAGGCATCCCTCCCCGTAGGCAGATAGCCTTAGTGTGCTTTGCCATAATTAAATACACCGAATACACCAATTTATAGCAATACACTGTTTACACAGTTTGCTGAGTTAGAAATAAAATACAATAAAACTTCATTTATCAGGAATATCCAAACATATTAACAATGTCTACCGGATTAACCAACAGACGCTTAAGACAAATATCTAGAGCTTGTAATTCTAAGAGGCCGGCTTTGTAAAGGAACACAGAAAACAAAATTTCAAAAAAATATGCAAAACATAAATAATAATAAATTTAAATACATTTCATTATAGATCTCTGAAAATATAGAATGTTAAGGTTATTACTTGTAAATAATGCAAGTAAATGTCATAATAAATGTTAGTGAAAGAATAAAATCGGATTCAATACTATATATTATACTTATCTATAGTGTGCGTGAGCTACATATATGTGATAATTCCAAGCACGCGTAATGAACATGCATATTATATGTTCATAACTGCATTTTCTATTGTAACAAATAATATAAATAATTTTTTCATTTATTTTACGATTTATTTAATTTGTTATTAGAATTTCATAAAATTCCAAATATGAACTATCAGCATAGGTCAGTATTTAAAGAAAGAAAGCAAAGCACGAAGAAAGGAAGAAAAGTTAAAGCAACAAGATGTGTTGTTGAAGTAATTCCCAAGAAAGGATGTAAGCATACCAACAATGCTAAAAATGAAGAGGAAAAATTTCATGTGGACAGCACATCATCATTGTACAGCCTATTAAATTTTACGCATTATTTGCTGAGCTTCAGTTAAACTTACTTCCCTGAATTATTTTAAATTAATTAAAAAATTCCTGAGGACGAGATGAAAATGACATAAAAAATTACAAATTTTGAAATTAAATATCCTTATCAATTTCTGCCGTACGGAAGTCAAATGTTTTCATAATGAGTATAAAACTTGATCAAATATAAATATAGGAACAGAGAGGTAGCGTTAAAAGTTAAACTTCGTTATTTGTCAAAAATTATTATTTTTTAAATTTTACATTGCCAAAGCATAAATATTTTCCTAATTTAAAACACTTCTGTATTTAAAACTATACGACTACGACCAACGACTGAGAAAATAAAAGCCGGGTAAGAAGGTGAGTATATAACACGTTTGGTACCGCCGAGATTGCAATAAAAAGTGGAGATGCATAACTAGATGTTATAGCAGTCCCATATACAAAATTTGAATGTTGTACGGCTAATTGTTTTGAGTTATACGAGATACATACATACATTTATACGAATACACAGATATTACGAAAATTTCATCTGAATCCATTTTAAACCCATTTTACAATCCGTTTTGGGAAAAAATGTTCTTTATTCTCTTTATATGTACAGATTTCAAGCAAAAAAAAAAAAAAATCGTTCAAATGGATTCGGAAACTGTGAAAAATGGATATTTTTACTGAATAGTTCCCTTGAACTGAATGAAATTTTTGGTATTGCGAATAATTGCATTGTTAATGTTCTCGCTTTTGAAGATGTTTCGCCCGAACTGTTAACTGTTTTCATTTAGTGCATTTCTTGTTCAATCCAAATAAAAAGTATTCGCACTTGCGAGAAATATTGGTTGGTGGCCTCATGCACAAAAATCCGACGAAAATAATGCATAGCTATGTCTTGAATAACACAGTCCTTTCTTTATTAAATAAGTACACAAGCCTCAATTTAGTGTTAATTTATATAATAGAATAATATCACGGAATGTTTTCTCTTTTTTCCCTTTTTTTTATTTCGCTTTGCCTTTTTGAACAGCTCATTCTAAAGTTCATTTTAAGTTCTATATTTTTAACTTTTAGATTAATTTTTAAAATACATAACGTGACTGTTAGCCTAAAACTGCTTCAGATGATAAATTGAAAACTGCGCACCAAGAACAGATTGCAATTTATGAAAACGATTTTGCTGTCGTATTTATGAAGCTTTAATGCTAAATTCTTCGAGATGTTAGACTGTAATCTAAAGTCTTCAACTGCAGTTTTTTTAAACGTGTTATATTAAATACATTTTTACTATAATGCACATCAATAAACTAATAGAAGTTTATATGATCTTTAAAGAAAAACAAAGAAACCGGACAAATGGAGTTTTATTATAAATGTTTTTTAGTAGCATTAAATTTTATGCTAGCATAATAAATAGCACCATATATTATTTAACACTGCTTCAGATCGTTTTAATAATAAAAAATATTAGGGAATATCACCATTTAAGCAAAAATAATAGGAAAGTGCAATTAAAACATTCATTATTTTTTATTCTACACTGAAAACGTTTTGGTAAACGAAAGAACAGAAATGAAATTTTAAAATTTTATCAAGCTGATGAACTATAATTATCAAACTAATCAAACATACACAGTATAATATACACATAAGGACTGCTTGAAATTATTGAAACTATCAAAGCTCATCCTCGCAATAAATTTAAGTTTCGGCAGCATAAGAATACTGCAGTATTTATTGAACATAAATACATGTGAGAAAAAAATTATTAATTTAACTTACATTTTTAACATAACTAATGCTGAGCGTACTAAAGTAGAAACACCAGCTAAAACTTAAATGCTTGCCTGCCAGTATTTTAGGGATTACTTAAATACTTTTCAAAAATAAACAATATAAAGATCCATCTGATAAATAATTTTTCAGCAATAAGCACAAATGTCTGACATTTAGTGATGAAGAGAAAAATGTTCTCCTGAACAACTTTAACAACGTCCTCCATGAGGGAATAGAAAAATTTCTTAACATAAATAAAATGCCATCTAGCAAGAAAGAACTCATCGTTGAAAGAAAAAAGGCATACCTGAAATAGTAAAACATTGTCTAGTTAGAAGATGCATCACGATTTCCTGCCATTAAAGGCGCTTCTTACTTTTCCCGATTTGTAATCGCCTCACAAAAGCGCCGAAATGGTTATCATTATGGATACTATGCTACTAAACATTCGTTTTTTAATACCTCGGAAACTCTAATTAAAAAAAAAGGTTAGTCGATTTAACCCAGGGATGAGCAAACTTTTTTGGTCGCGAGCCAAAAATAGGAAAACAAAAAATGTTTGGCGGGCCAAGGTAAGTTTTCTAAAATTTTAGTAACAATATACAAGTATTACAATATAAATATGTTGATGAGATGAATGAAATTGCAATTTCATTTTTAAAAGTTCCTTATATTGAGTGAGGTTCGAAGTGAGATGTACTGATTCTAAGGAACGAGGCTAAATGCTCATCTGTCACTTTACTTCTGAAATAATTCTTTCTAAGGTTCATAGTTGAAAACACTTGTTCACATATATAAGATGAAGCAAACATAGCACTGATTTTCTGGACGTGAGATATTAAATTTGGGAGACTTACTTTCGATAATGATTTACAAAACTCTAACTTTGGAATATTTAGAAACAACTGCTTGATATAATTGTTAGATTGCAACTCAAATAATTCAAGCTGCAAATCTGACCTCGCGTCTTTACAGTTTACGTTGAAAGGCATGGTAAAAATATCCAATTCAGTTTGAATGGCACAGAAATCTTGAAATTTGCGTTCAAACACAAAATGCAGTTTTTTCAAGCCATCTTCATAATTCTTAAGCTTCTCTTCATTTACTGAGGGTATTGAATTTAACCTCTGGAAATGAGAGAAGTCGTCCTTAGCTAGCTGCCCAGGAAACAGATTACGTTTTCTTATTAAGTTTTAAGTTATGATTAAGTTTTTTCTAAGAGGCCTAATTCACTTATATGGGATTCCCATATGTCTGCTTCCCGAGAAAGAGATAACGCTTGTTGGCACCAATTTACAGCTATAATTAACAACGATCTTACGCTTTCAACACTTGAAAACCGATTGAAAGCTGTCTGTGCTATTTCCGTCAATTTGTGTTTTGTAGAACAAAAATAGAGAAAGTGAAAAGATCATCAGTCCTTTGAAAAAAAGTAAGGAAAATATAATATTTAAATAAAGTAGAAAAGGAGATGGATATATAATATATTTCTTTTAATTTGCTTCGGACCAGCAAATTAAAATTCTATCCGCGGGCTGGATAGACCTTTCGGCGGGCTGGAATTGGCCGTAGTTTGCCCATCTCTGGTTTAACCGATGCTCAGATGTGCACCAGATGCAATTTCTGAACTTTATTCTGAAGAAGAAATTTTTAAATTCCTGTTTGCTCTTTTACAGTTAAATCAAAATATATGCACACACTTATTCTCCTATGATAATCCAAAATAGTAAGAGTTATTGTAGTTTTATTTTTAAAAACTTGATTCTGATTCAAATTTTCTTCTACCACCATTTAAATTCAATTCATACTAAAACAGATAATTAAACAGAACTCCCGAATGTCCTATTGCGGATTAACCCATTTTTAAGAAATATCAACACGCGAAAAAGGACCACCAGAGGAAAATCCCAATGCAAACGCAAGAAGCAGTAGCCGCGCCGAAAATTAAGGAGTTCAGCATATCCGGCCTCTTGCTTCCTGGAGTCAGTTTGTACAGAACAGCACAGAATTCAGGATTATTACCGAAGCAAAAAATAAGTGAAATTTATTTACGTATTCAGTTTTTGGTTTATACCTTAAGTACAACAGCTGCTGCTATATTTCAGTTTTGCCTCAGTTGAGGATATTTCAGATTTGTACGTAGCAAGAAGCTTTTAATTTAATTATGCAATTATTTAAATGATTTTAAGTTTTAGTACGCTTGTAGAGGGTGGCTCACAATTAGGTTTAGAATTTAAAATCTTATCAAGGCTGTTAATAGACCTGCGTTGCATTTACTTAAATTCTGGTGGGGAACAATTTGAAGTAACCATTTCTTTATAATTTCAACTTTACTATCATTTATCCGTTTTCTCGCCAGAACGCAAATCAGTTTGAGACTGTTTAAGTCGGAGGTTTTGGGATTGTAAGACAGAACGTGTTTCTGCTTCTCGAGGCCACTTTATTTAGTTTCGATAGTTCTCATAAGATTGTAATTATCTGTTTTTTATTACTTCTGTCGGCATTTAAATTGTTACGCCAGTGAGAAGTTTTGAGCCAATTTCACGTTAAAATCAATTTGCAGTCAATTTGCAGAGAACTAGGCTTTCTACAATAAGTTGCATCGCCACAAGTAGTGATTGATTTGTAAGCACGAGACGTGCACTTTTATATTCAAGTTCTGATTTAATAGAAAGGCTGTTTTAAACTTTTTCAAGACTCTGATGCCGCTTCAGACAAAATGATAATTCGCTCCAAGTCTGTCAGGAGACTGATGCTGGTTTCTGCTACCAAAGAAGGCCAAACGCTATGTACCCAATAAGTATGTTTTATAAAATGAGGTGTTTGTTCCCTGATTGCCTTTTGTTTGTATCACATTAGATTTTCTTTTACTGAAAAGAACAGTTATTGTTTTAGTTAGTATTTCTTAAACGAATATCGCTAGGGAATCATGATAAGCAAAAACACTGCACCAATATTTGAATGGAGCACACTGAAAGAGATTGCCTAGCCAAAAAAGTTACAAGGAAATGCGCTAATTAAAAGTCAGGCTGCAAAAGCAGAAGAATGGAAAAACCTGAATCAAGACACATTTAACAGAAATCCTTAAGATTAACATCAAATTATTAAAATATTAAATTGAGACTTTCTTAAGAAGATTCTATTTTAAACTATAAAAGTAATAGTAATTATTCTCTAATTGATGTAATAATAATAAATATGAAAAATTAATTACCTATTAAATTGCATTATATGGAAATAATGGCGTTTTTACTATGTAAATGGATCAAGATCGAATCCTGTATCGTAAAAATAATTTGACACAATGCGCTAAATTTAATACATTATCTAAGCCTGAAAACTGCAATAATCAAAGAATCAGCTTTATATATTTTAGGCAGTCATCTCCAAGATCACGAATTCAAAATGTGAAGGTACTGCTGTTGGCTTCTTGAACCAGTGTACTGAAACACAGATATTTTTTCTCTTTCTTTCATCTCTGTCTTCAGAAATCAGAAAAGATGCGATTCAAAGATGGTCTCGGTGAAAGCTTTCCGGTGTTTTACTGCTTCCCAAATCGGAGAAAAATCACATAAACCTCTCCTCCTGGTCCCCACTTTATCGTTCCCAAGAGAAGAGAGAAGCCAAATTGCTTCTGCCGTGTTGACACACGACGAATTAAGTTAGAATAGATCGGCGACGTACAACAGTGTACTTTCTACGCTAGTACAAAACGTTATTTACAGACAAAAAGAGCTTCCCTGATGCCTAGCTCGGGATTTCTCCATTTCCTGCAGCTGATTTAGAGGGTAAGAAAAAAAACGTCGGGGAATTGTTTATTCTATAAATTTCGGAAACAGTCCCTTTCGTTGAAAGCTATTTGAAGAACACATTAGATGAGAGTGGGATTGCTGCAGGGTCTTGAAGGATGTAGCTGTTGTAACGATTATCTTACAATCGATATAACAGTTTACACTACCTGTTTGGCTTCTCATTGACAGATGATTCTATTATGTTCACAATACATGAATCTTAACGTACCATTTCTTGCTATACATCATACACTCTCAAATGTGGTACATATATGATTGGTATGACTGTGAGGAAAAAACAGTCACAAAGGATAAGTACATAAGTGTAAAATGATAAAGTAAAACCTATGCTTAAATCGGGATAAAAGCCTGTGTTTCACGTAAAAAACATCATCAAAAAGAAGTTATTTATGACAGGATTCCCTTTCTTTTTATATATCATTATAAATTTTTTAAGTTTCGTTCTTTTTGTTCCATAACTACGTACAAATATCTATATTCGGTTTTAAAATCATTTTATAAACATAATAAAAAAATCTTATGTGGACACCTAGTGACTTCTTTGTGAGGCCTATTAAAATTATGCATATTTTTGCTGTATTTTATTCAAACTTATTTGATCGAATTCCATTAGAGATATATTTCTCATTCAATCAATTCAGTTCTCACTTCGCAGAAGGGAAAAATATATATAAAAACTCAAAGCATCTTCATTAAAAATTGTAAAATATATATATATAATAATTTATTTCCTAAACAGTATTGATTAATTGATTATATTATCTCCTAAGTTTAATTAAAGTAGAATTATTTTAAAAGTGTGCATCCATACTGGTAAGTTATATTTTGAAAGATGTTTTGAAGTAATTTGAAAGCAAAATGTTAATAATGTTTTAACGGGGACTGGAGTTAAATCATTACGAAGAATAATATATCAATTGTAAAAGGAAAAATTAAAACATGTAATTATTGTCATTGATCGGAAATTAGTTGACTTTTCAAGGGGAACAAACCAACTCCCGTTCAATGAACAATAATTGATAAAAATACGTAAATATGAAAGTGTTTCGTCTTTACTCGAGTTATAAGTTAAAGCCAAACCGGCAATTCTAGTCAGGCCAAAAATTTCCGCGAATAGTTGCTACTCAAAGAACTTATTCTCATGAAGCATTTTAGTCAATTCAATTTGGAGTAAAAATCAATTACTGTAGAGAAATCCTGTAAAACTCGAGTAACCGTCCCCGACACTATCATCTTTATGTATTTGAGTACTATATTATTTGTAGAAATTAAACATTGGAAATTGTCATTATGAAATCTAATTCAAAGTAAAGTTGAAATAAACATAGAAGATTATAAAAAAGATAAATAATGCAAACTTTGTAAAAACAAATCAAAGAAAACATAAAAATAATATAAAAATAATATAGAAAATAATATAAATAAGATCAGTGAAACCTAAAACACCAAAGAGGTAAAAGCCCCTTAATTTTTTTTTACAATTAGAGCTTATATTAATTAAAATTAGGCAGAAAGACAGTTTTTTCAGTGCACAAAACTTGTGACTCCTTTCGGCGAAAAGACAATGAGATTGGTGCAGAAACTGACTTGATTCACTACGCTACTAAGTTTCAAATGTAAACAAATGGCGGTGTCGTTAGGCTTAGTGGAACTTAAACGGTTTTTAAATTGTTGATAATTCTACAATTATTGCATGCAGATTAACTCAGTGCATAGAAACCTTACCCGAAACAGAAGACAAGTATAATTCAATTACTTTTAAAGCAAAAAATGCACAATTTACCAACATAAAGAATGAAAAACTTAGCTCACCCAGCCGGGTAACAGAGTGAATATATATATATATATATATAATTTATTTCCTAAACAATATTGATTAATTGATTATATTATCTCCTAAGTTTAATTAAAGTAGAATTATTTTAAAAGAGTGAATCCATACTGGTAAGTTATACTTTGAAAGATGTTTTGAAGTAACTTGAAAGTAAAATGTTAATAATGTTTTAACAGGGACTGGAATTAAATCATCCTGAAGAACAAAATTTCAATTGTAAAAGGAAAAATTAAAAATATGTAATCATTGTCATTGATCGGAAATTAGTTGACTTTTCAAGGGGAACAAACCAACTCCCGTTCAACGAACAATAATTGATAAAAATATGTAAATACGAAGGTGATTCGTCTTTACTCGAGTTATAAGGTAAAGCCAAACCGGCAATTCTAGTCAGGCCAAATATTTCCGCGAATAGAAGGGATTACGAACCAATGCTGATACTCAAAGAACTTATTCTTATGAAGCATTTTAGCCAATTGGAGTAAAAAGCAATTTCTGTAGAGAAATCCGAAAAAACTCGAGTAACCGTCCCCGACACCCTCATGTTTATGCATTTGAGTTCTATATTATTTGTAAAAATTAAACTTTAGAAATTGTCATTATGAAATAGAATTCAAAGTAAAGTTGAAATAAACATAGAAGATTACAAAATAAGATAAATAATGCAAACTTTGTAAAAACAAATCAAAAATAATATAAAAAATATAATAAGAACAGTGAATGTACATGAAGATATAAAGGCCAGAAAAGGTATTAAGTAACTTACATTCTTTCTAGTCGGGAGTTGGCAAAGTGTTCTCTTCGTGTCTGACTCATAAGTGTAGGGTGTCCGAAAATTTTTAGCGACAGTGGGGGCTTTGAATAATACCACTCGGTAAGACTTATGTGAAGTAATTTATGGTAGTGGGTGGAACTCGGAATTCTTGAGGGATGTATTATGTGGAGTTCTAATTTGAGTGAAACTGTTTGTTAAGATTTTTTTTTTTTTTGAAAATACTAGTGAATGGAAATTAATTAATTTCTGGCTAATTGTCGTGTCGCAATGATTAAGAATTTAAGAAAGGAAAAAAGGAATTTTCACTGTCCAAGAGCTATTAGACAGACTAAAGTCATGAAATAGGCCCATTTTTTAGTAACAGTTGTAAGGATCTTAAGTTTTACTAACGTTTATTTTATTTTAAATCTTTACTATCACTTCTTATTTTCTACTTCCGGCCAGAATTATAAGCGTGAAGGAGTTTATGCAAAATTGTCTGGCGAACGCCAAGTATTTAAGTGTGGCCTTTTTGCCAAGCAGAAGAGAGGAAGCCGTGAGTTCGAAGCAGGCCGCTTACCTTAGAAGTTACGCAGTTGCTACTTTGCCTTCCAGGCCAGAGGTTTTAATCCTCTTGATAAATTAAACGTATTGTAGTGTTCACAGTCTCTGTGCTACATACGCTTTCTGTTATTATAAGGCCAATCTTATTCTAAAGTTAAATTAGAGTTTAGTTTTATTTTGATATCTTTTAAGTTAGACCCCGAGTGGAGGGTCATTGTATTCCGAAGTACGGAAGTCATTGTATATAAAGAAAAAAATAAAGGGTTTTGTATACCCTTCGTCTGTATCCTGTCTACTTACTACAATTAGTGAACATAGCTTTAGTAAGCTCTCTGTTCTAGTCAGGTCATTGTATGTTTCCGAAGAAGGTTAGAAGAAACATTGAACCTGATACAGTATAGTAATAGCATGAGTCTGAAGACAATTAGCTTTTTACAATATATACAACTGAGTAATTACACTATATACAAATCCTCCAACTGTTAGTCATCCAACTTATACCGCCTTCTCAGGTTTAGGAACAAATTATCATATCCCTATCAGTTAAATGATTTAGAGTGAGTATTTAACGCCTGCTCATTTAAGGCAATGGTTAATAAATTGAAAGGGTATTTATTAGATTATTTTTGAGAATTTTAATAAGGAGCAAAATTTCGCGTTGTAAATCTATTGTATCTGTGCATATAATTTTAATTCGTTGTATTTGATTAATTATTGTATTGCTAATTACTCTTTTGGATATGTTGGAGTTCCAATTTATTAATTTGTTAGTATTGAAATTGAAGTTCCTTGTTTTGTCAAAAAGTAAAATTTTTTTGTAGTTAATGATTTGAAGATCTAGAAAGTCTATGCTATTTTGTGAATTATTAGTTTTATTAAGTGTAAGACAATTCGGATAAATCTCGGAGTGTTCAATTTTACCAAAATTATTAATTGTAATAAGGTCATCAATATATCTGTAGGTGTGTTTTTGTAGTAACTTAACTCTTGTGGTTGTAGATTTTTTTTGGAAGTTAAATTCTTTGATAAATAAAAAGATATTACAGATCGAGGAGCTGGAATGTAAGCCCATTGGCAATCCTCTGACTTGTTTAAAAAGTTGATTTTGAAACTTGATGTAGTTATGAAAAAGTGTGCATTTTAAGTAGGTTTTCCATTTGTCAAGAGTCATAATTTTGAGCATATCAGGGAAGAGTTTAGGCAGATCAAGTAGACTGGTATAGATTTCTTCTAGAGGAAGTGAGGTATATAAGTTTTCAAAGTCATAGCAGTTAATGTTTTGGATGTTAATTGTTTGAATGGTATTAATGACAGGAGTGTTATTATGGATGATCCAGCAATAGTTATGATTAGTATTACAATCATTGAAAATAAATTTACAGATTTTATTAAGTTGAATTGAAAAATAATAGTCTACATTTTTCTTGTATTTATATACTTCTGGTGCGGCTGATTGCAAAAAAGGAAGGTGCACGTCTACATGCTATAGCAGTTTCATATACAAAATTTCAACGTTCTGAGGCTACTCATCTTGAGTTATGTGACACGCATACATACGTACGCACGTACGTACAGACGTCACGAAATAATCTCTTCTGAATTCATTTTAAATCCATTTCACAATCCATTTTGTAAAAAAAAGGGTCCTTTATTCTGCACGTATGTACAGATGTAACGCAAGAACATCGTTCAAATGGAATCGAGAGCGGTCAAAATGGATATTTTCGTTGAAATACGATACCCGAAATTTTTCGCGATTACAATATATTTCCTTTACTTCGTACAAGAAATTAAAAATTAATTATATGACCAAACGACTCCAGGAAGGTTTGGTCACAGACTTACAGTTTTACGAAGTCAACCAAATAAGGAGGGCTATGAAACGATAATAATTTTCACATAAAATTTCTTAGTATAAATATATTTAACTCATGGTTTTATATGGGATATGTACAAAGAACCTTGCAATTAATTCCTTATCTTAAGGTTCCTTAAGAAGAAAGAGGATATTAGTAGAAAAACTGACGCTGAAGAAACTGTCCAACTTATATTAACGTTTCATACAAAAACAGATGATAATTATAAAATTTAA
This sequence comes from Stegodyphus dumicola, assembly GCF_044657685.1. Lineage (NCBI taxonomy): Eukaryota > Metazoa > Arthropoda > Arachnida > Araneae > Eresidae > Stegodyphus > Stegodyphus dumicola. The sequence goes on along the minus strand of NC_140769.1, from coordinate 187,064,099 downwards.
TTTCATTAAATACAAAATCGCAAATTTTAAAATTTCAACAAAACGTAATTTAAAACTAATGATCTTAAATTTAAATCTTTATAATGTTAAAAGTACTTTTAATAACTTATTAAAAATTTAACGTACTTTTTTTTTTAAGTCTATAAAAGTTTTAGCAAACACATTAGTTTGACTGTATGGAGATAGACTTTTTGTTTCTTTAACTAATTAGGTTGTAGAGTCATTAGGTTAATTGGAAGCAGAAAAGATGAAAAATCTGCAACCGCCTTCGCCGGGAATCGAACCACGGATCTCTGGAATACCGGCCCAGCGTGCTACCGTTACACCACGAAGCACGCTAGGGAAGTAGGAGAAATACCTTATAAGGTTACGGAAATCACTTTTCTCATTTACATTCCTCTACCTACTTACGAAGCCTATTTAAAAATTTAAGTTTTAAACATTTTTTTAAGCTGTCACGTGACAAATGTTGCATTGTGAAAGCCTAACTTATTTATTTCTTTAGCTGCCTAAAATAATAGTCATAAAAATTTTAATGAGTTCAGATAGTATAATTTCATTAAAATATTAAATATTTCTTATTAGACATCTTATGATTTAAATGCATTTTTGTTTTTTAAAAAAGTAGAAAGTAGAAAAAAAAAAATATGCTTAAGAACTGTATTTATTGCTTTTATTAGCTTGGTTTGTTAATCAATAACAAGCAGATTAAATTTAAAAGTTAAATATCTTATATTTTACTAAATGACAACGCACTAGTGCGTAGAAGATAAAATTATTTAACTTGAGTAGTGGCAAAACATTGCTTTTAAATATCCAGGTTTGCTGATTAAAAGCATTTGGCTATTCGCACTATAGAAGACTTACGCGAACGCTGTTCGCAAAACGGGTTCCCGCGCATCCCGCTTCTATGCTAAGATGTAGGAGATTTTTGAGAGTTTCATATATCTGAGCATGAGTGAGGTCCAAAGATGATTCTTCACATAAATTTAAATGTAGAAAAGTTCCTGTGAGGTAACAAGAACAAAAAATGCTCAATTGTAAAACAAGAAACTAAGACGTGCAGAAATGAGTGTCAGTAGTCCGTATTGCGCATGCCATTGGTCGAGAGAAGAGCGAGCACGTAAGTTCTCAGAAAGTTCACACACGAAAGTTCTCAAGTGGTCACCCCTCCCATGCCTTGACCAAGCGTTCTACTGTTGGAAAACGATGTTATTCACCTATGCAGGGTCTAAGTTCATTCGGCCATCGTTTATAGGCTTCGGATTAAACAAATAGAATAACTCGGACGGGGCAAGTCCAGGTCAGGAAAGCAGCATAGAACAAAAATTACATCACAAAAGGGAGTCTTTTCAAGGCCGTACAGGGGATAGACGTGAGAAAAATTAAGGCTGGTATTAGTAAGTGAGAGCAGAGTTAAACTAATGGCTTATTTGTTCAAATAAGCTGCACAGGAGCATACATTTTTCAAAATTCTTGGAGGCGTTCTTTAGTCGGTTGTAATCCTCCGAGAAGAGTTTGATACCAGCCATAGAAAGAATAGGTGTGAGAAAAATTAAGGCGGGTATTAGTAGGTGAGAGTAGAGTTAACCTAATGGCTTATTTGTTCAAATAAGCTGCACAGAAACATAAATTTTTCAAAATTGTTAGAGGCATTCTTTAGTCGATAGTAATGCTCCGAGAAGAGTTTGAAAACTTTTCTGATGTTGTTTGCCCCAAATATTTTTCGTGTCTTTCTAAATAGGATTATTAATTCTAAAATCCTCTTGGAGTCATTCGGGTTAACTTTGTCGGTTGAGCTACCCTCGGAATTGATTTGTGAAGAGGCCATTCTTAATTGGTTTTCATAACAGAAATATCAATTGCCGCCCCATGGCTGACTATAGGGCGAATGTGACTTTTAGAAAACTTCTTAAAATGTTTGCAACCACAGTAGAAACGTTTTGGCCAAGGCAGTTGCAAAAGGTAGGCTGTCATTTCGTTTCAGCTCATATTGATTAAAAATTTTTTACTCACTTCAGACGCCGATCTGACAGCAAACACTCATCACTGCTCTGATCGACAGAAAACGGAAACAGCGCAGAAAAATGAATAAGAAGCTTTATTTACACGACTTTCGTTTCTACGTAACTGCATATGAAATGCTATCTGCCTCAAAGATTTCATACATTCTAAACAGAGTAGGACACAGCTTAATACGTCACTTTGGGTTTTTTTCCCCTTGCATGAGACTACGAAATTTACGCACTTATTCCACAGGATCAGGCTTCAGGTTCTATCAACTTGCTTTGATTGCTCTACAATCAAAGCAATATTATTCGCAGAAAACGTTATGCTTAATTATAATACATCGTTCTACTCAGGATTAGGCTGTGTTGAACAGGATTCTAAATCTAGTGGCACATTCACCTTTATAAATGAAAGTGCGTATCTATATTTTGCCGATGGCAACTGTCAGATGCGCTGGAGGAAAGAAATATTTTATTTGGAACTGTAGCTTGAGTTAGTCAAAACTTTGAGCAAAATATGAAATAAATCAAAAAAAAAATCGAAATTCAAAACTCAAAATTTGGATTTCGAGGTGCACATGTTCGGATGAAAGACTTTATGTGTGCAAAATTAGGTACCTACGGTAGACCCCGTTTTTCCACCATGAGAGGAACATAATATATACATATATATTCTTCATTATTTAATATTAGAGATTTCCTGAACTAGAAACATTGATCTACGAAAAATCATTTAAGATGAGATATTTAATCATACAATTTTTTAGCACTTACTGCACATATCAATTATATCTCTTAAAACGCTCGGTATATGCACATTATGCTCCACTATGCAATAGTTAAATATTTAATAAAATTGTTATCAATATTACATGAAAGATCCTAACCAAATCAATATACTGTGGCTTACATCTGTTTTCGGACACTCCTCTTTTAGAGTTAAATATCGATTACTAAGTATTAGCAAAATCTCTTTTATTTTTCTTTCACGTGTATTATTGATCAGATTTTAAAACCTGCTTGGTTTGAAAAAAAGGTTTTCTTAAGAAAATTTGGTAAGAAAAATTATTTATTCAAAAAGTTCTGAAAATGATTTCACGTAAGTACACCAACACTTTGAAAAACAGTTTGTATTTACTAAAAACATGAAAATAACAGGACATTCAACATTTCGTTGCACATCCTTTATCTAAATTACACTTTTTATGCACTTTGGCAAGGATTTAATTAGTTTTTTCGTCTAAGAATGTTCCATTCCTACGTAAGAACATTTAACAAAACTTTCGAAGATATCATGTTTTTTTATTCTTTTCTTTAACTCACGCCATACATATTTCATAGGATGAAATAGATCTGATAACTTCAGGGCAATTTTACAATAACAGCAAGTGAATATTTAGAGTTGTATGTTTAAGGTTGTTATCCTAATAGAACTTGAATGTATTTTGCATTGCAAATTTTCCCGCAGACGCCTCAGATTTTCATTAGAAATATTTATGTATTTATACCAATCCATATTATTTTCGATAAACACTAAATATTTTATTCCAAAGGTAATGAAACATCCCGAAACCATTATGCCTGCACCCCCGTACGTAGCATTATGCAATAGTTTTTTTTTTTTTTTTAAATTCAGTTCTTACTTCGGATTTCGACGCTTCTTTATTCGTCTGTCGGATCCAGACATATTAAATTTTGACGTTTGTGCAGATATAAGATTGATCCAATCACAGCCGCGCCTATTAATTTTTTCATCTAAGGCAAAAAGATAAATGCACGTTCCTATATATGTCTGAACAATTTGGGAAAAAAAATTAATGTAATGTGTCTATTTTCTCTAAAACGTTAAAAATTGCTTATCGTTCTGTGATTCAATTATTGCCGCAAAATATCCCTCCAAAAGACGATAGCTCCTTTACTGCAATTGATTGATTAAAAAATTCTTTAAAATTCGCATATCTTTTATTAGTCAAATGAATTTTTATTACAAGAAAAATTTATTTGAACTTATGCAGAATATCATATATTAATTAACATTACTTTAAACATGAACAAAAAGCACTATTTTTAAGTTGTCAAGATTTAAGGTCGCTTCATGCTTTCTCTTCACTTTATCCTGCTTCATCAGCTCACTCCGCGTGTCAAATTTCGTGAATACTATTATACACGCTTTCTATTCGCCCCAATAAACACGTTTGCAATCTCTTGTCTAATTTATTTTGAAGTTTTCATTTTATTTAATCTTTAAATCAATAGATTTATAGCTTTCATTATTTTCTCTTATTTAAGGTTTAAATTCATAGATTTATGTAGTTCACTGTTTCCTCTTATTTAAGGTTTAATTTTTTTTTGAGAAAGAATGTTTTTAAAAAGTTCTTTAGCAAGAAATATCATTTTTAAATACATTTTTTCTTTCATTATTTTAAAACATGTTCTTTATTATCAATATCGGTTATATTAAAAGTAGCCAGCAAAAAATTCCAAATTATAAATCTCTTGTTTGTTATTTTCTTTGGTACGCAACAATTAATTCCTTTGCTCCCTGATAAACAATAGAACAACTCAAAAAAAGGAAGCCTTATATTTCCCATTCCAGCTTTTCAGGTAATGAGACTTTCAGATAATGCGTCTGTTCATTTAATCTATTCAGCTCCAGAAATAATTGCAATTCAAACTAATGGCACCGTTCATACAAAAAGACAAAATCTCGAACCACGCGTCTTGTTCAGGAGCAAATGAATGGTACATTTAATTTTTAAACATTTTTTTAGTCTTCTGATGTTATTCCAATAACTATTGATGTGATAAGCTTGTTACTTGGTGAGTGACTGCGCCACTGAGATAGCTTCCGACCACAAAGTGAACCAAACGGAAATGCATACCATCCCAGCGGGGAAATCTATTATCTGTCAAAACGTGAACAAATCAATAATAACATAAATCTGTTAATATAAAACCATCCTAAAATTTTGAGCAGCATAATTACTGCTTGCGAATTCTATAGTGCGAGCATTACGTAGCAAGATAAAATTGTGTAAGGATGCTTTATTATCATTAGGCATCTGTACTAGTCCACAAACTCCATTGCAAAATACAAATAAAATCAGCTAACTTATTAAATCGATATGCTACTATAAATTTTACGTTACAAAATAATATATTATGGTACAAATGAAAATGCAAATATAATATAATATAAGTAAGGTCAGATTTAAAATGTTGGCAGTGTCCGAAAAGCTGAATAATTACAACTATGAAAGCTGGCAGGAACTAACCACGTAGCTTGCACGCGACGCCAGAAATTCTCTCTGTTTCAAATCTAAAAAAAATCTCAGCTAAAATACTCACAGCTAATTTCCATTCTGTTGAGAAATATGGAAAGCAGAAGTTATAAGAAAGACTGAAATATGTGTCTACGCTTTTTAATAATTAGGCCTCTGCTGTGCAGGCCTGCTAGTGGTGTTTTCTCATGTACAACTGAACATCCCACTTACCAGAATTGAAAGGAAGAAAAACCTGAATTTTCTATAAGAGGACCGCTATTTACAGCAATATTTACCTCCCTCAAACAAATAAAGAAGAAAAGGAGGGAGAAAAAGAAATATTTGCACCTCAAAAAATTATTTATAGGGAAATGCTTAGTTTAAATCAAAAAATAAATAACTAAGATAAATTGTAAAGCAAAGATTTCTATTCTTAAAGCCCGTGTTTCTGATTTTGAAGATCCTCACACAATCGCACCGATACTTAATATTCTTTGTTCTAATACACGCTTAGCTAAAATTATATCCAATAAAAAAATCTGATGCGGACACCAATTGATTTCCTTGCACGGAAGATTAAATTATTCGCATTTTTTGCTGTATTTCACTTAAACTTATTTCCTCTAAATTTATTAGAAATATATTTTTCATTCAATTAATTCAGTTCTCACTTCGCGGCAAGGCAGAAACCTCAAAATATCTTCATTAAAAACTGAAAAATATAGAAAAATATAAAGCACCAAATACAGTTAAACAAATTAAAAAAAAAAAACAATTTTTACAATTAAAATTAGAGTTTCTAAGCAAAAGCAATTCGGCCCGAAGGCAAGAAGGCAGATTTTTCGGTGCATGAAACTAAAAGTGTCCTTTTGGTACCGCTCATCAAAAAGATACTGAAATTAGCTGAGACACTGAACACTGACTTAATTCACTATTTTGCTAAGTTTCAAATATGGTTGCTATGGTAAGAAAAATTAGACTTAGCCGCACTTAAACAACTTTTAAATTGTTGATAATTCTACAACTATTGCATGCAAATTAACTAAACGCATAAACATCTTAACCAGAAGATAAGAACAATATAATTCGATCATTTTATGCGAAATTTACCAACACATAAGAATTTAAAAAAAAAAAAAAAAATAAGCTCACGGAGGCGATTCACAAAGTGTGTGTGTATATATATATATATATGTGTGTGTGTAATACTTATTTATACACTTTTGGTATACATTTCGTATACATTTTATATACTTTATTCGATAGGGGGGAAATGGATATTTTCGATGAAATATGACACCCGAAAATTTTCGCGATTTTAATAGTTCCTTTACTTCGTACAAGGAAGTAATTATATTTGCTAAAATTACCAACCGTTGATTTTTTAGGAGGTAATATGTAAGTTTGCAAATTTATTGAAATAAATTTTTAACAGAAAATTTGCATTCACTTTACAGTCTTATATCTTTGAATATGAGAATGTAAAACTGCATTTAAATAAAAAATTACTAAAAGGTGTGTTTTAATATAATTTATTTTCCTGTTATTGGAAAGATCAAGCTCCTATTTAACTAAAAATAAATAAATAAAAAATATATAAAGTGGAAATTTATTTAAATGATTTTAACGGAAAATTTTCAGTAATCTTACTTTAAATTTTTATTGTTTTCCTCGATGAACAATCCAGTCCGGGTTTCCAATTGACACCGATATGTGATACTTCAAATAAACATTTCAAATTTTAATAAAATCTGGGAAAATTTTAATTAAATCTGGGAAACTGAAAACAACTGTGTAGATTTTCTTCAGAATTTTTCTTAGCTATGCAACGATATGTAGCCCAACAAAGAATACTCTTACTATAGCGATATAAAGCCCCAAAATACTCATATTAAAATATAAATATGTATATAAAATATAGCGTTTAAGTGACTTGGCAATGAAACAACGGGTCAGTGTCCTGGAATCGACAAACGACCACACCCAAGACCACCAACGGCAAATGGCCCGCATTGTATCGGCCCCTGGGGGTTGAGGATCATCTGATGGGAGGTTAGTCTTCAGTTTACAAGCGAGTAGTAAGCAGACAAGTTTTTAAGAAAATAAAATGGAGAAATATTTAAGATTTTTATCATTCGCTTCAGTACTTTGTATAAACCTCTACACGTTTCAACCCAGTTCAACAGAAAGCACTCTGAAACTGCGATTAGAAGGATCACATGCAGTTTTTTTAAAGAAATAAGAACAATTACTAGATCAAAAACGTTTCTTAGCGTTCTATATTGAAATAACTGTTATTTACAAAATTAAGTGGAAAACAGTTTAATGTTGTTAAGAAATAATATACTTAAATTTTGTAAATGCAATGTTCTTAGAAATTCAGAACCTATTTCTCTTAAAAGTGTTGTTGAAATCAAAACTTTTGCAGTTAAATTAGTTCATATTCACTATCAACTAATTTAACTGCAAAAGAATGTATTTGAAATTACAATTAACTTGTTAAGTCAAATAAAATGTCTGTTCGCTTCCACGAAATTAAAAGTACAAAATTGAAATTGTTAATTTTTATGTATTGCTCTGTTATCTACAATAATTTTGCAATACAATTTCTAATTATCAACGCTGAATAATTAGAAAATGTAGGTTTACCTTTGATCTGGTAATACTATTTTAGTCCTATAATTCTAACAGACCTGAAGTGAGTTATCACTATATCTGAGATAACTGGCAAAGTCTTGAGAAGGTTATAATTATCTTTTACGTTAAACAGAACTTGGAACAGAAGTGCACACTCTTGTGCTACAGTAATCACAACTCGTGGTGATGTGTATAAATAGAATAGTGAAATTCAAATTAAACATAGAACAGTAATCAAAGACTACACAATTAAATACTCAACTACAAGCTGGCTCAAGATTTTACCGGGGGTCAGATTTAAAGTGTTGGCAGTGTCCGCAAAGCTGAATAATTACAACTATGAAAGCTGGCAGGAACTAATCACGTAGGTTGCACGCGACGCCATAAATTCTCTCTGTTTCAAATCTAAAAAAAACCTCAGCTAAAATACTCACAACTAATTTGCATTCTGTTGAGAAATATGAAAAGCAGAAGTTATAAGAAAGACTGAAATAATAATAACTGATTAATTAACATAAGATACGCTGCAAAATAATAACGTGGCTTTTGAAATTAATGCAAACTGATGCTTTATTTAAAAATAAACGTTGTTATTTTTAAAACCCAAAACTATAATCAGGTAGTAAAAATATTCACTATTAAATGCATAGCGCAATAACAGTAGATACTAAGGTATATTTAAGGAGCTTAACTCCTCAAAAATAATTTATTTGATTTACACTTTACTGCAAGTGTTGTTGTAAATCTGCGCTTCCCTCACAAAGTTAGACCTGTACTAAAATCCCAAAATTTTGCGAAACATTAAAAAAATAAAAATGTTGAAATTCCGAGTACAAGCACTTCACGCAAATTTATTATGCTGAACACAGTAATAGCTCACAGAACATTAACAGTTTATAAGGAATTCCTCCCGCCTTCTTAGCAAGCCTTAGTGGTGTGGTGGTCTGCACGCTGGGGGCGTATTCCAGAGGTCCGCGGTTCAATTCCCGGAGAAGGCGTTGCTAATTTTTCATCTTGCATGCCTCAAAAAATCCTAAAGTCTGTACAGTGGTGCTCGAACTAAAAGGGTGTTGGAGGATGATTCTCCACATCCAGGTTTTGGCGATTGGATCCCCTTTAAAAAAGGATTCCTTTAAAAGGAGGAGTATATAAGTTATTTCTCCCGCCTTCTTAGAATGCCTTCGTGGTGTGGAAATCTGAACGATGGTCGCGTATTGCAGAGGTCCGTGGTTCGATTCCCGGCGAAGGCGTTTGCTCATTTTTCATCTTTCCTGTTATCAATTAACCTAATGTCTCTACAAGTTTATTCTGAACTCGATTATAATTGCGGATAGGATGGTTTCTTATTTTCATAATTTTCTTTGCGTTCAATATAGATATCATCAAAGCTATAGGATTTACCGTAAATAATCAAATTAATGCAGAAAATGTTTTCAAACGTGATGTGCGTATCTTTTTAAGTACAGATGACCAGGACCTTCAGGGATGCACGAAAAAAAATTCTTAATTGAGGAAAAAAGCCTAGGCTTCAATTCGAGGACACCAAAAAAAAAAAAAAAAAGTCCCATGATGTTTATACTAATTACCAATTGAGAATCTTATAAGCATCTCCTAGGAGTAGCATTACGGCGTGAGAAACATATTACCCAATATGGCAGCGTGAAATCATTTTAAACGCTACTGGCACTGAAGAGAAAAAAAAAATGTGATTGTTTAAACAAAGAATGCAGTTTCTTCAATTTTAGTGAAATATTAGAATATGATATCGCTCTTGTCGTTGCATAGTCATTCTTCGTAAAAAGGAGCTAAAGTTTTACATAATTCTGTAATAAGATGAATGCAGTTCTAAATTTAAGATAGTGTATAACATCTGTTGAACTGGATATCGAAATATTACTCACATTAAAACACATTTAAAGATTATTCTGAAACAAATGTTGTTCATAAAATATTTTTACCTGTTTAAGGAGTATATTTCAAAATATTTTATGCACCCTGTGAATTAACAGAAAACAGGAGGAGCTCAGATCGATAAATGCTTGAAAATAAACACTAACCTCATCTGGACACAAACAGAGGATCTTCGACCAGGTGTATGCAAAAGTTTTTTAGAAAGGGCCAAATAGTAAAATTTCAGGATCAGCCGACCCTCTCCCCCCCAAAAAAAAGAAAGTTTTAAAAATTTTCTCTTAGGAATTTCTTATTTTATACATTTAGCTAACTCTTACTTATTAATCTATTTTTACCCCCCAAAACAATTCTGATGTTTTCACCATATGAACAGGTATTTCTTGTATTTTTATTTTTCATATCAAGTACAAAGCTTTTCCAGATACAAGTATAGGAGCCGGAAGACAGTATTAAAAGTTAGATTTCGTTATTTGTTGAATTTTTTTTTTTAATTTGACATAGCGAAACCTGAATATTTTTTTCATTTAAAACATTTCTGCAACTGAAAGTATATGACCATGACAAACGACTGCGAAAATAAAGGCCAGGTAAGGGGTGTGTATATATGCAAAATAAAAAAAGATGTAAATATAAATTATAATTTAAATTAGCAACAGCCCCTTAATGCTTAATTTGGGTATTCCCCTCTTCTAAAAAAATCATAAGATTTTTTGAATTGCATCATTTCGAGACTAATCCGTATCGTATGACTTTTACATAACGCTGGTAACGAAAATGGGACTAAAACAGCCAATTATACTTTTGCAGTATTATTAAGTATCTAATTCCAATTCAATGAAACCGAAGCTAACCGATTCTGAATTAAGATTTCAATGTAGGCACAGGGCACTTTTGCTCCTACCAACTGTTTCCGCAAAGATTCCTGCTTGCTGCCTTCCCTTCTTTCTCAAAACAATATTTAAAATGTAATTATTCTGGGACAGGTACGATCAATTTGCTAAGTATTTATGGCCAAAAATGTTTAGTGAAATGAAGATGAATATTTAATCTGCCTCGGCTAATAAAGGTTGGTCTTCATAATCGATTAAGATCTTAATATGTAATAATCATTAAAATCTACAACAACATTACATATCTGTCTTCCTCTCTCTCTATTAAAATATCTTTGGTACAGCTGATTACAATAAAAAAGCCAGATGAGTAAGCAGATGTTATAGCAGTCCTATATACAAAATTTCAACGTTCTACGGTTAATTGTTTTTGAGTTATGCGAGATACATACGTACGTAGAGATGTCACAAAAAATCCCTTTTCAGTCCTTTTACAATCCATTTTGGAAAAAAAGAGTCCTTTATTCTGACTGTACGTACAGACATGAAGCAAAAAAAAAATCGTCCATATGAGTTCAAAAGTGGTCAAAATGGATATTTACGTTGAAACATTTTTCGCGATTACAATACTTCCTTTAGTTCGTACAGGGAAGTTAGATATTATATTTACACAGCCATTACCTTCCAAGAATGAAATTATTTTCAGAAAGCTTCTTTATCTTATTATGAAAGATTTAGCAATTTCAAAGATCAACATTTATACAAATAAAAGCTTGTAACCTATTGTGAACATCCCGTATAATTTTAGTGAAAACTTGCTCTCATGGCATTGGTTCCAAATAGGTAAGATTTCAGAAAGGATGATAACAGCATAACAATGCAGCAGTTCTGTTTCAATCTGCCCCTCCCCCCAAAAATTTTACCATTTTCATTCATTTAAAGTATATATAACAGGTTTTTAGAGATGTCAGCATAAGGTGAATTCCGGACAGGCGCACTTTCAACCTTTATGCAATCAAATGGTCGTTATGTATACGGTTATGTATACGATATTATACGGATGGAAAAGCCGGGGATAGGCTTTAACTGATTTTATGCTCTAAAAGTATTTAAATGTTTACTTTTCGTGTTGCCCAGTAAGAATGAAGTGCTGTCCAGTATTACGCATATGTTTTAATTACGAGGAAATCCCGCATTACGCAAAAACCCTTAAAAAATCGAACATCGCAAACAAAAAGAAAAATACGTTAAGTAATTATTCAGCACTGAAATATATGGCATATTCATATAATTACAAATAAAATCATGCCATTTGAAAATGAAGCATAAAGATTCACTGTTTAGACAAGCTTTATTGCTTTATTTATATAAATTATAGGCTTTATTTATATAAGCTTACAAAGCGTATTTTGATATATTTAATTTGGAGATTATCATAGTCTTCATATCAAAAGCACATTGCGCATTTCCTTTTCATTGGCTTTATTCAAATTGTTTCATTCTTTTATTTACATTGCTTGCTTCCAATTCCTTGCAGATTAAAAGTAAAATCAAAATTAACTTTTAACTAGCACGTAAATTTAATAGCACAACTCATCTTTGGAGCAAGCGAAAAATACAACAAAATTTCCTCAAAGCTAAATAAAATTTTTTCTCTCTAATCTCAGTTCCTTACGGACCTTTATTGGACGTCTCTCCCATTTGTTTCATGCAATGGGAATAAGCAATACTATAGGAAATAAAATATGAATGATGATCTTTACTTTCCGATTAAAAACAACCACAGTTAAGAAACTGTATTGACATTATCTATTGCCTGACCGCCGTCGTCTGCCACTAAACCCGCCAGGTTGTTAACGAAGACGGAGAATTCTCCATTTGCGGCCTGTAAGGAAAAAAAATTCTTCAAACCAGCGGCATTTATTCTGCCAACCGAGCCCTTATTCGCCGCCCCAGCAGGTCTTCTAATAATGATGGAGGACCAAGTTTATAGCGACCATTAGGGCTATATGCCTGTAAAGTTAATGGTAAAAGGGGAAAGAGAATTGTTCGGCCGTTCATGGCAAACTTCCTTATTAGGGACACGACGAAGATGACGGCTTTGGACTAATAATCGCTTTATCAATAAACTGCGATGAAGAGGGGATCGGTTTGAAACGATATGAAGTCAGTTAATGTACTCTTTTTACCAGAAACAAAATATTTTATGTTTGGGTCAGAAAAGCTAACACAATCAATTCCCTAACATTAGAGAAGTTGAAGATTATAATTTTTAATTAACAAGCTTTTAGCTTTAATATCTCCAGGATTTCGAGTTCCACTAATTGTGTATATTTATGAATATGAGAAGATTTCTACTTACGGAGTAATATGTGAGTATATAACTGATTCATCAGCTAAATAGCCAATGCTTATCATCCCGTTTGCCCCTACAAGAATTTACAGATTTAGTAGCGGAAAGCTATAAGAGTACGTTTGCTTTTAAAGTTTAAATTTACTCCTAATCTTAGATTTTTGTGATCAGGCCTTAATTATGACATTTTTTCGACGTTACTTTCTATTAGGTCTTTTCCCTTTCAATCGCTTAAATGTACCTTACATTTGGTAGCATTCCAATTAACATGAAATCAGCATGTAATTCTACAAATTTTTAAACAAAATGCTATCTCTTTACCATAATTAGACTACAGACACAAAAATTCATCAAAGGTTACTGGGAACGCTCCAGTATAGTACAATGTTTCCCAGCCAGAGCATAGCATAAAACCCCATACGTCATGGTGTCTTCCCAAAATTTTTAATTTAGGTATTGCAAATCAAAAAAGCTTTCAGATATAAATATAATTATTAAACTAACTATAGTTTAATAATTTAACCAGAAATTTAAAAAAAAAAAAAAAAAACAGATCTAAACAATGGCGTCCAATTACAATGGAACCTTTGGAGAAGCGAAAGGATAGATTTTGCATGTAGTCAAATTAACCGTTTTAATACAAAAGAAGGAGAGAGCAAGAGGACACATTTTAGTTAACATTCTACATCAACATATATATACAATATAGATTGTAACGACAACCTAACCACCGGCATCGGAGATGCAGTGTAAGCAATTAATCTGCATGATGTCAGCCATCCGTAATTCCGTGTTTATTCGCAAATGATGAGTCCTGGATTAAAGCCTTCATCCAAACATTATTAACAAATAAAATCCAGTTAAAAACTTCTATTTATTAAAGATCTGGACAACCTCAACAATCTATGACCTTGATCATGTGCATATTTCCATCAAACTTCAATCAATGTCCGTTTTAGAGGTACTCATTGCTGCTGCTGTTATGCACGCAAAAGATTTAACGTCTTCGCTGGAATTTAATGTTACTGCAGAAGGTGAGATAAAACGAAGGCTCAGTTTTAGACGTTTCTCCATTTGAGTTTACGTGATTATTTTCTGAATGCTTATTCATTGTCGTAGAAAAAATTGGCACGTCACAGTTTAGATGGTGAACTAACTACCTAAAAAAAACATTAGTTTAAGCTGCATATTATTTATGATTAATACGAATGTAAAAGTGCTAAACGCTTTTTAAAGTAATAATTAACGATCTTAGTCTGTATAAAACACGAAATACTAGTGGTGAAAATTTCAAATACCGTTACGACAAAATTTGGAGTACTTTAAATTAAAGGCAAAGAATGGATTAAAAAAAAGAAAGGAATGAAACAAAAACTGAAAGCAAGTTTATTACATACATCAATTTTTGATATTTTCAGTTACGGAATGCTAACAATTTTATTTTCACTAATAAAATAGTTATTTCTATGCATAGAAAAATCCTTTAAGTGTAGCAGCATGCTGTCTATTGAATTATATTGTACTCTATTGTACGAAATAAAGGAAATATTATAATCGCAAAATATTTCGCTAACATATCCATATTTCAATGGAAATATCCATTTGGATGATTTTTTCCCTTGGCATCTGTATGTACAGGCAAAATAAAAGGCTTCTTTTTTTTTTTTTTTTTTTTTTCCTAAACGGATTGTAAAATATATTTAAAATGGGTTTAGAAGGAATTTTTTCATGACGCCTATACAAATTGATAGCCGTAGAACGTTGAAATTTTGTATATGGAACTGCTTAACATCTAGTTGTACATCTTCCTCTTTCATTGCAATCGACAGCACCAAATATATTAACTGGCTCAGTAAGCTCTGTATTTTCTTTTTATATGTTGGAAATTGTGCATTATTTGCTTTAAAAGTGATCAAATTGCGTTATTCTTATGTCCCGGTTAAGGATTTTACGCCTTTAGTTAATATGCATGCAATAGCTGTAGAACTATCAACAACTTTATAGTCTAAGTGAAGTTATGCCTAACGTGGCGCAAATTTGCTTACATTTGAAAATCTTAGTAGTGTAGTGAATTAATCAGTTGGAGCCCCAACTTCAGTGTCCCTTTACCCAGTTGGGGCCAAATGGGTTAAATTTTATCTTCTGCCTGCTGGCCGAACTGCAGGTTTTGGCGCAAAAACGCTAATTCTAATTGCAAAAACTGACTTTTTAACTGTAATTGGTATTTATTTTTTTAATTATTACTTCACAAATTTTTAATGAATATGCTTTGAGTTTTTATGTGTTTTTGCCTTGCCGCGGAGTAAGAACTGAATTGATTGAATGAGAAATATAGCTTAATAAAATTCGAGAAAATAAGTTTAAATAAAGTACAGCAATAAATGTATATAATTTAATAGGCTGTAGAAGGAAGTCATATGGTGTCCATATCAATTTTTTTTTTTATTTTGAATTCATTTGTTATATTAAGAAAATCAAATCTTTAATTTTTCTGACAGCTTAAATGTTAGACCCGAATTTTCCATAGAATGGCTGCTTTAAACCTCTTCAGCTGTTCTTATAAAATAACCCGTATAAAATTTCAATAATTACAGATTTGTATTCAAAAATCACGAAATATTACATAAGGTATCTAATATTATTGTCACGATGAATTCTTTTTTTATTGACAATAAATTAACATTAACTTGAGAAACAAACATCATCAAACGCAAGTAAGATCTTGGGTACTTTTCCGTTTTGCCCGCGCAGGTGATAAAGTCGCCAGTAATGGTACAACTGATGCCAAACGGAATATCCTCGCTGGTAACCTTTTACGCCTCATTTTCAAAAGAAGTCTCAGATTGATTGTTTCTTTCAATACTGGCATAAAATTACATAGAATTTATACCAGATAGTAGTCAATAAGGATGCAATCATACTGCTCACTCGAATGGGAAAATATGGAAAAGGCAAAGTCAAGGGTTAAATTCATCAATTCTAATGAGAATGCACTAGCGAAGTAAAGCAATGCGGTTTTACATAATTTCTGAGTAAGCTATTCGTACGAATTGAAATAATTCTTTCATTTAAACTTGTATTCCAAATGTTTGACTTGAAATTAATGTACATAATTACTGAGAAAATTAGATTTTTGTAGCGTAGTTTACACGAGATCACTTGGGGGTCACGTGATATGAACCGGCAAATCAGGATGTTGAACCATGAAAACATATAGTAAATTCTCAAATTAATGTCTTTTTACAAATTTATTGTCTTTATTTATTGGCTTTATGCCTTCAAAATAAAAAATTCTTAAGGACTAACATTTGTTAACATTTTTTATGTGTATACTGTATGTTGTCGCCAATAAAGCCTGCTTGGCGAGATTTGCGCCAGTGAAGCGGAATAGTACCAAATTTTGTTTGCATCAACTAGATTTTACATACAATTACAAATAAATTATAATACAGTAAAATAACGGTATCTTGAAGAAAATAGGGAAATAGGCCCTTTAAAACGTGAAGTATATAAGGTATTTTCTCCCTCCTTCGAGAATGCCTTCGTGGTGTAACGGTAGCACCCTCGGCGGGTATTCGAGAAGTCCAGGTTCGGGTCGCAGGAGGACATTGCTCATTTTTCACGTCTTCGGGTTTAAAATAACCTAATGACTCTACAAGATCACATTAAATTTTCCTTACTTTCTTAACCTCTACTAACGTATTTTACTTTATTTCATTTTTATTATATATTTAGTGCATTATATAATTTCGTTTTATAAATATATCGTCATGTAAATCATGACAATAAGGAAAAACCTAAAACTATTAAAAAAAACCTTTAAAAAGGCTGAGTTGTAAAAAAGTAAACGATGCTGTTATTTTCTAAAATTAAAATTGAACAAAAGGGAGGGAAGATTACTAAAGGTTTAAATTAAATGTATGCAAATTTCATTAACACAGTATAAAAAATATTTTTTGAAATATTTTTTCTGAAACGCGCGACGTTTTCCCCACCTAAACACCAAATTTATGTTTTATCCTCCCATAAATGTCAATATTTATTATTCTCAGTTTTATAAATATAGTTCGCCAGTGAAAAAAACCGCAGAAAATCTGAGGTAGTGGTTTCAGTAGTTCAAATCGGTTATTGAATAAGATGGCCGCATTCGACTTTCATGATTTTCTCCAACAGAACAAGTATTCCTTAAAAAATTCTCCACAAAGGCATTCTTTCAGGCAGACAGATTTCGAGTGTTTTGTCAAGAAAATTTACGAAGTGATCATTCTTATTTTATTTATTGGCGTAATTTTTGTATCCTGTAATTCGGAATTTTTGATTGAAATTTAAGACGGGACTAGAATTTGTCTGATAGCCTAGGAAGTTTAACCTAATGTTTAGATAAGTGTAATTTGGATTTAACTTTATGCATGATACACTTATTCATATACATTTTATAAAATATATTTTTTAAGTTGTTCAGAAATAATATACAAAAGTGAAAATGCGAATAAATGTAATATTAACATACTTTCTTAGTATTTCTTAGTATTTTAATATTAACATACTTCTTTACTTAACATACTTTAACATTCTTTCTAACAAATTATTTTAACAATTTTAATTCGTTTATTCTGGTTTTTATTCTTAACTTAATTTGATTCAAAATGCAAAGCTATCTCCCTTGAATTATCCTACTTTTTAGATTTACAACTTAATCAAAAGTAATTCTCATTACAATCAATTTATGAAAAGAGCACACTTAGCATAACTAGCCTTCTAACACTTAGCTAATCAGATTTCAGAAGTTGCATCTGGAATACTTCATAGCGGGTAACTTTGGATCTTTACAAGAAGACTGAAATCCGTTTTGAACTCCTTGTTTAAAGCTAGATTTCGGGAAATTTTGTACCGAGTTCCCGCGTGTGGAGAGACTGGAATGTTGTGTTCTAGGAGAGGATGGAACAGAGGCCGGATGCAGTCCATCATACCCGCCCACTGGCCACGTGGGAAAGGTCGGCTAACTCACTTACCACGACTCGTTAGCCATTTTCGCGCCTCGAACGATGGCAGATCGAAAAGTGTAAATTGACCAAATGGTTCATCCACAGATTTAGAAAGGAGTTTTTTAAGCCGATTTATTATAGATACTATAAGTTTTCTCTTTAATTTGGATGCATGCATTCGGAAACCCAGAAACTCGAAAAATACCCCATAAAATCGTTTAATGGCGCTGCAAACAATAAATTGCGTTTTAACGTTATCACAGATTCTTTGAAGTTTATATATATATTAAATTTTTTCGAAAGCCAAAAATTTATTCTTTCACAAAGTTCTAAGAGTTGCACTCAAGACACTAATTTTAAATTCGCTGTCAACAAAATTATAACCGTAATTTTATTCGAAACGAAATTACTATTTTTTGAAATTCGATCGTTCACATACTCATCTTTTTCATGTAGTAATTGTAGCCTGTGTTTCGCCAATTAGTATATTTTTGAGCTTAATAATTGTAATTATAATGCGCAGCAAGAAATGAAAGAAATGAAATGCAACAAGAAATATTACAAGTTTTTGTAACATCTTTTTAAAATTAATGCTCTGAAAATTGTATTTTCAGAAACTGTTGGCGATTCTTTGCTACAGCATTAAATACGACAACATAACGTTTGAAACTACTGCGAATTTATGTTTTCATGCAATTCAAATAAAGTTAATGGAATTTTTATTTCTTTGATATTCAATTTTGCCCCTGAAGAAGTTGGAAAATGATAATTCTTCCTAAGCAAGAGGCAAGGTTTTCTTCCAGATGTTGTTTTGTGATATTTATACATTTTGGGTTTAATATTGGTTACATAGTTCTGTTTTTATTACAGTTTCATAATTTTTAGTGTTTGTGCGTTTTAGATTTTTAATTTTTTGACCGTGTACTCTACGGTTTCTTATAAATGAACTAATCTAAAAATTCTAATGAATTCAGTACCTTAATGCTCATAAAAATGAATAACTTGTAGAGTCATTTAAAAAAAAATGTTTTTCAAAGTCATGAAACAAGAAATCCTCAGTGCCTGCGCTGAGATTTGAGCTCCGGACCTACCGAATACGTGTTAAGCTAGCTTCCAGTTACACCATGAAAGCACGTGGAAAGGATGGAGAAAATACCTTACATACTCTCCCTTTTAAAGGGCGACTGGAGATTAAAGGATCCAATCTCCAAATCCTGGTGGTGAGGAATCACCCCCTTTTGGTCCGGGCTCCACTTTTTAAAATTTTTAGATATCAGGAAACTGAAGAAATAAGTAGTACCCTCGCCGAGATTTGAAATCCGGATCTTCCGAACAACGCTTCAAGAGTGCTTTCAGTTGCAGAACCTGGAAAGATGGGAGAAAAGTCCACATGGAAAGACATGCAGAAAGAAGGAAGAAAATTATTTTATAAACTATCAATTGCTTTCAACTCCTAAACGTGTCTGTTTCTGGGTTTCTTTTTTTTCTCCTTTTTTTTTTTTTTTCTTTTTTTTCTTTTTAAATACAATGAATTTTGTGTTACTAAAGCCGCACAAACTGTTAAGTTAAAAAATTTAATTAAAATGCAAACAGTGATTTTCTTAAATTCCCCTCATTACTGTGTCTCACACGTATTCAATAGGATACAAAATACAGTAAATTTATAAATTTAGTATAAAATAAAAAGGTATTAGGAATATAAAAAATATAAATAAACTGTATAATAATTTAACAGCTTTAAGTATAAAGATTTATAACATTGCCAAACATATTACAGTAATAATCCTTTCTTCTTTTAGTTGCCTAAAGTCTTTTCAGCATTTCAGAAAAATTCCGAATTAAAACTCGGTGGGTTCTTCGAAATGATATTAATTATAAGAAGGGAAAATATGTAAATACTTTATTATTGCAAGGCATCAACCCTCACAAACATTGCAGTTCTTCAAATGCTCAAATAATGAATCCAATGAAGACTCGAACCAATGCAAAACAAATTTACATATCTCAGAAACATTTGCTATTGTCTCAAACGAATTCTTATTCCTGAAAAGTAAAAGTTCAAATGAAAGGCTAATTAACTACATTCGAATGTGTTAGGTGCATCCATATAATGAAATATTTAACATAACTTGACTAATTCTACTTTTGTTTATAAGGTATTTCTCCCGCCTTCTTGGCATGCCTTCGTGGTGTGGTGGTCTGCACTCTAGGCGCGTATTCCAGAGGTCCGCGGTTCGATTTCCGGAGAAGGCGTTGCAAATTTTTCATCTTGCCTGCTTCCAAAATACCTAATGTTCAGCGTTTATTTTAAATGAAACGGCTAAATGAATTGAGAAATTCAAACAATGCGGTCTCTTTTCTTTAAGAAAATATTGTTTCACCCAAATAATACATAGGTAAATACAAAACGTTTCCAGCCTGATATACTTCTATAAGAAGGAGAAATTTTAATAGTTTATTTTTTTAATACGAACTCCTTGCGCTTCGATACACTTTTCATGTCATTTAATGATTTAATGAGCAACCTAAAAACCTCTGTGCCCCTAAAAAAACATCAGAAGGTTTATCCAGCTCACTGACGTTGTCATCATAATTAAACATCTTCCCCCAAAGATCAGATTGATCGGTTTTCAAAACAGAAAAGATACACTTGAAGTTATACTTGGAATGGAGTGAAAATCAACTAACTACATTTCTTTATTGCTTCTTCAGAAGTAACAGCCGAATGTATAAAAGCACCTTTTTCAAACACTGTTTATAAATTAGTAATATTCCTGTTATATTCTTATAATGATATAATAAATATATCATTTCATAATTTCAAATCAAATGCTTTCCGAGATGAGCTACACAAATAACTGGGCATTTCCCTCTTCAGTAAAAATTTAAAATAACAAAATGAATTTAAAAGAAATAAAGTGCTGACAATAAAAATCATAGAAAAGTGATAAATTTATTTAGAGTAGAAAACCGATTTTTCAAACTAGTAACCAAAACAGGGATAACTGATATTCTAGATCGAATTTATCTTCAAAAACTTTTTTTAACTTATGCTGACAATGTGCATCAAAATTTCAGAAACACAAACAACTACAACTACATCAAAATTTCAGAAATTTCTAATGGAATATTATAAAGCTGTAGTCCATTAATGAGAATTATCATGTTTACAGAAATATTTCAGAGATGATATGGGCAATTAAATAAAAAAATCGACCTTCTTTTTATCAGAGGCCACAGTTATAATACTTTGAGTAAATATTGACTGACAATTACAGTATTCGTCAGTTAAGTGATACTAGACGCGGAATCTTATGACAGTGCATTTTGCATATTTTGTAATCTTTAAAATAAATTTATTCGCGTATTAAACAAAACGCTCCTAAAATAAAATGCCAAAAAATGAATTGGAAGGATGGATACAAGCTATTTAATACAGCAAAAATATAAGAATACTCAAAAGCAAAAGTAAGTAGGAAAGCTAAACATTTAATTTGCTATAAATATGTTTTATTTATATAAAAATATATGCGGAAAAACCTTACACCTAACACAAACACAGAAAATTTTTAAAATATATGAAAATTTTTAACTCAAAAACTTTTAGTTTCAAATAAATTCTCAAATAACAGTACTTAAAAAGTAAACCCAGTTGAAATCTAACCCCGTAGTCGATTTACAATTATCTCACTTCTGTGCGAATTAGAATGAAACTTCTTTTAACACTAAGCTACAGAAGCAGCTCTGAGTAATTTCCAGTTAAGAGTGTCAACTGGATGGCTTGATCGTTTGACTGGCGTTTGTGTAGTTACGTAACCTGACAGGTATAAAAAATGCATATTTATTAATTTATTTTAATTATGGAATGTTTAACAATGTTTTAACAATTGTTCAGAGAAAAAAGATTGTTAGATTTAAAACTGGCCTGTCTTTGAGTCAACTCCAACAGAAGCTAATCAGATATGAAGAAAATTGATTTTAGTGACTAATGTTCGTGTTTTTGGAACGGATTTTCTTTTAGCAGTTGGACAGAGATAACGAGAGACCATATGCATACCATAATAAACATCGCAATGAAGTTTTAAAAATTATTCTTAAACTACCTTAAATTTATTAAACTTCACAAGTTTACTAATTTTATAGAATAATGCAATAAACATTTAACTGTGGCAAACACGCTTTCATTCATTTAAGGCAGTCTAAATGACTGATAAATAATTAATTTTAAATAAAGTATTTTTATTAAATTTTTCAGACATGTTTTTACCTCTGTAACAGCAGTAATCTTTCTACAGAGTTATTTACAAAAATGCCGTAAGTTTGAAGGCAAATGTGTTTTTAAATAATGCACTTATATTAATGATATGCATCAAGAAGTTTAAAGTATGAAGTTTTTAGAGGGCCATGAGAAGGGTCATTTGCAGATAAGCACTACATTTCCGTCTCTCTCACTTCAGAGGTACAGCTCAGGTAGAATAATTCAAATATTTTATAACGTGACACGTGCGGACATTGGTTAGCATAATAAGTTTTATTAGATACTATTTACAAAGAAAGCTGGATACAAGAGGATCACGTTAAAACATTCAACGGAAAATCACTTAATTTCGATTACGGATTAGAATTTTCAATGCTTAATTTTAATCGCTATTTCCTTTAAAGTTCAACAGCTGTACCTGCGATTTTTATTTCCGTCAAATTTCGCACTTGTATTAATCTGTCTAATTAAGCATTCATCGCAATATGTTGGATAACATAAAAATTTCGGTTTCTCATAAAAGTTACGATTTTCATGACAATTAGAAATTCTGACCGAGCTGAGAAGACGTTTTCATTACATATTAATAGCTCAGACAAATAAGATTTCTATATGGAACTGACACTTAATAAGTAGGTAATAGGCGCCAATTTTCTGCGAGTTCCACCTGTAAACATATTAATTAATTCTCAGTATATGAACTTTATTCTCACTGCGATCGTAAGAAATTAACTGCTAAATGAATGCTCGGTGTGTTATTTATTGTAGTAAAATACAGAAGTTTTGTGTTATGTTAAAAATACACACATATCTAAAGAATGAATGCTAGCATATAACTTTTTTTTCAGTTGGCAAGGCATCGTAAAGATAAAAGAATTAAAATAATAATAATAAAGCTTAACTAGTTTATTTCATTTACTTCTGAACATGTGCATGAAATCGGGTTGAACAACTGTAACAACTTTTAAAAAGTGCTATGAAAGTAAATGAAAGAGAAACATATAATTTTTAGACTTCTACGTATCTCGCCTTAAAGTCTCTGTTTATTCATAGGGTAAAATAATGGCATAAATGAACTAAAGAGAACATATCTTTTTTTTCATGTACTCAATTCAACATACCTGAAATTAAACAAACAGGATGTATTTGCCATTTAAAATGTTATTAGAATGAATTATTTTGTTAACATTTTGACGCAAAAAATGTCTGCTTCTTAAAATGTCTTTTGTTCATTGAAATGACTAAAGATTTATACTGATATACAGAATGAACCACTAAGATACCTTGTTTAATTTTCCTTTACTTTGAATGCATTGTTTTTTTCCTCTGTTCTACCAAAAAAAACTTTAACAGAAAACAAAACAACAACAAAGAAAAAAATACTACAGAAAATTTCAATTATTTTTTATAGAATTTTCAATGACCAAATTATATAAAAAATATAATGAAGTGTTCCTTTTAAGACTTCTCAAATGCAGTAAAACCTGTCTAATCGCCCTTTGCTCTTAAACGAGATCCCCCTAAATTAAAATAACTGAAGGAAAATAATACTGAATAAAGTAATCTCTAAAAACAAGTCTTCTCCATTTAATGACTGACATTTTTCATTATTTTATTTTAAAAGGTTAATACATGTTTTACCAGAAAACTAACGATCAGAATATATTGCATAAGTGCATAACATTGAAGTGTTTTTGTTCTTTAATATACTGCCAATTAAAAACAACGTTGTAATATGACAGTTAATTGTAGGATGATAAATAACCAAAAGGTCAAGGCTCAAAGACTAAACTACAACACTTATCGCCAAGCTATAGTTGAAAAGCAGTAATAATCTGTTATGCTTTTATGTTCGTCTTTAGATCTCTATATTGATTGATCATAAAGGGTGTTAAATTTGTAGTAATATCACTCATATTCATTCGCTAAAATAAAACTTAGGTATGCAATTTATACTAAATATTGAATTTTCATCTTAATGAACTCTGCTCTTTTGAAAAGAAGAGAATAAAAAGCATACATAGAAAAAAGGTAGCACTGGTAAAAAATATAAGATGTTGTTGTCTCTAATTCCAAATAATTTATGCACCAGCCGTTATTAATTAAACGAAATTAGGTGATGGAATGAGAAAAATATCGCTTAGATTAAATATGGATTTACTTAACAAATTTAACTGAAGTAAGTAAATCGAAAATAAAAGACATTTTCTTTCTAGTTTCAAAAATATTAAAATCTAATGCCGTTTGGTTATAAGACAACATATTTTACTCCATAGTGATTATACATCATGTCCACAAAACTTCTTATCCAGCACTTTTTAAAAATATATATTTAAAAATTAAGTTTCATTGCAACAGATTTAAATTCCCTTATCTCGTACATTATTTAAATAGGTGTGCGAAGTGCACTTATTTGAAATCAAGAATGACAGTTCTGTAAAAAATGAAATTATATTTCCAACCACAAAAATATTTCAAATGATAGAAATATTCATGCTTTGGAAGGAAAATTTATACTCTAACCGTTTGAAAATATACAAATTACTAGCATGAAAATATTTTTGTTACTTCATTTATCACAAAATATTAAATTAGAGAATGCTACACACTAGTAAATCACAGAAGAATATCACTGAATGACATTTAAGAATAAAAATGAACCTCGAATTGTTCTAATGTATTTTAAACCTACTCCTAAAGACAGGAAAATAATGTCTAAAGAAAATGATGTTACATTTTGAAATCAAAAATTTCGGTTTATTTTTGTAGTACAAGAGTCACACCTTTTGCATTTTATTTCTTATAATGGGAATGAAATGTTCCTAAATATTAGTATAGGAACCACGCGGCCATATAAAACTTTAAATTTCGTAATTTTTACAAAATTGATTTTTTTAAGTTTAAATTGCTACAGCATGAATCTTTGAATCACTTAAAATATTTAGGTATTTGAAAGTATACTTCTAGGATCAATGATTTCGAAAATAAAGACCGGATAAGGACTTTAGCGTATACGATGTATAAGGTAATAAGAGCTTTTAGTTTTATAGAATCCTTCCAAGAATTTAATAAAGTGCAGAAGTGTGTAAAGTCGAAATGAGATCTTTTCATTGTAGCCTGCAGTTCATTTATACCTTGTTATATTATATAATGGCAATTAGAACTCTACAGGGTCATCCGGAAAGTTCTGCTTTTTTCAAATCAAAGCGCATTTTCTTCTAATTAGTACTGTTGATAAGGCGTGATCTTGATTGAGGCGTATATTTAAAAATTGTCTTTCAGCTCATGTTGCTTAATTCTTGCATGTATTGTTGTGTAATTTTTCCCACAAGTTTGTCCCAGTTCCCAAAGAATGAAGAACCTTGTTATATTATTCATCATGTTATGTTATGAAGTTCATTTTCATCATGTTATGCTCCTTTATTTTAAAAAAGGAAAAAATGCCAGTCAGACTGTTTGTAAAAGTTGTGCTACGTATCGACAAAATGGTGCTTCTGGATGGCACAGTCTGAAGGTTGTTTGAGAAATTTAAGCGTGGAAATTTCAGCTTCCAACAAAATATACGTTCAGAATGACCATCCAGTGTAAACAAGTACCTATCGCTGTAAATCCATGTTATACAGCTCAGAAATTATCAGGCAGTCTAAACATTCCAAAAAGTACAGTACATGATCATTTGAAGAAGATTTGGTATCTATTTTTAAAATGACTCATTACCGGGGATGAGAAGTAAATACCATGAAATAATGTTACAAGAAAAAGTTCATGTGGTCAGCCAGGATAATTTCCTTTGTACCATCGAAAATGGCTTTCACTCTAAAAAAGGAATGCTTTGTGCATGATGGAACTACAAAGAAACTGCAAACTAAGAGCTGTTGTCACCACAAAGTGCACAAAACTGACCAGTTTTTGAAGTTTTGTGCTCCATAATGATGACATTCATGCTCAATCCCACATTTCGGTGAATGTCAAGATAAACACTTATTGAGCATAGCTGCGATGTTTTGTAGCACTTCCCCACGTTTACTACACATTGCTTTTTGGATTTGCATTCCTTCAGATCACTTCATAATTCTCTGAACGGCCTGGAGTTCACTTCCTTGAACAGTGTGAAAGAACACCTCGATAATTTATTTATTTTCCGGATGACCAAATATTTTTCTATATGTGCTGACATTTATTCTGTAATTCGAAACAGAGCTAATGACAGCTTGCCAATAGAATATTTTTTTTATAAAAATAGTTATGCTAAAGCAATAACATAAATCCTTTTTTTTTATTTCAAATAATTCTTCGATAACAGGCTATTATCTGCTAAAGGTGGCAAGGTGGCGCTGCCAGAATTCTTAATCATAGGAGAATTTTTTACCGGTTTTTTTTATCTAATATTTATAATACAGTCATACTGAAACATAACATTTCATAAATCTATGATATCAAAGTTTTCACATTATGCAAAATCATTAAATTTTTTTAAGAAATTGCTGTCTAGTTAGTTACATTATTGAAATGAATTCAGATGTAGAAATTCAAAATACATGCTGGAAAAGTCATTAACGCATACAAAGGAATTCAATTTCTCAGCAATGATATTATCAAAATTAATTGATATATAAAAATTCAGAATACATGCTAAAAATAACACGGCAGTGAACATAATTTAAGACAGCTAAAGAAAAAATATGGCAACATATATATCAGAATTTATAACCTGTTATGTTAATGAACTGTAGTTTCATAGAAAAAAGTTATAATCCGCAAATCTTTCTTAATGCATATTCCCTTTTTTCAAAAATATTTACGACACACTGCTGTGCCGAGATCGCATAAGATTAAAAATTTTCTGTACGATATTATGCATATATT
This sequence comes from Stegodyphus dumicola, assembly GCF_044657685.1. Classification (NCBI taxonomy): domain Eukaryota; kingdom Metazoa; phylum Arthropoda; class Arachnida; order Araneae; family Eresidae; genus Stegodyphus; species Stegodyphus dumicola. The sequence goes on along the minus strand of NC_140769.1, from coordinate 187,036,987 downwards.
AGCACGAGCACCTTTGTATGAATATATAAATACCAAAAAGAAAATATTACTGTTATGGAAAAGAAATGCTGTCTATTTTGGTACTTCATTAAATTTTTTAACTTTTGTATTTAGTAAATTTTGAAAGGGATATACAGGGAAACGAATGCATTGATTTTTACTGCTAAAACCGTTGCTACTATAGTTTTCTACTATTAAATCATTTCCTACTATTTTGCCAAATTCTGAATTCCTTTTAAGAGCAAAATGCGATCTTTAAATGCAGTCTTTTTAATCAAAAACAATGAGATACGTTTCGCAACAGAAGAAGAGAAAGAATAACTTTGTTAATTTACATTAGCTGTACATAAGTCACGTGATCGTTGAAGCCATTGGAATGTATCTTATTCAAAAGAGTTAAAAAATGTAAACTCTATCTGATAAGCTTATTATTATATAGCTTATTATTCTAACAAGACACAGGCCACGAATGCTTAGTAAAATAACCAATCAGACTCAAAATCCTTATTAAACCCAACTGCATGCCGAGCAGCGTTAATATCCGATGGCCAGGGAATATCTCTGTTTCTGTTCTGCCCTCATTAAATTTTCAATTCAATAATTTTCGCTAATGATACACAAATGATACATAAGAAGTACTGCGTAACAGCAAACATGAAAGCTAATGCCCATTTGACATTCAATTAAATAATTTAATAAAACTGTTTAATAACGGACAACAAAGAAAAACATTTACTGGTGTAATGTGTTACTTTTTATATTAAGGAAAAAATAAAGCAATATTTAAGTAACAATAAACATAACCTTACAAGTTGATTCTGTTAAATAACGGCAAAATACAGAGAAAAAACTGACAGTTAGCAGGGTACATAATTAAATAAATATATAGATAAATAAATGCATTTCCAGATACAATAAAAGATGAAAATGGAATTTTAATTAATTTTAAAATGAAAAATGGGAAAAAAGAATTTACCTTGGCATGTACAGTCTGTGGACAGGATATTCCTCTTATAACGCCGCGATAAGAACTGATATCCCATTTGCTGAAAAAGTAAAGAATTAATATGAGAATAGCAAAATTATAACAAATAAAATCGGCCTCTGCTTCTTAAAAAGTTGATGGCAAACGAAAAGTAGAAATCGAAGTTAATGCAACTTTTTTATTTTGTTTTTATAAAAATTTAAAATAATTAAAATGACAGACAATTTGAGAAAAATCTATCTATTACAAGATGTATTTATCTATTTGTAAAGTACACCCAGTAGTTATATAAAATATAATAAATATGCAGGTAAAAATTAGCTAAATATTAAAAAGTAATATCGATAAATAAAAATAGCAAATACATGGTTTAATCCCAACTTGAGGCTTATATCACATTGTTTAAATTTCAGAACAAAGTGCTAAAATCAAACAATAAGATTAAGTTAGCTTAACAATCAAAATCCTCAATAAATATAAAATTAAATATAAATAAGCACAGACGCAAAAAGCAAACAGCTGTAAATTATAAAAAGCACATTTTTCGAATAAAATTTCTTTAAACTACAAATCAGGATTAATATTTTCCTTTTAGCTTTTGAAATTTTTTATAAGAATTAATAAATAAATCTTTCACATAAAAATAGTTTACAGGCGAAAACACTGTGGACGAAAATGTCGAGGAGAAACCAACGCTAGGCGGTCATCACACAAAACATTGTGGCAGAAAGAAACAAGAGGAAAACATCGTATTTCTGAAACATCGTGACATGTACATCATCATCGTCGAAAATACAGCGGTTCAAAAAACGCGGCAGTTTTAAAAACATCGTCGCAGAAAATATCATAGTAAAAATAAAAATATCTACAAATCATCGCAGGACGTGTGTATTTTAGGCTTTACGTATTATAATAAATATATATTCGGATAATAATTTGTGAACTCAAGAAGGAAAGAAGAATATTTTACCTCTGTATTTCATATTTTTGAATTAACTAATAAATTTATGCTAAAGAAAAACAAGAAGGAAACTTTAGCATTCAAAAACTGAAAATGACCAGAAAATTAATGTTATGCATATCAGTTAATATTATTTTCATTTTATACAAACTGATAAATCTCTTTTATAAAGTTGTATTGGTAGATTTTCATGAAAAATATAATCTTAAAAAAGATTGCAAAACAGAAGATGACAAAAGACTACGAAAGAGAAATCGCAGGGATATATATGCAAATCAATTAACTTTAGATTTGTTGGTACTATAAAAATGACATATAAAAATTAAATTATATTTATTTTAAATATTAATTAAAAAGCAATTAAATTATATGTTATTCAATTACCCAATAAAATACAATTTTCAGTAAAAAGAAATAAAAAGGCAAACATTTGACTATGTTGATGTATTAATTGGAACGACAAATTAGATTTTGTTTACAATCGATCAACCGTAAGTGACGCTTTACTTAAAGCTCATTGCTGTTTTCAAACATGGAAATGGTGCTGATCATATGCTGGGTACATCAAATTTTTTTTCAATACCTTTTGTATAGAATAAACTTAAAAAATTTGTGACTATACTTTCTAGTTTCAGTTAAATCACAAATTGCCAAATTTGTTTCTCATTGAAATTACGTTTACTATTAAATAAATACTATTGAATTTTAAATGAATGTCCTATGGATTATGTTAAAAAAAGACACTATGAAACTTTCTAGTATTTAATAGTAGTAGTCTATAGTACTAATAGTAATTTAAATGCATTTATAAAAAAAGGCAATTTATTAAAAAATAAAAATAAAACACATAATGTTCCCCAAATAATCATAAATTGTTAATCTCAGAAATCCTGTTATGGAAAGCTATCAATATCAGTGGTAATCAACTAATAGCCGACATATTCTTTATATAAATACCAAAATTCCCTTGGAATGTCTGCAAAATTTTTTACTAATTTATATAAGATTATTTCTTCATGCTTGTAATTTTGGTAGTTTTTTTCACTTCCTGGGAATTTATGCAGTGCAAAGCTAATTTTAATTATTAAAAATCTATCAATGAACTTAAATATAAAGGGTGATAACACATTTTTGTAACGATTTTGCAAAGATTTATATATAAACAAACCTTAGAATTTTATTTTCTAATATCTTCAGCTTGATAGCCCTTTTGTTGAACTATCATATTACATCTTAATTTCCAAGATAAAAGTCCTTTTCTTGAAATAGCAAGGTTGATTTTATTACACTCCTCCTTCACAATCTTCCAGAGTCCATCCAATGTTTTGGGATGCCGTTTATAAAGAGCTTGTTTCAAAAGTCCAAATGCATAGTAATCCATAGAAGACACATCAGGGGACTTGGGTGGAATAGCTTCAATTCCGGTTTCATTTCACATTTTTTCAAAAAAACAGAGCTGTAGATATAGATGTATGGCTTCGAGCCTTATCCTGATGGAACTTAACACAGCGAAGATTGTTTGGACAAAGAGATGGAATTTCTTCTTTAAAAATAGATGTTAAAACATATTTCTGATAGTAATCCAAATTAATTTTGACATTTTTTTCTAGCATTTAAGTTCCTCATTTTAAGTTACTTGTTTTAGGTTTTCCGTTGTGAGAGAATACAATAATAATAACGATAAAACCTTTAGAAAAACTTCCCTTGTTTTCTCTGAACTAACATATTAAATATAAGTCTTTTTCTCCTCTTTTTTGGTAGTAAATCGATCTTTTTCTATTGCAGTCAGGGAAGTATATCCAAGCCTCATCAGTTGTAACTACATATTTCCATTTTTCACCAGCCAGATAATTTTCATGCAGCAATCTGCACATAGTCTTACGCTGAGAAACATGTTTCGGCGTTAGGCGATCAACATCATGTTTTTTCTTTTTTCTTTTTCGTTTGTTTGTTTGTTTTTGTTTTGTTTTTTGTTTTTGTTTTGAGTAGCTTTAAATCAAATTTTACATATATTTTTTCCACAGTTCTTACAAATACAGCTGATTTGCAATAGTTCTATAAGGTATTTCTCCCGCCTTCTTAGCGAGCCTTCGTGGTGTAGTGATCTGCACGCTCAGCGCGTAATTGAGAGGTCCACAGTTCAATTCGCGGCGAAGGTGTTGCATATTTTCCATCTCTCCGGCTTCCAAAAAATATATCTAATGTCTCTACAGCTCTTTTTTTTGGGGGGGGGCTATTTTTCTTTAAAACATGAGATGCGACTTTAGATTTAATAAGAGGTGTACGTACCTTTGTTGAGTATGCATTTTTTGCCTTTTTCCCAGTCACATATAAACTTTGACACTTCTTTTCTTTCATATTAATTATGTCACTTATTTTACGTAGAAATATTAACACCAGGCTTTTCACATCTTTTTTTAATAATTGAATAAGATTATTTCTCTTCGGACAGCGCAAAAATATAGCCTTCGATCCATTGTTTATTTTTCAGAGACATTTTAAACAAAATAATATTTTTAATGCTGCAGACGATAATTAAACCTTATTCCAATTTGATGCCAGTCACGTTTGTTATAAAAGTTTTACCATGCCAGGAAAATCTTATCCTTATGCGCCTTTTAGGCTTCATTCTCACTCAGCTGGTTAAATTACACTTTTGTGTAATAGCTCCGGCGATATGTTTGTTGAAGTTACAAAATAAATGAGATGTAACTCTGTTACGTGAAGCTAGCGCCAGAGCGTCGCTATGATAAACAAATATAGTGAATTTTAAAGAGTGTATTTATTCTTTTGTGGTTTATGCGCTATCGGGGAAGTAAATTTAATTCAATCCAATAAGGTTAAATGAAATGCAAGAAAAAATGCATATAAATTTAATATTCCGTACAAGGACGTCATGTGGTGTACACATCAGATTTTTTTAATTCTAGTGTTTAGTTGTTCCATTTATCCTAAAAATCAGTTCAATACCAAGTTTTCGTTTGAATTCATTATTGTTTTGTTTATTTTCCCATTTCATCTTTCCAGTTGCATGATTCTAAATTTCTATATTTTTTGTATTTATAAATAGATTACACCTTAATTCATCGTAAAGTAACAAAACAGTTCATTGTCTTAATAGTAAAAATTAATAAAATTAGACAAATAATGTGTTACGATACAAACAATAAAACAGCGTACATAACCAAAAATGAATAACTTAATGTCTAGACATCTTAATAACATACCACTAATAATCAACTTTTAATAAACAACAGTCCTCTGTAATTAAAAATTCATTGTCTTACTTCCACATAAATAATAATTAATTAAATGTTAAAATTATATTAACACTTAATTAACTAATTAATAACATTTTATGGTAAAAAGCTTCCAGAAGCCGGAAATCAAAATACAGAGTAACTTTCTCAGGCTTTGGAAATAATTTTAATTGTACAAATCTGTGTATTTGTGAAGCGCCAGTGACTCACACGGTTTCAAACTATACAAAATTGTGAATTATATTCTATGTACACGGCTGCGAAAAGTAAGGCCGCTCTGATGCACATGGCAGTGATAGGTTAAGTTTAATTTTTGATGCTGTAAATTATTTAAAAACTTTCTACTCGAGGTGTATAAAATACATTACTAAGAGCAGCTTTCATTATTTATACTAATGGCATAAATAACTAGTAGTAACAGTTCCAATAATTTGGAAGTAAGTGAAAACTCTTTCAGCGCACTGCTAAGCCATCACTCTTCTCTTCTGTATATTTTATGAGCAATTTTATTCGCGTCATGAAAAAAAGTAAATAAATAATAAAATAAATGTTTCTCTACCTATGAATAACCGATCTTCGGGTCACTTTTCCGAGTATTCGGTTAAACTAAACCACTATATTACGATCTGAATTTTCTTATCAATTCTAATTTTCGTTAGCTCTCAACAAGATACAAATGAGATAGATATGTGTGAGTAAGAACATTATTCTTAAAAATCAGAATGAGAGCTTTTGCAGCTAGGCTGACCGTTGTGATATTCCTGAAGCAAAACGCCCACCAGCGGCCGAGCGGTAAAGTCGCTGAACACTGGTAGTTCGGTCCGAGGTTCGAATCCCGCGAACGGGCTGGCTGCATGGGTGTTTTCGTGGTTTTCCCCATGTGTAACGTGTATACGAGCCAGTTTCCCTTAGAAAGTCCTCCACGAAGGCCTCCCTCCTCTTAGGCAGATAGCCCTCGAGGCTTTGCCATAATCACACACACACACACCCCTGAAGCAAAACTTTCCCCATCTATCGGCAACGTTTGATTGCTGAGGTGGTCTGCAGCTCTTCAGACAAGAAACATGAAAATATGAAGAGAAATATTATACACAAGAGAGTTCTTGCTGCCATACGTTTTGAATTGTCTTTGTAGTAACCGCCAAGACGCAAACGAGATTATATTTGCAATGTTTTCATTTTCATTTTTGGCCTAACTCATCAAGCTTCACACACATAAGTCTTATTTATTACTCTTAAAAAGCATTTTAAGAGCAAAAGGGGCAATTAGTCTTGAAATGGCATTTTGCGTTCATTCACTGCAAGGGGGTTAGAATAAATGCAGTAAGCCCCCACCGTACACCTCATGCAGTGAAAATGAAGTCATAAAACGTCACGACTTATCATGGCCGCTGCCAAACAAGAGCTTCTAATTGTTTTTGCTTATATTCTAATCAGTGCTGTCTACGTGTTTAGCTTTCAACATTGAATGTTTATAAGTCTCCCGTTCTAATTTTAATAAAGATTTTCTATTTAGTACATAGAAAAACAACAAAGACTACAAATAACTGTTTTAAATTCAATAAAATCTAGGTAATGAAAATGTGTAAATTGTAACTATACGACACGGTAAAATATCAGTGAAAGTTTCGACGTTATTTTACGCAAGCCTTGAAAGTCAATATAATTTTATTTAAAAATATGTTTCGCAGTTTTATTTATGCGCTGTATGGCGGCCATGATAAGTCGCGACGTCACGTTGTTGACATTTTCTTAGCTTCATTTTTGTGACATTATGCTTTTTCCATCTTTTCTAACCTCCTTAGTTCACTGTAAATGGCATATGATTTTTAAATCGTTGCCACCAAATATTATTGGCATGTATTATTTTTAAAGAAATTAAATGAAGAATCTGCATGTATGTCTGTATGTTCCTCGCACTGTAAAAAAACGAGAGCCTTCAAATTTTGAATAATATAGTCCTCAACCTAACATGTGCACATGAAGCCTGAATTTGAATTTCGAATTTTTGTTATTAATTATTTCATATTTTGTACAACTTTAATGAATGTTTGATTAACACGCTCAACAATCTGAAAGCGAGCAGTGACAACACAGCTCGCTTTCAGATTCTTATCACCAGCGTGCAAGATTGCTGCCATTCGGAAAAATATAAGACATTTATCTTTTAATTTTAATTAACAAATTCGGCTCTGTGAAAACAAGGTTTGCCGCATCCGGAAATGTAAAATACTTTTATCACCCACGCGCCAGCGTATTGCTTTCGGTAAAGCCTAAGATACTTGAAATGTAATCTGGAAGGTTACTGAATACACTAAATGATTTAAAACCAATAAGCACAATTCTTAAGAATATTTTTTCCTACTTTTTAATTTGATTGATTTAAATAAACACGTATTAAAATCATGAAATTTCTAATCAGATATATTCAATATTTTTATGAACTACTTTTACTTTTTTATGATAACTATCTTAGGTAACTGGCCATGCGAAGTCTGCTAGTCTTTACAGAAATAATACAGCGAAAATTAAAGTATGTATGGCAACGTCTAACACTCTATCGAGAAATGTAAAATATGTTGTTTTTTAATGTTTTTGTGATTTTGCTGTTGAATTGAATTTTATGTGGGGTAAGTGCGACGGACGTGATATCTAATAAATAAAATTAATACACATAAAAGTTAATGTCTCAAAACAATAAAACAACGAGAAAGCATTTCTTCGAGTAATAATATTTATTTTTCTCCTTTATAGTAGCTTCGAAATCATTTAATATATCAAAAGGCAAAACCCTTATTCGAGCCTATATACTTTTATGACGAAATAATATTCCATCATTTTCATCGATATGAATCCATAAAATTTTATGGAAGTCGTTCATAGCGTTAATTTTATTAGTTACGGTAGGCAGCTTGCGGTCAACATCTTACAAAATAACATCACTGACCATAGATTCTGAGCGTGTATATATTTTCATGCTTTTAGTCATCTTAAGATTATCTACAGTATTTATTTAAAATATAAACATTATCACTAAACGATTTAGGCGAACCCGTTTTCACGCATGACAGCTTAGAATGTTTTCATTAGCTTACATTATATTTTACGTCTAAAGATTTAAGAACATAAATATTTTGCTATGAAGTGTATTTCTAACAGCATTCTGAATTTCTTTTGTAGTTTTCGTTTTTGAAAGTAGACATCACGGTCCCATGTAAAACTGTTTAACTTTTCATCTGAAAACATTTTCACGAAATTAACATCATAAGAATCCTAAAAGGTCAGTTTTATTATTTTACGATATACTCTTAAATATCCACATAACATATTTTGTGGTTCGCTTCGAAAATACAATTTCAGTTGATAATCGAATGTATGGAAATTAAAGGAAATTCATTATGGTTAAGAACGGTAGTAAACTTACGTATATATGTGGCCTATAGAAAATTTATGCATTTTGAAAATGAATTATTTCTCAAAAGAAATTTTGTACACTGAACTGCCCACATTTGTAATAGACATGAGGAAAATATTGCAAAATCCCATTATTCAATATTCAATCCAGGAAGAGAGCTTTTTGGCTGTTTAGCCAAAAAGAGTAATACAAAAAAATCAGGCTGCACATAGTATTATACTTTATTCTTATATGTGATCTCATAAATATGCATGCTGAAAATGCAATTCAGTTCATCAATGAAAAGAGGATAACTGATTTATATAAAAGTATACATACCTCACAGGTTTTCTTTAAAATAATGATATTATTTTCTAGGAAAGAATTGCAAATGGATGTATACATATTTAGTATACATTTTAACATATGCAAACTCAATTACATTTTTTTCGAATCAGTATGTAGCGATAGATTAAGCGTGCTATAATAATGAAGTTCTCGATAGCGTAAAGCCAGTCCAATATTATATTAGATCAAAATTGTACTAATCTTTCATAATACTCATACGTTACCTCCTAGGAAACCCAAATTTGATGGGATTGCTGGTCAGGAAGCAATTACGCACAAACAGCGAACAGTTCCTCTTAATCCCAGAAATATTTGTTCACATACCATCCACAGTTTACAATACAGTGACATATAATCCCTAAGATTTAGTTACCCAGTAAACTCTAATGAACAGTTCAGACTACCTCATTGACAATCTTCGTAGACATTAAAGGAATATACTCTCTTCCCTCTAGCTTTATTGATGGACACTCGTGGATATTTTTACTCTGCCAGAAATTTAATTCGGATTAAGAACCCCTAATGACGCACTTATTATTCTTGCGCACGCCACTCGTAATTCGAGTTTATGAAGCACACGGAAAGGATTTACTACGAGACAGGCTGGGAATTTCACGGCTCTTGACACGGAAAGCATTAATAATTTGGACGTAAAAGACGTGAACAGTTCTCTCTCTTTCTGCAGCAGCACCAACTTTGGAGCAATTGCGTTCCCTACGGTTGGCGGTGGGAAACCGATTAACACAAACCCCATTACAGGGGATAAAAAACCAAAAGTGGATAATCTCTCTATTGAAATTCATTTACAAACGGAAAGCACAAGACTTAATTTTCCATTTGTTTGCAGAAAAATGAGTAGACAACAGAGATATGCAGAAACCATTAGTACCTTTAAAAGTTGATAAATAGTAGATATTTGTTTGCTAAAGCTTGATATTTATATTGATATTTTCATTTCTAATATAATACTATCTTTATGCAGACTTATGTGATAGCTTGAAAGAAAACAATCAATTTGTAAACCTTTGTCACTATCTAAAATACAATTTAATAAGTAACCATATAATTTAATAACTTTTGTTACAACAAAATAATCCAATGAAATCTCTAATTAAAAATTGTTTCTTTCAAGATATTTATATGGTTTTATCCATATTCATCTCTGTGTTTGGTACAAGCACAAGATTGAAAGAATTGGCTGTCTGAACTTCTAAAATGTGCAGTAATGAATGGCGGAAACAAACACCAAATCCTGGTGGTGACGATTTATCATCCACCACCCTTTTTAGTTAGGAGGCCACTTATAGATTCATTAGTTGTGAAAAATGTACAATGCCTTCCTTGGGATTCGAACCTGAACCTCTCGAATACGCGCCGAGTGTGGTACCGTTACACCACGAAGGCATGCTGGAAAAAGAGAGAAAATACCGTATAACTATAATAGAATCATAATCAGTGCGCGTGTAGGTTGAAATGTTAAATTATTCACGATGGAGTTCATAAAAGACTAAAACGCGTTCCGGAAAGCGACAATTTCGTTTCAACGTTTTGATATTTTAATGCATGAAACCAGATTATGAAGAATTCCAAGCGTATTATACTTTTTTTTTTTTTTTTTTTTTTGAATTAGGAGCACGACTCACTATAGTTTAATGTTATTTCTAATGGTTTGAATGTGCGTCTTTCTGTTTAATTGGCTAAATTAATATTCTAAAAAATCTTTGTTTCAATACAACGGCAGTACATTGACATCTTTCTTTCATCATCCTGATTTAACCACAGCATAAAATCTAAGCAGTGCGGATTCGATAATGATTGAGAACTAATCCAGAGTATTTAATCTTAGTAACTTAAATGTTAAAGAAAACGGAAATTAGTAATATGAACTAGCGTCAAATAGGTAAAATGTGTAGAAAGTTTACTTTCTTAAACTTTTATTTATATTGCTATTTTTTTCCTTTGGAATTTATTTAATTTGGCGTGTCCTTTTATAATTTGAAATCTGCTTTAATTACAGATGCTATAAAAGAGCAGAAAGCAGTTTCTATAATAGCATATCAAAGCCTCATGCACAATTTTTTCAGTAATATGAAGGTTGTGAATAACAAAGGCTGATGAATTCATTTTAATTTCTTTCCAAATAAAATAAAATTCTTCTCAATAAACGGCCGGATTTTCTGGCAAACAGCGAGCTTGTAGATCTTAGCATATATACAAATGATTTACAATTACATCATGGTAATTCTTCATTTTACACAGCAAGACAAATGTGTAGCATATAGAGGCCGAAGAAATTAATTGACTACACATGATTTTGTGGTATTCGATTATATGATATTTCTGACTCATTTGAAAATCGTGAAGCATTTGCGTGATAAGCAGTTTAATTTTTTGTAATAAGAGTAAGAGTTTGATGCAATTTTGAGTTTTAAACACTGACGTTTTACACATTAGCAAAATGTTGCTCATTCTTTAATAAGCACTTCAGAATTTACGAAGATAAACTTGAGGATGCTTAAATCTATTACATATTTGCATTCTGTGTATACCTCGAAATTTATGAAGTGATACATCATCTTCTTTCAAACAAAGCCACTTCATTTAAATCGGCATAACGTGTTTGACAATGGCATCCAATCGACTGCGCCTGTTAAATGCTGATATATATTAGAGTGCTCACATTCTGCTTTCGCTTAAGAATTAAATTAAGAATGACTAAATAATTCTATGTATATTTATTGCATAATAACAGTTTTCAAGTTTATAAAATAACTTACTTGTATCGCTTTCTTACCTCGAGAAACAAATGGAAGTAAATAGCAAAACACTAACTCTATGAAATGACAAACAGTAAGGACTACCAAAGATTAGATACTGTTTTCGCATTAAATCTAATTCCATACACAAATTGGGCCCACCAGCGGCCGAGCGGTAAAGTCGCTGAACACTGGTAGTTCGGTCCGAGGTTCGAATCCCGCGAACGGGCTGGCTGCATGGGCGTTTTCGTGGTTTTCCCCATGTGTAACGTGTATACGAGCCAGTTTCCCTTAGAAAGTCCTCCACGAAGGCATACCTCCTCTTAGGCAGATAGCCCTCGAGGCTTTGCCATAATCACACACACACACACACACCATACACAAATTATTAAAATGGAAAAATGTTTTCAAAAACCAGTATATGGAACTTTGTTTTCCCAAAACTCTAGACATGCACTGGAAAATTTTTCCTATGGTAATTAAATATTTTAAATTTATGTTTCAGAAGATTTCAGAACGTTGCGATTAAGGTATCTTTCGATTCTTTTAAACTGAAAAAATGGATAAACTATTATGTACTAAAAATTTATTTGAAAAAGTTGTTTTCTAACACCTTCGAAAAACATAGCATACATATTAATTTCAAAATGAAAATATTCCAAATTACATTTAATAGTACTCGACTGTGAACATCCCTATTAGAAGGAACGTGATTTTCAAAAACTATCAAGTAAATATTCTTAATTTAATTAGGTTCAAAAGCACTCTAACTGAACAAATTTCAGCGATCTGATTTAAATGATGTTAATTGCTTGCTCTGTTCGCTGATATCCTCGCCGATTATAAATTTCTCAGTTAAAACATCTGAAGAGAGCTCTTTACTTCAAACAAAATGACAAAATAAATGCGTGACAGAAATTTGTATTACTCTACAAATGAAATTTTGTGCATAAATTTAGGTTCCTTATTGTTTGTGCATTTCTCCTAGAACGAAAATTGCATGAAAATCTGACATAATTCTAGAACTGTTTTGAGAATTCATCAGCGGTTACATGAAGCCATAGATTCAAAACAGCAGGTCCTCTAATGCAAAAATACCGAATGGAATAAAAAATGTATTGATCAACACATATTACAGAAGAAACATAGAATGTTACCTCTCTTTGTACTAATGCTCAGCGTCTCTGAATAGCATTTAATGCTATCTGTAGCAATTAGTTTCAGTCGCTTTAAGTGCCTGTAGTTTAGGCAGAGATTCTACAAGGAGTTTAAGTCTTTCTGTCTTTTACTCATAAGCAGTTTTGAATTTTCTGGGTTGATATTAATCTCTCTCTCTACCATGCTTCTACTGCAAACATTTTATCCTGTATTATGTCTATTGCGTGACTAAGCCTTATAGATTTATACAAAATAGCAGTTTTGTCCACATAGCAAGCCGACAGATGATTTATATGATCTTCAAATTTTTGGAATATCGTAGACGTAAAAAAGGTATAAAATAGTGTCAAGAATTGACCTTTATGGGATACCGGCGTGGTCTTGGTGAGTTACAGTTTCATTGTTTGACTGCAAACGATCAGTTAATTTGGTTTAAATTAGTTTATCATCACAAAGCACACTAAAACTATCAGCTTAAAGGAACGGATGCCTTTGTGGAGGACTTTCTAAGAGAAAATAGATCATATACACATTATGCATGAGGAAAACAACGAAAACGCCCGTACAGCCAGCACATTCGACTGGAATCGAACCCAGATCAGAACTACCAGTGTTCTGCAATTTTACCAATTGGCTGCTAGTGTGCCCTGAAAGATCTGTTACGTAGAAACAAATAGATGACGAGAATCAACTTTCTCATGCCAAATGCGGTTGAAAGCTTTGGCCATGTCTAACATAAAGAGAGGAACACTTTGTTTGTTATGTATAGCAGCGCTAATAAAATCAGTTATGTGTACAAGCTGCATTGTTGTCAAGGTTCCTTTCCGGAAACCAGATTAGATACTCAGCAGATTATAAATATGTTTCTGTAGCCTTTTCAGTATCATCTTTTCATAGATTTTACTAGCAGACGAAACACGTTAATCGGCCTATGACGTCCCAAATTCTCAGGATCCTTGCCTTGTTTCTCAATGATAAATAAATTTGATTTTATCCAAGTCTATCGAAATACGAGTTATAGACACAAGCATTAAAAACGCTATTATGCCTCCCAATAATTTTATTAGGAAATGTTCTTCAGCATTGTGTTAGTAACTTGACCAAACCTAAAGCTTTCTTTGGATTAATCTTCTTTGGGATCTAACACAATTTTATAAATATCTTTCAGAAGATAAATAAGCTCAATTAAAATCATATGCACGGCGATGGATATCCATATTTGGGAGTACTTACCATTGCGAAAAAACATTTTCGAAAATGAAATGTGTAAAATAGCAGTTCATATCATTATTAACAGATTACTATTTGCAAGCAACTTTAATGGTAGGAAGTAAAACTCCAGCATGATGAAACATTATTCTAAAAAAAATTACATTCTTCGCATTAGAAATTTTAATACATTCTAATAATAATGTTTAATATGTAAATATTTTTTTTCGTTTTTTTGTTAGTAAGTGTAGTTTGCATACATTATGTAAACGTGTCATTTCATAATAAAAAAAAGTCTTTTGTTCTTTCGCTCCCATTCATTATATTCCCGTTTGCTACTTTACCTGCCAAGCCAATAGTTTTTACAATCTATGCTTTTCTGGTCTATCAGGTGGTAAGTAACTGTTTTCCATAGAAATGTTTGGATTACTGAACATAGAGATTAAACTTTGCGTCCGGGTTTCTACGGCATTTTTAGTATCCTCCTTTCAGTATCCTCTTTATAGGTGTGTACTTGCCCATATTTGGAAGGTTTGTTTGAATATTAAAGAAAAATCTCCAATCTGCATGACATCTAGTGTTCTCTTTCTCTGCGTTAGGAGCACCAATGTGATCTATAACACGTACATCAAAGTCCAGTTTATTGACGACATTTAGCACTTGGGATGCTTTCGTTGCATATAAAAAATATCCAGAATATCAGATCTGATACTGTTCCTCTAAATGTGTACTAGAATTAGTCTTTGGAATAATGCAAAGTTAAACTGAATTTTTGAGCTCAGCGTTTGTTTTGCGTAACGTGCTCTTCTAAATTACATTATTAAAAGTGTTTCAAAACGATTTCACAACTAAATATGTCTTAAACATTAGGTCGCAGAACCAGGGTTCTGTTTTAACATATAAATTGATTTCAGGCTATGATATATTAGGCCGCGTAACACCTTTTAATGAAAATACATTATCAGGTTCAGTGTTTCTTCTAACCTTTTTCGGAAACATACAATGACCTGACTAGGAACAGAGAGCTTACTAAAGCTATGTTCACTAATTGTAGTAAGTAGACAGGATACAGACGAAGGGTATACAAAACCCTTTATTTTTCTTTATATACAATGACTTCCGTACTTCGGAATACAATGACCCTCCACTCGGGGTCTAACGTAAAAGGTATAAAAAATAAAACTAAACTCTAATTTAACTTTAGAATAACACACGTGGAAGATTGGCCTTATAATAACAGGAAGCGTATGTAGCACAGAGACTGTGAACACTACAATACGTTTAATTTATTAAGAGGATTAAAACCTCTGGCCTGGAAGGCAAATAGCAACTGCGTAACTTCTAAGGTAAGCGGCCTGCTTCGAACTCACTGCTTCCTCTCTTTCGCTTGGCAAAAAGGCCACACTTAAATACTTGGCGTTCGCCAGACAAACTTTGCATAAAATCCTTAACGCTTATAATTCTGGCCGGAAGTAGAAAATAAGAAGTGATAGTAAAGATTTAAAATAAAATAAACGTTAGTAAAACTTAAGATCCTTACATACTTCCCGCCAGAGTTAATTAGTTTGAAACTGAGGTCTAAAACGACCTTGTTGAAAACTTTTAGCTCTAGAATCTAACGCGAGGCCAACCTTTTACAAACACCCTTCGCTAGAAACTAGAAATTTAAAAGAAAGAAATTTGTTACAATAGCAGCTCCCAGGATATACAACAATCTTTTTTTCATCTGTACTGCATCTAACCAGGAGCTTTTATTCAATTCTGGTTCCTTCCAGAGATCTGGAAGGAAAACTAGTTTAATGAAATGTTACACAATGACATGGCAAGTAACATATAGAATTATACTACTCTTAACATTCTTATTTCATTCATGACTATTTTAATTATCTCTCCCCGTGCTCTCTGACATGTGTTGTAAAAAAACACCAAACACGAATGTGTTTCTGTCTACGTGTGCCACACTTCCTCCTACAATCAAAACACTAACGTGTTATAATTCAACATAACGAGACCTCTTAACACACCCTAATTTCAACTCTAAACCCTGAGGTACTATTCTAAAAGTGGCTAACTCTAAAGTGTAGCGTCAGAGAGCCTAACTACATCATTCAACCTTTAACACATATTCGCCCTGATTTAATCTTTACAGTCACACGAATAACAAATTTTTAACATTACTTTCACTTTTACCATATCACGGTATTTCTTAACATTTAAAATAACAGAACACATGTATATAAGAACATATCAACATGCCGTTAATTTTACACATTTGAAAACATACATTAGTAGTACATTGTTAACTTCTATTCTTTTCAAAGCAAGTGCCAATTCTTTCTACATTGAAATAATACTACATTTCAAAAAGTCTTTCAGACTAAAACTTCTTTCTTGCTAGAATGTTTTAAATAAAATTTATACAATAACTTTTTACAATATTTAAGTCTTTACACAACGCTATTATACATCAACTTTAGTTTTACGCGCGAGTAATTGAAAAACATAATAAGAAAATCGGTCACAACTCATTTCTCGCCCTTTTGGCGATAAAGGTAGACCTCGCATGAGGTAAAACTTCTTGAAATCTGCCACTTGCAGTAAGAATGAAAGATTAACTTAAGTTTGCAAAGTACATAAAATTTTACTTATCTTTGTAATATTCGGACATCCTTTTCTGGGCCCAGTCTTTAAAGGTACTGCAGACCGTAGCCTGGTTTATCCTCCTTCTTGTACGGGCTCGCCCTTCAGTGCTTTCCTCTGGAAGCTTTCGTTTTTCACCAGTACGGCCACCCTTGAACACCTTCCTTTTCCCCTCTGCTTGTGGTCTTGGCCGTTTGAAGGCAGCTGGTCTTGGCGGAACCGGGAAACTTCTGTCGTGATCCTGCTTGGACCTCGTTGTTGGCCGTTCAAATTTTTCTTGTACTTTTTCCTCCGCCGCTGATGGCCCTTCCGCAGTTCGGCGACTTTTGCTGCGGAGAGTTCTGTCGGATGAGTCGATCTTCCGTTTTAAAGCCGGGTTATAGTTGCCGTCCTTTCTCCTGGTCCTCTTCACATACGTCGTCCTTCTCCCTTCTTCATTCTGGGGGTGTTCGTGAACTCTGTTTTCTGGACGGTGGAACGGCTTCTTTTTCTTTTTACCTTCAATTTTTCCGCGGGGCAATTTTCTTTTCACTTGCTTCTGTCTCTCATTGGCTTGCCCTTGTACTTGTCGTTTTCCCACCTCTGGAACTTGTACCTGCGGTGTCTGCCGTGCCGGATCCTGCAAAAGATCTGAAAAGATTTGCATTTTATTACGATAGAAGTAGGGCTTAATTTGATCAATATTTGCGGAACAAGTTTCACCATTTCTGGCCTTTAACACTACAACAGCGTGAGTTATTTTTTTCTATAACATATGGTCCTTCAAATCGTGGAAAAAATTTGGCAGTTTTATCTTCTGGTGCTGAAGAAAGTGAATGCTTAATTTTTAGTACTTCATCCCCTACTTTATAAGTTACTCCCCGTCGTTTCAGATCGTAATATAACTTCTGTTTTCTTTGTGCTACTTCCGTATTCTTTTTTGCTTCTTTTATTAGTTTTTCTATATCACCCATTTTAAATTCTGGGGCTCTTTGTTGCACATAAAATAATTTATCTAACGGTGTTATAATCTTTCTGCCTAGAAATAACTCAGCAGGAGTTTTTCCCGTTGTATCATATTTTGCGGTCCTAAGGGCGAAAGCAAATTCATTGACATAGTTATCCCAGCTTTTATGAAAATTTTTAACATAACTACGGATAATTTTCACTATATTTCTGTTGACCCGTTCCGCTATATTTGATTGCGGCCGATACGGGACCATTTTTAAATGACGTATGCCCAGTTTTTGGCACACGTCTTCAAATATATTACTTACAAATTGAGGACCATTATCCGATATAACTTTTAGGGGCGCCCCGTATTTTAAAATATATTTATTTAAAATAGAATCAGTAACTAATTTCGCGGAGGTTCGTTTTAAGGGAACAATTTCGGTCCATTTACTAAAATGATCAACCATAACAAGGATATAGCGACTTTTATTTAACTGACTTTTTGGGAAAGGGCCCAATAAATCGATGCCAATTATTTCATTTGGAAATTCGGATTTAATACTATTTAGAAACCCGGCCGGGCGGAAATTAATATAATTAACGGCTTGACATGTTGGGCAGGACTGGACATACGCCCTTGTTAACTTTTGCAGTTCAGGAAAGTAGACTGCCTCGCGTACGCGTTGGATAGTTTTTCGAATACCAGCATGAGAAGCTAAAGGGCTGTCATGGAGCTCTTGCAGGATATTTAATCTAAGACTAGCTGGGATAACAGGTCGAAATTCGTTGTTGGAATTCGTAGTTTTTGTATAAAATAATAGACCATCTATTAGTTCGTAATGGGCCGCCCTATTTCTTATCGCCACAATATCTTGGTGGCTAAAATTTTCAGGATCCTTCAAATACTCATAAATACTTCCAAACTCAGGATCCTTACCCAGTTCGGTTATTACAGTTTCTCGGGAATTTATTGTACACGCTGTCAGCATTGCAACTTTTACGGTATTACCCTGTTCGTCTAATTTAATTCGTGATAGGGCATCTGCTACGATATTTTCCTTTTCGGGGGTATGCTTGATTACCAGATTATATTCTTGCAGCTTGAGTGCCCATCTTATTAACCTTGGGGATAAATTTTTCCCTGAGTACAATCTAGTTACCGCCGCATGATCAGAATATACTGTTATCGGCACCTTTCCAAAATAGACTCGGAACTTTTGCACTGCTAACAGAACTGCAAGTGCCTCTCTCTCGGTCGCGGAATAGTTTCTTTGTGTTTGATTTAAAGTTCGGCTAAAAAATGCCACGGGCTGCTGATTTTGCGAAAGTACCGCTCCTACCGCATAATCCGAAGCATCCGCTGAAATTTCTAAATTTTCATCCTTTTCAGGAAATTTCAACACAGGGGCTTGCGTTAATGCTTGTTTTAATTTTTCGAAAGCACTATTGGCTTCGGCCGTCCACGAGAATCTTGCCTTTTTCCTTTTTAATTTTAACAATGGCTCAGCGATAGCCGCAAAATCTTTTATAAAGGACCTATAATATGAACAAAGTCCTAGAAAAGAAGAGAGCTTCTTTGCCGTGTTTGGAGTCGGATACTTTTGTACAGCGATTATTTTTGATTCGTCTGTCTCGATTCCTTTTTGAGATATTTTGTAACCTAAATATTTTAATTCAGGGGCTGCGAATTTGCACTTTTCGACATTAACTTTTAGACCGGCCTCATTTAATAAAGAAAACACCTGTCTTAAATCCTGTATATGTTGGTCGAGATTATCACTAGTAATAATGATATCGTCTAAATAGATAAATGTGGACTTTCCAAGAACAGGTCTTAACACAATGTCCATGCATCGCTGAAATGTTGCTGGGGCCCCAGAAAGGCCAAACGGCATACGCAAAAATGCATAAGTGCCAGACTTGGTTATAAAAGCAGTCTTAGGCACGTCCTCAGGCCTGACCCCTATTTGAAAATAACCATTCGTTAAGTCTAAAGTCGTCATAAATTTGGTTGATTTTATGTTCCTTAAAATTTCTTCTATTATCGGTAACGGATATACCGGATATTTCGTTATAGAATTTAATTTACGGTAATCAATAGCGAATCTCCACCTTTTTGGATGCTCCAAAGGATAATCATTATTTTTCTTACATAAAACCACCGGGCTAGCATAACTACTTGAGATGGGCGTTATGATCTTTTTACGTAGCATATCGGTAATATGCCATTCTATAATTTTTTCCTTATTCTTATCATAGCGGTATGGTTTTTGACGAACCGGCAATGCATCTCCGGTGTCAATACTATGGTTAGTAACCTGAGTAAATCCTGGAATATCACTAAATAAGGAAGCAAATTCACTTACCACTTGTCGGATTCTATCTTGCTCGTCATTAGGCAGGTGGTCAAGATTTAACCTTGGCGGTTCAACCTTTTCTACACGCACTGGTTTCATTGTCAGCCTAAGGGACGCTTCATTAAAATCCAGTGTAGCTTGTGCGTCTGAAAGAAAGTCTATTCCTAGGATTAAATGTGCTTGCAAATTCTTTACTATAAAAAACATCACCTTTACTTGTTCGTCCTTGATACGGATATATAAAGGTACTTTACCTACGCACTTACATTCTTTTCCTTGCGCCGCTAATACTGTCGTATTATCCGCATTATATATGCGGTATTTGCGAAAATACTTTCTAAAAAAGACTTCTGCCACACAGGAACACTGCGCGCCGGTAACCAGGAGTGCGGTGGCCGGGATATTATTTACCAACACTTCAATCTTCGGAAGAGTCAAATTTTTCACCATTACTGTATTTAACTTGAAGGAAGAGGGGTTTTCGTGGCCTTCGGATTTCCGCACCCTCTCGTCAGCAGAAATCCGTTTTAGTTTAAATTATTTTTCCTTTCCGTGCTTTCCTTCTTTTTCCCCTGGCCTTGAGACTTTTTTCCTGGGTTGCTATTGAACTGTCGACGTTCGCCGGCTGTTTTTGAATGCTCGGGTTTCCTTGCCCACTGATTCGCTTTTTCTCCGTAGCCGTATGCTTGAGTTTGTTGTAGTCTTGGCGTACCAAATTGGTTTCGCTGTTGATATTGGCGTCTTCTTTCGACGTCCGCCGTTCTTCTACTTTCAAACTGGATTGCTAGCTCAAATAACTTTTCCAGTGTAGTGGGATTTCTTAATTCAATAAAGTCTTGCACTTGGGGTAGTAACCTCGGCAAAATCACTTGAATTATTTCAGGATCCGGACGGTTTCCATACAAGAGCTTGAAAACGTGAATTTTTCTTAAAATAAAGCTCGACAGGTTTTCGATTCTTTGTTGATATATGCTAAAAAGTTCCGTTTCTAATTTCGCACGATCCCTTACAACAGGGAAGGCTTTTAGTAGGGCAGTCTTGAAATTTTCATAAGTATAGGTGGGACTTCCTGCTTGACCCAAGAGACTTCTGCCGATACATTTGAACCAGTTAAGCGCTTGGCCCCTCAAAGCGCTGGTAGCTAAGGTAACTTTTTGAAACTCGTGCACGGGGTAGAGCATGAAGTGGTCATCCACTTTTTCCAAAAAACTGGTTACCGGTGAGTTTCCATTAAACGTTGCTTCTGGTTTCATCGAAGCGCGCATGGTCTGGACGATGTACCCAAATCCTTCCAGGGCGGCAGCTGGCATTTCTGGATTCTGAGCCGTTTCTGCAGGCAGCACAGGTTCTTCTTGAAATTCGGCCATGGTTATTCTTCGTCGGGCGCCACTATCAGGTTCAGTGTTTCTTCTAACCTTTTTCGGAAACATACAATGACCTGACTAGGAACAGAGAGCTTACTAAAGCTATGTTCACTAATTGTAGTAAGTAGACAGGATACAGACGAAGGGTATACAAAACCCTTTATTTTTCTTTATATACAATGACTTCCGTACTTCGGAATACAATGACCCTCCACTCGGGGTCTAACGTAAAAGGTATAAAAAATAAAACTAAACTCTAATTTAACTTTAGAATAACACACGTTGAAGATTGGCCTTATAATAACAGGAAGCGTATGTAGCACAGAGACTGTGAACACTACAATACGTTTAATTTATTAAGAGGATTAAAACCTCTGGCCTGGAAGGCAAATAGCAACTGCGTAACTTCTAAGGTAAGCGGCCTGCTTCGAACTCACTGCTTCCTCTCTTTCGCTTGGCAAAAAGGCCACACTTAAATACTTGGCGTTCGCCAGACAAACTTTGCATAAAATCCTTAACGCTTATAATTCTGGCCGGAAGTAGAAAATAAGAAGTGATAGTAAAGATTTAAAATAAAATAAACGTTAGTAAAACTTAAGATCCTTACAACATAAGTAGCGGAACGATAAATTTGATATCAAACACATGCAAAAAATGTTCCAGCAGTATGAAATGTGAATCCAACGGAAAATATGAAACGAAATTCATCACGTGGTGATGTATTATTTCTCAGCATCATATCGTCAAAGTTCAGTGCGTATATCTTCACGCGTTTACTGAAATTAATCAAATTTACTTAAAGAAACCATAAGAACGATGATATAATCATCTGATGTAAACGTCAGGCCTGGCTTTAAGTAGTTATTTAAAACGAATAACCGAATGAGTGAAACAGTATAGTGCAAGTTGGCCACTGTTTTTCAACCGTTGGGTCTTCCCACCCTTTTGAAAATCAATTTTGAAATTGAAGAAGGCAACTCTCATAAGTATAGGAGTACTTTTATGTCAGCGCAACAGTGTAAAATTAGGACTAATGTTTTGCTTCAATAATCAGAAATCTAAAATCTTGATGAATCAGAAAACCAAAACCTCACTTGTGTAAGAGTGCCATCGCATAAAAGTACCCGGTCCCTTATGAAAAAAAAAATTTTATTCAACTTAAAATCTAATCTTCAAGTTAAAATTAAAATCTAATCTTCAAGTTAAAATCAAAATCTAATCTTCATAAAACTGGGGCGGTTTGATGAAAAAAACATAATGAAGATTTCCATCGTGGTGAACAATAACCGACTTGTATAAAGGGGTGTTGGCACGTTTACGATTGGAGGAACAAATAAGAGGATCAGATAACCAATCAAATATCCTTAGGCTTGCCAGATTGAAACTATTTGTGTTTAATAAAGCCATCTATTATATATGAAATGACCAAGAAGCCCAACAGAAGAGTCGCTTTGTAGAAAAATTATGTAAAGGAAAAAGGAATTAATTTAAAACCCGTTGAGATGAAGAGGCAGTTTCTTGAGAAAAGTCTACAAAGATTGAGGACAAAAGGATGACATGTTAAATTCAGAACAAATAATATTATAAATGGATCCCTTGAATGAATTCAGTATATGTTTTATTATATGGATATATATATGCGTATAGTATTTTTATTTAAGCATTTTTATATTATTTATTTCATTATATGGAATGAATTCATTATATGTCATTTAGAGTTATTTATTTCGTTATAATAGAAGTACACTGCTCAGCAATCACATTTAATTTAAATAAATAATTTTTTTTAATTTAAAAGGAAAAAAAGACACGTTAGTTAATTGTTTCGAATTACATTATCATGTACTTATGAACTATTTTATTCCTTCGATGGGCAAGGAATCATCCAAATGCACATGTACATTTTTTATAATCTAAGTATTTATAATTAATATCACGCTCTTGTACTAGAATGCATTGACAGTTACTTTCCACTACGAAAATCTTGTTTCACATTTCGCATTTACATACAATTTGAATTAAACAAAATTCAAAACTATCTAGCATAAAAGTTTTCTTCCTCCCATCACAAACTCAATGAAGACTTCAACAAATACACAAAATTGCTTTCAGCAATCCATTTAAAAATAAAATTCGGAAATTTAAACTCCAGCCAAATCTAAATTACATCACACCGCTAGTAAATGCACCTCCACTAGTTTAGCTACTCAATAAGCGGCGGGGATTGAATTTTCTTGTCCAATTTCCTTTTTTCGAATTGCAGTGCACGGAAACTTATCTAGAACACAGGGTATATTTCCTTTAAGGCACTTTGTTCTTTTAATAATCTTCAAGACAAGGAAGTTTTAAAAACTCAGCTATTTTAACACAGCTGTTCATTAAATAGCTTAGTCATTTTTTTAATCTATACGTTGTACATTGTACGCTATGGGCAGAAAAAATTTCCTCTCACTAATTTTCAAACTTTATTGGCAACTAACATAATTAAAACAGAAAAATTCATTTTAAATATTATATAATGGATAGCTTTACAAATATTTAAATAAAAACTTTTTAATCTTCTGATAAATATACTGCTGATAAACACATAAACTACTTTTCATCAATTAATAAAAGTTTACTACGGCTAACCGCCTTTTAAATGCGAAGAGCCATTTATAAATAAATAAACAAACAGTTAAAGTTAAACCAAGTATTTATAAATAAATAAACAAACAGTTTACCAAAGTTAGCTTTCTATAAATGATTATTTTTTTTAAATTATGACTCCCTTCACCATTCTATATTATTAAGTACTAACTTAAAAATATTATTAGCTCAAAACGGACGTTAGTCCCGATTGGGATATTTGTGTCGAAAACTGATTTTGCGTTGAATCACTTTTCAAACTGTTGCCACCAAATATTATCGTCCTGTATTATATTTAAAGCAATTAAATAATGAAAGATATGCATATATGTATGTACGGATGTTCCTTGCACTGTGAAAAAACGACGATACCTACAGCCATCAAATTTTGAAAAATGTAGTCCTTCACTCGAATATGTGTTCCTGGAAGCCCGAATTTTGAATTTCGAATTCTATATATATTTCATATATTGTAAAACTTAAATGACTTTTTGATTAACAAACTCAACGATTTGAAAGCGAGCAGTGGCAACACTATAAGGAAATAAATCATTTTTCATCTCCAGCGCACGAGGCTATCTATCTGAAATTCTAAATGTATGTTTTTTAATGTTTAGCGATTTTGCTGTTGAATCGAATTTTATGTAACGTAAACGCCAACAATGTGATATTTATTTAATAAATAAAGTAAACACAAAACGTTAATAATAAAAAGACAAAAAAAAAGTTTTGTAAAGCCAACTTAGTAAGAAAACAGAACACTAATACGATCTAAGAAAAGACTGAAAAAAAAAAGAAAAGCGTGCATGCTAATACGTAATGCTGCATTGGGAATTCTAAACGTATACTGCTACACTGCTTTTAAAATTTTTGAAATTTTGCTGTTGAGATGCATATGGCGTAAGTGTTAAGAAAATAAAAAAGTTAAAAAGACAAATAAAAATGGACTGGTAGATTGCGAGCCCAGCGAGAGAGTAAAAACCCATAACAAACCCATTCGGGTTATAAGGTATTTCTCCCACTTCCCTAGCATGGTTTTGTGGTGTAACGGTAGCACGCTGGGCCGGTATTCCAGAGGTCCGTGGTTCGATTCCCGGCAAAGGCGGTTGCTCATTTTTCATCTCTCCGGGTTTTCCAATTAACCTAATGTCTTTACAGTGGCGCCCTAACTAAAAGAGGGTGATGGATGATGATTCTCCTCACCCGCGATTTGGAGATTGGGTCCCCTAAAAACTCCAGCCGTCCTTTAAAAGTTGGAGTATATGAGGTATTTCTCCCGCCTTCCCAGCGTACCTTCGTGGTGTAGTGGTTCTGCACGTAGGGCCGGTAACCAGAGTTCCGTGGTTCGAATCCCGGTGAAGGCGGTTGCTAATTTTTCATCCTGCCTGCTTTCAAAAAATACCTAATGTCTCTACAGTGGCGCCCGAACTAAAAGGGTTGTGGATGATGAATCTCCACACCCAGGATTTGGCGATTGGGTCCCCTAAAATCCCCAGTCGCCCTTGTGATAAGGTCGCATAAAAGAAGAAGAGACTGAAGATTTATATGGGCAAGGATGTCTCGTGAGCATAAGCTGAAAATTATTATTTTTTAACTTGCAAATACGTTTTCAATAGTTGTTAAAACAATCTTATTAAAATAATTAAATCGTTGGCAATATTAAAAACGCAAGCTCGAGAGCCACGAATTGCTCTCGCACTTAAAATGTATAGAATTTGATTTTAAGAAAAGATTTAGGTTTTTCTCTTCTGAATTGTATGTAGCCATTTTTTGGGGGGCATTCAATAAAATTTTCATGTGGTGTTCCGTCATTAGCATTTTCATTGGAGTTCAACATCACACCGTTGAAGCATTAACACTACACCGCAGCAGTAAATATTAAAAGTTGGTGGCAGCTTTTAGGGATTGTTCCTGAGAGTAAATTTAGGAACGGACTTTTTCGCCTGTGAACAGTCAAGACTTTCTTCTCTTCAAGAACGATCTAATTTTGCGTGCAAGGACAGTTCACGTGGTGAAGCCTCTTCAGTGACAAGTGACAGTGTGTCATAAGGGAACGCCGGAGGAAGCGTGATCTAGTGCCGCAAAATAGTGAAATTTCCCGGAAGAATATCCAAGTATTGCCAGGAGAGTCAATCGAAGGTGTCTTCAAAATTTGTGAGTACCATTTTTGTGATTTTGGAGAGGTTATGCCAGTTATTCGAGACTAGGCTTATTTTGGATATAGAGCAGGAAAAGGTTGCCTCTTAATTAGCATTTTTATATACGCTTTGCTTGTAGGCATAGGTATTATCATTAAGTGTTGTAAGGCAATTTGTGTTCAGAATTGTTAGGGAATTATTCAGTTTTGGAGAGATAGATCTGTTGTTGTTTTTGTGTTATTGTTTTTCGGGGTAGGTTATTTTTTCTTTAATTTTCCATAATGGGTGAGTTTATGAGGAAATTTACTAAAGCTCTGCTATTGGAGTTAGCGGAGGAGTTTGAAACAAATGTGTCTCAGGCAAATAGAGTAAGAGAAATTAGGCAGGCTATTCTAAATGCCGAGGACTATGAAAAAGAAGCTGCGAAAGAATAAGCGGCAAGAATTTGGGCTGCGGCTGAGCAGAGAAAAGCAGAAGAAATAGCCGAGCAAGAGAGAGCAGAGCGGGAACGTGAACAAGAGAGAGCAGAACGGGAACGTGAACAAGAGAGAGCAGAGCGGGAACGTGCACAAGAGAGAGCAGAACGGGAACGTAAACAAGAGAGAGCGGAACGAGAACGGGAACGAGTTTTTGAATTGGAAAGGTTAAACCTGATGAATGTGGTTCAGACTAATAGCCTAGCTTCTACGGTTTCGAAAGTTGAACAATCTAGAGAAAAAAAGGTTAATTTGAAAGATCTAGTACCGCGTTTTGAACCGAGTAATATAGATATTTCATTATTCTTTATGCTATTTGAGAAACAAGCTCAAAAAGAGAACGTTAATGAGATTGATTCTCGCAATTAATTCCTTTATTACCTTACGATGTAGCCCAGTTAATAGTGAAAGAACCAGCGGATAAAGGGGATGATTATCAGCATGTTAAGAAATTACTTATGCAGAGATTCAAGCTTAGTTCTTGGGCACTAAAAACAAAATTTGAAGAACATTCTAGAAAAAACGGAATGTTGTGGGTGGATTGAGAGTGTATTTAGAGAATTGGTTGGATTCAGTAGAAGTTCAAGATTTTGAAAGTCTTAAGGAACTTATGCTCACTGAGCAAATTAAGCGGCGAGTCCCTCTAGAAATAAGAAAGCACTACTTAGACATTTGGGAAGAAATTAAAACAGCTTCCATTTTAGCAGAGAAATGCGACAAGTATGAGGCTTTGCGAAGAGATGCGAGGAAGTTAGAACAGAGAGCGGGGTTAAAGAAACCATTTGAGAAAGATAGAGAGCGGTATGTAAATTCTAACTGTAGTTATAATCAGAAAAGTAGTGGTCATCAAAGAATTAAATCAGAGGAGCATAGAAAAGTGGAGGCTCCTAAAAAAAGCAAGTTTTCAATGAAGCAGGTTTCGAGAAACAGCGGAAAATAAGGTGTTACCAATGTGGAAAGAACGGACATATATGACCTAACTGTCCATCGCTGGAAAGAATCAGGCTAATCTGGTGAATAATCTAGGAACGGAGAGTTTAGGAAAATGTTTTGAGCCGTATTTCAAGAAAGCAGTAATTAATGGGATAGAGAGAGAATATCTGAGAGATACTGGAGCTGGTATAGATCTGTGTAATAGTACTTGGATTAATACTAGTGACTTATTAGGGGAAACTGTATGGGTAAAACAGCCTTTGGACACAGAGTGTAAATGTTTACCTTTGGCGAAAGTCACCATTGAAGGTGATTTTGGTTTGGTCACCACAGAGGCAGCGGTTACTCCGGTAGAGTTACATAAAGAGTACTATTTGTTAGGGAATAAAACTGCACAGGTGATTGAGGAAGTTAGGGAACGACCGGTTCTCTTGAATGCTGTGTCAGGCGCATGCGCGCAGGAGTTTAGAGAGAGTGAGTGCAAAAGACTTAGATTCCAGATCGGAAAAAAAAGAAAGAGATAGAAAATGAAAGGGCCGTCAATAATGAGCATTCGGAAGAAAGGAATTTAACTAGTAATACGAAGGAGGCAATTAAAATTGCAGACATCAGTTTAGAAGAAAGGTCTATCCTTGCGGATGTTTCGCCAGCAGAATTCTTGGAAGCACAAAAAACTTGCGCTAGTTTAGCGACCCTGTGGAAGAAAGAGGAAAGTGAAAATGAAAAAGAGTTTATAATAGTCAAGGAAAGACTATTCAGAGTGGCAGGTTCTAAAAAAGGGGAAGATAAGCGTCAGCTGTGTGTGCCTCTCGTTTTTAGGAAAGGGATCTTGAAGTTATGCCTCGAGGAAATCTCTGGTCATTTAGGGGTAACAAAAACCAAGGATAGAGTTTTGACACACTATTTCTGGCCTAATTGCTACCAGGAAATTGAAGAATTTGTGAGGACGTGCGTTATTTGTCAGCGTGTAGGTCACAATAAGGATAGAAAGAAAGCCCCTATGAAGATTGTGCCTGTTATATCAGAAGTGTTTAGCAGATTAAATATTGATGCAGTAGGACCTCTGATCCCTAGTTCGTGTGAAAATAAATACTTAATTACGTCTGTTTGTGTTGCTTCCAAATATCCAGATGTCATTCCTGTACAGAATTTAAACTCTAAATGTGGGATTCAAGCCTTGATACAAATCTTTTCTAGATCAGGTTACCTGAAGGAAATTCAATGTGATTTGGGTAGATCGTTTACCAGTGAACTTACATCTGAGTTTTTTAGCAAGTTCGGAATTAAGGTGTATTATTTTTCTGTGTGTCACCCTCAAAGCAATTCTGTTGAAAGGTTGCATTCCACCTTGAAAAGGGTATTGAAGGCTTTGTGCTTGGAAAGCGGGAAGGACTGGGAAGAATGTTTGCCATGTGCTTTGTTCGCCCTCAGAACTGTTAGCCATGAGAGCACAGGTTTTAGTCCCTGTGAGTTAGTACATGGAAAAAATTTGAGAATGCCTCAAACGATTGTGTATGAAAACTGGCTAGAGGAAGAAAGCTCAGATCCCACTGTGGTCGAGTATGTTCTAGACTTAATAAACAGATTAAAGAAGTGTCAGGAGCTGGTTGTAGAGAGGATGAAAGAGTGTCAGAGTAAAAGGAAACTCTGGTATGATCGCAACGCTGTTACGAGAAGGTTTAAGGTCGGAGATCTCGTGCTTATTTTAGCCACGTCTAAACCACACAAAATGGCTGTGAACTGGATACAGCCAGGTAAGTAACTAGTGTGATTTCCGAAACCAATTATACGGTAGAGATTCCGAGTAAGCGTAGCAGTGACACCATTTATCACGTAAATTTGATGAAACCTTATTATCAGCGCCCCGAGTTTCTGAATCTTGTGATGGAGGAGGTCATGGAAGATATTGAGGGAGAAGTGGATATTCCTTATCCCTTGGCTGATCCAACTCATGTAGATTTTTGGAAAATAGTTGGAGATAGTAAGCTAGAAGAAAGAGCTTCGGCAGAGGAAATAGGAAAAATCCAAGAAGTTATAAGAAAGTATGGAGCGGTGTTTTCGTCCGACCCCGGCTGTACGTTTTTGGTCGAAATGGATATTAAATTGTTGGATGAGATTCCGGTTAGAGTCAGGCCTTACCGAATGTCGGCGAGACAAACCGACATCCTAAGAGAGGAAATTAGGCGGTTGCTTGAGTTAGGAGTCATAGAAGTCGGGCAATCTGATTATACTTCGCCTATGATCTTAGTAGAGGTCCCAGGTAAAGATCCTCGTCCTTGTATAGACTACAGAAAATTAAATTCAAAAACTATGACCGAATTTTTCCCTCTTCCCAATATTGAAGAAGTGGTAGAAAAATTCAGCGCAGCTCCATTTATCACAATCATGGATCTAACCAAAGGATGCTTCCAGATACCACTCACAGAGCGTGCACGGAGGTATGCCGCATTTGTGACGCCTTTTGGATCTTTCATCCCGAAGAAAATGATGTTTGGGCTTTTAAATGCGCCTTTCTATTTTTGTAAATTGATCGCTCAAGTTTTAGGAGGGCTGGGCAATTTTGTTCTACCGTATATTGACGACATCGCAGTCTTTTCGCCGACTTGGGACAGGCATATGAAGGATTTGGATGTGGTTTTAGGTCGCCTTCAAGAGGCTAAATTGACTGTTTAGCCCTCGAAATGCAAATTCGCACAAGACCATGTGAAATTTCTGGGTCATGAAGTAGGGTCTGGGAAAAGGTCGCCTAGTGACGCCACGATTCAAGCAATCAGAAATTTTCCGATCCCCATTACTAAAACATAGATACGTAGCTACCTTGGTACTGCGGGCTACTATGCAAGGTACATAAAAGACTACGCCCGTATTGTGGCACCTTTGTTGTCTCAAATTCAGGATGGGGAGAAACACCCTATACTGTATCTTAGCAAAACATTTACTAAAGCGGAGCGAAATTATAGCACCATTGAAAGAAAACTAGCGGCTATTATTTATGGACTGAAGAAACTAAGTCATTACTTAGACGGACAAAAATTCAAGATCCAGACGGATCATAATCCGTTGACTTTTTTAAACAAAATGATGGGATCAAATTCTCGTTTGACTCGCTGGGCATTGTGTCTTCAACAGTACAACTTTGAAATTGTTCACAGGCCAGGCAAATTACACGGTAATGCAGATGGCTTGAGTCGTGCCTTAGTCTAGTGACTGAATATCACTAGTGGATACAAAGTAAGGTAAAAAGTAATGAAAATGATTTTTGTAGAGTTTTGGAATTATATTTGTGTAGATTCAAAATTGTTTGCATTGTGTGTTTCATTTTCAAAAAAATTGTTAGAATTAAATGTTTTATCTTATGTATTAGCATTGTGTAAAATTTGAGGAATATGCTTTGTATAAGGCAGACATTAAGAGTAGTTTAAATTATTTTTGTTGTATTTATGCGGTTATGTTATCTTGAAATAAGTGCAGGGTAATGTAACTGGTTTCTCTATTATCACTTAAATGGTTACCACTTGTGTTTTGAAAGCAGTGAAATGTATTTAGAATTTTTCCTTCCATAGTCAAGAAAAATTTCTTTATGAGGGGAGGAGTTGTGATAAGGTCACATAAAAGAAGAAGAGACTGAAGATTTATATGGACAAGGATGTCTCGTGAGCATAAGCTGAAAATTATTATTTTTTAACTTACAAATACGTTTTCAATAGTTGTTAAAACAGTCTTTATTAAAATAATTAAATCGATGGCAATGTTAAAAACGCAAGCTCGAGAGCCACGAATTGCTCTCGCACTTAAAATGTATAGAATTTGATTTTAGGAAAAGATTTAGGTTTTTCTCTTCTGAATTGTATGTAGCCATTTTTGGGGGGGGGGCGTTCAATAAAATTTTCATGTGGTGTTCCGTCATTAGCGTTTTCATTGGAGTTCAACATCACACCGTTGAAGCATTAACACTACATCACACCCTTTAAAAGGGGGAGTATATAAGATATTTCTCTCACTTTCTTGGCGAGCCTTCATGGTGTAGTGGTTCTGCAAGCTGGGCCGGAATTCCAGGGGTCTGGGGTTCGATTACTGGCGAAGGCGGTTGCTCATTTTTTTTTATCTCTCTGGGGTTTCCAATTAACCTAATATCTCTACAAATCCAGTTAACAGTGATGGCGGTGGATAGCACTCACACATATTTCTCTCCAAAATAGCCCATAAAGGCTCAATAATATTGCTATCTGGTGACTGGTGACTGTGGATGACCATGGTAGATGTAAACGTACATACTCATGCTCAAAAAACCAGTCCTGCACAATGTGAGCTGAGTAAACAGGAGCTCTGTCGTCTTAGAATACGGCATTACCATTCAGGAATAAAATTTGTACCGTGGGATGACCATGATCAATCAAACTGGTCACGTAATCCTTGGCAGCAATGTGACCTTGCACAATAGTGATGAGTTTCCATGGAATACCTTAATATTCTTGCCCAAACCATGAAAGAACCCCCACCATGTTTCACTCTCGGCAGTAAATAGTCTCTATTATACGCTTGGGAAGGCTCACCCAAAAGTCGGAAACAGTGCGAAGCAAGATTCATCCGACCACATAACAGACTTCCATTGCTTTTTATGACTTTGGCACCATTTTCTCCTCTTACAGGCAATTTTATCACTGAATGGCTTTTAAATTGCAGCTCGCCTAAAAATACTTTGCTTGTGAAGCTCCCTTAGTACTGTTTTCGTGCTGACAGGGTTTGCGAGTGCGACATTCAATTCAGCAGTCATGTGGATGTTAGTCCTCTTTAGCGTATGCGGTTTTCCTGTATGAGTTAAAATCTTAGATATTGTGCCTCTTGAAACACCAAACACTTCAACTAACTTGGTTATGGAAGCACCCACCGTACGAGCCCCAACAATTTTCTCACGTTCGAATTCATGACATAATGCACTCACAACTGCAGAGAACACTGTCTCAGTAACGAATGGCACCTGCAACGTAATGAGGATGTTGTGCAGGTGGCGCTAGTCAGCGCCACTAACAGCTTTAGCGAAAATGAACATTTCAGTTCAAACATGCATTTTAAGAGGTGTTTCCGTATTCTTGTCCAAATCCTGTATATCTGAATTTTGTTCTGATTCACAGGGACAGGATTCAAGTATCTTAATAAATATAATACCCATCGTGAATGTGAATGTAGTATCTTAGCAACGTAAATATCCTTAAAATCCTCCGAGAGGTTGATAACACGATCAGAGAAGAAGGAAGATCTATGAGGCCCTCGATGATTAAATCCCCTAAGCGGGGGGGAACTATTAGATAACTGTAGCGTCCTTTGTCTAAATTAAACAATCTGACCCCACAAAAATGAAACAAGAAAGATATTTTTTGGCAAAATTAGCAAAGAAATTATTTTATTATTTGCTTAAATACATATCAGCATATTTTTAAAATTTCAATTGAAATAAAACAATAAATTTCGTTTTTTATTTAAATAGGATCTGAATCTAAGATTTCGCTGCTATTTATTAAAATAAAAAAATCTGATGTGTATACCACATGACTTCCTTGTACGGAATATTAAATTATACGTATTTTTTCTTGCATTTCATTTAAACTTATTGAATTTAATTATATCATCTTCGTCAATAGCGTATAAACCTCAAGAAAATAAATGCACTCTTTAAAATTCACTATATTTGTTAACTATAGTGACACTCTGGCGCTAAGTTTCCTTAACAGCGTTACATTTCGTTCATATTCTAACTCAGAATGCATACAAATTTATATCATTTGAAGAATTATCTAATCGTTGCCACATGTTCTATTCAAATATTATAATTAATCTAAAACGATGTATAAAAGAAATTAAGCAAACAAAACAAAAAAAGAAACAGTTTTTCACAGATGAATCAGTATTTGTCATTCAATTAATTCGGTTCTCACTTCGCGACAAAGCAAAAATACATAAAAAGTCAAAATATCTGTATTAAAAATTACGAAGTAAATCTTAAACACTTATTTCCTCGAAAATATTCCAGAAAGGATTAAGCATGATTTAATTCGCAATAATAAATGAAGGCGTTATCTTTGTTGTTGCGAAGCTAAGTTTCTCTAGATTGGCAACAAATCCATTATTCTGCTGTTTCAAATGTAAACAAGCAATGGACGCCATCAAAAACATTATTAGGCTTAGCGGCACTTAAACAACTTGAAAATTATTGATAATTCTAAAACTATTGCATACAGATTTACTAAAGGCAAAAGAACCTTAATCGGAAGATAAGAACAACATAATTCAATTATTTTTAAAGCAAAAAATGTACAATTTACAAATATATAAGAGTAAAAAAACTGAGTTCACTGAGCCGGGTAACAGAGTGGATATATATATAAATATATTTATATATGTTTGGTTTATCTGATTGCAACCAAAATACGAGGTGCACATCTACATGTATTAGTACTCCTATATACAAAATTTCAACTTTCTGAGGTACTCGTTTTTGAGTTATGCGACATACGTACGTACGCACGTACGTTCGTACAGACACCACGAAAAATTCTCTTCAGAATTCATTTTAAAGTAGTTTTATATATATATATATATATATATATATATATATATATATATATATATATATATATATTGGAAGGAAAGAGTCTTTTATTCTGTCCTTACGTACAGATATCACGCAAAAACATCGTTAAATTCCATTCGATAACGGTCAAAATGGATATTTTCGTTGAAATATGCTGCCTGAAACTTATCGCGATCACAATACTTCCTTTTTACTTCGTACAAGGAAGTAAAAAAACAACTTTGATTTGCGTAGATAAATATTATGACACAGCTTTAGGAAATTCTTAGAAAGAAAGCATTGTTTATGGCAAAGTAATGATTCACAACGTAAGCAAAAAGAGCGAGCTTACATACATTGTAAACCAATCTACATATTTTACTTTGACATTTAAATTAGTTTCATATCTTCTAAGAGGAACGTTTCCTACATTATTATTTTTTATTATTCTCAATCAAAGAAAATTGCTTTAAAAATATGTAAATAAAAGACTAGGCTTTTCTTGCTCTAGAAAAGACAAGATGTCCGGGTAACAATCGGATAATTTCCCACATTTTGGATAGCTGAATTCGAAAGAATG
The DNA here is from genome assembly GCF_044657685.1 of Stegodyphus dumicola. NCBI lineage: Eukaryota > Metazoa > Arthropoda > Arachnida > Araneae > Eresidae > Stegodyphus > Stegodyphus dumicola. Next base: position 187,002,299 of record NC_140769.1, on the reverse strand, counting down.
GAATTCCGGATATTTGAAGTCTTATTAATTGAAATTCTACTGTGTATTTCTTTATTAAAATACATAAAACTCCCATAAACGCTGTAGCATTCATATAGTAGAGATTCAGTCTAACGCACTGGCAGACTGGAAAGTCTTATTCCAGCACAGTTTCGCCGTTACTGCGATTCAAAAATATGATTTCCAGAATTAAACTTTAATTTAAATGAATATATGTTATTAAAATTCCAGAAAAAAGCCATACAATAATTTAAATGTATGGAACCAGTTAAATATATAAATATTAAAATAAAATTTTTCCATAAGCAATCGATCAAAGACAACTTCATTTCCAGATTACATTAATAAAAAATCTGATGTGTACACCACATGACTTCCTTGTACGGAATATTAAATTATACGCATTTTTTCTTTCATTTCATTTAAACTTATTGGATTGAATTAAATCTACTTCGCCGACAGCGCATAAACCCCAATAAAATAAATGCATTCTTTAAAATTCACTCTAGTATTTGTTTACCATAGCGACACTCTGGCGCTAGATTAACTTAACAGTATTATATTTCGTTCATATTATAACTCATAATGCACAAAATTTATATCATTTAAAAATATAATTACCTAATCGTTGCCACATGTTCTATTTAAATACTATAATAAATAATAAAGCTAGAATGATGTATAAAAGAAAATAAGCAAATAAAACAAAAAAGAAACAGTTTTTCACAGACGATTGTGTATTTCTCATTCAATTAATTCAGTTCTCAATTTGCGAGAAGGCAAAAATACATAAAAACTCAAAATATATATTGTCGCTTCCTGGAATATGCTTCCATTGTTTCTTTGATGTTAAATTTCTTATCTCCTTCACTCAATTTTGTACAAATGTTTCCCAGTTTGATCCAGAACATAATGGTAGAGGAGTCAGTCCAACAGGTACTTGATATTCCCTTTAAATCCATCGCTTCTTTCACTGTTGCAGGGAGACGAGCTCCGATCAAACATGCTAACAATTCTAATCGAGGCATCGTTATCTTTGTTAAAGGAGCCACTCTACTGTTAGCTCCAATCAAATGAACTTTTACCCCTTTCTCACATTCGCTTCGTATAAATACGATTGCGCTATAGGCGGTCTTGCTCGGATCACAAAAAGTATGAAAACTCAATTTTTCTTCCGGGACATTGCTTTGGACATATCTTGGAATTTTGATCTCTGTTAACAGATGTAAATCTTCAAGCCATTTATTGAACTCCAGGCGAATATCTTCTGGACAGGTTTCATCCCAACCAATCTTCAGGTTCCAGCTATTCTGTATTAACAATTTCAAACGAATCGTTACTGGACACAGAATTCCTATAGGAACGAAGATGCTGTGAACTGTCGAAAGAATATATCTTCTAGTAATGGGTTTTTGCTTGAAATCAATTTTTTCAAGATCACAAAACAGAACATCTTTAGTTTTATCCCATAATAATCCAAGAACAGGGACAAGTGTTTTTTGACATTCTTCACCTGTTAGACTGGAATGTTCCCTTTTCTCAGTTGTAATTCCCCCAAATCTAGAGTGAATTAAGATTCTCTTTTCTGTAGGCTTCAAACCTAGTTTCTTAGCTGTTTCTTAAAGAATGTAAGAATGTTGTGAGCCAGTGTCAAGAAGTACACGTACTTGTAGCTCTTTCCCTTTAGTCTTCAGTTTCACTTGTAACGTTAGAAGCAATATTTCATCAGAAGTGCATAAGATAGACGAACTAACATCAGACGACAACGTCTTCTCAAGTTCCTGTACGTCACCTTTCATCTCATTTCCAGGGAGTTCTGGGCACATCAAAATCGAATGTTTTTTACTGCAAAGGACACATTTGATGTTGGACTTGCAAAATTTAGAACGATGTCCAATTTTTAAACAGACAAAACAGGCCTTTTTGTTTTTTAAAATTTCTTGTTTTTCTTGAAGCTTGAGTTTACGTGCAGAAAAGCAATCTTTACTTTCGTGGAATTTATCACAAAATATACAAACATTTCTTCTTTTATTCTCTGTTGTTCCCGCAAACAAATCTGCTGCCGTCGGTGGATTATTAGGAACAAAACGCTGTATTTTTTCCTTCTGAAATTTGTGTTCCTTACTAACAAATCCCTTTGCTAAACGAATACATTCTTCCCCTTCAACTTCAGCTTTCAGGAACAATAATAAATTTTTTAATTTCTCCCCATAAGCATTTTATTCAGAAGAATCGAATTTAGTGTTAACTATAGGGTTTCTTAAGCAAACTCTAAAAATGTCTTCCGGAATACACGATTCTACAAAAGGGCAAAGTATAGCTGAATATGTATTGGATGTTAAGGCTATGGACTCCAAGGCTCTTAGATGTGATTCTAATTTATCATATAATTTCGACGTGTCTAACTTTCTTTTTTCTTCGGTAACATTTTTTACAACAAGATTTAAAAGTTCGCGTATATAAAATTCAATTAGTAATTCCTCCCTGCCGAATCTTGATTTTAAACATGCAATAGCTTTATCATAATTTTCACATGTCGGTGGGTAACTATCAACAATATCGCGAGCTTTAGAGCCTTCAGTCATACATTGAATTAAATATTGAAATTTATCTTCTTTCGCAAAATTTTCATCGTCATGTATTCTTTTGAATTGGCTCCAAAAGGCAAGCCAATCTTTAATTTCCCCGTCAAATTTCAAAAGTTCGATCTTCGGTAACTTTAACTTTCCTTTTTGAACGGGCGAAGGATCAACAGAACTTTCGGTTTTAGAAATTCTATTTAAATACATTTCTACGTTTACTTCCGATTTTACGAAATTTTCATTATACTCTTCTATTATCGCGTACTTGTTCTGATACTTTTTATCGTCTGTATCTTCTAATAATAAAGAGCTTATTTCCTGATCTATTTCAGTTAGCTGACAATAAATTCTACGTAAATTAGCAAAGTTAGATCTAATGCTCTCTTCTTTAACATTATCTGCCTTTAATAAGTCATTCAAACCATTAAAACATTTTGTGAAGTTAGCTGTTATAGGAGAGCGTTTTTTAACAAGTAATTCCATTTTCAGAATAATAGGTAATTCAAAATAACGTACCTTTAATATCACGTCATACGGTCACCATGTTACAAGACTCTATCTGAATTTTATTCATTCAGTCGGTACTCCATTAAAAGAAACTTATAATTAAGTAATACGGGCAATCCACCCAATTAATTCACTTAAAACAGGCAATCCACCTTAATCCAAAGTCATGGTGCATTTTTACTTCATTTATTCTAAACATAAAAAAAAACCGATACAATGTTGCCAAACCGTAAAAACTTATGCATTTATGCAATCGTTGAGTTGCTCGCCACATCTATATTAAAAATTACGAAGTAAATCTTAAACACTTATTTCCTCGAAAAAATTCCAGAAAGGATTAAGCATGATTTAATTGGCAATAATAAATGAAGGCGTTATCTTTGTTGTTGCGAAGCTAAATTTCTCTAGATTGGCAACAAATCCACTAGTCTGCTGTTTCAAATGTAAACAACAAATCCACTAGTCTGCTGTTTCAAATGGCCGCCATAAAAAAAAGGCTTAGCGGCAGTTAAACAACTTTAAAATTGTTGATAATTCTAAAAATATTGCATACAGACTTACTAAAGGCATAAAAACCTTAACCGGAAGATAAAAAACATAATTCAATCATTTTTTAAAGCAAAAAATGTACAATTTACAAACATATAAGAGTAAAGAAGAGATCACTAAGCCGGGTAACAGAGTGGATATATATATAAATATATTTATATACGTTTGGTGCGGCCGATTGCAACCAAAATACGAGGTGCACATCTACATGTTATAGCAGTCCTATATACAAAATTTCAACGTTCTGAGGCTACTCGTTTTTGAGTTATGCGAGACACGTACGTACGTACGCAGGTACGTACATATGTTCGTACAGACGCCACGAAAAATTCTCTTCAAAATTAATTTTAAAGCAGTTTTATAATTTTTCTGGAGGAAACGAGTCTTTTATTCTGTCCTTACGAACAGATATCACGCAAAAACATCGTTAAATTGCATTCGATAGCGGTCAAAATGTATATTTTCGTTGAAATATGGTGCCTGAAACTTTTCGCGATTACAATACTTCCTTTTTACTTCCTACAAGGAAGTAAAAATTGCTCTTATTCAGTGTATGGATAATCTTAGTATTTAAAAAAGACCGGAAAATATCAAAACTAAAACTACAACATTTATATTTATTTGTCAGGAAAAGGCAAATAAAAGAAAATAGAACTAAGAAAGCAGAATATACAGCTAGCTACATTGCTGAAGAAAATGTTAATTGAGTTTCAGAAAACAGTGCTTCCTTTTACTCTTTACTTACTCTTTTACTTCTAAGAAGTAAAGGAAGAATTGCAATCGTGAAAAATTTGAGCTGTCAGATTTCGAAGGTATTCCTTTTGACCGTTCCCAAATCCATTTTGACTATAGGTTGAGTGACCTCTGTATGTACGGACAGAAAAAAGGACTTTTTATTCCAAGACGGATTGTAAAAAAGAAAATAAAATGGATTTTTTTCTTGATGTCTGTAGATACGTATATATGTATCTAGCATATCTCAAAAACGATTAGTATTGAAAATGAATGCAAAAACGAAAACGCTGAAACTGCGTGTATGGAACTTATATTAGACCTAGTCAACCTTTTTCATCAAAGTAGTGCGCCAACCTTTTTCATTGCATTCGGCATCCAGCCCCCTTACCCAGCTTAAAAGTACTTACTCGGACCTTATTTTCGCAATCGTTGGTCATAATCATATACAAAAGTGTTTTCAATGATGAAAATATTCATGTTTTGCAATGTCAAGTTTCTTCAAAAAAAATTATTTTGAATATATAACGAAATCTTATGCGGTCTCCCAGTTCCTATAGTTATATTTCAGAAAGTTTTATACTCGTTATCAAAAAATAAAAATACAAGAAGTTTGACTTCCATGCGACAAAAATTCGACAGGGAAATATAATTTCAAAATTTGCAATTTCCTGTGTCATTTTCGACATCTAAAATAGTCAAAAATTGCCTTCAGGATGGGTTAATCAAACTAAATAATTCGGGAAAATAAATTTTAATTTAAGTTTAAATGAAGTGCAACAAAAAATGTGTATGATTTAATAGGCCGTACAAAGAATCATGTGGTGTCCACATCATACATATTTATTGTTAAACTCATACATCGCTGTATATTTAACACAATTTATTAGAATAATTAATTTTTGCTTAATAATACTTGATAAGTAAAATACTACTAACCTAATATGCATTTTTAGCCGATATGGAATATATATACACTTTCCTGCATGTATACATACTTCAAAAACTAATTATCTGTGATACCAAATAACTCTAAACTGGAAGCCAGCTCTATAATCTATAACATATTAAACGCTTTTTTCCTTCTATAATGAATGAAGGCTATTTTTTAACCTCCTTAGCCAGAATGAGAAGAACGTACTGTCTCGTCAACAATTCGTTTCTTCCAACCACGTGCGCCATGATCACAACACACCTGTCAGAAAGTAGGTCAATAGGGAATACACCTTTATTAGAACTTCATAGAAGACAAGGGGGTGTAGCTCAGTGGTAGAGCGTTCGCTTTGCATGTGAAAGGCCCGGGGTTCGATCCCCCGCACCTCCAGTTACTGTTACATTTTGTGAAATGAATATATAAAAACTCCGCAAATCCACACATTTTATTGTTTGTTAATTTATCTCTTCATTTTAGCATTTTTGTTGACAACGTTCCCATGTTAGTCTAAATACATATTTATCTAATATTAAAATTCTTCGCTATTCCACCTCGGCCATGTCTATGGATAATATCTACTGATCAACTATATTAAACTTTAATAGAACCCTTTTGGGCGATTGTTAAAATCTTAACGATTTCAGATTTTTCGGGATTTTTTTCTGGGGCAGGGGCTTTACTTTAATTTATGTTATTTGCGTAAAAGTGTTATATAACGCCAATAAATTTTAACTGAACATCGATTATTATTTGCATTTTAACAACTCAAATAATAATTATTCGTTTTGCATAATTTGGCTAAAAAATAAAGTTATGTGTTTAACTTAGGACTTGTTTAATAAAAAAATATTCCATTCTTATTTTTAAACATAATTCTTTGTCTTTCTTCCTCAAACAACTCAAATAATAATTTTAACAACTCAAATAATAATTATTCGTTTTGCATAATTTGGCTAAAAAATAAAGTTATGTGTTTAGCTTAGGACTTGTTTAATAAAAAAATATTCCATTCTTATTTTTAAACATAATTCTTTGTCTTTCTTCCTCCAATCACATTTCATTTTACAACCTTTCTTCCTCTAACCCTTCCGCATATTCGGCACTGTTCATAGTCAAATGTTCTAATTATTTACAAAGTTCTCATTAAAAAAATCATAAAACTAAATAATTTTGCATTTCTTTTCGCTGCAATGAAATATGTAGCTGAAATTACTACAGTAATTAAGAACTGTGCCTAAGAGGAGTGATACCTTCGTGGAAGTGGTACGCAATAAATGATACACAAAAAAGAAATAAGTGGTACGCAAAAAAGAAAAAAAGTATTTTTAACTACTAAATTCAAAAATCTCGTGAAGAAAAAAAAACATAGATTGATAGAAATTTCCTATGACCGAACTCTAACTGAAGATTTCAAAAATAACACACTTGTTAACTTGAACCTAAAAAACTTCTTGCTGAAATAACTTGCTGAATCTAAAAACGAATTTAAAGGCATTTTAAAATAAAGCTATTAAATTTTAATTGCCTTTCTGAACAACCTGTTTGTGTGAACAAGAATTTTCTTCCATGGTATATTTAAAAAATTAATATAGAACAAAATTAAAAGTGGATCCTAATTTACGGTTAAAACTCAGTGAAATAAGACCAAACAGACTTTAAATTGATCTCTCTTCAACAGGCCCAATTTTCAAACTAAATTTTAGAATTAAATTATTATACTTTAATTTTGATAATAAAAATGGTAAACAATTTTTAATATAATATTTTTAGGTGTGCAAATTTAATATAAATAGCCAATAGGTTGTGCAAATGGCAAAATATTTTTTTTTAATATTTCTATTGAGAAATTGAAAAATAATCATTGTAAAATGTAGTAGTCGTACTAAAGTTTTGAATTTTTGTTTAGATGGTACGCGTACACAGTCCAGTCACATTAATGTGATTGCCTGTCAAAAGCCATAATATCCACCTTTCCCAGAGTAGGCCGCTGCGAGACGTGCAGGAAAAGACTCAAATTAGGTTCTTGAAGGGGGATGTTGCGCCATGCCGACTCCTGTGTAGTGGCCAGCTGCGCTAAGTTACGCGGTTGAAGATCCCTGGCGTGAACAAACCAGTCGAGGTGGTCCCACAGATTCTCAATTGGGTTTAAGTCTGGGAAGTTTGTTGGTCAAGGAAGTACGGTAAACTCATGCTGGTGCTCTTCGAACCATACACGTACACTGCGAGCGGTATGACACTTCGCATTGTCCTGCTGGTAGACGCCATCATTCTGAGGAAAAGCAGTTCGCATGTAGGGGTGGGACATGGTTCGCAAGGGCAGATGCGCATTTCTGTTGATCCATAGGGCTTCCACAATGATAAGTGCACCCAGAGAATTCCATGAAAACATTCCGCACACCCTAATGCTCCCTCCTCCAGCTTGAACCCTTTCCGCAATTGTTGCAAGGTGTTTGCTTTCTGACGGTTCGCGCCGTATACGCCAACGCCCATTTGTCCGGTGGAGCACAAAACGTAATTCATCGGTAAAGTCATCAGTCGCCACTCAGTGGACGTCCAGTTGTTGTACTGACGTGTTAATTCTAGTCTTCGTTGCCGATGAACTGCAGTCAGCATAGGTGCTTAAACCAGGCGTCTGCTGCTGAGGCCCAAGCAATGTTCAATGAGTTCAGTGAGCAATGTTCGCTGAGCCGTCGTTGAGGAGACACTGTAGCCCCTTGGTTCATCTGAGCGGTCAGTTTTTCAACGATTGCACGACTATTTGACCGAACGCATCTAAGCAGCCTTCATTCACCTCTGTTTTCTATTGCCCGTGGTGCACCACATTTTCCACGTCGCTGATTTTAGATAGTGCCATTTTGCCATGCAAGGTGTATTTTTACCACAGCACCACACGAACTGTTTGGAAAGTTAGCCGTTTCCGAAATGCTTCCACTCTTGTCTCCAAAGCCAATGACCATGCCCTTTTGGACGTAAGAAAAAACGTTCCGTGTCTGCATTACGCCAACGATTGCAATGTTTTCTGATTCTCTCGGACACTCTTTATATACGCTTCACTGCAATGTGCTTCCACCTGACTTTTTTAATTGATTAATTTATATTGACGTCAAAAGTTGTTGATGGTCACATTAATGTGAGTGGACGGTCTATAATATACGAAAACAACCCACAGCAGTTACCGGAAAAACCACCGGAGCACAGTAGATTTAAATATAAATAATAACGCGAGGGGAAAACTTTGTACAAAACATCATGATAGGAAAGAAAGCAAAGAAAAAATATCGTAACTCTAATACATTGAGATGCAAAACATTGTGTTAAAATATAATTCATCGACAAAACCTCGTAGATTCAAAACTTCAACATACAAAATATTATGATAAAAATAAAACACATAAAAATATCTCATGATAATAAATCACAGACATGCATCCCATGTTTCGAATGAATCTTCTCTGTTTTAATACGTGATAATCTGTGAACGCAAGAAGAAATGAGGAATTTCTTCCCATTCTATTGCAGATTTTTTTTTTAAATTAGCTAATAGTATTCTACTCGAAAATCAAAAGAAAACCTGAACATTAAAAATCTGTTAGTAGAAATTATAATTACGTTCGTACAGAAGCACTTAACTGAGTTTTAAACTAACGTAGCCATTAAAAATCATTAATTAATTCTCTTTATCAAAACACCTTTGCAATTTTTGATGAAAACATACAATATTAAAATGTTTTGCTTATTTTAAAAGCTCAAGTTCCTTTCTTGTTTTTCCAAATACAAATTATTAGTCAAATTTAAAAAGAGAAAAAAAAAAGGTGCCTTGCATTTACTTTATGCACAGGGAAAACCACATGTCCTTTCATTCATCAGTATTTCGTGACTTTATATTAATTCTTCCATACATACCTACATATATAACGCCCATTTGTAATATTCCCATTTAATAATATTCATTTTAGTACGCGAGAAGACACATATACTTCAATAACGACCGACATTATAGATGGTAATTGAAGTAACTGCAGTCGGATGCAGCCCTTGGTGACGATTTAACATATTTTATTTCAGGACAAAACAACTCTTGAGATGCATGTTCTGATTTACATATATGAAAAATGGGTTCAGATCATACCCATAATTATATAGTTATGGGTGTTATCTGCATCCATTTTTCATCACGTTTTATAAGTTTTCTGCATTTTAAGACAAACACACTGGATGAGATAGACAAGTAAGCAACGACTTCCTAACAGGAAGCATTAAAGTGTGACGTATTCAAAAAAAAAAGCCAGGAAGAGAATTCAAAAGCTTATGTTTTGCAATGTTAGTTTCGATATCGAATCATAATAATTGGCATCTTACTTTACTTACATAATCATAATTGTATAGGTACCTTCATCAACAGCGTTTTATATGATCGTATGACATGGACTAATTTGGAAACGCAGCAACTTAAAGAGATTTACAATTAGCAGTTACTATTTTTAGGTATTTTAGGAATATGTTACATAGTCACGATGATTCGATTTCGAAACTAATATCGTAAACCATAACCTTTTTTTCTCTCCCAGGCTTTCTTTTGAATTCATCACACATTCCTGCTTTGCTTAGTCATCATTATGTAATTTTTACAATCCTCTTCTTGTATTTGTTTTTATAAAATTGTCGCATTTAATATGCAAAACCTTAACACTTTCCATTGCATATAGCATGAAGTATCTAAGCTATCAGTACTTCTACGCATCTACATCTCAGCGTTCTTACATTTAATGCTTCCAAAATTGTGCTATCATTACATTCTTCGGCCAGTTCTAATTATGAAGAAATCTACACGGGTTTGTTATTCTATGTTCACAGTAAATCATGGGAAAAGTTTTGTTTCACCGAAAATTTTAAAACAAGTTTGTACCGCATTCATAATCAAATCATTCATGTCGTGTCATCGAACCGCAGTTTTATTACAAAATTTAATTAAATAGTGGCAATTTAACCTTGAAACTCGCAGAAGGGCTGGCATGCGCAAATAGCATATGGGAGCGGTGAGGTGGCGGTTTTGTCGATGTGTAGAGTGCAAAAAACAATCGATCTGCTTAGAAGGGTAGTTGTTGTGTGGCGTTAAAGTGGGGAATTTCGTTTCCACCGCTATAAAGCATGTTTTCAAAAGGTGATCAGCCGTTGTGGCTTAAAATCGAGGTTGCCCGAGGCAAAAATGCAACAGAATGCTATCGAGAATTAGTGGAAGCCTGTGGCACAAATCCTTTACCGTATAGCACAGTAGCACGATGGGTTCAAGCATTTCGTTCGGGTCGGAATGAGACTGCGGATTTGCAACGCACAGGTCAGTCCTCCATTCCTCAAGAGCAGATTGGCATCCTGAGCGGTCTCCTTAACATAGACTGCCGATGGACTGTCCGAGAATTATCCTTAGAGGTTGGTCTGAGTCATCAAACGGTGTGGCACATAATGAAGAAATCTCTCAACATGAGGAAAATTCCTTCCCGGTGGGTTCCAAATCGACTAACCGAAATACAGAAATGGCACCGGTATGCACTGGCTGGCACCCACTTGGAAAGATACCGCAATAAAGGAGACGCATTTCTGCAGCGTATTGTCGCCATTGATGAGACATGGGCACGAGCCTATGAGCCTAAATTAAAGCGTCAACCAATTGAATGGCGTCACCAAGGTTCGCCACGTCCACAGAAATTTCGACAGGAACCCAGTCGGGTGAAGGTTATGCTGATTATGGCATACGACTGGGACGGTGTGATTCTTACTCATGCTGTTCCTGAAGGACAAACTGCAAACGCAGATTACTACTGCGGATTTCTACAGCACCATCTGCGTCCGGCTATGCAGCGCAAACGTTCAATTTTATTGCACAAAAATCTTCCTATCGTATTGCATGACAACGCTCGTTGCCATGTCGCAAACAATGTCACTCTCCTTTTGCGACGGTGGCAGTGGGAAATCCTGGAACACCCTCCCTACTCACCTGGCATGAGTCCTTGTGATTTCCATCTGTTCCCGAAGTTGAAGGAACCCCTCCGAGGTCACCGATTTCATGACGTTTCATCTGTACTCCCCGCAGTAGGGCGCTCGGTCGCTCACATCAACAATCAACACCTTGCCACTGCTCTACAACGGCTTCCCGACATTCGGCAAAAGGTTATAAGCTTTGCTGGTGATTACATAGAAGGAATGTAATGCAATTGTACTTGTAAGTTCATTAAAAATTGATTTATACCTATGTTGCCATTACTTAATTTACAGCCCTCGTATATATGTAACATAATACATATAAAAGCAAACTTCTAAATTTAATTCACTATAACCTTTTTTATTTCATTTGAAAACTTCATCGCTCTATCCTAAAATCCTCCTCTATCTTAACTGTGTCATTCAAATTAATCATGCAATCTTACGTAACCCTTAATCAGTGCTTAAATTGCGACGGTACTTCTCAACTTTTAAGATAAATTACAATTTTAGCCGCAGCGCATCGGAGCCATAAATAAGATGAGCTCCGGTACTTCTTTTTATAAATCTGAACCACAATTTAAAGGGAAAAAATTTAGAATTTCTAACGTTTTAGTTTAACAATAAGCAGACCTTGCAATACTCTATTTCCTTAGAAATACGAACTCATGAGAACATGAGACGTTCAAGTAAAGTCCCCTCACTCACATGCGGAAACCTTTTCCTTTCAGAAGGGCAATAAATTTGGGGAAGTTTGTTTAGGAACGTGTAAATTTTTCGCCATGCCATCGTATCTAGTGTATTGTTATCGATGCTTACAGTTAGTTATTTTTGTGTACTTAAATGTGCGTTATGAGACAGCGAGTACAATTCATCCTTAGGAGTCAGATTCAGGACTCATTTTACCCCTGACACACATCTGCTTGGTGGCTATAATTATAGCAGATAGCCGCGGTCAAAGAGAACGTTCTCTCTCACCAAGATTCTCCCCTCATTTTTTGTTTCCACCCACTCATTCTCTGTCACCCTGGAATTTTCAACAGCTATACTTTAAGTATATTTAATTTTTTTGATGATAAAAGAACTCCCCCCCCTTCTACGATAAGAGCTTAAATTGAGCCGGAGCCCACCGGATCTCGGCTCCAGTGCTTCTTAGTTTTTGTAATAAATCATAATTCTAGCTGGAACGCACCGGAGCCCTAAATAAGAAGGCTGCGGTACTTCTTTTATGTAACTGAATAACAATTTCAGTAGAAATTTTATCTTTAAAATTGTATTTTAATAATAAAATTATATTAAAAATCGCTTATTAAGTTTCAGTTTATCTCTTTACATTTTATTTAATTACTTCAATCTTTAATTATTTCAACAAATAATAATTAATTATCTAATAATATCAATTAAATTATAATTAATTATATAATAATTATTGATTAAATAACAATTTATAAACATTAATTAAATAGCTATTAATTAATTTGATAATAATTAACTATTTAATTTAAAAATTATTAATGCGTGTAATAGTCATTTTATCTATTTATTTACTCTTGTTCCTCTTTGCTAACGGTCTTCCATAGGGTTCCGGTACTTCTAATCTTAGAAATTAAGCTCTGCCCTTAATGCAGATGCCTCTTGACCAATCACCAAATTGTAAACCAAAACTAAAAACTGAAACTTTTGACTCCCTCCCTTCTTCCTATGAACTGATGCGCCACATTTACTTGTGCTTTCCTCTTGGCCAGACGCCTGCCTGTCTGCAGTCATGTGTGTGCTGCTATATTCGTTTCTATGGCAATAATATCAAAAATTGCAAATGTTCTTTACTAGGCACGAGTAGAGTGCCAAGTGAATTGTGGCCACAAAATGAGAATTTAAATAAAATAGAATTTAATCCGGCTCGACTGCTTGTTCTTCAAAATGGATGGATGCTCTAAGCATCAAGTATCTACGCAATTAGTATTTCTACGCATCTACGTCTCAGCGTTCGTATTTCAATGCCTCCAAAATTGTTCTGCCATTACATTCTTCGGCCAGTTCTAATTATGAAGAAATCTGCACGGTTGTGTTATTCTATGTTCACAGTGAATTATGGTAAAAGCCCTGTTTCACCGAAAATTTTAATGCAATTTTTTGCCGCATTCTCAATCAAATCATTCTGTCGTGTCATGCAACCACAGTTTCATTACAATAAAATGGCGCAGCCGATTTTCGACCCTAGCCGTGGAACTCCTAGTGCAGTTTATTTCAACTAATCTCACATCTTTTAATGAATGGATAAAATAAAAAAGGAAACTATTCATCTGAATTCCTAATTAGGCCAAGGTCACTGTAACATCGAAATATGGGGAGTCAACAAATATTAAAGTGATTTAACGGCGCCATCAAAAATGGTATTGAAGTGTGATTAATTCTAAATTTATTCTCCAAAGTTGTTTTCATCCAGAAAATTAAGTGCCGCCATTCCGAATTTTTTTTTTTTTTTTTTTTTTTTTTTTTTTTTTTTTACCTGAAAGTGTGATGTTTTCTTAGAAAACGATTTTAATTCGATGAATAAAAAAATGTGGCACTGCTTTAGCAAAATATCAAATTAAAATGTAAGTATTCTAAGAATTTATTCAAGGAAGATTATTAAATTTTATTGTTATTAGTGAACATAAGTTCTGTCAAAAGTTTTCAATTAATGTTAAGAATTTTGGAATTATTTTGTAAAAGACATGTTTAAAAATATCAGTTTTAAGAATTTTCTGATTATTTTTAGAATGATGTGTTTGTAAAATACAAATGAAATAAATATTAAATGGCAGAATGTTAAATATTGTTAAAATTAATATACAAATATCAAAAACTTAAGAAACTCAATAATCGTAATAAAATTTATATCAGAACTTATTTGATACCAGTTATATCAGTTATTAAATTGTACTGATTAATATTTATAAATTACAAATTTATATCAGTACAATATATTAAAATTTGTTTGTAATTATGGTAAATGAATGTTATATAATTATCAATAACTGTATGTTAAATATGAAGTATGATGAAGGAATACTGGTTCAGAAACAGAGGCCTGTTTTACCTCTGCATAATTGTTCATTTTACCCTCATATAATATAAACTTTGAAGGCTCCTACTTTATTTAAGTTATTATACAGAATTTTATTTTTTCATATAATGAGTGTGATTTTTTTGATATAATGGATGTTGTAGCGCAGTTCACCAACCACTCATGAAAATTTAATACATAAGTCTGTTTAACGTGGATTTGCCCAAATAGCTGGATGGGTGTACCAGGAGAAAGCTGTGGGGTCTTCTAGTTTGTGTAAAATAAGAAAATTATAAAATGTAGTAATAAAAGTAAAATCATAATTTCAACCATGCTATTCTAGATCATAAGTATTACTTCTAAATGTGAAAATTGGTGTAACTTTTAAGATTTATGATCATTCGTAATAACTAATGGGTATATAAAATCTTTATAATTGTGATATTGTGTGTAAACATTTTTGGAAATTCTTCCCTGAAATATCAAAATTATGATGTGAATATTCCAGAAACAAGAACATTTTATAGATTGGACTGAAACTTTAATAGGACTATAAAAATCTGCAATTATTTTAAAACAATAGAGTGCTTAAAATTATTTTTGAATTTAAAATTTTACGTGTTATAATTTTATTGTTCAGAAGTTAATTAATTTTAATATTTGGTAATTTCAAAATATTTCTCATATTTTGTTCTAATGCTTTTTTTCTAAAAAAGGCTTCTCTATCGCTCCACTTTTTTTTTTTTTTTTTTTTTTTTTTTTTTTTTTGAAAGGGGGAAATGTGTAAGATAAAAAATATGAAACCAAACTTCTAAATTTAATTCACTATAACCTCTTTTATTTTTTTTTTTTATTTCCTTTGAAAACTTCATCGCTCTGTCCTAAACATAGCGTTGTAGATCTAAACTGCGTCATTCAAATTAATCATACAATTTTACGTAACCCTTAATGCAGATGCCTCTTGACCAATCACCAAATTGTAAACCAAAACTAAAAACTGAAACTTTTGACTCCCTCCCTTCTTTCTATGAGCTGATACGTCACTTTTGCTTGTGCTTCTTGGCCAGACGCCTGTCTGCAGTCATGTGTGTGCTGCTATATCCGTTAGTTTGTTGACTATTAGCAGTAGTTAATAACTGCGTAACGTTATATTTTTAAGTTTATATTTTGAAGATGAAAATCCAGCATTTCTATTACTTAAAATTTACTTTAAGAACTAGAATCTAAAAATTCGTTTTAAACAATTTATATCAGTAGTTATACTTTTAAACGAAATTGTCCTAGAAATACCAATGATCCGCTGGACATTTCTGTGTTCCATGAACGTACCTGTGACCAGAATCTTTTTTTTTTCAACGGTGGGCACTTGCCTATGTCGGAATTGGCCACTCCTAAGGTCAGATGTTGTGTTCTCTTTATTATGAAGGCACTTAATAGGCGGGCCATCTTTGCCCCCTATGAAGGGACAGACAGTTACATCCATGCCTTCTCCGGGATTCGAACCAGGGCTCTTCGGTATCGCAGTCAAGCTTCCCTAACCGTCTCTATACTGCCTGGGCGGCGTGACCACAATCTAGTCATGATTATCACGGATATCAGTCGTTATATCACACCATACAAAATAGCCGTTATCATTGACTGGCTGAGGTATGTCGAAGCTCTAAATAATATTCACTACACTCTGCCAACAATACGTTTAGTGAGTGACACTAATAGTTTGATCAAGTAATTCACTGAATCTTGGCATAAGAGTGCCAGAAAAAGGGTCAAAAACCCAAAACCCAAAATAAGCATGACATTGTAGAAACTAAGTTAAATAATGGAACGCAGCTTTCCCTTTTAGCGCCCCAGGCTTTCATAAGACAAACAACAAGAACTCTTGGCTCAGTATATGGAATCTCAGTTTTGCATAAAGAACGTACATGAACAACAGCAGGACACTTAGTCAGATTTTCATCCCAATTACGCAGCAAATCCACTCACAAACAACATTGTTCCAGTCCTTCCGTCAACAGTTTTTGGCTACACAAAGAAACTCAAATGCAGAAAGAGCCCGGGAATTGATCTCATCTCTAACAGAATGATCGAGCTATTTCCTCTTAAAGTGGTGTTCGAATATTTTTAATGTAATCTTGAGATGGCTATACTTCCCTGAACCATGGAAAACGGCTACAGTAACTATAATAACGATTCTTCAACCTAAGAAACCACCAATGACTCTTGAATCTGATCGCCCAGTAAGGTGCCTTCTATCAGTAAAATCATAGAAACAGTTATACTCAGAAGAATTCATGATCATCTGGAAGAAAATCATATTCCCATACCATATCAAATGGGATTCCGGAAGAATCTATCCACCTCAAATCAGTTATACAGAGTGGGTGAAATGGTTTCAAGGGTATGCAAGCCAAGAAGGTCACGGCTGGCCTAGGCTTTCGACCGTGTCTGGTTGGACGCAGTCATCTACAAAATAATCATCTATAATTAAATCCTACCTGACTGGTAGACATTCTGTCATTCACATATCCAGTACATATTCCATCCACTGCGCTGTTTTAGCTAATGTGCCACAAGGGTTATACTAGGGCCCACCCTATTCAAAATTAATGTGAACACATTCCATGCACAACCAGCACCGCACTTACAATGTATGCTGATGAGACAAGATCGCTGCTCAAAGTCCATGCCTTAGTCCAATTATCCAGCATTTACAAAATAATATACAGGTGCTAAAGAACGGAAAAATCTTGGTTAAAGATTGAACTAAGACCTGGCTAAAGAACGGAAAAATCCTGGTTAAAGATTGAACTGAGACCTGGCTAAAGAACTGAAAAATCTAAATGAACATCGTCTAAACGGTGGCTCTCTTGTTCACAAAGAAACTGAAAATTAATGAGAATCTCAAATTTTATGAAATTACTCTTCCCTGAGCTAAGCAAGTCCCCTATCTTGGGGTGATCCTTACAGATTCTCTCTCATGGACCACACATTACATTTAGTTCTAGCCTGTTTAGCTAGAACTAAATGTAATGTGTGGTCCATGAGAGAGACATTACATTTAGTTCTCCCCTTAGCTGTTACTTATTCATATATAAAATGATAAGTTAATTCAGAAATTGACAATAAGTACTACTGCGTTCCATATTATGTTATGCAATTCCAATCTGGGGTTTTTCTTGCAAAAACAACAGGAAACTGCCCAGAATAGTATGCTGAGGCAAATAACAGAATAATCGTGATATATTCGTAACCGAAAGATACATGAAAAACTAAAAATTATCCACCTAAGGATTTATTATTACAAATTAGCTAAACGTTTCATTAAAGGCAGGGTCGATTCAATAATTCTGAAATAAAAAACTGTAAATATGATTTTAATAATTCACATATTATCAAAAGGCCAATGGCAATTTTTTTTAAATATCCAAATAATTGCGCAAAATAGGTGTATGTATATTAGTGCATAGGCTTCTTGCAGTATCGGTGCATGAATCCAATGATGATCAGAGACCTTAAAAACCTGTTACGAGCCTTACCTTTCTTCTTTTAAGCTAACGTTCCAGTTTACACGTGAAGAGCACTACGAATTTTATTGCGTTAATAACGACAGTACTATGACAGTGTTCAAGTAGTTCCAACAAAACCGCAGTCAACGATATTTTCATCTTTATTTGTGCTAATGTTTACGCTCAATTATATATTTTTTATTTTGAATTGCAAAAAATCCTTTTCATGGAGTATTTAATGTGTAACATCGGATCTCATTTTCCCCGTGTGTTATATCAGATACGAAACATAATAAGGTAATTTGACGACCAGATTATATTAAAATGAATAAAAATACGAATAGGTAACCTTTAAGAGCAACAACAGAAAGAAAGATATAAATCCTACAAAATATCGCACTGCAAAAGTTGACTGGGAATACTGAGATAAATGCAAATGTCATAATTACTATTTGAATAAACCAATACGCGGTTAAAGGATAGAAATACAGTTGCTTGTGATGTAAATCCATATCAAATCTGTAAGGCATTTTCAAATAAAGGATAAAGTTCAATTGTTGGACATCGGCTTTAAATAGCCTAGAAAGTCATAGCAAGCCAAGAAAATAGTAAACGGTGCATGGATTAGATTCTTTTTAGGGATGAAGATTTCTGAGTATGATTATTGTTACAAATTTTTTATTTAGATAGCTAATGTTAGTAGAATTACGATTAAAAATTGTTTTATTTCCCCATGCAATGCAGCGCGTAATGAATTTTAAGAGAAAGCTACGCCGAAAAATTAAAAATATAAGATCACGTGTATTTAGCATTGAAAAATAGATATCTCTTTTATTTACATTGAAATTGAATAAATGTAATTGACTAATATGTTAGCTGTAACCGTAATTCGATCCTCTTGTTGGTTTCCAGAAATATCGAGAAGCAAAGAAATTACTAGAACTTTCTCGCGACTGACTGAAAGCTTTAAAACGCCGGAGCGAGACATCACAGTTCAGTTGCTGAGTTACTGTTATTGCGAGTAGTTGTTTAGCTACCTGCTGTCGTTATTTTTTTTTTTTTTTTTTTTTTTTTTTTTTTTTTTTTTGCGAACCCAGTTTGAGATTGGATTAGCTTTCTCTTTGCCAATTGCGTTGTATTCTAACGTTTTTAGTAGTTTGGAGAATAACTATTGATTATATTGAGTGATATTGTTACTTGGACGAATATCTCTGAGGAAAATTCCAACGTTCTGTTATATTTCTTTTGATAAAAATAAATTTCATTAATCTCTTATGGGACTTGTGCATTCAATCTATTACGAACCAGTACGCACGCAACAATATCAAAGAGGGAACTATATGGTTGATCCTCCACAACTCATAGCAAAATCTGGCCAACTAATCCCAAATGACTCCTTATTGACCCGTTACCGATTAAATCCCTCCTGACTTATCTAGGGATGAACCGGAACATCGTGATAATTCAAATATTACCTATCGATTAGCAGTCCAAATGGGCTGTTGAACGTGCCAATTACTCAGAGTGAATCACTGCTTATCTGTGCGTTAACCTGCCCCTCTTAACCTCACCCGCACCTCCGGCTGTACTGATTAATGTATTTCCCATAGGAGGGGATCCTCGGAAGTGGGATGCTCACGTTTGCAGCCGATCTGTGACCCACGGTTTGGTCATAACGAAGCTCCCTTCGTACATAAAAATGTGTCTGAGTCAACAGTCATTTTAATAACTGAGCATCGGAAGCCATTTCCGCATTGCAGGAGAAATCATTTATTAGCAGTCCTAATAATATTTATAAAGCATGTTAGTTTTGATAAATTAAAATACTCGAAAAAAAATCATGCTAATTTCAATACAACAAAGTCTGCTGTGGTCACCACATGACTTCCTTTCACGGCCTATTAAATTATACACATTTTTTTGCTGTAAATCATTTAAACTTATCCTAACTTAATTTACCGATCCCGCAAGTTGAAAATAACATAAAAAAACTGCAAATTTTGAAATTAAATTTTACGGTCAATTTTTGTCATATGGGAGTCAAACTTCTTGTATTTTTATTTTGTCAAACTTCTTGTATTTTATTTAGCGAGTATAAACTTTTCCAAATATAAGTATAGAAACCGAAAGACCGCATTAAAAGTTAGATTTCATCATTTGTCCTAAATTAATTTTTTTAATTTGACATTACCAAAACATGTATATTTTCATCATTTAAAACTTCGACTTCTGTAATTGGAAGTACATGACCATGGCCAACGATTGCTAAAATAAAGACCTGGTAAGGACTGTTAAGCCGGGTAAGAGTGGTTGGTATACATATATGTACACTTTTTCTTTTTTTGCCACTGCCGATTGCAACAAAAAAAGAGGTGCACACCGAAATGTTACAGCAGTCTCATATATAAAATTTACACATTCTACGGCTAATCGCTTTTGAGGTATGCGAAATATATATGTATTTACGTGCAAGTACAGACGTCACGGAAAAAAAATCCATTTTAAATACAATTTAAATCCACTTCACAATTCGTATTGGGGAAAACAGGCCTTTATTTTTCCGTAGGTACAGACGTCACACACACAAAAAAATAGTCAAAATAGATAGGGGAAAGGTCAAAATGGATATTTCTTTTGAAATATGATACCCCAAAAATTTTTCGAGACTACAAGGTCTTCCTTTACTTTAAAAGAAGTAAAATATTCCACATAAATTTGAAATGAATACATGACACTTCTTCTAAAATAAAAATAATCAAGTCCAAGCGCCCAAAAAATTTCGAATATGGTGAGATAAAACAGAGGATATAAAAAGGAAAAGAAAGAAGCAAAAGTAATCAAATAATTAAACAATCAGCTTGACGAAAAGACTGGAAAAACCAATATAAATTAAACTTGGTAATGCTGAGCATGAAAAAAAAATCGATGAAATCGAGTTTTAAAAATCGAGAAAAATTGAGTTTTAAAAATCGATGAAATGAAGAAAATTCTTGGATCATTATGACAAAATAATTAAATTTATAATCGAAAAGTCAATTATTTGTGCATGGATATGAATTCATGCAGTTTCCTATTTGATGTATAAATTTAAGACGCTTTTATAATAAATTGTTTGTTATATGTGCATATCTGTGCTGTTATTCAATTGCTTAGAATAAAACGAAAATGCGTTGCATATCATTTGAAAATGACAATAAACGAATTCGAGAATTCAGAATTAAGGACACGCAAAGGATAAACCGCAGAGAGAATTTAAGACGCAGAATTTTGGACTCACCAGTTTCGTCCGGTCTTCAGCACAGAATCTTGTCTGAAAATACCTAGCATGAGCACCTCCTCCCCCAAAAAATAAGCCCCTCGCCGGTGGGGGGGGATTTGAAAGCTTTCAGATTTTATATTATACCAAAAGGGGCGTTTTTTCAATGTTTTGTGTGTTACCTTTATTTATTAAATATCACGTTCTTCGCACTTAAACCATAAAATTCAATTCAACAGCAGTATCACAAAATATTTAAAATGAGCATATCCTTAGAATTTCTCACGCACTGCCGATAATTTTTTTTACAGTGTTGCCATTGCTTGCTTTAAAATCGTTGAATTCGTTAAAATTTTACAAAATATGAAATAGTTAATAAAACAAATTTCCAAATTTGGGCTTTTAGATGCCCATATTCTAGTGGAGGACTACGTTATTGAAAATTTGATCTGTCTATTCATGCAAAATTTGAATGCTGCAATTTATACTTTTGGCCATGGCAACAGTGAGTGTTTCTAGGCGACCGCAGGCAATTCCAATTCCATTAAGTTTGATATTTTTAAATATAACCTTTTCAGAACGTTTTGTCATTTTAGCGTGATTTGTGTTGCTTACATTAAACTGAAAAATTGCTCTCGGCCAAAAAAATGGAATTGACTCGTGAACATTTTCGTGCAATTATTTTTCATAACATTCGACGTGCATTATGAAGACAAGAGTGCTTAACTGAATTCTTTATACAGCGATAAAGCACCATCTTACAGTTGTAAACGCAACGTATTAATTTTATTTAAAATGTATTTTCCCGATTGGCAACAACAATTTTTTTCAGAACGATAATAATTTGAACTGTAATGTTTTTTGAGCAGTAATGTTTCTGAATAAAGCACGTATTTAACAATTAAAGTTTGACGGAATGTGTTTTTAATAAAGGAAATGGTGCTACTTTGGTAGACGGTTGCACGGATTTTTGGCGATTTACGTTGGCCGAATTGTTGGCGCGATTTTTACAAACGTCAGCCATCTTGAAAAACGCTGTTTTTACGCATAGTAAAGTATTCGAAACTTAAAAAATAAATAAATAAATATCGTTAAAAGTAATGGATTAATTTTTTGTTGAAAATGTCATTTTTTAAGATGGCAGGCAAGTGTAAATAAATACATTTACTATGAGTATAAAATACTAAAGTAAGGTTATTATTACTTTCATATAGCAAACAAGAGAATAAAAACACCGCTATAAAAACATTGGGCCAACGTTTAATTAGATTAAAATATTACTGAAATTGAATATCGAATTAAAAACCATCATACTAACATTTAAAAGAATTAGAATATTATTAAATTCAAATACTTTAAAATACGTTATATAGAATATAATTAACATTAAAACATATGGACAATAATTATCTCAGCAATTTCTGAAAATAGTGTATTAATTTTTTTAACAAAAATTGAAGTATACAATTGTAAAATAAAAGAAAAATATGTACTTACATTTTTTTGAGTGTTTAACCTGTTGTTTATTGATAAGTACCACAATAAAAAATCAGAATCATAATTTAGATAACATCTTTGAAGACATCTTTGAAGGAATTCGAAGATATAAATTAAATTTTAAAACGGCGCGGAAATGCACAAATTGTCAGTAACCAATCAGGGAGCTGATTACAGCTCGTTAATGCACAAATATACTATAACCAATCAGAGAGCTTATTACATCACGGCTAGAATTAAAATTATTTAAAAATTCATACATAATAAAATCATTTTTTAGAAAAATGCAAAATTAAATTGTATTTTAATATTTAAGAGCCATAAATAATGTTTAAACATTAGATTAAATTTATACATATTAAAACGAATTATTTTTAAAGTAAGGTGACGTCATTGATTACATCATCCACAACATAAAATTTCATAAAATATGATAAACAATAAAATTTTTATTTCAAATAAAAATGCAAAATTAAATTGATTTTTAATATTTAAAAGCCATAAATAATATTTTAAACACGGAATTTATGCACAATAAAACGCACTATTTTTTAAATAAAATGACAACAAAGTATCGGTTACCATAAATAACTTATCCAGCAATGGGTTTACCATAAGTTGTATTACTCGCCAAAGGAAAATCGCCAAAATCCGTGCAACCGTCTACCAAAGTAGCACCAAGGAAATAATTAATTTCTAACATTTCAGAAGTGGGATAAACTAGAATTATTATCTAGATTTATCAAAGTATTGCCTTAACGTACGCTAAGCCTAAATTGAATGTGGAAGCTCGCCAAAACTGAAAGTAGAAAGGTACGTGAATTTATAAACTGTTTATGTTATGTCTAAGTATTAAACGGAAAGAACTTAAGTATAATTATTGTATTATTATTTGAAAATTGAAGTCTAAGATGGCTTATTTGGCAAGAGGCAAGAAATATGACTTAAAAGAACTTGCTTTGGAACTTGATGTAGATGTCTCTTCTGATATTAAAATTGTAGGCTTAAGAGATATGATTTTGCATAGTAAGAATTATAATGAAGACTTTACTAAACAAATGCTAGATAGAATTATAAATGATCGTTTAGACAGGGAAAAGTTAGAAATTTTAGAAAAAGATAAACAATGAGCATTTGAAATGGAAATTATAGAAAAAGATAAGCAAAGAGCATTTGAAATGGAAATTATAGAAAGAGATAAGCAAAGAACTTTTGAACTTGAAAAATTTAAAATAGAAGCAGAAATCAGAAGTAGTAATGTAAATGATTCTGTTCCTTCTAATGTTAGTAGAAGTAATATTTGTGATATGAGTAAATTAATAAGTATGATTTGAATGAAGGTGATATAAGTTTTTATTTAGTTTTATTTGAGAGACAGGCACGACGTATTGGGTTAGAAGAACAAAACTGGTTTCTCAGCTGTTGGGTCTCTTGCCTTATGAAATAACTCAATTAATTGCCCGTGAATCAGAAGAAAAAGCTAACGACTATAAGCACGTTAAACAACTGCTACTGAGAAAATTTAAGTTAAGCCCTGAACAGTTTCGGCAAAAGTTTGTTGATCATATTAAAACGTTGCGTAATACGTGGAAGGACTTCACGTTTGAATTAAAAAATTATTTTGAAGAGTGGCTTGCTGGACTAAATGTAACAGATTTTGACTCTTTAAAACAACTTATTATTACTGATCAATTAAAGAAGAGGGTCCCCGCTGCTATCCGAGACCATTTCATTGATGATTGGTCTAAATTCATTAATCCTGAAAAGTTGGCTGAAAAACTAGATGAATATGAAAATATTCGGGCAGGGATAAAAGTACTTCAAGTAGAAAATAAAACTTTTAGGCATAATTCTAAACCCAAATCTGGTTCTAAATTTTATGAAGGATCCTATAATCAGTATTCAAGACAAAGAAATGTTAACGATTCCATGCAGACAGATGGTAATTTCAAAGTGGGTTTTAAAAACAGTTTTGATAATAAATACAATCTGAGAGATAAATTTTATAAAACAGACGAAAGGAAAAGGGAATATAATTCTGGCATCCGCAATGAAAAGGGTGAGCCGAAATGCTTCAATTGTAATGATAATGGACATATAGCAACGGATTGTCCTCAACCTAAAAATGAAATTATTTGCAGGAAATGTAATGAAAAGGGTCATACTTTAAAAAAGTGTACGTCTAAGAATCCAGACTTGACAAATGTTAAAAATAGTTTATCCGTGGACCAGAATTCAGACGTTTCACCAGCTGTATATTTAAAGTATGCTCGCATCAATAATGGAGAAGAAATTACTGCAATCATAGATACGGGTTCTAGTTCGTGTTTATTGAAACAGTCTGCGGCTAAGAGACTGAATCTTATTATAAAACCTGATGTGGAGGAATTGTTTGGCTTTGGGAACCAGAATAAACCAGCCGCTAGAACATTGGGAAAAGTAACTGTTAACTTAGAGATTGATAATGTGGAAGGAAAGGACATTACAGTTCTCATTGTAGGAGATGAAACGCAACCGTGCGACTTATTAGTTGGTCGAACATGGATTGATTTACCACATATTGCATGCGCCAAGATAGGTAATACCTTGCACATACGCTATGCTAATGACTGCCCATTTTCACAGTTGCAAAATGATAGCAACACTCCGCGAATTAAACTGAAGGCTTCCCAAGAAACTCAAATCGAAAGTAATACGGTTAATTTCGTGAAAGTTAAAACTGATGAAATAAATAACGATTATGTTTTAATAAGTGGATCGGAAGATGAGTTGGGCTCATTATTGGAAGTAATACAGGGAGAAACAGTGATACCAGTCTGTTTCGGCCACCAGAGCTCTCTGCCTGTCTGTTAGATATTATTTCGCAATGCGCAGATTGTATGCGTAGTTCGCATTTTGTTCTTGCATTCTTAAAACCGCTAATTGTAACTCTGTCGTTTTACTTTGTGCTGTGTTGTGTTCGAAAGTTCAAACCGCGAATAAAGGTTAAATTTTACAGTCCACTCGCAGTGATGTATTCTTAGGTTTATTAATTTAAAGTTAAGATACCGCTTCGCTACATTATTTGGTCGTCATACGCCGGAGCTTCGAGAAAAACCCGCGCTTGTGAATAAGAATTCTACGTGTCCGTAATGGAGTTGATAACGCAATTTCGGTTTAGAATTCTCAAGACTTACGGAATGCATACAATGTTCGAGGTGAGTGAAATAGTTAACGCATTTTAATTGCATTTGAGATTTCCTTATTGCTACTATTGTTGTGTTTAAAGTATTAGTAAAATCGAGAATTTAGAATATTTTCAAAATGTCAGATATAGAAAAAAAACGGAAGAAAATTTTGAAAACACAGTTAACTAAATTCATTGAGAGAATAGATTATGATAACTTAGATAATGCTGAAGCTGAATTAATCTTAGAAAAATGTAAAATTTTTAAGGAAGATTTTAAATCTCTATTTAGAGAAATTTATACAAATTGTGATGATGAAAAAATAGACACTTTCGTTGACGAAGAACAGTCGATTTTAGAGAAAATTGAGGAGGTTCACTTAAAAATTATTCGTAAGTTAAAGATTTACAAGGTCGTAAATGCAAATGGCGACAAACCTGTCGTACCTGAATCAATCTCTGAAAGTTTAAAGTCACCAAAATTATCTTTACCCACATATAGCGGAAATTTAACTGAATGGATAACATTTAAAGATTTATTTAACGCTAGTGTTCGCAACAATCCAAATCTTTCTGGAGCTCAAAAATTACAATATTTAAAGAGTTCTTTGAAAAATGATGCTTATCGCATTATTCAGTCAATTCCCATAGCTGATCAAAATTTCAGTATTGCTTGGAATTTACTAGAAGAGAGATTTTCTAATAAGAGAGAACAGATATTTGCTTTTATTAAAAGAATTCTTAACGTTTCACAATTACAAACGGAATCTGCATCCTCGATATTAAGTTTAGTAGATAACGTAAACGAAATAACTCGCTCATTGGAAATATTAGATCAAAGGATAGATAATTTTAGTGATACTTTGTTGTTGTATATTATTTTGCAAAAACTTGACGTTTCGACAAAGTTGTGGTGGGAGCGTCAATTAAAAAAAGACGAAATACTGTCTTCTATCAAGTTGAATGACTTGATAGAATTTTTGAAGAATTACGCTAGAACATTACAGAACAGTAAACCTTTAGTTAGTAAAACGCATAAATCAGATAAACCAGTGTATAATAGGGTTACTTCTCTGATTTCTAATTCTACCTGCTTATTTTGTAAAGAAGATCATTTTTTATACAGGTGTTCTAATTTTTTAAATTTACCAGTGCGAAAACGAATAGAGTTTGTTAAGACTAATAAACTTTGTTTTAATTGCTTGTCTAATGTCCATAAAGTTAAAATGTGTAAGAGTGCAAACACCTGCAAGCATTGTTTTAAGCATCATCATAGCATTTTGCATTTAGAAAATAATTTCAAACCAAAAAATGCATCTAGATTCCCTTCACCGGAAGCACAAGTGTTTGTTCCGAAATCGCAAATTAAACCAGAAAACAACTTGAGTGAGGGTTCTCCAACTGTTTGTGCAAACAACTATGAAAATAAACATTTTGTAGCTCATGCTAATGGTAAACGTAGTCATGTACTTTTGTGTACTGCTTTAATTAAGGTTCAAAACTCAAACCAGGAATTCATAAATTGTAGATGTTTACTAGATTCAGGCAGTGAAAAATCATTCATTCGTCGGAAAACAGCTATCAATTTCGGATTGAGCATAAAGGATTCGAAGATATTAGTGTCATGCTTAGGTACTTTCAATACAACTACTACTGGAGAAGTTGACTTGTTGTTTACACCTCATTTTAATACTAATTACAGAATTTCAACATCCGCTTACATAATAGACAAAATTACAGGAAACATTCCAAGTGTAACTTTACCTTTGAATTTAAATGAAAATTTCCAGGATTTAACTCTAGCAGATCCTACATTTCATGAATCGGGAGAAATTGATATTTTACTTGGAGTTAATGTATTCCTTACTTTAATAAATGGCGAGGTAATTAAAAGGGGCAAAAATCTTCCATTTGCATGTTGTTCTAAGTTAGGGTGGATAATTGCTGGAACTACACATTTTGAATTCCCAAACCGTAAGCAGGTTTCAGTCAATACGCTAAACGTAAACACGGAGGAATTAGTTAAATCATTTTGGGATTTGGAACAAATTCCCACATCGAAACCTTTAACTAAAGAGGAAAGATTGTGTGAAAATCATTTCGTGGAAAATCACGTGCGTAGTGAAAAGGGTCGTTACTCAGTAAAACTGCCATTCAAGCCTAAAAGAAATGAGTTGGGTAATTCCAGATCATCAGCCTTTCGCAAGTTTCTTAGTCTGGAACAAAAATTAATAAAAACTCCTGAAGTATATCAACAGTATAAAGACTTCATGCCCGAATATTTATCACTTGGACACATGGAAGAATTATCCGATGATAATCCAGATAAAGTAAATTTTCATTATTATATACCTCATCATCACGTGCTAAAAGAATCCAGTCTTACCACAAAACTACGCGTCGTTTTCAATGCTAGTGCCAAAACTACATCAGGGATATCGCTTAATGACACGCTAATGAATGGTCCCAATGTACAAGACGACTTATTTACTATTCTTTTGAGGTTTAGATGCTATCCCATAGCCATTACTAGCGACTTATTGAAAATGTATCGACAAGTTCAAATTCATGATGAAGATCGCGATTACCAAAAAATATTTTGGAGAGATGATCCATCGAAGCCGATTAAAACTTACAGGTTGTGCACAGTTACGTACGGCACTACTTCCGCTTCATACCTGGCTACTCGCGTACTCAAACAACTAACAATTGACGAAGGAACTAAATTCCCAAAGGCAGCTGAAATAATATTACACAATTGTTATATTGATGATGTCCTATTTGGTTCAGACACAGTAGAAGACGCAGTAAAGTTAATTTCACAACTGAAAGAACTTTTACAAAAAGGTGGCTTTCAATTGCATAAATGGTGTACAAATGATCGCTCGATTTTGGAAACTGCTTTGAGTGCTCGGAACTCAAATTCTTCATGTACAGTAGTTGATACTAAATCAATAAAATTATTGGGTTTGGAGTGGTATCCAACGCAAGACGAGTTTACTTGTCACTTTGGAAATCTCGAAAACAGAGAGTGTTCTACTAAAAGAATAATTTTATCTTCTATTTCGAAAATCTTTGATCCACTTGGTTGGTTAGCACCTTTTATAGTTGCAGCAAAAATCTTGCTTCAAGACATATGGAAATTACAAATCTCGTGGGATGATCCCTTGCCAGATGAAATCAATCAAAGATGGAAAATCTATTGTGAAGATATCGCAAATCTTGAATGCATTCATATTCCTAGGAGAGTATTATTGCCCAAATCTACAAATGTAGAACTTCATTGTTTCTGTGACGCATCAGAGAAAGCTTACGCCGCAGTGATTTATTTAAAGTCTTCAAATCATTCTTCAATTTCGGTGCAGCTACTAACATCAAAAACTCGCGTAGCTCCCCTGAAAGTAATCTCTATTCCTCGTTTAGAACTCTGCTCTGCAGTTCTATTAGTGCATTTGGTTCAAGCTGTGCAGAATTCATTGCAAATTCATGTTGACAGTATTTACGCATGGAGTGATTCAATGATAGTTTTGTCCTGGATACAATCAGAACCAACACGCTGGCAAACATTTGTAGCCAACCGCGTTTCAGAAATTCAATCAGTCTTACCTTCATCACATTGGAATCACATAAAAGGAAAGGAGAATCCAGCTGATTGCGCATCAAGAGGTCTTTTGCCTTCAGAGCTTTCTACTCATGACTTGTGGTGGACAGGTCCTCAGTGGCTTAATTCAAATAATATTCCGTTCTCTTTCAACTTACCATTTTCAGAAGAGTCTTTAAGGGAACAACGGAAAAATATTTCTTGTTCAATTGGAACAGTCGCTTCGCAAATTCCAGTCCTTAATGAAGTTTCATCATTTTTGAAGCTTAAAAGAATCATCGCATGGTGTTTTCGGTTTGCGAATAATTCAGCTAAATCTACCGCAACAAGGATTAAGGGTTACCTTAAAACCGAAGAATTGCAATACGCTAGAAATGCAATTGTTAGAGTAGTTCAAATGGATGAGTTTTTTAATGAATATAATCTTCTGAAAAAGAATCAACCGTTAAACTCAAATAGTAAGATCCTTTCTTTGAACCCGTTTATCGATAAGAATGGACTTATACGCGTTGGAGGAAGATTAAGACAATCCAACATCGCGCAGGACAGAAAATATCCTATTTTGTTGCCCAAGAAACATCACATAACACAGATTATAGTGAATCATTTTCATATATTCCATCTTCATGCAGGCCCCCTGCTATTGCTATCAGTAATTAGAAGAGAATATTGGATAATCCACGCTAGGTCAGTTGTAAGACAACAGATTTGGAAATGCGTGAAATGTCATCGTGTACGAGCTAAAACATCTACCCAGATAATGTCTGATTTACCATCGTCTAGAGTCGTTCCGTCAAAGGTTTTCTCCAAAGTTGGAATTGACTACGCCGGGCCATTTCAAGTGAAGCCCAGGCAAGGTCGAGGAGTAAAACCAATGAAATGCTACATTTGTGTATTCGTGTGTTTTACTACAAGAGCTATACATATTGAATTAGTAGGTAATCTTACATCAGAATCATTTATTGCCGCTTTGAAGCGCTTTGTATCTCGAAGAGGAAAACCGATAGAAGTGCATAGCGATTGTGGCACAAATTTTATTGCTGCAGATAAGGAATTGAAAAGAGTAATAAACTCCTTGAAGGAAAATGAATTGGTTAATAAATATTGCTCTACTGAAGGTATTAAGTGGATATTTAATCCTCCCGCAGCGCCACATTTTGGAGGATTATGGGAAGCTGCAGTCAAATCTACAAAGTTACATCTCAAGCGAACCATAGGTGAACAACTTCTAACGCAAGAAGAATTTATGACATTGCTAGCTCAAATTGAAGCTTGTTTAAATTCGCGACCGTTGTGTCCACTGTCTGAAGATCCATCAGAATTTTCTGCACTTACGCCAGGCAATTTTTTAATTGGTACCCCGCTAACTGCCTTACCAGAAGAAAGTTTACACGATCAAAAAATTCCTATATTGCAACGTTGGAAGCTTGTTGAGAAAATGTTTCAAAGCTTTTGGAAAAGATGGTCCAATGAATACATTTCTAATTTGCAACGACGTTCAAAATGGTTGAAAGTGCAACCTAATTTAAAGGTTAATGATTTAGTTATCATAAAGGAAGACAATTTACCCCCGCTACGATGGAAATTGGGAAGAGTGCTGGAACTTTTTCCTAGCTCAGATAATATTGTGCGTATCGTGAAGATCAAAACCGCTAACGGAGTTTTCAAAAGGCCAATTCACAAACTTAGTGTTTTGCCTATCAACGATTAAGTTTTTTTCCTAAAGCATTATAACTTTGTACTTTGCTTTAGCTATATAAGTTCCTGAATTGTATCAAGGCTTCTGTGCATCTGTTTTGAGAACAATTTAGTTTCATTGCATAATTACATATTATGTTTTCTTGTGAATATTTTGATGATACATTTTTGCATAATTTAATATTGTTATGATAATTTCATTTTGTAAAAGCTATTTAGTTTGAAACGATGTTTCAACGCCGGGCGGAATGTTTCGGCCACCAGAGCTCTCTGCCTGTCTGTTAGATATTATTTCGCAATGCGCAGATTGTATGCGTAGTTCGCATTTTGTTCTTGCATTCTTAAAACCGCTAATTGTAACTCTGTCGTTTTACTTTGTGCTGTGTTGTGTTCGAAAGTTCAAACCGCGAATAAAGGTTAAATTTTACAGTCCACTCGCAGTGATGTATTCTTAGGTTTATTAATTTAAAGTTAAGATACCGCTTCGCTACACAGTCACTAACTACAGCGATCGAAAACTAATTTTGAAAGAGAATCAATGTATCGGTAGAGCGGAAGTAGCAGAATTAGTTGAACCAAGTTCAGATCAGAAAACTGAAAATTCAAGTCAAAAGGAAATACTGATAATAAATGAAATTAAGAAGTTTAAGAGACCGATTACTTTAGAAGAAATTAACGTTAATAACAATATTACGCCAGAGAGCAAACAAGAAGTTTTACATTCGATAAATGAGTATCGAGATTGTTTTGCATTAAATATGGAGGAATTAGGATGTACAAACTTAACAAAAATGGATATTAAAGAAATTGAAGGGAGTAAGCCTATTTGCATGAAGTCGTATAAAACCAATGCCGAAGAGCGTGCTTCTATAAAGAAGATAATAAATGAATGGAAGAAATATGGAATTGTTACTGAAACAAGATCTCCGTATGCTAGTCCAGTTTTACTCGTAAAGAAAAAAAACAGGTGAATTACGATTAGTGATACATTATAGAAAGTTGAATTCGCAAACTGTTTAAAGATAAATTTCCACTCCCTAGGATAGATGATCTTCTTGAATGTCTTAGTGAGTGTAAAGTTTTCACTACATTGGACTTAGCTCATGGATATTTGCAGATTCCTTTAACTGAAGAAGCGAAACTGAAAACAGCTTTCATCACTCCAGATGATACTGGTCAATTTGAACGTATGATCTTTGGGTTAGCTAATGCACCTGCAGAATTTCAGAGACTTATGAATCAAGTTTTAGGTCCATTGCTTAATAAAGAAGTATTGTGCTATTTGGACGACATAGTAATTCCGGCTAAATCTTGGAAAGAAATGATGGAAAAACTTAGGAAAGTGTTTGATACATTGAGAGAAGCAATGCTGACATTGAAACTGACAAAATGCGAATTTAGAAAAGATGAAGTTGAGTATTTGGGATTTCTAATAAATTCAGATGGTATGCAACCTGGACCAAGAAAAGTACGAGCCATATTAAACTTTCCTAAACCAACCAATGAACATGAAGTTAAACAATTTTTAGGTCTTACAAGTTTCTTTAGAAGGTTTGTACCGAAATACGCAGAGAAAGCTGAGCCGCTAACGAGACTGACGAGGAAGAATGAAACATTTCGTTGGAACGAAGATCAGCAAGAAGCATTCAGTACTTTAAAGGATCATTTAACTAATGAACCAATACTAGCATTATATAATGCCGAAGCAGAGACTGAGGTGCACACAGACGCGAGCAACAAAGGGCTGGCAGGAGTGCTGTTGCAAAAAGGTGAAGATAGAAAGTGGCATTTAGTTTATTGTGTAAGTAAAGGAACAACAGAAACAGAAAAGAATTATCATTCAAGCAAATTAGAATTAATGGCTATAGTTTGGACTTTGACACGACTTCGACAATTTTTAATTGGAATCCGATTTACGGTAATTACAGACTGCCAAGCTTTAGTTTATTTAAACGCGAAGAAAACTTCAAATCCTCAGATAGCAAGGTGGAGTAATCTGATTCAGGAATACAATCTTGAAATAAAGCACAGACATGGTAAAAAAATGAGTCACGTAGATGCATTGAGCCGATCGCCAGTTGATCAGCCAGAAGAAACTTTAGACTCTATAATTGAAAACAACTTGGAAGTTTGTTTAACACTAACGATAGATGAACAAATTCTTATGATTCAGCATTCAGATCCAGAATTACGCAAATTAATAGACATTTTAAAGAAAAAGATAAATGATAGAACGAATTCAGAGAAATATGTAAATGAAAATTACGTCTTGAAGAATAATCGATTGTTTCGTAAAGTAAAAGATCAGGAAAAGGAGAAATTGTTATGTGTCATACCTAAATCGATGAGAAAAGGTATTGTAGTAAAATTTCACGATCTTTTGGGACATTTTTCAGCAGACAGAACTGTTGCCAAAATCAAGGAATCATACTGGTTTAAAGGAATGAAACGATATGTTATGCGTCACATTTCGATGTGTTTCGAATGCCTAGTAAATAAAATGCCTAGTGGTAAGAAACAAGGAGTACTGCATCCAATTAGACCTGGTAGAAGACCTTTTGCAATTATACATATAGATCATTTAGGACCATTCGTAAAACGTTCAAGAGGAAATACAGAATTATTTGTAATAATTGATAATTTTACGAGATTTACACGCTTATATCCTATGAAAAGTACTGCAACCAAGTATGTGTTAGTTGCATTGAAAAGTCTTGTAGATGATTTTGGGTTACCAGAAAAAATTATCAGTGATAGAGGAACAGCGAAGGAATTTCGAAAGTACTGTCAAAATAATGGAATCAGTCATACACTCAATTCAACTCAACATCCAAGTGGTAATGGAATGGTGGAAAGAGCAAATCGAACAATTTTGGCTACGATTAAAACGAGTATGGAAAATCCGAATCAGAGAGACTGGGACAAAAAGATTAAGGAATGCGAAAGAAATCTAAACAATATGATAAATAAGACTACAAATAAAACTCCTTTCGAAATGCTTCACGGTTATTCACCAAAATTTAACGACGGATTGATGAGGATGATTACAGATGAAGACGCAAATGAATGGGAGAATCCAGTAATCTTACAGAATGAAGCTAGAAAGAGAATTGAAGATATGCAGATGAAAATTAAAGCAAATTATGACAAGAAGAAAAGCAATTCGAACGAGGAGAAATAGTAGTTATGAGAAGAGTACTTAAATCAACTGGAGAATCAACCAAAACACAACAAAAGTATCGAGGACCTTTGGTAGTTACAGAAGTTTTACCAAGTGATACCTATAGAGTGACTCAATTAGAAGAGAAGGTGAAAGGTGATGTGAGCCAATTAAAGTCATGGCAGTGTCAAGCTGAATCAGAAGATGATGATGGTGATGACATTAGTGTTACTGGGGATAACGATAACAACACGCCACATATTACTAAAACTAGGACACGGAAAAAGAATAGAAAACGACGGTGAATCTATATGACAGCTAAAGACTTTCGAACTATAAACATTAATATTACAGATTTAATTTTTTTAAATATAAGTTCTTAATGTTCCGAGGTCGTAACTAAGTCAGTATGCCCGAATGTAAACGCAACGTATTAATTTTATTTAAAATGTATTTTCCCGATTGCCAACAACAGTTTTTTTTTTTTTTCAGAACGATAATAATTTGAACTGTAATGTTTTTTGAACAGTAATGTTTCTGAATAAAGCAAGTATTTAACAATTAATGTTTGACGGAATGTGTTTTTAATAAAGGAAATAATTAATTGCTAACACAGTACTGTAAAAAAACTGGTATAACGAATACAATCGTAGTCATCGTTCACTCCAGGACGAATTCCCTGAAACGCGTCCAAGATCGGTTTTTGTGTCAGAAAATATCGATGCTGTGCCTAAACTAATACAGCAAGATCGTCATGTGACATACCGTGAGATTAAGGCATCTTTGAGCATTAGTATGGCAAGCATCAATAAGATATTACATGAACATTTAAAAGCCGTATCACAGATTTGTTCTCGTTGGATCCCGCATAATCTGACAAACGCTCGAAAGAAGGTTCTTGTCGATTGGTGCAAGGAAATGTTGGAAAAATACGTTCAACGTGCATCAAAGGCCGTGTATAACATCTACACAGATGACGAATCTTGGTTATATGCATATGAGTCCGAAACAAAACAGCAGTCGACTGTATGCGTCTTCCAAGACGAGAGAAATCCAACAAAAGTTGTTCGAGGAAAAAGAGCATCGAGGCAAATGGTTGACTGTTTCTTCGGCACTGCCGATCACGTAGCGACAGTGGTGTCTTTTGTTTGCCGGAAGTCATAGGAGAAATTCGAAAAAAGCAGAAGAGACGAATCATTCTTCATCGTGAAAATGTGAATCACACATCGGTTCAAACAAAGAAATTTTTGACGGGACAAAACATCGAATTAATTGGTCATTCGTCGTACAGCCCTGATATGGCACCCAATGACCTATTTTTTATTCCCGCACATGAAAAATAAATTACGCGGTCAGCGATTTGCGACTCCCGAAGAAGCGGTTGATGCATTCAAAACGCATGTTTTGGAGTTACCTCAATCGGAGTGGAAAAAGTGCTTCGAAAATTGGTTCAAACGCATGCAAAAGTGTATTGATCTTCATCGAGAATATTTTGTAAAGCAATAAAACCAATTTCGACCATAAATATTTGTTTTTTCGTTGTTATGCCAGAAATACAAATAGCAACTC
The DNA here is from genome assembly GCF_044657685.1 of Stegodyphus dumicola. Lineage (NCBI taxonomy): Eukaryota > Metazoa > Arthropoda > Arachnida > Araneae > Eresidae > Stegodyphus > Stegodyphus dumicola. Next base: position 186,966,517 of record NC_140769.1, on the reverse strand, counting down.
TCGTACCGTAGTTTTTTTCACAATGTGAGAAATATACGTATATACATTCATGCAAATTCTTCATTATTTAATTTATCTAAATAAAATGTAGGGCCCTAATATTTGGTGGCAAAAATTTGAAACATAAAATGCCGTTTTATAGTGGGTGTTGCAAAGTGTTAAAACGAAATTAATAGCCCATCTGGGCAAATTGCCCCTTTGGGCTAAAAACTGAGTCTGAGGTTCTAAGTAGTTTCGCATTATTCGATACCATTTGATTATTCGACATCTTTAGTGGCTTCCTAGGAAAGTCATATACGGTGATTTAAGAAGTAAAATTTATTGTTTAAAATTCGAGCATTTATGTTAAGGAGAAAAATTATTCATAAAAGTGTATTTTTAAAGGAAAAAAGCGAAACACAATAGGATAAAAAATATTCCACGAAAAGGTTAATATTTGTTTATTCCATTCAAATTTATTAAACTGTTATACAAATTTATTTCTAATTAAAGATGAAATTTTTCATATAATCAAAGTATAAAATATTATAGCACGGTGCATATTGCATAATAACACAATATACGTGAAAAAAATATGGTTTATAGCCATATTTATTGTGGAGGAAATATTATTCAGTAAAATTTTTCAAAGAAAAAGGCCTATTTTCTTTTGCGTTCAGCATTTTGTTATCTTTTGCTAATCTTGATGCAAAACTCGTATAAATTTGATAAATATATATACAGTTTCAGTGCATCAAAGAATGAATAACGATGGTACATTCTCAAGAAGAGATTTCTCGTTTCAAAACAAATAAGAAACGCAGGTTAATTCTACTTTAATTAAACTTAGGAGATAATATAATTAATTAATCAATATTGTTTACGAAATATATATATATATATATATATATATATATATATATATCTTACGATATAAATATTAACAGCACTGTAAAAATATATACTCTAGGCTGACACAAAGAAATTAGGTAAATGCAGGAAATTCATTTCCATACTTAATTTAAATCATTATGCCATAAAAATTGAACTTCATCTTATTACTAATCATTAGAATTGGCTTATTATATGAATAGATATTCAAAATTAAATGATGCTAAAAATCTCTACATATAATAAAAGAAAGAGTTTGTCTGTGTGTCAGCGTGTGTGTCTTTCGTTCGCGCTGCGCGTAAGCTAATAGACCCACGGCTATGAAATTTGGTACATAGGTGAATCTAGACAACAGCCAGTGCAACCTCGAAGCGATTTTTTTCGAAATTCGAATTCGAATTTTTTTATTTTATGTTTTGTGATGAAATCGCGTCATTCTGAGACATAATGTGCTATAGGAAAGCGAGATTTTACTCTACACACTCCATTTTCACATCGTCATGAAATGTAGGCACTTAGCTATTTTACGAACTTAAAATAAATTTCGTGTTTCAATAAATCGATTAAATACGAATTTATTTAACAAAGTGAGCTTAACACCTTCTCAACGGGATTTTTTCTAAAAAAGTTTATGTTTAAAAATGTACAGTTTATTTTTCTTTGATTTTTGGACACGTTAAACTTTTATCCTTGCGACTGCTTTTACAAAACGAATTTCGGAAAAATTATAATATTTTGTATTTAAAAAAAAAATTAAATGAAGCTTCTGAGTACACTTCTCACATCTCACATCTTTAAAAATGTGATTTTGGCAACAATTTTCCTTTCTTATTGTTATTGATAGATTTGTGATGAAATCGCATCATTTTGAATAGTTTCATTCTTTTAGAAATGTGGGTTTGGCAACAATTTTTCATCGTATTTATTATGTCACTGTTTTTAAGAGATTGGCATATTTCATTGTCATTTTTACTTCCTTGTACAAAGTAAAAAGGAAGTATTGTAATCACGAAAAGTTTCAGGCAGCACATTTTAACGAAAATATCGATTTTGACCGCTATCAAATGCAATTTAACGATGTTTTTGCGTGATATCTATACGTAAGAACAGAATAAAAGACTCGTTTCCTCCAAAAAAATTATAAAACTGGTTTAAAATTAATTCTGAAGAGAATTTTTCATCGCGTCTGTACGAACGTATTTACGTACTTGCGTACGTATCTCGCATAACTCAAAAACGAGTATCCTCAGAACGTTGAAATTTTGTATATAGGACTGCTATAACATGTAGATGTGCATCTCGTATTTTGGTTGCAATCGGCCGCACCAAACGTATATAAATATATTTATATATATATCCACTCTGTTACCCGGCTCAGTGATCTCAGTTTCTTTACGCTTATATGTTTGTAAATTGTACATTTTTTTGCTTTAAAAATGATTGAATTATGTTGTTTTTATCTTCCGGTTAAGGTTTTTACGCCTTTAGCAAATCTGTATACAATATTTTTAGAATTATCAACAATTTTAAAGTTGTTTAAGTGCCACTAAGCCTTTTCTTTATAGCGGCCATTGATTGTTTACATTTGAAACAGCAGAATAGTGGATTTGTTGCCAATCTAGAGAAACTTAGCTTCGCAACAACAAAGATAACGCCTTCATTTATTATTGCGAATTAAATCATGCTTAATCCTTTCTGGAATTTTTTCGAGGAAATAGGTGTTTAAGATTTACTTCGTAATTTTTAATATGGATATTTTGAGTTTTTATGTATTTTTGCCTTCTCGCGAAGTGAGAACTGAATTAAATAATAAGAAATACTCAATCGTCTGTGAAAAAGTGTTTCTTTTTTGCTTTGTTTGCTTAATTTCTTTTAAACATCATTCTAGCTTTATTATAGTATTTGAATAGAACATGTGGCAACGATTAGATAATTCTATTCTTTAAATGATATAAATTTTGTGCATTATGAGTTATAATATGACCGAAATATAATACTGTTAAGTGAATCTAGCGCCAGAGTGTCGCTATGGTAAACAAATACTAGAGTGAATTTTAAAGAATGCATTTATTCTATTGTGGTTTATGCGCTGTCGGCGAAGTAGATTTAATTCAAGGTAATAAATTTAAATGAAATGCAAGAAAAAATACGTATAATTTAATATTCCGTACAAGGAAGTCATGTGGTGTACACATCAGATTTTTTTATATATATAATACATTTTTTTTTATAAAGTTGTTCTGCAGAGAAAAATTCTGCGCGGAATTTTTTCTTTGAGTTTCTTTCATGTTATTTTTTGCTTATTTCACTATTTGTAAGATATTGAAAAGTTTTGCATGATTTTTTTTTCTTCAACGGAAAGTTGATTAATTTTTTATAAGGATAATTAATATTTGTATTAAGGGATATAGCTTATTTCATTGTAATTTTTTCCTCTTAAAAATATAAGATAAAATATCATGAATTATACTTTGCTTTTCAGAATTTTTTGTTTTTTGTATTCTTTTATGTTATTTATTGCTCATTTCACTGTCTTTAAGATATGGAAAAGTTTTGAGTGATTTTTTTAGGAAACAAAGTTCTTAACCTCTTTTATACCATTTGAGTTCTTAAGATTTTGCAAAGGGAAGTTGGTTAATTTATTTATTAGGATAATTAATATTTGTATTAAGGGATATTGCTTATTTCATTATAATTTTGTTATACGTAATAACTTTTTTATGAAGTTATTCTGCAGAGTAAAATTAATTCTACGCAGTTTTTAAATTTAACGTTTGGTGTTCCCTTCAGCCATTTTTCCGGTACATTAAAAAGCCAGACGAAGGCTGGCAGCGAAGCTGCTAGTAATACAATAAAAATTGTATATGAATAGATATTCAAAATTAAATGATGCTAAAAATAATACAATAAAACTTGTTACACATTTTGAACCATGGACTTTTAATCATAAATTCACCTCTCTGAGTACACGCTAAAAAGTGGTCGCTTTTAAGATCGAATAAAACGAAATTAATGAATACAGTTCGGGGGAAATTAAGTCAAAGCTCTCACGCTGTTTCTGCAGACAACCAACAAGAGTAGCCAATCTATACACCGTTACTGTTATGTTATAAAATGTTAAATTACATTAATGGCAATATTTACTTGGCATTTAATTATTTTATTTTGAAGTAATTTTTAAAAGGATAATTGCTTTCAAAAGAATTAAAAATAATACACCCATTTGTTATGAAAATAAAAAGAAATTTAAAATAATATTTTTTATGAATAAATTACATCGAATAACAGCACTTTCGAATAATTAAATTAATCATTTAAATTTATCAAAAGAGCAAATTGTCCAGAATCTTCTGTGTGAAAGAAAAGGGATTCCGGAATAAATTAATTTTCTTCTTTAAGTTAAATGCATGATAAAGTAAATGCTTCGCTTAAAAAATACGCTATGCGATTAGCTCGGCAGTTATTACTTGATAAATGCTATTATTATTGGTTTATTTTAGTATTTTTCTCGCTACGAAATTTTACCCGAAAAAAAATGTGTTTTACTTTTATACTTATTAAGCGTTTTCTTTGGCCACTGACTTCTCAACTATAGAGAAAAATTACGACAGATAGATTATCTCCCCTCCCCCCCGCTAAAAAAGACAGTGACATTTCAATTAATAAAAACTCATCGTAACGTTCTGAAGCTGAATTCGACTTCGGAGTCAGCTAAGTCAATGAATATTATTTAGAGAACATTAGATACTGGTATAAGAATCTTATTTTGGTAATTTTGGATTTCTTGAAATATCGCAACAATGATTTAAAACTGCTATCGCATAGCTTTGATTCCCCAAAACAGATTATGACTACTTTATGCATTAATTTTTAAATTCCATCATAGATTTAAAGCTTCATCATAAACTAGTTTTCGCACGTACGCATATTAATTAATGATTTGTGGTACAGAACACCTAATGATGTTCAACACTTAGACAGCAAAACTCTTTGAAATCTGAAACATTAAGGGGCCTCTGAAATTTTTTATTACCGAATAAAAAATAAAAAAAGTTAAAATAAATATTATTAGTATTTATCCATATTTATATTTAATTGTTCGCTTTTTCTGTACGTACTAAACAGAGGTGCCCAAACATCATATCAGTAAAAGCCGCAAGATCGAGAGCGCAACTAAATTTTTCCAAAAGCCACAAGTCTATATTTGCCTCATTTTAAAACTAGTGAAACGGGTTTCAAATGGAAAGAAGCGTGTGATTCTAAACAGTCTTTCAGCGGTAGTTTGCCTTCAGCATGTGATGATGCATTGAAGGAAACGCGATTTGTGCGGTGGCCTTCGTTTTCTCTAACTAGAGCTTGATACAGTAAAAAGTACCCCTTTTTAGCTTTTAAATACTGCGATTCTTCTCCGATCACTTTCTATAAATGTTGATCTATCACAGCTTTGTAATGCTTGTGAAATTTTAGATTCTTTAATTGTTTTTCTGGTACTTCAGATCAATATTATACCCTGCATGGTCGTTCCACGGCAAGCAAGCTGTATATCTGTTGTCCTCAAAAGTTACAGGTTTTCGAAATTTTCTGAAGGTAACACTATCTTCTAAGCTGTGACTGTCATCAGATTTATTATAAATTCTCTTAAAAAAATAATAAGCTTTCATTTGCCATAAATTACGTAATTCGGACGTCAAATCAGTTTCTAAATTATTTTAAATTTGTATCAAATTATGTATGCTATTAAATGCTTCATTACATGCGTTCTCTGTTCCGCTCACAGACTACCTCAGTTTAGTTTCTACCATTGCTAATGACTCAGAAATTCGCAGACCCATTCTGTAAAGCATCACAAACATGCATCTGTCCATTATCTTCAAGCATCCATCCATGTATTCGTAAAGCATCCGCAAGCAAATCTAACTTTTAAGATTTTCTTTACAAAACTGCTTGATACAATCAGTACAATCAATACGGTATATATTATGTTTCTGAATAATCTATAATTTTGTGAATTAATTGAAGACTAAGTTTAATGAGAAAATTAGGGAACTAGTGAGAGTTGGCGGAACGTTTCTAACTGATAGCAAAGAGATTTCTAATGCTTTTAACTGTTTTTATTCTAAAATACAAAGGTTAAATTACGGTCTTAAGAAAAAAGCAGAAGCCCATCAGAAGGCAAGTTACAGAATGTTGTTGTTCTCAGCCCAAAGAACCAGGAAATGAGATTTTCCATAGTGATTTCAACATACTGGAACTTAAGGTAGCAATTAGACAAAAGGAAAATGGAAAGAATCCAGGGCTGGATAACTTTTCCCCGGAATTTTCTAAAACATCTTGGCAAAAAACACTTTCTGTGCTTTTAAAGTTATATAACTAGTCTAAAATTTTGGAATAACTGCTGTTTGGAAAAAAGCTATTGTTATTGCAATTCATGAAAGGAATAACTCTCCGGATAATTTTAATAGTTATCCGCCCGTTTCCTTGACTTGCGTTCTATTAAAAATTATGGAGAGATTGATATTTCTCTTCTTAACTGGTATACTGAGACAAATAATCCTTTGTTAACAGCCCAAGCAGGTTTCAGAAGATTCCAATCAACTAGGCAACAGGTCGCCTTCCTGGGCGAGTCTACAAAAGGTGCTCTGGGATGTTGATTTTCTTTCTCAACGCTTCTGCACCACTCACTTTAGAGGCCACACTTCAAAATTTAAGCAGAATGAAACTGGTCTACCACATTAACTATAATTAGCTTCATCCTGTTTAATATTTTTCTAAATGACACCCCTTACCTGATGACTTCTGATGGATTGGCAAAACAGGCTCTATTTGTAGACGATCTAATCCTTTGGTATAATCCTCTGTGAAAAAAGAAAAAAAAAAAAAAAACACTACTTTGAATCTAACCCTGGAGAGACTTCAACATTGGTGCAAGTATAACAATATGTCAGTAAACATTAATAAAACTACCAGCCAATTTTTCACTCTTAATGGACATCCCTTCGTTTACAAAGTCATCTTTCAGGGTAGAAATATACAACTTAATGATTTTTTTCAACTTACTTAGGCTGCATCTTCGACAACAAGCTAACTTGGAGGGAAAAAGGCAGAAAAAAGACTCCGCATTCTTAAACTACTAGCCGGAGTTAAATGGGGCTGTAACAAAAAAATACAACTCATAAAATGTATATTCAGTCGGTCCTGAACTGTTGTAACGAAATTGGCTTATGCTTCTGTTAGGGTGATTAATAACATTGAGACTTTTCAAAACCATGTTTTATGAATCAGTTTTGAAAAGTAAAGACCACCTCTTTGTTGGCGATGCAGCAATTGACAAAAAACCAACTCTCCATTCGAATTCCGCCATATAGTAATTCGTTGACAGAACCCACATATATCATATTTTGACTTTTGTACAACTACAACTTTTATAATGTAATAAACTATATATTGCTTACTATAGATGTTGTAAACTACAGGCATAATTTACGTGTTGCTGACAAAGAGTTTCCTCCTGGTGGTCGTCCAATGTATCCACGTGCTCTAATGACTCTTCTATCAATTTTTCAGCTATCAGTTTTATTTAAAACCTCTTTTTTTTTTTTTTTTTTTTTTTTTTTTTTTTTTTTTTTTTAATATACTGTTAGTTTTACTAATTTCTGCTTGATTTTGTGTAGGATAAATCTCAGATTTCTTATTATTAGCTTGGAATATGATCAAAACTTCTTTTCTTTTTTAACAGTTCCACGCAGTTTTCATCGTTTTATAGCATCAAGCACTTCACATCAATTATGTTTCGAACATTTTTATCATCTTTAAAACAATGACTAATTAAATTTCTAACAGAACTTGCCGTTAATTTGTAGCATCTCGCCATGTTCATTTCAGATATTAAACTGTTGATATATTTTGCAAAACAAGTAACAATTTATAAATGCAGATGATAAATCTTGTGATGTGTTTCCATTACAAACAAAAAATTATGACAAGAAACATCGCCTCCCAAATTATCTCAATAAACCTTTCGAATGTCAGAACTATTATGTGAGTTATTGCTTAACACTTTTTTGAATAAATCATTTTATTGCAAGGAATATTTTGACGATATTTATTTTGTAGCAAGAAAAAATAAAAATAGAAAAAAATCAAAATATTAACACAAATTTAATGACTATGTTTTTAATTTTTAGTACAAGATCTATGCAAATAAAATTCAAAAATACAAGTGCCCGAATAATTAATTACAATTTAATTATTAATGCAATAATTAAGTTGTAATTAATTTATTAGTAACCTAAAATAGGATCCTTAAATAACATAAAACCGTTTCAGTAAGTATCGAATTCAATTTCATTTGAAAGAAATGTAACTATATTTGTTCTATTATATAAGAAATCTAATAAATGTAATGTACGGAAAAACCAATCAAAAGCATCATTATCACTTACCAGAAAATGCATCCCTTCTTTTTATTTTTAATGAAATTAATTCTGTAGAATAACGTACTTTTCAAATACAACAGATAATAAAAACACTAATATTACATTCGAATAATTCTTGCCATATAAGAGTAGCAACGATATTCACTGCTGCCATCGACTGAATTGAAAATAATTCTGTTGCGCTCAATTTTCAGACAATCAGTGGAAGATGCATGAAAAACAACCAATAAAAAAATTTAAGAAAAAAAAAATAGAATACATAAAAATTTTAAAAAACAAAATCTGAAAGATTTCAGATTTTAAATTACATCCAAAGAGGCGTTTTTTAACGTTTCGTGTGTTATCTTTATTTATTTATTATCATGATTTTGCACTTAAGCCATAAAATTCAGTTCAACAGCAATGTCGCAAAATAATTTTAAAATGAGCATATCTTTAGAATTTCCCATACACAGTTCCGCGCGCTGGAGATACAAAGGTTTTTCTCTCCTTCCGTACAGTGTTGCCATTGCTCGCTTTTAAATCGCTAAGTTTGTTAATCAAAAATTCGTTAAAGTTTCACAAAATATGAAACCGATAATAAAACAGATTCCAAATTTCAAATTTGGTCTTCCAGATGCCCATATTCGCCATAGAATTACGTCATTCAAAATTCGATGGCTCTAGGTACCGTTGTTTTATCACAATGCAAGAAACATACATACATTTATGCAGATTCTTCATTATTTAATTTCTTAAAATATTGTTGCGTGCGTACGGGTTCGTTATGAAATGAATGCACACGTCCGATGAAAAATGAACAAAAATTTATTATTATCACAACAAAAATGCTTAAATTTTCTTAAATTATCATGCAGTATTACAATATCTCACAGTAGTTATCTTTTAACTACTCAAATGTCCAATAGAACGTAATTCAAAACAGCTAAAGAAAGCTAATCCGCGAATTCGCTACAATCAACAAGAGCAGTTTTCTAAACAACAACAAACTAAGCAACTACTACGAACTGCGATGTTTTCCTCCTTTTATAAGATTTTAAAAATCACGCGCTAGAATTCTCTGGTCCTTTCTCGAAATCAAAAAGACATATTTATTTATTTAATGCACGCGCTCTTGTATTTTCAATTTTCCGGCTTAGCTTTCTTTTAATATTCGTCACGCGCTGCACTGCGCGAGAAATAAAACCATTTAATTTATAATTGAACTAACATTAGCTTCTTAAATACCATATTCGTAACACTGCCCCCTTCCCAAGAACATCCCTGGACAGGAAGCTAAACTTACAACTGTGGCAAAAATGCATTAATAAGCATTACATTACAATAATAAACAACATGAACAATAAATGCAATAAATAAAACAAATCAAATGCTATCAAATACAAATCAAATACTAAATGCAAATCAAATACTAAATACAAGTCAAATAAAATACACATTTAAAAACAAAAAGGAACCATGGTCTTACACTATTTACAATTGTTTACATTACGTACTATGGCCATAGTAATGAGCTAACCTGTCGTAATGAATGACTTTGTTTAGATTTCGAAGACTTACGAATCCGAACCACGACGTCATTCAGCCTTTTTAGGACTGTGTACGGGCCATCCCAAGGTGACTGTAATTTCGGACAAAGTCCTTTCCGTTGAGTCGGATTCCACAACCACACCTTGTCTCCTTCGTGGAATTGATGTTCAGTAACTCTTGTGTCGTATCGGGTCTTCATCTTCTCCGTCGCCAAGTTGACTCGCTCTCGTGCAAAGTTGTGCATCACTTCAAACCGGGCCTGGAGATCTTGAATATATTCCTCAGACCATGAAGGAGCATCCGGAGGGCGACCAAACAATAGGTCACAAGGCAGACGAAGGTAACGACCGAAGAGCATCTGTGATGGGGAATAGCCGGTAGTCTCGTAGACAGCACTGCGGTAAGTAAAAAGAGTGGTAATTTCTTGTCCCAGTCCTGTTGGTTTCTGGAAACCACTAATGAGAGGTTATTAAGGATGGTTCGATTGAACCTCCCTACCATGCCGTCCGACTGGGGATGCAATGGCGTCGTTTGAGTTTTGTCAATGCCGAGTAGTTTGCATAGTTCTTTGATTACTGCCGAGGCAAAATTCCTTCCCTGATCGGAATGTAACTGAAGAGGCACTACGAACCTGGAAATCCAGTGCGGTATCATTACCTCAGCTACTGTGACAGCCTCTTGATCAGGAATCGAATAAGCTTCAGGCCACTTGGTGAAGTAATCAATGACAACGAGTATGTATTTGTTGCCATCAGCAGTTCGTGGCAGAGGTCTCAGGATGTCAAAGGCGATACGTTCAAAAGGCGTCCCTACGTTGTAACGTTGCAGCTTGCCTCGGCTGCGTCTCCACGGTCTTTTCCGACCTGCACAGGCATCGCAAAATCGGCACCACTTTTGCACGTCATCCTTTGCATTATTCCAGTAAAAGCGCTCACGAACTCTCTGCAAGGTCTTCATTATTCCAAAGTGACGTCCTGTAGGGCTGCTATGTAATTCTTTAAGGACATCAGGAATGCGGGAGCTTGGAAGTATAAGTTGCCATCGGAACGTCTTCCCATCATCCGATTCGAATTTCCGGTATAAGACGCCGTTTCGAATGTGAAGTGAATCCCAGAGTGCCCAATATTGTTTGGTTGTAGGACTACAGATAGAAATGTCCTGCCAGGTAGGTTTTCTATTTGATGACTCCATTAAATCAATTATGGGTTTAATGTTACGGTCTTCCAGCTGGTCTTTCCTGACTTCATCATCACTCCACGGGTCTCGATCAGCCGATGTTGATGTTGTAATTTGTCTTGCGACCGAAGTCAGCAGCTCGTATTTCGCTTCCACCTTGGAGCAATATCGGCAGCTTTCTGAGCAAGGTCGTCTAGACAGGGCGTCGGCGTTCCCGTGTAATGATCCTTTACGATGACGGATAGTGATGTCATATTCTTGGAGTCTCTGTATCCACCTGGCTATTTGACCCTCAGGATTCTTGAAATTTAAAAGCCAGGCCAATGAGGCATGGTCCGTGCGGAGGAGAAATTTTCTGCCGTATAGATAATGATGGAAATGTTCTACAGCTTTGACTATGGCGAGCAACTCTTTTTTGGTGACACAGTAATTCCTTTCCGGTTTAGACAGGCACTTGCTCCAGTACGCCACTACACGTTCTTGGCCGTCTATTTCTTGGGACAAAACCGCACCGACACTTTCATTGCTCGCGTCCGTGTCGAGAATATATGGTCTGTTGAGCTGAGGATACGTCAGGATTGGAGCAGATGTTAAAGCTTCCTTTAAGTTGTTAAATGCATCCTCGCATTCTTTTGTCCACAAGAACGTTTGCTTGCTCTCTGTCAGCTTGTGAAGGGATCTTGCGATGGAAGAAAAGTCCTTCACGAATCTCCTATAGTAGGTGCAAAGCTCTAGGAAGCTTCCCAGCTGATGGATATTCTCGGGACGTTTCCAGGATTTAACCGCTGATACCTTTTCAGGATCCGTGCGTACACCTTCTGCAGACAAGGTGTACGCACGGATCTTTAAGTCACTTCCTTTTGGAACAATTTGCATATAGCGGGACTCAGCTTCAGATTGGCTTCTTTCAGTTTCTGAAGCACCCTCCTAAGATTTTCTAAATGTTCTTCAAAACTCTTTCCGACGATGATGATGTCGTCCAGGTATATCAGGCAGGCTTCGTACGAAAAGCCTTTCAAAACAGTCTCCATAAGACGTTCGAATGTTGCCGGCGCATTACACAGTCCAAACGGCATCACCTTGAATTGCCAAAGCCCTTGTCCCGTAGTAAATGCCGTCTTTTCTCGGTCTTCAGGCTGTATTTCTACCTGCCAATACCCACTCTTTAAATCAAGTGTTGAGAACCACTTGCTTTCAGAAAGAGTGTCTAGAATGTCGTCAATTCTAGGAAAAGGGTAACTGTCTTTCTTCGTAACCTCATTCAACCGGCGATAGTCGACGCAAAATCTTGTTGAGCCGTCTTTCTTTCTGACTAGGACGATGGGAGATGCCCATGGACTTCTGAAGGTCTTCTCTATGGACTCTTCTTCTGCTCGATGACATCGCCTTCTTCCATATCCTTTAAAAGTGTTCGTACCTCTTCCTGTTTAGCAAACGGTAGACGTCTCGGATGTTGCTTGATCGGGGGATGATCGCTGGTATCGATTCTATGTTGTATCAAACTAGTTCGACCCACGTCAGAAGACGAGCGGGAGAAAACAACTTGAAGATCTTTAATGACGCGATCGGCAGCATTCTTCTCTTCATCGTTTAATTGCGCATTCTGAAGTAACTTTGATGTAATGCTTTCTGAAGACACGGATTCTTGGATGTTACTCTTTCTTTCAACGGTGGTTACTGGAGTACATGCTGCAACCACTTCACCTTTCTTAATAATTCTCACCTTCTCAGTTACATTGGCCACTCTCACCGGGATAACCGTTCTGGATAGGTCGACGAGTGTTGAGGCTACTAGTACTCCTTTTGGGCTATTACAGTAATTGGGATATTCTATGATGCCGTAGCGGAAATTTCTATTTTCGGCTATGGATCCAGGAAGTAAAAACTCAGTTCTTGCGGGTATTGTGATATCATCTTGAGCTATAATTTTGTGGATACATTTCACTCCATCATTAATCCCGAATAGGGCTATGTTCTCAGATGTAGAATGCAATTCGTTATTTTTAAAGTCCAAGGAAAAATTGTATTTCCTTAGAAAGTCCAATCTGAGTATGCAAGAATCAGTGATCTCTGCTACATAGGCCGTGTGATGGTAAGCGGCACTTCCAAACGTGATGTTAACGTTCGCTTTTCCGTCGATGTCGATCTTCTCACCGGACACAGTCTGGATGGTAACGCAGGGTGGCGTTAAGATAAGTTTGTTTCCCAGTTGTTGAGCCAAATCTTTTCGGATGATGGTAACGTTGGCTAATGTATCTATCGTCATATTGCAGAGAATTCCATTAATATATCCTATTATGAAAAGTCCATTACTGCCGCCTCTCCACTCACTGCAGAAATCTGAAGCTCCACTCACTGAAGAAATCCTCTCACTGCAGAAATCTGAAGCTCCACTCACTGAAGAAATCCTCTCACTGCAGAAATCTGAAGCGCTTTAAACTGGGGCTTTTCTTTATCTGGCAACCTCCGCCCCGCGAGATGGCCACTAATTAGTTTCCCTGCTGTTTGTTAGGAGCGGTCTTAACATCCGTACCCTGGGGTGTTCTGCAGTTTCGTCGTATGTGTCCTTCATCACCGCAGTTCCAGCACTTAACGGTCGGTTTCTTATCACCAATATTCCGTCTCAAGGCATTCAGTTGTCTGGTTAAATCGTCTAGACGAGTGGTGACTTGATCCCCTGGCTCTTGGACTTGAACAGCTCTGACTGGGTGGCGGTCTCGACGAGTGGCTTGCTGGGCTGCCTCGAATTTCATGGCGTACACTAAAGCGCTTTTCAAATCTTTAACATCCGCCATTCGCACTGCTTTCTGTATTTCAGGGTCCCGGATGCCATCAATGAAATATTGCAGCGACAGAATTTCCCTTGTTTCTGTCGGGCATTCCGAAAAGGCGAGATGGGACAGCCTTTCAACATCCGCGGCGAGCTCCTGAAGTGTTTCGGTAGGCTTCTGTTGACGAGATTTTAATTGGAGCCTGCTGTAGTCTTTTAAACACTTCTCCCCAAAGCGCAACTCCAAGGCGCCGGACAGAGCTTCGAAATCTAACCTTTTGTTTTCGGAAGAGTCTGAAGGATATCCGCTGCGTCGGCTCTTAGAGAAGCGGCGAGATGACAGGCCTTAGCTTGGGAATCCCATCCATTCGCATCCGCAACTATAGCAAATTGGGTCTTATACACTTGCCAGGATGTCTTCCCATCATATGTGGATACCTTCAGAGGTGAACGAGCAGGCATCGGTAAGAATTTAAAATCATCACTCCTGCTCCCTGCCGACGCTACGAATTTCTTTAAAGTATCCATTTCTTCGGCAACTGCAGAAACTCTCTCATCAATTTGTTGTTCGATTTGTTGTTTAACGGAACAAACTCTTCCTTCTATTTCTTCTTTGAATAAACTCTGTAACCTATTTGTTGTTCCACGGCCGAAACTCTATCTTCTATTTGCTCGACTTTATTTTCGACAGCTCCTATTCTGTCTTCCATAGCCTTAAATTTACTTTCTATTACGCAGGTTATTTCTCTTTTCATTTCGTCTTGACCTGCTTCAATCTTTTCTTGTACAGCTTTTATGTCTTCTTTAAAAGTTACTTGACCAGCTTCCAACTTTTCGTGAACGGCTTTCATTTCCTTTTTAACGGATTCTTCCATCTTTTTCTGACCAGATTTCATCTCATTTTTCATTTCTTCTTTAAATGCAGCAAAGGCTGATATCAGCTGTCTTAACTGCTCTTCCATCGCTCTTGTAATTGGCATTCAAATCCCACTTCTGACACCAAAATTTATTGCGTGCGTACGGGTTCGTTATGAAATGAATGCACAAGTCCGATGAAAAATGAACAAAAATTTATTATTATCACAACAAAAATGCTTAAATTTTCTCAAATTATCAGGCAGTATTACGGTGTCCGCCGATAACATCGCGGCAAAAACATCGCGGACGAAAACGTTGCGGAGAAAACAACGCAAGGCAAAAACATCGTGCTACAAAACATCGTGGGAGAAAACATCGCAAAGAGAAAACATCGCATTTCTAAAACATCGTGGTACAAAACATCGTCGTCAAAAATAAAGCGGTTCAAAAACTTCGCAGTTTAAAAACATCGTCGTCGAAAATATCGTGGTAAAAAGTAAAGTGTCTACAAATCATCGCATGAAGATAACATCGCAGACATGCTTTTTCAGGTTTTAATAATTGTAAATGGATATTCTCATAATGATTTATGAGCGCAAGATGTGAAGAAGGATAATTTTTACTTTCATATTTTTTATTAATTAATAAATTTTTGCTTAAAAAAGTAAGAAGGAAACTTAAGCATAGAAAATTAAAAAAAACTTACAGATTATACTTTTCATGAAAAATTACCAGTAAAAACTTTATAAAAAATGATTCATTAATGGCCTTTTTTAGTTAACTATGTCGCTTTAAAATTCTATTAAGTGCTTATAAGTTGCATTAATTTTCTATGCTTAAGTTTTCTTATTTTCTCAGCAAAAATTTATTAGTTTAATAAAAAATGTAAAAGTAAAAATTATCCTTCTTCACATCTTGCGCTCACAAATTATTATGGGGATATCCATTTACAATTATTAAAACCTGAAAAAAGCATGTCTGCGATGTTATCGTCATGCGATTATTTGTAGACTATTTTTTACCACGATATTTTCGACGACGATGTTTTTAAACTGCGAAGTTTTTGAACCGCTTTATTTTCGACGACGATGTTTTGTACCACGATGTTTTAGTACTGCGATGTTTTCTCTTTGCGATGTTTTCTCCCACGATGTTTTGCAGCACGACGTTTTTGCCTTGCGTTGTTTTCTCAGCGACGTTTTCGTCCGCGATGTTTTTGCCGCGATGTTTTCGGCTGTAACCAGTATTACAATATCTCACAGTAGTTATCTTTTAACTACTCAAATGTCCAATAGAACGTAATTCAAAACAGCTAAAGAAAGCTAATCCGCGAATTCGCTACAATCAACAAGAGCAGTTTTCTAAACAACAACAAACTAAGCAACTACTACGAACTGAGATGTTTTCCTCCTTTTATAAGATTTTAAAAATCACGCGTTAGAATTTTCTGGTACTTTCTCGAAATCAAAAAGACATATTTCTTTATTTAATGCACGCGCTCTTGTATTTTCAATTTTTCGGCTTAGCTTTCTTTTAATATTCGTCACGCGCTGCACTGCGCGAGAAATAAAACCATTTAATTTATAATTGAACTAACATTAGCTTCTTAAATACCATATTCGTAACAATATAATACAGGGCGATAGTATTAACAATTTGAAAAGTGAAAAGGACATTCAGAGTGATTCAACGCAAAATCGCAAAACGAAAACAATAGTCCTTCAGGGACAAAGCCCGTTTGGACTAAAAATGTTGCTGTCATAATATTCTATGATAAATTAATTTCAAATTAAAACTTTTGCATTATTTTATAAATATAACGTTTTTAATTAATTAAAGCGTGTTTTTCGTTATTCTCACGTGATGGCTAGAGCATAACACTTGCAATAAATATTTCCAGCAAGCGAAGTGGCAATGATTTTTGTTTTACCAAGACAAGAAATTTGTATAATGAAAATAACAACATTTTATTTCAATTATTAAAGAAATTTATAAGCTTAACATTTTTTTTGAGCAATAATCATAACAATGCTATATTCCAACATTTCTTTCTACTAAATAATAAACCAATGAGATACTCAATATCAATTACATTCTAAATTTTTTTCCGATGTTTATCACCTTTATTCCGTATTTTCTACAAGGTTTCTCGTTTGCCTTTATCAGCTCACCGGACATACAATTTTCAGCAATATAACACTTCTAGTTTCCTTTCAATTCTTCCTACATATTATTATTTATTATTGTAAAGCATACTTTTTATTACGTTTGTTTCCAGTAAGCACAGTTCGGTTATTTACTATTATAAATCTGAAAGAATCATCATTATGATAAAAGAATGAAACATGATTTCATGATAAAATAAACATGATTGAAAAAATATGATAAAAATAACATGATTGAAAAAGAATCCTCTCGATTTAGCCACAAGATTAGTTTTTTATTTGGACCATATAATTTTCAGCTGTTACACTCCTTTATATTATATAACCTTTCAGTGAATAATTTGTACAGATAACATTTTCTTGCAAAACTTAACTTTCCTCCACTTTTTGCTATTTTGCAATATTTTTATGGCGATCCTTTTAAAATTTCCACATTATTTAGTTGCACTACGCATATCTCTAATTACGAAATATAGCTGGAATAGCCAAAAAAAATTTCATTAACCTTTTGTACACCAGGCAAGTTTCCTAAAACGTGCATCTGTAACGCACAGTACTAACTAATTCACTAATGAAACGATTATTTGATTTTTCTGATAATTTTTTGATAGTGATTAATAGACTATTGAACGTATTTCTGTTCTCAGTTCAAAACAAATCTCGATGATTAAATGCAGAATACGAAAATTCATGTCAACTATTTATAACATCTGAGAATATTTACAGAATCCAGGCGTACTGTAAAAGCACTACAACTCGAAACTGTTCCGCTCCATCCGGTATGTCTGGTCACTTTAACTCAAGAGTAATTAAAAATCTCCGATTCTAATTTCAAATTACTGCCCTGTTCTTCATCTGAATGAAAAAATGTTCACGTTATTCTGAAGACATCTATGTCTTCATCCGGTGTCCGCCGAAAACGTCGCGGAGAAAACAACACAAGGCGAAAACGTCTTGGCACATGTTCGAACTTTTCATAGTATAGAGGGCATTATTGCGCTGAAAGAATTCTTCAGTGTTTTTACATTATGTAACTGTGGTTCGCCGTTGTGACTTGTCTATATTACTGTGATATATTTGGTGTTTTCATTAAATATAAATGAAAGATATCGTCATGTATTTTTGTATACCAAATCAAGATAAAAATTACCACTAATGCAAACTCGTCGAAACAAAAATAGCGTTCGAACAAGAATCGTCAAGTGTTATTACTCGCCTTTCGAACTTCGCATTCGTATCATTAATCGCTTCGTAATATGTGATGCTGTCGCCGGGAATTATCATAATGGTGGGTTGAGTAAATAGTTTTGTTAAAAATTTGTTTGAATAGAATATTTTGTAATTGTTGAAGTAGTAAAGTTGTTTGATGCCGTTGATCTTGTTTGGTAAAAATTTACAACTTTCGGTTTCGCATTTACTGAATGTTGGCATTGATATTTAGAAGTTCGAATGTAGTATTTGCAAGTAAGAAAATGTTGTGTTTTCTTAGAATTAGAATTTGTTCTTAATGCTTGAAGTGTGATTAGTTGTTGAATATTACAGTTTGTTTTCTTAGAATTCTAGAATTAGAATTTATTGTTAAAGTATTTGAGGGGTAAAATTTGTTGCTAGAAACTGTGAAAATGGCTAAATTGTTAAAGATTCGAACTAAGCGTGACACACATCGTGAACAAACTTTAAAGTTAGTAGAAAAGGCAAACAAATATTTGAATGAATCGCATATTGACATAGATGTATGTGATTCATATTTAGAAGTTGAACAGTAAAATTGAAATTATTAACATACTAAATAGTGACATTGATGAATTGTTGAAAGAAGAACAAGAAATTAAGGATGAAATTAACACAGCAGATGAATATAACGAAAAATAATACCAGTTATAATAAAGTTGCAAAACAAAATTAAATCAATTAGAAAAGTTCCATATCAGTCAAGTGAACAAACAGGAAATCCAGAAAATGTTCACGTAGAAAATAAAACTTTGCATTTAAAAACAGAACTAAACTTCCTAAACTTTCGCTTCCTCGATTCCATGGTGAGCCTTCAGAATATTTAGATTTTTGGAATCAGTTTGAGAATTCTGTGCATAATAATTCTAATTTAACTGATGTTGACAAATTTTGCTATTTAAAGTCGTTATTAGGTGGTAAAGCCTTAGCTAGCATTAAAGGATTCTCAATTACTCCAGAGAATTATAAACAGACAGTTAAATTAATTTCTGAAACATTTGGCTAAAGAGACGTTTTAATAAATGCTCATTTGTCAAATTTATTAAATCTGGCACCTGTAAAAATGCTTCTAACATCCAGGCTCTTCGTAACCTTTATTTTGAAGCCCAAACTCAAATTAGATGTTTAGAGGAATTAAATGTCAAATCGGAAACATACAGAACAATACTGATTAACATAATACTAAAAAATCTGCCAGGAGAATTGACTCTTGAATTTTCTAAACAAAATATAAATAATTGTCATGATTTACAGGAATTGATGAAGTTTTTACATAATGCTATTAGTGCAAGAGAAAAAGCATTCCGTATTAATTCTAATAATGTATCATCATATAATAATTTTCATTCTAACCAACATAAACAAAACAATTTTCGAAATCAGAAACGAAACTTACCTCCGAGTCGCAATAATCAACACGCGTCAGTAACAGAATTTATGGCAAAAACTTCCCAAGTTTGTTTATTCTGTGGTCAAGGTCACTGTAAGATTGAATGTGAAAACATGACTGTACAGCAAAAAAGGGATAAATTAATTAAGGGAAGGAGATGTCTGTTGTGTTGTAACATAAACTGTTTTGTGAAAAAATTTAATGCTAAACAGTGTTCAGTCTGCTTTGGTAGACACGCCAAAGCTATTTGTTTTAAATTTGAAAATTCTAGCAAGTGTAAATCTAATTCAAAACCAGAAGAAGAAAAACCAATAATGTATAATGAAATGGAAATTCAGCCTACTATTTCGAATTCAGTTGTAAATGATAGGAATGTGATTTTATTGCAGTGTGTTAGGACAGAAATTGTTGGTCGTAAATCGTCAGGTATAGTTATTGAAATGTTTGATAACGGTAGTGAAAAGAGTTTTATTAAAAGAAATGTTTCTATGAAGTTGGGATTAAAATGTCTAGGATGAGAAACATTAAAGATTTATTCATTTGGCGCAAAGGATCCTTGGTTGCAAACATGTCGCAAAGTTGAAGTGAGATTGCGGAATATTTTAGATGGAAATGAAGTCGTAATACAGGCGTTGGAAATAGATGAAATTTCGAGGGCTGCGATTAATTTGCCGAATGAGAGTACAAGAGCTGAAATGGAAGCCAAGGGATTAACTTTAACGTGGGGATATAATCAAGCGTCAGATGATAATGAAATTTCCTTGTTAATAGGTATAGATTTTTATTGGAATTTTACAAAAGGTTTTGAAAGGTTAAGTACGTCATTGGTAGCTGTAAACACAGAACTTGGATGGTCCTTGCAAGGAAATTGTGGTGATATGAGTAAAACGGCTGCTGTAAACTTAGTTTTGGATGATCAAAGCACTGTGTCAGCTGAACTCAGGCGTTTCTGGGAACTGGAAAGTTTAGGTATTGAAAACAAGGAAGCGGACTGTTTGACTTTAGTGGAACAGGAGATACTTGATGAATTTAATAATTCTGTTGGGTTCGTAGATGGAAGGTATTGTGTAAAGTTGCCGTGGAAACCAGGCATGCAGGAGAAATTAGCAAATAATAGAGAAGTGGCTCGGAAACGTTTCGATGGTCTGGTTAGGAGATTTAGAAATGATACAGCTTTTTATGAGGATTATAAAATGGTAATTAATGATTATCGTAAGGACGGTATCATTGAGAATTCGTCGTCAGATATTGAAGTGTCATATTCTGAGCAGTCATTCTACTTACCCCACCATGCGGTCATTCGCGAGGACAAATCTACTAGTCGATTTCGAATCGTGTTTGATGGTTCTTCTCATGAAGGAGGACAACTTTCAGTTAATGACTGTTTATTTAAAGGACTAAACTTGTATCCAAATCTATTTGAAATGATTTTAAAGTTTCGACAAAATACAATCGCCTTCACAGCGGATATAAAGCAAGCGTATCTACAAATTTTGATCGATCCTAGTGATAGAAAATTTACTAGATTCTTCTGGATTGATAATATCGGTTCTAATTCATATCAAAAAATGAACTTTAGTAGAGTTTTATTTGGATTAAAACCAAGTCCATATTTATTAGCTGCAACTCTGAAATATCATTTTGATAAATGTAAACAAGAATGTCCTGATACTTGCAAATTACTATCAGGATGGTTTTATGTCGATGATTTGATTGGAGGCGAAGAAGACTTGCAAGCGGTTTTGAAAATTACGACTGAAAGTGTAAAAATTCTCAAAAGATTTGGCATGATATTACGAAAATGGAAAACCAATTCCATGGAACTGCATAAGCTGTGGAAAGATGCTGAGTTCGACATCGATGAGGAAAAGAGCTCAAGTACGGGACTTGATTCACCATCCAAGGTGTTGGGTCTAGTTTGGGATCCAGATGAGGACAGTATATCTTTCAACGTAAAAGAATTATCAAAGTTTGTCAAGAACGGAACTGATTCGAAAAGGTTTATTCTTCGAGTAGTGTGTCGTATTTATGATCCTATCGGATTTCTTGGACCTTTCATCATAAAGCTGAAGTGCATTCTACAAGAACTCTGGAGTCATGACATGGACTGGGATGACAAACTTCCATCGTCACTGGATCACAAGTGGCAGTTGTGGTGCAGTGAAGTCGAACACTTAGAAGATCTCCAGATTCCTAGATGTTATTTTCCAAATTTTAAATGTAAATTTATTTCATTTGAAATTCATTCTTTTTCAGATTCATTTCTTTTAGCCTATGGAACTGTGTTGTATTTAAGAGCTATATCTGAAGATGGGAGGATAAGTATCAGTTTTATTTGTTCTAAAAGTCGTGTAGCTCCTCTGAACGGTCTTACATTACCAAGACTGGAATTACTGGGAGCTTTATTGTCCGCAAGATTAGTCCATCAAGTAAGTAAATGTCTTAAATTTAATACTTCTAGTTATTTTTGGACCGACTCGATGATTACGTTATGTTGGATTAAGGGACAATCTAGTAAATACAAAACTTTCGTAAAAAATAGAATAGAAGAAATTCAATCTTTATCAGATACCAATAATTGGGCTCATTGCCCTGGTAAGGATAACCCTGCATATATTTTGTCCAGAGGAATTTCTGCAGCAAATTTAGCTGCAAACCAGCTTTGGTGGCACGGTCCACCGTGGCTAAGCCAATCACCTGAATACTGGCCTACTGAAAGAGAGAACTTAAAATCTACAGACGTAGACTTAGAGCTAAAAAAAAGAATTTGAAAGTACAGCGCAAAATAACTGTTTGGTAGAAAATTCGAAATTTATTTTAGATTTAAGGAAATATAGTTGTTTGTTAAAAGTACTAAGAGTAACTGCACTAGTTAAACGGTTTGTTAATAAACTTCAAAAACGACAAACGGTTGCAGGTCCCCTCACAGCAGAAGAACTTCAAAATGCTGAAATAGACTGGATAAAACATGAGCAAAACATTGAGTTCAACTTAGAATTGCAGAACCTTAAAAATGGTAAATCGATTCCTAAAAACTCTCCACTTTCAAATATAGCCCCATTCCTCGACAGTTGTGGTGTATTGCACATAAAAGGAAGATTAGAAGAAGGAGCATTTACAAAGGATGAAGCTCATCCTATACTTCTTCCTAAGCAGTCTAAATTTACAGAGTTAATTATTATTAGAGAGCATAATAAAATTTTTCATGGTGGAGTTACATTTACGCTAGCCAAACTTAGGTCTAGATTTTGGATTCCACGAGGTAGACAAATTATAAAAAGAGTATTAGGTAACTGCTTAATTTGTCGAAAGTATAAGTTGAAACCAGCTAAACAAATAACTAGTCAACTACCTAAAAGAAGAATTACTGAAAACCCTCCTTTTACTGTAACTGGCGTAGATTTCACTGGCCCAGTTTTAATAAAATCAGGAAAGGATACGCCTCAAAAGGCTTATATAACATTATTTACATGCAGTGTTACTAGAGCTGTGCACATAGAATTAATCACAAATATGTCAACAAAAAATTTTATTTTGTCATTAAGGAGAATTTTAGCTAGGAGAGGAAATTGTAAAGTTATCATTTCCGACAATGCTAAGAGCTTTAGAGCCACTAATTAAATTCTTAAAGAATTTGCAAAAATTATAATAGATTCAAAATTGAAAGATTTCATATCAATAAACGGCATAACTTGGCAATATATTGCGCCTCACGCGCCTTGGTGGGGTGGTTTTTATGAAAGGCTTATGAAAAGTATCAAAGATCCTTTGAGAAAGGTTCTCGGAAGGGCTCTTCTTAACTTTGAGGAAATGATGACTATTCTATCAGAAATTGAGTTAGTTCTAAATCATAGGCCTCTTACTTATGTCCACAATGAAATAAAAGAGCCGCAAGCTCTCACATCTGCCCATTTCTTGTTTCCAGGGCAAGAAAATATTTCTTATCCTGTACATTTCGCCGACCTTTTCAGGAATGAACTATTGAACAGGCTGACTTTGACTAAAAGAAAACTGTATCAAACTAATCTTTTGAAACAAATTTGGAAAAAGTGGAAGGAGAATTATCTCCTCGAATTACAGTCTGCGCATACTTTTCTAAATCCATCTCCTGAAAGGCTTGAAAAGGGAGAGGTTGTATTGCTGGAGGGGTCGACGAAATCAAAATTTTTATGGCCTATTGGAATTATAGAAGAAGTTTATAAAGGTAGGGATGGGTATGTGCGTTTATGTTTGATTCGTACTTCTCAAGGACTTTATCGAAGACCCGTCCAATTGATCTATCCTTTTGAAGTTTAAAGTTATATATAATATATGTTTGTGTTATGTATTGTATTAATGTGCAATGTAGTTTTCAGAATTGATTTGTGATTCAGCATATTGATTTGTGATTATATCTACATATATTATTGATATGTAAATTTAGTGTGCTCTTAACAGAGCACAGGTGGGGTGTGTTCGAACTTTTCATAGTATAGAGGGCGCTGTTGCGCTGAAAGAATTCTTCTATGTTTTTAAATTATGTAACTGTGGTTCGCCATTGCGACGTGTTTATATTACTGTGATATATTTGGTGTTTTCATAAAATATAAATGAAAGATATCGTCATGTATTTTTGTATACGATCAAAATTACCACTGATGCAAACTCGTCGAAACAAAAATAGCGTTCGAACAAGAATCGTCAAGTGTTATTACTCGCCTTTCGAATTTAGCAAAGAGAAAACATCGCAGTTATAAAACATTGTGATATAAAATATCGTCGTCGAAAAAAAAAAGCGGTTCAACAACTTTGCAGTTTAAAAACATCGTCGTCCAAAATATCGTGGTAAAAAATAAAGTACCTACAAATCATCGCATGACGATAACATCGCAGACATGCATTTATAATTCAGGCTTTAATAATTGTGAAAGGATACTCGCATAATGATTTTCGAGCGCAAGATGAAAAAAGGTTATTTTTTACTTTCATATTTTATTATTAACTAATAAATATTTGCTGAAATGTAAAATGGAAATTTAAGCATAGAAAATTAATGCAACTTATAGGCACTTAATAGAATTTAAAATTGACGTAGTTAACTAACAAAAGTCATTAATAAATTATTTTTTATTAAGTTTTACTGGTAATTTTTCATGAAAAGTATAATTTTAAAAAGATTAAGAAAAGGAAGATAAGTAACTGTATGCCCTTATCTATAAAAAATTGCTAATTATGACATTATTTTCCTCACTTTTGTTAATCTAATATTCTTATAGTGAAAATTGTTTTGTTTAAATTTCTTAATTTGTTTTTTTATAAATTTATTAGTTAATAGAAAATATGTAAAAATTAGTAATTAAAGTAAAAATTATCCTTCTTTCCATCTTGCGCTCACAAATCATTATACGAATACAGATTTGCAATTATTATAGCCTGAAAAACGTATGTGTGTGATGTTATCGTCATGCGATGATTTGTAGTTATTTTATTTTACCACGATATTTTCGACCGCCAGGTTTTTGCCGCGATGTTTTCGGCTGTAACATTTCATCCAAACATAATCGCACAGTTGGAAAATTGGAACACTATCAATTGAAAATTGTAATCAGAAAAAATAATTAAATTAACATTCAAGCAAACTGTTAACTTTTTGAAAAACAATTAGTAGAATGCGGAAAGTTTAAATTTATAATCGTGCATTGAGACCTGATTCAATTTGTAAGACAATGTTATGCTCACGAAAACCTGACTGGGCATGATGACATGAAACATGAATGGGAGAATTCCATGTTAATTTACTTCAAATATTCCTTCCATTCAGGGACTGTCTTAATATTTCTTCCATTCAGAGGCTCTCTTACTATTTTTAAATCAAATATTTCTTCCATTCAGAGGCTTTCTTACTATTTTTAAAATTATGTACATTCTAGTTGCAGATATTCCAAAACTTAGTGACGGATTTTCAGCAACTCTGAATTTTAACATTCAGTTGCTGGTGATGCGAAGTTTTATCATCATTCTAGAATAATAAATTTTGATAATTCGTTCTTGCTGATTCCATCTTTGACACTATCAAACGGCCAATCTGAACAACTTTTAGAAATTTCGAAGTTGCTCAGTTTTATTTTAGTATATATATATATATATTTAAATTTAGCATTACTAAAGTTAAAAATGTATTTTTTATATTGTTAACGGCCTATAAGGTATTTCTCCCGCCTTCTTAACATGTCTTCGTAGAGTAGTGGTCTGCATGCTCTGGATGTATTCCAGAGGTCCGTGGTTCGATTTCCGGCGAGGACGTTGCTCATTTTTCATCTCTACAAGCCTACTAAGTTACATTTTTGACAGCTTACTTAGTCTTATATTTTTGACAAGCCAACTTAGATTTTAATTTAAAAAAATTAATTCACTGTAAGAAAATGGCATAAATTTTAGACTTATTCATCAGACTGTTAGTCTTTCAGTGCACTAATTAAATTACAAATTATTTTTCAGCTTTAAGTAGAATTAAATGTAAAAGCGTTGCTTGCAGAAGAGAGGAACACCACAAATTTTCAATCTTTCTAACAAAGCGTTTGTTAAAATTTACGAATCAGAGTCAAGTCGCTCACTTGAAATTTTACAGATTGAGACAGTGAAATTTTAGAAATTTAGACAGTGAAATTTTAGAAATTGAGACAGACATCAGTGGCTTCCCTTCGGTTAGAAGGTAAACAAATAGTAATTCTGGAAGCCAAAGAACGAACATCATATTTAGTTATATAGAATAATGCTCAGTAGATTTCTCAAGTTTTTAATTCTAAAAAGTATGGGATTGTTATCGATATGAAAATATCGTCTCCCGCCTTCTTAGTATGCTTTCGTAGTGTAGTGGTCAGCAAGCTGGGCGGTCCATCATTCCAGAGGTCCATGGTTCGATTCCCGGCGAGAGCATTGCTCATTTTTCACATCTCCTTCTTCCAAAAAAAATCCTAATGTCTCTACAGGCTAACAATAATTTCAGAAGTCTACCCTTACAGATATACTACAAAAATATTTTTTCAAAAAGACTGTAATGAATAACGTACAGCTTTAATTCGATTTTCGCTTACTTGATGACACTTCAGCATGTTAACAAGCCTAGCGATGACATCTTATTGTTAATTTCCTGAATAATTCCAGTATGTCTCACTTTCCAAAAGGTAGAAAGTATACAGCGTCATTAATTCCCATTAAAAACAAATGTACTTCGCTAAAGATGAGCGATGCTTGAATAATGAATCTATGAAAGAATATGAATAGTCTCTTATGCATCTATGGAGCTTTAATAATTCCATCTAGTGATTTTTTATGTAAAATGATTAATATGAATATCATATTATGACGAAAAGAAATTAAAATTAATAAGTATACTAACTCTAATTTATGCATTTAAAAACGACCATGCATTAGTTAATTAGCATATTTGTTTTGGATAATGGATGTTGTATTACCAAAGCAAAGCTAGAGATTCTTTTACCCCCATTTACATGTTAAACACTTGCAACTCTCCTGACACAAAATGAGATAACTAATTACCAAGCAGTAAGGAACAATGTAAATGACTCCAGATACTAAGATGGAGCCAGATAAAACGGGGAAGAAGAGAAACTTCAGAGAAACGAATTTAAAATATTGGCTCTTTCATTTACGCTTTCCACTGATTTTTTCTTTTACTTATATAACTGAAGATGGTTCTCAGATTTTTAATTTTCGCGATAAAAT
The DNA here is from genome assembly GCF_044657685.1 of Stegodyphus dumicola. Classification (NCBI taxonomy): domain Eukaryota; kingdom Metazoa; phylum Arthropoda; class Arachnida; order Araneae; family Eresidae; genus Stegodyphus; species Stegodyphus dumicola. The sequence continues at coordinate 186,939,367 of NC_140769.1, read as the reverse complement.
GCATCTAAGAAATTAGGCATCAATGAAAAAGACAAGATTATTAATTGCATAATTAATTTATTTTTCCGATTAAAAATTTATTTTCGATATATGGCATAACAATATTATATATATTTCAGAATATGTACTCTTAAATTATGCACTGCTGTGAATAAAACAGTATCTAAATACTAGGGCATCAACAGCTAGCATGGTTGTTATATCATGCATTTTCTTCTACTTTTTCCCTTTCCCGTAAAAATATTCCTTTTATCTGATGATTTGTGATAGCAAATTTTCCGTCGTTCGACAATAAACAAATTTAACCCTTTTTTTACACAAGCCCAGTCAATCCGCAACCCAGTTAATCGAAAATTGATTGTACATGGTTTACATAACCAATTTATCTTTAATAACATAACTTCAAGTACAAAACTATGCTAGTTTTAATAAAACTTTTCCTACTTAAAGCTTTAAATTTCATACCTCGTTATAGTTTACTGCCAATTTCATAAGACTGTATGTGCTAAAATTCATTTGACAATTTAATGTATACCAAAAGTGCAGTAATTAGGTTCTGTTTCAAAGAATTTCAATTTACGTTTTATGTGGTTGAATTTTTCAAAAGTATTGTTATGTTATGATATCGCCAGCCCCAGCATCGCGCCAGAACCATAAAACCTATTTAAAGGCTTATTAACTTGCATTTTGAGAACAACAAACCACTGGAGACCGAGACTGGAAGTATCAATACACTCACTTAACGTAATAAAGTTAAAATAGAACTGAAAATCTTCAGGTAACAGAAACGGAAACATTCTTGAAATCGCTGAACGAACGCTGACAGAAGATAATTCCATATATGACCTTGTAGAGACATTAGGTTAATTGGACAAGCCGGAGAGATGAAAAATTAGCAACCGCCTTCGCCGAGAAACGAATCACGGACCTCTGGAATACCGGCCAGTGTGCACCACGAAGGCACGCTATGAAGGCGGGAGAAATACCTTATATACTCCCCCTTTTAAAGAGCGACTGGGGTTTTGGGGGGACCCCATCGCCAAATCCTGGGTGTGAAGAATCATCATCCAACTCCCTTTAGTTCGGGCGCCACTATAGAGACACCAGGTATTTTTTGGAAGCAGGCAAGATGAAAAATATGCAACACCTTAGCCGCAAATCGAACCGCGGACCTCTCAATTAGGCGCTGAGTATGCTGACCACTACACCACGAAGTCTCGCTAAGAAGGCTGGAGAAATACCTCATAAACCTTAACAGGAAACTTATTTAAAGATACACGTCAATCCCTTCCCTCCACGGCGCAGCGGGAATAGTTTTTTATGATGCTGACAAAGAGAACTTTCCTTCCTGATGAACTAGAGAACACTTTCCAGGCAAACCTCTGAATGGTGAAGAGTCATCCTGCAACTGCTACTCCTCCACTACAATATTAAAAAGCACTTTCCTCCTGAAACAACTTGGATTCCGACCAAGTTACAGTAGCATACACCAACTCCCAGGGTTATAAACAGGGCAACATATAAAAGTTCATCTCAAATTACTCACCGGCTCTGTCTTTTTAGCCATCCATAAAGCATCTGACAGAGTGGGATTTGCTCTATAACCTCATTCAACTCAAACTGTCTGATTATATCATCAAAATCATCAGTTTCTTCCTCAAGAGCCACAAATTCTGCGTCCCAATAAAGTCGCAGTTTCCTACTATTTGCAACATCAATATTAAATTTCACTACACTCGTGACATCTCGCATGATTCCAAAATCCAACTTGCGATTTCAAAGGCTTAACACTTTGCCGTGTTTTTTGACGGCCTGAGAGTCTGCCGACGATATCGCCATGCTCACGAAAGCTGTGAACGTCAAAACAGTACGTCTACAACTCTAACGTTATTTGCACCTGCTTAAACATTGGTACACAGAATGGCGTATCTTGGTAAATACTCAAAAATCTTGTGTTATTATCTTCAAGGAAATTCAAATAAGCATATATCTTAGCCCAGTCTACTTGATTTACCAATAACCTAAAAACACAAGACTACCCATCTTGGAAACTCTCTGACAGAGAGATAAAATTTTATTGCATTGTTCCTGATGTAGTCATTTATGTACTACATAAATGACTACATCAGGAACAATGCAATAAAATTTTATCTCTCTGTCAAGCATCATCAAAACTCCCTCGTCGCTATATGAAAGAAAACACTCTTTCCCACAGAAGAATATGCATACCAGACTAACACCACTCTTTTGCCATAAGCACATTTCGTCATTGTCATGCATAGTGTTCCAGCAATTCTCCATGTTTTCCTCATTTTTTATTGGCGGTGACATCCCCTTTCATTCATACACCCCTATTATATTTCATTGCATTTCAGTTGCCACCATTTTTTTTCTTCCTCTAACACCCTCCCAGGACTTTGTCACGAACTCTTCCACATTAACGCAAAGGCGTTCTCCCTTATACACTAGTTAAAAATCTAAAATAAACTTTTACAGTAAACGGAGTAAAAGAGACTTCTACCTCTCTCCCATTAATTCCATGACCTCAGTTTAGAGAGATCAACAGAGATATAGACAGAGTTATAAATGATTTTTCCTTAACTAATACCATAGAATATGTACCTTCCCATTTTTAGTACAGTTAGCAAAATGCCTAAAATTGTCATACAAAATGCCTATCAAATTATTATACCTATCAAAAATATGCCTATCAAAAATCTATTATACGAGGTGACAACAAAAAATTAAAATTCGTAATTTTGGCGGGATACCGTAAGTTTCTATCGTAATCCAGTTTTCGTCTGCTTTCAGGAAACCTGAAATCCTTTTGAAATTTCTTTCAGTTGGTGAAAATACAATGCAGGTGTTTCGTAAAAGTGAAATGACGTGAAGAAAGCATATATTAAGCGGGAGATATCCTCAAATTCTGTGTATCACCTGCGCATGCAAATGTGTTTAACAAAGAGTTTAATTTTTTTTTAAATCAACTTAAAGCTGACCTAATATTTGTTACGTTATGAAAGTTTAGCATAAATATTATAAAGTTACTAAAATATTAGATTGCGATAACAGCATAAGAATAATTTGTGAAGTAATTAATTGCAAAGTAATCGTCATAGATTTTAAAGATTAAGCAAGTCAAAAGTATAACAAAGAGCACATGCCGAAGAACAAATGTTAAAAATACTGTAATAACAAAAATCGTCATAGCATGCTTAAATTTGAAGAACTAGTTTTCAAAGTTAAATAGTACCTTTTTGCTCACCTACAGCAATAAAAATTACGAAAGGGAAACAACTGCTAACGCAGTGACAATAGACAAATAATTCAATTAAGTTCCAGCTAAAGAATAGGAACCAAATTTATTTATTGAAAAAGAGTGAGAGCAACTATGAAATATTTTTTAACTCAAGGTAAAGTCGAACTAGAACTGGAATCATTAACCAGAATTGAAAACTTTTTATGAATTAAAACGTCTGTAGTAAATCTAATTCGCCAACGGAAGATGTACTTTGATTAGTTTTGACGGTAGATAACGGAAAATGTGGTTTCTTGACCAGCAATATTGGACAACGAAGAATTTACGAGTTTCATAGAGTTACACTTAATCTGGTTATGTTTCTTTATCCTGTAGATGTGATGCATGTTATTGCTATGTCCGAGATAAACGACAAAGTCTTAGAAAGGTCAAAAAATGTCCGCTTTATTTAAACAGAACTTTTAACATAAAAGCACGACCTTCTGCTACTATACCCACAGCTCGTTATAAAGCGAATAAACAGAACAGTCAGTTTAAATTAAACGGTAAACAGTAGTCAAAGACTATACAATTAAACACTAAGCTCAAAGATGGCTCAATAAATTTACCGTAGCGTCAGATTTAAAGTATTGGCAGCGAGAGAGGGCAAAGCCGAATAATTACAATCAGAAACTAACCATGTAGCGCGAAAATGCCAAAAACATTCTCTCTTTCTCCGAAGGTATAAAAACCTCAGCTTAAATACACAGATCTAATTTGCATTCTGGTGAGGAACACGGAAAGAAGAAGTTGTAGTAAAGACCAAAATTATAATAACTAGTTAATATAAGAACTTTAAAATTTTTTCTCTCGAACATAATTAAAAGCAGCTTCTCTTTCAAGGATACAAATGAAAGAAGGAAAAAACGAAACAGACAATAAGAAGACAGATATTATAAAATTCCCTCCCTCCTTGTGTGTGTGAATGCATTTGTATTTGACTATGGAGGAATTTGTCTTGCATTTGTATTTGACTATGGAGGAATTTGTCTTGTTAGAAGCTCCCTTCTACAACGCCTGTATAAAAATAAAGTTTCGGGTATTTTTATTAAAAAGATCACTGATTAATAACTGCAGCATAAAAGTTTGCCTTATTTTAATCACGTCTTAAATTAAAACCGCAGAATATATTTAGAATATATTATCTGTAAGAATATATTTAATCAAGAAATTGGACTATTAGTTTCGTTTTGGCATTTTGCGTCGGACTCATAAATGTCGGTTCACTTTTCAAACTGTTGCCACAAAATGTTAGAGTCCTGCATTATATTTGAAGAAATTAAATAATGAAAAATCTGCATAAATGTATGTATATTTCTCGTATTGTGATAAAACAACGGTACATAGAGTCATCGAATTTTGAATAACGTAATCCTCCAATGAATATGAGCATGTGGAAGACCAAATTTGAAATTTGAAATTTGTTTTATGATCGATTTCCTATTTTTTAAAACTTTGACGAATTTTTGATTAACAAACTCGAGGATTTCAAAGCGAGCAATGGCAACGTTGTGCAGAAAAAACATTTTTATCTCCAGCGCGTGAGTCTCTCTCTGTATCGGAAATTCTAAAGATATGCTCGTTTTAAAACTATTTTGCGATATTGCTGTTGCACTGGATCTTATGGTTTAAGTGCGAGGAACATGATATTTAATAAAGAAAGGTAACACACAAAATGTTAAAAAACGCCCCTTTGGACGTAATTTAAAATCTGAAACATTTCAGATTTTTTTTTTTTTTTTTTTTTTTTTCCAGCCTATGTATATTATCTTTATGACCGACATATGATCATCAGATCCAAATTTCAGGCCACATCAAACTGCATTAAAACGACACTTAAAGGTTTAACGAAGAAGATTTCCTTGCTTAAGCAAGGAAATCTTCTTCGTTAAACAATATACAATATAACGTTTCAATGTCTACGAGTCTTATAAAAATACTTCTAAATAGGTTTAAGCAATGAAATCTTCTTCGTTAAACAATATACAATATAACGTTTCAATGTCTACGAGTCTTATAAAAATTCTTCTAAATACCTCTCATCTTTATAAAACAACAAAAAAAAAAAAAAAAAAAAAGGCAAGTCTGTTTCCGTCAGTTTGAATAATCGATGGCAACATTCTTTTTACGTCAGAATGAATTCCTTTGAGCAAAACTTTTTGTTCGTTGAAAAGAATGCGCGCGCAGGCTGATGCGATTGAGGCAAGGAAGAAATCTTTTTAAGGAACACTGATATAAAAAGTATCACAAGGTTAGAGAACAATTCGAGAATAATTAGCTTAACTAATCCATTTTTCATTAAAATTCTTCCGCGAAAAGAAGCTTTTACGAATAGCGACTGGAAAAAAGCTATGTGTATAGAGAAATCATCGTTATTTTTAGCAAAGTGGTTAATAAAACTGAAGTTAAACGGCCCTAATTTAGTGTTATACCGTAATTCAGCTTACTTCACAGCGACATACCTATACTTAAAATTAGAAGAAAAGTACAATGTGATTTCTCATTGCTTATAGTTGTTTTAACAAAGTCGGCTACTAGAATTAGGAATCTAAGAATTCCTATTTAACATAGGTGGAAATAGGTATTTCCATTATTATAAATATTGTTTCTTTTATTAAAATTATTATTTTCACATGGATATACCTACGAATAAATATTTTCATTATAAAAAGTATGATTTTCAGTTTTTGACAGAACCACGCTCTTGACAACGTATACCATTTTATGACATTTTCAGATCTTAAGCTAGAATCTGAAGCAATAAAGCACTAAATCTTTGACCTTGAAACGATAAAAAAACATCTGCAACTAGCATTTTCAACTGGTAAGCAATCAAATAATTCCTTTCGTTACAATTCGTAATATGATTCATAGTGGAAAGAGCTAGATCCGTGGATGCTTTTCTAATTATCCATGTATAACATAAATACTAGCCATTTTCTCTCAGGAAAGTCTTTCTAAAATACATATTTATTTCTCCAGCGGATTAGCTACAGCATGCTTTCCTCTGCCTAATCCCTGCCTATTATGTCTAATTTCATTTCTTTTTAAGTGCAACAACGCTGCAAATATTCATAAAAATTATCAGTCGAATAGAAGATAAATTAATGCAACTCAGTTAGATATATTATTAAAAAATAAAGCAAATATTCTACCTTCATTGTTACTATTTTATGCCTTTTCGACCGGCATATTTTAATAATCGATGGATAGCAAATGCATGGAAGATAAATTAAAGGTTTCCCTCGTTAGGTTTCGCTCAGTGGCAACATTTTCCAAGGGCTACCCTAAAACACACTTCCCATGCTTCTCATCCGCCAATTTTCCCAGGTTAGCATGTCAAATGAAAACATATATTTCTTTCGAAGTATAAAAAAATAGTAACAAGTTAAAAAAAAAATTACTTTTTTTTTATTATTATGACGTTGTCGTGTTCCTTTTACTAAACTAAGTGTTAAGGAATCTAGTGAACAGCTAATCGAATAACCGCTTAGGTACACAAACAGCAACGTAAACTCAAGAAGGGTTTATTACCCTTTATGAGTAAATCAAATAAAGAATCAAAATAAAGATTCACAGATGGCCCCTTTCTCAGGGCGTACAACAAAGCCTCCACTTGAGCTTAACTTAAAACGTAAAAAAATAAGAACTATCTAATGACTAACTAAAGAGATTTAGCCGAAGCTAACACAAATTCTAACCTAGTTGGCCCGTAATATTAAATTGTGCCTTTCGACTGGCATATTTTAATAATCGATGGATGGCAAATGCATGGAAGATAAATTAAAGGTTTCGCTCGTTAGGTTTCGCTCAGTGGCAACATTTTCCAAGGGCTACCCTAAAACACACTTCCCATGCTTCTCATCCGCCAATTTTCCCAGGTTAGCATGTCAAATGAAAACATATATTTCTTTCGAAGTATAAAAAAAATAGTAACAAGTTAAAAAAAAATTTTACTTTTTTTTTTATTATTATGACGTTGTAGTGTTCCTTTTACTAAACTAAGTGTTAAGGAACCTAGTGAACAGCTAATCGAATAACCGCTTAGGTCCACAAACAGCAACGTAAACTCAAGAAGGGTTTATTACCCTTTATGAGTAAATCAAATAAAGAATCAAAATAAAGATTCACAGATGGCCCCTTTCTCAGGGCGTACAACAAAGCCTCCACTTGAGCTTAACTTAAAATGTAAAAAAATAAGAACTATCCAATGACTAACTAAAGAGATTTAGCCGAAGCTAACACAAATTCTAACCTAGTTGGCCCGTAATATTAAATTAGCTAGCGAAGCTATCAAAAGGCACGTAATACGGCCAAGCGTAGTAACAGTTAAAGAGACATAGCCAAAAGGCCAACGAGCGCTATTCAGGAATCCTAATTCACTCTCTCGAAGTCAGTAAACTTTGACTTAAATACTTTCTGTGTATGTGTAACGTGTATACGAGCCAGTTTCCCTTAGAAAGTCCTCCACGAACGCATCCCTCCCCTTAGGCAGATAGCCCTCGAGGCTTTGCCGTAATTAAATAACCTAACCTAACCTTGATAGTACGTTAGTTTGCTACTTTTCTTAAAAAAAAAAAAAAAAACTTTCGTGTCTAGCTTTACAGATAATAAATCGTTCGAAATTAATAAGAAACTGTTTTACGTTTCAGTCAAAATCAAAGGAAAATATAATTTCTGTTATACAAAGCTCAAAAAGTCATACAAATATTAACCTTTTCTGTCGGAAGGGAATTATTTTTACATTTTCAAGAGTGCTTGCTTTAGATGTCATCACATAACTTATTCATAAAAATACTGTAAATCGGAATTGTTTGAACAGATTTAAAATAAAAAACCATGCATAAAGAAAAACATATTTTGAGTAAAAGAAAATCTGAAATGTTTCAGATTTTAAATTACGTCCAAAGGGGCGTTTTTTTTTTTTTTTTTTTTTTTTTTTTTTTTTTTTTTTTTTTTTTAACATTTTGTGTGTTACCTTTATTTATTAAATATTATGTTCTTTGCACTTAAACAATAAAATTCAGTTCAACAGCAATATCGCAAAATAATTTTAAATTGAGCCTATTTTTTAAATTTCTGATGCACAGTCTCACGCGCTGGAGACTGTGTTTTCTGTACAACGTTGCCATTGCTCACTTTGAAATCCTTGAGTTTGTTAATCAAAAATTCGTTAAAGATTTACAAAATATGAAATCGGAAATAAAACAAATTCCAAATCAAATTTGGGCTTCCAGATACCCATATTCGCAGTAGGATTGCGCCATTCAAAATTGGATGGCTCTAGGTACCGTTGTTTTATCACAGTGCGACAAACATACATACATTTATGCAGATTTTTCATTATTTAATTTCTTCAGATATAATACAGGGCGATAATATTTGGTGGCAACAGTTTGAAAGTGAAACAGACATTCAGATTGATTCGACGCAAAATCACAAAATGAAAAGTCAGAAACAAAGACCCTTTGGACTAAAAAAGAAACAAATGTGCACCATGCTGAAACTTTCTATATTGCTAGCTTCCACCACTTTCATACAATTTAGATGCAATGTATCTGTAGCATACTGCAATATTTTAAAAGTTGTGTTTCTATTCGACTGATCTAGATGACTTTACGAACCTTAAATAAGTTTCTCGAGATCCGCACTGTCTATCATTCTTAATGAAACTTTCAAATAATGACCTGATTTAATTCCTAAATGTTTTACCTAACATTCCTAAGTACTCTGGCTTACCAGTTATGGTAACAAAAGCATATTTAATTAGCGTTCCTGTAAATAATGAGTAGAGCTTTCATTTGGGTTTTGAAGTCGACAATCACAGTTTTGATAGAAGGTATCTGTCAGCAGAAAAGAACAAATCACTGCTTTAATGACTGCAAATATGATTTCAAATACAAGTCATGCTTATGGCCCACCAGCGGCCGAGTGGTAAAGTCCCTGTAAGCTGGTAGAGTTCGGTCCAAGTTTCGAATCCCGCAAACGGGCTGGCTGCACGGCCGTTTTGTAGTCTTTCCCATGTATAACGTGTTAAATACGAGCCAGTTTCCCTTAGAAAGTCCTCCACAAAGGCATCCCTCTCTTTCGTATAGTGCCTCAAAGCGGGACACGTAAATAATAATAAGCGGTGCCTATGCCAGTGCTTTTCTGCAGAAGTTATACACCTAAACATTGCTGGAGAAAATCACCTGTTTATAGTTTGTAAAAATATCGATCTGATTTGTCATCTGTTACCGTAAAGAAAATACGATGAATAAATAATTAAGTCATTATAAATATGAATTCTCTAATTTCAGAATTGCGTCAAGTGGCTTTAAGCCGATTCGTCAAAAGTCTTTGAAGCAGACAAATCGTGAACTTTAAGCAGATACTTGCAAGAAGAGCAAAAAGTAGAAAAGATAAAAAAGACCTAGTAGAAACTCTTTTCAGCAAGATGAAATTCCAACAAAGAAGCGCCCTTTTAAATGAAGGAAAGCGGTAAAAGTTTTTTAACGTATTTAAAGCTGTATTTTTATTTTTTAGAAATTCGGATAATTATTGTATAAATGTTGAGGTCAAAAATCAAATATTCGGAAACTGAGTCACAGCGAATCGAATGCAATCTGACAGATCAAAATCATATTGGTATAAAAAGTTATCTTTTATGCTTACAGAACATTTCCACTCAAATGCTAAAATTACTTTCGAGACACCTTTCATTTCATTTAGAGAAATTTTGTAATTGAAAGTATATGTCTAAGAATAATATTTTAGGAAATGAAGAAAGTAGCTGCATTTGAATTTAGATATTATCAACACCAAATGCATTAAGATTTTTCACTGTGTCAAGCTATATACTTTAAACTTTTATTAACAAGCTACGTCCATGGAAAATCGAATGTCTATCTAGAGGTTGAAGAACGAACCAGATACTCACAAAATAACAATAAGTTGGCGATACTCACAAAATAACGATAAATTGGCGATACTCACAAAATAAAGATAAATTGGCGATATCCACTGCAGCAATGTAATAAATAGCATTATTTCTAAAATAATATTATATAATACAAAAAGTAATTTCTGATCAATAAGAAAGAACAGGAATTCTCTTATTATCTGCGGTATTTCTACGAGATTTCTTGACCTTTATTTGACATTTTAATACGAAATATACATTTGTCATTTGTCGAGTCATTTGTCGAAAGATTCCTGAATTCAGCGCAAATAGAAAAATATACCTTTCTACGAAAAGATGAAGTTCACTGAAATAGTCAGAGCTGTGTAACCTGAATGCAAGAAAGTGCCTTTGATATATTCTCAGTGAAAGCATCTCTCCTAAAGAAGATAGCCCCTCATGCTTTACGAAGTCTTTAAAATTCGCGTATCTTTTACCAGTCATATGGATTTTTATTCTTTAAAAAAAAAAGAATTGAACTTAAGTAGAATATCATATACTAAACAGCATTATTTTATGTATGACCTATAGATCGGCTTTCAGAAAAGATTTTACAATCTATAGTTCCCATCATATACCTACAATATAAGCACTGCTTTTGAACTCTTAAGATTTAATGTAGTTTCACGTTTTCTCTTCACTTTATCCCGCTTTATCAGTTAGCTCTGCGGACCTGAATGTGTTAAATTTTTCTAATATTATACATGCTTCTATTAATTTCTATTCGTACCAATAAACAAGTTCGCAATCCTGGCCTGATTTTTTTTATGTCTTCATTTTAGGTTTTTTTAATCTTTAAATCAACCACTTTATATCATTCATTGTTGCATCTTTCTTTCATGTCCACTTTTTTTTCTTTTCAAAAACCACCTTTCTTAAAATTTGTTTAGAAAAAAACATATATTTTAAAAATATATTCTTTATACCATCAGTATAAAACATGTTCTTTATTATCACAGTTATATTAGAAACAGCTAAAAGGGTTTGTCTTAAAACTTTCATAAAAAATTCAAAATTATAAATCTGCTTTTTCCCCCCTCAGGTACTTATACTAAGCAATAAATTTTATTGTTTCCTTATAAACAATAGAACAACTAAAAAAACGTTAATGTTAACAAATAATGTACCGGGTGATTATAATTAAAATTCCGTTTTCAAAAGTCTGTAAGAAAAGAAAACCTGGTCAAATTGACTTGAAATGAAGGAATAGTAATTTGTCAAGAGAAAGAAAAAATAATAGTTCAAAATTTTATCAATAGACGACTCTGTATTCATCATGATATGCCAATTAATAGACGAGATATTGCGCACCGCATATTAGGCTTCGTAAAAACACGGAGTACATGTAGTTCCCGTTATTCTGCGTCTTAGAAGCTCGCCATAACTTTGTGACGAAGGATCAGGCGCTGCTTATGAAGCTTTTTTACAAGAACGGTGACTGTGCTTCAAAGTGCCCTGAAGAATTTCGGCCATAAATGAGTATAAAATGCGACTCTGGTTGGATGTCTTCAAGGATTTGCAAAATATGATTCGTAAATTTCAAGAGACCCAGAGTCGTAGCTAGGGTTTTCAGCGCCCAGGGACAACTGAAGATTTCGCGCCCCCTACTGCTTGCCAAGGATGGAAAACATTTAATTCTAAAATGTCGTAACATCGTTTTGGCGCCCCTTGGATTCTGCGCCCGGGGACAGATGTTCCCCTTGCCCCCCTCTAGCTACGCTCAGCATTGTAAGAAGAGAAGCAAAGTAGTGTGGGAATGTTCAGAGCAAATGAAAATTGTACGATCTTGTAAAATATTACGAAACATTCTATGTTATCCCTTCAAATTTGCACACTTTCAGGAGTTGCTTCCTGCTGACAATTTCTTGCACGGATGGAAATAGACAATACATGCCCATCAGACAGACAAAATCATTTCCATCTCCAAGGTTCTGTAAATACTCGAAACTGCAGAACATTGCGGACATTAGGGCCAGGACTAACATCTTATACCCATGTATGAATGTCAGGAGCTTCTGCAAGACAGTTGAAGCACAGTCACCGTTCTTGTAAAAAAAGCTTCAAACAACAGGAACTGCATGTACCCTGTATTTTTATTAAATTATTAAGTTATTATTGATATAAAGCCACAGATCATCATTCGTGTAAAAGGCATGCGGCCTGTTGAGGCCTTCACCAGTCTATATTTCTTAAGTTTCTAATGGCATAAAGATGAGGGGGGCGGGAATCCGACCAAGCGGAAAGTCTTAAAGCATTGGGTGCGGATCTCATAAGAGGAAGAAGTACGACGCCATCTGTTGACTTTAGCAATGGCATATCTTTGGTTCATGTGGCGCCATCTGATTCCATGGGATAAAGCGTAAGCAACGGCATATCTATGGTATAACTTTGAAGAAGTAGATTTTCCTTGAGATAGTGTTTTGAGACAAACTGATATAAAGTGCTCACCTCATTTCTTTTAATTAGCATATCAAGATAAGTACAGCGCCATCTATTGATAAAATTTTTAACTATTTTTCTTTTTCCAGACAAATACTCATTGCTGCATGTATATACGTATTCAGGTGAACTTTTAGGTCATTCTTGACCAGTTGTTCTCTTTTTACACCCTTCTGAAAGTCGTTCATTATAATCATCTTCTCTACAATGCTGCAAAACATCAGAAGTTTCACGAATAAATTAACGTTATTAATTCATCTCTTAAATTTAGCTGGATTGTTTTATAACATAAAATTCGTCTGATACGTCTTGATATTTTGATGATTCTTTTGATACTTGTTTCTGATTCATGATATTTCTTGATGTGTTCAAAATTAAAAGTTAATAATCCTGACTTCTTTCTTTAAAATAAATTTCGGCATTTTCATAGGTAATTTGGGCCCCTTCTAATTGTTCACCTGTAGCAAATGCCTCACTTGCCTGGCTCTAATCCTAGCACTGAAAATGGTATTTATTATTTTAGATGTGTATATAACATTTACGTAGAAACTTGAAATTAATTGCTAAAGTTTAATAATTATAGGATTCTAACAATTTGGCATGGTTGTGAATGAAATACAGAACTTTAAAAAATAAACTCCGCAAAACGATATATACAAATACAGTTAAAAAACATTTTTTTTATTAACTGTAATAATAATAGAAAATTATTATTAAGTAAAAATTCTCAATTTGGCATATCATAAATCTCATGAATTAGAAATGTTATAAATTATATCAATGAGAGATATTGATAATTTTTAAAAAGACATAAATTACATATATTGCTTTATGTCTACAGCGGAATTTCTTACAAATTTTATGGACGTTACGTTACATTAGATGATACCAAGGTATTTATCATCCACACGGCTTGGCAACAATTTCATTAATAATTTATAACTCTAATAATTTATAATCTTTCTTTTAATATTTAAATATTAAACTGATATAATTTATATAATTAATAACCAGTGGCTCTGAAAATGCACGTACATAGCTGATATAATTATTTGCTCCATCATCATGATTGGTAAAAGGTTTTATTAACGCCATATATTATGCATCTGGTACAAAGTAATCTTTTGGTTTTTAAAAATCATTATTCAATATTTATCAAAATGCTAGGTTTATATTACGCGTTCTATTAATTTACAATGGTCTTTCTACGGCTGTTTATAAAATATTAGCAATCAGCGATGGAATATAATTTCTTACTTGCATTCAAACTTTAAAATTTTTGAGTAGGGCTTCATTAAGTAAAGACCAGCATGCTTGTTGTTGACGAAAATAATACAAGAGTGAGAAAAATATACACATTCGTAAAACAAATTTTGTGAAAAAATAACTAAATCTACTTTGATTACCTTTTTAATCATTTCTTTTATTATAATTGAGTTGTTACTATTATTGTTGAACAAGCGTCTCTCGATTTCCGACTTTTCCTTTTTTATAATCAGAACGCACAAACCCAATACGTAACCTTCTCTTTTCAATGTTCTTTCATGCTGTGTTATGCATTTAGAAATAAGCTTTAATTCATTTTATGGCCCATTTACTTATCGTGTTATTTAGTGCTTGAAAACATTCGTTAGTTTAATATAGAGAGTTATTTGCGTTTTTCAGGGCTCAAATAGATACAATATAAAATATGACTTAGTTCATACTTCGATAATCACACCTTTTCATAATATTCTTATTAATATCTATCAAATAAAATTACTGTGTTGCAGTAATCAAATAAAAATTATTGTATTGCAGTAAATACAATTACTAAAGATGAAATATTTTTCTCGTTACAAAATGTAAAAACGACACGAATTCCTTCTCACAATAACCACAGAATGACTAGCAAATAAAAGAATTGCTTTGCAATAAAGTCTCTACAGCATTAGACTATTTAAAGATCATTTTCTAATAAACTTTAAAAAAAACTATATACATTATTTTACTTATGTAATTTGTCTTTATTTATTAATATGCGATTCTATTTTTGCATGAAAAACTTATCTAAATGAGAGAATTATTAATATCACCTTTTAAGTACCGCCCTGTCGGTATAGTGGTCATGGAAGCTGACTGCGATGCAGAAGGGCCTGAGTTCGAATCCCGGAGAAGGCATGGTTGTAACTGGCCGTCCCTTAGGAAAGGCGATGGTGGCCCACTTATTAGGTGCATCCATAATAAAGAGACCACCACATCCGACCTTGTATAGATTAATGGAGTGAGTTACATTTGTAATTGTTCACAATCTGCCGTTGGAAATATATATATATATCTTTTAAAACTCTTTTTAACAGTAATAAATATATTCTAGCAGAAACAGCTTATTGTAAGCTATTTAGAAGTTTAATTTACAATAAGTTGATTAATAATTAGCTGAAGACAGAGCATGTTTACATCTGCATAAATAATAATAATGAATGTTGCGACTTTTTATTTCATCATCAAGTATTATACTGCATTTTTTCTTCTTAAAAGCATATAATCCAAAATTACATTGGAACACCAATAAAAGAAAGTAAGTTTCAGGAGAAAACACTGGTTTTATGTCACAAAGAAAAACACCAGCGTAGTTAAATTTCATAAAGCAATTAAACTAAAAATGCCTAAGTTACGTCAAACAATGATGAATGTCAGTAACGCAGTTCTATTTACAAAGTCGACATACCGGTCATTTATTAAAGTGAACTTACCTGCTTGACGACAGACTTAATGTGAGTGTTGAGATGATTGAGAGATGGTGGTAAGTTCACGTTCAGTCTCAGTTCCTGGAATTGAGATTCAAGGATTGACAGTCTGTCTTCCACGTGGGATAGACGCGAACGGCACACGCTCGTGACGATCCAGGACGTGACGCACAACAACCAGAGCAAAGCCGACCCCACTTTAACACTTTCAAAGCACCACCGGATCGGATTCCTCTGAGACGACTTGCCCTCATCAGGGCAAGACCGAGGGGTTCTCACTTCCACTGTCCTCTCCTCCATTTCGATTGTCAGTCGGTCACGGATGACGTTTCCGCCATCGGAGAAGCAGCTGAGCAGCAGACGATTCTCGCAAGAGTCAATACCGGCACCATCTGTGGAAAGCGCGCGATCTGCTCGCAGATGCACGATAGGGGGAGTAAAGCGATTGGGCGATCAGAATATGAAACCACGGCGAACGTTGTGCCATCTATTGAAAGAACGAAGAAATATTTATCTAAACCTCGAACATAACTGAATCAAATTTTTGCCATCTCCTTTCCCCATACCTGCTATAATTCATAACCCAAGATATCTTTGAGCTATTTATTACTCAACCCATGTAGAGGAAGAAGTAAAAGTAAGGGAAAATCCAGATCGTCATAAATAAATCAAAAGGTATTGTTCCCACTGCTTTAAAGCTGTATTATTCCACGCCAAAAATCCAGCTCCACTATCTGCACCAACTCATTATGTGCATCCCAGGCAATGAGATCTGAAAACATTACTATATGAAAGCATTTTTAACTTTCATAAAAATATTAATTTTTATATTTATTTATATAAATTTAAGTAACTCTCTTTTTAACTAAATTAATTACAGTTGATATTTGAAAATCTCTTGTTATGAGTATTTCAACCAGTATTTTATAGTATTTAGTTTATACCAAAATGATAATAATGCTTTGTATGGCAAATTTTCTTATTATTTCATTATAATAGATAATATTTTAGCAGTGGCTTCAACCTGGCGAAGCTATTTTAGACGGCCGCAAAATATATCCTATTTATAAATTTATAGTTAATGCAACACTTACAAATTTAGATATAACATACATTCATTGTGCTCTTGCAATATAATGTTTGTTAAGATAACAGAAAAACACTAGCATATAGAGCAATCGTTTGATTCAAATTGAGTTCACAGCTGCCGTTAGCACAAAACATACGTTTTTTCCTAATGCATAAGGGAAAGATAATAATAGGTTACACTTATTTATTCTCAAGTTTCATTCCATTCGGAAAGTTTTGTTTGAAAATTTGGAAAAATGTTTATAACGTCTTTCTTTTTTCTTTTTTTCTTTTTTTTTTCCCCCAATTTGTGTTAAAAGTTATAAGGTATTTCTCCCGCCTTCATAGCATACCTTCGTTGTGTAGTAGTCAGCGCGTATTCGAGAGGTCCGTGGTTCGAGTTACGGCGAGGGCATTGCTCATATTTCATCTCTCCTGCATATCAAAAAAAAAACGTAACGACTCTACAAAGTAAGTTACTTAGTGGTTAACTGAACATATTATATTTATTTGAAATAAATGTCAGTGAAAAAATTTAATACTTAGCTATTGTTACGTATGAATAGTGTAACCAATAGAAATTTCTTATAGGTATTTTCTTACAGACAGAAGATATGTATCATAAATTTATTTTCGTTTCCTTTGCGTCGTCATTATATACATATGTTTCAATAAATATATGGTAAGTGAAATTTTTTTTTTTTTTTTTTTTTTTTTAAATCCAGGTCCTTTAGCTGCTTCAGATCGGGCTTGCGGCCTGCGTGCAATTTGAGTTTAAGACTAGTGCATTGCAGTAAGAGTATTGTTATGTTTTTTTGTATTTAGTTAGCTATTTTTAGTAGAATTGGAATTAAAATTGTTTTATATCCCCGTGCAATGCAGCACGAGACTTATTAGAAGAGAAAGCTAGGCGGGAAAATTTTAAATACAGGAGCACGCGCATTTAACATTTAATAAATAGATATCTCGAAATTGTATTGTTTTGCTATCCAGAAAAATCGGGAAAATGGAAATTGACACATTGTTCTCGTGCATGATTAGAAAGCTTTAAAAAGCCGGAGAAAAATATCTCAGTTCACTTGTTTACTTGGTTCTTGTTGTTGATTGTAACGAAGTCGCGGTGAGATCGGATTAGCTTTCTCTGCGTTGAATTGTGTTCTATTTAAAGCTTTTTAGTAGTTTAAAATATAACTACTGTGAGATATTGTGATATTGTAGAAATATCTCTGAGGAAAATTCAGCATTTTGTTTAATTTCTTGGAATAACAATAAATTTTATTAACTTTTTATCGACTTGTGCATTCAATCCATTACGAACCCGTATGCACGCAACAGTGTTATAGTACAGTATAGCACTAGAATTTTGCGATATTTTGGTTATAATCAAACAAGATTAAAAAGGCATACCACCGAATTAAAGTACGGAAGAAGCAGTGCAGATTCTTTCTCGACTTTATTTAAAGGAAAATATGTTATCTGCAACTCTAGGGCAACCAGATTGCCAAAATCTCTACGAAACAATGCCAGTCAAAACTTGATAAAGATTACCACTGTAGACGATTTATAACAGTTACCTCAAAGATCCACGCGTACTGAATATGAAGATGTGAAAATAATTCAGAATGCAAACTTTTACGACAAATCCTCGATCAGCGTATTAATAGAAATGAAAAGCTACTAAAGAAAATCATGTGTTACCTTTCCATCGGTTGATATTCCTGAAAATGGATTGGCTTCGTATGTTTATTTAAATAATGGAATTGGTTTCATATTTTTAAAGTAATAATAAAAAGCACGAAAAGCGGAAGATCTTTTTCCTTTCTAATAACCAACAAGGTGTGAAACCACAAGTGGGTGATGCAGACGAATCACCTGGGCCGATCCTAGCGGAAGGCAAGATGGTGCACAACACGTGGGCGGTTAAATTTAAGGGCAACGAAATGATTATCAAACATATTATACCTCTGTAAAAAAAAAAAAAGGGCGGCCAGTTTTAATTTTAAGGTCGGTCATCGACGGTCCAGAATCGACGCTGCCAATCGCAAATTATTACGCAGATCAGTGTCAAGAACAAGGAGAAACGAAAATTTCAAGCTAGCTTTTCCTTCTGTAAAGTATCGTAAATAATAATAATAATAATAATAATAATTTTTATAAAAACATGGGATATCGAAAGGCTTTTACACGGGAGATACATCTATCAATGTTAATCTGCAGAACTTTTCCCTATTAATTTAATTTGGTGTAAATTTAATTAAAAGATTTCTAACAGAGTAATTTAAGAATGAATTATCTAATCATTTCAGAAGCATGAAGAAATGACTGCCCAAAGCATCGATCCCGAGATATCTGTCGATCGTTAATTATCCATTTACTGTATTATTAGAAATTTATTCCCACGCGACGATAGATCGCAACGCCTCCCGTAGAGAAGGGAGGGAATACATAGGTTTACGAAAAGACTGAACAACCCTGAAATAATATTTTTTGCAGAACGCCGTTAAAATGATAAATGTTTCTAAATTCTTTATTCGCTTGTAGATTGAGATTTGAAGATTTTGCTTATGAGAAAAATTATCTTGGTTATGTAAGTTCTTAAGTGATCAATTTTCCTTGCTGTTTTTTTATAGCTACATAAATATATAATTCGCAGAGCGAAAGTATGATTCCTGCGATATACTATTTAAATCATCCTGAATGTTCCGGATATAGAGAAACTGCAACCACTGCCGGTTTAGGACCCCTCCCCCCGTAAATATTATCAAAAGTAGCCTAAACTCACTGAAACAATGCTTTTGTACTTTACATTTTTTAAATATTGCATGCACTGAAATTTCACTGCCGCAAATCAAAATCTGTCAGAACATTTAGAATTCTGCCATCAAATGGACATTGCATTATTGCCTTTAGACTAAAGGATTCGAAACTCACATTCAAGTTCCTTGCTTCAGACACAATGATCCGACAGTGGTGTCTTCGTAAACGACTTTTATTGTCGCTAACAAAGTGGAAGATCCCCCAAAATCCGATGGATGTTGTTACTTCAGTATAAGAATAAAAACGCCGAACAAATTATCATACGCACTAGACCAGGGGTTCCTAAAACAGTCTGTATGCAAAGCCCAAAAAGAGTCGGACCATGCGGTCGTTGAAATTTTATACAGGGTCAAGAATGATCTGGAGGTCGACAGCCGAATCTGGAGGTTGATAGCGATGGCAACAGTGAAGATCCAACCACTGATTTCAAAAAACATGTTTATGCTAAATTTTGCCTTTTAAAAGTCATACAAGAGAAATATACCAAAATAAAAGTTGTTACTGAACCAACATTATCACCTTTTTCGCAGAAAACTGGCTCGTATACACGTTACACATGGGGAAAACCACGAAAACGCCCATGCAGCCAGCCCGTTCGCGGGATTCGAACCTCGGACCGAACTACCAGTGTTCAGCGACTTTACCGCTCGGCCGCTGGTGGGCTGAATTATGTGGTATTGATCTAATAGTTCATATATTTTCCAAGCAATGGTTTAAGATGTACTCAGTTTTTCAGAAGTAAAATATTTCAAACAGTGACTTTTCCAGTGTTCCTAAGATGTGTTTTACGCAATAGTTCTTATATTGGTTATTTTCTACTTTATTTTTACTTCCGCTTTTTCTATTTTCCCCAGATGTTGGAAGAAAAACAGAAAAACTGTCTGAGGATCAGAATCCAATGAAGAAAAAGAAAGTGAGAAGAAGACTTAAAAAAACCATAACTTTAAAATTACTTAGTATTTTCCAAATCCAGAGAATACCCAAGCTGACGCTACTAGCACTAGTTGTCCATCAACGTCTCAGCTGCCATTGAAATTGCCAAAAGAAACTAATAATCAGAAAGTGTTAGAAAGTGTTCTCATACGGGAATTACCTTTAACTTCAATGTAGCCGGTCGAAAAAACAGAAGAAATACTAGTGAAATCTACACTTTCTGCAGTAGATACGCATTTTCCTGGTGTATGATGATTCCGGATTATGCCCAAGTCCCTTATTGCCATCCCAAGTTCAGGCCTTAATAGAAAATGGTCCTGGATATCCTGGTTTTGAGTTTCGGTTTCCCAAAAGACAAAAATGGACATAATTTTGTTAGATGTACTTTTGTCGAATCTTGCCAAACAACAAAAGAGTTAAAATGTTGCTAAATTCTGCTGAAAAATATTATGTTTATTGTTTTAGTTGCAAAAACTTCTAACAGTTTCAGCAACGCAAAACTTAGTAGTTCTGAATTTAACGAATGGAACCACTTAAATGAGCACTTAAAACTCATGAAAAAATTTAAATGCATTTCCAGAATCTACATCTTTGGCCCGATTTCTTAGAACGATTACGAAAGAATAAACATGTTGATTCGGAATTTCAAAGATTATTAGAAAAAGAGATTAATCATTATCGCGGTGTTATTGAAAGAATTATCTATGCCATTCAGTTTTTAGCCAAACAAAACTTAGCCCCCTTCGTCGTTCCAGTAACAACTTATTCGAAAGAAATAATAATTTTTTAAAGTGTATAGAAATGATCACAAAATTTGACCCTATCATGTCTGTATATATTAATAAAATTCAAACTAAAAAAAATATGCTTCATTGCCTTGAAGATAAAATTCAAAATGAAGCAAAAAGTATTTTTCTATTTTACTTGATTGTACCCCTGATGCCAGCTATCAAGAGCAGATATTAATTTGTATGAGGTATCTTTATATAGAAAATGCAGACATGAGTGATGAAGAAAGGTTTTAGATTTTGGTGTTACAACAAATACGACCGGTGGAGAACGAACAACATTCTTATTAAAGAATTTAGAGGAAAATGGTTTAGATCTCGTGGGTGTCTAAACTGTGACCGTTTGAAGGCCGCATTGCAAGGGACAAAAATGTGCGGGACCGCATTGCAAAGAAAAAAATTTGCGGGGCTACATATATAATATTTTTTAACAAATTGAAAGAAAATTTAGTTCTATGTTGTTTTATTAAAATAAATTAACTTCTTTTAATTATTAATTTTTAAAATTTGAATTAGATATGTATAGGTACATATTTATTATTAATTTGTAAAAGTTTCGCTTCATTTAGTTTGGACTTCATAAAGATGGACAATTTCAAATTAATGAGATGGATGAATTTGCTTTTGTTGAACAAGCAAATCAATATCGGGTTCAATAGACAAGGTTGCAATGTTTAATGCATTTTCAAGAATTTTGTCACTGATCTTTGTCCTATTTTTGTTTTTTGTATGCTTCATTCTTGAAAATAATTGTTCACAAATATAGGTACAGTTAAAAGCTGAAGACATTAATAAAGCATGATTGTGAAAATTACGATATTTATCGCGGGTGTTGCGATGTAAATGTGAAGGAACTCAAAACACGTCCTCGTTTTAAACATGAAACTTATATTAAATAACTGCACATAAACAAGAAAATAACATATAACACTTATAAGTACGAGAACAGAACAAAAAACAGTGAAGAATATACAGCATAGCAGCTGCCTTGTGAATGCGTTCGTCTGAGTCTGACTATTCAAACTGAATTAAATGTTCTTTGGCATAGTTCCAAAAGCGAAAGAGTCAGGTTGAGTTGTTCTGTTCCGGTGCACCGGAACATACTCCCACCCTATCAGGCATTAGTCCTGATATATGGGCAAAGGTGCTAATTTATGAATGTTTCTTTTAAAAATAGAGCTTTTAGTTTTAACCGTGGCCACACGAACTAGTCCGTCAGCACCATGATGAAGTTCGACCACTTGCCCTAGTGACCAAGAACCTGGAATATGACCATCATCTAGTAACAGGACGATGTCTCCAGTTTTCATATTCGGCTGAGTGTCCTTCCATTTCTTTCTGGTTTGAAGAGAAGATAGATATGCTTTGGTCCATGATTTGCAGAAGTCCTTGCGCATCTTTTGAAGGAGATCCCACCTATTCCGTATATTAGCAGGACTAGTAAGAGGTAGTTCAGAAGGGGATAGGATCACGTCTCCTGTAAGAAAATGTGAAGGAGTGAGAATATTAATGCAATCAATGTCAGTATTGTTTACACTACATAACGGACGAGAATTTAAAATGGCTTCTATCTGAGCCAATAGAGTTGTCAATTCTTCGAAAGTAAGTAGCGTTTCACCTATTACTCTTTTACAGTGATATTTGGTTGATTTAATTGCGGCCTCCCAAATTCCTCCAAAATGAGGAGATGCTGGAGGTACAAAGTGCCATTCTATTGATGCTTGAGTTAAATGATGAGCAACGGCTTCGTTCTTAGGAAGTGAGGCCCACAATCGTTGTATTTCGCTGAGTTTTCGATTAGCCCCAACGAAGTTTGTTGCATTGTCGCTGTAAATGTGACTTGGAGCTCCTCGTCTAGCACTGAAGCGACGCAAAGCAGCTAAAAATGCATCAGCGGTTAAATCGCTCACTGCCTCGATGTGTAGTGCCTTAGTAGCGAGACAAATAAATAGAGCAATGTAACCCTTGGTTGATTTTGCTCCACGACCCTTGTTGAATTTGATTGAAATAGGACCGGCATAGTCCACTCCGCAGTTGAAGAAAGGCCTCTCGAGTGTTACACGATGCTTAGGTAGATTACCCATAAGCTGAGATGCGGTGGATGCTTTAAATTTGAAGCATTTGATGCATTTGTGAACACATTTATTAATGAGCTTTTTTCCACCTATGATCCAATATGATTGTTTGATAATGTGGGACAGTAATGAAGCACCAGCATGTAAATAAGTCACATGCTTTTCTTTTACGATGAGCTCACTTATCTTGTGTTTAGCAGGTAGAATCACTGGGTGCTTTTGATTAAAAGACAATTCTGAATTTTGTAAACGCCCTCCCACCCGTAAAAGACTGTTTTCATCTATAAACGGATGGAGGGAGTGTAGCTGACTTTTCTTAGGCAACGATCTTTGATTTTTAATGCATTTTAGGTCTTCATTAAAATAATCTTTCTGAACCCATCGAATTATGATTATTTCTGCATTTTTAGTTTCCGTGTAAGTGAGTGGAGAAAAGGAATCAGTTATAAGTGTTTGACATTTGTTATTGGTTTTGCACTTATTGATGAATCTTAAACAATATGCTAAAATGCGTATAATCTTAGAAAATGATGAATATTTTTCAAATAAATCACTATATAATTCATTTGATGTAGCACTATGAAATGAAAATATAGGATCAGATCTTTGTTCAGCTTTAATTAGATCCTTGATTTCTTTGGAAGCGGATTCCTCTTTCGGCCAGTGAGCCGAATCCAAAAAAAGCCAACTTGGGCCATTCCACCACAAGTTGCAATTAGGAAGACATTTGGGATCAATACCGAAGCGATATCTGCTGGGTTATCTTTGGAAGGGACATGCCTCCAGTATTTTGTTGGAAGTACTTCGATTATTTGAGTCGTCCGGTTTGCAACAAAAGTCTTCCATTTACGGGGATGTGCCGAGAGCCAGGAAAGTACGACTTTGGAGTCAGTCCAAGCGTAAACATCAAACTTATATTTTTTGAGAGTGTTCATGACTGTACGATATAACTTTGAAAGCAAATGAGCACTGCATAGTTCCAATTTAGGAACAGATACTTGTTTAATAGGTGCGACTTTAGTTTTAGAAACTAAGAGAGAAATCTTTATTTCATTTCCGTGTATTTGTTTGCAATATATTGCAGCAGCGTAAACAAGTGTTGACGAGTCGCAAAAGCCGTGCAATTCAAATGTGTCAGAGGAAATAAGCGTGACACCTCTAGGAACGGTAAAATGTTCAACTGCATTGAAAGATTTCTGAAATTTAAACAAATCTTCAGCAAGACTTTGTGGAATAGGAGAATCCCAGTCCCCTTTTGTAAGCCAGAGCTTCTGATAAAAAATTTTCATTACAACAGTACATGGTGAAATTAATCCTAATGGATCGAAAATGCGTGCCGATTGGGACAAAATGTGTCTTTTTGTCAGCGGTGAGGTGAGTGCAAGTGCGGGTTTGAAAATGAATGTGTCTGTTGAAGAGTTCCAAAATAATCCTAAGACTTTTGTGCTTTCCTTATCATTAGGAATATTTTCTAAATTAGTGTCCGTTGAACAATGTTCTTGAAATTCAGCAAGAAATGCATTTGAATTAGAATTCCACTTTCGTAGGTGGAAACCGTGTGTTTGTAAAATATTGGTAATTTCCTTACAAAGTGATATTGCATCACTATCGGTACTTGAACCCGATAGCAAATCATCCATGTATACATCGTGTAGTAAAGTATGAGACACAGCACTATTTTGTGAATAATCTAGTGCAATTTGCTTAATGCATCTAGTGGCTAGGAAAGAAGCTGGAGCTAAACCATATGTTACGGTGTTTAACTTGTATGTGCGTATTTCTTCGTTAGGATTAAACCTCCAAAGAATTTGTTGGTAGTTCCGATCCTCATCGGACACTAAAACTTGACGGTACATTTTCTCTATGTCTGCTGAAAAGACTATTTCCGGAAATCGAAAATTAAGTAAAATTTCGAAAATGTCTCGTTGCAATTTAGGACCAACACCCAAGATAGAATTCAATGATTTACCGTTGGAAGTTTTACATGAAGCGTCGAAAACGACTCTTAATTTAGTAGTTGTACTAGACGGCTTGATCACTGCATGATGGGGAAGGAAATATTGCTCATTCTGAAATCTATTTAAACAGGTTTGTGTGACCAATTCCATATGACCTAAATTTTCATATTCATGCATAAAATCCTTGTATTGGTTTTCAAATTCCGAGTTTTCCTTAAATTTACGTTCCATAGCATATAATCGAGAAAGTGCAGCTGGTTTTGAATTACCTAATTCAGATTTAGATTTTAAAAATGGCAACTTCACCACAAAACGACCATCTGAATTAATTGAGTAATTTTCCCGAAAATGTGTTTCAACAAATTGTTCTTCAGGCGAGAATGCAGTGTCAGTTGAATTTGGTACTTCTTCTAACTCCCAAAACCTTTTCAATTCGCTGTCAATATTTATTTCATAAATATGCATGTTTGAAAGTGAATTTGATTTCGTTTGATATTCCGGTAGTTTTCCGGATATGAGGAAACCAAAAATTGAGTTTTGAGCAATTAAATCACTTTGAGAACAAGTTATTTGTCCAGGAAGTAAAATAGAAAACAAGTAGTCAGATCCTAGAATAATATCTATCTTATCCGGAATGTGAAAATATGGATCAGCTAACTTTACATTTTTCAAATGCGAAAAGTCTTTCTCATTTATTTTTTGGCTTGGAAGCGCAGCAGTTAGTTTATCTAATACAAATGCCTTAATTGGCATTCTCACTGATGCATCATGGATTGACATCAACTCGATTTCAACACAACCTTTTGTAACTGCGACTTCTGACTCAGCTAAACCCTTGACAGGAAAACGCGCATTTTTTCTTTTAAATCCCAATAAATTAATACAAGATTCAGATAATAATGTTGATTCGGAACCACTATCACAAAGCATTCTAATATTACGTTTTTGACCCATCGAATCAATTACATTTACATATGCAGTTGGCAATAAGCCAAAAGTTGTTTGAACGTTATTATTTTGAATTACAGTTCCGTTTTTGTTTTCATTCGTAGACGCAATGTTTGGTATTTCATTCGCGGTTGGATTCTTTCTTTGCTGTTCTGACTGAAAACTGGTCTCAGAAAGAGACGCAGATGTTGAATAACTTTTTAACTGATTTTTACACAGAGTACTATGATGCAATAACTGGCAATAATGACAACGATGTTGAGACATACATTCAGATTTTTTGTGCTGACTAGAAAAACAATTTAAACAAAGATTATTTTTCCTGACAAATTGATTTCTTTCTTTGACAGTTAGTGCTTTAAATTTGGGGCATTTGAACAGAAAATGATCTGATTTACACATAATACATTTGATACCTTTGTTCACAGAAAATCTTTTAACACTAGGTTGAGTTTTTTCCCTTTCTTTTTCGTGGAAAATTTCTAACGAGGAACATCTATCATTTATAAATTGAATAAACATTTCAAAAGTAGGAAATTCCACTTTTGCTGAAAATTCAGACCATTGTTTACATGTTTCGTTGTCAACCTTCTGTAATAAAATATAAATTAGCCAGACATCCCTTTCACTAGCTTTTGGATCAATAGATTTTAAACCTCTGATAATTTCATCAGATTTATCGGCAATTTTTCGCAAATTAATTGAGTTTGCATTAATCACACAAGATTGTTCCATGAAAGTTTTTATTAGTGATGTGACAATTTGTTTTTTTTTATCATACCTAGATAATAATTTTCCCCAGGCTTCCATATAACTATTTTCTGAAATGGGAATATGTTTAATAACAGAAGCCGGTTCATCAGTTAATAAACCCTTTAGGTATTGAAATTTTTGAATGTTACTTAAATTTTCATTGTTATGCACTAATGATACATATAAGTCCTTGAAAGACATCCAGTTTCTGTAATTACCGTTGAAGGATTGCATATTTATTCTCGGTAATTTAAAATTATTAGCAGTATTTGGAGTACTATAACCTGGCATTTGACGTTCATTAACATTAGTAACTTGCATATTAACAGTAACATTTAATTTCTCAAGTTCTTGTTGTAGTTTGGCTTTGGTTTCATAGTATTTTTTCTCAAATTCTTCCATTTCAGAACTTTCCGGCGGAAGTTCTGAGTCTGCCTTGTCAAAATCAGAATAAACGCTTTCAATTTTTTGAAGTTTATTCATTAAATCGTATTTTTCGAATAACTGCTTATCATCATTAATGAAAGTTGAAATTCTGGTAAGAGCAGCTTTCGCTCTACCTCTACTATTTTTTGCAATCCTAACCTTGTCTTCCATTACGACGTAATGGTGCAATGAGGAAAACGAAAGTCAAACTTGTAAAAAAAGAAAAAAAAATACTTATCTTGCTTGGTCTTTAAATGAAGTTCGAAGCTAAAAGTATCCAGTAGTATCCATTACTGTACCGAATGCAGTGTTGCAGTGCTGATGAAACCGAAATCTCGCCGGTGCCTCCAAAATATTATGTTGCGATGTAAATGGGAAGGAACTCAAAACACGTCCTCGTTTTAAACATGAAACTTATATTAAATAACTGCACATAAACAAGAAAATAACATATAACACTTATAAGTACGAGAACAGAACAAAAAACAGTGAAGAATATACAGCATAGCAGCTGCCTTGCGAATGCGTTCGTCTGAGTCTGACTATTCAAACTGAATTAAATGTTCTTTGGCATAGTTCCAAAAGCGAAAGAGTCAGGTTGAGTTGTTCTGTTCCGGTGCACCGGAACAGCGGGGTAGGTAATCTTTATAAAACTTCAGTAAAGAAACATTTTCAAATTTTTCTTTCAGTTGAATGTCACTTTGCAGTTAATACATTATAACATACTAAGATGTTTTTATTTAAATTTTTATCTTAAAACAAATGCCAACGAATCAATTATATATGAATTAAATTCAAAGAATTATTTTTTAATAAAAATGTGTAAATTTAAATACTTTCATAATTTGCGTTTGGGCCGAATTTTAAAGGCTTTTGGGCCGCACTTTAGACATTCACGGTTTAGATATTAGTAATTTACGCGACCGAAATTACGACAATGGTTTAAACATGTTTTAACATGGTTTAAACATGGGTAAACAGTTTTCGAGTAATTATGCTCAAATCGTTGCTTTTTGCTTTTCCGAATTAAAAAGTTAACCTAAATTTAACATAATATGTAACTGCACTTACCCAGTACCTCCTATATACGAAGCCAAGCCTCTAGGGTTGCTTGAACGGTCTGACGTCATCTAAGTCGTCATTCCTACCATCTTCCTCGCGACAAAGAATGAAAGAATATACTTCGGTGTCGTAGCGTAGTGAACTGACTGTTGTTTGAAAGTGTAGTGTGCTCTAATAGAACATTTTTCATTTAAATTACTTTATTTTTTATTATGCCACATAAATGCTGTGTTGCAACATGCAAAGGAAATTATAAGAATGGCCCGAAGGTGGCTGTATTTAGTTTTCCTACGGAAGAACAACTGAGAAAACAATGGATTTGGAACTGCAAACGAAAAGATGGATTCAAGCCTACGAAACATTCAAAGGTAAGCATGCATTTTATTTTTAAATTAGAAAATTCCTGAAAGATTAATGTCATTGAAAGAAGCATGACTTGAAACTGTGAAAACAAAAAATTCTGATTGCAAGGGAAATAATTTACTAAAGTTCCATTGCATTCAACCATAGAAAATAAAACGAAGTTTTAATTATTTTCTATACAAGCATAGTTATATATTTATTTACTAGGCAGAAATTTCTCTTATTATGAATGAGTATTATTAATGAATTCTTTCAGTAATTTATATTTTCGGCGTCGGGATCTTTATAACACGCACATTGATTTGGGATTGATTAATCTTTCAGCAATTTATGTTATACAGAGCTTATACTGAATTTTAAAGTGATTATAAAATGGACCCTTTTCTCAATAACTAGTCAATAGAAAATCCACCAACCTTATAATGTTCATATTATAACTTTAAGTAGATAAATATAAAATGCTTCAAGTCGTAATTTTAAAGGCGTTAATTTAAAGTTGTTTTAGATATAAGTATTTAACTGTTTCGGTATACTATTTCTTTTGATTTAGATAAGTCTCGTTCCAACTATTTTATTTTTCTTTTTTTTTTCTTTTTAAAACTGAATGTATGCAATGCCCATTTATTATATGCTAGGAGCATTTGAGAATGCATTTTGCTCGTAACTCATGTGAACAGGAAATTAATGCTAATTATGCAATGTTCTAAACTTTATTAATTCTAAAATCCTTAAAAAAATTATGAAATATATGTAAAAGAAAACAATCGTATAAATGGACTAGTTTTGACAGTAATTATTTTAATTTCTGGAATAAGTTACAAGGTGTTTAAATTAAACTGTCTTGTTCAAATAATATTGCCTAAGATTGTAAGCTTACTAGTTTTCACTACATGTTAGCATAAATCCTAATTAGCCTATTAAATTGTTTCATGCACACACACATTTATAAAAGTACGAGTTTCTTATGCCAATAACACCTACCTTGTTACAGTGGTTCACTTGCTACTGGCAGTAAGTTCTTGTGGGCTTGAAATTTACATTAATTTCCTATCTAAAAACACTTATATAAGGGGTTTTGTTTATTTATACTTGTTGCAGTGGAATATGAAAATGTTTCATTGTATTAATAAGTTATATAACTTTTAAAATTTTTGAAAAAAGTTAAGAAAATTATATGGAAAATAAGCAATCTAGTGAGCCTTCCACAGTAATATAATGTCAAACACGATTGATGAATGTGAATATTTCACTCCAAAATTACATAAGAATAGCCTAAAATATTTAATTACTGCAAATAAACTGTTAAATATACAAATTCTTGTTTTTTTTCTTTGTGTATCATATTTTAGCACTTATACTTGTTTTCAATAATTCAAGAAAAATGAATTTTTTTTAATGACTAATGATGTTTTATGCTCTTAAATATAAACATTCATAGGCACACAAGTAAATTTGTACTTCTGGTTGTGAACATATCATTTGTAAAAATGTTTAGAAAAAGAGCAAGTAACTTTATATTTGAATGGTACGAATGAATGTGGTTAATCTTATTCTTATCCATCAACTGATGGTTAATCTTATTCTTTTTATAACTGTATTATCACCATTTTGAATGTAATTCCATAACCAAGTATTGTTTTCAAATAACTGAAGAAAGAAATATTTAGGATGTAGCAATTATATATTACATAAGCAATTGTATGTTACCTGAGGATGTATCAATTAAATATTACTTATGTTATATGCATTTGACATATGACAACAAACATGTGCTAATTATTTGCACTTTTCAAAACTTTATGACAGCATCCATGGCTCTTTTTAGCCCAAAAGAGTTGATAGTTTTGTTTTAAGATTTTGCATTATTCACTCTAAATGGCTGCATCACTTTTTTGCATTGTGCACTTTAAATGGCTATATCTCTTCAAATTGTTACCATCCAAACATTATCGCCCTGTATTATTTTTAAAGAAATTAAATGATGAACGTTTTCCCACAACGGTAACCCTTCCCTTAAGCAGATAGCTCTTGAGTGCTTTGCCATGATTAAATATAAATACAATAAAACCCTTATTAGACTGTGCATGTATTTAAAGGATGGCGAATGCTTACGATTTTATAATTGTTTAACCTTTTGATGCATGTTTATTTATTTGCTCTTTTTCATATTAAAAGGTGTGTGAACTTCACTTCAAGCAAGAGGATGTTCTGAGGCAAACTGAATTCTTTGATGAGAAAACTGGAAAGAAGATCATTATACCATTGTCATATCCTCGTTTAAAGAATGGTGCAATTCCAAGTCTGTTTCCTGATGGCCCGAGTCATCTTAGTTCCAGTGTTTCAATCACCAGAGCATAAAAGACTCAAAAGAGAACAAGATGCACTCGAAAAAGCCTTAGCCTGTAGCTTAGCTGAAAAGGAAGAGTATGAACGAAAACAAATGTTTTATAATTTAGATGAACTAAAAATTTGTTTTAATACTGTGAATTTACCAGATAACTGGATAGTTATACACAGGCCTATACATACTATGAATGACAATCCAAGAATTCTAAAATCATTATTTATTGATTGTAATTTGAATATATCTGTAGCAATTAGAAATATACCTATTAAATCACTGAAGCAATATGTAATCCCATCAAAAATTAACAACCTTAAAGATATTTTAAGTATTTTAGAGAAATTAGACCTATTTGCCTCAAATGATTCATCTGAAGACAGTATTCAAAATTATTTACAAATTGTAAATGAATTAATGACAATTTTAAAAAAGAAAATTCCACATAAAAACAATGAAATAAATTTTCTCCTTGAGCAACTATCAAACTTGAATTCAGAAAAACAGCAATATAGGTATTCTACAGACTTTCTAATATTTTCCACTTTACTTCACACAATTTCACCACATGCATATAATTTTATTCGAAATTCAGAAAATATTATTATGCCTCATCCATGGACCATTCAGAAAATTTTTTCAGATTTTAATATATATCCAATAAATGAACAATACAACCAAAAGTTCCTAAGCTACATAAAATTTAAATTTCAAGAGCTATCAGAAAAAGATCTGCTTGTTATTTTAATGATTGATGAAATTCATCTAAATCAAGCATTTGATTATAAAGGTGGTAATTTGTGTGGAATGGCATATAATTGCAAAAATGCTCGTCTAGTGCATATGTTTTCATGATTCACAGCCTATTATCTGTTTATAAGGATGTTGTACATATTTTGCCGGTGAAAACACTTAGTGCGGATAATTTGTATATTTATATTAAAAAAATTGTTGTGGGATTACAAGAAACTGGAAACTTTATTAAAATAATAAACACATGGTGGTCAATTTTAAATGTGAAATCTATTTTTAAAGGGGTTCATAAAAATAATGTATTTGAAACACCTTTCACTGTGGCAGAAAATGATGAAAAATATGTTTTTATGAATAATATTTTGAATTGGCTAGATAGTTGGAAAAATTTGAATTTAACCTCTGGTTGCCTAACCAAAGAAACTCACTTTGCAGTATACTGTAACAGCTTTAAATAGTATTAAAATCTTGTAGTTTAAATAATTTAAATAGATGAACATTAAGTTATTTGTGAATGGCAATATTCGAAACCAGACTCGAGTGCCACGTGCGACTCTCGCACGAAGAATGTAATTTATTTTTAAATGTTAGAATATGTTTTC
Organism: Stegodyphus dumicola; assembly: GCF_044657685.1. Lineage (NCBI taxonomy): Eukaryota > Metazoa > Arthropoda > Arachnida > Araneae > Eresidae > Stegodyphus > Stegodyphus dumicola. The sequence goes on along the minus strand of NC_140769.1, from coordinate 186,907,074 downwards.
TCTTCTTGTTTGTATGTCGCCATTTTTTTGAGTGTTAAATAAAAGTTATTGCTGTGTTCCATCATTGGAATTGCTTCATTTCGTCAAAGAAGTATCACAGTCATAATTATTTTGGAGGCACCGACCAAGATCGAATAATCGTGCGTATTTTTATTTTATTAGTTCATCACTGAACATAATATTAGTGATACCAGATTATTACTTCCTGTTCATATAGAATTGCTTTATTTTATTAGTTCATCACTGAACGCAATATTAGCGATACCAGATTATTATTTCCTGTTAATATTAAATTGTCTTATTTTATTACCGTATTTGATATTATATTTAATATTCATTTTAGTTGTGCAGACGGTAGACATATATATATATTGCTCTATGTTATTATTCTTATTTTAATCACAATTAATGTGGTAGAGAGAATGAACTTCATATAATTTAAATATTTCATTTTTGAGGTATACGTACTTAAAGTGCATTTAATTTCGTGATTCCTGACTGCATTAATTAATTAAAGTAATTGAATTGAGCTATTTTGAGGAAATATAAAGAAAACAGTGTTCGTTAATTTTAAACATAGAAACAATGTCTTACTTAGGAAGAACTCGTAAGGAAGATTTGCAAAATCTCGCGGCTGAACTGGGAGTTCATGTGACTGCAGATTTGAAAATAGTCGATTTAAAACAGAAAATTGTTGAAAGTAGAGATTATGATGAAGTATTCGTCAAAGGAGTCTTAGACACAATAATAGAAGAACGGAAAGTGAGGGAGGAAAGGGAAGAACGGAAAGAGAGGGAGGAAAGAGAAGAACGGAAAGAGAGGGAGGAAAGGGAAAGAGAAGAACGGAAAGAGAGGGAGGAAAGGGAAAGAGAAGAACGTAGGAGACAGGAAGAAGCGGAAGAGCGGAGAAGGAAAGAACAGTATGAATTAGAGAGATTAAGACTTGAAGCAGAGACAAAGTCTCAAAATACCGGACAGATCCGGCCGAAAACGGAGCTGCGTCACCTTATGCAGAAATTCGATGACAAGAAAGGAGATATCAGTCTATATTTGCTATTGTTTGAAAGGCAAGCAGAATGGGCTAAAATTGATAAAGAAGAATTTGTATCTCATTTACTAGGACTACTTCCTTACGAAGTAACCCAGTTAATAGCTAGAGAACCCTCCGATAAAGCTAAAGACTATGAACACGTAAAGAATTTATTGTTAAGACGGTTTAAACTAAGCCCGGAAAAGTTTAGGCAGAAACTTATGAAACATCAAAAGAGTACCGAATCCACATGGGTGGATTTCAATTATGAAATAGAAAATTATTGCAAGGAATGGGTGACTGGTCTAGGAGTTAAGACTTTTGATCAGTTGCTAGATTTGATGGTGATTGACCAACTTAAGCGTCGAGTTCCTCCTGAAATTCGAGATCATTTTCTTGATGAGTGGGTAGAGATGATTTCATCTAAAAAATTAGCTGAAAAACTTGATGCCTATGAAAACGTTTGCGGAAACTTTAAAAAAAAGCCTGTAGTGGATAGGCAGAAAGAAAGATACAATGCACTAACTCAAGGTAAATTGAGTTCAGATAATAAAAATAAAACTGAAAACAAAATGTCATCAGGATTTAATACGCAAAGCTTGTTTCATAGACCTAGAAGTCCACGTCCAGATGATAAATATGAAAAACGAAAGACGCCACAATGCTATCAGTGTGGGTCCTATCAACATTTAAGGCCCCAATGTCCAAAACTTAAGAATAGTACTGAATCTCCTGCTAATCTTAACAGAATTAGTGCAAAACCAGAGGATAAATTTCTATTACCTTATACTAGTATGGGTTACGTAAATGGTCATAAAATTCCTATATTAAGGGATTCAGGTGCTAGTATTGATATAGTTTGTCGCAAATACATCACACCGGAAATGCTGACAGGTGAAAATGTGTGGGTGCAACAGCCATTAGACTTGAATCCAACCTGTTTACCATTGGCTGAGATCGAACTAAATTGCGATCTTGGGCGAGTAATAACTAAGGCTGCCATTATTAGAAATGAACTCGACAAAGGAAGGTATTTATTAGGCAATCGAACTTTTGCACTGTTGAATAAACAAAGAAAGGAGCCTGATAGTTGTCCTCACCAGGTTAATGCTGTCTCTACTAGAGCTCAAAGGAAAAGAGAAATAGCTGAAGAGAAGCTCTTGGAACCGATGAAGGAAGAAAATAAAGCATCCAGATATGTTTTTGAAGAAGAAGATAATTTACCGGAACTAAATACGGAAGATGAAGCTCTCATGAAACTGGTAAAAATTGACTCAGAAGAAATTGCACAACTTCAGCTTGCTGATAAGGAACTGTCTAAAATCATCCAAGAAGTTAAAGAAGGTACATGCAAAAATGAGAACTATAGTCTGACAGGAAAAGAACTTTTAGTTAAAAAAACGACGGATAAAATGGGCTTTGAAAGACAGCTTGTCGTTATACCTGAAAAACTCAAGCCGTCAATTATAAAGATGTGCCACGAAGGAACTTCTGGTCATTTGGGTGTCAAAAAGACCAAAGACAGACTTGCTAGATATTTTTACTGGACGAGGTGTTACAAAGAAACTGAAGATTTTGTAAGAACCTGTGATGCTTGTCAGCGCGCTGGAAAAGGAAATGACAAAAAGAAGGCTCCAATGACATTAGTACCAGTAATTTCCGAAATATTCACTAAAATAAATGTCGATGCCGTTGGTCCGCTACCTATTTCAAAGACTGGAAAAAAATATATTATTACAGCTCTGTGTATGTCGTCCAAATATCCAGATGCTGTAGCGGTGACAGACATTTCTTCGCCATCTGTGATTGATGCTTTCTTACAGATTTTCAGTCGTATGGGTTTCCCAAAAGTGTTCCAAACAGATCAGGGGACCTCTTTCGTCAGTGCTTTGACAGAGGAATTTTTGGAGCGTTTCGGCATTAAACATGTAAGAAGCTCTGTGTATCATCCGCAGAGTAATCCCGTTGAGCGATTCCATAGAACGCTAAAAAGGGTGTTAAGAGTCGTATGTATAGGAGCGACTTCGGATTGGGAGAATTATCTACCATCAGTTCTTTTTGCTCTCAGAACAGTCACACACGAAAGCACTGGTTTTACACCAGCAGAATTAGTTCATGGCAAAAACCTACGAACGCCAGTCACTTTACTTTATGAGCAGTGGCTAGAACCGATTGAAGAAAGTAATAATGTTGTCAGTTACGTTTTCAAACTTATTAATCGAATGAAGAAATGCCAGGAACTTGCCGTGGAAAACATGAAAGAAGCTCAACAACGGAGGAAAACATGGTACGATCGAAACGCAGTGAAAAGAGAATTTGCTAGAGGAGATTTAGTTCTTGTTTTATCAACGAATCGTCAAAATAAACTAGAAGTACAGTGGAAAGGACCTGGAAAAATAGAGCAGAAAATTTCAGAAACCAATTATATTGTAAGTTTCGAGGAACAAAATGAGCCAAATCAAGTATATCACATTAACATGCTTAAACCATATTACAAAAGACCAGAAATGATTAATATGATAACTGAAGTGGAAGGAGACTTAGAAATGGACATTCCTCGTTTACCTTCCAATCCAAGTATATTAAATTTCTCGGACATCATAGAAGAGAATGAACTCGAGAAAAGGTTGAAATCCGAGCAAATAGAAGATTTACGAAAGATTTTATGGAAATATTCTGGTTGTTTTTCAAATAATCCTGGACTAACAAACTTAGTTTGTCACGATATTGAGCTATTAAATAACGAACCAATACAAATAAAGCCATACAGACTGTCACCCCGACAGACTGAAATTCTCAAAAGGGAAATACAGAAAATGCTCGATCTTAAAATTATAGAGCCGGGAGAATCGGACTATACATCTCCCATGATTTTGATAGAATCTTCATCAAAGGATCCTCGGCCTTGTATTGATTATCGTAAACTCAATGCTGTTACTAAAACTGAATACTATCCTTTGCCTAATATTGAAGAACGTATCGAAACTGTAGCAAAAGCAAAATATATTACCCTATTAGATTTATCTAGAGGCTACTGGCAAATTCCGTTAACAGAAAGAGCCCAAAGATATGCAACATTTGTAACTAGTTTTGGAAGTTTCAGGCCTCTACGTTTACCCTTTGGATTAAAAAATGCCCCATATTTTTTTAGCAAAGTTATGACTAAAGTCCTGGCTGCATGCGAAGGTTTCGCTGTACCATACCTGGATGACATTGCCATTTACTCAAAAAACTGGGAAGAGCACCTTAAAAACTTAACTTCTGTTCTAGAGAGAATACAGAAAGCAAATTTACGACTAAAACCATCAAAATGTAAATTTGCACAAGATCAAGTGAGATACCTAGGCCATGTTGTGGGACAAGGACAACGAACCCCGGATGAAGTAAAGATCCTGGCTGTAAAGGAGTATCCTACACCTAAAACCAAAACAGAAGTACGTGCTTTCTTAGGACTGGTAGGGTATTATCGCCAGTACATACCGAGATTTTCGGAAATTGCTTCACCCCTCACGGACGCTTTGAAGGGGGTAACAAAAAAAGGAAATATACAATGGTCTGAAATATGTGACAGAGCTTTTAAAAATTTAAAAGAGTTGCTATGCAAGAAACCAATTCTGTATGCTCCCGATTTTGATAAAAGGTTTATTATACAAACCGATGCCTCAGACAATGGCATTTGTATAGTACTATGCCAATTAGATGATGAACAACGTGAACATCCTATCTTGTATATAAGCAAAAAATTTACTAAGTTTGAAAAGAATTATTGTACTACTGAAAAGGAGTGCGCTGCTATCATCTACGCTATCAAGAAACTGCATTTTTATCTGGATGGTCAGCAAGAATTCTTGATTCAAACTGATCATAATCCTTTGGTCTGGCTACAATCCAACGCCAAATGTAACTCTAGATTGATGCGCTGGGCACTCTCATTACAACCTTATAATTTTAAGGTCATTCATCGCAAAGGATCTTTGCACAAGAACGTAGATGTTCTGAGTAGAATTAAGTAATGTAACTCTTAGTGTATGTAACCACGTTTAGAATTAATTTTATTGTTTAATGTATGCTCAACTAATGTATTTGAACGTTCTCCATTTCTTTCTTTTTAAATGTAGTGTAAAAGTATTGTTTAAAACTTAAAATTTTTTGGCCTGAAATTTAGAAATTTATAAGAGAAATAACCTTTGCTCTTTAAGCAAATGAGCAAGCCGAGCTTATTAAACTGTCAAATTTTACAGAACTTTTCCCTTCGGAAAAAGTCTCTCCGTTGAGGGAGAGGTTGTAACAGCTTTAAATAGTATTAAAATCTTGTAGTTTAAATAATTTAAATAGATGAACATTAAGTTATTTGTGAATGGCAATATTCGAAACCAGACTCGAGTGCCACGTGCGACTCTCGCACGAAGAATGTAATTTATTTTTAAATGTTAGAATATGTTTTCTCTTCTTGTTTGTATGTCGCCATTTTTTTGAGTGTTAAATAAAAGTTATTGCTGTGTTCCATCATTGGAATTGCTTCATTTCGTCAAAGAAGTATCACAATACCATACAACGTATGCTTTAATTGAGATATCAAGGTATTGTATAAATGAGTTGGGTTTTAAATACCTTTTACTTGGAAAAATACAAACAGATATGTTAGAGGCTAGATTTGGTAAGTACAGGCAACTGGCTGGAGCTCACCATAATATTTCTGTCAGACAGGTTTATGAAATAGAGGGTAAATTAAGACTTCAGAGTACATTACCAACCCTAATAAATTCTTCAAAATTTGGAAATATTCCTCTTCATGTATCTGATTTTAAAGACACCGAAGAACAAACTTTTGATGACACTGATGTACAAACATTCATAGATGAAATAACAGTTGAAGATAGTGATATACACGACATAAAATTGGATGTACCTATTTTGACTTATATAGCTGGATATTGCTGTTATAGTATGCTAAAAAAGTTAAAATGTGATGTATGTAAATCCAATATTACTATTGATAAGGAGTTAGCTTTAGAAAACGATGAAAATATTCATTCATGGATTAAGGTTTTTGATAGAGGTCTTATGTATCCTCATCCTGATATTTTACATGCTGTTATATACAATTTTATTGTTGTTAAGAAACTTATTTCAGATGAATATGAGCAAAAATTTTTATTTTCGGCAAATCCACGAGTTACAGTGTGTAAAATTACTCTAAATTTACTTCATGAAAATTTTTTTTTAGAGTTGAATGACTGTCCTAAACTTCATGACCCTCAAATTATTTTGAAAAACATCATACAAGCATCAACGAATATTTTTCTAAATAATTACTGCAAAAAGTTGAATGATAATCTTTTAAGTAACAATTTAAATAAGCAACGGAAATTGAAAACAATAAAAAAATAATTTATGCATACAGCAGAAATGACATATACTATGTTTATAAGTTAGTAAACTTTATAAAATAAGATAGTGACACTAATCTATTGTTTCTTATTATCTTCAGACTTAACTTGTAATTCATTTTATTTAAATGAATATTTTTTGCAGAATGTGGATAGTATGTTAAATAAAAAAATAGTGCTTTTTCTATTTGTGTTGTGAAATCTTTACCAACTCTTTCAAAATGCATGCACACACACACACACACAAAAAAAAGCATTTGTAATAGTTAACTAATTATGACAGTAAAGTGCTAAAGTTGTTAAGTCTCTTATATAATATCATTTTGTGCAAAATAGGTGTATTTATTGTAAACTAGAGAAATATTGATTTTTGAAGATAAAATACTTTGCCAATTAATATTATTATTGTTTAGATTTTGAAATCAGTATCTTGCAATTTTTTAATATTATTTTAATTGAAGCAGACATGTTTATTACATTAATTTTACACTGTAAGAAGAAAATAAATATAATTTGTTTTTACCTACAATTCCATATGAGTTATTTTTATAGATATTCATGCATTTTTATGGAGGAAATTCACTGTATTCTTATACAATATTTCATTGTAATACATGCTAGATTCTGTCAAAACTAAAATGAAATACTTTGGAATTAAAATTTCTAATGATGTGGTTGTACATATACAGGGGAAAACTTATCAAAAATAAATTGAGTAAAAAAATATTTTTAATCCTTCCCAGCTGTAAGGCTTCATGCAGTTATACTAAACTATTTTGATATTAAAGAGACTTAACTGTAATAAAAAATAAGTAGCATCAAGTTACATAAATAAATAGTCATCCCACCCTTTTTCCCACTGTAGTATGCAATGCCATTTCCTATTACTTCCAGTTATAAATTTACTAGTACAAAAAATTCAGGCCAAAAAAATAAATAAATAAAATCCTTTTTATATGTTTTGAATCCTAATTGTGTTGCTTTCCTTTAATAAAAATCTGAATTATTTTGAAAATTTTAAATCTTACTTTACATCTTAACAATCAGGCTATATTTATTTTCATTTATAATAGGAAAATACATAAAACTTGTTATTCTTTCAATTCTAAGAATTGAGGACATTTGATCTATTTAGATGTTTTAAAAGTTCCTACTGATTACCCTGATAAAAATTCCAGTAAGTACATATATAAACTTCATATTTATCATTTGCTAAAGAATTCTCAAATAAGTTACAATGAAATGCTTTCAGGAACAAAAATTTACAAGTTACAAAAAAAAAAAAAAATTATGCACATAATTAGACAAAAGGGATGTTAGAAACATTTAACAATAAGAATGAAACATAAGAATTTTGAATTCCTAGCAAGTGTCAAGTTTGTTGAATTTTTACAATTTTTCTTTTTTTTTATTATTGGGGAAGATGCAGTTATGTATTCTCAAATAATGACTAATTTAAAATGCCTAAATATATGAAATGTTTTGCTACCGTATTTTAAAACTACCAATGAATAAATATTGATAGATGCTAAAAAATAGTATTTTTCAAATCATTCTCCAGGTTTCTCATCTGTTAAGAAATTCAGTCCCACACTGAAGTGAAAAAAAAAAGCGGAAAATGACTAAACAATTATGTGTAAATTTGTATTTACGAGAAACAGAAAATGCCGTTAAAAATTGATTAAAATTAATTTCAGGATTTTTAGTGTTAATCAACTGTAAACTTGCTTAATTATGCATTATCCTCTTTGTTAAGGAAGAAAATATTTAATAAAATATATATTCTTCAGAAAGCAAACCAGCATCAGCCAGATATTCAGTATATATTTATTACTACTAATCTGAAGTATGTTGAATTAATTTCTTTACTATACTGTTATTATTTTAAGCGTAAAAGTATATAAGGAAAGTAAGGTTAGGTATTTGAAATTAGAAAATGCAGTCGATGAAATCAAATCGGAATATATATATTTGCACACACACACACACATATATATATATTTAAAACCAAACGATATAGTAAGCCTTATGCAAGGAAATAAAAACTACTTTTCATTTTCTCTCCTCTTAAAGGAATGACAGCGATAAGTGGTTTCATGTGGCAACCATGCTTTCTGTACATAAGGACGACTTTAGTGACGTAGTGTGCGGCGTGCCGTGGCTTCGTTTATAGGAGGTACTGACTTACCCCCCTTTTTTATGTAAAAAAGCAATAACAACAAGCAATCACAAAAAAGATAAATGTTGCAACTACTATTGGCAACAGTAGACACAAAATAAGAACTAAGCAATTTGTTAAATGCGTCTACCCTTACATACGCATAGGCTTCACGTAATTTCACATTCGAATAAGACAGAAGAGACCACCAGAGACGAACTCCTGCTCTGGTTATAACTTTCGATCAAATAAGACAGTGTGCTAAGAGGAAGGGGCATTCAGATCTGGCAATCTCGAGAGTGCCTTAATACAGTTAAACGCCTCAACCCCTTAGAGGCGATCCAAGCGGCCGCTAACCTATCGGTCAAGCCGACGAGCTAAGACTAAACTGAGTCGACATGAATACTCAGCAACTCACATTTCACGTCCCCGTTCTGGAGGTATAGTAAAAACATCTGCAATCAACAGGGGCCCCAATCCCGGACAGCAGAACGAAGTCATTTAAACACTGTCAGACAGACCGAACCACCAATCCTGCACTACGTGATGGTATACAGATGTCGCTTTTAGGCGCCGCCATGGTGAAACCAAAGAAGGATATGAATATGTAGTTTTGAGTCTCCAGGCGCCCACTGGAAACCTCAAGCAATTTAAAAGCTCGCTGAATTCACCAACTCCAACGACGGGGGTGTTTCGTCCCTGACATTCATGAATATCTCATTATATAGCTCAACCACAACCAGCGGAACGGACAAAAACGCCATATGGTCCCTGCCGAGCCTGAAAGAGTCATCACTAGCGATGACTCCAGTCCTGCGGAGACTGATTTTAATCACCCGTGGCCGATACTGCCTACGTACAGATACTAATCAATAGCTTTCCAGGTTTTACCTGAGTCGACCCGGAGGAGCGTTTAAATAACAAAAGAATTTTTTTGTTCAGACAGACAGCGAGACGAACTGCTTGTTTTAATGATTACCTGGCGCCTTTTTAACTCTGTGCCGTAGTGCACCGCACGACCTTGCACCTATTGTCGGAGCGGGCCTGTCTGGGTGTACGTCAAGACATTTGTGTACAAAACTCAAATGCTAAGGAACTTGCTGCACGCATCATGGCAGCTGCTAGGGAAGCCCAGGACATATCCGGTATTTTCAGAACATCAGGTCTTCTGTATGCCGGAAATGTAAGGCCTGCATCAGGGTCTGGGATCGTAATTTATACCTTTTTTGATGAAGATCGTTGTTTATTTTTGTTCTTATTTCTTGATTTCTACTAAGCATAATAAACATGTCCCCCCCCTGTTCATGTTCTTCCTTTCTTGTATATTGTGTCATCACTACCGCCCCAGGAAAGCCTTTTCGACCATGCATTACTATATGATTTTCCATCGTCTGGATGTTCTCTATCTCTCCTGAAAGTTTGTAGTCGATTTGCTGAAATACCCCGTAGATATATCTCAATGGATTGATTATTATCATATGCTCTTTTCGTTGTCATTATAAAAAATTTTACACTAAATTCGCTAGCAAAAATTCATAGTCCTTTTGTTGTGCACTGGGGATAATAATTGTCAAAAAGGTCCATAAAATAAAACGTTTCTGATTTGTAATTACTACATAGTATATAAAGAAATATCCAAATCTCGAGATTTAAAGACAAAATTTTTGCCATTTAGAGATAAAATTAATGTTTACATAAATTGGTAGAATTTTTTACATATATTAAAAATTATAGTAAGGTATAAATAAAAGCGGGGCAAATAAAAAGAAGAAAAAACGAGAAAATTGCATACATGATTAGTTTATTGATACATAAAACAAAAAGTTATAAAAAAAGTTATGCATGGCCCACCAGCGGCCGAGCGCTAAAGTCACTGGTATTTCGGTTCGAGGTTCGAATCTCGCGAAGGGGTTGTCTACACAGGTGATTTTTTCCCCCGTGTGTAACGTGTATACTAGGTAGTTTCCCTTAGAAAGTTCCTCAGGAAGGCATTCCTCCCCTTATGCAGATAGCTCTTGAGGCTCTGCCGTAATCACATAGGAAAAATTATGCGTTCATAAATACTTCTCCACTTAATGAATAACTCCATAGATACACTGGAAGCTGAACTTTTATAAAAGAAAATTCTTAACATTTGATAATGTAGACCAATTTTGCACATGCCTGTTTTTTCTTGCTTATTTTAATAATTAAATAACATTATGCGAGTGTGAGGCAATTTATAAAATAAATAGTTTTATTGGAATTTGTTTAGAATATTTGGAACAACACTCCAATTAGTAATATTTAACTTCTTAGTAAGTTTCTATTTCGTTCTGTTCAGAGACTATTTTGCTACTATTGAAAAGATGTAAAAGTACAGTTGCGGTATTTGAGGATTCGGGAATTCTGCCATGCGGCTCTTCAACCCCTGCTCTAGTTTCTGAGAAACATCGTATGCGTTCAGCCATTAGGGATTTGAACAAAAGAAAATAATCTCCATGCGACATAAAGCAATTTTCAAGGACGTTATGCGAGGCTGATTGCTAGCGGTCGCTTTGAGAAAAGGAAGAAAAATATGCTTTTCAGTAAAAACTGGAAGTGATTACTTCCTTGGGCTGTGTACATGTTAAACATTTGAAAAGTATATTTGTAATTAACGATGAACTTCAGGGGAGTTCGCAGAGTTCAAGCGAGCTGTTTGCAAAATTTGTCCGTAATTTGAAAGCCCGCTTTTTTTGGGGGGGGGTTCGTTTTCTTATTTATGTAATACATATTTCGCATATCATAATCAAACTTTGATCTGATATAATTTTCTTGTTCATGTCATCAAAGTTAACAAAGCAATTCAGAAGAAAGGTGCACAGTTAAGCACTATAGTAATACTTACAAATGCAACGCTACGAGTTATTTCGAGAAAATGGATTTAGGAAAGCGAAAATAAGGGAATCAGTTATATATTTACGACGTGTTTCCTAGTTTAGTAATGTAGAATGTGTAGGTAGAACTATAAAAACCAGTTTTCTTATGAAAATTGAAATGAATCCAATTTAGCAGAAGAAAATCAATTGGGTCTAAAGTTTTTAAATGCTGTAATAGACGCTCTCTTATGTCGTTGACAGAAAGATTTCAGCAGTTAAGTTAGTGCAGGATTCACGTATAAAGTTACACAAGCTACAGCTTAGGGCCCTCACACTCTAGGAGGACCCCCCCCCAAAAAAAAAAAATTAATCATAACATTTTAATTAAAATATAGTAACAGACTTATAAAGGGCTCCATATCTCAAATAGCTTAGGGCTCTGAATTAAGTCATTATGTTTTGTGTTACCTGTGACATTAAGATCCCGAAAAAAAAAATCTGAAAGGTTTTAGATTTTAAATTACGACCAAAGGGGCGTTTTTTAACGTTTTGTGTGTTTACCTTAATTTTTTAAATATCGTGTTCTTTACACTTTAACCATAAAATTCAATTCAATAGCAATGTCGCAAAATAATTTTTAAATGACCATATCTCTATGATTTCTGATACATACGTAGTTCCGCGCGCTGGAGATAAAAAGGTTTTTTTTTTTTTTTTTTTTTTTTTTTTTTTTTTTTTTTCCCTCGTAACGATTTATAAGCGAGCAATGGCAAAGCGAGCAATGGCGAGCAATTCCCATAAACTATATCGTCAAAAGAATGTCTTATAATAATGATAATTTCATTTTTAAAAGTTAATTACCAAGTTTATTTTTCCCATACTTTTATTTTTAATTTTTCGTTTCTTGAGAAATAATATAGAAATATTTGCCTCCAAACTACATTTCAAATCTATTTTTTCCTTTTTATATTATTTTATTTTCTCATTAGCATTCTAAAAACCAAAACGTTATTGCTCTTATTGAATTCTTCTCATTTTACCTTTTAATCTCTTTTAAATTACTGTTGTTTAAAGTAATTTTTCGTTATGCTCGCTAGTTTTTACTCTTTTACGTACAAATAGCGTAACAAAAAATACTTTACTAGTATTTTCAAAGTATTTTGAAAAAATAAAAGTACATTTCAGAGTACTTACAAATGAAAGTACTTTCAAAGCCAAATAAAAACATAGTTATACTTTAGTACAACTGTACTTTTCAAAGTACTTTTAGTAATTTTCAAATTTCTAAAAGTACTTTGAAATGCTTTTCATATACTTTAGTACTTTTCAAAGCCAAATGAAAACACAATAGTTGCATAAAAGGGCTGTTTTAATTAAAGCACTTTTAAAACTTCTTCCACTTAAACCATTTTCAGGCGTATTTTATAAAAGGCTCAAAACTCAGATAACAGCAACAAGCTAACATCCGTTCTCCAAATTCCGAAAGAATGTTGGAGATGAATGGAGAAATTGCGCGCTAAAGTGCCCTAATGACCCGGGCAGAAAATACCCCGTTAATGGAGCGCCAGCTCCCTCGGTCTACACCAAGACGCGGAAACAGACGGTAATCGCGGCTAATGAGAGTCTGAAGCATAAATAATGATAGCATTTCGAAGCCTGGAGTTCCGATGTTTAAATAAGCAATTAGCGTTAAGTTCACGAAGTGATGAAGATTTTGTGATTTGGATTGGAAGACAAGAAATAAACTGTGTAGGTACACTGCCGAAAAAGTCAATAAAAAAATGTCATTTATCTTGTACCATTATTTTCATTTTTTTGTTAATGCTGCATGTATACAAAGTGTGGTAACAATGAAACAGTCAAAGAACAAAAGAATATAGTTACAAATTTTCGTGTAGGTTTTTGTTTTGTATTGTAGCTAAATTTAGCAAATATTTGCTTATTGCCTCAACTACATTATTATACTTTTTTGTAAGTAAACTTGTATATATAATTGCTCACATAATGTTTTTACAACTGCAAATTGCTGATTTTCGTATTTTTTGAAATGGTTTAAAAGAAAAAGGTGACAACATATACCGACATTTAAGGGGTCACTAATGTTCTGTCGAGTGTAACGTAATTGCGACCAATTTCCCTTAGAAAGTTCTCTATGAATATATTTCTGCCCTTAGGCAGATAGAATTTGTATGTTTTTTCATATTCAAGTAACCTAACCTAACCTAATCTTTTGCAGGAAGCATTTAACAGCCAAGGCGAAAACAGTAAAAATGTTTGGTGGTAAAATATAGACAATGGTGAATCCCCCCACCCACCCACCCCCCCAAAAAAAAGACTCAAAAGCTTGCGCAGCAATGACTACATCAATACCGGGACACAGTAGAAATGCAAATGTCTCAGATATCCCATACAACATAAGGAAACACTGTGAAGAGTTTATTCTTTTCATTTATAGGATATGATGGTTTTTCCTAAAACTTTGTGTTGCGTATATTGTGTTTTTTGCATGTAAGCAATGTACACTTTGAGAAGTGTAGTCGCAAGTTTTTAAAATTTTTTTTTTTTTTTTTTTTTTTTTTTTTTTTTGAGAGTGATGTTTACCTTCCCAGTTTTCCTTTAAATTCCGATTTTAAAAGAAAGCAACTCACTATCTTCTGTATTCCTCCTTCCTTGAGATTGCAGTGTTACATTTCACTTAAGTTTAATTAGTAGTTAAGATTTATTTTATAAGATTTATTATATTGTGTTTTTTGCATTTGAGCAATGTACACTTTGAGAAGTGTAGTCGCAAGTTTTTAAAATTTTTTTCACAATTTTTTTTTGAGAGTGATGTTTACCTTCCCAGTTTTTCTTTAAATTCCGATTTTAAAAGAAAGCAACTCACTATCTTCTGTATTCCTCCTTCCTTGAGATTGCAGTGTTACATTTCACTTAAGTTTAATTAGTAGTTCAGATTTATTTTGAGTCTCTCTCATATGCCTCGTTTCGTCACGGTCTCATTCAGTCCAAAGATCTATGCAGATTTTATTGCAAGCGCCTTAGTTTAAACAGAGACAACGAATCATAGCCGCCACAGTTTGCAAAAGACTTGGCTATAGCTGCAGATCTGTAATACAAGTCTTGATGCTTGTCTGTCAGAGAAGCTGCTTCTGGTTAAATCAAGAATGAAGCCTAATTTTTTAGTATGCGAACCGCATGACTTGTATTACAGACGTTTGTCTATTGCTTCCAACGCTGATCTTGTCTTTCATCAGAAATCGCAGTTTGATTAAGAATATTGCATGACAGTACGTTGGATTGGTAAATTGTGTTTCAGATTATAGAAAGTTTTCCTAACCGGTTAATATTTGTAGCTTTAAGAATCAACACTGATGTTGTAACCAGTTAATTTGTTGTACTTTCTAACCAGTAAATTAAGGAAATTAATTTTTTCGTTGTGTTATTTTTAGTTAGCTCACCAGCGATGAAAAAATAAAATTAAGTTAATATTTTATATTTGTGTTTTATCTTTTTTTCCACAATCAATTGAGAAAAATTCGATAGTTCGCACTAGCAGAAAAGATAACGGTTAAGGAGAAATGATTGATAAAAGAATGTAATTAGGTTGGTTGTAAGCCATCCTCAGTTGCTATAGTGGCTTTCAATGTAACGGTTGAGTAATTAGTTGGAAATCATTAGAAGTTAAAATTTGTTTCATATAGAAGCTAAATTTTTGCTGTAGTTAGATGCAGAGATTACAACGCAGGTGACGCGAAAGTTGGGTGAAGCCGCAGTGTTGAAAAGGTGTGTGTTGTGTCCCAGCAGGAATCGATCCCAGGTCAGAAAGTAATGCATTAGGGGGCTGTGGCCGATTAAAGATGCATTTAGGGCGACAATGGCAGAGTCAACGTTGCATTTTTTGGTAGAGATGCATTTCGTGATGTTTGCAATGCCGATAACACAGAAAGTAATAACAGCGGCTTCGATTTTGAAGAGCCAGGCGTTAAATTCGTGTAAGTAGATCGGCAAGCCATTGTTTGGTCCTGTCGATGCGCCGAGTTGTTATTACAAGGTTTTTAAGCAAGCCGTGTTAAAAGCATTCTCGCCATTGAAGGTCGGGACCAAAGTAGAAACTCGCTGATGTCAACTGGGAAGCCGAAGAAGTAATTAAATTTGTTTTACGGAAAGTGGAGCTCTGTAAATTGTTGTATAGCGATGACGATGAATGTAAAATATTGGAGATAGTACTTCCGATGGTATTACCTAAGATGCTAAATTTGGCAGAATTAAGAAACCACTAATCGTTGAATGGCTAGTTTAATTTATTACTGATATATGAAAGTATAGAGATGGAAGCGTGGTATAAGCAAATGGGTGACGAATATGGGCGGCGTCGAGCTAGGCGACGGTTTGGTTCAAAGGGTAGTAAAAGTTCAAATAGCCAATAGGGCGAGTCGTAAGGACAAAGCCGAAGATATAAATATAAAAGTGTTAGTGCTAAGCAGGAGCGAACAGGAAGTTTAAACTAAAAGGGCCTTCGCCAAAGCCGTAGAAACCTGTGCGGCCACAAAGGTGGCACAACATTTACACTCGCAAAGGTGGCACAACATTTACACTGGAAGTTTACATTGAAACCACTGTAGCAAATGAGGATGGATTACTACTTAACTTCATTCCTCCGTCGTGGGGGGCAGAACTTAAGATAGGTAAAGACTGTTCCAGGCCTTGCTCAGTGACGGAAGGTCATACATCCCAGCTCAATCAGAAACCTTCTCAAATTTCGCTTAATAATCAGTTGTTAGAAGTGCAAGAGGTGAAAGTTGTGGTAATTCGAAGAGGGAAGAGCTGAAGGAAGCATAACGATTATTACAAAGGTCCAACACGAGTTTAAAAAAATGTTATTTTTAGTTCTAATAGCTTGCAATTTAATGTTATTTTGAGGGTAGATTTCTAAGTTGTGGTAATTCGAAGAGGGAAGAGCTGAAGGAAGCATAACGATTATTACAAAGGTCCAACACGAGTTTCAAAAAATGTTATTTTTAGTTCTAATAGCTTGCAATTTAATGTTATTTTGAGGGTAGATTTCTTGCAAAATTTCGGATCCACGTTATATTTTAAAGAAAACACAATAGAAACGGAAGACGTGGATTAAGAGCCTGTATCCCTACCACAACTCCAATTACATTTTCTGAAGAAACAAAAGGGAATATCCTACAGGTCATAAGTGAGTTCGCAGACTTATTTAGCTATAAGCCGCAGATGATGACGCCTGAAATCAACACAGGGAAAACCCGCAACGTAAATCAAAGCCTTACAGGTATAATGAGGTTAAGGAAGAGATAATTGAGAAATGCATTAAAGAGTAATTGGCCAATAAGATTGTAACACCGGTCTCAAGTGCTTATTAATGTCCAGAAAAGAAAGAAAGGAAAAGAAAAAAAATTCATTTTAGTTTAAAATTACATTGTGTGCGTACCAGATTGACTTCACATTAAATCTGCTCTGTGTCTTGACTATCGAATGGTTATTAACGAGAAAACCCTTTCACTATTTGCTTTAGAAGCAGAAATTAAGAAAAAAAAATTAATATATTTTAAATAATCTGAAATAACTTATGGGAGAAAGGAGGAATTTTTAAGGTGGACGAAAAAGAAAGATTTTCTTTAAATTAAATTAAATTTAAAGAAAGATTTTCTTTAAATTAATCTTTTTAAATTTGAGGTACTATATTTTAAAGGAAATTTCTATTTTGACTGTTCCCGAATCTTATGTTTTGCTTAACGTCTGTACGTACAGACAGAATAAAGGACTTTTTTTTTTTTTTTTAAACGGATTGTAAACTGAATTTAAATGAATTCAAAATAGATTTTTTTTTGGTGAAGTCTGTGCGTACAAATTTACGTGTGTATCTCGCATAACTCGAAAATGATTAGCTGTAGAAGAGTGTTTCTTAAACTATGGATCGAGACCCCAAATGGGGTCGCGAAAATGGAATTCGATAGTTGAATTTAAAGAAACTGCATTCATGAGATTTTTAAAGAAATTACATTAATTGACATTAATGAGATTAGACTTAAAAAGACATTACATTAATTGCTATTAATGAGATTAGACTTCTAAAAACATTTAATAAATTGATATTAATGAAATTAGTTACCTGTCATATATAGTGCAAAAGAAAAACAATCTAGCGATTCAAACCTAAAACTTGAGTTTTCACAAATTCCTTGATGAATTCTGGATCGGATTTAGAACTAGATTTCTCAGTATTTCTGAAATGACATTAAATGTTCTCCAATTGAGTAGCACATACTTTTATAAAACTACTTTTTCAGCTTTTACGCTAATTAAAACTAAATATCGTTCAATGTTGTAACATGTTGAAGATGCTTTGTCCAGCAGGGTCAAATATCGCACCAACATTTAATTTGTTATGCAGCAGAAAACGAGCACATCTATCTCATTAGAATTTTCTTTAATTTTTGTTTGCTTAAAATAAATCCTAAAATACTTCTTTGTATGTGTATATTGTTTACTAAAGAAGTAAATTATTTACAGGAAGATATTTATTTTTATTTCTTTATTTTATATTTTATATTTCGGATAGCGAAAAAAATCTCAGTGATAAAAAGGCGTCGCGACTGAAAAAAAATTTAAGAAGCCCTGCTGTAGAACATTCAAATTTTGTGTATGGCACTGCTATAACATTTAGTTGTGCTCCTCCCTTTTCTTTGCAATCGGCGGTACCAAATATGTATATGTATATATGTGTTATATCCACAATCGTTGGTCGTAGTCACATACTTCCAATGACAAAAGTGCTTGAAATGATGAAAATACTCCTATTTCGGAAATGTTAAATTAAAAAAAAATTATTTATGGACAAACGAATAATCCTAACTTTTAATGCCATCTCCCAGTTCCTATACTTATATTTTGGGAAAGCTTTATATTCATTATGAAAAAATAAAATCATAAGAAGTTTGACTCACTTACGACAAAATTTGAACAGGATATTTAATTTCAAAATTTTCGGGATCTATGGTTTCACATTCTTCTCCATGTTAAAAGGCACATTTTTAAAAATATAGTCGGTAGAATAATGAATGCATTTTAATAAGAACTGTGACAGCAGCTTCACTTATTTTTACCTTGGTGCTGCCCTAATCGGTACAGCAGTTAGCGACGCTGACTGGTGTATATCTTAGCCCTGGTTCGAATCCAGCTCCAGATATCGTTTAAATATTTATAAGCGTATAGTGTCTATACGGGAAACACAACAACACTGAACTGTAATCAAATAAAATATTTTTCCTGTTTAAAGGCGGAGCATCATTGTGGCATCATTTCATACATTATACAGTCATGTGATCTATGATCAAAGTTTTAAATTGAGCGTTTACTTTGACTGAACAGGCTGAAGCGGGAACTCCTCTTACCTACCATATCGAGAGAAAGTGAAATGAGACAAGCAGGACCTATCCTATCGCGGGTCAAGATAGCGCAAAGCACGTTAGCGGTCAAATTTAAAGGAGGTGAAATAATTATTAATTAAAAAATTTAAAGCACAAGGTTTGTAAAAAAGGGGTATCGATTTTAATTTACACGTGGGCGGCCTAAGGTCTAGGATCGGCGCTGGAAACAAGCTTCAAAATATCCTCATCCGTGAAAACCTGAAATATGATATAACCGAAAACTCCACTGCATGCGGCTAGATTACAGGTTTAAAATCGAAAATCTCGAAGCTGTATTATGTAGGTTTGAATTTTACGAATAGGACAGAGCACACAAGGGCTATCTGCCTTGGATGCCTTAGCGGAGGATTTCGCATTTACATTATATATGGAAAAAGTATTTAAGAACTTTATGCGTGAATCATAAATCATAATTTTGTCGCAATGTAAAATAAGTGTTTCTATAAATTTTGAACTATCACATGCTCTCTTTTGCAATAATCATTCTGTAAATATTGGCAGAGCTTCCTCCCCCCCCTTTAATTCATTTTGAAAGTCACTACACCGTTGTTTCTTTCCGCCTCTTGAATGTAAAAAAGTACTTAATAAACATTATATATTATAAGAAAATGTTGATTTTTAATGTGTAATATGCTAGTTTAATGTTGGTTATTATTTTTACAGACATATTTTTAACAAATTTGTGACCTGAAATTAAAAATCAAAATTGGGCGCACACGTAAAAGAGGGGAACTTAGACCAAAAAATTTCATATAGTTACTGATGTAGTTACTCTACATATCAAGAGAAATTTCCTTTTATCAAAATAGAATTGATGTAACATCATTACATTTGTGTCTATATTTAGAAAGAGCTTCTGTTATAGCTAACCAATGAATCACGATGTAACCAAAGAACAGCAGGACTACCTACAATATTTCATTACTTTTCCGTTAATTTAATAGGCTATATATTTGTCCAAAGTTTTTAAAATGGTTTATACGTCAAATGCATTTATCGAAGCTAATTTAACTGCTTTTTAAAAAATTAAAGTATTGTGTTACTTTTTATGCTGCTTAAAACAGCGAAAATGTTAAAAAAACACGTAAACAATTTTAGTTTACTAAGAACAGGCGATCGGAATCACTAGAGTAACATTCTTGAATTCTAGCCTCTGTTTAAATCCACTTATATCAAGGTACTGTCATTTTGGTCTTACCTGCTATCAATAGCTGAGCTAAATGTATCCCACTGCGAATCAACAGGTCACTCGTCAACCAAAAAAGGTGTTGACGACTGCTATGCATTCAGGATCACGTAGTCAAACCATTAATCAAGTTGCATTCGCCTTTTTGATTTTTGAGTCGGCAGTAATTCATCGTGTATCCATTTTCGTGTTTTCTGAAGTGTGAATATATATATGAAACAAAAGCGTTCGCAACAGAGAAAATTTAAGCTTCTTAATCAGTAAGAAACGTAAACAAGCTGTTGTTTTAGTCAAGAAGACACGGTATGATGTTAGAGACGTTTTGGTTAACTAGAAAGGAAAAAGAATCACTGGATGGTTTGGTTTATTTAATTACGGCAACGTACTCGAGAGCTATCTGCCTAAGGGAAGGGGTGCTTCCATGTAGCGACTTTCTAATGACAACTGGCTCGTATGCAACTTACACATGGGGGGAAGCTACAAAAGCGTCCATACAGCCAGCCCATTCGCCGGGATTTGAACCCGGGCTGAAATACTAGTATCCAGTCACTTTTATGCTCAATAGCTGGGGGCCATATAAAGCATCTGAATTCCCTATTATCAGTAATAAACAATGTACGGATATGCATTAATAAATTGTAAATGACCCTGCAAATTACAGTTAGTTCTTGGATGCTCAAGTTATTAATATTTTACAGGCTTTAAACTAGCGAAGTATGACATACAGTTTAATAGACGTTTGTTTAAAATTATGGTAATAACATCTACATAAATTTTTGAGTTATTTATTTTTTTTTTCCTGTAAAATACGCGTGACATTTCTCTTTCTGAGAGCAGCAACATTCTTTAGGACAGTGCACAAAATCATGAAACCATTAAATTAGAACTTAAGAATTTAAATTGTTTAACTATATAATACGGTAGGCTCTCATTTAAACCATTCTTGTTATTTCACCTTGTACTTCGTATATGTAAGTAGATAAACCAATGGGATATGATTTTGCTAACATATTAGAAATATCTGATTCTTGTTATGTGAGTATATTTGTTACAGGTACACTGTATTAAGCTGAAATCTTTCAGACCAAAGTCCAAAGTTCATAAATAAAGTTCATGGGTACGTTTGTTGTTTTGAAGCGTTATGGAAATTGGCAAGAAATTATCAACAATTTGTAACAAATATCCTCACATAACAAGATCAGACCTTCTAATATATTAGCAAAATCAAATCCCACATGTTTATCTACTTACATAAAAATGCAAAACTTCCAGTGCAGGGATCATAGAAATCTATAGTATTTACGTAATCCAATAATGAGGATACTCAACAGTTTGTGTTATGTTATATAACTCTACCTAATTTTATATTTATTAGCCTCTTATGTTTAAATATAATTACTCCAATAGATAACTCCAGTGTTCCTTAGGAGAAAAAGCATACGGTCAATGCGAATTTTTCACACTCTAGCTGGTTAGTGTATTGGGGCAATACATGTTCGATTCTATAGTGAAGTCTCTGGTGCTCCATGCACTTTTACCTGCTTACCTGCACTTTATATCACCTTCACACGTTGAAAATAATACACCTTTTATCACATGTGGTTTTCTTCTCCAACTTTACATCTCTATTTTCTTCATTTATATTTCAGACCTTGTAACATCTCAATAATTTCAATGAGACGCGATGCTTTTATCATGTTCTTCAGTAAAGCCTTCTTAAATAATAAAGCCATTGCGATAACAAGGATCATTCTCCTCCCCCCAGCCTAGCTTTATCTTTACTGTTAAGAATTAATGCTATTCCAGGCGATCGAAATTAGATTCGTTGCAATAAAAATTGTGACATTTTTCTAGAAAGTCGGAAATGGTTATCTTCTTTAAATCACTAACGTTTTTGACTAACGCTTTCTAACGTTTTTGACATTGCAAATTTCATAAACTGCACACGTACGTTATTCTTACTATCAAGAAATTTAGCCGACTTTAATATCATTTATATATGAATGTTGAAAAGAATTTTCTATTTTAATTAAATGCTTGACTGTACCATACTTTGGCCTTCTAAAACGAATATCTTGTTCCCTTATATTTCTTCTTTAAAATACGAAAACCTTGTTTCTAATGAAAAGAATCAGATTCTTGCCAAATAAAAAGAAAAAAGGCAAATACGCAAAGGTGTAAACCTATAAGTAGCCGAATGGATAAGTCCGCTGAATACTGACAGCTTGACTTAAGTTCAAATAGCTCCATAGATGTTTTTTGAGGTTTCTCTGTGTGATGGCAGTACGATCCAGTTTCCTTAGAAATCCTTTCAAAAAGTATTTCTCCAATGAAGCAGACAAACCTATTCTAATTCGCTGTAATCAAATAATCTAATTTAATCTACTTTCAATAGAAACGATGCGGGGAGCGAGATGTGGTTATTGTCTTAATGCGTACTGTGCACAGAACAGTGCAAAGAACCTCTGTTAGAACATTTTAATGCCTTTAGGCGAATATAACTTTATTACCTTTAGAATCAAAATCAAACAATATTTTAAAAGCACTTTTACATGCATTTTTTTAAATAAATAACAATATTTTAAACGAAAAAAACATAAATTTGCTAGAGAAAATTTTGAAATGCTGAAAATATGTGTACTAACGAGTTTTAAAATAAAAGGTTATATTATTCGCATTAAATATCAATTATAAAAATCAAAAACAATTAATCTCTAAATATATATAGAAATGCAGAATTTTACGTATATACTTATAACAGTGTTTTACTTTAAAGAATGCATTACTGTTTTTCACTTTTTTCCATCAAATTTTATTACTAACGCTTTCAAACTTAATTTTTAGACAGTACCATTTTAATTAAGACACAAATTAATTTAATTAAGACATTTTGTGAATTAACGCTGATTTTTGTTGTTTGACTTCTGAATCAGTACCATTTTAATCGAAATTGTATTATCTCACTGTTGCTATATTTTAAAAAGTTTTAATTAATTTTAGTTTCCAAAAACATTTACTTATATTAGTAATTCTCACAAGAATTGACAGCTATACTCGCTAAAGTGTGGACAAATCTGGAAGCATTTCTGTAGAAGTTTTATAATGAATACTTCTTGAAGACCGATTTCTATTATGATAAAGTTTTGCAAGGCTTCGGTACCTAACATAATGTAATGACCCAATATCAGATTTGTTATTTTTTTGACATCCAAGCTCCCATCCTTGAGTGAAAATTATATTCTATATATACACATGATTTAAAGGCCAATTTAGCTGCGAAATTCTGTACTCCTTTCTTTTCTCGCATTTAGAAATTAAAGCCTTATGGACAAGAAGAATTCATATTAAATCTAGTAAGGTTTCGTCTCACAGATTTCGTATTATCGAGCTCTAAACACATATCCTTTAATTATGGCAACCATGTAAATATTTTTTACTTTTCAGCTTTTATCCCTTTCCTGATTCCTGCCTACTACTACAGAAAATGCCAGAATTACTTTATGTATTACAGTGGCACTGATAATGTGTACATGCAAATACTTTGATACTTTTTAAAATATGTATTAACTACTTATTGCAGCAAAAGTATTTCAGAGTATATTGCTTAACTTTTTTTACCAAACTGATTAAAAGGCCATAATTATTGTTCGAATCAAGTATCCAGATAAAACATTATACGATATTTATTTCTTTTTAAACTTTACAACTTTCTTCCAAAAATTTGTTTACCTTCTTTGGAAAGGCAACCGATTTTGAACTGAGTATTACACTGGTGCACAATTGCTAACAAACAACTGTATAGCGCGTCATAAAGTAAGTGTTGTTGGATGCCAAGTGAAATAAAATAATTTCAGAATGCTAGGACATAACGAAAAAAATTATTTATTGGGCTCTGAAATTCAGACCTTGAAAAGTGTTCATAGGGCAAAATGGCCATTTTGTGCTTAATTCAATTACCGTTCACAGGCAAAAAGTGGAAAAAAATGCAGTTACCGTCTGCAGCCATTCTGACATAAGATATCAATACGGGATATGGCCACAATGACCATGGAAACCGATGCGACATTCTACATGTAGTTCTGTGCTTTGCACAACGTAATCCAGCAGCTGTTGGAGTAATTTATCCCATTCCTTCGTCAGTGCGCGGTTGAGGGTATCCTTGTATATTGGAGGGCATTGTTGACCAGCAAGTCTCCTACTCAAAGCATTCCAAACATTTTTATTGGGATTCAGATCTGGAGAACGTACTGGCCACAATTCCAGAATGCTAGGATATAACGACAAAAGGGGACCATACAGTTGAATGTCCTCGCTCGCTAGTCACTACTGGACTAAGACTATTTGATGACATGCTGCGCTGTCGTCACATTAAAACAAATTTGTCACCGACAGCACCAAGGAACATGCTAACATGAGGCAACAGAACATCATTAATGTATCATTGGCTAGTCATAGTCCCAGCTAGAAGTGCATAAAGCGCTGTACGACCGTTGATCATTATCCCAGCCTAAACCATAACACTACATGTAGGATATTAGTCCCTTTCCTCTATGTTTTTCGGATTATATGCAGGACCATTCTCACGCCAGATCAAATGGTGTCTACAGTCCGATGACAGACTGAACGTGCTCTCATCTGAGAACAGTATATAATTCCAGTCGTCCTCCCTCCAACTCCGATGCTGACGATGAGAACATTACAAACGGGCGAAAATGGTGACGCCTACACAATGAAATGCACGCAAGAAGATGGCACAAGATGAAATGCATATAGTCCTTCTTGATGTAAACACCTGGCTATAGTTTTTCGAGAGATTCGCTCCCGAAGCAACAGTAGCAGCAACTAATTGATTTGCTACTTCAGTAACTGTGCTTTGCCGGTGGCTATTTGCGATCTTCTGCAGGTGTCGTACTACGAAAACGACCTCCCCGTGACTCTTGTTACACATGCCATTTGTTTGAAATGATTTCGAAAGCCTTGAAACAACACTGTATCTGAATTCGAACTCTCTATCAACATATATTATTTTTCGTCTTTCTTCAACTTTGCCAATAATACGGCCATGTGAAAATTCATCTAAATTATGTCTAGAAGACATACTGAAAATTGCAAAAGTTCATCAATTGATTCTTTCCCGTTAAATTTTGCATTTGAACAACAGCAGTCAATGCACGTCAAATCCTTTATATCTCTTATCAGCGTTATCACTTGACAAACAACTTCGCAACACAAAATTTGCATATGCACAGCACATCTTAGTATATTTGGCACTTATGTTAATTTCTCCATTTTCCTGCCTTCCATTTTGTGGCTGCTATCACTGCTACTGTCATCCGTTCTTAGCAATTGTCCACTAGTGCATAGGTAAAAAAATAGCTTACAGTTTGCCCAACTTCGAGCCACTGAAGCGAATATGTAATCAGAAATTAAACTGCGCTGAAGCCCACCAGAGCCCGGGGTCGATACTTTTCAGTTAAGGCGTGATTCTAGCCGGAATAAGAATATGAATAATTATAAGAACTTAAAGAAATGTTGGAGCCCTAAATAAAGTGCCCCAGGATTATATAAGCCCACAACTTCAGCATAAAAAAATTAATAATGCGTAAGTCTCAAAAATCGATTCAAATTTCTGAACGCATGCTTCTTTTTCCCTGGGAAACAAACCTTTTGATGGAAGCTAAGACTTTTAAGGAGGAAAAGCCTCACTTACATGCCAAAGGCTTATTCTCCGGAAAATGCAACGAATTTATGGGAGCCGGTTAAGGTTTCTTCCCCGAAAGTACTAAAAGTAATCGTTCACCCTGGTCGTGAACGTTCAGGCCTGGTGACTTTCCACTGCAGAGCACCTGCAGATTTTTCTGTAGCAAAATACGGGAGACACGAAAATTGTCACTTGCACGGGGGAAGGAATTCCTTCCTCTTTCCATAGTACAGAGCCCTACATTTAATCTCACATTCTTATTGGATCCGATTAGGCAGACATTTTTTTCCCTGTCTCATTCTGCTTGATGGCTAAAATTATATCTGCAGGAGATTGTGTTCAGAAAATATTGAACTATTCTGTCTTTGTTTCCGAAGCTACATTTCCCCATTAAAATGTCCTTCCATATTCTCCTACTGTTTCTAGCATTCTGTCTATTCTCACTAATGACGCTTTAACTCTTTTCCCTTTTTTCACTGGTGTGCTAGAAACGAAGGGTCTCTGTTTCTATTAGCTTTAAAAGTACGGTATACAGTATATTCTAGTCTTAAATTCAACCTGAAGCAGTTTGAGCTTTCTTAGTTTTTGAGTGAAATTGTAATTCCTGTCGGAGTCGCAAATACTCGACGAGGTTCGAAATTTTTCTTTATTATTTCATTACTTATCATTAATTTATTAAATTTTTATTTCTATCTTTACATTTTATTGAATTTTAATTTACATAGCTTAATATTTAAATTATTACTTATTTTATTATGTATATTATCCTCTTCCCTGACTGTCTTCCATAAGCCTCCGGTTGTTAATTTTAGACATTAAGCCGTGTGCATAAAGATCGTTCATTTACCTTAAAATTCAAAACAACGCCCAATATTTACTTCTACCTTTGCCTCCATTTTAATGAAAAGTTTTTAAATGCGTGTTTTTTTGTTTAGTCATTCTGGTTATACATGTTTTTTTTTTTTTTTTTTTTTTTTTTTTTTAGTCCAAAGGGGCTTTGTCCCTGAAGGACTATTGTTTTCGTTTTGCGATTTTGCGTCGGACTCATAAACGTCGGTTCACTTTTCAAACTGTTGCCACAAAATGTTAGAGTCCTGCATTATATTTGAAGAAATTAAATAATGAAAAATCTGCATAAATGATTGTCTATTTCTCGTATTGCGATAAAACAATGGTACATAGAGCCATCGAATTTTGAATGACGAAATCCTACTGCGAATATGGGCATCTGAAATCCGAAATTTGGAATTTGTTTTATTATAGATTTTATAATTTGTAAAACTTTAACGAATTTTTGATTTACAAACCCAATGCTTTAAAAGCGAGAAATGGCAACGTTATATAGAAAAAAAATACTTTTATCTCCAGCTCGCGAGACTGTGTATATCGGAAATTCTAAAGATATGCTTAATTTAACATTATTTTGCGATATTGCTCTTGAACTGAATTTTATGGTTTAAGTGCAAAGAACATGATATTTAATAAATAAAGGTAACACTCAAAACGTTAAAAAAACGCCCCTTTCGACGTAATTTAAAATCTGAAACATTTCAGATTTTTTTTTTTTTTTAATTTTTTTTTTTATTTTATTTTTTTTTTTTGTAATTATTATTTTTTATTTTTTTATTTATTTATTTATTTTTCTATTTCTTT
The DNA here is from genome assembly GCF_044657685.1 of Stegodyphus dumicola. NCBI lineage: Eukaryota > Metazoa > Arthropoda > Arachnida > Araneae > Eresidae > Stegodyphus > Stegodyphus dumicola. Next base: position 186,879,662 of record NC_140769.1, on the reverse strand, counting down.
TTCCTTGAAATTCTTTTTCTGCTCTTTTCTATGCGAATTATTTCATTAAGAATAAGAGTGACATTTTTTAATAATCGGATAAGAGTTGGAAACTGCTGTTATTTTTCCATCTGCTGAAGTGATCAGTTCTAGGATTAAATTAATGAAAACAATTCAGATATTTTCAATGCAGAATCCTTGATTAGTATCATTGATACTACCATCCATTTCTATTATAAGTTAGCTTAATTTTCAAGTCGAAATGACTCTAAAAAAAGCAATAGTCTTCCGTTTGATTTCAGTTATCAATCCACTCGATTTTACCCTTCTATACAGTTCTTACATAGAGGGTTCGTTTAATTATATAAATGTGTGGTCCGCAACTTAAATAAGCTGGACATAAATACTATGTATATAATCGTATGCAAAATTAAGAAAATTCGCACCTTTTTTTGATTTTCTGAAAAACTACTAAAACGAATTTAGGGAAATTTGGTATCAACATACATTTATAACAGAGGAAGAGATGTATCATTCAAAACTTATTTCGTGTAAACATAATTATCAGTAAAGTTCGTGATGCAGGGATATTCAAAATCCATGCTGTGATATCGAATTGAATTGAATATAATATGGAGTATGCCCCCCCTCACAGCCAGACAGATCGCGCAGTGTGACAGCATACCGGTGAGGAGGCAGTTGAGTAATCTCTGTGGCAGTCGATCCCACTCCTGGAGCAAGGCAGTTTTTAACGCCGGGATGGTTTTCGGAGGAGAGATGAAATTTCCCTCCCAAGAGCGTCCCAGATATGTTCAACATATTTAAGGTCAGGAGATCTGGCTGTCCAATCTATGCGGCACTTTCAAGGTAATCGTTGATCCCCTGAACCCTATGTAGACGAGTGTTGTCGTCTATTAACAAGAACCCAGGACAAACTGCGCCTTTGAAAAGTCGAACATAGGGCTATAAGATCTCCTCTCTATGATTCAGCAATCAGAGAGCTTTTGTCAAACACATGCAGGGTGTGCGGCCGTCCAACAAAGTGCCTACCCAAAACATTACACACCCACCACCGTAATGATCCTTATTCCTGATAAGGGAGGGATGGTATCGTGTTCCAGGCTCTTTCCAGACACAGGTACCCTGAGAATCTGTATCCAGGCTGAGTCTCATCTCTAAACAGCACGAAGTCCACTGGAGTCTGGTCCAAAACGCATTTTGTCTGCACCATGCTAAACACGCTTTCTTGTGTACTGCATTGACTTATTCTTACTTCTGCCATGCAGGCCTACATCATATAGTTTTTAAGCAACTATTGACTGAGAAACTCAGCAGGAAGAGGCAGTATACAGCTCAGGTGAGAGCTGGGAAGCTGTAGCAGTCTTTTTTCTCCTCGCTGAAAGTGCCAAAAAACGATTCTCATTCGTCATTGCGGATCTTAGTCAACCTTGTCCAAATCTTTGCGATATGGATTCAGTGTTTTGAAACTGTTTCCATAAACTGCAGATGACATTAGGCATTATATTGCGCTTTGTAGCCCATCTGCGCTTGCGACTGGCTTTCCTGCAGACTACCAACAATTCTCCTTCTTATTCCATCATCCATACGCTCTTGGCTACTCATTTTACCTCACCCCTTATAAAATTTACCGAACTCTTGAGAGAAACAGGGTGAATGTCGTGAAGGAGTACGACCACGCAAATCGCTGAAATCCGCTCGTGAGCTTATATCCCCTCGACAATCATAGGTCCCCAGACACGCATGCATACCTTTACGTATTCGACTTTGTAAAATTTTTCGGCGGCATATTAGTTCCTTTGGTTTAATGGTTTTCTTAAAAATGGACATAATTTGCAAAATCTCTTATTTTGCACGCAAGTGTATTTTAAACCAGTGCTCATTTCTGTACGTACCTTAAATCGAAAAATATTGCACATATGCAGGGGTGTAGCCAGCCTGAATTTAGGGGAGGTGGGTGCCCGATTGCTGAAAAGAAATTTCTCCAAAATAGGATGATTTTTACGTAATAGAGTACCCTATTCCAATTCAAACCTTTGATAAAAGAAAAAAATCGGAAAGTTTCTGATTTTTATATTACGTCTAAAAGGACTTATTAAACGTTTTGTGTGTTACCTTTAATTATTAAATTTCATGTTCTTCGCACTTCATTCAATTCAACAGCAACATGCAATTCAACAGAAATATCACAAAATTTTTAAAAGCAGCATATCTTTAGAATTTCTAATATACGGTCTCGCGCGCTGGAATTTAAAATGTTCTTTTTTATTCGCTTTGAAATCGTTGAGCTTGTTAATCAAATATTCGTTAAAGTTTTACAAAATGTGAAAGAGATACTAAAACAAATTCGAAATTCTAAAATCGGGCTTTCTGGTGCTCAAGTTCGGGTGAAGGATAACGTAATTCAAAATTTCATCGTTCTGAGTACCTTTTTTTTTTTTTTTTTTTTCCCCGATGCGAAACACATGCATGCATTCATGCAGATTCTTCATTTTTTAATTTCTTTGAATATAATACAGGGCTATCATATTTGGTGGCAACATTCTCAAAAATGATTCAGACTTTTAGAGTGATCCAACTCAAGATGTCGTTTCGAGACTAATAGCCCTTCTGGGCTAGCGCTCCTTCCTGTAGAACGGTGCTTGCTACACCAAGGTGCCTGAGCCAGAGGCCCTACCCCTTGTAGAATTAATTAGAAGTTTCAAATGTTGATAGAAAATAACCTGGGTATTAACCTCGAGTAATGATAACGTTAAACTACGTAAATTAGGATGAAAAAATAAGCTAATGATAAGCAAAAGATTTAAATAATTTAGAATTTAAGATATTTAAGGATGTAAAAACGATTATTAGCTGCAGGCCAGAAAGCCATCGAACTGGTGAGCAAGGAACGTGTAGAATGCTGCAAAGTTCAAAAGTTCATGAAAGGTAAGAAGTAAAATAATTATTCACTGGTGGTCATCTGCATGAATTTCTGCACAGTTTGAAGTACTCCTCTCAATTTCCCAGCTAAGTTGGCATTCTGAAGGAAGCTTAGGATTTCAGAGAAAACTTTTGGCAGTTCTTGAATATCCGGGCTAAAGAACCAAGATAAGAGTCCTTCCAGAATGTTTGGCGGAGTAGTAGGCTTGCTTCTCAGCTTTTCACTTTTCTTGAAGTACTGTTCTGCCGAAGGTCTGACTTCGTTAGCTCAGGAAAATTCTCTCGCGTAGTATCTGGGGGTGGTTTCCGCTAGTTCTGGGTTGACTTTTTTTTTCATACTTCTCCTTATATACCCCGCAACCACAAAAACTGCTTACATGGTCCCCTTGGCAAAAAAAAAAAAAAAAAAAAAAAAAAAAAAAAAAAAAAAATGCAGCAGGGCTTTTCCTCTTGTTTTTTCGAGCATGTATTGCTTCTGTGGGGTCCACCACACTTGACGCATCTCTCGGGATTATTACGAAGGTGCTGCGTGTGTCCTAAGGCCTGGCAACGGAAACATTGCACAGGCCTTTCCTTCGGGTTGTATTTCTTCATTCGTACATCGAAACTGAATACGTTATTCAGCTGAAAAATCTGGTTCTCTTCAGTATTCCGCTTGAGTGTAACGCTCCTTTGGGTAAAAATTTCAAAATTTGTTTACATCTTTAAACTAAAATTAATTTATTTAATTTTAATTGAATTAATTAAAAATTTTAAATTTTGTCTTTAAATCTATCGTAATCATATATCGTAGAATCAATCTCTGTTTGATCTTTTTGTACCTGTTTAACACAGGAAGCAAGCGTAATCTCTATTAGCATTTTCTTACTTTTGCTTCGAAAAAAATTCCTCAAGTTGTCAGGACTACTGTTCCTTCTAATTGCCTTTGGAAACATAACTGTTACATCTAAACTCCGAACTATCAGCGCCTCCACATCTAAACTCTGAACTATCAGCACCATTACATCTAAACTCGAGAATAATCCTACGGAAGAACGTAGTTAGAACTCTGAATCCGAACTCGATTGACTGTTAGCTGGAGAGCGCGTAATTTCATGTAATCTAATAATTGTATATAACTGTATCTAAATATAATATCTTTATTTATACAGAAGTGTCAGTTTTTATGCAAAAGCTTGGAATTATTTAGATATTTCATCGAATAAGAATTAGAATGGAACAAGCTCGGCTCCCGGGTGAAAGAAAAGGTAAGAGATTTCTTTTTACCTTTTAGAATTCTATTGAGAGATACAACAAATTTTGGCATCCCTGCCGGGACGCCCGAGCTAAGAATAAGAATTTAAATTAGAAAATAAAGATTAAGAATACAATTATTGATTACATTTTGAATTTTTGAACTGTTAAGAACATGTCTGAAGAGATCTTAAATAAATTAAAAAAGAAGCGCGCAGCTCTCCGAACATCAGTAACGAAATCGCTTAAAGATTTGGAATCGCAGCTTTCGGAAATTGATCCGAAAATTCATGATTTGGAAGAAAATTTAGAAATATTAAAGAATAATTTCGAATCGCTTAAAAGTGTCGATACAGAATTAGAACCTCTTTTTAAAGTCGAAGAATTTGATGCTGAATTCCAAAAATCTGAAGAATATCGCCAAAAGGTCGTTAAATGCAGTTTCCGTACCTCCAAAAGAATCGACGAATTAAAACGCAAATCTACTGAAACGGTAGTAAATAATCAGTTCAGTACTGATAGTCAAAGCGAACCAAAACATAACGAGTCTGTTCGAATTAAATTACCTAAGTTAACTTTAACGAAATTCTACGGAGATATAAACAACTGGCTAACCTTTTGGAACAGTTTCGAGTCTGCCATTCATAAAAATGATTCATTAGATAAAATAGACAAATTTAATTATTTGAAAGCTCATTTAGGTGGTTCTGCTTTAAATACAGTCGAAGGATTACCGATTACTGCTGCTAATTACGATTCCGCAATTGATCTTCTAAAAAGATTTGCGAAAACAGATGTGCTCATTTACACTCACATGAATAACATTTTGAACACTAAACCGTTGAAAATCTCGAATGATGTTCGCGCCTTTAGAAAATTTTATGATAATATTTCTATCGAATTAAGATGTTTAGAAAATTTGGGTCAGTCTCTCGAGAATTTATCAAGTGTGTTATGTCCAATAATTCTGAAATCACTTCCCCAATATATTTTGCTTGAGATTAACAGAATGAGTAATGGAAGTGCATATTGTAATATTAAAAGCCTGTGCTTGATTATAGCTCAATGTTTAGATTCACGCGAAAGGGCGGAAGTCATAAATAAGAATTCAGAGCATTCGACAGCGAATAGTGGGCGCCGTCAGTCTGCGTATGCAGTCCAGAAAATAAACACTCGTCATTTCAGCGATGGAAAGAGCAATAAATTAGAAACGAAAGCTTCTTCTGCTTCTGATTTAGTGTCCACGGGTATTAAAGAAAAATTGATTAAGGCATGTGTTTTTTGCGGAGATTTTTCCCATTCAAGCCATAAATGTCCTATTGCCCAGAAACTAACTAATGACGAAAAGGTTGAAATACTACGCAAAAATGGCACTTGTTTTAGGTGTTTACAAAATAAGGGTCACATCAGCAAATTTTGTGATTCTAACATTTTTTGCACCCATTGTCACTCTAAGCATTCTACGATTATGTGCAACAGAATTAATTCCGAGAGTAAAAAGGGAACGATCAAAACTGTCCAGGAAGTTGAGAATAAAGTACTTTCGAATCAAAGCAACCGTTCTGAAGTTTATTTACAAACTTTGGTCGTAGGGGTAGCTGGGAAAACCTTAAAAGGTTATTTAATATTGCTAATAGACACCGGAAGTCAGAACACGTACATAAGTCAATATGCTGCTAAAACGTTGAAATTAGAAAAGATAGGAACTGAAAGAATTAAACATGGGTTATTTGGGGGTGTAGAAGTTTCGGAAGATCATAATCGTTATCAAATAGATTTAACTAGTTTGGATGGAAAGTACAAGTGTAAAATCGAAGCACTAGACCAGAGGAAAATTTGTTCGTCACTACCTAAGATCAAAGACGAAAAATTAATTAAAGTAATGGAAAAAAGGGGAATCCTTATCAACGACAATCATGTGAATGGAAATCTCTGTCTGTTTCAAGAAAATCCGGAAGAGATTCATATGCTATTAGGAGCGGACACCGCAGCACAATTGTTCACTGAAAGAATTGAACATTTTGCGGGGGATTACGTAGCCTTTGAGACCAAGTTAGGCTGGACTTTAATGGGCAAGATTAAAGAGAATGCGAATACGTCGAGTTCCCTGTCCGTTCTTTCTTTATCCTTACATGTTTCCGATACAAATTTGTCCAATCTTTGGCGTTTAGACACTTTGGGGATTTCAAGTCAGGAAAACAAAACGAAAAGTGCCTTGGAAGAAGAAACCCGAAAACATTTCTTAAAAAGTGTAAAACGAGATAGCTCAGGGAGATATGAAGTAACCTTACCCTTTATTTTAGATAAATCCGTCTTATCCAGTAACCGTACTGTGGCAGAAAGACACCTCGTCAAAACCGAAAGTAAACTAATTAACACACGCAGAAGAAAAGATTACGAAGAAATATTTGATGAGTGGGAAGCGAAGGATATTATTGAGGTAGTAACTGAGGAAAAGGAGGAAGGAGTGCACTACTTGTCACACAGACCTGTAATAAAAGAGTCTAGTGAAACTACAAAGATACGGCCTGTTTTCAATGCATCTGCACGTTCTAAGAATTCACCCTCTCTCAATGATTGTTTGAGTAAAGGACCAAATTTAATAGAAATTATTCCACGTATATTGAATCGTTTTCGAAAATATCGCATAGGAGTGTCATCTGACATCGAAAAGGCCTTTTGTCAAATCAAAATAGCAGAAAAGGATAGATATTTTTTAAGGTTTCTATGGTTCGATAATCAACATAAGTTTAAAATTTACAGACATAACCGAGTTGTCTTTGGACTCACATCAAGTCCGTTTCTGCTAGCCGCTACACTTAGTCACCTTTTGACTACAGTCCCAGAAAAATTTGTAGAAACTTCTAATATTTTGAAAGATTCATTTTACCTCGATAATTCGTTAATTAGCTTAAATCACGTAGACGAAGCTGAAAATTTCGTTCAAGAAGCAAGATTGATTTTGGCTTCAGGGCATTTCAATTTGAGATGTTGGCGATCAAATTTTCGCATTGACATGATCGATGAGATATCGAGCAAGACGAAAGTTGTCCCAGTATTAGGATTAGTATGGGATTTAGAAAAAGATAGTTTGAGTTGCAAGATCGAAGAAACATTTAACTTGAGGGAACCTATTACCAAAAGAAAAGTTTTGTCAATTACCCAGAAAATTTTTGATCCCATTGGCTTTACTGCACCGATAACTGTAATTCCTAAGCTAATTTTGCAAGAAACATGGAACGAAAAGATTAAGTGGGATGAAGATCTTCCTCTTCCCCTAAGTGAGCAGTTTGGGACTTGGTTGAACCAATTGCCTCTGCTATCTCAGATTGAAATTCCTCGTTGGTTAAATATTGATTACGAAAACGAAGATACCGTAGTGCTCCACGTTTTTTCGGATGCTAGTAAAAGAGCCTATGCCACATGTGCATTTTTAAGAGCTGAAACCACCGAAGGTGTAAAGGTTCAGTTAGTAAGTGCGAGAAGTCGAATAGCCCCTATTAAGGAACTTACGATTCCACGGCTTGAACTTCTTTCCTGTCTGATAGGTGCCAGGCTTGCCAAAACAATTCTATCAGATTTGAAACTTAAGAATTGTAGAACAGTGTTCTGGAGTGATTCTTCTACAGCTTTGGGGTGGATAAGAAGGGATCAAGCATGGGGTACGTTTGTTCACAATCGAGTACAAGAAATAAGATCGCTTACCAGAATATCTGACTGGAGGCATGTACCTGGAAGTTTAAACCCAGCGGATCTCCCATCGAGAGGATGTACTATTGAGCAATTACAGAAATCGGCATGGTGGGAGGGCCCATCGTGGCTTTACTTACCAGAAGACGAGTGGCCCCATATAGAAGAAAAGCCTGATGAAGAACTTATAAACAAGGAAAAAAGGAAAACGATTCTGACTCTTCTAGATCATGGAGACAATTTGGACCGGCACTACAAATACTTCTCTTCATATAGAAAAACCGTGAGAATGATCGCTTGGATTTTCAGGTTTTATCCCAATTTAAAGAACAAAGATAAAACCTCACTCCTGATGTCTCAGTTGATGAATTGGAGAATGCTGAAAAGGCACTTTGTAGATTGGTACAGAAAGAATCATTTACAGGCATAAACGATCCCGCCATTCGTGCGCTGAGACCAATCGTAGACCAAAATGGAATTTTAAGAGCCAAAACGAACGTCCTACAGCGTCAAGATAATGAAAATTTCCGATATCCTATCATTTTACCTTCAAAACATATTCTTGTTGAGAGACTAATTTACGAGAAACATCTAGAACTCCAGCATGCTGGTGTCAGCACTTTAATGACAAATCTTAGAGAAAACTTTTGGATATTAAAATCCAGGAAAAGTATTCGAAATATTATCAGAAAATGTGTAAGATGTAAAAGATTTGTTTCACAAAGAGTGGAAGTCGAGCCAGGATTTCCACCCGAAGATCGAGTCAGAGAAGGGGCGACTTTTGAAGTCGTCGGTGTAGATCTAGCGGGTCCTCTCTATCTCCGTGAGGGGTCTAAAGCGTGGATAGTCTTGTATACATGTGCCATTTATAGAGCCATTCACCTCGAACTAGTTACTTCTCTATCTACAGAAACTTTCATCCAATCTTTACGTAGATTCATTGCCAGAAGAGGTAGACCTTATGTGATATATTCCGACAACGGAACTAATTTTGTAGGGACTAACAGTGTTCTTAAGAAAGTTAATTGGAACGCCATATGTTCAGCTGCTTCTATCCAAAGGATACGATGGAAGTTCAACCCTCCGACCGCCGCCTGGTGGGGAGGTTGGTGGGAGAGGCTTGTGCGAATGGTGAAAGAAAATTTAAGAAGAGTGTTAGGTCGAACGTCCTTAAATTATGAAGAATTATACACTATATTATGTGACTGTGAACAAGTGATTAATTCGCGACCTATCACATATGTATCAGAGGATAATCAAGATCCATCACCACTGACCCCTATGATGTTTCTGCAAGAATTGCCGTCATCTGGAGTTCCTGATATGGACTACGTAGATTCCAAAGAACTAAACCGTCGAGCCAAATACCGACAGAGAATAAGACATGATCTACGAAACAGATTTCGTAATGAATATCTTGGTCAGTTGAGACAACAGGCAATAAAGAAGGGAAAATTTCAACAGTTGCAAGTAGGCGATGTCGTTCTATTGGAAGACAGCCAGAGACGACGCATACATTGGCCTTTAGCCAAGATAGTCGAGCTTTTCCCCAGTAAAGACGGAATAGTTAGACTAGCGAGGGTCAAGACAAGAAATGGAATTCTGCTTCGTCCAGTGCCCCGGCTTTTCCCGTTGGAGATCTCTACTTCCGAATCCGTTGGCCCTCCGTTCCCCGACAGAGCACCTCGAGATAGAAACGACCATGCAACTGGTCAGGCTGATCAGGCTGCTAGTATTCCAGAACCTGCCTCAAGTCCTCGAGTGATGACCAGAGCTGGACGAGTTGTTCGGCCTCCTCATCGACTGGACCTGTGTGTATTGAGTTCCTCCGCATCGTCGGATCTCAATGGTGGGAGGAGATGTTACATCTAAACTCCGAACTATCAGCGCCTCCACATCTAAACTCTGAACTATCAGCACCATTACATCTAAACTCGAGAATAATCCTACGGAAGAACGTAGTTAGAACTCTGAATCCGAACTCGATTGACTGTTAGCTGGAGAGCGCGTAATTTCATGTAATCTAATAATTGTATATAACTGTATCTAAATATAATATCTTTATTTATACAGAAGTGTCAGTTTTTATGCAAAAGCTTGGAATTATTTAGATATTTCATCGAATAAGAATTAGAATGGAACAAGCTCGGCTCCCGGGTGAAAGAAAAGGTAAGAGATTTCTTTTTACCTTTTAGAATTCTATTGAGAGATACAACAATAACTGGAGTCCTGTGTAGGAACAGGGAGCTTACTCAAAACTAAGTTCGTGCGTGTGTAGAAAATGCAACAAAGGTAAGAAGGGTTAAATTTAACCTTTATTTCTCACACCGTACACCCGTTCCCGCACTTCGGGGTACACAGACCAGCACTTATGGTCTAAAACGTAGAAAATAAGAAATAAACTAACTTAACTAAATAAGAACTAAATTTAGATGCTTTACAGAGGATAGTAAAGCGAAAATTGGCCTTTTTAACACTACGTATATATTGAGCGGAATGCAGAAAACTACAATACGTCTTCAGATATCAGCGTGAGCTAAGTTCTGGCCTTAAAGGCAGGCATGATTTGACTCAAAAGCACGCGCGTGGTAAAGGAGCGAGAAGTCTCTCTCTCTCTTTTGGCTAAAAGTCTTATCTTAAATACTTATACCTCGTTTGCATAAACAATTCTACGCGCGTTTATGGCCGGAAAAGGAAAATAAAAGGATAACAAAGCTTTAAAATAAAATAAACGTTAGTAAAACTTAAAATCGTTACAAAGTATTATAACGTTCTTATGAATTTTGGGGTAACGTGCAGAATCGCCCACCTATTTGTTTGTCGTTTGTTTGGCGCTTTTTACAAGAGTAAGAAGAATTGGATTCTTGTCAATTTTCTTTGACTTTTTAAGTGAAAATAGGGTTATGTGTACATAGATAAAGTCAAGGGAGTGCGCAATGCCTTTTTTATGCAATTCTGGAATGTTTTTTTAAGTGAAAATAGGTCGATGTGTATATGGATACCGAGTATGTGCAACTCTTAAAAACGCGCCAAACAGTGGGGGATTCTGCACTTTCCCCGAATTTTGTATATATGTAAATAATTTTAGAGGAATTATAAGTAAAATTGTTGTATCTCTTGCATAATGTAACATAAAATGTCTTAAAGAAAGCGAAACTTTTACGAAAAAATAAGATTACAGAGGAAAGTCTATTTAACATTGAGGTAAATGGCTATATCACTAAATTCGCGAGATATCGCCAAGTTGACGATGATTTCGGCGATTATTTTTTCGCCAGATTTGGCAAGAAATTGTAAAATTCGCCAAACCTGGCGATTATAACTATAATTGAATCACTATAATTCCGTATCTGTTCCTATCACTATAATTCCGTATCTGTTCCGTTCTGTACCTTATATGTAACTTAAACCACATATGGCTTCGTTCCAGTAATTTCGGAAGATGGGAGAGATATTTTGTTGACCGGGAGAGAAATATATAAGCCCGGAGAGAGCATCAATTCTCAGTTTTTAACTCAGAGTTAGATCTTCGTGCGAGCTTCACTCTTTTTATGAGCTTTGCATTGCGTTCTGCTTAACGTTGTTAGTAGTTTAAAGTGGTAACTACTGATTGTGCTCTGCCATACCGAGAAAAGCTGTACGCGTACTTTTGTGGAAAGTGCACTAGATCTGTAAACGGTTTTTTTTGTCAAAATAAATTTTACCTAGCTATCATCGGGCCTGTGCGCATTTAATCTGTTAACAACTCGTACGCACGCTACGGATATGAACAATTATAATGAAATCGTTGTTATGATTTGAAATAAAAGATTAAAGTAACTGTCTTATTACTTTCAAAATTATAATAGGAAAGCTGATGTCTCGCATAAGACCTAGATCTATGATGATATGTACAAAAATTAGGGCTCTCACAGCTCTTTGATTTCAAGCCCATTTTGAAAAGGAAATTTATATCTTATTTATATCTTTCTTTGTCTTTAAAAAACAAAAAAAAAAAAAAAAACAGGCGCAACAATTATTTATCAAATAACTACTAAATATTTAAAAATTAAAGCATCAGAATATGCAAATAAGCACTTAAAATTTGGATTATATTTTTAAGTAAGTTAAACTATTAATTGAAATCTGTTTTCATCGAAAATTAATACTCAGTATAAAACACTGAAAATAGACACACGAGAAATTTAAGTTTTAACTTGATAACTCTTTCCTTTGGGTTAACCAATGTAATGAAATTAAAAAAAAAAAAAAAAAAAAAATGCGAAGTTAGTGAATATTTTTAAAATCTGTAACATGGAGAAAGATGCTGGATTGAATTCCTAAAGTTTACAGAAACTACACTTATTTAAGGAATTTAATAAATAAGAAGAAGGTAAAGAACAGAAAGATAAACAATTTCAACATTTTATGCGTATTTATCTTCATTGATTTAACTAAAACAGAAAGAAGGTTTGTAGAGTCATTGGGTTATTTTGAAGCAGGAGACATAAAACATTGTCGGGAGATGAATCCTGGACTGTCGAATATGCGTCGAGTATGCTTCCATTTATACTACGAAGGCATGCTGGAAAAAGGGAGCTCTTTTAAGGGGTATCAGAAACCCCTATACAGACAATGTTAAATTGGCCATTTTTTGCTGTAGATACACGCTTGAAATATTTTGTGTAATTAAAGTATACCTATCTGATTATACTGAAATGAGATTTTGAAACATTTTGAATTTTAGAGTATTTACAGAATATTTTGTTATATATAGTAAAATTTGGCACTTTTCTCACACAAAAATATTTTTAATTTATTTCTTCTAAGCTTATCACAAAAAGCTCATTTTAGTAAATATTTGAAAACCTAATAAATAAGCCATAAAAATTTTAGGTACCTGTGTTCCTGAGAAAAGGTACATCGAGTATAGAAAAATCACGTTTGGAGAAAAACGCGTTTTTATGTAAAAATCCTCATTGATCCTCATTGATGACAAATTAAAACTAGATTTTTTACGGTTCTAATTTTCATAGAGATTAAAGGATGGTAATATTTTTAGAAAGATAAAAGTGTAGAGAACTTGAAAATGCAAAAATCCGAAATCACAATTTTTTGAAGATTTGGGGTTCCGACACCCCTTAAAGGGATTAATGAGCCCAATCGCCAAATCCTGACGTAGACGAATTATTCCCTACCTCCTTTTAGCTCGGGCGCTTCTAGAGTCATTAGATTTTTCTGAAGCAGGAGATGTGAAAAATGTGCGATGCTCTCTCCGGGACTCGAACGTTGGACCTCTCGAATACACGTCGACTATGCTTCCAATTACACTACGAAGGCATACTAAAAGAAGGGAGAAAATGCGTTGTAAGATTTATGAAAAATAAAAACAGCTAACCAAAATTTAAGTCACGTATAATTCCTTTCTAACATCTAAAATACACTTTTTACTGGCGAATTATCAAACTAAATTTTCTAATGCTAAATTTCAAGATAATGAAGAGAAAAGAAAGAGATCTCTAACCTATAAAAGCTGCCAAGGTGATTATCTTTTCCATGACCCTAAGCTTTTTGGACTAAAAAAAAGGTGTCCTTGATTCCCTCCCCCCTTCAAGTTCACTATACGGCCAAACAAGTTAGTTCTCATTTCAGAATTTACAGCTAAGTGCAAAGTCGTTGAGTTTTATATGAAATACTTGCTAGTCAATCGAAATTGTAGCAAAGTGAAGTATTTTTTTACTTATTTATGCTAAAATTTAAAAACCGTTTCCGAATTTTTGGAAGAAAAAAGTTTGTCTTTTTTTATGCATCAAAAATTTTGAAAATTGCTATATTTTTTGTCATAGTTCGTTGACATGGGGAGGTTCATGGACGTCTAGGACACTCCACTGTTTATGCATCTGATATATCAATAGCTGACATTAAAAAAATACATTAACATCACACATTGACATCGTCCACTTAAATTTTCTCTGTTTTTCCTGTGAAGTCATCCGAAATGTGGAACTAAATGAATCTTATATTCACTGGAAACTTTAAATATGAAGCTGTTACCTTACATTTGAATGTACTAGATGTGATTACTTTTAGAAAAAATTCTTGAAACATTTAATCTCACAAATTTTTAACACCATATTTAGCAAAAGCAGTGTTTTCGTGAAACAGAATCTAAGGTTAAAATATCTATCTGAGAAAGAAATGCTCTGCGCTCATTTATCTAATATTAAATCCGGCTGAAACTTGAAATTCCCCTAATTTTAAAGTTTAGATTACTTAAAACTCTGCTTATGTTTAGCATTTTGCCTTTCATGTCATAAAGGATAAAGGTACAAAGAGATACTCTCTGAACGATTACAAGACTGTTTATATTTAACTGTCTGTATTATATACTAATACTATATGCTCAGATAAATTTGTATATATAATTATTTATTTATTAATTTAGTCTTTCAGCAGTTATCTATCGAAAAGAAAGTGTTTTCATTGACTCTCATGAAGCTGAGAATTTCTTTTATTAAAAGTTATTCATCTCAAACGTGAACTTAATTTTTTACCATTTCATTTTTTATCTATCGATAATATCTTGCAAATAATGACAAAGCACGCGAGGGCTGTCTGAATAAAGGCAAGGATGCCTTCATGAAGGACTTCTAGAAAAAAATTTGCTCATATTCACCGAAAACCTGAAAAGGCATATGCAGGTAGTCCCGTTCATGGTATCTGAAGCAAACTATCAGTGTCTGGTGTTTTATTCACTTGGCTACTGGTGGATCTCAGTGTATAAGAAATCGAACATAAGTTTCTAATTCACAAATTTTTCAGAAATAATTCAGAATTCCTTTATTCTAGAAAGAAATGATTTCCTGGGATATTGTCAGTACCGGTAATTGGATTATAACAGACCTCCTTAAAAGGCAAAAATTTTGTCTGGCATATTCTAATAAAAATCTCTTTATTGAAATTATTATGGCTTCTTCTTTTTAAGCACTTAAACAGTGTAGTTTAACAACTTTCAGATAGCTGTTTTGGGAAAACACGGGTTTTAATTAATTTAATCGAACAGTGAATACAGATGCTTAAAATTCATCTTACTAGAAAAATTACTAAGATCAATGATTTTTTTATATATTTTCAAGTGAAATTAAATATGCTGACGTAATGTTTCACTTGATTATTTTCTTCTGCCGTTTCTCACAGATTTAGCTGAAGTTCTGTTAAATTGGTTTCGCTGAATGGCAATGTTCAGAATGAAGTGAAAGTGGTAAATGTCTCAATTTTAATATCTAAAAAGATGAGAAATTAGACAAATGGAAATTACTGTATTTGAGACATACCAACAGAAGACATTTTATTTTGTAGGGTTGCTATTGATCTGTTGATCTGTTTAAAATCCTGCAGACCCTACTGTACTAATAGCAAGTTATCGTTACCTTTCATCAACTCACAAACACAGTTAAATGTTTAAAATAAGCTTTTTATTTTATTCGAAAATTGAACTTAAAGCACAATTTGTGCTACAAACGAACCATCACTTGTGGCTATGTACATTAAGCAATAACAAACAACTTCAAACTCGGATAACGTAGTTTAAGCCTATACGTTCAATAGAATAAGAAAAAAGATTCTTCAATTATTTTACCGGCGAGTAAGTTGAAAGCATCGGCTAGCGAGAATACCAAAGCCGGAATATCACATTGAAATACAACTGGCGGAAAACTAACAGCAAACGAGATTCCCAGAAACTCTCTTCTTCTAAGATTCAGAACCCTCAGCTTAAATGCAGTCAAAACTAATTTGCGTATTGTGAGGAATAAGGAAAGAAGAAATTCAATTACGTTCAAGATCAAAATCATATAACTGGTTAATTAACATAAATACCTTACAGTTTTAAAAGTTTTAAAGATTTCTTTCCTCTCTGTGGACTCTCATTAGTGTAAAATTATTTTCTTCGAGCATATTTACCCCATCGAATATAGAATCAAATGGATTGAAAGAAATATCTCATTCTGGATTCATTTACACTAAATAAAATTTTCCGCAGTTGCGATCTATTACCAAACAAAGAAAGAACCAGATTTAATTTTGTTTGTTGTTCTTGTTGTTTTCAATTAATATTATGTATTTTTTTATCAGAATCTGAGTCATGTGATTTGGTATGCTAACATTTTTCAAAAGTAATTGATGAATCCCCTCAAAAAGGGCCTACTCATGTCGTGAATTCTTGAATTATGTTTGAAGTAAGATTTAGCTAAAGCATTTTATGTTTGAAGTAAGATTTAGCTAAAGTATTTTATGTTTGAAGTAAGATTTAGCTAAAGCATTTTATTCCAACTGAAACTTATCCAGTAAAACAGTTATTTTAAGTTTATTTTTATTATATAATAATTATTTGCGTGATTATCTACTAATTCATTTAATATTCAACTTTAAAGTCAGATTTGAAATATTTATAACATGAATTTTACAAAAAATTAAACAATACTACACCTACCACTACTAGGGTTATAAATTTATATACATGCTTTTCCCAAAAGAAGGAACTTTTTAGTTCTTAATAAACACCTGTGCAATCTACCGTTGACTCCGAACACAACCTCGTCGTCAGACTTTTTTACTGCTGAAAATGTGTTAGGAACATACCTGGCATCTGGAAATGTGTTAGAAACATACCTAGCATATATGGTTATCTACATACCGACAGTTAAATCGTGTCCCTTGTTTGAAAACAGCTCTTATTGAACACTTTGTTAACTTTCCATTGTCCTGTCTTTCTTTCACTTTCATATTTTTCTTTGTTACTAGAACTTAAACGCGTCGCTTCTGCCACATATTTTGTTAAAAAAAAAAAAAAAAAAAAAAAAAAAAACTACATGGTCCTCTTTACCACCCTTTAAAATTCTTCAAGATATTTTTCAAACACTCTGTATGGAAGCAAATTTGGATAGTTAAATCGTTAGACTCGTAATTTTTGAAGATTCTGCAAGTGAATTTATGAGAGTTGTGCTACTCAAATAGGTTGTAATAGCTTTATTAAGAATGTCATAATTAAATCTTTATTCTAGTTTCTCATGATCTATGAGACGATTAAAGCTATTAAAAAAATTAGATTCATTCAAACATTTTTTTGTGAATGTGTTGCAATTAATAATGGCAAATCACAAAAAACCTTCTAAAATTCGGCAATTGGAGGTAAATTGTTAATTGATATACATAGGGCCTGATTATCAGTTAGGCTCACAAGACTCGAGACTATTAGTTAAGTTCTGCCGGGCTTAAAAATCATTTTTCACAACCGCATAATTCTACTTTTTCTTTCTACGTAAAAGTGAGCATTGAGGATTTTAGAAAGAATGGTCTGCCTATGACCTCAGAAGGGCTTAATCGGACTGTGGTTATATGTAATGTATTTCACAGCAAGAAAACAATTTTATGTTTATTTATTTCATTTAGATAAAGGAATAGTTACAAAATTCCTTATTTCCGTATTTCTACATAAAAATTTAATAATATTTTCAAAGAAATGTGAAAGAATTATGCGTTTGCACCATTCAAAAGATTTAACTTCTTTGTTTTTTATTTGCTTTGATGTGGCCCCTTATTAGGTCAATATTAAGTGAATTCATGTAGGCAGCAGTTCCACCGGTCTTCCAATAATAAAACAATAAATGTAGGAGCTGGCAACGTACGGCCCGCCAGCGACGATTAACTGTTCGTGCTGTTTTTCCTTTTTTTTTACAAATTTGAAAATATTTCTTTTTTTAACTAAAATTTAAGGTAATTTTTACGTGTAACACATATATAATATCATAAAGGTAACAACATTTAGTGACCTTATTGGGTATTTATAATTTAGTGAAAGACGTTATGTGAAGTCAGTTTGAAAATTGTTTTGTTATTGTACATTATTTTCCAATTAAATTTGAAAATTTATTTTCAGCATAGGGACTTTGTGTCTGGTTACAGGAGTTCCTTTTTAAATTTTATACAGTTATGGATGGAGATGTATCTAATAGTTTGCGTATCGGACAAAATGTCAACATTCAACGTACAGATGGTATGCAACGGCTTTTTTATTTAATTATTTTGAAATTTAATGTTTTGTAACTACTGTGCGCGTGTTCAGTTGTTTGAAAATTTATTTCTAAGTATAAATACGTGTTCATTTTTCTACTTTGCTTTCAGTCCGTTTAATAAATAGTAGAGTAGCACATGAGCATAAATATTTCCCTTTTAAATTTGGGGTAAATTTTTAGTCTCATTGGGTTAATTTTTTGCAAATCTGTTGCTTGCATTTTAGGAGCACCTTCGTATGACATTGTTATTTGAAGGGTGTAGTTTTTATATTGTTTAGGCATAGAAAAGTTAGTGTTAAATATAATGTATTAATGCATTTAATTAATCTGTTTCTCTGTCTGACTCTCTCTCTCTCTTTTTTTTAAGTATGTGTTGAAGCTGTTTTACATGTGATTAATCTGATTTATGACTTTCTATTTCTGTTGAATTTTCTTAATCTTTATTGAATTAAGTATCAGATACTTACATGCTTGATTCCGACCATAATTTCTTTTAATCTGCTTAATATGTATTTTGTTATAAATAAAGGGAACTATATTTTTTGAATGGAGAGTTTAAAGCTCTAAATATCATTTGTGCAATTTTTAAATCTTTGTTATGTGCATGTAGGTGAGGTCAAAACATTTTAAAATTTAGTCTTAAATTGTTGCATTAAAATTTTGTGAAGGTGAAAGATCTTTGCAGAGGTGTCAAGATACTGTAGTTATTTTCTGATATTTCAAAATTGATTCATATGGTTAATGTAGGCCTTTAATGTTCGTAAAATGTGCTTCGCTTTTCACATGTGGGGACTGACATTTTAAACCAAGTATGCTTCAGCAGTGAGAAGGATGTAACTGTTCTAAGCTGATCTACAAAGATTTAAACTGTATTTTTAGTTTAATTTCTGTTGTCCCATTATCATTGAGTATAAACTTTACTAGATATAAAATTTTAAACTATTTTAATAGAGTACAAGTGCATGTGTGTATCTCTCTCTCTCTCTCTCTATATATATATATATATAATTTAAGAAAGGAGAATAAGCTAAAAAAGACCTTTGTAGTCAAGAATTTTGCTCATTGAGCTGCAAAAATTAGAAAACAGGGTAAAAAGAATGTTCTTCATGCTTTTTCTTAATAGCAGATGTGATACTGTGGTTCCGGTGAATAATTTTAACACTAAGTTAAAATAAATTGCAATTAAAAGTGTAAATACAAGATAAATGAAATTATCACAAGAATACTTACAAATAAAAAGCAAATTTAAAACTCAAATGAAATTGATAGTAATATGTTGATTAAAGTAAAAACTATCCTAAAACATATGAATAAAAATACAATATATACATACATACACATATGACTGGTTAAGTTGAGAAAATAAACTATAGTATTGCATGGCTCGGAATTCATGTTTGATTTTTATAGATGGCAGAAACATTGTCACAGGATAGCAATGGTATCTGTTTCATGGCCATATAGTGTACTAATCTATAAGTAAGTATACGGTGAGTCATTTTAGGAACATTGTTGAGTGAAATCTATTTATATATGAGAGGACTTCGTCAGTTTGGAGAATAAAATGTAGCATTTCTGGCATCTTGTAGTATATTAGTTACAGAAAGGAGTTAATGTTGGAACTACTGCAAAAAACAGCTATGCATTTGGAGTATTCTTTTATTCTCAGCATAATAAAAAGGTAGGGTACTTATGTATTTTCCTCTCAGTCGTTTTCAACAATTAAAATCTCACCAGGCAATGAAGTATAGTGCTAATAATGCATAAACATGACATAATAACGTACTCATAAGATCTTTGGGTGCTTTTCTGTTATTGGGACTGGATTCAAAAATGCATATAGGAATGTATGTGCATGTTATACATACTCGATAACAGAAAGGTATGGATCTTAGCTGTGATTTTATATAACTAATTCTCAATAAGCCAATCTGGTATTTGTAAAAAAGGATATAAATTAATTGCTGTTTCCTTATTTTTATCTTGTGCTTTTAAAAAATATATTAAAATTTGAGATTTGCCTTTTACAGAGCAGCAAGCAATATATTATTTTCAAAATTACAGAATTTGTTATACTGGTATGCGTTCTCAAAACATTGGAAGACTGAGAGAGTCAGCAAATTAGCAGAATAAAAGACATTGTGAAACTATACAAAACATTCAGATTTGTATGGTTCTTAGTTTACAGAGAAAGTGACAAATTTGTTTCTATTTCAGAACGATTGTGTATTTTTACTGCCGGTATAATTATGATTTGTATTTGAGTGATTATGATGATCGAAACAATTAGGTATTTAGATTATTGCTAGTTTTAATGAATTTGTTGGTCTTCAAAACTTGAGCTTGCAATAATTTAAGTTTTTTGTGTGTTGTATTGGTAACTTATACCTGGTCATTACTTGATTAAATAAAAAGTGATCTGGGATAATGTAACTAAATAATGATGATCCGTTCCTTAAAACTTCTGCCAGAAAATTATTGATGTACAAGTGGCAGGATCTCTTGTTAGCTCTCAGTCAACCGGGAAAAGTAGTTTAGAGGCTTTCGAAATGGCAGTTTTTACTTAAACTATAACTCTTGCTCTGGACAAATTTCAGAAAAAATTATATTGTGTGCTTTATTAAAGGCTTGCAGTGTAATAGATTGCTGAGAAGTTTAAGATAGATAATTTGTCTGTATTTTTTTATAGAAATTTCCAGTTCAATGCTTAGATTCCTTGTTTTCTGACACAAAAGACTAGCTAGATCATATGTCTGCATCCATTTTTATGCTTTGGCAGCATGAAAAAGCTAGTCACAGAGTTGTAACAAATGATGAAAAATGAATCGGGCACAAAAACACATGATGAAAATGGGAGGTGAATTTGTAATCAAAATCAGCTTTTCATCTATTGAAGGTGTCACTAACTTTGAATGGAATTGAAGAAAAATAATTTTTTTTGAGCTCGCATCTGGTGAATAAATACTAAGAGTAGCTTACCAAGCTTAATGTCAGAATTTGCAAAAAATCCTATTTTTGTTATTTAAAGGGTTATGTAACTAAATTTTTATTATGTGCATCCTGATATTCATAATTAATGAACTGATCAAATAACTCATTGTTTTGTGCTATATTTATTTCAGGTGAAATGAATTCATTTATATCAATTTATAATTATGTGCGTTTTTCTGTTAACGGGATGCCACTTAGTGGCAAACATAAATGTTGGCATGGAATCTAGTTCTAATAATACTTAAAAGCATTATGAAAAGGAATCATATTTTTATTAAATTGAGAATAAATACAAAAAATAAGGGAAATATAAAAATAGATTTTACCAAATTAATCTTTAATTATTCTATACTGCAGGCTTAAAACTGCCGATTTCATTTTAACCTTGCCATTCATCAACAATGTGTGCAGTGACAAATTTATGTATTTCTGTAATGTTTTTGCCTAAAAAAATCTGAGGATTGCACAAATTCGACATTGTGAACATTAAATGTTACATATATTATATGCTACAGTATTGTTATTTCAAGTTATTGGTATTATATGTGTGCCAGCTCTGGTACTAATCTAATTTTCCACTTTAACTAGGAAATACCTATTCGCATCTTTTCAGGCAGTTACATTCACATCATGCATTCGATGAGGTTGGAATCTGGAAGGTAGCAACTAGTTCCACGCCAATGTTTATTTTGGCATTTTACGCAGGGAAAGATCAGTCATTTTGTTTTTCTGCTTAACTTGAAGGTGCTCATATGTTCCTTAAGGAAGTGAAAAATCTGGGAGAGAAAATTTCTGGATTGATGCTCATTGTTCATTTTTTCTGCTTAGTCACAATGACTTCATTGCAATACTGTTCGTGATAAGTTATCAACAAACTTTTACATTTGGCAACCGGCATCCCATTTACAGAAAAGTACTAGTCTTCTTTAGAATTCACATATTATTAGATGCATTTCTCTAATTACTTGGTCTCATTTGAAAATTCTTTATTAGAAATATTTGATTACAAAATCTGACATTTTATTAATGTTTTTAGCAATCTTTCATGAATTAGCAAAGTTTAATAAAAATAATTAAGCATCTGGTGTGCTTTTATACATTCTGTATTAAAGAAGTGATATTCCATAAATAAAAATTTGATTCAATGGTACTTACATGTTATATGCAATTTAAAAGGAAGTGCATAATTGCTGCTTGGCCTGTTGACTGTACATAAGTACCAATTTCGTAAATATAAAAGTAATTCTATATTTTAATAGGTCGTATTCATTCTGCCGTCATAAGTGGCATAAATGCTGTTAATAGGAGCCTTACTGTAGAATGGTTTGAAAGTGGAGAAACAAAAGGAAAAGAGGTATGTGCTTATATCCTTTAAAAATTATTGTTAACGTATATTATATGTAGTCTTTCATTCTGCATATCTTTGATTAACATTTTTATGTGACATTCGTTTTATCTTTTTTTTAATTTTTTTTATTTCATGCTATCTAAACGAGAAGAAGCCAATTAAAACTAAGGCCCATAAAATCATAAAGGTTGCTACCATCAAAGTGTCAGACATATAAATTTTTCTTATAATATAAAAAAGAATAAGATATCGAAATAAAATATTTTAAAATAAGATATAAAAAATGTGTTCAGGTGGTTAAAACCTTATTTATATGCTTTATTTATACTTTTTACTTGTATATTTTGTTTATTTATCTACTTTAAAGATATGACTTAAATATTGTGGTTTGTTGAACTTTTTTTTTAATGATTGAAAATCCATTTCTGATATTATAGTCTTGACAATAAGTGATATATATATATATATTATTGCAGAAAATATCGGCTCAGTGTTAAGTATTGCCAATATTTAATATTCATTTTTGTGGGAGTAATTTCCATAAATGAGATATACTTCTTTTGTATTGTATTCAGTGTTATATGACTTGGAAGTTCATTGCTTTAGGTGACATTTTGCATTTAATTTGGCTGGATTATTAAACATTTCCATTTTGTGGAAAAAATATTTTAGAACCTCATAGTTTCTGTGCTGGAAGTGTGTGGATGCTGATCTGATGTAACAAGAATTTTGCATAGGTACTTAAGAAATCTGTTGGGTAGAGGCGAGCGAACGTTTTTTCTTATACATATTAATTATGATGGTGCAGCTGTCTCTTTTACCGACACATCCATCATTCAAGCTTCGAGCGTATGGAGATGGTGAGATGTTACTTGCTTTGTGATGGTCAATACGATTTCCTGTGTGATCCTTTTATTCATTATACGTGTAAATAAAGTGTGTTGTCCTAAATCGATGGCTTCTTTACTCTAAATACTGGCCTCTGAACAACAAATGGTAGCAGCTCCGTGGTTTTGTCAAGAAGAACTGGATATAAAATACCAAGTCGAAACCAAAAGTGTCTTAGTGGAAGCTAAGAATGGAGAAGTGGAATGTTCCCGAATTAACTGGAGAGAACTATTTTATTTGGTCATTGGAAATTAAAGCTGCCTTATCACTGAAAAGACTTGACTTGGTAATTTCAACAGTAAAACCAGAAAATTTAGACGAGAAAGATGAAAGATTGTGAAATGAGAAAAACGCTGACGCCTAGCATATATAAAACTTTCACTATCGGATCAACAGGCACTTCAGTTCTCCACAGAAGAGAATGCAAAAATTCTTTGGGAAAAAATAAAGTCAACATTTATGGGACAAGCCGAAGATCGAAAAATAGATGCTGGTAATGAGTTAAAAAATTTAGAAATGAAGTTGCACGAGTCGGCTAATAATTATATCGCAAGAGCGAGAGGAATAGCAACTAAGTGCCAATCCGTAGGACTAGATGTATCTCCTCGGGAACTGGTGTTTTACACAGTCCGTGGACTTCGTGGAAAATTCTCTCGAATTAGGGAAATTGTAAAAACTCAGCATGAAAAAACAATTGATGAAGTACTCGAAATACTTCGTGAGAAGAGTCCGTTCACAATTCAACAAATGGGAAACGATCTGATGGAAACAACGCAGAGGCGTTCATATCAAGAAGGAATAAAAACTATAAGCCAAGAATTTGTTACATTTGCCGATGGCCTGGTCACATCGCGAAGGACTGCTATTACAGAAACAAGAATTCAAAATGTGAGTTATCCAAAGGTAACAAGGACAGAAAGAAGTCGCAACCTACGAGTGTGAACGTTTCATCTCATTCTGATGAAAGAGAAAGTGATTTTGCTCTTCAACTTACGCGTGAAAAAAATGATGAATGTGATAAAATTTGGTTGCTGGATAATAGTGCAACCGGACACATGGCAAAAGACTTCTTTTGGTTTCAGAATATTACGCCAGAGGTGAGGGAAATTTACCAGGCAGGTAAACACTCAAAAATATATTCAGAAGGTATTGGTACTGTTAAAGCAAAAGCTATAAATACAAAGAATTCTAGTTTTATTAATTTAACTATTAGTAAGTTAGTTATATTCCTGATTTAAGAAATAACTTATTGTCACTCACTGCCTTAATGGATAAAGGATGTAAAATTGAATCAAGGAATAATTCTGTAGTAGTTTTTAGTAGGTGTAATGAATTACTTTTTAAAGCATTTAAGAATAACGGTAGGCTTGAAGTTAATTTAGAACCATATTATAATTCTGAATCTTGCATTGCTAATGATTGTACTAGTAATAATTATGAACTTTGGCATAGTAGATTGTGCCATTTAAATCTAAAATACATGCTTAAAATGAAAGAATACATTGATATTAATGATGTAAGTGATTTTAAGTGTGAAACTTGTGACATAAGTAAAATAACTAGAAAAAGTCATCCAAATATTGACATTAATCAGAGTACAGAAATTTTAGAATTAATTCATTTGTATCTATGTGGCTCTATTCAAACTGAATCAGTTGGTGGGTCTAAATATTTTATGATCTTAGTGGATGATTTTTCTGGAATGTATTTTACTTATTTTCTTAAAAGTAAAAGTGAAAATTTGACGCATTTTGTAAATTTAAAGCTAAGTATGAAAATTTAACTGGTAAAAGAATTAAATGTTTGAGAACAGACAACGTTTAGAATTTGTAAATCAACAATTAGATAATTATCTTGTTAATTCAGGTATTTTTCATGAAAAAACAATTCCATATAACAGTGAGAGTAATGGGAAAGCTGAACGGGCAAACAGAGTTCTTTTAGAAAGAGCTAGGACATTACTACATGAGAGTGAGCTTCTGGTAAAATTCTGGGCAGAAGCAATTAATTTTAGTACTCAAGTATCAAATTTAACACCCCGGAAAGGAAAAGAAAAAATTCCTTTAGAAATTTGGACTGGTAAAAAACCCAAATTAAACTATCTAAAAAGGTTTGGATGTGTGGCATACTTTCACATTCCGAAAGTGATGCGAAACAAATTTGACATACCAGGGAAAAGAGGGATAATGTTAGGATATGCTAGAGAAAGAAAAGGATATCGTATTTATGATATAGCAAGCAATAAAATAATTAAAGAACGATCAGTTAAATTTAACAAATCTTTAAAGGGTAGTAATTATATGGGAAAAAATAAAACCTTAGAAACTTGGGATATTGACGAATTAAAAGGAAGGGGAAACGAAGTAGATCAAAAACCACACCTCGAATTGGTTGTTACGGAAAATACCCAAGCAAGCGAATATGATGACTCGTTGAATTTCGAAATCGCCAACATAAGCTGTTGTATCGGGGGTGATGACAGGGGGAATGAAGTCCAAACATCTGATAGCTATGAAAAAAGTAATAAATATGGAAATGAAATACCATTAAGATGATCGGAGAGGCTCAAATCAAAACAACTAGCGTCAAGTATAATCAGTAATGTTCCAAATGATTTTTCAGAAGCAAAACAAAGTGCCAATTGGTATGACTGGAAATCCGCAATGGAAAATGAAATAGATTCATTACATAAACACGAAATGTGGGAAATAGTAAAGAGGCCTGAAAAAACAAAATTAGTAAAAAGTAAGTGGGTGTATACTTTGAAGGAAGGAGACTCTGGGGAAGTAAAATATAAAGCCCGATTAGTAGCCGCTGGGTTTAATCAAATAAAAAATAAGGATTATACCGAATCATATTCAGCAGTAGTTAACATTGAATGTTTTAGATTATTGCTTGCACTTTCAGCTAAATTATACTTGACTGTTAAATTTTATGATGTAAAAACAGCGTACTTGTACAGTGACTTAAACGAGGATGTGTATATGACTCCTCCACCTGGTTATGAAAAACTGATTGGAGAAGGTAAAGTATGTAAATTGAAGAAAAGTATTTATGGGTTGCCTCAATCCGGTAGAAATTGGTATATGAAAATAAAAAATGAATTAGAAAAACTTGGGCTGGTACAGTTAGCATCTGATAATTGTATATTCATTTATAATGATACCAAAAACATTTTTATATTGTGTTTGTATGTTGATGATTTAGCTGTATTCTGTAATAATAAAGAAATGCTTGAAAATATTATTTCTAAAATAAAAAATGTATTTGAGTTACATGAAAATACTAATTCAAAATTTTTAGGAATGCAAATAGAAAAACTTGAAAATGGTATATGTTTGTCTCAAACAGAATATATTGAATCTTTATTGACTAAACACAATCTACAAAATTCTAAAGCAGTAAAAACGCCAATCGTTAAAGGGGCAAATAAAGGTTTTTCATGTACAAATGAAAAAATTGAAGCAATTTTGTATCAGGAATTAATTCTGGAACTTTTATATTTAGCGAATAGAACGCGTCCTGATATATCATTTGTAACAACTTATTTGTCACAATTTAATCATGTACCAGAAAAAAGGCATTATCTTTTGGCTAAAAGGGTATTAAGGTATTTAAAAGGTACAAAAAATAAAAAACTTTTCTATAGCAATGATTTTGGAGTTTTAAATGCATATGCTGATGCTAGCTGGGGAAACGCAGAAAATGGTAAGTCATTTTCTGGTGGTACTATTTTACTAGGTGATTCATTGATTTCTTGGAAATGTCGTAAGCAGAGAAGTGTTAGTCTGTCTACTTGTGAAGCAGAATTATTTTCTATTTCTGAAATTTGTAAGGATATTATTTGGACTGTAAATTTATTATCAGAATTAAAATGTAAACAATTTTTGAATGGTGCAGTGGTCTTGAATACAGACAGTCAAGCTGCCATCCAGTGGATCAACTGTGCAAGATCTTCTACGAAATCCAGACACATGAACTTACGTTTCCATTTTATGAAGGACATAACAAAGGACAATGTTATTAAGTTGGAATATTCACAAACTGATAATATGATTGCAGATTTTCTTACTAAGAGTGTCAGTGAAGAAAAATTAATGTATACATTGAAAGTAATTTCCTTAATTTTGTAATGTAATGTGTTATATATTGTTTGTATTTCATTTTTGTATTGAAAAAATGTTGCTCGCAGGAGGGGTGTGTTGGGTAGAGGCGAGCGAACGTTTTTTCTTATACGCATGCGTATTAATTATGATGGCGCAGCTGTCTCTTTTACCGACACATCCGTCATTTAAGCTTCAAGCGTATAGAGATAGTGAGATGTTACTTGCTGTGTGATGGTCAATACGATTTCCTGTGTGATCCTTTTATTCATTATACGTGCAAATAAAGTGTGTTGTCCTAAATCGATGGCTTCATTACTCTAAATATTGGCCTCTGAACAACAAAATCAAGCTGAAATTACTACTTCAATGTGGCCATTATAATGTGATTGACAAACAGATATGGCCATTACAGCTGTAAATGTTGCAGTAAGAAAATTACCAAGAAAAGTTTTTAGATGGAGGAGATGCATATTTGTGTAAGGCTCAAAATAAAAGACTAATTTATAATACATTAATGAAAGAATTAATTTATTAATAAAAGGTTAACTCATTAATAAAAGAATATTGTAACATAAAGGCATAAATGATATGCTTTGACAGCAAAATACTGTATTGCTGCACAGTATTGAAAATTTGTTGCCATTTCTTGCATTGCTGCTATGTATATGTTTTAAAACTGAGTTTATGGAAAATAGAAAATTCGAACTTGGAAGCAACAAAACATAACATGTGAAAAATGATATTGCTTTTTAAAACTGAAGAATTGTTATGTATATCCTAGTTAGACATTGGCATATTCCTCAAATTTTGTGACTAAGGTAAAAGCAACAAAACCTAATACGTTTTCAAATACTGTTGTGAGAAAAGCTGCAAAATTTGCCTGAAGTAAGTTAGACTGCAAGCCTATGAATCCATTGCTTTAATTTTTAATAATGAAATATTTAAAGGTACTGCAGGTTTAATTTCAAAATAGATTATAATTGCATAATAAAATGAATACAGTAAAACCTCAGTTCATAAATTTAGTTCTTTCCTGAAGGGCATTTTTCAACCCAAATATTCATAAACTGAAATACGTTTCCTCATAGAAATTAATGTAAAATTAAAAGTTTCTGGATCACAGTTGCTTTCTTATTTAAACTTACAGTAGTACTGGTATGTACAGGTTTTGAAACCAAAATCATAACCAAAAATGGAAATAATTTAATACAGAACAAAGAAATTAACATTAAGCAGGTAAAATAGATATAAACTTAATTTAATTTTACTTTACCTTATGAAAAGGAATAGATGACTTGTGTGGAAAATGATGAGGAAGCTGTTTAGATGTGAAATTCCTTTTCATAAAATAATCAGGTCTGTACAATGTATCTTTGCCTGAGTGCTGTTTGAATGTTGAAGACTTAGTGACCTTTGTTCAATTTCTTTTCATCTGTTACAGATTTGACTCAAAAATTTATTCACTGTGATTTGATGTTGCTTACATTTTAAAATGTTTCTAAAGTGAGATGCCATGTGTAATGTGTATACGAGTCAGTTTCCCTTAGAAAGTCCTCCACGAAGGCATCCCTCCCCTTAAGCAGATTGCCTTCGAGGCTTTGCCATAATCGCACGCACACACTAAAGTGCGATGTGGCTCTGCTGCTGAAAATATTTGTTCTGTAGCTTGATACTGCTTTATCAGGGCGATACCATTGCTCGAAAACTTTGCATCATACCTCATTTTGCAAAAATTTCTCAGATCGTAGAACTAGGATAATTTTTCTTTCTTCCTTTTCATGTACAGAAATTTCATCCACAGTCACCTTTCATTGCTGCTTCTGAAGTTGAATTTCTTGTTGAGCTCACTTCTGATTGCCCTCTGATACAGAGGGTGTTTACACATTTTTAGGATGATATTGTGATAGTTTAATTAATATTTAAAATGTACTTTTTTTAAATGTTCGATCTGATAGCCTTTTCTCTGGACCTATAAGTCTGCAACGTGATTTGCACGATAGAAAGGTTTTTTGCAAAATTTCTAGGGGTAATGATTTCCACTACTTTACAGAGTCAATTAACTGTGGAGGGTTTGCACCAGGGCTGTGGAGATTTGGGGATAAAAGGAGTCAGTGCTTGGAGTCGCTAAAAACAGGTCGACTCCGACTCCAGTTTTTGTTGAACAGTTTGAAATTGAAATGAAATTAAAAATATTAATGACAAACTGAGTTATTATTTTTATTTAACGACTATATACATTAATAAATAGTTATTTTTTATTTTATTGACATATTAATAAATAAATATAAGGGAGGAGGATGGATGTGATATATGCCATTAGTGATTAAACTGATTGATTTAGTTACAAATTTCACTGGTAAATTTAGGTAGGCAGGAATAGCAGCAAGAACTCCCAAAATTGATGCCATTCTTAGGAAGTGAGCAGGAAAGGGAGCAATTATTGATCGAGCAACACAATGAAGAAGTACATATTTGATAATATAGAGGTTGTTAGAATTAAGAACTGTTTTAGAAGATGTAGATAACCTTAATGTTTCACTAACAGAAAGACTGTGGAATAACCTTTCAGAATTGGAAACTTTTCTTTCTATACCATATATTGCCACAAAAAAAAAAAAAAAAAAAAAAAAAAAAAAGCTACAATCTGAAGAATTAACAGAAGGTGAGAATTGAAGAATGTGTTGTTTGTTCTTTCTTAAATAATTGCAGAAGGAATCCTTTCTTCAATGAAGAAAAAAGAAACTAGTTTGCTAGACAGTGAGATCTTGCTGGGTTCAATATATGTAGATCTAAAACACTGAATTTTGTTGAATGACGAATAAATTAAGAAGGGCAAAGAAAGCCATCTATGAACTTTCAATAAGAATTAAATTATCTTCAGAACAGTTGGAATATTCAAATCAGGACAGTCAAACTGCAGACATTGCAACTGAGTCTCTATCGTCCTCTTTCAGTGATGAATTAGATTTTAAGAAATATTTTTGGATAATGTTGAAAAGGCTAAGCGAAATTAAAATAAAGAACCACAAGCCTTTAGATATGAAAATTAAAAAATACAAACAAGATTTCTATATGGCCTTTGAAGAAATAGAGAAATATGATTGCTCTTGCAAGACACCTGTTTTAGAACTTATAAAAATCTATCCTAAAATGTTAAAAGAAGTAGCCCTAACAGTAACAGCTCTTCCTCCTACTCAAGCCAGTGTGGAAAGGCTGTTCTCAACTCTGAAGTTTATCAAATCGGATCTATGGTCTTCCAACAAAGAAGGTCTTGCCGAAGTTATGCTGTTTCTTAGAAATAACTAATGTTAGTTTTTCTATTTCATACTAAATGCTAATTAATGTAAATAGTTTGCTATGCCATCAATTTTTTCCTGTAGCATCTATTACTTCTTATATATTAAAAAAATAAGCTGTAACCCATGTGTATATGTTTACATGGCTAATCTTTGGAATATGGTAACAGGTAGTTTGGCGACATTTTGGTAAGGCGATAAAGGTTACTTAGCTAGGACTTTAGCAGTGCACGTGGATACAGTCGAGAGTGTGTGTGGCGACATTTTGGTAAGGCAATAAAGGTTACTAGCTAGAACTTTAGCAGTGCACATGGATACAGTCGAGAGTGTGCGCAATGCCATTTTTGTGCAATTCTGGGATTTTTTTAAAGTGAAAATAGGTCGGCGTGTACATGGATGATACCGTGTATGTGCAATTCTTAAGCACGCGGCAAGCAGTTTGCAATTCTGCACTTTCTCCCAATTTCGCACTTAATCTTCATCATGATTAAACATTTTTGTTCCATAAAAGTTCTAGTATAAGCGTAATTTTGGCTAGCAGATTGTTGGGGAAAATGTTGAGTTTAAAAAAAAAAAAAAAAAAAAAAAATGCCTTTACTTTGTGAAAACAAAATGGCATCCAAAACAAAACTAACAGGTTGCTGTAGCAGGGTTGGTAGCCAAATTTTCTCCAAAAAATAGTTAAGTTATCATAATCCAAAGATTAACCGTTTACATATATACATATTTCAAAATTTTTTTCAACTCTTCGTATTTTTAATTCCCCATTATAAGAAAATCATGCGACAATCATAAACCCCTTGCTGAAACTTTTTTTGCATTCATGGAGCCAAGTTTGTACATTTTTTTCTGTTTGTTTTCTATAATAAGTAGGCTTTGTTTTTGTTGCAGTCATTTATATAAGACCATGCATCAAGGGTCACGATGTATTTCCATTTATCTCTTGCTAAATAGTTTTCATACAGGGTTCTGCAAATTGTTCTCCATTGAGCCAGTTGCCTTAGCAAAAGCTGTGAAAATTATGTTTTTTAGCTTATTTAAGTAATAGATCTTGATTTACTATTTTATTTACCTTCACTATCATTTGGTACCAACTATTGTGAGTTATCACCAATAGATCAAGTATGCCTTAGGCTTTTTGACGTATGTATCGAAAAGAAGATGTACTATTGGTACATCTATCACCCAGAGGCGTAGAATGCATTCAAAAACTCTAAGGTTTGGAGTAATCTGGTCGTGGGGAAGCAAAAGTTTCCATAGATCTTAAGTTGTAAAGCAATCTTTTACAAATGGTTGCATTCAGTCTCTGCTAGATATTAATTCGGAGTTATTTAAGGAGAAGCATTCTGAATTGAGAGCACTTTGTCACAGGATAGAAAAACAGTTTAAGTCTGCGTTCAATTAATCAGTAATGTCCTTAACATGCACCGAAACGTCAAAGTTCAATCAGACTTTGGTCAAAAACACAAAGTTCATAAAAATTAGTAGAATTTTTATTTACACACATTTGTCTCTGGTCAAAAATATGAAGTTCATAAAATTTTGTAGAATTTGCAATCACTGAAAAGTCACATCACATGAAGACACGTTAAAACTTTATTCGCAGATATGCCCATGTGGGCCTGTCAGCGAAAAAAGTAGCACAATTTACACTTCAAATCTTGGAATTAAACAAAGTTTATAGTCATTAATACAAAATACTTGATTAAATACGAAGAAAAATGAACTATTTACATATTTACAGTTACCAAGATGCGTTATGGTGTATTGTGTGGGGTCTTTTTACCACACTTTCAACTGTAGGATCATAGTCACACAAACTTCGAAGGGAGGCGTATCCTGAGTTACTTAAACTTTCGAAGAAATTATGAGACGAGATTAATATCTGTTCGTGCATGGCTTTTATGTTAAGGTTGCGCTGAATATCCACATTTCTCACATACTAAGAAGCATTCACTGTGGAACGTAGAATTTTATTCTGGAGAAAATCAAGTTTAGCACGCTCTGTTTTATTGGCCAAGCCGGCACGGCATATAGCATGATAGGCCTTATTAAGGTGATATATAGAATTCTTTTGATTTTGAGTGATAATTTAGAGTTCTTGCCTATTAGGCTGTAAAGTGCACAAAAAGCCGCATTTGCTTCATCTGCCACTGCTTTTACATGATAGGCAAAGGGGAGCCGGCCCACCAGCGGCCGAGCGGTAAAGTCGCTGAACACTGGTAATTCGGTCCGAGGTTCGAATCCCGCGAACGGGCTGGCTGCATGGGCGTTTTCGTGGTTTTCCCCATGTGTAATATGTATACGAGCCAGTTTCCCTTAGAAAGTCCTCCACGAAAGGCATCCCTCCCCTTAGGCAGATAGCCCTAGTGTGCTTTGCCGTATTCTCAATACACACACACACAAAGGGGAGCCAGTTATCAATAATAACTCCTAAGTATTTGTAAGAGCTTTCACGCGGAACAACTTCATTCTTAATTTTGATCTCATTAGTGATAATTACACTTTTCTGTATCGTCTAAAAAAGAACAACACAACATTTGCTTGAGTTTAAATTTATCTTCCAATCCTCACACCATTTATTAACAATGTTAACTTTTAACTGCAATTTGTCCATGGCGAGTAATGGGCTAAGTGAATCTATGAGGGCAACCGTGTCGTCTGCATATTTCAAAATTTTACAGTCAAAAGGGCTTGGCAAGTCGTTAATATAGATGTTGAAAAGACGCCGAGAACTGCGCTCCCTGTGGGACTCCACTATAAATT
Organism: Stegodyphus dumicola; assembly: GCF_044657685.1. NCBI lineage: Eukaryota > Metazoa > Arthropoda > Arachnida > Araneae > Eresidae > Stegodyphus > Stegodyphus dumicola. The sequence goes on along the minus strand of NC_140769.1, from coordinate 186,846,373 downwards.
ATTTTCTTGCGAGAAATAGCATCTCCACACTTGACTTGAAAAGTCCTGCGTTTAAGATATAAAATAAGGAGCTGGATGAAACTGACTGGAAACAGAAAGTTGCTAAGTTTGTGAATTAGTCCTGTGTGCCACACTCGATCGAAAGCTTTTTTGAAATCGAGAAAGCATGCAGCGACTGCTTTCTTTTTCTGAAAATTATTTGCAACATATTCAACAAGGTTCAAAATTTGATGAGTGGTTGAATATCCACTTCTAAAGCTGAATTGTGAGCTGTTCATGAGATCAAGCCTTTTATTGCTACAGATGTATTTAAAGACTTTGTAATTGATTTCTGTATTGGTGGATATTTTTCTGTTACCAATAGTTTAGAAATGGTAAGTACCTTTTTTTGGATATTCGTTTCTAGTCTCTATCCTTATAGGAGTGATAATTGATATTGAATAATATTTCTTTTTCCAATTAATAAGATTGCTTGTCTTGCACTTAGAAGTTTATTACCCTTCATTTCACGATGTTTTTAAATTATAGAATAGGAATATTTTTTTTAGGAAAGTTCGAAACTTATCCTTCAATTCTCAGCTTGTTTATATGCGATATTTTAAAATAAGAGTACATTTATAAATAGCAGGCAATATTTCTCATATCAAATAATATAAGTCATCTTTGTTTACAGACTAGAAATTTTTATTATTGCAGAAACAGTTGTGCAAACCAGAAATTTTCATTTCAAAGCATTTGCCTTTTTTTAATTCTATATCGAGATCATTCTAAAAATGTGTAAACGCCCTCTGTAACTTCTCATTGTTAACTTTCTTATCTATTATTTTGCATACATGCACAATATCGTAGATAACAAAAAACATCCTAAGTGTCAACTCTCTCAAAGTCTGTCTGTAATTTTCTCAAAGCAAAATTCATGGTCCTGTAAGTCAGCTGCTGCCGGGCTTTGTAAATTAGAACTAAACTTTGGATAATATTAAAATGCTGTTCTCAGAAATTTGAGTGGTGATTGTGTAGTGTAGTGACATCGTTTGCAATACTGAAACACCATCTGTCAAATTCGTCTTTTACGAAACATTCATCCTTAATCAACGAACCTATAAGTTGTTGACTATGTTCATGACTGATTGTGTTTAAATGTCTATAAACAAGAATGCTGAAACAATATCAGAGATTATCAATTGCCAGTGCATTTAAATGCTATATATAATACTGTACTCTAAAACAAGTACAACAGAACCAATAAAATCATATTAAATTTTTTAATCATTTGTTTTCTTATGACTAATTTAAAATTCTGTCATGAAATTTCCCTTTGCCTTCCTATTGTAGCAGATTGTTTATGCAGGGCATGTAATTTTCAGCATTTAGCATATTTTTCTCTTTAAGATTCACTATGTCTAGCCATTGATGTAAAATTAGAAAGTTCATTTATTGACATGAAGGATTTGAATAATTAATTTACAGTCTGTGTTTCCTCTGCAGTGTTTCTGTATTGTATAAGTGATTTATACTTTTTCATTTTTGTATTAAAATGTAATTTGTAGAATTTTTTAAAATTTTATGTGAAATATTTTTTTAATTGTTTACTTTATGTTATTTTTTTAATTTTTGCAGATTGAATTCAGTGTTGTTTTTAACTTAAACCCAGACATATTTGGTGATGTAGGGAAGAATACATCTAATACTATAAACTCTGGGAAAAAAGTAAGTTTTAATTTCTTGTAAGAATTATTAACCGTTAGCATATAATAAAGGTATGCAGTTTTCATAGATAATTTTATTAATTTTACTTTAAAAAAATCTTAATGGCTGTGATTTTTATAAATTCATACTTTTAAATATAACTAATTTTGTTTAAATAGACATAAGGATTTTATAAGCTAGTGATGACTTTGGCATAGCTTTAGATAGAAATAAATGCTAAATGAAAACTGGAGTGTGTGCATATACTATCAGCATCATATCTAAATCATAAAATAAATGTTTGCTATTTTCACTTAGATGCATTTCTTTCTCCATTTTATGATACTTTGCACAATGCCTTTTCCTACACACAATATATATATATATATATATATTGTGTGTAGGATATATATATATATATTTTTATTCTTGTAGATACACAGTATATAACGGCAAAATTTCTAAAAATATTATTTATTTGATATATTACTGTTTAAAAAAGAAATTTGATAGTAAAAGTGGTATTTATTCAGTTTTCTGTAAGTGTTTTTTACACGGAATATTAAATGCGGTCTTCTGTTATTTATTCTATGCTGTCTTCTATGACTTTATTGGAATTCTTTTTGCAATCAGACAAATAGATATATATATATATATAATGAGATAATTTGAGAATAGCTATAATGAACTACTGCGCAGTTTGAATGATGTACAACAGAGAATAAAAAGCTAGTGGATATGACCGAAGATAAGTCATTATAATAATTTATTTCTAGAGGATTCATTCTTGTGATATATAGTCTTTGCACATCAGCTTTATGGGTGCAATATGAATCCTTCAATTTGTATACCTTACATTTCTTGCACAGTGGACGACAGACAGAAGAAACAGGTGATATGTGTTGGCAGAGCAGAGCAAAGAAGCTATTACAGTACATTAGAATTAAGAAGCTAGTACAGTACAAAGTCCGAAATCCGGACTCTTCAGGACTTCGGCAATTCCGGATTTAAGTTCCACTCAAGTCCTGTAATTGCTCTGTCGAAAATTCTGTCTAACTTGACAACCGAAATTTTTTCATTTTCAGTAACTTCTCTGTCACATTCTTCACTGTTGGTAGCAGTATTTTCTGGATCAAGAACCATACTACAGATTTCGCCATTCATTAATTGATTGATGATTGAGAAGCATTGTCATCACAACGAAAAACTTCTTTTATATAATCTTCATATATTACCGCTTCTCCACATTTCTTTACAAAATTCGTTAATTGGAAAATTTCACCTTTGTTTTATGATATCCGAAAACCTTTAAAATTCGCGGCTATCATCGTCAAATTTAGCTGTCGTTCACTATACATATTTGGCTATGCATGATGAGCTTGGTGACTAATGACAAGTAGTTCTGTTAAATTTTATGTTGCTTCTATCTCGCACTGAGACAATTAAGCCTGAATTGTATTAATTTAGTTATTTATTATACTTCTTGCACATGCTTAAGGCTTATCAGAGCTCTGAATAAATAAATTTCCACATATACTTAAGCCTTATTGAGGGCCAGCGCTAGATGTAAATGTAATGTATGAGTATCATCAAAAAATCTATTTTCAGCATATGGAAAGAAATTTTTGTTAAATGTTTCCTCGTCAACATTTTTTAGCGCATTTAACTTAAATCTATAATCATCGTCAAGCGTAATATCAACATAAAAGGTTAGCATACTCCTTTATTATTCAATTACTAACATAAAAAAAATTTTAGGCATCGCTACATGAGTCATTACTCAAGTTGTTATGTGTTGATAAACATGCGGTGATGAAAGTAAAATATAATAAATAATGATTCGCCAGTTTGGCATCAGATCAATGATTTATCTATGTAGAATGTTTCGGTTTGAGATGCGTGCCAAGCAGATACGCAGCAACGGAGCCAAATTACTGATCGTACAAATTTATGCTAAAAGGATTGTTTCTTCAGTAACTAGGTATTTTGCTTAGTGTCGAAGTGAAATTAAGAATCAGGACTCTCCGGACGTTTTATTATGAGCGGAAGAGGGAATCAAATGTGCATGCGTAAAGTCTACAAGAAAAATTTTATTGGTGGTTTTGAGGTCTGAATTTTAGATCATTTCGGATATTGGATGTCCGGATTTTGGACTTTGTACTAACAGTAATATTTATAGCTTTGGTTCTTTGTTGACATTTTGATCTGTGATTGAATGAGAGCTGTCTGCATTATAGCATGATTACACAAGAAAGCATTAAATGGTTGAATTTGAAAAGGCATGGTCTGGAAAGTTGTGAACAATGTTATTAACAATTTCTGCTTTTTTAGAATAGAAAAGTGAGACACACAAATTAAATTTACCAAGCTAGTTGCTAATGTGTTCTTATTTTACATATATATAAGTATGATTTATCTTCTTATCAGAAAATAAATTGTACTCACAAATGCATTTTTATGTCATTGTCAACATGACACTCATTTTGTTATTTTCACGTTATTCCAAAATTAACTGAAGGCAACACTGGTAGATATAATCTGAAAACTGGTTTATCTTTAAAAACCCACTAGTTCGAGCAACATTTGTTATAAAAAATCCAACTTTTTTTAAAAACACTTATTGATAGCGTCAAGAATATTAACCTTTTCGACCTTGCTGGCAGTATTTGCTGTCTTCATATGTGGAGAGAGATCTATTTATCAGTAACAGAGATTGTTTTACTTTTCACCATCAGAAGTCTCATCTGATGTCTTTTCTGCATGTGTTTTTGCACTCGGTTGAGGTTGGCAATTGCCACATGATAGTTTTTACAACTCAAGTAGGAACTTACTAATGTACATTTATGTTGCTTCTAATACCTATAAGCAATATTTTGTAGAATTGTTTTTGTGTCTTAAAAAATTAGGGCTGAAAAGGTCAAGTTTATTGTTTTAAGATTTTATTTATAAGTTTTTCAGCATTTGCGAATTTTTTGTTTAATTTAAATGTTGAATTATTTGCATATCTACAAGTTTGTTTGGTATTGGCATGATTGGTGCTTCGCGAAATTAGTGCTTCACACATATTGATTGTAATTCTCAAGATTGGTGCTTCACATATTTGATTGGTCAATGGGAATAAATTGTACTCTTAAAGAGCATATTACTTTATAAGACAAGGTTACTAAATGTATTGGGGGTAGGTATATCCTTTTTTCAACACTATGTAGGATAAAAAAAAAATACACATTTCAGAGGAAATATTTCTGTTACGAATCAAGTTCTAAAATCCTTTTTAGGTATCATACATAATATAATAATTAGGTAACATTTCATATACTTTGAGATTTAAAAAAAAGTGCACTAAGGATAACTCCTTAGTTTTTGATTATAATGAAATTTCAAATGTGAATACATTTCAGTGCAACATGCAGGTACTGAATTATTGCAGATAGTGAATGAATAGCTAGAGCTACAGAGTATACAGATGGTATGTAAATGAGGAGAAATTCATATTCTAGGAAAACTTCCCTTCAAATTTATTCCATCTACTCACTTTCATTGTACTAGTGCCTTGCAAATGGATTCACACATAATGTGAGCATGTATCACCATTTGGGAGAGACTGTGCAATCAGCCTTAAAAAACAAGGTAGTGAAATTGAAGGATCACTTGACATGTGGGTTGAGCAATACCACCATTCAGCAGTGTTGACAGAAATGATAAAACCATGGTAAAACACAGCATGAAGAAGGTAGCAATCGGTCTAGGGAGACAATTGAATAGGAGGACGGACAGATTTCTGAGTGGCTTTTGTGGCAACTGATTCATCAAATATCAGCTATCTGATGTGTAACTGAAGCATCACTGGCTACAAGGATTGATAGACTATGCAGAGAGGTCTGCATTTACAATGCCCATTGCAGAAGATGCCCCTCACCTTTGTGCTCTAACAAACAAGATTACACAGTTCTAGGTGCTGCCAATTTGAGACCACTGTACTAAAGAATTTTATACTATGAATTGTTACTCCCAAATTAGACAATAAATTTGGAAAGATACTGTTCCCGAATGCAGTTTTAAAAGCAGAAATCAAAAGCACACAGAAATGGCAAGGTGTTATCTTTTGTTAAAGCCGTATTGAGCATGGTTGAGACTTTGAAGTGACTCGAAGGATTTTCGTATTTTCTGGTCACTTCAAAATTATCTGAATAGCCTGAAATTCACTTTGGCAATTATCAAATACCATCTCAATTCTTTATGAATAAACCAAATTACATTTTTAAAACATCTGCCAAAGAGATAGAATGTGAAAATGGTGCATATGTGATTCAGTGAAATGATCTTACATTTTTATACTGCTTCATTTGTATTTATCTTAAAAAACCACATAACTTTCTGGAAGACCCTTTTCCTGAAAACATTCAGCTTTTCTGAAAAATTGTAGAATTAAGCAAAACTGATGACTTATGGGATCAGATTAGAATGGTTCATTCACTAAAATGAATTGATTCCCTTTTTTATGAACTCTCTAGCGATAACCTTGATGGGAAAGATCCAGAACAATGTTTAAATCAAGAGTAGTTAGCGAGAATGTAGCAAAGATTAAAATGGATCAGAAGAATTGACTAAACACTAACTCCTTGACTGATTTCTTTCAGTTGTAGTTTTGAGATTTTCTGAAAACCTCCTTTTTACACAGAAGTAACAACTAGGCTCTAGGGAAGGGGAAAAAAAAAAAAAAAATTCAAGAAGTTAGGAAATGATAAAGATTAAACTCTCTTTTAACATAGGCAGATAAGCATTCTTTTCTTCCTTAACCCTCTCAGCATTATGGTCAGAAAACTCCATATAGAAAGAAGGCTGGCTTCTATATTCGTTACACATGAAAACTTTTGCAAGCTTTTAATGTATCCTGTTTTGGTTTGCATGTATATTGAAAGAAAAGGAATCAAGATACAAAGTGAGAGAGTAGTCTTTAAATTAAAATCAGGAAAATGCCACTTATTCATGACATTTTGAGGAACTCTGAAATTTCATGCCAAAACCCATAACGCTTTGAGGGTTAAAATGGACATCAAACTTTCATGGCATGATTTTAGCAAGAGCTCTTTTCATAACAAAAGTCTTTATCCTTAACTAGTAAACAGTTTAGAAATATCACAGTTTAACTTAGTGGCGTAATAGTCTTATTATGCTTGAAAATGCTATTTTTTCCTGTTACATTTCTTTAAATAAATATTAACTATAAACAATAATAAATTATGTTTAGTAACTATTACTTTATTTGGGTGAAAATTTTTGTGAGCTTATGACGGAAACTGTACAAATTGCAGAAATTTAAGAAAAACTAAATTTCCTATTATACCTGATCAAACAAATGCATTTTTAGGTTTTACTCAAAATATCATTTGTATGAAAGAGAGCTTAGATAGCTTTCCAATGAACAAAGCCATCTACAACTTTGCCAATTATTGGGTAATATTACTCTGTTCTCATCTAAGGATTATATGAAATTATATATAGTGATTTTAATTATGTCAAGATGTTATATTTTGTTTTAATATTAGCATAAACAAATATTGTAAAACCCTACTCATGTAAATTAATAGTTTATTGTTTACTTAGAGCAATTCATCAATACCAAATTCATTACTACACCATTGGCAACATTTCTCCTTTTATGGAGTGAATTCCATTGCAAGTGACTACAATATTTAAGGGAGTTCATAAAACTGAATATATGAAGAAAGAGTAAAGAATGCTAATTCTTCAGCTTAAAAATCTTTAGTCAAAATAATGGGGAAGGGAATTGAAAATATAACATTATATTTGGTATCATATTCCAAGAAACATAAGGATATGTCCCAATTTGTAGCTGCCATATATAGTGTATGTCACTGAGTGGAAGCTAAAATTTAAATAAAAGCAGTTTATGTGAAAAATTTAAATAGAAGTACTTTTATTGTGAAATATCCATGTAAATTGATCATCTGTAGAACTGCCTACATAATTTTTTTCTTATTACTTTGATGTTATTACGATGAAGATAAATACTAAGTCCTCTCTTGTTGTTTGTCTATATTAATGTGCACTTCTTTAATCTTCATGTTAGGAGTAGTAAATAAATTCATTTCTGTTGCTTGTTTGATATCTAGAAATATCAATGGTTTTGAAAATATGAGTGGATGATAGTTGCAATCCCATATTTTTTAATAAAAATCGTGCCAAAAAGCGGAGAACTGAAAACCAGATTTTTCTGTTCCAGAGTTAGAATTAAGATTGTTCCAGTTTTGATGTAATAAGAGCCTAGAAAGTAATATGTAATGTAAATAATATGTATTCTTATTTGTGTTACCTCCTTTTTAATTTATTATTTTTCAGTGTTCTGGTTGGTTTTCTTTTCTCCTATATATTTTTCTAATCATTCTAGTGTTTTGGTTGGTTTTCTTTTCTCCCAGATATTTTTCCTAATCATTCTTTGTTTACATGATTTAAGAAATATACTCTATCTGAGTGTTCATAAATATTGTGAAACAAACTGTGCAATTTGAAGTGCTTTTAGTGCTTAAAATATGAAATTCAAATGCTTTATTTCTGTTTTAGGTAAACAGGCAGACCTTATATCCTCCAAATAAAGGTAAATTAAATATTTCTACATTTATTCTGTGTATAACATCAAAGTAAACTTGAGTTGTAAACTTAATGAGGAGTAATTTTCAAATAATTTTTGGAACATAAAATTCACGCAATGGATGAAATTTAAAATAGCATATTTGAAGCTTGCCAACTGACGGTTTCCTTTTGTAGTTTAGAAGTTAATCTCTTAGTTCTCATAAATGAGTAACACTCAACATTTGCAGTTGATAGATTTGCTCATGTAGAAATTTGACTTTGAAGAACTATTGCTAAAAGGTACGAACATAGGCTGCTTTTCTACATGTTAAATTTATTCAATAACTTCTCACACTTCGTTATGCTTCTGAGTGCATATTTTTCCTTATTTAACTATTATTCTGTTTAGTTTCTTAGAAATATTGGAGTAATTACCATCTCAAACATATGGTATGCTTGTCACTCTAATGTTTTGCATCATTTTAACAAAACTTTTGTAAATCATAATTTAGCTTTGCGAACTTGAAATTTTGTAGAAAAATAGGCAATGAAGTGGTTTCAGTTGAGTTCCAAATCTTTTCTTATATGCTCTCTTCTGAGTAAAAAATATTCAAGTTATGATCTTCAATTTAAAAAGAAATTCTGGGCCAATTTTCTTAAAGAAAAAAAAAAAAAAAAAAAAAAAAAAAAAAGAGGCATTGAGAGTTTAAGAGAAATTTTTTTAGTAAAGAAATCATGTAAGAGTGCCGTTTCTCCAAGGTGTTATGTTTTATACATATATTTTAAGTGGGACACTTCAAATAGTAATAAAACTGAAAATTGAAAATTTTTATTTTACTATGCTAAAAGGATGAGTTTAAAATGTAGCATGTTTAGGAAATATATATTTATACATTTTTATTAACTCATAAATTATTATTTATTTAATGAATATAATTAAGGAAATATTTTTGGTGATTTCACTTATGTGATACCTAGATTTAACTTTCATTAGCTCATTTGTATCACATGATTTCAGCCATACCTAAACTATTCTTTTCCATAAGCTTTTTGTTACAGTTGAGTCCACACTTCTGAAATTGAACAGTTTCCTTCCTAATAGGAATTTCCTGCCTGTAGGGAATTATCCCTGATATAGATAATGATTCAGTTTTTAAATTTAATATTTAATGCAAATCTTAATTGTATTTGATTTTTTATGAGCCATTTGATTTATTTTTTCATTATAAAAATAATATTATGTATGTTTTAAGTGAGTAAGTAGTTTTTAAAATATTTATCACCTTGAAGTTCATTTTTATAGAAATTGAAATATTATGTTGTACTTTCAAGAAATAAGTAAAAATAAAAAAAAAAGGCTGTTCAGTGAATTATTGTTTCTGTATTACCAAGATAATTTTTAGGTACAAAAGTCACTCTTAGCCAAGAATATTAATTGGGAGATTTTCAAATTAATTTCACTATAAATTTGTTCAATTTTTATTTTCCTTTTAAATTATTAACTAGAGGAATTTTTAAAAGGTGTATTAATGATTTGGAAAGAAACATTTCTTTCCAGGGACTAAAGCAGATACGTTCGTAAGGATGCTGGCATGCTTATGTAGCCATTGTTCCCCAAGACAGAAAGCTGCACAGCTGTAACGGGGGCCAGTAACTCTGAATGCAGATTGCTGGTGCCATGCAACTATGAAAATCGGTTTTTTACTTAAAAAAAGTCTCTAAAAAGTTTGGACATCTTTATGCAAGTGAGATTAGTTTAGTTCTTTGCTTAATAAGGTAAACAAAAATCCCATAATCAGAAGAGTGACAGCACTTTTATGAAAGATGCATGCTTTGTTTTAAAACTAAAAACTGTTTTTTTGAAAGGCTGGATGACACATTTGTTAAATTTCTTGCAGAATGCTAGCTGCTAATTTGTATCAGAATGCTAGCATCTTTGTGCAGCTGTCCAATTAATTTAGTAATGAGATACTTTTTATTTAGTTATGATTTAAATTTTATTTTCTGTTTTATTTTACTTATGTTTGCTCTCAAGAGATGACTTTCAGTATAAGTAGGGAAAAGATATTTTTTATCGATGGTTTACATTTCAGGATTTGAAGGTATGCGCAATGATGTTCAGAAGCATAACAAGAATAATTCAGGTAAAATAATTGCACCTTTATGCTTCTGAAGCATTACTGAATGGCAATGCTTGGCTTTAAAAAATAACAGTAGAGCTACTAATGATTACTTAATCTGACATACATGTGTGAACATGCATTTGCTTTGCTGGTTAATGCATAAACATCTTATAATTTAATATATTTTTCAAGCTTGTGTAAAGATAGCAGATATATACTAAGGTCAATAATCACTGACATAATACAGTCAAAAGTCGTTAATTCGGACACCCATAATCCGGACCTCAAAGCTAAAAACTTTCTGCGCATGCGCCGCGTCGACACTTGCGCACAGGCGTTTTACGCGTGCGCGTAAGACCTTTAGGACTGCGCGTGTGCGCAAGCTCAGAATATGTTTTCACCTGCGTGTTTAATGTATAACGGACAGTATAAGCTAAAATTATCTATTTCAGTTAATGTTGATGATTGCGTTGTTCCTTAATCTTCGAATTGGATCAGGCTTATTATTTTTTGAAGACTGTAAGAGCAATTTTATAAAAGTAAACTTGAACTTTCGATTATGTCAAATAGAATTTCCGATGCTGGAGCTACCAAACGATCCACAAAACGAAAGTATGTTTCGATGTCCATCAAACAAAAAGCGGAATTGCTGCAAAAAATGGATAAAGACATGAAGAAGGGGAAAACTAAACTTGTGGTTAGTGAAAACTAAAAAATTTCGATTGACACGTTAGTCGGTATTCTCGGTACAGCAATTACGGGTGTTCGCGCCTTATGTAAATTTTGATTTTGTTCCCTACAAGAGGGCGCCTGCGAGCGCTGAACTACTTGTATATCTATTGTACGAACTTGTTCTTCACACAGTCTAATAAACTCAGTAACGAACGTTTGTGTCTACTTTCCATCCGCTAACATGGTCCGTCGAGAGCCAGCGCATTTCTTTGGATGATGTGTCAAGACAATTTTTAACGTTCTGGTATAGGATTACATTTCGTGCAAGGAAAACAGATTTATATTTTGTTTGGATTGTGAAAACAGCGGCAGGAATATGGAGTCAATTTTAAAGCAAAAGCGAATTATTAAGGGTAAGTTGACTCGTTTAATTTCACAAGTAAATGGTTTACAAAATCAAGAAAATTCTTTTTCTGCCATTGGAGTATACGAAAATGATGTTGGTGTATTAGGTGTTGAAGTGAACTGTTTAAACTATAACATTCTTGGTACTTGTTCTGACGCAGAGTTTGATAAATGTGAAATAGAAATGAATGAACTATTTTCCAAATTAGATGTATTAAAAATTACTTTAAAGGAAGAATCAAGAAAACTTAGTAATTCAGGCAAAGATACAATAAATGCTAATGCAAACGGCTTGAAACTTCCTCGCGTGGAATTGCCAGTGTTTACTTCTAATTATGTTGATTGGATACCATTCAGGGATTTATTTCTTGCCAGTGTTGGAAATAATAGTACATTAAGTGACAGTCAAAAATTGCAATATCTTAAGCTTTCTGTGAAAGGTGAAGCTGCTGTTTTACTACAATCAGTTCAAATTTCAAACGCGAATTATGAAAAGGCATGGGAAGCGCTTACTGAACGTTATGAAAACGAAATAGAAATAATAAACGCAGCATTAAATAAATTAACTTCACAGCCTGTTCTAAAACATGAATCAGCTTCAGGTTTGCGGAGATTAATTGATACAACACAACAGTGTATTGATACATTAAAAATCCTTAAACAGCCGGTAGAGCATTGGGATACTATGATTATTTTTCTGTTAAAAGGAAAACTTGATCATGAAACACTAAAAGAGTGGACGATGGAGCATTCGAACAAGAAAATTTCTGCTTTCGCTGAATTCAAGCGTTTTATTTTAAACAGAGGGAATGCTATTGCCTCTTTGGCGAAGTGCCAGAGGGAGAAGGCAATTTTGCCTTCTGAAATTAAAACTCGCGGTTCAGGTAGCAGATACGCTTTTTCGTCCCAACTTGTAGCTAATGTGTGCATTCATTGTAAGAGTAATTCTCATTCTCAGTTATTTAAATGTGATAGCTTTTTAGAACTCCCTATCAAAGAAAAATGGGATATTATTAAAAGGAATAAATTATGTGCTAATTGTTTGAAAGATAGTAAAACGCATCCCATTTTTATATGTCGTGCAGGCATGTGTAAATATTGTTTGAAGCTACATAATACAGTGTTATGTTCGAAAAATTCAAATGATGAAAAATGTCATATACCCATGGAACACGGAACTTCTGCTATTAGTAGCAATAATGCCACGGTGCCTGTTGCGCAAGCAGTTTTATTGCCTACTGCGATTGTTTATGTTAAAGATATTAATGGCGATTTACAAAAATGCAGGATGCTAATTGATTCAGGTAGCCAGGGCTCATTTATTCGAGAGCACTGTGTAAATTTACTGCAGTTAAAGCGCACTAGTGCAAACATAAGTGTAAATGGCCTGAGCTCGCAAAAAATTGGAAAGGTTTCAGGTTCAGTTCAATTACAAGTAACATCTCCATTTTATAAAAACGCAAGCATTTCAGTTAATGCATTAATTATACCCAAGATCACGTGTGACCTCCCTCAATATCAAGTTGATAGATCTGTTTTGACATCTTTCAAACATTTGTGGTTGGCAGATACAAATTGTTTCCAGCCTGGCCCAATAGATATTCTTTTGGGCGCAGATGTATTTGGTGAGATAATGCTTCATGGACGTTTAACTGTTCTGGGTCATTCGTTAACAGCCTTGGAATCAATATTCGGCTGGGTCATTATCGGAAAGACTAAAAGCGTATCACAAACAATTGTATCTAATCATGCTAGTTGTACCAATGTTCAGCTCCAGCTTGAAAAATTTTGGAAATTGGAAGAAATTTCGGAGATAAAGCATTACACAGAAGAGGAAATTGAATGTGAAAATCATTTCAAGCGGAATTTTTCTCATGATTCAACAGGTAGATTTGTTGTTAAGTTTCCATTTCGTAGATCGAGAAATGAACTTGGGTCATCAAGGGATGTTGCTGTACATCGTTTACAAAGCATTGAACGTCAATTTATTAAGAATAAATCTCTTTCCAGTCCATATCACAAATTTATGGAGGACTATCAACAACTTGGTCATATGGAATTGATTCCAGTAAATGAAATTGATGTTCCAGCTAATTCTAGTTTTTACCTTCCGCACCATTCAGTTCCGGATAAAAATGGTGATAAATTTCGAGTCGTATTTGATGGTTCTGCAAAATCTTCTAGCGGTATTTCTCTTAATGAGAAATTGATGGTTGGTCCACAGTTGCAGACTGATCTGACAACATTAATTATTCGTTTCAGAATTCACAGAATAGCTATAACTGCAGATATAGAGAAAATGTACAGACAAATTATACTAAAAGATGCAGACTTTCAGAGAATAGTCTGGCGCGATTCACTTTATAAACCAATTCAGGATTTTCGATTAACTAGGATTGCTTACGGTACTACATCAGCTTCGTACTTTGCGGTAAGATGTTTACAGCAGTTAGCCATAGATGAAGCAACTAATTTTCCTCTGGCTTCCAAGACATGTCTTAGGGACTTCTACGTTGATGATTTGATGTCCGGAGCCAATTCAGTTACTGAAGCTATAGAATTACAAATGCAATTGAATCAGATGTTGTCACGTGCAGGATTTATTCTAAGAAAATGGGCTTCTAACAGCAAAGAAGTCTTGAATTCAATTAATCCAGATTTGTGCTTATCAAATGTTTCTTTGAACATAGACAATGATGATACTGTAAAAACGTTAATTATCCTGTGGCATCCAGCTTCAGATATGTTTTTATTCAAAGCCAATTCATCATATCCTGAAGTCTTAACCAAACGAACATTACTTTCAATAATCGCAAAGACCTTTGACCCTCTTGGATGGTTGGCACCGATCACGGTTCGGTATTGATTATGCAAAGATTGTGGAAACATCAGTTTCAGTGGGATGAAAAGGTTCCTCCAGATATTGAATGTGAGTGGAAACAACTTACAGAAGATTTGTTATTTATTAAAAGTATCAAAATTTCACGATTCTTGTTGGTTGAATCAGATAACCAGTTTCAACTGCACGGGTTTTGTGACGCCTCATAGAAGGCCTACGCCGCTGCAATTTATTATCGTTCTGTGTTAGATACTGGACAAATTAATGTTCAGCTAGTGATAGCCAAAACAAGAGTTGCACCACTAAAAACCATATCACTTCCCCAATTGGAACTTTGTGGAGCATTACTATAGACTAAATTAATGGATTTCACCTGTAGGGCTTTAAATACTCCTATATCGCAAGTTTATTTTCATACTGATTCCACTATTGTATTAGCCTGGATAAGATCTCATACAAGCCGATGGAAGACCTTCGTCGCCAACAGAGTAGCAAAAATCCAGACTTTATCCTCTCCTGTCCAGTGGCATCATGTGAGTGGAAATGCTAATCCTGCTGATCTTGCAATGCGTGGTGTGTCATCATCTGCACTGGTTACTTCATTGTGGTTACGTGGTCCAGATTTATTGTATAATTTATCTCCTTTTCAGCAAGCATTTTCTGTGCCAGAGCAAAGATGTGCTTTTCAGTCAACAACTGCTGCCAGTCACTTGACAGACGCTTATGATTTATTTTACAAATATTCTTCTCTCACTAAACTTAAACGTGTTGTAGCATTATGTCTGAGGTTTGTAAATAACTGTAAAAATTCAGAAGATCAGGTAAGTGGATTTTTAAAAACAAGTGAATTAACTAAAGCTATGCATGTGTTAATTAAATTAATGCAATGTGTTGAATTTAAGAATGAAATTAACACTTTAGGCAGAAATTAATCTGGTACAAGCAAAATTTTATCTTTAAATCCATTTTTAGATAATTTAGGTATTCTCAGGGTGGGCGGTCGCTTGCGACATGCAAACCTTGCATATGGTTTTAGGCATCCAATTTTGCTTCCAAAGAAGCACATTTTAACTCATCTCATTGTTAGACATTACCATGAAAGACTTTTGCATGCAGGTCCACAACTTATGCAATCTTGCATTCAAGAACAATATTGGATCATAAATGGTAGAGCTGTTATCAGAGATTTAGTTAGGAAATGTATAAAGTGTTGCAAAATTAGAGCATCTGTCACTAATCAATTGATGAGCGATTTGCCGTCTAGTCGCGTTTCGCCTGCTCCTGCGTTTTTGCGCTGTGGAGTGGATTACGCAGGTCCTTTTCAAATTAAAGCAAATAAGGGTCGAGGTTCTAGGTCATTCAAGGCATATATAGCTCTATTTGTTTGTTTTACGACAAGAGCTATTCACCTAGAATTAGTGACTGATCTTTCAGCAGATGCTTTTATTGCAGCTCTTAAGAGGTTCATTTCCCGCAGAGGCAAAAGCAGTGATATATAGCGATTGTGGTTCCAATTTTGTTGGAGCAAAACGCAAACTGATGGAATTTGAAAGGCTTGCTAGGTCTGCAACTTATAACCAAAATGTTAGCAGATATTTGGTTGATAATGGCATTAAATGGCATCTAAACGTTCCAGGTGCGCCACATATGGGTGGACTCTGGGAAGCTGGCATAAAATCAACAAAATACCATTTAAAACGAGTAGTTGGTGAGGCGAGATTAACATATGAAGAATTTGAAACATATCTCACACAAATAGAAGCTTGTCTTAATTCGCGACCTTTAACAAGTTTGTCTAATGATCCGAATGACTTGTCAGCATTAACGCCTGGTCATTTTTCTTATTGGTAGATCATTAACAAGCATTCCTGAACCAAATTACATTGAAGTTTCCCATCTCACCAGATGGCAACATATTCAAAAAATGGTTCAACAATTTTGGAAGCGTTGGCACAAAGAATATCTGTGTCGATTACAACAAAGACCAAAATGGCTTTTGCCAACTAAAAATCTTCAAGTTAATGATCTGTGTCTCATAAAGGAGGATAACTTACCTCCAACTAAATGGAAAATGGGTAGAATTACTCAGTTACATCCTGGTCTTGATAGTGTTGTTAGGGTTGTGACTATTAAGACTTCAGATGGCATGGTTAAAAGAAATATTACAAAATTGTGTCCATTACCAATTTGAGTTTTAATTCATGTATTATAAATTAAGTATTATATCATAATTTTAATATTGTATTGTGTTTTAAATTTACTGAATTTTAACCACTAAATGTTGAAATAGTATTTAAAGGTGGGCGGCATGTTCGCGCCTTATGTAAATTTTGATTTTGTTCCCTGCAAGAGGGCGCCTGCGAGCGCCGAACTACTTGTATTTCTATTGTACGAACTTGTTCTTCACACAGTCTAATAAACGCAGTAACGAACGTTTGTGTCTACTTTCCATCCGCTAACAACGGGACTTGAACAGCGGAACTTTTTAACTGAACAAGAAATTATGTCTGTTTATAGAATTAAAGAGAAAGTATTACCACATAAAACAAAGCATTTACAATTACAATTACATTGAATTACAATTTACATTGAAAGAAATGTTTAATAAAGTAAACAAATAAATATTAAGCTTTTTTTTTTTTTTTTGTAAATTTTGATACTCTTTAGATCATAATTGTTCTTTATTTCATAAATTACGGTTTCATATTTTTAATTTTAGAATTTCTGCATGCCATCTTATGAGATTTAAACTGATGATCTATAATCCGGAATCGACGAGTCCGGATTAATGACTTTTGACTGTAATGTGAAACATAGTGCAAAGTGACTTTGTCACTAATTGCCATTAAAAGTTAGATGTGGTCAAATGGTTTAGATAGAATTGATTTTGTATTTACTTAAATTATTTTTATTTATTTTATTATTTTTATTTATAGTTATCCATAATTCATCTAAAGTTTCTTGTATTCTTTGTTGTTCCGTAATGAATGTATGACAATCTTTTTCAGGACACAACAAAAAAAAAAAAAAAAAAAAAAAAAAAAGAAAAGAAAAGAAAAGAAAAAGAAAAAAAAGAAAAAAATTCCTCAAAGATAAAGCAAAGTTCAATATTAAAAGCATATAGTTTCGTTTTAAACAACTTTACTTCTAAAATTTCTGCTTGTTCTAAATTCGAATTTACCTTGCCCTTAAACGTTGTTATATTGCTTTTTAGAACTTTCTTTTTATTTAAAACTGGTTTTAAATCAGCCATTATGAATAACAATAAATAACTGTTACTTTTAGCAAAAGAAGAGATGAAAATTGGAATTTACGCAACCCAATGCTGATGTTTCCACACTACACTATGTCACATGCATAACCCACAAATCGAATCGAAATTACGCTACGCTGATTATTAATCCAATACACTGCTGGTTTCGATATTACTACCTCAAACGAAATTGGAAGCTAATATGAATAAATCGCAAATATCCAGGTTGCTGCGGCTTGATGGACCAAATAATGTTGGGAATAAGTTCACAAAAACAAAGCGGACTGTATCACTTATTTATTTTACACATCACTTTGAAATAGAAGAAATGCTGTCCACGTGATGACACAGTGTTTGATGCACACATCACTTAAAGCACTGTAGCAGTAAAAAAAAAAAAAAAGGAATGAACACATAACTCGCATATCTGAAAGGTTTGTTACCATAGCAACCATAACTGAATCATGAGGCAGTAGCATCATCTATTGTTGCAAACACACACTAGAAATTTGTTAGGTAACAAAAAGTACTGAACAATCCCATTGTATTATTTTCCCTTGTAAAGCTAATCATTTTTAATTAACAGTCATTTGGAAAAAGAGCAGTAGTTTGTTTTCATAATATTTGTATTGCAATATATTTGATTATCGGCTGATTAGATGGCTGAAGTGGCCTTGTGGTATTATTCATTCACCATTTGTTCCTTTGAAAAATATTGATAGTTTTGAATTATCAGCTGGAAAAGAAGCAGTATTTTTTGTGATATCATTCATTCATATTAGTCATTTTTTTCCCTTTAAAGTATTAATCATTTTTAACTTACCATCAGATGAAAAAGAAGTAATATCCTATCCCCCAAAAGCACGGAATTTTATGTACTAACCGAGAGTATGAAAATGGCCACCAAATTGAAACTATATATTTGGAAAGTATTTGGAGATACAATGTGAAAACCTGCAAAGAAAAAAAAAAAGATCTTTGGTTCCAAAATTCTTTTCCTTATGGCATTGCAATTTATGTATTGTTGAGTTAAGGAACTTCATGAAACAGAGTAACAGATAGTTAAATATGTATAAAAGCACAAGACATTGAAAAGCTTGAAAATAGGAATTGAGTGAAATATGTTTTTGCATTTTTGAAGGAATTCTCTTGGAAAGGAATGAATATTTCCTTGTTCCAATACCAGATAAAACTGCTGGATTGCTAATGGTGACTAATGTTCGCATGCTTATCAGAGCAAAGAAATAGGAAAAATTGGTTTTAATATTTTGCAGCAAATCACAAATACAACATTGTGGATCCGGCGTCTAGTGCGCATACACAGAAAACTGAGACTTTAGAGCGCACCCAAATGCATAACAAAAACAAAAAAGAATAATTCATTTATGTTTGGTTTTATATTTAGCAGAAAAAAAAGGTTGCTATAGTATTTTCTCTTTTCCAGCAAATTAATTGTAAATGTTGTTAACTGAATTTGTAGTGGCTGCTTCATTAAAGATTGTTTTTGCAAAATTTAGCAAAATAAAGGTGGAAAATTTCAAATTCACATTATTATTTCCATGAGATCTGTATTGAAGTATAGAATTTGATGTAATTACATTAATTTTTAAAAAAATTAGCAGTTGATAATGTTTAATGATTCTGACTTCAGTTTTATGAATATTTTCATTCTTTTGCCATGGCGTAAAAATATGAGAAATACACAAAATTATAGGAAATAATGAATTTTTGTTATTGTATTAATTTTTTTAGATTCTATTCATGAAGTTTCTTTGGCATAAGCATTATCAGTGATAATGGCATTAGTATATGCGATTACTTTTCATAGTAAAATAATATAAGAATTACAAGTTTCTGTACTTAGAACTTCATGTGCAAGGTATAGCTTTAAAGAATAAAATGGCCATTGTAGAATACAGATAGCTACTACTTTTTGGCATTTTTATAAATACTTTTCTTTTATAAAAAAATATTTGATGCATAATACATATTTCAGTCTGTTTTGATGTATCTTCTAAATTTAAAGGAATGCTTTTGTTCATTTTACTGTTTTTTTTAATGTGTATAAAGTGTGCTATTGAGCTTTGGAATGTGCATACAAGTGGTATGCAATGTTTTTTTTTTGGGGGGGGGTATCAAAATTGATTTGGAAGCTAAAAGAATGATTCACTGAAATGCTAAGTAAGTGAAGCATAGTAGAAAATAAATGCAATAAGAATGGCAGTTTTCTTGTATTGATTAAAAACAAAGTACATGTATATTATGTATACATTTAATAAAAAAAATCATGGTTCAAGAAAACTATCATCTGCATGATGTAATTACATGTGCTCTTTTCAAGCCAATTAATTTACTAAGTAAGTTGGATGTACTTGATCTATGTATAAAGGATAACATCCTCTAAGATCTTAAGTTACCGTTTGGCTCTGTAGTTCTCTAAACACATCTGTACAAGGTTTAAATATTTCAGCAGAGTGCTAATCGAGATTGTCTTAGAAGTAATCAAACTCAACATAATTGAAATACAAGAATTTGCATTAAAACAACAAATTACAGAGTTGTGGTCTATAATACAATACTTTTTGACGTAGCTCATCATTGTTGCATAAATTGTCAAATAGTGCTTTTTTAATATTGAAAAAAATTATTTCTTTAGATATAGAGATTTATTTATGTGTATTTTTTTTTTTTTTTTTTATTATTATTTCAAGGATGTTCATTACCTATTAGGCCAAATTATAAAAAAGCCCAAGTAGAAAATAATAATGTGGAAATTAAATATCCACCACCTACACCTGTTGCCCCTGTATCATCAGGAGGACCATTACAGCCAATATCAAAACTGTCTGTTTCACAGCTTCCTGCTCGTAAGTATAGTTTTTAAAATTTTCTTTTAAGAATTTGCTGATAACAGAATTTCTATAAATTTGTGATTTTGGTTGCTTTCTCATATTTAAACTCGCCCAATTTCTAAAATTTTAGAAAAGTTAAATTTGTAAGTATTGACTGGTATCATGGTATTTTTCATATTCCTGTATCATACATTTATTAACTTTATATTATTATGTGTTTTATACTCAGAGTTCGAACAATTCTTAAAAGTTAGGTATTTTGGAAGTGATTTTTGGTTCCTTAAAAGTCTTTAATTTCAGCCCAAATCGGCAGAAGGTCCTTAATTTTAATCCTCTGAAATTTCTGTCTGTTTTTTTTACGACTGCCATTTTAAATGTGAATTAGCATTTTGGAGGAATATTTTTGGGTGATTCACTGCCAAATATATATTTGTTTGGTTATAATTTAAATTGATTCCTGCTTCTAATATAACCAATGTGATACTCGAATTTCTGGACAAATTTTTTTTTTTTTTTTTTGGGGGGGGGGGGGTTGGTTTGTTAATGAAAATCTCCTAATCAACTTTTCCTTTTTGAAGATGTGAATTCTTTTTTTTTTTTTTTTTTTTTTTTTATTAATTGGCTCTAAATTTGACGACTTATCAACATTTTGACGATTTTAAGGTCATTTTCTGTATAAGATTTTTAATTCAGAGATTTGTAAAGTATTTGACTTTAAAACTTTAATAAATCTAATTAAAATGATAATACATAATGATAATAATTTATTAATAAAATATTTGAAAACATTTCTCAATGCATAATACAAGGCTAGCACTAAGCGTTTTCCCACCAGATGCAATCTCTGTGGGTTTTCTGATGCATACTGCCTTCCTAAATTACAAGTTTTGCCATCCATAAATTTTGTTGCTCAGTGCTTCATTAAATTCTGCAAACTCTGAAGATTTATTGTGGATGAAATAATTTCTATGAGCTGGTGTATCCTCGCGTTCACTAGAACTTATAAGCGAACATGTTATTTTCTTTCAAAACCATATCTGAGGCTGCTTTCTTCTGACTCTGGTATAAAAAATTAACAGGAGTTGGAAACTGCGATATTTAAATATTGCAGTTCAACTATTCAGTATCATTTAAATGATTTCCGTAATATTAATAGAGGAGAAGATGATAAATTTTATCAGTGCCACACGTGTATTTATTGTAATCTAGAACACAAGTTCGGTGATAGGTTCCCTTTTTTTAATTCTTTTTATTTGAGATCATCAATTTACCTATGTACTCATTTGTAAAGCATAAGGACATTGCATTTTTCTTTGCATTTGATAACGACTGTACAGTGCTTTCTGTACATGACTGTTTCACCTTGTTTTGACTTTGTGTTCACAGTTCCTTTGGAGAGGTTTCTTTACAAAGTTCTGCATAATTTTTTCTTATTTTTGAGAAACTTATTTGCTATAGGAATCCTCATGTGATAACTATCTGTATGAAGCATGTGTCCTTCCTGTTAGATGTTTCTTCATCAAAGTTATTACTATGCTTTATGCATAACCTAATCCAGACATAAGATACATTGTACCACATTATACAAGTATGTTCCATACATAACCATGTGAGACAAGGGGTTATGGTAGTAACCGCTTGGCTCACAGTTAGTTTTACAATATACTTATGTCTTTTGCCCAGAACATATTGACTGAAAACAAGACGTCCTCTTCTCAAAACTATCAACACATCTATTGAAAGTTTCTTACCTGGTATATAAATTTTTTGAAAATTATCCAGAAAAGCAACTCAAATCTTTTGCAATCTTTTCTTATTGGTGTCTTCATAATCACCAAGTGTCAAAACCTTGGTAAAAGTTTGAATTGGTCTTTTTTCATTGTGTTGATAAAAATAGTTGTTGCTAACACTGATTTACTTGATCAGTAATCTTCAAGACAAGATTTTGTGGTAAGTTCAAAAATAAATCCTGAAAGTTTCTCCATTTTTACATCAATTGGTTTCCAACTATGTACATGACTTTTTGGTTTAACTCTTGATTCATGAATACATTGCTCCACGTACTTGTTAGTGTCTGATTTAGTAATTTGCATAATTTCTTTAATTACAAACAAAATACTGTTAAATGCGACAAGAGGTCTGCACATTCCGAATGCATTATGCCACTGCTTCTCTAAAAATCGTTGGCAGCATGTAATTCATGCCGACTTTGCACCATTCGATGCAAATTTAGGTAAGTGTATGAATTTTTTGAATGTAAGTAAGCAAATCAATTTAAGTCCTCAATAAAAACTCATTTTTAAGCATAATTTTCTTTTTTTTTGATAATAACAATGTCTGGTTTTTAACTGAATTTTTTACTTAATTATTTTTCTGTATCTTACTGTTACTTTATTGTTTGCAAGGTATGGTCTAAGTTATAAAGTTGAAAACTTATTTTTAACATGACTCCAGTCAATATTGTAACACTAGAACGGCGGGAAAATCTTACTTACTGGAGTGGCGGTAAGGGATCATTTTGAGCCTTCGATGAAAGTACTGAAATAGAAACGGTAAAACAATTTTAAATGCCATACATTGGCACAAATATGTACTTTATATGTATTTCATAATTTATATTTAATATCACATGATAGTTCATTGACTTTTTAAAATTCTGTAAATGTATCAAGTACATGGCGATCAATTGGATCATACTACAATTACTCATTAATTTGATATAAGAATTGATTTCAAATAAATTGTTTCACAAATTAAAACTAATGTTAACTAAAATAAAACACAATTTATATAATAATATTTTTTATGTACTTACGCAGAGGATGCTTCACTCTCTAAGTCCAGAAATGAGAAATGTTCTCTGATGTTTCAGTTATATCATTATATGTGTAGCTGAA
Organism: Stegodyphus dumicola; assembly: GCF_044657685.1. Lineage (NCBI taxonomy): Eukaryota > Metazoa > Arthropoda > Arachnida > Araneae > Eresidae > Stegodyphus > Stegodyphus dumicola. The sequence goes on along the minus strand of NC_140769.1, from coordinate 186,823,052 downwards.
TGGAATATGTAAAGCATTGCCTTTCAATTCTATTTAATGTTTTTAAAATATTAGAGATTACACATACATATTAAGAATTAATGCAGTTGATGCAAAAATAATTTTTAACAATTTTTCTAGTGCATTTTCCGCACACAACTTTGGAACAAGATGCAAAATATTCTTGAGATTTGTTTCTGTTGCATCTCTGTACTTGACACATTTTTCTCTTTATATCCATTTGCTTTTTTTTTTCTTCTTTTTTCTGATGACTGAGGAGGGATCTTTGGGAGTTTTGAAGCCATATGATCACGAATATCCACACCATACTTTGTTGCGTTGTAAATGCTATTGAATCGCTCAACTTCTTGAGACTGTCTTCAGTTTTTACGGTAGAATGTAATGAGCTCAGTAGAAAAAAGGTTTTGTTTCTTTTGCTTTGATAGATGCTAAGTGTGATACTATCATGTTTCACTATTGTCTATGAATAAAGATTACTACGCATATTTTTCAAAGATATAGGAATTTCTCTTCTGTTCTTTTTCATTGTGCCGACCATAGTTGTATTTTTTGATTTTAACATTTCTGCTAATTTAATGCTAGTAAAATATTTATCCATGGTAATATTCCTCCCTTTGTTTAGATGTGGCTCCGTTATTTTTATGACAACATTTTCAGACAAACGTAATTGGGGATTTGCTGTATCATCATTTCCTAGATAAGGAAATCCATTCAACGTTGACATATAACCAAAATTTTATTCCAAATTTGACAGGTTTATTAGGCATATATTGTGCAAATCTACACCTAGCTTTAGATTGGAATAATTGTTCGTCAACTGTAATATTTTGTTGGAATAATTGTTCGTCAACTGTAATATTTTGTCCAGGCTGGTTGCACGTTTTGCAGTTTTCAATAAATTTGTTCCACATGTCTGATGCAAGAGCAAATTTATCAGTCTGTAATCAAGTAGATCTTGTTGTCTTCATTGAACCTTAAAAATCGTTTTATTTCTTTGAATCCATCTCTTGATATAGTTTCTTTGCAAAATAGAATTCCTCAAACTTCGGACCACAAGGAATATAAATCTAAGCCCTTTGCTCCTATTGCTCCTCGAACATAAAATAGCATCTAACTCAGTATAGCGACAAAAGCATCTAACTCAACCTGAGATAACTTCCAGTCTTTATTTCCAAGTTGCCAATGAGGTTTGGATTCTGTACATTTCTTTATATGCAGCAAGATATCATCAGCAATAAAAAGCTTGAGAGCACTAGACACTTTGTCCTCAGAAACATGACTCTTTGCAAAAGATGTTGGTCCTGCAGTTTCTTTTAGAACATTATAAGCAGGAGCCGCAGACTGAATTTTTGGAATTTGTTTCATTTCATATAGTGTTATCAAGAGCTGTAAAGTTCTGCAAATACCCTGATCCATTTTTGCCCGTTTATTTCTGCTGAGTTCTTCTTCATTTACTTCGCTGTCCTCGGATTCACTAATAGTTTGTGTCTGGAATTCATCTTCAGTTTCTATTAACAATTTCACCTCCATCAGACTCATTTTCAGATAGCTCCTGCAACAATTTTATAATTTCTTCATCCGTAAGACTTCTTTTCCGCTTATTAGACATATTTTGTAAAAGTTGAGAAAGTAAAAAAATATCAGAATATCAGAAAATGATAGGGAATATATTTTAGCATATGATTCTCACAGTGTAAAGGAAAGGGAATAATGAGCTTGACGGCAGAATTCATATGTACTGAAATATTGATTTGGGATTACCAAGAAAACATCTGTCCTAACTGTTATCACCTGTAGTAAGTAAGCTGAACTAAAAAACGGGAAAATACACTTGTAAAATAAACTATTTCTGAAAAGAAATGTAAGCATGAAAAATCCTGCATCTACCTTCCTTGCAGTATTTTCTTCAAACGAATAGATAAATGCAAACAAAGGAACAACAACTTATGTAGACATTACAAAGTAGTAAGAGAGATAGTATGAATGCAATCAAAAAATCCTTATCAGTGAATGTTTTTCATGGGTTTTTTGACAATGCCTCGAACAGAAAGAGGGATAAAAGTAAAGGGGTTAAAATGACCCCCGTCCGCCGTTCTAGGAATACATGCCAATATTTCAAAAACTAACAAACCTAGAATGCTGAAATTTTTTTTACAAATATTTGTTATCTATTTAGGAAAAGTCAAAAAATTCCAAACGATTTCTTCCAATAAAACAAAAGTAATCAATGATCAAAAGTGTTAGGTGTCAAAATGACCCCTACGCCGTTCTAGTGTTAATGGATAAAGTGAATTACCAGAGTGTGGCAGAGCACATTGATATTCTTTAATTAAAAACAAAAATGTCTTTGTGGAGTATTTTCTAATACATCTTGGCTTGTATATATGCAATAGTCATAGATGGGTAAAGCTTTATAAAACAAGCTATTCAGTGAGGGTGAATTACCAGTATTTCATGTTATTAGCTATTTGTTCAGATATTGGCCCACAGTGAAGAGGCTGGCTACCTCATTGGACTCAGATTTAAATTCTAGATAAAGCTTGAATGTTTGCAAATGTGATGAAAATTGAATTTCTTTCCGGAAAGGTTCCTTAAAATCGGTGAATCCAAAAATTATTTTCAAGAGGTTGATATAAGGAGGGGAGATATAAAACCCTCATTTCTGTCATTGTTTTCAGGCAAATATATTTTTAGTTTTATAAATTTTCCCTTTGAGCTTGCAAAGTGAAAGTTATATATTTAATAAAATATATTACTTTCAGCAGCACGACGATGTTCTAATGTGGTTAAAGAAGTTGATAAAATCAAAAAACAACGGGAGGAAAGGAGAGCTCGTCAAGCAGAGAAGAAAGCCGAACAAATGAATACCGATCCTGGCAATCCAAACTGGGAATTTATGAGCATGATTAAGTATGAGTTTTTTTTTTTTTAAACTTCTGAAAGATATATGATTGAAAATCTTTAGCTTGTCTCATTTACTTAGTTTGATTGCATGCAAATAATAATAATAAGTTATTAAACGTAAAAATGAGTAATTTCTGAATTTTTATTCATTCTAAATTCTTATTTTAGTGGTACAAATAATATAAGAATTTTATTTTTATATTCTGTTAGTAACTGAATGAAGATCTACCTTTTTATTCACTATGCTTTATCAAAAAGTTGCATTTTATATTCAGTTTTTATTTAGTCTCATTTCCTATTACCTTCTAAAACCAGTTATATCTTTCCGAACATAAAGTTTGATTTGCAAGCATTCATTGACTGTGCTTTAAATGTTTTATATAATTTTTCTTTATAGAGAATACTGTAGTCAGCTTGAATATAAGCCTATTAGTATCACTGATCCAATCCAACCTCTTCAAATTTGTGTTGCAGTAAGAAAAAGGCCTATGAATAAAAAAGGTTTGCATTTCTTCATAATGATTTAAACATTAACTGTTCTTTTTTGTAAATAAAACTGGAATGGTTTCTCAACTCTTTGGCTGTTCTAGATGAGCCTAGCTTTTGTTTGCTATATGCATTATAAAATGTGTAGATGAACTTTACTTAGGTACTTTTGAAATTTTTCAACTTTCGGTTCTGCTCATATAAAATTCGCGAAATTTTCATCTTGCGAAATCACCGATATATTCATTTTCACGAAAATAAGGGCCTTTACGGTATTTAAAAAAATCATTCAAATATTAATGGATGAAAACAATGCATGAATAAAACCTATTTTGTGCATATTCATTTTTTTATATATTTTTTAATTCTTATTTTGATGTCAGAAGAGTTTTCATCAATGAATGTATTTTGCTTTACTTGACTCATTTGATATTTAATTCATAATGGAAACCTTAAAAAAATTCCGTGTTCAGTAAAAATTTGAAATACAATTTCTGGAACATTTTGAAGCAAACTTTGCTATTAACTGTCATCTGTTTTAACTTCTTTGTACAAAATAAAGGAAGTATAATAATCAGGAAAAATTTTGATTATCATAGTTTAATGGAAGTATCCATTTTGACAATTCTCGAAGCCATTTACATTTTTTAATGCTATCTGTACATATGGATAGGGTGAGGGACTTTTATATCCAAAACAATTTGTAAAATGCATTCAAAAAAGATTTTTTTATGACTTATGTATGTAAGTATGTATTTCGTATAACTCAAAAATGATTACTATAGAATATTGAAATTTTGTGTATAACATCTAATTATGCACTTCTCTTTTTTATTGCACTTCGCAATACTAAATGTGTTTGTGTGTGTATACATACATACACATACATACCCTACCTGGCCTTTAATTCACAGTCATTGGTTTGTAGTCATTACTTAAATTACAGAAGTGTTTTGTGTTTTAAACGGGGGGGGGGAATGTTTGGGTAATGCCAAATTAAAGAAAAAATAATTTTTTGCAAATAATGAAATCTGACTTTTAATGTGGTCATCCGGTTCCTGCACTAATGTTTGGGAAAGTTTTGTACCTATGAGAAAATAAAAGTACGAGAAGTTTGATTAAGTTCAACAATAATTAACTGGGACATTTAATTTCAAAATTTGAAATTTTTGATGTCATTTTCAACTTCCTGTGAAGAATTGGTTAATTTACTTGTAATAATTCAAGGAAATACGTTTAAATGAAGTGAAGCAAGATTTGTGGGTAATTTAAAGTTAAGTTATGTGCTGTCCACATCAGGTTTTATTATTATTATTATTATTATTCTTCCATTTGAAGCTGAGGCAAAATTAAAAACTAGAATATCTTGTAGTTGAAAGACGTTTGCTGCATTCACACACAGAGAGGAGGAGGAGACAGTGATAATGAAAACAATGCACAAAGTATATTCAAAGTTTAAGAATAAAGGAATGAATAAAACATGAATAAAACAGTGGTACATATCCAAATATGATATTTCGGTTTCTGAAATAATACTTGCCATGCAAAAATGCAAGTTACTGAAGTCAAATGCTCCCGCTTTCATATTATTCTTCAGTTTACTCAGCCCTGACTGTAATTATGTTATCTTAATAAAAGGAAAATTTGCATTCTTCCTCCAGCTTTCCTTTTTATTACAATTTTTTATGTAAGAAATGTGATTAATTTAATAATACTTTGCTTTTGTAATTTCTTTTGTTTTTTGATGGACAAATATTTTTCCCCCCCCCTATACAGAGCAGCTAAAGAAAGAAGTTGATGTAGTAACAGTCCCTAACAAAGAGCATATAGTTGTCCATGAACCTAAGCACAAAGTAGATTTAACAAAATATTTAGAAAATCAATTATTTCGATTCGATTATGCATTTGATGAAAATGCAGACAACGAAATTGTATACAGGTAAGAAATTTAAATGGTATTTTTGTTTTATTCAACTTTTACCCCTTTAAGTGCACTTTTTTAATACTTAGCATTGTTTTTTCAAGTAAATTTCAATTAAGGTCATTAGGGTAATTCTTGAGTTCTCAAGAAATCTCAAGAGTAATAAAGAAAGATTCTAAGTTAATAGAAAATATGCAAGTAAAAAATACATACTTTTTATTTTGCAAATACCTTTTAAAAATGAATGTTTTAAAAAGTATTAGTATGCTAAGGTTTCAAATTATGGTTTTTGTGGGAACTACTCTTATACATGCCTTCTGTTGGCAACAAATTTCTTGCCAAACATTTTTGGCGAAAAACTCCATGGCACCACATTGCTTATTCCTTACTATATTACTTCCACAGCACCATATTACCATATTATTTTTTTTTTCGGGCTGGCTGCATGGGCGTTTTCGTGGTTTTCCCCATGTGTAACGTGTATACGAGCCAGTTTCCCTTAGAAAGTCCTCCACGAAGGCATCCCTGCCCTTAGGCAGATAGCCCTCGTGTGCTTTGCGGTAATTAAATACACCAACATCATATTATTTTTTGTGTATATTTTGTACTTTAAGCCTAAAATGTTTGCATAAATCATGTTTTTAACACACAATTTATGCCAAAAATCCAAAAACAAAAAAATTAGATAGCAAAAACAAAGTTTCTAACCAAAAATATCTGACAAGAATCCATGACAAAATCTGTTTTAACCCTCTGGTTGCTCATCCTGCGATTTCCGCGGACATGTGTTTTTCTTCCTTTATCGAGGAGCACATCCCATTTTTTCCCCGTTTAACCACAAATGAATTATATACATTATTAGACGTTAAGTTTACGGTTTGGCCAACAGAATCATTAGTTGTCCACTAAATTGCGACATTTGAAGGCACTTGGGTATTGCCCCTCAAACTCCACTTTTTGCACTATTTTCTTACAGAAATGGCTGCTGGAAAACATTCAGCGATTATCTTGATTATTTAATTAACTTATTTAATTATTAATTAGATTAATAATTAGATTTATTGAATCTGGTCCAAAGGCTGTAAAGTTGGACTTTGCCTCGAATCCTGTTTTGAACTCTTATCATATTAGACTGCATTTCTAAGATATATTTTCCTCTGTGCTTTATGTTTTCTTAAATTTTATATATTTTACTTTTTTATTTTATGCAATAAATAGAAATGGACTGTAATTTGACTGAAATTTATTTATTTATTTATTTATTTATTTATTTTGTGATAACATCTGAAAATGGTTTTTCTAGCAAATTAGTTTCTCCTGATAAAAATCTATATAAAAAAAAAAAATATTTTCTAGAAAGGAAAAATGCATTTTCATTTCTCCAATATATATAGATTTAAAATATGCCCCCCCCCAAAAAAAAATCAGAATTGCACCATCTAGTCATTGCACACAAATCAACAAAATAAGCTAAAATACCTAAAATAAATTACAAACAATTCAAAAAACAACAATAATGACAAATTCATTGCAAAAGAACAATGAGCATATTATATAAAATAAGAACAACAATAAAATAAAATGCACTTACCATTGTGAATGCTTCTACAAACAGCAGAAATATCAATTTCAAACATCAGCAAAACTCATCAGTTCCCACTGCTTTATCCTTTCACCCTATCTTCTGAGACACAGAGCATACAAAGTCCAACATATGTTCATGAATAAAATCTGCATAAAAACCCCCGTGAACAAAAGACTCATTAACAACTCGAACATCGTACCTTGCACACAATCCAAAATACGCTACTGAAGTTTTGCCACAACGTCTTTCATTGCAACATAAGCCATTTCAAAATGTCCACCAAACCAACCAACCACTCCAGCAAAAAAAAAGTTTCAACATCAAAAGGGTTGCCATACACACAACATCGTGCCAAAAACCAGCACAGAACACATATCGCCACGTTTGCGACGACATACATCTGGGGGTATATTTAAGACTAGTACCTTTTTGTGTTAAAGTTTTAAGAAACCGTAACACAAAATTATTGAATCCATATTTAATTTAAATATCATGTTATAAATTTGGCAGTAATTTCTTTTGTTTTAAATTAAAAGTACGAGCTTTATTTGTGCTATAATGGTAATTTTTGAATGAAGTTTTGTTTTAGCAGTCTTTAATAAGAAAGATTAGTTTTAATTCTTGTAGTATTTTTTATCAGAAATTGGAGGAAAAATAATTGCAAAATCTGATGTACTGTAAGTAAAATATTAGGCTTCTGAATGTCATTGCATAAAATTATTGAAGTAAAAAATAATTGAATTTTTATGGTAATATTTTAGGTAAAAAATCATATTCGACTTATAATAAGTTATTCAAAATTACTTTTAATGTTATGCTTTGTGTTATTTCTGTCATTTTTGGTATTATGACATTCCTGGTATATTCTTTTGAAAAATTGTAAGAAATCCATTTTATTAAAACTTTTTAAGTAATTCTTTTTAAAATTTGTTCTAGGTTTACGGCTAGACCTCTGGTTCAGACTTTGTTTGAAGGAGGTATGGCTACATGTTTTGCATATGGGCAAACTGGTAGTGGAAAAACACATGTGAGTAAATTATTGTTGTTTATTCCAAATTTAAAAAAAAAAAAAAAAAAAATTATATTTTTACATTTTTAAGTAAGTATTTTAAGAAATTTAGGAGAAATTCTAAACTTTTCTTATTCATGATTTTTATGAGCCACCAACCTATGTATTTTTTTTGGGGGGGGGGGGGTCTTTGGTCAAAAAATTCGATAGTCAGTTTTCTGCAAATGAGCATGACTTAGGGTTCCCAAAACACATTTTTACTATTTTTACAATGTCTATTGGTCCATGTGATCTATGAGGATTTTTTAATCCATGATAAATAGCTCTTCTCATATTTGATATTTAAAACTCATCTATATATACAGTAATTATTGAGAACAACATGCTAGATTTTTGACTATATGTTATAAAACTTTCTGTTTATGTTATAAAAAATATTATTTAAATAATATATGCAGGAATCCAAATATTTATATAAGAAACAGGTTGTACAGGAATTATGTTTGCATGTTAGGCTTTATTGCAAAATGTACTCAGTCTCACAGTGACATTCAGTGCTCCAAGTTGTTTGACATCAGGAGTGAAGAGTTTAAGCTTTCTGCATTCTTATAAAGAACTGGTTAGATTTTGGGTAAAACCAAACAACTGGAAATAAAGCCATAACACTTTTTAATTAAAAAAACTGTATTAAAATGTAATCTAAAACTTTATTGTCAATAGGAATAATATATTAGGTTTTTGCTAGAATTGGTAAACCAGAAGTGATACTTTGCTTGAAGCTATGAATAGATTTTCAGGAAAAACTACAGTATATAATGCAAAACTTCTCATATTTGATATTTAAAACTCATATATATCTATATATACAGTAATTATTGAGATTGAGATGCTAGATTTTTGACTATATGTTATAAAACCAGAAGTGGTACTTCACTTTAAATTCTTAACAGATATTTGTCTAAACATGTAATAAGATGTAATGCAGCACATATTAAGGCTATTTCTATTATACAGGATGATCATCGAATAAGCCCTGATTTCAAAATTAAATATCTCTACAACAAAGATCGATAGAATTATGCGGTTTACTAGCAAAACTGTAAAAATGGTGTACAAAAGTTTAGAAATTGTTAACAGATGGCGCTCTGCGCCGAAAACGTTTTCTCTGAAAGGAGTAAAAAAAAAACCCAATAATAAAGTGGAACTTTGCAATCAAAATAAAATTTTTTCAAAATGTTCACCATTCGAAACAATGAGGTGGCATAAACGAACGGTGAAATTTGACGTCGCGTCTTGCAGTGTCTCAACGGAAAGGGAATCACATGCAACACCAATCAATGATTCAAGCTCATCTAGAGTAGTGGGATTGTTTTGATAGACAGTGTCTTTCAATATGCCCCACATGTGCCCCACAGAAAGAAGTCACAAGGACTCAGATCGGGATAATATGGAAGCCAAGCTATTCCTGTGTCAGTAAATTGCGGATATCTAACGCAATTACTCTATTCCCAAAGTATTCATGAAGAAAGCGAAAAACTTTATCTTTTTGATGGGGTCGAGCCCCATCTTGCATGAACCAGTCAATAACTGGTCGATCATCCAATGCTAGTTGAGTGCTGACAAATTGTTCCAAAATTGTTACGTAACGTTCAGTAGTTATCGTTTCTCGTATGAAAAAGGGTCCGATAATGCCTCTGGCGTATACCGCAGCCTATGCGTAACTTTAGGCGAATGTAGTGCTTTCTCTTCACACAAATGAGGATTTTCAGAACCCCAAAATCTCCAGTTTTGTTTATTAATGATTCCATTCAAATGAAAATGTGCCTCATCTGTGAAGCAGATGCAGCTCCCATCAAATCTGTTGTTGTCGATCAGTGTTATGTTAGAATCTGATTCGCAAAGTCAACCCTTTGTTGCACAGCTTTCACGGTGACTTTGGATTTTGTATGAAAACAGCCGTAGGCTATTTTTAAATATTTTTTGTGTGCTCGTGTACTTCAAACCTGTCTCTAATGCAATCCATCAAATACCTTTCCTATGATTTTGCTGAACAATTCCAGAAACTTTGGCTGTATTTCCAGGAGTGACTACAGTTTGCCTAGGCCCAACATTTCCCTTTCGATCATTGGCCACGCTGCTAGTCCTTTCGAATTTCGCGAAGAACGTGCAAATGGTTTTCGCATCGTGTCCAACTGGAACATCGAATCGCTTTGAAAACTGCGACGTGTTGCCGTAGGACTATGTTCTAATTGCTGAAATTCCAGAACCAAAAAAACACGTTGTTCAATGGAATGGATTATTTCACTTTCTACGCTAGCCTCTTTTCACTAGCCAATAGTCGTACTAATCACTTTCGACTTCGAAGCACATTTTAAAGGCTATTGATAGGTTATTGGTATTAGAGCGCCTTTTGTTAACGAGTTTCGTAACTAAATTTTCTAAACTATTGTACACCATTTTTACAGTTGTGCTAATAAAAGTACAGTTTACCGCATAATTCTATCGATCTTTGTTGTAGAGATATTTAATTTTGAAATCAGGGCTTATTCGCTGATCATCCTGTATCTAGACATGATGTATATTTATATCAAGCCATAAAAGAGGATAATTTTTATAACAGTGTTTCACTTGCAGAACTTCAAAACTCTTGGAATGGAAGCATATTGCCAAAAAAAAAAAAAAAAAAAAAATCGCTTGTTATTTTCTTGCACTGTTGATGATGATGTGTAGGAGCAAATAATAAATTCAAAAATACCTATTCCCTTACTTCTTACTGATCCTGAAATGTAATGTAAATCACTATTCAGCTGTAATTCCCAAAACTAACAAGCATTGTTTACTGGTATCTAAATTAAGTGGTTATATGTGTGCAAATAAAATTGAATTTAGATATTTTGATACTATAGGAATAATATGGGGAAAATTAAATTATGATGTTCATTTAAAATATATTATAAACATAATTTTATATTATAAATATTATTAGCAGCTTCGCTGCCAGCCTTTGTCTGGCTTTTAAATGTATCGGAAAAATGGCTGAAGGGAACACCAAACGTTAAATTTAAAAACTGCATAGTTGCCAAACCCATATTTCTAGAAGAATGAAACTATTTAAAATGACGCAATTTCATCAAAAATCTATCAGCAACAATAAGAAAGGAAAATTGTTGCCTGTGATATCTTCGTTCTGAAGTGTTGAGTCATTTAATTCACAGTAGTTGTCTTTTGATTATTTATTGAAAACAATAACAACATGATTGAAACAAATATGAAATATCATATGCGGTACAGTGCCGAATCTACACATCTTACAATATCATCGTTCCTGTGTGTTCTAACTATATTTTCCCCCGGCGTGGGAAAAGCGACATCAGTTTATCCCGTTAGGGATTTTTAGTTGGAACATTGCCAAAATCACCAGGGTTCGTAGCGGTCCTTACGAGTGCTTATAAGTCCTTATATTTGGAAATAAAATATAAAGGTCCTTATAGGTGCTTACTTTTTCTTTAAAGCCCTTATTTTTTTGTTTTTAGTGCTTATTTTTTGCTTTTAGTGCTTTTTTTTTTAATCCTTTGTTTTTAATGAATGCACATTTTTTTCCCTGTACCAAAGTCGAAACTAAATAAACAACTTTTCTTTCTTATATGCAACGTCAGATGGTGAATCATACTCCCGAAAATTGCTTTCCCCCCTTCCTCTGTATTAACGTAACCTATGGTATGCGCGAGAGTACAGACAGGTGCACGTCGTTCTATTGGCCAAAGAATTGCGAAAACGTAGAAAATTCCGGTACATTCGGTATTCTTTTTCTCCCTCCGAAATACTACACACATTTGAATTTCTATCAAGATTTTAATAATTTGCATTCTCGTTCCGCGTGGTCAGTTCATATTCGTGTTTATTATGATCTTTATGCTTATATTATGAGCATATGTATGAATATTTATAATCATATAGTTGCAGTAACTGCTGAAGTATAAACTTCCAAAAATGGGTGTGTTTTTACACAGATTAGCTTTCTAAGGAATAGTATTCGGAATGGCTTAAATAAAAGGAAAGTAATCGAATAGTCAAAATAATTTCATTTTCTTTGCCAATACATTATACAGTGCAGAGGTTGGGAGTTTCTCCGCAAAATCTCTAATATTGAAGAAGTGGACTTTTTTTGTCACTGTCCAATCTGGATTGTATAGGACTAAAAGTTTTTGCGATTTACCCAACCCAAGCGAAGATTGATTCTATTCCGGAAATTTAATACAGTCTGTTGAAAATTAGAATCAGGAACACCCCAGATTAGAAAGTCTCTTTCTTTTCCTTTATTTAGTTCTTTTTTCTCCGAATACCGGCAGGTGTTGATTCCGATTGCGTAATATCACATATGGAAGAATTACGCCGCACGTATTGCACAATAACGTTTGCAGTATTTGCATTGATAATTAATTTTGATGTTCAGTCTGAGATTTGTTTATGAACACTTAAAAGAGTTTTACTGTGCTTTCTAAACAGAATATTTCTCAGTTCCGTTGGTTTTTATATGATGCACATATCGAAATGTCAAAATCATTTATTCAGCCTAAATTTAAATCTAAAGAACAGCTACAATCTCCCCCACTCCTCTTTTTCCAGATACTATCTGGAATATTCGGAAATTTCCGAGTATGCGGGATAGTTAAGCTTTTACTGCTAAAGGATGACTGAATGAAGCAATTTCCGTCTTCTGATTTCAGAAATGTGCCTCTTTTTTACTTAAATTACTTTGCTTGGGATATATGTTAAGGGAAAACTGTTACTCAATGAAAATTTAGAAAATGTTCAGAATTTTGATTTAAGTTAAATTATTTAAATATTAATATGAGTGGAAAAATAAATTGTATTTATTATTAGGTGCCAAACGAATACAATTAATATGGCTTATTATTATTTATTTTCTATATTTTCAACTGAAATATCATCATTAAATTTTGTAATATAGTTTAGTTCTGCATAGTTTTTTTTTCTCTCATTGTAAACTAATTCTGTAAATTGAACTGTCATTTAAAATTTTAAAAAAAAGTTAATTGTTTTCCATTGTTGAAGTAATGCTCATTCTCTTAATAAATATTGCATTGCTCATATTTTAAATTACGAGTCTAATTTTTTTTTTAAGGTTTTACAGTTATGTATAATGTAATTAGACAGGTGCTTATTTTTTCCTTAAAATGTGCTTGAAAAGTGCTTATAGGTGCTTATTTTTTTAACTAAAATGTGGCTATGAACCCTGATCACATTTGTAAAGACGTGAGAAGTGTACTCGGAAGCTTCATTTAAAAATCAAAATATTATCATTTTTCTAAAATTCTTTTTGTATAAGCAGTTGCAAGGATGAAAGTTTAACGTGTTCAAAAATCAAAGAAAAATAAATTGTACATTTTTAAACATAAACGTTTTTAGAAAAAATCCCATTGAAAAGGTGTTAAGCTCACTTTGTGAAATAAATTCGTATTGAATCGATTTATTGAAACACGAAATTTATTTTAAGTTCGTAAAATAGCTAAGTGCCTATGTTTCATGACGATGTGAAAATGGAGTGTGTAGAGTAAAATCTCGCTTTCCTATAGCTTATTATGTCTGAAAATGACGCGATTTCGTCACAAAACATAAAATTAAAAAAATTCTAATTCGAATTGCGAAAAAATCGCTTCGAGGTGCACTGGCTCTTGTCTAGATGCACCTATATACCAAATTTCGTAGCCATGTGTCTATTAGCTTACGCGCAGCGCGAATGAAAGACACACACACAGACTCTTTGTTTTACTATATGTAGAGATATCATAATTTAACTTTCTTTAAATTAGAAACCAGCTAAAAAAAATCCACCTGCCCAATAAATAACAGTTTTTCATAAAAATAAATTAATAAATTCTTTTTTACATAACAGCTAATTATATCTAGTAAAATATAATCCAACATTTTATGTTATAGATATTTCTATTTATTTTACAAAAAAATCCACCTGCCCAATAAATAACAGTTTTTCATAAAAATAAATTAATAAATTCTTTATTACATTGATATTAATTTAGAAAACCATTTTTTACATAGCAGCTAATTATATCTAGTAAAATATAATCCAACATTTTATGTTATAGATATTTCTATTTATTTTACAAATGATCAACTGGAAATGATACTTTACTTAACCCTTTAACTGTCAAGTTATTTTGATGATTTGGGTACACAAATTGTCAAATTTTTTTATTGCAAAAACCAAATGTTTAGTACAAAATAAAATATAATTAAGTAGTTAAAAATCAATGTTTTGACGTACATGGGTAAAATTTTTAAAGTTTTGTAGCCACTGCATATTTTCTTTGAGGCAGCTGTCACTCAACATGGCAGTTGCAAAGTTCGCTTCTAGTGGAGCATTATTTTCTAAAAATGAAAAAAAATTAACTATTTTCTAAAACATAAATAAATGTAAGTGAATACCTATTAGTAGTTCAGTAATTCAGTCTTATGTGGTACAACTGGAAACACTTTTCCAAGCACAAACCAACTCCACAATCACTACACCAGAATCGTGATTCCTTCCTTATCTTTTCCCCATTTTTATCCTTTTTCGAACAACACACTTTGCACTATCTTGTCGGCTCACGTTTCGCAGGAATAGGAGGAAAATGGGATATAAAATGTCGTTCAGTAAGACGGGCAGGGTTATCTATTGTAGGTGGTTTGCCAACATTCTTTTGTCCAGAAGCTGCATCATCACATTTATGTAAAAGCTCTTCTACAACTTGGATTCGAAATTCTAAAAATGTAATACGTTTCCCAACTACATTTTTATAGAGCAAATATGAGTTCCAGAGTACCTTGTCTAGTAAATGTAAAAGTATCTTTTTATAATATTTTATGTGACGTTTTCGGATTGTTGGATGAAAAGATATTTCCTGATCACAGCAATCTACACCACCCATAGTTAGACCGTAATTAGAAACAATCTTCAGCTTGAGTATATCTCCATTTTTTATTTTTGAGGCTGACCATGGAAGTATCATGAATACTGCTCATCAAACACACATCCTTCATCTTCGGTTGAAGAATCTAAATCATCTATATAACGTTTCAAAGAACTGGACGCTATTTTACAACAAAAAGATCCCATGCACCTTGAACCAAATAACTTCTAACCTGTGAAATCTTCAGTAAAGTGCTGTCATCTATTGAACTGAGCGCACATTAACTTTTCCCGAGATACAGTCGGGTTTGACAAAGAGATGAAGCCGAAATAAACGTCTCCCGATATATATTTCGGTATAACAATACGATGCACTCAAAAAAAAATTACCCCGAGTAATACTCGGGCGTGACATTTTCGAACACTAGTGCTATGCCCGAGATAATCTCGGGCATGACAGTTAAAAGGTTAAAGCTTGTTGCTATTTAAAACATAGAATTGGTAGGAGGTCATGTGTTGGCATCATCAGATTTTTTAAACTTTTGTTTAGAACATTAGTATATTATATTGCTACTGGATTTTGTAACAGCATGATTATTACTTATTAAAATTTATCCTAAAATGGAAAAGGTTGACATGTTTTCGAGTTAATACGGTTCATATAGGTGCATGCATAAAAGAATGCAAATAATAATAAGTTTATGCTTGTAGAAAATACAATATTTTGAAAAGAAACTCGACACAAAAGGCGAATTGGACCAATCTTAAAAAATCAAACATAAAAATGACAAAATAAAATAAAATAACTTAAGAAAAGAAAAAGTAAAAAAAATAAATATAAAATAATAAATATATGAATTTGATTGTCATGCACTATTTATTCAAGGTAAGACAAAATAATTAAATTACATTCATGTTTTTCAAATGTGCAAAGAATAACCCCAAGCAAGCCTGGGTGGCCTCTTTCAAGATTTAATTATTGTCTCTTAATGAATTATATGTATAAGAAAGTCTTAAATTAATACTGCTGCAAGCATTTCTGTGTCTGAATTAAATTTTAAGATATCGTATATTTTGACTTGTGCTTTTAATTTTATAATATATTTGTTTAAAAAATAATTTTTTATAGATTTTTACATAACAGTAGCATTTCTAATCGGTCTCCGTAATCATTTTGTCGATACACATGCATTTTTATTTTCACATTCAGCTTTTGTGCTCATAATGGCATTATTAAAGATAGGGATAGAGCAATGCTTTACAAAATGTAATGGATATAAGCTTAGTTTGTAACTCTGGCTATTCAAATATTATTTTTATAATTATTTTCCATCTATAATTTAATTATTGAGTTGAAATAGTAATAGCAAAGATATAAGGCTGATTTTTGCTGTTTATACTGTAGTAAAGCATATGGTTATTTAATTTTATCTAAACATGTGGAATTGTCAGCCAAAAGAGACATTCTATTATGGAAAGTGCTTTAAGAAAAATTGATTTGAAAATATGTTACTTGTGAAAGAAAACCTCCAAAATATCTGTGTAATAAAAATATCTTTAATCTCTGATTTAATCTTAATTTACATCTGTACTGTGAAGTATAAATAAAACTAACTATTCTTGATAATCTATCTAAATTTTAACATTAACTAATTATGAAATTTTGTATTTTAATATTCAAAGTGTGATCTAACTTTAAATAATGTAATAAAATGTGATAAAAAGGAATTTATAGCACTATTCTCTGTATTGTTCATATTGCTAGTGCATCACATCCTGTCGAGAGTTTTGAAATGAAGTGCCATTATAAAAATGTGCAAGCAATAGGAATAAAAAAATTAGTAACATGAAAATGCTATGCAAAGTTTTAATGGTTTGGTAATAAAACTCTCCTGGAA
The DNA here is from genome assembly GCF_044657685.1 of Stegodyphus dumicola. Classification (NCBI taxonomy): domain Eukaryota; kingdom Metazoa; phylum Arthropoda; class Arachnida; order Araneae; family Eresidae; genus Stegodyphus; species Stegodyphus dumicola. The sequence goes on along the minus strand of NC_140769.1, from coordinate 186,806,315 downwards.
TTCCGGTCTATTAATTATTTTTTTAACTTAAAAGGTATTTTTCGCGCCTTCTTAGCATGGCTTCGTTGTGCAGTGGTCAGCAAATTCGGTGCGTATTCTAGAGGTTTAAGTCCCCGTGAGGGCATTGATAATTTTTCATGCTTCAAAATAACCTAATGTCCCTACAGTGGCACCTGAACTAAAAAAAAGTTGTTGGATGATGATTCTCCACCACCAGGATTCGCCCTTTAAAAGGGGGAGTATAAAAGGTATTTCTTCCACCTTCTTAGCACACCTTCGTGGTGTAATAGTCAGCACACTCAGCGCATATTCGAGAGGGTCGAGGTTACAGTCCCGGCAAGAGCATTGTGCATTTTTCATAAAATTATTCAGTTGACAAATTAGATTTCCTTAAAACTGTCTACGTGTGTTGAAATATATTTGTTTTGATATATCATTTCAACTTAATCCTCTTTTTTCCCTAATTTTAAAATCTTGTCTCTTTCATTTATTTGATTTCTCCCTTTTGCCAGATTGATGCTTATTTTTTTAATTAATTTTGTTTATTTAAATAGCAGTGCTCCCTGTGGCGAAGATTATTTTAGTTTCTTTGAAGATAAAGGATGTTGTATTACATTAGTCTGTCTCAAAGTACTGAGAGTTCTACTGTAAAACAAATATCTGAAGATTGAATTTATCACAGTTCTGCCTGTTGAAATTAAATTTCTGGAGGGGGGTAGTGAATTACTATTCAGTATTGTGTAAACCTCTCAACAGCTGGAATTATCTGATCATTAGACTTGTCCTATTTCAGATGTGTGTATCAACAAAATCTGTAGTGTACTTTATGTGCATTAAGAAATAGTCTACAGCATAATTTCTCAAATTTTTTTAAGTGGGTATCACTTTTATAAATGTTCTGCAGATCGCCTTACTCTTTTGCCTTTCAAAAGCAGTTTTTTTATCGTATGTTTGTACCAGTATATTTTGTATTTTTAGAATACAAGTAATCAAAATTCATTTAATTTCACATTGGTATTAAGTAATTAGGTTAACAGAAGACAATTTATATTTGTTTGAGTAGTAAACTGACTATTAGAGTTTAGATAATTTTTATCTTGTTAACTGAAATTAGAGTAAATATTGGTACCAAAATTAATGAGGTGAATGAGCTTGATGCTAATTCATGCATAATTATTCTACTTGTATGTTTGGATATATGCTGGTAAGAAGTACCACAATGATAGTTCTTTAAATCCCTTTCCCTCCTTTCCCCAAGATCAAGTGCGAAGTCTGTAAGTAAAATACACACTAATAATACATTTCACAAATTGTCAGGTTTAAGAGATATGATAGACAATTACCATGTGTAATTTCCAAACTCTGAGGATTTCAATTGCAGTGGGGTATATGCAGTTAATTTGAATTGGTTTTGGGGGGGGGATCGAGGACTTATTTTCGTCTGTGAATCACATTCAGAAATGGTGGTCTACAGCACTAAGAAACATTATTTAATTAACATCAGAAATGCTTACAGCATTATTACATAGTACTTAGTTTATTATCTGATGCACTTCTGTTCATAATAAAGTATGTTCGAAAAATGTGATTATATTGATATCAAGATGAATAATTGTTAACTATTTCAAAATTTTCAGACAATGGCAGGTGATTTTATTACTAAATCATCTCAAGACTGTAGCAAAGGCATTTATGCTTTATCAAGTAAGTGAATTGCATGTTTTAACACTTATTACTATTATTTCCATTTCATTTTTTGTCATTATAGCTTCACTTCTGTAACATATATGCTTTGAAATTAGTTTACTCTTCAGTTTTTTTGTCTCTCCCTCTCCAAAATAAAGATATTGTTAATTTTAGTTTTTAGTAGTATAAAATCTTTCAATATTTGTCTCAAATTATAGTGTATATATTTTATATTTATTGAAGTAGGGCATGTTAAATTAAAAAATGCATCATGCATGTTATTGAATAGCATTGCTCATAAATTTTGCGAATTACATATTTTGCCAAAGCAGCATATGTTTTCCTCTTTTTTCCCTCTCATCAATAAAAGTTTATTTTATACCTTTCTTCAAGAAAATTAAATTTTGTTTGAAAATATAGCACAAAAAGAATAGTTACTCACAATTCAAAAACCTGGCTCTTTTTTATCTCAAATACCAACACTTTGCCATTACTGTGGTTTTTTTCCATCAGTCAAATGAATTTCAATAATATATAAATTAGCCTTGATTTTCTTGCTTATTTTTCAAATGTAAAAGCTTTTACAGATACATTGCTTTGTAAGTCCAGTGTAATTATGAGGAATTGAGGGAAGTCAGCAATACAAAGCTGTGTCATTCTTTTCTTATTTCCTTTTTTGTAGTGGTCTTCTTGAAATTAAAATTTTCCTAATGATTTCCATGTAAATGTTATCTTTTTAGTTTAGGAACCTTTTTAATTTTCACTGAAAGAAGCAGTATATTTGCCTGTAGAAGTATATAAACTTTATCATAAAATAAACTATGGCAAATAGGAAGTCTGTGGTAGCTCAGTGACCAGTTTCTTGTACTTCCAATCCTTGCACTAGAAAACAAATCCAAATATTGACATAAATGCACTTTTCCCTTGTATTAGTTCAACACTTAAGATCTTTTTAGGTATTATTGTAAAAGATACTACAGTCAGTATTATTTAATATTAAGCCTCTTTTAAGGACACCAAGGCAGCAGTGGTTATCAGCCTCTCTCTAAAAGGTGGGCTCAAGAGACAGTTACAGTGAAACAAACTGATGCTAAGCCCCACATTAATAATTTGGGTATAATAAGGACACACAGCTCCAGGAAAAAATTGTAAATGACATCAAAAATGCTACTGTGGCACCTGACATGCTCCAGATTGTCCAAAGGGGTGCAACTTGATACATCATTTATAGGGCTGCAGCCCACCATTGCAAAAGTCAGTCACATTCATAATGCACAGGCTGAAGTTCAATGATTAATCATATTTTTATCCACTGGTATCATAAAAGACAAATGCTAGAAGTGGGGTGGCAACCAATCAGTACTCTCACCAGAAAGCATCCAAATATCTGCTCTGGGATCATCAGTGCACTTTTTCCTGAGCAGTACCATATCTGTTTTCTACACTGCAGACTTCTTTTTAATCCCTAAGGTCATTAATGAGCACATATACCAAGGCAGCAGTGATGTAATTATCACCTTCACTGTAAGATTTTATCATGAGACAGTGGTTGCATAGTGAATTCTGTCTCGGGACTAACTCATCTGAAATTTGCATGATCTTTTAAAATAAGTGCTTATCTTTTTTCTACCAAAAAATTTTTCTATTTTAATTTTGTTTTTAAAAATTTTTTAAGTATCACAGTATTAAACCACGAGAGTGCACACATATATTAGTCACACAAGCGCATGCACCGGTTCTTGTTTTTTGAAGAAAATGTTGTAATATTCGGAAAAAATGTTACATCTATGTCAATAATAAATTTTATTATCAAATTTTTAATTTCCCCAAATGGTTTTATGAAAGGAAATTTCTTAAAGGAATAGAAAATCTAATTATTTATTAGCATAGGAAAAAAAATAGTACTGTATCGATACTCTTTACTCTGTATCAATTCTTATTTTTCTTTATTAGCACTATAGACACAGAGGAAAATGCAACAACAAATGTGAGCAGCACATTGAAGAAGGTGTTTTTGTGTGTTCCAAATACATATATTTTTCACATTCGGCAGAGCGCATTTTCATTTTTCTGTGCTTTTTTGCTGGACCAACACTGTATTATTTATATGTTTTTTTTCTTCTTCTTCCCCCCCCCAAAAAGTAATTATGTCTTTCTCACTCTCATTTTCAGAATCTATTATCACTGTCTGAATCAAAATCATGTGAATTAAAAATTCATAATCACTTCCATCCTCATTTTCTTCAATAGGTTCTTCGGCAGTTGATACCTCCGATACCTTTTGCAACATTTCTTCGTTGTAAGATGAATAACGTGACATTTTTGCCACTTTCTTCTATAATATCACAAATCAACTATGTAATAAACTGGTGTGAAAAACTTAAGCAACAATGTAAAATAGCAGATAGCCATGAAGTTGCAGAAAAGGAGGTCTGGAGATCAGTACAATGAACACATAAGTCAGTAAAAACGTCATGCATATGCAAATATCAGGAACAAAACGTCAGAGGCGACGTGAGCATACATAAAACGCGTGATGTCGGCGCGTGCAGCTCAACACTAGAATAAAAGGAAGGGCAGAAACACAATTCAACATATTTGCTGCAAGTGCCAGTGAGTCAGTTCGTGAAATATGGCTAGAAGAAATCACCTGGACGACTTCACACGTGCAAGAATGATTGGAGAGCTGGAGGAGGGATGTACTGTCACTAGTGTAGCTGCAGAGTTCGGAATCAACAAAAGTGTCGTTTCACGCGTTTGGAAAGCATTCCAAACCACAGGTACAGCTGTTAGAAAGGTTGGTGGTGGCCGCCCGAGGACGACAACTGCGGGGGATGACCGATATATCGTACTGCAGGCGAAAAGAGGCCAGCAAGCGCCATTGCTCAGCAACAGGGCGACAAGTGTCACAGTTTACTGTGGCCAGGCACCTTCATAAAGGGGGCCTATTCGCCCACCGTCCTGAACGCTGCCTCCCATTGAAAGTTCGCCACCATTTACAGTGGTGCAGAGAGCACAAAAACTGGACAACTGATCAGTGGAGTCGTGTCCTCTTTATGGATGACATTCGGTTCAGTACCAGAAGCGATTCTCAACACGTTTTGATTTGCAGAGAGGTCTGAACCTGGTTTTATCCCAGTAACATCAAGGAAAGACACCGTAACGATGGTCCTGGAGTTCTTGTCTGGGGAGACATTATGCTGAACGGGCGAACTGAGCGCCACGTTTTCGACAGAGGGTCTGTAACCGGGGATCGCTATTGTGAGGAGGTACTCCTTCCCCAGGTGCGTCTGTTCCGAGATGCCCAGACTTAATTTTTATGGATGACAATGCACGGCCACATCGGACTCTTGCTGTTGAGGAGCTACTGGAAAGGGAAGATATCACTTGAATGGATTGGCCAGCAAACTCGCCAGATTTAACCCCTTCGCGCCGACTGTCACGTATACGTGCCAGCAACGAACACATTTATCTACCGGCCGACATGCAGGCGTGCCAGAGCATTGTTGCGTTTACTACCGACTGTCACGTATTTGTGCCAGTACCTTGGAACGTTTTTCAAACTATAATTTCTGCCACAAGATGGCACTGTATGTCCATATGGTTTCAGATACGTGTGCATTAGACCTTCTACTCAAAATGAGAGAAGCATGACTCACATACACGTGTTTTTGATTATATAAACAAACGGGGAACTAAATGTTTCCGAATGGCGTGATTTATGACGTCTCTTTAAATCGCACTTTTATTCGCACGTGGTAGTTGTTTACTGTAAGTAGAAGTTTTATATGCGCTAAAGCGTTGAGTATTTCGGTTCACAGTTCAGTTTTTAGAAAATAATTAGATCTTGTTAGACGTGAATTCTTTCTGTTTTTACCATTTCAATGTCGAAGCGTCGAAAATGTTTAACAGAGCATGAAATAGCAGAAATGATGCAAAATATTTCAGATATTGATTCTGATATTGATTCTGAAAGATTAACTGAAAGACATTTTCCAAAACTTTGTTCAGAAGAGACTGATAAGAAAATGAGACGACAATGCTTCATTTGTTCACATTCCCGGAAAAATCCTCCAAAACGGCAAATGAGTTATTACGAGTTCAAGGAATGTAACGTAGGACTGTGTGTAGATCCCTCAGGGTTGCCACGCTACCTGGAAAACCGGAAAAAGTCAGGGAATTCAGAAATTGACCAAAAAATTCAGGGAAAAGTCGGGAAATTTAAGTGTTTTAGTCAAAATCTGGAAAAGTCAGGGAATTTCATACAACGATCCCGCCAAAAAAAGGCGAGTTTTGCGCCGACGTCGGAAGAGATCACTTTTTTGGCGAATTGTGTATCACGTGAGTGTCATTCGGGCAGCTGGCATGGAGCCAATTTTCGCAGCTCCAATTTGATTGTCTTTTAGAAAGGCAAATCAAGTTTCCCACAACTTTTGGTTTCCAGTAACCTCGAGAATTGCATGTGCAGTGCATGAACTAAAGAAAGTACCTGTCCTCGTATAAAACAAAATGGGTTTAATCCTAGTATACGGTACCATGAAGGTTAGAATCAAAAAATATGTATTGTAAAGAAAGAAAATCTCTCTGCAACAGACGTGGCTCCGTTGCATCATAGAGGGAAACAGCTGTGCGTGCGCGATATATATGTCGCCAAAGCTCGAAACCGGTGTCGAAGTTCGAAGGTCACGTTATCAAGAATTCATAAAATGAATATCGTTTAAAATTTCTTTAAACTCTAATCTAAAGGAAAAGAAAATATCTTTTGGCGCAAGTAAATTAATTCATGGATTAGTTATTTTGAGGGGGGGAAACTACGGAAATCCGTTTTTAAAATTATTGCGAAAAATCCAAGAAAAAACGTTCTTGGAGAAAAAGTTTCTTCTTGGATTTTTCGCAATAATTTAAAAATGGATTTTCGTAGTTTTCTTTTTTGTCAAAAAACGTTTCTTCTTAACACGTGCTTCTCAATTTCCTGTACACATTGCGGAGAGGGAAATTCTGGTCGGCAGATTCCGTTGCCAAATCCCTTGGCAAATTTTCCCTCCGCTTTCTAGCCGCGTAATAGCATTTATGTGTATGGAACCTTTTCTTCTTTACATAGACATTCTTTGGTTAGAATAATCTCCATGTATGGTACAGCGGGATTTGGCGACATGATGATGAGCAGTAAACGAGTCATTTTGTTCTTGGCGACAGTTTTCAAAATCGTGCAAAGGCTGTACCGTATACTAGGATTTTACCGCAATTTTTTTTTTTTTCTTTTTAATAAATACCTTGTCATTTTGCAGTAAAATAAAAAAAAATAGTAATCAGTCATCTAGGCAAACCATGTAATATAACTATATTCGCTAAAATATCGTTGATTATTCTAATTCAATTTTAAGCAATTATCTTTATTTTTATGTTATTCATATCATTTAATGTTGCTTTTTCCCTCTAAATTTATTTATCATTAGTAAATAATATTTCCAAATTTCAAGAAATTTTCTCTGGCATAATCCTGAAATTAATTCTAGCAGTATGATGACATCACGAAATTTAATGCACATATTTTTTCCTTATGTATGCTGCGAAATAAATATAAAATACCTCAATTTAGTAAAAAGATATCATTAAATAGATTTCTTTCTTTCATTTAGCTGCAGAATGTCTGCAAAAAAAGCCTTATTTTATTCCAGATTGGGAGATTCTAATCTCAATCTTCAGTGGAGAAAACAACTCCTTTTATAATTATATTTGTGTTTTCAAGTGTTAAGGTGCCTTTTAAGAAGACACCTCACACAAATTAAATTTACCTAAAATCTAACCTAACTTTTAGCATTGCGTTGTGATTTATAAGAACCGGATTAGCCTCATGTTGAACTGGTGATGATCATGAGTAATAATTAAATAAAACGTACAGTTGTTATCCAATGTATATATCTTAAATTTTATGAAGTTTCTTAAGTGGAAAAGTAAACAAAATTATCAAACAAAGTGTACCAAGAATAATTAAGAATAAATGTCCTCTGAGATTTATTGAATAATTAAGTGAATTTGCTACACAGTACAAGTAATACGATAATTAATTTACCTCTTAGCACAGCCAACGTACATTACGCGGATAGACTGGAATTTTCTCGAAACATACCTGGAAAACCTGGAAAAGTCAGGGAATTTCATTCTCCTGTTTGAGTGGCAACCCTGATCCCTGTTTTAAAATTTTTCATACGAAAAGAGAATTTTAAGTAATATATTTAGTTTTCAGATGTATAATGTTAAAAGTCATAAAATGGTGAGTAATTAAAATAAAATGTGTAAAATATGCATTTAAACAAGAAATAAGGTAATTAAAGTATATATATATAAATATCTATAAAGCATAAGCCATTTAAATACTCTATAGAGCATTATTAAACAATGCGTTGATACTTCGGAAATTTCATGGATTTAGGCTTAGTAGCAAAAAAGCCCCCGGCCCTGGAGAGACGCTCGCGGAAGACACTGCCGGCCTCCGCGATAAGCGCGCGTTTTCGCTACCCGACTCGAAGGGGTTAAATCCCATCGAACGTGTGTGGGATGCTTTGGGGAGATGCATTGCAGCACGCTTACATCCTCCAGAGAACACCCAACAACTCAAACAGATGCTGATTGAGGAATGGGCACTCCTACTGCAAGAAATGTTGCACCAGTTGGTTCTGAGTATGCGAAGACGGTGCGAAGCAACCATTGCAGTGAGGGGAGGGCATATCCCATATTAAGGAACATCTGCTTGTTGTTCTTCCTCTTGGGTAGACAATCATGAGTCACGATACTATGCGTTCAATAAAGCTTGTTTGTTTTTGTTTGATTCCATACCGCATGCATTGTATTCCTTTTTCAGCTCAGATGCTTTCGTTATCCTTTATGTACATAATACTCTCCTTCATTTCTGCATTTCATGTCTCTCAGTTGATTTCTCATGGTGTTATGGCAAAAAACCCTGCTGCTGCTTAAGTTTTGCATACCAGTGTAGTAACACAAATAGGCTCGCTGTGTCTAAAAGACCCAATCACATCAAAATCAAGACTCTGAATAAAGCCCCAATGAAAAAACTTTGTAAACATAAGAGGTCAACCTAAGACACGACTACGCTGGACCTCCACAAGTTGCGTGAAATATGTGCGCTTTGAGAAAAGTTTGTTTAATCGTGTTGGTCCTTTTTACCCAGCGTGCATGTTTGTGGTTTAATGTAATTAAATATAGTATGTATCAAGCATTTAATGAGAACCAGTTTTACATTGAGGAGAAAAAATGTGATAGTTACATTTTTGGGGAGATGGAGGTTAATAATTCTGATCAAGATTTTATATGCATAGTTATAAATCATGCGGTATAACAATTTACATGAAATTATTATATAGTTTTAAGTGTTAGCATAAATTTGATATGCGATATGTAAAGAAATATGATCTCTGCTAAAGATTGCTATTTTAATAAAGTATAATATATAGGAAAAGAAAATGTGCAAATTTGAAAATATTACAAATTAATAAGTGGGATCGTTATGAATTGAAAACATTTTTATGTTTTACTAAAAACTTTAAAATTTTTAATTCAAAAGTAACTAAGATTCATACATTTTGTTTTAAAAATTATAAGAAAAACAACTTCTTACATTATGTGTTTCTTTATATATGATTTTAACTTCTTTCATTAAGATTTATTTCTGATGCATACATTTTGTTTTGATCTTAGCTCGAGAAGTATTCAGTCTTCTCAACAGTCCACAATATAAGCATGAAGGCTTTACTGTCGGCTGTAGTTTTTTTGAAATTTATAGTGGCAAGGTATGTCTTTTCATTTTAAAATCTTGTACATTTTTCACTGCACTTTTTAATATGAAGATTACTTTTATATAAATGTTTCAAGATACTCTCTGTCTGAGATAATTTCTTCCCTATTAACCCAAGATTAATTGGAAATAAATCTGGAGATTGTAAAAAAAGTGGAATACTAATTTTTTGATTTCTATGGCTTTGTATGATTTTAAAATGTCATTCACTGTTTTTTGTAGTTTTATGCTAAATGTTTTTGTGGGTAATTTTGACATAACACTGTGTTTCTTTAGTTAACCCTTTATCAGTGCTTTTCAAAAAGTCATTGCTTAAACAGAAATCATAGCAGCGCAAATAAAAGTTTATTTCGTACTATATTTGCATTTGAAAACTGAGTAGATTGTGTAAGTAAAGTAGCCCTTTTGGTGGATGAGCATAACTTTCATTTCGGTTGCAGATTATAATCTCCATAAATTGGCTCAGATGAATGATTTCTCCCTAAACATGAAAAGAACTCTTTTTCCCAGTAATGTGAAAAATTGTAATGATTCAAAAGCTTTTACTATTTGCTTTGTGATTTCCAAAAAAAGGATCAAGAAAGGGCTTATTTAAATATAACAGTGAAGGAAAGGCTAGGGAAAAAAAAATTTACTGAATTGCAGACATGATAAAATTACCTTTTCTAATATAATTTTAATTCTGAATTATTAAAAGTACATATGTAGTTCCACAGTCTTATTTTATTTACACTAAGGTGCTGCTTAATGTGATCACCTTTTTTTTTAATAGCATTAAATGATGAGGGAGAAATTTTTTTTATTAGTAATGGAATTTAACTAATTTAGTATAAATATAACTAGGAACATATAAATGGGTACTTTCACACCATTTTAATTAGGAAAATGTAAAAGTTAATTTACAACCTGTTCATAATGTTTCTGGAAATTAATTGACGGGTGCTGTACCCCTATACTAGGATATTCCTCTTTAGGAGAGAACTCGCTAATGTAAAATTTTAAATTAGTTAATTTAAAAAAAAAAAAAGTAATCTTACTTTTACTAAATGTCTCTGAATTATATTCTTTTTAGGAGGTGGGTATTCTGAAAATAATAATAATAACTACTGGAAATGAGAAGTTGTCTGATTGCCCTGAAAATTGACAGAGTTGTTGAAAAGTAAGGTTCCCCTCCCCCTCAAAAGAAAAAATGATTGACTGATATTGAACTAAGCTGTATGGGAACTTAATCCCTTACTTGGCAACAATTCTTTATTACTTGTCAATTTTTGTAATCAATTTTGCAACTTTAGTTTTAAAAAATTATTATATATTTTGATCGTATTAAATAAATTGTTGGTCACAATAAGCGATATATTTTCTATGATTTCTAATGTAAACAGGTGGGACTTCAGCAATTTAATGATATCTGAATGATAACACTAACCTTGATTATATAAAATGCTGTCTTCTGTATATTGTATTTGTAAATTCTGCCATGTGTACTTTCTGTACAGAGTTGCCAACTCTGCCGATTTTCGACCGCTCTCCCGCCAACCCGATTTACAATATACAGTCAAAAGTCGTTAATTCGGACACCCATAATCCGGACCTCAAAGCTACAAACTTTCTGCGCATGCGTCGCGTTGGCGCATGCGCGTAAGACCTTTACCGCTGCGAATTTGCGTGTGCGCGTGCGCAAAATACATTTACGAATGCGCGTTTAATGTATAACGGACGGGATAAGCTAAGCTAAAATTATCTAATTATCTATTTCAGTTAATGTTGCAGATTGCGTTGTTCCTTAATCTTCAAATTGGATCCGGATTATTATTTTTTGCAGACTGTTAGAGCAATTTTATAAAAGTAAGCTTGAACTTTCGATTATGTCAAATAGAATTTCCGATATATATTTACTAATATGTAAAGGATATACAAAGCAAAAGTATCTTTCGGAGTCCATTAAACAAAAAATGGATAAAGGCGTTTGTTTATCTAAACTTTGTTTATCTTTAACGGGGCTGCTGTTTGTTTATCTAAACTTTGTTTATCTTTAACGCTGCTGCGGCAGTGTGCAATGAATTGGAAGTTGATTTATCAGCACTATCCTTATCTTGAGGGCAGATGTTTTTATTTTATTTGGCTTATAATTGCTTACTCAATGTAGTATTTCATCTCAATGTACTCCGCCTTTGATATGATTTAAATCAAATGCCTCGTCATTATAATTCGCTTCCGATAGCGAAGAAAGTGACAGAGTTTATTGAAAATGAATAAATTTCGATTGACAAATTAGTCGGTATTCTCGACACAGCAATTATAGGACTTGAACAGCGGACCTTTGTAACTGAACAAGAAATTATGTCTGTTTATAGAATTAAAGAGAATGTATTATCACATAAAAAACGAAGCAACTGAAACAACTTACATTGAAAGAAATGTTTAATAAAGTAAACCAATAAATATTAAGCTTTTCTTTTGTCAATTTTGATACCCTTTAGATCATAATTGTTCTTTATTTCGTAAATTACGGTTTCATATTTTTACTTTTATAATTTCTGCATGCCATTTTACCAGATTTAAACTGATGATCTATAATCCGGAAAAATCGATAATCCGGAATCGCCGAAGTCCCGACGAGTCCGGATTAACGACTTTTGACTGTATTTCTCCTGACTTTTTCTTATTCTTAATATTTCTCACGATTTTTATGGAACTTGGCTTAATATTTCGTTATATGAACAAAAAAAAGTGATTTTGGACGTCTGAAAGCAATTGAATTTTCTCTAGATTATATCTGAAATAAAACCTTGGGAATCAGATGAGAATTTCTGCTTTGTGAGTGACAGCATACGTATCCAGAAACATTGTTCTCCAGTTCTCCAGTGGGCATCGAGCTCCACTGCGTGTCATCTGGCATATATTAGCCAATGAGCACAAAGCAAGCTCAAGGCCGTTGGCCGTTATTTGGATGTTCTTTAGTTATTTCGTTCATCTTGTCCTGAGTTGTGTGAGTACACGTGCCTTTGGCAAATAGTTTTAGAAATTATCGTCTTTTGTTATGTCTGCGAGAAAGGTGAAATACTCGTGCACGTTTCAAAAATCGTACACAGTTGACTTTCCTTCCATTATTTCTTCAAGGAAATATAATAAATTTGCCATGTGTACCATCTGTCGTTGCGATTTTTCGATTTCGCATGGTGGAAGGGCAGATGTTCTCAAACATGTGAGTACACAAAAACACAAGGACAACATGAGTTGTTTTGAAAAAAACGAAAAATTAAATTTTTCTTCGGAAACAAAAGACCAAAAAGTGATTAACGCAGAATGTCTGTTCTCTGCCTTTTTACTGGAGCACAACCTGCCACTGAATGCATCGGATCACGCTGCAGCTTTATTTAGAAAAATGTTTCCCGATAGTGAAATCACTAAGAAATACTCAAGTGCAAGGACCAAAACACGTGCTATTGTTAAAGAAATGGGTTTGAAAAATAAATCTTCAGTTATTGATTGCATTAAAACAACTCCGTTCTGCCTCTTTCTACGGATAGAAGCAATAATACCAATTCAAAACTGTATCCAATTGTTGTTTCTTTTTTTAATCCAGAGTCTTCAGAAATTGAGTGCAATTTACTTTCTGTCCCCACTTTAGAAGGACATTCGACAGGCTTTAATATAGCACAGCTAATTATTAAAACTTTAAAAGAAAATGCAGTCCCTCTGGATAATTGCTTAGCACTTACTTGGTGCCGATAATGCACCAGTAATGGTAGGCTTTTGAAGACTGGTGTTGCATCAGATTTGCAGATTATGAGGTGCACCTGTCACCTCTTAAATTTAGCTGAAAAAGGGGCAGCTTCTTTACCGTTAAATGTGGATGAACACATTGTTGATATTTATTATTATCTTGAAAGAAGGGAAAATTGAAACAGTTCCAACAGCTGCATAATACTGAAATGAGAAAAATTTTGACACGTGTGTACACGCTGGCTGTCTTTAAAGAAATACTTATCTAGAATCCTCGATCAATGGAACCCACTTCTTGCATTTTTTAAAGAAGAAGTAAATGCTTCGAGAGTTAAGATAAAAGGCTCTATTGAAAGTTATAAAGTACCTAAAGTAAATGGAGATGTAGTTACTATTTCTATTGTTAAAAATAGGTTTGAGAAAAATAAAGTAATTTCTGCATCATTCAGCAATTGAACTGGCAGTTCTCAAAATAATACTGCAAAATATAAGCGTAAAGCTGATAGAAATTTCTCTCAAAATAAAAAAAAAATTGCTCAACACACGAAACATTTTCTGATTACTGTAAGTTTATCTTATGAAGAACGAATATTTATGTTTTTTTTCTTTGGACCTTAACAAAGCTTTTTGCTTTTTTTTACAATTCATTTTGCCATCGTTCAATGTTCTTAACACAATTCTACAAAGCAGAATTCCATTAATTCATGTTTTGCAATCAGCCCACCAACGGCTGAGCGGTAAAGTCGCTGAACACTGGTAGTTCGGTCCGAGGTTGAATCCCGCGAACGGGCTGGCTGCATGGGCGTTTTCGTGGTTTTCCCCATGTGTAACGTGTATACGAGCTAGTTTCTCTTAGAAAGTCCTCCACGAAGGCATCCCTCCCCTTAGGCAGATAGCCCTCGAGGCTTTGCCATAATCACACACACATGTTTTGCAATCAATGATTTATGATCTGTTTAAAGACATTTTATTTAAAAAGTAAAAGTAGTGGAAGAACATTCAGAAGAAGACAAAAATAAGTTTTATCTTCATGTTAAAAGTTACTTCTGTCGAGTATGTAATTACATACTACATAAATTTCCAGTCAACGATGAAGTGATTTTGCATGCTAAAGTTGCTGATGTTTCTGCTCTAGCAAATGCATCTCTTTCTGATATAAGGTACTTTTTGAACAGATTTCCTGTGTTACTTTGTTTAGTTATGAAAGATGATGATATTGATGTTGCTGCTGATATACTGCAGTCGCAAGTTTGCAGTTTACAATTAGAAAACTTGGATGAAGTTATAAAATCAGCTAGGATTGACACCCAGTGGAGTTTAATTGGAAAATTGAAAGGTGCTGATGGAATTTTAAAATATAGTGAACTCTCTAGAATTATGTTGGCCATCTTGACAGTTCCTCATGGTAATAAGGAGTGTGAGAGGATCTTCAGTGTTGCTGCGAAAACGAGGACTAAATTTAGATCTAATATTAGTGATGACACATTAGAAAAACTTTTATTAGCGAAAGCAGGCCTACGTAGCAATTGCTATGAACAAAATTATGAAGTTTCTTTCTTAAAGAAAGCAAAATCTGCCACTGCCCATAACATTTGTATGAAAACTGATTAAAGTGTCTTTTTTTTTTTTTTTTTTTTTTTTTTTTTTTTTTTTTATGATGCAAATAATAAAAATGTTTTTATGTCTAAGGTATTTTTGTTTTGCTTGCATTTAAGACTTAGTAACTATTTAAAGTTAATTCATTATTAAAAACTATATTTTTATCATTTAAAAAGTCTTTTTAACATTGTGAAAAATCTCCTGATTTTTGAATGTCATAGGTTGGCAAGTATGTGTACATGATATGAAGAGCAGCTTTTTGTGTTAAAAGTGTATTTTAAATTACATATTCTTTTAGTATTTTAGAATTGTCTTTTTTGCATATAAATATTGCTTAAATGATCTAATTTTTCTAATTAATGGTTTAATTGAGGTTGATAAAAAGGGAATATAATTTAATAAAATATTTGTGTATATTTTTCTTTTTAATATTTAATTTTAATCTTCTGAGTTGATTGCTATAAATTATTTCATTTAAAAGAAGAAAAAAGAACTTTTGAGGGGTAATTAAAAGTTTCCATGTAAAATCATGTTTATATGCCTTTGTAAACTCTGTTACGTTTCATTGTATAGTTTTAAATAAAGGTCATCCTTATATTTCCATACAAAAATCTTAACTTCCTAGGTCTTTGATTTGCTTAATAATAAAGCAAAACTACGTGTTCTCGAAGATGGAAAACAGCAAGTTCAAATTGTAGGCTTAAGAGAAAAAGAAGTTAACACTGTAGAAAGTGTCCTAGATCTCATTAGTCATGGTAATAGCGTTCGGTGAGTAATATGTTTACTAATATGCTTCTGTTTGACTTTTTTATCATTTTATTCCGTTTTAAAACTCCTTTTCTGAATGAAGCTTACTTTACCAAAATCCTAAGGACCTTGAGTTTTATTTTATGAAAACAAGAGTATTAATTTTTGTAGTCATGTTAGAATTTTAATATTTTTTAAAGAATTTAGATGTTTTGGATATAATTTGAAAGTTTAAATTATGTTTTTTTATTGTAACTTTTATCAGCTGATAGATACTTGTTTAGTTTTAATTCATGTTTGAAGTATTAAAGTTTTCTGTCAAAAATATTTATAGGGTACTTTTGTTTAATTATTACTTATCTCATATTTGTGTGTTTTCTTAACTTTAGAACATCTGGTCAGACATCCGCAAATCAACATTCATCAAGATCACATGCAGTGTTTCAGATCAACTTAAAAAGGTAAAATTAATAAATTTATTTTAATCATCCCACCTATATAAAAGAGTATGTAAATTGGTATACTGTACAAAATGAATCCATGATTCCTGTATTTATGCCATTCCAAATTTTAGGCAAAGCATAGGTGCTTGTGAACTTAGTGCATTTGCAGAATGAAAGCACTTAAAATATATTGATCTGTATTGAAGTCAGCTTAAGAGATAAAAATACGGAACGTAATTGTAAATTCTGAGATTCCTCCTCAAAGATAGTCAAAAGTGAAAAGTGGAATGGAGCTAAGACTCTTCTGGTTTCCCTCATATAATCATCTAAATTAAGCTGTTCTTTTTGTATTGATAGTCAATTTACAGTTCTAAAATTTATTGTGTTTAGATTTTAAAATCTAAACACAATAATAAATAGATCTCTAGTTAAGAAGTCAGAAAATATAACTTCTTCATTTTTTTTTTTTTTTTTTTTCAAAAAAAAAAGGGGGGGGGGTAGTAGAGGCATTCTCTCAAATATAAACAGTTTATGTTTTCAATTGCAGTCAAGGCTATTTTGTCCACATTAAACCTTGTAAAATTTTGTCAGACCTTATCTCTCTCTCCGCTTAGTGTGCTTTTGATCATTCTTCTCTTTAAATATATCCCTTTGAAAATAAATAGTGTAATATAGAAAGCTCCATACTTTGTAGTTTTGCATTACAATAAATATATTAATTGTACATGTTTTTCAATCCAGTACAATTCTTATTTTTCTTAGTTTTATTATGTAGCATCATAAGAATTTTTTTTCTTTTTTGTTATGTATGAGTATGTTGTTACAAATATCTTTCGAAAATAAATGGCAATACTCCCCTTAGATCTGATATTTCTTTTTAAAAATCCCTACTTATATTTTTGAATGATTAAGGTGCATATTTCTTTCACTTGCTTCACATTATAAGATACATTTTTACATTGTTAGCCCAAGGGGCATTAGCCCAAAAGGGTTATTAATTTAGTTTGGCATTTAGTGTTGAAAACTTTAAATGTCCGTTTGACTTTTCAAATTGCTGCAACCAAATATTATCGCCCTGTGTTATATTAAAAGAAATTAAATAATGGAGACTCTGCATAAATGTATCTCACATTTTGATAAAAGGTACCTAGAGCCATCAAATTGTGAATAACGTAATCCTCCACCAAATAGCCCACCAGCGGCTGAGCGGTAAAGCCGCTGAACACTGGTAGCTCGGCCCGAGGTTCGAATCCCGCAAACGGGCTGGCTGCATGGGTGTTTTCGTGGTTTTCGCCATGTGTAACATGTATACGAGCCAGTTTCCCTTAGAAAGTCCTCCACGAAGGCATCCCTGCCCTTAGGCAGATAGCCCTAGTGTGCTTTGCTATAATTAAAGACACCACACCTCCACCAAATATGGGCTTCTGGAAGCCCTAATGTGAAATTTGTTTTATTATAGATTTCATATTTCGTAACACTTTTAACAAATTTTTGATTAACAAACTCAATGATTACAACTCATGATTACAAAGCGAGCAATGGCAGCACCGTACAGGGTCCACTTTTATCTCCAGCACACGAGACTGTGTATCAGAAATTCTAAAGATGTGGTTTTTTTTATTTTGTGATATTGCTTTTGAATTGAATTTTATGGTTTATGCCTCTTTGGGCATAGTATAAGTTCTGAAAACTTTCAGTTTTTTTTAATAGTTATTTCATTGTATTTTATGCTAGGTGTGTTAAAGTTATTAAAATGTATTCAATAAACAAAATCAGCCAAAAGTTCTATAACAATAATTATTTTATAGTTCTCAAAAGTATTTAATTTAATTGTTTATATATTTATCCTAAAAGCATATAAATGGAAATTCTCTTTTTCATATTATTTTCCACTTGAAATCATCATCCCAAGCAAAGCTTTTGTTAGCACATCAGAACCTGGAGTATCACAGTATGAAAAATCTGGGCTATAGGGAAGCTTGAATTTGCTCAGCTCTTCAGTTGCATTATCAGTCTTTGCAGTGTAGGGGACTGAGTGTTATCATATCAGAAAAAATATCATTTGAAAGCATCCAAGATCTTTTCATCTTGGTCAACCTTTGCAGTGGATTCAGCATCTCCTTGTAATGTCACTTATTCACTGTAGTTCTTTGTTCCATGAAGTCAATAAAGAGTGGTCCTTCCTGATGAGAAATAGGATGTCAGCATCATCTTTCTCAAACTAATGCAACTTGCCTTAAACTCTGGGTGAAGGAGAACTTGAATGTTACTAGCACTTTGACACTCGTTCAAAATTATGACACTATATATAGTAACCAGTGATTATGTGTGACCAGAAAGTTATCATCTGTAGACACTGCAAAGACATAGCGTATTTTTTGTCCTTAATCAAGGTGGGAGATGCATGCTTTAAGAAATCCCAGTCTTGCTGGATGAGCTAATTCTCTTAATAATTGCATTTATGTACACAATATTGTTTGACTGATGATGATAATTATCCTTTTCTGAAGCACTTGTGAATGATGTGCAGTATTCTCTGTATATTCTTGCCATTCATCAATGAATTTCAGCATCACCTATCCCTTCTATACTTTAAAAAAAAAAAAAAAAACACTACCACTTATTTTTTTCTCTCTATTTTTATGTTTTATCTCCAAGCTTGTCTGCATGGACTGCGAACATAGTTGGTTTATTACCGTCTGCTTAGATTAATGTTCAGCCAGTTTCGGTCTATCATGTGAATTACTCTTGCCAATGTGCCTAACTGGAGGCAGTAATTACAGTAACAGGTCTTATCTATTTTAAAAGAGGGCGAATCGAGAAAATTTAATTTTTGTATTGTCTTTGGCCAATGTCAGCTGCAGGAAAGATAAAACAATGTTATAACAAGTATGTAAAGCCAAATCAAAAGTATATATCACCAGTTCATCATTAAGGGCATCAAGAAAGCAAACTTAAAGATATTTTTTTCAAAAACACCGTTAAGAAAATAAAAGTTACGATTCATTTCTGCACCAACAGTCAGTTGCAGGCGCTCTATGAGTAGGTGCTCTTATAGTAGACTGACAGTAGCTGCATGAGATATCAGAGGGTTTTTTTTTTTTTTTTTTCTTGAAAACTATAAATACTACTTAAATACTTTGGTAGCATTTACTGAAATGCCAGTTACTTCTATCTGCCTTCAGCTCATTGTCATTCAACGCTTCTTACATTTATTTGTGCATGTAATATGCTGTTTCTTTTGTCGTGTTTTGGTCATTTGGAAAAAAAAAATAAATAAAAAATAAATCCATGGGAGACTTTTTTTTTTATTTCATTATTAATATATAAATTATTGGTTAATGTTGAGCACCTTAATTTAATTATTTGCTGAACCCTTTGAGGGCATAAACATTAATTTTTGTTTTGCATTGATTCAGTTATATCATCATACATAAATTTTAAATATTCATAAAAAATTAACTTAGTGATAAAAGTGTGATTACTACTATTAAATCCATTTATTGCAACTTATGATCTTTTTTTTTATTCTTATTATTTACATTTAACAAAATCGATTAGTGAATTTTTGCTTACCTTTCTTGATGAATATCCACAGGAATGCTTGGAATTCCTTTTCATTTTTATCACACAGAAGCTTTATTTACAGCTATGTACAACAATTGTCTGCTTACATTAGAACATTCATCTTTTTTTTTTTTTTTTTGTTTGTTTGTTTGTTTGTTGTTGTTGTTGCCACTACATCTATCTCAAAAATCCGCAATGCGGTAAGAAAAATATAACAAGCTAAAAGTAAAAAACACTGCACCCTCTCGTGACCAGCTACATAAACTGTAACATCCTCCCCCTCTATGAACTCCTGGTTCATCAAAGGATTGGATTCTGAAGTTATCTTAAACACTAAATGTTTTTAATGTTCTACAAGTTTAAATGTTCATATAGGCAGTGTTCGCAATTTAAGTTCATTGTATTCAGTTCAAAGAGTTCAAGTCATTTCTAATCGGTACAGGTCAGTTCGACGCGTGGTCAATTCGACACGAGGTCGTTTCGACGCGGGGTCAGTTTGACGCCATACTTTTTTTGCTTTTGTTTGACGCCATACTTTTCGTATTTTTATTTATTTTTAGAATAAGTTTGCATCATCATTCAAATAAATTTGGTGTCATCGTCATTTGATATTTCACACCCCACATTATGGGAATTCATAGATGGTCTCAGGCGTGTTCAAAAATCAATTGATTAATGTTATAAACAATTTGTACGTGGAGATGAATCGCCGCACAAGCGGATTAGGTATCTGCTAGCTAATATGTGAATTAAAGTAATAGTTGAAGATTTTGAAAATCGACAACTAACGGAATACCTGAAAAGTGTGGCGCATAATTTTGCAATGGATTAGTATAATAACAGTTCTGTGATGTAATCTTATTTATGTATAATCTTATTTATCTGTAATTATATTTGTCTGCAATATAATACAACTACTTTGTAACCACATGTTTATTTACCATTTGTGTATTTTGAGTTTTTGATGCTGTTTTGTGAAATAAATAAATTAAAAAACACCCTCCCTCATGTCCTGGGGCCTTGATGTTGGCGAGGGGGCTTCTCACTATTCTGGGACACGAACAAAAATCTAGAACACTTTCACACATATATTTATTTCAAATATGCATGCAAACAATCGTTAATTCAATAAATAAAAATCAGTCATATTACTTATTTATATTACTTCATATTTATTCTAAAAATAAATAAAAATACGAAAACCATATGGCGTCGAACTGCCCCAGCGTCGAAACGTTGGTGTCGAACCGTCAGCGTCGAAACGACCTGCTTCAATTTCTAATGGGTACAATAACTGCACAAGACGACGAAGATGAGTTCCATTAGCTAAACGGACAGTGCAAGCCCTTTTTTTCCCATCTCGTCCTGGATGACACTCCTGTACAACTTCCATCTTCCTTAATAATCTTGGTAATTTTTCTTCATGTACTAGAACTACAGAGCCTTTCAAAAGATCTGTTACGGCATTACCTCTCTGAATTTATTTTACGTTTCTAATTTCAAGTAAGTATTCTCTTTTCCATCTTTTACAAAACTCTTGTAATAACCTTAGCTGGTGTTTATATCGCCTTGTTAAATTTTCTTTAGTTCAAGAATTTTGCCAGATGGTAAGGATGTCAGTCTTCGTCCAACTAGAAAATGAGCTGGCGTCAGCAGTTCTGGTTCTCCAACTTCACTATAAACATACGTCAGTGGACGTGAATTCAATATCGCCTCAATTTCAATTAAAACTGTTTCCAGCTCTTCAAACCCCTCAGGGGCTCACTCTTGTGAGTACGGGTGTAGCAATCCCGAGGTACCCTAGCCCTTCAGGGGATCATCTTGGTGAGATGGGTGTCACGATCCTGGAGCCCCAGTGATCTATCCTCTTTTCCGTCTCCTCTCCTCTTGGCTGGAACTTTTTCCTTCCCTTCTCCCTTGTGGTTTCTCCCTTTGGAGTTTGGGGCTCGTCACGAGAAATTGGAACAGCCCTCGTCTCTACTTTGCAAGTGGCGAGAAAACTACCTACGTGTTTGCCGTGCGTGGAGACCCGTTTCGCTGGAAAGGAGTGTCCTGGTAATTGAGGGGCAAGTTACTGTCTCCAACACACTGCTTTGGCCTCTGCTTCGGCTAAACGGGAGGCATCTTAGTCGTCCTCACGGGCGTCAATCGGCTGGTCACTAGTCCTTGTGTCAGTGGCTTGGGGTCAAGCTCTCGGGAGTACCTGCTTTCGGGAAAGCCGGGCTTCAGTTTGCGTATAGGTCCGGCTAGCGCTAACACAGGAATCCGTGTTTCCGTGGTGGGCAGGGCCGTCGGACCCGAATCTTTTCTTTCTTAAATATGGCTTCTATGTTTCTTCTCAAATCAAATGAAAACGACCAAAGTATCGAAGTAATTGATAAATCTCTTACTAAGAAAATACGTACCGATGCAAATGCCAAAGTAATCACTGATAATCCATGCTTCCTTATAGTCTCAAGTCCCTCTGGCGAAATGCAAAAGATGTCCCCTTTTGTTGTAAGCAAATATATTCATTCTTGCATAGGTGAACCAAAGAACATAAAGCGTCTCCGTTCTGGAGACCTGTTTATAGATACTGTCTCGGCAACCCAATCTGCTTCCCTTTTGTCACGGAAATGTAGCTATAACTGTGTCAGCGCATAAAACTCTGAATTTTTGTAGAGGTGTGATCTCGGAAATCGACCTTCTGTGTGTTTCAGAAGAAGAGTTCGTTTCCGAGTTAGCTGACCAAAAAGTCTGTTGTGCTAGGCGGATCAAGATGCGTAAGGAAGGTCAGTTGACTGACACAAAACACGTGATCCTGACCTTCAAATTGCCTGATCTGCCGAAAAATATTAAGGCTGGATATCTAAATTGCCCCGTAAGGCCTTATATTCCAAAATTTGTTCAGGAGCTTTCAGGACTTCTCCTATCCAGAGCCTGTATGTTGACTTTAATGAACCATCACTTTATCTGAGGCGTGAGCAATTGTCCCTTTTGCAATATTTTAATATTCTATCGCAAACTGAACATCCTAATAAGCTGGGCTTAACTTGATAATGTGTGTAACACTTTATTTGAAACACGTCCATCCTGTGTTCCTCCCTTTGCTTTAAGAGTTCGTCCTGTCATTGAGGAACATTCCCTCTCTGATATGTGCCCCCAAGCAGTACAGAATTTTGAAATCCCACCTTGGGAAAATTCACGGATTCAGCTTCTTGAGGTTTTCAAACATCACGTGAAGGCAAGTACTGACGGTCGTTTACAGACAACTCTTCGCTGAGCACAGGCACAAATATAGCAGTTGTTATCCGATAGACACAGGTGGATCAAAGTCAAATGATCATGTCGGGATGGCATTTGTATTTGAAGATTACATAGAGGGCAGATGCCTGCACCATGCTTTCTCAGTCCTAACATCTGAACTAACTGCAATATATTATGGTCTTCTGTACATCTCAAAGCTCTGCCGCAAAAAGTTCATATTTTATACAGACTCGTATAGTGCTCTTAAATCTTTGGAAGCTTTTCCCAACACTCAAAATCCTGTTGTAGTGGATGTTCTCAAAATTCATATAAACTTAAAGATTCAAGGATATGAAATCCTGTACTGCTGGGTTCCCGGGCATACGGGAATAAAGGGAAACGAGCTTGCAGACATCGCAGCAAAATCTGCTGTTGAACTGTCCAGTCGCCTCATCCCTTTTAGAGACATCTGCTGTGTCATCAAGGGGAAGATCCAAAAAAATGGCAGCAAATTTGGGATGTTCAGCTTAACAACAAGTTGAGAAATGTAAAGCCCAGAATCAAGCATTGGGGTTTTGCTGGAAATCGTAAGGAAGAAGTTCTTTTGACTCGCCTCAGAATTGGTCACACTAGAGTGACACATAACTACCTTTTAAAAGATGAGAAGGAGCCTGTTTGTTTAAATTGTGATGTTTGTTTATCTGTCCGTCATATTTTAATTGAGTGTCCATATTTTAATAGTCTTCGTCAGAAACATTTTAATAGCTGTGACTTACCTCTCCACCATTTAATCGGAAGAGAGACTAATTGTAATTTTATTATTTAAAAGAGACTGGCTTTTACTACCTAATTTAATTTGTATTGAGGATTGTGTTTTGGATTTTAATGTGTGCTTTTTACCTTGTTTTTATATGACTGCATCCTCTGGATTTGGTACATTTTGTCCACTTGTTTTTATTTATTTTATTTTAATTTAATCATCTGTAATCATCCCATCCTGTGTTTGGCGCATTTTAATCATCTTTGGTTTTGCGCCAATAAATTCTCACTCACCCCCAGCTCTTCAAATTTAAGTGAAGCCTTCATGAATATTTTCTTCAAACATGCTTACATTAGAACATTCATCATGGTTTTTTTTGTTGCCACTACATCTATCTCAAAAATCCGCAATGCGGTAAGAAAAATATAACAAGCTAAAAGTAAAAAATGCTGCACCCTCTCGTGGCCAACTACATAAACTGTAACACCATTCACTTTTATGATACCATCTCAAGCAGTTAATTATTAACATGTATCATTCTTCCACATTCTAATTCTATCTCTCCTTTTCCACTTATTAAATCAGATGATTTTTATCTAGCAGCATTGGTAAAATAATTCGAATTCTTGTGTATATAAAAAGTTGTAAAGCTAAAACTCTTCTCCCATCTTAAATATGTTCAGTAAGCAGCTATTATTTGATCGAAGTAAAATTTTCTGTAGGAAACCTTTTCAATACTATTGTTTGTCAAAACAGGTAATTCTGAGCTGTAGAAAACTATCAAATAAGAGTCTTCTGTTTTACCATTATTTTAATTAACATTAATCTCTTATTGCTAAGAGTTTTTTAGATTTTGTGTAGAAATGTATTTTGAGCTGTTAATTAACCAGAATGTTATATGGTACAGTGAAATATATTTTGACAATGCTGCTAATAATTAGAAATTTTCAAAAGAAATCAATTTAAATTGTTGAATTTTAATAATATATTTGCACAGGCAGATGATGTGATTTAGTTTTTAAATTATGTTTGTACTCAAATACATTTTTATTTTAGACCCAATGGTCGAGTTCATGGAAAATTTTCTTTAATTGATCTGGCTGGAAATGAACGGGGGGCCGATACGTCTAGCGCTAATCGGCAAACAAGAATGGAAGGTGCTGAAATCAATAAAAGTTTGTTAGCGTTAAAGGTATGTGTTGACTTCAGATTAAAAGATTGTGAATATATGTTTTTAGCCTTCTAATTTTCTTGCTGTATGAGGTATCTCCAAGAGTTGATGCTGTTAAAACTATTTCTGAAATTTTGTAAATTTCCGTATTATTCAGTCATTATCGTAAAATTTCTAAACGCATTCTCGTAAAATTTTCATTGCTCCTTCTCATATATATATATATTTTTTAATGTTGTAGTCCATTCTCTTTCATATGTCTTTTAACTTTTTATTATTATTATTTTGGCTGTGAATAATTAAAGATCTGTAATAGAAAATGCTATTTATTTGTGATGCTTAGAAGCAAAACAAAATATGCTAAAGTATGGTTAGTTGTTAAACTGAATGAAAAACTGCAATGCCATATTTTCACAGCACTTGAGTTATGAATCTGTGAAGTTGATTTTATCTTATGATTAATTTTTTGCATTCCAAATTGGAGGTTCCAAATATTAATATTTTTTCAAAATACGAGACAAAAAGAGAACTTGTATCTTTCTTTGCAAAAATTAAACTGGCTTATCAAAAATGAACCAGGTTAACACAAAACTAAGGCGAAATGCTTATAATTGTGCTCTGATGTCATACTTATCCATTATAGATGCTATGTCACACTATTTTTGAGAACAGTGTGTGTGGATTAATAATATAACAAGCTCTATAATGGCATCTAAAATCTCTTCTTTTTCAAGATATAAAATATCAATCTGGTCAGTTGGATAATGGATAGTTGAGGTTTTATTGTATACTGGTAAGAGCATAAGCTGGAAAAAAAAAAAAAAAAATTATTTTAGAGAGGACTAGACTAAGGTGGTCTGCAGAACATTCTAATTTTTAAAATTTGTTCTCTCTTGAAAACGTTTGGGGAATGCTGTCTTAATGCAAATGTCATAAATCTATTGATGATCAAAATAATCATTAAAAATATTTTACATGTTGTTATTTTTCAAAGTGGTAAAAATTTATCAAAAAATTATTTCAATTTCCTTTTTGTTTCATTAGGAATGCATCAGAGCATTAGGTAGGAAAGGTGCTCACCTTCCTTTTCGAGCAAGTAAACTAACTCAGGTTTTGAGAGATTCATTTATTGGTGACAATTCTCGGACTTGCATGGTAAGTTTCCATTTCCTGATGTAAGAAAATGTATTGAAATCTATTTTTATGTGCGTAACTTTGTATATGTTAGTTATTTGTTAAGTTGATAAACATCTTTTAATTCATATGGTATTAAAATTTTATTTTCTGTCAATCTGAATTTTATGTGACTTGCTTTTTATATTAGCCTAGAAAAAGCTTGGATTTTCTTGTATATTGGGGTAATAAGGCTTGATTTAAAAATTAAAAAAAAAAAAGTATAATTATGTATGTTGCTCTTTTTTTTTTTTTTTGTGTGTGTGTATGTATGTATGTATCTATTATAAGTTTTTATTTTATTAGTTAGATTTTAAACGAATGGTGATTTTCATAAATTATGCTTGAAAGAAAGAATTAAAAAATTTAATATTAAAAAAATTGAAAACTGCTGGTTAACAAATAAATTCTAATTGAAATTGTGTTCAGCTTTCATTTCTGAATGGGGGATTGTTTTTTGCTTCCTCAGCTTCTGATGTATCAAATAAGTTTTTATAATATAAGAGTGAATAGGTGTGAGAAGAAAATGTTAATGCTTTTGTAATCTAATATTGTCATACTCTGTCCCTTTTGCCTAATTTTCTTTACAAGTAAAATGAGCTTAAAATAATTTTTAAGAGCTACGTATATGCTTCGATGATTTAGTGATGAAGTTTTAATTGTTAAAAACTGCTGAGGAAAATCGTTAATACAATTGCATGTTTAAAAAAAAATCAATTTATTACTGATTTTTCAAACCCATCCAAAACTATAGTATGCTGAAAAGATTAATAATAATTAGTGCCTAAATTTAAAATTTTGTGTGAATTTAAAATAACTGAGCTATATTGAGGTAGGAGATTTTAAATGCTGTTTTATAGTTGTAATATCAACTGTGCTCAAGATAGGAAGAAAATACACTAGCTTGTCACTTTTATATCAGCCCATGAGATAACCAAAAGATATGCAGGAATGAAAATGTAATTCACACTTGTAAAGTTAATATTCATACTGATATGAGAATAGCATGCAAAAGAAGAAAAATATCCATCATTAGATTTACTATCCGAGATTCAACATATTACATCTTAAATTATTAGAAAATCTTAAAATTTTAATTATACATACTATAAACTTTTCAAAATAATATAGAACTGAATTATTTCTTCTCTTGAACTTTCACACCTTTTCAGTTGGACTTTTCAAGTTCATTAAAATGAGAATGTGTGTCACTAGGTACACTATTGAATTTTATGTAATAAGAGTTTCTAAAGCTCTTTATTGCTTTTACAGATGAAGGAAATTTTTAATTAAATCTTCATTATCAAATCATCATTCAATTGGAACTGAATTACAGTACAAAGTTCGTAATCCGGACCTCAAAGCCACAACACAAAACTTTATGCATGCATGTGTTGAAAGAAATGTTTAATAAAATAAACAAATAAATATTAAGCTTCCCCCCCCCCCCTTTTTTTTTTTTTGTAAAATTTGATACTCTTTAGGTCATGATTGCTTTTTATTTCATATTTTTTATTGTATAATTTCTGCATGCCATCTTACCAGATTTAAATTGATGATCTATAATCTGGAAAAACCCCTAATCCGGAATCGTCGAAGTCCCGACGAGTCTGGATTACAGACTTTGTAATGTATTCGTTTCCTTTGCGTCTGTCTGTTTTTAGTATTTCTATATTTTTATCAATATTCAGAATTTCTCAAAACCTGTCAAGCTGCCTAAAATGATACTCAGTTCTTCATCATCTATTATGTCTATTCTCCAATGATTTTAAGATTTATTTTCTGGAAGGGTGAAAAACCTACTTTCATGAAGCCATTTTCGATACAAACTTCAATAATATCATTCCATGTTGAACAAGATATAAAAGGCATCAGATGTGGACATTTTTACTGGAGCTACATTTTATCTGTAGAGCAGCAAAAACTTTGCTAAGTGGGTAACACTTTGACTAGTTTCATCATAGGAAGCAGAAATTGTCTCAGACACATTCTTCGAGAAGTGGATCATTTTTTTTTTTCCACAGTTAAAAATTTGTGTGGGTCGTCGCCCACATTCATAATGCTAATACATATATATATGTTCATACTTAATGAAAAAAAAAGGGGGGTGAGAGTGTCAATCTATTTTGAAAGTCTGTGCTGAAATAATTGCTGTCCTAAGAACTGCAGACTTTTTTAAATCACTGCACCAACACATTTCTCAGGCAGTTAAACTTCCTAATTCGTATCCTGCTGATTGTCTTGGTATGAATTTTACATTCCTGATAATACCATCTTTATTTTTCAAAATTTGTTTTACTTTTGTTGCGGGTACTTAAAAATATCCTAAGATTTCTTCAATGGACAGTCCATTCATTTTATTCATCCAGACTTTCATTTTGAGTAAAACATAGCTTTGTTTATATAGCCCTTTTAAAGCTAAAAAATAAGTGATTTCTATCCCCAGTAACAAGTAAATTACATGAAGACAAATAATATGCTCTTGATCATTAATCCTTTCTTTGATTTTTTTTAATCCCTTAGATGAAATCTTTAATAAATGTGTGGAGGTGTATATCACAGATCCAGGATAAGAAAATAAATGTTATTTTTAAATGCGAGTAACCATAAGTAAAATAGGTAAAGGTATGAAAAAAGAAGAAAATAACATAGAAGTTTAAGAACTTCAAAACACAACCACATGTAAAGAGAAACCAACATAGAAACTTAATTTCTTTAAAAAAAAAAAAAAAATAGGAAAGACTGTCAAGAAAAGCATGAAGTGAAAATCATGAACATACTAAACTGAGAGCTGCTTTTCTAACTATGACATTGAAATAAGAATCATCTTACATTATTTTGCTGTACCTTTTATGCAAGGCATCTGAAAATTGATATGTAATTAGAAGATTACTATACTGAGAAGAGCTATTTTATGAATTTATGAAATGCTTGAAAATATATCCAAAAGCTAGTGAAGCCTGTTAACTGCCATGAACACTTTATTCATCTTAAAATCAGTTTCTTCTGTATTTAAACTCTCAAAATATAAAAGATCTTATTTTAATAGCATATTAAATGCTTTCATTACTATTCATTTAGCTTAATTTAATTTTTCCTGGAAGTATCAAACAGTTAAAGTAAGGAAATACTTGGTTATTTCTAACAAAATAAAATAAAATCTTATAGTAGTGTTTCAGAGTGAAACTGTTATAGCAGAAAAGTGATTACCATATCATTACATTTATTTTTGTTATTGTTAATTGCATTTTTAACTACCCTTTTTAAAATGTCAGAGTACAAGAATTTTTTTTTTTTTTTTAATTGTACTATATTTTTGGTGAATGTCATGCATGGAGTTTGTAATTTTATCAGACTTGCACTAAAATGCAATTGTGATTTTAGATTGCTATGATATCTCCTGGAATGAATTCATGTGAGCATTCTCTGAATACATTACGATATGCTGATAGGTATGAAACTGCTTCATATTTAATTTCATTGTTATTTTTTTGCTTCTCAGTTATAGATTATTTATTCACATTTATTTTTTTATAATAGAGTTAAGGAGCTGGGTGTTGAAAATCCAGAGTTGAAAACAGCAAATGGTGAACAAAATGACGAAAATAATGACTTAGCTCTCCTGTGTTCCTCCAATGTAAGCATCTTATGCTGTTTTTCATTTACTATCTTTAAAGTTAAGAAACATATTACATAAAAGTAATTTAAAGAATAATTTAGTATTTAAACTAATATAGCATTTTATATGACATAGTTTCTGATTTAAGTAAGCACAAAATAAATTTACCCCCTTTTGGTGGAGGGGGATGCAATTTAAATAGTAGTGTAAAGTTTGTCCTGTCTCATAGGACATAAACACTATGAATAGTTAATTTTTAGTGGAAAGTTTGTACCAAATGTATATATTTTTTAAATGAATGTATTTTTTAATTACTTTCTCAAAAAATTTATTTTTTATCTACAAATTATGGAAATCTCTATTTGGAATATAATTTCAAGTTTTGAAGGATTTATTATTAATTTTCTTTTAATTTTATTCACATAAACAAAAAGAAGTAACTATTAATCAGAATTTTGTATAAGATTGAGTGTTTATATATTTGATGATTTTTAACAAATGATAATTATTACAATGACGAAATGATTAACAATGAACAAAATGATTAAGAAAACTGCATAAATAACAAAAAAAGGGGGATTGTTTTAATACTCTGGTGTATAATATGGCCTTTTTTCATCCCCATTAAAGAGTATTTTTCTCTTATTATGTTACCTAAACTTGATACTGTGATACCTCATAATAAGTATCTTTATAGTAAGCAAACTATAGTGACCTAACTATTTATGTTCATTAAGCTAATTTGATTGTAAAATTTTGTTATATACTAGTGGTGAGCATAGGAAACTCAACTATACTTTTGATGTATGGAAAAGAATATTTTTTTATTTTAACATGCACTTTGATTAACCATACTTCCATGTTATACAGTAGAAAATCCAAAAGCTGGATGTCCAATATCCAAAATGATTTAAAATCTGAAACACCAGCAAATCTCTTGTATGTTTTATACTTGCGCATTTGATACATTTTCATAAAACATATCAAAACTCCCAATTCTTAATGTTACTTTGGTACTAAATAAAATACCTCCCCATTGAAGAAACACTTATTTATTAGCATGAATCTCTATGATCAATAATTTGGCTCTGTAGCCACATTTTTGCTTGCATCATTTGCACATTTTTGTTTGCATCTCGAACTAAAACGTTCTACATCATAACATCATACATTGATACTAAGATTATATGTTATTTTTTCAGATCCAGACTGTGAACAATGTATAATAAATATGATTTATATAACCATCCTGGCAAATCATTATCTACTGTTTTTTGTTTTCATCACTGCATAACTGTCAGCAGCAGCAACTTCAGAAATGACTGATGCAGCAATGTCTTACCTTTTTTTACCTTTACCACTTGGTAATGAATTCAGACTTCAGCTTACTAAGCTGTGAAGTGTTGAGTGTGTTGATGAGAAGAAATTTAATAGATCTTTCCTTTCATATTCAGAAAATAGATTTTGTAAATTATACCCATTAGCCAAAAGTTTACATTTAATGCCATTTGAATCGAAAATAACTGATTTGTTATTCAGATAAGCCCAGGTCTGATGCACCAAGCAGCAGAATTTAGAGAAGAACGAAGCAACAAAATTAAGAGATGGCAAAATCCTAAGAATTTTAGGAATGGCAATTTTTTTTTTTTTTAATTTAGGGAAACACTTGGCAGCAGAATTTAGGACCCCCACATTTGCCAGGCCCTAAAATATCTGCCGGCCCTAGAAAAGCTTTAAAGTATGTATGGTAAATAGGCATAAGTATAATAAATAACTAATACAGTTCAGGCTTAACTTTGTTCAGCCTCTGCTAAAAGTTGTCAGCAATGTGTAATCGCCAATAGTGTATGGCGAATGTTAGCTAAGCTTTATAATCATAGCTGAAAATCTGAAGGTTTTTCAGTGCAAACAAAAAGCAAAATTTACAATTAATGGAATCAGTGAAGCAATGTGGAGAAAGAATAAACAATGATTATATCACAGAAGTTTGTCACTGCAGGGATGGTGCCCCAATCATCAATCAATTAATAGACAGCGAAATCTGTAGTACAGGTTCGTACGGCTCTTAAAAGTCCTGAATTCCAGCCAAAATTAGTAAAGGGTCCTTAATTTTCCTCATCTGATAGTCCTGTCCATTTTTACAACTGCTGCTTTATATGTCAATTATCATTTTGGTGGAATATTTCCTGGTGATTCATTGACAAATATGTATTTGGTGGATTTTATCGTTTGAATTTGTTCCTACTTGTAATATAAATGATGTCGAGTCCCTATTCTATCAAAACATAAAACATTTTTTAAAGTATTTCTTTTTGTAAAGTGTTCGTAAAATTTACATAAAAACAACTTTTTTCATTTTGAAATATGAAGTTTTTCCAGTTTGTGGAATATTCAGACGTGTATCAGTTTTCTGTGTAAAATTAACATGAAGCTTCTCTTTTCTGTCCCCCTTCCAGAAAAAAAAAATCCTCATGGTATTAACACATAGACATGTTTTACAGAATGTTTTTTTTTAAAGAATTTTTGGAAAAACACTGAAAACAAAATTACTTGAATTTTCTACTTTTGAACCTAGAAGTCTTTCTCTTAACATGTTTATCTTTCTTTTATTTTCTCTTTTCACTAGATTTTAAGCATGAAAAGTTGCAAAAAATGGTTCTAATCTTGTCACAAGGATTTGCATCTGTAGAAAGGAGTTTTTCTGTTACTAGAGAAACTGAAGATTGACAATTTAAAACAATGTTTCTTAAATTGTGGGTCGTAACTTCAAATGGGATCACAAAAATTTCATTTAGGTACATGAATTTAAAGAAATATTAGTCATTATCTCTAATTTATTTTTTATTTATTAATTTGTTCCAAATGACCGTCCCGGGTCATCCACAGATGTTTTACCACCACGAAGGCCCCAAAACGGCAGTCACTTTATTATGGAGGAACCTAATAGGTGGGCCACCATTGCCTCTTATGAGAGGGTGGACAAATACATCCAGTGCTTCTCGAGGATTCGAGCCTGGGCCCTTTGGTATGGCAGTCAGAGCCTAGTTACTAACCAGATTCCCATTTAGGCAACTTATCTTTAATTTCTCATACTACATTTACTAATACTACATTTTTTGTACAGCACTAAATACTACATTTTCTGTACAGCAGAATTACAAAATTGTAAACTGTATATTATATTTATTTATTGAAATAGTATACCACTAAGCTATACTAAGCATATCAAAATTGAGGTACCTCTTTGCAGTTTCAGAAGCCATAAATGCATAGGACTTGACATTCTAAGCTACACAGGTGTGCCGAAAAGAAAGTCGGTGCTGCTGCATATAGTGTAATGAAAGCTCTTTTCAGTTATAGGGCCAGTTGTATCTGTTCCATCACAGCAACTGTGTACATCTTAAGTGTACATTACACACAATACTACATTTTACTGTTTTGCTTGATTAAGATTGGTATTTATTTAAATAATTATTATGAGATGTTATTTATTTTTAAGGATAGAAGTAATTTTAACCATGGATAAGTGGTTGAACTTAAGTGAGAAAGGTAATTATGCAGAATGCAATAGAGTCTTTTCAAGCAGTATCTAAAGAAAATATGATGACACATTTTTCCCTTTTGATTTTACTTTCAACAGCCATGGAACTAATGAACAACTTCTTTGTTTGATATGAAATAACATTTTGGCTTTGTTGAACATGAAACCATCTAAATTTAAAATGCATCTTGAATCCAAACATCCTCTATACATCAATGAACCAAAAAAATATTTTGAATGGCTGTTAAATCTTTAAATAAAGGAAAACAATATTTTGAAAAATTTATAACTGTGACTGAAAAATATTTACTTACTGATTTCTTAAAATAAAAAACCATACACCATTGGAGAAGCTCTTATATTACCTACTGCTATTAAAATGGCAGAAATATGTCAAAAAAATTTGAAAAATTCCTTTACCAAACAACATTGTGTCACCAATAAAATCTCTTAAATCAGCAGCGACTGATTGAAACAGTTTATTACTTGACAATAAGGAAAGACAAAATTAACAATTCAGTTGGATGAAGCAACTGACATTTCATAAATAACTCACTTGTTAATATATATCAGATACATTTATCAGAAAAACATCGAAAGATAATTGTTATTTTGTAGTGTGGAAGAATACAGAAAAGGGGAAAACATATATAGTAGAGTTTGTGAATGTTTTTAAACTGAATTTTTAGAATGAAAAAATAGCATTGGATTGTGCGCAAATGGTTCAAAAGCAATGACATAAAAAAGTATTGTTTTCTTTTAAGTTGCTGATAACACGGACAAAAATTTGAACTTTATTAATTTTTAATTCATTTTTTACCCTTTCGACCCAATTTTTATGTGATTAAAATTCAGCTGTGAAAAGTAGTTTAATTTAATGTTGACATACTAAAAGAAGTGTAATTTGAATTTAAAGTTTTTAACTTTTCCCCATTTCCTGGAAATCTCCTGGGACAATATATCCGAGTCGTATTGTCAACTGGGGCTGTTTGTCCCAATCGTATAGGATATTGTTGTAATAAACTTGCACTGCATGTGAATAAAGTTTAATGAAATGTACCAAATATTTTATTCTTACAGTACAAGTTAAGTATAATATGGCATAAAGAAATCTTTACAAAGTGCAACCTGGCACATTTTGCAAAAATAGGCCAGGTTTCTTTAGTCATATATTTATTCCTTAATTCCTTGAAAACGCATTTAAAAGTTGGTTTTATGTACCCAATAGGGAATGAAATCTAATCTCTGGGACGTAAGTGTCCATGAGGACCGAAAGGGTTAAACACATTTATAAAAAATTATTCGAAAGTTCTTCTCTAACAATAAATAGGCCTTTGTTTTGCTACTTAGTGATACACTACAACTGGAGCATTTCTAACAAGTGTCAAACAATAATTAGCAAGCATGAAAAGGCTCTATTTTACCTGATACCTGTTCTTTATCTCTGCAATGTACTGGTGAAAGCACTCGTCGTGTTCATCACTAACCGCACCTCAGTTATTTGGGGAAAAAATCTAGGTGGGAATCAAGAAAAATGTATTTTCAAAGACATGTTGCAACCTTTTATATGATAATAACAGTTCCTCCACAAGTTTAGAGTAGTTTTCAGACCTCTTGTTTCCAAAGAAGTTAGTAGCTACTTGTCGAAAATTTATCTGAGCATTCTTTTCGTCACCTGTTAAGATATTTTCAAATATTTTTCCTTGAAGAGATTTCAAATGAAATGCCTTCCTTTAGTTTTGTTTTGTATAGCCTATGAAATTGCCCTCGAAGATATTAAAATGCCAGCCCAATTTTATCCTGTGCTTTCACAAAATTTTTCATTAGCCCTAATTTTATGTCTAGTGTTGGTAGTAATATGTTCGTTGGGTCAATCAATGATATGTGCTGTGCTTTTTTTCTGTTTCCAAGGCCTGTCTAGTAGGCCATTCTTTCTTTTTAAAATGAATTGCCCCTCTCCTTGCTCGACTATCCCATTTCACATAAAAACTGCAAAATTTCATGTATCCTTGTGGCAATCCAAGTAAAAGAGCAGCTACTTTCAAATCTATGCACACTTGCTATTTATAGTGTTTGCATTTAATGCACTTTAGTAGATTCTTCAAATTTTCATACAATTCCTTCATATGAACAGCGTAGCCAAGAGCAATCGACGGTAAATTTTTTCTGATGTGTTGCAGAACAACTTTTAAGCTTAATGTCAAGCCATCTATGAACAACCTCCATTCTTCTGGTGTGTGATTCATATAGAGAGTGCCAAATAAACCATTTACACCCTTAAAAAATTTTTAAGTCTCTATAAATGTCAAAGATGGCATCAAATCTTTCTGACAAGTATGAAGCTGAGTTACCACCACAGTAATCTTTACATTAATCTTAACAGTTCAGCCTTATTTTTTGACTAATCTAGGTCTCTCACTAGATAGTTTAATTTGGCTGTGTAGGTGAAATACTGGGTGCAAAATCAGGATCCAAAGATGTTGATGGCATGTTTATAACATAACAAAGTTTAGTACTTCTTTCTGTTTCTGTGTCAGAGGTATAGGTTTCCGTCAGTTTAGGAATTGGCAAATCATCACTATGGGGTATTGGTTGTATAGCCTATAGTATATTAGGATACATTATAACATATTTCTTTTCTTTGACATGCTTATTCCCTGTTCTACAGGAAGCATGATGCAGAATAGCAATCACTCACATGAACTAACGGCTCTCTCCGCACCATTGGACTGCAAAGGGCATTGATATTTTTTGTGGTTTTATGAGTTTTACAGACTAGAAGCACATTAATTACAGCAGATGTATGGGGTCCAGGATTTGTCTTGATTTTCCACTTTACAGCCAAAATAGAAATTGTAAGCTTTTTTAACCATGGAAGACAGATTTCGCCTCTACAAAACAAACGTCACTTCCCCACAAGTATAACAAAACTGTTTGTGTTGTTAACACATTTTCGAGGCATCTTGCTTAAATGCTGTCTTACAACTGACCAGAAAAGCTGTGCAACAATTTGTGCCAATTAAGTCTTTCTTTTAGACGGAATATGTTCATATATGAGGCATGTTTCATTAGTGTGCAGATAAGTGCTAGTTTGAAGAACTGATAAACAATTTTAACAATTATTCAGCAGATAAAAAATTAATAGGTATTAGTTGTTTTTTTTATCTCTGATCCTTTTGACTGTTAACCAGTGTAATGATCATATAACATTCACGCACTGGTTGATGCGTTAAGAGGCTCTTGCAGGGGGGACTGCAGGTTGTATTAAATAGACCAACATTTAGAAAAATATGGTGTAAAATGATTCAGTTGAGATGTCTTAACTGTCAACAGTTTTATAAAAAAAATAATAATAATTGTGTAATAAATTTAATAATAAATTTAGTTATAGATGATTTAAAAACCGTAGGAAAACAGTTTCACACTTAACATTGAATTTTGAGTTCAGAAAGTTATCTTGAATTCAAAAGCCACTTTTGATCAATAACAGCGATATTAATCACCTGCCATCTAAAACCCATGGGGAATTTATAGAGCTGTTGACTAAGAAATATCAGATATTGCACAAAGATTTAATTTGTTATGCAACAAAAAACAAGGATATCATCTCATTAAAACATGATTATCAGGGTTCGTACGGTCTTTAAGAGTTCTTAAAAGTCCTTAGACTTTTTTCGAATCGATTTTTGGTACTTAAAAGTCCTTAATTTTGGCCAAAATCAGCAGAAGGTCCTTAATTTTAATTATCTGAAATTTCTGTCTGTTTTTATGACTACCATTTTGAGTGTGAATTAGCATTTTGGAGGAATATTTTTGGCGATTCACTGGCATATATATATTGAACCTTTCGAATGGGTTCATGAGTTATAATTTGTTTCTATTTCTAAAATAAATGATGGGATACTTTAGTTTCTAAGCAAGAAGTGAAACATAAGCATTTCGAAATTCATTTTTCTAATAACGAGGTTTTAGACAACTTTTCACACTTTTGGGGATGCGAATTCTTTTATTAAACGCTTCTAAATTTGGCGATTTATCAACATTTTGGCAATTTTAAGATCAGTTTCTATAGAAAATTTTTAATTCCGAGATCTAGGAATTTTTCGACAATTTTTTAAAGCTTCGTAAGATTGATAAATTTCATTAAAATAATGGCAATATATTGAAATTATATTTAAATAAAACATTTTTATTTTCCGCTGTCAGTTCAATAAAGTTTCATTTTGGCAACTTATTATACAATATTTTGAATCTGAAAAATAAACAAGGTATAATGCTATAAAGCACAATTTACGAAACAGCTTTTAGCAAAAGCAAAATTAGCTATGTAATTAATTAAAAAATGTGTTCTTTTTAATTTTTTCATAGTAAGAGTTTTTTTCCATGTAATTGTCTCAGAATATTCAAAATTCTCAGAGTATGCATCAATTTTTCTCTATAAAATTAATTTTACACTTTTTCCCTCCTTTTTTTTTCCAAAATATTTCTTGCTCTTTGCTGTAACACAAATGGTAGGGATAATTTTTTTTTTTTTTTTTTTTTTTTTTTTTTTAGGGTTTTAGACATTGCAGCTTAAAAAGTTTAAAAGGGTTTGAAGGCAAGATTTATAGACCTACGATTCTAGAGGATTCGAGAAATATGTGACAAAATGAAAAATGTCACCATGGTATCAACATGTGATGGATGTATTTTATAGAAAGTTTGCAATGAATTTCTTACTTTTTGGAAGAGAACAATGAAAACATATTTGCATGTTTTACTTCTGATACTAGAATCTTAACATGTTTATCTTCCCTTTATTTCCTCTACTTTTCACTAGGTACCAAAAATGCTTCTAATCTTATCATAGCCATTATAGAAAGGGATTTTTTTATTAATAAAAAAATTGAAAAGTTACAATTTAAAAGATTCATCTTAATGCATCATACACATAGCTGACACTAGGTATTTTCCCACCTGATGCAATCTCTGTCCTAAATTCTGCAGCTTAGTGCCTTTCTAAATTCTGCTTCCATTGCCTGCTCTAAATTCTAAAAGTTATGCCATTTCTAGATTTTGTTGTTCGGTGTGTCACTAAATTATAAAAATTCTGCCACATCAGCTCTGTAACCGGCCTTTACCGTATACATTTCATATTTCTTCTGAATGTTCATAGTACTAAATAAATAAAATTAGCCACTTTTTCTGTACATTCTAAATGCATTTAGTGTTTTTTAGAATAACAGAAATCTTTAATTAAATCCAAAAATTATAAAATCAAAAGGAAACGTGTTGAAGAAAGAAGCTGAATACATAAAGAAAATTATTCTTCAAAGATATGTGCAGTTATTATTATGTAAATTACCCAATTGTTTATTATTTCAGCCTTTACTATAATTTCCCATTTCTGTTTCTTC
Source organism: Stegodyphus dumicola (assembly GCF_044657685.1). NCBI lineage: Eukaryota > Metazoa > Arthropoda > Arachnida > Araneae > Eresidae > Stegodyphus > Stegodyphus dumicola. Next base: position 186,767,849 of record NC_140769.1, on the reverse strand, counting down.
GTATGATAGAGTAACTGAGCCAGATTAAATTAAAATTTAATTGTATAATCTTTGACCACTAGTCCACATTACCATGAGGCCTCTTTGTGGCCAGGAGGGTCTGAGTGTACCCCCAATGTATTACCACTAGTCCACATTATTAGTTTGAATTTGACTGTTCTTGTTTAATTACATCACCGTGAACTGTAATTGATTTTATTAGCATCAGAACATGCCTTTATGTTTTAAATTCTTTTTAAATAAGAGGCTTATTTAAACCTTTGTCTGATATGTTATTTAATTTCAGACATAGCGATAATATGCTTCACGTCTGTCGGAGGTTTTGGACTATTTAACTTTTACCGGATCAAGTAAACTCTCGTAGGTACATTGTGGAGAGTTTGACAAGTTAGGAGATAAAGCATGCAGAAACTAGCGAGAGCATTGGTTTGCATAATAAGACAAATCTCCGATTTTTAGAAAAGATGCTTAAAGAGAAGAAAATCAATATAAACTAGCTAAAATGTCTGGGAAGGCTTCAAATTAAAATGACGGATAAATATTTTGATGAGTGTTGTTGTTACAAAATATAAATGTTTTGTAGCTTTTAATGTGCAATTATCCTAATATCATTTTGTCATAAATTACTTGTATTTTAAACTGTGAAATTGTATTAGATTTTGATTTTAATAGAGCTTTTATAACAAATATTTTTAAAAAATAAAATTTAATCGTTGTCATGTAAATCCATAATGACTAAGATTATCAAACTACCTAATTTAATTATTTATAACTAACTGCTTACCCTTAAAAATTATCTCAACATATTAAAACGAGTTTATTGCCTTTCATTAATACTCTGGTCACAAGATAAAATACAAAATTGTAACAATTCAAGTAAAACTTATTCTTTGCATCTACTGAGATTTAAAATAATACTAAACAACTTATCACCTCTGGTGCTTTAATTTCTTATTGAAAGTATATTAACTGGGTTACAACCGCTGGAACTCTACACAAAGCTATGACACTAACTGCATCAAACAGGGCCTGAGTAACTTTAAACACTTGGCAACCGTGCCTACATCAGGCCTTTCAGCTTTGTTCTAATCAGCAGGTCTCTTTCTAGACAAGCAGCCGCGGTGACAACATTCAGTCTCTTGTTACGAATCATGCTGATTAAACCTCTAGACTGACCAAGTATGTGACAAAATGAGACATGAAAAAAATCAACATAAAGCTAATTGTTAGTAAAACGTAAATGTCACTTATCCTCTTTCAAATATGACCAACTATTATTATAAGGTAAAATATATAATGCCACTTGGTAAATTGCATAAAGTTCATTTTATTTTCAAACTTATTAATAATTATGTTAATTAATTCATGCTTAGTAATAATGCATACTACTTAGGGATTATTTTATTTTTAGGATGGTATTACAAAAGTGAAATTCAGGCATAGATAATATTTTTAATTGAATTTATTCAGTTCCCATTTCTCATAGGTCCTTAATTTTTTCATTAATGGTCCTTAAAAGTACTTAATTTCCATGTGTAGAAATGTGTACGAACTTTGCATTATGTAATTTAATTAATACTTGAAACAAATCCAAAAGCTACTTCATTTCATATGCCTATCGTTTACCAAAAAAATTTATTTTTATGGGACAACATATTTGTATCTTTATTCTATGTAATTCTAAAATTAATTTTGTGTACTCTCCTTTATGTTGTTTATTTTTAATAAATTGTTTACAAAATTTTATTGAATAAACTAATAAATACCAAGTTGTATTAAATTAATTGGTAACTGTTTGTGACCGAGAATGAAATGTAACAGTTCCTGTTCTTTTAAATGGTGCCACCATGGAGTGTGGAGACTTTCAGGTTTTGTATTTCAATGTTAGCCTAGAGGAAAAGACAAATAAGTTATCTGATTACACGATGATTCTAATTAATGTGGATATCTGGAGTTATACTGTGCTAGCAACACTATCATATCTCATTTTTTTGGGGTACTTATTTGCTAAATCTTACATTAGCAAATGCATATATATAAATGTTCATCCTAAATTTCTGTCAAATTAGCATATTGATTTTCTTTCGTGTAATATTCAGTTGGTAATTATGCGTTAAGAACTTTTTTAAAATTTCCACACCAGTGTATTAAAAAGGAATAATATGTTAGAGCAAAGGTAATATCTATTATGTTGTATATTATTTTTTGATTGATGGGAATCTGGTCCAATAGTCCTCATGAAATAACGTAATTTTCAGGAAGGTGAATTATCAGCTGATCTATATTCATTTCATGAAGCAATATCCCATGTACAAGAAATGGAGGAGGAAGTCCTTGATTCTCATAAAGCTGTGATAGAAGTAAGTTAAAAGTTAAGCATCTTGATATTTTTAGGCATTTTGAACCATTTAAGCAAAAATAAATAATAAAATAAAACTAAAATAACAAAATTTGTTGTGTTGTTGTTACTTATGCTCACTTGTCTGACATAGTCAGCCCAAGCCCACAAACTTCCTTGTGGCAAGGAGCACAAGATTATGCCTCTCATTGGCAACAGACTTGAGCACCTTACAGGCGACAGTGTGATTTAGCTCAGTTCCGCCCCCAATTTTAATGGAAAACACCCTGGGGGGACGGGACTGAGGGTCTCCCATCCATCTCTCCTTCCACAAGTATATTACAAGAGGACTATTATTATAAAAGGGGACTTTCGGCTTTTCTTTCAGTGTATCTATGGATCTTCTTTCGGTAAATCTATAGTGTCGGTGTGGTACTTTATTTAAAGTACTACACCGACACTATAGATTTACAAACATCCATACCTTCTCTGGGATTCGAACATGTGGCACAGCAGTCAGCAATGCTAACTACTGTACCGGGTGGGTGGAACAGAATTTTGACAGTCAAATTATAGGACATGTATATGCTTAGGCAAAATAATTTCATTTTAAAGAAGGAAATATTTGTTGTTTTACACTGAGCTTTTGAAACCCTTATTTCATAGTTCTATCCAGTTCTGACTGAGCAAATTTAATTTCAAGTTCTTTAGATTTTAATAAATACTCTTTATATACTTTATACATATATGAGCTCACCAGTGGTCAAATGGTGAGTAAAGTCGCTGATCACTGGTGAGTAAAGTCGCTGATCACTGGTAAGTTCAGCTCCAGGTGAGCAGACTAGCTGCATGGACATTTTCAAGTTTTTCCTATGTGAGATATGGGTATGAGCAAGTTTCCCTTACAAAATCCTCCATGAAGAAATCCCTCCCTTTAGGCAGATAACCCTCAAATGCTTTGCTCTAATCAAATAAACCAAACTTATATGTGTTATATAGGGTTACTTATTCGTAAGTAAACATGCTATACATTAAAATAAATCTATTGGGCAAATTCTTTTCCATCAAAACGTTTTATATATATATATATATATATATATATATATAGCTAAACAGTGTTGCTAGTTTCATTATTATTATTTCATTTAAATATTTTTGAAGTTTACTTTAACATATTGTTGCAAATATTGTAAATAATTTTGGTGAAATTTTAATATTTTTTGCATATTATGAAATGAAAATTTAAAGAAGTGAAGCTTTGCCAAAAAAGTAAGAACACACGGGCGACTCTATTTATCATCCAGTAAATAGCTATCTCATTAAGTTGGCATGATATTACCAGGCTGGTGATGGTTTTGCTGACTAATTTATGTTGCCAAATTTGTTGGCATTTTAGTCTGGTCCCTGTATAATTGTAATGGTTATTGTAATTGAATAACTATAATTGTAACTGGGCCTTAGGTGTAACTTCAAGTATATGCCTTCCAGTAAGTTCAAGAAATGCAGTTTGTTAGAAATTTCTTGGTGGCCAGGTGAAAACTATATATGGCTGGAGAGAGCATCTGCAATCAGTTGTTATCAGTAGCGTATTGAATTCGGAATATTGAGATATCTATGAGAGCTTTGCCTTTTAGATGCACTTTGTATTGTGTTGTGTTTAATGTTCTTATTAGTTTGAAGTGTAAGTACTGATTGTACTCTGTGATACTGTGAAGAGCTGTACAAATATTTTTATGGAAAGTTCCAGTATAGTGAAGTGCTTGTGGTAAAATAATTTTATCAAGCTATCATCAGTGTTCTGTACATTCAATCTGTTATAAACTCATACACATGCAACAGTATGAAAGAAACAATGGGACCTGGTTTTTCTTGAGAAAATAGTGCATGTTCTTTTTGCTTAATATTTCACTAAACAGAAGTTATAGGCTTATTTGGTTATATAATAATGAAGCAAGTGACATAAATAGATATAGCTGCAGTAGACATAAATGGATGCATAGTTCCTCAATATATTTGATTAAAAATAAAAAGTTTGAAAATTATGATGCAGATCTTGAAATTTCTTTGCATAAATACCTAATATGAAATTTATTTTTCTTTTAAAGGCCTCAGAAAAATGGTTTAGAAGGGATAATGTGCTACTATCTATGTCTAATGATGTTGACTATGATGTTGATTGTAAGTAAAATATTTTCATTCCTTTTATAAATGGTAATTTACTTATTTTTTAAATAAATATTATGTTCAAATTTTTATCAAATCTATATGAGTAGTTTAGCTTATAATTTAAAATTTTCTTAAATATCTGTTGTTATTCTGTATTTCTGCCAGGTGTCATTCTAGGTAATATGTAAGCAAAGATTTATTTTAAAATTTTTGCCTTCATGCTAAATAACTACAGCGTTTGCTGCAATGCAATGTTCAGTCAAAAATTACTCTCATTATCATGAGTTTTTATTTGTATACTGTTGTTCCTCCTTCATCTGCGGCACACTGTAAACAACTCAGTCATAATAAATTGTTTGGTTAAGTACCTAAAGCACTGTCACACGTCACCATTATCCTTTGTTTTATTTTCTTAGTACATGTGCATTCAATTTTTTTAATATTATTTTGAATAGCTTCGACCCTGTTCTGTATTGATTCAGAAGCAGTTGTACTTCTCATAACTGCTTCTGAGTCAGTACAGAACAGGGTTGAAACTATTCAAAATAATACCATGAGAATCATCACTGGTGGAGCATTTTCTATTCCTATCCTGGCCGTGCAGTTGCAAACAATTATTGAGCCACTGACTCTTTGAAGGAAAATATGTGCTCTCAAGTTGGTCAAGAGATTGATAAGATATGGTGATTTCTGGAAGATGTACAGTCTTGCAGAATGCATGTTAAAACTCTAACTTAAATTTTTAAATGTGACAAATGAACTGTCTGATTTTTTTTATATATCTCTTCTTTTAACAGATCTTGATCTACTTGAGACTAGTGTGTTTCTAAGATATTTGAACTTGGAAAATTATAATTTAGACTTAGTTCTGCCAGTCAGTAAAAATTCCTGAGACAGAATTAAGGATGGCTGCTTTGGCCACTGTCGTAGAAAGATTCCCAACAATGCGCTGGTTGCATGTGTACATCGATGGTTCTGCTATAGGTGCTAATAAGTAATGCTGGTGCAGGGGTTTATTCTTGGCATTTTAACTTTAGCAGGGTTGGTAGTACAAATTGTACCAATTATGATGCTGAAGTGGCTGCTATCCAATTAGCCTTGACTGAAATCAGCAAAAGAGAAGATCAGCACTTTGTGATATTTATTGATTCACAGGCCACTATTAAAGCAATTTCTTTAGTCATACAATGGTTCTGTTCTAGATTGTCAGCTTGTGATAAATTCTCTAATAAATAATGGTGACAATGTTACTCTGCAGTAAATCCCAAATCATTGTAGAATCATGGGTAATGAGAGTGCTGACACTCAGGCTGAGGCTGGATTTGTGGTTCCTCAACCCAATCCTCCTGCTTGATATCACAGTGCTAATAGAATCCTTTGAGACAGATGTGGAGCTCATCTTTGAAAGAAGAATGGGGACTTGGTGAAGAGGAAGATTGGAGGTTCCCTAATGGAGAATCTCAGCAGGTTAAGCCAGTGCTGCTAACTTTAGATTAAAAACTGGATATGACTACCTCATGAAACACCTACAAACATTTAGTTTAGCAGACTTTCCATCTTGCCCGTTATGTGATATTCAGGGGTGTTTGTGCTCCGGGGAAACCCCGGAATTCCGGGGATTTTGAACTTCGATACCCGGAAATTCCGGGGATCGTCGTTCAAAAGGAAGTAGGAATAATAATGAATTATTTATTTTGATCTGGGTAATTTTGCTTGCTCTGGAAGCAGAAAACGCAAGGTCAGTGTGTGTGGTGAAAACTTTTCCTTTCTTACTCCAAAGGCAGTGATAATGCGGGAAAAGGGGGGGAAAACTTCTTTTTTGTTCCTTCCTTATTGCGAGTTATGACTCATTCCCCCAGTTCTCAGACATTCTCTTCTGGATTCTTTTCGGCAAGTAGGCGCAGCAGAAAAAGAAGGAAGCGACTTCGTTCGTCCAGATGTGCGATCACATGACTCTGGGTTCAAAAGTCTTATCTCTCCTGGCATGGCACCAATAAGTAGAGAAGGGGGGTTTTTCGCCGTATTAGCTATTTGTCATTGATCGCTTCTCAATTTTTTTTCTCCGCTGTGTAAAATTTTCGTTTCATTTATTGATGCACGTGTAAATTTTTCATTTAGTTTATTGAAATATTTTTTTATTTATGTACGCAAGAGAATTTCACTATGAAATTTCTTGATATAAATAGTGATATTATACAATTAGAAGGTGTCCGGAATACATTTAGGTGAAATTGGATTGAACGGAGAGATGGTAATCGGGATACCATCGGCACATGGTGCAAGAAAATAAATGTTGCTGGACAAGCATATTGTGTTTTTTGTAACTCACTACTGAAGTATGGTGGGGAAGGATTCAAGGCTTTCACAAATCATTCTAAAACTGTGACGCACATAAAATATTCAAAGTGCATTAGACATTCAATGACTTTAAGTAATTATGCTAATTAAAAAATTACTGATGACTTACTGGAGACTGATGCTCGGCCATTGGATATAGTGACAAGAAAAGCACGCCAAGATTTATTAATAACTTTATTTATCGCTGAGAATTCTCTTTCTTTCAATGTAGCTCCCAATTTAATTGAACTGTGCAAACAGTTGAGCTGCGATCAGACGGCACTAAACTCGTTGGAAATGTCCAGGACTACTGCATGTTATAAGATGAAATATGGGCTTGCAAAAACTATTAAAGAAAATATCATTAAAACTTTAAAGGAGACTCCATTTTCTCTAAATTTGGATGAAAGTACTAGCAATGCTCAAGAAAGTATACTGGCAATATTGGTGCAGTTTTATGACAACAATCAAAACGAAGTTGTAGTTCATCATTTTGCATCTCTAAAGATGGAATCTTGCAATTCAGAAGCTGTTTTTAAAGCAGTTGTTAATACTATTGAAGATAATAATATTCCATGGGCAAACTTAATTAGTGTATTAATGGACTCATGTAACACCATGCATGGGAAAAAAAAAGGGTGTTGAAACCAGACTACGATCAAACAAAGCACCCCACTTATTAGATATTGATATTGACACATGTCACACAGCTAATAACTGTGCAAAAAAATTTGCTTCATGTTTTGATAGATACCTAGAAGATTTGTTTGATAACATCTATTTTGATATGAAAAGCTGCAGTAAAAGAGAAAATTTTTTCAAAATCTGTGAATCCCTTGCCATTAAAAAACTTAAGCCCTTGAATAAACCAGACCATAGGTGGGTGTACATTTTATGTGTTTTAGAAAGAATCAAAGATCTGTAGAATGCTCTTATTGCATTTTATTTTCACTACTTGGATAAAACTGATAAAGGGGATTATTTTTCTTATGTTGAAACTGTATACAATAAAAGAAATATTTTTGCAGCTCAGAAAAAATTGTTGAAGGGGTGTATTCTTGCTTGCATTCCCAACAACTCACAAAGGATGCTTTAGCTCAGGATAAAAGAATACTAAATGGGTTATTTGTTATGCAAAACAAAACTTTATTGCATATGGCATTATATTCAGCAGTATTACTAGAGTTCAACACATATATTAAATTATTTGAAACAAAAAAACCAATGCTTCATTTAATACATTCCAGTATTTATAAATTGATGGCAAAATTTTTCTCTTTTTTTATGAAGCCAGAAAATATAGAGTGCACATCTTATAATGATTTATTAAAGGTTGATGTCACAAATCCAGAATTCCACCTACCTAACAAAGTAATATTTACTGGTGCAGAAGCTTCCACTCTCCTGAAGAAATTATCAAAAAATCATCCAATAGCAAAAAAGAATTCCAAATTTCTCTGATGAAAGGTTATACTAATACAGCACAGCATATGAAACAGAAATTACCCCTTAATTCATATCTAATTAGTTTTACAGCATTAGATCCAGAGCTAAGAGGTAAAACCAGTACAATATTAGCTTTTGAAAAATTATCATCTTTTATGTCCCATATTTTTAGTGATAATGAAAAGTCAAAAGTAGAAGCTGAAATAAGGTTATACCAGAGTGATATTGATATCACCAAAGAAATGCTCTACACATCTGAAGAAAGTGGAAATCAAGTCAAGTGTACAATTGATAAGTATTGGTCTAAAGTTTTTAATTTAAAAGATGATTTCACAAATGATTATAAGTATCCTACATTGGCTAAATTGGTCGAAGCCTGCCTTAGCTGCTTCCATGGCCCATTAGTGGAAAGTGCATTCAACTTAATGTATACACTTGTCACTGACTATAAAACCTCTCTTAAGATTGATTCCCTAGATGCAGTGCAGACTATTAAATATGATTTAATGGCTTCTAAAGAAACCTCATGTGAAAAATATGGCTCAAAAAATCCAATGACTAATCCAATTCACAAAGATCTCTTACTGAAAAAGAACAGAAGTTGGAAAACATATCAAGAGGACTTAAAAACGTGTATTTCAGTTGAGTCACCCATAAAAGTCTCTGAAAAACCTTCTACATTAGCAGAAAAGCAAACTGCTTCTACCTCTGCATGTGCAGTTCTCGAGGAAATTTCTTCAACTGTAAATGAGGAAAATAAAAGTCAACCTTCCTGCAATTATGAAGTTCACCATAAAAGAAAGACAAGCCCACAAACATCAGAAAATAAAAAAAAGCAGCAGAAATTAGATAATTTTTTTAAAAGAATTAATTCAGGTAATTTAAAATATTTACATAAAATGTAGTAGTTTATATGTTTGAAAATTTATGGTTATTAATTTTGCAAAAAAAGTAATTCATTGAACTTTTATAATTAGGTCATTCAATACTTCATAATTGTAATTTTTAATTTCTCTCCCCCCCCCTTCTCGAAACTCCAAAATGTCGGTAATAAGTTCGTAAAAGTTTCAGGGGATTTTTTGGGTTCCCATAAACACCCCTGGATATTGATGACATGTATGGTGACCATCTGGACTCTTGTTCTAGACTTAAAACCACCTTTACACATTCAAAAAATCGAATCCCCCCCCCCCATTTATAGAAGCTGTAGACATTTCTGAATCTGTTTAAACAAATGGCGTTAAGATATTCGAATGAGAACCTTAAAAATTATGAAATGAAGAAAATGATTCTGAGGTAAATATTGCCAGATTGGGCTTTTAAATCATCACCTGACGTTTGTTTACATTTGTACGTGCTGTTGCTTACGAATGTTCACTCGTAGATTGCTTTAATTTTTACTGTTAACATCATATATATTGGTAAAACTGAATGTGTCGGACAGATTCAGAAGAGAAACTTAGTGACAATAAAACTCTCCGTGAAAAAGGTCACCTTCCGGATGATAATATAACCGAATTGGCAATTTATTGTGTAAATACTATTAGAAAACTTTGCAATTCTGTAAAAGATATGCAAAAGGCAGTGTGGGTAATATTTTACAACAAACGTTCAACCAACGTGGAACCTACTCACAATTTTTGCCAAACAGGAGAGGATTCGTGGTGTATGTATCAAAGAGTGAGTGCGAGTGAAACTCTGAAATCATACAAACATAAAAGTTCAATTCCACCACCTGTAATGGATGATACCAAAGATATATTTAAAGATCTTATCGCGGTTTTTACTAAAAAAGTGTTTAGGAGGACATACGCAGAATCCAAATGAATCGTTGAATGCTTTGATTTGGAAGTTGTGTCCTAAAAACTTTGGGTATGGTTATAATATTGTTAAGACAGCAGTGAATGAGGCAGTTATTATATATAATGATGGTCAACCTGGGCGATTACATACTATGAATGAACTTGGATACCGAATTGGTGATAATGCTGTAAAGTTTGCAGCAGACACTGATCACTGTCGTATTCAATCAGCCGAAATAAAGGCAGAGATGTCTGCGATACATGCTCGCAGAGCAAGAAAAAGAACCAAACTTGTTGCAGTAACAGCTATTGAAGAACAGGAGGATATGGTATTTGCAGCTGGGCAGTTTTAAACTGTTTTAGTATTATTTGAGAGAACATATATTAAAAAATTTGAAACTTTAAAACCATTTTTCTCAAAATGGTGATTTTTATACTTTCGCGCACTCTTTAAAAAAATCTATCATAGCTATTGATTTAAAAATATCAGTGTAAGTAACTGATGATATTGCTCAAAAACTGCACCTACTTTTTCTTTGAAAAATTATTTTTTAAATATTTATATAATTTTACTTAAAAAATTTTTAATGCTTTTTCTGTTTTTTAAGATATTATTGTAATGGTGGTAATATTCTTTGAGATTTTAAAATTTAAATAGGTGAAGAATCATACCTAATGATATTTTATTACAAAATTATAAAAATTATTACTGTGACTAAATTTGTATTATTGTCAGTTGGCACGCTGTGCTTCAGTACAAATTTTAAATTTTCGGAAAATACAGTTAGTTTTTTTCTTTATAAAACAAATTCTTATACACTATTTGACTTATTAAAACTCGAAAATCAGCTAAAATTCTCACTTTTTGTGTTGTGCAAAAGTGATGACTTCCCTTAATGACTTGGCATTGATTAATGCTGTCAAAAATTGTTGTACTTTTTTTATGTTTCTGAATTGTATTGGGTTGCCTGTCACAGACTTAATGGTGGGCATGCCTAGGTCTGACATAGGATTTTAAAAATAAATTTAAAAAAATAATAACTTTTTGATATAAGTGATTTAGTTGGTGCTGGAAAAACCCATCACATTGTAAATATTCTTGAAGTCTTAATCTATTAATAGCCAAGCTATCATGTCATACAGATTAAAAAAAGAATCATATATACTCTGTCACAAAAAAATATATGCACCCAGAAGGAAACAAACTATTATCATGAAACTTAAAATGTGCGTAATGTATGAGGAGATAATGTATGAACAAATGATTACAAATTCAGCATAAAAGATCTTTTATTAAGAACTCATGGAACTTCTGGAAGCTATACAAACCGAAACACATCATGGCATTGAGTCAAGTAGGTCACCTATGACCCCCTGTGGAAGATTATGCCATAGTCTTTGTAACATCAAAATTAATTCACCAATATAGCAGTTTCCTTGCAAGCATGTTCCAAACATGCTGTATTGGTGAGAGGTCCGGTGACCTGGCAGGTATGGGAGTATAAGATATCTTTGAAGACATTGTTGGAAGAGTTACGTAGTATGTGGATGAGCATTGTTGATAAAGGGCACCTGGGTGACTTGATAGCATAGGCAGTACAACCTGCATTAAGATATCATCGACATAACTGGCGAGTCGTCACGTTACCTTGAAGGATGACTTTAAAGGTAATCGCATTTCCCAACAAATCACTCCCCCATGCTGTCACACCTTGTGTAATCATTGTATGTCACTCGACAACAAATGCCAAATTGGACCTCTGGCCTGGCCTTCTCTACACTCTTGTGCGCTGGTCATCAGCTCTGAGACTGACTTGGGATTCATCGCTGAAGATAACACGTCTCCAGTCTGTTACACTCCAGCTTGCCCGAATTTGGCAAAAATCTAATCAGTCGTGCCTATGGTGTGAGGTCAGTGGTAGGTGTCTTAATGGATGTTAGCAACATATACGAGCATCGGCCAGTCATCTCTGAATGGTTTCCTTTAATTCCACCAGATGCCTGGAAGGTGGTAAATGATGTTGAATCGATGCTAGCGACGTTATTGCAAGGGACCATTCTTATGATTATGCGAACCTTGTGTTCCTGACCCTGATTCTCCATGACGGTAGACTATCCATTCCGTGATCCTTTGTCGCCGACAACGAGCAACTGCCATATCGTCTCAAACGAGGTGGTCGCCAGGTCACCTGTTTGACCAACCTGCTTCTCTGAGGCCCACTATACGTCCCTTCTCAAAGTCGAGCAACTGTTCATACTGCTCCCGGTTACATCTTAGAAGCATCTTTAGTCACAGTACCGTCCATTCAAATTGAAAAATTCGTTTGAGTAGCCCTATGACATGAGCATTCCATACTTTTAAACTCTCCCAGCTGCACATGTCATATGTGCATAGCGCTTACCCGTGTCTCATTGCCGTCAAAATTGAAATTATTTGTACATCTCTGTTGAGATTACATTCCTGGTGAGTTTCGTGATTGTGGCTTGATTTCTTCTAGGTGAATAAATTTTTTTGTGTCCGAGTGTATGTAATAAATCATTTGAAGTATGTTTTATCACAAATGGGTGTATAAGTTAAATTACACTGCACTGATATAAGTATTTCTTCAGAAATTGATAAAAAATTGTTTATCATTTTTAGACAAAAGGGGCAATTTGCACAGAAAGGCTATTAATTTTGTTTTGGCATTTTGCATTGATTCACTATAAACGGTGAATCCCTTTTTAAATTGTTTGCCACCAAGTATTAGAGCCCTGTATAATATTTAATGAAATTAAATAATGAAGAATATGGATAAATGTATGTGTGTTTCTCGCATTGTGGTAAAACAGCGGTACCTAGAGTCATCAAATTTTAAATTATGTACGTATCAGGAAGCTCAAATTTGGAATTTGTTTTATCTGTTTCATATTTTATAAAGCATTTATGAGTTTATTAATAAGAAACTCGGCGATTTCAAAGTGAGCAATGGCAATACTGTGAGATGGGGTTAAAAACATTTTTATCTTCTGTGCGCAACACTGCATCAGAAATTCTAAAGATATGCTTTTTTAAATATTTTGTGATGTTGCTGTTGGATTGAATTTTATGGTTTAAGTGCAAAGAACAAGATATTTAATAAATAAAGGTAACGCATAAAACATTACAAAAACGTCCCTTTGGGCGTAGTATAAAATCTGAAAGCTTTGAGATTTTTTAATTTTTAGTCCAAAGGGGCTTTGTCCCTAAAGGACTATTGTTTTCATTTTGCGATTTTGCGTTGGTGCTCTCTAAAAATCTGTTTCACTTTTCAAACTGTTGCCACCAAATGTTAGTCCTGCATTATATTTGAACAAATAAAATAATGAAAAATCTGCATAAATGTATGTATATTTGTCGCATTGTGATAAAACAACAGTACATAGAGCCATAAAATTTTGAATGATGTAATCACTGCTAATACACGTAATTTAAAATCTGAAATCTTTCAGATTTTCTTTTTTAATTTTTGTGAGTGTGTGTGTTTGTTTTTTATTGCAAATAAATAAATGTATTATGATATTGGTTTTAAATTATGCTGGTCACTTGTAAGAGCGTAAACCTGATCACTGTAAGAGGGTTCATCGAATGTATTTTATATATAAAGGGGAAAAACACATGTTGAAATAAATATTGTTTTGTTGATAGCCGAAAAAATTTTAGTTTTATTCCTTTATATGTTCCGTTGCTAATGATTAGTGGACTGTAATGTTGACTTGTGATTATACTCTCAGTAGAACTCAAGAAACGTCGGATTCATAATCTTGACCTAATATCTTTATTGGCTTTTTTAAACATCATGTTGGCTGAGGAATGGTGACTCAAGAACCTCTGCGTCGTTGGAACTATAGTAACCCCTGAAGTCCAAGCGCACGCGTAAAAACACTGATTAATTTGCATTTGCGTCGATCCTCAGCTCAATAACTAGAACTACAATTTGCATAACAACAAACATACTCCTAACCTTGAAGTCCCAAGGGGTGTTCAAACAATAAACTGTAAGTTATCAAAACTAATAGACCTGAAAAATAAAAAAAGTTTCTAATATCATGAATTAAATGCAAAAGGACATAGCTTTGCATAAGAACTCTAGTTCCACAGTCTGTAGGATTTTCTTTTCCAGCAACATAATTCCATTGAATACCTGGAACAGCTTCCTGAATCTTTGCAACCCGATTTGCTACAAAAGGTAGCCAACAGCACGGCTCAAACGAAACCCATGCCAATGTAACCCACGAGTTGATCCATGTGTAAATACTGTTAATCGGAAGTTCTATGCATGATTAATACTGCACATAAGATGTTGGTTAAAAGTACACAACACACAACTCCAGTCTCAGAAAAGAATTATTTTTTTAACAGAGCAACTCTGGTTTTTGATGTCAGAAGGCTAACCTTGACTGAAGAGTCAGAGCTGATTGTATGTAAAATGTGGCAGCATTCCAATAATTCTGTTGATGATAAATACTGGTGTTGTAAATGACACTTTCGCTGGAAAATTTGGAAAGGGATTTATTTGCGCAATTCCGTTAGTCGTCATATCCAACGATCCTAAACATGAAATAAAAACTTCCGCATTTGTTCTCAATAACCCGTCTCTATACACATTGTTCTGTAATCAGATTCGCTTGGCTGCCAGATCAAGGAGTCCTCTACACAATTGGTAGTCGTGAGATGAATCCAACACTTTAATAACAGCCGTGCATAATAAAACTTCATGCTGAAAATTAAAGTCTGATACACAAGACTTAATTACTGAACTCATGAAATTCTCCCCTGTTTAGCCAATTGAGTATGAGGTACTTGTACAGGGAAAAATTTCTGGGCCATCACTAATAACGCATTTTTGGCTCATTTTGAGTTCTTTCAAAATGCAGTAATGTGTGATGATTTTTAAAACACATTTTACATTTATGAATATTTCTACACTTGAAAGCTTTCTGATTTGAAACTATACAATTAAAACGCATCGTTTTTCTTGAAAAAATTAACATGCTTCTAAATATTCAGATTTCAAAACTTAATACATTTTAAATACTGAATGACTGCCTTTACAGTTCGTACACTGCGTGTAAATCTCTGAAGCCAATGAGGTTAATTTGTCTTTCACATTTTGTTTTTAACACTTTATTGCTTACCTACTTGCAGAGTTCTGGTGAGAGATTTTAAGAATTCTAAAAGGTCATTAAGGGTTGGTATTTCCTCTCATTTTAACATTCTTTCCTCACCATCCTCTCATAGAAGAAGAATCTGATTTAAATTTAAATTGTACTATTAACATTAAAATAGTATCCGCAAATTGTTCTACTTTGAACCTCAGATTCTCAAATGAACATCCACATTCGGTCACAGTATCTACTAATGTTAATAATTTACTGGCATTTTCAGTTTGTAAATTTGATAAATATAATATTTCCTTTAACAATGATGAAAATAATTCTCTGTTATGTAAAAATCCTTGACACAGTAAATTCCATGCTATTTCAAAATTTCTACTACAAATAGTTAAAGCCTAAACAATCCTTACTGCATCTACCTGTAAAGAACATTTTAAATATTGTAATTTTTGTGCACCCGATAATTTGTCATTATCCACTATCGCATTTTAAATAAATCAAAAAATGATAGCCATTCTTCAACACTGCCACTAAATATAGGAAGAGTTAGCTTAGGTAAGCCAATACTCGCTATTTCACAAGATTTAGCCTCCACAATGATATCTTTAACATTCTTAACATTAACTCTGATTAGCATTAAAAATAACTCATCAACAGTATCTTGCATATCTTGTTGTTCTTCAGTGAACGCATCAATATCCTTTTCTTCACAAACTACAAAAATGTTACTAAAAATATCCAAAATTTCAGTCATTACATTATTAAATCTCATCTTGAAAAGTTATAACTGAGCGTAATCAGCAAAGTCATAACTCACTGTAATTTTCTCCTTTAGTTTAGTTAACTTTAGTCTTAGCTACATGCTTTTTCATCTATCTAATAAGAAAGAGTTAGAATTACACTGGCTCACCAATTTTACTGCTGCTCCATAGTTGACGAACCAAAAAACATATATGTTCAATGGTTAATGATTAGTGGACTGTAATGTTGACTTCCAAATATAACCTGCAGCAGAACTCAAGAAACCTCAGGTTCATAATCTTGACCGAAACTCTTAATTGGCTTTTCAAACATTACATTGGCTGAGGAACGGTGATTCAAGAACAGAGCAACCCTCTTGCTTTAAATGTGCATCTCAAAAAAACTTCTGCGCCATTGGAACACCAGTAACCCCTGAAGCTCCAAAGGCATGCTTAAGTACCCTAAGTATTTTTGGTTTGCGCTGCCCCTCTGCACAATGACTAGAAATGCAATTTGCATAATAACAAATATTGAATGTTCTTAACTTTCTATTTAGTAAATCAAGTGCATGTAAGGAAATTAAGTTAAATTTGACTGTGTTATTTTTCACTTTAAAAATAGAATTAGAAAGCTGAATTGTGCATGTTAATAAGCGTGTGTAGTTAAGATGGTTAGTAGAGTGTTATTTTATTATTAGAATATTTGATTATTACAGTTGATTTAAAATTCCTGCACTTAAAAAATTTTGTAGAGTTTTTAGTTTATTTAACAGCAGAAAATAATATTAATGCTACAATTAAGTATGCTACAGAAATACACAAACTGGAAATGCAGCTGAGAAGCTTCAGATTTCATATTATTTATTTCCCCCCATATGGTTTGTAATTGAGTATGGAGGCACTGTCGAAAAAAGAAATCACTGTGATAGTGGTATGTTATATGGAAGTTATTAGTTAATTGTATAACACTTGCACAGTATTAAAAATTTTGTCTTTTCTATTTGAAAATTTGCCTGAAAATTATTTAATTTTAAATGTGTGTTTTAGGAATAGAATGTTAGTGGTATTTTTCTCCATTTTATATTAATAGTCTTTTAATGTATGTTAAATGGCACTTTAATTTATATTGTAAACCTCATCTCTGTGAACTAATTTATTCCTAATAGTAATTCATAAAGCAGGAGTTTGTAAAGAAAGGAATAATCATCAATAAAAATTTTGCTTCCAAAAAGGGGTTGCCATTACAAGGATAGACTACTAGATGCCCACTTTCTTTTAGGTGAAAAGATTTGGATAGTTTGCAGTTTTTTCTCTTAAACTACTTAATTTTCATTTTCAAAAAACTATTAATTCCAACATCTTATAAAGCAAATTAAGACTATTTTTCAGGGAGTAATTTCATGAAACATTTAATTATGTAGATTAATATCTGTTTGTAGTAATTATCTAATTTTTTGTGTTTTAGCGTATGCTCAACAACTGGAAACTCTTATAGCAGAAAAAATTGATGTCTTGTCAAAATTAAGTGGTAAGGTCATTACAAGTTTTATTTCTGTATTTTATATTTGTTCATCAGTAAAACAGTAATAATGTATTCACGTTTTGAATTTTATTAAATGGTCATTAGTAGAATAAATAATGTTCATATAAGCCATTTAGAATTTTGCAAACATTTTCATTACTTGATGGTGGCAATGATAAATGCAAGTGTAACAGGACTCTTTTTTAGTCTCATTGTATGTTTCCTCATCAGGAAATCAAAAAATTCATCATGCACATTTAAGTTTAATAATCACAGAAATGTAGATAAGTACTGCTTAGGTAAAACAAAGTGGGGGTATAAACAAAATGTATGTAGATTTATAAATATTTTGTATTTGTCTATTTTTATTGTCAAAGTTAATAGCAAGCTACAGAACGTGAGTTTAAGAGACTTCATCATTATAATAATTCAACTTTTATCTTCATTTTAAAAATGAAGCTTGGAAAATCTTGAAGGGTCAGGGAACTGAAAAATCCTTCCTTTTTTACTTTTACTTACAATATAGTTAATCATACGAAATAATAGGAGTGTTGTGATCAGGAAAAATTGCAGTTGTTGGGTTTCAAGGAAATATCCATTTTAACTATTTTTTTGCATGTCTATATGAACGAACAAAATAAAGGACTCCCTTTTTTTTCCCTCCATAACGTTTGCACATAAGTAATAAAAAATGATTAGCTGTAAAACATTGAAATTTTGTATATGGGTCTGCTATAACATCTAGCTGTGCAACTCCCCCCCCCCCCCTTTTTTTTTTTTTTTTTTTTTTACAATTAGCAATACCAAAAGTATATGTATATATCCACTTTCCATACCCAGGTTTTGCTTTTGCAGTTGCTGTCTGTAGTCATATATACTTCCATTTACAGAAGTATTTTAAATGATAAAAATATTCATGTTTTGGCAATTTGAAATTTTAAAAAAAAATTAATTTTGGACATGCTACAAAATTTGATTTTTAATGCGATCTTTTTTCAGTTCCTGTACTTATACTTGGGAAAGTTTTATACTCATTTTGGGAAAATAAAAATACAAGAACCCTCGTTTAACTCCATTATGAAAAACTGACTAGAATAGTTAATTTCAAAATTTGCAACTTTTATGTCGTTTTCAACTAGCTTTGAGGGATTGTATATTCGGGTTAGAATAATTCAAAGAAATTAGTTTAAATGAAGTGTAGCCAAACGTCTGTATAATTTTAATAGGCTGTTCAAGGAAGTTGTGGTGTGTACATTCTATTTTTAAAAAAAGTCAGAGACATTAAAATTATGAAGTGCAGATTGAAAATTTCATAAATTTAGACTATTTTATAACAATTATCATTGTTTCTGTAGATGAGATTTGTAAACTCTGAAATTAACTGCTAAAGAAGTTGTAACTGATCTCATTTTGTATGGCATGGCTCTTTTACTATAACTAGAATCACATTCATAACTATAGTTTTCTCTGTTCACCAGCTGTTTAAAATATGAACAGAATTTGTTAACGCTCTGTATAAACATGTATATCTAAGGCAAAGATTATGTAAAATAAAATTATAATGCTATTAACCCCTTGAACTTTTTTTTAAATGTCTTTTTTTCTGTTCTAAAAGTAGTAACATACTTATAATAATTTTTCCCAAAGAGTCATTTCTTAATTACCACTTGTCATATGATGTTTAAAATGTTTTAAATAGTAACCTGTAAAATAAAATTGAGAAAGAAAACAAATTAAGAGTTACTTTAACTTGTTGTTATGGAGTAAGAGAGCAACAAAAGGAGTACTTGATGTTGAAACTGACAAAATGATATTCCTTAAAATTTCACATCAACAATATGTAACTTATTTTAGAAAGAAAATTTGTTGCACTGTTTAAAGAAAATTATTCAAAAATACTAAAAGTATTGTTAGAAATAAGCAGAACTAAAATAAGAATTATTAGAAACAGATATAATGAAGTTATATCTGTTTTAGTACTTCTCTGTAGGTCATATTTTTTGCAAAGATAGCATAATTTAAAAGGCATCACATTATGTGGTTCTACATTATATTTAATATTTGTATGAATTAAATATTCTACTGAATCTAGTGTTATTCTGCTTTATTTTGAAGCATGACAGGAATAATATTAATGGTGAATGATTTATTTTTATAAATTTAGTTCACAGAATGAATCTGTCCTGCCTCTTCAGTTTGAAATTTCTTTTTAAGAATCTTTTTTGAATGGTTTGATATCTATTTCGTACATATTTTCTTATTTAGTTTCATTATTTTGAAGAAAAATAAGAATTATTAAATGAAGTTTTTGTAATGTTCATAGTTATTTCATTGCATTTTGTAGTAATGAGTAAAATCACTCAGTTACTCATAATTAATTTGTTTACTAATTCGTTATGATAGGTCAAGGAAATTGTTCAAATTTGGTCATAGAAAATTCAAGAAAATATTGAATTTTAGTGAGAACCTGTTATAGCATCATTGAATAGAATTGTGGTTTTACTGTGCTTAGTTTTTATATATTTATATGTCTATCTCTTAATATTGTTTTCTTTTTCAGAAAAAGTATCTATTTTTCGTCAACAATTAGCTGAAGAAGAAAAAATTAGTAAAACAATGAAGAAAAAATGAAGTTTTTAAGTTGTGGACTCCTCTTATCCATCTGTCAATTTACAGAAAAAAAAAGGTCTGGGATATAAACAGTCTCTGCACTTATAGGTTTGTAGGTAACTGCCTACCTCAGCCTAGTCAACTTTGTGCCTCTATGTATATAAATCAACATGCTTTGACTTACATGACTTTACTGTATCATCCTCAACTCTTCTGAGTTTGCTGGAGAATGGGAAAACTTCCTATATCACACATGGAAAATTCTGCTCCTGGCAAAAGAAAACTTTTATAATTTGAGTGGAATCTAATTTTAAACATTTTTTTACTTACAAACGTTGCTTCCATTTTTTAGTTCTGTATAAACTAGCTGTGTGTATAAATAAAACCAAAAGTAGTTGTATAATTTTTATTATTTTTGTCTGCAGATGCAATATTTTTTATTGTGAGTTTGCTGTATGCTTGCTTGTAGAAATATGAAGTAAATTTAAAAGTAATCAATTTTAAAGTTTTATTTTGAAAGTAGTTTGAAATATTTTGCTTTCTATTAAAATAATCTATCTCATCTGTGATGCCTAAAATTATATTGTAATTTGTTGTGCCTAAATTGTAAAGGCAATGATGCTTACAACAGAAAGCTTACGTGTAGGCTTGCCTTGCAAATTGTAAATTAAAATAGTTGTAAGATTTTGTGTCTAAAAGAAGATAAAATAAATGCTTTATATTTTAATTAAATTTGATTTGTACAAGTGATATGATGATACTTTATTAATGCTTATTATCCTTTCAAATATTGTAAGTTCCTGTTTTACTTAATATTTTATAACAAAGTTAATTCAAATAATTTGAATAAAAATTATTACATTGTACAAAATTGGAATTCTTTTGTTCAGTTGTACCAACTAGCTTTACTCTTTTTTTGTGTCAGTGCCAATTCAGTTTAGTCTTGGCTTTGGGAATATTTCATACTAATGCAGGACTTAAAAACTAGAATAAAGTATGGTATTTAAGTTAGTTTGTGCTTGTATTGAATAATTTTATTTTTATTTGTCTGTGTGTCTAAATTATTGCATTATTAATTTATTGAACTTTTTATATATTTTTACTTTTTCTGTGACTAGTAATTTGCTCAGAATTTTTCTCCCTTAATTTCTTCATTCTAATTTATGAATTTTTTTATTATTATCCATGTTTGTAAAACCTTTTATGTGTATTCTAATGAAATTTCAAAATTGAAGGTTTTGGACAGATGTCTTTCTATACCTGCCAAATTACAAAAAATTGTTATGTTCATAAATTTCTTTTTAGCCTTGAGTTGTATTCACTGTGAGTTATAATACAAATATTAGATTTCACGAACAAATTAAAAAATTAATTGCAAGAGGCCTTTTGAAACTTTTTAGGTATATTGTGAGAACAAATTTTATTATTTTAATTTAATTAATTTATATTACTTACAAAATGAATCTCTGTTCAATTTGATAATAAAATGTAACAAAGAAAACTAATGAAGGAATTGCAGTTATTCTGTGAAATTGCTTGTATTATTATTCAAATACACGCTTTCTTTATTATCTGCAATAAAATCTTAATTATAGAATTAAAGAATACAAAAGTGCATGAACAATGATAAGTACTGTTCCTTATGTTAAAAATAACACAAAATACTCTCACTTTTTTTTTTATTTCAACCAATGCTGATTTTTTTAATGATATAATATAGTGATGATCAACTGACAACCTGTGGCTTGACTTTAAAAAAAATGTTATTGACCAAGGATTTTGAACCATAAACATTTTAAATTTCTTAAAACAATCTTTAGAACTTAAATATTATTAATAAAAGCTGATTAGTGATTTATTTTTTGCATGAACACCTACACCATTCTCATTAACTTGCATCCATAAGGTTTAAAGGCAAACATTTTTATAAAGAAATATATTCAAATAGTATACTGAATTCCTTTGTGTAATTTTTCTTTTGATTTATTATTCTGTATGCAAAACTGTTTTCAGAAATGATAGTATTTGAAATAACAAGTGTTTATTATTTTAGAACATGCCCTTTTGATATTTGCTTCATATATTTGTGTCTGTAAGAAAAATCAAGAATAGTGATGTATGCTACTGTTGCCATAAAATCGCCAAAAGAATTTTCAGTTATGTGTATTTGAAAATGAGTGCTTGAGATTATATTCAGCCTAATTTAACAGCTGTATTTAAGGTTTGTTTCCTTATTAGTCATTCAGTTATTTGTAATACTTGGTCAGTGCTCAACTAAATATTATTGCTGGTTAAGATTAAGATTTAGATTTCTTAATCATTTCTTTGTGAAATTAAAAACCATTAACTGACAGTGAGCTCAGAAGTATTTCTTCAAAAGCATTTTAGTGGATGTGCAGCTTTAGGTGTCTCAGGTGAAGTAAAATAGTCTCAGGTGAAGTAAAATATTAAGACCGAGTTTAGATGGTTCATACCTTTTGAGAAACAAAGCCATCCTGCTGTCTCGCGATGTCTCCATAGAGTGATTCCGTCACTCCCAATGAATGGGATAGGTTTCTTCTCACTCTTCATGGTGACATTATGATAGAGCTGGATCTCATTGTTTCTCAATGAGTTTCTCAAAAGTTGCAGTTGACTTCTTTACATGCATGTAAAATAGTATTCTTCGCTGTGTAGGTGTAAGTTGATAGAGTTTAGAAGGTAAGCGCGATTATTAATTTACAGAGAATACAAAAGTAATTGCAGTACTCTTCTGCTATCAAGATTGGATTAAAAAATTTATATATATGTGCACACATATGTACATACGTGTATGCATGCATATATGTACACGTATATCCATACATACATACATGCACGCATGCAAATATTTTTTAACCCGATTCCAGTAATGGCCCGTCCACACGTAGCGATTTCCTCGGCCGACAATATCTGAGATTGCTTTTTTGTCCACACGGAACGATTTTCTCATTAGTACTGCAATTCACTCAGCCAGTCACTGTGAAAGGTTGTGTTCCCACCCTCTACAGCATCACTCTTGTCTACGATTTGTAAACAAAGCTTATGGTGTTGTCAAATAGTCAAAATAAGGGATGACTATTTTAAATTGCTACTATAGCTACAAGTACGTTTTTGAACTGTAGCTATAACTGCTGCAGAAGGGGGGCAAAGAAAATGTGTTCGGACCAGAAATTAGGTCAAACTGTGAGAAATTCAGGGTGCATGTAATAGCTTGCTCGGGGAGTTGTGTATTGAAGACACAATGGAATTTGGAAAGTATTTACGGATGATGTCGTGATTTTGATTTTTTGCTAAATTTGGTTTGCAGCAAAATTTTAAAAATTATGCTTTTCCTTTGCGTATTGAGTGTGCAGATTACTCCTCCTTCTTTTTTAAAAAAAAATTTCTGCCACTCGTATTTGTGCATTTAAATCTTGAAATAATAAAATAACTATGTTTCAGAAAAAATAAGTAGCTATTGTTCTTTAAATCCAAACCTGAACTGAATAAATAGACAATAATGTTATGAAAATCAAACCAATATAAGTAGTAATAAAGATTACTATATTACAAAGCAAAAAGCAACAGAGTAATTTCAGTGTAAAATTTCGAATAAATATCAGAAAGGTGCAAAGTAGCATATTTATTGAACATTAAAAAACTATTACCAGCATAATTAAATAACTAATACAGTTTGAAAACTGATCATATGACTCTATCAGTTAATAAGCTAATAAAATTTAGCAATGTTGTATTTAATTTATCTGTAATTTGTTTACACAAAACTGAATTTGTGACTTTCTTTTGAGCTGGTACGCAACTACTAAACTTTTCACCATTAGATCTAAAACGTGTGTCAAAGGCCATTCGAAAAAAAAGGTGTTAAAATTCAATAAACACCACACCCGTAGGCGAAAAAATAAAAAGTGACTTTTAAGTCATGCAGTTGGAATTTAGTGCTGGAAAATTGAAATTAAAACGCCCTTGCAGGCGCAGAGAGTCCAAAATTAATGTTGGGGATCGAACCCACAATCTCGATGTTTGGAACAAAACCCGCTCTGCTCTTAACTGGGCTATGATCGCTCGTACAAGAGTCGTCAAAAAATCTATGTACTTCGTTGCATGATTAACTCCCGTTTTCGGCAAAGTCGATGAATCTGCGCTGCTTTAAATCTGCCCCATAATTTCTCGACTGGAGATTTTGCTTTCTGAATTTTTTCAATAAGTGCGACCATAGTTTCAAGTAGTTTCTGATTATTTTCATCTAGTACGTGACATGGCATCATTAATATTAGTGTGTTGACAGAAAGGCTACAGAAATTACTTAAATTCTTTTATTTAACAGAGGAATTTTTATGCAAACGTAGACCCTATTCTTATAGCATAGGACTGTCAGAATTTATTATTCAATAAGAAAACTTACTGAAAATGATAATATTCTTATGTATTCATCACTTTTTCAGTATCCACACAGGTTTATAGGTTCAAATGCCATATTTCAAAATCAAATTTAGTTATGAAATAAAACCTTACAAAATCTGATAAATAAATCTGATTTGTGTGTGCAAATTTTTAAATCTAAATCTCTTACATTAAATTATTTCTGTCTTTTAAATTACATCCCATTATTTATTTCAATTTAATTGATTAATGTGTTTGTACTAATAATACAAAGTTCTTTGAAGCACTTTTTGTGTCCTGAAAATGCCAAGTATGTCCATAAAAAAATAAGCAGGCATACAGAATAATTCATTTAATAGTTCATATAATCGCTTTTAATTTATTTCATGTCTAAATTTTCTACACAGAAATCCGCTGTCTAATTTTTAGTATCTTTTATGAGACGAAATTTTTCAAAGAGGAATGAATTGAAAGCTTGATTGAGCAAAACACATCTTTAAAGCTAAGTGTATTCTAAGAAGTAGAAAAAAATGTCAACACGATTTTGCCCCCCCCCTTCAAATCAGTCATTTAAACTATTCAAACCGTTCAGGGAAAGGATAAACATTGCGAACATGAAAATCTGGCCTTTTTTATATATACTTTAATAAAAGGAAATGTGTTCCTTCTTTTTATGAGAAAAGGAACCCATTTTCCTTTCTAAACTTTTGAAAGTCGCCAACGTTTAAAAAATGATAAACTACGCCAAGATAGAAACCCGCCTGACAACTCAATGCGCATGCGTGGTTAATGTTGGTGCGAATAGCATCGGCCACTTGGTGCAAGATAAATCAAATTATTATTAATCTATTTTTATGAGACTTTGTTTCAAATTGTTTTAAAAGTTAACATAAATTACTATTTTTTTTTTTTTTTTCAGGATAATATTAGTATGCATTAAATTTTGATATTCCACAATTCATCTCTATAGATAATAAATGAAAAAATGTGTTTACAGTATACCTATGCTGTTTTTGAAAAAAAGTGCTCCGAACGTAGTTGGATATCTAAACTTTGTCTTTAAGGAAAGTTTTGAAAAATAATAATAATAATAATGATAATGCCAGAAGCAATTTGTCTTGATCGCTTTAACACAAATTCCTGATTTCCCAGAATATTAAAATATATTTCATTGTCCAATCTCAACAATGCCCATTACGTCAAAGTCATGATTGAAAATAACAGTCTTTAATTGAGTAAATTTGTCATGAGTTATATTGATGTGAAGTAGAAAAAGTTTTCTTTTTTTTTTTTTTCTTTCTTTTTTTTTTTTTTTTTACTTGGTGATAGGTGCAAGATCATGAGAGTTTTAGAAGTAAAGAGAGTTCCTCTTACATAAATCTATACTTCGACCAGCATCCAGCATTACTCTATGCTAGTCCTGTCTGGGGACACGCTGCCAAAATTCACCTTCAACACATCCAAGTTCTTCAAAACAAAGCACGCAGAGAGATCATCAACACGCCATGGTTCATTCCAAATTCTTATATCCACCGAGATCTCAAAGTAGATACAATTCAAGATTTTATTCAAAAACTTGCCAGAAATTTCTTCTATTCATTTCTCACTCATCCTAACTGCATCAACTCTCTTAGATGTTCTCCATTTCCCAGAGAAAAGCACAAATATCCATCTGACATTCTCCATCCTTAACATTTTTTATTTATACTAGATTCTTCAGCTCACTGATTTGGACCTTCAACCAGACACTCACCTTTTTCGTCGACTAATGACGGCCAGCTGACTTTTACTTTCGTCGTTTTGTTTTACTGATGTTCTTCACGTGATACAGAGTAAAAGGAGGCGCTGATTTCTGAAACTCAAATTCACTATATGTTCTTAGTAGTAAAGAGAAAAATGAGCAAAAAGTCTTTTTTTAAGACTAGTACTAAACCAGCTCTTAAGATTTGTTTTTGGAAAGCTGGCAGTCAGTCGTTTAGTTTAAACATGAGGCTTCACGTGAAAGCGACTGATATCCCTCCTGTTTGGTGATTTCTCAAAAATCTTGATACTTTTATAATGTGATCCGTAATAATGAGGAAGAAACAATATTACAAACTTTCCAAGCTTGGTTTAATTTATTTGATTATAGCACATAAGGGCTATCCGCCTAAGAGGATGGATGTTTTTGTGGGGGACTTTCTAAGAGAAACTGGCTTGTACCTATATTATAAATTTGAAAAGATTGGAATCAATTTTTGAAGTCATTTTTAAACCTTAAATTAATATTATCTTTCTAAGAAAATACCTTGGCAGTTTCGGAAGGGCTCATTCGTATTAAAATTTGAGTGTATTTCATAGGATAAAAATTTGCTGTTAAATTTCACATGCCACTGATATGCCTCTGTCACATGTCTTGTGGTCTCTGATAATAAATTTAGCACATATGCCAGTACTGGGGCCAACCCAAAGCTGTTTCAAAAGTTAGTTTATATTTACAGCTTTGGGCCAACCTAGAAGTCAAAACTTCTAGCGGTTGCTGCCTCAAGAACCACCAGCGATGTCCGATGAGTACTGGGAAATGAAGTGAAGAGAATCAAAACTCGAAAGCGGGTAAACAGTGCCGTGATACAGTTGCGAAGTATTTTAGCGATTAACGTAAATACTTGTATCCTGGTATGTTTTCCATTATTTTCCTTCTTAGTTACTACATTTTTAACCTCTTATTGGATGTATTGTGTAGATAAACTTTGAATACTGTGTTCTTTCGAACTCTGAGAACTAAGCTTCCATATTTTAACTTCTATCTGTTTAATATTCCATATTTAAAATTTTGTCCGTATTTACTTTTTATTATTTGTTCTGCCTGCAGACAATTTTTCGTGTAGGAATACGCATTCCATTGTATATAATTTAAAAAACATAAAAAAGTAAAACCCTGTATTATAATTTTGTGTTTGGATTGAGGCGTAACACTCCGTCACTAAAAAAATACGAAATGAAGAAATTCGGCAATTTTAATAGCCATTAACCCTCGAGAACACGCACTCATTTTCAAACACGAGAACTCGCGCCGGGTATCTCATACCCTAGTCCGTTTCTGCTATTTAAATATGAAGTAATGCTGTTTATAAGCAAACCAAAGGTAATTAAATATTACAAAGTAATACATTAAAGAATTTTAGTGAATTTAACTATGCATACTTATGTGTTTAAAGGTAGTTTTAACAAACTACATACTGATGTTCAACACAGAGACTTTTTTCACGTTTTTGGCACATAAAGTTGATTTTCTGTCCTTATTACATGGACAAAATGCACATCGTTTTTTTACAGGTGGTTCACTATTAGCGGTCGAGCAGTAAAGTTGCTGAACACTAGTAGTTCAGTCCGAGGTTCGAATCCTGGGAATGGGCTGGCTGCAAGGGCGTTTTCGTGTTTTTCCCCATGTGTAACGTGTATACGAGCCAGTTTCCCTTAGAAAGTCCTCTACGAAGGCATCTCTTCCCCTAGGCAGATAGAGCACTTGAGGCTCTTGAGATTTAGATTAGACCCTCAAGGCTTTGCCATAATCATGCACACACATATCACTATTAACAATTTCCATTTCCTTAGAAGTGCTAGGATAAGTTGTTTTACTTTCAAGCTTACGTTTTCTGTATTGCTCTGAAAGAATGAGTCCCAGTGTCTTCAAAAAGAAACGTCTGTTTCTCAACTGTGAGGGAGGATGTTTCGTGGACTTCAACAAAATCCTGGCATTAATAGCAGCCTCATTCAACATAGAAAATAAAATAACCATTGGCCAGCGATTTGATATCCTTGCTGTAGTGTATGCTGCATCCATTTCGTCGACAATGCCCACAGCTCCTTTCGTAAGATTATAAAACGTGATGATATTTGGTTTTTTTTCAATTCCATGGTCGTTTTGTTTATTTTATCATCAGTATGCATTGTGGATAACATAACTACTACATTCTTGTTCTTTTTTTCAGAATAAGAAACAATTGTTTCTTTTTGAAATCCAAAGACTGAAGAGTACAACTCCTTTTTCACCAAAAATTCAGGCGGTATTTCTCTTTTATTTTGTCTGTGTTCCAACTATTGTAATTTTCTTTTTTAAAAGTTGTTGTGCTAGTTCATGTTCCATATACCAATTGTCAGTTGTCAAGTTGTGTCTAGAATTGAAAAGCTGTGTCATCAACCGCATCACAATGGCTTTCGAACTACGGTCTATTTTGAAGGGTCCATGAGGTTTTTGACCGGCATAAATCTCCATATTCCAGGTATAAAATACTCTAGAATATACTAGTGCAAATATCTTGATGCCGTATTTAGCAGGCTTTTTGGGCATATACTGCCTGAATCCTCACCGCCTCCCAAAAAGGTTCTAGTTTTTTTATCAGTTGTGACGAATTCTCCAACAGTATATGCATTTTTACAATTTGTAACAAATGTTTCAAATGTTTGTTGCGGTGCGCTATGAACTGGAAGTTGATCTGTCAGCACTATCCTCATCTTCAGGGTAGATGTTTTTATTTTATTTGGCTCATAATTCCTTATTAAATGTAGTATTTCATCTCGATGTACTCCATCTTTGATATGATTTAAATCAAATTCCTCGTCATTATAAATATCACGAATACACATCAAATAGTTTTCTGGTTGCAGTTTTCTAATTTTGACTATGCGTAATGTATGCTTTATGCATGAGCGCATGGAAAGAAATGTGTAATAAAGTAAAGAAATAAATATTAAGCTTTTTTTTTTTTTTTTTTTTGTAAATTTTGATACCCTTTAGATCATAATTGCTCTTTATTTCATAAATTACAGTTTCATATTTTTAATTTTATAATTTCTGCATGCCATCTTACCAGATTTAAATTGATGATCTATAATCTGGTAAAACCCCTAATCCAGAATCGCTGAAGTTTATCTAACCACAGTTTATTCCTACAATGTATATTTTATGTATGATACTTGATTTTTAGAAAAAATGAAACAATACAAATTGATAACTTTTTTGAAGAACTTTTATATATTTTACATCAAATTAGTAAATAAAATTACTTTTATTGTGGTAGAGCACCTACAGCTAGATTTTTTTTTAAAAAAGCTCTTTTATTTTAATCAGTATCTTTGTATTAACTGCATGGTATTTGTGTAACCTCGATGTTTTTTATTTCACCATTTTGCAGTTTCTCCGATGTGTTCCATGTTTTTTCTGTGTGTGCCAGTTTCAGTGTCAGTGAAATTGCATTAGTGATTCACTTTGTGGCTATAATATAACCAAATTATTTTTGTTCTTTCATCTTCAATGTGTTTTATTATTCTGTTCATTAATGTGGTAACACAGAGACTGGGAAAATGACAACAAATATTTTGCTTTGTCACAAATACCCCGAAATATCCATTGGGAAGGAAGCCGGTCATCCTAGCTTTAGTTCTTCCGTTTGACTGTATATATCGAACATAGCCCTACTGTTGCTCCCCGATACCTTAGCTGCAGCTCGCAAGCTACTTCTGATCTTTTGCTATCTGAAATGCAACTTGTTTTGAATAAGTATAGTTTACTGACTTCTGAATTAGTATTTATTTGGCGTGTTATTGTGTCTTAAGTATAGTTTAATTTTTTAATACAAATGGAATTTGAAGTAAAAATCGTGCAGTGCCACGTTTCTTTATCAATCTCTAATTAAATTTCTGGTGTTATGTATGTAAAAATGGTTAATCTTTGAATTATGGTAACTTGGCGATTTTTTGGCGAAAATTTGGTGACAAACTCTGCTACAGCAAACCTCTATTTTTTTTTCGGCGCAATTTTGTCTTCACGAAGTAAAGACATGTTTCTTTTCTTTTTATTTACTGAACACTTTTTCCAACAATCTGCTATCTGAATTACACTTATGCTAGAAATTTTATGGAACAAAACTGCTTAATCATGACAAATATTAACTGCAAAATTGGGAAAAAGTGCAGAATCGCAAACTCCTTGCCGCGTTTTTCAAAATCGCACATAAACATAAACCATGTACACGTCGACTTATTTTTACTTAAAAAAACATCCCAGAATTGCACAAAAATGGCATTGCACACACTCTTAACTTTATCCATCTACACTGCTATTTTGTCATAAATTGCAAAAATTTGGACGAAAATGCAGGAAAATTTTGTGAATCTTTAAACTCGGTAAAAAGCACATATATGAAATTACCTGATCGCGAAAAAGTATATACCCTTTCCAAGGATGAACATTTCCACGTATAAAATAAATAAAATAACCAAAAACTTTTACCTCTAAATTATCTATTATATTATAAACGTCACCAACGAATTCATACCGCAAACATTAAAAATGGTTACAAATACTTAGTGTCAAATATTTAAATTATTTCCATGCACGTTTACTTCAACTGAAACGTATACCAAATTGCTACAAACATAAAATTCACAAAATAACTATCATTTAATTAAAATATAACTAAACCATGTACACGTCGACTTATTTTTACTTAAAAAAACATCCCAGAATTGCACAAAAATGGCATTGCACACACTCTTAACTTTATCCATCTACACTGCTATTTTGTCATAAATTGCAAAAATTTGGACGAAAATGCAGGAAAATTTTGTGAATCTTTAAACTTGGTAAAAAGCACATATATGAAATTACCTGATCGCGAAAAAGTATATACCCTTTCCAAGGATGAACATTTGCACGTATAAAATAAATAAAATATCCAAAAACTTTTACCTCTAAATTATCTATTATAAACGTCACCAACAAATTCATAACACAAACATTAAAAATAGTTGCAAATACTTAGTGTCAAATACTTAAATTATTGCCATGCACGTTTACTTCAACTGAAACATATACCGAATTCCTACAAACATAAAATTCACAAAATAACTATCATTTCATTAAAATATAATTAAATTCAAAAACACTACTTAAAATATAAATGAGCACATACATTAAATTAATAAAAATTACCTTACAATCCTAATTACTTTAATTACCTAATTACTTTATGATCCTAATTCTTTAAACTAAATCATTGCTAATAACAATTTTCCAATAATACCATATTACTTTAGTTACTCCTTACATTTAGAACAATGCATAAAAATAATATCCTCAAATAATTAAAAATACTAACTTACCTAATCTTCTTCAGAATCTTGATTACATGGCGGATAAACTTTTCTTATTTCCTCCGCTAAATAAAAAGCAATAATTAATTATCATAATGCTTCAGAATGGCGCTTTTTATAGCACTCCACGTGCCCTCTACTGTATTCGTATGTGCGCCTGTTTCAGGATCTTTAAAACCATACTTATGGTTCACAGCAAGATGTTGAAAACCTTCATCCTCCAAACAGACTTAATAAAACTTAATAAGCAATCTTTACTTCTATCTCGCACAACCTTAAGAAACACTTATTACTACCCCTTTCAATCCCACTAAATACCCATTTCGAATTCACTTTAGATAGGGCCATGGGATCCAAAAATTAACCAACACTATTTCACACAACACAGAATGAAGCTAAATACAAAATTTCCAGATTTTTTTCAATTTCCCCCCTTTTCTGATTAAAGAACTGTAATTCGTCCATTAATGTCACATGACATTTCTCATGATCTCTCATTTCCCTCACACAAATAATGCGTAATCGGAACTGAACATTATTCCCAAAGTCTAGGTAGTAATCTTTATCGCCTACCAAAATGTCGCCAAACTACCTGTTACCATATTCCAAAGATTTGATAGATTTTAAACTGTGCACTGCTGGCTTATCATAAGAGCATCAGATACGAAAATTACAAATAATTCCATATCTGGTAAGTACTATTCTGGTTAAGTTACTTCTTGAACAGGTAATGGTCATCGGAATACACTAATATTAAGTTAATCTAAAGGGCAAAGCTAATATTTTTATTTAATTATTCTTCCTAATATTTTTCTGTCAAGTTAAATTTACTTCAGGCAGTATCTGCTTGCATTAGAATTTTCAGTAATGCATGTGAACTTCATTATCTAAGTCCAAATTTATCAGGGCAATTCGAAAGATAGTTTAAAAAATTTTAATTTATGCACCTGAACTTCATTATCTATGTCCAAAATTATTCGGAGTATTCGAGAATTTTCAATGATGCCCCGTATATTGATTACTAAAAAAATTCTGGCAGATTTTGTTTTATGCCACGCTGAAATACTGTAGCAGTCAGAGCTGTCGTGGGAGATACTGATTATTCAAATACCACTGAAATTGCAATGATATTCTTTTGTTGGTAAATTCTTCTATACTGGGCATCAATAAAAGTAGTTATTCCAAAGTTTTGGGGAAAAATGCTTAACGATTTCTTAAGTTAGGAACCAAAGATTTGAGTGATCTCAGTATGTTTGTCCATATGTTAATTGTGTGGAGAAACAAAATTACTTTTTAAGCAAAAACTTAAGCAAGTTAATAGCTTATTTTTAAATAAATTTTCTTTCTCGAATAACAGTTTCTCTCCAGTGCGCGTTGACGTTTATCATTTAATTTATCCTTTCTAAAAGACTGCTCAGTTTAAAAAAAAAAAGAAAAAAAACTCAATTTTCTTTTAAATAATTTGTGATTTACTCAAATAATGCTTTTTTTATATGATTTTAGACCAATGAATATGCATTGGATTGAATTTACGGGTAAAGTGCAGAATCGCCCACTTATTTGTTTGGCACTTTTTACAAGGGTAAGAAGAATTGGATTTTTGTCAGTTTTCTTTGACGTTTTAAGTGAAATATGTCGATGTGTACATGGATACTGAGTATGGGCTATTCAGCACCAAATAAATGGGTGATATAGTGGGCGATTCTGCACTTTACCCTTTACTTCTATTAAAATAAAACAATAATTATAAATGGAGACTTATAAAGGAAATAAAGAGAAAATATTTGGTTTCTCTACCTGAAGAAAAAATGCTCAGTTGCCCAGTACAAGAGTTATAAAGTTTTATTTTTGTGGGACTTAACTTTTCTGAACACAAAATAGTAGATAAAAAAGATGTATTTATTCAAATGTAATCATGTTACTCACATATTCATTAATTTACTTCAAAAGTTTCTTTATATTCAGAACCTGTATCAATATTTTTTGAAAGGATATAAATTTACACTTGCGGTTCTTGGACATTTATAAAATCAATCATGCGGCTCCCATCATCTTGAAGTTTAGCCATTCCTTGTATATATATTCCCAGTGAGGTGATAGTTCATCTTCAGTATTTCTGATGCACTTAAGGCCCACCAGCAGCCGAGCGGTAACGTCGCTGAACATTGGTAGTTCGGTCCGAGATTCGAATCCTACGAACGGGCTGGCTGCATGGGTGTTTTCGTGGTTTTGCCCATGTGTAACGTGTATACGAGCCAGTTTCCCTTAAAAAGTCCTCCACGAAGGCATCCCTCCCTTAAGGCAGATAGCTCTCGTGTGCTTTGCCGTAATATAATAAACCAAACCTGATGCACTTAAGGCAATTATTTCATCTTGATGTATAGAGTTTTATTTTAATTAAAATAATTAAATTAATTCTTCTGTTAGAAGAAGAAACACATTTTCTGCAAAAATTTTTTAAATGTGCTTTAATATGATCAATCTGTATTTTTAAAATATACTTTTTTTTTATTATTATGTGATTGTACGTTTTTAATTCTCACTATGTTTTGAATTTTTATATTTTTTTTTTTAGTTCAGAGATGGGAAGACGTCGTAGTAAAAGGAAACCACCACCAAAACAGAAAGCTATAATGCCCCTCGAGACTCAGTTCAACTGTCCTTTCTGTAATCATGAAAAGTCCTGTGAAGTAAAAATGTGAGGAAATAATTAATTGATTTTTAAAGTAAATCTCATTATAAAGTCCCACTAGGGTCTTGTCAAAAGTGACTATGAGTAGGGTGACTTAATGTGCTGGAAAAATTTTAAATGCTATAATTATAAAGTTATGCAATAATAAAAAAGGAAACATTTTGAAATGAATATTAACATTCAATTAATATCTTTAAATTTTCTATGAATAATTTAATATATTAATGCAATTAAAATTTAAATCAATAATGGGTTTTCGTTTAAAAATTACAGTTGAACCCCACTATAACAAGCTTCAAGGCACCAGAAGTTTGTTTTGCTATATCTGATCTGGTAAGAAAATACATTATCTCACAAAAACATGTAAAAATTAAATAATGATTTGCATACGCTCACAAGTTAACATTATCTTATATATAGAAAAAGTTAATAATAAATCTAATTTTGAAAAGATATCAAAATTTAAGTACAGTAAAAACACTAAAAATGAAGAATTTACCTTTAACTTTTAACCAGTGAGTACAAAAGTAATCTGTTATTATTTGCTATCATAATGCGTATTGTATTAAAATGTTATCCATTTTTTGTCCGAAAAATTCCATCATTTTTCTTTCTACAGGTGTGAATAAAAATTGATGAAATGTATTGTGGGCTTGCATTGCCTATGGCAGGGAAATCACTTTCTATGTATAATGTCTGTCAACATTTTCATCAGCATCAAAAGAGTCTTCAATGTCAGGATTTCTTATTTTAATTTCTGTTACAATATCTTCATTACTTGGAACTTTGCATGTAATAGCATCATAATCACATAACTGAAAAACTCTATATCATATTTACATGTATATACCAAAAATTCAGTTGAAATACATACTCTGGTGGCCGCATTTAAGCAGTTGTTAACAATTCATCGGATTTTGACATTTTCATGGCCAACTTTATGCCTAAACATCTATTTTGCCCAGTATTGCCCTGTGCTTTTTTGTTTTTCATTTCTTTAAGTTACATAAGTGTTCTACTCTCTGGCTGTTGCATCTTTTCCATAGAAGCATGGTGAGAGTAGGAAGAATACAAAATAATTTTAAAAAAAAAATTATATTTTAAAAGGGGAAAAATTGCTAGCTAAAGAACAGTTTATGCATGTGCAGATTGGTAACTATTTCTTTCTTGCCAAGGTAGAAGTTAGCAAATTAAATATTTAATAATTAAAAATGTTTATATTTTAAAAGAAAACATGTGTATTAGTCATGAAAAACTATTATGTTTTAAAAGAGAATATTTTCACACAAGAAATATAATTCATGTCTGTTTATACAAATCAGTAACCTTTTGTTTCTGTAAAGAGTAAGTACCAGTTATTCTTTTAATATTTACAAAAATATTATAGACAATAGCAGAAACATGTAGTTAATTATGATAAAGAATATAAATAGGATTTAAATTTGAATTATGTTCTTTTTTATTTAGGGATCGACAAAGAAATACTGGTCGTATTACATGCCGTGTTTGTTTAGAAGATTTCCAGACATCTATTAACTGTATCCTTGTGTGAAATTGCATTAAAACTTACTATTTTAAGTTTGAAATGTATATAAAAGAATCAAAAAGCTGATACCAATATTTTTTTAATTAAGAAAACCTTTTTTTCATTTGTATAATCAACTGAACCAAGTAAGGTCATGAAAAAGTACTAATTGTAATGTTAACTTTTAAAAACTAAATAGTGTGAAAAAGTTGCTTTATGATATTGAGACCTTAAATAAAATTTAAAATACATTAGAATGTGAATGACACCTTATTAAGAAAACTGAAAGTAGTTGAGAAAAGCTGTTTTTAATAATTCTCTTGTAATACCATCTACTTCCATGCATAAGCGAAGAATTTTTGGAACTTTCGCTAAAGCTAAATTGCAAGGCTTATGTATGAATGCGCTAATCTCGAAATAAATCATTGTTACTTTTCTATTAGCTGGCACAAGTGATAAATCACCAGATATAGCATCTTATTTCTGTAGTTTATATTTCATAATTTTAAATGAAATGAGTTATTTGTTTTCTGAAAATGAGTTGTTTTATTTTTGAAATTGTTTATACTGCTGGTTTATTGTCATTGCTTAAATGAAAAATCTGATATTGGGGAAATTAGTGCCTGGTTGAGAGTCAAGTACAAAAACTCACCTTGAAATAACAGAATACTGTAAATAATTAGCATATAAAAATCACAAAAGCCTTTTAATTTTCATTTTGGATATTTTGAATGTAACCTGCATACATAATTCCAGTTGTTATTCACAGAACTTAATAAATGTACATTTGTCTAGCAATAAATGAAGCAAATAGTTTTTGCAAATGAGATAACAGCTCTCTTCAAACCGATTTCTGACCCACATTATAGCATTTTACTTACAATTTTTCGCACTGCATTTCCTTAAGATTTGATTTGGTTTTATGTGATTATGGCAAAGCCTCTAAGAGCTATCTGCCTAAGGGGAGGGATGCCTTCATGAACGACTTTCTAAGGGAAACTGGCTCGTATATACAGTGGATGGACAAAAATATGGAAACACCTTGTGAAATGCATGTTTGAAAAGAAAGATTGATTTTAATGAAATATGTAGGTGGCGCTGACGTTTTTGACTACTGACGCCACCTATACAACTTCGTAAATGTGCTAAACAGTTCAGTTGTTGTCGGAGTACTGTTATGTGAGGTTGTCATTGCATTATGTCAGAGTTAACAGACTTCGAACGTGGGCAAATTTTTGGAGCACGTATGGTAGGTGCTTCCGTAAGCAAGGTAGCCGAGGTGTTTAGTGCTTCAAGAGGTACCGTATCAAAGATTTATTCCTCATATTTGGAAAGCGGAAAAACATCATCTGCTAAATCACATAAGGGCAATTGTGACGATAAATAAGAAGACCACAGCTTCAAAAGTTACTGCTGAAATGAATGTTGTGTTATCGAACCCTGTGAGTACCAAAACAATTAGAAGGGAGTTTCATAAACAGGGAATTGCTGGCCGTGCTGCAATTGAGAAGCCACTCATCAGTGATGCTAATGCCCGTAGCAGGAAAAGGTGGTGTTTAAGTCATAAAGCCTGGACTATAGAGCAGCGGAAGCGAGTAATATGGTCTGACGAGTCTTCTTTCACGTTGTTTCCCACTTCTGGCCGAGTTTATGTCTGGAGAATGCCATCTCAAGCCTATAATACAGACTGCTTGTTGCCAAGAGTGAAATATGGCAGGGGTTCTGTTATGGTTTCGGCAGCCATATCATGGTTCTCTGCTAGCCCCATGATAACTGTGTCAGGGCACATGACTGCCAAGACTTATGTGAACATTTTGGCCGATCAAGTTCATCCCATGGTACAAACTTTGTTCCCTGATGGTGATAGTGTCTTCCAAGATGACAAAGCCCCTGTTCACACAGCTCACATTGTCCAGGACTGGTTTTCTGAGCACGAGGATGAGTTGTCCCATCTACCCTGTCCACCACAGTCACCAGACCTGAATATTATTGAACCTTTGTGGTCTACATTGGAACGGAAAGTGCATTCTCGTTATCCACCGCCAACATCGTTATCTGAACTTGCCACCGTTTTGCAGGAAGAATGGTATAATATTCCCTTGGCAAACATACAGGAGCTGTATTTATCCATTCCGAGAAGACTGCAAGCTGTTTTGGATGCCAACGGGTTTTCTACACCATATTAAGCAAAGAAACATGTTTTTTTAAAGGTGTTTCCATATTTTTGTCCAACCCCTGTACGTTACATATGGGAAAAACCATGAAAATGCCCATACAGCCAGCTTGTTCATGGGATTCAAACCTCAGACTAAACTACCAGTGTTCAGTGACTTTAT
The DNA here is from genome assembly GCF_044657685.1 of Stegodyphus dumicola. Taxonomy (NCBI): domain Eukaryota; kingdom Metazoa; phylum Arthropoda; class Arachnida; order Araneae; family Eresidae; genus Stegodyphus; species Stegodyphus dumicola. Next base: position 186,729,664 of record NC_140769.1, on the reverse strand, counting down.
GGCTCGGCTGCTGGTGGGCGATGATTGTTTAAGAAGTACATCTTTATGGAATGTGAGTTTTGTCATTTTGTACTGTTGGGCAAAATGCCATACTTTTGAAGGAATGCAACACTTTTTCATCAGCTGACAGACTCCACTGTCCCATTATGATTCGTTAAAATAAAATAAAATAAAATAGAAAAAATACTTGATGCAAAACACTAATCAGAAAAAGGATTGACTGGGTTGCAAAGTAAATTTTAGTAATGACATGGGTTGTCATGTAGCTATTTTTACAACATAATGTGCTGCCTTATGATGTTTTTCGGGGTGCAGATGATGGGGGGGGGAATCTGAAAGCTTTTCGTATTTTATATTATGCTCAAAGGGGCATTTTTTCCCCATTTATACCCACAGACTGGTTTTGAGAGCATTTATTTGGGCTAAAAGTATTTAAAAAAAGCATATCTTTAGAATTTCTGATAGGCAATGAACCGCACAGGAGATAAAAATTCCCCCCCCCTGTACAGTGTTGCCACTGCTCACTCTGAAATTATTGATTCTGTAAATTAAAAATTCGGGCTTCCGGGTGCCCATGTTTGGGTGGAGAGCTACATTATTCAAAATTTGATGTCTCTAGGTACTTTTTTTTTTTTTCCCACATAATGCACAAAACATACATACGTTCATGCAGATTCTTCATTAATTTCTTTAATAGTAATACAGGGTGATAATATTTTGTAACAGCAATTTGAAAAGTGATTCAATGCAAAATGCCATTTTGAGATTAATGCCTTTCTGGGCTAATGCTTTGGTCTAAAAACATTTTTTCTTACACAAATTCCCTGTAATTTTTTCTGTAAATAAATGTAGCTGTTTCTCTGTGTAAAATATTTTTTATTAAAGTCAATTTTTTTTCATTATTTCATTCAGGGAAGCTACATAAAATGTTCATTGAACTGAGTAATGGAAGAAAAGGTTTGTCATTAAAAAAAAGGGGGTGTTAAAATAAATTACATTATGGATATGAGAAAAATTCATTTTAAGATTCAGTACTTCAAAAAAAAGTTTTGATCAGTTTAAATTATGGAAGCCAGTTATGTTACTTATATAAATTTATTAAGAAAGGTAAAATTTTTTCATGTGATATTTCAATCAATGAATTAAAGTATGTTAATTTAATTATGTATAGATGAGAATTATTATTTAAGTCTTTTTTATTTTATTGTATTTATTATTTTTTTACTATAAGGGCTTGTTATTATTTTGCATGCTCAGTACTGAGTATCTTGGACACTTATGCTTGTGTCAGATCATAACTAAATTCCTTTGAAACATAATATATTTTTAGATTTTTCTGACTAGAATCATTATGATTTGTTTATGCATGTTTTGTAACTAACATAAATATTATTATCGTACAAGATGTAGATTATAAACGTGTATTTGTGAGATATAGAATGCTGGCCATAAAATTATTATACCATAAAGGAAAGCAGTCAGCAAAATCCTTATTTTACAAAAACATCATAATGTTAAAACTGCAGGTAATTTTGAGGTACAAAATATGCAGAAATCAGTACCCTTGAGCACCTGTCTGTGGCATCTGTTATAGGACTGGGCATAAAGTGAAACAGAATTTTGCTAACAGTTACAAGTCATGCAGCTTCAATTTGGGGCTAAAGCTTATCTGTTATACTGGTTGGTGGATGATGTGCCAGGCTGTATACAAGCCTTAACTATTTTTTTCAGCTGATGAGAAATTTCGAGAATATGCTGGCCAAGGTAAGAGTTGAACACCCTGTTTATTGAGAAAAAGTAGGACAGCATTTGTGACATATGGTCTTGCATCGTCCTTTTGAAAAGCGGGGTGATCGAGGCCTTAAAGAATACAGCACAGGGCATTAAAAACTCAGTAATGAAAGAATGGCTAGTCAAAATGCTAGATATGTCGACTAGAGATTGAACAGGATACTTATCCAGTGGCACCTCATATCACAGTCCAGTTATCTTCGGTCAGTCAATTTTGAGCCAATATAACAATGAAGAATATAAGCTTCAGACATTCATTCTCCTACACACATAAATACTGCCATCATGTTACTCTGAGCAAGAGTGGGATTTGTCAGATGTTACACCGTTCTTAAGTGTCGATTCTTGTTCTGTAGTATCAAGGAAACCTGAATCACTGCTTACCTAACTGACGTTCTGCAGGATTGCAGATGTCATTGTACTGGATGTACAGTTACTTCATGTTCTACAACCTACTTCATTTTTTTATCTCACTGTATCAAATGTTCCTAACATCAGTGCTGACAGGATATCTCTTGTCTGAGGCATTTGTAAATGTGGAGGAGAGGAGAATTGAGATATCTCCATGTCGCTTTTTGTGACCTCATAACAGTTTTGGATATTGATCAATGAAAGCAACAATTGTGTGGTGTAGAAAATTGCAATGCCCAATAAATAGGCTACAGTTATCAAATTACAAGTCAAATTCTGAAATATACTGGTATGAGTTCCTTCCTTTTACGTGAGGCATAACATAACCTCCAATGCAAAATAAGAAAAGAGTAAATGGGATTTCCAAATGCAAACTGGTATTTTGTTCAGCTTTTTTACCTAGTTTTGTGCACTCTTGTTTGCAATGTAGATATGTGCTGAAATGTAAATCATTTGCATATCCTGATCTTTTACCTTTCATCTAGATTCAGTTTTATTATGCTTTTCCTTCGTGGCCTGCAACTTTAATGATAAGCAGTTATTTAAAAAAATTCCAGTTCTGAAACTACCAGAAACTGTCTTAAAATATTTATTAGTTAAGTATACATTTTATATACATTTAACTAAATGCAGTATTTTCTTAACCAAAGATGAAGATCTTTCTGAACCTGTTGATGTGTATAGTGACTGGATCGATGCATGTGAAAGTGCAAACTAATAATGTGCAGTTATGAAAAAGAAATTGTTTTGTACATAGTTGATTCATTTTGTATATTTATTTCTTATTATGCTGACATTGCAAAAGGCCATTGACATTGCAAATACGAATCTCTGTAATGTATAATAATGCATATCTAAACACAAAATTTACAATTCATGTACATTCATGAAATAACAGCTTTCATGTCAATATTTTTTTTAATTACTTTTTTTTTTTTTTTTTTTTTTTTTTTTTTTGTAAAATGGTGCTTTTTGGAATTTTTCCAAGCATTGCAGATTTTTTTGTTAACTACATTTAAAAATAATAAGAAGAAATATCTTATTTACAATACATTCTACAGATTTTAGAGCTAATTTTTTAAATAACTTTTTTGAAAATAATATGCTTTAAACTTGTATGTAATTTAATCTTTTTCTTTGAACGTTATTATTTTGGATTTTTACAAATGTATAAATTTAATAGAAAAAAAAAAAAAAAACTACCATCATAGATAAGTTTTTCTATTGTTATGTTTAAACATAACAATAAGTTTCTATTGAAAGCTTTAAATTGTAATATCATCATTAGTTTCTGACTAAGGATAATTCCTCCAAATTTAATCAATTTTTTTAAAGATGATTGCATCAGATTATGTTGAGCAAGCAAAAAACTTTTCCTTCGTTTTAGTTTTTTATTTAATGCATGTTATTTTTATTTGTATTAAATTACATGTAAAAAATATTAGCTTCACTGGTGCTTTTGTACTGACTGTACTATTATTGTATTTTTCTACATTTTATTTGACGAAATATAATTTATCCAAATTGTAGAAAAATGAATTATGGATATCTAACAAATTTATTGAAGATATTAAATTATGGAATAAAACTCAACAATATTTTGCTGTATATGGTACTTTTAATATAAAATTGATACATTTTCAGTTGTTTTGAATTTTCTTGATGCTTTTCTGTCTTCCTGCCTTTCTATTTAGTGAATAATATATGTGCATTTTTGATGCATGCAGATGTACTCAGTGTACTTTACAATACAAGATGTTATTAGTTCCTTGTACAGTGCAATTCAGAAGTCCCTGAACTTTCATTGTAAACATTGTTGACTTTTAACAGTGAAAAATATTTGCATGTATTGCTGTTTGAGATAAAAATTGGCTGAGCTTTGCTGAAGCCCTTGTATGCATTGTTAAAGCATAATACCAAATATAGTAAAAGGAATATGAGAAGACAGAGCTAATAGTGCATCATGACTCTTATTCAAGAATGACGATTTTAATTTTTGTTTGTTAGAAGCTGAAAGATCTGCATATCATCATAAATGGTTATATGTGATATCTCAGTCAGTTTTTTAACTCGTATATCATCTTGTGAATTTGCGTATTGAAGAATATGGAAGTTATTTCCAGCATGTTTTTATAGAAAGATACTTCTTATTCCCTTATATTGCAAATTAATAATGATAGGGTGAATATTGTGCACATCAAACAAAATAAATCAACAGTGAAATAAATTTTTTAGATTAGAATTTTGGAATTTCTGAATCGCACTGGATTACTGAATCTACAAGCGTTACTTTATGTCATGGGTTAGATAACTGTTATCACTGTTGCTGAATTACTGAAATTTAGCCTCATGCATCATTCATGTAAATGAGCCAGATTGTTTTATATCCTGGAAATTTGAATTATTTGTAATAAAAGAAAAATTAACATAAGAAGAACTTAAGTGTTTTCATGAAAATGTACATAAAGCAAAAATACATTACTTACAGATACTCATAGCTGTTTTTGATATTAATCCTTTAAACAGCCAAGTCACATACATATGTTCAAAAATATTGGTCATGATACTTTCAAATACACAGATATACATCTTGAAATGTGTCCAGACAATTATGGTAATATATATATAATGAAAGAAAAGGAATCAACGTACAAAGTGGGTGAGTGATTTTGGCTAATTATAATCAAGAAAATACTACTTATTCATGGTCTTTTCGAAATTTTAGGCACTTTGCGGGTCAAATTCTTGCCCTGAAACCTGGAGTTGTTAATAAGAAATATAAAGAAAAGGAGGAATAGAAAATAATTTGAAATGCAAGCAACATTTTGAATCAAAACCTGTCCAATTTATTTTTATAATGACTCAATTGTACTTATCACATCTTTTCTAATTCATTCCACAATACTTACTTGGTGTTAGTATATATTTTTTAACACAAGCTTTTGTATTAATTTTTAATTATTCGTTAGTATGACACAGGGAAATCTGAATAACATGATTACGATTCTAATCTATGATTTTTTCTCTCTGGTAGCTGGGAAGTTCACTTTTTAAAATGTCATTAGGTATATTCGTAAAGGACTGAGATGCTGTTTGACAGTCTCCAAAGAAGTAAATGGCAAGCCATTTAGAAAATTCTGAAGATATGAGAATCTGAGATCTGGTGAACATAGAAAGAATGAGTCTGACACTCATTCTGGTGTGGACTGAGCATTGTCAAGTGGAAGATAACATATCGATGATTACTCAGTTGTGGTTGCTTTGCGTAATATTCTCCTTTTAAAATTACCATTTGGCAACAGTATTTTCCTGAATTTGTCTGATTTGGTGGCAACATTTCATAGACTAAAATTCATTTGTAGTCCCACTATGCACAAAGCATTACTGTTTTGAGATTCAGTGTTACTAAAGGAGGTTCTTTTGGTTTATCTGATGATCTTGTAATATAACTGTATAATATTCACTTCTCATCTGTAATGAGCGATTTCAAAAAATGAGTTTTGTTTCTTTTCGGCAAAGAATCGAATGACGAGACTCGAGTAAGAATATTCTAAGTATGGAATACCCGTACATCAAGATGGCTTTTATACCCAGTCTTTCTAAAATAACCCGTGTAGTGCAATTTTAGAATATTTAGTTTTATCCGATAGTTTCGGAACAACATAACATGGATTTGTATCAATAGCATCTTTTAACGGGTCCTTGTTTGCAAAGCATTGTCATTTAGAGCAGGCATTTTTTAGGTTGAAATTTCCATATGCTGTATGTTTAAGTATGTTATTTTTTTAAATAAATTGCTAAAAAAAGTCTTTAAAGTTTTCAAATAGAATTTTCCAATGTATTGAATTCAATACTATATAAACTACAAACGTATTAAATACTAAAAAAGTACAAATTTATATTAAATTTCAGTGTTATGTAATTATGTATATAACATATGTTGTGCAGATGGTGACGGAATTATTGTTTACTGTAGTCAATTTCTTTTTTATGCATACTTATAACATTTGGCAACAAATTGCACTTTTTTAAACCCAAATCGCACCAAGGCCGCTACAGAAGACAAGTCCCAAGAAAAATTATGATAAATGATTTCAGTTTTTTTTATGCTAGATCTACAATTTATATCTGTGTATTATCTAACATATATGGAATTCATTTAAACTTCTGCCAGAATAACTGACGATACCTCTGCCAACTTTCTTGTTTGGCAGGATTCTATAATTAGGTCAGATGTTGTATCTTTATAGGTGTTTGATGTTGTGTCATTGTTGCTTTCTACAAGCTATGTTTTGGGATGCAGAAATGCGATAAAAATAATCCATTTTATGTGTATAGACTTATTCATTGGTGCAAAAACCACCATACAGTATTTGAATTTCACAGAATAGATGGCAAAACAGTGTGATGCCAGCTGAGGATGAGATAACCACAGAGTATTCCCCAGTGACTTAGCCACAAAACAAAAAAAAGGGGGTGATTACAAGGAATTCCAATACGAGTTATATGTTGAAATGTACATATAAAAATACAAGGTATACAAATGGTGATATGCAAATAATAATATAACATGAAATACTACTTAAAATGAATAACAATATCTGTTCATGTTATGATGAAATATGAAAATGGAAATTAATGATATAAATTTTAAATAATTCTCAAATATATATATAAGATAAAAAATTATTGGGCCCAGAGAACCAGTCCACTATGCCCAATCCATAGATGCAGGAATCACCTGTTCAAATGCTTACAGCCAGACAGTCCAAAATGAGCAGATGCCCCATCATGATGAAATCACATGTTGCATCTCACATTTGCTGGAACATCGTAAAGTAAGCGGGAAGAATCTGCTTCAGAAAGTTCCAATAATTCGGAAGGTCGTGCAGGATGTGAAAAGGTCAGCCCAACTAAGCAGTTGCCGACCAAGCGTGCCCACACGTTTACTGCAAAGGTCTGCTGCATAGCATGGGGGCTTTCTTGAGCTCACAAGTGTACATTGTGCTGATTGAATACACCATCCCTATTGAATGTGGCCTCATCAGTGATCAACACATAAGCTGGGAAATTCACATTTCACATATTTTGTTTCAGATAGCACTGTTCAAAATACACACCTGCAGGATGATTATCAAGGAGCAGTAACTGAAACCTTTGGAGATGAAAGAAGTGCAAGGACTTGGTGTTCAAGACACTGTACACTGCAATGGGACACTTCTAAGACAGAGGCAATGGTACAATGGTTGTACCGCTATTAGTCTCCGCAGAGCCTAACATACTTTTTTCCATTACGACCCAACACGTTGATCATGGCCTGCTCTTACTAGTCCTGCTACTTTTTGATGATCCTTACTGGAACAAATTTTATTGCACATGTGCACACTCACTGTCAGCTGTCAGGTATTCCATACACTAAGTGCATATCTGCAAGCTCACTGTTTATATACTACAGCTTGAATTAGGAAGCTTTTAACTTTCCTCTCCAGCACTTCCTAGTGCAATACGATGACTGGTCATGGGGTAGTCTGCAATTTTCAACCCTTATGATGTGCTCTACCTTTCCTATATGGTTGTCGCTATTTTTTCAGACACTCTGTGTGTGTATATATACATATATATGCACAAAAAATTGATCTTTCTTTATATAACTTTTATAACAGCAAGAAAAAATATTCAATTATATTTCAATAATCAGTCTTTTTGGAAAATGAATACGACTGCCACTGCAAGTAGTTGTCTGCAATGTTTGAGTCATCGCAGACTTTTTGCTGTGGAACCTGAGAAATGACACGCATATGTATGTGTTCCAATAACATATATACTGGTTTTAAGCTTTTGATTGAAATTGTATTTTTTACTTATCTCAATAATAAAATTTTTATATGTTCATTTAATAATGGTGTGATGGCCTATGTAAAGTGGAGTCAGAGTATATAATTTTAACAGAGTCAATAAAAATACATGTGAATAAATTTGGAGTACTAACTGTACATAAACCGATGCCTGATGTTTAGAAGTTGGAATTGATTTGAGTGACTACATGATTGATCAAAGTTGAAGAACATATGATTCAGAAAGAGATATGGAATCAGTAATGTTTAGCATATCTAAGAGTAATCTAGGTGTGGGATTGTAAACAAATTTGGCACATGTAGCATTTATATCATTTTTAATGGCAGATCTTATACTGAAAAAAAAAAAAAAAACCTGTTGGCAAAATTTTAGTTCACATTGGGCTGTTGTGAGCCATTTTTGCACTTTTAAGTTGCTGTGAAAACTTTCAATCAGCCTATTAGACTGAGGATTGTAACCAACACTTCAAATGCAGTGTGTACCTAAAACCTTCATTAACTCCTTAAACAAGTTGGATACAAAATTACGGCATTGATCATTTGTAATCGATAAGGGGGCAGCCAGATTTAGCTATCCATTTGTGTACTAACGTTCTACAAACTGTCTGAACCGCGATATCAATTGTGGGTATAACATCCAGCCATCTGGTGAAGTGATCAGTAACTGTCATGCAAATAACTGTTAACTTTAAGATGGTGGAAGATCATCTGCAAGTCTCTCATTAGACAAGGAAATGTACCTAAAAGGCACTTTGAATGTCTGAATTTTTAAAACACTAGCATTGCAGGAAAAATTGAACAGCAGTCATAACAAATTTCTGCAAGGTAGCCTGATTATTTCCATTAAGGCTGAAGTGCTGGTGTAAGAAAGAGAGTTAGTCTGCTGGGAAAAATTTTGGAGTTAAAAGATTTAGAAATGAGTGGAGGAGATGTATTTTCAGTAAAGAGTTACATCTCTTTACTGAAAATACATCTCCTCCAACTCATTAAAAAAAAAGTCTGGAGAACAGACCTGGTGGTGACAATTTATTATGCCAGCGAAAAAAAATATCATGCAAGGAAAAGCAGCTAGGAAGAAGGGGATTCAAGAAGTGTTTTTTTTTATTTGGTAACTGATTGCTAATTTGGTTCTGTTATCTAGCTAAATTAGTATGAAAAGTCAAGTAATATGCATTTATGACAAAAATGTAGGGCAATTTACTTTTGGATCCAATTTCATATTTGTATTAATCAAATTTCTGCTCATATCTACATATGTATTAAATAACTAACTACTTTTGGGGGGGGCATAATGAACTGGAAGTTGATCTGTCAGCACTATCCTCATCTTCAGGGTAGATGTTTTTATTTTATTTGGCTCATAATTCCTTATTAAATGTAGTATTTCATCTCGATGTACTCCATCTTTGATATGATTTAAATCAAATTCCTCGTCATTATAAATATCACGAATACACATCAAATAGTTTTCTGGTTGCAATTTTCTAATTTTGACTATGCGTAATGTATGCTTTATGCATGAGCGCATGGAAAGAAATGTGTAATAAAGTAAAGAAATAAATATTAAGCTTTTTTTTTTTTTTTGTAAATTTTGATACCCTTTAGATAATAATTGCTCTTTATTTCATAAATTACGGTTTCATATTTTTAATTTTATAATTTCTGCATGCCATCTTACCAGATTTAAATTGATGATCTATAATCCGGAATCACCAAAGTCCCGACGAATCCGAATTGAAGACTTTGTACTGTAGTAAGAAGTTTATTTCGCCTTCAGTTTACTAGATGGCAGTACTTTACTGAAGGTTTCAAAGGATAGAGGTTTATGCTGCATTTTTTTGTTGCAAAATGGCATCCATTACCTTGAAACATTATATAGATGATTTAGATTCTTCATCCCATATTCTTCCTACTCCTGCGAAATGCGAGCTTACAAGACAGTGCAAAGTCTGTTGTTCAAAAAAGGATAAAAATGGTAAAAGGAAATACTATTCTGGTATACTGATTGTGGAGTTGGTTTGTGCTTGTAAAAGTATTTCCAGTTATACCACACAAAACTGAAATACTAATGAAGTATTCAGTTTTATTTATTTTTTAGAAAATAATTAAAAAAAATTTTTTTTTATAAAATAATGCTCTACTAGAAGTGAACTATACCACTGCCACACAGAGTGGCAGCCACCTCAAGCGAATATGCAGTGGCTACAAAATCTTAAAATTTTTATGCATGTAATTCAAAATATCAATTTTTAACTACTAAGGATATTTTATTTTGTACTAACCATTTAATTTTTGCAATAAAAAAAATTTACAATTTATGTACATAAATCATTAAAATAACTTGACAGTTAAAGGGTTAAAAAATAGCACTCGAAATTCTAGCTCCTCAATGTTAATTGAATTTAGTATATATTTGTTAATATCTTTTTTTATTTTAATATTTAGGCATAATTTGTGTGTGATGTCAATGCAGAACATTCATTGATGAATTCTCCTCCTCCCATGTAAAAATAAATTATAACATCCATTAAAGAATTTATCTCAAATTAAAGTAAGACCCCTGTATATGTTTTACTAATTGTTTCCAATGTTTAGTAAAACACATGAAGGTCACAGGTATCAAAGTCTTCTATTTCAAGTGTTAAGAATGAAAAAATACCAGACAAAATTGAATTTAAAAAAACGCAAGACTGCCTACAAGCATCTAAATAGTTTTATAATTGGGTTTTTCAAAAAGAATACATAAATACACAATTTTCTGATAGTATATAATTATTTTATTGAATTGACTATTTTGTCCAATACCTGGTAGTAGTAGATGATAGTAGCAGCCTGATTCCACGCTCATAAAAGTTCCTATCTTTACATACAAAAAATTGATCCAACTGATTCTTGACATCCTAATTTGAAATAAATGTTTTATCATTTAAATAATTTTGTAAGGACCACAACAAGTAACAATTTGAAGGTGCCAGATATTGCAAGCACAGTAGGTATGGTAGCACATCCCATCCAAGCTATAAGCTTCTGATAAATTACCAAATTTGCACGGGATCTAACATAATCTCATCTTTTTCTGTTTGATGGTATCATTTAATCTATCCAGTTGATGCCTGTACACTTTTGAATAAACTGATAAATTATCTGGTAGAAGCTTTAAAATCCTACTAAACAGACAGCATAACTTCATCTACGTATATATATATAATTTATTTACTAGAGAAATATTGATTATATTACTCCTAATATAAATGTAGTAGAATGTATCAAAAAAGAGGGAACCCATATGAAGGAAGTTTAATTCCGAAAATTGTGTTTTAAAGTAAATCATGGGGGGAAAAAAAGTTTTAACAAGACTTGAATTTAAAACATAATTTCAAACTTTGAAAAAGAAATAGAAAAACAAGTAATTATCGCTATTGACCGGAAAACAGTTGACTTTTCAAGGGGAACAAACCAACTCCCGTTCAACGAACAATAATTAATAAATGTGAAGGTGTTTCGTCTTTAGCAAATGTAAAAACATCAAAGCAAACACAGTAAGACTGAATACACAGTTAACTGAAGATGGCTACATATAAGTTTCAAGAAATACAGTAGCTCCCAAAATGTTTGTATACTTGAATTTATAGAAAAAGCGTTGTAGCCCGGAACTGAATTTGAATATAAAGGCCAATATTTTTTCATATCTCCATGCGATTTTGAATAAAACTAAACTTTCTTTTTTAATACTGACTTATTTTCTTTTTCTAAAATTGAAAAATGTAAGGAGGTAAAAATAAAACATGCCACAAAAGTGATCATACGCTGAAACATTTTTATAAAATTTCATAAATAAAATTATCTTCTGACTTTTTTTTTTTGTATTTTGATTCGATATTTAAAAATTCGATTGGCTTTATTCTTTGCTTGCTTACTTCATTGTATTTTATTTAATGTTTAAAAATAGCTTGTAGTTGTACAGAAACAACAAATACTATTTAAAAATTGATCATTTTTCATCATAAGGGTGGGACATTGATCTGAGATAACGCTAAATTAATAAATTTATCTTATTCTATGGTGCAGTATGTGATGATAAAATGCTTTAAAGAAGAAAATCAGATAAAAAATAAAGTAAGAAGAGGTCGTCAGCAAAGTTAACTCAACATAATCGGAGAGTTAGAAACTTTTTGAAAAATACACTGATTGCTGTAAAGTAGAGGAGCACAAATTTTTTAGCATAAGGGCCATTCACAAAACTGACTTGGTTGTTGAGGGCCAACAGCACATGGAAAAAAAATTGAGGGGGATGCAATAATTTGCTTAAATTGCAATTCAGACATGTACCATATCAAATTTAATATGATTTGGAGACCATTACGTATGTACCACATTATATACATACAACAAATATTTTTCTCTCCCTTTTTAATAGCACATACGTGCAAGCACACTTGTGCTTGCATGCATGCGTTACTATAAACCCTTCTTCAATTAGTGTGCTATACAGACTAGGAGCAGTTTTCGTGCTGACGGTGAAACTTGTTCAGTGCCAAATATCATTTTGAGAGAAGAGTAATGAAAGTGGAAGCAGTGAAATTTTTTCTTTTTGCAACCCCTTCAAGAGACAACTGATATGTCAAATTACAACAAAATTTTGAGGAAGTCTGGGCAGGCCACAAGTTGACCGCTCACAGGCCATAGGTTGTGCATCCCTTCTGTAAAGATTTCTACAGAATTTATCGAAAATTTTTCTTCTTCAGTTTCACCTGAAACTGTCTGAGAAGTACTCAAAGAAAATGTTTTATATGTGTAAAAAATAGAAATTTTATTCTTACCTTCGCAAAAATCAACGGTTAATAAGCCCGAAGCATATTGGAACCATGTCTTATTTGCAGATGAAAGCAAATTTAACATTTTTGGTTCTGATGGGCGTATAATTGTACGAAGAAGAGAAAATGAGGAACTTAAACCCTAGAACTTGGTTGGAAGAGGAGAGCATGGTGGTGGAGGGGGTCCTTATGTGGGGGTGCATAACAGCATCAGGATTAGGTAATTTAGTATTTACTGATGGCATAATCAACCAGGCTCTTTATTTAAATATTTTAAAACTACCCCCTCTCCAAATTTGGGTACTGAAAACAACTTTTTTTTTATCACGTTCAACTCTAAGCAATACACAAGAAAATATACTTGAATGTTCTAACTATAGAGGAATCAGCTTGCTTTGTACAAGTTATACAGTACAGGTAGCCCTCTTACAACACGGTATCCTGTAACACCGTTTCGCTATAACACAATTCATAAATTGCCCAAGCAATCCGAATAAATTTAATGAACTCCGCATGAAAATTATCCTTATTGAGCAAAGTACCAATACAGTCATTTAACACAAAAGAATCTTCGTTTTGTAAGTTCTGCCAGTTGTCTTCCAAGATCCGGTATCCGATCCTCAGGGAGACGAGCCACATGGTGGAGAGCAACCGTTGAATTCTTAATCGGTATCGGAGTAAAATCGTTTCCTTCCATGACCTTCAAAGCGCAACTGTACAACAGAAATAATACCCAATCTCAAGAGAGCACAATCACCAGATAATAATGAAGAAACCTCACTATCGCAGAGGGTGAACAACATGAAGTCACAATAAGTGCCCTAAAACGCACAACATGCACGTTCGGCTCCCAAAATTCGAATCTTCATCTCTGTAGCCTGAAAACAAAAGTGTCCCACGCTGCTGGTTGGCAGTCTGCGTCTAGCCATGGTGTGTTAAAGAATAACTTTTTCATCTTTAAGACATTAAGTTTCAGTCCCAAAACATGTCTGATAAAGATTAAAAACAATGCTTAAGAGGAAATTCATTTCTTCAGAAGTACAGATACAAATTTTGGACCGTCGTTTAAAGGAAGAAAAGGCATCTCACATTGGAAAAAGTTTTAATTTGAATGAAGCAACAGTCGGACTATTAAGAAAAATGAAAAAGAATTAAGAAATGCAGTTGCTGCAGGATCTTTGACATTCGCAAAACGTGCAGTTTGTTTACATAGAATTTAAAAAAAAAAAAAAAATGTTCTTAAGTTTTCGGAATGTAATCCCCCTTTTTATACTAGCTCTGGGTCTCATACAACACAGCATTATCTAGGATCTTATCTACCGTGTTATACAAGGGTTACCTGTATTCTCAAACATTCTATTCAATAGATGCTCTGTACATAAGATAAGAACAATTGGAGACTTTCAAAGTGGCATTAGAAAGGGAAGATCTACCACATAGCAAATACTCAATATTCAACAGATTATGGAGAAGACAAAATAATTTGGAATTGATACTCACCACCTCTATATTCATTTCAAAACTGCCTATGATAGCATTAATAGAAAAGCTCTCACCACTGTCTTGACAGAGTTTAAAATACCCGAAAAATTATTAAAGCTGATTGCCACGAAACTAGATGAAACTAAAATCATGGTAAAAATACAGAGTGAACTAGCAAAGCCAAATGGAATCAGAAACAGTGTTTGACAAGTTGATGCAGTGACATGCCTTCTCTTCAATCTGGCACTAAAAAAAAGTAATAAGAGATTCAAACATCAATACCAGAGGACATATCTTTAATAAACCGGTACAATTATTGGCTTTTGCTAATGATATTATTATTATTGCCAGAAACCAGGAGCACTAAAATCGGTTTATACATCTCCAGAGAAGGAAGCTTTCAGGGTGAACCATAGAATTAACGAAAATTAAACAAAACACATGCCATGCATAAAACAGAATTCAAGGACACCCACTTAGAAATTGGACATTATAAATTTGAAACTGTTGACAGCTTCACATATTTAGGGTCTGAAATTAACAGGTACAATATTACTAGAGAAATACAAAAGAGAATCACTGCAGCCAACAGATGCTTCAATGGAATACAGAAATCAAATGTAAGTCAAAGAAAAACAAAAGTTTTGCTGTATAAGAGCCTTATAAGATCAATTCTGACAAATGCATGTAAGACTTGGACCATGATCCACATGAATGAGGACATGTTGGGCATTTTTGAATTTTGAAAGGTTTCTGAGAAGTATTTTGAGTAATTCAAAAAGATGATGTGTGGCTTAAAAAATCGAATTTGGAGCTATACTGCTCATATAACAAACCTGACATCATTAATTTTATTAAATGCCCAGGAATAAAATGGGCAGGCTATGTTATCAGAATAGATAAAGACCATGCAACAAAAAAGTCTTTAATACCATACCAAATCTAAGATGGTTAGAATGCCTAGAAAGTGACCTACTAGCCTTAAAAACCAAAAACTAGAAAATGCTAGCAGGGAGAAAATTGGCCTGGAAAAAATCTTCTCGAGAAGGCCAGGGCCCACGCTTGGCTTTCAGAACGATCCTAAGCACACTGTACTCAACATTTGCCTTAGATATCTCTATAATTGTGCACTTCTGAAACCACCACCACAGTCACTAGATTAAAACCCAACAGAACGCATTTGGACAGAATTAGAGATTGAGTATAAATAACATAAAAAACAATGACCAAACTAATAACAGGGATGATGAAAGAATGGAGAAACATTAATGCAGATTAACCCCTCTCCCACCAAAAAAACTAGTGAACTCTATTTCCAGATGCTTGAAAGCTCTCATAAATGCCGTAAGATATCCTACAATATTTAATATATATAAATTTTTGGCTAACTTTGGAATATCGTAACAGATAGTTTGGCGACATTTTGGTAAGGTGATAAAGGTTACTAGCTAGGACTTTAGCAACAATCTGAGAAGTACACAGTTCAAATCACAGATTATTTTGTCTCAGGGAAATGAGAGATCATGACGCATGTAATGTGACATGGGTAGAGTAGACTTTAAGGTACCCCTTGTATTATGGCAAAGTTGTTGTTTCATTTATGGTAGCCTGAGTAGTTGAATGTTATAGAAACCCTATTGTGATGTAATCGGGTGCATGATTCTGGATCATGGGATGTTTTGTAAGCGTTTTTGTGGTGTGTGTTGGTTTTATTCTTTAGATGGTAGAATGGCTGAATGTAGTAAGATTAATTTGAAGCTTCTGTACGATTTGGTGTGTAAATGAAGGTGTACTTAGTAGCCAATATTAGTGTCCTGTAAGTAAGAGGGATATGCGTCTAGTCGAGCTAAGAACCGCTTACATGGATTTGAAGAAAGAAAAGTTCAGATGGTCACTATGTGAAGCGTTCGATCAGAAAGAGCACCTGGTTTAAAAAAAGTTATTTAAGTATGATTGATATTTTGATTTTTACGTGGCTCTGGGTGTACGAATTGAACTCAAAAACCATGGTAAGTGAATATTTGCCTTTGGTAGTGCTTAAATGTATACAGTCAAAAGTCGTTAATTCGAAATGATCTATAATCCGGACCTCAAAACTAAAAACTTTCTGCGCATGCGCCGCGTTGACGCATGCGCAGAGGCGTTGACGCGTGCGCGTAAGACCTTTTACGACTGCACAAATGAGTGTGCACAAGTGCAAAATACATTTTCGCGTGCGCATTTTATGTATAATGAACATATAAGCTAAAATTATCTAATTATCTATTTCAGTTAATGTTGATGATTGCGTTG
Organism: Stegodyphus dumicola; assembly: GCF_044657685.1. Taxonomy (NCBI): domain Eukaryota; kingdom Metazoa; phylum Arthropoda; class Arachnida; order Araneae; family Eresidae; genus Stegodyphus; species Stegodyphus dumicola. The sequence goes on along the minus strand of NC_140769.1, from coordinate 186,713,019 downwards.
TTCCTTAATTTTCAAATTGCATCCGGCTTATTATTTTTTTCAGACTGTAAGAGCAATTTTATAAAAGTAAGCTTAAACTTTCGATTATATCAAATAGAATTTCCAATATATATTTGTTAACATGTAAAGGATCTAAAGCGAAAGTATGTTTTGAAATCCGAAATCTGTTTATCAATTTCATGCTGCTCGGCGGGGGAACGCCGCGGCGGGCGCATAATGAATTGGAAGTTCATTTGTCAGCACTATCCTTATCTTGAGCGCAGATGTTTTTATTTTATTTGGCTTATAATTCCTTACCAAATGTAGTATTTCATCTCGATATGCTCCGTCTTTGATATGATTTAAAACAAGTTCCTCGTCATTATAATTCGCTTCCGATAGTGAAGAAAAGTAACAGAGGTTATTGAAAATGAAAAAATTTCAATTGACAAATTAGTCGGTGTTCTTGACACAGCAATTATAGGACTTGAACGGCGGAACTTTGTAGCTGAACAAGAAATTATGTCTGTTTAATAGAATTAAAGAGAAAGTATTATCACATGAAACGAAGCAAAACTTAAACAACTTACATTGAAAGAAATGTTTAATAAAGTAAACAAATAAATATTAAGCTTTTTCTTTTTGCAAATTTCGATACCCTTTAGATCATAATTGTTCTTTATTTCACAAATTACGGTTTCATATTTTTAATTTTAGAATTTCTGCATGCCATCTTACGAGATTTAAACTGATGATCTATAATCCGGAATCGCCGAAGTCCCGACGAGTCCGGATTAACGACTTTTGACTGTAACGTTTTTCTTTTTTTATGTTATCTTATTGTTTGGTTTAAAATGTATTTTATTGAGATTATGTATTTTTTGTTTGTCTATATTGTAGAATTTGGTGCTCCTTCGACTTTGTAAGTGAAAATATATCAATGTGTACATGGACAAAGTAAAGGGAGTGCGCAATGCAAGTTTGTGCAATTCTGGGATTTTTTTTAAAGTGAAAATAGGTCGACGTGTACATGGTTAAAGTCAAAGGAGTGCGCAATGCCATTTTTGTGCAATTCGGGGATTTTTTTTAAAGTGAAAATAAGTCGACGTGTACATGGATACCGAGTTTGTGCAATTGTTTGTCTTGTTATTTTGGCTTCGTGTAGGGGCAATTTTTGGCACAAAAATCTTCGCTTCGCAAGCCAAAATAACGAGTCAAAGAATTGCACAAAATCGGTATCCATGTACTGCCAAAAATAGCCAAGGGGTACCCTAAACTATACTTTTACCATGTGACATTTTCCGGAAAATTCCAATCGGAATTTTAGCTAATAAGCACTTAGAAACAATTTCACTGCTAAAGTGCAGAATTGCCCACTTGGTTGATCTTTACAATATGGTAACTGGTAGTTTGGCGACATTTTGGAGGCGATAAAGGTTACTACCTGGGACTTTGGTAATAATGTGAGCAGTACTCAGTTCCGATTACGCATTATTTTGCGTGAGGAAAATGAGAGATCATGGGATATGTCATGTGATATTAATAGACGAATTACGGTTCTTTAATCGGAAAAGGGGGGAAATCGGGAAAAAATCTGGAAATTTTGTATTTAGCTTTATTCTGTGTTGTGTGAAAGTGTAGGTTAATTTTTGGATCCCATGGCCCTAACTAAAGTGAATTCGAAATGGGTATTTAGGCATTGTGATAAAGAGAAGTTTGCTTTTTATTTACCGGAGGAAGTATGGAGGAAAAATTCGCAGAAAAAATCTTTCAATAATTTTATTGAATGAATTAGAAAAGTGTATCCACCACCTAATCAAGATTCTGAAGAAGATTAGGTAAGTTAGTATTTTTAATTATTTGAGGATATTATTTTTATGCATTGTTCTAAATGTAAGGTGGAAAGGAATTTGGTATTATTGGGAAAATTGTTATTAGCAATGATTTAGTTTAAAGTAATTAGGATTGTAAGGTAATTTTTATTAATTTAATGTATGTGCTCATTTATATTTTAAGTAGTGTTTTTGAATTTAATTATATTTTAATGAAATGATAGTTATTTTGTGAATTTTATGTTTGTAGGAATTTGGTATACGTTTTAGTTGAAGTAAACGTGCATGGAAATAATTTAAATATCTGACACTAAGTATTTGTAATGGTTGCGGTATGAATTCGTTGGTGACGTGTATAATGTAATAGATGATTTAGAGGTAAAAGTTTTTGGATATTTTATTTATTTTATATGTGGAAATGTTCATATTTGGAAAGGGTAAATACTTTTTCGCGATCAGGTAATTTCATATATGTTCTTTTTACCGGGTTTAAAGATTGAGAAAATTGTCATGTATTTTCGTGAAATTTTTCTAATTTATGAGAAAAAAGCAGTGTACATGGATATAGTGAAGAGTGTGCGCAATGCCATTTTTGTGCAATTCTGGGATGTGTTTTTAAGTAAAAATAAGTCGGCGTGTACATGGTTTATGTGTATGTGTTATTTTGAAAAATGTGTAAGGAGTATGGTATTGTGCACTTTTTCCCAATTTTGCAGTGAATATTTGTCATGATTAAGCAGTTTTGTTTGATAAAATTTCTAGCATAAGTGTAATTCGGCTAGTAGATTGTTGGAAGAAGTGTTCAGTAGATAAAAAGAAAAGAAACATGTCTTTGGCAGGGAAAAAAAATAGAGGGTTGCTGTAGGAGAGTTGGTTGCCAAATTTTCGCCAAAAAATCGCCAAGTTACCATAATGTAAAGATCAACCGCCCATTTATTTGTTTGGCGCTTTTTACAAGAGTAAGAAGAATTGGATTTTTGTCAATTTTCTTTGACTTTTTAAGTGAAAATAGGTCGATGTGTACATGGATAAAGTCAATGTGTGCAATGCCATTTTTGTGTAATTCTGGGATTTTTTTTAAGTGAAAATAGGTCAATGTGTACATGGACACAGTGTATTTGCAATTCTTAAAAACGTGGCAAGCAGTGGGCGATTCTACACTTTCTCCCAATTTCGCACCTAATCTTTGTCATGATTAAGCACTTTTGTTCCATAAAAGTTCTAGCATAAGCGTAATTCGGCTAGCAGATTGTTCGAAAAATGTTAAAAAAAAAAATGGCTTTACTTCGTAAAAACAAAATGGTGTCCTTAAAAAAAAAAAAAAAAAAAAAACTAGCAGGTTGCTGTAGCAGGGTTGGTCACCAAAGTTTCGTGAAGTTACCATAATCCAAAGATTCACCAAATTTTCTTACTGTACAAAGACTTTTGTGAGGTAACTTAAAAGAAAAAAAAAAAAAAAAAAAACTTTTACTACATTCATAAAATAACTAATGTATTTTTGCTAAAAGAAATTTAGATATTATTAAAAAAATTCTCATTCTCAAATATTAATTTTTATCAATTGATAAAGCAATATTTTACTGAAACTTATAAGCAGATGGACACTTTTGGGAACCACTGTAGGTGAACCAGCACCAGCTAATTATTGTCAATGCAGGCACTACATTTATACAAGATTGACAAGAAAGCAAAAAAATATTGGCAGATTACTGTCAATGAAGAAAGCAGTATCTATTAATATGTAAATATCATGCACTCCTGTATGGGTAAATACTACTGCATGTAACAATACACATAAGTAAAGTCTGCTATGTAAATAAAATAAAAAATTAAGAAATTTTTTTTTTTTTTTTAGTTAAGTGCTCTTCAGACTTAAACTACATGAGCAAGGAAATGTAAGGTTATTAAATCAAAGAAATTTTCTTTAATTTTTAATTCATCATCAGAGCACTTAATAAATAATTAAATTAAAACACTATACTAATTATTAAACTATATAGTAGTTATAACAAACATTAAATGTTTAATCAGAAAATAAATGCTGAGTTTACCAGAAGTTTTCTAGAACACATTTCAGATTGAAAACTTATCATCCATATGAAGAATAAATTCAGATAAAAATTATCTTCAACAATGCGGAAAACTCCACGGTAAAACTCAACGTATTTTCTGATTTTAGACAAATTCTACAGTTTATGAGAAAAGTATAGAATTAAATTAATTACTAATTATATTATTAACATTAAAGCAGAAACAGAAGTTAATGAACTAAACGTTATACTTTACATAATTAGCAAACTAAACTAAAATTATCAATTAAATATAGAATATAAATTAAAATATTAAAATGAAATAGTAATTGCATTAGATAGTAAATGTAATTCTTTGCGGGAATCTTTCACCATGAATATGCTTCAGATACGTAATTTGTCAACAAAATATTTTTCTGAAATAATCCTAGTATACTAGGATCATACCGTAATGTCTTCATTACCATATACGAATGGTACAAAGACTCAACCATTAAAGTTTTATATCTACTTCATTTAATAATTATTAACAAATTTAGACACTACATAACTCTAAACTTAATAACAGTACATAATATCTACAATTCTAATCTACTACAAACAAAAATACGGGATTATAACGAATGATGAAGAATTGTTGCCAAATCATCAGTATGTAATACTGTTTTCCTCATATGAAAAGATAGAATTTCATCATTTTTTTATATTTATTGCATTTTCTTACTAAATATAAATATTATGTATGATACTAAAAACGAAAAATTCGCAGAGGTATATGGATGTAAATAATTTCGATGCGAAATCGGATTTCGTACTTTTCCTTGAAGAAGCCGAATCATCAGTATGTAATACTGTTTTCCACATATGAAAAGATAGAATTTCATCATTTTTTTATATTTATTGCATTTTCTTACTAAAGATAAATATTATGTATGATACTAAAAACGAAAAATTCGCAAAGGTATATGGATGTAAATAATTTCGATGCGAAATCGGATTTCGTACTTTTCCTTGAAGAAGAGAATCCCGAGTAATATAATTTCTGTTACTATAGCAACAGATCCAGTTTTTTTTTTTTTTTTTTTTTTTTTTTTTTTTTTTTCGCATCATGGATACTGAGGTATTTGAGACATATGTCATAAATGGTAACTGTTAAACTGGTTAATCTTATTTATTTAGGCCACTGAAATTTGCTTAGAATGTGAAAACTAGGAGGAGCGGTAAAACTAGCTGGCCACGTTACAAGTTATTTGGTACAGCTGATTTATAAAATTTGGTCCTGCAGCATTTAAGTGAAGCAGTTTATTTATTTTTTAAGTTTAGCTCATCTGCTTTAATTATGAAACCTGATTTTTGCCAAGTTTTAAATATTGGATTACAAAAGTATCCTAAATTGTCTTCTAAAATTCTTCGATATGGTACCGCCGGCTTTCGTGAGAAGTACGTTAATTAATTTCACTTTTTTATTCCGTAAAAATTTTTATTAATGAACACATTTCAGTTTGAATTCATTTCGTTTTAAGCATTGGGTGATTTTTGGTTTGAATGGTCTTCGATGTAGTTTTTACGTAGTTCTGTATCTATTTAATTTTAGAAAATGCTTACATTTTCTTCGAAAACAGGAGAAAAATATCTAGGTTTTGTCAATAAAATTAAAGCAGTAATTTATATATTATAAAATTAATTTTATATTTATTTGTTGTATCAGTAAATTACATCAGCTTCTGTAAATTTGCAAAAGTTTACTAGTAAATTGTATAAATTTCTATTAGTTCTGGAATTGAGTATACCATGACTAATGAATCCCAAACAGTCAATAAATTTTATCAATAAAATGAAAGCAGTAATTTATTTATTAAAATATACAGTTTAGTTATTTGTTTGTTGTATCATCAAATTATGTCATTTTCTCTAAAATTTGCTAAGATGATATAATAAATTGTTATATAAATCTGTATTAGTTTTGGGATAGAATATACCATGACTAATGAGTCCTGAATTCTCCTGCTGAAGGGTTGAGATTAAGTAAAAACGTTCATATCGAATATTTCTGAAGGTACTGATTATACAAGATAATTTTGATATTTGAGATTGAATAATCAAAAGATGATTAATTCAAATTCAAGTAGAAATTATATTCAAAAAATAGTATCTTTACTTGTAGATACCAAAGAATATATAGAAATAAAATCATTGTGTATATTTGTCCTTTCATAGTTTCATTTAATTTGTTTGTGATTATGTTTGATTCAACTATTTATTTGGAGTAGTTTGTGATTATCTGGTGAAAAAAAACTGAATTACTGCTAAAATATACAAAAATTCACTTGTCACTATATTTTCTTAATCTAATGATATGAACCACTTTTTCAGAAGAATTGAAACAAAGAAGCACATTATACTTTCATATATTTTTGGACAAATAAGCTTGAATGTTTGAAGTCTTCAGACATATTTGTTGTACTTTAAGAAAGAGATTAAAATATACAATATCACTTTTTTACTCTTTTGTTTAAAAGCTGAAATTTCATATGTTATGTATGGACATTTTTATAAATTTGGTACTTTATTGGCAATGATTATCATTTTTTTTTTTTTTTTTTTTTTTTTTTTTTTGCTTAAAATTTAAATTTATGAATACAAAATGAAACATGAAGATGTATTTAAAATAAATCTTTTGAATTTGCTGGTTGTTATTATAGATGAAATTTATTAGTGTAATTTTTGTCATTACCTAAAGGTTCCTTCTGTATTCTACAAATTAAATGGTTGTTGTACAAATTAAATGGTTGTTGTAAAACATGATATTCATTGTCATAAATATCAAACATGATATTCATGACATTTTATAAATCATATATTAATAACATTGGATTAGTGTCTTAAGTTACAAGTGTAATTATTCTAGTATGCATCAATATTTGCTTGGGATATATTATTTAATCTTGAAATCAGGGCTGGATTTGGACATGATAAGTCCTTAAGCTATTTGAGATATGGGTCCCTTTACAAGTCCAGATATTATATGTCAATGGCAAATATGATTTTCAGATACCTAGAGGATTTTTTTTGGGGGGGGGGTCCCTAAGCTATAGCTTGTGTAGCTTATACGTAAATCCTGCACTGCTTAAAATACTCAATTGATTTTAAAGTAAATTTGCTATGCTGTCATGTATTTAAAAATATGCATATTTGTAACATTCAGAATTTCTCTGTTCTGCAAATTTTGATTTAAAATAAAGAATGTAGACAGAAATTAAGGATTTTAAGAATGTCATAGATGTAATATAGTACTTCTCTAATTTAAAATAATGCATCTTTAGCAATATTACCATCAAAAGGATTTATAAAATTATAGATTATTTTAAACAAATTTATCAAATTACTTATTGTCAGTGTAGAATTTGCTAAAAGTAATTTGAAAGTTTAATTTTTAGTAGAAAATGTAAGTAAATAAAAATCACACTTATGTATAAAAATATTCAAATGAAAGGAGTTGTGTACCTATAAGTGTATTTTCAATGGAAGCATTAACATGTTCTCAAACAGAATTTTATGTTTATCTTTTAATTTCATATTTGATATAACACATGTCGAGAAAAATTGCAGCACTTATTTCCATTTAAAATATGAAGAGAAAATATCATATTTATGGCCTAAGTTCATATAAATTAAAATAAAAATTCTAAATTAAAATTTTGATGAAGATGTTCATATAGTTTTTATCATTGATTATGAATTAAATGTGGAAATATATGCATCATGTATATATTTGTATGTACTTACTAATGTGGGAAATATTTATATAAAACTTCTAAGAATCGTATTTGAAATAAATTTTTAAAGATACGTTTTTGATAGGGCTATTGAATTGCCTCATGTTATGTATCGAATGGGACTTCTTGCAGTTCTTAAGTCTAAAGAAGAACAAGGTAAGTGTAACATATTATATGATAATTTGATATTTATGCTGTTGTGTGAAATGAAACTTCTTAAGCATTTAAGCAAATATATCAGTTTGTAATAATAATGCTTAATCTTATGTTTGACAAAATGTGAAAAATCTATGAATTCAATGTTGTAATGTAGATGGATAGCTTGTAATGAGAAAGGTACAAGATCCCTCACTGAAAATGTCATTAAGTCCAAATAGCATTATGTCTACTACTAATTATGATTACTGATAGGAAAAAAATAAATTTAGCTAAATATAAAAATATGTGGATTTTATTATTAATATCAAAATCCTCCACTTATATTTGAAAAAGTATTATTATTTTGAAAAGTTTCTTGACATTTTTCTAAACAGGTATGTTTTTTTCAACAGGCTTTTATTTACAAATTATATTCTTTCTGCCAGATAAAATTCAAAGCAACTATTTTTCTTTTCATATATGTATAAGGAATAAGCATTCTTAAATAATTTTCTATAAGTCATGTATATTACTGTATATTTTCTTTGACAGAGTTAATAATCCTCTCAAACTCTGTCACTCAAATTCACTGAAGCAGTCTTGGATACTTATGTATTAACCCTGGTGGGTTAGAGTTGACTTTAGGGCAGGGGTCTCCAAACTTTCCAGCCTTAGGGCCATACTGATTACTCCAGTAAGTTCCGAGGGCCAAAACCATATTATCATTGTTGCCGGTGGTAAAAAGTGAACTAGTCCACTGATGAAGAAAAAAAAAGTACTGAAAAAGTACGCAACGTTTAAAAAAGGCTGCAAATTGGACTAAAGTCTGCAAAACGGCAACACTGCATATTATTAATTTTCCTGTCATTATCTGTAATTTCTAGATTAGTCGTAAAGTATGAGCCATGAGGAGTAACGTGACACGACATCTGGTGGACACAAGCGGAAATAGGTAGTACCTTCTATCGCGAACAGATGGCACTAATAGCACATACAGAAGTCAGTTCCTATGACACTGTTGTGAAATAAAATAGTGCGTACCTCCTTAAAATGTGTTTGTGCGTGTTTAAGTTTAAGAAATCTTTGTAACAGTATTTTTATTTTAATTGTTGCTTTTGTGTGTGATTTAGTAGTATGGAAAAGAAGCGAAAAATTGATAGTGAATGCAGAAAATTCAAAGATCAGTGGAACATTCAGTATTTCGTAATTGAGTCCAGTAACAAGATGCTATGTTTGATTTGTAATGAAAGCATAGCCGTTCTCAAAGAATATAACATTAAACGTCATTATGAAACAAAACATTTTCAAAATTACTCAAAATATACAGGAAGTTTGCGAACAGAAAAATTCGAAGCTATGAAGCGCTGATTGAAATCGCAGCAATCTTCATTTACAAAACTCAAAACTGAACAAGAGGCTGCAACTCGTGCCAGCTTTCGTGGGGCTCTTGAAATTGCAAAACGTGGAAAACCATTCACCGATGGAGAAATGATAAAAGAATACATAATTGCAGTAGCCGAAGAAATATGCCCTGAAAAGGTAAATTTATTAAAAACTGTCAGTATGTCAGCAAACACTGTGGCTCGAAAAGTAGAAAACATCGCTGAAAATATATCCTCTCAACTGTTCGACAAAAATGGACATGTTGAGTGGTTTTCTTTGGCCTTGGATAAGTCAACGGATGTGTCAGATACTGCTCAGGTGTTAATTTATATTCAAGGAGTAGATAAAAGCTATGAAGTGCATGAAGAACTTCTTGATATGTATAGTATTCATGGCACAACTACTGGTACAGATATTTTTAAAGGAGTTGAAATGGCCATTAATCAAAAGAACCTTTGATGGAAAAACTTGAAATGTATTACAACTGATGGAGGCAAAAACATGAGTGGGAAAGACAAAGGAGTGGTCGCTCTTGTGTCAGTCTTGTTATAGAAAATGACGGTGGTTCAAAACCATTAGTCTTACATTGTATCATTCATCAACAGTCTTTGTGCGGAAAATGTTTCGATATGTCTGAAGTTCTGAAATGACTTACCTTATCATACTGCCGTACATTGGCTTAGTTGTGGGAAAGTCCTTCAGCGCCTTTTTGAACTTCGAGTAGTGATCGAAATTTTTTTGAATGAAAAGCATCGCCTTCTTACTGAATTACAAAATAACGCATGGCTGTGGAAGTTAGCATTCTATGTTGATTTGACAAAACATGTGAACAAACTGAATTTGAGATTGCAAGGAGAAAACCAGCATCTTTATACACTAATATCAAATCATTCTTGAAGAAATTGATACTGTTTCAATCACAACTACGAAGTAAATGTTTTTCACATTTTAAAACATGTGAAATATTCAGCCACACCACTGAGACTGAGTTTCGTATCGATTTTGCAATAGAAACTTTGAGTGCTTTGAAAATAAATTTTGATACTCGTTTCTCGGACTTTGATGCCATTGCGAATCAAATTAAGATTTTTCAGAATCCTTTTGATACTGACATTGAAACCCTACCCCCGGAACTTCAAATGGAAATGATTGATCTACAGTGCAGTGATATAATTAAGAACAAATATCAAAACTCATCTTTGTTGAAATTTTATAAGAGTCTTCCACTGACACAATTTGATAATTTGCATAAATTTGCTCGTAGGCTGTTTTCTGTTTTTGGTACTACTTATTTGTGTGAGAAGACCTTCTCCAAAATAAAGTACACAAAAAATGTTTACAGATCTAAATTAACTGATGAGCATCTTAAATCTCTTTTAATAATTGGTACAAGTAAAATTAGTCCACAACTACAAATTATTGTCAGTGGAAAATCTAAATTACATAAATCTCATTAGTATTTCATATGTCATTATGCTTGTTATAAGTTATGTTTTTATTTAAAATGTATAAAATGTTAGTTGGATTCATTTCAATAATTTGTTAGTTATTATATACTGAAGTTAAATTTTCTGCATATTATACATGTCTTTACTCATTACAATTCTGTGTTTCTTTATCCAACTTATCACAAAAACAATAACAATAAGCCTACAACAATGTTATGAGTAGTTAGCCCATGACCATATCAATGTAGATGTCATATTAATAATTATTCAACATAAAATTAGAATACTTCAGTAAACTAAATTTAATTTGCTATAAAAAATATGTTCTCTAAAAAGAGTTTTCAAGTATGCTAGCTCTCCGCGGGCTGGACAAAATCTGTCCGCGGGCCGGATGTGGCCCTCGGGCCGTAGCTTGGAGACCCCTGCTTTAGGGTACCCTTTCTATTATAGCAAAATTGCTGTTTCATTTATCGCCAAATTGTTGTTTTCATTTACCGCCAAGTCGTTATCTCATTCATGACAACCTGAGTAGTTGAATGCTATGGAAACCCTATTATGACGTAAATTTGAATCATGGGAAAAAATTTGCAAAGTGTGTGTTGGATTTTGGGTAAGGGCTTGTGTGTGATGGATTAGTACGTTGTTATTTTGTGGTTTACACGGTAAATTGGCTGAATGTGGTAAGATTAATTTCAAATTTCTGTAGGGTTTTGAACGAAAGGGAAAAAAGCATCGACTGGTGTGTAAATGAGTGTTTACTTAGTAGCCATTATTAAATGTCATGTTTGAAGGAAGGAAATGTGTATGGTCGAGCATCGGATATTTTCGAACGAAGGATACTTTTTACTCTTATTTTTGTGAATTTATGGGGTGACACCAGTATACAGTTTCTAGTTCAGATAATTTTAGAAAGCATTTGGATGCTGTTAAGGAATTTTGTTTGACTGAAGACGCATGAATTCATAAATAAGGTAAGTGGATATTTCCTTTGTGCAGTGCTAAGATGAATTTCTTTTTTTTATGTTATTTCATTGTTTGATTTAAAATGTAGTTTATTCAGATTATATATTTTCTTGTGTGCTGCACTTTTGAATTTTTTTAGTGAATATAGTTCGATGTATACATGGACAAAGTCAAGGGAGTGCGCAAAGTCTAGTTTGTGCAATTAGAGTCAAGAGAGTGCACAATGACATTTTTGTGCAATTCTGGGATGTTTTTTTAAGTGAAAATAGGTCGATGTGTACATGGATACTGAGTTTGTACAATTCTTTGTCTTGTTATTTTGGCTTTGTTGCTAAGCAAGCCAAAATAAAAAGTTAAAGAATTGCACAAATTCAGTATCCATGTACCGCCAAGTTTCGCCAAGGGGTACCCTAAAATATACTTTTACCCCTTGGTGCAATTTGGAGACATTTTTATTTTTTACGGATGAAAAGGTGATTTTTGTGGCTTTTTTAAAAAGATTCACAAACTATCAGTGTTTACTATAAGTTGGCAGACATTATCAACATATAGAAACAAAGCATACCACAATTTCAAATACAAATTTTAATTATTAAATACAGATTATGTGACACATTGAAAAATAAAGCATTTACATTTTTCTCTAAATTTTTGTTTTTTGGCACTATTTTTCTCTCCAAGTACACAGTAGTTCATTTTTATTTAAAAAAAAAATATGTGAATGCTTTCAGATTTTACATTACACCCAAAGGGTGTTTTTTTAATGTTTTGTGTGTTACCTTTCTTTATTAAATATCATGTTCTTTGCACTTAAACCATAAAATTCAATTTAACAGAAATATCGCAAAATAATTTTTAAATGAGCACACCTAGAATTTCCGATGCACTGTCTCGTGCGCTGGAGATAAAAATGTTCCCCCCTGTACAGTGTTGCCATTGCTTGCTTTGAAATCCTTGAGATTTTTAATCAAAAATGTAAATGCTTTATTTACATTTTTGATTAAAAAACTTCATTAAAGTTTGTAAAATTTTAAGAAAGTTTTACAAAATATGAAATCGATAATAAAACAAATTCCAAATTTGGGCTTCCAGATGCCCATATTTGGAGGAGGATTTACATTACTTAAAATTTGATGGCTCTAGGTACCATTCTCTTATCACAATGCGAGAAATATACATACATTTTTGCAGATTCTTCATTATTTAATTTCTATAAATATAACACAAGGCTCTAACATTTGGTGGTAACAATTTGAAAAGTGAACCAATGCAAAATGCGAAAATGAAATTAATAGTCCTTGGGAGCTAACGCCCTTTGGGCTGGAAAAAAAAAAAAAAAAAAAAAAAAAGAGGAGAATTACAGACTGTGCATTGAGCGAACCTGAACATTGGCTATCTACCAAATGCATCTACTCATTGTTACCTTTAGAGATTTTGTGGCAAAATTCTGTATTCCTGCAGAAATCTTACCGCAGTTTCTTCCATTGCCAGCAAATTTCACAAGCTTTAGGAATAATTTCTTCCATTATGAGAAGGAAATAGATAGGATATTTAGTCACACTGTTAAGTTTTTTAAATCGATTGCAAAATGCTTCACTTATATGTCAGTAGGTAGGAGGTTCTTTTCTTTCCATACAGAACCACCAGGCTAGCCTAAGGGCTACTTATTGGCAATATAATTTTATTTTTTAACTTTTCTTGAATATGATGTTCTATTATTTGGTTCTTCACTTTGTTGTAGCAATAGGACTTTGCTCCCACAGGGGCCACATTGGTTGTGTGAGTGCTATGGCTCACAATCTTAGTTTGGCCAGACCTATCATCAAATAAAGTGGAAAACTGACTTAACATACTCTCCAACTTTTCCTTTTCTTCTGCACCTAAATGGTTCAGGTAAGTCACTGGTGGCGATGTCCTTCTATCTTCAGTTTCTTCATATCCAACAGAAGAGTTGATTCCAGAAAGTTTAATTTTGTGCCTGCTGCTATTAAGAAATCTATACCTAAGATTATAGACACCTGGAGATTTTTAACCACAACAAGGCATGCAACCTTTTGCTGTTCATTATTAACCTGAGCATGTAATGCTATTTCACTTATGCATGTACACTGCTTGCCTGAAGGGGCAATAACCTTTGCTACCACAACATCAAATAATCAATATCTTCTAAAGTACATTTGTGTGCAAAACTTAAGCAACAGGTGTTCTTTTTGACATAACACCACAAGATATCATCTGAGAGACATGAAATTCAGAAATAAGAGACAGCATTTTGTATTTAAACGATGACAAAAGCATAATTGCGCAGAAATGAATACAATGTATACAGTATGGAATCAAACAAAAAAAAGGCTTTATTGAACTCATAGTATCGATACACATGATTGTCTATATAAGAGGAAGAAAAACAAGCAGATGTTCCTTAGTATGGGATATGCCCTCCCCTTACTGCAATGGTTGCTTCTTACCATCTCCCCATACTCAAGCACCAGATTGTTCAACAGATCTTGAGGTGAGAGTGCCCATTCCTTAATCAGCATTTGTTTCAGTTGTTGGGTGTTCACCGGAGGATGTAATCATGCCTCAAGGCGTCTTTTCAAAGCATCCCACACATGTTTTTTGGGATTTAAATCAGGGGAGTACGTTGGCCAATCCATTCGAGTGATATCTTCCCTTTTCAGTAGCTTCTGAACAGCAGGAGTCCGTGGCCGTGCATTGTCATCCATAAAAACGAAGTCTGCTCCAATTGCACCTCGGAACAGACGCACATAGGGAAGGATCACCTCCTGACAATAGCGATCTCCGGTTACAGAACTTCTGTCGAAAACGGGGAGCTCTGTCCACCCGTTCAGCATAATGCCTCCCCAGATGAGATCTCCAGGACACCGTAATGGTATCTTTTTGTGATGTTACTGAGATTAAACTGTGTCCCAACCTCTCTCCAAATCAATTGGTGTTGAGAATTGCTTGGGACACTAAAACGGCTCTCATCCGTAAGGAGGACACAACTCCATTGATGAGATACCTAGTTTTTGTGCTCCTTGCAACACTCTAAACGGTGGCGGCGATGGCCAACTTTCAAAGGGATGCAGTGTTCAGGACGGCAGGCGAATAGGCCATCTTTGTGAAGGTGCCTGGACACAGTAAACCACGACAATTGTCGCTGGTTGCTGTACACAGTTACTGAGCTGTGGAGATTGCTGACTGGTTTTGTACTTTTCGCCTGTAGGACGATATATCAGTTATCTGCTGCAGTTGTTGTCCTGGAGCGGCCACCGCCAACCTTTCTAATATCTGTACGTATGGTTTGGAAGGCTTTCCAGGGTCACAAAACGACACTTTTGTTGATTTCGATATTTTCAGCCACACTGGTCGCACTACGCCCGTCCTCCAGCTTTCCGATCATTCTTCCACGCGTGAAGTCATCCAGATGATTTCTTCTAGCCATATTTCACGAAAAATTTCACATGGACTTGCAGCGAATGTCTTTAATTGCGTCTGCGTCCTTCCTTTTATGGTAGTCTCGAGTGGAGCGCATGTGTTTTGCGTACGATCACATAGCCTGCGACGTTTCTTTTCTGACATTTGCATATGCATGACCTTTCTACTGAATTGCATATTCATCATACTGATTTCAAGAACCCCTTTTCTGAAACTGCATGGTTATCTGATTAAAATTTGCATTGTTGCTTAAGTTTTGCACACCAGTGTATTTGCAGATAAAAGTTTCTTATAGAAAACTACACTGAGGAACAAATGTCTAGCACTGCATCTGCAGGGACATTATTCAGCAATACTTGCATTATTGCCAGTTCCAAATTTTTAACAATTACAGTACTTTATTGAATTTTAGAGGGATTTTCTTCCCTCTGGGATAACTATACCCTCTTATCTTCAGTATCCTGCCTAGTTTAATTTTTTCTTATTACTTTCCCCCATTTTCTCTTTTGCCCTTCATTCTGGCAGCCACCACTTGCAGTTGCATCTTTTTGCATATTTCCAATATGATTAATTCTGGATAAACTGTGGCTATGGTGTAGGTCTAAAACTTTAGCCAGTAGTCACTTTATTATGGAGGTACCTAACAGGTAGCCCACCATTGCCTCCTAGTTACATCCATGCCTTCTCTGGGCTTTAAACCCAGGCCTTTTAGTGGGACAGTCAGAGTCACTAACCACTTTCCTTTCTGGACAGCAAAATGTGTTTAAAGTATAATCATGAAACATTGAGGGATGTGATAGGACCAAATCAGTCCATTCTTCTATTTATAGTGTATAATTTAATATAATAATCTGGTAATATTGTAAAAGTAAGTATGATAAATTTTGGCTAATCTTTGGAATATGGTAACATGCGACATTTTGGTAAGGTGATAAAGGTTACTAGCTAGGACTTTAGCAGCGTACATGGATAAAGTCAAGAGTGTGCGTAATGCCATTTTTGTGCAATTCTGGGATTTTTTTTAAAGTGAAAATAGGTCGACGTGTACATGGATACCGTGTATGTGCAATTCTTAAAAACACGGCAAGCAGTGGGTGATTCTTCACTTTCTCCCGATTTCGCACCTAATCTTCATCATGATTAAGCACTTTTGTTCCATAAAAGTTCTAGCATAAGCGTAATTCGGCTAGCAGATTGTTGGAAAAAATGTTGAGTTAAAAAAAAAAGAGATGCCTTTACTTCGTGAAAACAAAATGGCGCCCCCCCCCCAAAAAAAAACTAGCAGGTTGCTGTAGCAGGGTTGGTTGCCAAATTTTTGCCAAAAAATTGCCAAGTTACCATAATCCGAAGATTAACCTTAATTTCTTTGTATTTATTTATTTATGTACTGCTGATTTTTGTATGATTTAGTTGGTAATGTTATCAACCTAAACCATGCAAAACTATCTTTGGTTTTGATGTTGGTTCACAGGTGGTAGGTCACTTGTTGTGAGAATACTGGGTATTTCTGGTAATAAGATCTCAGAATAAGACATGATTATCGTGATTACTAGTATCAGAAAAATATTCTTTTCATTTTACTCATCTTTTTCCTAGACATTGATGATTATTAATTAAAAAAATTAATGTTAATTTTGAATATTTTTATATAATACTGTTGCAGTTTATGTTATAGAATTTCAGTTCAATAATTTGTATATTAATAGCATTTTGCATTCATTAAAAATAATTATTTGAAATTTTTCTCAGGAAAAACTGTAGGATTGATGGTCACTGCTTCTCACAATCCTGAGGAAGATAATGGTATAAAATTATGTGGGCCTTCAGGCGAAATGATAAATCAAGAATGGGAGCAATTTGCTACATTGCTGGTGAATTCAGAGTAAAGTATTGTAGTAATTAAAATATTCTTTGTTAATAAGTATTTGTATCAGATATAATTATTATAATATTATATGCAATGTAATAAATTTTTTATAAATGATATGAAAATTAATACTAGTAACTAATTTAGTTATATTTTTTCATTTCTCGTTTCATAGATTTTAGACCAGTGATAGTCATGTATAACAGCTAAAAAATTATTTATTTTTTAATGCATTAAACTAAAGCCATGTGACTTAAAAAAGGTATGTCCACATTAAAGTGATCACTGTGTAAACCTTTGGCAATGCTTAAAATGTGCATTTGATAGATTGCGTAATAAAATTTGCCAGTTTTACCGGGTTGGCCTTGAAAATCTACTAACAAGGAAAGTACCTTAAAAAGGTTTTTTTACGCCTGTTAATTTTCCTACCCATGGCTGATTTACTAGCATTTAATTGGTATTGCAAACAGCAAAAATGAAGTTAAAACTTCCCCATACAGTTAGAAATTCCGTTCATTATGTATTACCTATTACTAAGTAGCATTTTAATAGTTCTTTTTATTTATTTATTTATTTTTATCATATTTTTATCACATAAATTTTTATAATTTCATTATTTTTTAATCATAATTTAAAAAATAGCTGATAATCTGAAAGTGGGCATGATTCATGTAAATTCTGTGTTCCTGCAGAAATTTTACTGCAGATTCTTCCATTGCCAGCATATTCCACAAGCTTTATGAATAATTGATCACAACATTTGCAAACTGTCAAGAAGGGGAAATAAACATAATAATTACTTTGCTCAGAACAAAGTAATTATTATATTGTTATTTTAGAAACTGTAATTCATCATTGTTTTTAAAAATAAAATCATACAAATATTTAAAAATATGTGTAAAAAATTTCTTTACTTGTATGTTATTTGCTACGAAGATTTTCATTTGGTGTCAAGTGAACTTTAGCAGTGATCTTGGTACTGGTGTTTTCAGCTGATGGATCTTAGTTCTACACAACTTTTGATAACAGAAAAATTTCTCAGTTGTGATTAGTTTGCTCTTTGTAGCAAAACATGTAAAGTATTCCCATTCTTCAGTTCCTTAGGCCTACCAGCAGCCATGTGGTAAAATCACTGAACACTGATAGTTTGAACTGGGGTTTCAATCTTGGCAAATGGGCTGGCTGCATGGGCATTTTCATGTGTAACAAGTATATGAGCCAGTTTCTCTTAGAAATTCCTCCACAAAGGAATCCTTCCTATTAGGCAAATAGCTCTCAAATGCTTTGTCACAGTCAAATAAACTAAACATCAATTTCTTAGGAAGCAACCTAGGCAGTAAAAAAGTAATTTTAGATGGTGTTTAGCAAGGTCTATCTTTATAGTTCAATATAAAACAATGACAAACCTTCTAAACATAACTGCTCCAGTTTATAAAAGTTTTATTTGTAATTATTGGCAAAATTTAACTGTTTTGACCCTTTGCATAAGAAGTAAACAAGCAGTAGAGCTGTTATTAATATGATACAGCTTCTAATGAACCAGTGTCTTGTTTACATTCTTACTGTTTGTGAACACTTTAATGTCACACTTTCACAACAGTTTTAACTTGTATATAATTTCATTATGGTCTGGATTTTTCGTAATATTTTAGGATTTTAGAAGCATACACAGTCAAAGAATGTACCAAGGTATTAAATATGTAATTTTTTATTATTTGAAATATTACACAAATTTTCAACTGTAACTATCTTAAATTTTAAAGTATATCACTTAAATGTATTACTAAACACATAAAAACAAAAATTTTTTAATTATCAAAAAGTACAAAGTGTTCAATTTGTTAAACGATAGTAGATTAATTACATTAGAAGCATAAATTACAGATATGCCTTGTTGAATTGAAACATTTCAAGAAATAACACTTAATGAATTTCCATGAAAGATAAATTAAAGATCTTCTATTTCATGCAACAATAATACTATGTCATGTGGATGACTGATGAAAGGTAATTTAAAATAGCATCACCTAATGAAACAAAGTGTAATGTAATAATCTAAAAATTTGTTTTTAATTTCAACAGCTCATAGTTTCATTTTCATATTTGATAGATCCTCAAGACCCATAAAGAAAATAGGAAATAGAAATCATATCAAAAGGTCAAACACATAGGTGCTAATGGAACAACATTCATCATGTGAGAAAACATATTGAAGATTAAGGATATATTTTTAACAGCAATTGCAAATATTTATTAGAAACATATTAGATTGCCTTGGAACCAACCAAAATTTTTAGTAACAGATAATATGCAAATACCCAATTTATATCCTGTGATTACAGCTCAGAAATGTTTGAAATTTATTTTTGTGTAGAGTTTAGAAAGTACATTTTATAGTAAATAGTATTTTAAAAATGTAATTGTTTTTTATCTTCCTAAGACTTAACCATACTAGTAAATGTTAATTTTTCTACTGTCACAGAATTTTATATTTCGGTTTATTATGCATTTGTGTAAAATGATGATAAGTTTATATATTACATAGTATTCAGTCATTAATTTAATAAAAAAACAAGTTATTTGAAAACTTAATGTTCTATTCATAATTTTATCTTCCAAGAATTTTAAGTAAATAAGAAAAAATGGTAAATTAAAATGTTGTAATCACATTTGTCTAAAATTACAGAATACAAATAGTGAATATCTGGTTCTTTCTGTTCAAGTGTAAGAGGTAGCAGAACTCTTAGTATTTGCGTATTATCCGGTCGATGATGAAAGTTGGCTACCAGTGACCTTGCTGGAGAAGGGGCACAGCATCCAGAAGGAGGCAAATTAATGTTATGAAATTTTAGAATGAAAAGTTTTACATTCTTGACAAGCAGAAAGGGCTGCGAAATTTTCAGTTCTTCCTGGGCAATGAAACCTATAGCTGTGTTGGCTACCATCGAGCCATGAAAGTTGGCAAAGATTCCACCAAAGTTGTGCCAGTCATTCCCGTGGAATTCTGAGCCATACTTCTATCTATAACTTGAACAATAAAATATTCACTAGTATTCTCTGCAGTAACCACCAACTAGCTACTCATGCAAGAGTATTTGACTTGCTTGCTTAAAATATTTTTGGCAATTTCTACTATTTTGTTAGGCCTTCTGATTTTACTGGAGACTCAGTTTTGAATGCAATGACTTCAGACTTCCCACAGGCATGGTTCCAATCTATTGCAGTTTTATTGGGCATATCCAGCTGTTCTTATCCCATTCAACAGATGACAGTTATCCTGACCAGCTGTAAATGAACCAGAGTGCAGTCACAAATGTAATTCTACAGACCTCAAACTCATTTTCAAAAATGAAAAGGAAAATGCAACAGTAATAGTAATTTATATACTTGTTCATGAAGACAAAAGGTTGCTTATGGAAAATTAATTGGGGCCAATGAAAACAGATTTGTTACAAGCATGTTGTCACAAATATTAGTAATATTGAAAATTATTATAATATTACATAATTGTCTGACTTTTTTATAATTTGATTAATTTTTATTTTTTCAAAACTTGAAAAAAATCAAATGTAATCATCAAAATCGTAAAAAAATGTAATATCTCTCTGAAATATGTGCTCTGTATTCAAAAATATTTATGCCAACAGATTCAATAGTTAAATGTATTTAAGAAAAAATTATTGTCCTGCTATCACATTTATTCCTGAACTAGTTTTATATCTCTTTAGATGTAATATTAGTTTGAATAGCCTCTGATAGTATTTACTCACTATTTTGTAGACTATGATTTTGAGAATAGAATGCCACAGAACACAATTGCATGATTGTGTAGTTTTAGATCTCTTATGTGCATTGAAAACTGAGTGTATAATTTGTATAATATTTTTTTTTTATTATTATTTTCAGAAATGCAGAATTAGATAAGTCTTTGCAGCACATTGTTGAGAAAAGTAAACTTAATTATAATATATCTGCTAATGTATTTTTAGCTAAAGATACTCGGTAAGTATATCATTCTCTGTACTTCCTATTCTACTAAACATTGTTTAATACAATGCATAGTATTTTTTTTCTTTGAAAAATATAGTTATAGAAAATAATTTATTCTATATATGCAGTTTAAATGGAGAGACTGTATAAAAGTAAGTTAAATATTATGGTTTCATCTGCTCCTAGACTTGCTTGAAGCAGATATGTCTGATACCATAGAAGTGTCTGCACATAATGTGGGTAATCCTAGACATCCCATGCTGAATGTGTTCAGGCATTATCACATTGGAATAATGCTCTAAGACCTTTAGCAAGGAATGGAAACACATGTGGCCATACTTTATCATCCACATACTCCTGAGTTGTCAGTATATTACAATATTAGAATAGTAGAGCTATCATAATATATACCTCAGTGCAACTCAACAGCGAAGCTAGGATTGTATGACTAGTCAGGGGACTTTCACTCTCAGACACAATAGACATCCTATCCAAAACTAGTGTGACTCATCGATGAATGTCATGAATCCTCACTCCATAGCACTGCACAATGCTGTAGCCTGGCACCACTGGAAATGTTGTACTGGAAATGGCACTACTGGTCCAATGTTCTGGTGTTAAATGTCGTATACACAAAGGGTGCTGTTAAAAAGGTTGTTTGCACATTTTCTAGATGATTTTCATTGTATTTATAGAAATATTTTACCTAAAAACTTTTGTGTTTTAAATATTCCATTTGATAACCCTTAGTCTTCACTATCTTTCTACACAGTAATTCCGAAGATAATAAAGCATTTTTTAGTTTCGAAAGAGGTATTTTATCCTGTTCCTCTCGAAAAGCTTTCCACAGTCCAAGGAGGGCTGTACGTCAGTGTTTGAACAATTTGTTTTTTAAAAGTCCAAAAATCCATGGATGATGCATCAAGAGACTTGGTAGGGATATGATTGATACATGTTCCATTTTTTTACAATATATTAACAGTGGATTTTGACGTGCAGCTGCTTGTTTTGTCTTCATGTTCTACTGATTGATGGCACTGGGTAAAGAGAAGGTATTTCATATTTCAAAATTGGGTATGAAATATGTTCCTTATAATATGTGGAGTTTACCTTAACAGCTAACCATGTTCTAATATTTTTTTCTTCTCTTTGATTATAAATGGATCTCTTTTATTGCAGTCATTTAAATACACCCAAGATTCATTTATTGTGACATTTTTCCGTTTTTGTCTGAAAAATTGTTTCTCATAGAGAATTTTACAGCACGTTCTGCTTATGCAACTGTCCTCCTGCCTTCACAGATTTTAATTTAGTATTAAATTTCTTACCATTTGAGCATTCAAAATGTTTCGTTTTTTGTTTGGTTACATAGTATGGTATTTTGAACCATTTTTCTTCTTGAAGCCAAACTGACGTTTTTTTCCTTTCTTATTGACAATACTCTCTATTGTTCGTTTAGATACCAGAAAAATCATGGCTTTTATACCATTTTTTAGCAACTAAACACAAATAATTTTCTTCAGAAAGAGCACAAACATAATTTTCCGTAACATAACTTTAAACTTTCAAAAATATAATTGTAGTTAAAAAATGGCTTTTCCAAGCAGGCAGTTTTTTTTTTATGGCAAAGCAAACTTGTTTAAAATATGTATGAACAGCCTATGTATTGTAAATACCTCATAATAGTTTTCATGTCCATTTGGACGTTACAGCTATCTTAATGGTAGACTGGGTTGTCATTGG
The DNA here is from genome assembly GCF_044657685.1 of Stegodyphus dumicola. Taxonomy (NCBI): domain Eukaryota; kingdom Metazoa; phylum Arthropoda; class Arachnida; order Araneae; family Eresidae; genus Stegodyphus; species Stegodyphus dumicola. The sequence continues at coordinate 186,690,429 of NC_140769.1, read as the reverse complement.
ATCTTCTATATGCTTGACGAATTTCTTTATGGGTAATCTGGTCCTTCTCAAGCCAGTCTGCCATAAATGGCTTCCCTCATGTGTCACTTCTGACAACACTGTCAGATAGTATTATCCAAATGATCTATGTCGCAAGCCATGTGGTGCACAGCCTTTTGTGTAGTTTTTATTTCAATTATAAGACCCCTCTGGAAGTCTATAAAGTATACAAATCATTGTAAATTGCATCGTTCTCCTTCTGGATGTATGGCTGCATCAACCACTGCTTTTCATGCTCTTACAGAGTAGATTAATTGCCATCATTTAAATCTTCTACTGGTTCATAATTTGAGCATCATTGTAAGGTATGTGACCATGTGCAATCATAACCAGTTTAGATAATTTTCACGTTAACATGTATCCTAGCCAATTGCATAGTTTGCTCATGGCAAGATTTCTGTGATGTGTATTAACTTTTTTAACTGTTAATGTATTTCTTCATATATTCTCACTGAAAAATAATTTCTTAAATATCTTGAAAAATATCAATAAAGTTTAAAATCTTGATAAGAAAATCAGTTCTAATTACTGAACTCTACTTTTAATATCCTTCAGTTTTCATTATACTTATGGGTATCTTATATGAATAAATGATAAGCTATAATCATCAACACTATAAGATGATGAAATAAATATCGATATTCATTTTAAGGCAATCTATCCATGTTGATTCAACTTTTAATGTGAACATAGATGAACGAGTCTTTAAAATAGTCATATTTTAATGATTTCATTAGTGCTAGCAAAGGTAAAGAAAATAATTTTTGTTATTATTAATCACTTATACAACATAAACATTTATGAAATTTTCATTGACTGATGTTCATTGACTGATATTTTTAATGCTAATGTTTTGCACTGATTCTTGAGACTACTATTGAAAACTTATTAAATACTTTTCATTTTTAATAGAATGATTTGCTATATTTTGCACATAATTTCTATTCTTCTATACTTTTTAATTTAATACTTTTTTAATATGCAAATAAATTTCCAGTTCTAGTGTTTAAAAAAGTGAAAATTAAATACTTTTTAAAGTGAATATTTATTTCATGAGGTTACATGTTATAGGTATCGGTTTATTTGTAGTAATTTCAACTGAAATACTCATGAATTCTGATATTTTAATTTTATAGAAGCAGTGGTACCAAGTTACTGGAAGCTGCATTAGATGGGGTCAGAATTATTTCTGGTCAAGCAAAAGATTTTGGTACTTTTATTATTATTTTACCTTCAAATATTTATTTAAATTATATTTTCACATTCATTTTTATTATTTTTATGCTGATATACTTCACAAAATGTGTGTGTATTATAAATAATAGCAGAGAAAGAAATACTTGAAGATATAATTACTCTACATCATCATGAATTAATCATTATCTTCTAGGATAGTGGTTCTTAACCGGGGGTGCCCTCACCCCTGGGGTTGCGGGAATGTATTTTTGGGGTTGCGGGAGAAGCCCCTATCTAACCATAAAAATTATTAAATTTCTTATAATAAAGTACTGTATTTGATGGTATATAAGACGCACCCTTATTTAGACGGCCACACACAAGGGAAAAAAGTTTCAATAGCATGGTTTCTATTAGTTCTCACATTTCGTAAAAGCCAAATAAACAATTATCGAATGCAATTCCTTCGCGTATAAGACTGTGTCCTTCACGTATAAGACTGTGTCCTTCACATATAAGACGCAGGTAACTTTTTTTAGACCAAATTTAGGAAAAAAAGTGCATCTTATATGCCGTCAAATACGGTATTTGAAATCTGCAATAGTGTCCCCAATATTGAAGCTCATAAAAAGCGGTAGCACTTTGCTCACTTATCGGCAAAAGACACAGGAAAGAGCCGGTGCCGATGGGCATATACACTATGCTATAAAAAGGCATGAAATGCTACAAACTAAAGTGAACAGGCAACTAGGTGACAGAGAAAAGAAAAAAAAAAAACTTTGTGGGAATACAAGTGGAGAACGTTATACCAGCTTGTGCATGTGCTGAGTTCAATATGTGCTACTCCAATAGAATCTACGGATTCACAGATTTGTATCTGCATCTACTGCGCCTGTTCTAGGTTGAGTCAACTATTGTGTCTGCGACATGTGTATTGTGTATTCTGACTTGTCCAGAAACCTCTTGAGACTAATACATTCTTAATTTCCCGTTCAAGTCGAATAGGATTCAATGATATTACAAACATAAGAACATTATATATATTACATTATTTCTAAATAATTAAATTGATTATAGTGAACCCCACTATGTCCAAAAAACGACAATGGAACGATGAGTATGCCAGTTATGGATTTATCTGCACAACCGAAAAAGATGGCACGCAACGACCGCAATGCATCTTGTGTTCCAAGATATTTTCAAACAGCAATCTCAAACAGCAAATCTCAAATGCTTAAGTTATTAGAGCATTTCAACAATCTGCATGGTGGCGAAAAAGCGTATAGCATGAACAGCTTTGAAGTCAAAGAAGGCTCAGTTTGATACCAGTGGAACTATCCTAAAATTGTGCGGAGCAGCAATTCAAAAACCTTTATTAGAAGTGTCATATCAAGTGCCATATTTATGTGCAAAAAAAAGAAACCTCACACAATCGCTGAAGAGTTGATTAAAACTTCTGCTTTAATTATTGCTAAAACAGTTTTAGATTCAGAAGCACATAAAAAAATCCAACAGATTCCATTATTGAATGATATTATACTATTGCGAATACAAGATATCATTGAAGATATTTTAATGCAAGTAATTAAAGACATGAAAATTAGTCCACTAAAAATAAGCATGCAACGGGATGAGCCAACTGATGTTGATAATTGTAGCCAACATTTGGTATTTGTCAGGTATGTGAAGGAAAAAGAGGTGATAGAAGAATTTCTATTTCGTGAGCCACTGGAGGTGAATACGAGAGGAATTGATGTTTTCAATCGCATCAAATATTTTTTTACTAAATACCAATTACCAATGAATGATTGGCTCAATATGCACTGATTAGGCCCCAGCAATGTTAGGCAAAAATTCAGGATTTTTTTCACACATGAAAAGAGAATTACCGGAAGTTATAATAACGCATTGCATGTTGCATCATCATGCACTTGCATTGAAAGCATTGCCAGAAAGTTTAAAACAACATCTAACTACAGCAGTAAATGTAGTAAAATACATCCGAGGGCTAGCGCTTAATCATCGCATTTTCCGAAGAAATCGGTGTCGATCATACCGTGCTCCTGTATCACACCGAAATACGATGGTTATCTAAGGGTCGCATGCTTAACAGAGTTTTTGAATTGCGTGAGGAAATTATTCAATTACGGATTAGTCAAAACTGTTATTTAGTAAAAGATTTTGAGAGTAATGATGCAATGCTGAGGCTGGTCTACTTAGCAGACATATTTAGCCATTTAAATGAATTGAATCTATCAATGCAAGGATTTGGTATAAATATAATAATATCTAGTAAAAAATTATCTTCATTTGTCACAAAATTAGAAATTTGGATACGTCGAGTAGAAAAGGGGAATTTTGCAAACTTTCCCTTGCTTGATTCTGTTATTGCAAAAAATGAAAAGAATGCAATTATTAACGACATTGTAATACATTTGAGACAATTGAGCGAATCATTCAATGGATATTTTTCTACCGGAAATATTACTAAAACAAACTCAGAGATGGATACTGGATCCATTTCTATTTGACTTAAATTTGATGGATGATTTGAAAAAAGATCAACTTATTGAAATGCGAGCAAGTGGACATGTTCAAATGGAATTCGAACAATTAGAATTGCAACAATTCTGGTGTTCACAGTTAAAATGTTATCCAGAGTTGGCGAACGGAGCACTGCAGTTACTCTTACCCTTTGCTACCACCTACTTATGCGAAATGGGATTTTCATCGCTTTTGCATATAAAAACTAAAGTGAGAAATCGCTTAAATGCAAGTGATGACCTAGGCGTATGTCTTTCAAAAAAGAAACAAACCTCGCTTCGCCAGTATAATAATGAACAAACAACAACAGACTAGTCATTCATAAAAATAATATTGTTTTGTATTTATATAAAATGTACAATGTTTTTCAAGAAACAATAAGTTTTGCAAAAAATGTATTTTTCTAGACTAAAAAAAATTAAAACACATTTTTCAATGGGGTGTGGAGATATATTTTCAGATTCAATGGGGTGCGACTCTCTAGAAAGGTTAAAAAACACTGTTCTAGGAAGAAAAAATAATTGTTAAAAATAATAATTATTATCAATTAATTAATAAGAATTGTTAATAATTAATTAATTATAATCCAATTACCATTATTCTGTGTTAGGACAAAGTACTATCATAAACAATATGAGGTCTGTATGTACAATGGAATGATATAATGAAATAGTGTACAAAGAACCAAGAATATTTTAAAACATTAAGGTTGAAAATGAAAACAATCATGATTTGTGGTTAATTATTTCTAAAAATTTTATTGTTTATCTACATCATTTTAATCTCTTTAAAAAAATCAGTTATTAATGTAGGCATCGCTAATTTTTTATAGTTTCTTGCTTTTTTAGGTAATTTCTTAATTTATTGTTCTTAAAAAGAATGTTTTGATCAAAATATTTCTTACTTAAATTCTGCTTAATGTTATAGAAATGGGAATGCTTGATACATTATTCCAGTAAAATTAAAAGCAGGCTTATTTAAAATCGAAGAAGAAAGTGAATTTAAACAAATTGTCATGAAATCTGCATTTTAGATAATTTTCCCATTAGTTTCTCAATCTTTTTTGAAAATGTGTTGCATATACACTGTTTGAAGTAGGTATGGCTTTGAGATTTGGAAAAAAAATGTTATAAGTTATTAATCGAATGGAGAAAAATTGCAATTTACAATTTTACTAATTTTTTCGAGAATGTAACTTCACTATCTTATGTTTATAAAATGAAAATTATTATTGAGTAAAAACTAATTCGAATAAGTCTTCAAGGTTATTTAAGTTTTTTAATACTTTCAGGTTTCTCTTGTATCAATAATGAAAACTGACGATTTTACTAAAATATTATTGGGAATGTTCTCAAGCAGTGTAAAGTAAAAATACCAAAAACTCTCTCTTGATGAAAATAACTATTATTTTTAAGAACAAAAAAAGACATAAGTATTGTTAATTATAATATTATCTAAGATGACCACTCCTTAAGGGGAATAAGATCAAATTAGGCTTCCAAAAATTTATTTTCCAATTTTAATTAAAAAAAATTAAATATCATTGGTTCCAAAAAAATACATAATGTGTTGTTTATGTCTGAAGCTCCAAACACTATAAATTAAGATAAAATATGCAAATTAAGGGAATCATGCCTTAAAAAATTAAGAAGTTTCTTTTATATAGATTTTTAACTGGGATAGTTTAATATCTATTCTGAATATTACACTTAAACATTTTACATTTTTTTCTGACTAATGTCTGTTAGCAATAAGAAAACTTTTTGAGTTAAAAGAACTATTTATTTGAGTGCATCCATGGATGAACTGAAACATGGATGAAAGGAAAATTAGAAAGCTGAGTATGGTTATATCTTATCATGAATGTATTTTTTTCGAACAGAAATGCTGATTGCATAGCCAGATGCTGGTTTCACAGCCCATTCGCCTAACTAAATTGGTTTTCATGATTTCAACCATCTGTAACATGAATTCGAGCCAGTTTTCCTTAGAAAGGCATCAGGCAGATAGCCCTTGTATGCTTTGCCTTTTTCAATGAACCTCACCTAACCAGTGCTCTTAAACACTGCCTCTGTTACTATAAAATATTGTTGGAAGAAGAAGGTGATGAAAACCTGGCTTTTTTAAACTGAAGCTTTAAATTTTGTAAATAAGTTAAAAGATTACATCATAATCTGCAAAATAATGATTTGTTTTTCCTTCACTGGATGAATATTTTAATAAACCGTAATTGTTTTTTGAAGTTACTATAGTTTTTACTGCAATGTTTTTTACTTTAAAGTTTAACAGTAAAATCTTCTGCTACTAAGACTTTACGTTATTTGAACTTTGCATGTTATGGATCGAGTGATTAAGTTTGCCAATTTTGGTGACTAAACATGCCTTTTTTTTCCCTCTTCATATTTCAAAGCATTATAACTTAAAGTATTTTAAATTACTCTCTGTTGCAAAAAAAAATATATGCACCCAAAAAGAATTGAGCCACAAGTATGAAACTTGGCAATAGTATGGTGTTCGAGTAGATAAACAAATGATCAAAAACTGGGTGAAAAAAGTGTTTTATTTATGAGTAGCAATACAAAGAATGTGAAAATCTGTAGGTGGTAAAGCCACCCCTGTCAGTTATACATGCCAATACTTGGTTAGGCATGCAGTCTATTCAGTTGCCAGTGTCCCTTTGTGGTAGACTGTGCCACAAATGGAGCAACTGGTCAGTGAATTTCAATATAGGTATACGTGGCTGAATTTGCCTACTCAACATGTCTCGAACATGTTTGATAGGCAACAGTTTTGGAGACCTGGCAGACCAATCGAGGACATTAACATGTCAACGACATTGTTGGAAAAGTCATGCTGTATGTGGCTGAGTGTTGTGCTGGGTGAAAACAGAACTTAGACCACCTGCTAGTGTAGGCATTACAATTGGCTACAAAATGTCATCAAAGTACCTGCGAGTGGTCAGAGTACCTTGCAACATAACTAATAGTTAACGGCTATTTCAACTAATAGCTCTCTAGACTGTCATATTCTGTGTTCTGGCTGTGTGCCACTTGGCAATAAATAGTACATTGGACCGCTCACCTCTCTCTCCAGACATGTATGCAGTGGTAATCAGCACTGAGAGAAAAGCGTAATTCATCATTGAAGATCAAGTTTTTCCAATCGGACATTGTCCAGCTTGAGCGAGAGCAGCACCATGCAAGATGACACTGCTTATGGTGGAGTATTCAATGGCAAGCATCATAATGAGCATTGCGATCTGATAGTCATCTGCGAATTATATCCCTGGATATCTGGGTATTCCTGCGAGTTGACAGGCAGCATTGAATTGATGATAGCGTAATTGTTGATGTGGATGTGGCAGCTCTTCTAATTGCACAATCATCTCGTGCATTGGTGGCCCGGAGATGTCCCGAGGCCACTATGGTGGCTAACTATGCTGTTGCTGAACCACTGCCTCTGACAATGTACAACGACCGTATCACTTTGACCAGTATGCTAGCTGATCCACTTGTTCGATCAACTGATCTCTTTTAACCCTATGATACGACCCCTCACAAAGTCTCACAACTGTTCATAATGCTAAGGAGTAAGTCTTAAAGGCATCTTTCATTAGCATGTCATGTATACAAGCCATCAGCACAGTTGTAAATGCTGTAGCTACCCATTTACATTCTGCCAGCAGCACATTTCAGATGCTATAAATACTTCTCCCGCTTTCGTGGTGTGCTGGTCTGCATGCTGGGCGCATATTCCAGAGGTCCGCAGTTCGATTCTCGGTGAACTCGTTGCTAATTTTTCATCTTGCCTGCTTCCCAAAAAAATACCTAATGTCTCTACAGTGGTGCCCGAACTAAAAGTGTGTTTTATAATGATTCTCCACACCCAGTATTTAGCAATTGGGTCCCCTAAAAACCCCAGTTGCCCTTTAAAAGGGGAAGTATATAAGGTATTTCTCCCGCCATCTTCGTGTGCCTACATGGTGTAGTGGTCTGCACACTGGGCGCGTATTCCAGAAGTCCGTGGTTCGATTCCCGGTGAAGGCTATGCTAATTTTTCAACTTGCCTGCTTCTTAAAAAAAATAGCTAATGTCTCTACAGTGCACCTTGCATTGGTTCACATTGCTGATTGTTGCTGTAAGTTTAATCATGTAAAAAATTTGCCAAATCATATTTGCATTCTGCATTTCATAGTTGTGGCTAAATTTTTTCTGGGTGCATATTTTTTTTTTTTTTTTTTTTTTACAACAGTGTATGTATTATGAAATAATTTTTTTTCCTGAATTTTATTTTATTGCAGCATTATTCAATAATTATCTTTGTAGTTAATTCATAATTTGATCAATATATTCATAAAGCGCACTGCTACTTCATTGTTTTCTTTAGCTAAAGCTATCAGCTTTAAACAATGTAAAGCCAGTATGCAAACTCATAAATTGCTATCACCAATAGTCAACTTTTGTCAGTTGACTTCAGCCATAGAAGACAGACCTTAAATCTTTAGAATAGTGGTCTTAGAAATGGTTTAATTGCATTATGTTTAATGTTTTTATGAATTTAAGATAGCATATAAATCCCAAATTCATGAAACTCACTTTTTTAATGTAAAGTATTCTGCTATTTGAAATGAATCAATTTTTAGCATATGTTTAGGATGTTGATTCATCAATTATTATTATTATTATTATTATTTTTTTTTCCCATTGGCAGGCACTTAGTTGACATAGCCACTAATAAGGTCGGAGTGATGGCCACTTTATTGTAGAAGCACCACTTAATATGTGGGCTATCATTACCTCCTATCAAGGGATGGACAATTACAGCCATGCGTTCTCCGGGATTCGAACCTGGCCCTTTGGTTTAGCAGTAGGCTCCTGTAACCATTATAATATCTGAACAACAAATCATCAATTATAAATATGTTAAAATTATAAATATGTTAGAATTAAAAAGGTTTTAATTTCAATTACTGCAAAAATTGTTTGTTTGAAGGGAAAACTTTTAAATGGTTTAGAAGAAAAATGGATTAATGTGAGATTGTCTGATTGCCAATAGTTATTAGCCATTGTTAAAGAAGTATCTAGCCTCTAGTTTTAATGGGTAATGTTCACATATTATTTCTTGAGACTGAATAAAAAGAAAGAAAAGGAAGAAAAATACTGAATCATATTGTTAACAATGAATGATAATTAAAACTGGTAGGCAATGAGTGATAATTAAAACTGGTAATCTCAAAATTATTTGCAAAATTTTCATGTTTTTTTTTTTTTTTTTTTTTTTTTTTTTTTTTTTTTTAATCTTTGAAGAGAAATATATATCCTACCATTTCATTGTAACACATTGAGCGCCATGCATATTTCTTAGACAATCCTGTTCAGGCTACGCACACTGCTTAAAAGTTCTGGTATTGTAGGGCCAGTGATTCTTATCGCAGTAGAAGATAGTTTACATTTAGAACATGATTCCTATAGGCATTCAAAATGTTACACACCAAGTCTGTTTTGTAAATAGTTACATTCTATGCAAAGATATTAAAGCAGAAAATTAGCATTACTGAATTCCATAAAGAATTAGCGCTATAAATTACAAGTTGTGAAAAAGAAGACATTCCATCGAACAGAAATGCAAGAATATCTAAAAAACGACAACATAAACTCCAAAGAAAACCGAGAAAAGCCTTTGAAATACAGAAATATTGTAAATTATGTTATGATAAAAATGCAACAGAAGCTGGTAGAGTAATGGCCAGAAAAAAGACTAAGAGAGTTGCCACATTTTGTAATAGCTGTAATAAAGTTTTTATGTTTACCACGTTTCAGTGAAATCTGTTAGTCCTGTAATGAATCAAAATTAAATAAATTTTAAATAAATTTTCTGTAATTCCTTAAAACAGAGTAAATTTTATAGTTATATATCATGTTACACACCGTCAGCCAGGGGCGATCGACATGCCCTAAACAGAAAGTCTAGTGTCAGCCACAGATGGCTGACGGGGCGCTCAACGTGTTAAGTGCTTTCTTGACACTGTAGGATTAATATTAGTACTTTTTGAATAGATGTATATATCATACATTTATTCATTGCAGAATTTTGATATATGTACTTCCTATATTGGTGCTCTTTTTTTGATGAACTTCTTATGTTGACCCCCTTTTTTTAAATTATTACTATTAGCCACACTCTCCTTACATCTTGTTCAAATTTTCAGTCCTTAATAAAATACTTTTTATTCATCCACTCAAGTTCAAATACATTTTTTTAAACTTGTAGTGGATGATACTTGATGTTAATACAATAGTTTCACATATTAAAGTCAACTCCTACTTATTTATTCCTGTTTATCGGAACTAAAGATATGCTGTTCTTATTAAATATATTATAAGACTTACAAATAATGACCGTTTATTAAGAATTCTCACGTGCTGTAAAAATTAATTTTATAACAACTTATAAATAATAGTACATGACTGTGATAAATAGGATTGTAATATTTAACAAAAATAATTGGCAACAGTAAGACAGAGGTCTAAAGATTTTTAAAGTGTATGGAATTAAAGAATTGCAGTTTTATAGAGTTGAATGGAGTAGATGTAATGTCCCATTATGTAACGAAAATTCTCCCCATATTTCTATGCTAACGTGATAATAATATATGTTTAAAATATAACCCTTTTGCTTCACAAATGGAGAATGCGAAAAGAAACTAATTCAAGTGTCAAACACAATGCAAGTGTCGATTAGAGAAAGACATATGTGCCAAGAAAAGCTTGCAAATGAAACAAAAGAAAAGCTCCAACGCTTAGATAAATGAAATCAAAGATTACGAGATGCATCTCAAGAGCATCAAGAGATGGGTAGAATGAGAAATTATAGACCACCATCAGCTTCATGAATTAGAAATTAAAAAAACGTTAATAATAATGTTAATAAAAAGTAACTAAACTAAAAATTTTCTTTCTTGACCTAAGTAGGAATTGACTTAAAAAAATGTATATTGTTTGTTATTCAATTATCTCTTGGCTCTCTCTTTCTCTGTGTATAAATGTGGTAGTGTATGTGTGTATGCATATGTCTTTGTGTGTATATGTGTAATGTTTTCTGTATTTGCTAGCTGTTTACAAGCAAACATTTTTTCATTTTATATATATGCAGGTTTATTGACTACTCCACAGTTACATTTTGTAGTTGTTTGCCAGAATAATAGCCTCTATGGAAAACCTACAGTAGAAGGATATTATGAAAAACTTTCCAATGCCTATAATGTTTTGCTTTCATCTGGAAAGGTAAAAATTTCTCTTATGGTACATTTTAACTTGAAATAAATTAAAAAATTACCAGAATGAAGTTTTTTTGTTTCATTTCTTTTTCAGTAAAATGGGTAATAAGCAGCCATTTTTTATGTAATATGCTATATCATTACTTGATAAGGTAAATTATAGTGAAGTTTCGATCATTAAGCTTAGAAATTTAGTTCATCTGAAAGTAAAAGTATAAGGAAAAGGAAAAAAAAAAAGGTATAAGAGAAAATATACTTTTGACAAGAAAATTAATAGGCATTTATATTGCTTGTATATTTTTAATTCTTTAATTGAACTCAATTTCAAATACTGGAATAATGCATTACTAAAATAATTTGATCTGACACATATAATTTTTATATAAAAGTGATTGTTCTCCATATTAAGCGAATAGGTACCTATGTAAAATGAATATTTTTGCACGTATATAGTACATTCCTTCTTATCTGGTCTCACTTTATTTTTATCAAGATTTTTCTCAAATCTGGTTTCTTCTACTGATTCTAGAGAGGGAGGGGAAATAAGAAACAGCTCAAGAGATATACTCAAGGGCAACTTATTACTTTATACTGAAAACATGAGTTGTTCTAGTTTTAAGGCTGTTAAGGACAGCTGACTTTAAGCATATACCACATAGGCATTTCCTAAGGCACTGTAATTTTTAAAGGAAGCCAACAAAGTTTTCCGTAAAGCAACAGCTAAAAAGGTATATTTTGGTTTTAATTATTAATATATTTAACATATATGAGGTGCTAATTATACTGATCATCCAAATGTTAGAAAAATGCTAGAACTATACCTGCTATGAAACATGCATTTCATTTGATGACTGTTGTATAGCTGCCAACTGTACCAGTTTCTTGACACGCCTCCCAGTCTCCTAATAGGAAACCAAATCTCTTTCTTTATAATTTTTATCCTTGACTAAGGAAAGCATTTTTCAGCAATAAAATAAAACTGCATGAATAAACTTTGCACAGTTCAAGTTCCTTTATTGAATTAATAAATCTAAATCATACAGATTTCATTCTCCCATTCCTAGTGATCTTAAGCATAATTTTTTAAAAAATTGTATTTGATTTGAATTATCTTAAATCTACTGTAGACATTTATAAAATTCTATATAAAGATTCAAGCAAATGCTTAATTGATAAATGTTTGTATTTAACTTTGTTTTAATGAATATGCAGAATCATTAGGTTCATTTCAGATCAGGAAACAAAAAATATGCATTGTTTTCACCAGGATTTGAACTCCTGATCTTCCAACTGCTAGCTGGGCATACTTCCATTTACATTATTAAGGCACATGTGGCTTGAGAAATGGTCACTAGATGCTATGAGTGACGAATTATCATCCACCACATTTTAGTTTTGTGACACTGTAAAGTGATTTTAAAGATTTTTGGAGGCAAGAGATGTAAAACAATGGGCAGTGTACTTCCTGGAATCTGAACTCCAAACCTTCCGTCTGCTAACAGAATGTGCTTCCAATACACCATGAAGGCATGTAGTAAAGTTGAAGAAAGTGTCTTGTAAATGTTTGGTGCCACCCAGGCAGTATAGTGGCTAGAGGAGATTGACTGCAATAACAAAGAGCCTGGGTTCTAATCCTGGAGAAAGCATGGATGTAAAATTATCTGTCCCTTCACAGGAGGTACAATGGCTGCCTATTAGGTGCCTCTACAATAAAATGGCCACCACTTTTGGCCTTAGTAGTGGCCAATGCCGTTACAGGCAAACGTCCACTATTGGAGCAAAAAATGTCTGGTACATTACTAAGTTTATCCACTCAATAGAATGCACATTTATTACTAATTTCATTTTTTACTGTGTTTAAAAGTAATTTGATAAACTGAAGTTTTATAATGAGAATTTTCTTATTAAAAAAATATTGCAAAATGAAATTATCTAAAGAACATAAAGTTAGAATATATAATTAATATATTTTATATCAGATTCATAATATAAATAGTTGAATAAACTGAGTCATGCTTTATAAAATTAGTTTGAATCAGACATGAGTTCTTTTAAAATGGGGCCTCCATGCAGTGCGACAACCTTCTGAAACTGCTGGTTTTTGGCTGGTGAACTTCTCAGTTTTCCAAATTTCTAGTTGCTGTGCTGTTTTTTGTGAGGTGATTTTGCTTACAAACAAGAAATAAATAAATTAATAATATAAAAATTGCTGATTTTTTTAAACTAAAAATGTTGTTTGATAATTTTTGTTATTGTTGTGACTTATTTTATTATTTTTGTTATTGTTGTGACTTGTCTGACAGCAACATCAGAACAAGCCCACGAAATTCATCGGGGCAATGAGTGCAAAGCCTGTACCTGTCGTTGTCAAGAGCTTTGAGCACCATACAGATGGTGCTATAACTTTGCTCAGTTCTGTACCCAGGTTTGATGGAAAGCACCTGAGAAGATATGTTTGAAGGTCTCCCAACTGTCTTTTCCTACCACCAACCTCTGGAGGGGACTTTCGGCTTGCCGCATATTTAGAGTGCCCCCATGCGGCAGAGATGCTATAAATTTACAAGCATTTATGCCATCTGTGGGATTCGAAGCCAAGCCCTTCTGTACAGCAGTCAGAGTCACTAACCATGATTCTGGTTGGGTGGATAATAATTTTTATAACATATATCATTCATACTTATGAAATCTGATTTACAGCTTATTAATGATATTTTGTCTGCTTTTTTGTACTGAAATGAGCCAGCTAAACTTCAGATCCTGTAAAAATTGATCAAATTCTAGTTTGCTGTATGTATGCTCTTAAAATGGTAATTTCACGTTTTTTATTGCTGTGAATTCTGTGTACATGAGACAGAAGAAAACACATAACGGAAACACTATAAATTTTTTAAATGTACTGCATATGATGCTTCAGAAAAATGCAGTTATTGTCTTAGATCCATGTGCTGTTTACAAAAAATGAAGATGCAATTTTTGGTGTTTATGTATTAGATAGTACTCTCTGATACCATGTCTGACTGATTCCTGCAAGTGTTCTGCAAACCTAGAAGTTGTTCTGGATACTTTTAGAAAGACAGGATTTTTATTTCTTTTTGTTAATATTCTCATTTGGGAGGGAGGTTAAGGCAGACGAAGATGGCTTATTTTCTTATTTCAACATCAACTTAAGACCAGTTAGAGCAAGTTTAATCTGCACTTATGCCTTTCATTTTTAATTTTTTTAATAATTTCTTTGGTTCAGAAAATCCTCGGGACAATGTTTATTTATCTTGTGTTAAGTTCTTCTGCATTTTACAAAATGTATGTACTAGATTTTCTGAGAAAAGAAGCAGAAGCAATCGATTGCCATCTCACTTGGCTGTGTTCATAGCTTGGTTTGGATAAGCTGTGACAAATAATAATCTGATATGATTTTGCATGCTCACTGCCAAATAATACTCACTGAAAATTTAAAAAAAAAAAAAAAAAAAAAAAAAAAAATATGTTTAATTGATCGTCTGGGTAACAGTTAGTGCACAAGTACTTAAATGTTTGTCTAAAAAATTACAGTATTAACCTATTTATTAATATTTTTGTTGTACTAGGTACCCACTAAAGGTAAAAGAAAAGTAAGAACCCTCCAAACACTAAGGCTTTCACCCTTGATTCTATGTCCAGCAATACTGTGAGCTGGCTTCATGAATATATTGTGAAATTTCTTGTATAATGGAATTGTATTTCAATACTCCTTCAAGAAGCATTTTGCCCATAAAAGCGAATACTATAAAACATTGTCATAATTAAGTACTTGTTGGTTCAGAGTTAATCTTCTGTAGTACATTGGGTAATGAAATGTGATTATTTTTGTTTCTTGTTACTGGAAATAAGTTTATAATTTAAACTTAGAAGTAAACTTTTATACTTTGAAATGTAGGGGGAAGCTGTCATAGTAAAACAATATTTTATAATACAATGTTTTAGTGTAGCAAATATTTATTTATTTGAGGGATGAATTTTTTCTCTAAACTCCAATGACTATTTTGTCGACATTTTCTCTGCAAATTTTATATGTACTTTTTTTAAATCTTTCTAAAAAAAGGGGCAAAAACCACCGACTTTTGCCTGATAAGTACCTTTTCATCTGTAAAAGAATCACAAAATTGTGCCAAGGTGGTTGCATTAATATGTAATTACTAGTTTTTATTATTGGGATTTTTTTTTGTTTTGTTTTTAACATTTGTAACAAATTAATCATT
This sequence comes from Stegodyphus dumicola, assembly GCF_044657685.1. NCBI lineage: Eukaryota > Metazoa > Arthropoda > Arachnida > Araneae > Eresidae > Stegodyphus > Stegodyphus dumicola. Next base: position 186,675,159 of record NC_140769.1, on the reverse strand, counting down.
GTAAACAATATCCATAATTATGCTTCCTTCCCATTCTTAAGGAAAAGGAGAGCAAAAGATATGATCCTGAGCTGTTTGTTGATGGTGCCAATGGTATTGGAGCCCTTAAATTTAAAGAATTACTTGATTATCTGAATTTGTTAAAAGTCCATGTTTTTAATGATGGAAGCAAAGGAGTTTTAAATTTCAAGGTATGTTATATCTTATGCCTTTTCTTGTTTTAATACAGGCTGACCAATGCTGAACTGCAGAAAATAATAGAAGATAGATATCATCCCTATGCACTAGTAAACATTTGTTTGACACCAGTTCACTCCACTTACATATTGCTGTGGTATCAAAGCAAAGATTAGAACAAAGACAAATAATTTAAGTTAATGCTTTTAAAAATGCTCTGCAACTTTAAACTTTTCTTAACGTAATTTTCAGCCAAAAAGTGTAAAACTCACTTCGCACAGTATTTTTACAAACATTTCTTGCCTAACCTTTTTTTTTTTTTTTAATTAAAGCTACTTTTTGAGCATTTATATATACAGATATTAATGTTAGTACCATTAGTACCATAGTTAACACCACTTGGTCTCTTAGTTGATATATTTGCAAGCAGTAATACAGCAGAATATAAGAAACTTACAGGATATTAAAATCAAAGTATAAAGATTTCAAATCCTGACTGTTAATGACAGCAAAATCCAAAGAACATCAAATTAGAACGGTTTTGATCAAAGAACAAAATTTCACTTTACAGCATATAGTAGGATGTAGCCAGTTTATACCAGTTCAGCAGAATCACATCCTAAAATGTTTCTAATTTTGTGAACTAGTTGTTAAAACTAAATTATAGTATTTTAAGGCAATTTATAGTTATTTAAGTTAGTATAGATAATTGATGCTTATTTATGCAGTGAAGTGGTTATTAAATTATTTGAATCTTACCACTGGTTTTTTACATGTATTACAAAAATCATGTTGGATATGTGTAAGTTAACATTACATTATAATTTAACATTCTCCCTACCCATGAGTCAAAGATATTGAGCCGTCAAAATGTTTGCTTCAAAAAAAAAAAAAAAAAGAAAAAAAAAAGAAAAGAAAAGAAAAGAAAAAGACAAATGTAGTATATGTCACCTGAACTGTCTTGTATTAAGCATACTAAAAAGATATTAAAAATTTCTTTACATATTGTTACTATTTTAAAGGTTTCCTTAAACATAATTTTCATAGCATTTTTCATTGTTCCATCCACTCTGCATGTACATGAGCAAAAATGTAAGTAGTATTATGCAAAAAATCTTGCAGTGAATCCTTATCGTATCAAGGAAAGAAACTAAATGTGCATTAATTACCCTCTGCTGTTTTAGAGTATGTTTTAAAAATATTAGTGTTGAATAATTAATGTATAATTATCAAATATTTAGTATTAATTTTCTTATAACTCTTAATAAGTTATTACTAAACATTTAATACTTATTTTTTATATTTATAGCTTATTTAATGCAATTGATCCTTATCTGTTATTGCAAACAGACTAAGAAATATATGTATGCATGCATTTATCATAATAATCATATGTAGGTATTAGTTTATATACATAATAATATGTATGCATATATGTTACGGTGAAACACGGAAATCTGGAGAATGTCGACTTTCACCGGTGAATGTCAACATTCACATAGTCGCTTGATATATGTCGAAATATTTTTCAAATACTCTTATTTCAGATTTATACAGGTAAATGTTGATATTCATCATGTACTAATGGTGAATGTTGAACATATAAGAATATTATATTTTCTTCTCCGTAATTCAGTTGTGAAAAAACGCACTTGAGACTTAACTGAAAACACACAGTGCATTCAAAATGAGAAAGAAAAATAATGGTAATTAAAAACTCACTTAATTATACAGTACATTCTAAATGAGAAAATAAAACAATAGTAATAAAAAACTTACTAAATCATGTGATTCAAATCTTATTTATTGCAACAACTTAAACTATTATGACTCTTTATGACCTCTCTTTTCGACGTACACCAGAGCATATTTGTGATTGTCGACATACACCAGTGAGGGTCTGAGTATACAAGACTGTAATGCAATATTCGATCTTTCACCGACGTATTTGGTGAACGTTGACATTCTCCAATTTCGGTCTTTCACAGTAACATATACATAATAATATGTATGTATGTGTGCATATATATATACACATACATACATACATACATGTATTTCTCAATTCATCCCTATAACAGTAAAGAACCAATGAAAGTGTATCAAGTAAGCTATAAATGTAAAAAATAAATATTGAATTGTACGTACATATGTTATGTGTGTATATACACTCATACATACATATGTACACCCATCATCCACCCATGCATGTATATATAGTATATACATACATACATTTCTGAATCCCATCTCAATAACAGTAAAATACTCTTTAATTATTAATAAAATTGATCTATATGACCTAATGTAAAATAAACACGCTAGTTGTACTGTTTAAAGATTGAGTTGATTGACTGATAGCGCAAAAATTAATTTTTGCATTATGCAAATTGCTCTAAAGTTTATTTATTTATTTTGTTATGTTCATAGGATTAACTAGGATCTTATCTGTGTTTACTTTATTAACTTAATTTACTAACTTTAGAGTTAATGAACTTGGTTTTTCATGCAATAAATTACTAATTGAATCCATAACTTATATTATCTATTCTAATCTAACTTATACTATCTATTGTGGCTTTTGCTTATGATAGAATTTTATCTTTAAAGAAGCTTTGTAGAATCCTAGCTTCTCTTTCATCAGCCATTTCTAGATGTCTAATTTATGAATATTCAACAATTCATCTCATTCATCAGCATTCTCCAAACAAATTTGCATGTCTGAAGCATGCTGCATCAATGAATATTATGATATTATCCATAATATCATAACATCATATCATCCATAATATATATATATATATATATAATATCCATAATGTATATAATATAATATATATGATCCATAATATATATATATCATCATATCATATATATATATATTATAGATAATATTATGGATATAATAATGATTGATGCATGCTACATCAATCAATATTATGGATATTGAAATATATTTCACATAATATTAAATTTGTATTGCAAGTTAATATTAAATTTGTAGTTTAAGTTAATATTAAATTTGTATTAGATACAGTGGATACACGTTTGCTGATTCTTACTGCCCTAGCAATATTGTTTGTTTCTTTTTTTTTAACTTTCAAGTTACCGTTAATACATACAGTGGCATTTTGAAAATTTCAAAAAGTTATATATTTTATTCTAGTTGTTTAAATAAATTACATAAAGTCATAAGTTTTTTCCTAAATTTTATGATAAATGGATACTTATGTATTAATGCAATCACTTTAGTAGAAGTCACCAAATTTTCAGAATGGGCCAAACTGTGGCAACCATGCTCATAATAATCCTTCATTCAAACGCTACCATTTTTGTATGCATTCTTTTTTGCAAGTTCCAATAATTTTTATAAACAAATTGTGATAATTTTTTGCCTTAAGCTTAATTTAAAGTATGAGTTTGTTGAATTTTCCTACAATGGAAGAAACTGCAATAAAACTTTTGCAGGAATACAGAAATTTGCTGAAAATTTCTAAATGTATAGGGAGGAAATATCTTCCTACCATGTTGCTGAGGTTTGCATGAAGCCGAGTCTCCACAATTATCTGTCCCCACCCCCAAGTGAAAACAGATTGCCATGTACTTCAGGAGAAGTATGGTTCAAAAAATTACAGAGATTTGAAGAAAAATGTGTTTTACTTCCTTTTTAATATAGCGTATTCACGGAAGGGTCATTACATTATGACCACCCTGTTAATAACATGTAAGACCACCTTTAGCCCTCAAAACTGCCAGCATCCAGCATGGCATTGACTCCATAAGATGCTGATAGGTAGTCTAAGGTCTCTGGTACCAAGTGCTCACCAACTGGTCCTGCAATTCTCACGCATTGCAAGGGGGTAGTGTGGCAGCACAAATTTGGTTTTCCAGGTGGGACCATGATTGCTCTATTGGATTAATGTCGGGTGAATTTGGAAGCCAAAACATGACTCGGAAGTCAATGGAATGTTCCATGAACCACTCCCTGATGACTGGACCCTTGTGACATGGTGCATTATCTTGTTGCTAAACACCATCCTCCACCGGAAATACTGTTGTCATGAATGAATGAACTTGGTCTGCATCAATCTTCACGTAGTGCAGAGATGTCATGGATTGTTCTATGGTGATCATGGGTCATAATCTGCTCCATTAAAACATTGCCCATACCATAATACCCCTGCCACCAACTTGTTTCTGTCTAACTGTGCATCCGGGAGCAGGGGTTTGATTTAAAATCGCCATGTTAGCACACGCCCATTGATATGATGGACCAGAAAACATGATTCGTCGGACCATTCAACTTCCATTCTTTTAATGTCCAATTCTGATGTTTCTGGGCCCATTGCAGATGCATTGCAGGGACATGCTTCGGCCTCCAGCTGCGTAGGCCCATACGCAGCAATGCATGCTGCACAGTGTGTTGAAAAACACTGTTTGGGTCGCCATTGTTGTAGATGGTGGTGATTTTGGCTGTTGTAGCTTTTTGGTCATGGTGAACAATGCACAGCAATCTCCGCTCTCCTCTGGAATCAATGCGGGGTCGACGTCACATTGCTGGTCGATGTCTTATCGTTTTGCCATTTATACACCACTTTCGATATGAGCTCACAACAACTGCACGTGAACAGAACAGAACACTAAACGTGGCATTTCTGATATTTATGTTCCCAGTCATTGAGCCATAACAATTTGACCTTTATCAAAGTCTGATAAATGAGCTGCTTTTTCCATTTTGTTGCTTATCGCACTATGTTAGGAAAGAAGTTCCAAGTTCCACTTTATGCCGGAGATATCGCACTGTTTGTGAGATGTGTTTGAGCTCCATGAAATAAGGTTCGAAGGGCACTTGACGGTGATGTGTTGGTTAGGGTGGGTGAGATGGTGAAAGGTGCAAAACTTGCTACAGAGCTTTAAAATTCCATACAAATATGGCATATGAACTATCAAAATAGTCAGAAAAATATGTACAAAACATACACATAAAAAGTTAGTTTGAACATTTTAAGGAAAAGGTTTGTTCAGAGTCACAGTAGTGGATTCTGTTACGGAATGTAGGCGTCTGATTGGTGCATGGAGGAGTAATCACATTATCTTCTAAAGAACAGAGAAAAATTGAAAATAATAATGTAGGAAGTTCTTGTTTAGGAACAGAGACTTTAAGTCGAGAAAATTTGGTTTTTCATGAACCAGTGGGCAACCAATGGTTGAAGGTGACGATCCTAATTAAGTAATTCATAATGGAATGTCCCAAAGTAGGAGAGAAAGTCGCACTGTTTAGCACTGTTGAAGAAATGGTCATTGGTCTTGGTCAGGTAATCGCTGATAAAGTCAATTTTTATGTCCGAATGGAAATGTTCATTGCTGACATAAAAATGAGCATTGCTAATGTAGCGAAGAACCTTTGATTGAATACAGAGGCAGTTTGCACAATTTTTAGACGATTTTGGAAAGCAGTAATAAAAAATCGTTTGATGCAAAAGAAGTAATTGCAATTGTACTATGTTTTTAAAAGTCAAAATTATAGTTTGTGGCTTGAAAGTTTTGTTTTTATTCAAAATGGGAATTTAACAAAGCAGTGGATCGAAGGCTACATTTATGCTCTTTCCGAAGAGAAATATGCATACTCCGTTATCCAAAAACGACGTGAGAGTCATGGTTTTGTGATATCTAAAGCATCAATAGGTAATATCATCAACAAGAAAGGAAAAAAACGTCAAATTGGAGCCTAAAGTGGGACAAAAATTCCAAATGAGTATCCAAGCAAAAAACGGACATCTTCGACTATTGCAAAGGTAAGCTACACAAACTGTAGCTTAGCCCCCAAAAAATTAAAATATAGTATTAAAATAACAGACTTATAAAGGGCCCCATACCTCAAATAGCTTAGGGCTTTATAAAAGTCTAAATCAGGCTCTGCTCTTCACAGGTTGCGCTTTCCTTGTGTGTCGAATAACAAGTAGCTGGGCATTAATGGAGATTTTCCACTTACAGCACTAGTCCTCAGTTTTAGGGATGCTGTCTTGAGGTTTGCGAATTCCATGGCTAGTGTTAGTGGATTTAACAGCCAGGACTGTGTCGCTCGTGTAACATGCCAGCAGTGAATTAGTAGCGGAGCTTTGTCTTGGAAAATCTACCGCGTAAAATAGGTAGAGGATCGGGTCAATAATACTTCTTTGTGGCACACTACTCTAAATAGGTTTGTCTTCTGAGATGTGAGAGCCAACGGAAACACAGAAGCTCTGGGTTCTCAGGAAAGAGTGAAGCAGGATAATAAGTTCTCTAGAAAAGTGAAGGTTGATGAGCCCCTCATGCCAGACGCGATGAAAAGCTTTTATGATGTCTAGAAGGCAGAAGGCTGAGATAACAGAAAAAAAGGGAAAAGACAGATGGGTTGATATGTTTGAAAAGACAAGGCATAGCCGCTTTGTATACTCCAACAACAGCTGTGTACACGCATTGGTTTTGTTCCTTGGCAAGCCGATGGTTATAGATGGAGAGTAGTCATATCGTAATGTCTCTTCAGTGTAATCCTTATTTTATAATTAAAATTTGTATTCTAAACTGCTAAATAGTATGTTTTCTTTTCAAATGCTGATAATGTTTACCGACTTACGATAAACATCAGAGTTTGTGAATTTTTTAGAAAAAGTCATAAAAAACATGCACCCGATAAGTAACTTTTACCTCATCTGTTAAAAAAAAATCTCAAAATTGCACCAAAGTGGTTACGTTAATACAGAAGTTCTGTAAAACGTAAGTATATTGATGAACAAAAACATAATAACTTTTGATCTACTGTATTTGGAAAGCAGGCTCATGAGCAACTGAATGAGTAAAATTACTGAATATTAATAGTTTTTGACCAGATTATTTTAAATGAAAAGGCTAGATACATGTATATTTGAAGTAATTCTCCATCATGTGACAGAAATGAGAGTCTGGCTTTAGCATGCCAATAAAGGAATATCATAAAAATTGATACTTTACTAAGCCATTGTGATTTAGCAGTCCATTAACAATGGAGAAATAAAAGTTTGCAAAATATGTCTTACGTTTTATTTTCCTGTTATTTGTTACTTTCAAAAATCATTATTTTTTATATTTATAAAAAGGCAAGAGTTTACAGTTATAAAATTCTTTTTCATTATGCTTACGTACAGCTAAAAAATTTACAATCTAAACAGAATCTGCAAATGAATTTTGTTATTTTATTTTAGTATCAAAAACCGAAATTTATAAAATAAATATTTTTTTATCTGTTAAAAATCACTTTTAAATTTTTTTCTAAAGTCTTATAGTATTATCAGTTTGTAAATATGAAATTCTGGTAATTTTGATGGAAATGTTTTTCTGTGTTGTTTTTGTCCTTAAACTGACTTTACCTGACATATATTTTTTAAATTTAAGTGTGGTGCAGATTATGTGAAAATTGAACAGAAACCTCCTGAAGGTATTGTATATATAATTTTTTTTTAAATTGCTTTTTGTTTTGCAATTTTTGTAAACATCTTATAACATATCATTATGTCTAGTGATGTTCTACCATATTTCTTTGTGTATAATATTCCCCCTTTGTTTACTAATTTTACCATCTGAAAATCAAGAGGGGGGTGGAAGTTATGCGAATAATTTAATTTCCAAAGAATGCATATACAGTAAGAACACAATAAATGAAAAATAACCATGGATGAGCTACAGGTAACTACCACAATCTTATTTCTTTAAAAAAAAACTACAGTCTGATAAGAATACTTTGTAACATTATAATATCGAGTAAGATATTTTCATTTCTGCTTCCCTGTAGCTTGAATCTCACCCATTCTTATTGTTGTCAATGTTAGGTCCCAGTCACATTATGTTTCAGCTACATGGGACTTGGCATTGAAAAGGACAAATCTCAGAACCTGCACATTTCCAGGAAACCTGCGTAGCTAGGTTATCATTTTCACTTACTGAAAAGACTTGAAGGGCAAACAGTAATCAATTATTGTTCAGATTGCGATCATGTGATCCTTCAGAAGCAGAACGTTTAAAAAAATCCCCCATAGCCGGTACATGGTTTCCGTAGCTAGGCGGGACTTCTTTTCCAATGAAGCTCTTCTTCTGAGGAATCCTCCTGTTAAACCAGAGCTACCAGAATCTCATTTCTTGGAATAGTCCCCTCTAACAGGGACCATTGCTACAAGTGATACCTCTTTACTCCTTAGGCTTCAAATCATCCATAAATAATTAGAAAAAGTGCAGCTGCCTGAGTGAAATTGTAGACTAAATGTCAGTTTGTGTTTGCTTTGCTGTTATTGGTTAATTCTTGTTTTAGGCTAGCATAAAGATCAGCGGTTAGAAAAGAAAGTTTTGGTGTGACTTCGCCAGGTAGTTTGCAAGAATTTGTCTTTGTTAGTAAGATGTAAACAATCAATATACATATGAATCCATTTTAAAATTTAGGAGAGCTCATTCCTTGAATGCACTGAGGAAGGGTAAAATTTTCTGAATATTTAAAAAATTTTCAAAACCTGGCATTCAAAATCTGAGCCGGGGGGGGGGGGTAATATGCAAGGAAAGAGTATTAATGAGTTTCTTTAAATCATTGATTCGGATATAATATATATTTTCATACTAATTTTAAATAAGGATGAGAGGATTTGAGAAAAGCTATATTTGCTTAAAATATGGATCCTATTTGTGTGTACTTTGTTATAATTGATCTTAAAATAAAGTAGAAAATTTTATGAAAATGTTTTTCAGAATTAGGGGTTAGAAGGGTTCTGTAAGTAAACATTTTTCTCTGGTATTGATTTTGCAAATAAAAGTTCCAGTTTGTAAAATGTTTAAAAAAGTTAAATACAAAGCTTTCCAAATGTTTGCATCTAAAATTCACACAGGTACTAGTCGTTAATAATTTCGTTAATAATGCATTACATATAGTAAGCATTATTTTGTTAGTGGAGGACTATTCATTGCCTCCTTCCCCCCAAAAAAACTTTATTGTTTCGCCTAAATTTATTTTAAAGCCTTACTGAAACTGCTTAATATTAGATATTAAAAAATGATATACATCAGATATACCAGAAAAGCGATTTAAAATGTAGATTATCCCTAATTTTTTTGCACATGAAAGTATGGAATTTTTTGTAGTTAATTATTTTACTGAATAAGTTAGTATTTTCTTAATTGGATTTTTTTGCTTTACAAAGACCATGTAAAATATATAGAGAGAGAACTCGTCTGTCCCCCATATTAAAATTGTTTTCATAAAATTCTTTACTTTATATTGAGAAGCTTTTTCACTTGCTTAATACATGTCTAGAATCAATATTTAAGAAAACAATGTCTGTAACCACTTTTCTCAAATACTCTGTTTAATCTGAATATTATTAATATATTTTTAGGGGGGGAGTGGAGGCTGCAATTCAAAATAAATTTCTTCATTTTTAATTAGCCAAATGTTGGCTAAATTCCTTTAATTGTTACAAATTTTGAGTAATAAAATTTATTTTTACTTTTGTTAAGTATTTAACTTTATTGGATGGGCTGATTTTTGTTATCATTATTTGGCATGTTATTTTAACTCAAATTTAATTAAACTTTAATTTTAATTTCTTCTTCCTGTTTCCTCTGTACACCAGCAGTTGGCAAATTAAAAAAGGAATTTGGATAAAATATATTTTGGCAGATAAAATTTTCATAGTAGTTCGTAATTTGAAAACTAATATAGCATTTCTTAAAGCTAAGGAGAATTGGATTAAAGCTTCAGTTTTTCTTTTATTTATGTACAAATGTAGTCTTGTAGTAATTTTACATCTCGTTCATGAACAAGACCCATCATTAAAAGAGAGATGTTTTTATGCTGTTATTGTTAGCTTAAGACATTTAGAATTTCACTTACTTCTTAAGTTAAGAATGACTTCTAAATAACTGAGTAAGAATAGCAGATGTAAAAAAATTAATTTCTTCTTTCAGTATCATTTTAGAAATTTAGGAGTTTGTTGTAGATTTAATGTATACAAAAAACACATTTTAATGTTTTTATTGAACTGAAAATATTCTCTGAGCAATATTCTGTTACATTTCATGTAGCTTGCCTGTTTGCTAACCAGTTTTAAGATTAATAATGCTGCTTAAGATTAAAAATGCTGCTTTAAGATTAAAAATGCCGCTTTAAGATTAAAAATGCCGCTTTAAGATTAATAATGATATGATGAAGGTAGATAACATGTGATTAAATTGATTGGTATTTCAGCAGGTACTTGGCTGCAACAGTTCTATGAAATATGCGATACTTCATATAAATGTATCCAAGACACTCTGCTAGATTCCTATTCCCATTCTAGTCTGTGGCTGCTATTCTCCATGTTTGTTTTCCTAGATTCTGTGCATCAAATGGTTGCATCACACTGGAGAGAATTACGGCTCCTAGCCATGTCAATATCCAGAATAGCAGGCACTGGATAAGCATATCAGAAGGACATACAGTCTTCACTCAAATTCCCAAAAGTTTTATTAAAACATAATATTCTTATTTTGTTCAAATAAAGATAACTGTGTAGGTAAAAATTAAAAAAATCTAATCAGTGTGCATTGCAAGTTTATGAAGAGCTTTGGGAATCTTGCATGTTAGTAGTTTTTAAATTTTGATTTAAACATAGTACATTATATTTATATATTCACTAGAAAGAAGTACTGTTAAATTTTTATTAAATTGTGTGAATCAGTTTTATGTTTTGATTGATTGATAAACTAAGTTAGATGTAGATTAAACATTTAATGTCTAATTGGAATTTATTTTCTATACATTATGTACAAAATATATAAATATATATTTTCAATTCTGCAACTGAGAGAAAGGATTTGTCACTTATTTTATGCTTTAAATATGATTTTTTTTTTCAAATTAGGTTGCAGTATTATAGCCGGAAAACGATATGCGTCATTTGACGGGGATGCTGATCGATTAGTTTACTTTTATAAAGATATAAAGGGCATTTTCCATTTGTTAGATGGTGATAAAATAGCTACATTGGTAAGTCTTTTTTTAATACACTTTTCTTTCTGATTATGTGCGGTTTCTGTTTCTTTTTCAGATCACTTAAATATTCATTTTAATGCTTTTTATGTCATATTGCAACATGAATTCAATCAGTAAGAGTCATTTAGGGAAGTTTTACTGCTTATAGTATAATATCCATGCAGAGAGATACTCAAAATAACAGCTACTTCTTTGATTTGTTGCAACTTTTTCTGCTCCCCCCCCCATCCTGCTCAAAAACATTGTTTGATATTTAAATATCAAGGTTAAAGAGGGTATGGTTCTGAGACTGGTTTATATTTCTGTTATTAAACAAAAATTAATTTTTGTCTGACAGTTTGTGTGTGATCTATATTCGCTATTTGTTTATTTTAAAGTAACTTTCTTGTAATCATTGTGCATCTTCTTTTATAAAACAACACTTTTTAAAAGTATTATCCAAATCCAAGATATTTTGGAATTCTATCAGTCATAAGTTTTATTATTTAATTCTTTATTTGATGTATACTTTAAAATTTATACTTCAAAATTTCTTTTCATTTGAAATACTGTATATTTTCAGGTTTAAGGCAAAAATTTGAAGCAAATATTTTGCTACTGAAGTTTGGAAGACAGTTTATATATGAGTTTACAAAATAATTTGATCACAAAAATAATATTACAAGTTAAATGATTGAAAAATTATTATTTTTTTTTTATTTAATCTTAATAAAAATTATTCAGCTTTCTCAAAATTGGTATTCGATTCAGAATTTTCTTCCACCTCTCGGAACTCTCTTTTTGCTAAACGGGAGTCTGAGTGAATATCATCATTCTCCCTTTGATCATCATATTGTTTTAAAACAAGCTCATCATTTGGTTGAATTAGTTGGGAGATTTGAGAAAGATAAGCTATTGACATCATAAGTATATTTTCATTCTGTAGTGATCTCTAATTTTCAAATGAAAGCTGAAATTTCAAAAATAATGAAAGCATTCATTTTCATATTGCTTGCTGGATCTAATTTATATGACCTTTTTGCAATATTCTTCCTTATGACCTTTTGTTTTCACTTTTGCAAATAGATTTATAAGACAATTTAATATTCAGTTTATACACCAGTTTTCATCTTTGGCTGAATTTTTGCAGTCTCGCAGTGTATGTATGGATTAGTTTCTATTCCAGAATGTATGATAAACTGTTTTCTTTAAGAATGCATTATGTAAGTCTTAACTTTTTCATATCTACTGATGAGTTTTTCTGTAGCAAGCATCTGATTTATAGTAAACGAAATTATGGCTTTATATGCATTTTCTGTTTACTTCACTTATACAACTGAGATAAGTGAAAAGAAGACATGGTCATACTTCATTAATCAACTACTCTGAACTTTAATTAGATTTGCAACATACATTTTTATCTATACAGTAAGACCCCGCTTAACGCGGGGGATACGTTCCATCGAAGTAGATGCGAAACAGCGCTAAGCGAGGCTATCTTAACATGTAAATAATGGGGTTAGGGGAAGATGGATAAAAAATGGTTAGGCATTAAATTTAATAATGTTTTTTAATAAAAATAAAATCAAACATTTATTTCTTACAAAAATAAAAACAATATAAACGCATATACTTTTAAAAACAAATAAAATTCTCAGTCAGATCATTCAGTCTATTCTGGGTTTCCAATTTTCTGCCTTTTTGTCAAGAAGGCATTATGATAGATTGGCTTAATGGCATATTGCGTTCAATTTCGTCGTCAATCCATATAGACAGTCGTTTTTCCATTTCCTCTATAATGTTATTTCTAGAACGGGTAATTCTAGTTGCAGAGCTTGACGTAGTTGCAGTTGCCGATGACAGTATTTTTTCTTTATTCTTTAGAATTGTCCTTATTGTTGAAGTTGCCAAAATCAATGCAGCACTAATTTGAGATTCACGTTCACCAGAATCTAATCTTCTAATCACTTGCATTTGAGTTTCCAGTGAAATACTTTTTCTGGTTGCTTTCTTTTCTTGTTTTTTATTATCACCCATGATAAAAACTAAAGATCATAATATTTGTCACTGTATTAATCGTTATAGTATTATACAAATTTAAACTTACAATAATGTCAACAAATGTTTCAAATGATAAAAATGCGTCCACAAAGCAAGAAACACAACTACACTGTTTCGGATATGTTATTTGGAAACCTAGCGCTGCGCACAATTTTGGAGAATCACCGGGTTGAAATAAAAGAGCGCTAAACCGAAACAGCGTTAAACGGGGTCTTAGTGTATTTTATTGTTTTATGTATCCTTTTTATATAATTCAATAAAACAAAGCAAATCTATTTCCTTATTTGCCCAGAATGTATTCTTTCTTATTTCATGTTTTGATTAGGAAAACTAGCTAAATAATTATAGTTAATGTTAATTAATGTTATTCTAATAATTATATAAAATATATATAATTTAACAATTGTATATAATTAATTAATAATTATGTATAATTCTAATAATTTTATAACATTAATAATTAATGTTATAAAAATTAATGTTATTGTTAATTAATGTTATTCTAACTAAAAAGCAGTGTTAACTAGATAATTCATAAATATTATTAATATGATCAAATTATGAAGTTATTTTTTTGGATATTAAGAATTGATTGGTTATGAATGATATTTATGAAATCCAAAAAGAAAAGTTATTTTTATGAAAATTATTTATAGATAGATGAATTTAAAAAAGAAATATCATTAATTTATTAGTAAATCATGTAATTTTTCAATTTATAAATACTGATGTTAAAAAAGTTAATTTTTTAAAACTAATTCTGTATTAAAATTTTGCATTCTGTTAGATGGGAAAATATCTCAAAGAACTTGTTGAACAGACTGGACTAAATCTTTCAATACGAATCATACAGACAGCTTATGCTAATGGTAGTTCAACTCAGTATATCAAAAAAACATTGGTAAGCATATTTTCTATTAACAAGAAAATCTCAAATGATTTATTTGTAACAATAACTAAGTAAGAAATTTTTAAAAAATACTTAGGTATGGATGAAAGGAAACATTTAAGAAATGTTTCTTATGAGATAGGAAGCACAAAGAACACTTTTAACTCACGTCAGAAAAGCTAGAAAAATCATTTTTAAAAGAAGTTATGCTTTACAGGAAACTGGCGTTTGTTTCTATATTGCCAACTTGAATTTTGGATTTGATCAGCATTACAATTAGCGTTTAATTATCTATCTAAATATGACCCCTTAAAGAAAAGTCTTAGCTAGATAAACGTATCATTTTCTAAATAGGTGGCTTTGAAAATCCAGTTTCTATTCAGTTAATAGACCTTTTATTTATAAAATCAATTAAAGTATCTCATTGGAATCTAACTAAAAAACTTTTTGATTTTTTCTGAAAATTTAAATAATGGAGTTTGAAGGTCTAGGAAATGAAATATTTGTGAGGGTATAACTTATTGAATTATGGTAATGTATGTAAATTTTTTATGGAGTGAAAATCAGCTTACAGTTTTTTAAAGTGCATTACTATTTGTGGATATATTGTATTTGACGTATCCCCTCTCCATAATCCCAAGAGAAACACTTTCTTTAAAATTACTTTAAAATTTTTTATTTTTAAACACAAAAATATGTTACTAAATGCATTGCTTTATACACTTAAATTTAATATAAAAAAAATCTGAAAAAATATTGTATCCTATACAATTTTTTGGTTTTATTCCGTGTGCTGAGGATGGTTACGTATGAATATTTCTCTAGATACTATGAATGGATCCTAATTTACATCTGTTGATTTTTCTAGAATACTGTGGATGGATCATAACCTTCAACTGAATATACATGCACTGTGCTGTTACATTTTTACTCTTTTGTTTGATTTGTGTCAATAATTGTCAAGTTTGACATATTTTATATAATACATAATTTTGATTAATTTATAATGAAAACATCTAAACAATAATTTATATTAATTTATGTATTTTACTTAATAATTTATATTAACTTAATTATTTTAATTTATAGAATTCGATATAGAAGAAAAAAGAAATAAAAAATGAAACAAGGTTCAAATAGATAAAAAAATAAAAGAAAATAGACGAAAATAAATAAAAAATATTCCAATAATTTCTTTTTTCGTTTCTGTTTGAACATTGATTTTTTTTTTTTTTAACAAAATCTGTAACTTATATAACACACTATTACATCAGTTTTTATTTTTATTTATTCTAAAAATGTGTTTCTTTTGGTATAATTATATTTGAATACACACACATACATGTGGGGATAAAGGTTTTTAAGATAAATAAGGAATTGGAAAATTCCATTTACTTAGTTTATAAAAAGCAGACTCAATGTATAAAACTTTTTAATTCACAATATAAATTTAGTATTATATATCTCTTTGATGACAAAAAAATTCATCCATTATTGCCCGTCTCTAATACAAAGCAGTAATACAAGTTATACAAAGCAGCTTGCAAAAATTTATGGAAAACAAACATTTTTGCTATATTCTTTCAAACTTAAATTATTTTCTAAAAATTGTAATTTTTACCCATATGATAAAAAGCAGTATATTTGAAGTGCAAAAGCATACGTTGTAAATAATATTTAAAAAATTGTAATGCAGAACAGGGTTGCTCAGTATGCAATATATACACTGGTGAAATAAATTAAGAGAATTTTCATATTTGATCTACGATCTCCTAGAACTACTTATTGGGCAGATTTTAATAAAATTTGGTGTGAACATAGGTTGATATAATACAAACAAAATAAACATTCAACAGTTATTATAGACACACATGTTCGTGTGTATCACTCATGGGAGTCTGAAGGTCTGAAAGAGCAGTTGCAGAAGATGCAAAAGAAATGGGTTAATAAGGGGTATGGTCCCCTCTTACAACCATACAGGCCTCGCAGCGTGATGTCATACTGGAAATAAGGTAGTTTATCAGTGCCTGGGGCAATTGGTCCCACTCATTCAACAACGCTGTTTTCAGTTCCTGGATGGTTCTCGGAGGGGGTTTGAGAGTTGCAATTGCCCTCCCCAGAGCATCCCAGACATGCTCTATAGGGTTGAGGTCTGGAGACCTGGCTGGCCAATCCATCTGGCGAATATCCTCACTCTCGAGAAACTGGTCGACCAGAAGAGCTCTATGTGGCCTCCTGTTATTGTCCTGTAAGATGAACTCTGGGCCCACTGCATCCAGGAAAAGGCAAACATAGGGCTCGAAGATCTCATCCCTATACCTCACGCTAGTCACAGAGCCTCTGTCAAATACATGGAGAGGTGTGCGGCCATCCAACATGATGCCTGCTCAGACCATTACACCGCCGCCGCCATAATTGTTGATTTCGCGGACATTGAAGTGTAGGTAGCGAGTCCCTGCGGACTCTCCTGTATGTAGATGTGAGTGGAACACAAACAGCTGGTCTTCTGGCAAACAACCCTCTCTCATTCAGTCTTTTGGAAACAATCACCCTTGTTACATGGATTCCTGTTTCTGCATAGATGTCCCGAGAGAGCTGAGAAGCTGTAGCCCTTTTGTTACGCCTCGCTAAAACGGACAAATAGCTATCTTCTCTGGCCGTCGTGGCTCTTGGACGACCTTGCCCAGGCTTTCTTTCGATGGATCCAGTATCCTGGAACTGTTTCCATAGGTTACACACGATGCTGGGCTTTAAATTAAACTCTCTGCATATCTGGACTTGCGATTGGCCTGCCTCTAGCCTTCCCACAATTCACCACCTCATTCCGTCATCTAAACATTAGTGGTTACTCATTTTTACTGTTCCGATGTGAATTTAACCAATTGCTGCAAGATAACGCCAAGAAATTCACTGAGGTATGCTAAAAAATGCAATTCGTCTTATGCTCCATGAGCTATAAAGCCTGTTTTTCTACTGGCTCCGTCTATACATACGTGTACGCTTACGTATTTGCTGTACAAGATTTGCATTTTTATCTAGAAGCAGTGGTTTTTCCTTCAGTTCAGTTCTTTTCATGCAATTCGATAAAATATGCAAATTCTCTTAATTTATTTCACCAGTGTACAACAGTACTATATTATTATATTTTTCTTACTTGTTTATAGATCATGATTTTGCCATAGAAAAAATAACTTATGTTTATGAAACACTTAGACAATACTGTTTCAAAATGAAATAATTTTACTAAAAATTATAAATCATGACTTTCATTTATTAAAAATTAGTAACATTAGAAAAGTGCTATATAAGGCTATAGTGGCATGATGGTTGTAGTTGAAAATTAGACAATGTTCAGCTTAAACTTACAATGAAAGTTATTAATATTCAGAGGTATCCCCACCTTAAGAACATTATGCAAAAGCATTAATGTAACAATAGTAAAAATGATATTTTAAGGTACATTGATTTTTTAAAAAATGCATATTTTAAACAGGAAATAAAAATATATGTCAAGCAGCTCAGCTCTGCTTCACTGTAAACAAAAGTTTAGCTTAAATTTCTAAAATAATTAATGGTTTTCTTTAAAGTACATTTTTAAATACTCAAATTAAGAGTGCAGTCGCTTGCAGCAGTCACAAAATGTTTGAAAATATCACAAGGCTCAAACTACTTTGCATTTGAAGATCCTATACAGAAGATCTGAGCCATAACTTCTGATTTGGGTATAATATCATCGGATTTTCTTATACTGAGAACAGAAAGTAAACAAAGTAACTTCAGCATCATTTAGTGCTGAAATTCAGTTCATTTTATGAAAATTTTTTGAGTCTTAAGATTATTAGTTTATTAAAAGTAGTTAATGTTAATTGGTATATTTTTTCAATAGAAAATATTCAGTTCAATTTACTGAAAATTTTAAATTATTGAAGTTCTTCTTTAATAAGTCATAATTAAATTATTAACTTACTATTATCTGATAAGTTTTTATAAAATGGAGATGAGCACATTTTATTCATTTTCTGTTTCATTATCTATGCTAAAGTAATTTCTTTTCGAATATTTTGTAAGTTTATAATCACTAGTTGTTCGTAATCATGCCAATAGATATTTGTTTGATTTTTCAGAAAATACCTGTAGTTTTTGTGCCTACAGGTGTAAAACATTTGCACCATGAAGCAATGAAGTATGACATAGGAATCTATGCTGAAGCTAATGGACATGGCACAGTATGTTTAATTTTTGTGTTTTCTGTTTCATGTGACTATTCACTTTCTTTGAAATTATTAAGCTGAAATGTTTCACTTTCAGTCTGTAGGATGTTAAGAAGTTTTAAAAAAGAATGTAGAATTTTAAATTTAGTTTTTGTTAATTATATAAAAATATATGCTTATCATTTCATTTAGCAATTAAAACTAAAGTTACAAAATAAAAGATAAATTCTCTAGACATATGTTAATATAGATTATAAAAATTATCAACAGAGAATAATGGGTTATCTAGTGAGAGTAATCAAATAATGGGTTATCTAGCGAGAGTAATCAAATAATGGGTTAAGTCACCAAATAGCTTAGTTTCAATTTCAGTCAAACATTTAAATTTAAGCAAAAAAGCAGTTTGATGTCGATTTTGAATAACGTTTTGATTTTGAGGTGATCAGAACAGGTCTGTCTTCTTCAATCAAATAAATATCAAAGTAACCATCTTCAACTTTTCCTTGAAAAACAAATATTGCCTGAACAAATTAAGGTTGCTTTTTTGTCTAATTTAAGATTTTAAATTTGTGTATTTTCTTCCAATGCGGGATGCCCTCCAAATATTGAGATTAAGGGCACAACATGAGTCAAATAATTTCCAGAAATTTGATGAGTGTCATTAAAGACATTATGAATAATTCATGAATAAACTTCTGCTTTTCTTATTTAAAATTCTATGTAAATACCTATTTAGATGTTTCTAGATATATTTATATTAAATTAGTTAAATTCCATTGCTGTTTTGAAGGCTATTTTTTCTCATCATTAAATGTTATGATCCGGTTAATGTTATCAAAATAGCCATGAACAAATGTGATCCCATTAAGTGGCATTTACTGTACAGCATGTGTTTTAAGAAATTGGAATTGTGATTTTTATAATTTTACTACTGAAACCATGGCCATAAATTATGATATGATAATATAAATGTATTTTGAAACTGAAATATTAAATTCATGGTGACTTACTGACTGATGTAATGTGGAGTTAGAATTATTTTTTATTACAGGTTGTATTTAGTGACCATGCAAAATCCCAGCTTAAAAATCTTTCTTGCAGTACCAGGTATTTTTGTTTCTTTATTTGTTTATATTTATTGTATTCAAATTTCCTTGAAATATGAATACATTAAAAAATTGCTGTTTGTATCTTTCTGTACATATTTCACATAGAAATCGAATTTTTAATTCATATACAGGAAAGAATTAACTTTGAGATATAGTCATTGCTGGGTACATTTTATTATAATATTTTTTAAGATTGTAACTAAATAGTTGATAGTCTTTAAGTTACAGTAGTTGATATCACGTTTAGATACACCTCTTGCAATCTGTGATGCTGCATTGTATACTGTGTATAATATAATGGATATATTGTGTTTTCTCTTTTATTGGGTTCATTGGAACAACATTAGTGTATCTGAATATTGTTTGTTATGATGTGTATATTTAAATTTACACATACACACACTAGACTTGAAATCCAAAATTGATTAATCTAATGAAATCACATTACATGACAAAAACACACTCTTAAATAAAGTGTGTGTTGCAAAGTCATTTAAAATCTTATTCGTCAAATAAACTTGCTTTCTACAGAGAGTGTTTACATATTTTTAAAATGTTTTTGGGGCCATTTAATTAATGTTAAAAATGGAAAGGGTGTTTTTTTTTTTTTTTTTGTTTTTTTTTTATATTTGATCTGTTAGCCTTTTTTGGGGAGGGAAACTATAAGTCTGCCTCATGATTTCCACGGTGGAAGGACTTTTGTAAAATTTACAGGGGTCCTGATTTTCATTCTTCTTCCACTACTTTCCAGAATTCATCAGCCACGGTGGGTTTGTGCTTTGAAAGAGTTCCTTTCAAGAGTCACAATAGTCCATAAGTGACTTTGCAGGAATACATTGAAAAGATGTACATGTAATACCTGTATCAGTCTTCACTTTTTCAAGGAATGCAATGGTCTTTTTTGAAGTATGACTTTTTCTTTCTCTTCATGAAATTTCACTCTATGAAAGTAAATGGAATAAAGATATGAAATTTCTGTAAATATTGGAGGTAAAACTTTCTCTTGATAGTATGTTGATTTTAACATTTTTTTCCCCCACTCTTCTTATTTTTAATTTCCCATTGTAAGAGAATCTTGCAACAAATCATAAACCTCTCAGTGAAACTTTCTTTTCATTGACAGAAAAAGGTTTGTACATTTCTCTCTCT
The DNA here is from genome assembly GCF_044657685.1 of Stegodyphus dumicola. Taxonomy (NCBI): domain Eukaryota; kingdom Metazoa; phylum Arthropoda; class Arachnida; order Araneae; family Eresidae; genus Stegodyphus; species Stegodyphus dumicola. Next base: position 186,654,555 of record NC_140769.1, on the reverse strand, counting down.
TTTTCTTTTTGATAATAGATATACTCTTTTTTTTTTTTTTTTTTTTTTCAATCATTTGGGTAAACCTATGCTTCAGCAAGGGTCACAGAGGACTTCTATTTTATCTCTTGCTAAATAGCTTTCGTACATGATTCTGCAAATTGTTCTTTGTCAAGTCAGATGCCTCGCTAAAAGCTGGTGAACATTTTTTTTTTTTTTTGGCTTTTTTTAAATTGTAAATCTTGGTTTAATATTTTATTTATTGTTGCTAACATGTATTTAAAGACTTTGATTTCCATGTAAGCAGATTTTCTATTTTTTTACCAACATTTTAACTTTAGAAACATTAGGAAAAGTACATACCTTTTTTGGTATTTGTTTGAAACCTTCTTTCTATGTAGAGGAAATGATTGATCATTTTTCCCTATCCAGTTCTTGCTTATTTTGGGTTTAGAAATTTTAATACCATGCATTTCAAAAAATTTTTGAATTATGAAATAGGAATATTTCTCTTTGGAAAGCACAAAAACATATCCTTCAATCCACAGCTTGTTTACATGTGGTGTTTTGAAAGGGGAATGAATTTAAAAGTAGGAGATAATATTTCTCAATTCAAATAAGATGTTGCCAGAAATTTTTATTCCAAAGCATTTCCTTTATCTAAAATTTGTAACTGAAATTGTCCTAAAAATGTGTAAACACCTTCTGTATATCATGAATAAAAATCTAATCTAATTCAGAAGATACATGTGTGTGTGTGTTTGTATACATATATAATACATAAACACATACATATTGCTCTGAACAAGGCTTTCTCCTGGTTTTCAGTTGCTAGAATGGAATTATATTGTAGCTGCATAGAATGAATGTGTAGTTGTATGGAGCATGCACAATGTATTATTTTAATCATGCTGTATCATGTATTTTAATCATGTGTTTAATATCATGCAGTCTGGTGGGGATTGGAAGTAAGAGTATCAGGAAATAAGTGCACAACTCTTCAAGAACATAGTTTAAAGTGACTGTTGTCTGTATAATATGACATTCAGAAATAATATATTTTATGTAAATGTGATTTCTTCTGCTATCATGTTTGCAGTATGCTCTCATATCAGACTGTATTGAACACAGTAACCTATTAATTTGTTGAACACAGTAACCTATTAATTTGTTGAACACAGTAACCTATTAATTTATAAGTGTTTAGGGTAAAATGTACTTTTTATTATGTACATCCTTGAAATGAAAACTTCGAACAAGTTTGTAGTTAAAAATATGAATTTGGAAAAATATTCTCAACGTGGAAATGCAGCTTATTTTGAAGTATTAAGACATTTTATTTGTTAGATATGGCATTAAAATCCAGGATTTTTTAAGTATTATTTCTTTGAAACTAGAAGAAAAAAAACTTCTTCAGTTTATTGTACAAATTTTCAAAATTTTTGTTATTTTAAATGATGAGGAAAAACTTTTTTGTCTTTAATTATGATAATAAGTGTTTTTTTAATATAATAATAGTAATATATTGATTTAAGGTGATGAAAATTATCTCCCTCCAAAAAGATTTGAAAGCATCCTGTATTAAGAACCTGTTGCATGAGCTTTAGTGATTTATACCTCTTACTGAAATTAATAAATTGGGCATTTATTTTTTCATAATATATATCTGTAGCTTGTGTTTTGCCTTCAGTGACTTTATAATATAAAAACAAAAATTATTTTTCTTTTAACTAATATATATATATATATATTTATATATATGAACAAGAAAAGAAATTGCATTAATATAGGAAACTCTTGTTTCTAATAGAAATAAATTGACTTACAAATGGGTTAACATTTTAATTGTAATTTTAATTTCATAATGAAAAGTTAAGTAAATTTTTATTTCAGTTAATTGTGCAGAATTAGTTCTTTCATAAAACTGATTTAATTTTTTTGTATTTTTATCTGTCAATATATTTGTAGTTCAGTTTGTCAATTAATGTAGAGTTAGGTTTAAACTGAGTATTTTAAATGTTGTTTGAATAATGTTATTGAAGAACGGAATAAAAAATAGAAAACGCACACTGCTGTATTTTCTTACGTGTATCAAGATACTTAGGAAACTTCAATAAAATTCAATAATAAAAATTTATAATTGAAAAATATGATAAATGTGTTTCCTTCAATAATAAATTTATTATTGAAGGAAACACATTTATCATATTTTTAAAAAGCATCTGTGGTATTATTTAGTTCTGTTCACTTTAATAATTTCTTACTTTAATTAATAAATGAATAATCATTAGGAATTGTAGTAATAATTAGTAAGTAATTATTAGTAACAGTTAAGTGGAACACTAATTATTATTTCATGATTTTTACTTAAGTGCTCATATTCTGCATAACTATATGTTGTTTAAGTTAATTAAGCATGTAAAACATATTTAGAAACAGAATCTGTGCTAAGTAGAAATCTATTTGAGAAGCCTAAAATACAAAATTCATAGAATTAATGAATCCACTGTGTTGCATAAATGTCGCTTTTTAGGAAATATAAAACCTTTAATTTTTTATGTTATTTATAGAATGATGCATATGTTTTGGTATAGTTTCCTTATTTATTCAAAGTGTCATTTTTAGAATTTTTAGTGTGAGAGTAACATTATGTTAAATAATGATATTTTTTTTTTTTTTTTTTTTTTTTTTTTTTTCAGTGCTTCTGAAATGCAGAAAATAATGGCTCAAAAATTATTGAATAGCATTAATCTGATAAACGAGGCAAGTATATTCATAATTAAAAAAAAAAAAAAAAAAAAACTTACCTGAATGCATATTGGTGTATACAGTACAAAGTCCATAATCTGGACTCGTCGGGACTTCGGCAATTCCAGATTAGAAGTTTTTCCGGATTATAGATCATCAATTTAAATCTGGTAAGATGGCATGCAGAAATTATACAATTAAAAATATGAAACGGTAATTTATAAAGTAAAGAGCAATTATGATCTAAAGGGTATCAAAATTTACAAAAAAAAAAAAAGCTTCATATTTATTTGTGTATTTTATTAAACATTTCTTTCAATGTAAGTTATTTAAGTTGCTTCATTTTTTGTGGTAATACTTTCTCTTTAATTCTATAAACGGACATAATTTCTTGTTCAGTTAAAAAGTTCCATTGTTCAAATCCTGTAATTGCTGTGTCGAGAATACTGACTAACTTGTCAATCAAAATTTTTTCGTTTTTGATAACCTCTCTGTCACTTTCTGCACTATCAGAAGTGGTACATCAAAACGTGGTTTCGCTTTGTAGATTCTTTGGCAGCTCCAGAATTGGAAACTCTTTTTGACATAATTGAAAGTTCAAGCTTAATTTTTATAATTGCTCTAACAGTCGGCAAAAAATAATAAGCTGGATCTAATTAGAAGATTAAGAAACAGCGCAGTCTGCAATATTAACTGAAATGCCTAAGAATCAGTAAAGATAATTTTAGTCTAGCTTATACCGTCCATTATACATTAAACGTGCATGCATGCATACAAAAGAAAAAGTTTGTGGCTTTGAGGTCCGGATTATAGATTGTTCCGGATAATGAATGTCCGGATTATGGACTTTGTACTGTATATGAGAGCATTCAGAAGTAAAAAATTATTGCGTACCACTCCCATGCATGATCGCCTGACCTGTGCATGATCCTAATATAACTTTACCACCTGTCTCTATCTTACCTCCTGCCTCAGCTAAATTTCATTGCTGTGCGGTCACATTTGTGAGGCTAGCAGTTTTTTTCTGAATAGGTTTGATTACAGGAGATCCCACTTAGTGTGAAATTTGAAGTATTGTTCAGTTTTAGATTGCACAGAATGTTCAGCCTATTGAGTTTTGTAGCCAAATCAAACAAGTTTATAGTGATAATGCAATGAATAAGGCTTTTGTAAGTAAGTGATGCATATTTTTAAAGTAGGGTAAACATGTATGACAAAGATCGAAGAGTCAGGTATAAGTTGTTAGGGGCAAGTTAAAAAAAGTGGACTAAAAATTCACGAAAACAAGTATTTGAATTTAATCATTACATGATTCTTCCCAAAAAATCTGAGAATTCTCTTAAAGTTGCCAAAGGTCACATGGCTATAAGATGCACCTTGACCTGCTGTGTCCTCAAACCTTGACATAAGTTAACAGGGCAAAGCATGGGAGAGTATCCCTTGATTTTCTTACTTGATATCATGAACATGGTGGCATATTTTAAAGCAACTTTATAACAAGAAATGAGACAAGGATTTCATACAAAGCACCTGAGTCCAAGTGCCATTCAATAGCATGCCATGTTTTTTTTTTTTTTTTTTTTTTTTTTAATCCAGAAAAGAAAAGAAAAATCTGATTACATTGAAACTGGTAGCAACTATCTTTTAGAACTGCAAGGCCTACCACTTGTTGGATTCATTCCAAGAGGGCAGAGAATAATGTCAGCAGCCAGCTATGAGGCTCTTCAACATCTTCAATATGCCATGCAATACAGATTTGTTGTTATATAGATCTTTGTTTATTGGGGTTGATGTTATCATGTTGATTCATGATAATGCTTGATTTCATATAGCTGCAGTAGTAATTCATTTGGGATGTTTTTAACTATCTTCTTCATAGTCCCAACTTGGCACCAAGTTGGCTTCCATCTGTTTTTGAAAACAAAGGTATTTTTTGGGAGTAAACATTTCAAAAGTGATGAAAACCTCCATGAAGCAGTAACTATATAGTTATGGCAATTTGGGTAGATGAGTGCAATAGCAGCATTGAGAAAGTTTTCCAAATTATGAAAATTAACTCTGTAACAGTGTTAACTGCATTGAAAAGTAGAATTAGAACTGGTATAAATTTGCATAAAATTTTGTTTTGATATCATTTGTTTTAATTATACAATGTTTATATTATTAATCATAGAAATTACTGTGCTTGATACAACAGAGTAACATCTAAATGTTCTTTATTTTCTGGATAAACCATGTTTTCCAAAAACAAACTTCCAAAACTAACTAAACTGTAGATTATATAACTTGTGTTGATTAGTTTTAAAAGCACTGTAAAGAATTTAGAAAATTTAAAAAAAAATTTTACATTTCTTTTTTTCCTATGTTTATACATTTAATTATCCTGTCAATATACCTGAAAATGTTACAAATTGTCATAGAAAAGGTCTATTATTACAGATGTGATTATTATTTTCTTTTAGTAAGATAATAAACATGTAAAGATAATTGAAGTATTTTAATTCTATCTTTTCCCTTCAGTTCTTTAGTTCTTTTACTAGTTTAATTTTATAAACTGCATATATATAATAAAATTTCTATTCATATTTCAGAAGAATTAAAAAACATTTCATGGATATTTCTGAGTAATCACAAACTGTCCTTTCAATTCACAATAATAATTTTTAATATCAATATTATACATATGTTTATTGTTATATGTGAGCAATAAATCTATTTACTTTCTTCTTTTATAGACTGTTGGTGATGCTATATCAAATCTTCTTTTTGTTGAATCTGTATTGCATGATTATGATTGGACTGTTGATGAATGGGATTCACTTTATTATGATTTTCCTAGTCGCCAATTAAAAGTCAAGGTTGAAATATTTTTTTATAATAGTTTGTTTATACATATGTATATGCGGAGAATTTTTTCCCTCCTTTACAAAATTCTTTACTTTTTAGAATTGTCAAAAATTTTGATTAATAACTTTCATTTCTAATACCTAAGAAATAATAAGTCTGCAGAAATTTCAGTCATATATCTTATGCATAATATTCTTAAATTCTGAAATTTAATTGAAAATGTTCTGCAGTCTCCTAGAATCTCCTTAAGTTGCTAATTTCTAATTTTAATAATTTAAGTACATTTATTACATAAATTACATTTCACTTTGAACAATAAAAGTAAAATATTTCTTTATAAATTTGAATTTTTGAAATGAATCAACTTTAAATAAATTACAATGTACTTAATTCAAATGCATGTAATATTAAAAAAAGTACAAAATGAAATTGATAAAAACTTGAAATTCCACAAAAACAGTATAAAATCTTCAGTTCAGTTTTTATTACTGGATTTAAAAAATGGATGGAGATCAAACAGAAAATGTTGGTATTCTATAGTAAGATGTGAAAGCATATAAATAGTAAATATAAGTATTCATTAACATTTTACTATTTCTTCTAGTAGATATAAGTAAATTTTTGATTTGAGTAGTTTCTCTCAGTTATTTTATTATTTTTCATATAAAAGTATTGTATGTATTTAATAGGTTCCAGATCGACAGGTTATACAAACTACTGATGCAGATCAAAAATGTGTTGCACCTAAAGGTTTACAAGAGGCCATTGATGATATAATATCCCAATACAAAAATGCAAGATCATTTGTTCGGTAATATTGTTAATAGAATTATAATTTTTCATTTTGATAATAAAATCTTTAGAATTTCTTCTCACAACAAAAGTACATCAAAGCACTGTGTGAAGTTAATGTTTTCCTCCGTAAATGCTATTTAATGAACATTTTTTTATATTGACAACCAGATATTCACATTTAGGTAATAAATGGAAAAGTTGAAAGAGACTTTTGAACTTAAAGTAAAAATGTGAAATCGAATTGAAATGCGCAAAAGTTTTTGAGACCAGATAGGTCTTTCGTCTAATTACCAGTTCACTTTACATTTTCTTTTTCAATTAATATTCTTTTTAGCAGCCTCAAGCGCTGAAAGTTTAATAAGTTTGATTGTTTATGTGTACTTCAATTTCACTTTTCAAGCTTCAACTTTTAAGTTACCGGATACTGTTTACAGTTCCACTTTCACGATAGGTTAGTCTTCCTTCCAAAAAACACTGTAAAGCAGGCTAGCTCCCTCTTTACTTTCATTAACAGGCTCTGATCAATCATATAGGGATAATTAAATGAAGCAACAAGCTTTGTAAAACTTGTAAGGCTAATGCTACTCCACTTCCCACCAATACTAATAAGACACAATCACTATGAAAGACTTTCAATTGTATCTACCAAATCACCTGTAAAGAATGTTCTCTCACATATATAGGTCAGACAAAAAACCCTCTCAACCTCAGAATTAATAACCATAGATCTCATATTAAAAAAATTAAAAATAATAGCAATAATCTCACAAAAAATAATCAGCATACAGCTATTCTCGAGCATTATAATATGCATAATTTTGATAACATAGAAATTACCGTGCTTGATATTGTACCAAACACTAAACTTAGACTTTTTAAGGAATCCTTATACATACTTCAAAAAAAGTCACTTTACCCTTACGGACTGAATGCTTATCTGAGTCATACCACCAACAGACAGACAGAAGTCTCAATATATGGACAATTCAGATTTTTTAGCAGTATAACAACCAGAGGTACCAGAGGAGGTGATTCCAAACACAAAAATTTTTTTTCTACTCAAGATCTGAATTTAATAATTAAAAATCTTCATTCCTTCCTTGAACATAATGAATTTGCTAAGAATGCCATTAAACTTCTACATACATTTAAGAATGTTACCTTGTGGAATCTAATTAAAGTCGTAAATGAAAATTTTAGCTGTTTACAAATCATAAAAGACTTAATTATAGACTTCTGCAATTTTAAACTAAAAAATAGCAATTTTTTTTACAAAAAACTGTTTTGTACGGTACAATTCAAACACCCTTCTTACGATCAACTAAAAATACCTAACATTTTCAAAAAATATCAACACTTGCTTCCTGAACAACAACTCCAAATTAAGCACTGCTTTAAATTTGAAAAGAACTTAGGTCAACTAGTTATCAACCACCACGAGATTCAAGAAAATTGCATGTGTCATTGCTAACAGGCTCTTTACCAAAAATATGTCGATCCTTTCCACCAACATGTGATAACAGGAGATCTTAACATCATTGAAGACTTAGAATTACGAGACCTTTTACAACTTGGCACCAAATTTCGTCCTACTTTTAGAATCAATAAACATCTTTGCCTCAGACAATTCAATCAAGATCTTGATAAATTTATCATGTTAGCTAGTAATAAATCCAATTTACCCACTACCACATTTCTTGAATGGAAAGCTGCGCTGATTACAGAATTTCAACATTCACTCTTCGAGGCACCTTCTTTCAACTCTCTACACAATAAGAAATGACTCTTTGATCTAATCAACAAACTACAAGATAATTTTATCGTTACAAAAATTGACAAAGCTAACAACAATTTTAGTGTTCTCTGAAAAAAGTTTTATTTCGACCTTCTGCACAAAGAACTAAATAGTAATAGCACTTACCAAAAAATTACCACCAACACTAAAATTCTTATCAATAAATTTAACGCACTATATAAAAGACTTAAAATACATCCACGGAAATATAATAACAGATTCGCAAATCTCTATGCCCTTCCAAAATTTCATAAGTCACCTATTAAATTCAGGTTTATTGCCAATAGTACCAAAAGTTATCTTAAAGAAATAGATTATCTTTTTGCAAAAAAAACTTCGTTTAATACGTGACTTGATTAATAACTATGATTTTCAAGATCTGCATTGCAACTGGATGATTTCAAGTAACGAACTCGTAATTAAGACAATTAATTCAATTAAAATCGACCATATACAATGCTACGATTTCGAAAACCTTTATACTACCTTACCGCTTGAAGAAATTTATACCAGCTTACTTGCTCTACCAGATATAATTCCTCAGATTTCTACAATAATTGATAACGAAAAATGGCAACTTTTTCTTACGAGCATGCTTTTCAATGATTATATTCTCTTTAACAATTGTATCTTTAACAAATACAAGGGATCCCAATGGGTGGAAATTTTTCAAGCTCCGTCTGCGAATTATTCCTTTTCACAAGAGAATTGACATTTGTCCGATCTCTGGACGTAGCAGAACAAAAATTTTTTCAACACATTTATCGTTACATTGATGATATCATAGCCATTAACAACCATAACAAAATAGAAGCAGCTAATATCTACCCAACTAGCTTAAAGCTAAATAAAACAAATACGGTGCAAAATAATGTAGTATACCTTGACCTTAATATCATTGATTACAATTTTATTAAAGTCTACGACAAGAGGAGAGAATTCACTTTTTCTACACTAAAGTTAACAAACTGGAATTCTAATATTTCCAAAAGAATCATCATTAACACAATTTTTTCACAGCTTCTTAGAATAAAAAGGATCTGTAATACAACAGAACACTTACAAGAAGAAGGACTTTACTTCGTCACGATTTTGAAAAATAACCAAATTCCTAAGAAAATAATTAAAAATACTTTAAAAAAAGCTGGCATTAGCCTTACCAATTTTTAGATAATTAGTTTGGGATAATGAAATTTTCTGCTTAAAGCCTATTGGAGGGCAGATGATGGATAGCTAATTCAGATTATCTAATGTAAAAATTGTATAAATGTAAATGTACAGTTAATTCTTCTACAAACATTTTCTTTCCTCCAAAGTTTTTGGCACTCTACTTTAATACTATTATGTAATAGTTTTAAATTACTTAGAAGGCCAGACTCCGCTTTTATTAAAAAAATCGGGCTTTTTCATTTTTCATAGTAGCTTGACAGCCCTCAAGCTTGAAGAATGACGACTTTTATTAACAGATGATTATTTTACAATTTACACTTTCTTTCGTGGCCAAAAATAAGTAATTTTAGCTGAATTAGCCATTTTCACTTATTTTTAACAGTTTTGTTCTTCCTACAACTTCACTGACGCTATTTTGAGTTCTTTCCGTGTCTTTTCTCATCTGTCACCCCCTTCTGTAAAAAAGAGGGGGACAAGACTTCCCGCCAACTTACTTTCTCAGCCCATTGGCCTCTTCAGTTTTAATAGCTTCGCACGATGACGTCATTGTACGATAAGGAATGTTGGTTTGAACAAGAAGGGATTTTGCGCCCTTTTCCAAAAAAATTTTTCCGGAAGCTGAGGACGGAACCTCTCAGGTCAGTTTTTTCGTTTTTTGTATAAGTTTTTTGGTCCTAATAAGACCCTGCGACATTTTTACTTACAAAATTGAATACATTTTTTTACTTACAATGTCAATTACATTTTTTTACTTACAATGTCGATTAAATTTTTTTACTTACAATGTCAATTACATTTTTTTACTTACAATGTCGATTAAATTTTTTTACTTACAATGTCGATTACATTTTTATCTGTTTACAGCACCTTTCTTCTAATAAAAGTTACGAAGTCTTTAAGGTAAAGGACCAGACCGTACGTTGATGTGTATTTTGTCTAATAGCAGACCGCTATTTATTTTAATTTATTATTTTTCTACTTTGATTTTGATTTTTATTTTACATCGCTCGGAATCATAATAGCTTTTGACACCTTAATGTGTTTTTCAGCGGACGCGTCGGGAAAAAGAGACAGAGCAGTGGAGCTACTAAAAAGGAATTATTCCAAAAGAATTTTTTCGGAAATACTAATATACTTTTGTAAAAAGTTTTTTTCGCATTAAACAAGAGCTTCAATGGTCTGTTTCGGCGTAACGCGTAATGTTATTTAGCCTATTTCGTAGAACAGTTATTTTCCCTTGAATATATATATATATATTACATAATATAAGAAAAATAAAGAATATGTAAAAGATTAAATTAGAAGTGTAAATTAATTTTCCTTCTCTAATCTAAAAATAGTAATCTCTATTTGCACTGCATCATTTCAAGAAAATTCTATGTCGTATAATTCTAATGTAATTCTGTTGATGTAAATGGAACTAAAATTCAAACAACCAATACAGTCAAAAGTCGTTAATCTGGACTCGTCGGGACTTCGGTGATTCCGGATTATCGATTTTTCTGGATTATAGATCATCAGTTTAAATCTGGTAAGATGGCATGCAGAAATTATAAAATTAAAAATATGAAACTGTAATTTATGAAATAAAGAACAATTATGATCTAAAGGGTATCGAAATTTACACACACACACACACAAAAAAAAAAAGCTTAATATTTATTTGTTTATTTTATTAAATATTCCTTTCAATGTAAGTTGCTTCATTTTTTATGTGATAATACATTCTCTTTAATTCTATAAACAGACATGATTTCTTGTTCAGTTACAAAGTTCCGCTGTTCAAGTCCTATAATTGCTGTGTCGGGAATACCGACTAATTTGTGAATCGAAATTTTTTCGTTTTCAATAACCTCTGTTACTTTCTTCGCTATCGGAAACGAATTATAATGATGAGGAATTTGATTTAAATCATATCAAAGACAGAGTACATCGAGATGAAATACTACATTTAGTAAGAAATTATAAGCCAAATAAAATAAAAACATCTGCCCTGAAGATAAGGATAGTGCTGACAGATCAACTTCCAATTCATTGCATGGCGCCGCAGCATTAAGCGTTAAAGATAAACAAAGTTTAGATAAACAAAGGATATGCCTTTATCCATTTTTTGCAGCAATTCCACTTTTTGTTTAAGGGACTTCGAAACATACTTTCGCTTTGTAGATCCTTTACATATTAGTAAATATATATAAGAAATTCTATTTGACGTAATCGAAAGTTCAAGCTTACTTTTATAAAATTGCTCTAACAGTCTGCAAAAAATAATAAGCCGAATCCAGTTCGAAGATTATGGAACAACACAATCTGCAATATTAACTGAATTACATAATTTTAGCTTACATTATACCATCCGTTATACATTAAACGTGCATTCGTAAACGTATTTTGCGCACACGCATATTAGCAGCCATAAAGATCTTATGCGCATCGACGCATGCGCAGAAAGTTTGTAGCTTTGAGGTCCAGATTATGGGTGTCCGAATTAACGACTTTTGACTGTAGTAATTTTACAGCAATATTAACCATCCAATCAGAATGCTGTGAGGACCAAAACTAACTCAGTCTGACATAAGATTTCAGAGTTGCCAACTCTCCCGATTTAGGCGGGAGACTCCCGATTTTCGACCGCTCTCCCGCCAACCCGATTTACAATATATTTCTCCCGACTTTTTCTTATTCTTAATATTTCTCACGATTTTTATGGAACTTGGCTTAATACTTCGTTATATGAACAAAAAAAAAAAAAAAAAAAAGAGATTTTGGACGTCTGAAAGCAACTGAATTTTCTCTAGATTATATCTAAAATGAAACCTTGCGAATCAGATGAGAATTTCTGCTTTGTGATTGACAGCATACGTATCCAGAAACTTCGTTCTCCAGTTGTCCAATGGGCATCGAGCTCCACTGCATGTCATCTGGCATATATTAGCCAATGAGCACAAAGCAAGCTCAAGGCCGTTGGCCGTTCTTTGGATGTTCTTTCGCTATTTCGTTCATCTTGTCCTGAGTTGTGTGAGTACACATGCCTTTAGGAAATAGTTTTAGAAATTATCGTCTTTTGATATGTCTGTGAGAAAGGTGAAATACTCGTACACGTTTCAAAAGTCATACACAGTTGACTTTCCTTCCATTATTTCTTCAAGGAAATGTAATAAATTTGCGAGGTGCACCATCTGTCGTTGCGATTTTTCGATTTCGCTTGGTGGAAGGGCAGATGTTCTCAAACATGTGCGTACACAAAAACACAAGGACAACATAAGTTGTTTTGAAAAAACGAAAAATTAAATTTTTCTTCGGAAACAAAAGACCAAAAAGTGATTAATGCAGAATGTCTGTTCTCTGCCTTTTTACTGGAGCACAGCCTGCCACTGAATGCATCGGATCACACTGCAGCTTTATTTAGAAAAATGTTTCCCGATAGTGAAATCGCTAAGAAATACTCAAGTGCAAGGACCAAAACAGGTGCAGTTGTTAAAGAAATGGGTTTGAAAAATAAATCTTCAGTTATTGATTGCATTAAAACAGCTCCGTTATGCCTCTCTACGGATGGAAGCAATAATACCAATTCAAAACTGTATCCAATTGTTGTTTTTTTTTTTTAATCCAGAGTATTCAGAAATTGAGTGCAGTTTACTTTCTGTCCCCAGTTTAGAAGGACATTCGACAGGCTTTAATATAGCACAGCTAATTATTAAAACTTTAAAATAAAATGCAGTCCCTCTGGATAATTGCTTAGCGCTTGGTGCCAATAATGCACCAGTAATGTTAGGCTTGAAGACTGGTGTTGCAGGCATCTTAAGAAAGGCAAATTCAGATTTGCAGATTATGAGGTGCACCTGCCACCTCTTAAATTTAGCAGCTGAAAAAGGGGCAGCTTCTTTACCATTAAATGTGGATGAACACATTGTTGATATTTATTATTATCTTGAAAGGAGTTATTATCTTGAAAGAAAGGAAAAATTGAAACAGTTCCAACAGCTGCATAATACTGAAATGAGAAAAATTTTGATTTTTTGTAATTTCTGCATCATTCAGCAATTCAACTGGCAGTTCTCAAAATAATACTGCAAAATATAAGCATAAAGCTGATACAAATTTCTCTCTCAAAAAAAAATTGCTCAACACACGAAACATTTTCCAATTACTGTAAGTTTATCTTGTGAAGAACGAATATTTATGTGTTTTTCTTCGCACCTTAACAAAGTTTTTTGCTTTTTTGTTTTTACAATTCATTTTGCCATCATCCGATGTTCTGAACACAATTTTACAAAGCAGAATTCCATTAATTCATGTTTTGCAATCAATGATTTATGATCTGTTTAAAGACATTTTATCAAAGTTTGTAAAACCAGTCTGTGTTTTGTCTTGTAATTCTATATATGATATGATTTATGGTGAAACAGAAAATCAGAAGGAAGATGAAGATTTGGTAATAGGAGCTGCAACTACAAAAGTAGTGGAAGAACATTCAGAAGAAGACAAAAATAAGTTTTATCTTCATGTTAGAAGTTACTTCTGTCGAGTATGTGATTACATACTACATAAATTTCCAGTCAACGATGAAGTGATTTTGCATGCTAAAGTTGCTGATGTTTCTGCTCTAGCAAATACATCTTTTTTTTGATATAAGGTACTTTTTGAACAGATTTCCTGTGTTACTTTGTTTAGTCATGAAAGATGATGATATTGATGTTGCTACTGATATACTGCAGTCGCAATTTTGCAGTTTACAATTAGAAAACTTGGATGAAGTTATAAAATCAGCTAGGATTGACACCCAGTGGAGGTTAATTGGAAAATTGAAAGGTGCTGATGGAATTTTAAAATATAGTGAACTCTCTAGAATTATGTTGGCCATCTTGACAGTTCCCCATAGTAATGCAGAGTGTGAGAGGATTTTCAGTGTTGTTGCGAAAACGAGGACTAAATTTAGATCTAATATTAGTGATGACACATTAGAAAAACTTTTATTAGCGAAAGCAGGTTTACGTGGCAATTGCTATGAACAAAATTATGAAGTTTCTTTCTTAACGAGAGCAAAATCTGCCACTGTCCATAACATTTGTATGAAAACTGATTAGTGCCTTTTTTTTTTTTTTTTTTTTTTTTTTTTTAAACGTTGAAAGTAATAAAAATGTTTTTTATGTCTAAGGTATTTTTGTTTTGCTTGCATTTAAGACTTAGTAACTATTTAAAGTTAATTCATTATTAAAAACTATATTTTTATCATTTAAAAAATCTTTTTAACATTGTGAAAAATCTCCTGATTTCTTAAAAAATCTCCTGATTTTTGAGTGTCATAGGTTGGCAAGTATGAGATTTCATCCTGAACATTACGCACTTGCTTACTTTGAATAAAGCGAAGGCTGCCAGATCCCAACTTTATCCCCTTTTCGCTTGAAAGCATCATCTAATTAAAAACTGAATCCTTCTCTATACCTCTGTTATAAGCCCCATATTTTTGTATGCTTATACTATTTGGATTACGGTTGCAAAAACTCATGTGAAAAAACTTCAATCCTTTCAGAGTAAAACGCTATGTATAGCCCTGAACGCAGCCTGGTACGTCCGTACAGATGTGATTCATTTGGACTTAAACATTAAATCTGTGGATTATGTTATTAAAAAACTTAGTCAAAATTTATTCCTCAAAATTGAACAGACTGATAACTGAGCATTGCAGCAACTACGAGAGTACAACCCAGCCACGATTGGCAGCTCACAAAAGAAACCAAGAGCCATCATTCGTCGGGACTACGACATTTACCCACCACCTAAAAGGCGTAGACACACCCCTCTAACACCAACACAGCATGTAATTACTGCATGCTAATCACGGCTTAGAGAGGAACTTGGAATCTAACACCAGTTCTAGACGCTGTGCCATGAAGGAAGGACGTCCCCTCAGCGAGCTGCCATATAGTTACTTATTTTTCCAAGCTTTACCGTCATCCTTTCCTGAAACCTGAGAAGTGGTCATTATGCAAAGTTATCATTCTGTTCACTGTAGAATCACATCTCCCACAGAACTTAATTCTGCCTTGAATATTTTCTCGCGATAACTTTATTATTTGCACTCCCATTTAATACCACATGCCAATGAGCCTATTAATTGTAAAGTCTTTCCTCTCCACTTTATGCTTTTGTGTTGTATCGTGTATATAATATATATATATATATATATATATATATATATACATCTATATATAAAATACAAAAAAATTATAAAAATTCAAAATTCAAAAAATGATTTAAAATCTTACAAAAAAATTATGTATTCCTAAGTTTTATAAATTCTTGGTATCCCTAACTTTTCTCGAGCCGTGTGGCTCCCTCAAGTGAGCAGCAAGTTTACTATTTATGCAAATTTCCTATTTCTGCTCGCTTTTACGTAATTCTGATGAGGAGATACATGGTTTTGAACCATAGGCACTCCATAATTTTTAATCCATTGGCATTGACGCACTTGCATTCTAAGTTTTGGCCTAGCTACATTGCTGTCTGTTTGGTATATATATATATATATATATTGCATGTACCTAATTTATCATGGTAATTTTTAGAGAAATTAACTAAATTTTTAATTAACACAATTTTTTAGAGATACAGATTAAGATTTTAGAGCGGTAATAAACTGTAGTATATGAACATGTCATTTATCATTATCTTTCCTAAATTAGAAAATTCTTTTAAAATTTAATAGAACTCTTAATATTTAATTATTTTTTATAATTTATACTGAAAAAAAGTTATTGCTTATGAGTGAAATGGAATTTTAATTAAAGTAAAAATATTTTCAAATTCAGTTTGTGGCACCTCTTTTCTTTAGTAAATTTGAAAATTATTTAAAAATTAGCATTAAAAACTCATTAAACAAAAAATATTTTTAGGCTTTATCCTAAAAAATTAGAGAAGTTGTCTTGCATGTTAGTTTGTACGTCTTCTTTTCCCTTTTTTTCTCTTTCTTTTAGTTTTTAATTACAGCATTTTGATCTAAGTTCAGTTTATGAACAAAATTTTATAATTTTCAGGAATTTTTTCAAATTTTAAAATGTATGGAAGCTGCTGTTTCTGATCTAATATAATAGCTGTTGTTTGAAAATTTGAAACTGAATGCATAAATTATTATTTGAAAATAGAATATAAAATTTTCACTGTTATTCTGTTATACTGGGTAATTAAAAAAATCATCTTATTTCCACTTGTTATAATTTAAAAAATTAACAATATATAATAAATAATAAACAATGCATGAATCGAAGTCAAAAATGCCTTAATTTTATTTACAAATGCTTTCTTTTAGTTATCCATGTAATGCCAAGGTGATATGAAAATTTCTGCCAAATATTTTCCTAGTGAACCTATGGCAACTATTTCCATTGCAACAGAAATGATATTTTAAGCTTTTTGACTGAGATGGAACAAACATGTGCTCTTTTACCTCTAAAAGAGGAAATCAAAGGGTATAGTATCGAGAGATCTAAGAGTTAAATAAGGTTCAAATCTAAATTATCTGGTTCACTGTGTCCAAATGAGATCCTGTTGGCATTGTGCAAGAGATATTATGCAAAGAGCTTTCTGCTGTTTAGAAAGCATTTTCTTTTTTTTTTTTTTTTTTTTTTTTTTTTTTTCTGAAGGAATTTTTTTTTAATGAGAAACTAGCTTCCTCCATTTTTTATATTCTAAGACATTTTCTCTCTACATTCTTGTAATATTATAATTATGCTTGGTTAATTTTTAAACCTAATATTTGGAAATATGTCAATAATATTTGGAAATATCAAACAACATGTCAAGTTTTCATGTGTTGTTGCATTGTTTTAACTGCAATATTTGTTAAAAGTGGCTAGGTAGAAATGATTGATTTAATGATCATATATTTATGAATTGTTCCTAACTCAATAAGCAGCAATGATACAGCATTAGTAAATACATTTTTATTTTAGAAATTAAAGTTATTGGATGACTATGCATCTGAAAGCACTTTATGATTCCATATGCCAATATAAGGAACAGTGTAAGATATTAGTTGTCTTTTTCTGTGATATAAATTTATTTCCAAATGGCACTTTTTAGGATTCTCCTAATAATCTACATATATCAGTGGTACTGCATAATATTCTTTGAGAATAATTTGTTCCATTCATGTCATAAATAACTTAAATGAGGGTGTAGAGACATTAGGTTATTTCGGAGCAGGAGTGATGAAAAATGAGCAACGCCTTCGCCAGGAATTTAACCGCGTACCTCTGGAATACGTGCCCAGCGTGCAGACCACTACACCATGCTAAGACGGTGGGAGAAATACCTTATATATGCCCCCTTTTAAAAGGTGACTGGGGTTTTTAGGGGCTCCAATTGCCAAATCCTGGGTGTGAAGAATTATCATCTACCACCCTTTTAGTTCGGTGCCACTGTAGAGACATTAGGTATTTTGGAAGCAGGAAAGATGAAAAATATACAATGCCTTTGCTGGGAATTGATCCACGGACTTCTGGAATAGGCGCCCAGCGTGCAGACTACTACATCACGAAGGCAGGTTAAGAAGGCGGGAGAAATACCTTATAAGGGAAGGCTGTTTTGGCACAAATTTTCATTACTTTTAAGGCCCATATTCACTAAATTACAATTTGTAAAGCATTTCTTCAGATTTTTCTCCATGACAAGAAGGCTCTTGTTACCATATCTAGATATGACAAAATATACGTGGAATACAATTTAGTATACCTGAATTTTATCATTGGTAAGTGTTAAGGGATTGTATGTAAGAGAATGATAAATATTAAGGGATTATAGACAAGAAATGGAGTATGCACTATTAATACTAGTATTTTAGAAAATTATCCAAAAGAATGATTTATACATTTTTTAAATAAGTTTTTTTTTTTTTTTTTTTTTCCCCTTGCAGGAATGTTTATAATACAAAAATGCATCCAAAAAAAAATCATGTATAAAAACTTTAAAACTTTTAATTGTGGGATAAATTGGAAAAACAATACAGTGATTCCAAAGTATATTTAGTATTGTCTCGAATAATCATTTGAATTAGTGGTTTTGAAGATCTCTCGTTACATATGTCTTGTTATTTAAACATTTTGACGTTAGAAACATCTTCAGTGGAGTGTCCAATACAATTTTTTTTGTTAAGTTATATAGGATGGTATTTATCATTTACACAACCTAGCAAGTGTTGTCATTGCACAAGGTCTTTATTTACTTTCAGTGTGGTTTAGCAGATATCGAGTTCCCAAAATGTTGCTGCTGATAGAGCATAAGATTTTTTAATTATCTTCAAAATTTTAAATGTAATTCCTTAATAAATTGAGTGATTGAAAAGCAGTATCAATATTTCTTAATATATGTATTTCCTTTTTTTAAATAATATATTTAATTGATGCCATTTTTTAATGTACCCAACCGATAATTTTGAAACAATAAATTAACATTTAAAAAACTATTCATGCATTTAAATGCTGGAAATTTGTGAATGTAGTATTAAATTCAACCTTTATTTGTATAATTATTAGCATTTGGATGATATCATTATTGAATCAATTGATAGTATTTTTAATAAACCATCTTAAATTCTGTAAATTTCTTAGTCATATATTCTAGTGATTTCTCCTTATTAAGTTCCATGGCCACTATTTGATTTTTCCACTTTTTAAGTAAATCAGTGACAAATAATCTATTTGATAAAATGCACATGTTAATAAATTCAAATAAAACTTTAGTATTTTAAGTTACTATATTATTAAAATGAATTGGGTAAATATATAAAATACTTAGCAATGTTTCAATGCAAAATATATTTATTTTTATAGACCTTCTGGTACTGAGGATATTGTTAGAGTGTATGCTGAAGCAGACACTCAGGTAAGTTAAATTTACTGGCATTAGTTATTTGTCATCTGTGAGTTATGCAGAATTATAGGTGGAATTTAGCTCAGCAGTAATTTTTGAATAACAATATACTTAGTTCTATATTCATTATGACTGCATCTACTAGCTGCTCATTGTAAACCAAGAATTTATCTTCTTGTAGCAATGAGAATTGAATAGTATGAGAGAAATTGAACACTGATTAGAGCAGAGGTGCATGCAGTACTAATGAAAGTTGAACATATGTATAATTGTTAAAAATAGTTATTATTTGTATTATGAATAAGTAAATAAAAAATTCAACATGTTATCATTTGCATCAATAGCTGAGAAGATAAAGTAAGATTTCAAATTTATGAGAACTTTGTTTTTCCATTAATACTTGTATTATAACCTTTCAATAGCTGACATTCTTGCATTTTATGCCAGATTTTGTATGTTACAGCATGGATAAAGTTGCCAAATACCCTTAGTGTCAATTAGTTTTTTATGCAATCTACATAAGTTCTCATGCATTTTTGTCTTTTTTAAATACTTATCAGCATATTTTCTTTAGAAGACCTCCATGACTAAACGCTTCCGCAGCATAGATAATTGCTACTTGTTTTACCTTAGTAGATTAACTGACATCAAGTTATTTAAACTTTTAATTTAAAAAGAAATAAATTTATTTTCAAAACAATTATTATTTAGGGAAATTTTTAAACTTACATCATAAGTTTTTACATGCCTAAACTTTTAATTCAGTTATTTAATTTATTGAGCATATTTTAATCAATAATTTCTATTTTAATTAATAATTTTGCAGTGATTTTTGAGATTATTAGTGAAATGATTTACTGGTTCCATTAAAATTTATTTTTTTGTTTAGTAGTACTATATTTTTTCAACTTTGCATAGCTTCAATAACATAGATCTATGAAAATATTTTAAATAACTTTATATTTTTGTGCAAGCCTGCTTAGTATTCCATTGGAATTGCTATTGCAGTAGGAATCTTCAGGAAATTTGATGCTGTGATTATACTCATCTTAATTCCATCAGATAGAAACAGGACAGATGAACGGATTTCATGAGAAATACATATGTGTGTTTGTGTGTGTGTGTGTGTGTACAGTATATATCAGTAAAGACATAAAGTAAGAAATTTAGAACTAATTTTTCACAAATACCAAAAATTGAAATTCATAATTAATAAATTTCAAATAATCCTATAAATACTTTAAAGAATTTTAAAAATGTTAAAACCAAAACTTTTCAAACAAGCAATACTCCAATTCAAAAAATTAAAGAAAAACAAAGATAATAGAAAAGAAATTCAATCAACTACAATGTCACTTCATCATTAAGCTTATAAGTCCTTAATTTTTTCTTTGGTGTTCCTTTAAGTCCTTAAAAGTATTTAATTTCCACATGCAGAAAAGTGTACGAACCTGGTATGATGCAGCTCGCAGTTGTACAAAACAGCATAAATGTTACATATTCTACACAATGTTTAAGACTTGCAGGTGCTGCCAATGTGATATTTTTGTATTCTTATTAAGTTTATTCAGCACATCTTCATAGGATTTATTAGTGTCCATAACACTGACTTGTTTGTAGATTATAAATGGTTAATTTTTAAATATTTTTAAAAAGTATTTGAAAAAAGGGGTGAAAATTAGGATTTTTGCTAAGATACTACAGTATAGCAATAAACCACTATTGTTCAATTAAAAATGAAAGTAATGGTTAGCCTAGCTGTGATGTATCCATGTTATGTCTCAAAGTGAATAAATATGCTAAGAAGCCTTCACTTTCCTCTAAAGCATATGTCTGCATTAGTCATCTTTAAGCAGCAGAAATATAAATGCAAGCAATCTACTGGTTCACAAAAGCAACTTTTGGTTGTATAATTTATGAGTATACAGTACAAAGTCTTTAATCCGAACTCATTGGGACTTCAGCAATTACGGATTAGGGTTTTTTCCGGAGTATAGATCATCAATTTAAATCTGGTAAGATGGCATGCAGAAATTATAAATTAAAAATATGAAACCATAATTTATGAAATAAAGAGCAATTATGATCTAAAGGGTATCAAAATTTACAAAAAAAAGCTTAATATTTATTTGTTTACTGTATTAAACATTTCTTTCAACACGTGCATACGTAAAGCATACATTATAAATATAAAGCATACATTACGCATAGTCGAAATTAAAATTGCAACCAGAAAACTATTTGACGTGTATTTGTGATATTTATCATGACGAGGGATTTGATTTAAATCATATCAAAGACAAGAGAGATACTACATTAAGTAAGGAATTACAAGCCGAATAAAATAAAAACATCTGCCCTGAAGATAAGGATAGTGCTGATAGATCAACTTCCAGTTCATTCTGCGCCATGACGTTTCCCCTCCCCGCAGAGCAGCATGACATTGATAAGCAGATTTTGGAATGGTTAGAGAAACAAAGGATATGCTTTTATCCATTTTTTTGCAGCAAGTCCACTTTTTGTTTGATAGACATTGAAACATGCTTTCGCTTTGTAGATCTTTTGGCAGCTCCAGTATCGGAAACTCTTTTTGACATAATTGAAAGTTCAAGCTTACTTTTTATAAAATTGCTCTAACATTCTGAAAAAAATAATAAGCTAGATCCAATTAGAAGATTCAGGAACAATGCAATCTTAACATTAACTAAAATATATAATTAGATAATTTTAGCCCAGCTTATACCGTCCATTATGCTTTAAACGCACATGTGTAAAGATATATGCGTTTACGCATGCGCGGAAAGTTTGTAGCTTTGAGGTCCGGATTATAGATCATTCCGGATTATGGACGTCCGGATTAAAGACTTTGTACTGTATTCACATGCCATTTATCTACCTTAATATTTGGATTATTTTAATCCAGTTGATGAATTAGATTTACTTGTAATATTTCATATTTATTGATATTTTTTGTACTTAACTATTTTAATGTTAGTCATGTTCTTCCAAAAGTATTTAAAAGTACTATTTCATATTTTTCAAACATTTTCCTCTTCATTTATGTATTAGATATACCTATAGTAGTTGCATCTTTCATTATTAGTCCAAAGGGGCTTTATCCCTCTAGGACTATTGTTTTCGTTTTGCAATTTTGCATTGGTTCACTATAAATGTCCGTTTCACTTTTCAAACTGTTGCCACCAAATGTTAGTCCTGCATTATGTTTGAAGAAATTAAATAATGAAAAATCTGAATAAATGTATGTATATTTCTCGCATTGTGATAAAACAACAGTACGTAGAGCCATTGAATTTTGAATGACGTAATCCTTCTATGAATATGTGTATGCAGAAGCCCAAATTTGAAATTTGTTTTATTATCGATTTCCTATTTTATAAAACTTTAACGTAGTTTTGATTAACAAACTCAAGGATTTTAAAGCGAGCAATGGCAACTTGGTACAGAAAAAACATTTTTATCTCCAATGTGCAAGTCTCTGTATCAGAAATTCTAAAGGTATGCTCATTTTAAAACTATTTTGCGATATTGCTGTTGAACTGAATTTTATGATTTAAGTGCGAAGAACGTAATATTTAATAAATAAATGTAAGACACAAAATGTTAAAAAACACTCCTGTGGACATAATGTAAAATCTGAAACCTTTTTTTTTTACTTGCTTATTTTCATTATTATATGTTGTTTTTGAAATTTTTGTTCTTTAAAAAGAGTTAAACGCATTAGTACATGTATCGAGGTTAAGTACAAATTGCACTAAGTTGAAAACATAAGATTTAATCGATGACTTTCTTTAAGTTTAACAAAATAGATGAACATACTATTTCGGTCTATGACACATTAGTGAAATCATACGATGGATAACATACGAATGTACTTGACTGGTACAACATGATTTGAGCTTGCTTTAAAGTTCATTCAGACAGGCAGGTAATTGGCTAGATTCTTATTACAATATAGTGTTCCACTGCTCTGTTTCATGTTAGGACTCTATGCACCACATTGTTGCAGCACGCTTGAGAGAATAATGGCTATTGGCCACGTCAACAAACACCTCGGATAGGCATAGCAGGAACAGCAGTCTTCAGCACCATCAGAGCCGCGAGGATACCTCTCACTCATCCTGTCCATCGGAAGGATTCTGCTGTGCAATTATAGAGTTCACTTTTTCTGCTCAGCGCAGTCACGAATGGGAGGAATACAAATTCAAACAATTTAGTATGCATAAATGTTATTTTCCATTAAAATGATGTGAAATATGTTTGCTCATTCAACCATTGTCAAATTCCCATGAAAAGTATACAACATTTTATAAAATTAATTCAGATCTAAGGCAGAATTAATTTTCTGTAATTTTAAAGTATCTGAGGACTAATTTAATATAATTGCAATGGCTTTATTAGAGCAGTAGCTGCTGTAAGAAATTTAAGTCTTCATATGTGTAAATATCTAGTAATTTTATATTCTTTAAAACTGTTTACTGTTATTCATTTAAAACAATAATTTATGTTTCTAATTGTTTTCTTTGCAGGAACATGCTGATGTGGTTGCCCACGAAATAAGTCAGTTGGTCAAAAAATTTACAGATAGCTCTTAGAATGCTACCGTATGTTTGTTACAACAGAATGCATTATTTTTGGTTTTATCTGATAGATCATAGAATTTAGAAATTAGATAACGTTTGAGGGTTATTTAGAAATCATTGGGACATAATGTTTCTCAATTTTGTTTTTTGATTGTATTATTTTTTATAAAGAAATCTATTGTACATAAACAAATTATTTTTGTTACTGAATAAAAAATGATTTTTGGGGAATGTTGTGAATGTTTCGTTTTTTACTGATTCTTCTTTTTTCTCCTATTAGCATGACAGCCCTAACAGGAGCTATGATCTTCATTGGAAGCTTATTCTAAGCCATTCTCCATTTGACCAGTTTCTCCTAATTGGTAGTTTTAATAATGTTAAAATCACTATTAATATAGTCCAATAACTGGAGCCTGGGTATCCTGTAACTTGTTTTCTCATTAGTTTACCATGTGAAATTTTAAAGAAGAATTCATTTGGCAATTGTGATCAGCAGATTTCATGCGGTTAATTTTAATGTTTTTGACAGTACCACTTTCTTTATATAATTTATTGTTATATATAAATCATAACAAGCCATCACTGTTCAGCACCAAAGATGTTTCTTGAGAATTTCCTTTAAAAAACAACTAAATGAGTTTCTTGTACTTTACAATATAGCTACAAGTTACTCATAGCTATATTGTAAAGTACAAGAAACTGAGATTTGCTTTTTTTTCGTAATTGGCATATATTTCTTTTTGTTTTCATTGATGTTAAAGTGCATTTTAACTGCTGCTTTCTCCAAAGGAATAAAAAACAAACAAACAAAACCTCTCTAGCTTCATTTGTCTGTGCTGTTATAAAAATAACATCAGCATAGGCAGCAAGGATTTGAGATATTTTTTAATATTGTTGCTCTAGTATTAATGCCAGAATCTTAGAATTACTCACTGTAAAGCCAGATTGAATGAAAGAGCATCATCTTGCCTAACACTATTTGTAATTTGAAAGTATTTATTTAGTCTCCCAGATAATTTAAACAAGAGATAATATGACTAATACTAATTTTACAAGCCTAATGAGATTTTTTTGGAATTTCTGAATTGCAGAGCATGTTTACACATTTTTAGAACGATTTCGATAAAATATTAAAGAGAAGCAGTGTTTTTGAATAAAAATTTCTGGCAATAAGAAAGGTCGTGTGCAGCTTTTAAATTTATTCTTCTCTTAGAATGTCGCATATAAACAAATTGCGCATTGAAGGATATGTTTTTACACTTTCCGAAGAGAAATATACGTGTTCAGTAATTCAAAAATAGTGCGAAGTGCATGGTATTAAAAATTCTTAAGTACAAAATAAGCAACGTTATTAATCAGAAAAAGAAAAACTGTCAAACATTGCTTCTACATAAAAGAAGACTGCAAACGAATAACCAAATTTTCTAATGTTCCTAAGGTTAAACCGTTAGTAACAAGAGAAAATAGGCTGACACAGAAATCAGTTGCAAAATGTTAATTTCTTTATTTAAAAATATTTTTGCAGCAACAGTAGGTAAAATAATAAGACAAGAATTTACAATTTAAAAAAGCTAAAAAAACGTAATGTTCATTTGTTTTTGCCACGTCATCTGGCTCAACGCAGAACAATTTATTAAACTCCGTATGAAAACTATTTAGCAGGAAATAAATTGCAAACCTTGATTAAGCATTAGTTTGCCTAAATGACTGCAACCAAAAAAGTCTATTTATTATCGAAAATTATGAGAAAAATAATGTACAAACCTGGTTCCATCAATGCAAAAATTTTAGTAAGGTTTTTATGATTGTTGCATAATTCTGTTACAATGGGAACTGAAAATAAGAAGAATGGTGAGAAAATATTAAATTATCTCAAGGTACTATCAAGAGGAAGTTTTACGTCCGATATTTACAGAAGAAATTCCTTTTCTTTTTTGTAATTATTTTCATAGAATGAATCTTTATCAAGACTGCGTAACAAGTCATATTTTGAAAGGTATTACTGCATTCATGAAAAAATGAAGACTGATACAGGTATTGCATATACAGATTTTCAACGTATTCCTGCAAAATCCTCGAACGTTTCGCCTATGGACTATTGTGCGTTCGGTCTCTTGAAAAGAGCTTTTTCAAAACACAAATCCACCACGATTGATGGACTCTGAAAAGTAGTGGAATAGGAATGGAAATTAATACTTCTAGAAATTTTATGAAAATCCTTTCTGTCACAGAAATAATGATGCAGACTTATAGTCGAGAAAAAAGGCTATCAGGTTAAACATTTAAAAAAGTACTCTTCACATTAATTAAACGGCGCCGAAATCGTGCTAAAAATACACTGGTGTGCAAAACTTAAGTAACAGCAGGGTTTTTTGCCATAACTCCACGAGAAATCAACTGAGAGACATGAAATGCAGAAATGAAGGAGAGTATTATGTACGTAAAGGATGACGAAAGCATCGAAGCTGAAAAAGGAATACAATGCATACAGTATGGAATCAAACAAAAACAAGCTTTATTGAACGCATAGTATCGTGACTCATGATGGTCTATCCAAGAGGAAGAACAACAAGCAGATGTTCCTTAATATGGGATATGCCCTCCCCTCACTGCAATGGTTGCTTCGCACCGTCTCCGCATACTAAGAACCAGCTGGTGCAACATTTCTTTCGGTAGGAGTGCTCATTCCTCAATCAGCATCTGTTTGAGTTGTTGGTTGTTCTCCGGAGGATGTAAGCGTGCTGCTTTTAAAGGAAGCTGGGTGCAGATTTAAATCTGGGGAGTATGCTGGTCAATCCATTCGAGTGATACTTCACTTTCCAGTAGCTCCTCAACAGCAAGAGTCCGATTTGGCCGTGCACTGTCATCTATAAAAATTAAGGCTAATGGCACCTCGGAACAAATGCACATGGGGAAGGAGTACCTCCTCACAATAGCGATCCCCGGTTACAGACCCTCTGTCGAAAACGTGGAGCTCAGTTCGCCCGTTCAGCATGCCTCCCCAGACAAGAACTCCAGGACCACCGTTACGGTGTCTTTCCTTGATGTTACTGGGATAAAACCGGGTTCCGACCTATCTCCAAATCAAAACGCGTTGAGAATCGCTTCTGGTACTGAACCGAATGTCATCCATAAAGAGGACACGACTCCACTGATCAGTTGTCCAGTTTTTGTGCTCTCTGCACCACTGTAAATGGTGGCGAACTTTCAATGGGAGGCAGCGTTCAGGACCCCTTTGTGAAAGCGTCTGACCACAGGTGACAGGTGAATGCAGGGCCCGGACGCGTAATGGCAGACCGCACATTGAGTTGAATAATGTTAAGCAAATTTCGCTTACTGCGCATGCTTGATGGTGTACCTTTGGCGCGGGGAGAAATATTGGCGACTAAGCAACCCTATGCTAGCTTATTCGTGATCGGCTATCGCGTGTGTTCGAATGATGTTTACAACTGTAATGTTGTGTAACTTAGCTTATTAGTTATTTTAACGTCCATACCGATTGCGCTTGCTTATTTTTCTAATATATATTTCATTGTAATTTGTCAATAACAGTGCATTTAATATTTGTTAACATATGTTCGTAATAATTCGTTATTTAAATGTAATTTGTTTACATGTTATAATTCAGTAATTATAAACTGGAGTATCTTGCTTAGTTTGTTAGCGTATATTCGCGCTTTTATTTTCTCATTTCAAAGAATTTAATAACTAGCATTAAGGAATTGTAAAATTTCTTCAGTGTTATTTGCAAGCACTTGTTATATTCCTCACTGTTTCTTTATGTATGTACGAGTGGAGCGTATGGTAAATCCTCAATTGTTTTTATTGCTTAAAAGTATAATGAATAAATTTTCAACTAATATATCCTAAATTTCAGTCTTTTTCTGAACGAAAATTTGTACAGTTCCAAAGGAATGTGCAGAATTTCATAGGTATTATATTTTACATTTTGAATGCAAACACTGCTTCACATTACTTCGCAATAATTTCAGCTTTCTAGTTGTTTGAGCAGTACAGCAAAAAATAGTATTTTAACACAGTAATTAATTTACATTTACATTATACTCTACGAAGATTTAAACGCCAGATTTGTTTACAATCAGATGGCGGTACATCTACCGTATACCGTATTTATCTTCTTTTCAAATCGCGCCAACACAGTAATTACGCCAAATTGTTTTCTGGGCATGCGCAGTATGCGACATTCGTTTAACACTGTTCAACTCAATGTGCGGTCTGCCATTACGCGGCCCGGACACCCGGACGGCTTAATATGACAAATCGGGTGTCGTCCGGTACCCGCACCTATTTAGAACAACACTACCCTGGCGACTTCCTGAAAGGGCTGCATCGGAAATATATTAATGGAGAATATGTGGTATTGACGTGGCCAAACAAGGGCGTGTGCATATATATGCTTCAGTATACAATTAATGAAAAGTTTCATACATAGGTACATTGGTGGTATAGGTACACTGCTCAAAAAAAAAAAAAAAAAAAAATGGGACAGTGCTTCCGTTTTACTGGGGCGATTCACGAAATTCAAATTGCGTTCTTCATGTCTCGAAAGCGCCACTTAGGATATATATTAGATTTATATATAGCACTATTCTAACATAGGTATTTTGACACAAAATCGGACTTTTTCTGAAATAACATACCAATTTTTTTACATATTTCGATTCTACGACTCAAATTATGCCAAAATACCAAGTTTTGTAAAAATCATATGAGTAGTTTTTGAAATATTAGCTCTCAAAATTTTAGCTCCTCAATGTTAATTGAATTTGGCAAATATTTATTTATATCTCTTTTTTTATTAAACTTTTTTGATTTTTTCTCTCACATTTCGAAATTTAGGTTCATTCCAAATAAAATTTACCCATTTTTTGTGTTTTATTTTTTAAATTTCTATTTTTAAATAATTTTTCGAAAAAAATTTTGAATTATAACCTATAAAATTTTTACCATCATCTTAAAGTAGGTATATTTTTAAGCATATCTGCAAAAAAATTAGACATTTTTATTCAAAATTTTCTAAGATATACACAAATTTACATATTTTCGCGTTTTGAAATTTGGCATCTTTTTTTTTGAGCGATAATAACGCCAAATGTGGTCTATGGATTTTTGTTACACTGTATTGCCACAGCTATTTTTAACCTTAAATTTCAAGTAAAATTTTACGGAGAATTAATTAAATGACATTTTTTCCCTCAATGATGCGTAATAAATATTTATTAATACTATATGAAAAGCTATTTTTATAAATAAATTTTTTAATATTTTTTTAAATTTCTCTCTTTCTTTTTTTTTTTTTTTTTTTTATAATAAGAGTAAATTTTTACCTTCGGCGTTTTATTGTCTGCTACTTTACTTCAATTAAATCGAATTGTCTAAAACTGAGAATTTTCGTTTGATGTTTATTTGAATTTTATGACATTAACTGCACAATTTATTTCTAAACAAACTGATGCTTTTGAAGTGGCTGAAAGAGCGGCTGGTACTATCATCCATATTTTTAAAGCACAGTATATTTTTATAGAAACATAAGATTTAGAATAATCATTTTTATAAAAGTCAAATTATGATATAAATATACAACCCTCTAGAAACTGAATTAATGGAAGTTCAATGGTTATGTAGAAATGATCTGCAGCTACTTAATCACTGAATAAGTCAGCAGATTCCGTGGACAAGTAAGAATAATTATATAAACGACACCCAACATTCTGAATTCAATTAACAACGAGGATACGATGTTTATTAAATGAATTCAAAAAGTTTTAAAACATAAAAAATCAACTCATTTTTTATCCTAAAATGTATTTTTGTGAGTAGCGTATTTTCATTATTCTAATTTAAAATTCTAATAATTCTTAAAATTCTAATTTAGAATGTAATTGTCAAGAACTGATTCCTAATCATCAGTAATATAATAAGTAATTATTACGGTTATTAATAAATCCTTCTTATAAAGTAATTGCAAATATTTCAAAAAACTTTCTGTATGAATGCAAATATTTTTCTGTGCAAATATTTTTAATTTCATAATAATCAAGATTGCACACGATATTATTTATTTGCACTTCAATTCTTAACGTCAGTTCTAGTAGAAGTTACAAATCAATTATATTTAATTAAGGATTGGATTGGATTATTTAATTATGGCAAAGCACACGAGGGCTATCTGCCTAAAAGGAGGGATGCCTTCGTGGAGGACTTTCTAAGGGAAACTGGCTCGTATACACGTTACACATCGGGAAAACCACGAAAACACCCATGCAACCAGCCTTTTCGCGGGATTCGAACCTCGGACCGAACTACCAGTGATCAGCGTCTTTACCGCTCGGCCGTTTGTGGGCCTTTATGAAATGGAAGGCGATAATTTTATTTAAAATGATTGTCAGAAATACCAAAATGTTTTGAAAAGTTGGATACTTTTTAATATACTTTCAGAATGCTTAAAGAAAATGAGAAGAAAAATAAATTTTTTCGTAAAATTTAGTATTTATTTTTTTATTTTATTTTTTTTTTTATTTAAAACTTTTCAATGTTATGATATTTGATTCTTGCGATTTCAAAGATAAAATATTTGACTAAAATATGAATAACATTTTAAGAAACCAAATGTAGGATAAAATTGTGTAAAGCAATGGGGCACAATGATAAAACTGTTTAAAGCAGTGTATGCAAGTCATTCTAAGTTAAAATGTCGGTTATACATCTCTCTTATTTATATATATCTTTTCTGAACGGAACATTGAAAGGCGTGTAAAACTGTGCTTTAGTGTATTTTCTTTTTTAATATAGTATGCAGTTTTCAAACTCATCGTAGTCTGGGTTACAAAGTATTCTTCCGAAAGAAACGCAGTTCAAATAAATAAAATCAAATTCTGGAAAATTGATATTAATAAATATATTTAAAATGCTCAGTTCGAAGAAATAAATAGAAAATTTTAAAACAATTATCTGAAGAGACAATGCAACACAAACAATTAAAATAAAAGTATAAAAATTTAAAAATTACCTAAAATAATAACTATGACGAAAAATATATATAAAGAAAACTATTTAAAAAAAATAAACGCTGCATTTTTATTTACGCAGTTCGAATAGGTAAATAGAAATTTTTAAAACAGTTATTCGAAAAAAAAAAAAAAAAAAGTGCAACTTAAACAATTAAAATGAAATTCGAAAAAGAAAAAATTACTTAAAATAATAAGTTATAATTAAAAATATAATATAAAGAATATTATTTGGAAAAAAGGAACGATGGTGACTTTTTTTCCTCTCATGGGAAAGGAAACTAGGTTGCCATATATTAAGAAGTTCGCCAAGTGAAGTATTCTTGGCTCAAACTGACAAAAAAGTGCCAACATAAATTTGTGAATTTCTCCGTAAATTTCGCTCCAAATTTTACAAAATTTCATATTTAGGCGTAATTTGAGTCGTAGAATCGAAATATGTAAAAAAATTGGTATGTTATTTCAGAAAAAGTCCGATTTTGTGTCAAAATACCTATGTTAGAATAGTGCTATATATAAATCTAATATATATCCTAAGTCGCGCTTTCGAGACATGAAGAACGCAATTTGAATTTTGTCAATCGGCCCAGTAGATCGGGAGATATAGGACTGTCCCATTTTTTTTTTTTTTTTTTTTTTTTTTTTTTTTTTTTTTTTTTGAGCAGTGTACATTGGATACATATGTATATTGCGTCTGACCACAGTAAACCGCGACACTTGTCACCCCGTTGCTGTACAGAGTTGCTGAGCAATGGCGCTTGCTTACTGCTGTCGGCCTCTTTTCGCCTGCCGGACGATATATCGGTCATTCCCTGCAGTTGTCGTCCTCAGGCGGCCACCACCAATCTTTCTAACTGCCATACCTGTGGTTTGAAACGCTTTCTTAGATCGCGAAACGACACTTTTGTTGATTCCAAACTCTGCAGCTACACTGGTAACAGTACGCCCCTTCTTCAGCTTTCCGATCATTCTTCCACGTGTGAAGTCGTCCAGGTGATTTCATCTAGCCATATTTCACGAACTGGCTCACTGGCACTTGCAGCGAATATGTTGAATGCCAATGCCAATGATGAAAAATTGCGGAGTGCCTATGGTTCAAAACCATGTACCTCCTCATCAGAATTACATGAAAGCGAGCAGAAATAGGAAAATTGCATAAGTAGTAAACTTGATGCTCACTTGAGGGAGCCACACGGCTCGAGAAAAGTTAGGGATACCAAGAATTTATAAAACTTAGGAATACATAATTTTTTTGTAAGATTTTAGATTTTTAATGTTTTAAAAAAATTTTGATTTCTTATAATTTTTTATATAAATACGATACAACACAAAAGCATAAAGCGGAGAGGAAAGATTTTACGATTAATAGGCTCATTGGCACGTGGCATACAGTGGGAGTGCAAATAATAAAGTTAACGCGAGAAAATATTCAAGGCAGAATTAAGTTCTGCAAGAGATGTGATTCTACAGTGAACAGAATGATAACTTTGCATAATGACCACTTCTCAGGTTTCAGGAAAGGATAATGGTAAAGCTTGGAAAAATAAGTAACTATATGGCAGCTCGCTGAGGGGACGTCCTTCCTTCATGGCGCGGCGTCTGGAACTGGTGTTAGATTCCACGTTCCTCTCTAAGCAGTAATTACGTGCTGTTTTGGTGTTAGAAGGGCGCGTTTACGACTTTTAGGTGGTGGGTAGATACCGTAGTCCCTACGAATGATGGCTCTTGGTCTCTTTCGTGAGCTGCGAATGGCTGGGTTGTACTCTGATAGTTCTAGCAATGCTCGGTTATCAGTCTGTTCAATTTTGATGAATAAATTCTGACTAAGTTTTTTAAGAACATAATCTACTGGTTTAATGTTTAAGTCCAAATGAATTACATCTGTGCGGACGTACCAGGCTGCGTTCAGGGCCATACGTAGTGTTTTACTCTGAAAGAAATGAAGTTTTTTCACATGAGTTTTGGCAGCCGTACCCCAGATAGTACAAGCATACATAAATATGGGTCTTTTAACAGAGGTATAGAGAAGGATTTTGTTTTTAATTGACAGATGACTCTTTCGAGCTAAAAGGGGGTAAAGTTGGGATCTGGCAGCCTTCGCTTTATTCAAAGTATGAATTATGTTGAATTACTACGATATACTGTATCGTACTGGGTTTCTATTGCCGGAGCAATACCGGAGCAAATTTTTTTCGTGTTGCTGCCCATAAGCCTTTGATCACAAAGTCCAACTGCACTACTCGGTTAATACGGTGCAAAGCACGTCGACAGTGAACCGTTGATCAGTGGAAACGAGTTTTGTGGAGCAACAAATCAAGGTTCATCCTCTCCCTTTCTGACAGCAGGGTCTGGGTCTGGTGTCTTCCTGGAAAACGCCTCTTGCCAGAATGCATTTTGCCCAGTTCAGCGGAGGTTGAATTATAATCTGGGGTTTTTCTCCAGGTATGGGCTGAACCCTTGGTCTAAACTAATGCTAAACTAACGTTGACGCCTACTGCATCATTTTAGATGTTGTAATCCTATCCTTCCTATCCCGTGAGAGTTTTACCTGTTAGATACATTTCTTTTAGGATGACATTGTCATCTGTTATGTCCATGGTCCACCATGGATGACAATGGGGTTAACCGAATGGACTGACCTGCACAGAGCCCAGACTTCAACGCTATCGAGAACCTCTAGGACGAATTGGATCGCCGAATTAAGGTGCGCAACAGCTGTCCAATATCGGTGAAAGAACTTACATGTCTTCTCCAAGCCGTGTTGTAGAAAATACCAATAGCCGTCATACAAAAGGCCTTGTAGAAAGCAGGCCTGGAGGATTGAGGCTCTTATTGCAGCCCGTGGAGGCTCTACCAGCTATTGAATATGAATAAATTTTGTCTATCTTCTCCATCATGGGTATCCAAATACTTATTGTTAGATAGCGTATGATTAGAGAAACTTACATTTGGTGTCACCGATCTGCTTTAAGATAGGAATCCTATAGATTTACATAAGAAAATAAATGATGGAAAGGATACCTTCCAATTGATTCCTTTCTGTGTAACCAAACGGCTAGCAAGGAGCAAGTGCATCAAAAGAGGTCTTAATTAATGGAATTCTTTAAAATTTCATTTTCAGTTTCATCAACATGTGACATCAACATTTACACAGAGAAACTCCACAAAATATGTGCAGATAGATCCAAGAAAGGCCTCGCTTTCGTAGAGCCCATTTCATCAGACTTTGAAAGAATCAAATTACTTTTTCAAAGCGACCGTGATAATCACTGTAATAAACAACTTGAAAATTTTACACTTTCTATGCTTAGAAGGATAATTTATTTGGTTGGCCCATAAGTCCTGGCGTATTTTTTTTTAAGTGAAAATTTTGCGTGAAAAATAAATATCTAGCAGTGTGTTTTATGTTATTCGATAGAAAATTATATGCTCTACAAAACAGCGTGTTTAGTTTTTTATGCTGATCTACTTTTTTTCTTTCCATGTCATTTAAAAATGAAGTTTCAAGTCGAGAAGCTGCTCGAAGAGATTTGTGAAGTGGGTGACGAATATATGATGCCTCTTAGGACAGCTCAAAATTGGTTTAAGCTTTTAAAGGATGGGGATGCAAAAACGGTAATTTCTACCGTCGAGGCATTGAACAGCTAGTTGAACGCTGAGAAGAAGTTTAATAACCAAAGTAGAATAGATTATTGATTGATTTGTTGTATATTTCTTGTTTATTTTTGTAGAAACCTTAAAAAAAGCCAGAGCATACGGACCAACCAAATATCATGAACATATAAATTAAGTAGTTTACATAACCTGTGCGTATAATTATTCACAAGAGAAAATTTTGACTTTGGTTATTATTTTTTATCTCGTATGGAAAATAAAGCTAAAAAACGTCAAAGGAATCTCAGAATATTAATACCAAAGGATGTCAGAAACTCTTAAAAATATATGTAAGGAACTTTGTAAGCGCAACCTCCTCCCCCACAAAAAAAAAAAAAAAAAAACAGACCATTAAAATAAACAATGAAAACTTTTCACCCACAAAGCCCCTTAGTCAAAACTCTTTCTCTCTTTTCTGATCATTCTTTGAAATTTTCAAATCAGTCTAGGTCAGATGTAATTGAAAATAAGTAGAAGCAACTTTAATCAACATTAGCTGGAATGATATTTTTCTTTCTGGAATTCCAAATCATGGTATTATTGGAGTCAATTTTTGTTTAAAAATTAAAGATGTTCTTAGCAGTCCTGTGTTAAAAAATGTATCAGCATTTGCTTTAAAACGTTACAGTTTGCAATAAGCGATGCAGGTGCTGAAAGTTATTTTCAAGAGTCACTTCGACCAAAATCAAATTTCGAAATAGAATGTATTTGGGACTCTTAGAGTCCATAATTCCAATAAGTATGTCATTGGAATAAAAAGAGATCTGCTGCGTTGACTTTGTACCCTCATCACCTATGCTTATTTATAGATCAGATATTTACAGAAAGAAAAAATAATGAACACGATGATTAAGAGCTATTAAATTCAATCTTATTAAATAACTATAAAATAAAAAATGCACATTTTTATATGATTGTTTTCCTTCTAAGCAACGGTAGATTAATAAACTATGTTACGGCAATATGCCCTGTATGTAATTTATTTTAATTCAAGTACTAGACGATTTCTTTTAAAATGAAGAAAACGTTTATCGGAATTGACGCAGATCAAACATAGGGCAATAATTCAATGTGAAAAAATTAATTTTCTATGACACTTAATAAGTTATATTCACAGTACGATTGCAGTAAATCCTTTCGAAGCAATCATTTCTAGATACAGCTTGTATTTATAAGAATATAAATTACCTATTTTAACATGATTACCTTTACAAAATATAAAAATTATCCGGAATCTTGTGTATTTGCCTTAGACAGTATTTACTGTGTTTGATCTATATTTTATTTTAAATTCTATTTTATTAGCTTTAAAATGAATAAGGCTCCCAACCGGGACAGTAATGAGTCATTCTGATTACCGTACAGAAGGCCCGGATTCGAATCCCGAAGAAGGCATAGATGTGTGTAAATGTATAGTGTCTGTGCGGCATTGGGCTTCTCTAAATAGGCGGTGAGCCGAAATTTCTCTATAGAAAGTAGTGATAGGGAAAGCATGGACCCTCAGAGCAGTCCTTCCGGGGGTGTTTCTCTCAAAATTGGGCGTAGAACTGAGCTGAAGTCAGGCTGTCACCTATATTGCGTTCAAGATTCTTGCCAATGACAGGCGTGTTTGACTCCTTGTTACGATGAATGTTATGGGCTTATGCTGACCATTTATAAGTGATATTGGTAGTAACAACAGACGAAATATTTTTGTAACTGATGTATACTAACTAAGCAAAACATAATTAAAACGCTAGAAGTTAATTCATGAATGTCTGTTTATAACAGGAGCAACTACCTTATTGTATCTATAAAAATTCCAAGAAATCACTTTTTCACTCTTGTTAAAATTTCGTAGAAAAAAATCCAATAATAATTGTAAATGACAGCTTTTATGAAGATAATACAGACAGGATGCTTAACACATTTTTAGAACGATTTCCAAGCCGTTTATACCATTTTTAAAACGTAAAGAGTATTTTTTAAATGTTCGATCTGATAACCTTTTTTCTTAACTACTTCTAACTTTGCAAATGATTTCTGCATCGCGGAGTCTTTTCTCCGTACCAACGATTTAATTTTAGAAACATTAGAACCATAGCATACCTTTTCCGAGTTTTCATTTGGAGTCTTTTTTACATGTTGAAGTTATGATTGACTGTTTTCCCCTTTCCGATTAATAATCTTGTTAATTTTGCACTTCGAAATTTTAATGCCACGCATTAACCACATTTTTGGATTGTAGACAGGAATATTTCTCTTCGGCATATATTCTATGATATCCTTCAACCCACAGCTTGTTGATATGCGGTATTTTGAAAGAAGAATAAATTTAAGAAACGGTATTTCTCCTTTCAGTTAAGATACTGTTAACAGAAATTATCATTCCAAACATTTACTTTTGTTAAATTTATGTATCTAAATCGTTTTAAAATTGTGTAAACCCCTTCTGTTATCTTATATATATATATGTTCTTATATATAAATATATAAAGATGATATATATAACTGCGAAAAGGAACAATAAAAATGTAAAAAACAATGTGTACAAGAGTTGTTTGCCTTTTGTGTAAAGAGCCATTTAAAAATTCTTCTCTGAACTCATTAAGCAAAAATTGTACCGTATTGTTGATAGATAAGCGAATTCTGTCGAAATACATCTTAATACTAATACTAATGATTTTATTACTGTACGGATTTTTTATGTAATTCCCCCCCCCCTCAATTCTATGGTCAGGACAAATAGATTTGTAGCCTGCGCACCATATATTGGGTACTCAGGCAAACATGGAAAGAAATGAGATTCAATCTTCTGGTTATAACATGGGTACGAATAAGCAATCGAAATACTTTAAAAATCAAAGCAGCGTCAGGTTTTTAAATAACAACACAAAGAAGTTAAACACTGAAAGAATAAGGCTTTCAGTAGCAATCAAAATCTCATAAAGAGTACCAAGCAGAACGGAAAACTCACTGAAAAGCATTACCAATTAAAATAAAGGCAAAAATATATTAAAAAAATTAACTGGCAAGTCAAAAAAAAAAATTGGTATTAAAGCACGTCTAAACGTCACAATCTAATCGTCAAGAATCACTTTAAAAATGATATCAGCACGTTAATTTTAAATTAAAACCTAAATGAACTTAGAGTTTACTAGAAACGAAATGGATATTTAAAGAATGGGGAATTAGCAATAAAGTTTTAAAATTTTAATCGAAACTATGATACGTAATTAAAACAAGTGAGAAGCGAATTACAGTCCGTAACATAGGTAACCAACAGAGAGTGAATTTGTTATTATAAAATCAGAGAATGTATGAAAATATGCTACTATGACGTCAAAAAGTTACATGATCTCTGACATCATGTGCTCCTTTTTGCAACTTTTCATTTTTCTTCTATTATTTTAGTTGAAAAATTTCTGCCATCTCAGCAACAGCATTTGGTTTTTCACATTTTTATCACAATATATTTGAAGTAGAAAAGTGAAGAGGCAAGCTACATGTTGACAGGATAGGAAAGCTGAAAAGAATTTCATAAATTATGATATGATGTCAGTGGAGTTGCAGTTCTACTTTACTTCTATTGGTTAATTAATATTTTAGCTTTAATATTAGATAAATCTTATTTAATAGAGGCGGAGGGTACACGAGGCACTTCTTCGGCTATGCGAGGCCTAGGCTGTGCGGTAAAGTCGCTGAATACTGGTAGTTCGTTCTGGGGTTCAAATTCCGGTGAATAGCTGCCTGCACGGCCGTTTTTGTGGTTTTCCCCATATGTAACGTATATACGAGCCAGTTTTCCTTAGAAAGTCCTCCACGGATGTATCCCTTCTCTTAGGCGAGCAGGCCTCGATTGCTTTGCTTGAGTGATCAAACCCAAACGAAACCGACTATAGGAATGAATGCGAACATGTGAGATATTTACTTCTTCTTAGAAATGTTACACATATTTATTTGTACTTTAAACAGATATATGGAATACCACATTTCCTTAATCAGCAGAAAAAACTGTTACCCCGAAAGATTCGGCCTCGACTATTTTTGATAAATGAGGTTCTGCGCTATGATTTGTATTAGTTAAAAAGAATTTACTACAACTTCAATTTTGCAAGATAAATGGTGCAAACTGGAATTAAGATATGTAACAGAAGAGCAATTTTAGCTGTAGCTCTTGTATATAAAATTGGCAGAAGTGTTCTTGTATATAAAATTAAGTGTATGTATATAAAATAAAGTGTTCTTGTATATAAAATTGGCAGAAGAGTGATTAACTTTGGCAGAAGAGTGATTGCCGGCTTCTTAATGTGTCCGTTGGTTTCAGATTATCTGCTGAACTTAAGAAAACTTTACTTTAGAGAATAAATCACTGTAATCTTCAATAGCAGATATTTGCTGCTTATCACAAAATAGCTTTCCTTACGTTTTTCTTATGATGACGTGTTTGAATATTCTACTGTATCAGTAATCAGAACTGTAGCAGGTGGTGCATTCCAGGTTCATTCTCATCCCGATATTCAACTACTATTTGAAGAGACACGTCAGTTCTGAAATCAATTCATGATGGCCGCTACGATGAAAGGTTGGTTCTTCCTATTATTTTCTTTTTAACCATTTAGTAGTGTGAGAAATATGATTATTTCCATTTGATTAAGTGCTAAATTTTCCCCAATTAACTTACATAAATTATAGTTGATTTAATTATGCATTTAAGAAACATAATTTTTTTCGATATTTTGGTTTACCTATTAACACGTTCATATTTTTATCGACAATTCTTCGAACCTTTATGACTCAGCCCCATTTTCATCGCGAAATATTGAGTCTTATTCTCTCCGCTCTCCTAAATTTTTTAAGCTATAAATAGACTGGTAACTATTAGGAAAAATATATATAGGCGTGTTATGGCAACCACCTTAGTAGAAGTTGCCAAATGTTCAGAATGGGTCAAACTGCGGCAAAGATGCACATAAACATTCTTTTAGACTACAATGCTCATAATAGTCCTTCAGTCAAGCAACGCCGCCATTTTCCCGTATGAGTTCTTTTTGTCATATTCCGGGTTCACATGGTTTTTATTGACAAATCGTGATAATTTTGCCTTCAACTTAATGGAAGGAATGGAATGGAAGAGACTGTGGTATAAGTTCAGCAGGAATACAATATGTTGCCGCAAAATCGCTAAAAGGAACAATGATGAGATGAGTTTAATAGATAGCTAGTGCGCAATGCAAGTTTGTACAATTTTCTGATGCTTTTTAAAAGGAAATAAAGAAATAGATCGCTATGTATGTGAGAATAAGAACAGCGCTACAAAGTCAGAGAAGAACTTCTTCTCCCCCTCGCGAAAAATTATGTTTTATTTTTTAATGTATCGTATAATCTTTTAAAAATTAAAATTTGTGTTTGAAAATGTTTTTTCTCTTGATAAGGTGCAATATTTGCTTGCTTACAATAAATATCGATATTTTGGGACTGTTTCTTATAAAAATATCTCCAGAATCGTAGACTGGTACATAATAAGCAATGCTTACCTTTTCATCTGTAAAAGACCGCCAAATTGCCCCAAGGTGGTTGTGTTAATACGTAAGTCCTAAAACATCTGCTTCATGATATTCTGCTTCTTATACTCTGCATCTCGAAAGGTCTAGGTTGAAGTTTAAGAATTTATAATTTAATGAATGAATTAATTAAATACTAATAAAAATAAAACATAAAACATAAAAAATTTGCAATTCGATCCCTAAACAAAATTTCAACTGAGAACCTGAAACAATTTCGAAGTGGACAATTATGACAGGCTTCTTCGTTCGAGAATTACTCCCTGGGCATAGAAGCCCTTGGATGTTGTTTGGATGCCCTTAGATGACGTCCTTGGATGTTGTTTACTATGAAAAATTCAAACCAATTAAAGACACAGAACATAAAATTTAACATTTGAAAAGGCTGTTCGGAATGGTAAATGAATGCGATAGAAAATAAATTACTGTATTGTTATTTCCTCATGAACTGAAAGCGCGAGGAGATTTGTGCGTTTATTAAGAAAAGACCTTGCAAGTATTTCATCGGATCGCTAACACAAGAGGCTCGCAATAAATATTTTTCATAAGCAGCAACACTTTCTAGTTTTCCAGAAAGTCAAGTCCAAGTATTCTAAACAGTTAACATTTCGAAAATCGTTTTCTTCAAGGTGTTTAATAATAATAATGATTTTTAGCACGAACTACAGTGCTATGATGAAGTGGCTGAAATAGATTATCAAATAATCGGAACTCTGAAACAATTATCTTCTTTTCGACCAAAAAAATCCAAGTTGAAGCTGCACAGAAGGCTATTCGAAAGTTGCCTAAAGGTATTAAAATAGTACACTTGAATATACATTAATTATTATTTTCAATCTGCAAATAAAATTGCTACTTTTTTCTCTCTCTGACATGTGTTTTCTGCATTATAAAATATTAAATGCAATTTGTCCTGAAGGGCTATTCATTTCAATCTGGCATTTTGCTTTGGTTCACTATAAACAGCGTTTCACTCTTCGTTGCCACCAAATATTACAGCCCTGCATTATAATTAAAGAAATTAAATAGTGAAGAATTTGCATGAATGTATTCTTGTTTCTCTCACTGTGAAAAAGCAACAGTACCTAGAGACATCAAATTTTGAATAACGTAACACTCAACTCGAATATGGACATCTGGAAGCCCAAATTTGGAATTTGTTTTATTATCTATTTCACATTTTGTAATCTATTGAACAATTATTTATTCAATTTTATGGTTTAAGGGAGAAGAACATGACATTTAATTAATAAAAAGTAACACAGAAAGTTTAAAAAAAAAGGCCCATTTGGGAGTAATATAAAATCTGAAGGCTTTCAGATTTTTATTTTTTTTTCCTTTTAGGTACCGGTTGCATTCATAATACGTCTTCAAAGAGTCTTCTATTAGTAATTTTTGCAGTTTTATTGTGCAGAGTAAATTCGGAACAGAAAAGAAGATACGCGAGTGCTGTTGAATGTGATCGTCATTCCTTGGATGCTGTTTACTATGAAAAATTCAAACCAATTACAGACAATATTTTTGCAGGTAAGTTTAATTGAAATTTCTTTAGTTTTCTTAGCGTCATTTATGATAACTACAGTATCAAAACTAACTACGGTAACTAAAACTCGAGTTAGATTTTTGCCATTGATATTCTAATACTATATATATTATCGAGAGTTGTTACATGTTCTTGAAACAGGACTACGAAATTAATGTTTAAATTTCTCATACGAAAATTTAAAAAAAAATGAAAATTTGTAATTATGGTCTAATATAATGAAGAAGTTTTTACACATACCTCAAAAATCTTTATGAAACAGCTTGATCATTTTATAATTAAATTTTCAAAAAGTTAAAAAATATTAAGAAATTTAAGAAACTTAAAATTATAAGATGAAAAGAAATTGTGATCTAATCTTGGTATGAAGGTTTTAATTTTTCATTAGCAATAACTTTAAAATAGGACTAATAAATTAGCAGTCAACCCTCCAGAAATAAAAAGTATGGAATAAAAAATGTCCTGTATCTAAAATAAGATGTTAAAAATGGCAAAGCAAAATATCAGCGAAAAATACCGTTGTGGATTATTTCACTATAAATTAACGTCACACTGGAAACGTGGACATATATTTAGTAGAAAACAACTTTAATTAATTATTAAGGACGTAGCTGTGCATTTATTTTATTCATTACTTGCACACGAAGTTTGGTTAAACCACCAGCAGATAGCCTTGGTGTGGCTTGTCATAATAAACTAAACCAAGCCAAACAACAAAATGCTTTTCGAGATTTCTAATAAATGGTAATGTTATACTAAATAATTTGTAATAATTTTAAAAAAATTTCTAAAATGTGAGTGAAAAAACTCTCTTATAATTCCTTTTTTCTATTCTAAAATAGTCATATTAACATTCTTTATTTATTCTTCATAAATAATATATACCCATCATAATAAATAATATAAGTAGTTATTTCTAAGAAGCAAACATGAGATTTACTAGATTTTAAGAAACATGTTATGTTGGATTTATGCTCAAGATTTCTATGTTTTGAAATGTAAAGCGCTCGCGCTTTGTACTGCAATACCCTTGTATTTGGAGACATTGTTACGTGCGTACGGGTTCGTAATAGATTGAATGCAAGTAGATCCGATGATAGGTTAATAAAATTTATTTTATCAAAATAAGCACTTCAAAGATCTGGAATTTTCCGCATAAATGGGTGTTCACAGTATCACAGAGTACAATCAGTATTTACGCATCAAACTACTAAGAACGTTAAACATAACGCAATGCAAAGCGTATCTAAAGAGAAAGCTAAGTCGGATATCTCATGTCACTCGGAACTAACAACTCACAACAACAATAACTAAACAACTGAGAGCATATGCTGTCTCTTCGGCCTT
This sequence comes from Stegodyphus dumicola, assembly GCF_044657685.1. NCBI lineage: Eukaryota > Metazoa > Arthropoda > Arachnida > Araneae > Eresidae > Stegodyphus > Stegodyphus dumicola. The sequence goes on along the minus strand of NC_140769.1, from coordinate 186,611,638 downwards.
AAATAGTTTTCAGATAACCACCGAGATATTTCTAGCACTTTCTGCTTCTCTAAATTACTGGAAAACATTACGAGGGTGGAATTACAGTTGCAGCTAACATAGTGGTCAATTACATTAACTCAATTTCAATACATCTTACGGCAATACAGGGACCGGACCAAAATTTCGCCAAATTTGGCGACAAAATAAGTTGCTAAAACATTGTCAGCTTGGCGACACCTCAAAAAATTACCAAGATATAGTTCGACTGCCTCATCCGCGACCATGAGCGCAAACACGCATGCGCCATTCGGACCGAATTATTCTCAAAATAGGGCGGAAAAATGGTGACTTTCTTTCCCTTCAGCATAGCTCTTTTTGGAGAAGAGAAGACCATTCACGTCGCAGCAAGTAATACCGCCCCTTTTGGACGAGTCTATGTGTTTTGGCAGAATGCCAACCAGGGTTGCGCTTGAGACGGTCGAACTATACCCATTTAGTCAATATTAAATGCACTTGCCCCTGTATTCTTATTTTTTCTGGCATAGCTTTCTTTTAGATATTTCATGTTACAAAAGTTGCAGCAAGTTCAGTTGCAGCAAGATTTCCATAACCGGATTATTCTTGAAGTTACTATTTGTTATTTGGTTTAGGTAGACAGCCGTTTACTGAATGATAAATAGGCCTTTCCTATGTATTCTTATTTATCCGGCAAAGCGTCCTACCTCTAGATTTTCATGTTACGTTATAAAAAAAAATACAATAATTTCACTAAAATTATTCGTATATGTACAAATTTTATAACAATATGATTTTATGAATATTTTGAGAAATATTATATCATAACAACATAAATGTGAAAAAGGGTCCAGTTTCGGGAGAAACGACATTCGGTTTGGTCGGTATCGCCGACAAAAGAGTTGAGATCTAACGGATGGCAACTTCTCATAGCAGTTGCTTTAATCATAGCTGTAGGAATCATAGCTGTAGGTGCAACGCTATCTATTGGTTACGTTGCCTATGCTCGTTATGAGTATTAATTTATTTAACCTTGATAAAAATGTAGTTTTTCGAAGTTAATCTACCTTGAAGCCAAATTTCAAGTATCTAAGTCATAAATAAGTGGTCTAGGTTTTTGATGAGTCAGTCAGTCAGTGAGTGATATAAATATAAATACTTCTTTTGAGAACTTAATAATTCCGTAACTATAAGAGGTAGATTAATGAAATTTGGAATTCTAGGTGTTCAAGTGAGCTCTATTGGACTTACGCAATTGCAAGGTTGTAGGTCCAATAGTTTTTGAGTAAAGGTGGGTCGAAAGTAACTTTAGAAATGGTTCGTATAAGATATTCACATGGCCGGTGTCTTGTTTTCTTTTCTGTCTGTTCCGAATTTGTCTGACACACTGTCATGTGACTAAATATTTGTCTGAAGAGATGTAAATTATTCCCATTCGTGATCGTCTTATATAGTTTGTTAATTTTGTGGATGAAATGTTTCTGAGTAGATGTCTTTACACCGACAACGGACAATACCCATCAGCCTTTCGAAAAACCGAAGTCATGTTACATGCTCAATCATTCACCACAAATATTGCCTAGACGGTATAGTGGTTAGAGGAGCCTACTACGGTGCCGAAGGGACCGTTTCGAAACCAGCTGACGACATGGATTTTTGTAAATGTATAGTGTGCATGTCGGTGCTGCATGGCGGCACTCTAAATATGCGGAGAGCCGAAAGTCCTATCGTGTAGATTGGTGGAAGGGGAGAGGTATGGGAGAACTCCGAAACCCCTCGTAGTTCTTAAACTGAGGGTGGAAAATTGAAGTCCAACTTCTATTCGGAGTAGCCTCTAACAAGCATTAATTGTAATATGGACAAGACAAAACCAACAACAAATCTGATGTTTTAATAGTTTTTGTGTTCCAGCAACAGTTTTATACAAGAATTATTTATTGACTGGATCACAGTGCAGACATTTATTTATTTGTATATATTAAAAAAGTATGGACTCCACCCATTTATCAGACAGCGGAAACAGAAATATCTTTAAGTCTTACCTTTGTAGCTGTTCAATGATTTCATCCAACGCGAATCCCGTTTTGTGCTTGCCAGTTAACTCTTTTATTTTCTTGAAAATACTCTCGTAAATCATCTTTGTATAATTTGTTCTCGAAGTTCTCTTATTAAGTAGCAAATTTTGTGTACTTAATTTGAATACTTCAATGCATGATTGTTTACTTCCATTTTTGTAGACTAAGTTATGCTAATAGATCTAAGCTAACTTTTGAAGTGACTTCTGCTGTTTAACTCATGAAATGAAAGAACGGTCCTAGATAATATGTTTGTGATGTTTAGCTAAGATAATACGCTGAAGTTGTGATGTGCATATTGTCCATTTGATACATTCAGTGACTACAATATTTAAATGCATCTGGCATACCGAAGAATTAGATCATAAATTTAAATGAACTGATTCTTGAATTCTGGTAGAATTCTTTCGCTTCTTAACCTCTGATAAGATTCCATTGCATCCAATCAGGAAAATAATTTTTAATGAAAATGATATGTTCAGTATGCACGTCAGCTTCAAATAGAAGCTACACTGTAGAGCGTAACTTCAAGTAGAAGAAACGATCGGCCCATTGCTTTACCAGAGGTTCCGGCACACTCAGCATGGCTGCTTTTATGAAGCAAGATGTTAAAAATGTGAATTAAATTAGAGAAGCAATGAATTTCCGTTAAAACCACAGGAGAAAGCAGAGCATATTTTCTGTGAATTCTCACAGATTAAGGACGGGTTCGTAACAGAGTGAATACACAAGTCCGATAAAAAGTTAATAAAATTTGTTCTTACCACAAGAAATATAACAAAACACCTCAAAGATATTCGTACAATATCACTATATCACGTAATATAATCAGTAGCTATATTTTAAACTACTAAAAACATTAAATAGAACGCAATCCAAAGCGCAGAGAAAGCTAATCCGATCAACAAAATTACAGCAGATGACATATTTTAAAAGAAATAGGTCAATTTTTATTTCATTAAGTTAAGAATAATTAAAGCAATTTATTTTAAAATTCTGCCGTTATTTAAAATTTCAGTGCAAAATTTTGGTATATTAAAAAGAGCATTATGCTTATCTATTAACATGTGTTTTAGTATAATATATTTAGCGACTTCTATACTCATTTGAAATCAGTCCTAATTTTTCAAAAATCATTGCTGTATTGATTAAGTGAAAATCATTACATCCAGCCATTAATCTTTGGGCTTCCAGCTTTGCAATTTTTCTCCGGAGTAAAAGCCTCCAGTGCTCTGAGATCGTACTGACTTCCTTTCTTATTCAAACTAACATTTACCTCTGCTTTATGACTCCTTAATTATGTATGTGTAAAGTGTGCAGTATAAATAACATTAAAAGTAATGTTGGATTATATGTAGCATTCTAAAAAGGTTTCATTTATTTATTGTTAATATAACCATTTTTGAAATTTTTTATATGGATATATATATATATATATCCATATAAAAAATTTCATTTCATCCATATAAAAAAATTTTATATGGATATATATATCCATATAAAAATATTTATTATAAATTTTATATATATATATATATATATATATATATATATATATATATATTCTTTTTATTTGTTTCAGACAGCAAAGAATTTGTGAGTCGAGTGTGTGATTTAGTAGCAGACAGTTTGACTACAGTCATGGCTGACCTGCCAGACCGAGATGCTTCCAGCGAGTAAGACAATTTTAGGATTTTTCTACCGCGTAGAAGTATTGCATTGAATAATTGTCTCTGATTCAGGGGCAATTCTGAAAACTTCTCAGCTTTCTTACCTAAGTTACATCAACCGTATAAATAGATTCTTTGCATAGTTATTAATTTATGGGGTAGTACCACGTGGAAGTTTCTTTGCAAAATAAAATCACTAATTTAGAGAAATATCTGACATATTTTATAGCCAGCAAGATGGAAATGGGATTTTAGAGAGTAATATATGTTTTGATATTAAGGTGTTACTATGAATAATAAATATACAGAGTTTTGCGTACGTTTATAAAGAAGTAACTGATAGGGTTCATAAATAAACTACTTAACCAATGCAAATTTTGTTACATACAATTAGACGTAAGATTTAAGTTTTTTTTTTTTTTTTTTTTTTTTCATATCTCACAAATGCTCATGTTGTAGAGACATTAGAATTATTTTGGAAGCAGGAGAAGTGAAAGGTGAACAACGCGTCGGGAATCGAACCCACGGATCTCAGGAATATGCGTCCAGCATGTTGACCACTACACTACGAAGGCATGCTAAGGAGGCGGGAGAAATACCTTATCATGTGTCTACGTTTACTGGTATGGCAAATATTTATGCCTTATTAGGAGGATTTATTAGAACGTGCTGGAAAATTTGCTGATGTCGAATGAAAACAGTGATGATATCTCTTTCAAGAAGACAGTTATCTGGCTTGCTACTGTAGACAACCTTTTTTGAGATCCTATGGGGATGCATTCCAATCAATATTTTTCACAGAAATAGAGAAAAAATGAGAGAATATATTAGTCAAAATTTTTCACAAATATGAGCAGGACGACAAGATAAGATGATGGTTCTCTAATGCGAAGACCACGCCAGCCTTTGGATTTAATCTCCATACAACTTTTTCTTGTAGGATATGTCAAGCACATTGTTTTTATGTCTCCACTTCCAGTTAATCTCCAGCATTTTAGCAATCGTATCATCGGCGTTGTGCTTTTGCCAATCAAGACATAGCTGTCTGCGTGAGGAGTGAAATAGTTTATTTCATAGATGCCTATCGTATCACATACTGAACATTTGAGAAAAAAACATCTCACAGGATTGTGAATAATCCTCTTAAGTTCCTTTTTCTTTTTATTTTGGATACCTCATGAGATTTGCAAGTTTAAACTTTGCAAACGTTTCATGATGCAGCTCAGAAAAACTAAATTAGAAACGAAGCTGCATATTGCATTATTTCTACCAAACTATTCAGAATAATAAATAAGGTTAAGATATAGTATCCTTGTTCTTTTTGGATCAAGGATCTTTAGAAGATCCTTGTTCTTTTTGGTAGCATAGAATTTGGACTCTATCTAGAAGATGAAGTAGCGAATTATTGCTACGTCTTGATGAAAAATTCTTGCAGAAGATAAGGTTTAAATAACCTTTTTTATTTAAACTAAATTAAAACCGATGCACGCACTTAGTGCTCACAAATCACTACCGTTTGTGGCTAACGTAAATTTAACAGAAAATAAGAACGTAACAAATCACTAATAAACTGAGATATCTAACGACTGGCTCCTCTAGTCTAACTAAGCGCTAAATCGGCAAAGCCGAGTCTAGACATATCAGTATTAACTGAAAGGTGTCCAACATTGGCTAGAGATAATTTCAAACACGTAGCATGAACTTGGAACTAAAGCCGTTACTATTCTTTTCGAACTCTTGAAACGCAGCTTAAATACTGCTTCTGCAACACGTTTAGATTTGCATCTACATCATTACAAATTTATATTCCGGCTGGAAACTGGAATCAGGTGAGAAAGGAAAAGAAGACTGAAAATAATTGGTTAGAATAACAAAAGTTCTTACAATTATGACAAATCATTTTTTCAATTAAAAGTTTCTTAATATGAAGCAGATTTCATATTAAACAAGAGAAACTTTTCATAATTTAGGAAATAGCGTTCTCAGAGGATTGATTATCGCTACTTCACAGTACATGCTCACATCAGATAACGTATAAGTGACCGGGAGAAAGCTGAGAAAAAGAAGAAAATAAAAGCTTACGCTTTTCGAGGTTATATGAAGATGATTTGGGAAAATAGGGACCGATTTACAAAACTGAACGTCTGGGCAAATATTCTGGAGAAAGCTTAAGTCATTTTTTGTATAGGAGATATCATTATTGCAAATTATATGATGCATTTCGTGATCTAATGATTTACTAATTTTTATTTAAAATCATTTAAACGAAAATTACATTTCATTTTTCTCTACGTTTTGTTTCACGATTTAAGTTTATTATTGGTTGCATTAAACACAAATTATGATTTTAAACCAGCGTCAAAAGATTCTAAGATTAATTAAAGTGCAGGGTTAAGACCAGAATAATGGTGTTATCAATACAATATTCAACTATAGAACCTATGATAATTTAAAGACTATTATATTTATGTAAGATCATAAGCTTCAAACGTTGCGGTTATACAAACGTGTAATACATAGGTTATATACTTATAAAGAATGGCTATGTATTACTTTAGAAATCGAGGTAATATGTAACAATAAAATTCGAAATTGAAATTTTGTTCTGCTTACTTTAAAATAATACTTACTTAATAAAAAAGTTCTTAAAATTTTACGTATTATGGAAAGTTATAGCAGTTTGTTGGGGACTCGAACATATTCTATTTGCTGTAGTGCGGTAAATAAGGTCGTGTGAAAAATAGCTTTTACAGAAAGACTAACATGTTTATAGAACAGTGTTGCTAAAAGATTGCTGCCTAATGTTTAGATGGACATTTTATTAAAGCATTTACATAGCCTGCATAACTGGTAAAGGAGAAGAGGGTAAAAGAAATTTGAAGGAAAATAATAAAATAGTGAGGTTAATAGTATATATAACGTATATATATATATAATTAAAAATTATAATAGAGAATATACAGCAGTTGCGCAGGATTTTCCTTTTTGGACTTTCTGAATAACATTTAGTGAAATACACTAAAGTTTTCTGTGCTATATATGTATATATGCATATATGTGTGTGCGGATGTGTGTATAAGAATGGCAGTTTTAGCATTCAATCCATTAATCCATGATCGTATAGTAATTAATAAACATAAATACATATGCAGGATTATATTAAAAAAAAAGAAAAATTTGATTTTCGAAATAATAGATTTTTGGCCACTCGCTGAAAATAGTCTTTTGATCCATGCCTAGGTCTCTATCAACACACAAGCGGTATTAAAGTAAAAAACCGTTCATGTGATCTTGAGAACAAGCACAACTAAGAAAATATATTATCACAGATTGAAATTTGCTTTCTAAATTATCATCGCACGGTCTTATGTTTTAAATTTATGAAGTTTTGATATTTTGTTTTCAGATTTTTCGTGATGCTTTGTATTTCAGAGAACAAATAAGATATTTTTATATAACATTACCAGTGCTTAACTTAATTTGTATCGGAAAATATTCCTTTATTTCGTTTCTTTTTTATGTTATTTCTCTTTCAGCGAAGAAAAGAAAGTATACACCCAATTTAAAAACGTGAAAAATATCTTCTCGAGCAAAGTAAAGAAGGCTTATAGAAATATTACTGAATGTTGGGAGTCTCTGGTCACGAGTAACTTTGATCTTCTGTTCGACAACGGAAAATGCACATTAGAGAAATACCTAGACAAAATTCACAATTTAACAGGTTAGTACTTGTTGATTTTGATAACAGTAACACAATTTTGTTACGAAAGTGAAAATGGTATTAATTTTATTGCTAAAATATATGCCAGAAATTTTTGGTTTTTAATTAAAATGTTAGATAGCGATATGTTTAATTTAAAAAAATCTGAGACTATTTTGAAACCATTGAACTCAGTTAATTCGACCTAGGTTCAAAATCCCTATGAATAGATTGGTTACATGGATCTTTTTTGCAGTTCCTCTATGTACAGCATGGATATATGCTGCACAGATGGTAAAGCGCTTAAGGGAGCTTACTGTGGTACCGAAGTTCCCGGGCTCGGGTCTCGGAGAAAGCATGGATGTTTGTAAATGTTGATGTTTTTGAGGCATGAGGGCGCTCAAAATATATGGCGAGCCGAAAGTCAAAGTCCTCTCGCGGGGATTGGTGGTAGGGAAGAGAGATAGGAAACCCTCGGATCCCCCCGGAAGTTGTCCCTCAAAATTTAAGTGGAAATAAAATCCAACCTCCTTGAGGCTCTGGCAACCATTTTTCCATGAAATTCATGGACAAGACAACAACAGTATGCATATAAGAAAGTTTCTCTAAGAACCGTTCTCCACGAAAGCATTCATTATTTCAAGTAGATGATTATCACGTGCATAATTACAAACCGTGTACTTCGAGGATTAAACGTTAAATTGTGTTTAAATGAATATGACAAAAGTCCTTTTTTTATACAGGCAGAAATGATTTGCTTGTAGAATACTTTTACCAAAACTTAAAGTTGGTATGCTTCTCTTTCATCTATCATATGATGAATGTTCGAAACAAAAAATTTGCTAACCTAAAATGTAATTGTTGACTAACTTCCAACTATCCCTTTCACAGACTTTAATATATATGATTATAGCAAGAGATTGTTTCGAGAGCTATCAGCTAGAGGAAAAGAATGCCTTTGTAGAAAATTTTCTATGAAAAAATGCGACGTATTAAAATTAAACATGTGGAAAATCACGAAAACGCACACGTAGTCAGTTATTTCCCCAGGGTTTGAAATGGTATCTTTACTGCTAATACTCAGGGGTCTTTACTGCTAATACTCAGTCTGCAGCCGGTGGGCACAGACTTGATTTAAATTCATTAGCAAATATAAAAGTAAAAGAACAATTAAAATATTTAATAGTAATTAATGGTTTGTGAGCTATCCAAATACAAAAATAGTTACAAATATTTTTTTTTCACTTTGCAGTTCAATAATTAGTATACAACTTACAAGGGTTGGTACATCGATAGTGGCAGCACGTCGATAGTTTTAAAAAGACTTCATTACCATATGCACAAATAAGTGCGATTATTCAGTTTAATTGCCAACCATGTCTACCATCTTCAACCAATTTCTGAAAAGCGTTGTACCGTTGTACACCGTTAGTAGATTCATATCTGTTTATGTTCGACGGTGACCGCCCTAAATCTTAGGTAGCCACTCTTTTACTGCAATGCTGTAATGTATCTTTTATACTACTTGTTTCATTTCAATAATGAGTACATAATACCACAGACTCACATCAGCTAAGTATGATGGGAATTGTAGAATCTTCCATCATCAATGTGCTAGGAGAACCATGACAGAACTTGCATTATAATACCTCGGAATGCTTCGGAAGATGCTAACATTTGTCATCCGAGGCATCATCTGCGTCCACAGACAGAACGACATTTGTTGGTGAATCTCATCATCCTGTATGGCAGTGCGCGGTATCTTAATTCAAACGTTATCACGCATGTTCTGCGACGCTGGCAGTAGGAGGTAATGGAACATCCGCCATACTGACCAGACATGAATTTGCGTGTCGCTAAAATAAAAAAGCTGCTACGTGAGATCCATTGCAACAGTAATGGATTTCGTGCTCGGTATTCTGTATTTTATGGTCGATCTCTGGTCCAAAAATGATGCTCTGTGTACAATGCTCAAAGGACTGTTTGATTTATAGAAAGATGTGAGTAAGGCATAAATAATATGTTTTCTTATAAACAGACGAGATCTTAAAGCTCTATGTTCGCTTTTTCGGAATACAATTGCCCTCATCTCATTTTCGTGGACTACAACTCTCATCCACATAGAGTTAATCTGGCGGCTGATTTTGTGGAAAATGAGAATATTAACAGGAGGGATTGGTTAGCCAAATCTCCAGATTTATGCGATATAGAATATATCCAGAACGCTCTTGGAGGACCGACGCAATTTGTCTGCCCACACCTAGCGCCTTCTAGAACCTGAAATAAATATTTCTACAGAAGTGGGACCAATTACCACAGGTGCCGCATTTCTAGTATGAACTCATGTTGTAAGTGTTATATGATTGTTAGAGGGGACCATCTCTCCATTAGCCTCATTTTTTGTTTGATATTACAATCTGTGATTTAGATCTACCAGCATCGACAAGCTTAACGCTCGATCGGGAATGTGTAGCATGATTACTATAAAGTAAATGTTTTGTACTATTAAACTTATATCCATACCGAATTTCATTAAACTCTGTCCATTACTTTTAGACATATTCAATGAAATGCAAACGTTCTGTTAATTTTGAACACCGACTTAGATAGGAATTTCTTCTGTATATTTTTTTCAGAAAATGTATCTACAATGTGAAAGAAATCAGTTAAATATCTCTGAATCATCTTATTAGTTTTCATGTTTTTAGATATCAGTTGTTTCATAAGATTCGCTTTAGTTATGTAAACCTCTTGATTGCTGGATTACATGCAATTTCATCTAGGCCTCGTATGAAATTTTAGTTTTGCATGTGCCCATTCAGATAATTTTACGATGACAGCAATAATTGCTGAAGCCTTTCAATCCCTTTCTAACCCATTTTCAAATTTTACATACTATCTTTGGCTGATTCAGGCATTATTAACTGCCCACTAGCGACTTCACAGAGTTGAGATTCGATTTAAAATGCTTTTTTTTTTTTTTTTTTTTTTTTTGAAATTTCGAAATATCACTGTGACTTCCAAATATCATCTAACTTCTGAATTTATAAATTAGTAGTTATCATTTTATTATATTTAGTATTCAGTAAAGCTTTTGTAATATAAATCTGCAGAAACCAATTCCCAAACTGCTTTTTGGAATGAAAATCTGCTAAAACAAGAGTGGCAGAGATAAAACTCGTCAGACAGTAAACCTGGACTTAAGGAGGACTGTATAGTGCTCCGTAAGGCACAGGCTATTTTATAAAGATTCCTTATCGAGTCTAAATGTTCTTCATTTAAAATGTTTTGGGAAGAACTGGATTTTAGAGGACATGGCATAGAGACTCACAGGTTTTTGTAAGCACTATGCTAAAATTAGTAATTTCAAACCTACTATTAAAATAAAGAAAAATAAATTGAGAGCTATACAAGGCAAAAATACATCAACGAAGCTTTTCGATGCTGATTTCAGTATGAAGGATCTGAAAAATGGTCTTGGTACTTTAGTGAAGGGTAAGAGTGCATGTCCTGATGGAATCGTACCTGAATTCTTCACTAGCCATGGAAATTCTGCGAAACTTGTATTATTGAAGTTTATAAAACAAACTTGGAAAAATGGTTTGCCAAGTACCTGGAGAAAGCCTATTTCTGATAGTGCTATTTCTCAAACTTAACAGAGAATGTAGACTTAAAGAACAGAGAATGTGGACACTTTATTGCCCAGTCTCTCTTAAAAATATTTTTGTAAATTAACAGAGAAATTTGTTGCTAACAGATTGTGTTTGTATTGGACAAAGCTAGTGTCATTTCGGAAAGGCAGTTGGGTTTTCGAAGACATAGATGTACTGCTGAACAAATAGTCCGCTTGTCACAAGAGATAAAGGATAGCTTTCAGAGAAAGCAAAGTACCCTTTCTGTATTCATAGATATAAAAATTGCTTTTGATAAAATTCAGAGTGCTGGATTGCTTAAAAGACTGATTTCCTGTGTCATTTCTGGCAATTTACATAGATGGATTAAAAGATTTCTTGAACCGAGAATTATAAATATTAAATATGGTTAAATTGTGTCGGATTACCGACAAACAAAACTAGGTTTACCTCAGAGAGCAGTACTAAGTCCTATTCTTTTTAATGTTATGATAAACGATTTAATTGACAATATTTCTAGATCTCTCCCGGGCATTAATATCTTGTTATTACCTGAGGATATGGGAATGAGGGCTACTGGATCCGACGTTTTTGTCTTCGAGAGTGTCTTTCAACAGGTCTTAAATGTTCACCTGAACTCATGAAAATAATACGGTAGTAAATAATGAAAAACCTACCTTCCAATTGTTTTCTCTTAGTACTAAATATAATGACATTTCCTTTCATTAAGATCTTTAATGAATTATGATCTTTAATGGAATATACGATTTTATTTACTTGGGTTTTCATTTAGACACAAAATTATCTTTGAAAAAAGAAATAAATGCATCGATTGATCGAGGACATTTTGAGATCTAAACTACTGAAACGTTTAGTTGGTATTACTTGGGGTTCAACCCAACGTGTTTTGTGTATAGCCTATAAACGTTATGTGCGTCCCGTTGTTGAATATGATAATGAGGGTTTTTATTACTGCCTCAGATTCTATTAGAAACAAGCCGGACATTTTCCAAAACAACATCTTGCGGCTGATCACTGGCGGCGCAAACACTCCTATTGTTGCTATGGAATTATAGACAGATTTGAAGCCTTTAAGTGAAAGTATCAACGGATTGATATGATTCTTCTTGAAAAAATCTAAGAAATTCTTGAAAAAAATCTTAAGAAAATAAAATTTTTAAAATTGCTATAGATCAGCAAGTGAAAGACTAAAGACTCATAGGTCCTTCCTTTCGCCTGTATATGATCTTTATGATATTTACGATGCTCCTATATAATCTTCAGTTTTTCTCACAGGAGCGGAAAAGCGATTTAAATTTAGTTAAGCTGGAAAGATATCTAGATCTTGTTTGGAATATAAACAAACAGCTTTGTACTCCGAATGAGTTACAAAATGCTGATCTGGCTACCATATATTACAGGTATCGTCCAGACAAGTGGTTCCATGTTTAAACAGATGACTCAGGAGAAAATGCGATAAAAATTTCTGGTGCTGGAGTCTGTTCAAGTAATTTTAGCACTGGCTGTCCTGTTGGGAAGTACAGTGACAATTTTGATGGAGAGATAGCTGCTATAATATATGCAACTGATAAATTAAGAAATAGGCTAGATCAAAATATTGTGTTTTCCAATCACTCACAAGCTGATATTTTGTCATTTAACAATTCTAACTATTATGAAAATGTCCAGGTTCATTCTTATGAAATGAAACAATTTGATCTAAGGGAAAGTAGAAAGAGCTTTATGTCCTTCAGTGAATTCCGAGCCATTATGATATTTTTCGAAATGAGCAGGCAGATAGACTTGCCAAGGCCGGATCCCTTATGGCTCAACCTAACTTCCCTTTACCTTTGCGTAATATTAAAAAATTATGTACAATGAAATGAAAAATAGCAGAAATATCCTTATATGTTGATGCAGCAGTGGACAACATGTGAAGTCCTGCTCAACAAAATAAATAAACTCTACCATGATTATTTGCAGCAACATTTACAGTGGATTGGAGTCAAGGATTCAGCTTGTTGCTCTCTGTATCCCCATGGTGATATGGATGGTGAATACTTCAAGAACTACTCTATTACTTTAAAGTTTATTACAGGCAGTTCTATGAAGGCTAATCTTTACCCTTACCTTTTTACATTCTCATAATTTTATTGGGCTGCTAGTTGACTAATGGCAGAAATGCGGAAGATGGATGTAGGATAAAATTATATTCTGTTTCAATAAAACGAAGAAGCATATTTTCTTTTACCTTGTTTTTTTCTACGAAACATAGGGCTACTCAATTTTTTAGCATAAGCATAAGTCTTTATGAACACTGAGTCCATAATCCTCTAGCGGAATGTAATTCCGAAAATGCGATTGTACTATCATTCAGACAATATAACATAACAAAAACATAATTAAAAATTTTTGGCACTGAGGGAAAGAAGAGAAGAGAAATTCTTTGATTGTCTGAAACATAAGAAAAGACGTTAGCTCTTCAGTTCAAGAATATATTTTCCTATATACTTAGACGGTGATCATGACGATTTTATTCGTCTCTGCAAATGAATCAGGTCACAAACATTCTTTTACAGCAGGATGGACGAATACTGCTAATCAGTAGGACTTCATCTACAGCTCTGGGACCTGAGCCATTGGAATAATGCGGATACATTGAAGGTCTGACAGGCATGGGAATTTGCCTTGATAAGCTTCCGACTTCACGTGGCTATTCTTACGGGTATAATGGCTTCATGCTTGCGTTTCGTTTTAACTTAAACGTCATGACATCATCTTCATTTCTGCGGACATGCAATGAAATAACTGGAGAACTATTGTTTATTTTAGAGAATATTTTCAAAGTATTTTGATTTCGAAGCTTTTTAATTTAGAAACCAGTTTAGGAACGAAAATTTGTTCCTGTACGTTTTGAGAAGGTTTTCAAGACTATGCGTATAATTATAAAATAATCTGGTGACAAATATATTAATTTTTTAAAGACTGACTGCTAGTTCTTGTGGTTTCTCTCTCACACAGGACTCGTCCAGTTTAAAAGTCCTTTCAAATGCTACATACAAGAGCATGAAGTTTAAGTTCTTCTGATTGTTAACTAAATTTAAATTTTGAGAGTAACAGGTACAGGCAAAAGTATGGGGTACACCAGCGATATATCATGGGTCAACTGGTAATACCTTCCCACACCAACTAACCCTAAAAAATTTTAGGGTTAGATGGTATGGTTAGTTTCTAAGCTTTATAAGAGATTACGAAGAAAGTTTGAGGAGAATGAGCGACTGAAGCCTTCCAAAGGATCTGTTAGAGTTTACCTATTTTGGCAGATCGTGCAATCCAACCCTGCATCCTACATCCAGTATTTATTTAAAATAATGCTTTACGACATAAAGCGATTACAATATAATTTCAATACAATTTGAAATTAACAAATTAAATTGAGAACACCTGTTTTGATGTAACAAAAATAGCAGATAAGCATAATGAAATAAATATAGTAACTACTGGGAACACGATAACATAATAAATTGTACTAATAATACTACAGAACTGCCTATGGGGTCAAATCGTTTGAATGGCAAGATTAACACGAAAAATCATGGTAAGAGTTCAGGTGTCTGAAAATGCAAAAATTGGGAAATACAGAAGGTACTTTTGGCAAGAAACCAAAATAGTTTTAAAAACAGTACTTCATATGGTATATTGGAGCAGGTTATTGCTCTTTATAAAGTTCACAAGTGGATTCCTTTTGAACATATTTACACGATGTAAAAATTCATTAGATTTATGCAGCATGAAGAACCTATACTTAGCAAATCTCTAGGCCATAAGAAGAGAGTCATTGCATAATTTTTGAAACTGGGATACTGATGTTATCTCTAATTAGAAACTTTTTAGAATGCCAGTTTATTGGGATATTATACGATTATCTTCAGTTAAGTGTAAAGATCAGGAGTTCCCTGTTCTCCACATATAAAGCTAGTGGAGATTGCTTGCGTAGAAATATGTGAAGGGTCCGTGTCCTCTTACATAGTAATTTAATGAAGGATTCGAGTATACAGATGTGCAGCTTAACATGAAAATCAAATTACATGTACAACTTCCCTGTGAAATATTATTCGAGATATCTTGTCAATATTTTTAAGCAATTTATTTTAGTTGGTATTTGGAATTTAAACGAGGCTATGAAAAGATGATTCAATACCATATTGATTAAGAACTGCATCTTTGGCTAATTCATCTGCTTGATCATTACCAAGATGGCCACCATGTCCTTTCCTCCATGAAATTTGAATTTTGTAATTTGGGATTAAAACGAAAAGAAAATTTATATCAGAAACTAATGAAGAGGAAGATAAGGGGCTCTTAAAATTTGCTTTATGTTTCAGCAATGAGACTCTCCGCAGTGAATTTTCTGTTTGTGCTATCAATGACCATGAGTATTTTAGGTCGGCGAATGAAATGTGAATTTTAATTCTGGAAGCTTGGTTGCATCTTTTGACTATGTGAATTTAATTTAATTATTTGGGCATATATTTTTTATTGTTTCGCAAGAATCTTCCCTCGTGCTTTGCTTATTTAAATTGCATACCCACAAGTTAAATAAAAAAAAATATAATTAAAAAAAATTAAATAGTCAAATAAAATTTTCGTTGTTCTGTTTTGTTTACCACTGTTCTGTGTTTGCAGAATTAGCCGTAACACTGAGTTTACTAAGCTGTTAGGTGGATCAAACTGATATTAGTACTTTAACTTAAACTTCAGTATAATGTGACTGATCGTCTTGATTGAAATGGGTCCATAGTGATTTTAAGATAAAAAAAAATCACTGCTTAGTTATTATTTTGGGAAATCATTCTCAAAAATAAAAATGTAACATTTTTATTTCTCCTGCAGATGCTTACCTCGAAGCTCGGTTAGCTTTGGATAAAAACATGGCTGAAGTCGTTGGCTTCATAAAGGGTACCATTAAGGATGGCATAAAGGGTATTTCTGCTGCAGCCGTAGATGCCATCAAGAGGGAAGCTCAGAAACTGAAGGAAAACTCCACTGAAGAAAAAAAGGTAGAAGAAAAGGTAAATAATATGCATTTTGTAAATTTGATACAATTAATTGTCTGGAAGAATTAAAACAATACTGCTTATTTTGATATGAAATTATTAGTGTCATTTTTTTAATTCGTAAATGGAAATTACAATATTCAACTTTGGCTAAAATATAAGATAAGATAAATATTAAATGCTCACTCCCAGCGGTGTAATTTGTATAATAATAGGATAAATGAAAGTAGTAATATAAGGTAGGATAGAGAAATCTGACGGTTTTTTAAAATTAAATGAAACGGTGAATACGAAGAACTCATATCTGTTGATATTGTAGTTTAGCAGTTAAATTTACGCCACGGTTGAAAGAAATTAAAAATAAAAACTATATCAATATTAAGTTCTGAATATGGCATTTTGGAAATGTTCTCTTCCTCAGTGAAACTTTGTACAGCTTTTTTAGTGTCCACACCATACTCATAATGGGTTACAATGTTACGATACTCATAACGGGTATCGAGTGTCAGAATTTCAGCTGATCATCCTGTGTTTCTTACGGGCATATCGAACCGAGCTCTGCTTCAATAAAAAAGGGCAAATGCCCACATGGCTAGGAATTCGACAGAATTGTTGAGAGATTATTCCGGGAGTTTTTAGTGCCCCCACGTAAAGGTATCCAGGTCACTTGATCTTTTGGCTTGCGACTATTTCCAATAGAATTAGTTAAAATCGAGAGTGCACTTCCAGAAATGAAGTTCCTTATCCTAATTTAAGTCCGTCATTCAACATGAGATAGTTGCCGTACCGAGAAAAATATTTCGAAACGTTATGCGAAGTTTCGCTGATCGAAACCAGCCATGTGTAGACCATGGAGGACGACATTTGAAACATTTTGTCATTTTCAGAACTTGAAATTGATCTAAATTTTACCTTTATTTTATAAGGTATTTCTCCCCCTTTCCTAGCGTGCCTTCGTGGTGTAGTGGCTCTGCACGCTGGGCCGGTATTCCAGAGGTCCGTGGTTCGATTCCCGGCGAAGCGGTTGCTAATTTTTCTTCTTTTATTCTTCCAAAAATATCTAATGTCTCTACAATTTGCTTAAAAATGATTATAGGTATATTACGTTTTTCTGCCCTACTTTGTATGTGTAACAGCTTGAGATTTCAGCTAGTAACAAAATTATAGACGAGTTAGGATTCATTGGAACTTATAAAAATTTAATTTAAATCACAAATACGAATCGTAAGTTTCTTTCAAAAAGCAGTAAAAAAATACATTGCTAGAAGAGAATCTTTAATGAAATGATAAGTCATTTAGAATCAAAGCATCAAGGTGCCCCCCCCCCAAAGAGCCTTGAAGTCAGTTGTCTTAAATCTTTCTGGAATGACTCTTTCGGTTTTCAGAATTTCTTTAAACACCTTTTTAATCTTACAGTTTTAATCTCACTTTTGAAATTGCATAATATTATTTATTCTAAAGAATTCTCTATGCCTTCTCTTCATCCTTCAGGCAAATTTTCAATTCTCTTTTTGAAAAATTATTTTAATATTGAGGCAAAGTATTCATTTATTAGCTTCTGATCTTCCTGTTTATTGCTGAACTTTTTGGGAATAAAAATGTTGAAAGCTTAAATTTATAAATATTGAAGGAAGCAACATCTGAACTTTCAAACAGATAAGGAAAGATTTCCTATTATTAAGCCTTTTTCGAATCACTTGTAGAGACATTAATTTTGGAAGCAGACAAGAGGAAAAATCAGCAATGCCTTCGCCGGGAATCGAACCCCTGATCTCTGAAATATGAGCACAGCGTGCAGACCACCACACAACGAAAGCATGCGAAGAAAACGGGTATTACTCTTATATTATGTGATTTAACATTAATCTGCAGTTAGTTTTTCATAAATGCTGATCCCTGCGCATCTTATTTACTTTGAAATCTATTTCAAAGTAAATAAGATGACTATAGATGCCTTTTTTACTTTTTAACACCAAAGTAAATCGTCTTCTACATACCACCAGTTCCTGCTTTTTCTGTGAAACCTGTTTCTCAACCACTGTCTCTTTCAAATAGCATTAACATGAAGAATCCTTTTTTAACTTAAGTCACAGACACTTGGATTCCACTCATTTGAGATTCCACTCATTTTTTATGAACACAGAATTGTAAGTCGATACTCATTGTTGAATGCACAATGAAACCTCTCTACCACATTTTATTTTCTAAGTTCGACTTAAAATATTAAAATTTCCTCTTCGAACTTCTCTTACTCTTAGCACATATTCATAATTTTCCACCTCTCTCGGTTCCCAGATTTGAAGCTCGACTAAAAGATTAAAATTTCCCCTTCGATATCTCTTCAATTCCCTCCCCCTCGATGCTAAGATTCACTAAAAGAACTTACCTTCTGCGGCATTTCTATGGCTCGTAGAGCTCTCATAAAGAATGATATTGGAAAAGTGTAGTTTATCAGATAACTTCATTTACCTATAAATATAATTAATGTTTTTTTTATCAAGCTTTCGCCGGGAATAGAAGCGCGGACCTTTGGGATACGCGCCCAGCGTGCAGACCACTACACCACGAAGGCACTCTAAGAAGTCGGGAGAAATACCTTATAACTCTAACATTCCTATGTGCACTTGGATTCTGGCAAACCAAAATATTGCATTGCTTTTTTATTAATAATCCCGATTATTGTTTGTTATAATGGGTTCTCTATAAATGTATATCTTCATGCAAAAATCTATTGTTTTAGTATAAAAAGGGAGAGTCTTTTAAGCAAAATTATACGAGCCAATGTGTAATATAAAAAATATTCCGAAAATGATTCAGAAACTGAAAAAGACTCATAATCCGTTAAGTCTATCAAAATATTAAAACTGACGGGTGTATTTAAATGTCGTTTGCAGGAAGTCTGTTTTAAAAAGCATGTTAAACACGTTTTTAATCTACTATAAACAGAGCACTTTGGCGTTTTACCTTTAGTGTTAATACTTTACACAAAGCTTTTGAAAGCTTCTATTTTAAGACTGTGTGACAGTTGTTAAATATTTGCAGTGCCATTCAGAACCTACGTCGCTGATTACATTTCTTTAGGAGAGATTAAGGTTCTAATCGAGTGTTTTTATGTTCCATGGATAACGGAATGTTTTATGGTTTTATTTTTTCATATAAGATAAGCGTAAGTAGCGCAATAGTAAAGAATAATTTACTTTTAGAGTCTATGATAGCAATGCATAATTTTCTTCACGCTTTCCTATCTGAAACTTATGAAAATTTTTGTATGCATTTTATATTAATGGAAATAAATGAAATCTAATAATACAAAATTTTTTAAATATATTTCAAGTAAAATTTCATTGCAAAAGGAACAGAATTATATCAATCATTGAGCTCATTTTAATTTATCACACTCTTTACTGATATAATAATTATCACGATGACGGTAAAGAAATTATCATTACTGCCGCGATAATCAGGGCCGGAAACAGATTTTTTGCCACCCGAGGCAAATTTCGTGACATAAAAATTCTGCCTCCCGATTCATTCGTAAATTCTAAAAATTTTGCTGCCCTTAATTCTACCGCTCGATACGGCCCCATTGGTTGAACACGCTGTGGCGTGTTCAACCAATAAAGGTAGAAAATGATAGGTAGAAAATAAAGGTAGAAAATGATATATAAAGTAATAATATATTGTATTAATAATTCGAAATTATTCGTATCAAATGTTTAATTGGGCAAACTTGAGTTCAAAACATATCGGTGAAGGTAACAAAAAGACTACTTAATGAATAAAAACGTAAAAAATAACTATTCAAATAACTAAAATATCTGAAAGCTTTCAGATTATATATTGCCCTCAAAGGGACTTTGTAATGTTTTGTGTGTTATAATGTTCTTCTCATGTAAACACATAAAATTCAATTCAACAGCAATACTATAAAATTTGTCATTGCTTGTTTCGAAATTGTTGAGTTTGTTAATCAAAATTCGTTAAAATTTATAAAATGTGAAATAGATAATAAAAGAAATTCGAAATTGAAAATTCGGGCTTCTATGTGCCCATGTTCGTGTGGATGATTACGTTATTCAAAATCTAATGGCTCTAGGTACTGTTGTTTTTCTAAATTCGAGAAACCTACATACATTCATGTAGATTCTTCATTATTTAATTTCTTAATATATAAAACGGGGCGATAATATTTAGTGGCAACAATCTGAAAAGTGATTCAGCCATTTATAGCTGATTCAATGCAAAATTCTGTTTCGAGTGGGCTAATAAAACGCAGATGAATAAATTACTCAGTTTTGAAGATTTCGCTTATTATTAACAACACTAACATTGCGGTTTTCACAACGCGAAACTCCTGTTCTGGCAAAATAAGAATTGCTGCTATTTCATCTGTGGAAAATTTTCATTGTAGTCGTGTGCATAGGAAATTCAAGAATAAATGCACAGCTAGGCCTTAAATCTACGTTCAAGTTAGGTAAGTAGTGAGGGAAAGTGTTTATTATTATATATATAAGTAAATAAAATCAAAAGGTTTGAGTAGGAGGAAAAGCGATGTGAGACTTTTATATCCAATATAATATTCTATAATATTCTGAAAACAATGAACTGATTTTAGAGAAAAGATAAAACAAAAGTTTAATTAAACTCTCATTTCCCTTAACTCTGTGACTGTGACCCAATAAGCAGTGAAGATAATGTTATATTATGTAGAAGTGAGGGGGCCACCTAATATTGATCCTAAAGTGAAGATCATAAAGATTTCCATTCTAAGTCTCATGAATTTTTTCACACATGTGTATAAGTGTTAGAATGATATTCAGCCAATAGCATTAAGCAGGCGCATAATTTGGCTCTGTTGGTTCACCGAAGCTGAAATATAAGTCACTTTCTCTTTTTCACTCTCTAGTCATAAGTTGTTGGATGAGAAAGTGAAAATCGTACGAGCTACCTCAATTCCATTCCCTGAATCTCCTAGTAAGATAAGCGTTCTAAAAACCCCATTTTAACTCAAATTATATCTTATTATTGAGGAATGTAGAGAATTGAAAAGTTATGTTCTATTCACTCGGTTTCCATGTTCAGAATGTCTGTTATGATGGTCGTATGAAATATCTTCGCCTGGTATGATGTCAGAATGTCGTCTGTTGTGATAGTTTCGTATGGAAGCATATTGTTGAGCTTATCATTTAAAGGCCTTCCTATTCCCACTAATAATATAACTATAAATATTTAATTACTAATAATAACCTATAAACATATTTCCACTAATAATACAACGTGAGGTAATTTTACGCTAACAAGTTGATTTTATCTTAAAGAGGTGGCTATTAAAGAATTAAGAATATTTTTATGTATCTTTGTATTGTGTTTATATTTAGCTTCATTTTCACGCAGCCAAAATTATATGAAACCCTTTCCATGAGAGTGTAAGGTAAACATGATTTTCTGTGCTTTGCACTGATAAATCCAGGAAAACATCAAGTTTTGAAAGTATTTTTTGTATTGAAAAATATGTTTCCCATAGTATTCAAGTATTTTAGTTTTAATAATAATAATCTTTGGTGATATATATATATATATATATATATATATATATATATATATATATATGAGGATTACGTTTATGTTTTGTATCACAAGAAACCAAGAAAAAATACTTTTTTGAATATTTATGGCAGCGATAGTTTATCGTTCGTTCTTTTGTCCCCTTTTCCGCTTCCATCTTTATCCAAAAACATAGCAAAAATCAGAGATATTAATTAAAAAATCTTAAAACTCTCATTTTCGCCTTAATCTTTCCGAGTGGCAACATTTCTAATACAATCAACAATGGCAACAGTGATACAACAGCAAGAATGGCTGCGTGCCATTATTGCTGATATAATGATTGAGAATTATCGATTTGATGCGATTTCATCAAAAAACATAAAATAAAAAAACTCATTCC
Source organism: Stegodyphus dumicola (assembly GCF_044657685.1). NCBI lineage: Eukaryota > Metazoa > Arthropoda > Arachnida > Araneae > Eresidae > Stegodyphus > Stegodyphus dumicola. The sequence goes on along the minus strand of NC_140769.1, from coordinate 186,589,560 downwards.
AATTTTGAAAACCTCGCTTTGAGGTGCACTGGCTCTTGAATAGATGCACCTATTGATGTGCATCTATTCTATTGTTATTATATCTATTGATGTGATGATTATTATATCTATTGATGTGATGAAATTGTACCAAGTTCGTAGCCTTGGGTCTATTAGTTTACACGCAGTATGAACGAAAGACACACACGCAGAAACTTCCTTTTATTATGAGAGGTATGCGTATATCAGAAGAGCTTTCATTGCTACGTATTCAAAGAATCCTTTTAATAAGATTTGTAACAATTAAGTTACCAATAATTGTTTTAGGCTTTTGTTGAATTACAACAAAGTTAATGAATACTTTTTTTAACAGTGCTTATAAACCATAATCATTAGAGATATCAAATCTAGTGGTGCTAAAATTTTACGTCTGGAGCTTATTTGCTTAAATTTGTTATTTTTACTGCTGAAATCGAATTCGCGCCATTTTTAGAAATGGGCTTCATTTTGTTGACAGTATTGTGTTACGTTTTTATACCAACAGCGTTTATCGACAGCCTATGGGGCATACTTATTTGTTTTGCGACTGCCTTCATTTTGTTTCCTCGAAGAGAAGAGAAAACTCGGAAAAGTAACGATGAAAACACCATTAACCGCAATGAACACAACTTTAATGCCGGAAAGAAGGTACAGAATATAGATTTCCTTGATTTATATGCTGATATTAATTAATTTAATGACGATTCCTTTGATGTGGATATAAACAGTGACACCGATCTCCGCGAAGTTTCTAACGAGGCTTTTAATAATAATCTTCTTAATTTGCATATTAATAGTGACACTGACCACATCGACCTTTTTGCCAAAGATTTCGATAATGAACCCACTGATGTATACCATGTAAATGATGAAAATCAGTTAAATTACCTCCATCATGAAACAGAAAAGAATTTTGATTTTCCAAAACCTGATAACTCAAGTAATCAAACAGGCATGAATAGCAGCATAAACGTCTTGAACCACGAAGAACTCAGTTTGAATGCCTCTATTAAATCATTGGATGCTGAATGCATTATATCGCACAGCGATCTTGGAGCACAAGGAGACATCGATTTTGGAAATCTCATTAACACAAATAATGAACCAGAAATGAATGGCAAAATGGATCCAGTAGACAGAATAGAACTGAAACCAATTCAAGAATTTCAAAAACGCCTCTTTGATATCGTCGTTGATACCGTCGATGTTATCTTTGTTGATGACGAGTATACTCAACATCCTTCATCAGATCGTAGCAGGCATTTCACAATTTCCAAACCTAAAGAAAAGCGTTACTGAAATATTTTTGCTTTAAAAAAATTAAAAATAAACATAACAGTTTAAAGCATCATATCAAGATCTGAGCTAAGTTTACATAATTTCAGGTTATGTTCGTCATAAGTATATTTGCCATGACACCAATCTCATTGACTGACTGAAAAATCGGGCATTAACTGGCCCGTGACTAAGTGATGATCTCATTGACTGACCAGTGACTGGCTAAAAATTGGACATTGATTGACCAGTGACTGTCTAAGTGACGATCTTAGTGACTGACCAGTGAGAGTAAAAATTGGACATTGACTGACCAGTGACTGACTAAGTGACGATCTCATTGACTGACCGGTGACTGGCTAAAAATTAGACATTGACTGACCAGTGAATGTCTAAGTGACGATCTCATTAACTAACAGGTAAAAATTGGACATTGACTGACTGAGTGACGATCTCACTGACTGACCACTGACTGACTAAAAATTGGACATTGTCTGACCAGTGACTGACTAAGTGACGATCTCATTGACTGACTGCCCACCAGCGGCCGAGCGTTAAAGACGCTGAACACTGGTAGTTCGATCTGAGGTTCGAATCCCGCGAACGGGCTGGCTGCATGGGCGTTTTCGTGGTTTTCCCCATGTGTAACGTGTATACGAGCCAGTTTCCCTTAGAAAGTCCTCCACGAAAGGCATCCCTCCCTTTAGGCAGATAGCCCTCGTGTGCTTTGCCGTAACTGAATAATCCAAATCCAAAATCCATCCATTGACTGACTAGTGAGTAACTAAAAATTGGACTTTGACTGACCAGTGACTGAGTGACCATCTCATTGACTGACCAGTGACTGACTAAAAATTGGACACTGACTGACCAGTGACTCAATAAGTGACCATCTCATTGACTGACAGTGACTTATAAAATATTGGATATTGACTGACAAGTGTCTGATTAAGTGAAGATCTCATTGGCTGACCAGTGACTGAGTAAAATTTGGACATTGACTGGCTAAGTGACAATCTCATTGACTGACCAGTGAGTAACTAAAAATTGGACATTGACTGAGCAGTGACCAACTAAGTGACGATCTCATTGACTGACCAAAAATTGGACATTGCTTTATCAGTGACTGATTCAATGACGCTCTCATTGACTGCCCAGTGACTGAATAAAATTGGAAATTGACTGACCGGTGACTGACTACATATTGGACATTGACTGACAAGTGACCGACTAAGTGACGATGTCATTGACTGAGTGACTGACTAAACATTGACTGACCAGTGGGTGACTAAGTGATGATCTCATTGATTGACCAGTGACTGACTAAAAAATTGAGCATATAAGCAGAACTTATATTTATTAAGTAAAAAAGAGATTAAGTGGGAAGCCAAGGAAGCAGCTTGATTGCGACTTAACCCTACATTTTAGCAAAAAAGCTTTTAATTAAAGCTCAATAATTTTTTTATGTACATTTCTGCAATTAATGCATTTATTTACTATCTCTTTATCATATTCCCTTTTTAATGCTATTTTATTTTTACTTATTTGTTTATTAATATTTACGTTTATGTTTTTTGTATTTTCTTATTGTTACTTTTTACATTTTATATTTATTTCTTCTTAATATTTTACTTATCATTAATTTTATTATTAATTATTAATGTTATTACTATTATTATCTTATTTTTGAATTTGATTTCCTCCCTTCTAAATTTTTGATTTTATTTTTCATTACAATTTTATTTATTATTATCATTTCAAAAAAATTTCGAACGCGTTATACAGTTTAGACTTTTATTAAAAATTAATTGTAAATTTAACACTTTTCGCTTTCCAATAAAATTTTAATCATTCGTCTTTTCATCTCATTTGTATCAAGGACTTTCAGTTATTATTATTCATTTATGATTTATTATAATATTCAAAGCTTTATTCTTGAAAAACTACATGAATCATAAAATATTGGGCTCTCAGGCAAAACTACGAGATTTCAGACTCCGCACTAAGGATTTCCATTTCCTCTTTATCCATAAGTATATCCAGATCCCAGAGAATGATTTTAAATAAAGAACAATTTACTTAATAAACTTTTGTAATTTGAATTTGAATTTCATGTAACTCAGAAAACTTTCTTTAGGTAACCGACCTCGTTCTTTTATGGGGTAAAAATGTCAATTCCTTTTAATTTAGCATTTCTAAAGGGTAAAGTACGATCTGCGCGAAATTTGATCGAAGATCCCCTCCCCCTCTTATCTAATATACTAACTGCGCGCTTTTTTCCTTTTCCCTCTTTCTAAAAACTTGAATTCCCAAGAAAATTGGGTGCTACAAAAAGTCATTTATCGCCATTAATGGTTCATTTTATTGAGACTGCAAGCCTCTATTTTCTTTTATCAATATTCATTTTATCAATTTCATAATTAACGAACAAAACAAATTCGAACTCCCTTATATTCTTGGGATCAGTTCCCTTTTTATCCATTCCTTTTTCACATATTGTTGCACTGTATTCAAGTTTTCATGTATGTAGAATGTATATAATTTGTATTGTATTTATGTCAATTTATATTTAAATGATAATTTTTACAAATTCTTGCATCATAATTCTAGTTAACAGAAGATATTTCCGACACCTTGATAAAGCTTAGTCTTCAGCATGCAGCTTATTTTCTAACCTAGTTTCAGGCTGAATTATTTGTAAAATTAATTATTTGAAATTATTTGTTAACAAAGATGGTCGCTAAATCAGGCTAATAATATTTCTAACGGTTGTAATTTATAATGCAACACGTTCATGTGATTTATAATATAATTCATTTATAAGTTTTTCAGCAGTATTGAAATTAATAGCAGATATTGATAATTTTATACATTTAGATTACAATGATTTAGATTGCCATTGCCTTCTTCACTGATGCTTTTATGCTACGTTCCTAATATTTCATAATGGTATACAGATAAGTTTAACTCTTTCACCAAACATGAAATCTCTAATTCAGCCCACTTTTGCTCCTACGTGTGCTGTATCTTCTATTTTCTTTAATATATTATTTAGCCTAATTTCAAAAGGTCCTATGATCAAGCGAAAAAGTCACTAAACATTGGTACTTCGACCCGAGTTTCTAATCCCAGCGATCCCCCAGCTCTTTCTTTTTTTATACTTATTTACTGTGTAAAAATGTAGAGTAAAAATTTCAATTCATGAAGTAAAAATACTTTTTAAATTTATTCTTTAAAAAATATTGCAAAAATTTTCACCTTAGCATATCTTTTTACAAATCTCTCTAATAAGAAAAAATAAGGAAAAAAATTAACTCGGTTTCGGTTATTGATACATCGGTGCAAATTATATGCAACATTTTCCAAAAGCACAGAGTTTATGTTGAATATCAATAAATTAAGGATAATTTCTCCATCTAATTTTTTTAACATGTTTATTCCAGAATTTTCTTTTCACACTGTATCGCTTAGCTTTTTTAACTATAATCATTCAATTTCTCTAGCTGTGGCAACTTTGCATACCTTCTGACAAGTAGTCATATTTTTAACCACTGTTATTTTAATTCCTGTGGACTATCAGTATATTATTCACTTGTTTCATAAATGCAAATATTCATTTTATACGCGCAAATCTACATAAAATAGCAATAAATCTTCAGTTATGCGGAGCTCCTGATCGATTGCTTGTTTTAGATTGAATGAAATTAAGCTTAATGTTACTGTTAATTAGCTTGTTATTAATTTAATTATACGTTTCTAATTAATTATATGTTCAGATATTTCCAAGTATATTACACAAACTTTTGCATCCCAATTTTTAATTTTTGGTTAAAAAAATAAGTTTTTATTTATTAAGGGGCCTGATTGATTATATTAATTTGCAGTACTGTTTATCTAATTCTTTTCTTCTAGATAAAGTTTAGAAAAAACTTCTTAGCATAATAATTTAAATTTATTTACAATTTATACGTCAGTGTCCCAAACGCATAGTAATGCTGTTATAATAATAATATAATTTGTTATAATAGATTTATAATTATAATAGTTGTTATAATAGATTTCATGCTAAGTTTTTTTTTAATTTAACTATTAATTTCTGCAAATATTTACATGATTACTTTAATTAACAAAAAATATTTCTAGCACACTTTAACACACTTTGATACGAAATAATCTTTTGAACGCCAGTGAACTATATTAAATTTTCCAGCCTAGTTCAGACATCTTGACTATTATTGATGTAATTTATAAAAAATGTAATTTGTATGTTTTATAATTATTTGATTTATTATAGTATTGTAATACTCTTTCCTCTAATATTGTAATTAATGAAAGATGTTTGTAATGCTAATATGCATGTATACCAATAACTTTTATTTTCTTTGTTAGCTCTCGCATTTATTACTGCTATTCAACTAATTAGCCTGCTTGTTAGATATTCTTTACTTGTTCTTGTGATTGTAATATGTAATTCTACTTCTTTATTTTTATTTTAATCTTGGCTAGAATTGGCTTCGAAAAGTAAAATTGTAACCCTGTAGGTAAAGGGGGGAAGAAATTTTGATTCGCGCAGTTGGACTATACCAGGATGAGGGGGGGATTTTCATTCGCGCAGTTGGAGTACACCCGTTCAGTCATTAGAACCATTATGTCACTTTTTTTCCTCTTCGCTGCGCCTTGCATGGCGTGGATGGTCATTACAGCAACTCTGTAAACGCTCGCTCAGTTTTTATTGTTGTTGTTAGATAAGTAGTCATCGCTTGAAAGATGGCACGCGTGTGATTAAGGTTGTAAAGTAAAATATTAATTAGTACAGTCCATTTCGTAATTTTGAATTATTTTATATAACAATGCACGCATCGCATGAATATCTCCGAGTGGTGTTAATTTTTATGATGAAATAATATCTCCGTATATTTTGTTTTCTAACCATTTTGAACAGCTGATTTTAAATGTAGCTCATGTAGCTGTATCTTTAATTGCTGGGGAAGTAGTTCTTAAATTAGTAGATCTATCGTTACTGTCTAATTTAAAACAATTTCGGAAGTAAAACTGAAAGTTGCCTATCAAGAATTTTTTTGCAATTTCTTTTTAATCTTATAATTTTCAAATGTTTAAATTTTTTAAATATTAAAAAAATCTTTTGGGGATTTTAATTAGAGAATTGCTGGAGATGTTACACTGAAGTTTTTAGATAGAAATTTTTAATATTTGTATTATTTGTATAATAATTAAAAAATGGTTCTAATACAATCTAAATATATTTTTCTTTCGGGAAAAAACTATTTTCAAATTTCTTCCGAAGAACCTTCGATTCGAAAATGCATCAAGAATTTTACAAAATTACAATCAAGAATTTTACCCGAAATTCTTACAGAGGGAAACCATATTTTATGTAATGAATGAATTATAATTCTGTTTCTATTTCATATAGGAAGACCCTAAAGAAAAATTGAAGAAAAAGAAGATTGAAATCACTGAGATGATCGTTCCAGGATTTCTTGGTAAACTAACAGTTGAAGCGATCAAGCGCGATTTGGATTTACAGAAAGAAATAGCAATAAAACCCGAAGACAGAGATTCTGTTTTGGACGATATGCGATTTGATATTTTAATGGTAAGTACTCTAATGTGATTTTTCTAACGAAATGACAACAGTCCGAATTATTGGGAAAATTGCATTTCCTCTACGAGTGCTTTTCTTCTGAATTTTCTCATTTGGATATTGAAGTATTTTGGTACCATAAGCAACCCCTATTACATCCTAAGTCAATAAAACCCTTGGCGTAGCAATTCAGATTTTAAAGGCGCCTTAATCATTGTATAATTTCTCATAATCTTTCTTCATATGCCAAGGAACGTGTTTGCTGAGAACTTCAAAAGAACTATCATCCCTGTGTCCAACTAAGTTTTAATTTTAATTGATTGTAAGACTATTTATTATTTACAAAAAGATTAGAAATTGGGGAAAATTTTAACAGGGAATTTATCGGGCTCCCTGTTTATAAAACAAGATTTATAAATTTGTTGAAAATGCTCCAATTGCTGAATTAAATAATGCGTTAAAAATTCAGCTTTTTCTATTCATCCAAAATTTTTAGCTCATTTAATTTTTGTACGATAAATGTATTTCTTCTCATTCCAGTTTTAATTACTGAAAAGGTAGTTTATAATTTATAACTAAATAAACAACACGACGTTTTTAGAATATTAATTAGAAACTTATGTTTTTACTTAAGTAAGTATTGTAATCGCTTAAAATTTCTGATATCACATTTCGTTGAATATATTCATTTGGACCTTTCCCGAATCCATCTGAACGATTTTTTTTTTTTGGGGGGGGGGGTGTTTATTTCTTTGTACGAGGTAAAGTATTGTAATCACGCAACGTAAATATACGTTTTGACCACTATTGAATGCAATTTAACTGTTTTTTTTCCTAACATTTGTTCGTAAAGACTGACCAAAGGTCTCTTTTTCCTCAAATTAATTATAAAACTGATTTCAAATGGATTCAGAAGAGACATTACGCACAACATTACGCATGTTTGTATCTCGTATAACTCGAAAACGAGTAGCATCAGAACGTTGAAATTTTGTATATAGGACTGCTATAATATGTACTTGCGAACCTCCTATTTTGGTTGCCATATCGGCCGCACCAAAAGCATATATATATACCCACTCTGTTACTCGGAACAATTAGCGCCGTTTTTTTTATTGTTCTTATATACTGGTAAATTCTGCAATTTTTTTTTTTTTGGTTTAAAAATGATTCAGTTATATTATTCTTATCATCCGATTAAGGTTTTTATGCCTTTATTTAATCTGCATGTAATAGCTGTAGAACTATAAATAATTTTAAAATTGTTTAAGTGCGGCTAAGCCTAATTTTTTTTAACCATAGCAACTATACTTGATTACATTTGAAACTTAGAAGGATAGTCAATTAAGTCTTTGTGCACCTTCAGCGTCTATTTGCTGAGTGGGAGAAACCGAAACTTTTAGATTTGGGCACCCAAAAATCTGCCTTCTAGTCTGCTGGCCGCATAGCTTGCTTTTGCGTAGAAACTGTAATTTGAATTGTAAAAATTGTTTTTTTTTAATTGTTTAAACTGTATTTGGTGTTTTATGTTTTTCTATATCTTTCAAATTTTAATTAATATATTTTGAGTTTTTATGTATTTTTGCCTTCCAGCGAAGTGAGAACTGAATTAATTGAATGAGAAACATATCTCTAATGAAATTCGAGAAAATAAGTTTAGCTGAAAGGTAGGAAAAAATACGTATAATTTAATATTTCGAACACGGAAGTCATGTGGTGTACACATCTGACTTTTTTGTTCTTGTTTTTCTTTTTGTTTGAAGACAGACAGGTACGGATAAAATAACGACTCTTTTTATTTCTTTCTACAAAGTAAAAGAAGTATCATAATCACGAAAAATTTCGGGTATCACATTTTAACGAAAATATCCATTTTGACCGCTATTGAAAGCAATTTAATCATGTTTTTGCATAAAAGCTGTACCTAAGGACAGAATAAAGGACTAACTGTAATAAAGGACTAACTGTATTTTCCGAAAATTTAAAATTTGTACTGAAGCACTGCGCGCAAACCAACAGTAATACGAATTACAGTAATAATTTTTAAGTGATAGTAATAATTTTTAAGTGAATCTAGCGCCAGAGCGTCGCTATGGTAAACAAATAGTGAATTTTAAAGAATGCATTTATTCTATTGTGGTTTATGCGCTGTCGGCGAAGTAGACTTAATTCAATCCAATAAGTTTAAATGAAATGCAAGAAAAATGCGTATAATTTAATATTCCGTACAAGGAAGTCATGTGGTGTACACATCAGATTTTTTTAACTTATAACTGTATAATTCGTTTTCCCAAAACGAATTATAAAGTGGATTTAGAATGAATTCAGATGAGTTTTACGTAACTACGCATGTATGCATCTCGCATAACTCAAGAACTAGTAAGTAGCCTTAAAACTTTGAAATTTTGTATCCAAATATATATATATATCCATTCTGTTACTCGGCTGGGTTAGCTCAGCTTCTTTTTACTTCCTTGTACGAAGTAAAAAGGAAGTATTGTAATCGTGAAAAGCTTCAGGCAGCATATTTCAACGAAAATATCCATTTTGACCGCTATCGAATGCAATTTAACGATGTTTTTGCGTGATATCTGTACGTAAGGACAGAATAAAATACTCTTTTCCTTCAAAAAAATTATAAAACTGCTTTAAAATTAATTCTGAAGTGAATTTTTCGTGGTGTCTGTATGAACGTACGTACGTACGTATCTCGCATAACTCAAAAACGAGTAGCCTCAGAACGTTGAAATTTTGTATATAGGACTGCTAAAACATGTAGATGTGCACCTCGTATTTTGGTTGCAATAGGCTGCACCAAACATACTCGTATATAAATATATTTATATATATATCCACTCTGTTACCCCCCGGCTCAGTGATCTCAGTTTCTTTACTCTTATATGTTTGTAAATTGTACATTTTTTGCTTTAAAAATGATTGAATTATGTTGTTTTTATCTTCCGGTTAAGGATTTTATGCCTTTAGCAAATCTGTGTGAAATATTTTTAGAATTATCAACGATTTTAAAATTGTTTAAGCGCCGCTAAGCCTAATTTGATGGCGGCCATTGATGTTTACATTTGAAACAGGAGACTAGCGGATTTATTGCCATTCTAGAGAAACTTAGCTTCGCAACAACAAAGATAACGCATTCATTTATTATTGCCAATTAAATCATGCTTAATTCTTTCTGGAATTTTTTTGAGAAAATAAGTGTTTGAGATTTACTTCGTAATTTTTAATATAGATATTTTGAGTGTTTATGTATTTTTGCCTTCTCGCGAAGTGAAAACTGAATTAATTAAGTGAGAAATACTCAATCGTCTGTGAAAAACTGTATCTCTTTTTTTTTTTTTTCTTAATTTCTTTTATACATTATTCTAGCTTTATTATAGTATTTGAATAGAACATGTGGCAACGATTAGATAATTCTGTTCTTTAAATGATATAAATTTTGTGCATTATGAGTTATAATGTGAAAGAAATATAATACTGAAGGGGAGTCGTCAGTTTTGCGCAACACAAAAAGTGAGAATTTTAGCTGATTTTCGAGTTTTAATAAGTAAAATTGTTTTTGTCATACATATATGAAATTTTCAGTGTGTCATCTTTATACATAGATGATTATCTTTCTTGATTTATTTTACTTAATAGTGTATAAGAATTTGTTTTATAAAGAAAAAACTAACTGTATTTTCCGAAAATTTAAAATTTGTACTGAAGCACTGCGCGCAAACCAACAGTAATACGAATTACAGTAATAATTTTTAAGTGATAGTAATAATTTTTAAGTGAATCTAGCGCCAGAGCGTCGCTATGGTAAACAAATAGTGAATTTTAAAGAATGCATTTATTCTATTGTGGTTTATGCGCTGTCGGCGAAGTAGACTTAATTCAATCCAATAAGTTTAAATGAAATGCAAGAAAAATGCGTATAATTTAATATTCCGTACAAGGAAGTCATGTGGTGTACACATCAGATTTTTTTAACTTACATTTTGGTAAATTATGCATTTTTTACTTTAAAAGCGGTTGAATTATGTTTTTCTTATGTTCCGGTTAAGGAATTATATCTTTAGTTATCTGCATGCAATAGCTGTAGAATTATGAGCAATTTAAAAATTGTTTAAGTTTGACTAAGCCTAATAGAGCAGTCATATTTGTTTACATTTGAAACTTAGCAGAATAGAGAATTAAGTCAGTTTTTAAGCAAACTTCAGTGTCTTTTTGCCGAGTGGAACCAAAAGTAAATTTTCTCTTTTGTGCACCGAAAAATCTCCCTGGCCGCAGGCCGAATTGCTTGTTTTTGTGTAGAAACTCTAATTTTAATTATAATATTTTTCAAAAACTTTTTTCAAATGTATTTGATGTGTTATGTGTTTCTGTATTTTACAATTTTTAATGAAGATGTTTGATATTTATGTATTTTTGCCTTCCGCGAAATGAGAATTGCTTAATTGAATAAGAAGTATATCTCTAATGAAATACGAGAAAATAAGTTTAAATGAAATGCAGCAGAAAATGTGTATAATAGGCCGTACAAGGAAGTGTGTGGTGTCCACATCAGATTTTTCTCAAAGCGGTTTGTAAAATGAATTCAAAATGGAATTTAAATGAATTCAGAGAGGATGTTTTCCATGACACCTGCATTTACGTATTTATGTATGTATGTATGCATCTCGCATAGCTCAAAAACGATCAGCCTTAGAACGTTGAAATTTGTAAATGGGACTGCTATAATATCTAGTTGTGCATCTCCTTTTTTTTTTATTGCAATAAGCCCCCTTACCCGGCTTATAGGTCCTTCCCCAGCTTTTACTTTCGCAATCATTGGTCGTAGTCATAAAAATAGTCATAATAGGCCGTACAAGTTCAAATAGGCCGTTCATATATATCAGTCTAATTACAAAATGAATTTTCATGCTCTGAAATCATATGGGAAGCCTCAAACCAAAATTAAAATCTAATTTGCCTCATTAAAAAGCTGTTTTAAAATTTCAAAACTTAACTCCTCTCTTAATTTAAAGTAACAGTTTAAATTAGTAGTTAATCGGCAACAAATTGTGCATGAATGATTGAGAAGGTGCACTTTCCTAAATTCTTTAGACAGAATGTGAGGTGTTGATCAAATTTTTGAAGCACGATTACTTTAATTTTCGTGTAAGCATTTGGTTTATCATCTTTGATATAAAGAGTACCATAAAGGTTTTTTCCCTAACTAACTAAGCAGAGTCTTAACTACATCTTTACCTGTAACTGTTTTACTAAAAAGTATCATTCTATTGAGGAGAAAAAAAAAGCAGTCTCCGAATTTCAGTTTTACATGGAAACTTTAAAATTAGAGTTTTGGTGATGCTCGAAGATCCGCTAAGTGCTTATTTTCTAGTTCAATGTTGCATTGAGTTGGTTCTCTGTTTCTTTCGATCTCGAAGTAATTCTAGTTGAGCATTAAATTTTTAATTCCCTCAAAATTAGCTCTGTCTGAATTGAAATAGTTCATTTCATTCTCATTCAGTCTGTGACAACAGAACTGAAGAAATCTTTCACAAACGGATCTTTTTTTTTTCCAATGCTGGTAATAAGCCTTAGGTGTTTAATAGCATTTTTGGACACGGTTAAGAATAAACCAGTGATAGAACAAATATTTATCTAATTTGAATCTAACTTCACCATTCATCTATACGATTTGAAAAGTAAGTTCTCTGAATGGATTTCGCAGGCCCATCAACAGTAGAGCGGTAAAATCGCTGAGCATTGGTACTTCGATTCCATGGTAACTAGCCGACTGAACGGGCGTTTGCGTGGATTTCTTCGTGCGCAATATGGATGCGATATGGATGGACTATCATGAAGGCAAGAAATGTTTAAAGATTTTCGTAATAAAAAATGTTCTTCAGGCGCTTTAGTGAAAATCTTTCTTTAGGGCACATGGTAATGTCTTCTGATGGTGCTAATGACATAGGAGTTTGAAAATAAGTTCAAGCACTGCAAAAATAAATCGAAGAGAACAACGTTTAAAACATAGTTTATACTTTCGTTGTCAGTTTCCATCTGTCGAGGTCATTAATTCTGTAGAAGTAACATTTGTATAACATCTGCGAAAGCTTCGATGTTGATGATTTCTTAGTTACCAAAAGCATTAAAAAATTGATCAAGAAAAGGAATTTCGCAAGATTTACATATAAAAAGCAAAACCATTTAGTATTAAAAAATTTCCCGATAAAAGTATTAGCTACTAGCAGCTACGCTGCCAGCCTTCGTCTGGCTTTTAGATGTACCGTAAAAATACCTGAAGAGAACAAACATTGAATTTAAAAACTGCGTAAAATTTTACTCTGCAGAACAATTTCATAAAAAGAAAACACAGATTTAAAAAAAATGTATTACATACAATAAAAATACAATGAAAAAATCAGTATCCCTTAATATAAATATTAATTATCCTAATAAATAAATTAAGCAACTTTCCGTTACCTTCTCTCAACAAACGTCCAGTATCCAAGAGAAACATTAAATTTAAAAACTGCACAGAATTGTCGCCCTCATTTTTCCAAGTGGCAACAGTGCTGATTTTCAACAGTCAGCAGTCCAGTATACAATTGAATGAGAAACTGTTGCCAAAAACCACATTTTTAAAAGAATGCAACTATTCAAAATGTTGAGATAAAATCGAAAAGATAAAATAAATAAATGTCATTAAAATTTTGAAAAAAATCGCTTCGAGGTGCACTGCCTCTTGTCTTAGATGCACCTATATACCAAATTTCGTATCCCTGAGTCTATTAGCTTACGCGCAGCACGAAAGAAAGACGCACAGACTCTTTCTTTTATTATATGTAAAGATTACATCGCCACTAATTGTTAGTCTTAGTAATATTAGTAAAATTAATGACCAATAACATTGTCTTTCAATTTTAATCTATCTTTCCAGATCAGGAATCGTATGCGAGCCATCATCAATACTGATTTTCCTAAGGATAAAGGGTCCATCGACTTGGCCAGGCGAAGCATCTACACTTATTGGGCAGACATGGCAGTTGAAATGTACAAGGAAAAGATCAGAGCGAAGAAAGCGGCTCCCGGTGAAGCAGAAACGTATTACAAGAAGCTGTGGAATAATGAGGACGAATTAGGTATGGGATCCTGGTGTCATTATATTATGAATCATAACCTGAAATGCCTATGAACTATTTTTTAACCATCAATTCGATATAATACCTGATATAGATCACTAATACATTGTTTAAGATTTTCCTTGAATAATATATGCATGCTTTCGTATTTCATTTGAACAAGTGCAACCTTTTCTTTGGTAGCTTACAATTTTTGACAAAATTGAATTTTTTTCGATAAATTAGCAACTTGCAAACTGAAAACATCTGGAAATTTTAAATTTGAATTTCAGACGAAAGATTTAAATATAGAGATAACTATTTATCTCATTTACGATTGAAGGTTAATATATATTATTGCGATACCTTTAAACAGCTAAGCACGAAGTTATAAATGGCAGTTTATGATAATAAACTGCCATTTATAATACTGATATAATATTTATAATACTGATATATTGATAATAAACTGCCATTTATAACTATAAAAATAAAAAGTAGATAGATAAAAAGTAGTCAGCTTAACAGTCTTATTAAGTCATTAACAGTAGCTTAAATTTTGTGTTTCAAATAATTACTTTGTACAAATAAACATGTTCATTTAAATTTCAAAATATGAAAATTTGGGTTCAATAATTTAAATTCATTATACTTTTCAAATAAGAATTTCTCTAGATTGTTAATTCAAATTCCATTAATTTATACTATTAATCAAAATTTATAAACATGAAAATTTGAAATTTACCTTTTTCTAAAGAAGCAGTTGCAAACATTAAAACAAAATGGGTACTTACGAAAACGGATTATCCCACGATCGGCCAAATAGCGTGATTTAGCGCCAATTGTTGATGACCGTGTCCTACAGAATTCTGCAGTAACGACTGACAACCGTTGACGAAATTTCTGCCAACAGTCGGCGAGAAAATATGTAAATGTAAAAAAATTCTGAGTGTCTGGGCAAATGATCACAAAATAAAAATAATTCCAATAACGAATTTCGATGGCGATGAGATTTTCTTATTGTTCTTATATTTATATGCACTTAAGGTGAAGAATCGAGCAGTGGTGATCAGCTGTAGAGAGCAAAACGGTGCTATTATGAGTGGAGCGAAACATCAAATATCCAGAGAGTTGAAGACAAACTGTTTGGAACGAGAGCTGGACGTGAACTCTGAAGTTAATCCTAAATACAATTTCACAGACCGTGTTTGATCCGGCATACGGACAAAAACAGGTATACATACTCAAAAGTTGAACGACTGTAGGCAAATGCGAAATGGCGAATTAAATATGTCTTTGTCGACACTTGAAAATTGGCGGGAGGAGGAGACACCACTATTCTACCAACAGATTAGGTACTATTATCTCGCGTCCCCGCATACCTAGCGTTAGAAGATACATAAAAATACATTGTAAGATATTGTAGCCTTTGTGGCTCAGGACATAATTACATAATTTATATAATTATTTCAGATACTCAAATTACTTTACTACATAACATACACTTACAATAGCACACAAATACACTTTACATACTTTACAGAAATTTACAAAGAAATATTGCGCGACACCCAAATACAGTAGTAGTACAGAAGAGTCTATAGAATTTTCCCCAAAGTCTTATAAGAAGTGCCTCGCCTCACTGTGCCTAGTTTCTAACAGAGCATGCTCCCTTCATGACTTATCTGCATCGTTTCAGTCGAGCGAAAACGACCAGTGCTCATGCAGTATAGCAGGAGATCCGGACCACTATGTGTTCGTTTACAGACAGACTACAGAACATCACCTTAGGCTGCTATCACACGTCGGTTTGTTTCGGAAGAACAACTGTTTGGAACAATTTTTCTGCTTTGTCACAGCAGCCAATCACCATAGATCGCTTTGAGGTTAAGATAAGGGAAACTGGTTCCTCATTACAAACAAGCTGATAGCATTCGAAGCTGATAACTGATTGGTTGAAAACGAACAACTTGCAATTTTTTTGGAAAGGAAGGAAAAAGTCGCACATCTTTCTTTAAACCAGGCAGAAAAATTGTTCGCGGGAAACGAACGCCGTGTGATATGGGCCTTAGACAGCCGTAGCGGATCATATCTATTCATTGGCCGAAGTTACTTCTAAAAGTCGCTGACCTTTGAAACGCATACGCGATTGCGTTAATATCACACGTAATATCTCAGATAGGCTGGAGAAATTTTCAGCTGCCATTGCCGTCGCCAGCACAGCCACCCATATGTTCTGTACTTATAATTATTTAATTTTATACTTATTTCCTTGAATTATGTATTTTGCCTTATTTAATGTATTGTTTTGACTTTTTATCAGTCACTCTGTTAATTGTTCATATTCATAATGCACTATTCAGTTTATTATAACTCAATTATACCTGTACCAGTATTTTAACTATCCACAGTACTCATTTACTATCCACATTGAGGATGCCTATTGACAGCAGTTAAGTTGTAACCATCTATCTATAACTCTGTAAATGTGAAACCGAAATTGTTTTCCTCACCTGCATTGAGCCCTTCTTCCATCACTGTACCATTGACTCTCCCAGCATTTGTTTACACCTTCCCAGCACTCATCTTGAGCACATTATACACCAAAGTGTGTTATGTGGACCAACTTAATTCCGTCAGCGTGGCTACTTGGTTGATATGATAACTGCCTCAGTGGATCAGCTGCCTCGCTGTTGGTGGAAAGAAAGAAAGTAGTGGTACAGAGAAACAAACTGATTTAATATTAAATTCTTACTCTAGGCACTGAGTCAACTCCTCTCCCATGAAAAAACAGGTTAAATAAAATTAAAAAAAAAGTTATATAACAGAGGCATAGGTCAGCTCTAGGTTTTGCAAGCTTGTCAATTATCTGAGCGATCCTTGCCCTCAGATGATCACAAAGTTACTCTTTTACCATAAAGTTGCTGAAGGCTTGTGTGTTATTACTGAAGGTACTAAAGCGGTGCTCTCTGGTAAGTGGGCAGATGGTAATCACAGGTACCAATATCTCCATGGAAATAGAGATCGGTGTTGCTGTGTATTAAAATATTCGGGAAAGGGATCATGTCCTACAATAAATCTTGTTAGTTGCGGGGAAAGGATGTTGCTTTGTCGCCTGCTAATGTATGTGCGGTGATATTGTTCACATTTATTCCATGCTCTTTGCCATTTGATTTGTGCCTTGCGTTTCAGTTGCTTCTTCAAGTATAAGCGTAGCCAAAGTGTTGATTGGGGATAATGAATATTTTCTGATGTTGCTTCCTTGGCTAATCTGTAAGCAGTTTCTTTTCCACTCACTCAGCACGCATTTTCACCCAGGAGAGTGATGTTAGGATGCTGATGCTTCTGTAAGTCTGTCTGGATTTGCGTAACTAATAGAGGATGTATGGTGATGGTTTAGTATTGACAGAAGTACTGACATGCTTGTCTGTGTGGATGGCAATGTCCTGTAGGTTTCGTACAATGATGTACTGGATAGCTCTGGAAATAGCTACTGCTTCTCTCTGAAACACGGTGTTATTATTTTAGTCGCTGTTGCCACAGATGTAAAGCTTCTTCCCCATGAAGAACTATTTATTTGATGACAGCAAAAATAATATACTTTTGAAGGCAATTAAAAACACATTAATGATATTTTATCTTTAATATTAATATTTAAGTAATTATTAATAAAGCACTCCTTGAATTTATGTTTGAATAATGGCACTTGGGAGTTGAGCATTTCAGTTATAGGGTATTTCTCCCACCTTCTTAGCAAGCCTTCGTGGTGTAGTGGTCAGCACGTTGGCGCGTATTCGAGAGGTCCGAGGTTCGAGTTCCAGCTAAGGCATTGCCCATTTCTCACATCTTCTGCTTTTAAATAACCTAATGTCTCTTCAGTGGCTCCAGAGCTAAAAAGGCTGGTGGATGTTGATTCTCCACCCCCAGGATTTGATGATTGGGTCCCCTAATCTCCAATCGCACTTTAAAAGGGGAGTATATGAGGTATTTCTCCCGCCTTCTTAGTATGACTTCGTGGTGTAATGGTCAGCACGCTCGGCGCGTATTCGAGAGGTCCGAGTTAGTTTCTAGTCCCGGCGAGGGCTTTGCTCATTTTTCACGTCTCTCAGCATCAAAAAATCCTAATATCTCTACACAATCATAAATAAAATTTCATAGATTTAAAAAATCGGATAATAACAGAATGTTTCATCCTGGCTTCTTTGGCAGCTTATTAAAGTCCACATTCTGCTTTTTATGACTTTCGTATCTCCTAAGTATAATTTTTTTGCGCCCGGCTGTCAAACCATTATTGTTGGAAACTCTCCATAAGAGCACATATTGTTCCGAAACTGTATGGTTTCGTTAGCTTATTTAGTTATGTCAAGTCTTTTGCGGGTTCTATGGGGAGAGATACCTCCGTGGAGGACTTCTTAAGGGAAAGTGACATTTATCCGGGTTGTGCAGAGGGAAAACTACGTAAAACCTCCCATGCGTCCAGCTTGCTAGCCTGGTGGAATCGAACGCATGTCAAACAACCTCTGTTCAGTTATTTTATTGCTCCGGCGTGACTCTAAAGCCACATATTTACAATTTTTATCTATTCTGTTCAAGACAGCAGTTTTTTAATTGATAGAGAGATAATCATGATTTGTTTATTTAACAAAAGTTTTTGGTTTTCAATTTTATGGAAAGGAAATCTAAAAAAAAATTATGGAATTATATACTTGATTTTTCATAGGAACACGCTTAGTACGCTTTTATGCTGGGTTTAATTTGAGTATTCCGAAGTATGTAGATAAGTTTTGGAAGTAAAAGCTTTATATTGCTAATAATCTAAAATCGAACTTATTATAGTAATAAAACCTATTAATTGAAAGAGGAAAATACCATAATAATAAAGCTGATTTCTTTATCTGATATTGAAATATGTAGAAGTTGAAGCGTCTTTTGTTATTATTTTGTCTTTTTATTTTCAAATAATTTAACGTCATATATTTTCTCATTTTTAAGCTACTGCCCTACATGGTAAAAATTAATCTAATTTATTATTTAATTTAGATATTTCAAAATTATTATTTATGACCGAAATTTATTACGTGATTATTTTTAAATAGAAACTAATATATTAAAAACTAATATATAATAAAGAACGAATCTAATGCGGTTATTTAAAATAGGACGATAGATAGACAAATAACGATTCTGAAAATGTCATCATTTTATGCTCAAAAAATGATAAAATTTTAATTTTCGTTTTGATGAAATACAACGGAGGAGAATTAATTATAAACAAGGAAAGAATAAAAGGTAATTAAATAATATGGAACTTTAAAAAGTATTTAAATAATTAAAAAACTATAACCGCTTATTGCTTCGAGTCTTTCAAACGGCGTTTCGAAGAACCCTGTTTGACCATTTTTAATTTCATTCAGTGGTTTCTCTGGGGAACAACATGTTCATAAAAGGATTATTATTTTTCTCTGTACTATTCATTCGTTATATGCTATTTTGCTATGAATTTATTTGAAGTATTTCCCTGGGCAATGAAATAATGGAAAACACTGAAATAGAAATTCCCAAATGACTGTCATTTAAAGACTTTTTCGTGAAAATAAACTTTGATAGCTTTAAAATATGCTATTTATATTGAAGAGCTATTTATAAAGATGGAAGATTTTAAAATGAGCATCGAGTGACAAAATAAACGTAGCAAATATTTAAGGTACTTCTCTTTAAAATACTTTTTTGTTGCTCTATTCCATAACTTATTCCCTAGAAGCGAAATTTTTTTATATTTTTGCCACAAATTTAGATTTGTCAGCAAATATTTGAGATCTTTTTACCTTTACTGCTAAATCTTCCAGGTTTTCATAATTTACATCAAAACGACAAAATTTAGTAAAGCGAAGCAACTTTACTTTATTAGGATTTCACAAGCTATAAATGAGAAGAAATTATTGCATCTTGCAGTCGAAGGACATGCATAATTCCAAAATAACGACAAAACATTAAAATTAACATTCGGAGATAAGGTGTTTCATCGGCTTTTACTTTATGTCAATAAATTAGTCCAAATTTCATTTAACTTACCACAGGAAATGTTTCTTTTGGATTAATTTTGACTTTTTCAAGCAGATGAGTCTAAAATTCTATCAAGAGCAGGAGTCGACCAAATAGCAACTGGAGAAAGTAGCTAAAATTCACTTTAAGGATTTAAAGTTATTCTTTCTGACATTTTTAGCCCAAAAAGGGTTATAAATTTTGAATTGGTTCACTATAATAGGCGTATCACTTTCAAATTGTTGCCACCAAATATTATCGCCCAGTAATTATTTGTAATGAAATTAAAAGAATCTGCATGTACCTATACTATCAAAATCTGTGCGAATCTGTCTGTTTCTTTGTTTGTGTGTGGCCTTATCTCCTCCGGAACGGTGGGGAGTCTTCTAGAGAGGTACCTCCCGGATTCTAAAAGTTGGTAGAAAACCATTTCAACCATTCTCATTTTCGTACAACTTTAATTTTCCAAGATATTAATCAAAAACTCTGAAAACGCTAACTTTCGCCCACCATTTTTCAGAGTACCAACTGTCTCGCAAGCTGAAGATAAAAATCTTCTTAATTTAGAGAAGTTTTGCTACTACTCGCTTTCAAATTGTAGAGTTTCTTAATAAAAATAGATTATTCTAAGTTTTACAAAATATGAAATAAAAATAGCATTGCCAAGCATTAAATGTGTTATTCCCGATTCCAAAAATTCGTGAGAAACCATTTCGACTGTGCTCATCTTCGTAAGACTTTAATCAGTCGAGATATTAATTAAAATTCTGAAAACACTAATTTTCGCAATCATTTTTATGAGTGGCAACAGTCTCGCGCGTTGGAGATAAAAATGTTTTATTTCGAAGAGTGTTGTAACTGTTCGCTTTCATATGAAATAAATGTTGCATTGCCAAAGTTAAACATATTATTATATAAGGTCATATTCTGAAGTTGAAGAACTCACGCGATTGCATATGGCGTCACTATATGTCGAAAATTGTTCGTTAATGTCAGTATTTTAAATAAATAGCTGGTATTAGCAACTTTTTTGTTTCGTGTTAGTGTAATTGACACGATATATTATTCCCAAGTTAATTATTTAATAAATATCGAGACAATGTTGTTATATTACATTAAATTTAAATAATGACGCCATACGTAATAACCTAAAGTGTGAAAAGCTTTTGTTTCCTGGTTTAGCAATAAAAAAATTATTTACGAATTGGTTGTTGCTTGGAAAGAATGAACTGATTTCATTCATACTGAAATGTTTTTATACATTTATTTTGTAGTAATACATAGAACTCATTAATATTGCTTTGGTTACAACCCGCTCATCTAGCGGGCTAACGTAACATGTGTACCAGGAAGACCGAATTTCGAATTTTGTAAAACTTTTCTGTGTGATGGCCGGCCGCTTTATTTAGTAGCTATTAGCCTTGCGCTACTACAAGCAAGTGGTGGCCGGAAGTGGTGCCCATTTCATTATAGAAGCACCTAATATGTGGCTACCGTTGCCTCCTCTGAAGGCACGAAAAGTTATAGCCATGCCTTCTCCTGTATTCGATCCCATGCCCATCGCTACGGTAGTTAGGGGCGCTAACCGCTATACCGGTTGAGCGGTTCGGTTTTCTAAAACTTTAATGAATATTTGATTAACAAACTCAACGATATGAAAATGAGCAGTTGTAACACTATTCGAAATAAAATGTATTTATCTGCAGCGCGCGAGACTGTTGCTATTCGGGAAAATGAAATGCACTCTTTTGCAAAAAAAATTGAAACACCAAAAAGGAATTTTGCGATCGTGACGAAATTTGGTATGCAAAAACATCTTGATAGAACATACAGAACATGCAAATGATCAAAATTTCAAGGAATATGACCAGGAATTGCGATCGTAGCGCGCATTTCTAGGGCGCAATTCGCAAAATATAAAGCCAGTAGCAGAGGCAGAACATTTAAATTTTCTTGTTGCTGCCATTGTAATTCCGTAAGGAAGCAACTAAAGATGCCATTACGAAGATATCGAAGATCTTAGAGACAACTAAACCACTTCGAACGTGGTCGCATTGTAGGGTTGCGTGAAGCTCGGTGCTCATACCGAGCAATAGGCGGCCACCTGCAGCGTACAGACACTGCTGTACAAAGATGTTGACAGCAATGGTTGCTACAAGGAAATTGCCGACGAAATGAAGGCTCTGTAAGGCCAAGGAGCACAAATGTGAGGCAAGATAGAATGATTGTTCGCCAGGCTCGAACCGCCCGTATCATTGTCGACTATCCAACGCACTACAGCCACGTCTATACCTCCCGGGGTACCGTCCACCATCTCACGGCGCTTGTCTGAGGCGGGGTTACGCTCACAGAGGCCTTTAAGACGTTTGCATTCGACCCCACACAACATTGGCGAAGTCGTCTGGAGTGGTGCCGCAGCCAATCATCATGGCTGCTATCAGACTGGCATTGTATAGTGTTCAGCTATGAATCCCGATTCATTCTTGAAGCAGCTGACCACCATGTTCGTGTCTGGAGAGGACGGGGAAAGTGGTCCCAATCAGCTATTGTTTTACAAAGGCATACAGCCATAATAATCCCTGGTGCGATGATGTGGGGCGCTGTTTCTTAAGATAGTAGGTCATCTTTAGTCATCCTCCGTACATCTTTAACAGCTCAACTATATGTTGATACCATCCTGCGGCCGATTGCATTATCCTTCATGGCACGTCATACTGGGGCCATTTTCAAACAAGATAATGCCAGGCCACATACCGCTCGCATATCTCTGGACTGTCCCCGTGCGGTTGATATTCTTCCTTGGCCACCAAGGTCACCAGACCTTTCATCAATCGAGCATGTGTGGGACATGGTAGGCCGCCAGATTCGGGCACCACAAAATATCACAGATCTGATGAATGCCTGGCAGAATGTGTCGCAGGATGACATTAGGAACCTCTATCGTCTTTGCTTCAACTACTTCAAGCATGGATTGTCGCCAGGGACTGTTCGACCAACTTCTAATTTGAACACTCAGTGGGTGATTGTGAGCCGTGAACAGGTACTAGGACCAGATTTTTTAATCATTTTATTATATGTGTATGAGCTGTGTATCACATTTTATTATCTGTGGTATTCAATTTTATCAAAAACAACCACTTCCTTCATGATGCTTCGGGTTTTTTTTTTTTTTTTTTTTTTTTTTTCCCAAAAGAGTGTATATTTAGCTTTCAATTTTAATTTAGAAACTCGCCTCTATGAAAGTAATGCCGCGGCCGGATCTTATCTTCCATGCGATAGCGTGTAGCCATTCAGTAAAGCCCAAGATATTGGGAGACTGAGTTATACGCTAAGTGATTTGAAATCAAGAAACACAGTTCTTAAGAATATTTCCTCTACATTTAATGTGATTAATTTAAATGAAAATGTATTAAAATCATAAGATGGCTAGTTAGGAATATTTAATATTTTTATGAAATTACACAAGGTGAAGGTAATTAAAATCATTATATCATTTTTCTTTTTTATAATAACTATTTTAGGCAGCTGTCCTCACGAAAGGATTTTTTACGAAATAATGTAGCAAATATAAAAATATGTATGGCAACCTCTAACACTTTATCCGGAATTCTAAACATATGCTTTTTCAAAATATTTTGTGATTTTACTCTTGAACTAAATTTTATGTGGCGTAAGAGCGAAAATGCGATATTTAACGTATGAATTTAACACATAAAAAGTTAAAAATAAAAAGGGAAAAAAAAGTATTAGTCATCTTGTAAGGATCTTAAGTTTTACTAACGTTTATTTTATTTTAAATCTTTACTATCACTTCTTATTTTCTACTTCCGGCCAGAATTATAAGCGTTAATGTATTTAAGCAAAATTTGTCTGGCGAACGCTAAGTACTTAAGTTGTGGCTTTGTGCCAAGCGAGGGAGAGGAAGCAGTTAGTCGAAGCAGGCCGCTTACCTTAGAAGTTTTACTCAGTTGCTGGTTGCCTTCCAGGCCAGAGGTTTAATCCTCTTGATAACTTTAAACGTATTGTAGTGTTCACAGTTCTCTGTACTACATACGGCTTCCTGTTAATATAAGGCCAATCTTCCACGTTTATTATTTTTAAAGTTAAATTAGAGTTTAGTTTTATTTTTATATTTTTACGTTTAGACCACAAGTAGTGGGTCTTTGTATTCCGAAGTACGGAAGTTATTGTAAATAGAGAAAAATAAAGGGTTTTGTATACCCTTCTTGTGTATCCTGTCTATTTCCCACAGTTATTGAACATAGCTTTAGTAAGCTCTCTGTTCCGAGTCAGGTCCTTGCATGTTCCCGAAGAAAGTAAGACGGAACATTGAACCTGATAATCTTACTAAGAAAACTGAAATTGATGTGATGAACAGAGAAAAGACTGAAAAAAATATAGAAATGTATGCCAACACTTAATATTGCATCAGGAATTCTAAACATGTGCTCTTATGTAGCTTTTAAAATTTTTGTGATTTTGTTGTTGAGGTGTATGTGATGTAAGTGCGAAGAAAACGGTGCTTAGTAATAAAACTAAATGTTAGTAATAGTGAGTGCAAGAGTACACTGGTAGACTGTGAACTCGGCCAAAGCGTCAAAACCTTAACAAACTATTAGAACCAGTTAATAGTTATTAGTATTAACAAACCAGTTAAGATTTGAAATTTCACAAATCTTCACAAAAGGGGCAATTTACCCAGAAGGGCTATTAATTTCGTTTTGGCATTTTGAGTTGATTCGCTATATACGGTGAATCACTTATTACAATGTTGCCACCAAATATTAGAGCCTTGTATTATATTTAAAGAAATTAAATAATGAAGAATCTGCATAAATGTATGTATGTTTCACGCATTGTGATAAAACAACGGTACCTACAGCCATCAAATTTTATCGTACGTCTCCACCCGAATATGGACATCTGGAAGCCCAAATTTGAAATTTGTTTTATTTTCTATGTCATATTTTGTAAAGCATTTATGATTTTTTGATTAAGAAACTCAACGATTTCAAAGCGAGCAATGACAGCACTTTAAGGAAAAGAAAACATTTTTATCTTCAGCGCGAGAGACTGTGTAACGGAAATTCTAAAGATATGCTTCTATAAATATTTTGTGATATTACTGCTGAATTGAATTTTATGGTTTAAGTGCGAAGAACATGATATTTAATAAAGGTACCACACAAAACATTAAAAAAACGCCCTCTGGGCGTAATATAAAATCTCAAAGCTTTCAGATTTTTTTTTTTTAAATTTTGGAATGGGGAATTTCTTATATTTATTTGCTTATTTATTTATTTTGTTTTTAGCCGCAATGGGCAATTAGCCTAGAAGGGCTATTAATTTCCTTTTGGTGTTTTGCGTTGGCTCACTATAAACGACGTTTCACTTTTCAAATTGTTGTCACCAAATATTATCGCCCTGTATTTTATTTAAAGAAATTAAATAATGAATAATCTACGTGAATGTATATATGTTTTTCGCACTGTGAAAAAACAACAGTACCGAGAGACATCAAATTGTGAATAACATAGTCCTTCACTCGAATATGGGCATCTGGAAGCCCAAATTTGGAATTTGTTTTATTATCTGTTTAATATTTTATAAAACTTTAACAAATGTTTGATTAACAATCTCAACAACTTCAAAGCAAGCAATGGCAACACTAAATTCTAAAAAAAGCAGAGACATGAAAGACGGAGACTAACTCGATAATAAAATTTTAGAATCTGTTCATAGATTAGGTATTATATGCACTCCATAAAGTGGCTGAAAATTTTGTTTTCGTCCTAGGAATCTGAAACATAATTTTATATTGCATTTATATAGAATTGAAATACCGAAATTAAATGGAAGTAAAACTAAAACATAATCTCTTCGAGCATTGTCTCGCGCTATCATGCTAACAGTTTGCTCTTATTTCAATTTTATTCTTTATATTTTGTTTATTAAATCGAACTTTTTATTATAAAGAACAGGAAATTAGAAGCGATTTAAATATATGCTATTTTTTATGATCCTGTCATTATGGAATCAGATTTTTTTTTCTTTTTTCTAGGTGATACTTTGCTGAATTTGATAGAAGTATACAGCTAAATTCAAGGAAAAATTGAGAAAATAGAGGGCCATTTTTTCATCAAGCCACCATAGGTCAGAGCATATGAAAACATGCCGAAAATTCATCATATTCCATATTTATAATTAATTCATCCCATCAGCATTTCTCTGAATATCCTCATTATTCTGTATGTTCCATTTTTCTATATAAGGTGTTTTTACTTATGAGTACAATAAAATACTGGGAAAAGTTCTTAATTGAAGTTTACTTTTAATTCTCCAACTTTCTCTTACTGTTGTGGGATTACTTTAATTTGGATTTGTATATGACCTAACACTACTAGAAAATAGAAAATTGAGCTTAAAATCATTTGAATGAGCTTAACATGTTTTATCAAAAATCATCAAAAATGAGCTTAAAATTATTT
This sequence comes from Stegodyphus dumicola, assembly GCF_044657685.1. Lineage (NCBI taxonomy): Eukaryota > Metazoa > Arthropoda > Arachnida > Araneae > Eresidae > Stegodyphus > Stegodyphus dumicola. Next base: position 186,563,020 of record NC_140769.1, on the reverse strand, counting down.
AATAATAAGTTTTCTTTAACTTTGCTGATACATCTAGTGAAGCAAATATATTGCATTACAATCATTTATTCCATTAAAACTTTTTTAATTTATGTTATGTAAATAGTAAAACTAAATAAATTAATGTATACAGCAATACGTTTTGAAATTTTAAGGCTTGAATTAAGTTTAAAATTCTACTTTAGCGTATGTAAACCAATAGTTCTCGTACTTTTATGATTCGCATATGTCCTGGAAATGTGTATGTACCTAATGTATACAGCAGTATGCAGTTAGTAATCATTCATTCCTAAACCGAGGATAGAAAGCAAGACAAATACGTCCTTACAATGCAACTTTAGAATAAAGAGAATTGTAAACAAAATCAGCCAGAAGTTCGCCTATGGCAGTGGCCATGATAAGTCTTGACATCATACCGTGACGTTTCACGGCTTCATGTTCATTGCACGGAACATATGGAGAAGGATTACTCTATTTATTCTAACCTCCTTGGATTTTATGCTGTAGTATATTGTGAAGAAGAAAAATTAATACAGGAGAAAAACTTACACACACAGGAATATAAAGAAGCCACTTTTGTTTGATAGAGTGACAATATCTAATATGGAAAAGAAGGTAAAGAGAAGAAACAAATTTCCAATATCATAGTGATGAAATTATATTTACTAAGTATTAAAATATTAAAAATATTAATTTAAAGTGATAACAGAATGTAAAGACGAATAGACATAACTGATGCGATAATTCTTAAAATAATTTTCTTGCATGTTAAGCTGCAAAGGCACATATTATCAGAAAAACGAAAATAGACCTTAAAAAACTAGACAGTATGAATCTGCAAGTAAATGCCTGCAAGAATAGAACAAGGAGGTTTTTCACAGCTAAAATATTTGTTTAACAACAATAGTTATTTTGGAAATAAATATGCTTCTTAATCAGAGCAAACTGATTAAAGGAATCTGTTTTTCAATATTCATATGTGAAATTTGAAATTTTCGGAATCATGTTTCGCGACATTTCAGCAGTGTTTTAATCTGAAGTGACAAAATTACGAATATAAAATCTTATTCATGGAATTTTAAAGGAGCTTTTCAAATATCATTTTTTGTATTTCAAATTCTCCATTATTCATTTGCGGCAGGCTTCTTATGTACTTTTCAAGTATGAGTACATAATTATGTGTTTTAAACTTGCCAACCATGGAGGTAGGAAAGGAAGGAGGGGCCAACGATACTAGAAGTGAAGCACTGCTTTGAAGCTTGGGTCACCAGATGGGGTGTTCTTTGTTTACATTCAGAAGCTCGCTTGACAGGATTCTGATAGTATTTCGACACACGACAGTTCCATACAAATCGAAAAAAGGACACTTTCGCATGAAAGAAACATTCATAGTGTGATGGATAATAGCAATTTGTATAGTTTAGTGACATTTACGCAAAAATCACATCTTGATTATTTTTCGATAACTAACAACAGCGATTTTGATTATGAATTTGTTTTATAAAATTCTAAGCTGTTGAACTACAAAAATATAGATTTTAAGGAAAATGTTATGCTGAAAGAATGAAAAATACCTTACGGTACATTTAAAATTGTATACGTCTTTCGATACCCTTGATGGAGTATTTGCTACTTTTATTTTATTTTCCAAACGCCAAAATGTTTTAAATAAAACAAATTTTTTTCACATCCATATATTATTGTTGCATATTATTGCAAAAACCATGTATCTGCTTTTGACAAAATACATAAATATTCATTAAATTATTTATAAACGTATTTGAAATGAAGAATTTATTCACTTATAAACAACTGTGAAAGTACTGCGAAGAAATCTAATTATTTAATGTATCTAATTTATAATAATTATAAATGTTATCTAAATATATAATAACCTTAATATTGAATTGTAAACATAAATTGAAATCCTGTTGACAAATACGTTATAAAACTATTTAAGCAAGAATTGTTCGTATTGGAAAGCAATCTGTTAAAAGGTATTGTAAAGCAAATTCTATGAGATGCGCACTTAAGAACGTAATAGAGAGTTTTGGATTATGTATTGTTGAAATGAAGGGTAAAAAACATCTGATAAGTATAATTAAAAGAATTATTCCCCTTACATTTAATAATAACTCAGTTACAAGTTTTAAATAATACTTAAAAAAAAACTTATTTTATTCCCTTTCTTATGTTCAGAGAAAGTCAAGTACTATTTAAAGTATTTCGCTAATTCTTAATAATTCTCTAATTTAAAATGAACCGAATAGAGCATTAATTATAAATTGACTTAAATTTTTCGATTTAAAAGATTCCTCAGAAGCCAAAAAATCATGTCATATTTAAGAAAGTATTTTAGGAAGAAGCTCTATAAATAGAAAAGAAATAATGCATAATTTTAATATTAATAATACAACAAACTTTGATCTTAATTTTTGTAATCCTTAACTGAATAAAATCGAATTACTTAAAAAAAATTTTCTAATATAATTAACGAAAACTTGTGAAAATATTTCATTCAAATTAAACCATTCTGAGAAAACTGTCCTGTGAAAAGTATAGCATTTAATTCCGTTCAGAATGAAATGTTGTTTAAAAATATGTTTTTTTCACATACTTAGGACTCTGAAGTGTTGTAGAAAAAGAAAATATATACATTTATATGTATATTTACGACGTAATTACAAAATATTTACATCCGAGAACGCGTCAAATCCCATTAAACTCAATGGTAAATGACCCAATGTTTTGGTCATCACGTAGGGATCGCCGGGGCTTCAGAGCAGGGTACGGGAGAAACTTGTTTAGGGCGACTCCATCTTACTTCCTACCTCCATGTTGCCAACAGATGGTAGTAGTGATTTTTTACATGCGCAAATTGTGACATCATGTTTTTGTTTTTAGAAGTTAGTTAACTTCGAATCTTCTTTAATAAATGCTACAGTACAAATGATCTCCATTCTTATTTGTGACCCAATTTTATGTAAAAGTTACATTTTCATACATAAAGAACATGCCAGTCTAATCATAAAGAAAAGTCACTTAACAAAAACTTAACATTCTTTTGATTATTTAAAATTTGCTATATAAATGAATATAAATAAATTTATTTTTAAAAATAAGTTCCAAGATATCTCTAATATTTGAATTACTACTATTCACAGCAATGCTGGTGAAATTTGGGTATTTTCTTAATTTATTACTATGTATAAGAGATTTTACATAATGAAGCATTACATGATGTAATTTATGTCGTTAAGTTATAATGATATTGACATGATGTAATATTATTATTTTAAGAGGTTTATAGTGAAAAGCTGAAAAACTTTCTTTGCAGCTTTTACCATTATTCCACATTTTTCTGAATCTTCAGATTATGGATAACATTTTTTTTATTCTCAAAGACGATTTCGGTATTTAGATTGTAGGGTTTATATTTATTTTAACTAACATTTATTTTAAGTTTAAACTATTTTTCCTGTCAAGCCTTACTTTCCCCTGAAACTGCCAATGCCAGAGTATGTAAATTTTTAGTAGAACGCGCAAGGATTCAAATTATCAGCGGAAGTATTCTGAGTTAAATAGAAAGGAAACGAGTTCCAAGGTGTGCTTTCTTACTTCACGAGCGCGGAAGTAGTTAGTCAGAAATTGAAGAACCACGCGTTTCGGCCTGTGTGCTTGCCTAGGCAAATTGTTAATCTTTCAACGTAATATTCAGAGTTTGCTGAATTATCAGTTGTACTTTAAAACGCGGTGAGGTTAGTTACGTTTAAAGAGCCTCGTAGTTAGTGAATTGTTAGTATCTCTTTTTAGTTTCTTATTTTTATTTTAACCGCCGGGTCGGCGTAGTTTGTGAGCGTCAAGAGCACGCATTTGTAATTTCTAAAGTTTAATAAAAAGGGACTTAAACCCTTCTCAAGACTCTGTCTGATTTCCAGTTTCAGCAGTCACCACTTTGTTGCGTGCAGGTTGGAGGCGCGCAACTGTACATTGGCACCCGAACACTTGTCGAACTGAAATGGCCGAAAATCGGATGAAAGCCGCGGGACAACAACAAGAAATGACAAGCCAATTGGAAGATTTGGATATCTGGTCCAGACGTTGAGAACGTCAATCAAGCCAAACGTCAATTTCGACGGAAAAAATTCGGTGGCAATATTTCTAGAAAGCCTAGACAATCACTTTCAGCTCTACCCTGTGCCTGAAAACAAAAAGTTGCCATCGCCACATCTGCACTAAGAGGACAGGCCGCGCTATGGTGGAAGAATATAGGCAAATTTTTATTAGGGGAATTTGGAGGCCAGACATATACATTTGAAAATTTCAAAAAATCGTTATTAAAGGCCTTCCCCATAGTGAAAGATCGAGCAAGGCTAGAAGCCGAACTATATAGTTTCTATCAACGGGATATAGAAGAGTTAACGGACTTTATTCTGCGAAAAATTAAACTGACGGATATGCTGTATGGGAAGAAACCCGACGCGGAAATTATTGAAATAATCTTACCAAGATTGTTACCTGCTGTTCAAGTCTACTTCGAAATTAGAAACCCAAGCACATTGCAGGAGCTCTTCGAATTGGCGGTGAAGTTTCAAAATCGCAGAATAGCGGGAAAAGCTAGAGGGGCATCGTATTCTCAAAGTACCCGAAGGCAATCTTCAAATGAGCAGACCAGAAATGCAAACCGCTCTTATGGGGGAAAGAGCTATCAAGCTAACTCATCGAACCTCGAAGGTGAAGGGCCAAAAAGGAAATTTGAAAACAAACGTCCGCGTACCCAGAAGGCAGAAGTTGAAAGGAGAGCTTTAAACGAGTAGAGGGGCCTGTGAAAGCAAGGGTCCAGACCCCGGAAGTTTTAAAAAAACCCTCAAAAAGACACTTAAATACGGTCATCGTAAAGAACTCACATCTACCAATTATACAAGTCCTGGTTGGCGATGTACCAGTAGAAGCCCTCATCGATACAGGAGCAGAAGGTAATTTTATGAGTGAGACATTTTTCAAAAAGAATTTTTATAGGTTACGATTATTTAAAAACAAAAACACAGAAATTATAGCGGCGCAAGGAAAAACCTGTCACTGCATCGGGAAATTATCATTAAACATACAGGTAAAAGAGGAAAGCCTCAAAGTATTAATTTTTGTAGTAAAACATTTGCAAAATCCTCTTATTTTAGGTATGGAGTTTTTAAAGGCCGCGAGGGTTAAATTGAATTTTCAGGACAGTTCTATTGTGCTGGAGATGGACCAGAGGGTGGTGGAACCTGTGGAACAACCGCAAGTTGACCTTAGCCATTTGAATGACCATGAAACTCAAGCCATCCAGCAAGTGGTGAGTAATTTTTCAAACTTGTTTTCAGAAAGGCCTGGTAGCTGTCAAATAGTTACGCATCAGATACAGTTAACTGCAGAAAAACCTTGTAGGACTAAACCGTATCGTTATGATAAACAAAAAGACCTAATCATCGAAGAACATATTCAGGAAATGTTAAAGAACAAAATAATAACGCCCATAAATAGTGAGTACGCGAGTCCAGTCGTACTATGTAGGAAAAAGAACGAGTTTCCTCCTTCGGATAAAAGGGCTTGGAGGTTTGCTATCGATTACAGAAAACTGAATAGTATTACTAAATTCCCAGTTTACCCTTTGCCGGTTATAGAGGAAATTATTAGAAACATTAAATCTACTAGATACATGACTACTTTGGACTTAACGTCTGGCTACTATCAAATAGCTATGAGACCCGAAGACATACATAAAACCGCGTTTATAACAAAATCGGGCACTTATGCATTTTTACGCATGCCCTTTGGGTTGTGTGGGGCCCCATCAACATTCCAGAGAGCTATGGACATTGTTCTAAAGCCTGTCCTAGAAAATCAACTTTAATTTATCTAGATGATATAATTATAACGAGTAGTACGTTGGAACAACACATTAATGATCTAGAACAAGTTTTTAAATTATTAAAAGAGGGCGGTCTTACAATTAACGCCTCAAAATGCAAGTTCGCAACTAAAGAACTTAAATATCTCGGTTATAAAATTTCGCAAAAGGGTATAGAAACGCAAGATTCAAAAATAAAAGCCATCAAGAATTTCCCATCGCCCAACACCGCCAAGAAACTTTCTTCTTTCCTTGGGTTATATTCTTATTATCGGTCATTCATAAAAGATTTCGCTAATATTGTTGAACCACTGTTAGTAATTAAAAGAATAAAAAGTAAATTTACGTGGGCAGCGGAAGAAATACCGCATTTGAAAGATTAAAAGAAGCGCTCATCAATGCCCATTTTGAAATTCCCGGAGGGGGACGAAAACCTGGAAATTGCAGCAGATGCGTCGGACTATGCGGTGGGTGCGGTTCTTATGCAAAATAGCCATCCTTTGGCATTTTTTAGTAAAACGTTGAATCATACACAAAGGAATTATACAGCTACAGAGAGAGAAACATTAGCCGTATTAATTGCTGTACACAAATTTCGAGTTTATTTCGGCAAAGCGCCAGTAACAGTCTTTTCGGATCATGCGGCTGTTGGTAGGTAGACTTTACTCGGGGAAAAACCTAACGCCCAGGTTAATAAGATGGGCTTTAAAACTCCAAGAATATAATCTAATAATAAAATATAAACCGGGTAAGGAAAACAATGTAGCTGACGCAATTTCTCGTATAAAACTGGACGATGAAGGTAATGAACTTAAATGTGCTGTGTTGACTTCAAAAATTTTTCTAGCGATACAATTATCGCTGAACTGAAAGCTGATCCTGAATTTGGAAGTATCTATGCATATTTGAAAGACCCCGAAAGATTTGAACATACAGATATCCATGCGATAAGAAATAGAGCAGAAAACTATAAAATAATAGATAATTTATTATTTTATACGAAAACAACAAACGAAAATCTCGAGTACAAACCAGTGATCCCAGCCTCGCTTCGATTAAGCATTTTGAAGGAATTACACGACGCGAAAATAGGGGGTCATTTAGAGGTCAGAAAGACTTTAAAAAGGGTTTGCGAGGCGGTATATTTCCCGCAATTATACAAAATAGTAACTGCTTAAGTCAGGTCCTGCAATCAATGTCAGTTAATAAATTATATTAATTACAGCCCGACCGGGTACTTAAATAGCATTCGCGCTACATTTCCGAATGAAATTTTAGGCATAGATCTTCTTGGTCCTTTCCCCCAGAGTGAGTTAAATAAAAATCATTTTCTTTTAGTAATTGTAGATCATTTTTCGAAATGGACAGAAATTGTTCCACTTAAACGCGCGTCAGCCAAAACATTCGCAGATGCATTCTTACACAGATACATTTTAAAATACGGTGCACCGATAAAAGTCATTAGCGATAACGATAAACAATTCATTAGTCAAATATTTGAAAACATATGCACTGGACTTGGCATACGCCATATCAAAATGGTTTCGTATAGACCACAGGCAAACATAGCAGAAATAGTTAATAAAAACATTGTAAAAATAATTCGCAGTTACGTTAGCACACATCACAAGCGCTGGGATGGCTACATAAATGAGTTAGCTTATGCTTTAAGAACGGCAAATCACGATACTACGGGAAAAACCCCAGCAGAATTATTTTTAGGCCGAAAGTTAATTACGCCTTTAGATAAATTATTCTTTGTGCAACAAAGAGAGTAAGAATTTAAACAGAAAGATGTGCAAAACTTATTGGCCAGGCGCTTAAAAGCTCAAATACGGCAAGAAATAAGCAAAAAATATATTACGATAGAAAACGCCGTGAAGCAGATTTTAAAGTTGGGGATAAAGTATTGAAGCGGAAATTTTCTTTATCAAGTGCCCCAGACAATTTTACCGCAAAGTTAGCTCCAAAATTTGAAGGCCCCTATGTAATTCAGGAAATCAAAGGAGTCGTATTGTACCTTAAGAACGAGAGAGGGGAAATCTGTAAAGCAAGTCCCGACCAGGTGAAAAAATACTATAATCAAAATGATTTTGAAATCCTTAAAAGTTTTTTGAAGGACTCAAGCGTAAAAGAAGTAGAAGGTCCAGAAATAACGTCACCCGTTCCACCACCCAAGAAGCAGAGAACTGAAGAGAGACCTAGCTCTTCTACAACCCAGGCGACGGTACCGAAAAGAAAAACGAAAACTTTCAGACTCCAGCATTTAAGAAAAACAAGAATGCAAAGCCACCGCGTAAAGAAACCTTGGTAAAGAGGAAAACACCACCTACAACGTATCGCAGTAGAAATTATACATCAAGGAGAACGCTCCCAGGGCCAGAGAGTCAGGTGCAAACAAGGCCGCCGTTCCGGAAAATAAAAACACAGCAGGAGGAACGAAAAGACCAGCAACAACAGAAGAAATTCAAGAATGACTCCAGACCGGAGGACGCCAAGACCAGCCGTCCAGGGGAAAAACGAAAAAGACAGCAACCCGACGACTACTACTCCAAGAGGCCAGCATGCAGAGGACGAAAAAGAAAAACTAATGTGGGCGACACTCGGAGGTCAGTAAGGAGAAGATTGACGTCCATGAAACCTATAACGTGGGAACAGTTCTGCCAGAAAAGAATGACGGAGTTCCAATCATGGAAAACTGAAAGATAAGTTAAAATCTTCTATAAATTTTTTTTTTCTTTTGTTCCAAAATGTTATGCGTAAATACGAAGTTCAATGTTTTGACGAAAGTCAATATGTCTCGGTTGAGACTTAGTTTTGTTTTACTTTATTTAGCTAAGGCAAAAGTAGTATTTTCTTATAGTATAAAATCTAAGAACAAGCAGTTTCTGTTGGTCGAAAGACTAATTCTGTTATGTTAAAGCCAAAATTTGGCCGAAGATAAAAATAACTTCGTATTCTTGTATTAATAAGAATTTTAGTTTCAGTGCCGCCAGCTTAGCGAAGAATGAGTAAAGTAAAAATTTATTTTTCTCTTATTCATTTTATGGTAAATTGTAAAAATCATATGTATTAGAATTTTGTAAATATACGTAAATACTTGAAAGTTATGTAAAAGTAGAATTTAGTCTAGAAGCATAAAATTTTAGATGCTAAAAGTAAATGCTCAAAAGCAATGAATTCAAATTTAAGTATTAAACTGTAGATAAAATCATGCTTTACAGCGAAAGCCTGCATGTCTAAAGATGAATGAGGGGGAAGTTAGAATGAATGTGTTTTGTAGGGTTCTCCACCTACACTTGAATTTTAAGAATGTTAAAGTAGCTCATCGAGTTGTAGAATGTCGAAAAAGGTGTGTCTATTTGGTCGTTGAATTCTAACAAATCATGGTGGTTAGGGGAAGTGTTGCAATACTAAAACACGAATATTCCCGTTTGACACCACACATGGTGGAGAGCCAGGGTAAAGTTAAATTAATGTTTGAATACTTGAATGAATGTGAATTAAGCAGTAACTAAGGAAAATAAATCGTTTAAAAACAAAAATTTATTCAGTGTCAAGAAAGTGTAAATTATAATGTATTTAGAAAGATACTGATACTTATTCCTACCAGATGCTGGAAGGAAAAGAACAAGATTGATTGCTGAAGTCCAGGAAAAGTTGCTGTAAGAAGAGAGATTTAATTAAGTATACTCAGAAATTTTATTATCCTTTTATGAGATAAGATTTTTTTATGTAAACGAGGCTCTTAAAAGTTAGTTCAGAATTGTAGAAACTTTACAACAGGTCGTTTGTAGGACCTGCTTCCAAGTTTTCCAAATTCTGGCAGCGGCAAATGTAGGGTTTATATTTATTTTAACTAACATTTATTTTAAGTTTAAACTATCTTTCCTGTCAAGCCTTACTTTCCCCTGGAACTGCCAATGCCAGAGTATGTAAATTTTTAGTAGAACGCGCAAGGATTCAAATTATCAGCGGAAGTATTCTGAGTTAAATAGAAAGGAAACGAGTTCCAAGGTGTGCTTTCTTAGTTCACGAGCGCGGAGGTAGTTAGTCAGAAATTGAAGAACCACGCGTTTCGGCCTGTGTGCTTGCCTAGGCAAATTGTTAATCTTTCAACGTAATATTCAGAGTTTGCTGAATTATCAGCGGTACTTTAAAACGCGGTGAGGTTAGTTACGTTTAGAGAGCCTCGTAGTTAGTGAATTGTTAGTATCTCTTTTTAGTTTCTTATTTTATTTTAACCGCCGGGTCGGCGTAGTTTGTGAGCGTCAAGAGCACGCATTTGTAATTTCTAAAGTTGAATAAAAAGGGACTTAAACCCTTCTCAAGATTCTGTCTAATTTCCAGTTTCAGCAGTCACCACTTTGTTGCGTGCAGGTTGGAGGCGCCCAACTGTACAAGATCAACATTGTTTCAATAGCAAGTATAGAAAGAAAACATATTATTATATTAGAATTTTGAAAATATCAGAATAACTAAACAATATGAATACTGTTTAATTCATAGAAATGTAAAGCCACGTCAGGAAACGGATGTGGAAACTTCATTCCTTAATGTAGATACGCAAAACTGAATTTATGCTGCACTTTGAAAAACTCGAAACTGGCTGTTTGGAATTCTATTAATTCTGCCCAGGAGTTGAAATAAAAATTCGTTCCTATTTTGATATTTTCCTTGATTGCATTTAACAAAATCGCGGCTTTTCGGTTGGAGACTGTAACAAAAGTATTTCCCGAGTTTCTCAGCGAATAGCACCGAAAATCCACTGAGGCGGCAGAACGCGGCCAACGTTATTTTTTCCTCTCAAGAACAAGTTTACATGCATCACTACAATTAGGCCTTCACCATCTATTTTGTTTTATTATTTTCAAGACACTACACCTCGTAGATGACTCGTAAATAATTCTTCTCATCCATAACAGTAATATCAGCCATGTCTAGTTCTTCCAAGCAAAATTTTATTGATGTCATAACAGAATTAGTCTGTTAAATGTCTTGTTTAGACTAGCAGAAGTTGAATCTGATGGCAATAACAAATGGCAGTCTTCCTTGTTTCAAAGCAGTTGCCGACTAGCATACCCGCTGATTCCGTATCTTTCGGACGTCGTCATTCGCTCTTCGATTGACTCGAATATAACTTAATTTCGTGCAAATTAAAATATTGAGGGTTATTTGGCAATATATCGTACTCTTGTAAGAAACTAATATCATGGCCTTCATTGTTTGATATATCCCATAAATCCATGATCGAACTATAAACTCCAAAAAAGAACTTCGTTATTAAAACCGCAGCTTACAGGTTTTCTTAAAATTTATTACTCTTTATTAAATTATTTATCATTCGGTTGTAATAGCCATCAATTTGTGTTAGAGTGTCAAGGTTGGAACTATTCACTTATTTCTGGCGAATTTCGTTTTTCTTTAAGGTTAACACGTAAGAAGTATTTTTTTGGCAACACAAACAAGAACTTTAAAATTTTTTGATAATTAGATAGAAGTAGCTTACCATGCAGGAAAACACATCATCATCCATGAACATGGACTGCTCCAATATATCATCAAAGGGTATTTTCCATAGTTTCAATTTAATTAAGATATATTGCCAAGGAAAGTGAAAATTATTCTGGCTCTAAGAAGTGTGCAAGACTTCAGTGATACTCTGAAAGAGCCTTTTAATCAAGCAACCTTTTTCGATGCTGTTAATACCATCAACTTGAAAGATGCTGCAGTTAGTTGTGAGGTACTTTAATTCATTTAATAGGGTTAAATTTAAACTTGATTGATCAGGTTGATGACATGCACATAAAAGTGCAACTGCTTACTGTTAGATAATGCTGATACTAAACTGCGAAAAGCATAATTTGGCGATGAAACTTCTAAAGGAAGATAACTGACGTAAGGGTAAAACAAATAGCAGAATTATTACGCACAGTCTCCCATAAATATGCGTCTGATGGACTAAACAATGACACAAGATAAAGGCTCGAATATCTGAGTTAAAATAACACGCCAAATAGCGATTATTGGAGGGGTTAAGCCAACATAAACCAGTGTAATATTCATAACTTTACAGGGCTAGTTTCAAAGTTTGAACACAGAACATCTTCTTCATCTGCCGAAGAGCAAATAACGAAAGAGAAGATTGCTCTCAGATGATAACAAAGAGAGGAGAGAAATCAAACTACTGGCGTGTTCAATCGATAAAAAACGAAAACAATCATGAAATAATTTCTTTAAAAGCTGACATTAAAGACAGACTGGCAATGACTAGAACTGAAAGATTTTTATGAATGTAAAACGCCTTTAGAAAATCTAATTCTCCAACGGAAGATATCTATTTTGGCTGCAGGAAAACAGAAAATATTATTTTGTGACTAACAATGGAAGATTTATGTGTTTCTGTTTTCCTAACATATGCCTCATGTTCCTTAGTGGGATATTCTAATGTTCTCTTAGTTCGATCAATGCAAATTAAACTACATTGGCAAGGCATTTTGTATATATATCACAGAACTTTATATCCGGAATGAAATCTTTAAGTATGGAACTTCGAACTTTATTGATAGAAGAGGAAATGACCCGAAAAGTGAACTTTTTTAAAATACGTGTTGCAGTTTTATAGCTGATCAAGGGAAAAAAAGAATGGCAACAAAATTCTTTTAACTCCTAAAATGAAGGAATGTTTTTTTGCGAATTGAGGTGAGAAGTTTTTAAATGCTTAACTAAATAATATTAGGTGAAAAGCCTCTGTCAATAATAATTGGTCTTAAATTGTTTGGTTCTTGATCAAGAGTAACCTGAGCAATTTTGAGCAGCAAACTTGGTCTCGAAAAAAGAAGAAATAAAAGGGAGCTAACTTCTCTTTAGTCAAATGAGACGATCTGAAGTATGGATGTTTCAAGTTCAAAAGTGAAGTGAATAGCAGGATTAATGGAATTTCTTATTGAAAGAACTTTATTTAAATCATCTTTATTATCGTCAAACAAAGAAAAGATATCATCAGCATAGCGGAATTACACAGAGAAATTTCAAATTTCAAATAATCTGGATTCATAATAATGCTTATAGATATCAGCAAAGATAGGACTAAGAAAAGTTCCCATGCTTAATCCCTCAGTCTGGTTATAATACTCTTATTTTCAAAGACAAAAAATTTTTGCTTCAGACAAAGTTGAGTAAGGGAAATTAACTCATCAATTTCAATTCATGAGAAATGAAATTCTAGAAATCTGGTTTCTAATATATAGAACATACTAAATATTGAGCTAACGGCTACGACGCAGTGATGTTAAAGCTGATCCAATGAGGAGGAATAGAATACCACATTCGTGAACTTTGAGAAAGCATATAATCCGGCGCAATAATTCGCAATAGATGAGATAAGCGATTTTTGTAAGTTTGGATGGTAAAGATTTGTGAAGATTTAACAGCAGTTTTTATTTTTGAGAGCTTTGAAAGTGGTGGATCTTAGGGATCAGGTTATATGGGCTTCCATTTAAGAGTTTAGCGACCCTATCGGTATAAGTGCTTTTATCTATGATGATAATCGAGGCCATCTTTTTCGTCCTTAGAAATGATAATATCTCTGGATTAGAATAAATTTCGTACAACGTAACTTTTTCTTTCGCTTTTAGATTAAGGTTCAAAGTTTTAATGTTAAATTTCACATTATGGGTGATAATACTTAATCATATCTCTCTGTGTATCTGAAATTTTACTGAATTTGAAAGCTTTTTCAATAGAAAATAAAAGGTTTGGAATCGAAGATTTTGAGGTTTGTGAGAAGTTAAAATTATATTTCGTAATTTTCTTTTGTTCCTCTGATAAACCCACAGCAGAAATATTAACTGTTGGATTGGTTTCTACAGTGGGAAGACATTTTTGGAAATATTTAAATTGGAAAACTTTGAAATGATGTTTTGGAATTCAGACGCAAGGATCTTTTTATGGCGTTTAATAGCCTTCTCATTTCTAGACCAGGACATTTATTCAATGCCAAGAAGTTCGGACTCAATGAAAAAGAAGTTTCTATATTTAAACCTTCGAAACTTGTCCAGCAAATTTATGCATATTATATTGATTCTTATTGTTATAGCACCTCCAATACGACTTAATAATGTTTGAATATCTTTTTAATGTCAGCAGGATAAGGACGAACTGGAATTATGGCTTGATTTTACTGATACAAAAAATAGCTGAAAATTCACGAGTGGGTACCTTTCATTAACATCAGCTTTGAAAAAGTTAATAAAAACTATTTATGTCAAAAAAAAAGACTGTGCAAAAATGCACTTCATTGTTGAAGATTCGAAAAAGCGTAATTATGAGTTTTTATTTTCCCAGCAATAACTCTGGCACTGTTCAGCCTGCGAAATCTCTTGCAAGTAAAATCATAGCACCAAACTACAGTGCTCTAGTATAAAACAATGCATAGTTAGTAAACTCAGCAGAGGATAAGAGGACGATATTTTGGTATTGCTGCTGAAGCAGTTTCAAAACTGTATGAAGCAACTGCGGTAAAAATATGCTAGAGATGATTTTATTATTTTTTATATTTCTTTTGCACATATATTTCTAAGAATCTTGATTTAAATACAATCTAAAATCCCATATAATGTCTTTTGACTCTAAACTATATATAAAAAAAGTTTTGAAACTTTTGCAAAATATTACACAAAAATTTAATTTTAGTTCTGTAATCGATAATGCTAAATCATTCGTGAAGAGTATTGCGGAGCACAAACTGTTATAGACATGGCAAATAAAATGGGGAGGATGTATTGTTTCAATAAATTAAGAAAAAAGAAAATTAATCTGCCAAGTGTTAGTAAAGCTTCTTCTTAAACAACACAAATTCAAATGCTTGGAGTCAAAGGTGACTCAATAATGAGCAATAAATGGTAATGAAAATGTTTTAAATGAATTACACAAGAGCTATCTATTGTAGAGATTTTTCACAGTTCTACAGAACAAGAAAAAATATACGGTTACAAAAAAAATCTACAACGGCATTTGCCTTTATTAAGGCCACAAGTGGTGACCATTTTACTGTAGAGGCACCTAGTAGGCAGCCACCGCTACCTCCTTTGAAGGAAGAGACAATTTTACATCTATGCCTTCTCCAGGATTCGTACCTGGGCCCTTCGGTATCGCAGGCAGGCTCCCCTAACCACTATATCGTCTGGGCGGCTGCATTATATTGTCAGTTTTATTTTTCTTTATATTATTCATTCAATATCTGTAAATGAACTCATGTCTACATTTTCCCCAAAAATGAAAATTTGTCCTTAAAAATTCGCCCTATTTTGATGATTCAAATTTAGGGGCCCTGAAATAACTATTACAGTTTGTGTCATCTCTAGTTCATTCCCAAACTCGTCGATTTCATATTTATTTAAGGCAAGAATACCCATCCCGTAGCTCTTTAGCCATACGTGACTGAAGCAACCTTTTGATGTGCTCACATTGCATATCTGATCCCTTCTCAGTTTTGAAATCAGGTGCCCATGTGCGAAAAAGAAAACTCGAATTTCAGTTACGCCACACACTCAAAGTTGCAGCCAACACGCTATTTTGCACTAGACATTGCTCGGCAATGTTGCTGTCAATATTCCACGCATCATTGTTGACATCATGGTAGTTTGCATCAGATTGAAGGTTGCGTTTTCCATTCGCTGATCCTTTTGAGTACCTTTGCCGCGCTAGCACTAGGTATTTTACAACCACGACGAGGATTGACTAGTTGTTTTAGTCAATCCTTGTCATATCCTGCATGAAACACGCATCAGCGAACACAGAATGAAGTTTCAAAGTTGTGCGTGAATTAGCTGATTTGGTGGTTTCGTGCAGATGAAAATAGTATTCGCTTCTTCTGTGTAAGGTTATCATTAGTTTTAATAGATAATAATAATAATTTTGTAGTTACCCTAATTATGTCATCATATGAGATGGGGAAAAAAGAAAAAAACGTACCTATAATTATAATTTTAACGTTGAATGGGAAGAGAATATTTTTTGATTAATTTCAAGGACAAATGTATTTATTTATTTTGTGGTTCAACAGTTTCCATTGGAAAAAAAGAGGAACACAGAAGAGCATTATAAAACATTTCTTAAAAAATATTATACTGAAAATCCGTCTAACAGCAATCTAAAATAAATTATCGTGAAAGATTGAAAAGGAAAACGCATTCGTTGCCCAACAATCAATGCTTACGTAGTCTCCAATAAAATGAAGATTGCTAGTATTGCCTCATTTTAAGATTGCACATTTCAGAATAGCAAGATAATTAAAGAAGCTGTGTTTGCTGCATCGCAGGTGTTACTGTTCCTAGAAGCTAAAAATAAGAATGAATTTGTATCCTCTATCCGAGATGTCCAGTTATTTTGTCACTCGTGTAATAGAAGTTACGTCTCAAAATGTCAGTGGGTATGTAAAAGATGATTTACAGAAATGCAATTTAGTTTACAGCGTGATGAATCAACAGAAATGCGCAGTCAATCTCAAGTAAATATTTTTATAAGGATGATCTTTAAGGATTACTCTTCACTGAGTAATATAAGATTATATATAATATATAAGATTAATATAAGATATATTTTCAGTTTTGCCATTAAAAGGCAATACACGCGGAGTGGGCATATACCAAGCTATTAAACCATATAACCGAAACTAATCTTCTTTTAAAATTTGTGTTTAAATGGACAACGCACCTGCTATGATTAGTTCTGTTGTTAGTGTCATCACAAGAATGATGCTGACTTTCCAAACTTTTTAATTGCTACTACGTTTTTAATTGCATCTGCAGGCATTATATACCAAAAGGTCTGAGTTAAAAGCATGTGAGGAAAGTTGATCTAAAAATTGTAAGTATGTGCCAGATCTCTTCAGAGCAGATGTTCAACTTACTAAATGACGAACTTGATGCTGTGTATAGAACTTTCAATGGTACGTTCTGATATTAGATGGTTTGGTAAGAGCAAAGTGCTACAACGAATTTTAGAGCTTCTTTCAGAGATAAAAGTGTTTTTAGAATCTAGAAACAAAACTTATGAAGAACCTAACAATCGTAGCTGGTTACTTGATTTAG
This sequence comes from Stegodyphus dumicola, assembly GCF_044657685.1. NCBI lineage: Eukaryota > Metazoa > Arthropoda > Arachnida > Araneae > Eresidae > Stegodyphus > Stegodyphus dumicola. The sequence goes on along the minus strand of NC_140769.1, from coordinate 186,546,040 downwards.
CCTTTCATGAAGACATGACAACCAAAAAGGTTTAATGAACTAAATTTTGAACTTCAGGCCAAAGAGACATCTATTATTGAGTCAACAGAAAGTATGAACTCATTTAAATCAAAACTAAATTTGTGAATATTCCAAATAAAGTAATGTAATTTTTGGCAGTTTACAAATTTGGAGAACCACATCAAGAAATACGAGAATATTGAAACAAATAAATATTCTGAAAATCTTCTCAATCTTAAAAATAATTTTGAAATTAGTTTTTCTGATTTTCGTAAAATTCAGCCTATTGTTTCATTCAATTCAGATCCATTTTATGATACTAATATTTCAGATATATCGCAACATATTGCGAATATATTGAAAAACCTCTACTGATATAAAAATGGAAATAATTAATTTTCAGATTGATTTCCAATCAAAGACAAGTATATCACAAATACATTTTTGGATACTCGTAGGTGAGAGAACTATTCACTCTCAAAAGAAATTTTTGAAAGGTGAAATTCCAGCTTTGGATCAAATTACTATTGCGAAAATGGTTTTTCGATTTGTTGAAATCAAAGATAAAGTCCAGGATAACAAAAGAGTATCTGAATGATTGCATGAATTGATCCATAAAATTTTATGTACCAGAGTACCATAAACTCACAGAAGATATACAGTGTCAGGTTTGATATTAAAATATGCATTTCCTGGATTTAATTTGCATCCTACTGAATTTATAATAAATAGTTATATAAAGAATACATATAGACTTTTTCTTTAATATATTACATCAAACATTTTTATATTTTGTAGAGACATTAGGTAGTTTTTTGGAAGCAGGCAAGATGAAAAATATGCAGCGCCTTCGCCGGGACTCGAACTACGTACCTCTCAATAACGCGCTGAGCGTGAAGACTACCACACCACGAAAGCAAGCCAAGAAGGCAGGAGAAATACCTTATAACTTTGGTGCATCATATGCGTTTATAGCTGAAAGCTTAAAAGTGCAATTATACATATAATTGTGTCTCCTCAAATTTTTTTTTTTTTTTAATTCTAAGTTGGCTAGAGTCAAATTAAAAGTTAGGCATAACTGATTTAAATATTACACAAAAGGCAAAGAAAGATAAATTTTGCTTTACGTTTCAAAATGCATGGTAGACGAACAAGTAACAGGTGTAAATTTGTTTGTAAAAGTCTTATCAAGTTTGTCCGTTTGCTTTAGTTCCGATTTCTCCATCGCCTACTTATCAGAAAAACCTGGTGGTGTCAACATTTTATCAAAACATGGTGCATGAGGGAAATCTGTTTAAGATTAGATTTACAAGTAGCCGTCGAGTATTAAATTATATTCAGCAAATGGCAGAAGTTTTTAAAAGTTATAGAATATGAAAATAGTAAGATTATTATATAACGGAAAGTTAACTCCTTGTGAACGAGAGAAAAGGTTCTTTTAAAGATAAAACGAACATTATTTAATTTTATTGGTTGTACATTTTATTTTAAGACATCTGCGATTCCTGCCAAAACGAAAAGCATGTAGACAACCTGTCAATAGACGGTGCTTATGAACATAACATACGGCTTTAAAAACATCTTTTATTAATTAGACTAACAGTGGAAATTATTATAAAAATTATAAATTAGATTAGTTAGAATGCATAAAAAAAGGAATATTTCTACATTGAAATATGTAATATGTAGCATTAGAAATATAATATCTTCTATTAGTTACAGTAATGCTCCATAAAAATAATCAATTGGAAGGATTAAAAATTATATATATATATGTTGTATGATCTTAAATTCACTTAGTTCGAAAACACACACACACATATATATATATATATATATAATCATACAATTAATTAACTTAATTTATTATCCATCCAACTGATTATTTTTTGTGAAGCTCATATTTTATTTTTGAGTAATATATTATATTAGTTCAAAACAAAATATAGACTTAAATTATGGAAAGCAGGATTTCGCTGATGGATTGTTTAATTTATCAAATAATAAACAGTTACATTATGAAAGATAAATTCGATATTTTACCAAGACCAATGTCAGCCCTCAGTAAAAGAATTAGTTGTTACCCGGCGTCCAAACCATTATTCTGTACCGAAGTACATAATACAGCATGTAAAATGCATTTAGTTAATTGTAGGAATATTGGTGAAGTTATACTCTAATTACACTTTATCTTATAAGGTATTTCAGGCAGCATGACTTCGTGGTGTAATGGTTCGAGTTCCTGTTCGATAAACATTGTAAAATCATCAGGTTTATTTTTGAAGCTAGAGACATGAAAAGTGTGCAATGCTCTCGCCGGGACTCGAACCTCAGATCTCTCGAAAACGCACCGAGTAAGCTGACCACAACTATGAAGGCTATATACTCCCTCTTTTAAAGAGCGACTGGAGATTAGGGGACCCAATCGCCAAATCCTGGTGGTGGAAGACTATCATCGACCACCTTTTTCAGTTTGGAATCCACTGTAGTGTCACCAGGTTATTTCGAAGCAGGAGACATGAAAAATGTGCAATGCCCTCCCCGGAACTCGAATCTCTCGAATACGCGCCGAGCGTGCTGACCATTGCACCACGAAGATATGCTAAGAAGGCGAGAGAAATACCTTAATCTTAAGAATCTTAAGAATGAAATCTTGAGAATAATCTTAAGAAGGAATTTTTTTACTAGACTGCCAAATGAATTTTTATCACGCCTTAACCTAGAGTCCTGCGGCATAAAATGATAACTAGAAAAGCAACAAAATATTATACATTACTTCAGCTTGAAGTTAAAACTAAGAAGATTAACTACTACTGAATATCAGGTTGCTTGCAGCCCGGATGATGCAAGGTTCGTTCATTATTTTACAAATGTTAAAGATATCAAACGTCAAAACCTAAAAATCTGGCTCCAATGTAAAGCGCCTTTTTGCCTACAACAAATAAAAGCTAACTTATCAACAAATAAGAACAGTATTCCACTCGGTTGAATCGGTGTTACAGTCCTCCGGGCTAAGTTTCCAAAGCTCTCTCTCGAAACTTAGATTAAACTAGTTATTTAAACTTGTTTAATTTACGTTTTATGGTGGAATAGATAAAACAGTAGAAATTCAGGAAAGACCTTCTATAAGGAATAACGTTATAATTAAAATTAATATTACAGTTTTAATGGCACACAGCTTAGAAAGGCCATAATATACCAAACGTATGGCAACTACATTACATCTTGTTTAAAAAGAGAAAACAATTATATAAGCAATTAATATAACACTTTAATGAGCATTTATAAATTTTGCGATGAAGAAATAAATGAAACCTATATGTTGAATACAAGTATAAAACCAGATAAAATCGCGATACAAGAAATGCATTAAAATACAAGGGAAAGCTATTAAATAAGACTCAAACTAACATGATAGCTTTGAAATAAGCAGTGATTACCTCCCATGTAAATTAACAGGTGACAGATTCGTCCTAGTTCGTGATGTTCTTTTCATTAGTTACTACGTAGCAGTTGCATTCGCGTAGTTTAGTTTGAAAATACCAATGGAACTCCATGACTATACAATAGAGCAGCAGCAGATTGTTATTCGTTTTTAGGGGTGCAAAATTATTTTGTGCAAAAGATATTCATAAACGAATGTTTTTTCTTTATGGTACGAAAGCTTTAAGAAACTTGAAAAAGCTTTTATCGGGTAAAAGTCGTGCACAAATGATCGAGAAATTTTCTCAAGCCTGCTCTAAAGTCTGAGATGAAAATTGAAATGGTGGTGCCTATCCAGACTAAAGTAGACTCAACAGCAGAGAGGTCGAGGGATTGATTCGAGAAATGTATTGTGCACTGTAATAACTGCAGTAGTGCCTGCTTGGTCCACTAATCACCTTGGACGCAAACTCTTTGTATGTGATAACGATATTCAAGATGAAGTCGTAATGGACAATCGCATCAGATTGTCTGAGTCAAAGGACAATCGCATCAGAACCAAGCAATTTTATGCAGCTGGTATTGGAGCAATAATAAAATGATATGAGCATTTCATTACGTTATTTTGTAATTGCCTTTTGCAACTTACTATTCACTTTCCTTCGTACATATCCAATAAACAACACATCAACTAACAAACAACTAAAACAAATGTGGGTTAAATAAAAACCAGTTATCTCTTAAATACTGAAACTAATTGACATTAATGTCTTTTGCAATGAAATGGACAAGGTATCGATCTTCCATACGGTCTAGCTATATGTCAAATCGTGTGTGATAATAAAAATAATATATTAGTAAATAATAATATACTAGAAAATAATAATAATATACTAGAAAATAATAATAATGTACTAGTAAATAAGGATAATAATAATAATTAAGTAATAAATAATAATTATTATTATCATTTAGATTGGAGCATGTTTCAATATAAATCTCAAAATATTATTTTATACAGAATCTTCACCAATCTAAGGTTACTTACCTCTTTAATTCAATATTTTACATATTTTCTCTTAATTATACGTTTTATATGGCGCATTTCTTTTCTGTATAAATTTATTTATTTGCCACTATAAAATAGCCAAGTAAAAGAAAACTTCTTAAAAATGAATTCCATAAGCTTGATTGAAACCAACAAATATCTTAAGCTCAAGCCCATATTAAGGCCTGAATTCTCATCCTTCTTAAACTTTGTAACTTTAAAAAAAAAGGGGGAAGAGAGAGTAACATTACCACGATTTTTCAGTAAACGAAATATTACACTCATGCTCAAAAAATAACCAACAAACTCTGACAGAAAAGATATGAATGTAAAGAAGGGACTTAAAACATATAATTTACATACGGGGTAGAGGCTGCATCTACGAATGCAAACAGGCAACCAAAATTAGCATAAAACGCAATCCCGGAATCACACCACAATACATTAAAAAGGGACATGCCGGACCTATGTGGCGGTTCGGCCAGCAGCGATAGTTCTGTGTAATCCCAGATAGCCAAAGCAAAAAGCATGAGCCGAAGACACCATTTGCACGATGAAATGCATTGAAGGGATGTCGCAAATTAGTGCAAGACAATTCGCTATAGCGAGAGAACTGAATGTGCATCGCAATGTCATCAATAGACTGTGGAATCGTTACCAAAGGGATTAAAACCCCTTTAGAAGATGTTTGTCTGGACACCGGAGTATTACCACAATGGCAGGCCATCGCTTCCTGTTGCTATATGCAAGATGCCGTAGATAGCAAGACAGCTGGTGTTATATCTCTCTACTGTTGCAGGACAGCACATATCCCAGAAAACTGTATCGTGTCGACTGCAATGAAAGTTAATTGTACGCTCGACGACCTGCGGTTTGTATTCCTCTGTCCATATCACATTTCAGAGCGTGGTAGAATTGCACCTGTTAACATCGCAGTTGGATACCAGAGCAGTGAGGCCACGTGCTCTTAACGGATGAGTCTTGATTTAACATCCAGAACGATTCCTGAAAGGCAATGATATGGCTAGAGCCCAGGGACATACTACTACCTTCTAACTACCTTACCTACTAACTACCTTCTATTTAATGAATACGTTTCAAATGGCGAAATATACGCATTTCCATTGCTTGAAAAGCATGCCTGTTGGGAACTTATATTACTTGCCTGACAGTAATATCAGACCAAGTTCATGAATTTTTACTATGATTGATAGGCGAGGATTGCGCATGCCGTTGGCTTAGGCCTTGGTCATTTTATAAGTAAGTGACAGTACGAAATTGCTCAGCTCCGTTCCAGTTTTTAAAGTTTGGTTTTGATTTTAATTTGCTTGATTATGACAAAGCATGCTAAGGCTATCTACCTAACCAGTTTTTAATCTAACTATCTGATTTTGAAGGAGCAATCTCTGATAGATGGATCCCATGGTCTCTCAACTCTCTTTCCCTATCACCAACCAAAGGACTTTAGGCTTAACTGTATTTTAAGTGCTTCCATGCTGCAAAAAGTCTAAACATTATTAAAGGCGAAAGATTAACTGGTATGATGCAGAGAAACCAGAGCATAACTTAATAACATCTATACCTCCTTCGGAATTCGAAGCCGAGTCCAAGGTTATGGCAGCCGACTTTCCTAGCGCCATACCAATAGGGCAGAGTAAAACATATGCACGTTTGAATATGAATGTTGGTTGAATTTAATAAACTCAAATCACTATGAAGTGTAAAGAATGTTATGATTGAAATATGCAGAATTTTTACAGAATAGCAAGGAAAAATTCGCGAGGCGGTCGCGAGGTATGTAATGAAAATTCGCTTAACTTCCGCCACTAGGATTTATATTAACATTTCTGGGTATAGATGAAGCCTCACTATTGAAAGCGTCTATGTACCTAAATAACAATTATGTTATATACTTTAAATTAAAATTTAAATTTGTAAGTTAATCAAATTCTGAAAATGTATTCGACACTGCTGTTTTAAATAAAGATTATCAATGCTGTTAAACATTATTTTTATATACATTATAATATATATTCACAGAAGTTTTTTCTTAAGCAGTCTGTTTCATAAAAAGGATCGTTGGGCCTCGAAATTGTCTGTCAGTTGGTAGTTTGGTCCGGGGTTCAAATCCCACAAAACGGGCTGGCTGCAAGGGCGTTTTCATGATTTCCCCATGTGTAAAGTGTACACGGGCCAGTATCTCTTAAAACGTCCTCTCCGAAGGCATCACTGCCCTTAGGCAGATAGCCCTCGAGTGCTTTGTCATAATCAAGCAAACAAAATCAAAACGATAAAAATACTGTTAATTTCGCGAACCTGAATTAATTTTTTGGACACATTGAGAATTGGTTAGCGTTTGATTCTGGCAAAGCACTGGTTGGTATCCCTGTTGGATTTGAGGATACGCACGAAAATGCCATGCTACCAGCCCGTTAGCCAAAATTTGGACGGGGTCGAACTTTACCAGTCAGTAACTTTACCACTCGGTTGCTGATGAGCCTTTGGATACACTGCAAGCTTTTTCTTTCTCTGTCTTTTTTTTTTTTTTTTTTTTTCTTATATACCACATCAGAATTTTACCGAGTTCCCCTTATAAGCTCGTGATATATAATTGAAGATCTGGTTTTTAAAAATTGCAATTTTTGATTCAGCGTCTGTGAATTCCCTTTCAAATGTGTCATTTGATTCGTTTTAAGAATCTGTCTCTTCAATTTATGAAGACAGTCATTCTGCTGGCTTGGTTGTAAGGCAGCTGGCTGCTTTAGTCTTGAGCGCGAGTTCAAATCTCAAAGAAGGGATGGGTGTTTCTAAATGCAGAATGTTTTTATGGCATGGGGACACTCTAAAGACTGTCGAGCCGAATGTTCTGTCGAGAGGCTGGCGATAAGTAAAGAAAGGTGGGAGATCCTCGGATCCGTTACCCGATGTACTTTTCATTAAAACTGGAGGAAGCTTTCTCTTTGTCGCCGATGTAAGATCGGCCGCCTCTGTGGTGCTTGCTGGGCAATATTCTCGATAATGATGACAAAATAATCGGATGGGTTGAGCCATGCCTGACAAATGATTACTTAGTAAATGAATAACCCTGGAAAGAACAAAAATTGTGATAGCAGAAACCTTTATTATTTCTTCAATCATAATTTCTTCTTTACTTTGATATTCTTCTTTTAACATTTCAGAAATCAGATGTTTAATATCATTTTGCGTTAAATCAGTTAATTTCAAATTACTAGCTGAATAATAGTGAAATAACAACTAAAACACATAATATGCATTTATATCATTTAAAAAAATCATCTTTTTGAAGTAAAAGTTTAATCCGAAGTCTCCCTAATTTTTAACCTTCAGAAATCACCTTTGTGTCACTTGACACAAATTTAGTTATTTGCAGCTTGGAAAATAAATAAATAAATAAGCTAAGTAAATAAAAAAGTAGGACAGCAGTGTTTATTTGAGTGAATACACATAAGGTAACATAAATAATTAATTTTTTAGCCAGATTTTAATAGAATTTAATTAGGACTAACTTTAAAGCATACACTGCAATAGTTTGTAAGGTGAAACTTAAGGAAATTTTGTAAGGTAAACTTCGGAGCCAAAGTTATCGAAAGAAATGAATTCTTTAAGCTCGATGAATCCTAATAGAAAGTTTGCCTTTAGTGAATAAATTTTTAAAAATGTGTTTTTTGTTTGTTAATTTTGTTTTATTTCTGACCGTTGTAATTTAATTTAGCATAATAATTATCTTTTTTTTATATCTGCTCATAATTTCTCGATATAAGGAAACAAAAAACAATGGAAACCATAAGCAAATACTAACCTCAAAATAATGTTTCATTTTCAAAGTTACCTGCTGGGTCTACTATTGGAGAATCTCATAAGCGGAATTAAATTATGCCTATAAATAATAGCATATTAACTTATGAGACGATTACGGGGGCCGCCTCGCTCCCATTTGAAAGAAACCCGTGACGTCATTCTTACGTCATGAAACTCTGGCTTTAAATCAGGGAGAAATATTAAATCAGCCTTCACAATTTAGCAACAGGTCGACAATTGCGGATCTAAAAGGTGAGCTGCAACTTTAATAATTTAATACTTTAATCATTTTTAATGCAGGTTCATTTAATAAGTACTTTCTTACTGTTCCGTTAAATAAAATGCAAACTGGGATTTACTTGTTATTGACGGCTTAATTTTCGCAAATTATGTTCAAAATAAAATGCATTTCATGATCAATTATGACGCACTTTAATTTACGCACATTTAGAGTTTTAGCAAGCATAATTTGCAAATAAAGCCATTTTATAATATAGCTGTGGTATTAGAATAAATTCGATTAATCTTGTAAGGTACAGTAAATGTGTAAATGTACTTAATTTGAGCAATTAATGAATAGATTATTTTATAGTGCACATTTTATTCATTTTTCCCCTTCCAATAATCAATACTTTTCAAGTAATATCATTATTATGAGAATGGTTATCTCATTTTCTAGGACTAGCAATTACACATCGGTAGCGACATGAAAACTGAATAGAAATTATGAAGGAATAATATGCAGTAACTGGTTTAGGCCAAAATAGGACATTTTCTAGTACCTAGCTAAAATATTCTTCACTATGAGCAGATTCTTTGAATTCAAGTTCCTATGTCTGATGAACTTGGCTCGCTGTAAAATGCTCATACTTTCTAATGTTTAACGAACTGTATATCTGAACTGAATGTTCAGGCACTACACCAATAATTCATGTCTGAAAAAAGAAATGTGTATTTTGAAATAAATTTTAACTTTAGCAGTGAATAGAAGGTACAGCACATTGTATGACCCTCTAAACCTTTTTGGGGGGTACGTATGGCTAGACGCGTCAATTCACTCACATTTAATGAAACAATTGTACCTTTTTACATTTTTTAAATCTTTTTTGAGTGAGCCTTAATGAATGAAGTGAGAAACGCAGCTGTTTTGTGCATATGTCACCCACTAATGAGACACATATATAATTTCATTGCTCATTGTTTATTTTCTCTTTATTGCTTGTGTTATTTTTGCTTATCTTTCCTGTGTTTTAAATTAGGGGAAAAATTTCTGAAAAAATTTCATTTATTACTATGCGTTGTTACTGGCTTTCAAATTCAATTTTCACACATTCTTTTCCTTAAAATTTATCTAAGTTTTTCATGCATTTTTATTATTATTATATAGCCGCTATGCGGCCAGCCTTCGTCTGGCTTTTAAATGTACCGGAAAACAAACGTCCTCTCGACAAACGTCCAGTATCCAAGAGAACATTAAATTTAAAAACTGTACAGAATTATCGCCCTCATTTTTCCGAGTGGCAACACTACTAATATCAGCAACAATGGCTGTGTGCCATCTATTTGATGCGATTTCATTAAAAAACATAAAATTTTTTAAAAATAAAAAATAAAACTCATTCGAATTTTGAAAAAATTGCTTCGAAGTGCACTAGCTCTTGATAACATGTACGTTCTATGTACCAAATTTTGTAACCCTGGGTCTATTAGCTTACGGGCGGCAGCACAAACGAAAACACATACACAGACAGACAAACTCTTCCTTTTATTATATGTACAAATTTTATTCTTATGTTTATACATTATAGCTAATTTCCTTCTGAAATTTACACAGTTTGCGAATTTTCTACTGACTCTGGATGAGGGCAGTTTCTTTATAAAGTACTTTTCTTCTGTTTATAAAAGGAAACTTGTTTGAGTAAGCTATTTTATCTTACTGCAGCTTTATAAAAAATGTTTAAAGGTCGGTTATATTTATAATATTATTTTCCATTTTATTACTTTTAATTCTGACTTTTCTGCAAGAAGATTTAATTCTTATCAAACATTTATACTGTCGAATTTTTACAGTTCTTTGAACTATAAACTTTTCTTTATAAATGTCCAAGCATTTCGATTGAAATATTAAATTTAAGCACAAAAGATTAATTTTTTGTAATGGCATTATTTCTCTAAAATTAAAAAGGCATTGGCTATGTAGAAGAATGTCCTTAAAACTAACAGGAAATTTAGTTAGTTAATTTGGAGTTAAATGTCAGCCGGATTTGAGATTAAAATAATTTTGAAGAGAGTTTTATCTCGTCGAAACAAAACAGAAATGAGTTTTAATTGGCTTTAAAGAAATTAAAAGATTTTTGTAAATTTTCAGGCAATTTTTAGACTAAATAAATTTGCTATATTTCTTTAAGTAAAAGAGATTACTTTCAGTTGGATGGAATTTTATTGTTCTTTTCATTATTACGAAGATAAAAGGTTAGGTTAATTTTTTTCAATATGGCAAAAAATTCGAAGACTATTTGCCTAAACTGACAAGATAAAAATAAATACAAATGACGTTAAACGATGTTTTACTAAAAAAACAAACTAAAACAAGCTTCATTTAATGGCTTTTTTTTTTTTTTTTTTTTTTTTTTTTGTCAATCAGTTCAGAGAAACTTGGAAACAGTATCAGTTTGTATTAAACAAAATTAACCAGCTGAATGAAACTTTCATAAAAACTTATCTTCATAAGTAATCTGCATGGCAAATGTTTTCCAGGTATTTAGTTACTTTTTCTTGAATTATTATCATGAGAATATTTCTTGTAGTAACTCTTATTACAAATCTTGCCATTGGGAAGGGGAAAAAAGGAAAAGAATCTGTAACCAAAATATTGTTGCAGTGCGTACGGGTTCGTAATAAATTGAATGCACAAGTCCGATGAAAAGTGAATAAATTTATTATTATCCCAAGAAATAAAACAAAATGCTGAAATTTTCTCGGATATATTCATACAATATCGCAATATCTCACAGTAGTTATATTTTAAACTACTAAAACGTTTTACAGAACACAATTCAAAGCAGAGTAAGCTAATCCGATCTCACCGAGAATATTCTCTTATTTTCTCGATTTTTCTGGATAGCAAACGAATACAATTACGAGATATCTATTTTGTAAAATGTTAAATGTCGCGTGCTTCTGTATTTTAATTTTTCCTGCATAGCTTTCTCTTCAAATAAGTCTCGTGCTGCATTGCACGGGAATATAAAACAATTTTAACTACAAATTCTACTAAAAGTAGCTAAATAAATGCAAAAACCATAAAAATATGTTATATAAATTTAAATTGCTTAACTTTTGGCGGATATGCGGTATCTCCAAAAATATGATCGGACACTTGATTTACGAAAATAGTGTCTAAACTTTTAAATACCTTGAAATAAATTTACAAAGCGAGATTTCGTTTGAAGTACAATTTTAGTTCATGCACATTACAAATTTTCTCAAAATTAAAACTGATAAATCATGTTGCAGAAGTAAGAGAACACTTATTTTATAACTGGATAAGATTTAATGATTTGTTGAATTGCTTTAACCTTCCAAAAATATGGTTTAATCTTTTTTAGCAGGAATTTTACTAGATATTTTTTAATTATTGGTCAAACTGTTTTTAGTTTTACATTATATGTTTCTATTATTAGTTTCAATAAATATTTTTTTTCTAAGTTTATACTCCATCTTTTGCTAATTTTGTTTAAAATGTCTTAAATATGGACACTGAGGAAATATTTCGAATAATACAAGAGCCCTGCTAGCATCCAGAGACGGATATTCAAAGCATTATGCTCAGGAATCATGGTTATAGTATAGACTTATTACGGTTATTATTTTAAGGGTGTTTCGCTCAGGTTTCATACCAATGATTTCAGATTTCATTTTAACTATTAGTATGTCTGTATTGATCTATTCTAACATCAGTATATTGTAAAATGAATACATTTAAAATTAGAGTTTTAAAAAGCGAAGATGTGCACTTATGACAACTCTTCCTCCGCCATTTCTTACACTTGAAACTATCTCCAGTTTTCGAGATTCTATTATGGCTTTTGTGCTCCCTAAAAACTAATGAAAGATTTTCAACTAGTTTATGTTATCAAATGTTACTTTCTTCCAATACTTAAAATTTTTGTTTCTCTGAAATTTTGAATAAAAATCCTGAAATTTCATTTTCTTTCACTGATGGATAATTTTTAAATTGGTACCCAGCCATTATACTTAGCATATCGGTTTAATTCTTTAAATTCTCTCAATTAACGAATACTTTGCTTAATACAGTTCTGCTCCATGTTTACGAGCACCCACTCGTCGATTATTTTCTTTTCTTATATCATAATATATTGTAATTCTCAAGTCTCTCAGCTTTTCTTAAATTTTGAATTCTGTTACACTTTGAATAATATATTACTGTATCAAAAACTGGTTAATTCTTTATATGAATTATTTCAGCAGTTTTCTGATAAATTTTATTTCTGTTGCAAATTAAGAATAAATTTACGAATTTATAATTATAGAGGATTTGTTGAAGAAACCATGGAAATAAAATGTTGAAATAACACAAATTTTCAGAAAGCGGTTTGAAGAATTCAAGAAGACGATTTTTGATATATTGTAGTTCAACGCAGAAGTAATGCCGTTAGTGCATATATTGTATTTATTACACATTATCTTTTTTTTTCCGGTCCGAGTAGCGTTCAAAAATTTTTATGACACGATTTCTCAGCTCTAAAGAAAAGGTGTTAATTTTTTTAATTAATAATTTACTTTTAGGGACAAAACTATGAAGCATTTAAAGATTAGGTGTACGCGTAGTTCAATAAAAATAATGTTTATTGTTTTAGTACAATAAATTTTGAATTTTTGACATTATTTTCGGAAATGACAGGACAGGTATCAGTTTAGTTTTGTGAGATATTGTTACGTTTTAGAACTTGTTCCGTATGTATTTTATGGGATTCGATTTCATATTTTAAGTTTGCAACTTAAAATACAATCTTTTATCTTTATAAGCAGGCTTCATCTAAGTCTAAAATGCCAATAATTGCAAAGAAAGAAATTTTTGTGCTTACTAGTAATGTAATTCTGCGTAAAGATTGTTAAAACATTTCCTCCAAAAATGTGAAGCAGAATTCTACATTCACACCAAGATTTCTTTTTAATCCTAAGAATTTCATGTAAAGAAGCATTGCATTTACAGAATTCTAAATAACTATATCTAAAATGTAGGTTGTCTGATTTAAATCAGCTTTCAAATGCAAGCCAAGAAATCTGATAAAGTGAATGAATGATAGCTGAGACTTAAACTACGACCTCAAATGACGAGTAGAAAATAAATGGTGTGTGGCAATGATGACATGAGTTACCATAAAAGGGTTATCACCGACTTTGAAGTGTCTATTTTAAAATAACAGAGTGTAACTGTCAGCTTCCGCTAATCATTAAACAGCCCAGAATGGCAGCCTTTAAAAAAGAGCTGCCATCATAACCTGTAGCCTCTCATCCATACTATCTTCTTCCAAATTCCTTCTCTAACATAAAAATAATGTAGTACATGAAATCATGCAATTCAGTGTATAGAAAGTAAATACAGGGAGAACAAGAATAAGCCTTTTAGAGAGAGGGAGAATAAGCCTTTGACATGTGAGAAGAAGCTTTTCTATCCTTAAAAGCCTCAACCTCCATCGAAAGGTATGTTTTCTAAGGAAAGAAAACGTGCATTCAGAAGCTTGAATTGATTTTTAAAGCTTGCTTTCTATTAAAATATAATTTTCGAGATCGGAGAATTTTTTTGTTGAAATTGTGATTTAGTTTCATGAAATAAATCCTAAATCCCTCTTATTCAAAGCTCTGATGACTTCGGCTAGAATTACGATTTATTTCAAAAATTGAGAAGTACCGCAGCTGGGATCCAGGACAATTTTAGCTCGGGTAGAAGTACAGTAAAAGCTGATGTCTCTTTTTTCTTTTTTTTTCTTTTTTTTTTTTTTTTTTTTTTTTTTTTTTCCCCTAGAATGCATTAATACTTATTTTTTATGCTTTGGAGGAGTAGAAAGACGTTTGCGGTTACCGCCAAAACGTTAGGGTTACCGCCAAAACCACGCGAAAACATCGCAAAAAAAACAAAACATCGTAACAACAAACAAAGAAACAAGAAGAAAACATAGTAATCTGTATTATATCGCCTCCGAAAATAAAGCTATTCAAAAACTTCGCAGTTTAAAAGCAATGCCGTTGAACTGTCGCGGTAAAAATAACGTGCCTACAAATTATCGCATGGCGATAACATGCTTTTCAAGGCTTTAATAGTTGTAAATGCATATTTGCATAATGATTTGTGAGTGCAAGAAGGGATGAGGAATATTTTTGTTTTTATATTTTTGAATTAATTAATAAATTTCTATTGAAAAATTAAGTAGAAAACTTAGGCATTCAAAAACTGAAAATAAATAGAAAACTAATGCTACTTACAACAACTCACAGAGCTTTATAATTTGATAATTAATTAAGCAATTTTAATAGAGGTAACCATATATAGTTATATCCACCTTCCTGTTTTTAATCTTTTTAGACTACATTTTGCATGAAAATTTACCAGTAAAACTTCTTAAAAGAGATTAACTAATTAATGACCTTTATTAGTTAACTATATAATAATTAAATTTAAGATTTCAGTTGCTATATCTAGCATTATTTTTCTACTCATTTTCACTTTTTAAACTCTCTTCTTATTTTTCCAGCAAAAATTTATTATTAATTCAAAAACATGAAATGTAAAACTAAAAATACTCCTCATTTCTTTTGAGCTCATTATACGAATAAATACGCATTTATAGCTTTATAAGCCTAAAAAACACATGCTTGTGACGTTATCGTCATACGATGATTTGTAGGTGCTTTATTTTCACCACGATATTTTCGACGACGATGTTTTTAAACCGCTTTCTTTTCGTTGATGGTGTTTTGCGCCATCATGTTTTAGAATTGCGATGTTTTCTAAAAGATTTTTCTCTTACGATGTTTTGTACGACGACGTTTTCGCTATGCGCTGTTTTCTCTTTGACGTTTTCGTTCGTATTTGCCGCGATGTTTCACTTGTCATTCCTAATTCATCGTGTATCATTCCTGATAAAGAAACCATTATAAAAAGGGAAGAAATGTTTCCACTGCTTTGAGAAAACCATCTGGTTGTCTTGGTTATAATTGATTTCCCATGTGTGTTTCAGTTTTTCAGATATAGTAAAAAGGGAGGAAATCCCTTAAAAACCAAAGAATTCTGAGTTCTAAATCACTGACCGATTATGACTGAGTCGTAATATGCAGCATTGTGAGTTTTTTACTTAAGGGTCACGAATTTTATATTTAACTAATTAAAGTATGATGAATATTTAGTTAATTGTAAATTTGGTTCGATTGGAACTATATGAAACTATATTTTATTACTTATGTAATCCATTCACTCATTATGCAAAAGTTATTTTCATAAAATTATATGCCTGTTTTGAATAATATTTTAATTCGATGCATATTGCGTCTAGAGTTAATATTTAAGAAAATAAGCCAATAGAATATTTTCCGAGGCTACTTCATTAAAAGTAAGCAAATTAAAATGAATTTCCTTTCTTTTCAAGACTTGTGCCGAAACTGTCTAATGAAATGATACTTAGTATGCTTTCAAGATGGTCAGATTAGTTTTTTGTATATTTAATTTTATTCAATCTTATCATTATTAAACACTGAACTTCAGCGGAGCGAAAAAAAAATGAATCTCTAGGAATTAAAAATAATTCTATAGAAATAAAAGTAAGAAAGCACAAATTTTAGTAAATGAGAATTTTTTTAAATTCATGGTGATTTTTAATCATTTAATTGTAACAACACATTATTATCTTAATTATTACCTTGATTATAAAAAAATTGAAGAGCATGTAAAAAATAGAAATATAAACCGACTGAAATTCAAATTAGAAAGGGAGAAGTTTTAGCATGTAAAAATCTTTAATAAAAATTGTATATTGAAAGAATTATGCTTATGAAATTTCTGATATAAATGTTTAGGTTATGGTTGAAGTTTCCCGTGTATCAAATGCATACTATAAGATTATATTATAAGAAGAATTCATCATTATTTTTTACAAATTTTGAGAGATTATTTTTTACAAAATTTATCATTATTTTTTACAAAATTTCAGATTTTTACAAATTTTTACAAATTTTTTACAAAATTAGACTCAGATTTTGTAAAATTTTGTTGAAGAAAACATCTCGATTGGTAAACAAATGAAGTAAATGCTCAAAGAAAAAGCGAGTAACTTGATTACGAGTAAACAATACAATGAAATGAGAAATGAAGCGAAAAACACCAGAAAACCGAAACTGATAAAAATGTCTTCAGTAATAAAGAACAAACAGAGAGCAGAAGATAGTGATATAGAACACTTGTAAATATGGCCACGAATTGTTAAAAAATATTTAATAAGTGTAAATGTAAATATGGAGAAAACAAATAACGTATCTCTTAGAATTTCACTCGCACTTTAAATGGATTTTAAAGCTACGAGCATGCACTGAAACAAATTTAAAGTGATATTTTACTTCTAATAATTTAAGCGTGTTATCTCTTGAGACAAATTTTGCGCTGCTGCAATGTGATTTAGTTCACATGTCTACCAGCTCAGTTTGTTTGCTCCTTAAATTCCCAGCACCGCTTAAATGATTTGTTCTCCTTTAAAATGCTTGAAACTATTTGGATAAACTTGTATAATGAATTTTTTCCCATTCAGTTTCAGGTTGAAATAAAAATATTCATTATGTCACCAGACATCTGGATAGTGATACTGATGTTTACTTGCTGTCAATTACATCGAGTACACTCTCGGCTACCATACCACACTTTCCAGCTCTCTAAACGACCGATGGATGGCAGCTCCTTCGAAACAGACAACGTTCCCTATTCAGCAACTTATGACAGCCCTGGTTTGATGAATAATTATCTAACGTTTTTAAGTCATTTGGCAAAGAAAGATCTCTCCACGGATGACCGGACAATCCCGGATGCTCGCAGTCCAAAAAGGGACAACCGAAAATTCCAGACACAAGGATGGCGCTGAATTCGGACTGTTGTGAATTTTTGCCTTTTAAAATATATATTCTGAAAATGAAATATGGAAGCGATCAAAATATATCGCTACATCTCTATGCTACTATGTTAAAATATTTCTATAGGTACACAAAAATGTAAAAGAAAGGATTACTTATAAAACACTAATACATTTTGATTGACGTGCTTTTACTTGAAATTTAAATCTTGTTATGAATGCTTGTCAAGCAGATCTTCAACAAGTGAAGACCATTTAATGGAAATACTCTACCATCTTTGGTTTTAATTTTTAAATTACCAGCTGCGGATAAGACTTACGTTCTAAAATCAGAAATACAGAAACATTAGTGGATGGTTGTTAAGATCATACCTTAAATCAGCAGAGGAAGACGGTATATAATGAGATCATAGGTTAAAATGGACAGGGGAGGACAATTTGAAAACGTTAGATTCCCGCTTGATTTTGTGGTACACTCCCTCGGCATCTTAGGCGGTAAATTAATTCACAAAATACTGATCTTTTACTTTTCAGGTAATCTCTTCCCATCATCCAAATAATTAAAATAATACTTTGATTATTATACTATAATCTCAATATCTATCAAACTGATGAGTTAGCTTAATTTTTTTAAGACTCCACTAAATAACAATGTTCTTATAAATGCCTATGGGATAAAAATAGCTGCCCGTCAGCGTGTTAACATTTTGGAACTGCGTATAAAATTTCATTTTTAATTGTTTTACTTTAAGACGTTGGTAATTTAAGATGCTGTATCTTTGAATTAAGTAATATACGGATAATAGCTTTGCCAGATTTTATTAAAGAAAAATTAAAAGATTTTTCATGTTATATTACATGCTCATTCCTTAAACATGAATGGAAGTTTTGAACATTTATTTCGATGTGAAGCATATAAATATAGCAATATGGCGAGAATTGAAGTAAATGCGACTTATAAATAAAACATACAAGTTAACAAAATGAATAAAAATATTTAGCCATGTAACATTTAAAAATTAAATTTTCTTTACTTTAAGATTTTGTGTTTTCTAAAAGTTGGTTTCCACCCACCACCCCTACACACATTATGATAAATTTTCTTGGCATATCAAAATTCATAGCTATCTACATGTCGAAATTCATAGCTATCCAAAGTGCTAAATTCGTCCACTTTTTATTTCTAAAATGAGTTCCTTGCTTTGCAATGGTAAAACAGGCATTCACAAAAAGCAATAGGCCTGGAATGTTGAATAAAAACCACACTACTTTACAAATGTTGGCTACAAATTTTGTTAGTATTTAAGAAAATTAATGAATCTATTTAGAAACATCACTACCCTAAAAGTTAATACTTTCAATGGGGTCTGCTCTCATATCATTCTTCGTGAAAATTATCCAGATTTACTATCACCGAGAATAAATATTTACACCGAATTTTAGTCTTCATAAGTTATTTCCTCGTATAATGAAAGGCTTTCAAATGAGAGATATTTATTATTTTAACTAAAATCACATTTCCTTTTAGACGGCATTTTTATAAAACTAACAGAAAAAAATATGTATTTATCATAGATTGTTTTCAGTTTTTTTAAATAAAACTGAGACATTTCCTTCATAATTTTTGTATGAAAATGCTGAATCAATGACTTAAATCATTACTTCAACGAGCTGCCAAAATACGGATCATTAGGTCTCCGATTTTAAGTAAGATTTTAAGTAATCATTGTGTTTAATGCTTCTGATAGGCTTAAATAACTTAAATCTGAATTTGCAAAAGATATAACAAATAGCAGCTTAACATTTTTTGGAAAACTGTAAGTTTATTAATATAACCTATTTTCATTGTCATGAATTTCATCGTAGAAGTTTAAAAAAATAAGGCATCAATGCTCTGGGAGTAGTCAATAGAAGCAGCCCAATTTGTATTAATCTAGCTACATTTTGAAATTAACGAAAGATGTCTTTTTGACTATGTGGCATAAAATTTCTCTGAAATCCTAATTAAAAACTGAAATTGTGTTTTGTCTTTACACGCAAAAAAACTGGTTATGTGACTTTAAATATGTTTCAATGTTATACGTCTTTTGAGTATCAATGTCTAAATTTTGAGTAACATATTTCAAATCATTATATAGTATACGGTTCGAACAGCACAGTGAGAATTGTGTGGGGTACGAGTATTTCACAGTAGTATTACAGAAGTGCCGCCACACTGTTAAACAAGATGATTATAATTCCTTAAAACAGGAGACATGTTTGTAGTTTAATTTTTCAGGTACAACAGAGAGGATTAGAAAGGAGTAATTTAAGATTTTCCATATTTAGTACTGACTGAGTTCATGTTTTTCCATCATGGAAATTATTTATGGGCCTTTGAATAGCATTTTAATGAAACCAGGAGATATTGGATTTTTGAGCCTTGAATTTTTTCTATAACAGGAAAATAGAAAACGAAGTTCTCAGGAGTGGCCTTTTACCTTCAAGAGTATAGATCTGTTGAAATCAGGTTTGTTTCAAAATAATATATAGGAGTCGTATCCTGCAATGAACTGGTTCGCGAAAACGTTAGTCGAAGTTGTTTCAGATGAGATCTTGTTATGGAGAATATGCAACTTAAGAATTCCATTTTTGTTAAGACTCTATCGAAGTATTTTTCTTTGCTTATTTTCTTGAAAAATGAAATTTGGGAAACTGATGTCTTGTTCAGGAAATGGAGTATCTTCCTTTGCTTGTTTTATCAAAAGTTTAGCTTACTGGATTCTTCCTTTGTCCTACATGTACTTTTACCCGGAATAACTCGACAGAAAGTTACTGGCTTTGTGTTAAAATGTCAAAAATTTTTGGAACGATGTTTAAATCATTTTTCAATCGTTTAGTGCTAGTATTACATCCTGACAATTTTTAAAGAGGGAAATGTGAAAACATATTCGATGCCTTAGAGGTAAATATTTGCTTTATTGCAAGCAGCTACGCTTGGAATGTACAATTATTTGGCCTTACAGATTTCTAAATTTTCCTCAGGATAGGCGCGATCAATATTGTTGTGTAGCTTCGAATCCCCCTCCAGGAGCTGACTCAGGAGAACTCCTCAAGAGAATTCCTGAGTTAGCTCCTGGGAAGTACTGGCTAGAATCTGTACTTAGGCAGTCTTAACCACGGGAGTATATAATCAATCTCCATAGTGAATAGAACCATCGTTTATTTGGTGGTAGGTTTAGTCTCGGCAGAGACTATACTTGTACTGTCTTGTACATACCTTCGGCTGAGGTGGAGCTATATAGTTAATAATTATGGCCAATTCTTGAAGCTTTAGTTCCATGGGGACCGACATAAGCCATCAGAGCACCCAGTAAACGATTCTCTATGCCAACGGAGTGATGCCTGGAGGCAAAAAAATGTCCTATACTAATTTTTGCTTCGATTTTTTATTTTACTAGTGTTTCAATTGCTTTGTCCCATGCTTTGTATAAAGCCGGTAGGGTCCAAGCCGGGCGCTCGCTTTGATGGTCCTCGGAGGTTGGACTTATTCTCTGTACGGTAAACACCAGGTCAGAGGTCCATCTCTAGCGTAACGTAACTAACTGTAGCTTCAAATTTAACAAGCTCCACGCCGATCGGCTTGATATCCTCCATGAACAAAATAACTAAAGCTGTGGTTCTAAAAATCATCGAAAGCTATAACATACTCATACCTTACCAATTTGGATTTCGACGGAGCTTCTTGAAGACTCATCAGTTATACAGTTTGGTGGAAATGATTTCGGAAGGAATCCAACACAAATACACCCCTGGTTTATTTCTAGGTATAGGCAAAGCTTGCGATAGGATTTTGGCAGGATAGACTTATCTATAAATTACTCACCCTGGGTTTCACAGGAAATATCATAATCATCATTTAAGTTCTACTTAACAGATAGATACTTTGTCGTTCGCATCTCCAACACATACCCTCCCGTCAAGGTCTCCTAGCCGGTGTCTCATACACGACTTCCTTCTGGTAGTCATATTATTCAATATTTATCTGAACAACATTACACAAAGCGATTCAAGCATCATAAAACCATGTCTGTACACTAGAGGCCTGGCTTGTGAAATGGAAGATTGAAATAAATGCTGATGCTATCTTTCAATGACCCCACACATTCACTCTTATTATCTTAAAGGTTTCGGGCTCGTAAAACAGTAAATATACGGAATTTTCAGAAATAATATAGCATTTTGAAGAAAAATAAAGACACAGAGAGAAAGAAGCTAATTGAAGAGGCAGTTTTGCGAACAGAAAAAAATTTAAAACGTAATCTTTTGAAAACTTAGTATTGAACAAATAAATTAATAAAGATTAGTTTTTAGACATCATAAACTGCAACCAAACATTAGATAGACTGACAGCGAATTTTCACCAAATCTAAACATTAATGATAGAGAATTGAGAAGGTTCCAACAAACCCTGTTATTAAATCAGAGGTTGAACATAAATGTACAGTTCGTGCTTATAATTCAGCCAAACACAGTGACAATGCAATTTAAGGGGTATCAGCAACCCCTATACTGACAATGTTAAATTGCCCATTTTCGATGCCCCTTTTTCTCAAAATCTGCTGTAGATACATGCTTGAATTTTTTTGTGTAATTAAAGTATACCTATCTGATTATACAGAAATGAGTTTTTGAAACATTTTGAATTTTAGAGTAATTTACAGAATATTTTGTTAGGCATAGTAAAATTTAGAACTTTTCTCACACAAAAAATTTTTTAAATTCTTTTTTATTAGTTTATGACAAAAAGCTCATTTCAGTAAATATTAGGAACCTAATGAATAAGCCATAAAAAGTTTAGATATCTATGAGCAGTAGCTCCTGAGAAAATTTACATCGATTATAAAAAAATCCCGTTTGGAGAAAACGCGTTTTTATGTAAAAATCCTCATTTATCAAAGCATTCGATGGCAAATTAAAACAAATTTTTTGCAGTTCTAATTTTCATAGAGATTAAAGAATGATATTTTTAGAAAGATAAAAGTTTAGAGAATTTGAAAATGCAAAAATCCGAAATAACCCTTTTTTGAAGGTTTTTGGGTTCCAACACCCCTTAATTTAAACACAGTGACAATGAAAAAGAAATTTGAAATAATCTGAGAGCCATCGGAATGAGGATTTAGACAGGAAATGAGAAAAGCTGGTAAGAGTTGCAATAATACCTACAAAACCTAATAAAAGAGGCAAGCCAGTCAGAGCTTAATTTCTAAAATTAGAAATATTGGAGCCCTATGGAAGGCCATTAGGAGAGAGGAATAAAAATAAAAGAATAAAAAAACTAACAAAATAATTAATATCCAGTTAAAAATTAAAATTAAATAAATTTTAAGACATAATTAAAAGTTTATTTTTTTCAATTAATTGTAATTAATTAAACAATAAAATAAAATAACTGGTTTCATCTTATTTAACGCTTCGGTTGAATTCAAACGCTCAATGTACAGCCTAATGTTCTGTTTCAAGGGATGACGGAAACAAAGATAATTCTTTCTTTCAGAACACCAGTGAAGAAAAGTAAAACGGTGAAAGCGTTACTAATAAGAATAGATGAAATGCTAGAAACAATATGAGAATACGGAAGGAAATTTTAATGGAGAAGTGTAGGTATGAAAATAAAGGGAGATGAGTTTAATGCATTCTGACCACCCTCCTTTATCAACGTAATTCTAGCTATCATGCATATTGTGCAAAAGAAAAATTTTACTCGAACCTGTGGGCAATGGTTGATCTATAAGCTAAGAGAAAACGCAAATTTTTGTACAACTAACCATTTTTATTTCCCATATTTATTTACATCGTTCCAAAAAGTATGCACGTGCTCTTTTCCGAGGGGCATATTTGAGTCCTTAGTACTTCATTATAAAATTGTAACGTGGAGTGGTAATGTAAACAATATATCCCTTTCCTCGCTCTACTGTAACCCGTAAGCATTTGAATCTGCAATTACCGAATGAATGGATGCGGCAGCATAAACAGAGTGCTCATTTTTATTACTTTCAGGAATGAAAAATTTGCTCTTTTTGAAACCATCCTAAATTCATTTCACTTTCTGGAGAAGAAAGTTTTGACATATGAGTGGGAACTTTTCATTAATTAAAAGGCTCAAACTCTGCAAGAATTGACTTCCTAGGGACGAAAATGCATGCATCAGAAGTCATAATAGATTTTTGAGGCTTTCTTATTAGAGATAAAATTTATGGGATCGAAAAGATTTTTTGTTAAATTTGTTATTCAGTTTCGGAAAAGAAGTGCATCAGAGTCTTTCTTATTTAAGGCTCCGATAGACTCCGGCGCTGAAGCCAGCAAACGAAATTCTTCAGTAGCACAAGAACACTAGATGTTGAGTTTCAAATATTAAATTAAAATCTAAACAGTCAAGATTATAAATCCCCCCTCTTTATAAGCACTTATCAGAAATCTCTTATTCTACAAAAGTCTCTTATTCTACCATCATTTGTAGCACCATAAATCATTTCTCTGCTGGTAGAATCAACGCAGAATTTACGTATAAGCTACACAAGCTATAGCTTAGGGCCCCACTTTTATTGAGAGCTCCCAAAAATTAAAATATTGTATAAATATAGTATTAAAATATAATATAACAGACTTAAACTAATAAAGAGCCCCATATCTCAAATAACTTAGGGCCTCATCAAGTCTAAATCCGTCTCTGAGTAGAAAATTAACCATTCCTTATGCGACATTCCCACTGGGGCTTATTTGAGCTAACGAACACAACTAACGTAGTCGACCCATCTCCAAAATCAGTTTTTCTCCATAGGGCAGCAAGTTGAAAAATCTGAACTGCAGGCGTAGCGGACCTAGTCGACGCAGGGAACTGACTCTGTTAGCTCAGATAAACCCCAGTGGGAACGGCGCTTTAAATTCACTGAGGACTATAACTAATTCTTTGAGAATGCAGTAGATGGCATCACCAGGTAAAGATTTTTAGACTGCTGGTTTCAAGCAACGTGTTCAAAAATGTTTTTTAAATAATTTACTATAACTTTTATGGCGAGTTTTTCTGGTTCCTGCAACTCTAAAAATTGTTCCAAATATATAAAAGCGGTTAAGTTCATATACAAAAACAACAACAACAAAAAAAAAAAAAAAAAAAAAAAAACTGATGTTGCCAACATAGGACAGCCCACCAGTCTCATTTTTTTAAATAACAACAAGATGTAAGTAAATTATCAAGTAATACTTTGCTTTTTAAAACATGGAATTGGTTCATCGTCTGTTTTTAAATAAAATCTAATAAGTTTACAAACCATATGGTTCAGTGTTAATTATAAACACGACTCATGTTTTATTATTCTATTCTCCCCTACAAATGATCTCTTATGTACACATTCGTTTTCATGCTTAGCTTTATTTATCGACCATCACTTTTTTTCGCGCTTATTTCAGTAAAATGGCATAGCTCCAGAAAACTAGTGCGTAACGCATTAACCTTATCGAAAATTTCTGCTTCGATAAATAAATTGCGGTAAAGGCATCTAATTGTAAAGACGTAAAAGCATTTAAATTATCAAGAAGTGACATGGTTCGCAAGTAACTGCTGAAATTTTGCAGAAACACTTCTAAGTTGGTATTACAGAATTCCACTTAATTAAACACTCATGTTCGAGTCGGTATTATCCTTGAGTTATTTTATGAATGCAAATGAGTCAAACTGAGAAACAACAGAAAATAGTATAGAAGTGTAAATTAAGTTTGTGCCAGCTTCTCAAAATCAAATCTTAAATAATTATCTTACCTTAAGATGGCGAGTTAATATTAAAACACAATGTAGTAACAATTAATATATATAACAGTTATAACAATTAGTAAGTTATAACAATTAATATATGTAACAGTTATAACAATTAATAAGTTATAACAATTAATAAGGTTTAGTAATACGAAAACAAAATTTTTATAGTAATAAATATTACAAATTAACACAAAAGCAATTAACAATTGAAGATGTCCTCAGAAATCGAGAGAATATCGAGAAACAGAAAGCCAAGTACTCCACATAAGAATGTAGGTATTTTATATAATTATTTTAGCGTTCTTACTTTGGTGGTAAAAAAATTGCATTAAAGGAGTAATTAATGACTAAATAAGGGAATTATTTTAATTAACCACTATGGGTAATTGTAGTTCCTATTTCAAAACTGTCCTAACGTGATACTAAAATAAAGTTGAAGATCGCACGAAATTTGTATTGCACTCAATAGTTGCTAATAATATATCTGTCAATGTCATGAAACTTACAGAAAGAGCAATTCTTGTTTTCTTCGTCTATTCGTTGGAGAAAAATGGAGATATTATCATCAAGGGTGGACTCCAACTGCGTGAATGAAAATTTCCCCCCGGTTCTGCTATAGTTCAACTGCGCGAATCAAAATTTCTTTCCCCCGTTGCCTGTAGGGTTAATTTTTTTTTTTTTTTTTTTTTTTTTTTTTTTTTTGTAGCACCCAATCTTCTTGGGAATTCAAGTTCTTAGAAAGAGGGGAGAGGGAAACGTCGCGCAGTTCGTTGATTAGATAAAAGGGAGGAGGGATCTTCGATCGAATTTCGCGCAGTTGGTACCTTACCATTATCAATGTAAGTTACAGTAAACTTAGTCTTAGCGCCCACTTTTCCGAAATGCCCATTTCTGAAAATTAGCAGTATTTCTAAAGCATAAATAATTATGAATATTAAATATTAAATATCATTATGCAAGACTATTAATGTAACTATTCAAGATTATTAACTCACATATAAAGACCTATTTAATATGAACAAAAATCATGTGTCGGCACAGTTAATCTATATGCTGCATGTTCGAGGTGCAGCCAGCAAAGATTCTCCGTGAATGAATAGGAAGGGATTATTCGCGATCACTTAACGGGTCCGCATCTTTTATCACATCACCTACATGGACAGAAGTACCTCACTTTCGTTCAGCGAGTGCTGCCTAATTTACTACAAAACATACCAGCATATGTTTGAATAATTATGTGCTTCCTGTAAGAAAAAGTGACAGCACATTTCTTTAGAGTTATGTGAAACTACATGAAAGACGCCTTTCCGAACGGATGGATTGGCTATAGTGAGCTTGTCTCTTAGCCTCCCAGATCTCCCGATCAATCCTGCCTGGATTTCTTATTCTGGAGGAATTGAAGAGCTTCGTTTGATTGAGTCACCAGAGGACTTTGTCGCCGTAATTAGCGTCGCATCTGCAGACGTTCGTGAAATGCCAGCAATCTTCTTACATGTATATGATTCACTTCCTTGACGGTGTGACACCTGTATTCCAACTGCTGGTCGTTCATTTGATCGTTTTTTGCGAAGTTTTCAATAATAAAAATTCTTTATCCTTTAATTATTCGTCTTAGTTATTCTTCATTTTTACTAAGCAGGCGCCTTCTCCTGTTGCGCCGTTTGCTTTCCGACCCCACATTTTTTGGTGAAAGTTGTTAGTTTTCGAAAGTTCTCTGACCCCTTACAATTATGACCATAAGTTAAATTATACCTGTATAAAAAAAGGCAATGTCTTTAGGCTAATCTTTGGAATTATGGTAACAGGTAATTTGGCGACATTTTGGTAAGGCGATGAAGGTTACTAGGTAGGACTTTAGCAATAATCTGAGAAGTACACAGTTCAAATCACAGATTATTTTGTCTGAGAGGAATGAGAGATCATGAGACATGTCATGTGACATTTTCCGTAAAATTCCGATTGTGATTTTAGCTAATAAGCACTTAGAAACAATTTCGCTGCTAAAGTGCAGAATCGCCCACTTATTTGTTTGGCGCTTTTTACAAGAGTAAGAAGAATTGGATTTTTGTCAATTTTCTTTGACTTTTTAATTGAAAATAGGTCGATATGTACATGGATAAAGTCAAGCGTGCGCGCAATGCCGTTTTTGTGCCATTCTGAGATTTTTTTTAAGTGAAAATAGGTCGACGTGTACATGGATACCACGAATGTGCAATTCTTAAAAACGCGCGAAGCAGTGGGCGATTCTGCTCTTTCTCCCAATTTCGCACCTAATCTTCGTCATGATTAAGCACTTTTGTTCCATAAAAGTTCTAGCATAAGCGTAATTCGGCTAGCAGATTGTTGAAAAAGATGTTGAGTAAAAAAAAAAAAAAAAAAAAAAAAAAAAAACCAGCAAGTTGCTGTTGCAGGGTTGGTCGCCAAATTTTCGGCAAAAAATCGCCAAGTTACCATAATCCGAAGATTCACCTGTCTTTAAATAATACTGGAATGGAGAGAAGAAGTTGATTAGTATTCATTTATTAAAGCACAAATGTAAAATTATATGGACTAAAAAAAATTTTGTCTTGATTGACAACAGAGCATAAACTACTGTTACCACGCATGTTCAATCAAAATATTTCTTTTTGGGGGGCCCTCGTGAGCCTTACTTTTATGTATTAAACGAATTAAATTTACGTATATATCACATTTTGTAAGAACCCAATTAGACTATTTTTCATGAAATTAAATTTCCGAATGAGGCAAAATAAGTACATTTCTATTGATTTTTGAACTGGAGCTCCCCTTTTTTCTTTCATCATTGCCGTTTAGCATTATAAATTAAAATCTTGCCCTATTAAGATTTAACTACCAAATTATAAACAAGATTTAATGCATTTTAAACTGCAATTCAGTGTTCTTTTAAGCCATCAGCAGCACTTACGTGCAATCGAAAAACAAGAATATCAAAGTAAGAAAGGAGAAAAAGATAAGGAAATGTGCTGCCATCTATCGCATATAATTTAAAACATTACTCACTACTAAACACCTATTAGGCTGATATTTATTTTACTAAACTCTTTTGCTAAAAATAGATAGAGTATGTATAAGATGAAATATCGCTAAGACGAACATACATGATTTCCGAATAATTCTAGCCGTCTGTGGAGGCGATCGCTATAGAGTATGAGCACTAGTCATCGGTGATATTCATTGGGGTTATATTTTCTCAGAAATAACAATATCGGTAAAATACTTAGGGTAGTTTAGAAATCTTGAGAAATACTACTTTTACAGGAAATTGCCTGAAAAGGGTGGTCAAAGGTTTCTCAATAGCTTGCAGCAAATTATTCATTACTAAGAAGGTTATTTCCAAATTTAAAATTCTGCAATAGAGACTTAATGATTTTCCTGAAAGTAATACAAAATCGAGGTATAAAGCCTAGTGGTATTAAATCTATATTTATGTTACGCATAGGAAAGTGCTTGTAGTGTTATTTGGTTGCTAATGCTCTCCTTTAGAAATAGCCATTATATTCGTAAACTCCCTCCCCCCCCCCCAAGAAAAAGTGCAAAATTCCAACATTTTCTTTTTGGAACGTTCAAACGTGCAACATTTCAAAGAGAAAACGTGCAGAATTATCAGTATAACTGATAGACTTAGAAACTTTGAAAGAAAAGAAAAGACTTGTCTTCATGTTCTCTACTGGTGACACCCCGATAATTGCAAGCTGACTATGTGTGAATTCAAAAATTATTGACTAGTATAGAGTAAAGTGCTAATCAAACGTGAACACGAACAAATAGTAAGAGATGAACACAGGAAATCGTTCACCTACTAAACAATATCCCTGATTACTTCACTTCTCTAAATAAGAGGAAGTCGGGAAGATTTTAAATGTGCAAGATAATACTAATAATACCACTGAATATTCTTTTAATTCTTGAGTAGCGTTATTGTCTTTTCTCGTTAGGACGACTCCTCAGGACTTTTAACGTATAACGTATAATGACGTTTTAAATGAAGGTATTTATGACACTCATAACAACTCTTAAGACTGACATAACAAGACATAACTAGTAATTCCCAGCTCTGATTTGAAGCATGGTTAGTGGCAATAAGAAACACAATATCAAAAATACAGTATTTGCTGTTGAAGCATGATTTTGATAATCTAATGTGATGTCTTTTGGGCTGTGCAAAATTCCTTCGACATTCGAATGTCTAACGGAGACAATTATGAAGAAAACATATCCTTTGTAGCTGAACAATAGCATAGTAATTAGGAGGGATTTTTAAAGAACATCTAGAACAAAAGTTCCTAGAGAAGTCGGTACAGACCCCTTTGCGGTCGATGAAATTTTAAAGGTGATCAATGACAATGAAGGTGTCGATTAGGGGTCGATAACCGAATATACTCTAGCGACTGATTGCCATAATCAATATCTCATAAAAAATTTGCTAATGAAATTTATAATTAATTGTTTATAGATGTAAAGCTGTATCCTGTACTAAGAAAGAAATCATGCAAAATAAATATACAAGAAAAGATGCATTAAAATTGTTCAATATGTTTTTTAAAATCAATATTAATTTTTAGCCCAAAAGGCGTTAGCCCAGATGGGCTATTAGTTTCGTTTTGACATTTGGGATTGAAAACTTTAAATGTCAGTTCACGTTTTAAATTGTTGGCACCAAATATCAGAGCCCTGCATTATAATTAAAGAAATTAAATTA
Source organism: Stegodyphus dumicola (assembly GCF_044657685.1). Taxonomy (NCBI): domain Eukaryota; kingdom Metazoa; phylum Arthropoda; class Arachnida; order Araneae; family Eresidae; genus Stegodyphus; species Stegodyphus dumicola. Next base: position 186,516,101 of record NC_140769.1, on the reverse strand, counting down.
TGAAGAATCTGCATAAATGTATGTATGTTTCTCGCATTGTGATAAAATAACGGTACCTAGATCCATCAAATTCTTAATAACCTAGTCCTCCACCGAATACGAGAGCATCTGGAAATCCAAAATTTGGAATTTGTTTCATTATCTATTTCATATTTTGTAAAACGCTAACGAATTTTTGATTAACAAACTCAATGATTTCAAAGTGAGAAATGGCAAAACTGTAAGAAAAAAAAAAATTATCTCCAGCACGCGAGACTGTGTATCAGAAATTCTAAAGATATACTCATTTCAAAATTATTTTGCGATTTTACCGTTGAATTCAATTTTATATTTTAAAGGCGAAGAACATGATGTTTAATAACTATAATAAAAGGGTATTATAGTTATTATTATTTATTTAATAATAAAGGTATAAAAGGTTAAAAAAGCCCATTTGAGCGTACGTATACGATCTGGAACGGATTAATGATATATGCCGCGGTGCCGCTATATATCCTTCGACTATGGTATAGGTATAAAGAGACAAAGAAGAGACGTGAGTTTAGTTTGTTTGCAGATTGAAGCGGCGCTGAGTTCCCTGAGATGTTAACCTTTGTTTTGTGAGCGATATAGCAATTATGATGCAAACGTTTCCAAATTTCAAATTGTGTATTTTCTACAGCAGTAATTCCACACTTTTAGGGCTAAATTGGTAACATTCGTATCGCTTTGAGATGAATTGGGATATTAGCCCTGGATCCTCTTGGAGATATTTTTAGCAATGTTTCTGCTTTTGTAAAATTGCTATGGCTTGAAGATTCCAATATCGCTCTTCATCTATCTTTTCATTTAGTAGGTATTTATGAATTGCTGACACATAACAATATGGCTTAAAATGTCTCTTTAAATATTATAATGTAAATAAAGAATTTTACAACTGATAATTACTAAAATATTATTTAGATATTCTTTTCAAACGACTAAATTTACGCTCATAAGTTGTGCACAACTATAACTAAAGCATAAATGAAAGATCTTATATTGCGTAAATAAACGGTGCATGCTAGGATTTTTCCACCCTTTCTTTCTTCAGAGCATAACGAAACTAAACCACTTATTTTCATGAAACTAAAATCTTAAAAAGACTCTTTTATGGCATTTATAAGTTTATTTGTAATTTACTTTATGCAAGAATAAAATTTTAGATAAATTTCATTCCAAAGCTTATTGTCAGTTATTCGACTCGATATTGGATTGTCAGGTATTGGACTCGATATTGGATTGGCAGGTATTTGACTTCATATGTTGGATGCATGGTTGACTAGAGACTGCTGTTGAGATAATTCTAATAATGAACGAAGAAAATTGTTTTCAATCATTGACATATAATTTGATTAATTATTTCGTTAATTGATTACAATAAATGGCTCATTACTTATCTACTTTAGAACGGATATTTTCATAAAGATTTTTCTAGGAAATACTTGCTTGTATTCGTGTTACACATGGGAAAGCCACGAAAGTGTACGTAGTCAATACGCACCAGTATCCAATTGGTTAAGGTCTCTAAATATTGGGAGTTCGACTCGCGTCTAATCCCAGATAAACGCGTTGCCTGCATAATTGGCCTTCGGAATTTCTTTCACGATTAACGTGAATAAGAGGCCATTTACCCTCAGAGAGTCTTTCACGAAAGCTTCCCTCTCCTTAAGCAGATAGCCTTGACGTGGTCTGCCATATTCGAGAATGCTAACCTCATGCAGTAAGCTTGGTCGCCAAGCGTACCGAAATTGAGGAGAGCTATCTGATTCATAAGAGATCACTGATGAGTGTTAAGCACTTAAACATCTGCATTTGTTATTGCAATTTATAATGCTCATGTCACAGCAGTACCGTTAATAATTTTTATTACATGAAGTATCAGGATCAATGTTCCTTCTTACCTTCTTCTGGAACATGCAAGGACCTGACTCGGAACAGAGAGCTTACTAAAGCTATGTTCACTAATTGTGGGAAGTAGACAGGATACACAAGAAGGGTATATAAAACCCTTTATTTCTCTATTTACAATAGCTTCCGTACTTCGGAATACACCGACCCGCTACTTGGGGTCTAACGTAAAAATATAAAAATAGAACTAAACTCTAATTTAACTTTAAAATAATAAACGTGGAAGATTGGCCTTATTTTAACAGGAAGCGTATGTAGTACAGAGAACTGTGAACACTACAATACGTTTAAAAATTATCAAGAGGATTAAAACCTCTGGCCTGGAAGGCAACAAGCAACTGCGTAACGTCTAAGGTAAGCGGCCTGCTTCGACTCAATGCTTCCTCTCCCTCGCTTGGCAAAAAGCCACAACTTAAATACTTGGCGTTCGCCAGACAAACTTTGCATAAAAACCTTAACGCTTATAATTCTGGCCGGAAGTAGAAAATAAGAAGTGATAGTAAAGATTTCAAATAAAATAAACGTTAGTAAAACTTAAGATCCTTACAGAAGAAGCAAATGAAAGATCTTGTGAAAGTCTGCGGAGGATCTTTTTAATTTCTCCATTTTTTTTCCCCGTGTGTGTGTGTGTGTAATTAAACTAAGTAATTCAGAATTGATAACGTTCTGCTTACGAGTTTTGTTTACTTCAGCATTTACAAAAGCATTTTGGCATATTAATAAACAAGCAAAATTTTATTGATTTCGAATTACTTACTTTAACCTTAAAGAAGAACTGATCCTGTCACAGAGTATGACAAAGTTTTTAATTTGTTTCCTTATGCAATAAAAATAGCTATGGAATATTGAGACATATAAATATACTATAGAATACTGAGACTATATAAATTGCATGAAGGAAAAGCATAAATGTTGAAATGAAAATCGAATCTTCGATATCGATCAGCTTTTCTGTTCATCAATAGACTTCCGCTTAACATATATCTAAACAATGGGACCTCAAACTGGCTGAACTTAAGGCCAATTAATACCAAAAAGTACAGTCTTTACAGGTTATAAATCAGACTGAAAAGATATTCGTGTATGTAATACAGATCTACACTCATGTCCATAAATTAAGGATAATGCAAAATCAGGTAAAGGAAGAGTCAGAAGCAAAACGAATTGGACTTATTTGTAAAGCTTATTTATTAAACAAAAGATAAAGAGCAAAAAAAGATGCTATATGTTTGATATTATTAAAAAATTAGTGATTTTTCTCCCTGGAGCAAATTACAAAAAAAAAAAAAAAAAAAAAAAAAAAAAAAAAAAAAAAAAAAAACCTATTTACGAAAAACCAATATTACATGGTTGGTATGATTGTTAATACATTGTATGTGTCCCAGACGATGCAATACAGTCCGTACAATGCCTAGGCATGCCGAGTATCAAATTATCGATCTGATCTTGGGGGATATTACACCACTCAAAAAGCAATGCTCTCCGAAGTTCCGGTAGACATGTAGGAGGAGGTTGACGGGCTGCAACTCGTCGGCCAAGCATGTCCCACACGTGCTCTACTGGATTCAAGTCCGGTGAGAATGCTGGCCAGTCCATACGAGTGATATCCTCCGATTGAAGACATTCGCTTACGATGTTTGCACGGTGAGGACGGGCGTTGTCATCCATAAACACAAATTGTGCGCCCATGGCGCCCCGAAGCAAACGTACATGTTGTTCCAGAATGACGTCCCGATAGATTTGGCTTATCATGCTTCCAATGTGAACAGGCAGGTCAATTTTGGAACTTAGAATCATTCCACCCCAAACCAGCACTCCTGCACCACCGTAACGGTGTCGTTCAATGATGTTTTCTTGGTGGTAACGGGTACCTGGAGCTCTCCATATGAAAGTCCGGCGAGAATCAGACTGCAAGCTAAACCCAGATTCGTCGGAAAACATCACACAAGCCCACTGTTGCGGTGTCCACAATGCATGCTCTCTACTCCAGGCTAACCGCAGGCGACAGTGAGTTGCAGTAAGTAGAACGCATCTGACAGGTCTACGAGCATATAGACCAATCTGCCCTAAGCGTCTGTACACGGTCTGCCTTGAAATTGTCGTACCAGTGGCTGAAGAGAGCTGACGAGACAGGTCTGAGGCTGTGCTTCGCCTGTTTCTTTTGGCACAACTGCCAAATACCGGTCCTCATTCGGCGTTGTAACTCTGGGGCGACCTGTGCTGTAACATTACCATGATCCTGGAATCGTTGCCAAAGCCTGGAGATGACACTCTGGGCAATTCCAAGTTCGTCTGATACTTCTAGTTGGGTACGCCCACATTCCAGACGGCCGATAATTCTACCTCGTAAAATATCATCCAAATGCGTCCTTTGTGTCATAACTATTCGGTTATTGCACTGAAATGCTTATAAAGCGCCTCGAACAATTTTACTTCTTTGCCTGTATTCCTTATATATCACTCTCTTACACTCTCGTCATTGTGACGTACCATCGGTGTCATCTGGTTACTTCCTGAAATTTGCATATGATTCTTGAAGATGTGTGTAGTGATTTTACAGGTGATATATTTATTTTAGAGTTCGATTTCCGCGTGACTCCGAATTATCCTTAATTTATGGACATGAGTGTATTAAATATTTATTTAATTACTTAAGAAGTCAGAAAGTTTAATGCTTTTAAGCACTTCGCAGAAAAACTTCTTTATTTAGACGTTTATCGTTTTCGTTTTGTGACAAATCTAGCCCTGTGATGTAGCCGTTCCTCAATAGACACAAATGCCGGCTAGCTTTAAAAGGATTTATTAACAGAGCACACAGGAACGGTTACAAACAAAAGAAATATATATAAAAATGAAACATAAACGAAATGGAACATCAAACATTGAGAATAACATAACATAGTAAGCTATCATCATGGCGGCTGGAGGTCGACTGACGTTTTTTCATATCGCCACGAGATGGCGTTTAAATAAAATAGTTCGGTTACAGTTCATGAGTTCATGGCGTGAATAAAATAGTTCAATTACACTTAAATAGGTCTGTTACATCCTCCCCCTCTGACTTCGTAGACGTCTCGGCAAGAAGTCAGGAACTGACCTTTGTCTACTTTGTGCAGCGGGCGGAGAATCAGATGAATGGGCTCCAGTTTGACAAGCAGGAAATTTAGCGTCACCAGCACCTTGTGCAACAGGTGCAGATTCGGGTGGTATTACACGATTCGGGCGTCCTCTTTTCTTTAAGGGAACCACTGGAGTTACACGAGCTGAGTTTTGAAACTTATTTCGATCTTGATATGGTTTCAAGGCTGAAACATGATACTTGCCGAGAATTTTCTCTGGTTCATGAGGATTGGCAATATCATAAGTGGTTGGAGATCTTGTAGTTACTATCACATAAGGACCATCTCTCTTGGGCATGAATTTAGCAGTTTTCTTCAGTGGACCTTTGCTGATTGGGTGGAGGGTGACCCAAACTTTATCTCCAGGAACGAATTTCGGTGTTTCTCTTCGTTTTTTGTCAGCATATCGTTTCTGCTTATCTTGATGCATTTCGACTCTTTCTCGTACCTATTTTACATTTCTTGCAAAACGTTTCAAATATGGAGTAATTTCGGGAACAAAATTATCGTTCTCAATTACGGCTTTTATATCATGCTTTACATCATCTAAGGTTCGTAACTCTTGTGCAAATTGAAGAAAAGCAGCAGAATGTCCAGTTGAATCACATTTGGATGTATTCAAAGCAAACCTTATTAATGGCAGTTTATCCTTCCATGACTGATGGTCGTTACCAACAAGTATTGCTAAACGTGGTTTCAGATCTCTATTCTTCCTTTCAACTGGGTTAGATTGTGGGTGATAGACAGGAGTAAGACTTTGATCAATGTTCAAGATATAGCATAGTTGTTGCATAACAGCACTAGTAAACTGGGTACCATTATCACTTATTATTTTCCTGGGTAACCCAAATCGAAGGGCGACTTCCTCCAAAAGAATAGTGGCACATTCTCTGGCCGTGGCTTCCTTTAAAGCAAATAGTTCTGTCCACTTCGTAGCACAGTCCTGCACAATAAAAATCCATTTTTCACCAGACGGTGTTTCAGGAAGGGGACCGAAAAGATCAATTGACAAGGTCTCAAAACGTTGAGCATAGACTGGAGTTTGAAGTAAGCCAGATGGCTTTTGATTAGTGGCTTTATAACGACAGCATTCGAGACAGCTTTTGACATATTCTGCTATATCCTTTCTCATTCTAACCCAGTAGTATCTTTTTGCTATTCGATAAAATGTTCCTTCAGATCCATAGTGACCGGCCGTTGGCGAATCATGATATTCTTTCAAGATTTCTGCTTTTCTTTTTTGAGGTATAACTAGTTGAGCTTCTTCCTCTTCTGAATCAGGGGAATATCGGTACAAAACTCCTCTGTTCATAACGTAGCCTCTTCCAGTCCATGTTGCACAGTCTGCTTCTTTCTCTGGACTCTCGAAAGTTTCGATGATCTTCCGAAGATCATCATCTTCTAGCTGTGATTGTCTTAATTCTGCAGGGCTAATAGTAGGGATTTCGACAGAGACAGCACATACTTGACAAGAATCTGTACTTGAGTGTTCACAAATAGGACGAGACAATAGATCAGCAATAAAGTTCAATCGTCCAGGAATGTAATTGATAGTCAGATTGTAGGATTGGATTTGTAAGGCTCATCTTGCGAGCCTACCAGTTGGTGACTTTAAAGACATCAGCCATTTCAATGGTTGGTGGTCAGAGGTGATTGTGATAGACTGGCTTTCAACATATCCTCTAAATTTGTTGAGTGCCCATACTACTGCTAAGGCTTCTTTTTCTATGGTGGAATAGTTTCGTTCTGATGCAGTCAGCAAGCGGCTGGCATATTCTATAGGGTGTTCTTCATTTTTCTCCCCCTGTAGCAACACTGCTCCAATGGCTACATTGCTAGCATCTGTGCGAATGATGAAAGGCTTCGTTCCATATGCTTGCTTAAGAATCGGCGGGCTAATTAATTTGGATTTCAGCTCTTGGAAAGCATTTTCTTGTTGTGCTTCCCACTTCCACAGCGCTTTCTTCTTTGTTAAATCCGTTAACGGTTTGGCTATTTGAGAAAAATTTGGAATATATCGACGATACCAGGAACACGTTTGTACGAACGATTGTACTTGCTTAACAGTTTTCGGCGATGGCATGTCTGCAATGGCAGCAGTCTTGTGTGGATCAACAGCTATACCATGCTTAGTAATGTAATGCCCTAAATATTTCACTTTTTCACAACAGAAGTGGCACTTCTCACGATTAGCATTGAGCTTGAATAACGATAGACGTTGGAAAACTTGTTCTAAGTCAGAAAGGTGCTTTTCGAAGCTAGATGACAGCACGATGATATCATCTAAATATGCCAAAGCAAACACATTATTAAGTCCAGAACGGAACCTATGTATCAATCTAGAAAAAGTGGCAGGAGCGTTTCTCAATCCGAAGGGCATTCGGGTAAATTTATATGTACCAAAAGGGCAAACAAAAGCAGTCTTATTTTGATCTTCTTCAGCTACTCTTACCTGATGATAACCGGATCTTAAATCAATAGTTGACATATAAGGTGTCGGTTTTGCTTCACTCAACAAATCATCTATACGTGGCAAAGGATAAGTGTCTGGAACGGTTTGAGCATTTAGGTTACGATAATCAATGCATAACCGTACTTTTCCATTTGCCTTGGGAATCAGAACCACAGGAGAGGCATAGGGGCTTTCACATTCTTTTATGATACCTTGTTTTAGAAGGGAATCAAGTTCCTTTTTCAACAGTTCTTTCTTACTTGGGCTAATCCGATATGGAGGGACTGAAACAGGGGGGCTGTTTCTTGTGTTAATATGGTGTTCAATGAATGGAGTGGCTTCTCCCCCTACTTTGAAGACAGTGTGATATTTGTTAAGCAATGCATCAGTTGCAAGCCGTTGGGCTGTAGTTAATTGTTGTCCTTCGTTTTCTCGTAGTTGGCAGTTGTTTACAACAACTGGGGTTTCTTCCAGTACTTGGGATTGATGAGGTTTCACGAAGCTATATTTTCTTCGAGGTTCATCAGAAAAGTTCCACTTATTTTCAGCGAGATTTAAAACAATTTTAGCTTTTTGAAGAAAGTCAGTTCCTAACAGAGTCGAGTTATTTTTGGCATCAGGCAACACAAGGAGCGGAGTTTTGAACTCTCTGCCTTCGAGAAGAATGATTTGTTCGGTGCGAAGTACCTCTTTTTCAGATACCAAACCATCAGCGAAAGACACCTGTAGTGTTGTCTTTTCAAATACTGCATCTTGTTTTTGCAGAATATGATAGAGGGATTCACTTGCAATTGAGTGACTAGCACCAGTGTCGGCGAAAGCTGTACCGGAAACACCACCAATACTAATTGGAAATACAGCAGTCCGAGTGGAAGATAAACAGGATCGGATTTGGATAGTGCCAAAATTTGATGAATTTGAACTCTTTGGGGGGTTACAGTCTGAACATTTAGACTTGATAAAACCAGTTTTTCCGCACCCATAGCATGTTAAAGGAGGTCGCTTTTCCTCTGTTTGTTGCTGACTACGATTTAAAAAGGTTTTATGAGTTCCCTGTATGTCACTTGTTCGATTTTCTACTTTGTGTTTGGATGGATTAGTCGGTTTTTAAGAATAGTTCCGCCTGCCAGGAAGTTCAGTTTTATAGTTCGTATTTTTAACACGTACAGCTTCATAATCTTCCAATTTCTATACTAATTCAGATGAACTCTTTATTTTTCCCCAAGTATCAATAAAATGCTCCTTAACGTCACTACTGACTCTTCTTTTAAGCTGATCCGTCAGGACCAAGTCTTTGAGTGATTCAAAGTCTGTAACATCGAGACTATGTAGCCACTCTTCGAGATAATTGTTTAATTCGTAAGTAAAATCTTTCCATAAAGACCCAGGGTGTTTTTGGTGTGTAGTAAGTTTAATTCGAAATGATTCAGCATTTAATTTGAATCTTTGTAGCAGAATTTTCTTGATGTAAGAATAATCTTCTAATTTGTCCTTTGGTTCTCTTAAAATAATTTGCGAAATGTCTATAGGCAGAAGAGGTAGGAGATGAGTGATGTAATCTATTTGTTTTATATTAACTTTCTCACATTGTCTTTCAAAAATTTGCAGGTAGGTTGCAATGTCAGAAGTTCCTGTAAATTTAGGGATTAGGTGTTGAATATTTGTACCAATAGCTGCATTTGAAGCAAAGGCGGCATAGTTAGGGTTTGAGCTAGCAGCTGCCAGGTTTAATTTTAAACGTTCCAATTCTAATAAAAGTTCTTGTTCTTTTCTTTGACGTGTCTCCAGATCGTTGCTTTCACGTTGTTTTTGTTGTCTAGTTTCGATTAAAGTTTCCAGAAGATTCCTGGTAAAAGCCTCATCATAAGTGTCAGAATTGACAATAAGATCTTTAAGGTCTATTACTCGCATAGTGTCGTTTACAGTGAAACCCAGTTCTGCAGCGAGAGTTTTTAAATCCTCTTTTCGTGCTTTGGCAAGGTAAGCCATAATTATATGAGAGGTCAGGGGGAGGGAAAAGATGAAGTTGAATTTGTTGTTATTTCGATTTTATTCACAATACAGTATTTTAGAATTAATAATTATACCTTTAAGTAAAATGTATATACCCCTATTAAACAGCATGTATGAATGTAAACAATGTTACTCGTACATTTATATACCACTATTAAACAGTATTTATAAATGTAAACAATAATACTCACAAAGTTTATTATTTCGAAGTCGTAAAAATATCATAAAATGCCCTCATAAATTCAACTTGTATCAAGAAAATAACATATAATAAATTGCTCAAAAATTGTTTACTAGTTAGCAAAACATACAAAACATACATAAATGTCTTACCATAAGCTTTTATATTTAAGCTGAATTCTTCGAAATCTTAATCTTAACACTATTAAGCTGATTAAGCAACACACACTTAGTAACTCTTTTACTTTATTTAAATAGTCATTCGATTTTATTCATAATTATTTTCCTTCGCTTCAAGAAATATTTTTTAAGACATGCATTCATTAAAGGAAAAAAATCGTATTTTCTTAAAGTATTATACTATAATCATCTCAAAATGTTCGTCGAAAGATAAATCAACAAGTACAATATTTTATTTTATGTAGAATAAAACATTTAATAAGGAACAACAGCACTCAAAGGAAAAAAAAATAATAAAAGATTTGACGTAAACACATCATAAATCATCGCTAGTCTAAACATTTCCGCGGGGGGAAAACATCTGCTGCTGTATGCAGAAGCGAAACTAATAAATTCTAATGAACAACGTCCATGAATATATTCAAACTTTAACATCAAAACATGTATTCAGTGAAACAATATTATTCACAAATTAATTTACTATGCGAATTAACATTTTAAAATAACAAATTACAATTCAAGAAATAACGTTTGGTTAACAGAAAGCTGTTTGCTTTCGTTTAATACTCTTATGTAGTATCAATAAATGAGATTTCAGTAAAGAATTTACATTTGCTTTAAGAAGCAGCTTATAATAAATAATCAGTTTAAAAGAACTTTAAACTCAGATTAAACGATAATGTAAACGAAACTTATCTTTTCCGTTGAAATTGTCCAGTTGATGATTCGATGTGCTAGCAGCACGGTATGACAATTTTAATTCCAGAATTGGTTTCCAGAATATTTGACCAGTAGTTCACACCTGAAAAGAAACTGGCCCGATCTCCAGTAACTAAAAGTTAAATTCGGGAGTAAGAGCTTGTTAAAGCCAAACAGAAATTCTAAACATTTTGTTGCGCCATTTTGGATTCAAATTTAGTTGGGCGCCAATGTGATGTAGCCGTTCCTCAATAGACACAAATGCCGGCTAGCTTTAAAAGGATTTATTAACAGAGCACACAGGAACGGTTACAAACAAAAGAAATATATATAAAAATGAAACATAAACGAAATGGAACATCAAACATTGAGAATAACATAACATAGTAAGCTATCATCATGGCGGCTGGAGGTCGACTGACGTTTTTTCATATCGCCACGAGATGGCGTTTAAATAAAATAGTTCGGTTACAGTTCATGAGTTCATGGCGTGAATAAAATAGTTCAATTACACTTAAATAGGTCTGTTACAGCCCTAAATAAATAATAAATCGATAAATCGATACTTTTGCCAAACAACGATGCATAAAATATTTCAATTATCTTCGATATTAAGAAAGTTGCTCAGTGCGATAAAAAATTAATCATTTGATAAATTAATTTACTTTTTCTTAATAATGTTTTGAACAAACTTTTATTTTATGCCATGAGTGTCAGGGATAAAATAGCCTTCTAACTTCCTAATAATTGGTCGATTGAGAAATTTTTTACCCCATTTCTGCTGTGTGCTGGTCGTACCAGTGGCCGAGCCGTAAGATTGCTGAACATTGGTAGCTCGAATCAGAGTTTAAATTCCGACAAACGGGCTGACTGCATGTTTTTTCCCATGCGCAACGTAAATATGAGCCAATTTCCGTTAAAACGTCCCCCAAGAAGGCTCCCCTCCTCTTGGGCAGATAGCATTTATGTGTTTTGCCATAATCCGATTAAGATAAACCATCTTATATTCGCTATCGTCTGTATTGAAAGTAAAACTGATTTGTTTTAGTGAACTTGCCTATAATATCATATAGATTGATAGCCTTTTTAATATTTTAATTTTGTTCAAACGCTTTTAATAATTTTCGTATTTTTTCCTTTTATACCATTATGCATTCAAAAAAGTGCTGAAAACTTTTTTTTTTAAATTCGAACTTTTTAAAGTTGGGTTTTAATTTTACTTAGCAATAAAAATTTAGTTTTATGTGTCCGCAGCTGTAGATGTTATTTTTGTTTAAGCTGAGAAGGAAAATATAATATTTTTAGAATTTTTCATATTTTAATGGTAAAAAAAACGTCTTTTTAATTTTCCGATAATGAATTTAGGTAGCAAAACCGCTCAATTTGATCAATGAGGTATATAAAGAAAATTCTTAAATTTCAGTTTTTGTTTTGAAGTAAAAAGATAATACCGTCGTTCACAGATGGAATTGTCTTGCAGTTCGATGCATAGTTTCTCGATACATATTCATAATGTACATTAATAGCTTTTGTACTTTTCAGTGTACTTTCTTGCAGCACCTTTTAAAATTGCTGAGAGTTTTCAAAAGTACGATTAGCAATGCTTTGATTAACCTCGTTTTATCGTATTCTCGTAACTTCGCATTGGCTATGATGCTATTCTTTTCCCTACAGTTCGCAGAGGAAGTTTGATTATTGGAGGAAAAAATTGACAGAAGTATGGTCTGTGGTTACAAAAGCGCTCACAATAGACAAAATGTAAAAAAATTACAGGTACATCTGTTTATGTGTACATATCTGGAAACAATTAATTTATGCTGATGACAAACATCTTCATTATTCCCCCTTAAAATGCGAATTCACAGATACTAAATTTTCTTGAATAAAAGAAAAATAAATTTTTTGTTGCTCATGAAATCAGGATTAAACTAACGGTATAGTATGTATAACGTGCGCCCATGAACGGGAATAGGACACGAAATAAAAGCATGAATAGAGCACGAAAACACGAAATACGTTCTATGCGTGACTGTTTCAGGTTGAGTTTTCGTACATCGTCAAAGTCAACAACTTCAGAACTTTGATCTTTTCTTTAACTTTCTTGAAGAAGAGGACATTTCTCACGAAAATATTGGAAATTGATTGCCCCAAGTGTCGATCGATCGGGGAAACTCGTCACCCCTTGATACCACGTGACCGATGGCGTCATCCTTCGGGTGTGTCCTGGGTAGGGTAGAGGTCTATTGGACTGGACCCCAGTGAAATGTCAGCTGGTAGCGTTAATTCCGAAAATGGATTTCTCTTTTCTTTTTTTCTTCTAACCTACTTATTCTTTTTTTGCTTCGGAGAAGAACAGCGGTTTAAAACAGTTTCTAATACATCGGATCATTAAGAGAGTAATTTGCGGGATTTTCAAAGGCATTTTATGATTTGAGAAGAAACTGAATTTGCAGTGCCGTTTCGACGATCACTGTGCAGTTTTTTAACCTAAAATAAATTACAAATTTAAAATTAAGAATTCTATTTAAATTTATATTAACTATTAAACAATGCTCTTAAGAACTATATGGCATTTTCAGTTGGTTTATTGTAAGCTATTAGTTGATTACAAAGGTTAATAAATCTTTAAAGTAACCGCAAAAATAATCATACCTTACTATTTCCTATTCTTTTCAATATTTGATTTGGGAATTTATAAATTTTTAGCACAAAAGGGCGTTACAGTCCAGGAAGTCTAGTTGTCTCAAAACGGCATTTTGCGTCGAATCACTATAAAAGGCTGTATCACTTTTCAGTTGTTGCCACCAAATATTATCACCCTGTATTATATTTAAAGAAACTAAATAACGAAGAATCTGCATGAATGTATGTATTTTTCTAGCATTGTGAAACAATGATACCTATAGTCGTCAAATTTTGAATAACGTTGCCCTCCACCCGAGCATGAGCACCTGGATGCCCGAATTTGGAATATGTAATTTGTTTTATAGTCTATTTCATATTTTGTAAAACTTTAAGGAATTTTTGATTAAAATACTCGACAATTTCAAAGACAGCACTGACAACACTGTAGGTAATAAAACATTTTTTATATCCAGCGCGCGAGACTGTCTATAGAAAATTCTAATGACATGCTGTTTTTAAATATATTTAACCCAAATGATCTCGAAACGTGTGTCTGTAAATGGAAAAAAAAGAAAAAAAAAAAAAAAAAAAACGCTCGTTAATATAAAATCTCAAATTTAATTCATTTGTTCTCAAATTCTATCAGGATTCTTAAACGAATTTTTTCTTTAATTGTTTAAATTTCGCTAAATTTTTAATTCACTAAAAATTAGGAGTCTAAATTTCGCCTAAATTTTTAACGCACTAAACGTTTTAAAGCATTCTTAACGTTCTAAACTTTTTAACACTTCTTCTCACAAACAGTAGAAGATCAATGTAATCTATTTTTATTTTTGTTTCGAGAAAAACAGTTTCGTTTCGGCATTTTTTTTATAGCAGATAGTGGTGTTAGATGCATTTTTATTAGGCTTCATACTCCCTTAAAATACAAAGGAGATTACGAATTTGCTTTGTACAGAATTATAAAATATTATTCCGCACATACTCTTGTGATGTGAGAGTTTAAAATGTCTGCTAGCTAACAACTGAAAGTTCCCTGGCTTGAATTTCGGTAAAAGTGTCGTTGATTTTTCAGTTTTGTGTTTCTAAAAACTTGATAACTCATGATATGCAGCCAATAAATTTTAGCATGTGAGTAATTTAATATCGTTCTTAAATTCATAAAACTAAACAAGAGAAGGGAGACTCTCTCAAAGTCCAGTAATTTATTTGCCCTCTTATTTTTTGCAAGCACCGAGCATGTTTTAAAAATTATTTCTGAGTAATAAGCAAAGACCCCCCACATGCATAAATCATCCTTTCGTATCTTTATATGTCTTTGACTATTATGTATTACTACGTTTCACATGCTGCACGTTATCTGAGGGGGGGGTATACGTTTTTCTCCATAAAAGTACAATTCTTTTTCCTTCCAATGAAACAAATGTCGTATTCGTTAAGTTTCTGGATAATACTCTGTATTAAAACTAAAAGCATTGCATTACAATTACGAAGTTGCAGTCGACTTATGCAAATTTCAATTTTAATATCAGAATTCGATCTCGCTTTCAAATTTGATCTTACGAGTTCGAAGACAGATTTCTTTTGTTTCAACCGTCGTTCTATTCTACTGACTTTTCATTTTTGGCATCCAGGTCAGCCATATGACCTCATTTCACCCAGTCGTTTCTTTCGGCATGTTATTACTTGACATCAGTAATACAAAAATATTGGAGAGTATTGTGTACTCAACGAAAGTTTAAAAATTGTAAAAAATATTGGTAGTAGTAATTATTTGAAAATTTTCATATGGAAAATTTTCACAATATTCAATTAAAGGTTTAAAATTATTAAATGAGATGTGAACAATACGTAATGACACATATTTTCAAATAAAATTCTAGAAAATTAGCTTAATTAATTTAGAAATAAACTAATCTTCAAAATTTTAAATGTTTACTAAATTTTAGTCTCCGAAAGATTCAGAAAAATATAATTAATTATCAACGCTTGTTGTGCAGAAGTACAACAGGCTCTAGAGTAGATTCTTTTTTTCTTTTGTTATATTTATATTGATCATTTTTTTAATCTAACAATAAAATAATCACACTACATTCATCCCCCCAATTCGTTTATTTTCAATTATTACAATCCAGATTAATGTGCCTTTCTAATTGCTGTTTGCCGATGAAATATATAGAGACATTCATTACTGAGTCTGCAAATTTCTGAGAGATATAGGTTACTTGAAGGCGAATTGAGATTCGATAGCATAGCATTGATTGAAAATGTCATCATCTTTTGCAAATATAGATAGAAATCGAGAGACAGAAGAACGACACTTAAAGGAAGAGCATTATTTTATTCATTAAAATGTCATAATTACGATATTAATTTCGAATTAATATCGTAATTATGACTATTTCGACCTCCAAGAGCAACACAATCCCTAACCTGAACTTCTTTATAACCAAGATATCATTTCAAAAGCCGACAAAGGTGGCTAGATAGTCGTCATGGCCAAAACCACTTACACAAATGGTGTTTCTAAACGCTTAAAAACTAAGTCCCATATAATTTGATCCTTAAAGATAACTAACTCACCTTCGGACTTCTCAAAAAAAAAAAAAAAAAAAAAAAAAACTGCGATTAAATCTTTACAAATACTTCCGACTTACTTACAAAAATCTCTTATCCGATCTGTTGCAAATTGTCCCAGACTACATGTTTATCCCATAATTCAGTTAAAAATGGCATTTTAAAGTGGTATCCGACTTTGACTCACTGCATTGAATTTAGGCACTGTCTCTTACGCGTTAGCTTAATATTTAATTTCAACATTTTCGGCTTTGCTAGTTAATCTTACTTACATCATAAAAAAATTCAATAAAGTTTATTAATAAATTTTAAAATATTTCATCTAGGAATTTCATTATGATTTCTATTGATGAAGTCGTTATTCACCAATGCTCCTGTGGAAGGTGAGCTCAGATGTCTAAAAACTAGACTTTTCATTTCTCATGTATCGAAATTGAGAAGTTAATTTCCCTTTTTCAATTTTGTTTGAAACAAACAAACTTTGTTTTTCAAAATAAATATTACTACCAAACTGAAGGATTAGCCCTATGAATCTTATACTTGTTGCTACATACACATGATGAAGCCAAATTGTTTGAAGGAGTAAATTTCCCTGTCTATTTCCGCCACACTGACGATAATAAAGAAGATTT
Organism: Stegodyphus dumicola; assembly: GCF_044657685.1. Classification (NCBI taxonomy): domain Eukaryota; kingdom Metazoa; phylum Arthropoda; class Arachnida; order Araneae; family Eresidae; genus Stegodyphus; species Stegodyphus dumicola. Next base: position 186,499,695 of record NC_140769.1, on the reverse strand, counting down.
AAATAAAGCTGTCTCCATACTGAATTCCTTTGATCCTAGTATTCAGTTCACTTTCCTGCTATTCAATTCACTGTTGCTATTGACAGAGGTTTTCCATGTCGTGTTATTGACTCAGCAGTTAAAAAAATCTCTTCTCAGCACAACAAAAAGCACTCTCTTGTTTTAGGAGTTTAAAAGAATTCTATAGTAATTCTCTTCTTTCCATTGATTATCTATAGAATTACAATAATTTTACAGAAATTCAACTTTCGAGTCTTCTTTTTTCTACCAATAAAATTTGCAGTTTGATATTTTAAAACCCTATTCAGGATATGAACTCGTGGGGTATATACAGGATTCTTTGTTATTTTAGTTTAATTTACAATGGTTAAACTAAGAGAGCCTTAAAATTTCGCGCTAAGAAACATGAGACATATATTAGAAGAAAAGAAACATATAAATCCGCTCTTGACCAACACTGTTGGACAGAAAATCATATTTTTCGTTTTTCTCAAGCCAGAAATATTCAAAAAACATCTTCTGTTCGCGAAATAGATTTTCTAAACACGTTTCACATTCATAAAAATCTTTCAGTTCTAATTAATGATCCAAATTGCAATCCGAATTTACCCTTAGCTTTTAAAGAAATTATTTGGTATTTAGCTTCATTTTTCATCAATAATTGACTCAAGCAGCTCTGCTTTTGTTGGAACTTTCTCGAATTTGCTAATCTATTGTTATCAGGGTAGCGCGTGAGCACAAGTTTGTCTTTCGGCATTTTCCCTCTTGCATCTGAAGAGGAAGTTTCTATTGTAAAATCTTCGAAAACAGTATTTTAAATTTTAAAAATTAACGCTAATTACTGGTGTTTAAATTTCTGATAATATTGCACTTCTTAAGTGAAAAACTTTACCCGAAATGGCGAAATTCCAATGCTGTTACATTTACTCCAGCAAACAGACTACTGATTAGATACCATCACCTGCAATTAATCGGTCCCAGTACTAAAGTGCATCCTATCGGCGGTATGTAACACTCACCCAGACCTACCCCGACAAGATGGCCCCATTGCAAACATCGGCAGCTAGGACAGAATACTCACCTCGCGAAGTGGACCCACAGAGGGGACCGCGTTTTAGACAGATTACCCATTCCGGTTAAATACCTGCTTGATGGTACATCTATAGAGGATATACTATATAAAAGGACCACTGTATAAACGATGGTTTTAGTTATTGCGAAGGCAACTAATTTCGTCCGTGACCAATAGTTACAGGCGAAATCATTCACCCCCCCAAAAAAAAAGTAGCAAAAAAAAAAAAAAAAAAAAAAAAAAAAAACTACTGTTCTAAAACATCGTCATAGAAAATACGACAGTGCAATCTAAATCAGCGACAAATCATTACAAATTTTACTGGAAATGCAAGAAACCCTCAAATACTGAAAACCAGTAGAAATTAATGAATTGTACTTTTAACTGTGTCGCCCGGTCTGTATAATGGTTAGCATCACTGACTTCCGTGTCGAAGGGCAGGGATGTTTGTAAATGTATAGAATCCGTGAGGCATGGGGGCACTCTAAATATGCTGCGAGACTAATGTCTTCTCGAAAGGTAAATGGTAGGGGAAGAGGGGTGGGAGAATCTCAAATGCGTCCCCACGGAGAGCTCTCCATCAAAATTGGGGACGGAAGTGAGGAAAATCGCATTGTCACCTGTAAGATGCTCTCAAGGCTGTTGCCTACGACACGCGTAACTTAGGCTCCTTGCAACGAGGAATTTCGTGTGCTTGGGCTGAGTAGACAAGTGAGCATTAGCAACAACAGCAACATTTATCTGTTAATATAATTTTCAATTTATATAGTTTAAATTTATATAGTTAAATCTTAAAGATGATTGTTTAATTAATCTCTTTTATAAATTTGTATATATAATTTTTTCATGAAAAATATGATATAAAAAATTTAGAAAATGAAAATAAGTAACTAAATGAGGTTACTTATTCTAAAAAATAGTTTGACTAATTTTCAAATTGTAAAATTATTTTCTTTCACCTTTGTTAATCTGATATATTTAGAAAAATTTAAGCTGCGCTTTGTTCCAATTCATTCGTCTCCTTAAAATATTATAAGCATTTCTTCATGTAAGACACTGTAAAATTATGGAAAAAAAAAAAGAAAAAAAAACTTGTCTTCGATGTTGTTATCATACGACGCTTTGCAGCTGCTTTATTATTTATCACGATATTTTGTCTGCGAAAACAGCGAAGTTCTTGAACCGCTTTATTTTATATGAGGATGTTTTAAAAGCGATGTTTTCTCCTTGCTTTCCTTTCTTCTACGATGGTTTGTACGAACGACGATATTTCCCCCTTGCGTTATTATCTTCGCTATGTTTTCGTCCGCATGGAGGTAGGAAATATTTATTTTTACCTCCGTGGATTACTCACCCGCAGACGTGCACATGTGGCGAAAGGCCAACCAATTTACCCCTACATGGGCCAATCGCTATTCAAGATTTTCAATATTTTTTTTTAGTTTCTAGTATTTCGCTTTTATGTTTACGTTTAAAAATCGCCACTGCTGGAAGGCAAGCATAGCTTTACACGTATTGTATATTCTCATCATAGTGCATTTTACTATACCATTTATTTACTCAAGATTTTACTTAATTACTCAAGACCCTTTATGTTTTCTCAAATCATTTTTAAGATATTTTGTTAATTCTTGCATAGATAGGACTATGTTTTACTGGCAAAGTTTCCGGACTCGTTCATTGTGTTTATCATCTAAAATACAATACTTTCGTATAGAAAGAACTGTTTTCTCTTCCAAAGCTTTGCGACTTAGTGCAGGTACTCATAATCATCTACTTCTATTAATTTTACGGCGTTTCACCCCTCTCAAATTAATTTTGCCTGCATTTACTTTGAACTTTGTGTTTTTTACAGAAGCAAAGACATTACATATTACTTATTTTTTTATTCAAGAATCCATCCATAATTTACGCACAGTGCTAAAAACTTTAAATTGGTCAGCGACCAATCGAAACTCTATTTCGACACCATGTGACTCCTGATGCCGCCTTCGACCTCCTCAGCCCTATTTCAATGGCCCATTGATGGCGCCAGCTTTGCTTCGGGTGAGATACATAAATACGTATCCTTAAAATATTAAAAACTAATGGCCACTGGTAATTAAAATTTAACGTACTGGTTAATACTCCCAGTAGTAGACACCGAAAGTAAAGCTACGTGGGCCAATCGTGTGGAAAGGGTGTTCCGAGCCCGTCAGCCACATGAACATGAAGCACGCCAAGCGTTACCGTTTCTATATAGCGTGGAGATGGACTCTGTAAGAGCTCCAATACTATTGCATATGTTTATAACAATAAACGGATTTGAGATCCTGATAAAATAAAGCGTATGCCAATTGAGAGAAATGCTTGTTACAAATTGTCTGCTTTAATGGTTTAGTGAAATAAACGCGCATGTACTTCTTGAATCTGGTTTTTATTAAATAAGTATAAATCACATCGTAAAGTGTTTTAAACATTAAACTGGAATAACCATCTGAACATCGGATTGGAATTTTGTTTAGTTATGAATTTTAATTAGGTTCAAAATTGTTTGAATTTTTTTTTTTTTTTTTTTTTTAAATTTAAAAAGGGATTCTCATAAATTGACTGTAATCTAAAGTCTTCCCACCATAATATTCTTCCCTTTTATGTATGTGCGTGTATGTAATATAAATAATCAGAAGCGCCTACTATTCTTTTCGTAACTAATCAAAAGAATAGAAAGGGAATGGGACATAATCACGCAAACTCTGTTTTAGTGCGAACACATTAATTTATAATTTCTCTGCCACTAAAATACCTTCATATTTGTTGACTGCAATTAGTAAAAGCATATTCTCTGGAGTGTTATCTTCATGTTTATGCTTCTAAAAGAGCTGCTCAGAGTACTCCCCACCCCTTTTAAGTTACATACGCTCGCAGTTCAAAGTCTGCCAGGAGGATAGCAATGAATAGTTCTTTATTGTTAATTAGTTTTTTCTACGCTAAGTGGTGGATAAAATATACAGCGAACCGACTCTGAAACGACTACCCACGGTATTAGATGTCTTCTCTGGAGGTCGTTGTCTCAGAAGGCGAGTGCTACGAGAGTGTTTACTGTATTTGGTTTAATGTACTACATGGAAATTATTTCACATCATCAAATACAGTTTGTGAGTAATAAGAACAAGCTAAGCTGTCTGAAGTTTTACGTTTTAAAGCTAAAAGAATGAACGGCAACAAATACTGATTCAGATCATGTCAAGGGTGCTGCATTCAGATCACGTCTTCTTTCTTATTATTTTAAAATCATTACACAAACTGTATTCTGTTTAGATTTTTGTTTAGTTTATTACGGCATCTTATTTAGAATGAGAATAGATAATAAGTTAGGCACGGGTGCATTTTTGCTAAGCGCCTGTATATAGTTCCAAATGTTTAGAAAAAACTTTCAGTAATGTTCGAACGTTAAAATATGTAATAATTCATTTCTATGATGTTAAATTAAGAAAAAACATCAAATAATTCTGTTTGTCAAAATGCGTTCATTTAAACTTGATATTTGCATTTTATCTCCGCGCTTCAGATTGTTGTTTTCTTCAGTTATCAATTCTATGTAAAATTTTAAATTCATTCTTTATGAAATTTATTAACTAAAGTGTCAGTTTTGTAAGGAATCCCATAAGCCTGTAGAAGTTCGTTTCAGTTCGTTTTTATTAAAAAACGTTATTTAAGTAATCAATTTAATATACGTAGTCTCGAATTGTTCCAGCAGCAGCATAAGACAATAAATGCTGGTTGCGCGTTTTGGGTTCAAATCAAGTCGACCGGACCAGTTGGATGATTTGTTTTCATGATTCTCCCCGTGTATAACGGGAATACAGGCTAATTTCCTTTAGAAAATCTCCATGAAGACATCCTTCCTCTTAAGGCAATAATCCTTATCATATTTCAGTACATAATCTAAGTAATTGGATTTTTTATGCGAAAAATTTTTGGATATTACTCTTTGCCTAAAATATGCCAGGAAAAAAAAGATGCAAATGATGCACCAGAAAATATGCTATCAATTAAAATAAATTGTAAATGAAATGTATTTAAATTATATCAGTGAAATCTGTTACTAAAATAAGTTAAAGATTTAAGTTAGAAAATGCTGCTTAAGCCCGAATAGGCTATTAGTTTCGAAACGCGATTTTGCATAGTCCATTGTAAATACGTTGTTTCACTTTTCATTCACCTCTGTTGCCAATGGAAAAAACGTAAGTTCATATTCATATTAAGGTTAATATTCGGTCATATTTAATCTAACCCACCAGCGGCCGAGCCGTAAAGTCGCGGAATACTGGTAGTTCGGTCTGAGGTTCGAATCCTGCGAGCGGGCTGGCTGCATGGGTGTTTTCGTGCTTTTTTTCCCCATGTGTAATGTGTATACGAGCAAGTTTTCCTTAGAAAGTCCTCCACGAAGGCATCCCTTCCCTTAGGCAGATAGCCCTCGAGGCTTTCCTGTAATTAAATAACCATATTTAATCTATCTGCTACTGATAAACAAACTAAACTCTTTAAAAGCAATAGGTACACTTCTTAAAATATTTTTTTTACTTTTTAATTTGATTGATTTGGATAAAAATTTATTTAACTCAATACATGTCTTATTAAAAAATATCTATTTTTACAGCAATATTTTTACAGTTTTACAGAATTACATTACATGTTCTTTTGCCTTTTTAAATACACAGAAGATATAATACCTCACATTTGCTTTCGCACACTTGTATTTTCGAAAATGGTTCCATAGATGTTGAAACTAAATGTTGAAACACAGACTTCATTTCTTTCTAGTATGCTATTTTATCTCTGTTTTAAGCCTTGCTTGCTACAAAATAAATATTTTAAAAATATTTCTCGTAGTAAAATAATTTATCCTACAAGTATTAATCAGTAATTCACTGTAAGATTTTAAAAAACTGATAGAAACGCCAAGTATGCGAATTTCGCCAAATGGGGACGTTGGCGCAGGAGCGCCAGTAACAGAACTTCGCCAAAATCGGCAGTTGAGAGAGGGTAGAAAAGAAGAGGTGCGTGGGCTCATGAAACTGCATATTCTGCCGATGTTCTACTATGTAAAATTTACTTATTATATTTATATGTATGTGTGTAGAAAATAAAATCACGTTATCGTGAACCTGGTGTCTTCATTTATGATGATTGATCGACCGTTTACTACGAATTATCAAGCTTTTCTAGGTAATAGAATATGCAGTTTTAAAACTGAAAGTTGAGTTTCGTTAAGTGTAGTGGAATTTTTGAGATTTCAAGTAAAAAGTGTTCTTGCGTCGTGATCATCATTCTGAGACAAATAAAAGGTCAACTTTATTCTCACATAATAATTCGGATACATGGAAGTTCTGTTGAGATATTTTGGCAGGCTATTGTTACGTGCGTACGGGTTTGTAATGGATTGAATGCACGCAGAACCAATGATACTTCATCAAATTAATTTTACCAAAAAAAAAAAAAAAAAAAAACACTTTACAGTACTGGAACTTTCCACAAACTCTTACAGCTCTTTAGTATGACAAAGCACAATCAGAAGTTACCACTTCTGACTAAGAACATTAAACACAATGCAAGGTGCCCCTAAATTGCGAAACTGGCATAAACATATCTCAATACTCCGATGTCGACTCTGAACTAAAAGCTGAGGACTGATACTCTCTCCGGTTTTATATAGTTTTTTCCTGGCCGCCGAAGTGTGCAGTACCTTCTATTTCTCGAAAGAAGAGATGCGAAATTAATGGAAAGTAAAGTTACATCTAAGTTCCGGATACGGTTGCAGTTAGATATAGGGATTGATTATAGTTATTCCATTACGATACCAATTACAGTTATACAGGGCGCCAGAGTCAGAATCCTCGCCACGGTACTTGCCTCTCGAGGTTGATATCCAAACCCTGTAGACTCCTCAACGGCGGCGCAGACCCAACAGTCCCTGCCCGGCTTTATGCATAGCCTCAGCAACAACGAAAACGATGAAACTTAGTACAAAATTGAGGTCGCATAATCATCTTTGCCACTCCCTCCGCATCGAATAGATTCGTCTTGGTGCCTTGCCTTACTCTGTCACTCCCCATCACTGGGACTACAAGGGCCAAACCCCCATCGAGAAGGTCATGATTCACGATGATATAGCTCCAGCACAGCCAGAGGAACAGACACGACAGTACCAGTACGGTCCCTGCCAAGCCTGAACCAACCTAAGTACAATACTCGGGTTCTAGTCCTGTTAAGTGAAATTATATACCCCCGTGTTTGACACTGCCTAGGTACAGATCCTAACCAGTACTTCCGAGGAATTCTCCTACAGTTATACAGGGACCGAACCTAAATGTCGTCCATTGCTCGCTAAATTTGGCGTTAAAATTTAGGCGCCAAAACCATCGCCAGCTTAGTGAAATCTCGCCAATTTAGCGATATAGCCATTTACTTTAATGTTAAATAGACTTGCCCCTGTAATTTTATTTTTCCGACAGAATTTTGCTTTTTTCAGACTTTCATGTTACATTATACAAAATTTGTAATACTATGTTTCTTTTGATAATTTTTGGTTTTGAATAAAAGTACATCACAAGAATTATTATCTTCATTTGGAAATTATTGCTTGCTTAGCATAATATATTCAACAGTTCTGTTTACGTTCCTATATTCGAATTTCGCCGAAATCAAAAGAGCAGTTTTTCCTCAAAATAACATTAATAAATTCAAATACTCTCAGTTTATTCCAACCAAACTGTAAACGCATAATAATGAAATATCCATACGTAAACATCTAGTAATAATCCAATAACACAGTTAAGTTTTAAAATAAGTATTAGAACAGTTACATTCTAGCGACCGAATTCTATGGACGATAAAATCCAAAGCGTGTTGTCAATGCGGGGCAAGGAAAAGTGTAAATTAATTCGAGAGGCATGGAAGCAGACAAGTTCCTTATCTGACGTGAACATGGCTAGGATATCTGATATGAACATGGCTAGGATATCTGATATGAACATGGCTAGGATATCTGATATGAACATGGCTAGGAACATGACAAGTTCCTTATCCCTGATGCGAACATAGTTAAGGACAAATTTTGTTAGAAATTTATTAATTCATCACTATAAAGGTGGTCAAAGTATTCGAAGTATCCAAAAAAAAAGTCCTTGATGTAAGGTGTTCAACTATTTTTGATGCTATAAAACGATTGAAATTGCACAGAAGTCAAAATACACAGAAGTCTGGATGGTATTCTAAACTAATAGGAAGGATTCAGAGATTTATCCTTCATAAAATCAAAAAATACCCTAAAATTAGTACTGTAAAACTTGCAGCGGATATAGAAGAACAATTTGCAATAGAAGTTAACCCTGAAAATATTTAAAGCACACGCATATGTTATGTTTGCAGATGCCTCAAAATTTAGTATATTTGGGTCCTGCTTTGTAGCGAAAGCCGAATGAAGAAATGGATCTGAAAAATTTATTTCCTACTGTTACGCACGAGGGTGGAGGCATAATAGTCAGGGGATGCCTCGCTACTTTCGAGACAGAAAAGTTAGTTTTATGGATTAGAATGTTATTTGCAGAATATAAATCTGTGTAAATATATACATATTCTTAAATAAAATGAAAGTATCTGTAAGAAACTTATAATGCAAAATACATTCAAACTTAAATGTTTGCTTGTGGTTGTTGTAAAAGTGCTCACTAGGTCATCAGAACTCTTAGTCATAGTTTCATAGTCTTTGGACTTAAATCTTATCGAGCAGATATGGAGTGAGTTGGAGAAAAAATAAGAAAACATGACATTTCTTCAGAAGCTCTGGCAAAAAGTAATTCTTAATGGAAAGTTCGTGCTCGAACTTAGGTAACTCCATGTCAGAGAGAAAGAAAAGTGTAATTTTAACTAAAGGATATCCAATACAATTTTGAACTTCGCGTCACTTTCACGATTTTATTAAATATCAACTGTTTGTTCAAGATGTCCAAATACTCATGTGAGTTCGTTTTCATAATTCTTAATTTTTTTTCCGCCGCCGAAAACATATTGAATAACTTGTTTTTCAAATCAATCAGGTTTTAAAACCATGATGATCAATGATATACCTGAATAAAGAATGACTTCATTTCGATGATATTTAGTAACTGATATTTACAAATAAAATTAAGAAGCAGAAGTGTCCGAAAACAACTGTGGACCTATGTATATAACGTTCCCATGTCAGTTGAAATGCATACTTGTAAAGTATATTTGTAGAGACATTAGGTTATTTCGAAGTAGGAGAGATGAAAAATGACCTCTCGAATACGCGCCGAGTGTGCTGACGACTACACCACAAAGGCATGCTAAGATGGCGGGAGAAATCCCTTTATCTTAATTTTATAACTGTTATTTTAATTTAGTTAACCTTTCCTATCTTGCTCCGTTTCAGATCACAACTCCCTACCAGAATGAATTTTTAGAATCGTGTTGAATGCAAAATAAAGAAGAGATAGTATTAAAGGAAGGTGCAATTTACATCCCACCCCCGATAGAGAGAGCTAGGAATCCTGAGTAGCGCGCGTTTGCCTTTGGGCTAAGCCTCTCTAACTGTTGTTAAGCTCTGCCGTACTATTACGTGCCTTTGATAGTTCACCGGCTAGTTTAGATCACGGGCCAATAACTTAGAATTGTGTTACTTTCGACTAAGTATCTTAGTTAGTTACAGTTAGTTCTTATTTCTTATTTTTGAGTTCAAGCCTGAGTGGAGGTTTTGTTGTAATCCCGAAAAAAAGGGACCGACTGTTGATCTTCTTTTGAGTGAATAAAGGGTAATTAATCCTCCTTGAGTTTACGATTCCTATTATTTAATTAATATTAAGCGATAATTCGCTTAACAGATCCCTAGGTTCCTCAACACTTAATTTAGCACAATAAAATTGAGGAACTTTTTACATAGTCATCTACTATATTATGTTTCACTATTCCACCTGGGCTATCTCTATTTATAACCTCTTGTGGTTAACCACATTTAACTTTAAGAGACATTTTAGGTGAACGTTAAAATCTAAACTCTTTCAGAATTAAATTTTAAAATTTTTTTATACTTCTAAATTTGTTAAATAACACAATTTTGATTTAAAAGTTAAATTAAACGTCATAAATTACTTGGAATGTCCCATGAAACTGGCTAATTGCAGGGCCGCGCAGAAGATAAATAAAATTGTTACATTTCGTACAATGGCAACACTTGCCAGATCACAGAACCGTAGCTAGGGTTTTCAGCGCCGGGGGCATCTGAAGATTTTGGGCACCCTTCTATGTGCCAAGAATAGGAAATATTTCATTCTAAAATGTCATAATATCAAACTAGCGCCCCGTAGATACTGCGCCCGGGGACAGATGTCCCTCCTTGCCTCACCCTAGCTACGCACCTACCAGGTCACATGGTAATAAATAGCATAGCAGGGTAATGTAATATACCAATATAAAAAGACGAAGAAGATATAGAAGTTGGAAAGATTCAAATTTGACTCAATTTTTGAACTCAACTTTTTTGACTTAACTTTACTGCTCGAAGGTGATAATTATGTGAGTTTATACTTTTTCTACAACCTTATCTAGTACAAATTTTGTGTTTTTATTTATATTGTGAACAAATTAATTGCCAAAAAATTTATATTTTAATTTAAATAATTAAGAAATAAATAAAATACTGCAGACTTATTTGTAGCGTATTAGATTTGGTTTACTGAGAGAAATTAAAATCCGGATTAAAAAAAAAAATGTGTCCAGATCCGCTCTCACCTGTCACCTGAGAGAAATTAAAACAAATTTCACAATAACTATCCTCAGCGACGTATAACTATATTCTATGAAAAATGAGGTTTATTCACAAATGATCTTTACTTGCTTATCTTCGCCATTAAATAATATTTAATAAAAAGATATGATTACTAAAATATTAAAAAAATTATTCTACAGTCGACACATTTCGAATTATATTCGAGTCTAGCTTACTTGAGAATATAAAATGTTGAAACAACTGTGATTGTATCTACGGTGTAATTTCAAAAATATCATTAGGTGGTATGAAAACTTTAAAGATTGATTTAGGTTTTTAAATATTCAAATCCAGAGAACTTCTGTAATTACGTTTCTCAACATTTGCATCCAGTATACAGTAAAGCTTTTAAAATATATTATAATGGTTTAATAAACGAAATTAACTCCTGTATTAGTTCTCAGATGAACAAAATGAGAATTTTTGTCAATTTCCTGAGCAGAATAAAAATACACCCTTAGACAAACAAAACAAAACAAAAAAAAACCCCACGACGCACCAAGAAGAAGTTATCCGAATGTGACGAAAATCGGTAGAAGTGATATACATGTACAGAAAAACCAATGATTACAGTTTGAGAAAAATTGGATGATTGATTGAAGTGATAAAGCTTTACAAAGTGAAAAGGTCAGTAACGTGTTTGTCCACCTCTGGCCCTTATGCAAGTAGTTATTCGGCTTGGCATTGATTGATAGAAGTTGCGGATGTCCTCCAGAGAGATAACGTGCTAAATGCTGTCCAACTGGCGCGTTAGGCGAATGAGCCCAACACCACTGCAAACGGACTTGACGTTGTACAGAGGTCAATGGTAGTTGGCGCAAAGGGCGCCGTGATTTCACCCCCTTTCCGTGAGCCGTCTATGAATGGTCCTTATGGTCGTGGTCACTGAAGCACTAGTTGAACGTACAATCGATGATAATGATGCATCTGGGGTTAGACCAAGTGTCGCTCTGACGATTGCTCGGTCTTCACGTTCTGTCGTTTCTCTAGGCCTACCGCTTCCTTCTTGACGCTGTGTGCGGCCTTGGTTCACCCATTTCCGCCAACATAGTATAATAGTGGCATCGCTCCTGTTCAAATGTTGAGCTATTCGCCGATAAGACCAACCAGCTTCTTTGAGCCCACTACACGACCTTTCTCAAATTCTGACGGCATCTGCGCATATTGTTCGCGCACCTGTATGCGAGGCATAGTTACTGTCTACGAGAATACACGGAATGAAATTCGTGAAGAATTTATGACCTGACTTAGACTCTACAATTGACCGAGCTATTGCGAAGAGCAATGTTGCCGGTTCCAGAATTAAAGCCCAAGGGCACTTGATATAAAGAAATAGGGACGTGGAGAAAATCTCAGATGAGAAAATGGAGAAAAGGGGAAGAAGAGAAGTACCAAAAGGAGCAAGACAATCCAATCGGACAAGTTCGCAGAACGTGACGAGCGATCATAGCTTTCAAGGAGGACCCAAGACAATGCAAATCAATGACAACAATATGAGAAAATACACTACAGCAGTAGTTCCAATCACAAATTCAAATACAACTAAACACCTCAATCAATACTGCTAAATACAACACAATACAATACAACTATACAACACAATTTTAATACAACTATTCAACGCAATACACTACAGCAATTCAACAACAACCTAAGCAACCTATTTACAACACTACTATATCGTCACAATGCGAAAAATCTCACAGCATTAGTTTTATAATTCACCAAGAATAATATTCAAGCTACAGAACTTCAATCAAAATCAGATGCATTGGAAGTATGAACTGCTACCAATTCAGGAGCTAAGTGAAAAGGTTGTCGTCTCCTCCCATGAAGGTGTGAGCTGCAAGTGGTCTGACGCTTCTATTTTCGAAGAGAATTTCATAATTAAAGACTTGGGAGTAATTAACAAAGTCACATTGCACAGCTTTGTTGAAGAATTTTTCATTAGATCTTCTGATGTAATCTGGAATCGTCTCACGGTTTAAGTCTCTGTGTAAAGGTTTATTGCGGATAAGATAGTGTGAATCAGTAATAATGCGCAGAAACTTGTTTTGCACTACTTGTAATTGATGCAATTGAGTTTGAGTGACCGTGTTCCAAGCAGGAGCAGCATAACAAAGTACCGGTCGAATGCAAGTGGTACATATATGTTTTTTGGCACGCAAGCTAAGATTTGAATATTTTCCAATGACCGGGAGAAATCTGCATATTATGCCCATGGCTTTGCTCTTGACACTATTAATGTGGTTAGACCATGTGAGCCTTTGGTTCAAAATAATTCCTAAGTATTTGGCCTTTGTGACCAGAGGAACAGCTTCCTGAAAAAGGTAGAGATCTTTAAAAGCAATGTTTTTCTTAGTTTTGCTAAGAATTAAAAGTTGTGACTTGCTAGCATTGATTTTTACGCGCCAATTGTGCACCAGTCTTCTACAGCATAGAGGTAATTTTGCATTTTGTCTATTGCATGATTGGCTTGGATGGATTTAATTGCAATCGCCGTATTGCGGCATAACATGCTAACAGAGAGTAATTGTCCAAACCAGGGTGAGGAAAATCTGATATGTAGAAAAGATATAGCACTGGACCGAGAATACTTCCTTGTGGGAAGCTGGACCTTATAGGTCTTGAATTGGATTTTTCATTTCCTTGAGCGACGAAGAAAGTGCGGTTCTGCAAAAAGGAAAAGATCAGAAGAATGCGTTCTCTAGGAAGTCCCAAGTTGATAAGCTTGAAGACGAGCCCCTCAAGCCAGACGCGGTCAAGGGCTTTTGCCACGTCCAGCATAAGGAGCGCAACACTTTGCTTGTTATGGAATGCAGATCCCACAAATTCTACAATTCTTATTTGTTATCGAATAGTAATGAGGTTTTTTCTGAATCCGTACTGATCATTAGGTTCCAATCTTGTGAGAATAAGTCTTTCATAAATTTTACCAAGGCTGGATAACAAACTGATTGAACGATAGCCATCAGGCTTCGTCACATCTTTACCCGGTTTGGGAAGAAGAAAGATCTTGGCTTGCTTCTAAGGATCAGGGAAATAATTGAGAGTAAAACAAGCGTTGAGAATACTAGCGAATTTGCTGATAAGATTTCTAGGTAAGGTTACGAAGCATTTTATTAGTAATTTGATCACTTCCAGGAGCTTTTTTGATGTTGAGATATCTAACAATATTAGTAATTTCCATAAAAAAGTAAGCCTTTGGGATATTATGAGCCGAAGAAGAATGAAGCCAGGTATACTCATAGTTTTTCAGAACATCTTTAAAGGTCTGATTCATGGGCTCCATATTAGGAGTAAACTGCTTTTCCAGGTATTCAGCGAAAATATCAACTTTATCTTTAAGTGAGTAGGCAATTTTAGTATCCGTATAAATAGGTCTATTGTTAATATTACGTCTTTTAAGATTTTGAAGATACTTCCACAAAGAACCATCATTAATATTAAGTTTAGAAATAAAATCTTCTCTTGTTTCCTTTTTAAAATCAGTGACAAGCTTCTTGATTCTTCCATTAAAAATATTGATTTCTCTTTTAAGGGCAGGGTCCCAGTTACGGTGCCAAAGCTTCAGCAATCGGTTTCTTTCTTTGATAATATTTCTGATACTGCGAGGGAGTAGTTAATTGAATGGTAATTGTAGCATCTCTGAAAGCTTTCAGTATACTGTAAGTGAAGATTTGAATGGCAAGATCGATATCCTGTTTGGTAGAAAGTGAAGTGAAAATAGGAGTATGTTTGATTAAGATATTGTGAAAAGTAATCCAGTCAGTATTATTTCTGGTAATAGGAGGGTCGTCTTTAGAAACACCAAGAGAAGCAATGACAGGTACATGATCAGATGTAAGTTCTGCCTTGACTTCCAAGGAAATAGGGATAAAAGTATTTGTAAGGATATAATCCAAGATGTCCTAGAGATTTGGAGAGGCAGCACGATAAGTGGCTTCAGAAGGTACATGTAATGTGTCAGGATGATTGCAGATAAAACTATGCATAATACGTCCATTTGTGTTAGAACGACGACATCCCCATTCGAGGTGCTTAGCATTCATGTCTCCGGCAATAATAACTTGCTGATCTTCAGGAAGTAAGTTTTTTAGCATATTTTCAGAAAGTCGGTTTCGTGGTGGATTATAAATAGCCGTAAAATGGATGGTACCAAATTGTGGGAGTATAACAGCAACAGTCACACTTTCGAATCCAGAAGCAGAGTTTGTCGAGACAAGACAGGATTGCAGAGCGTTTTTAACAAAAATTGCAGCTCCTTCTCTTCTTTGTGTAAGTCTTTCCCCTCTGTAGGTGCAATAATAACGCTTTAGTTATATAAATAACGCTTTTAGTTCTTTCCAATTAAATATTTTATCATTTATATAAATAACAGGTGGCGCTTTGCCTTTTTTGTTTTGATCGTTTTAGATTTCTTCATTTATCTGAGATTCATTTGGAACAACAGAACTAGTGTTCATTGATTCTTGACTATTAATGGTAGGAGTAACAACTGGTTTGTGCTGAGAAGGATTAATGGGACGAAAATGACCATTTTTCCTTTTACCCACACTACGATCTCCTTTGGGTTTTTGCTCAGTTTCGTTACCTGAACTATCCGTTTCTTGTTCGAACGTAATTTCATTTGAATTGTCTTTATTTGGCTTATTAGGTGATCCTTTCATACGTTTTCTTTTGATAATTTTCCATTCACTTTCTGTAGATGTAGAAGGAGTTTCTTCTTGATGTTCTAATGACTCTTCAATTTCTTTGTGAGCAGTAGTTAAGGCATCATACATTTTCTGAAGTAGATCAAATTCTTTGCCTTCTTTGATAGAAAGATTTCCATTTTGCTTCTTAATTCTCAGCTCCTCAACGGTAGCCGCAAAAATTTTCAAATATGGTTCCATCATTCATAAGCAAATTGATGGAGTCCGTCGCTCCGGAACCAGACGCACACGAAGGTGTTCTGGATGATCCGGCGGGACTTCACAAGGCCCTTGACTTCAGCACTGACAGTCAATGCTAAAGGGTAACAATCCAGACCAGTAAAAAAATCGAAGAATCGAAATCCAACAATTCAGTGATGAGCGATCAATGGCACAATATAAACAACTACAGGGCGAAAACGCAGACGATCTCCAACACCGAGGCGGGGAAAACACGTCATCCAAGTACTGGTAGAACACGCGGGTGGCAACTCGCAGATGGAAAAGAGCGACGTCGACAGAACCCCTACCCTTACCGCTGCTCCACTCGAGAATCTTATGACCTGCTTTAATGCTGAATGCTTATGCTTTACCAGGCAAGAAAGCTTGGTTGTCGAAAGCTCTGCTGATGTAACGCCCTGAGGGCACTTCACATGGAAGCAATCATATGAATTCCCACAATGGGAGGATGCAATGAAGGAGAAAAAGAAGGGGAAAGCGGACCATGGTCCCTGAAGGAGTTACAAATGGACCTGACATATCGGAGTAGGTAAATTAGCGAGGGAGGCAGTCAAGATGAAAACGTGTAATGTGACTAGAACGGTCAGAAAACTCAGTAACGTATGAACAGATACATGAAAAGTATATACAGGAATATGTTACAGACAATATATACTACAAATAAACAAATGCAAGCTCATGTATTCAAGAACGCATGCCAATTATGCGTGAGAGATGAAACAGCTCAGGTCACGAAATTATGGTCGCGCAATCTGTGCGCAGTAAATGGACGGATGGTAAAGTCCTTCGGATCTATGCAGTAATTCAGTGTGGCACTAAAGTTTCCTGAGTCCTTTTTGGAAAAATTTATCAATGAGTCTATGCAAGTAGACGTCCATTGTCTCTAGCTTGAGATCATTGTGAAGCAGAGCATTTCTGATATAAAAGTGGGCCCCTGTAATAATTCTCAAAATTTTGTTCTGCACTATCTACAGCTTCTTGATGTTTGCAGGAGAAGCGGCGGACCAAGCCGGGGATGCATAACTCATGATGGGACGCAGAATTGCAATGTAAATATGACGTTTCCTAATAAGGCTAAGTCCAGAGTTTTTACCTAACAGGACATATAGCTGATTAACAGCCGCTAAGGCTTTACCAGCAACATGTCTAATGTGAGTATGCCAGGTGAACCTCTGATTGAGTATAACCCCCAGATAATTCGCATTATTAACTCTTGGCACACGTTGTCCAAAAAGATACAGAGGTTACACTGAGGTATTATGGAGTCTTCTGCGCCCTATAAGTAGGAGTTGAGATTTCGCAGCATTGATGGAGATATTCCAATTAGCCCACCAGTTTTCAATTTGAATAGTAAAGTCCTGAAGAATGCTAATGGCTCTGTTGGGTTGGATTGATCTGACAGCTACTGCAGTATCATCTGCATAGCATGCCAGAATCATATTGTTACTAAGATTTGCCTTAGGAAAGTCCGCTGTGTAGAACGAATAGAGCACCGGTCCCAAACAGGAGCCTTGTGGGGTACCGACCTTAATCCTAGTATATGTGGAATAGCTCTCACCGCAGTTCACAGTAAACAGTCTATTAGTAAGGTAAGATTTCAATAGCAGAACGAGTCCCTCCGAAACTCTAATTGAATCAATTTGTAGATAAGTCCCTCATGCCCATCACGCGGTCAAAGGCTTTCGCCACGTCCAGCATGAGGATGGCAGTGCAACATTTATGGTGCAGGGCAGACCCTGCGAATTCTATAAGTCGAAAAAGTCGCTTGGTTGTTGAAAGATCCTTCCTGAACCCGTACCGGAAATCAGGTAGAAGGTGCATATAAGGGTACATACAGCAGAGGATGATTCTTTCAAAAATTTTACCTAGCGTGGGTAGTAGGCTGATAGGACGAAAATTTTCAGATTTGGTACTGTCCTTTCTTGGTTTTGGAAGCAGTAAAATCTTTGCAATCTTCCAATGCTGCGGGAAGTAGCACTGAGTAAAACAAGCGTTGAATATTCCTGCAAGTTTACAGACTGCATTCTGAGGCAAGTTACGAAGCATGTAATTACTGACTCCATCTATAACCGGGAGCTTTTCTCAGCCTGAGCTTCTTGATAATACTTACAATTTCTTTTGGGAAGGTGAGACTAAAGATATTAACTGCAGTTGGTTTATTAAGCCAGTCCATAAGCTTATTTTTCACTACGGAGGCAAAGTTGACATCCACAGGGCTTGAATTGGATGAAAATTGCATTTCTAGTTGATTCGGAAAGATTTTGCATTTTTCAGCATCAGAGTAGGCAACAAGATCATTGTGGGTAACTGGCTTAGCATATTCATGGATCTTTTTGAGATTTTTCGTAAAGCTCCAAAACGAGTCACTGTGCGACTCTAATTTCTCAATTTTATTATCCCATTTTCCTCTTTTAAAATCATGGATTGCTTTTTTAATATTCTTTTGCTGATGCGATTCAGTTCATTTTTAACTGCAGGGTCGCAGGAGAGATTCCAGCACTTCCGGAACCTGTTTCTCTGTTTAATTAGCTCTCGAATATTTCTGGGAAGCCTTGTAATATTGTTAGTCTGCAGGATTACTTTTGTGGCGTCTTGGTATGCATCGTTCAGGCAAGTAGTGAACATATCAATTTCCATATCAATGTCTGCAACGCTTTTTAGTGGATTGAATCTCTGGAGTCTTTTCTTGACTATATTATGAAAAGTCTCCAATCAGTATGGGGGATGAACTTATCAGTGGGTTCATTAAAAATTCCTAAGGTGGCCACAATAGAAAGATGATCAGAAGTGAGCGCTTCATGCACCTCCATAGTCATGCTGATGACCGCATTCGAAATAATAAAGTTCTTATGACCTGGAATCGTAATTTCTCTTAAATATCCTGCCAATTGCGCAGATCAGATGTGCTGTAGCGACAACCGTTCATTCATTGGCAGCCAAAATGTAAAATTTTGCATTTTCTATCGAAACCTGTATGCATATCAATTTGTGTCCAATTTGCTTTATATCTTCTCGGTGCGTCGTTTTTTTTTTTTTTTTTTTTTTTTTTTTGTTTTGTTTGTTTTGTTTAAGAGTGTATTTTCCATGCTTTTTCCTGAAATAAAACATTTGTTAACCAAATACCATACACATTATCCCCAATTTCTAGGATAGAAAACTATTGCTTTGAGAGCGATAAAACAAAAACATAAGTATTTTGAGCTGGATTAACCTATTATCATCCAAGTGAAGTATTGAAATAGTCCCAGAATAACATCAGCACTAGTTCAGTCTTATGCAAATTTAAGATTATTTTCCATTTTGTTTTCTTTTTTTTTTTTCCCCTTCCTTTTGAGCGTTAGAACTTTTTTTCGCAAATAGTTCGAGAATAGTTAGTAGAATAACCGTCCTGGACGGTTATTCTACGCTACGAGAGTCGACAGCAAGTTGTGGGCCGCCAGATGTCGCTGCTAGTAAAAAACAGGTCTGCCCGACATCCTATATTCTCTGAGTACGGAAGTTGTCGAAAGCGCGTGAAAAAGTGTTGCCGCGTCGTCAATCAGGGTTGTGCAGTTGACGTACTAAGTAGACAATGGCTTTGTATGTGTTTTCGCCGCTGATTTTTTCATATTTAAACGAAGAATACGGTCGTAGATCTCTGAATCGGTGGCGAATTTATAGAAAATATGTTGATGCTTTTGCTCTGCCAAAAGATGTTTTCATTGCGTATTTCAGATTGTCAAAATTTATCGTTATTTTAATTTGCGATGAACTGAGAAAGTATTTGCAGCCACATTCAGAAAACAAGAACGCAATTTCTACTGAAAGAAAGGTTATGCTGTTCCTGAAATTATAGATATAAATTGTAATTGTATGCTTTAAAAATGTAGAAGATAATAAGTTTATCAAGCACACAAACCTTCTTCATTTAATACAAATATAGACATCCGATAAGCTTCTTGTACAGCAAGAATTACGTTTACTTTAAAATCTAACAGTTGAATACCTTACAAATAATACTGTGACCACAAAAAGGAATGTCGTTCATTACGCGAAATTCACACTACTGTAAAATAAAAATAAAAATAAAAAAATATAAAACTATAAAATAGCTTTAAAATATTTTTTTCAGTAGCTGTACTACTACTAGTGTGATACTTTTAATAATACGTTTTAGCACAGAGGGCCTATTAATTTCGTTTTGCCATTTTGTGGCGCTTCACTTTTCAAATCGTTGCCACCAAGTATTATCGCACTCTATTATATTTAAAGAAATTAAATAATGAGGAATCTGCAGAATGTATGAATGTTTCTCGCACTGTGATAAAACAACGGTACCTAGAGCCATGAAATGCTGAATAACATAATCCTCCATCCTAATGTAGGCATCTGGAGGCCCATATTTGGAACTGGGAATTTGTTTTATTATCTATTTCATATTTTGTAAAGCATTTATGAGTTTTTGATTAAGAAACCCAACGATTTCAAAGCGAGCAATGCCAACATTGTACGGGAAAAAAAAAAAAAAAAAAAAAGAGGAAAAAAAGCATTTTCATCTCTAGCGCGCGAGACTATGTATTGGAAATTCTAAAGATATGCTTTTTTAAAATTATATGATATTGCTGTTGAATTGAATTTTATGGTTTAAGTGCGAAAAACATGATATTTAATAAATAAAGGTAACACGCAAAAAGTTAAAAAATGGACCTTAATATAAAATCTGAAGACTTTCAGATTTTTTTTTTTTTTTTTTTTGGTGTGTGTGTGTGTGTGTGTGTGTATAAATTTTATTATGTTTAAAACTGATTCCTAAGTGAGGACTTTCTAAGGGAAACTGGCTCCTATACACGTTACACATGGGGAAAGCCACGAAAACGGCGGCCAGCTCGTTCGCGGGATTCGAACCTCGGACCAAACTACCTGCGTTCAGCGACTCTACCGCTCGGCGGCTGGTGGGCTTGTTAGTAGAATTATTATTGCATTATGCTATAAAGTAATAATGCTATAAGACTGAGGGGTTTTCTTCATGGAATAGTACTTTTGTAACCTATTATAGTATTCAAAAATCATTGTTTCTTTGCAAACTTTAAAAAAAAAAAAAAAAAAAAAAAAATTACTGTTCATAGCATTCTCATTTTTACATTGATTATTATTAGTTTTCTATTTAAAATGTGTCGAAACGCTGGTTTGACAAGGACTTCAACTGCAGGAGACCTACACTGATTATTTTTACTTTAGTACCTGCATTGTGAAAATATTACTATCTTTTAATTATTTTCACAGAATAAAATCTTTTGAGAAGGAAGAATATTTAAACTGAGCAAGCAGTTCTTATATATATATATAATTAAAATAACAGCAATGTAATATTAAAAAAAAGGTATTAGTAATTGTGTGACAAAAATTGCAAAACGAATTAATCACACATACAGGATAGATTAGTTTAATTTTGGTTATATATTTTATATTGAAAAAATATTTTCTTTCATGTTAATTATAGAATAAATTATTTGAAATAAAGCATTTTGATGCGTGTGTGATAGTTGAATGCAGCAGCAATCGGCCATAGTGAATGAATTTTATTTCTTTTCCTGAAAGAAATAATTTTCATAGAAAAATAAAATAAAAAAAAGGAAGAAATATTAAGAAAGAAATAATTTCTTATTTAAAGAGATATTTTTCCAATAGAACTGTAAAATAAATTGCGGGAAAACAGTTTTAATGTAAGCATGGGGAGGGGGAAACTTAGTTTGCTATTAGACTGTAATGCAAATTAATCATATTATAAATTTAAATGATTAAAATTGTTTATTTCTAAAAGGATTTGAAGTAAGCTTAATTCATCTACTCTTATCTATTTACCATTGCTTTCGTGGTATCCCATATCACTCTTTATTTCTTAGCTCTAAATTCCTGCGTTAACTTTCCCCTTAAAAAACGGGATTTTCCTTCACATAAGACAGCAGCATATTCTGCTGCATGTTGGTCATAATACTGTTTTGTGCAATTTTTTTCGAATTACAAATACAGCGTGTGAGTTAGTGAAATAATGGGAGAATATTCCTAGAACTTCAGCCAGCGCGCACTATAAATTTCGTCACTCGTCTGTACTGCGATTGGTTTAAAGCTCCTTGAAGCCTTGTCCCCTTTCAGTAAAGTCAAATGGACCCACCCGCCCACCAACTGAGGACCACAGAATGGCTTTCTCCGATAAGTTGTGACGGCTGTCTATACCGGTTTTTTTGAGTCAATATTGTTCGCTTAAGTTGTAGACAGATCCAGTGACCATAGAATAGGCGTCCTGGATTGAGACATCGATGAGGCGGGTTTCCTGTAGGGATGTTTTTGTTGTTTTCTTCATTTGACATGTGAATAAGAACTAGTTCCCCTTAGAAAGTTGTCCAAAAAAGGTCTCTCTTCCTTTAGGCAGATACCTCTAATTTGCTTTGCCGTGTTCAAATAACCTAACTTATTATTCTAGAACTAGAAGTTCAACCAAGTTTTTATCAATAGTAATTTTTTTTACAAAGTTCATTTGAAGATACAACAGTAATTATAAAACTGTTTGACAGATTTTGTTTAAATTAGCATTAAATTGAAAGGAATATTCTGCATTAGATAGTGAAGCACTGTTTTTAATTTAAAAACGAACATCAAAGCATTGTGGCGCAGATTCAAGGATGGATCAATCGAAATCATTTATTTTTATTTAAACTTCCTTGTTTGTATCGCGAGAACAGGAAGGAAGCAAGCATTTCAATATTAAGATTTGAAGAGGAAGGAAACAGGAAATTCAATATGCAGCTTCAGTGTACCTAAACAGCTGAATTACTGATAAAGCTGACACAAAAATTAAACCTTCCTCCCAAATGCTTCCGATTATGCATGCTTTGTCAACTCCTATACATAAAACATTTTCGAGTTCGAGGAAGATTTCCACATGAAAAGAAAAAAGTCGACTTTTATTATTTCTCACTAGCGCACCCATGTCTCTAAACAACAAGCATAAAATGTATCCCATGATTCCAAATATTTTAACACCTGAATGTGTAGTTATAGTTCTTAGGATATGAAAAAAACTAACGTCTGAGTTTTTTGTTAATATTTCTTTAGATCATTTATCATTTTATGGTTTCTTCATAAAGAATGTGGAATTAAATTTAATGTAAAACTATTTATATTTACCCTCATTGTCCTGAATTTCTACATTTGTATTATTTCGTAATTTTTTCCCCTTGTTCCTCTCGCAGAAGGAGGACAATACCAGTTTAATCATTTATTTCTCTATAAAACGCGGGCATTTTAGTAACTTCTAATAAGGGTTGCATTCTTCAATGATACTATTATTGAAGAATATAACACGTATTAGAAGTTTGTAAAATCAATAGAATAAAAAACAAGTTCTGAAAGGGCTCAGATATGACGGTCACCCAAAATGATTTGTTAAGGTTTTTGTTCGCTCTTGCTGACTTCGCAGTCCACCAGTCTGCTGTTGCACTCACTCCTGCTAATCCACTTATTTTTGTCTTTTTAACTTAAGCAACATTTTCTTCGCACTTACGCCATATACAATTCAACAGCAAAATTTAAAAAAAAAAATTTTTAAAGCAGCATGTGTTAGAATTCCAGATGAAATGTTAAGTGTTGTTAGCATACATTTTTCTATTTTTTCAGTCTCTTCTCAGTTTATCATATCAATGTACAGTGTTCTTAGTTAAGATGGCTTGCAAAACATATTTTTTGGAGGGGGTTATTATTAACGTTTTGTATGTTAAATTTATTTATTAAATATCACGTTCTTCTCATTTACACCATATAAAATTCAGTTGAATAGTAAAATCACAAAATATTTAAAAACAGCATATTTTTAGAATTTCCGATTTACAGTGTCGCGCGCTGGATGATAACAATGTTTTAATCCATAGAGTGTTGCCACAGCTTGTTGAATTCGTTAAAAATTCTTTAAAAGTTTCCAAAATGCGAAATTCAAAATTCGGACTTCCAGGTGCAGATGTTCGGTTGGAGGACTACGTTATTCAAAATTTGATGACCCTAGGAATCGGTATTCTTCCACTATGCGAGAAATATTCACATATTCCTGCAGATTCTTCATTACTTAATTTCTGTAAAAGTAATACGAGGCGGCACTAATTGGTGGCAAGAATTTTAAAAGTAATTCATACATTTAACGTGATACCCCGTGAAATCACATTTCGAGACTAATAGCCCAATTGGGCTAACGCCCTTTTGGCCTAATAAACAAAACTAGAGTTGGGAATTATCTGGAATAATAACACTTTCGACAGTTCCATTCCACTGTCTTCTTTGGCTATTGCGAAGGGGAGGGAGGATTCTAAAATTTCTTTCCTGAGTAAAAGTTTCTAACAGATTTTCCTTAAATACCTCAAAAGAAATCTCTTCGCGGTGTTTATGAGTCTTCGTTCGTGAATTTGGTGTTCTGGCAAAACAAAAATATCCGCCATTCGATGGAAATACCATTAGATGGATGTAATAAGCTTTGCGTGCTAGATTGTAAGCGATCTAGTGAAATAAATATGCAACTACATTTTGAATAATTAAGTTTTTTCTCCGTTAAATAAGTGCAAGTTTCCACATGTCCGTAATTATAGAGAAATAATATCACAGTAAATTCTTTTTTTATTCGTAATCATTACAATTACAGTTCTTTCGGATTTTAAGCGTGAAGTGGAATCAGCATGTGAAGCAAAAGTGATGTAATATTTTTCAAATATGACTGCATTTGTAAGGTTTTCCTTATTTTGCATAACAAATTTATTTTAAGTTTGATACCTGTTCTACGCTTCTCAACTTCCTCTCACATTCTCTCGCCAGGATGTAAGTTTAAATTTAAGTGAAATGCTATTTAAACGTGTGAATATCTCAGTTTATTCAGAGCGTGTTTCGCTAGCCAAGCGCACGTTTCGTTGTTATTTCGCGGTCACACTAGTAAGCCTGTTGGTTTTATCAGATCAGTATCACGCCGGTTAGATTCCTGTGAGTCCTCCTCTTAGGCGTAACTTAAGTACGATCTTGCACTATTTATTTCAGGCTTGACTTGTATTATATTCTACGTTTTAGTTTTCACCGCAAGTTTACGGTGTCTTTGTAACGCACGAAGTCCGTGCCTTTCTTTAAGTAGTTTGAATTAATAAAGGGTTATTTTTACCCTTCGTCTAAGTCAGTAGTTTTTATTCACGTCTGTGCGAGAATTCGCCAGGTCATTATAAGGTCTATTCTAGTTTATGTGGAGCAAGAGAGACAGACTCTACACATTATATTTCAACTTAAAAATTTTTGTTCTTTTAAAGATTTAACATTTTTCATCAACTTTTTGAAACTTTAATGGCAAGCTCTTTTAGATATTGCATTACAGTTAGAAGTTTTTAAATTGCAATAACCACGTTATTCTCGAGATGCTGCTGACTAATTTGCAAACAGCGTATTAGCAGGGCAAAAGAAAGAAGAGCTGGGTCATCCCTTTGAGAGGAACAATGCCGATACTAACCCTGTTGGAGAGAATGCTGAATGTTGTGTGATGTTACTGGGTCCTTCACCTCGCCTACTGATCAGACCTCTATAGCAGGGCTTCTTAAACTTTTTTCAGTCGCGACCTCTTTTTATTACTGAGAATTTTTCGCGACCCCCAGGACCTCATAATATTTACAAAAATTTTGGGGGAACCCCCATAAGTATTGCGCAAATCCGACACACGTGTGAGTGAAACTGTCAATTTTTTCCACTTGTACTGTAATATACTATTGCACTTTTAGGTCATCAACTTTAATTTCTAATTTTAAGACATAGAAAAATGTGAAAATTTTAAATAAGTAACAGACGAAATGACAGCGTCACGTGCAAAGCAAGTAAAATAAACGTTTCTATTATAAAAATAATGCGTCCAAACGTTTTCCTTTCTTCTTTGTCTGTATTGTCTTATCTTTAGTTATTTTCAGATACATTGTGTAAAAATATTTGGTAATTGTAAAATTATTGTAATAAGTTAAAGAAATATCAAAACTGCTAAATTTTTTGGCGACTCCCTGCTGCAGGTCCCACGTCCCCCGGGGGTCGCGACCCACAGTTTAAGAAGAGCTGCCCTGCAGCAAGGCTCTTTCTTTAGCCCTGGCTCTATAGTGCGAAACCTTAGATAGTTTAACTCGTAGATTTTGAGGATTAAGTCCTTTTTGCTTGAAAATTATAACTGGGGACAGTTTAAAATTGAATTTGTATTTAAAAACTGTTTGCAAAGGTAAAATATTGAAAAAATGGTATCCTGTTTCTTCGCTACCTGCAGTAATATGTATCATAATACAGAAGAAATGAATGTGATATTTCATCAGTTTTCCCATGAAAGCATTCGTATAACGGAAGAAGGGCTGCACAGATATCAAACAGCGGATATTGTCAACATAAAGAATGCTTGAATATGCCGTGATAACTGAATATCACCTCAATGAATCTGATTATGAGGATAACATGAAAAAACGATTGCTTAAGATTATCCACAAAAAAAAAAATGTTATCCAGTATCCAAACTATTAATATACGTGACTTCGTTATTTATCTGAATACAACAAGGAAGCAAAGGCAGCAGAAAAGAAAAAAAAATTACAAAATACATTTGATAGAATTCAGAATTTAAGTCCTTGAAAGGCATATCTGGAACTTAAAAATGATAACAACAATAGCCATAAGGACTGAGAGAAAGCAACATTCAAAAACTATTTCCCAAGGTAATGCCAATAATTCAAAGGAATAGAAAGCTAATAATCGGTGTTGGCAAATTACACAAGCTCATACTTTAAAATTAAGTTCAAGTCAAAAACGTCACGATTTGTATATAAAAACCCGTTGGAGCTTGGAATACAACAAAACGGAACGGATACGAAAATTAGGGCGTTGTTTGACTGAAACTATTGTTATGAGCATGGTTGGCGGAAGAATGGTTATGCGCATGATTGTCAGATTTTGACATTTTCTGAAAATTTGGCTACTTCTACTAAGACGGTTGCGATAGTACGTAAGTACCCATTTTATAATTCAGTATCAGATGAACATTTTTTTCCAGTACATGCAGAAATTTTCTCACTTGGTAAATATTAGAAATATGTTAGAATATAATTCAACTAAGCTTTTAATTTTTTAACATAACTTGGGTATGCACTGAGCTGAGGAAGCATCTGAATCATCAGCCCTTAATTTAGCTGTCGGTTTCTATATGTATTATGCAAATCTATTTTGTATTTAATTTTTTTCTCGATTTGTTTAAAATTTTGGATTTTATGATTGCGTGATGATATTTGATTGAATGAACCCGAACCAAATTTACCAAAAATTTTCTCGAGTTTATCACCCCCCCTTCCCAAAATAAAATCTAAAACTGACATATATGCAAAATTTAAGATTAAAGTGTTTTTAAATTGAAATTAAGAATTAGATCATTTAAAATTATAAAATATCTTAATAAAATGCTTTAAAAAAAGAAAAAATTTCAAATATTGGGTTTTAATGAAAGTATCCCGCCACCGCAAATATTGTCCGTGCAAACAGTTAGAAGTTGGCTTGTTCAATCATATTTTGTCAAACGATTTTTGGCTATTCAAAGAAAGAGATTTGCTTTAGAACACTATGTTGCGAAATTTGTAAAAAATATCGTTATTATTAAGTACAAGTTGTCTGAAATAGAACTATCCCGCTACCAGATTAAAACCACCTTTACTTCCAGTACTGTTGCAAAATGTCAGCTATAGAATGCCACCAAATCATATGTACAGCTTTAGGTACTAATGTTTTATCATGTGTCACTGGTATCATGTGTGTACCGAAGGTTAAAAAATAAGGATTACGACATTCAAGAAGCAGAGCGCTCTGGTCGGCCTTTTGATGTTGATGAGGCCCGCCTGCGAAAACTTGTGGAAGATCAGTATGCAACCAGTCGAACGTTTGCTAAGGTGTTACACGTTAGTGCCATGTCCATTAGTAGTATTATGCATCGAATAAACTTGACGTACAAGTTCAATCATTGGGCGGCGCATGAGCTGACTCAAGCAGATAAGCGCAGACGTGTTCGGGCCTGCAATAATCTGCTCGAATATTAACTCAAGAACAAAATTCTCCACGGGATCGTCACTGTGATGAAAAGTGGATTTACTTCAACAACACAAGCAGAAAAGGGGGTTGATCTACGTCCGCTGATCCTGTCGGCAGAGTCGCAAAGAGCAATTTGACTAACAAAAAGATAAACGTTTTTTGTATCTTGTTTGATGGCCGTGGTATTACCCACAAAGAGTATCTGGGATAAGGTAAAACCCTCGATAGTAAGGTGTACAGCAAGATGCTAGTCAATGTCGACGCTGCTATCAAGGAAAAACGTCGAACTGAGTTCCGGTGCAAAAAAGTAATGTTCCATCAAGATAATGCAAGACCACGCATTCACCGGCTGGATTCTGTATTGACTTGAATGGGATCTTTTGCCACACCCACCATATAGCCTTCTACTACCTTTTCGCTCCTCCTACCTTTTTTCGCACTTGAAACTATATCTGGTGTTATCTTCCATTCTACACAGGAGGTTCGAAATGAGGTTGATCTGTTTTTGGACTCGCGATCGCCAAGTTTCTGGACCGAAGCTTTTAAAAATCTACCAAAACTTTCACAGAAAATCATAGATCTGGGTGGTGATTACTACCAGCACCAAGGATACTGCTTTCATGTTTGATATTTTTTTCTAACCTTATTAAGTACTTTTTTGGTAGAAAACGTGTATTACAACAAGCTATTATTCGCATTAACTACCAGTCTTCTGAAATTAGCTCAAATAATGAACTATTTCAATAACATTGCTATACTCAATAAAAATATATGAATTTTCGTCTTTTAGTATATTACAACTTAAAAGTCGAACTATTAAGCATACTAAAATAAAACAAATTTCTTTCGTATTCCTGAAACATTTTATGTGAGATGATTCTTTGTTAAATAACGATAAAATTGTGAATAAATCAGAAATTTGATAAACATTCAATTAGTAGATAATAAAATCTAAACAAATCCTTGAAATATACAGAAACGTCATTATAAAGGCTTTAATATTATATAAAAAAATTTAGATTTCTCACTATTTTTGGATAATTTCCTGTACATAATAAATAATAAATATCATAATTATTGTTTTAAAATAAAAATTTAACAACAGCGAGTCATTTCATTAGAAATCTAATATATTTTTACAGAAAAATCCGTGCATGGTATAACAGCTTTAAATAATATTAAAATCTTGTAGTTTAAATAATTTAAATAGATGAACATTAAGGTATTTGTGAATGGCAATATTTGACACCAGACTCGAGTGCCTCGTGCGACTCTTGTATATTGTTCTTTTTTCCTCCTGATTGCTTTTTGTTTTTACTAGTGGCACTAAGGCGTCGCACTTCGTATTTTGTTTCTCTTGTGTGTACATGTATTCTTCTGTGAAATAGTTGTTAAAAAATAGTTAATTATGTATGGATTAGTAATTAGGTACTTAAGGAAAAAATTTGTATTTAACTATTAGAAATTATGAATTTAAACTCTTGCTCATTTAATTATTTAGCACATTCAGTTATATTTCTCATAATTCGAAACTTTTATCATGTTATTCGATGAGGGGTAGGGCTATGGCGCCCAGGCACCCTGGTGGTTAAGCACCGCAGTTCACGTTCGCACGAAGAATGTAATTTATTTTTAAATGTTAGAATATGTTTTTTCTTCTAGTTTGTATGTCGCCATTTTTTCAGTGTTAAATAAAGTTTTTTCTGTGTTCCATTATTGGAGTTGCTTCATATTGCCAAAGTATCACAATGGGCATCATAGAAACAAGTACGTTTCATTGCTGTGAAGCAATGTTTTAAGTTCCCAGATATAGTTGTACATTTTTTAGACAGATAATTACACTCTGCTTTTAATATAATAATAATAATAATTTAATTTGCATAATAAGCCGTTTTGAACAATAATAAATAAAGCGTAGCTGGACAAGCAACTATGATAACAAAAACAGATCGTTAATAATATTAATTTATTTGGTATCTATACTAACAATAGAATAAACATTATTTTGCTTTTCGTTGCTATGAGTTACCAGACTGGCAGCGTCGAATTGTAGTAATCTGCCACAACAGACATGGCCCCCGCTTGATAGGTAGATTTGATTTTCAGAGTGTGATGAAAACTGCGAACCCTCGCTCCTTCTTTTCTAACATCCTTGCAAACAACCAATTCGTAAATATATTTCTTTTTTGCTGTCAGATTAGCGTTTTCAGAGTTTTGAATATCTCGCAATAACCTGCAGCAATCAATAATTAATGTATAGCGTAACCGACAATAACCAATTTTTGTTGCTATTATGGCATTTTTAGAATTTTTAACTAATATATAGGAAATCGAAGTTGAGAATGGTGAAAATAGCTTCCCACGAATTTTTGGAATCTGGGAGTACTTCTTTTGAAACTGAACTCCCCACTGTTCCGAAGGAGATGATGTTATAAACAAACAAAGAGACAGATGCGCACAGATTTTAATAGTATAGATAGATTATTTTGTAATTGGTATATCTGCAGCCATGTTAACAACATGTTAAGTGATAATATTTCTAGAAATTTTTTCTCATAAAAGTTTCCCTAAATGCATGCATTTAATAATTCATAGCATTTAAACTGAAATTAATCTTGAAGCCAAAATTTAAATGAAACTTTAAGTGACATTTTTTGGCCAAATTCCTCACAAAAAAGAAACAGTTAAGCGATTAATGAATTTCGCGGAAGGTCTGAATGTTTCCTAAGAGCCTTTATGAAACTTATTTGTTTTTAGAGGAATCTCTTTTGGTTTTAGACTGACTACCTTTCATCTAAAATGTAGCAGTTAAAAAGGAAACCGTAGCAATCGGAATCCATCCAGGTTGCGGCTGGCGTCAGTTTGTTAGTTGATCGATCGTCTGCGATTTGTTGGTCTGTTCACCATGGAAAAGATGGCAGGTGTCGATGGAGATATTAAATTCTCCAAAGAACCAGAAGACAAAAGCCTAAAAACTTTTATTTGGAATCCTGTAACAAAAGAATTCTGTGGGCGGAGTGGAAGCAGTTGGTGTAAGTGCATATTTGAAAATCTAAACTTGCTTAGCAAACACGTTACCCCGCCCTCCAAAGGTATATTCGAAATCAAAGGACATCTGATCAGTGGAGTTTTTACTATATTTCTTCTTTAATATTTGCATAGATAGTTGCAAGACTAACACTTTTCACCTACAGCATGTTTACGATTTTTCCCATATATTATGAAGTAAAAGAATGGACGAAAAAATAGGTTTATTAGATCTGGCTCTTTTAAGTAAAGGTCAAATTTTTGTATGTGACTCGTGCAAATACCTTTCGTGTAATCATATTAGAAGATCATAAGCTGATTTCTCAATATATGGGCATTTGTGCGTTGTGCAATAAAAAAAAAAAGTTTGCACCTTGTATTGTTAGTTATCATTCGGTATAGTATTCCAAATCCGATATCTTCTTGTGTTTTCCCAGTTATCTCCAAAAATGTTTCTCATGAATATCCTCAAAATTCTGCATGAACTTGCAATGAATGTTTCTCTTAAGATATCGTAAAGTAATCAATGAATTATTGTTAATACAGAGTCCATACTAACTGACCTTAAGTAATAATGGTAATACTTTGAAGGTCAGATATTTAATATGTAAATAAAAAGCATGAGATGCTGTCACATATGAGAAATTAAAAAATGTGCTAAATGAATAATAGATGAGAAAAATTTTATGTATATATTTAATCTCTTAAATTTTATGAGATTAAAATTTTTTTAAAGTCCTTTAAAATTCATGAGGCATGAAATGTAGTTTGTTAATATAAATTTTTTTTAAAGTCTTTTAAAATTCATGAGGCATGAAATGTAGTTTGTTAATAATCTAGAAATAATCATTTGATATTTTCTTAAAAATTATGACTCTTTCTACTATAGAAATCTGTAATAAAATAATTTTAAATTATATAGTATGTGAAAGTTACTTGGCTTTCGCATTTTATTAAAAATTTTTTATGTGGTTAAATCAAAGAATAGTTATTCATTTAATTGATAAGCATTGTAGCTCGCATTTATTTTCGGACACTTGTATTTTAGAAATATATTTGCATACATCTTGCGTAAATATTGAAACATAGAATTGACATAGAAATATTGAAACATTTTTTTTCCTAATATATAATTTTTTTTCTATTTCAAACCTGACTTGTTGAAAAGTAAATATCAGGAAAATGTTCCTTCTAATAAAATAATTTGTTCTGAAAGTGTTAACCATTAAGTTCTGTAATTATTCAGACACTCGAAATTTTTTTTTAGATGTTTTTGTACAATTTTTTCTTTTAAATGAAAATACATTATAAGAATATCATCTGCACTTTGAAATTATTCGTTTTGCAAAACGTATTAATAGTTTTGTATCTGAAGTGAACATGGCAAGACACTACAGATTAATGAGTAACACTGTGAAAAATTTTAATAATTCTTATTTTTTAAAGATTTTAAAAATATTCAAAATATATATAAAAAAAGTTCTTGATGTGAAACGTTTAATTACCATTGATGTAATGAAACTTTGCAAACTGTGTGGAACTGTTGAAGATGTACTGGAGTCTGGAACACATTCTACCAAGGAATCTTAGATTTATTCTACAAAAAAATCAAACAGTACCTGAAAGTTAGTACTGTAAAACATTCAGCAGATTCAGAAGAATAGTTTGTATTAAAAGTTAACATTTAGAAGAATAATTTAGGTAAATAGATAAAGTGGGCGATCGGGAAGAAAGAAATTGTTCATCAACAAGGAAAATAGGTCCGGCTTTTGCAAAATCCATGATAAAATTTTAGCATATTGGAGCAATGTTTTATTTGCAGAAAGATCTAAATTTAATATTTAATTCGAGCTAAAAAACAAATTAATAGGTGGCAAAATGTTATTTAAGAATTTAATTTTAAAAGCCTGTTGCCCACTGTTAAGCAAGGGAGTAGGTATAATGGTTTGGGTGATGTGCTGCCTTTGGAAAAAGAAATTTAAAGTTTATCAAAAGGCATATTGATAGGGATGGATACTTAAGTGTTCTTAATAAAAACATAAAAGCCTCTACAAGAAAACTTTTAATGCATAATGACTGTATGTTTCAAGCTGTATGTTAATACATAACATACAGCTTGAAATGTTTGCTTTTGTTAATTATACAACTGAAGTTCTTCGTATGTAATATTTTATATATGTACAGGGTATCTATAATTGAAGTACCTTATTTCAAAGCTGCCTACAAGCAAAGCTATTGATCAGAAAATTGTGAAATTTTGTGGTGGACTTAAACGGAATGAGAATCTTTCTCAGCAAAAGAAGAAAAAAAAAAAAAAAAAAATTAGTTACAGATAGTATGATCAGAGGGCATTCTATTAATAAATTATACATTTAGGCACACCTTTAGTGTAGTTTTACAATTTTACAAATTTTGTTACAAAAAACATGTTCTACGTGATGGCCATCGTTTTCAGCTACCATCTGAAATCGCAAGATGGTATGTCCACGGTTGATCGACTGTGTGTTCCACAATTGATTATTCTGACAGAACGTGCATGTATTTCCAGTTCCAAGTTTTCTGATGCTTTCAGGTTTTTTTTTTTTTTTTTTTTTTTTGTTAAAAATATTTACACAAGGTGCTGGGAAAATATATGGCGAAAATGTAAAAGAGATGGAGGGGACTGAAACAAGCAGATTTTGTAATGGAATATGTGTACCAAAATGATGCCTTAAGGTGTTATTAGAACGCTCTTACCATTCATGAGAATAAGGAGACTGCTAAAAGCAGATGAGAGAAATTTAATGGAAAATTCTGTGTACATAGAGAACAGGGAAAAATTAAATGCTTTGAGAACTGCTAAGTCGTGACATTTTTATAGTGCTCATTGGGAAAGGATCATTTAAGAAAAGTGCAAGGAAGCACTTCCGCAGAGAACCCGGTAAATGTAAACATCGCCAACTTTGGCGATAATAGTTCAAACCTGGTAACCCAGCGGATTTATCCTATTTGCTTGTCTTGCGTTCATTTTGTTGAATTATCACTGTCGTTGTTCGCTTTAACAACGAATAGATAGAAATATTTTTGTAGGTAGATGCCGGTTTTCGGTTCGGGATGAAAGGAGGTGTGAATGCTAATTTGTTACGCAGCTGTTCCAAAGCCGCCTGCAATTAGCTTCAGGGGGCTTTGGCTGTTCACGTTGTGTTCTTAGTTATTAACAGCTCTAAGAACCATGAGGTTTCCAACCTCTAAAATAATTTG
Organism: Stegodyphus dumicola; assembly: GCF_044657685.1. Taxonomy (NCBI): domain Eukaryota; kingdom Metazoa; phylum Arthropoda; class Arachnida; order Araneae; family Eresidae; genus Stegodyphus; species Stegodyphus dumicola. The sequence continues at coordinate 186,465,506 of NC_140769.1, read as the reverse complement.
TTTCCGTAGGCCGCAAAAATGTACATGTGCATTTTAAATAATTAAGTAATGCTTTTATTTTTATTATTGGTATTGTCATCTAAAATTATGAGAATAAATCAATTTTTATGGCGTAAAATTTTAACAAGATAATGTATTGTTAATGCTTTTCTAACAATAACCTTTCAGAGAATGGCAGGTGTGACATAAATAGATGATTAAATTGAAATAAAAAATATTATTGATTATCTAAGATGACAGAATAGTTTGATGCATCACCATGGTCATCAAAATTAGCAAACCGCTGCTGGTGTAAGGAATGTATTGTTTTCTATGTTAACTGGAATTTAAGACAAATTTTTTTCATTTAACGAGGTAATTTCAGTACATTAATACTAATTTATATTTTTTAAATGAATTTTTATTTCCGTTATAAATGTTTATATATTGTCTTATGCTTAATATATTCTTTTCTGTGCTAACTTGATCGTATATCACGTTAAACCGGTTAGTTTTACATCTACATGCTTATTATCTGTAAATTTTTACTACCATATGCTTAATATATTGTTTTGTCTGCTAACTTGAATTTACATGCACTAAAAATCATGTTTACGGCTCGGCTCGGCTCATCGTCGATGAACCGCGAGCTTGGCGAGTAAAAATGCAACGGCGCCAACGGGTTCTCTGCGGATGAAAACCCAAGTGCATTTCTGAGGATTGCCTTAACTTGAAAATATATATGAGGTTCTAAAGATGATTATTTACATATCCATCTCATTTAGCGCCATCTGTTAGGATATTATATAGATTTCTGTATAATAATGATTACTGTGGGAGTATAGTGCTTAGCTTATTTCAGTGTCTGGTTTCACCTTTAGTCCCATACAGTTTATCACTCCACGTGCATGTTGAAACTTCAAAGGACTTTTCCCGCGATTTGTGAGGCCGTAGGTTCTAAGTCTGTAGATATGGGCATATGACTGTTATAAGAATGATTAAATGGCTATTTTAGAACTACATGATAAATAATCAGTTACAGTGGATATGAAGAAAATAGATCTCGTGACTTGATCAAAGCAGTTGTCATTGAGAGTATTCAACAAATTGCGAGGGTTGTTAAGCATTTTTGACATTCAAAAATGCTATGTATAACATTTTCGATAATATAATACCAATGTTAAGCTGATGTACTGAAAAATTGTAGTTCTTCAGCAGCTTGCTTGGTGCAATAGATAATTCCAGAAGGGGGAACAAAATATGTTAGTCAATATTTCTTATAGAAATGAATTACATGTAAAAATATAATAAATTGCTCTTTAAACATCCTTTTATTAGAAATTGTAGTACTTCTTTATATTTATTACCCTCATCATAATGGTACTAAGTTTATGTGTACTTCCCACATAAAGTTTGTGGTTGCCATATTTCCACAATTCCTTTCAGTATGGCCCAAAAGCATTTTCTTGTTCCTAGGACTTTTGCCACATGAATTCTGCAAGATATTTATGATTCACAGTGAAGTGAATGAGCAAAGCTAGCCTTTTTCTTGCTTCTTTGTTATCTTCATCAGTCTGAATAAACTGATTTCTCTTGTACATGGTCCACGATTTTTGCCAAGAGGGTTGTTTTTAGAACCTGAACAAGAATGCATATGTTTGTACATACCCACCAAATCTCTTCTGTTGTGGGAGAATCCTGCTGTGTTCTTTTATGGCCATACATTCTCTTATTTGATTGTTGGATTAAATGTAGAAAAAATGCCTCTCTGACAAAACTGTTCTGGTCAGTAATCATATTTTCACAAAGATTGTTTCTAACACCACTTAAACACCACATCCTTTGCTCATGCTCTTTGCAAGGTATTTTACTGTTCAGTACTAACTGTTTTACTGCTGTCTTCATACTTCTATTAAATAAAGCCATTTAATAATTAAAATTTTTAAAGTTAATGCTGGAGTAAACTATTGAGTCCCCTTTCTTCCCCAAAAAGAAAGTTTTAATGTAATTAAAATCATTATTTAAATTATTGGTACTTTTCCGTTTTGCCGGAGCAAACGATAAAGTCGCCAATAATGGTACAACTGATGCCAAACGGAATATCTTCGCTGGTAAACCTTTTACACCTCATTTTCAAAACAAGTCGCAGCCATTTCTTACCAGATTGATTGTTTCTTTCAATACTGGCATACAATTACATAGAATATTTACAAAGATAATTAAATTTTATGCCCTAAGACTATTCGCGGTAATTAAATCACTTAGGATGCTATCACACCGCTCACCCGAAGGTGAAAATATTGAAAAGGCAAAGTCAAGGGTTAAATTCATCAATTCTAATGAGATTGCACTAGTGAAGTAAAGCACTACGGTTTTACATAATTTCTCAGTAAGCTATTTGTAGGAATTGAAATAATTCTTGCATTTAAACTTGTATTCCAAATTAAGATTTAACTTTAAATTAATGCAGATAATTACTGAAAGAATTATATTTTTGTAGCGTAGTTTACGTGAGATGAGATCACTTGTTGTCACGTGATACGAATCGGCGAATCAGGATGTTGAACCATGATAGCATAGTAAATTCTTAAATTGTCTTTTTACAAATTTATTGTCTTTTTATTATTACAAATTATAAACCATATTAAAATGTTTATGTCTTCAAAATAAAAAATTCTGAGAACTAACATTTGTTAAATTTTTTTTATGTGTATACTGTATGTTGTCGCCAACAAAGTCTGCTTGGCGAGATTTGCGCCGGCGAAGCGGAAAAGTACCAAATTATTTTCATAAAGTAGCACATATAAAAAAGCAACAAAAATCCATTCCCTGATGTAGAATTAAAATATATCTAAAAACAAACAGACATAATCCAGTTTCATCACAAAAATGTAGTTTTTTAAAAAAGTTATGCATTAACTAAGAATTGTTATATCAATTTTATTTTGATTGAAATGTTGATAAATAATTTAAATTTCATAATTAACACATTTACATAAAAGCGTTTCTTGTTTGCCTGCTGATATGAATTCTTGAACTATGCCTTTATGCTAAATAGCCATAGATAAATTTTGTAGATTGAAATTATGAAGCTTTTATGTTTGTTAACTTCAAATATTTCTAAATAAAATATATTTTTTTAAATTTTATTTTAGTGAAAATTTCAATATTCTACGTCATATTTTATTTGCTACTAGCAGGATTTTGGACTGTTATGCTTTTAATATTTTATCAAACTTTGGATAATTATCATCCTAAATGGCAGTTGGATAGCAGTCGTATTGGAACAAATCCTGGTGAGTATGTTATTTTAATATGAATTTTTGTCATAATCTTAAATGCACATTTCCTTTAATGTTTCATTTTTTTAAAATTTTATATTGTATTTTGTTCACAATTTCGTTCTATAGATTTTCATTTATATTTTCTGTATTATTCATCTTGTGGTTCTTCAAGCATAATTTTCTATCACAAATAATGCTTTTTCTTTGGAAAAGTTCCATTTCAGACTTTTTGTCTTTGAGCAAATAATTGTTTGATCCATAGAGTTACCAAAAAAAAAAAAAAAAAAAATTAAATTAAACCAGTATTTCAGTGGAGACTTAAAAAGCTAGAATTATCCAAATTTCTGTGCAGTCAAAAATTCACATGCTTGTATGAAAATCTAAATTTACACAAAATTTGTGATTAAATCAGCACCTTTGATAGATCTGCCGTTTATATGCATATACTTTTACAACAGTTTCATACAGTCTCAATAATGTAACTCTACTGATCATTCATATAGAGAGTACTTGCGTGTTCCTGCAACCACTTTTGTAGAATTTGTGAAATTTTCAGAATGTATCAAACTCTGGAAATCGTTTGCAGAACCACACTTTTGGCAACCATTTTAATAATAATTCTTCAGTCAAGCAACATTGCTATTTTTGGATATGTGATATTTTTTGCCTTAAACTTAGTTGCACGTATAGAATTTGATAGCAATAGAAGAAACATTCGTAAAATTTCTGCAGGAATATAGAATTTTGGCACATAAATTTCTATAGAGAACAATGAAGAGATAAATTTGGTAGATAGCTAGTGTACCCAAGGTTTGTGAGATGAGTTTCTGATATTCTCAGATTTTTTTTAGTGAAAACGAGCTGCTGTATACTTAAGGAAAAGAATATATGAAAAAATTGCAGAAACATTTGGAGATGAGTGTGTTTTATTTTTTAATGCATCACAAAATCGTCATTTAATCACTAAAATTTATATTTAAAATTGGTAAAATACAGGGGTGTGATTCAAAAGTTTCAAGACTTACCTCAGAACTAGTCCCCTTAGGCAGATAGCCCTAGTGTGCTTTGCCATAATTGAATACACCACACACCACACTACCTCAGAACTAGAAATGTATTGGACATTTAAGTACAGTAGACTAAAATTCTTCAAAATATGATCCTTCAGCATCAACACAGCGCTGCCAGCGTCTTCCATTGTTCAAAGCCCTTCTGTAAGGCCTCGGGCGTCATGCTGTCAAGGGCTCTTGTCGAAGCCTTCTGGATGGTGTTGATGGAGTCGAATCGTTTCCCTTTTAGGCTTGTCTTGATTCGGGGAAGAGGAAAAAGCCACTTGGAGCCAAGTCGTGGCTGTGGCAGTGTTGTCACGTTGAACTTGACCAAAACTTCGGCGGCGGCGTGTAAGTGGGCACGTTGTCGTGGTGGAGAATCCAGTCACCCTTAAACGCTGGGCGGACTCAATCCCTCAAGCAGCGGAGCACTCTAGCGTAAAAGTCACCTGTGACAGTCTGCCCGTGAGCAACAAACTCCTTGTGAATCACTCCTTTATCATAAAAATAATAATAATAAGCATGCACTTCACATGCGATTTGCTCATGTGAGCTTTCTTGTGCTTCGGCGAGGAAGCACTGTGCCATTCTGAGCTTCGACGCTTCGACTCAGGATCGTACTCGTAGACCCAGGTCTCATCACCAGTAACCACTTTCTCCAGAAGGTTTGGATCAACATTCAACCGTTCCTGTCAAACAGTCATGCGCCATTTCTTCTGATCCACCGACAAAACTTTTGGCTTGCACTTTTCACATCATCAAATTCTCCAATCGTCTACACCATACTCTGACTGAGTCCCAGTTCATCGGCAATTAATCTAGTACTAAAACAACAATCATTGTTTAAAAGTTCCCGCACTCTCTCCACATTTTGATCCGTTCGGCTTGATGATGGCCTTCTAGAGCGGTCGTCGTCTTCAGCATTCCTGCGGCTATCTTTGAAGCGTTTGTGCCACATGAAAACCATTGCACATGACATGGCTTCTACCTTAAGGGCCTCTTGAATCATACCGTGATAAAACTCTTGAATCTTCGTGGTGCTTTTGTTCAGTCGCACGCAAAACTTAATCGCATAACGTTGCTCCATTTTCACCTCTCCCACTTTTCGACCGAGGTGAATGGCTTCTACCTTAAGGGCCTCTTGAATCATACCGTGATATCTCTTGAATCTTCGTGGTACTTTTGTTCAGTTGCACGCAAAACTTAATTGCATAACATTGCTCCATTTTCACCTCTCTCACTTTTGGACCGAGGTGAATGACATGCACTCACGCTGCAAGCGATGTGCACTCTCCAGGCTTCCGGAGGCAACTGCCCCCACCCACCGGAACCGGTCCGCGCGTGCTCCCCTACTCAGAAACGAACCAGTCTTGAAACTTCTGATTCACACCCTGTATGTTGATAATGCTTATCATCTTATCTAAATAGCAATAGTTTTCTAATCTTTTTTTTAAATGTCACGAAAATGACAAACTTGTAGCTGATAAGTAACGTCTGGCTTTTCATCTGTAAAAAATTACCAAATTGCACCAAGGTGGTTGTGTTACTACCTAAGGGTAAAAATATATTTACGGATCTCTCTTGTTAATATAATTGGCGGTACATGGACACAGAGTTTGTGCAGTTCTTTGATTTGTTATTTTGTCTTAAATAAATCGCCGCTGCTACACAAATCCAAAATAACAATAAATAAAGAATTCCATAAACTTGGTATCCATGTACACATCGACCTTAAAAAAAAAAAAATCAGAGAATAGCACAAACTAGGCATTGCACACTCCCTTGACTTTATCCATGCACACGTCAATCTATATTCACTTAAAAAGTCAAAGGAGCAACAAACAAAAAATATATAATCTCAATAAACTACATTTTAAGTCAAACAATGAAATAAAGTAAGAGACATTCATCTTAGCATTACACAAAGGAAATATCCACTTACTTTATTTACGAATTTCCCTGTCTTCAGCCAAAAATTCCTTAACAGCATCCAAAAACTTCCTAAAATTATCTGAACTAGAATTTGTATACTGGTGTCGCCACATAAATTCACAAAAAAATATCCTCTGTAGTGCAGGTATTCTCTGATATTCGACCATACGCATTTCCTTCCTACAAATAGGACACTTATAATGGCAACTAAGTGAACCTACATTTACACACCAGTTAATTAATGCTTTTCCCCCTTTCATTCCGAATCATACAAAAACTTTGAATTAATCTTACAACATTCAGCCATTTTAGCGTGTAAACCACAAATAAGAACATATTCAAAATACATCCCATCATCCAAATTCACTGTAATCACACAACGAATTATGTCATAATAGGGTTTCCATAGCATTCAACTGCTCAGGTTACCATATATGAAATAACAACTTGGCGATAATCCAAAGGGCACCCTTCCATCTACTCTAACCTACCTAAGTACCTAGATGAATGCTGTCTCAGTACAAAGTTATTAGTAAAATAAACGTATAATGATAAAGTGTTTTAATAAAATGCTCAGGCAAATTTTTAATTACATAATTTTATTAACAATTTTTTAACCTATTTCATTTGTTTTAGGTACTGTTGATCAATTAATAAATGCAATTGTAATGCAGAATGTAAAATTTCTCTGTACTTTCGGATGCCACTATGCAAGTTGGACTGTTGTCAATTTTTAAGGGCAGTTTTTTTTTTTTTTTTTCCATTTTAATATTTTGCATTATGTTTGGTATTATAGGTGTGATTTTGTAAATGACAGGGAAAAAGAGCTAATTTTTATATCGGGCAAAAGGCTTACCAATAACGCATTTTACGTAGAAATATTTCATTTAAAGGGTAAATAATTCTGAATAACAAAATTAAATGTAGGCAGTAATAATCAATAGACTGCAATTCGCAGTGCATTTAAATAGAAAGCTAATCCGATCTTACTGCAAATTCACAACAGTAACAACAGCAGCTAATTAAACAACTGAGCTGAGATGTTCTCTGTCTGCTTTTTATAGCTTTCAATCAGTCACAAGGGATTTCTAGTAGTTGAGATTTCTGGAAAGCAAAACAGTAGAATTATGGTTACAGTTAACATAGTAGTCAATTACATTTATTTAAATAAAATATAAATTACCAAGATAAGCTTTTATTCAGTGTTAAATGCACGTGCTTCTGTATATTTACTTTTCTGGCATAGCTTTCTCTTAAAACTCGTCATGTGCTGCATTGCATGGGGAAATAGAACAATTTTAATTATAATCCTACTAACAATAGCTATCTGAGTACAGAATTCATAACAGTATTAACACAAATACCCTAGTAGAAATTGCAAAACTTTCAGAATGTGCTAAACTCTGGCAGCCATGCCTATAACTATTCTTTTGGCAACTGTCCTTATAACAATCTTTCTGTAAAACAACACATTCTTTTTTGTTCTATTACAGGTTCCAAGAATTTTTATAAACAAATCTTAATGTTTTTTGGCCTTAAATTTGCTTTTAATGAGCTTATGGAATTTGCCAGCTGTTGTTGAATATCTTATAATTTAGTGTTTTATACTTTTTTAAAACTTTAACTCTGACTCAACACGTGGTGCCGGACAAAACTAACAAAAAAATCTATAATCCTATTCATCATTCATAACATTCATATATAATATTGAACAATCAATTCTAAAGTGGTATTGGTTTAGTGCAATAGGGCGCATTGTGAAGCACACTAGGGAAAAATCAATAACCCCAATTCAATAAAACTCCATGTTTCTTAAAAGCCTCAAAGCTCAAACAAATGGAGGGACATGACAGACCACAGTAAATTACACACAAGATAAATACACAAATTCAATTAAATTTTAAATGCACATTTATTAAATTCTTGAATATATTATATTATTAGTAAATACTTGGGTAACTGATCAGTATCCCCTACCACATATTTTTCTATGCAAAATAACACATAATACAACACCAAATTACAGTTTACATTAATTAAGATTAACATTATCAAATCCTACTGTATCATAAGTGTAACACTAGTATTTCTCCCATTTCATCTTCAAACTTTAAGTATTTATCACGGTAATTCCCTTTAAGAACACTGATAATTTCCACATCGATTAATTAATTTAAGTAATTACTCAAATTTCAAAAAAACATTAAAATGACGACTCTTGCTTGAGTATTAAGATAATTATTAAAGTAAAACAAATAAAAAAAAAAAATCACTCACGGAGTGAAGTCCATACCGCACACTCCCATTACTCGGGAATACCTTCGTGTACTGATTAAAAAGGCGATTTGACAGCTCGACAGATCGTCCAGCATCCAAAGTTTACTCGAGCACCACATTATTCCTGCTGTCCTTTATTCACAAAATCCTCGTTAATGGAGACAGACAGTTTGTGCGAATTTTAAAGATGACTTGGTTGAAACACCACGGAAGCTGTTCTTACAATAAATTCCAGAGCACCATAGGATGATAAAATCGACGCATGACCGTTTCACATCAGTTGTACCATTATTGGCGGCTTTGACCACCTACGCTGGCAAAATGGAAAAGTACCGTAATTTTTATCTTTTCATCTGTAAAAAGTGACCAAATTGCACCAAGGTGATTGATTACATTAATACATAAGTACCAAGAGTAGTTATCATCTTTTATAATGCTCATGAGAAATATCTTTTCCAGCATTAGTTTTTAATATATTTTGTTTGTTAATAATTAATTAAATAATTTTGAATTGATATTAATGTATATATGCTCTTTTGTGGTATATTATTTAAGAAACAGTGTTTAAAATAAAGATGTACTACTTTCAGGACTGGGGTTCCGACCACTTCCTCATCCCGATAATGTGGACAGTACCCTGATTTGGTTTACTCATGGCGGTGGCTCCACAAGTGCTGGGTGGAGATATTGGGTGGAGTCATTAGACAAATTTATACGCCGTAAGTAATTTTCCTTCATTTTTTTAAATCTGTGTTGCGTATTAAAATATTGTAAAATAATCTGTCATTTTCAAAAAAAAAAAAAAAAAAGTGCTGTTGATTTGTAGAGTTCTTCACTTTTAATCTTGTTAAATGCGATGTCAAGGAACCTAGTAAAATGCTAAGCGAATAATCGCTTAAGTCCAAGAACAGAAATGTAAACTTCAAGAAGGTTTAATTACCCTTTATTTCCTCAAAATAAAGATTTAACAGTCGGCCCCTTTCTCAGGACGTACAGCAAAGCCTCCACTTGGGCAAGTAAGAAATAATGACTAACTAAAGAGATTTAGCAGAAGCTAACACAATTCTAAACTAGTTGGGCTATAATATTAAATTAGCCAGTGAAGCTATCAAAAGATATATGTAATATGGCTGAGTGTAATAACAGCTTAGAGAGATGTAGCCCAAAGGCAAATGTGTGCTATTCAGGAATCCTAATTCTCTCTGGCGAAGTCAGTGGAACTTGACTTAAATTTTATTATTCTTCTCATTTGCATTTAACACAATTCTAAAAACTCATTCTGGTAGGAAGTTGTAAGCTGAAGCTAGGAAGGATAGGAAATAGGCATAAACTTAAAATAATTGTTATAAAATTAAAATATACCTTACAGATTTATAATTTTGTTACTAATACTTACTTATTTGGGCATGAACAGGGCATGATGCATATTTTATGAGATTAGCACTATGGTTGTATTTGTAATTTTAAAGAATTTATGCCACTTTCACCATATCTAAAGGTAGCAAATTTGTATTCTATATTTAAAGGTGAATTCAGTTATGCTCTATTATTTTTTAATCCTTTAAGTGTTTTGATCGTAACACTGTATGCACATGGTTTTAAAGATCATTATTTAAATATATGCTGTATGAGAAGCTTAATTTGTTACTTTTCCATTTCGCCGGCGCAGGCGATAAAGTCGCCAATAATGGTACAACTGATACCAAACCGAATATCCTCGCTAGTAACCTTTTACGCCTCATTTTCAAAACAAGTCGCAGCCATTTCTTATCAGATTGATTGTTTCTTTCAGTACTGGCATAGATAGGGTTTGTACGGTCCTTAAAAGTCCTTAATTTTTTCAAAAATGATTTTTGGTCCTTAAAAGTCCTTAATTTTGGCCAAAATGAATAAACGGTCCTTAATTTTGCTCATTTGACATTTCTTATCATTTCTAATGATTGCCATTCTAAGTGTGAATTACGATTTCTCATGAATATGGAATTAAAATTACATGGCTCTTAACCAATCTGTTGGCGGATTTGCGTTGCAAACGATTAAAAAAAAAAAAAAAAAAAAACAGCTACCCGAACGAAAGTATCGGTGACTGATTGGTTATTCACCCAATCTTTCGAAACAGGTGTTATCCATAAATGTAGGCAGATTGTGACGAAAGCGTGAAGCCGGAAGTTCTTTAAGAGGCAAAAGTGATGATGAAGGTGCTCGAGAAAAAAAAGGGGGGGGATTCTGAAAATATTTGCTAAAATTAGAGCAATTCAAACCTGGAAGGCCACAACCGTTCTGACGCCAATAGGAACGAGATGCCTGGAAAGTGCATTTTCAATAAACTGTGGCTTCATCAAGCTGACTACAAAGACTGGATATTGATGGATGGCAATCCTTAAATGTGGTCTTTGTCTGAAACAAATTGAAATTTCTAGAATGGGAGAGTCAGCGCTGAAAATTCACATGAAAATTAAGTTTCGTTTTATCATTTCAATTTGTTTTTACACGGTTTTGCTTAGCTTAATTTCTGTGTTTGTTTTAATTAAGCCATAAATTAATTTTTTATCACCTTCTACGGAGTTTATTCTCTTTTCCACATACTATATGTATGGGATATTGGGATTATGAGTTTATTTCTGCGGAGGGTCTGTTATCGATTTCGCGGGAAATCTGTTGGCTCCATTTCGATTTTAGGTCACCAAGGCCAAATTCGGTAACGCTAGCCGAGAAAAAGTGAAGTTCGGAAATACGTTTTGAAGCTTCAGTAGACAATTAAGTATTTGGTTTAAACCTATGTTGTTGATAGTAATGCATAATGTTTGCTAATGGCGATACAATTATTAGTTGAAAGTAACTAACTAATTAAAAATTTTTAAATATTTTTAAAGCTGAAAACAACTAATTGAAACTAATTTTCCTGAATTAACTAGAGGCAAAATTAACTTTCATGAATTACTAAAGTTATTGAGTAGAAGTTTAACTGAAAATATGCATTCCGTATTATATATAAATATATGTATATTTATACAGTACAAAATCCGAGGTCTGGACTCATCGGGACTTCGGCGATCCCAGATTTGAGATTTTTCCGGATATTAGATCATTTTAAGTCTACCAAGATGTCACGTAGAAATTATAAAATTGAAAATATGAAATCGTGATTTATGAAATAATGAAGCATTTATGATTTAAAGGGTATCAAAATTTACAAAAGAAAAGAGCTTAATATTTATATGTTTACTTTATTAAACATTTCTTTCAATGTGAGTTGTTTGATTTGTTTTCTCTGCTAATACGTTAGACTAATACTATAGACATACGAGGGCCATCCAGGAAGTAGATTACGTTTCCGTCTGTGTCCGCTAGGGGCGGGGCTAGCGCGGCCATCTTGGGGTCAGAGCGTTGCGCAGCTCAGTCTGCATCTAGCCGTGCTAGTGAGAGGTTCGTGCTGTGCTCCGTTCAGATACTGTGACGGTTTGAAATGTCTGCGTTAATTGAAAATCCCGCGAGCTGCGAGGTGCGCTCAGTAATAAGGTTTCTGACTGCAAAAAACTGTAAACCGATAGAAATCTATCGGCAGCTTCGTGAAGTGTATGGGGACAACATTATCACTGAAGGTGGAGTGCGTCAGTGGGTCATAAGATTTCAAAATGGCCGAACCAATGTTCACGACGAAGATCGAAGTGGGAGACCCAGCATAGTGACCGCCGAACTTCTCGAAAAAGTCGATGCTAAAGTCCGTGAAAATCGAAATTTCACAATAACGGAACTTTCTTTGAGTTTTCCACAAATTTCGCGAAGTTTGTTGCACGAAATCATCAGCGAAAAGCTTGGTTACCACAAGTTTTGTGCAAGATGGAAGGCAAGAAGAGGTAACGAAGTGGTTGAAGGCGCAGGCGGCCGAATTTTTCGACGAAGGAATTTCCAAGCTCGTACATCGCTACGATAAATGCCTTAATTTGTATGGTGACTATGTAGAAAAGTAGTATTTGAGTGTGGCTTTCATCTGTATATAATAAAATTTGTTTCCTATACTTTGTTTATTTTTTTATTCCAAAACGTAATCTACTTTCTGGATAGCCCTCGTATAATTTCTTGTTCAGTTATTAAGTTCCATTGTTCAAGTCCTGTAATTAATGTGTCGAGAATTCCGAATAACTTGTCAATCAAAATTTTTTTCTCGTTCAGTAACCTCTCTGTTACTTTCTTCACTATCGGTAGCTGTATTTTCTGGATTTAGAACCATACTACAGACTTCGCCCTCCGTTAATTGATTGATGATTGGGCATTGTCATCGCAATGAAAAACTTCTGTTTAACTTCGCTAAATTCTGCCGCCTGGTGCGGCCATGCGAGCTCTGGCGCTGGTTCTGGCTTTATGTGAATAACAAATCAGTTATTCTTAATTCAAATAGCACTAAATATAATCGTTTGTTCTATGAGCATCATTAACAAAATCTATTTTTAGCATAAGGAAAGAAATTTCTGCTAAATCTCCCCTTGTCAACATTTTAGCGCATTAAACTTAAATCTGTAATTGGATAATACTCTGTTATTTGGCGTCGCTGCATGATTCATCACTCAAGTTGTCATCCGTTGATAAACATGCGGTGATGAAAGCAAAATACAATAAATAATGATTCGCGATTTCGGCATCAACGATATAAAATATTAGTTCGTGTAAAATTAACAAATGTTTCGGTTTGAGATTATGCCAAGCAGATACGCAACTATGGAGTCAGGTTACTAATCACACAAATTTATGCTAAAATAATTATTTCTTCAATAATGAGATATTTTATTTAGCGCCAAACTGAGATTAAGAATCGGGATTTCCGACATGTTTTTTTATGATGAGGAAAAAAATCTAATGCGTGTGCATAAAGCATATCCCTTCCCTTCAAAAAAGCCCTAAAAAATTGGTTGGTGGTGGCTTTGAGGTCCGGATTTTAGATTATTCCAGATATTGGATGTCCGGATCTCGGACTTTGTATATACATCTTTTAAAATATAACTTATCAGTATGGATTCACTCTTTTAAAATAATTCCACTTTAATTAAACTTATATAATATAATCAATTAATCAATATTGTTTAGGAAATAAATTATATATATATATATATATATATATAATATAGTAAAAAATGTATATTTTCACTATTAAAGTATTCACAAGTATTCTTATCTTGTCACATGAACAGGCCTCTGTGGAAAGGGGCTTCTCTGTAAATAAAGCAATTGAAATTGAAAATTTAAGTGATTCATCATACATTTTTCAATGCACAGTATTTGATTACATAAAATTTTCTGGAGGTGTTCTTAATATCGAAATTAATAAAGAAATGAGATCAGCAGCAGCTTCTGCAAGAAGTGGAGTTTGTTATTTAGAAGTTCAGTATTTAGAAGAACAAAAATCTTTAACTAAATCTGAAAATTCAAAGAGGAAAAGAAATATTATTGAGGAAGAAATTGATTATATGAAGCAGAAGAAAAAATTTCTTCAAAGGGACATTAAAAATATTAATGAAGAAGTAGATGCTTTAGCAGATGAAACTGAGACCAGCAGGAACATTGATTTGTTTATCAAAGCAAATGAACTTAGAAGAATAGTTAAAGAAAAGGAAATAGACATAAATAAATTAGATGTTAAAATAGCTGAAAAGATTTCAGATTTAAAAAAAGCACAAATGTTTTGTATCTTTTATTGTACAGTTTATAAATCTAGTATCTTTCAAAAAACCAAGGAAATAAATTGTATGTTTACAAATCAGTTATTTAAATCTTCAAAATATTCTTACATTGTGATTATAATAGTAGTTGACTGTGTTTAAATAAATATCAAATAAGTTAAATAATAATCATGCAAATCTCTAAAATAGTGACTGTTATTACTGTAAAATACACTTATACACGTTTTTCAAAAAATTATGTTCCTAATTTAATGTTATCTACTTCATAACTTGTAGGGAGTTAGTTTAATTTTCAAAATTGTTTTATGGTAAGTATTAAATTGAATTTAATAATAGTGCATAATACACACTTCTGTTAGTTTCTTAAAGTGAAATTACAAGCATGAAGTCGGTTGTATGGATAATTGCTTTATTCTATTCTTTTTTTTTTTTTTTTTTTTCTGATAGGTCCTTAGTTTTTTCTTTGATGGTCCTTAAAAGTCCTTAATTTTCATGTAAGGAAATGTGTACGAACCCTGATAGAATTACAAAGAATTTTTACCAGATAGTTTAATTTTATGCCCTAAGGCCATTCGCAGTAATTACATTGATTAGGATGCAATCACAACGCTCACCCGAAGGCGAAATTATAGAAAAGGCAAAGTCAAGGGTTAAATTCATCAAGTCTAATTAGAATGCACTAGCGAAGCAAAGCAGTGTGGTTTTTACATAATTTCTGAGTAAGCTATTCGTACGAATTGAAATAGTTCTTGCTCTTAAACTTGTATTCCAAATTAAGATTTAACTTGAAATTAATGTAGATAATTACAGAGAGAATTAGATTTTTGTAGTGCAGTTTAATGCCCTTTTA
Organism: Stegodyphus dumicola; assembly: GCF_044657685.1. Taxonomy (NCBI): domain Eukaryota; kingdom Metazoa; phylum Arthropoda; class Arachnida; order Araneae; family Eresidae; genus Stegodyphus; species Stegodyphus dumicola. Next base: position 186,450,460 of record NC_140769.1, on the reverse strand, counting down.
CAAATTTATTGTCTTTTTTATTGGCTTTTTACAAAATTTTAAACAATATTATGATGTTTATGCTTTCAAAATAAAAAATTCTTAGAACCAATATTTGTTAACATTTTTTATGTGTGTGTTATGCATTGTCGCCAATAAAATCTGCTTGGCGAGATTTGCGCTGGCGAAATGGAAAAGTACCCTTCATTTCTTTGGTTCTTTATTGTTTTGGACATATTTTCTTTATTTTTGTTCTTTGTTTTTTTAGTTTACAATGATTATAATTATGAATTTTGCTAGCAGTTAAGACAATGAGTTATTATAATCCAGCAGGTTTAGTTGCTTTTGGAAATGTGCAGTAATTATCATTCACTTGCATTGCTTTTTTGAACTTATGTTATCAGGACTGTATTTAGAAATGTATGAATATGTATATGCATGTATACACACCTTCATGTATGCATACATACATTTCTGATTATGGAGCGGAAGAGTATCCATTTTTTCCTCCAAGTAGGCTGATTTTGATGTATTTTTTAATATTATTTTAGAAAATATGTTAAAAATTACACTGTACCATTAGTAAAAATTAATTTGCACTGAGAATAGCATGTAATTCGTTAATGATTATATAGATTTGGAATCAGATATATAATATGAAACTTCTGTAAGACATTTACAAAATTCTCTTGATGCTGATTCAACTATCAAAATGAGTTCATATGATTTGCTACTTTCTTATTATTGTGGCTACCATCTTTTAAATGCCAAGTAGTGACGGGATTATTCTTAAATTCATGTTTATTTCTCATGTACACATTGTCACTGCCCTGTTTCCACAGTTGCTTTTAATATAGCATCAGAAGCATTTATTCATTCAAAGACTTTTGCCAAATGAACTCAACAGGGTAAGACTCATGATAAAGGAGAACTTTGGTGTCCTGAATTTTATTCCACCACTTGGCAAAGCATTGCAGTCTTTCAACAGTTTGGCTGTTGGATCAACAAAATTAAATTTTTGGTTCACAGTAAAATGCCTCATCTGTGGTCTGAACATGGCTGACAATTTTTGCTGCAAGTGTATTTGGCTCTCTGTTCATAACCTGAGCAAGAAATAATTTGCCAGTTTTCTCAGTATAACCCACCAAATATCCAGTATTGTAGAAGAACCCTGCTGTCTTTGTTTTTGCCCCTATTTCCCCCCTTTTTTTAATGTTAATTCAGTGCCAGCTATTTACGTATCCAGTTGTTGGATTAGATGTACGCACCTCGCTCCTAAACTGTTCCAGTCAGTAGTTGTATTTTCATAAAGCTGTGTTGCTTGACATCAGTTCCTCTGGCTAACACTAAAAAAACTGCTGGGATGCTACAAATAGTATTCTGAAATCAATGAGCCAGTTGTCAAAATTTGTGTTTTTCCATCACTTGCAGTTTTTCATATTGCATCATCAAATGCTTTTGTTGATTGAAATATGAAGTAAGATGTGCTTTGAAAGAAAAATATGGCATCACCTTTACTTCTAGTTAAAAAAAAAAATTGTTTTTAAATTTATCTTGGAAAGAAAGAAATGGGTTCGGCAACATGCTTTTCATTTGGAGCTTCTGCGCTATAAATAATCCTCAGTAGGACTGCTGTCCATTTGAACAGTGGCATGTATTGGTGGTTGTGTTGATAATCTTGACACTGTTTACATAACATGGGCCATAATACTAAGAAGGTACAGTGATTTTAGTCATACAAAAAATTTGTTTGATTTTTATACAAAACTATTTGATCTATTTGATTTTTATTAAAACTTCAGGTGTGCAATTAATTTGAACTATAATTTTTATACAAAACTATTTGATCTGTTTGATTTTTATTAAAATTTCAGGTGTGCAATTAATTTGAACACTGGTATGAGTTCTAAAGAATTACGATTTTGTGACATTTACTCAGCCACCCAGACAATATAGTGGTTAGGGGAGCTTAGTGCAATACCAAAGGGCTCAGTTTCGAATTCCAGAGAAGGCATGTTTGTAACTGTCCATCCTTTCATAGGAGGCAAAGGTGGCCCACCTATGAGGTGTTTCCATAATAAAGTGATCATCGCTTCTGGCCTTAGTAGTGTCCAAGCTGAAGTCAGCTGAGGGCCCACCATCAGGAGCAGGGGAACAAAAAATATTGATAATTAATTACTTAGATGTAATTTTGAATTGTTTAGATAATAAACACCAAATAAGAAAAGAGGATTTCTTTGGGGGGAGGGCTTTCTGCCTTTCAAAGTAATATTCACTGAAATTTCCTAAGATTTCTATCCATATTTCAACTTATTTTGATCATCTGTGGAGGTTATTTTAATGATTTGATTTTTAATAACATTGAATGCTTTTCTCTTGGAAAAGTTGGCTGCTTTCAGAGGTGATTGTCATGAGTAGTTTCATTTCAGCTGTAATTTTTAAACTACTTTTAAATACTTAAATTTTAAGTTACATGTCTCAATATTTTCCTTTTTCAGTCTGTTGCAAACTATTGAAGTAAAATATCGGGTGTTTTTATATTTTCTTTAATTGATTGATGTAAATAATGATCATTTGTTCATTAAAGGTACATGAGTTTGGACTATTTAGGAACTTACTTTAGTTTTCAGTTTTTGTATTAAAATTTAAAATTAAAGAAAGACTAGAAGCGACAATTTTGATAGTTGGTTAGCTCAGGCAAATAAGAAAATTTTGCAAATGTAAAAATTTTCATCTTAAGAATAAAAATGCTTGTTATGGCAAAATGAAAGTTATTGCCGACTGACAAGGCATAATCTTCCATATTACAGAAGTGTTACTCTTCAGTATAACAAAGTTATTTGACAATAAATGTAATAAATACCAAAGGACTCGGGTTCAAATTCTGGATAAGGCATGGTTGTAACTGTCTGTCCCTTCATAGGAGGCAAAGGTGGCCCACCTATTAGGTGAGCCACCTTAATTATTTGACAACAATTATTAAATTATTTGACAGTGATCTGCATTTCTTAGCAACCTTTTAGAAAAAGTGTTAGTCTTTATACTTTTAGCATAATTAGAATATAATATTCAGTACACTTACAAAATTTCTCAATTTATGTTCATTGTTGTCTGCATTAAAAATAAAATCAACAGGACTATCAGCATGTAGATTGCAGTTTCTTACTTTTCCTAAAAACAGAACATGCATTTTAAAGCTGTTTTGATACTCTATATTTTCTAAAAAGTCAGTGGCTCAGTCTCATCAGTGGTTGAGCTAAGACTGTTGAATGTTGGGAGTTTGACTTAGGTTTATTTCCAGATAAACAAGCTGATTGCATGGTTGGTATTTGTGGATTTCCGTGTGCGTAACATGAATACAAACAAGTTTCCCTTAAAAAAAGTCCTCCATGAAGGCATCCCCTCCCATAGGCAGATAGACCTTTGCTATATTCATATATAACTTAATCTAACCATACAAAAAGAAATATACAAACATGCATTCATATTCCTTATAATTCCATATTTTCTTTGTATTAAAACTGCATGCATATGATAACTTGCTAAGTTTGAACTCGCAATTTTCTGTTAATCTCGATTTTGAACTTTACAATGTAAATTTTCTAAATAGATCCTAAAAATTTATAATTATTAAGCACTCTATTTTGTGTTATTAGTGTTTTGAATTATGTTGTTGTATTACATTTTCCATCAAAGATACTGAATTATTTGTTAATAGCATACCAGGGTGGACAGCAATTTGGTGAACATGTGCTTTCCTGTGATTTTGAAACTCAGTATGACAAACCACATGTATGTAAATTTGATATCGAACAACTTGGTGATTTTTGTACATACCCAAATCATTTTGGATACGATGTTGGACATCCATGTGTTTTATTGAAAATTAATCGGGTGAGTACTTTTTTGTTCGTTTATTTTGCATGCTATACAAAATCGTTAGTTACATGTAATTGGGTTATCAGAAAGTAATTCAGGAATTTTATTGTGTCAGAATTCAATTGTGTAGAAATATAATTATGGTTTTACAAAAAATTTCTTACAGGTTCTTATAATCGTGGTACCATGATTTTAATATCCCAACTATGGTTAATTAATATTTTATTAATTTCATTCTTAGGAAAGTAAAGTCGTATGAACCAGAGGCTGTTTACACATTTTTGGAACAGTTTTGGAACCATTTAAATGTAAAGAGTATTTTCTAAATGTTCATTCTGATAACCTTTTTTGTCTGGATTTTAAGTTTACATCATGATTTCCATGATTGAAAGACTATTGATAAAATTTCCAGGTGTATTGATTTCTCTTTCTTTTCCATTGCTTTCCAGTGTCCATCAGACCACCAGTGGTCGAACGTAAAGACGCTGAACACTGGTAGTTCGGTCTGAGGTTCGAGTCACGCGAACAGGCTGGCTGCATGGGCGTTTTCGGGGTTTTTCCCCATGTGTACTTCTTTTCAAGATACCAAAGACACAATAGTCCATTAGTGAACCATCTACGTTGTAGGAATACGTTGGAAATGTATATATGCAATATCTGTATTATTCATTTTTTTTTCTTCAAGGAATGCTGTGGTAATTTTCCAGTATGACTTGTTACTTTGTCTTGATGAAGTTTCACTCTTTGAAAGTCATTAGAATAAAGAAAGGAGATTTTTTCTGTAAATTCTGTAATGTTCTTTCTTTAATCTAAATGTAAAATTTAGAATAAAGGAATAAAGAAAGAACTATTGTGTCAGGCATAAAACTTTCACTTGATGGTACTCTGAATTGGTTTTAATATCCTCCCTACACACTCTTCTTATTTTTTATTTCCCATTCTAAGAGAGTCCTGCAAGTGATAAACTGTCTTTGCATTGGTGGAACCAGGTTTGTATATTTTTACGTGTTGTTTAGATAATAGGTAGTTTTATTGTTGCAGTCATTCAGGTAAACCCATACATCATCGAAGGTCACAATGTGTTTCCATTTATCTCCTCTTCATTTTCGTATTGAGTTCTATAAATTTTCTACATTCCCTTTCGCGGGCAGTGGCTACAAAGTCGTGCCACCTAGAAATATTTTTTTTTTTCTAAGTGCGCAGTGGTTATCGTTGTTAGCCATCTGCATTTATTGAAGCTGAAATGCTTAAAAATCATTACAGATGGCAGCACTATACATTATTATCGAGTTATGGTTTCTGATGGAGTGCTGAACTTGTACATTCGCTGCATAAGTACTGCAAATTAAAATTTTATTATTTTAAATAATATTTCTAATTTATGCAAAACATTTTGACAGTTTTAATGTATATTTTCCTATCATTTCAATCAATTAAACTAATTCATGAGCAAAAACCATTCATATTTACTAGGTTTTTGTAAAGTTTTTGGACGTGGATTCAGGATTTATCCACTGCTCTTTTTGGGGAGTAACACTGACCTTGAAAACACTGCATAGCCTCTACCTGAGAGAAAATTATGTTTGACAGTTTTATATTTCTGTAGGGGTGTAAGTGATGAGGTTTTGGGCTTGATTTGATACTCAGTACAGTTTTTTCTGTTCAGCCAGAATGTTCATGTTTTTCAGAGAGACTATATTTAAAATGCTTTTTCTATGTGGATAATTTTTTTGTATTATTTTAAAATCTTAAAAAATAGCAAGAGGCTTGTGCTATTTTTGAAGATTTGCCATCAGTTGATGGTTCAGCAGTATCTAATGATAGTGATACTGATGAAGACTTTACTTAAGACTTTGCGGACTTTAGTCAAGAGGAAAATATTATTTTTAGTTCTGATGATGAAGAAATTGAGGAGTTACAGCTTCCCTCTACTTCTCAGCTGCAAGTGAAATGGAATAAGCATTTCCTTGCCAGATCTCTGCCAGAATTTACAGAAGACAGTTGTCCGTCTTCTGAAGTTTTAAAAATGCAAAATCCAACTCCTCTTGGAGTATTTTTGCTGTTTATTACAGTAAAATTGTATTATTACTTTATTCCTCAAATATTTTGTATTTATTTATCCTTAAAATTGTTATTTTCATAAATATTAATTTCTCATAAAAAGGTGTTGTAATAAGTTGAATTAATTTTGCATTAACAGGTAAGCTAAATGTCTTAAATGCGTAGTGGCTATAACCTCTAGCCATGCTCTAGACAAAAGATGTCTGATCCGAAAAATTATTTACGGCCAAATAATGTTTAAAAGAGGGTTGAGAACGTTATATTTATAATGTACTTTATAACAAAAATATTTATAATGTACTTTATCACAGAAAGAGTATTTTAGCTTTGCGCCCGCGAAGGATTAAACCACATGCATTGGCAAAACTGATGAACGTCATAATTTTTAGCTTTTTTTAGTTGCAAATCTTGGTTTATTATTTTATATATTGTTGCTACAGATGTACGGAAAGTCTAAAATTGATTTCTATCCTGGTGGATATTCTGTTGTTACCAACTATTGAAACAGTGCATACGTTTTTCAGGTATTTATTCGGTGTCCTCTTTCTGTGTAGATGTAATGATTAAAGGTTTTCCCCTTCTTATATAATTTTCCATAAAGCAGACAAGAACTTAGTCACCATCTTCAAGAGAGATGGGAATTCTTAGAAGTATTTATCTCAGAAGGTTTTTAATTGCTATGAGATGGGTCTCACCTAGAAAATGATACTGAAGCAAACTTATATTATAGTGAGGAGAAGGCATTGCCGGGTCTCAAGCCAGTGAAAGACCATGTCACACTGCTGTTTTGTGCAAATGCAAGTGGCAATTTGAAATTTAAAGCACTGAATGTAAGTTATTCGAACAATTCACGAGCTATCAAGAAGTATACAAGTCCAGAAGGTCAGGTTAAATGTCATGTGAAGGTCTGGCGACAAGGCTTGTGACATATGACCTTTTTACAGATTGGATCATTGAAGTGTTTGGTCCATCTGTAAAAACACATCTGCTTGAGAAGAATTTGCCATTCTGTGACTTGTTATGAACAATGAGTCTGCACATGGCACAAGCCTAGAAGGTGACCTCCTCGAAGAATGTAAATTCATCAGAATCTAGTTTCTGCCTTCCAACACAACTCTTGTATTGCAGTCCATGGATCAGCAAGTCATTTCAAACTTTAGAAAACTCTATAGTGCTGTTTGAGCATTGTTATGAGGTAACTGAAGGAATCGATGTCACTCTCAGAGAGTTTGGGAAAGTCCAGTCTGTCATCGTTTCGTTACCTGCCTCAAGATGTTCATCAAGTCATGGGAATGGGGTCACCAAGAGAACCATTATTTTTGTATGGATGAAGTTTTCCCCTAATACCTTAGTCTGACAGTTTTGAGCAAGTGTTTATGGAGCCTGTAGTCAATGAGATTGTCTCTGGCTAAGATTATGGGGCTAGAAGTGGTCCCATATCTTCTACTAAGAATAACATAAATGAGCTAGTGGAAGAGTATACCCAGGAACTGACCACCTAAGAGTGTATGAAGCTACGTTTTGCATCGCAGCAAAAGGCTGCAGAGATTTCATCAGGAGAGAAAGAGAAAACAGCTTTAGTAAAGCAACAAACTTCCAGTGAAATAAGGAAGATGCTGAAAGCATGGCAAACTATTGCATACCAAAAGGCATAATCCTAATATGGCAGTAGCTATACATGCTGCAGATTTATTTGATGATAATGCTATCTCATTTTTGTGAAATTTTGAAGCATATACAAAACCAAACATCTTTAGATGGCATTATAAAGAAGAATGCATAGTAAATAATAGATTACATTACTATAAATTTATTTCAGTATGGTACACAGTATATTGTTTTACATTGATTCCTATGGTAAAAAGTGTTTCTTTAAATGAGAACACCTTGAATCTTGCTAGAATTCATGAACAAATTACGGCAGTTAAGTGAGGCTTCATTAATGCTCTGTAAAGAGGCTTTCAGCAGCTTCAGTTCATATTAAAACTTCCCAGTGTATGATAATGTTTTATACAGTGATTACTCAATTTTCTAGCAATCTTTTACTAAACCAGCATTTAGAACTGGATCATTTTCTTCAATATCACTACGCTCTATGGGATTGGCGGAAAGCAACCTCTGATATTTTATCTTTGCTTAGAGCAGGGGTTCTGTCATTTCGGGGAGGGAGGGATGTAGTCAGTCTAATTTGCCTGTTGGGGATTTAGTTTTATTTATGAATGTTAAAAAACTACTCTTATTCAAGTTTTGATATTTATCAACATTTTCTCTACCTTTTACTTGTTTAATTTATAAAACATATTGAAAAATAATCTAAATTGAAATAAATGTATAAATAGCAGTGGTGAAGAGAATGTATGGGCCAAAAAAGGTTGAGAATCGCTGGCTTAGGGCTAATAATTCATTGACTAATAATTCATTAATATCTTCATGGGATAGATAATCAAATCCTTCTTCTGTACTAGCTGTTTGTGCCATTGTAATGAGGGGAGGGGGAATTTGGTCATATTGGGAATGAATTTATTTTTATATTTTTATGCATTGTGACCAAACCGCGTTTCAAATACACATTCAAAATTGCTGATTTTAATTCGGTTAATACTAATTCAACTCAATTGATACAATAATAATTGATACATACTCGATTGATACATAATTAAGAATTCCTTCCACTTTATTTATTTCAACTCTGTTTCACACTAAATGTCTCCCACAGAGACAAAATATTTGTTTAGATTTCAAATTCTCAATACACAACCTGGAAACAAAAGAAAAAGTGCATGCAGTTAGTCACATATGACTTACTACTTGCCTTAGGGAGGCACTTCATTCTCCTCTACTAGTTGTTATGCTATCTATTCATATCTGCATATACTTCTGTGCTACAAATAAAAAAGTCTTAGAATTTGGGCCAAAAAATAAAATCTTGGAAATTTTCTTGGCCCACTCATTTTAAATCGAAATAACATGTATTAAAAAAATATTTATTTTCTAAATTTAATTTATGTTAAAGCAAAATTAGGTGTAATCCAATCCAGTGTGTTACCATTTGTTAGTTATTATCTTTTGAAGCTGTAACGTGAAATATTAAGGTAAAATAAACATATATATTAACTTCATGATTGTAGGAATGTAGTTTTGTTGTTATTATTTGCATTAGTTTTATATTATAGTTTATATTAATTATATTATTATTTGTTATAGGTTTAAGTGTTTTCTTTTTTATGTAGTCCTTATTTCTTTATTATGCAAGACCCTAAATTTATTTCAATAATGTGTTAGAAATACATTTTCATGTAAATGAGCATATAAGAGAGGGTCTATGTAATGGCCATTTCTTCTCTTAAAATGTAACACAACTTTTGAATGAGTATCTCAGTTTTGCAGAGACTGAGAAGTGATTTTGAAGTGCATTTATTTGCTTATCATTCCCAAATAAAGGATTACCTGTATTTTGACCAGAATTATTTTCATGCAATCTTCTTTTCAGATATTCAACTGGAAACCAGTACCTTATACAAATGATACATTTCCACCTACCATGCCTGATTATTTAAGAGCAGCTTATAATCCAAATTATGTATATATTTCATGTCAAGGAGAGGTATGTAATTTTTATATATTTTTAGAATTAATGCAGGCTTGTCACATATGGCATGAACTTGAGAGAATATATGGCATGAACATGAGAACTTGTATTTTACTTGTGTGTGTGGCTGTGAGAATGAATGCCAGTTGTACTCAAATTTGTTTGACTACAATAATCTGAGTATTTTATTTATGACTTGACATGTTGCTGAGTGCTCTTTTTTTTTTTTTTTTTTTTTTTTTTTGTCTAGTTGATTAGTGTTCAGTTTGCTGTATTCAATTACGTAGGTTCAGAAAATAATATATGTTTTAGAATGATAAAAAAAAAAAATTAATGTAAAAATTTTTTATTACTTACATTTAAAAGGCACATTATTCAGCTATTTTTCTACATAATATCCGTATAAATCAAGACACTTATAATGGTACACGAGCTACATTGTCGTAGAATATTGCCACCAGAGACTTAATCAAGCACAGACGCCAGTGTGCAGTTCCTCGTCCTCGTCGAAGCACTATGTTGGAAGCTAGGCACACACAAGTAACGAATTTTACCTTAGTCTCCTATTACGACATGACTGAGCAGTGATTCACTGTTTTTGCTATGTCTCGAGAAATGTTAAAGTTGCTGCCATGTGGTGCTTTTTGTGGTCTTCTGACAAGAGTTTTGGTATCCATCTGGTGCAAAACTTGTGATAGCCTAAATCTTGCATCACAAAACCAAACAAAAAAGTTCTTGAAATTTGAGGAAACTCTAGTGAGAGCTTTGAAATGGTGAAGTGGTGGATTTCGTGAATCTTTTCATCAATTTCATGAATCTCTATGAGTTCAGCATTAACCCTCTCGCTGCGCATCCTGCGATTTCCGCGGGGATGAATTTTTGCCGTCTATTTAACTTTGCAAACTGCTCTTTCCCTCTTCAATGTTTCGGCTTTTCTGTGATGTTTAATTGTTTATTTAGATGTGGGCTAACAGATGCCATTAGTTTCCCCGTTTCTGCCAAATATACAAGAGTACGTAATGTAGCATTTTGTGCTCGCTTTTCAGAGCTCAAAGATGTCTGGCAGGAAGCGTTTCACGAGTGATATAAACTATATTCCTGACGATATTTCCAGCACTGGTAGTAGTTCTGACTCTGATTTCAAGTATATTGAAGATAGTTATAGTGAAACTGATGAGAATTTCTCGAGAATTCCTCAGCAGATAGTGATAAATATGAAAATTCAGTTTCTATTGAAAACGTTCGACAGTGGTGCAAAATTTACATGCAAAAGATTACATTATGCAAACATTTTCATTAGTATATATGTTTTACCTTTGTATTTTATAAAATAAATCATAATTTAACCAATATTAATTTTCCTTTTATATCATTATTCTTCAATTTCTGTATTCTAACATTCTTTTTCTATAATCTAATTCTATATTGAAAAAGAACTCTTTCAAAAAAATTTTTGTATATTTTAACTAAAATATATGTAGATTTGAAATATGTAATAAAAATTATGCAATTTTTAAACCTATTTTGATAAAAAAAAATTTAAAAAAAGTACGCAGTGCGAGGGTTAACAATGCTCGGCCGACCACTTGCTCTTCCTCGTGAAAATTTGTGCAGCCATTTTTAAACTCGATGCACCATTGTCTCACTCCAACTTCGCATCTTACATCATTTCCATGCATTGTACAAAGTTTCAGTTAAATTTCAATTGGTCTGAATTTTTTTGTGAGCAAAATCTAATCTCTGATCGCACTTCACAACTGGCAGAATTTTTTAATGCTGCACTATTTTAAACATTCATAGTGAACAAAGCAGCGGCAATACATGCCGTCAACAATTACAACTGGATGCATAAGGATTCAATAAACACTCTGACACCAAGATAGGAATGCTAGCACTATCTCTCGCCGCACGACATCGAAACGTAAGTTACTTTGTGAATAACCCTCGTACATTAATTTAATCTAACTGATTGAAACCAAGTTACTCTCCTGTTTCTGCTAAGTTGTTAGGGACTTCAATCAAATGAGTGTTAAAACCAATGAAATCATTTGAAAAATGTATTGTATGTTTCTGCACTGATTGCCATTAATTCATTTTATGCTTCATTATGTTTTTTATGACATTTCTGATATTATAGTTCTCCAGTGTTTTCGTATTAATAATAGGTGCATTTTCTCCTAGCATTTTTTATGACTTGCAGTAAAGTGTGGCACAAATAATAGGCCTTAAGTCAAATTCATTCTGTTCATTTTATTTTGAACTTAAATTATGAGGAGTATATTATTTATATTTAACCTACTTATATTCAATTTAACCTTCTCATTGCATATCCTGCAATTTCAACAGGCAACATAGAAGTAGCAAAATTTGCACAACCCGCGATTTCCATGCGAATGCATATTTTTCGTTTATTTAAGTGTGCAACCCGCTCTTTTCCGTTCATGGTTTCATTTCGGCTTTTCTGTGATGTTTAATTATTTATTCAGATTTAGGTTAACAGATGGCATTAATTGTCCATACTTTTGCAAAATATACAAACACATTTTGCACGCTCTTTTCAAAGCTCAAAGATGTCTGTAGTTCAACTCTCAATCACATGAGACTAACTGCTCGGCATTTTGCTAGATATATATCCCCCAATTCCATCAAGAAAGAAACTCGTAGACATTGTGCTGTTTGTTTCTTAAAAAAGAACTGAAACTGGCAAAAAAATTTTCAAAGAAATGTGTATTTGGTGCAAAAAGGGCGAGATAGGATGCCTCCAGCCTTGTTTCGAAGTGTATCATATTACACTTCATTTCTAATAAATGTTAAAAAAATATTTTGCATATTTTCATTAGTATATACGTTTTACCATTATATTTTATAAAATAAATCATAATTTAGCCAAGATTAATTTTCAAAATTTTTCTTTTGTATGATTATTCATCAGTTTAAACTTTTTGACAATCTTTTTTTATGAGCTAATTCTATACTGGGGGGGGGGGGGAAACTTTTCATATATTTTAACTCTAAAATATATGTAGATTTGAAATATGTAATTAAAAAATCGTGCTTTTTTCGAACCTATTTTGATAAAAAGAATTATGTAGCGAGAGGGTTACTGCTTTTTATTTAATTTTTCTCAAACCTGGATTTTTCCTTTTATGTCTAATTTTGTGAACATGTATGTTCATTTATTTGATTATTTGATCCTTTTTCTTTAGACAAAGAAGAATCTGTAAATTGAATATTTTAATTTTCTTTTCTGTGAGCAAGCTTAATTTTATGTTTAATCTGTGGTGTTTACAGCAATGAAGTAAATAATTTTTTAAATGCTCATGCCAAGAAAGAGTAAGCTGTAATGGTAAATACACCACTTTAAGCATGTCAAGTAGTGCTTTAAACATGCCAAAAAGCACCACTTTAAACATCATGCTCTTTTCACAATATTTCATACTTTTCAGAATGATATAAGTAAATAGTCATTATTTAACTTATGAGTTTCTGAGGTTGCAGGAAAGTGTTTAGATTTATCTGTTTCTTATCTTGGCTATAGTGGATTGCAGTTATCAAAGGTCAGAGAGCATGGTACTTTTCTCCCCCTCCCTTTACCCATATACTTATGATGTAAGAGTCTTTCTTTCACTGTGACTTCCAGGTTAAATTTTCCTCCGTTCTTAATCTAGATTCTGTGTTGTGTTTAGTTATGTGTTGTAATGGTTTTTATGCTAATCAATTTGACCTCAAAGTGTAAGATCAATAAGATAATTATATCAGCATAAAATTGAGCAGTGTTAACCATAAAGCATGGGAAAAGGATGTTGCTCTTATTTTTACTATCTTTAAACAGCATATAATTCTACTTTAAAGTTACTGTAGTGTACAATATATTTCACATTACTTTGTACAATATATGATATGGTGTAGTGTGCATTGTACTTTGATTTATTTAATATTCGTAATCTCTTCATTTGCATAATTTTATCCATCTCTTTTTTCAATTAAAGTTGACTGTATTTATATGTTTTCATACAAATATTCTAATGTAGCTGTCAGTTTTAGGTCTTGAGACATATCACCCATGTATATACAGTCAAAAGTCGTTAATCCGGACTCGTCGGAATGTGTTGTGTGTGCAGAAAGTTCGGCAATTCCGGATTATCGATTTTTCCAGATTATAGGTCATCAGTTTAAATCTGGTAAGATGGCATGCAAAAATTATAAAATTAAAAATATGAAACCATAATTTATGAAATAAAGAACAATTATGATCTAAAGGGTATCAAAATTAAAAAAAAAAAAAAAAAAAAACAGCTAAATATTTATTTGTTTACTTTATTAAACATTTCTTTCAGTTTAAGTTGCTTCGTTTTATGCGATAGTACTTTCTCTTTAATTCTTTAAACAGACATAATTTCTTGTTCAGTTACAAAGTTCCGCTGTTCAAGTCCTATAATTGCTGTGTCGAGAATACCGACTAATTTGTCAATCGAAAGTTTTTTGTTTTCAATAACCTCTGTGTCACTTTGAGATGAAATACTACATTTAGTAAGAAATTATAAGCCAAATAAAATGAAAACATCTGCCCTGAAGATAAGGATAGTGCTGACAAATCAACTTGTGAATTCATTGAGTGCCGCGGCCTTCCCCCCCCCCCTTGCCAGCGTGAAATTGATAAACAGATTTTGAAATGGTTAGGTCATTTTTTGCAGCAATTCCACATTTGTTTATGGACTTCAAAACATACTTTCGCTTTGTAGATCCTTTACATATTAGTAAATATATATCGGAAATTCTATTTGACATAATCGAAAGTTCAAGATTACTTTTATAAAGTTGCTGTAACAGTCTGCAAAAAATAATAAGCTGGATCGAATTTGAAGATTAAGGAACAACGCAATCTGCAACATTAACTGAATTAGATAATTTTAGCTTAGCTTATACCGTTCGTTATACATTAAACGCGCATGCGTAAACGTATTTTGTGCATGCGCACATACATATTCGCAGCCGTAAAGGTCTTACGCGCATGCGTCAACGCGACACATGCGCAGAAAGTTTGTAGCTTTGAGGTCCGAATTAACGACTTTTGACTATATAGACTGTATTTTTGTTTCCATGAATGTGTTGTGTGTGTACATACATACTTTTTTTTTCTATATTTCATATTGTGTTCTTTTTGTTATTATTCGGGCTTTACTTTTTTTCTTTTTTATTTATTAATCAGAAGAAGACATTTGGTATATCCTTAGCAATATCCACTTAATTTTTGAACTTGGTAAAAAAAGCTTTCATTCATTTCTACCTTTTTGTTAGGCTCTCTGACTTTACTAGAAGCTCTGTCTAGAATACTATGAGTATAAAATTCCCACAGGTTATTGTGTTAGTGCAGTGATTCCCAACTGGTGGTTCGCGAAAATAATATTGTAATGGCGGATTTTTTAAAATGCCATTAAAATCAAAAAAAAAAAAAAATTAAAGAACACACCCACTGTAAAACAGATTGTTCACTGCCCATTTGTTAAGAAATCTATAATAAATTTCAATATTTTCATTTCTTTTTTCCTTATTTGTTTTTCAAAATCACTTCATCAATATCAAATTATATCAACAGTTTTATACATTATAATTTATTCCTCTTATTCAAGTAATCAAATACTATTCTCATTTTATTACAAACATTTGTTTATATTTAAAACATTTTATCAATGTGATTAGTATCATATTCTGCTTTATATTTAAAATCATTGCAGCAGTATTCCCTTCTATGTAATATTTTTTTTTTACAATACAATTGGAAATAAATATCAAATTAAGGCAGTTTACTACAGATTTTAGAATTAGATACTTGTTCACGACCGAGAACTGGAAGAGTAGTGTTGTATTAACTGTATTTTGTTTGTCTGTCTGGCGACGTTCATGCATAGGCTTAGCATTGTAAAGCTTGAATGATAGTGATACTATGACTGTCAAGTTCTTGTGTAAATGATTTAATAGTTATTAATTTAATTATTATTATAGCTTATTTTTATTATGGTTAAAAATGGGTCGATTAGAAACGAGACATGATAATCGAGATGATAATACTGAAAGCTGTAGTGAGGTACCGTTTCACCAGACGAGAAAAACAAAGGAAATGATGATAGAAAAGGGTTAAAAGCGAAAATATGACAGCGACTATCTACAATTGGGTTTTCATTTTACTGGGGATATGTCGGAACCTAAACCGCTTTGTGTTATATGTAACAAAGTTCTTCCCAACAGCAGTTTAAAACCATCACTTCTTCGTAGACATATTGAAACAAAATTTCCGACACACAAAGGTAAACCTCTTGAATATTTCAAAAGAAAATTAGCAGATATCAAAAAGTTTAGCCTTTCTTCTTTCTTGATGTCAAACGATGATAGTAAAATGGCTCTTGAAGCATCATTTCAAGTAAGTTATAGAATTGCAAGATCTGGACAAGCGCATACAATAGCAGAAAATTTAATTGGACCATGTGCGAAAGATATCGCCAAATGTATGCTTGGAGAAAAGGCAGCGAAAATTGGCCTAGTTCCCTTATTAAACAACACAGTGTCGCATAGAATTAATGACTTTGCTAATTATATGGAGAACGAACTTCTAAAAAGAATAAAATTGAATTATTTTGCAATTCAACTTGACAAGTCGACGGATGTAACAAATGCCGCAGTCTTGCTTGTCTATGTTAGATATCTTTTTACGAATATTGTTCAAGAAGATGTACTATTTGCAAAACCTTTGAAAACCTACAGAACTGGAGAAGCAATTTTCGATATGATCAATGGGTATTTTGAAAAGAATGGAATAAGCTGGTCTTATTGTGTGGGTGTGTGTACAAATGGTGCAAAATCAATGACAGGAAAATTTTCTGGTTTTGTGGCACGGGTGAAGAAGATCAACGAGAAAATTCAATGGTCTCGTTGTATTCATAGACAAGCTTTAGTATGTAAGCGTATTCCTGCAGAGTTATCTACTACTTTAAGTGATGCTGTGAAAATTGTGAACTTTATAAAATCGCATGCTACAAATTGCCGTCTATTCCGTACGCTTTGTGAGGATTTTGAAAGTTTCCACGTTTCTTTACTACTTAACACAGAAGTTAGATGGCTTTCCCGTGTTAAAGTTTTGATGCGTTTGTTTGAATTGAAGTCTGAAGTTCAAGCATTTTTTATTGATAATCCATTTCATTCGTCTTCTTGTATATCCGATGTTCTTTGGCTGCAAAAACTTGCGTATTTAGCTGACATTTTTTGTAAACTGAATGAATTAAACATGTCTTTACAAGGCAAGGGTGTCACTATTTTCAGTGTACATGATAGAATTGAGGCTATGTTGAAAAAAGATCAGTTTTTGTATTCAATGCCTGCAGATGAATGAGTATGGATGTTTCGATTCTGTCAGCACTTTTTTATCAGAAAGTTCAATTAAACTTGACGAAAACATTAAAAGGAGTATATGTGAACATCTGAACTATCTTCGATTAACTTTCGATGACTATTTTCCCAACAGATGCAATATATCCATCTCAAACAACTGGATACGTAATCCATTTCAAGGAAATGTAAGTTCATAAACCTCTCTAAATATACTGGAAAAAGAAAAACTCATAGAGTTATCTTGTGACGGTTCTCTAGAAGCAATTTTTAAAGATCAATCTTTAATTGACTTCTGGCTCAGTATACAAAATGAATATCCTGTTCTGTCAAAAAAAGTCATTGAAGTTCTATTACCATTTTGCACAACTTATCTGTGCTAGAAAGGATTTTCAATATATACTTATCTGAAAGATAAATACAGAAACAGGTTAATGCAGAACCTGATCTAAGACTGAAATTGTCAGATATTGAGCCTAACTTTGAATTGCTTTGGTCTATCAAACAGCCACAAATATCCCATTAAGAGTTTATTCAAATGTAAAACATAAGAACCAGTTTAAGTTTATTTTGTTTTCAACTTTTATAGCCATCATTTTAGTCTTATTAATGTTTTATTTAAATGTTTCACGATTAATATAATCAATTATTCTGCAATATGAAAAATATATATTCTATCAAATTTTATTGCTTTTTTTTTTTTTTTTACCTGTCATTGACTACATAGGGGGTTCGTCAAATTTTTTCGGACCTTTCTTTTGGTTTGCGAGGAAAAAAAGGTTGGGAAACACTGCTTTAGTGTATTACTGTTTTGTCAACCATATTCAGACGTTCTTTTCACCATTTAACAGATGTTAATTCTTTCAACCTGCTGAAAATGATCGAGAGTGCAGTCATAAATGTGATTCAACATCCCTCAAACTGCATTTCTTTTGAAATGGATATTTTCTTGTCACAGTTTATCATGTGGCATCATAATTTATCCGTTTTCAAATAAAGAACCATATTGTGTCCATTATTACACACGTTTTTTAGGGGTTCCATAACATTGAAAGTAATTCTCTGCTTGCTGTTCTATATAAGGCAGGTCCCAAATTTTTTAACTTTTTCAAATGTAAGGGGGAAAATACAACAGTAGCAGTTAATTCATATCCTTATTTCACAAAAAATAAAAGTTGGCTTATCAAAAAATTAATGAGGGTTATATTCTACAAAAGATAGTTGTACTGAATGTGGTTTTTTAGAAATATATCCATAATTTATTGCTAAATCACACTACTTGGTGATAGTTTCACAAACGACAGAATAATACTAAAGTACTTTTTTTAAAAAAGCTTTATCAGACTTGATTCAGCTCCAAAGTAATTATCTTGGGTTTAGTGCTGTGCATACTGGCATATGCTGCACTTGCAATTTAAATTACAAATACCCTCACATACTATTTTTCAAAAAAGTTAAAATCTATGCAGAGCCACTTGAATTATTAGTGATATTTTCACAAAAATTATAGTAATTAATATGAAACTTTGCTTCAAAATTTCCCAGAGTTCTCAACTATGGAAAGGAAACATAGATTCTCTTATGGGAGAAAATTACGTGAATTTATAAAAAAACTCTCAATTATATGCTAAAAATGCCATGGGACTATGTGAGGGAAAGAAATATATCAGTAGGCAGTAAATGTTTGTAAATGTATAATATTTGTATAACTATATGTGCTATTTGACTTTTGAGTGATATGAGTAGGTACTAATATTTTTTAATAATAATAATCCCCTTCCTTTAAGACATTATTTATATTTGTTGCTGTGTGTAAGTGCAGAAACTTATTTATTTATTTGTATTTTCAGAATGCAGCAGACAAAGAAAATATAGGCCCAGTCAAATATTATCCAGAAAATGGTGCAATTCCAAAATACTATTTTCCATTCACCAATCTGGATGGTTACCTCTCTCCTTTTGTGTTCGTCCACTTTGAAAATCCTCAAGCTGGAGTCCTGATCAATATAGAATGCAAAGCTTGGGCAGCTAATATTGAACATGACCGGACTGACAGACTGGGTAGTGTTCATTTTGAGTTATTAATCGACTAACACAGTTGGTTTTTTTTTATTATTTTTTATTATTATTTTATTTTGGTTCTCGCTTACCACTTGTCTCACATTCTAGGTAAGAGTTTAAATTTATTTTAGTCCCAGAGCCATATTGTATCACTTTCTAGATGAATGCTGCCTCTACTAATATTTAGATTTCATAGCTAAATTAACTCTCGTGCCTAGCAGCGTGACGTTAAGTCACACATTATATGTACTACAGCTTAGAAATCTCCTGCCATAGCATTGAGTGAGGGACAATCCTCAGACCTGTTTTCTCTTCTCTTTATTCTATCATCCTGTTAGATGCAGCCATTGTAAATGTATTTTTGGGAATTTTACACTGGTTAGATAGTTGCTTTTCATATGGAGGATATAATTGTTTTATCTAGAAATGAGATGTAGCTATTATTTTCATTGTCCAGGAGTTGATGAACTGCCTTGAAGACTTGTTTTGTCTCTTATTTTATTTAATATACAGACTATAATTAATTTATATTTGTTCTAATTCTGGCAGTGCTGTAGTTAGCATTTCATAAAAATTATAGCATCAGGTAACTTTTTTTCCTTGGTTTTTGTTAATTCACATAATAATTGGTATAGTGAAATATTTTCACAAATAATGTTTAAACTCTGTTATTGAGGTTTATTTTTATTTAAGTGTTCACTTTTATCATCAAAGTGTGGAAAAGTTAGAATAACAATAGTTATTGTACACAAGCTGCTATGTCTTTCCTCACACTGCCTA
The DNA here is from genome assembly GCF_044657685.1 of Stegodyphus dumicola. NCBI lineage: Eukaryota > Metazoa > Arthropoda > Arachnida > Araneae > Eresidae > Stegodyphus > Stegodyphus dumicola. The sequence continues at coordinate 186,430,731 of NC_140769.1, read as the reverse complement.
TGAAGCAGCAGATTTGGTAAACTCAGTAAATCTGGCTGTAAAAGATTTGCTTCAATTTTAGCAAAATTTTACAGCCAAAACAAACTGGGAAAACAACAAGTTGTAGTTTGTTAGACACTCAATAAAAAATTTAACATCTCTGTTATTCATTTAAAATGAAAAGTATAGAATATAGTGTAAAAGGTGTGCCTTTTAAGAATATGTCTAGTGAATAATGATGGATTTCACACGGATCATAGATTAATTCATGACTTTCATTGTGTTCATAATCAATAAGCATTTATTTTTCTGGTGTAGCCATATTAATTCTAATGATTTCTTGAAATGTAAATTTTCTGGTTCATTCAAAATTTTTTACCTCTTGGAAATTTTTAACTTTCTTATTTAAAGTCACAAATTGTTCTGTAGACTTTGAGTATTAGTATTTTAATTTACAATAGCTTGTTATTCTTTTCTTCTCTGAAAAATGATAAAATCCTTTATACATTAAAAAAAAAAAAAAAAAAAAAACTTAATTTCTTGTTTTTTATGAAGTTTAATGTGTAACTAAGCTAGGCATTCAGAATTCAAATGTGTAGATTACTGGGTTTGAATGAAGCAAAAAAAAAGTGTGTCAGTAGTATTTGACATGTAATTCCGTTTGTAACATTTGAAATATTCCTTTTTGAATGCCATTTAAAAGAAAAATAACGTTTTCTTGCTAATTTTTGCAATGAATCAAAGAATATCAAGTTTCTTTCCCAGTGATGCATAAAATTATCTAGTTCAAAACAAAATAAATGAATCAAATTATTCATATTAAATTTTTTTTTCACTTGCATTATCTGATTGTTCTTTTTGAGTAATTTTAATTTACATTTAGAATTATATGTTATTTATCAATGGTATTATGTTGTTAGTGAAAAAATACCTGATATATTTTTGTCTCCATCTTTGTCCATCAATCATTGTTGTGGTTTGTCTAGTCACATTGCATCTTGTTTATATGAATATGATATTCTAGAGTATAAATCTGTAAGATATTAAATACCTAATATTATATAACTTTTAAAAATATATTTTATAATCAATGGAATGAGATATTTTTAAGAAATGTTTCTGTTAAAAATCATTTCTCTTTTTTACATATTTTGAATCTCATTTGTTTGTTGAATTCATATTGCTGTGAGTTGCATTCCATTTTTATTCTTTGATTTTGTACAGTACAGTGCTCTTATTGGAGGGGGGATCAATAGGAGTAATTTTTTTAATAGTTAAATGTTATGAACAATTAGTTTTCCTAACTGAAATTTAAACAATGTCTTTAAGCACCTGTTTCACATAATTGTTGCAGTTAAAGTATGGGAACTGTTGATAATTAAGCTTTCTTGCATTAAACTGTTGCAGGGGAAAATCATTTAAAGATTACAGTCAGCTGTTAAAAATTTCAAATTTGAGTGATATGCCTAATCAGTGAGAAGTAATACTGAAAATGTTGTAAGTTTGCATATAGTTGTTAGTGAATGAATAGGATTTAATTTAAGGAATAATGTAAAGAGAGGAAAAATAACTGAATGTTTTTATTTGTGCTTCCTTGTGAGTAACTTCAGTTCTATAATATCCTTAAATTAATGAAAAACAAAGCTATTTCATCTGATAATCAGTATTTTTTAAAATATAAATTGTATATTAACTCAGGAAAAAATATTGCAATTTTTTCAGTATTAAATATAAGTGTTTAATTATAAGGAATCTAAATTACATAATATGATCCTTAAATTAATACAAACAAAGCAACTTCAAATACAAACAAACTTCTGATAATCAGTATTTTTTAAAATAATAAATTGAGTATTAACTCAGGAAAAAGTTATAGCTTTGTTAAAAACATTTCAGTTTTTTTCAGTATTAAGTATAGGTATTTAATAAGGTGTCTTAATTATGCAAGATAAAATTATGTGTTATTCATATTGGTTTATCATATTTTATTGTATATCATAAACATAATTTTTTATCATAACCATGTCATATATCATATGTTGTAGTGAGATATATGAATTCAGAAGCACTCTAAAATGATAGTTTTATAATTGTTTTAGAGAATGTTACACTGGATAAAATACTTTCGTTTATCAATAGAAAAAATAAATTGATATTTATGTCATCAATTAATTCTCCATGTTAAGTTTTTCCAAATAAGTGCTAAACATATAAAATCTGAGCTTGTGAATTCCCAATTGTATGCTAAAGGGAAAATTTCTTATTTTAAATTCCTTAAAACATTATATATATGAATGGTATGCTTGTTGTTGATTTATATATAATTTTCATCAAGGTATACTTGTAATTAAAATTCTCTTGGTGAAAATCCGAGTGTGTTGATAAGTTTTCAGAAGTGAGGTGAACATATACTTTGATGAAAATGTTAATATAATAAATTGGCATTTGATAAATTCTTTTGTAAAACATTTGGACTGTAACAAATCATAAGTTACTGTTTTGTGAACCCCTGCTTAAGAGTTAACTGTGCTGATATATTTTTATTCATGCGAGTTATTAATCTCAAGAATATATATAGGCTCAGGAAGTAAAGTGTGATGTATGCATTGTACTTAATTTTTATGATCTCCATTAAGTCAACTTCTTTGAAGTTGAATTTCTTAATTTTATTATAACAACTGTGTCTTCGATTATTTATTTATGACTGTCATTTGCTTAACATAATTATTTTGTGTAAAAGGAAGGCAAAATTACATTTAATTCCCTTTAATACTTCCTAAGTCTATATTTTTTTGCATTGAAATGCACATTTTATTCATATTTCCCCTTCATGCATATACTCTGTTTGTATATTTAGTTTCGTTATACAATTAGACATTAAGTGGCTTTAAAGAAAACATGTCCTCTATGTTGAATACAGTATTTTTTTTAAATATGATAAAGGCTAAAGCTTGTTATTAATCTTGTTATGTGGACATGCTAGACTTGTGCAACTCACACTGCAAATATTATCTGTATGCTGTGTCAGGAATTTTTGTCTACAACTGAATCCTTTAAATTATGGAACACAAAACTCAAATAGATGAAAAAAAGATAGTAATAATAATGAAAAAAAACCTCATTGCTTTCATCGTAGTACATACCATCTGTATAAGTTTTAAACTATAAATTATTTTAGTTTATATGTGTTGTTTGATATATGTTTACATATTCTTTATAAGTGTGTCTGTTTTATGTATATATTTCAATATGAGTGATACTGGTGCATTATATTTTTATTTTATCTTATTTATTGCTCTGAATGGATAACATGCTGTCTCGTTCCATTTCAGAATGTAGTTAAAATCAGTTTCATGCTCGTCAGTCAAATGCCTGTACTGTTAATTTGATCTGCCTGGCATTTTAAAATCACAACTATTTTTTTAGGCTGGTATTTACTAGTCATCTCTTGCACTTTAAATTATGAGCATCATAAATTATGTCAAAAATTAGGCAGAATGACATGAGATTTTTTCATGAAATTGCAAATAAAGTAAGTAGACGAATCGTCCTGAACATAAATTTTGCTGTGAAGTTGTGCAATTGTTACACTGAAGCATAGATTAAATAAATTATGTTTTAGCTCATTCTATACTATCATGAATCTCAGATTGAGAACGAGGAGTTTAAAATATGAAAATATGCTTAAGTGTACTTTTATGTAGTGAAGAAACATATTTCAAATATAAAATGTGAACTGCCATAAAAATACAGTAATCTTTTTAACTGAATATCATTTTTAAATGAGGTATTGTTTTTATGACAATTTACTTTTGCAAATTTGTTGATATATTCTCTTTTAATTTTTATAGGTATTAAGTTTTTGTAAAGCATTTTCTTATCACTCAGTTGTTGTAAAAGGATAAGACAAAGCTCAATTTTTTTTTATTTTTTAATGAAATTATGATTGTAATTTTTATTTAGATATGTTTTCCTGTATTCTGTCATTATGTTAATAAATGCTGTAATATGGCAATGTCTTTCCTTAATTTATAATTATAAAAATGAATACATCTGATAACATAATTTGTAATCATAAGCATAATTTTTTTATGTATGTCATACTTTCTCTTGTTTTTTTCTCACAGAAAAGATAGTAGTATTAATTCAGATATTTTTGCTTCTTTCAAAAATTTACAAAACCATCATTTGTAATAAAAAGTTTTTTGAATAAAATTACTGTAATGCATGGATCAGCTTTACAATTCACTTCAGTATATTCATAGCATACAATCTTTCAAAGCCTGGATAAATATCATATGAAATGGTTTTACTAATTTTAAACATGCTCTTAAAAATATTAAAAGATTTAATTGTAAATGTGAGTGAGAATTTTAAACACAGTGCTAGTAAGAAAAAGAAAGAAAAAGGTACTATTTTACTATTATATAATTTATTTTTATTTGTAATTTAAATATATCTAATCCAGTGAAATAATATCTCAGCCGTTATTATTCATACTTTTAACTAATTTTGTGTTAAATAAAATAATTTTTAATTATTATTTTTGTATGGCCTGCTAAAAAGTCCTTACCACTTAAAGTGCTCAATGTACTATTATATATTTTTATGACCTTAAGAAATAAATGTTACCTATTACTACAACTTTGATACAAAGAACTTTATTTTAATTGACATATATTAAAATACAATGTTTCATACATTTTAATGATTCCCTACATTCTTCCCTCCCAAAAGTTTTATTTAACAGCTGAAATATCTTAGAAACATGGAGCTTATTTTAAATCAAAGCATAATAGCTATTATTTTTGCTTTGGGATTTAGATAACCATTTATCAGACATAAATTCCCAGAAATTTGATGATTGTTATTTACAAAGTCGTTTGCATCTATCTCAGGGTTCGTAGCGGTCTCCCTTTCTCTGCATTAACATAACCTTTGGTGTGCATGAAGCGTACAGACAGGTGCCTGTCGTTTTATTGGTCAAGGAATTGCAAAAGCAGTAGAAAATTCCGCTATATTCGGCATTCTTTTCCTCCCACCCAAATACTACACACGTTTGAATTTATATCAAGATCTTAAAAAGATTTGCATTCTCGTTCTGCTTGGTCAGTTCATATTCGTGTTTATTATGATCATTATGCTTATATTATGAGCATATGTATGAATGTTTATAATAACATAGTTGCAGTAACTGCTGAAGTATAGTAAACTTCCAAAAATTGTTGTGTTTTAACACAGATTAGCTTTCTAAGGAATAATATTCGGAATGGCTTAAATAAAGGGAAGTAATCGAATAGTCAAAATAGTTTCATTTTTTTTGGCCAATACATTAAACAGTACGAAGGTTGGGAGGTCTCCCCTTTCTCCGAAAAATCTTGAATATTGAAACTGTTACAGTTCGCTGCAAAACAAGCAACGGACCTTTCTTTTGGGGGGGGGTCACTTTCCAATCTGGATTGAATAGGACTAAAAGTTCTGCGGTCTACCAACCCAAGCGAAGAATGATTCTATTCCGGAATTTTAACGCCGTCTGTTGAAAATTAGAATGAAAAACACTCCAGTTATTTAGTGCTTTTTTTCTCCCAATACCGGCAGTTGTTGATTTCGATTGCGTAATATCACTTAGGGAAGAATTACGGCGCACGTATTGCGCAATAACGTTTGCGATATTTTGCAGAGATAATTAATTTTGATTTTCAGTCCGAGATTTGTTTATGAGCACTTAAAAAGAGTTTTACTGTCCTTACTAAGCGGAATATTTTTTAGTTTGGTTGGCTTATTTTTATATGATGCACATATTGAAATGTCAAAAGCATTTATTTAGCTAAAAAATCTAAAGAGCGGCTACAGTCTACCCCCTCCCCTCCGCTCCTTCAAGTTACGCTCGACTGTCCGAATATTCGCCAATTTCCAAGTATGCGGGTTAGTTAAGCTTTTACTGTTAAAGATGATTGCATGAAGCAAATTTCTGTCTTCTGATTTCAGAAATGTTCCTCTTTTTTACTTAAATTACTTTGCTTGCAATATCTGTTAAGAGAAAACTGATACACAATGAAAATTTAGAAAATGTTCAGAATTTAAGATTTAAATTATTTAAATAGCAATATGAGTGGGAAAATAAATTGTATTTAATATTAGGTTCCAAGCGAATACAACAAATATGCTTTATTATTATTTATTTTCTCTACTTTGAACTGAAATTTCATCATTAAATCTTGTAATATAGTTTAGTTCTTCATAGTTTTTTTTTTTTTTTTTTTTTTCCTCTCATTGTAAACTAGTTCTGTAAATTGAACTATTATTTAAAATTAAAAACAAAAAAAAGTAATTATTTTCCATGGTTGAGGTAATGCTTATTCTCTCTTAATAAGTACTTCATTTCTCATATTTTAAATTACAAGTCTAATTTTTAAGGTTATGCAGTTGTGTATGATGTAATTAGGCAGGTGCTTATTTTTTTTTCTTAAAATGTGCTTGAAAAGTGCTTATAGGTGCTTATTTTTTTAACTAAAATGTGGCTATGAACCCTGTATCTGTATCAAGACATGTACATTTTTTCTATAAAACCATTGTCACACTAAGGTTAAAATTTTCACAAATTTAAATTATTCACTCTAGCATAGGTGCTAAGCATTTAAATTACTTGAAGTTGCTGGTAATGCATGGTACATGAAAAATCACATGGTAATTGGTAGCAATTAAGAGAACATGAGTTTTTAAAAACTTCCTGAATTTCTCTTAGTTGAAGATCTTGATCAAGACTCAAGACTTAAGACTTAAGAACATAACATTCAACATTCAGACTAGCTTGTACAAAACAAGCCAGTAACATTATATTTTACAAACATTCTATTGGGAGTTTTTAAATTAGTAGTAAAGTACAGCTCCTGTTTTTTTTTTTTTTTCGTAGTTCATCAATAATAGTACTTAATTGAAAATATACCAGATATAAATACATATACCTGGGGAGAAATTTTGGAGAAGTGTGATTTATGTTACTAAGCATTAATTTCCGCTTACACCATTTAATTTTCTTTCTGCATGCATGTTAATATCAGATGGCATCATAACAGTATTAAATATTTCATTAAGATATAAACAATGTAAGAAATTTAGATTAACAAAATAACATATTGCTACATAAAATTATTAAAAATTGCTTTTAAGTTATATGCAAAAATAATTAGATGCTAATGTTCACCTAATATTTATGAATATAATCTGATAAATTTTTGTACATATTAAACTGGAATTGATAATAAATCAATAATAATTTTTATAATGATTTATAACATTATTAAACCTTTAAATATTTTAATGATTTAAAATCAGAATCGGTTCATGTGTCTTGATAATTGTTAATTTTAATTTCTGTGTAATTGCACTTCAGATTTGAATTTTAGTAGTTCTTTGAGTATGAACGTTATACTGTAATGTGTGATAATGTAATAATAGGTAAGTAAAATAGTCAAGACCCATTTTAGACTGAGAGACAGAGAAATTTATTGAATTCTGTGTCTGAGAAGAGTTTTTATTTTAACTGTGCAGTGTAAGATGGGAAACTTCAGAAACCTTAAATGTAAGTGACTGTAAAAGATAATTAATTACAAAAGCAGAAAATTGCTTTTTTCGTATCATCAGTAAAGTTAATAATGTACACATTCATGTAAATGGCTAAATTACCAATACAGTAGGCCCTTCCCCAATAAATTTTATATATTTAGTTCTAATTGGGCGATATAAAAACTTTATTTAATATCTGGAAGATATATGCACTGCTCGACATTGAAAATGCAACACCAAGAAGGAGTGGTCAGAAAATAATGAAATTTGAAAAAAAGACAGAGACAGCAAGTAGCAATAAGTGATCCTTATTTCAAAATGATAGTCAGAATACAGAGCGAGAATGGCGTCCGCTCAGTAGGATGCAGACAGCGATACACAAAGAAACACGTCTAGGCATAGAGTCAATAAGAGTGCGGATGGTGTCCTGAGGGATGGCTCTCCATTCCCTTTCAACCATTTGTCACAGTTCGTCTTCTGAACGAGGCAGAGTCTGCAAACGGCGTCCAATCACATCCCACACATGTTCGATTGGTGACAAGTGAGGAGAGTACGGTGGCCAGGGAAGCATTTGTGTACCTTGCAGAGCATGTTGGCAGATGAGAGCACTGTGTGGTTGGGCGTTATCCTGCTGAAAAATTGCATTAGGCAGCCCCTGAAGGTAAGGGATTTCCACTGGCCGCAGTACATTATGCAAGTATCGTTGGGCCATCATAGTGCCCTGAATACGAACTAGAGGTGACCTGGAATCATAGGCAATAGCGCCCAAACCATTATGCAATGTTGTCACGCGATGGAGCGTTCCACAGTTACTGCCGTATTAGATCTGTCTCCACATCGACGCCACACACGTATGCGGTGACTGTCACTGGATAAACAGAAGTGCTACGCAGCAAAATCTTTAAATTGTGATGCAGAGAACTGCCACCAATCCATTGCAACTTTCCTCTACCAAGTTATCTTGTACAATAATGCAGTCCTATTTTAATAGTAATGCAGTTTTATTACATCTATATATATATATATACAGTCAAAAGTCGTTAATCCGGACTCGTCGGGACTTCGGTGATTCCGGATTATAGATCATCAGTTTAAATCTGGTAAGATGGCATGCAGAAATTATAAAATTAAAAATATGAAACTGTAATTATGAAATAAAGAACAATAATGATCTAAAGGGTATCAAAATTTACAAAAAAAAAAAGCTTAATATTTATTTGTTTACTTTATTAAACATTTCTTTCAATGTAAGTTGTTTAAGTTGCTTCGTTTTTTATGTGATAATACATTCTCTTTAATTCCTTAAACAGACACAATTTCTTGTTCAGTTACAAAGTTCCGCTGTTCAAGTCCTATAATTGCTGTGTCGAGAATACCGACTAATTTGTCAATTGAAATTTTTTCGTTTTCAATAACCTCTGTCACTTTCTTCGCTATGGGAAGCGAATTATAATGAGGAGGAATTTGATTTAAATCATATCAAAGATGGAGTACATCAAGATGAAATACTACATTTAATAAGGAATTATAAGCCAAATAAAATAAAAACATCTGCCCTGAAGATAAGGATAGTGCTGACAGATCAACTTCCAATTCATTGCACAGCACTGCAGTGTTAAAGATAAACAAATGTTAAAGTTTAGATAAACAAAGGATATGCCTTTATCCATTTTTTGTAGCAATTCCACTTTTTGTTTAATGAACTTCGAAACATACTTTCGCTTTGTAGATCATTTATATATTAATAAATATATATCAGAAATTCTATTTGACAGAATCGAAAGTGTAAGATTACTTTTAATAAATTGCTTTAACAGTCTGCAAAAAATAATAAGCCGGATCCAGTTCGAAGATTAAGGAACAACACAGTCTGCAACATTAACTGAAATAGATAATTAAATAATTTTAGCTTAGCTTACACTGTCCGTTATACATTAAACGCGCACTCGTAAACATATTTTGCGCACGCGCACAAGCATATTCTCAGCCGTAGAGGCCTTACGCGCAGAAAGTTTGAAGCTTTGAGGTCTGGATTATGGGTGTCCGAATTAACGACTTTTGACTGTATATATATATATATATATCTTGCCAGTTGGAAGGTTGTTAACCCTTTCTGGCACACTCAAAAAATTCCCTCTGTACCCACAGAAAAATTTAATGGAAAAGGCTCTATAGGTTGCTTTTAAACCTCTTTATTTATATTAGATGGCAGCACAACACAAACCAGTCTATACATTTTAACCATATTTAGTTTCTAAACAACCTCATTTTCAAAGAAATTTTCCAGATTTTTTTAGGATATAAAAGGAATTGTTTGAAAAGAAATATCTGTTACTTTTTGGCTGTATGCTGAGCTGTTTATTCTATATTAGCTTTAAATTTTTACCTTGAAATCTGCTTAAAATCGAATGACAAACATCTGGTTTGCGCAGAGTGTAATCACTGAAACACCGGGACCAGACCAACAGCTGTATCTTTGTTTCACTGCAGTATATTGTTTGGTGAGCTCACTCATGATAGAAAGGTGGGTGCACATCTGTGTTCATTTCCTGTTTTGCTTGTTTGTTTTTTAAAGGGAGGTTTGGTTATCAACTAAGAAATTGTTGGGGTGTTTTTCTGAAGGTCAGGGGTAATTTTATCCAGTTAGCTCTTTGATGTTCACTAGAGCAGTTCTTTTTTTTTCTTTTGATTTCATTGAAAGAAGTTTTGTTACCTCCACATTTTGACAGTTTTGAGTTGTAGATGTTTATTTAATTTTAGTTTATGATTTATATTTTCTTAATTGTAGATATAATATTAGTTCATTTTTTCCCTTCTGATTTTTAATTATTTTGCAAATGGATCGAAGAGGGCTGTTCATTTTTGAAGCACTGAAAGTTCTTAATGAATTGCCTCAGATAAGAAATCCGGAGCCCACCAGCAGCCGAGCGGTAAAGCCGCTGAACACTGGCAGTTTGGTCCAAGGTTCGAATCCCGCGAACGGGCTGGCTGCATGGGTGTTTTCGTGGTTTTTCCCATGTGTAACGTGTATAGGAGCCAGTTCCCCTTAGAAAGTCCTCCACGAAGACATCCCTCCCCTTCAGCAGATAGCCCTAGTGTGCTTTGCCGCAATTAAATGCACCACCACCGGATTATAGATCATCAGTTTAAATCTGGTAAGATGGCATGCAGAAATTATAAAATTAAAAATATGAAACCGTAATTTAGGAAATAAAGAGCAATTATGTTCTAAAAGGTATCAAAATTTACAAAAAAAAAAAAAAAAAAAAAAAGCTTTATATTTATTTGTTTACTTTATTAAACATTTCTTTCAATGCGCGCATGCGTAAAGCACGCATAGTCGAAATTAGACAATTGCAACCAGAAAACTATTTGATATGTATTCGTGGTATTTATAATGACGAGGAATTTGATTTAAATCATATCAAAGACGGAGTGCATCGAGATGAAAATACTACATTTAGCAAGGTATAAGCCGAATAAAATAAAAACATCTGCCCTGAAGATAAGGATAGTGCTGACAGATCAACTTCCAGTTCAATGTGCGCCGCATCGTTTCCTCCCCCCCTCGCAGAGCAGCGTGAAATTGATAAACATATTTCGGAATGATTAGAGAATCAAAGGATATGCCTTTATCCATTTTTTGAAGCAATTCCACTTTTTGTTTGATGGACATCGCAACATGCTTTCGCTTTGTAGATCCTTTGGTAGCTCCAGAATCGGAAATTCTTTCTGATATAATCCGAAGTTCAAGCTTACTTTTATAAAATTGCTCTAACAGTCTGCAATAAATAATAAGCCGGATCCAATTCGAAGATTAAGGAACAACGCAATCTGCAACCTTAACTGAAATAGATAATTAGATAATTTTAGCTTAGCTTATACCGTCCGTTATACATTAAACGCGCATGCGTAGATGCATATGCGCTGCGTACAAATATCATGCTCATGCGCAGAAAGTTTGTAACTTTGAGGTACCGATTATAGATCATTCCGTATTATGGACGTCCGGATTAAAGACTTTTGACTGTATATGGGATTGGTAGTTATCCTAAGTGGCAAATGAGAGATCTCTGGTTTTAATTCTGACATAAGCCCATTGATTTCTCATATTATGGATATGACTCAAAATTTAACTTAACAGTAGCACCCAAACAACGAAAAATGTAAAGAATTTTTTTTTAATTCCCCATGTACTCTTGTGGTGTGAATGATTAGCATATTCAGCTGGCATTGGGACGATCTGTTGCTCCAGTTCCGACAAGGGAATGGTTAAATTCTCCTGTTCCCAGTTGAATTATTTATTATCAGGTAAATATGTTTATTAAAACAATATTTTTATGATTATTCATCCACATGCCCACTTGGGTTTCAGACTAATCTTTATGAAATTAAATTCACATATTATTTGAGCATATGATTGTCAAATCATTTAGTAATTTACTAGTAATAACTAATGAACCAGTTTGAAAGATACAGTGACCATTTATTTTATTTTAATGAACATAGTGAAATATGATCACTATGTCTTTTAAACAGATTCATTATTTACCCCCCCCCCTGCAAAAATTATAAAGAGCAACCCCCGGGAGCTTATAAATAGCTTTTTAATTTCAACTTGTGACATCATTTTATTTGAAATAAAATATATTGATTATCAATAATTGGTTTTAAATCGTAATGAGGGTACAAATAAAAATAATTTATAAAAGTATCAATAATTACAAAAATGTTACATTTTATAGCTTTATAATCCTCTTAATATACATATATATATATTACATGAATGTGAATTTTGTTGAATATTGAAAGATGTTACTTGGGTTGAGTTCACAATATTGTTCTTAAGGTATATGACTGTTATATTTTTAAAATAACTTATTGTTCATTGAACATAAAATTAGATTCTTTTTTGATGTCTGAATATTATTAATTGAAAAAAAAGATTGATTGATGAAAAATTGATGCAAAAAAGAGTGTATTAGAAAATCAGTTTACGGAAAATTGGAAAAATATACTCTCTTACACTGTAAAGTGCAATATATATTTCCTTTCAGGGGAAAAAAAAAATGTAAAGAACCTATCTTTCTTTCAGTACATTCCTATATTCTGAGTGTGACTCCAAATACTCTCACAGCTTAGCGTATGCAATAAAGACATTTTAGGGAAGAGCAATATATATTGTCATGTTTTCAATAAATCTGATGCCGATTTAGAGATCTGCCAGTATCTTTATTTAAATATGAAAAAACAGGCCCGAAAACACATAAGAGCCGTTATTAACCTCTACAGCCAACTTCACAAGCCTGATTGGCGACGCGGCAACTATTTTCTCGTGTTTTCAACCAATTCCTTACTCGCAGAATATGCAATGTTGACTAAAGCTGGTTTTCACTACTAGCGACATCTGGCGGCCAGTAAAGTGAAGATGAATTTCGTGGTGTAGAATAGGCGTCCAGGTACATGCGCAAAACATGCAATGTTGGGTTGTGCTTTTTCAAAGGTGCTGTCACTTGTTGCGAAAAATACCACCATGAAAAAAAATAGATGAAAGTGTAAATATGAAATGTAAATATAATATAACTAAGTTACCTTTTTTACTTCCTTGTACGAAGTAAAAAGGAAGTATTGTAATAGCGAAAATTTTCAGGCATCATATTTCAACGAAAATATATATTTTGACCGCTATCGAAATGCAATTTAACGATGTTTTTGCGTGTCATCTGTATGTAAGGACAGAATAAAAGGCTCTTTTCCCCCAAAAAAAATTATAAAACCGATTTAAAATGAATTCTGAAGAGAATTTTCGTGGCATCTGTACGTACGTATCTCACATAACTCAAAAACGAGTAGTCTCAGAATGTTGAAATTTTGTATATAGGACTGCTATAACATGTAGATCTGCACCTCGTATTTTGGTTGCAATCGGCCGCACCAAACGTATGTAAATATATTTTTATATATATTCACTCTGTTACCCGGCTCAGTGATCTCAGTTTCTTTACTGTTATATGTTTGCAAGTTGTGCATTTTTTGCACCAGAAATGATTGAATTATGTTGTTCTTATCTTCCGGTTAAGGTTTTTATGACCTTAGTAAATCTGCATGAAATATTTGTGGAATTATGAACAATGTAAAAGTTGCTTAAGTGCAGCTAAGCCTAATTATTTTTGCGATGGCGGACATGTTTGTTTACATTTTAAACTTGGCAAAATAGCGGATTTGTTGCCAATCTAGAAGAAATTAAGCTTTGCAACAACAAAGGTAACTCCTTGCTTTATTATTGCGAATTAAATCATGTTTAATCCATTCTGGAATTTATTCAAGGAAATAAGTGTTTAAGATTTACTTCGTAATTTTTAATATAGATATTTTGAGTTTTTTTGTATTTTTGCTTTGTCGGGAAGGGAGACCTGAATTAATTGAATGAGAAATACTGAATTATCTGTGAAAAACTGTTTTTTTTTTTTTTTTTTTTTTTTTTTTTTTTTTTTTTTGTTTGTTTGTTTGTTTGTTTGCTTAATTTCTTTTATACATCGTTTTAGATTTATTATAATATTTGAATAGAACATGTGGCAACGATTAGATAATTCTTCAAAAGATATAAATTTATATGTATTCTGAGTTATAATACGAATGAAATGTAACGTTGTTAAGTGAATCTAGCTCCAGAGTGTCGCTATGGTAAACAAATATAGTGATTTTTAAAGAGTGCATTTATTCTATTGTGGTTTATGCGCTATCATCAAAGTAGACTTAATTCAGTCCAATAAGTTTAAATGAAATGCAAGAAAAAATGCATATAATTTAATATTCCGTACAAGGAAGTCGTGGTGTTGTACACATCAGATTTTTTCATTTATATGCATGTAATAAGAAGAGCTTTTCGTTTTGGGTGTAGAGTAACAGGCCTACCTGTGGTGCACCCTGGGTAATGCTAAATCTGCTATGGTTATCAGAATCTAGTGTTTTTTAATCATAGGCAAAATCTTGTACTCTATTATACACTTCCCAGAGTTCTATCCATTCAGTGCGGGTGCACCCACAGAATTAAAATGGTAACTGCTGTCTTTACAAAGTTTTATCTGTGGCATGATTAGATTGCATGCCCCCTTTTTTTGTTTGTTTTTTGTTTTGTCGAAATTCCAACTTTTTTAAAAGGTAGCGTGCCGGAAGAGGTTAAAAATTATGTATATTTTTAAATGCAGATGAATAAGTAAATTAGTTTTTAAAGAATGAATTTTTCAGAAATGTTCTGAAAAAGGTCTTTTATGTTCTTGCAACAAAGTAAATTTCAGTTTGTTTTGTCATCATTAATTTTTTAAAGTTACTTTTTAAAATGAAAAGCAACTGAAAAACTCTTTGCATTTTAATTTTATTCTTACTCCTGAGTAATTTAAAATAAAAATGCATGAGTTTTATATTGAGTTCTTTGTAATCATTACAGTGCTATTTTTTGTTTATCATTTTGATAATGTAAAATAAAATGCTGGATTTAAATATAAAGAACCTTAATCACATGAAAATTCCATATAGCTCCTTTCATGAAACTTTAACTTATTTTCTTGTTACTGATCAAAACTTCGAGATAGTTTAAATTAAACTGGATGAAAATAATTTCAAAGATGTTCTGCAGTACAATTTTCAGTTTACTACTAGATCTACTAGATATCAGTACTAGATATCTTTTATCGAAGGAAATCTTTTTAGACGATTCTTTTAATACTGAGAGAGATTTAAAATATTCTGTTATCATGAAATTTTACAAAATTTTCAGCAGTATTAGTTTTTAAAAGAGTCGTTTAAAAACTGAGAAAGAAAGTTCAGCAAAAAACACTTTTTCTTCACTATGATTCTAATCTTTCATATTCATTTACGTTTGGTGACATCTTTGATAGAGTTTTAAAAAGCTGCATATTGTTTTAATAAATGAAAATTAAATCAATAAATGTGCTAGTAATTGGAAAATATGCTGTTAATATATTGGATAGTGAATAATCAATTCAAATCTTTTGTAGTGGAAATAAATAAATAAGCATCATCTATATTTTTCATATATTTAATTCACATAACATAAGCGAACCAGCCGCTATCTTACATATATGTAAGTGGAATGCATATGAATAAAATAATAGTCAATAAAAATATGAATAACATGCATGTTTGAAATAACATTAGATGTCAAAAAATGAGCATTCGCAAATCATTATTTTAAATACATCATTTTAATTGAACATTTGCATTTTGGTTCAATTCATTCAATTCATTGCAGTGTTCATCTTAGTAAAATGCAAATGTTCCATTAGAACAGATTTTATTATTGTGTAAAGAAATTTTTTCATTTGAAACATTATTAGCATGATGATTAGCCTAGTTCATATGATAACATTTCTTATTTATAGAATTTCAAAATATTTTCTCATGGAAAAAATTGTACATATATGACAAAAGTAGAATAAGAATTGTATCTTTTAAAAAATGGTTGTGCATTTGCATTTCAATATCAGTAACAACTAAACAAAAACAAAAAACAAAAAACAAAAAAAAAAAGAAAAAACAAAAAAAAAAAAAAAAAAACTATTTGGTTGCAAAAACATGCTAAGAGATACCAAGTGAGCTCTGTTTTGTTTTAAAATAGCTTTTCAGTTTGATTTCTTTTACATTAAAGCCACTATAAAAGTAACACATTTCCTTGAGTATAATTTTTCTTTTAATGTCCCTCAAACATCAGAAAGTGTGCAAACTTAAAAATTTTTTATATGTTTTCCTAGAAAACAGAGTTTATTTAAATTATAAAATAAATTGTTTAACAAATATATTATGCTAAATATATAAAGCTATGAGGTAAATGATTGAAATTATATAGTAAGAATATATAGTAAGTACCTCATATATAACCTATATAATAAGAATGAATTTCTAATGGAATTTGCATTTTTATTTGTTGAAATCAATTAGGATTTCTTATGTAAACTTCCCGCTTTGACAACTTCAGCCTTTCATTCTTTTTAAGATTGTTTTTAGAAAAAACACTAATAGTAAAATTACACTAAAGAATAATGTCAGATTACTACTGTATATGTTATTTTTATAATATTTTACTTTTTAATCGCACGGACGTTTATTCTGCTTTGAGAATAATATTCATGAAAGCATAAAATTTCTAATTTTTTAGGGTCGTCTGTTGATACTATGATAATTACATAAGTAAAATATACATGGAATTGCTTTTCCATCCGGATATTTTTAAATGTTCGTCAGTTTTAAAAGTGAATTTATTTAAAGTATAGAGCTGCTATTAAACTGGAAGACAAATTCGCTCAGCACTTTATTTTTAATGGTACTTTCCAGGAGTTCTGCGCACACAGCTAAGCTGTCATCTTAAATTAGTAGTTGAAACTGGATTCCGAGTAAAAGTTCCTTGTTGTTCGCATTGATGGAAGAGGATATCTGGTATTCCTATTTCTTGCTTCTAATTGGTTAAGCTATCTGCTATGAGCCATTTTCTGGTTCTTGTTTCCAATGTTGCATACCGAGGAAAACTGGCTGTTATGTCATCATTCTTAAATATGATATGATTTTTAGACTACAATAAACATTTGAAGATAATGATTGCGGTGTTTATTGTGCAGATGGTTTCTAAGAATATCAAAATATATAAAGCTATGAGGTAAATGATTGAAATTTTGTGTTTTGTTATAAATTACCCACGGGATTTTGAGTGATTCCCTTAATTTTTTAATTTGTTGTTTTTTTATTTAATTTAATCTTATTTATTGATTAATTTGCTCTTCAAGAATGCCTCTGATAAGGAAAAATGTTATGTTTTTTATATCACTGATTGAGTTTTTAATGATTGCATTTTATTTTGCTTCTATGCATTTATTCATTGATTTGGAAACTAGGCATACTATGAAGCAATAGTTCCCATTTCGTAAAAAGTATATATATATGAATGGTATTTGTAGTGGAAGTTTTTGAGCTTTGTTAAGAATACTGTTATTGAACCAAAATAGAAATGTTCTGACCCTAATTTTATGATTTTTCAGAATAATTCCTTATTTCAATAGTCATTTCGAGAAAGTTAAGAAGTTCTTTTCTTTTATGTGATGTTGACCCCACTTATTGCTGTCATTATGAAATGCAGTATAATACTTGCAATTCTGCAGAAAATTTGAGTGCTTCAGTTTCAATGGCATATTGTCATCGAGTCTGACATGCTTCATTCTACATGGCATACACAAGCAGAGGGAAATCTGTATAATTTCATAAATGGGCAGTCGTGTTTTTGTGTAGGGTTCAGACTGAGTAAAAGGTGGTAATTGTATTTCTGAAGGCATTGACTTTTAAGTCCACAGTTGAGCATCTTCTTGCAGGATGTGTTGACTTTCCTGAAAAGAAGAATGAATTAAGAATAAAAGAGTGAATATTGACTATATTCAATTGCATGCATAATTAGTATTATAGGGAAGGACATGATACTGCAAGAGATATAGCAGCAAATCTTTGATCTTTAATTCTGCTTTGGAAAAAATTACATTTTTTTATTGTTTTATGTATGTTTGCAGAAATATTATAAATTATTTCTGAAATGTCATAAAACTGCGTTTAGTTTGTAGAGACATTATGTATTTTGGAAGTAGGAGAGATGAAAAACGAACAACGCCTTCACCGGCAATCGAACCACGGACCTCTGGAATACGTACGTGCCTAGCGTGCTGACCACTATGCTAAGAAGGCGGGAGAAATACCTTATAAGTTAATTAATTGCAGCAAAGCCCTATGTGACTATTAGCCCATATATAAAACTAGTATAAGGAGACTCATGCGGCTAACTTATTCTACCATGAAGAAAATCTAAGTTTTGAAATTTTGGCCACAATGTAGCTGAGTCTTTTCAATTTGGCGTATTATAAAAATTATTTGGCATAGCAGAAACAATTTAAAATTTCGTTCTTCTTTTAATTAGTAGTTAGATAACTAGTTTTTATGCATGCAGATAATATATACGTTTTATGTTATTTCTGAATTGTTGAAATTTCAGTGCATTTTAATATATATATATATATATGTCTGTGTGTGCGTGTATGTATATACATTAGGCCTCCAGTAACTGTATGGGAGAAATACTTGAACAATGGTAGTTCAGCCTAGATTTAAATTCTGGCGAATGGGCTAGCTGTATAAATTTTTTCATGCCCCCCCCCCATTTGTGACTATTTACTTTGCAAAGCCCTTCGTGAAGGCATCCTCATCTTTAGACAGATAGCCTATGGGAGCCATGCTATATATCCATTTGAATGAAACAAACTAAAAGCTTGTCATTCAGGAATCGTTTATACTGGGGTTTATCTGAGCAAATGAAAGAGGTTCCATTTGTAGATTAGCTTGCATGAAGCTCAAATTTTGGAACTCGCCCCGTTGTGAAGAAAAACTGTTTTTTCAACACCATGGAGCAGTGTTGACTATGCCAGATATCTGTGTTTGCTCAGATAATCTGTAGTGTGAACGGCCCTTTGCGGAATGGCTGCAAGTATTCTTTTACTATTTATTCTTAATTTTGATAGGAATATAACAGCAGAGAAAGGAGTAACTGCTGTCTCATAAAAAGTTTTTTATTTAAAGAGTTCTTATTTTTCGAAACGTTCAGGAAATAATGTTAATGACTCGGAATGGATATTTTATAATTAGCTCAGCAATGAATGTAATTTGTTAGTTCTTGACTGTCATTTTATTATTAATGAAATAAGTGTTTAATAGCGATATACGAATTTTTATATAATAAACTTCATTAAATATGAACTCGAATAGATTTTATAACACATTATTTTTATTATATTACTCAAGTTTTGTTTTGAGTGTATAGAATTTTTCTTATCTAGATTCCATTTTTTTTAATTCGAAAAATTTTAAATAGATTATGTGCTTCCTTTTCTTTTATAGGGCAGTATTGTGAATATATTCAAACTGATTTAAAACATTCTTAGACCATATTACTCATTCCATTTACTTACATTTCCGGAAAGCGTTCGGAACCCTTTGTTCCTCTTTATTCGGTGTTTTTGGTTGGATAAAACAGAAATATATGCATTGTGTATTTCAGAAACTTATGAATCCAAAGAAAGACCTTTGAAGGGCTCATGAATGAGTGCTAGAATGTTCACGTTTGAAAAGTTGAATACGCTACTCTAGAATCTAGATTTTTACAAGAATGTGTTCGGACCCCATTTATACGCTGCCATTGGTTGGACGAAACAGAAGTATGTATATTGTGTAATTACTGCTAACTATATATATATATATTTGGAAGAAGTATATGCATCGTGAAGATAAGCTTCCGAAATAGACATTTTAAAGACTTCTGATATGGATGCGATTAATGTTAGTTCGAAATGAACGATTTTCAAGGCAACCTCTTACAGAACAATAATAGAAAGTAAGGAAAATTTATTCCCTAATTTATTGGGCTTTACTATAAATAAATAAGGCATTTTGCAAACTAGGCCTGAATGCCAAATTTTATCAAATGCTTTTTCAAAATCTAAAATGTATGCTGTTGTTTTAGCTATCTAAACCAAAACTGATCTTGTAAAATTGCATTCTACTGAATTGTGCTCCAAGTTTTCCTCCGAAAGAATTTGCGTTTAAAGGTAGTCTAAAAGGTTGATAACTAAATGGATGTTGAAGAATTTTATCTAGTTTGGAGGTTATTGCTAGGAACTTTAGCCGAAGTGTTTGAATAATATAAGAAAAATGGATGATAACAGGAAACAAGCGTTGAAAAGATTCGTAATAAATACGATTATTTTCATTGGGAAAGCTTCTAACGTTGTGTTATTGATGGTATGACACCTTGATGTTTTCTCGAACTTAAGTATTGGGGTAGTAAATTTAAGTTAGTTTTCAGAAGATAAAAAGGGTAAAAAAATTTAAGCGTACCACAAATTCTGCAATATTCATATCCGTAACCAAAATGTTTAACTTGACTATTTCAAATCCTGTAAGATTTTATCAGTAGTATCTTGACATGTATAGGCACCAATTTTTTGCCTTCGCCGGGAATCGAACCACGGACCTCTGGAATACCGGCCCAGCGTGCTACCGTGCAACTTTATTTTTGTTGTGACTTATCTCACTTGTCTAACAGTAAGATCGGATCAAATCCACGAATTTATCATGAGCTCAAGGGTTGCACCTGTAATTGGCTTAGGCCTTGGGCATTATATAAGTTAGAGAACGAATTTGCCGATCTCCGTCTCAGTTTTCAAAAAGAATTAACCGGAAAACGGATACAAAAGTCTCCCGCCCTTCTTTCCGTTTCCTATTAACCATACTCTCGATAGAACTTTCAACTCGACAGTTTTTTAAGTGCCGCCATACCGCAAAGACATGTGTACTCAAAAACATCAATGCCTTTACCAAGATTCATTCCGCCCCAAGAGTGACCAGGTAGTTAAGACCATTGACTACTAGTAATTTGACCTGCTTTGGTTCGATTCTAAGCGAACAGCTGGTGACACGTATAACGTGTATACGTGGTAAGTAATTATTATTATTTTCTTTTACTTGCTGTAACTCTGCTTTATAAATCTGACGAAAAGTTTCTTTCCTACTTTGTAAATCACCACTACTGTGGAACCGATGGGCGGTTACAAAATTTTGCTACTAATAGGTACAAAAAAGGGGTGGTAGGTATAAAATAGTTGACTGCCCCTGATGCAGATAAATAAAACTGCAACCATATTTTTCTAACACCCTGTAAATCTGGCCAATGATTGGAAACAGTGGCATAAATAGGTAAGATACCATTTGAATTTTGACATCTATAATTCCTGTAATTAAGTTTGTATTTAGATCAACTGCGACATAATGCATGATAAGCAGATTGCTTAAAAAGCATTTAATTCATTTAAATGTGGATTATAAGTAGATATTATGAATATAAGGTTAAATGCAGTCTATTCAGTAACTGCAATAGACACCGAAATTAAATTTAAGTTACGAAGTTTGCTCATTACTCTCCCAGTACCCATGGTTTGACTTATCTGCGGTTCAGAACATCAGAGAAGTAAAGCGGGAAGAACAAAATTGCTCTAAATATCGTAAGCTCTAAATTTCATAATGCAAGCGACATGACAGCACTCCCCGTAACATGCACAAAATGCAGCAGTTGAAATATGCCGAATACTATCTTCCTAAGAATGTGTACGCACGATGTCAGTAAATATCAGGTGAAGAAACGGCCGTTGCGGAGATTTATATATATTCTCAAGTTACACGAAATCCTTCAGACCCTGATTTCATACTCTTTCTTGATGGTCATAAATATGTTGGTAAAAAATCTTGACTATTAGTGATGAGAAAGTAATCCTTTAAAAGTGTACAGTGCAAAATCTACAGTTCTTCATAAATCACTTATATTATTAATTATATGTTTTCACTACTGTATTGCTTGGATATATTTAAGGTTTCTTTTCAAGTAGATTAGAGTATATGATAGGCGAAACCATTACGCGTCTGGCGAACCGCGTCCGGCTGTCGCAGGCGAATGGTGCAGCATTTATGCAAATAAAATATATGCGTTAAATTCCAACGTGCGAATCTTATCAACATGAAGTTTACCCCCCTCCCTGGTATATAATGCACTTTGAAGGAAGCATTAATCCACAGAGTCGGTTATGTCCCTTTTATGTCTAAAAATTGAGATTGTCTAATACAGTTGTTTTCATTCTTTAGAGTTTTCTGTAAAATCTTTATATTAGTATGATTTGTAAGAAATTCTTAATTCTGAGTTGCTGTAATGTACTGCCATTATTTTGACGAGAGTCGAGGAAAAGACTTATCTGGATGCTGATATTTTACTTTTTATGAATACATTTGTGCCACTGAGAAAACGCAGAGAGGATGCCATTTTTAGCTTTATAAAATTTCGAAAATGTTTACACTAAAATAAGAAACCCGAGGGAAGATAAAAGATATTGCTGCATAGAGACTGAAGGCATCAATATTTTAGGTTTGCACTAAAGCGTAAAGTTTGGAGTCATCTCGTTATATATTTTCCTTATACTTGTAGTTGTTTTTGTAAAATGGGGGATTAATTTACTTTAAACATTTGAAATCTCACCTGCACATTTCAATGGGAACTCTCTGTTTCAAAGCTTCTGTTTGCACTATAATATTCCACTTCCCTGTTGTATCTTTAGCTGTTTCTGGTCTCAAGAATCCTGTTTCTGCTTCGCACAGTGATCCTTGATGTAAATAGGCAGCCCAAGACCACGCATCATGACTTCCTCTTTCTCTCGCTGATCTTTGAGTGCTGCCGTAATGAAAAAAACCAATTATCTCATTTCATACTAGAACTTAATGCAAAAGTAACAGAATAATTAATTCATAAAACTAATGGTTATTAATTTAGAAAAAATATCACGCTTTAAGAACTTACTATACTATTAAGTTATTTTAACATAAAATAATAAATAAGATATATCACCAGTGAAAATACAGGGTGTCTAAGATAAGGTGCATATGGTGTATTCAAATATGAGAGACAAAATGCTGTTAGAAGGATTTTGATACGCAGCTTCGTTCAGCAGAATTATAAATTCAAAATTCTCTGACATCGCGTCCGGCCATGTGAACGAAGGGGCACCCGTGATGTATTTGCTGGCTCCTAACACAAAACAGACGAACATGCGTATAATCGTCCACGAACATGCAAATGTCCACAACTGCAGCTACCGATGGCAATCGTGAACAGTCCTGTATGTGTGCGGGAAACCGCATAAACATGAGATTAATTTTTTTAATTTATATATATATATATATATATATATATATATATATATCCGGAAGTTAGGGGTGTCCGAGAAACGCGTTCACATCGGTTAATAACTGTAGATGAAAAGCATGGTTCCGTGGGAAGCAAACGGAACTTGTGTGAGTACCAGTTAATGAAAGGTGCAAGGATATTGAACAACGGAGCCTAATACATTTTTTACTATGCTGAGTGAAAGATACAATGTATGTTATCTTTTTATAATACGTATTTCTTTATATTATTGAACAATGCAGACGACAGTATATATTTGCGAAAATGTACCTCATCCCGGACGAGATAACATTCCAGTAGGTGCTCAAATTGCTCATCTTACGGCTCGTCTACATGAGGACACAAAGTTGCTCAGCGACTCAGTAAAGTCGTGCTGTTGCTGGCAGACATATCCCTTGACAGTATTTTGTCTATGCAGGTTAGCCTGACAGCATTTTGTCTTGTATCGAAGTTGCTATGAGCTATTTATCCAATCAAAGCAGATGACGGGATTTCTATCAATTCCATTGGTTTCATAGCAAGTATAATAATTATTAAAGTTTTTTTTTTTTTTTTTTTTTTTTTTTAGGGCTCAATTTTTAGAATAAATTATGATAATATTAACTGTAATAATAAACAGGAGGCTTAGTAACAGAGAGAAAGTAAATGCTTAAAAACGCAAAATACGAAATGTAATTAAAATTGTAAATTAAAAAAAAATAAAATAAATGAAACGGGAAAGGAAAGCAATTAATTTTGAAATGCAATGCATATATATATTTATGTATCATTCATTTATATAAAAAAGGAAAATAAATCGATTACTTCATAATACCGAGAAATACATACATTGCTGATAATTAGATTCATAATAAAGTATCAGTTTAAGTATATGAAAGGGGGAAAACAAATTTTATCATTTTATAAATAAAGCAAAAATTTAATAATTACCGTTATATAATTAATATAAAATTATTATATAAATGCCTAATCTGTATACAAATTTATATATAATAATAAAATAACGTAAAATTAATGCATATTATATATAAGAATTTTGATTATTTTTATATTAACAGAATTCTCTTGATGATGAGGCTCCTGCAGCCTTCGAAATCGATGAGTCTTGATCAAAATATACGTCAAACAGAAGGTTTTACTTCCGCCTGTTTTTCTTCTCCCTTTTGCAGTTAATTTGTTAATTATAGAATTACAGAAGCAATAAAATATTTATTTATAGTGGAAAAAATCCCAATGTAGATAGAGCAACGAAATTGGCATCAATGTTATTATAGTAGAAATGCTTTTATCGATTGAGCGCTGTTGCCTTGTTTAGTTGCAACTGAAGAAGGCAACAGTGTTCAGTCGCTGAAAGTGCTTCTGCGAAAATAATATTGTTTTATGTACTGTTAGTTTTACTTGGCATGCCATTCTTTCCTACATGTAGAATATGTGGCCGCCTGTTTTTATACTAATTTGCTGCAAATATTCATTGAATTTTCAATTCTTACCTGTTATCTAATTCTGCTTTGAAGTCTGAAGTATCGGACAATTTCTCAAAACTGTGAGGTACTTCCACATGCATCCTCTGTATTACATCTTGACAGGAACTGACGACTTGATCCACATATTTCCTGTTGATTTATGCGTAACAGCTGTTAATTTTTATAATAATTTATTTCCTATGTCAGAATTATATAATTAATATGGGTAAGTTAAACCTGCAGATGCTTTTCTAAAGATAGCATGTATAAGAAAGAAACATAGTGGTTCATATTTATTATTATTTCAAATCTGCATATCATCAGAAGTTCGGAATGTTTCATTTCATGTAAAGGGTAAAGCTGACTAAACAATTCGAATAAAAGCTGGCTTGGCAGAAACGAAAATTAAATTTCGTACAGCTATGAAATCGAATTAAATTTATGTTTGCTTATTCAAAATTAAAGTACTTAAAAATGACGACTTTAGCTGATTGAATATTTTGCGAATTCCGTGTATAGTACAAGTATTTCATAATCAAAGTAATTGTAATGCATTTCAATTTCATTTTTGAAATCAGATGAATTATTTTTAATTTAGGACATCGGACAGAGACGGAATGGAGAATTTCATAGAGAGGTAACTTCACAAAACTCGCACAGAAACGCGTATGTCAATGTTAAGGAGGACTACATACAGTGGCCAGAAATTTGGGACATTTTTCATTCTGCTTCAAAAATATGTGCAAGAGGGATTAAAATATTTATTCACTGTAATTTAAAATGATGTAATTATTCTATTTTCTGTAAAAATTTGCATAACGTTTTTTAAAATAATAATTTTAAAATATCAAAATTTACTTAAAACAGTTTACACATTCTTTGGACACTTTTTTTCGGGTTGAATTAAACCGTTAAATGTTATTGCTCTTTATTATTATTATTATTATTATTATTATTATTTATTTTTTCCCCTTAAATAACAGAGCAATGGTTTACATAGTTTGATGTTTAGTAATTTATTCTGCAATCACTTCCAATCTAGTGTACTTCGTAAAATATTATATTGCTGGTGAGGAGATGAAGAAATATTCTCATTATCTCCCAAATACAGTAATGTATTTCCGAATTTTCCCTTGAATGATATCAAAAGGTCCAGCGTTTTTGTAACATAAAAGCTGAAAATATTCCTTGTCACGTAGAATGTTTGGCTGCGTTTCCACGAAGTAAATCTGACAAGAAAATAAACCCTAGTGTTATCGAAACCCACAGTCTCGTGCTTTATGCTCTCAATGCCGAATTTAAACATTCAAACCGCAAACTTGCCACGAGGAGCACAAATTCCACATATTCTAAAATAGGTACTAGCTTTTTCCTATAATTCCAAGCAGTTTGGCATAGACTATTCCGCCAGCTTTTGCAAAATCATTCTGATTCCTTGAGCTAATTTCTATTCCATAATTAAAACTGTAAAGTGTCTTTATGTTGTTTATTTCTTTTTCCGCCAAAATGTTTAGGGAGGAATTCAGTACTAACTTCTGAACTTTTCTTATTCCCTTCGCCGAGCTTTTTGTGTGTGAAGCAATTATGAACTAAAAATTATTTCTAAAAACTTTAAAAATTTTTATTATTGCATTATAATTCTATTAAACATTAATGCTGTTATATTGCATATCAGGGGTCGGCAACGTGCTGCCTGCAGGCATCAAGGTGACCACGAAGCAGTTTTAAAATGCCCGTTGTTCAAATATTTAATTTGGAAACAAACATTATTAATTGTAATGAATAATTTTAGTAAAAACTCTTATTTTAAGCTGAAAGAACTGAATCTTAATGATATCCAGATAACATACATGACTAAATGAATCAATGCTTGACTGCTAGAAACATCTGACGCAATGAGCTATTTTATTTTCCTATTATCCTCGTAAAACTCTGTCCAATAATGGCGTGCTACGCTTTGCATTCGCAACCTCAGTTCGCATATAAACTTGTCAGTACATGGATCTCTATTTTGAATTTTAAGCAGAGTCCACGTTCTTCTTTTAAATTAAAAGTTAAAAAATCTGATGTGTACACCACATGACTTCCTCGTACGGAATATTAAATTATACGCATTTTTTCTTGCATTTTATTTAAACTTATTAGATTGAATTAAACCTACTTCGCAGACAGCGCATAAACCACAAGAGAATAAATGCATTTTTTAAAATTCACTTTGTTTACCATAAACAACACTTTGTTAAAAAACAACACTTTGTTTTACCATAAACATTCACTTTGTTTACCATAAATTTTAAAATTCACTTTGTTTACCATAGCGACACTCTGGCGCTAGGTTTACTTAACAGTATTATATTTCGTTCATATTATAACTATGTCTATGTCATAACACAATTAAGAGGCAATCGGCCTAGTG
This sequence comes from Stegodyphus dumicola, assembly GCF_044657685.1. Classification (NCBI taxonomy): domain Eukaryota; kingdom Metazoa; phylum Arthropoda; class Arachnida; order Araneae; family Eresidae; genus Stegodyphus; species Stegodyphus dumicola. Next base: position 186,403,478 of record NC_140769.1, on the reverse strand, counting down.
CGGCCTTTACCAATATATTATAAGTAGGGTGTCTTTAATGATAAGTTTAAACATATTATAACTCTGAATGCACAAAATTTGTATCATTTAAAGAATTATCTAATCGTTGCCACATGTTCTATTCAAATACTATAATAAAGCTAGAACTATGTATAAAAGAAATTAAGCAAACAAAACAAAAAAGAAACAATTTTTCACAGACGATTGAGTATTTCTCATTCAATTAATTCAGTTCTCACTTCGCGACAAGGCAAAAATACATAAAAACTCAAAATATCTGTATTAAAAATTACGAAGTAAATCTTAAACGCTTATTTCCTCGAAAAAATTCAAGAAAGGATTAAGCATGATTTAATTGACAATAATAAATGAAGGCGTTATCTTTGTTGTTGCGAAGCTAAGTTTCTCTAGATTGGAAACAAATCCATTAGTCTCCTGTTTCAAATGTAAACATCAATGGCCGCCATCAAATTAGGCTTAGCGGCGCTTAAACAATTTTAAAATCGTTGATAATTCTAAAAATATTGCATACAGATTTACTAAAGGCATAAAACCCTTAACCGGAAGATAAAAACAACATAATTCAATCTTTTTTAAAGCAAAAAATGTACAATTTACAAACATATAAGAGTAAAGAAACTGAGATCACTGAGCCGGGTAACAGAGTGGATATATTTATAAATATATTTATATATTTATATACGTTTGGCGCGGCCGATTGAAACCAAAATACGAGCTGCACATCTACATGTTATAGTAGTTTTTATATACAAAATTTCAACGTTTTGAGGCTACTCGTTTTTGAGTTATGCGAGATACGTACGTACTTACATACGTTCGTACAGACGCCACGAAAAATTCTCTTCAGAATTCATTTTAAAGCAGTTTTTTTTTTTTTTTTTTTTTTTTTGAGGAAAAGAGTCTTTTATTCTGTCCCTACGTACAGATATCACTCAAAAACATCGTTAAATTGCATTCGAAAGCGGTCAAAGTGGATATTTTCGTTGAAATATGCTGCCTGAAGCTTTTCGCGATTACAATACTTCCTTTTTACTTCGTACAAGGAAGTAAAAACAGATGCACACAGCATTGCTTTTGCAATGATTGGAACTAAGGCTATACTTTCATTTTAGCTGATTTGCGAGTCAAAACTTATTACAATTGCGCAATAACAATAATTTAGTTTTCTTCCTTGGCTAGTAACATTTATGAGCAGCATTTTCTCATAAGCGTTTTTGCAATAACAAAATGAGCTGTTGTTAAATTATATAATGTTAAATTATATATTAATGTTAAATTATATAATCCACATAAATTATCTCTATTTTGATATAATTATATATTTATTTTTCTTGTTAGTCCAAAGGGGCTTTGTCCCTGAAGGACTGTGGATTTCGTTTTGCGATTCTGTCGGAACTCTATAAACGGCGTGTCACTTTTCAAACCGTTGCCACCAAATACTATCGCTCTGTATTATATTTGAAGAAATTAAATAATGAAGAATCTGTGTAAATGTATGTATGTTTCTCGCATTGTGATAAAACAACGGTACCTAGAGCCATCCACTTTCGAATGACGAAATCCTACTGCGAATATGGGTATCTAAAAGCCCAAATTTGAAATTTGTTTTATTATCGATTTCATATTTTGTAAAACTTTAACGAATTTTTGATTAACAAACTCAGCGATTTAAAAGCGAGCAATGGCAACACTCGACCTGGGGGGGGGACTTTTTTATCTCCAGCGCGCGGAACTGCGTATCGGAAATTCTAAAGATATGCTCATTTAAAAATTATTTTGCGACATTGCTGTTGAACTGAATTTTATGGTTTATGTGCAAAAAATATGATATTTAATAAATAAACGTAACACACAAAACTTTAAAAAATACCCATTCGGGCGTAATTTTAAATCTGAAACTTTTCAATTTTTTTAAAATTTTTTATTGTATATTTGATTTTATTTAATATTTATTTTTATTATTAATATAGCCTCCCTACAAGCTCCTGTATTTCTGAAATATTCCGTCTTAGTAAAAAAGGTTGCCGACACCTGCTCTGAATTTTAAAGAAATATCCAGTTAAATTTACATCACAGAAATCATAACATGGCTTCATAGAGGATCGTCTCCTAATAAAACTCAACAGTCATTCATTTTTTAAATGCTAAATCTGCTAAGGAAATTTCGGAAAAAAAGAACTGCATATTGGGCTGTTTTAAGTGTTATAAAGTTTTAATTTTAGTTATAAAGTAGTTCAAAGAAGATAATTCATCAGCTGGATAAAAAAGTCGTTCCTCAAGAAGAAACATCTTCGTTAGAAAAAATATAAACTTCATGTTCTTATTGGCAAATTTAATGATAAGACCTCTGCATTAATAAGGTCAGACCTGCTTTGTGTAATAAAACAATATCAATATTTTTTTGTTGAAATGATTGGATTATTGCGAAGGAAACAATGAAAGCAAATCCAACCAAATGACTTGGTTTCAACCGTAAAGTAGGACGCTGGATTTGTTACTGGGGTTATATGTCTGAAGCAGGACTAGATGATCAGGTCTTTACTGTAACTAAAATGGTTTATGAAAAATATTTGAGCATTGTAGAAGATAATAAAGGAAAACATCAGCCCAAACTCTGAGCATCAGAAGCTTTTTTAAACGGCATCAAGACAGTGACTCTGAAACATGCCATTTTTAATGTGCATCTGTAGTTCCTCTATTAGTTGTTCTTAAATGAGCAAATTGCCTCTGCAGTTTCCCGATTTAAATCTTACAGAAACATTGGATAAGAATTACAGTTAAGGGTAAGGAAGCACACGGCATTTTATCAAAAGCAAGAATGAAATGATAATAAAATAGATATCAACAAAAAGTTTAAGTTTATTCCATGTCAGAACAGCTGAACTATATTATAAAAGTTAGAATGGACTACCTAAGATTAAACAATTTCTCTAGCTATTTACCATATAAATTCAAGCATATGTCCTGTTTAGTTGTAAATTTTTATTTAGAACAATTTAATTGTGACTAAATTTCTATATGCATTTATAAAAATTAGGTTTATTATTTTTGTGAACTAATGCATCTTCATAATGCTTATGAAATATTACGCGTATGAAATATTCTTTGGCGAATATCTGAGGATTACGCTTATGAAATATTCTTTGGTTAGAAATGAATTATCAAAAGTCCACTTTTAATTTTTCGTAATACATAAAATAGGGATCATCGGCATTGAAGGAATTAATGACTGTGATTTAGTGAAATTTTAAGCAAAATTATTGTTTCCTTTCCTAGAAAAAATAAAGTTCTGTGCTTTTTGGTTTAAATCCTTATTATTTTTTACTTTTGTTTTAAATAATTCGTTATATAAGAATTTAAAATTTTTTATACATTAACACATGCATGCATGGTGTAATTTGTTTGAATATGAGAAACGGCTACCTTTGGAAAAATTTCGGGTTTTTGGTTTTTAAAAATATATTTGTAATATAAATGCGATTTGTTTCGTAGGTCTTGATGTTAATGTGAAGCTAGTTTTTCAAATAACTTTCCTTGTATTTTCTTAAGCGTTTTCAAAATTTCCCTATAACTAAATGACAAATTATATCGGTATTTCCAACAATTAATTTTTTGGCTTGTTTCGTTCTTTCGCAAACTTTAATTATTTCATAGTTATCTGTCCTCTAAAAGCGTAACTTTTTAGCATCGTTAATTACGTTGTCCGTGATTTTTAGTTTTTTGTAAATTAATTAGTGAATTACTTTTCAAAGTAAAACAAATTACTGAAAAAGAAACTGAAAGACTTGTTCTTAAAAATATTCCTATCTATTTAACTTATATTATAAATGAGTTAATTGAAAATTTACCTCCATTAATTATTTTACTACGTGAATTGTTCCCCCAGAGCCAGAAAAACAGATGATTCGTCATATGGACAAAGTCCGTCCCGGCTTTTAGCAGCTGAAACATTTCTTCATTACGCCGGATAATTCTCCATTATCCGAATTAATAATTTTTTAATGTTAAATATGTGAGACTTGTATTTTCACATATAGCAGAAAAAGTGGAATTAAATTCCACCCCTCCCCCTAAAAAATCCTTATATTAATTACAACTTAATTTAATGGATTAAATTGAATATAGATGCATCATACTCCCGTTATATCAGAAAACAATGAAGGCATTAGCAGAAGAATGCTCGAAGTTTCAATATTTTATACAGCGTTAATTACTGAATATTATACTTTTGATTTAGTTAGGAAAGATTAGAATTTATGAAGTAGTAATAAAAGTACACGCTTCCTGTAATATGCAACACTTTAACTATGGCAAAAGAATAAAAGGCGTATAATATTAAAATTTAACAAAGCAAGTAACATTCTAATATGGTGCCCTTTGACAAAGGGCTGAAATGAATTATTTCTCGCTAGTGTATCAGATTCAGGGTAGTTATTTTTTAATGAAGTGAAATAATCTTGGCAGTTTATTGACTATAAGTGAGATCGCTCGATTCATGATTAGATGTCTCAAAATTCTTTTAAAAATACTTACCTGGGATATTTCTCTCCCAGCTCACACCATCCTAAATCTCTGCTTCCATCACAGTTGATCTCAAGAATCTTTTTAGCAGCAAGTCTTGTGTCTTCAGATGTAGACGAAGATAATCTGAGGAGTTCTTTTTGTTGCACATCGCGAAGAGATGAAGGTTGGGCCACCACTCGGGATACCACACTTGAAGGCAAAAAAATAAGTGTATTATATGAACTTTGTAGGAAAGAAAAGGGAATTGCATATCTTTAAATAAAAACTGATTGTTGAATTGATGATACATTTGCTAGAATTACAAAAAATTGAAAATTTCTCCTTATGTATGTTACAGTTATTTTCTCTTTTAACTGCTACTGAACAGGCTAGTTTACCGTATTTCATCGCGTATCCCTCACCTTTTTTAACTAATTTTATCTTCCGAAAATTGAGATAAGAAAATTTTACTTCCCGAAGAAAAATTAAATTTATTTCCCGAAGAAAGCGGTTATGGTAAGAAATAACAAATAAAAAGCAGTCATGGATAAACTACTGCTAGGTCTTTGATCTACAAACTATAAACTAAATTGCCTTTTTTCACCATCTACATTTATAAGTTTTTTAAGGCGGGATGTAGAGGAGAGAATGGGATTACTAGAATAGTTTGGGAAGATTATTCCACGCAATTCCTAACGTACTGATTTCTTCGGTCGAACTTTCCAAAATGTCAGCTGATTAGGCGACACATCGTCAAATCTTCAAGAAGCGAATTATGCTATATGTTTGCCTGCGTTGGTTACGTAATTCCGTCTTTTCATAACTCCCAAGTGATCGTCAATACGGCTCTTTGAAAATCTGGAAAAATACTTTGCAATATAATTTGCTTTCTGAAGATATTATTATCGTCAGCCTCTCATTAGCGGTAGAAAACCTACTGAACTAAGTAGGTTTTTATTGTTCGATTAAATCCTATCGTTTCTTGCCGGCTGTATCAGCTGTTTGTAGCTTTTATTAATTATCTCAGTTCCTCATTATTTTAAGGATTAGTCTCTATTTTGGAGTTCGTGTTAATTTATTTGAACACAGGGAACTCAAATCTACATTTTTCATTGCTATCATAGATATAATGACGAAATTATTCTATGATCATGACAATATCTTAAAATTCTTTTCTAGTAACACCGTAATTTTTCATTCAGTTTCTGGAAAATCCCTCCTTTTTTTAAATCCCCTGGGATTTTCTTAATAGCAAACTTTTCCATTTCCGTATTCATCTGGATTAATTCCTTCAAACTGAATTTTCTTTATTTCCGCCTTTAATGCTGAGATGCTTTCCATTTTCATACTGTCTTCACTACTGAAGTGGGTGACTAAGAGGAGATTATTGCTAGTAAGAATATGGTAACTACCTTCTCCCGCCTCGTTATAATTTATCTATTATCGTTTTCAACAACTTTCCCATCTTTATGCTGATTACTATTCAAAGAGACTTCAAGAATTCTAAGACGAGTTATTGCATGTTAACGGTTTCTGGAGATCTTTTGAATACACCAAGTACGATGACGATTTCAAGAAATTGCCATTTGTCGTCAACTTCGTAATAAAATTTTTACCATGATCCGTAGACTTTTACAAGCTATTACTTCATTCTTATTCATATGATTTACATAATTCCAACTTACCTCTATAACAATTCCAGATATTGAAAAATAATAAACCATTATGCAATAAAAAATATACACAAATATTTACAACTATGTGAATGTTTGGTAAAAACTAATTCAGATAAGGATGATAATCAGAAATTTTACATTCCTTAAAGTCACGGCACATAATTCTAGCCTAATCGGACATGTAACTGAACTATAAGGAACGTATTGTCTAAATCCTTACCTTTCGCTGATAGTAGTAGTAAATTTCGTATCGTTGTTACGATTCAAGAAACGCGAAAAACTGTTTTGTGTGATCTTGACGGGCCTTTCTGCAGGTATGTTGTTTCGTTGACGGGAGTCCGGTAATGCTTTGGATGAAGACAATACGCTTGCTGATACTTTGAATGAGGTGGGCCTTGAAGAGATGGAAGAAGCTGTTAATATGGGAGGTTCTATATCCTTTATGACAGTGCTTGCAATATTTTGACTTAACCTGCGAAAACCAGAGATACAAATTCAAAATATTGAAAAATAATTGAATCATTCTTGATTTGACTTCAAAATTAATAACACTATCGAGTTTCATTTAACAAAGTATACATTAAATATCTTATTTTTGATGCACATTTCCTGTTGTGGACCGTAATAAAAGTGATGTACAAAATATAGTTCTTTTATTTGTGAATTTAATTATTAAGATAGAATTTAAAAAGATAAGAGTTGTCTTTTTCGTCAAATATTTGTTGATAATTATTTAGTCACTCGAAACGTTTAATCATATCATATGTTATTTCATGGCCTTAATGCAATTAAACATGTGTAACGTATTTATTTCTTTTATCGAACCAGTTATTTTATGTTAAGTATCGTTACTGTCATTTTCTCTTTCCGTTTCCCTACCAGAGTGATAATTTTAGTTCGCGCATATTCAAATGAGGTGGGAAAAGGTAGTATTTAAAGGAAGGCTTTAGATTGTTTAGACAGAGCGTGTTCTTCCTGCTGAAGACCACGTTACTAGTTGAAATTCTACAATAGCAATCTGTCTTCGGCACTGCTTTATCGTTGCCAATTATAGTGCTTGTCCCGCCAGATCAGGTTTGAGCCAACTCACGCGTTAATAATTTCTGGTAGCCTTTGGCCGTCTTAAGATTTAACTTAGTTTTAATTTGAATTCCCTACTTTTTGAGTTTCGCCATAAATACTGGCTGGTTTTGCAAGCACAGGGAGTACTTTCTTTTAACTATTTGAATTCTTAATGAGAGGGTCTTTTGCACCCTTCTTACGTTCTCTATTCGATTAACTAGACACAGCGATCATTCCTTTAGTTCTTCAGTCTCGACTTAGTGCATGCTGCCCTAGAAAGATGAGACTCTATATATGCATAGAAATACTTTAAGTCTATTCTTTATCATTGGGCTTATTTGGTTTTTGTTGTAACCCAAGAAAACACTTTTAAAAAATTCATTTTAATTTTATAGCTTTAAATTTCGTATTGAACAAGTTAATTACACCAGATCTTTAGTTCACTTGAGTTTTTATTTGGTTTTATTTAGTACCAGTTTTTTCCTGTTTTCCCCAACGGCGGGCATTAGCCATTATAGGCACCTAGCCACTAGGGCTGTAAGCGGTGATCACTTTATTATGGAAGCACCTAATAGGTGGCTATACCGTTGCGGATGTAAGTTACATTATCCGTACATTCTCCGGCAATTACATTAATCCGTACATTCTCCGGCGTTCTTCGTTACGGCAATCAGACTCATTAACCACTTTCCCGTCTGGGTGGCAAGTTTTGTTTTATGTATTTGCTCGTACTTAAAAATAGGACTAACTCGCTGTGATGTGAGACCTCGATTTCAAAAGGTTTAATCACGGAAAAATGAATTCACGGTACCTCTTCTCTTGCCGTGCCCCCTTGATGATGGGCACGAATCCAGTGTGCAGTTCCACATTTTGGGTCCTATGGGTTTCACTTGTCCGCGGACGATCCGTGGTCAGGGAACTGTTACTGGTAGGTCTGCTGTCGAAAGGTCTGTTGTCAGAAGGTCTGTTGTCAGAAGGTCTGTTGTCAGAAGGTCTGTTGTCAGAAGGTATATTGTCAGAGGGTCTGCGTTCTTCAACATTCGAAGCTGCTACGAAAGGCTCTGAATGAAAGACAGGACCTCTGAAGTTATGACCACCGGTCCCCTGATGAGATCCAAAATTGGGACGAGGAAGATGCGATTGTAGACTAGCAAGCTTGTAGAGCTGAGCTTTGTAGTCTTTCTCTAATCGTGAGAGTGTCACTTGAGGTGGTGTAGCCACTCCGTCTGTGTATAGGGGAAGATCAGACGACTCTGCAGGGTTAGGAGCTGTAATTGAGAATGTACTTTTTACCTGTCTGTTTGCTTTCTAGACGATTTTTGCAAGATTACATATTACGTGATTATGACCAAAAAGATCTTCAACTTTTGTTTTATTTTCTTATTCTTGAGCATAGTGCAAAATTTAAAGTTAATTCAAATTTTCTGCCTTTCCCGAAAGTTTTAAAAAGTGCCTCTTATTGTGCTCAAACTTAAGAAAATATTATTAAAAAATAATTTCAAAAATCAAGAAAATTTCGAGAAAAATATTATCAAAATTCAAGAACATTTTAGTCTTTATGGGAAACTTTCTAAATGAAACTGTCGCGTATTCAAGTTATTGCACGAGGAAAGGCTTGAAAACCTCATGCCACGAGCCATTGACCGAGAATCAAACTCAGATCGAGTTCCCATTACACGGCGATCATATTTACGTGGACATTGAAGGACTTGTTAGTTTAGAAGCTTTATAAATTTACAACCTGTAAACTCTATATCGGAGGTAGAGAAAACTGAATTAATTTGTTTCAAGCTTTAGCTTTATTATTAGCTTAATATGTGTAATAAATATAAATGCTTAGAACATCAGCTTTTATCATTAGCTTTAACTACTTAAAATTTAAGGTAAGTTATTTTAAACGTTTCAAAAATAGAGTAATTATTTATTATCAATATTATTTGGAACAATAATAATAATTATTCGCTTTGTATTGCTAGATATTATATTATAAGTTTTATTTTAATTATTACATTGTTTCTTATCTTAAAATCTGTCCCGAAGTCCTATTGTATTGCCTACTTTTGAGAAGAGTTTTAAATAGCAGTAAGCATCTAATTTTAAGAGAAAAAGAGGGCTGGCATCTTCAGCCGGCTGTAATGAAATTCCTTTGTTGTTGTCCGACGTAAACGGCTATGGCTACCAGCTAATGATTTTCTTCTACTTGGAAGTTTCGTTAAGAAAATAATCATGTAATTAGCCAATCCACTTGCTAGATTCTAAATTTAAACCTTTGAATTGTAAATAATTTAATTAATTTTTGTCTGTAATTTCCGAGGGAAATGGAAGTAACTTTGTGTTGGTTTAGTTCAGTGCCAGTTGAATTCAAAATAAGTTGTTAATTGTTTTATTACTAATTCCCCTGACAGTTTGGAGAATCAGACTAGTATTTATTTTAAACCATTATTTTACATAATTTCATGATATATTTAATAAGTATTACTCTGGATATTAAAATTAAAAGGTATATATACTATAAAAGGAGTATAATATGTTTTTATTTAAGAAATGGTTCACTGCATATATTTTCCCATAATATGTTCCCTGTATATAAAAATGAGGAGTTTTTGACATTTCTCGAATGAGAGAAAGGCGTTACATTCTAGATAGTAATAAGTAATCTATTTATTTGCTGAGATGATGTCTGATATTGTATCCAAATGTCAAACTTTGGAAATCGTCACCTTCTCGCATTCTTTTTTTTTTAACTTCCATGCTATAAAGAACATATCTAAACCTAGGATTGCAGAAAGAAATACCTTACCTCGAAAGTTAGGAGTGTAATGAGATCGAATGGGAGGAGAGAAGGGAATGCCAGCAAAAGTTCCGAAATGACCTTCTTCTGGTGGCGAAAAAAAGCTGGTTTCTTCGGCGAAAAATGGTTCGAAATTGATTGGGTCACTTGTCGCTATAGCCATGAAACCCAACAGCAGTATCCAACTTCCCATGTCTGAAAAAGAAATTATAATATTAGTTACATAATTACCAAAATATTTTCAGAAATTTTTTAATTAAATAAGTTTATTAACTCAGTTCTCACTTTGTGACAAGGCAAACATACATAAAAACTCAAAACATCTTCATTAAAAATTGTAAAATACACAAAAGCATAAAGAATCAAACACAGTTAAAACGATAAAAAATAAAACAATTTTTACGATTAAAATTACAGTTTCTACTCAAAAACAAGCAATTCGGCCAGCGAGCAAGAAGGAAGATTTTTCGGTGCACAAAACTGAAAGTTTACTTTTGGTCTCCACGCGGCAAAAAGACATTGAAAGTGCACAAACTGACTTAATAATTAATTCACTATTTTACTGAGTTTTAAATGTAAACAAATAACGGTTCGTTAGGCTTAACTCGTCATTTAAACTTTTGAATTTTTTATGATTCTAGAACTATTGCATGCTGATTAACAAAAGGCTTAAAAAACCTTACCCGGAACATAAAAACCACATAATTCAACACTAAAGAAAAAAATGCACAATTTATCAACATATAAGAGTAAAAGAAACTGAGCTCACCGAGCCAGATAACAGAGTTAGAATATATATTTATATAGGATTGGTGCAGCCGATTGCGGCGAAAAAAGAAAGGTGCACAAGTGCATGTTATAGCTGTTTTATATACATATAGTCCTATAATATATCTGTCCTATTGCCCGCTGGCTACATTTCGTAAAAACTCTAATTTTAATTGTAAAAATTGTTTTTTTAAATTGTTTTAACTGTATTTATGTTTTATATTTTTCAATATTTAATAAAGATATTTTGAAGTTTCATGTATTTTTGCCTTGTCGCAAAGTAAGAACTTAATTAATTGAATGAGAAATAACGAAATTCGAAGAAATAAGTTTAATCGAAATGAAGGAAAAAATGTGTATAATTTAATATTATTCCATACAAGGATGTGTTGTACACATCAGATTTTTTACGCTATACTAAGCGAAAGATTAGAGGTTAGGAGCCTGGCGAAGTTAATGGTTAGAGATTTGGAAAAACCGAAATCATATTAGACTAATCTTCAAAATTATAAAGTTTTAGAACCAGTGATATGAAATTCATTAATTACCATGTTTGAAGTACTGATGAAAATTTAATGAAAAATTCGGTAACCTCTTTATATATATGGAGTTAGAAAGCTTTTTTATTAATTACGTTGTTGATATAAATGTTAATAAATTATGTTTCTACAGAAAGTATCAAACTTTCATTAATGAAGCCTATTATTTTTAAATATCTCGTTTCATTACACTGGGAAGAACTGTATTATTCTATATTATTATTAATTGGAAGACACGGGAAAGATTTTTCACCGTACAGATTGGAGACATTTATTTTAGAGGACATGATTTTATTCTTTTATATCTTGATTTATTTTAGCTCATCTATTTTAGAGTACATGTCCTGAAAAGAATCACAGTTATTTTCATAAGATTTTTATAGTTCTTACATGATGTTTGTCGCTGCGGTTGAAAAATTGACATAGGTTTCTAAACTATTTCCTTATAAGCAGTCGAGCTCAAAATTTGTACACTCACTGTTTGTGGATAATATGTTGTGCAGCGATATGTTTTCAATTCAAATTTTTTTTTTTCAATTTAATATTTTTGGCATTTATCTTCGTTTAACATATAAGGTATTTCTCCCGCTTTCCTCGCTAGTTCTTAAAAAGATTTGTTTCTTACTTTTGAGTGGTATTGATTTAAGTAATAAAAGTGCATTTAATTCGTGATTTATCTAATTAAATTATTCAGTATTTTCATAGAATGACGTTATATATTTTTTATTATTTATTTCAGAATTTGTAAATCTGAAAGGAATTTTTGATTAACAAACTCAAAGATTTGAAAGCGAGGAATGGCAACTTTTTTAAGCGACACGCCTTTCAGTTTTTTGTATTTATTTATTTACGCATTACAAACTTTCATGGTAAAATTTCAGTTACATGGTGTTCGTTTCAACCTTGAAATTTTTGTTATATTAGAGTAAGTGCACCAACAATAGAAGAAATTACTTGATTTTTTTTAATGGAGCAGCACTAATGTGGAAAAGCAAGCGTTCAAATTAAAGTTTAAATAACAATTAATGAGCAATTATCACACTGGTAGATTAGTTCTCTCTTTTCCACCATCACATCATACATTTCGGAATCATACTTATGGAAATTATGTTTCAATTACTATTATTCTACAATATTCTACCAATAAATTAATATTTAATCAGTAACTATAAACTGGGAGATAGATTCAACAATATGACTTTCCTTTAGAGTGCTATAAAGTATACATACAGAACATGTATTTAGAATTGTTTATATAATTTTATTTGTATGTATATAAAAAATTGTAAATACATATCCTGTATGTGTTCACAATTGTTTATATAATTTATATGTGCATATATATATATAGTTGTATCATGCAAAAACTGCGATCTGTATTTCAGTTTTTCACATGCGAATAGTTCAGTTAAAAAGAGGCATCGCATTCAAGACTACAAATAAATAGGTTTCAGTTTCTCGCTATTTATATAGACTTTGCCAAGCCGGTAATTCTTCGAAAGTTAGAAATGAAATTAAAAGCCAAGATCTCACTTTTCTGAATTCTTGCATACTATTAATCTTCAGACGAAGCGGAGCTTCGGTACTTGAGAGTCTGGAAATTACTACGAATTCAAGTTTATTTATCCACGTTGAATTACTTTCAGCAAGCATTTTTTGCTGTCTTAACATCGAGAAGTTATTATTAAGGAATCAATATTGATAGAAATTATCAAAGTAGGAAAAAAGTGCATTATCAGGTTTTTCAGAAGGATATGTTCAAACTTCATTACTTCATATAGAAATATTCTCATTTATTTCAGTTAAAAATTGCGATTCCTGACCTTAAATAAATAAAGAGGGTTAGGCGCAAGAGAATATTACCAAAGGTTAAACTAAGTGCTAGAGGTCCTTATTGCAATTATGATGCATTTTATTTATCGATTAAAACTTTCCGAATTCCACTCGAAGTCTCAGTACAAGCGTGAAGACTAAAGGGAAAAAGCAACAACTCTTAAATACTCTTAAATAAAGCAACTCTTAAATAAAGCAACAACTGTTATTTAATACAGAAATGCTATTCCTGTGAACTTTTTAAAAGCTCGTAATGAGCAAGCAGCTAAAAAGTATTAAAAAATAAAGTGAAATTACCTCCGCTTTTGGAAATAAGGGCTGAAATATTGCATAGAAGCAAAACGTGCGTGCTGCTCCGCCAGTTGTGTAAAAAGAGAGATGAATTAATATCATTAAAGATGAGTATAAATATAGCGAAAGTTCTATTTCCGATTACCAAAATAGAAAGAAGCAACGATTACAAAACACGGTCATAAAAAAATAAACCATTTATATAGTCAGGTTAAATGCGAAATAAACCGGACAAACTCGATAAAATTTATTTATGTTGATTTTAGTTGTTTTGTTATTTTGTGCTCCATTTTAATGGTTGTATCTAAGGAAAAGACTCAAACAAGGTTTAAGACTGGCTTAAGTTTGATCCCGTGAAATATTAACGTATTTATTGGATTTATTAAAAATATATGGATTTTTATTTGGTTCTTTTGCAAAGGAAGATTTACAACTTGGAAGTTACTCCATATTATAAGCTTTGTAATGTATAAAATTGGTTTGGGAAAAAAGAAGTTTTAAATCGAAATTATATGGCTTAAAGTAATTTTCACCTGAGGTTGATAACATAGATTTTAAGGATCCTATAGAAAGTGAATTTCATTAATTGCAAAACTTTGAACTTTTACTTTCTAAGAAATGTAATTAAGAATGTATGCTTACTTTTTTATGTAAAATGTACCATTAGAAATTTGCATTCCAAACAATTATTCTCTTTTGCTATGTTCGTTATGCGGTCCACCGAAATATGAGTTAGTGATACTTTATTGCACGTAATGAAAATTATGCCTCCGTGTCCCACGATAAAATTGTCTACGAAAAAGCATTTTTCTCACAATCATTTTTATTTATAAGGGGTGTTCAAGAATTTAAGCTTCGTATATGTTTGCTGAACAACAACAACAAATACAAAATATTTCCCCTAAAATAAAAATCTCATTGTGAATTTTTTTGGCTTACTTCTGAGCGGTACTTGTTTTTATTTCAACATTCACGTAGCTGGAATTTTCTTGTAATTTATTTCAAATTTGATAATTTCGTGGATGATCAACTATCACATTATTAAATAATTCCTTATGCAATCTAACTTAAATTTATATTGACTGTTTTATCTTATTGCTGTTTTTTATGGTTAAAACTTCAATTCTGTTTTTATATTTTATCTTTCATGTTTAATTTTCTTTAGATACAGATATTTAAATATACGTATTACTATCTGATCAGTTTAGATTTTAAACGAAGTAAAAGATTCACAAAGGATAATAAATTAAGTTCAGCAAAAATATAAAAAAATTTTTGTAATATACCTAAAATTCCAAAATTTGCAGTGAAAAGCAAATTATTTAAACAGTCTTCAAAGACTGTTTCTAATGAAGAGAGACTCACCATAGTTTGTATCCTAAAGTTCGTTTAGTCCTTTCATCTGAAAGCAGTATAAAAATATTATTTTATTTTAATGCTTTAATTTCTTAGTATTCGAAATCTGGTTTTTCTGAATTTTATTCGTTTCAAAATTTCTACGAGGTCACAAATTTTATAACAAAACAATAATTGATGGGTAAAGTACATCGCGAAAGCAATGTGGCTAATTCAAATTTATTGTAAATATTCTATCCTCTTTAATTAAGATACAATAACACGCCGAACAAATATTAATTTAGAAGTCAAACAACAAAAATCAGCGTTATATTTTCAAATTTCACATTTGAAATATTTATTTACGCTTTTGCAGCTGAGGATGATGGTTCGGTAAAGCCATCGAAACTAATCATGTGAAATTTGAAAATATAACTCTGATTTTTGTTGGTGGACTTCTAAATTTTATCCTCTTGTTGACGGAAGTATAGAAGGAACGGAAGGTTAAACGGTTTAAACGGAAGGTTTAATTATTTATTTTGAAACCTCGTTGTTATTAATCTGTTCAAATGAACAAGATAATTTATTACTATTTGATAGCATTTACATAATTTAAAGTTTTAGGGTTATTATCATTTTATTTAACCAGTAATTTTTTATAGTTTCAGCTTTACTATCACTTCTCTTTTCCGTTTCCTGACCAGAATGCAAATCATTTAAAGAATAGTGAAATCAAAGGTTTTGGATTAACAGAGCCTGTTTCTGTCTCTCGAAGCCAGGTATTAGGTTCGCCAGCTCTATAAGATTGTAATTCTTCACTTTTGCGTTATTGCTGCCGACATTTAAATTCTTACGCCGGTGAGAGGTTTTTAGCCAACTTCGCGTTAAATCAGTCTTTGATTAATAGACTAGTTTAACTTTGAAAATGACTGTAAGTTATATCGGCACAAGTGGTGGCAGTTCTTCCCAAGCACGAGATGTGCATTTGTGTTCAAGTTCTCATTTATTAAAAACGTTTGTTTTAAACCTTTTCAAAGCCTCTGTAGTACTTTTCAGAAAAAACAATAATTCCCTTAACATCTGTTAGGAGTTTGGTGCTCATTTAAGCTCCCATAAGAAAGTCAAACTCTGTGAAGTATTTTATAATAAAGGGTCTTACAGTTAGAATGATATGATTTCAGAATAAAATGAAATTCTATTTCAGATACTAAATACAGTGACACTAAATTTGAATGAAACATCACTTAAATGTCCATCTCGTCTTACTACACACGAGTGAATTCGATAAACACAATTTTCGATTATTGTATGCTATAACCAGGGCCTAGTGTCAGGAAGCAGTGTTCGATGTTTATTCTTTAAATTTTAAGGTTTCGTAGTTGTTTGCATCGATTATTGATTTCAAATAATCCCACAAAATTAATGTGGAAGAGTTAAAATAAAAATTATGGTATACCCACTAACAGTTGCATTTCGTGAAATTATACTGAAAGTGTGAAATGTGGCACACCATGACCCCCAAATTAATGTCTTCCAAATTTAGCCACAAAACATTTGCTACCTTTAATCGGTATTACTCATTAGACACTGTAACTGCATCTCCTAGTCCGTTTTAGGGACGAGGTGATAGTCCTATGATGACATTATGCCATAACCCACTTCATGCAGTAACCTTTTCCGAAGGCAAAGTTTTCTCACGCATCTCTTGTGGATTACTTTCACCCCAAAACAACAGTTTTGCTTGTTAACATACTCATTCAAGTATAAACAAGGTTCATCTGAGAAGATAATTTTTCACGACAAATTAGCATTCTTGAAGTGGGTATTTAGCTATGATGAATTGTCAGAGCATACTGAAAAAAATTAAAAATCTAAAAGCTTACAGATTTTACATTAAGCCCAAATTTTTTTTTAAACGTTTTGTGTTTTACCTTTATTTATTAAATGCCATGCTCTTCGCACTTGAAGCATAAAATTCAATTCAACAGCAACATCGCAAATTAATTTTAAAATGAACATATCTTTAGAATTTCCGATACATAGTCTCGCCCGCTGGAGATAATTTGTTTTTCGTACATTGTTGCCATTGCTCGCTTTGAAATCTTTAAGCGTTTTAATCAAAAACTCGTTAAATTGTTACTAAATATAAAATCGAAAATAAAACAAATTTTAAATTCCAAGTTAGGGCTTCCAGATGCCCATATTCGGTGGAGGATTACGTTATTCAAAACTGGATGGCTCTAGGTACCGCTGTTTTATCACAATACGAGAAACGTACATACATTTATGCAGATTCTTCATTATTTAATTTCTTTAAATACAGCACAGCGTGATAATATTTGGCAACAATTTGAAAAGTTAAATGGACATTTAAAATTTTCAACCCAAAATGCCAAAACGAAATTAATAGCCTTCTGGGCTAATGCCGTTTGGGCTAAATGTAAAGCTTAGTGACTGTGATATAATAATATCAATTGATATTGTTGAGATTATTATATATTCTTGATAATTGATATTGAGAGATTATGATTGTTGAGATATTGTTGAGGTATTATGATATTCTTGATAATTGTTGAGAAGAAAGATAGTTTATAATTAATATATGTATATGCTTTTTTGGCAAGTTTGAATTTAAAATTGAGTACATCCGTGTTTTAATTGCTGTATAAAAATTCTCAAGCGTTATTTATAGAGCTATTTGAAAAAAATTGCTAATTTTAAAAACGCCTTCTTTTATTCTCTTCTTGGTATCCCATTTTACAGAAAATTTTTTATTCGTTCTTTATAATTTTGTCACTTTATATTTTTATTCCATTAAATTACCTTTGCGTCATTGTCAACAAAATAGTGTGGGTCAGGCTGTTTTACTGAGTATTGAGCAAAGCACACGGTTACTATCTCGCTTCGGCGGGGTGCCTTCATGGAGAACTTTCTAAGAGATTTGCCACGTATTTGCACTACTTATCCTGAAAACTGCGAAAAATACCCATGCACCCATACATACTTCAGGATTTGACCCCTAGGAGAGCCACTCGGAACACAAAATAATGTGTCACTTAATGTTAGTAAAGAGTTATTTGAGATAGTTCCTCGCTCTCTTTTCATTGGCTGTTATATATTTCTTATTTTAAAAACTAAACCGTGTTTTGTGAATTTCTTTACTGCAAATATTATTTGTTTCATTAACATAGTTTCTTTCTACGCACCTTAAGATTACTCTTAAAAAGAATGCTCAACCACTTCCTTTTCCCAGAAATCAAATACAGGTGACGTCAAGCAAGAACATTTTTATCAGATTTATACTGCAATCTTGCGCTCACAAATATGGTATGCAATTCTCCTTTTCAAGATTAGAAAGAACAAATATAAGAGGAAACTTAACGGTTCTTTTCCAGCGCAGAATCATGAATATGTCTGTTATCAGTAAGGTATGCTGATAAGGTGCGATACCTGAGAACAAAGTTCGCGTCATTCGATGGTAACGCAGTGAAAAGTGACGACGCCTGTTTACGCTAGCGCCATTTATATTTTTCCAAAATGGCGCAGCTTCTCTGGATGTTCGTTTTTGCGTGTTCCATACAATTTGCAAGATTCCAAAGTGCCGGGAAAGCAAGAGAAAATAATGCTCCTTTAAGAGCTCCAACTTTCATAGACATGAAAAAATTTCGTTCTGAGCTGCTATATCCTCATGACAGAGAGTATCTGATTGATACAATCAACAGAGGTCAAGCTATAAGGGATACTCCTTTAATATTCCGTTTACCTTTCTTTGGATTTGACTTCAGGTATATATGGATACACAGAGATGGTTATATTCTTTTTAACAAAGGCCTTCTTGAATATCCATCCCCAGTAAAATTTCCCACACCTTTCATAAGAGATCCATCTAGGGAAGAAGATCCTTCTCTTATAGCACCATGGTTCAGTTATCAGGACATTCCAAATTCAATAGAAGGAGCGGGTGTGTATTCACAGTTGATCAACCTTGCTAGTCAAAACGATGAACACCTGAAAGAAAGAATCAGGCTTGATTTCAAAGATGCTATGATAGGTTCCGCAGATTTTGAACCTACATATGCCCTCATCGTTACGTGGAGAAATGTTACGCATGCTAACCGGATGCCTACTAGTCAATTAAAAACTAATACCTATCAGGTTGTTATCGCAACTGATGAAAAAAGAACGTATGTTATGTTCAATTACGATGCTATTAATTGGATATCGGACAAGGACAATTACGATGGGCAAAAAGGTATTCCTCCGTTCATAGGTTTCAATGCTGGAAATAGAACTAGAGCATACGAATTTGAGCCTTATTCTCAACAGCCTCGAGTAAGCCGGCTACCCTCCTTAGGATTCGGAAATGGTTTGCATGGTCGATTTTATTTTCAAGTCGACGAAGAAATATGGCCTGGATGCTGCATCGAAAGACTTTTGGATGTCAACTGGCCAACAAGGCCAAAGCTTACCTTTTTCCCACGTTACGGCAGTATGTTAGGGGGTACAATGGTGAATGTAACTGGACCATGCTTTTCAGACCCTCGTAGTATCATTCGTTGCAAATTCGACACCCTTGAAACTGATGGCATTTACAGGGATCAGAACCATGTATCTTGCATTTCCCCTCCAGTCATGTACCATGGTTATGTTGATTTATCAGTGTCAGTAGATAATGGTCCTTTCCTTTTTTATGCAAGATACTATGTTCAGCCTCCAGATATGGTGGAAGCTGATGTAAATGTTTTAGACCGTAAGGACAAAGAAGAAGCCCCAGAGCGCTTCACAGTAAAATGGAAGCATGAAAAATTAACAATGGATGAAAGAGCTCCTGTAACTATAGCGCTATGGGGATACAGAGAGTCAAATGAAAATTATCCGAGACTAACTTACATCGATTTATTAACAGAGGATACAGTTATCAGTGGAGCTCGCCAATACAGTCTTGATTTAGATGTTTATAAAAATCGCTGGAACTGGGATAAACTGGACATATATTTTGGATTCATTGCTATCAATCTCACCGAGCCAGAAATTCTGAGAGATGGCTCTCGCCAATCTCCTGTGCTATGGTCAGGTCCTTTGCCTCTTGCCTGGTATTTCCGTCATCAGTGGCATCGAAAGTACGGCAAAAATTGGAAAAAAGAAATTTGTGAAGATTGGTACTTCAGAGAGAAGTACAGCGATCGTTTTGCTATCACTCTTTTTCGTTGTCCTTGCACTGTAGCCCAGGCAAAACTCGACAGAGGAAGATTCGCTCCAGACCTTCAATGTAATGAAATTGATCGGAAATGTGAAACATTCCACAAATCTGCTTACCACTGCGTTCGATCTGGAAGACCAGCTGTAGGTGGGGCAGGACAGCTATGTTGTTATGATGACCACGGTGAACTCATAAGGACTGGTGATACGATGTATGGAGGAAGACCAGCTAGAGCATTTCAATTTGGAAAGCATCCCTTCAAGCAAAGGATGATGATACCAGCTCTATCATACTGGCTACATGATGTCTCACCCTATTTCTTTTGTTGCAAGTGGGCAGACGGGGAAGATGATGCTGAAACATGTGACATGTTTAAATACTGGAGGACTTCTCAAGATTGTTCCCTTTACCAAACTCCAGGAGTGGGATCTGTTTATGGAGACCCCCATTTTGTGACTTTTGATCGTGTAAACTACACTTTCAATGGAAAAGGCGAATTTGTTTTAACAAGAGTTAATCACAGACTACATAAATTGGATGTACAAGGGAGATTCGAGCAGCCTGTACCAAAATACCACTTCAGTCCACCAATAAATGGTACACGATTGATGGCTATTGCTGCAAAAGACAACATTTCTTCTGTAGTAGAGTTTCGTGTTCGACCGGCTCCAGCCAGATGGCAGTATCATATGTACATCATCGTAGACAACGAATATGTCTATTTTTGGGACAACAGTCTTCGAGTACAGTACTTCAAAGGAGTAACTTTGTTCCAACCGGCCAACGTATACAACATGTCTCATATTGTAGCCATGTTTGACTCAGGCGCAGGTGTTGAAGTAATGGTGGAAAATGGTCACATGGCAGCTCATGTTTATTTACCTGTTTCCTTTATAAATAAGACAAGAGGACTGTTGGGAATGTGGTCCAGAAATAAAGATGACGATTTCATTTCCCCAGAAGGGGATTCTTACATATCACCAGATTCATCAACTTACGATATTCATCAGAAATTCGGAATGGCATACCGTGTATCTGAGCTGGGAAACAGCAAAGTTGGAAGATCCCTTTTCTTCCATAATGCCATACCTTTCTCACAGTATGATAATATTTCTTTCGTACCAGAATACCAGACACCCCCACCAATACCAAAAAACTTCAGTTATAGACCTGAGGAAGTCGACGCTTTATGTAGTACATCAGTTTCTTGCAAATTTGATTTTATCGTGACTGGTGACAGAGAATTTGCTTGGGCTACTCGGAATCATGAAAATTATGCTCAGAAATTAGCCTCGGATGTCAGGAAGGATATAGTGCGATGTCCAGAACTCAGCAAGCCCAGGCATGGCAGAAAAAGTGAAATTCGATACTACGTTGGAACAACTGTTCGATTCACTTGCGATGATGGGTACCGCCTTGTTGGTTATGAGAACAGAAGATGTCGCGAAACGGGTCTCTGGAGCTGGGGTGTCGATCCACAGTGTATCAGTGAAGCTGACTACGCGAAGAAGGTAATTGGAATATCCTTAGGAATAATCTTACCTGTTATAATTCTTGGTATTTTACTCTGCATCTTTCTTGTGCAAAGAACGAGACATCGAAATCATCACCACACTGGAGAAAAAGGCCAGCAAGTAGGTTTCATGATGCAGCCTAAACCTTATATAAATAATAGAAATGGTGCTGGAAATGGCAGCAGCAAAGTGTCGGACTTTTAAGTAATGTGAAGAATATTTTCATCCTTGTATTTTATACGAATTTTCGGACTCTATGACTCTCGGTAAGAGATAAAAACTGTGCATACCATGTGAAGTTCAAGACAATTCGAAACTTCCAGAAAATATGTTGCCTTGAACTCGAGAAACAAACAAAAATATTTCTGAGATTGCAGAAACAAAAATAATTAATTATCGAAATGAAATATGATGCAGCTGAGTGAGGTAAGTTTTTTTTTTTTTTTTTTTTTTTTTTTTTGTGCAGACTAATAAGTTTACGTGTCAAAACTATAACATAATAGTTACGAACAATTTTAAAATTAAATTTCCTTTCCATTTTAAATGAGGAAGCTTGATATTTTAATATCCATCTTTTTCTGTTTTATATGACAATTTACTTGTGGAATTAATTATTTACAGCGGTTTGTTATTTACATTTGTGCTATATTTGCTTTGATTATCAGTAAAACTGAAAGTAATGTAAATGAATTTTTAAGCTTCTGAAATAACTGTATTCCTACATAAGTATTGTACAGAAACTTCATGCATACAACTAGATTAAAAATTTCTATTTTTTAAATTAATAATTGGATAATTGTCGTTTATATGAAATCATTTGTCGTTTATATGAAATCATATATCATTTGAATTACAATCTATGTCATTATTCAAGCATCTAATTTTATTACTGCACAAAAATTGTACAGAAATTTCATTAATAGAGTTTGATCAAAATTCTTGTTTAAACAATGCATAATCATAGTTAAAATGAAAATCTGTTTCATTTCTGTATATCAAAAATATGTCTTTAATGATGAACTTTCAGTTAGTTTTGAATAAGAAATATATGTAGAATTGATTGTAATTTAAGCAATCATTTTTCTGGTAGGAAAAGTAATTCATTAAATGTCACGAACATTATTTTGATTATTTCTGAACTCACTTGATCATCGGAATCTTCAGTAAAGGACATTTAACTGATTTATGTAAATGAAATTTTGCAGTTATGTATGTTCTGTTGTGTTTTTATAGTTAGCTTATTTTTTATCCTTCTAATGAATGTAGTTAGAAAGAAAAACTGTGTCATTTTGAATATTGTAAAAGTAACGTCCTGTGAATAAAAATTCCATTTTCGTGGAAAATTGTGAAATTTTTTTAACAGAATTATGATTTAATATATTAAAATATGTACGTAATTTTCTTTTAAATGTGTGCATTCATTTTATTAATTAATTTTGGTTAGCAAAGAATTGTATATAGTTACTAGAAAAATTACAATGGATTCTTTCTAAGAAATTAGAATATCTCTTGAAAACTGATTAATTTAAATACTGCACATGTGTGAGGAATAAAAATAGTTATTATGTATCTACACTGTAAAACGTGTGTGAAAAATAGTATATCCAAGTGATTAAAAGTGAGAAACATATTGTATAATATATTTTATTTTATTTTACATATTGTAGTCATTAGAGAATAATAATAAAAGAATTTCACTCTCATCACATAGGATGATTATATACGGTATAAAACTTGTCATCTGGAATTTTATTTTATTTGAAATTTATTAATTTGTGAATTTATAAATGCTTTTTATACAATTTTACGCTATTTCAGATGCTTTCACTATATACAAATATACCTTAAACATATAGCATATTCTGCCTTAAATGCTAGGTCGGTATATATGTAAATTTGTTTCTCAGATACTTCATGTAACTGTTACATTAACTATGGAGCCCACCAGTGGCCGAGTTGTAAAATCGCTGAACGCTGGTAGTTCGGTCCAGGGTTCGAATCTCGGCGAAAGGGGTTGGCTGTATGGCCGTTTTTATGGTCTTTTCCATGTGCAACGTGTATACGAGCCTGTTCCTCTTAAGAAGTCCTCCACGAAAGGCATCCCTTCCCTTAAGTAGCATTTTAACAAGTATTTACTCACATTTCTTTAAAGGAAAAAACTTTACAGTTTCTGGAAAAGGTTTTAACACTTTTCGGGCTTAACTTTATTTCATAATAATGTGTAAGATTTGATTAAATAAAGTATTACTTTAAAGTGAAATACTATGCATATGATCTTAAAAAAGATTAACTAATAATTTGTAAATTTAATTTGTTTCATAAGTAAAAGAAAATATTTCATGTTAATTTTTAAAATGTAGTTCATTATAATAGTGCAGAGTGCACTTAAATTTGGAATCGGAGGCAAATGTATTTTCACTGTTAAAAACCTGGAATAGGTCTTTATGTATTAGCTTTAGTTAATATATCAAAAGAAGCTGCGAAACAAACTTAAAGCCTAAGCATTTTCAAAGTCAAAACTACGCGCATACTTCACTTTTTACTAGATTTTAATCTGATGTTAATTTGTAACAGTTAACAGACATAACTTTCACCAATTCAATACAATATTTATATGTTTTGTTTAATATACGGTTAAAAATAGAATTTTAATAATTTCCCAGAAAAATAATCTGTGCTTTTTATAGAAAATTTATGACCTTTTTCATAGAATTTCAAAATATTTGTACTATTTCATTATGCATAAAATTCGATTACATAATTTTATTTCAATCCATAAAAAATTCGAAAAGATTTCTGATGAATCGTCATGGATAGACCTTTAATTGATTGTCAATTAATAGAATTTGAAATGGAATTTGCAAAGAAAAAATTATTATTTTAGTCAAGGACGGTTATCTGAGTAGGAATATGATAAGTATTCTAAATATTCAGCATCAAATAATGAACTTATCATTATTTGATGGCTTTGATGATTACAACAAAAGTTTGTTGCCATTTTTCGAAAAGAAACTTAATATTGCTAAAATTTGAATGGAAACGTTTGGTAAATCTTTGAAGATATTTTTCTCTTGAATATTTTTTTGCCTTTCGGTGGCATTAGTTTTCGTATTTACAAGTGCAACCAAAAAGACCGTATTCAGCAATATATATTATTAATTGCGTCGTTAGTATAGTCGTTATTATTATATTTTTTGAGAACTCGCAACCACCTCTTAACACTTTGCCTTTTGATTCATATTTGCTTCCTTCAAGAAGTATTTTAATTTTTAGTCAATTTTGTATAAAGATACCAAGAAATAAATTTTAAAAAGTCTGAGAGATTTCAGATTTTAATGGTCATTTAAAAGGGTTTGTTAAGGTATTTTATGCTTTCGCTGAGCTTAGAGTCCCCCAGTCTGCACTTGCACTCACAGTTGATAAACCTTTATTTATTTATCCATTTATTTGTCCTTTTAGCTTTATGAAGCATAATTTTCTAACAATTTCTTTTGCCTTTTTATTATTAACTATTTATGTGTTAACTTTATTTGTTAAATATCATGCTCTCTGCACCTACGCCATATAAAATTCTATTCAACAGCAAAATCACAAAATATTTAAAAAGAGCATATCTTTAAAATTCCCGTTAGAGGGTTAGAGGTTGTCATACATAGTTTTAAATTCACTACATTATTTCTTTGAAAACTAGCCGCTCGCTCAGGCAGCGGCCTAAAATAATTATCATAAAAAAGAAAATGTATATAATGATTTTAATGACCGCATGAGTTGTAATTCCATAAAAGTATTGAATAGTTCTAATTGGACATCTAATTATTTTAATATATGTTTATTTAAATTATTATTATATAATTTCGCTAAAATAATACAGGGCGATAATATTTGGTAGCAACAATTTGGAAATTGATACACCGTTTATAGTGAATCAATGCAAAATCCCATTTCTAGAGCAATAGTCTCTTTTGAGCTAAAAACTGACGCATATTCAGATGGGAGAGAAAATGTATTTATCTTTTTGAATATGTAAAAAGTGAGCCACGTATCATTGGTCCAAAATAAATTCATGTTGCTTACACATCCCCTTTAGCTTTTACGTAGGCGTACTGGATCCGCTTCCCATTAAAAAATGGGAATAATAGGAAAAAATATTTACTAGAAAATCCGTTTAGTGTTCCATTCAGTACCCACACTCTTTTTGACCTTGACCTTAACTTCCTTCTAACCTACTTGTAAAAACGATCAGTAAAATATGCCAGGTCGTGAAGAAAAGACACTGTGGGTAGTTCCCATCTCAGAGTTGATTTCAGTGCTCAAAAGAAATCATTCTGTTCTAGAAAAGAATCGCTTGGAAATATGAATTAATTTTCCCGGTTCAGACCTTAAAGATCCTGCTCATCATAATGTTTTGAAAAATTAATATGTGTAATTCTAAAATCAGAAAGGGATATTAAGGTTCGTTTCAAATCCTGTAATCCATGTAGTAATTCTCTGCTCTCTAAACCTTATAAATTTTGCAAAATCCTACTTATTCCATTTTTATTATGTAAATTATTAAAAATATAGATTCATGAACAGAAATCTTAAAATCCCTTATAAGGTATTTCTCCTGCCTCCTTAGCATGCCGTCGTAGTGTAGTGGTCAGCACGCTCGGCGCGTATTCGAAAGGCCCGTGATTCGAGTCCCGGAAAGGACAAAGGACATTGCTCATTTTTCATCTCAACTGCTTTCAAAAAATACCCAATGTCTCTACAGTGGCGCACAAACTAAAACAAAAAGTGATGGATGATGATTCTCCACGGCCAGGATTTAGCGATTGGCTTCCCTAATCCCCAATCGCCCTTTAAAAGGGAGATTATATAAGGTATTCCTCCCGCCTTTTTGTATGCCTTCGTGGTGTAGTGGTGAGCACGCTCGACGCGTATTCGAGAGATCCGTGCTTCGAGTCCGTCCCGGAGCTCATTTTTTTATATCTCCTGCTTTTAAAAAATGTCTCTACACCCTTGACGAAAATTGAATTCAAGTCCTTTCAGCTGCTAACTTGATGTGCTGGCCATTACATTAGAGGGACATTGGGAAAAGTTGACTTTTGTGTTAAAAATTACCTAAAAATACCTTTGTCAGAGAAAACGCTGTACGAAAACTTGGTAATAAATAGGAATTTTTTTCTTCAAGAAGAAAAAGTCATGCTCAAGTCTTTTCCCAGTTTAATTCTTACAATACTCATCTTCAAGAGTGAAATGTTCTGATTTTGTATTGATTCCAAGCAAAATTATTATAATGGGGTATCCAGGAACATAATATTGAAACTTTAAACAAGAAACGTGACCTTAATATGCATGAATCGATAACCGACTCTCGGAATGCACGAAAAAAAAGGGGGTAATGGTACTCTTTCTATTAGAAAGAAAAAGGAATTAGTAATTATTGCTCATAATTTATTCTGAAATCGAAAGTTTCTTTTATTCTCGATAGAAGAAAAGTCTTTAAAAGCCTTTTATTATGGTTTATTCCAAAACTGTTAATACTGAAACATATTTTGAAACGTTTTTTGTTTATTCAGAGCGTTTAATTAAATTCAGTTGTTAAATGTCTCTAATTACGAAATTAATATTCCCTCCCTCTGTCATTTATTCCTCCCTTACTTATTCTCCTCACTTATTGATTTCGCCTTTATAAATAGTATCAAAATATTATAGTCGTTATTGGCCCAAAGTGGCGTTAGCCCAAAAAGGGTATTAGTCTGGAAAGAGCATTTTGCATTCAATCACTTAAATGCCATGTATCACTTTTCAAATTGTTGCCACCAAATATTATCGCTCTGTATTATATTTAAAGGAACTAAATAATGAAGAATCTGCATAAATGTGTGTCTTTTTTCGTACTGTGAAAAAACAAGCGTACCTAGAGGCATCAAAGTTTGAATAACATAATCCTCCACCCGAACATGGGTACTTGGAAGCCCGAATTTGAAATTTGAAATTAGTTTTGTGGTCTATTTCATGTTTTTTAAAACTTTAACGAATTTTTGACTAAAAAAAACTCAACAATTTCAAAGCGAGCAATGGCAACACTGTAGAGAATAAAACACTTTTATCACCAGCGCGAGACTGTCTATCGGTGAATTTTAAAGGTATGCTGTTTTTAAATATTTTAGTCCGAAGTGGCGTTAGCCCAAATGCTCTCGAAATATGTATGTGTCTTTAAATGAAGAAAACGTCAGTTTAGGCGTAATTTAAAATAAATCTGAAAGCTTTCAGGGGTAGTGGCTTTTTTTTTTTTTTTTTTTTTTTTTTTTTTTAAAGATTATAGTTGTTTTTAATGAATAAAATGGTGAAGCAAATAATATGTTCAATAAATATGTTAACAAATATATTCAAAGATAAGTGAATTGACATTAGATGAGAATCGGAGCTTTGATATTATGGTGAAAAAATGGCAGGAGTAGTTCTCCTTTTATTATCATAATTACTTATCTTTAGCTAATCATTCACTTATTAATCAAATCAGAAATGATGATAAATGCCAACTTTCAGTGTGAGTTGTTTTAATAAGCAACGAGTTTACTGCATTAAAGGTTTTGATGTCTTTCATGAGTAGCACATTTGTATAAAATGTTCCGTGCAAAACATTAACCATCTACCAAATGAGTATACGCTGAAAGATTTATTAAATCTGATTTGTTAATTTTTGCTTAAACTGTGCTGAAAATATGCAGAAATCAAACGAATTACGGATCGGAAACGTCTGCAGTAAAGTAGAAAATTAGTTAATTTTAGATGCAATTAAAACACTATGCGCCTATTATGTGAGAATTATGCGTAAAACTTTCATTTCATACTTATAGACTTTATATTATATTATATTATGGTCTATAATTTTCATACTTATAGACCATAATAAAATATATAAATTTGCCATCAACGATTTCTCTGAAAATAATTCTCTGTCAAATTTTTCAAATTCCTCATTTGCAAAATTTTAATATTTGGTTATTTAGTTTTAAGTACTTTAATTTATTAAAAGTTTTAACTACACGTTTACTTTATTTTTCTATTGACGTTATAGAAAAAAGCTCATTCAAAATTAAATAAAATATTTAGAAAATTTTCTACTCAGAATATTTAATATTATATTTTCTCCTTTACAGTCTCTTAATGTTATGGACTGTGGCTTAAAACTGATTTTTTTTTTATCTCAAATGTTTTCCTTAACTCAAATGTACGATTTTTGTCTAAGCTCAAGTGTAGAAATCTCTACAGAAAACTCTAGCGGCCGAGTGGTGAAATCTCTAATCACTGGTAGTTCCGATCTGCGTTAGATTCCAGCCGAACGAGTTGGCTGCATGAGCAGTTTCATCGTTTTCCCCATTGTAAAGTCTTTACGAACCAGCTTCTCTTAGAAAGTTCTCCACAAAGGCATCCCCCCTTTTAGGCTAATAGCACAAGTTTACTTTGCCATGATCATCTATAACCAAACCATTCTGACTTGCGCTGAGTGGGTGGCTCACAAGAAATCTTTTACTCTTAACAGTGCCTGCTTCCGCACTTCCACTTCCGCAAGTTACTACTTATGCGGAAATAGTTAATAGTCAGTTTCAGCTGAATCTGCAGGAACGAATCGTACTAAAAACCGCTCTCTAAATGAATTTCTTTAATTTAATATTTCTCCAAATTAAATGCTGTTTTTAACTGAGAAATGACTAATGAATAATGATTCTTCTCTTTGCAAAAATTTAAACCTATGTTCCGAAAGCATTTACATTTGTTCTTATCTAGAAAGGAACTCAATAATTTCTATTTTTCTAGCTATTATCTTATCTTCATATGTTATCGCGGGCTTAGAGACATGCCTAAATGTTTCTTCGCCTGGGGCAAATAAGATAAAGTGCACCGCTATATACTACATGAAAAGTTAATACACATGTGCAGTTTTTTATTTATTAAGTTTTTGATAACTATTTTAATTGTTACAATAACTTTTAATAATAGTATACTATTCGTTTCAACTGTCATACCAAATTTTAATAGCAGTGCACCTTATCCAAATGTATCATGATTTACCTTTAAGAATGAAGAAAGCAAACTTCTCTGATAATCGACTCAAACGTATTACACAGAATCATACTTTTTATTAGCACGAAGGAGCGGTAGCCCAGAAGAGTCTCAAAACGGCATTTTGTGGCGTTTTATAATAAACGACGAATCATTTTTTAAATTGTTGCCACCAAATATTATCACCCTGTATTATATTTGAGGAAATTAAATAATGAAGAATCTGCACGAATGTATGTCTCTCGCACTGAGAAAAAACGACGGTTCCTACAGCCGTCAAATTTTGAATAACGTATTTCTCCACCCGAACATGGGCAAATTTCGAATTTGTTTTATTATCTCTTTCCTATTTTGTAAAACTTTAATTAATTTTTTATTAACAATCTCAACGATTTCAAAGCGAGCAATGGCAACACTGTACGGAGGGAAAAAAATTATCTCCAGCGCGCGAGACGGTCTGTCGGAAATTCTAAAGATATGTCGTTTTTAAATATTTTGTAAAATTGCTATTGAATTTTTTTTTTTTTTTTTTTTTAAGTGCAAAGAACATGATATTTAATTAAATAACGGTAACACACAAAACGTTAAAAAACGCACCTGTAGGCGTAATAGAAAGTCTGAAAGCTTTCAAATTGTTTTAATATGAATTATTTTCAAATATTTTTGCATAGGCTTAAATTTATCGAATTACAAAAGATTTAAAGCTTAAATAGTATTAGGAACTGGCAAATATTTCAATTATATTTTCTAATCCGAAATAGCCGCATCTTCTAGTATATTGCTGTCTTTTCTTTTTAAGCAAATATAAAATAATATTTTTCATTTGAGTAAATAAAAATAAGACATCAAGCTAAAATGAATAATAAGAAAATCAATTTTTGATTATTTAACTAACCATCTGTAGTAAAATCAAACCGAATTCACAATATTGTTAACACATTTATCGAGAAATGCAATGTCAGATTTCTTTTCTTGAAAAAAGAAAAGTGCTGAAAAATCTAAAATCACTAAAAAATCACTAAAGCCTCTGTTTTAAAATAACAAGCAATGACAGTACGCATGTGTTACACATTTCTTTCGTTGGAATAGCAAGATTCTATTGATTGTTCTTTCCTCGACGTAGTAAAGTTCCGTTTATTTTGTTCTTATAATGTTTGACTAATGTTATGATGTCAGCTTGAATAGGTCATTTATTAACATCGGCTAGTGTTAAACAAAGGTATTAGTTCTACTGTTAGGATTGTTATTCTTTCAAAGAAGACAATAAAAACGTAAAAGATTGTTCTTTAAAAAGATATAAATTTAATTGCAATTTAAAATTTGCTATTAATAGATACACAGTTTTCATTCTGAAAAAAAAATGTAGGTATGTAGAATGAATATTTTGAAAATAATAATCATATGATTCATATTTTGACTGTTCTGAGATATAATCTTGCCGTAATTTATCCAAAATTACGAATTGGCATTTTCCTCTTTTAACCTCTTTTTTATTTTCCTCTCAACAATTTTTCTGATTAATATGGTTTTGAGGTAGGCCAACGACGTAATTGATTAAATAAAGAGCATTTCGGAATTTGAGAATTATAATAAGCTTTAACATCGCTTAACTTATAGAAATAGAGATCGCATTTTTAAGTCGTTATAGAAGAATATTCTCTTGTCAAAAATAGAAAAACACTTAAATAGAAAATTAATAAATTTTGTATGCAACATGTAAATAAAAGTAAACCAAATTAACAGTGATTCTACCATCAAATTTCGAAACACAATAACTTTTTTCCGTTGCTTTATGAAAAGGTTTGTAACAACTTTATTATCCCTACTAATTTGAGTGATTTAACTTTTTATTTTATTTTTCAGAATACATTCGAGGCTTGATAATGTAATTTTATTGTTTTAAGATATAGCTATATGCATAAGTCATACGGCTGTACTTAGACATAGGGTGTATGAGAAACCAGTCTAAAGTCTTGCAAGTATAAAGGACCACAATAAAAGGTTTAACTAACAAAATATTAAAAAGGGGAAAACATTTTACCACATTACAGTCGCAGTCACAAATTTTAAGGTCATACATATAATATTATATTTATTGTATTATATTATTATATTTATGGTAAAGACAAACATGATTTTGGTCTCATGTATCTACATCGCAAACCCGCAAGCACAGTCTAAGTAAGAGTACCAAATAAAATAGAGCAATGAATTAAATAATATTGTTTACTTATTGTCATTATTTCAATAAACTCAAAGTGGAAATTTTCTGCATTACGTGGCAGACATCTGTATTTACATCCGAAACGTCTCACGGATTCTAATTTATAACTAGCTGCAAATAGATATCTCAAAATAACAAAATTTAAGTTCTTTTTGTTGATTCCTTGCTTTATTAATGGCGTAAATTATATTAATTATTATTATCAAAAAATTTCTGAATAAGAATGAAACGTTATGACATAAAATTCTCGTATAAAAAAATTAAAAATTTCTTCTTTTCATAAAAAGATTTACTCAATTGTAGCCGTTTACAAAGACGAAGTATTTTTCTTAACAAGTAAGACCTCGTTTTTGTCTTACTTATTATTCTGCCTTCGTACTTACATTAGTAATGAAATATATACTTCAATGAATTAAAAGAAAAACAATATCTATTTTTTTAAATCACCTTATTTTAAGACATAATGAAACGAATAATAAATTCTTATCAAATAAAGATGATGTTCTGTAGTGCGAAATAATGCCTAAGAAATTTACAGGAATTTAAAAAAAAGTGTCAAGAGGATTTGAAAAAAGATTGTCAGGCTGTAAATCTTATCATTTCGAGGTAAAAATAAGACAATCTTATAACTAACATTCTATCTAATTTGTCAAAAATATATACTGATAAAATGCTCTATTAAGAGTATGTTTGTAGAACGAGGAGCTAAACTTTACAATATTTAAGCGGTAATATTAAACGAAAATTATGTTAATGTGTTAACATGTTTAGTAATTTTAATGCAAATTACAGAAAATTAAAAGTATTACTTTAAGTTATAAATTTTCGACATCGTGAATATTCTTGTTTAGAATTCGTTTTTAGCGCCGCTAATAATTTATTTTAAACATGATTTAAGAACATGTCTTCTATACCTTTCCTTTACTTTCAGCTTTACTCGACACAGTTATTCAACACGTCTGAAAGTGGAATATTCTTGTAAGTAAATGTGCTCAGACATGCAGCGAATTTAACATCCCTGACCTGAGGCTGGAAAACATTTCACGAATCTTCCTATTTTATTTCGGTCAAAGTCCTTAAGACTGACCTAGAAGAAAAAAGATTCTCCTGCAGTTTTATTTGCTTATTATTATTCCTTCTTTCCATCTGATGATTATGTAAAAGGAAACTTTTCTCAACAAGTTGCCTGAAGTTCATTTTCCCACCTGATGTGTCCGTGAAAGAAAAACGGCAGCTCTGGGAAAGGATAAGTGACATGTTATTTACATGAAAGGTTCATTTGCCTTTGTAATGAATTACGATTATTTTCAATGGGTAAGTTACAACGCAGTCCAGTTAACTGAGCTATTAGACGAGTTTACACGGTTCATTGATTGTTTGACCTATTCAATTGAGTTGCAAATAAGGAATGAAATAATTTGTATTTAAAGCTTCGACTGGGAATTATTAAGTGTTAATATAACAGAAATAATGCACATATATTTTGTCAATCAGGTTTAAATGTTTTTGAATATTGTAGAACTATGATATGTAAATGAGGTAAATTTGGTTCCAGATAATTATCGTATATACTAATAATTTAAAAATTAGAGTCTTCCTTACTCTGATACAACACATTAAAAACGATTAATGCATTTAAATATCGATGCATTTTTAACGCATTTGAAAAGACTGTTTTCTGTATCAATATTAACGCTTAAAGAAGCGAGCATTTTCAGCGTACATTAATAGAATAAAACTTTAGCAACTTGGCAAAAGTTAATATTTGTTTCGGATATAATCTTTGGTTTATATAATAGGTTCCCAACCTGTAGTACGCTTAAATCTGGGCGGAAGCGATGGCTTAACCAGGTGTACGGGGAAAAATTATTAATAATAGCAGAATCACTTTTCAAATTGTTGCCACCAAATTTTATCGCCCTATCTTATATTTAAAGAAACTAAATAATGAAGAATCTACATGAATGTATGTATGTTCCTCGCACTGTGAAAAAACAACTGTACTTGGAGTCATCAAATTTTGAATAACATAGTTCTCCACCCGAACATGGGCACCTGGAAGCTCGAATTCGGAATTTGCTTTATTGTCTATTGCATATTTTGTAAACCTTTAACGAAGTTGTGGAGAACTCTTTTTCACCTACGTGGACTTGTTAACTATAAAAATGCTCATCGTGCGAACTGTAATCAATATGATTGTGTATCAATGAACGTGTGTTAAAATATATAACTTTTTCTAGTGTTAAATAAAAATGTTAAAATTTTCGAGCCAAGCTACCATTGTTTTACCTGCAGCAACCCAAAAATGGAATCCATAGAAAAAAGCCATTAAGTTTTAATTAAAAATTTCAACAGTTCCAAAGCGAGCAGTGGCAACACCGTAGGGAACAAAGCATTTTTATTGCCAGCACGCGAGACTGTGTATCGGAAATTCTAAAATTATGCTGTTTTTAAATATTTTTAGCCCGGTGTGGCTTTAACCTAAATGCTCGAAACGTGTATGTGTCTGTAAATGGGGGAAAAAACCTATTTTATTGTGGAGTATTTTGTTGTTAAAAAGAATATCTTCTAACAGAGCTGAAACTATCGTGGAGGAAAGTTCCGATCCGCATTTGAGAAGTTGTATAATAATCAATTACTGAACAATTCCATAACTGTTTATAACTGTTTTCAAAGTGCCTAAAAATTGATAATGTGTTAAAAAAATTAAATTTGAAGAGGAAAAAAATCATACTGAAAAAGAAATGAGATCGAAATATTTGGGTGAATTTACTATTTGTTATCAGAAAATGAGCTTCAACGTAAAAGTGAAGTTAAAGAGAGAATAATAAACCTAGCCCAAAAATCGTGCAAACATTAGAGGAGGAAAACAGGGATATCAGATCTCTCCAAAGAAGATTTCTTTAAAATAACCTAAAATTACCATTCTCCGAGAAAAAGGAACAAATTTATTATACATCTCTGACCTTATTCATTTAAAATTTATTAATTTTGTTGTATTGAAATAAGAATAAAGATATATTGCGGGAATACTGGAAGGGGTAAGGGAGACGTTTAGTTTACTGCATAATTACTATATCTTACTGAGATTACGCTAAAGAAAAAAAAGCGAAAATCGCTAGTCTAAATGACTATAATAAAATAAAAAACTAAGATGTTTGGAGTAATTGTAGTGTCCCTTGACTAAACGAATGACAATCTTTTAATATCATTGTATATTTAAATTAATTCTGTGAGAAAGTAATGAAAAGTAGAGATAAATCTTCTAATCCAAAATTGTTATGTATTTAATCTTTTCCTAAACTTGTCAACAGAAACTTTCTGTTGAATAACAATGACGCTGTAATAAAACTGCCTTGATGTTATTTTCGAAATCATAGTAAATTCCGATTCGTTTCCAAAAAACACAGCAAATATGTCTGAAAGATTACATTTCTAGTAATTTAAGTGTCCATATGTATTTTTGTATTCATATTTATTTATACATAAGTTTTTATATTATAAGAATATTATGCACAAATGTAAAACTTTATATCTCTTCGTGCGTTAAATTACGTTGCATGTAATTTAGAGATATGGCAATTTATAGCTAAATAAAAATGCAAATGCATTTAAATGCAACGTATTATGCCCTCCTTATTTTCTGAAATGCAGTCTATCCAATTAACTGAAAGTATAACTTTTATGTTTATAAACGTACTTTAAGGATATAGGCAGCGAGCAAGTAAATAAAGTAAATCTTACGTGCAGTTATTTTTACTTTAATTTTTTCAAGCCAAATCAGAAGTTCAAACTTATTTACAAAAATTAGGACGTGTTTTGTATGAAAATCAGTACAGTTTATAAATTATGGGCAAATCTGAAAGGTAAGACAATTTTACTGCATTGCTTGAAATGTTACCTACATTAAATTCACTTTTAGCAGTTTTAAAGACTTAATGCGACAGGGAGTAATAAAAAATAATCCAATTAAAAATATTTTCGAATAAAGCACGTTCGTTACGCTTGCTTTTACATGAAAACAATTACTCTGATCCAAAAATGCTACAAATGTTCAACTTCTTTTTTGTTTTTTAATTTTAATCAAACTGACAAAATTTTATTTTATAGAATTAAGTTTTCTATCTCTTTGTAAACCCACTCATCTTTTACAGTTTACGTAGAATATATCTATTTTTAAAAGTGAGAACATTATTATTCCTTTCGTAATTAGGAATGGAAAATGTTTGAAAGGTGACATGTATCATTCAAAAATTGTGAAAACCAAATGAAAGTTTGAAAGCGCTTAGTATGATTCATGTCTGAATTAGAGATATAAACCCCAAAAGCAAATAGTTTCCGGAACTTGCAAAGATAAAGAACCACTTAAAGCACTTACATTGAAACATATTGCTGATGATTCCAGCAGTTTTCTTTACTTATGACTGAAAATAACAAGAAAACTGCATTTCATTAAATTACGTTTTATATTGGTAGCAAACTATGCATTAGGTGAGAATTTTATATTTATTAGTTCGAAGGAGGAATTTGCGCAGAAGGACTATTAATTTTCGTTTTGGCATTTTACGTTGGTTCACTATAATCACTTTTCAAATCGTTGCCACCAAATACAGGGTTATCCAAATTAAACTTCCCCAACTCAGAGGCCTGTGCAGAGTGTTGTATGGGTCATAATGTGATGAAATTTTAAAAACAGACACTTCAGATCATGCGCTCGAGATTTATTACACAAAAAAATTAGTACAAGAAGTTGCCGATAGGTGGCGCTGTAAAACTAGTAATGTGCATATTGCAGCAACGTGATTTGCAGAAATAAAGCCGCGCAACGTATCCGAAAGACGAGCCCTACAAAAGTGGAAGACAGGCCTTGCACAGGCAGTTGTTTCCAGCTCGCTGATGCACAATGGCGACTTTGAAAGACAAAACTCTGTTAGTAAAACGTTTCTACCAGAATGACGAGAACTCCTGTGCTGCGATAAGAGCATTCCGTCGGCTGAAGATCTTACGCCGAGGACCAATGACACCACGCTCTCTACGAGACATGATGAAGAAGTTCGAAAGAACGGGACAGCTGGGAATTTTACCAGGTAGAGGACGACAGGTTGTGGAATCTGCACGCGTAGAATACGTTGCTTTGGCGGTCGTGGACCCCCTAGCCAATCACCACATGGTGCTGTCAATGTTCCAACTGTTTCTCGTGCTGTTGATATGTCCTATACGACCGTCTAACGTGTGATGCGCCGAATCCTCGGTTATTTTCCTTATAAATCCATAGTCGTCATCAGCTGTCCGACGGGGATACTGTAGTTCGGGAAACATTTGCGTTGCAGTTCCTTGCCAGAATGGAAGTCGATGCTTCTTGGCCGTGGAACATCCTTTGGACGGATGAGGCCCATTTTTACCTGAATGGTCAAGTGAATACGCACAACTGCCGCATTTGGTCAAGTGAAAACCCGCGCGCAATCCATCAAGTGCTCTTGAACCCTCCAAAGGTTACTGTATGGTGCGGTTTCACTGCAACATTCGTCATTGGGCCTTATTTTTTGAAGAGGTGACCCCAACAGGGTTCAAAACCTGCTCTGTCACAGGAAAACGGTATCAGGACATGTTGACAACGTTTGTGATCCATGAACTGCAACAACGTGGCCGCCTCCAGGACACGATATTTATGCAGGATGGTGCACCTCCCCATATTCTTCGTGACGTTCAACAGGTGTTACGGGCAACTTTTACCAATGCACGTGTGATCAGCCGCTGTTTCCCTACAGCTCGGCCTCCCCGCTCGCCTGATCTCACGCCATGCGACTTTTGGTTATGGGGATTCTAAAAGGATCGGGTCTACCGAGAACACCCAGCAACCTTGGCACATCTGAAAGACGCAATTATTCGACATGTTCGTGGAATTAATGTGGACACTGCGTTGCGCTGTGGAACACACTGCTTTGCGAATGGAAAGAGTTGTGGAGAACCACGGCACACATATAGAACACATGTCTTGTTGATCTGCAGCGCCACCTATCGGCAACTTCTTGTACTTTTTTTTTTTTAAATAAATCTCGAGCGCATGATCTGAAGTGTCTGTTTTTTTTTTTTTAAATAAATCTCGAGCGCATGATCTGAAGTGTCTGTTTTTACAATTTCATCACATTATGACCCATACAATACTCTGCACAGGCCTCTGAGTTGGGGAAGTTTAATTTGGATAACCCTGTATTATACTTAAAACAATTAAATAATGAAGAATCTGCATAAATGTATGTATGTTTCTCGTACTGTTATAAAACAACGGTACCTAGAGCCATCCAATTTTGAATAACGTATGTTTTCACCCGAGTATGGGCATCTGGAAGCACAACTTTGAAATTTATTTTATTATCTATTTTATATTTTGTAAAATTGTAACGAATTTTTGATTAACAAACTCAAGGGTTTTAAAAGCGAGCAATGGCAACACTCAACGGGGGGGGGGGGGGGAACATTCCATCTCCAGCGCGTGAGCCTGTGTATCGGAAATTCTAAAAATATGCTCATTTTATTTTGCGATTTTGCTATTAAACTGAATTTTAAGAGCGAAGGACATGATATTTAATACATAAAGGTAACACACAAAACGTTAAAAAAGCGTCCCTTTGGGCGTTATTTGTAAATCTGAAAGCTTTCAGATTTTCATATTTTATTTATTTAATTTCTTCGAAAAATTTTCTTTATTAATTTGGCAAACAAAATTAAATATCTTATATATATTAATTCCGCTTAATGAATTTAATTTATAATTTATAAAATTTAATTTATAATTTATAAAACACATTCAATTTATAGTATAAATTTTGGCAATAAGGGACTCTACTTGTCCTAAATAAACTACTCTGACTGTGTATATAAAAATCTAAAACAGGTACTTTGTTAAGAAGAAGAATACATTAGCCAATTAAATGATTCAGAACACTTTAAATGATTCAGAACACAAGTCAGAGCATTTTCTGGAGTTATTAATATACAATCTATCTTTCCTCTCTCTATTCTGCACTCATCGAATAACGCATATTCACATCACACAATTTCATCATTTTTAGTTATGAAGTTTTGTCACTGGCAGAACAACACGTATTTTTCATGTGAATCATAAACCCCGATTTCAGATGTGCTCTTAAGATTTTTAATCCTACAGTTTTTTAATCATATTATTTGTTGCGGTTCAGAAATGTCCCAAACTCTGATTATGAATGTTATTTAATAATGAACAGCATCGTGCAAATATTGCTGTTTCGGGTAAATGTGTTTGCCTCCGATGAAGTGCATATGCTCATTGCAGAGGCAAAATATAAAACACCGTGAGGCGGAAAGTGGCAGAAAGTGCAGTTTGTGGATCGTGAGTCAGTCTCCTGCGAAAACAGAGGTTTGCTGTGTTAGGCATTAAAAATTCTGCGGAACATCATCATAAACGTTCATGCATGATGAGCGGCAAATGTTTTCATGTATAACCCTGGTTATCATGATCACAAAAACATGTGCCAATCAGTAATTTACTGCAAAATAATTCAGAAATGAATGCTTAAATTTCAAAATATAATTGTTCAAGTAAGGAATTTTTAGTCCAAAGTGTTTATTAAAATGAGATTTCAGTGTACAGGCGTATCACTTTACAAATCGTGACCACCAAATATTATCGCCGTGTATCCTTTTTAAAGAAATTATATAATGAAGAATTTGCATGAATGTACGCATGTTCCTCGCATTGTGAAATAACAACGGTACCTAGAGCTATAAAAATTTAAATAATGTACTCCTCCATCGGAACATGTGCACCTGGAAGCCCGAATTTTGAATTTCGAATTTGTTTTAGTATTTATTTCATGTAAAACTTTCATGAAGTTTTCTTATCAACATGCTCTGTTTGAAAGTAAGCTCTAATACACTGCACCGAATAAAATATTTTTATCTCCAGCGCTCGACACTACTTATCGGAAATTCTAAAGATATGCTGCTTTTAAATATTTTGTGATTTTGCTGTTGAATTAAATTTTATGGGGAGCCAGTATGTGGAACGTGATATTTATTGAGTTAACTCATAAACACTTAATAATAAAAAGACAAAAAAGTTTTGTCAGCCATCTTACTAAAAAAACTGATTATTGATATGATGAACTGAGAAAAGGCTGAAAAAATATAAAAATGTATTCCAGTACTTTATATTCAATATACACTGCTATACAGCTTTTAAAAACTTGTGATTTTGTCTTTGAACTGTACATGGCATAAGTGCGAAGTAATGACGCTTAATAATAAAGCTAAAAAGACAAAACAAAGATGAGTTAGTAAGGGTGAGTGCAAGAACAGACTGGTAGACTGCGAACTCAGCGAGAGAGTGAAAAAACGTTAACACACTCTTTCGGGTAACCATTAAAATCTGAAACATTTCAGCTCTATTTTTTTGTTTAATATTACAGGCTAAAACATATTTGGCACGGAGTACTCCAGGAAGCTTAATGTTAATGCAAGACAAATCATTAAAATTAAAACAGAAAACTGAAAAGCGTAAAAGCTTACTGTAATCTACTAGAGGTCATGAAAAATAAACAATAAAGTGGCAGCATTGAAGAATTTCTAAACGTATTTACTCATTTCATCGAAACTACTTATTACGTTACAGCTAAACATATATTTAAGAAAAAAAAAAAAATTTAGGGGGGG
This sequence comes from Stegodyphus dumicola, assembly GCF_044657685.1. Classification (NCBI taxonomy): domain Eukaryota; kingdom Metazoa; phylum Arthropoda; class Arachnida; order Araneae; family Eresidae; genus Stegodyphus; species Stegodyphus dumicola. The sequence continues at coordinate 186,362,978 of NC_140769.1, read as the reverse complement.
GGGAAGTGCGAAGTAGAACTTATATCTCTGAATATGAAGACTTTTAAAAAAACAAGACGCTTGCTTAAATGTAAAGCGGCTATCGATATCTTAAATAGTAAACAAAGACCCTGTTTATTTGCTTCTATCATGAAGAATAGAAAATATCAGCCTGCAAGTTAACAATTTGCGAACGTAATTGGTTCTTAGATGGCTAACCGCACAGAGACAAAACCCTTATGTTTATTATAGTAATTTAAGCATCACTATTCTTTTCACTGAATCAGCTATTTTAACCATTAAAATGGGAGATCAGTTTTTTAGCCAGTTGCTACACTAAATCAGTGGTTAAAAAAAAGTAACTAATCCCTTAATTTAGTAAAGAGATTATAAACAAAACGTACCTTCTTTTGTTCTATAGACTTCACGCTTCGGAAGTAAAACAAACGTTTGGTAACTTCTTATTGATAATTCCTAATGGGACAGTCGTAGAAGGATTGAAGACGGGCTAGTCGGAGTGGTCTTGTTTATAGGCGGCCCGAGAGAAATGTGTAGGCCCGCCATTGACCTACTGACTCAGTCAGAACTGCATCCGGCACCACCCTGGGGAAGATGCGTGGCGAGGGGAATGGCTAATGTCCATAGCTCCTCAATGACCTCAAATCACATTCTGACTGTTACTTATGAATGAATATTTAAATGGGCGATCGATGAACCTGATGAAGCGACGTTTGGGACAATGATCTGCTTGCATATCTTTATTCTGCTTTCTGCTTTTGCGACTCTTCTGACTTTTACTACCTGAATATGAGTTGAGTGAACTTCAGCGAAAGGTCAATCAATGGCTACGAACTTGCAGCTGGATTCGAGGAACGATTATTTGTTTTGTAACTTAATAACTGAAAACTTTTGATAATTTACAAGTCTTCTCTTAGGGATAAGAAGTTATTCTCTGGCACAAAAGTTAACTCATAACAGAATATAAATTTATAGATTAAATTAAATTAATGAGTATGTTCGCAGTCATGAATCAGTTTGTTAATAAGCAAAATGTTAAAAAAAATTGAACTGGCTTTTTAAGTACTGAAGTAATATATTTAAATGAGATTGACCATATTATTAACTGAAATTTCAGCAGAACAGTTTTATGTTCTACGTTGTATACTTATATACATATGATATCTAATTAAGGAATTAAAAATTTGATAGGTATAAATACAAACTAAAGTGAAATTTTACGAATCGACTTGAGAACTTAAAATTTTTGTGCATTTAAATTAAATAACTAAACTTTTTTTTTTAACCTAAAAGGTTTTCAATAAAATAAAGAAAAATTTATTATTGTAAATCGAACTTTCTTTGTAGAAAGTTTGAATAAAAATTTAAATGCCATATATTTTAAAGTGTTATGTGACCGCAGTTATTATAGTCAGAAGGCCTACTTTATCCAGTTCCTTTCTTAAGAAAAAAAGGATACAGATATTTTCCACTAACCCTTGAAGAGATAATTAATCGTACGCTCTTTTAAAACACCCTATATGGGCTGTTAATGCCGATATTTCACACGTTTTCATCAATTTTACATTAAATAATGCTACTTAAATGTCATAAGTAGCTATACAGTTGGAATGTTGCATAGAATTTAGCTGCTGGTAACAGGATGCATGAGAATTTGCATTAGATTCGAAAGAGGTTGTTCTATGAAACACTATTAAGTATTAATGCATGCTTCAGAGAAAGCTTTCTCGAAAAGAGATCGAGGACTGATGCAGAAATATCTTTGCTGTGTTACGAACCACAGCTGCTTCACATTTCAGCAGTCATCGCACTGAGCCTTCAGCATCGAAGCAAGCCTGTCTATGTTCATTAAAAGGATCGTGATTCTTTCGAAAGTCTAATGGTAAGCATTTTTAAAGAGTAATATACTTTATAGTTAAATCATGTATATTTCTTCGATTTGATTCTCATGTAGGTTTGAGATTATGGTGTGCACAGCACAGATATAGTTTTCTTTATGTATCGAGAGGGCAGAGTATATTTATGCGACTTATTTTGTAGAAAATTTCGCATTATTGGTTTGTTTGGAACCAAATCTCAATAGCTGCCATATTTGATGAGTGCAGTTTTACTATAATTATGTGAGTATTACTACTATATCAAGGGAGAGGGGATTGGCAAAAATCACCATTAATCGAAGGGGATCGCGAGTGTAGAAAGCCTGAGAGATCTTGGAATTGTGAGAAATATAAAAGCGCAAAATATTTTTAGGGACTTATTTTTGTTCTTATATATTCATATTAGTTTAACCAAAAACTTCAGTTAAGGAATTCTGAAAGAATGCACCAATCCCACAGTGGTTTAAGACAGGCAATACACCAACTTAAGACAGGAATACACCAATCCCAAAGTGGTTTAAGATTGGTAGTTAGGCCAAGATTCGAAACCTAACTAGCACGATGTCTGCATGGACATGTTCTTTTGCATGTTCATCTTTTCCTTATTTTTAAATCTTTCATTTTTATATCTGGAGTATAGCGCGCACCCGTAAATTTTGATCTTATTTTCTGTATTAAAAGTGCGTGTTATATACGCCGGGATATATGGTATACAATTTTATTAGCACGTTTTTCCATTACTGAATCTCAAAATAAGATTGCTTAAAATTTTAAAAATGTATAAACGAAGACAAAATTGAAGAAAACATTTGAAGATACTATTAAGATAATATAAATGTATTTTCATGTCCATCTAGAACAGAAGTCACTGATGCTTTTGGTAGGGTAACAGAAATAGATCTAATCGAGATTTAACGTGAGGAGAGATTTGGATTCTTTAATATATTGTAAAACTGATGTTTATATTCTTTCAGATTCTTGTCCAGATATCTCAAAACAATCTTTTCCTTTCCTTTTGTTTTACGTTTCTGAAAATTATAGCCAGAATTATTATTATTGAAACCACACTTTAGCCACCATTATATTACTAAAATTATAGCTCGAATAATTATTACTGAAACTATATTATAGGCAGAATTATACATTATTGAAAACTACAGCCAGAGTTACTGTTACTGAAACAATAAAGAAAATGATAGCCTTTATGACAGGTAAACAGCTTGCTAGAGTCCTTCACATCCATGCTCAAGTGTGAGAGAAGATACTGACTATTTGTTTAGAATTTGCGATGTCAGAGCTCATTTTCACTCAACACTGGGCTGAATCAAAAAAAGTAAATTTCTTTGTAAAACAATTTTGTGTTATATTAGTAGCATGCAATGTTGTAATGTCTGACTTTACATTTCTAATGTTTTTGACGAATTGGTAGAAGTAATTATATTTACTGTAGGAAATGAAGCTAAATTTTTAAGTGACCTTTCACATGAAAAAGCTGGATACCTCTATGCTATAGCATAAAACTATAGCTTTCTAATCAATAATTTACCAAAAAGAACTCTTGTTAGTTCACATGAAAATTCCGAAGCTTTTTGAACTCATAAATGCTAAACATTGTTCTCGAAAGCATTTTTAAAACTGATGGTGCTACATTCAGGATTTCATTATTTTCTGCAAATAGAAAAAAAGTCTACAATTCCGATAGACTCACAAAATCGCTTTCATGTGAGGTTTAAAATAATGTTCTATTGTTATGAGTCTACTCTTCCAACTCGGAGCTTTTTGTGTTTGTATTATCTACTGCGTAATTTTTTATTCGTAATTAAACAATTTTCAAGAAAATAGTATTTTTTGTCTTTTGCGATGTATTTCGTATGAATTTTTCAGTGTTTTAAACCTTAGAAAACCTAGTAATATTTGTATTTATTTCTGTAATAGTGCATATAATGAAGCATCCAGAGTTTATTTATATTTGTTTAATAAAAGAACTTTTAAATTCTTTAATTGTTTAGTAATGATATAATGCAAGTTCGGTCACTTCAGTACAAGCCGTATGTCAAAATTCAGAATGTTCAAGAAGCGCAAATACATTCTCCTTCAACTGCCACTGGATATTTGTGTCATTTTTAAAATATTAAAAAAGAACAAGAAGGTCACAATTTTGAATTATGAAATACCTGATAAGTATAAATAAATAATGCTTATCGCTTTTGCTCTGCTCAAAAAAGAACGTTCCTACAAGGTAAAATTTTTTTTAACTTTTCCGCAATTGATTTAAATTTTTTTTTCAAACAGAACACTAAGCATTCTTTTTTTCGTATTCCATTTTTTTCCCAATTGAAACCAATTTAATAGGAATAAGCTGAAACGAAGGTCGTGTTTTCCATAATACTATGAAAAGCTTTTTAGACAAATAACAATAACATAGTAATTTAATAAATAAAACAGTGACCTTTTTCTGTATTCTTAACCAACAAGCAGTCGTCTGCAGTGATGAAACAAATATGATGCAGACATATGGCAGTTGCATAATGAATGTGAATATGAAAAATAGGACAATGGCTATGTGCAAAAGATGAAATTCGATATACGAAAACTGTTTTTAAATAAGCTGTCGAATTATTGGTATATGTGCCTAAAAAGTATTAATTTAGTTTTTCCTATACAGCTCACATGACGATACATACGGAAATGAGCCTTAAATTATTTAAGTATACATTACATGATAAGTGTATCGCAGATACATTTTAGTTTTTCCAGAGCAACATATATCTGTAGCGTCGCTCAGTATGATTTCAGATGTACACATATGGTCAAAAACAATAATAACCTCCAGGAAGAGTGGTACAATGTATAAGATATGTATATGAAACAAATGTAGATGTCACCTAACAGAAACTTAATTATTTGCATTTGCATGCAATACACAGTAATCATTATAAGGCTGCTAACATTTATCTCTGCGTGGGCTCGACGCATGCTACAATCCCTGGTTATCCAATGAGATATAGTATCATAAAACACGCCAATGAAGTCCTGTGGTACAGCCAAATATTCATCTCCTGGTGACTGTGAGAGGCGACGGATCTGTCTTCTCGTATAGTCCACTTAGTGACAGATTCGGCCACCTCGTGGGCCAAGGCAAGACATCCACAGTCTTTAGATCTTACATAGTCTGTAGATGTCACGGTCACATAATGGGCATGTACTCGCACATTGTCTTGCTCAAACACTCTACCTTGGGTGGTAACCATGAAGACTACGATGGGCATAATGGTTTCGTCAGCATATTAATGTCCAGCAGATTGCCCATTAGAAACACGCCATTTTTACATTTTTGAAACGTCAGCATGCAAAGCCGCAAGAACATTCGAAACATATTTTCAGGGGTTCGCAAGTATCAGCAAACATCAGAGGACGAAGCTCCTTAGTAAATGACTAAATATGTTAATTCCTATTAAATCAGTACCTACAGATCACATATTTAAACTGGAGTCTCTGAACAACAATTTAAATAACTATGTAAAAGGAGTCTGTAGGTCTAATGGTAAGCTAAGCTTTTTGTTGTCAATGATATCAATGGTACGTGTGGTGACATGATGATTGGGATCGACAAGAACAGGGAAAATAAGCCTTGCGAGCATTTGCGCATCTTCTATGTTTTCTGTTACCCTTATCTTCTGTGTGTGTGTTATCTATTTGCATCAAACTTATGCAGTCACAATTTAAATTTTCATTTTACACTTTTCACCACAAAAAATCTCACGGCGTCAAAATTCATATTTAATGATGAACTTAAATTAATTTTAGTTTCATCAAACATGTATTCATAGAACAAGAGTAGAGTGCCATGATGTCCATATTCTTTCTCTGATGTTGACTTATTTGTTCACATGTACTGAAAATCCAAATCTGTTGCACGGAGTTAATCTTATATATGCAAATATATGTAAGCTGAGCATGAAAGTAATTAATCGTCCTCTATATCAATATAAAAGTTTCCAGCCTCCAAAACCTTAGTGACTCTACACTTTTACTTTGAAATGAATGTAATTATGATCAAAAGGATTTGTTAAACTGGAGCCATTTTTATTCTAAACGGCTTATTAGCGGTATTTCTTTCTTTAACATAGAATCTTTTAATGATGTGTTTCTTCTCAAAATAAGCTATTTCCAGAAGAAGTGCGAAATAAATCAGTATATTTATGTACAATAAATCAGTTGTATCAGTATATCATAGACGCTATGCATGAAGATCTTATGCAAACACTACTCTCAGTGTGCGAAAAAGTCTTGAAAAGGGAAAATTACTCAGCCCCGAAATACACCCCTTGGTGGAGCACCACTCTGACTGCTGAACGTAGCAAAGTCCGTGCCCTAAGGCGCAGAATGTAAGCATGCAAAGATCCCATAGAAAGAGAGGCACACTCGCTAATTTTTCGAAAGCAATAGACAGATTGCAATGAGATATAGTATCATAATAGACTAATAGACAGATTGCAAAAGCGAAGTTTTCATCCTGGAAAGAGTACTGTACAAACACTGCGAATAAGTTCGGAACTGTCTTCCGTATCGCACATAAGATGTTTACACCTACTAATCTTACTGCCACAATAAGCCACGGAGCAGCAACTAGCACAGAAGAAGTCGCGCACATTCTGGACAATATCTTCAGACCTGATAACGCAGATACAGATAATCACGCAAAAAGAAATATCAGAGCCAGTGTTGAGAAATATTACAATACCAAGAAAACAGATTTTGAACCGCTGCCAAACGCCAAAGAAATGAGCGACATTGTTAAAGCATTAAACACCAATAAAGCCCCAGGTCCTGATGGGATAGACAATGGCAGTCTGCAAGCCATTAACAATACGCATCCGGTGTTACTGTATGCCTGTCTACATTACTGCGTGTTGGCGCAATATATATTTTCCAGCCGGCACGAAACTTGGTGATGGTGCTCTTCCTTAAAGCGAAAAAAGACCCTAATGTACCAACGTCTTACCGGCCTATTTGCCTTCTTCCTGCCTTGGGTAAAGTACTAAAGAGAGTCTTCCTTCGAAGACTTAAACACTATATCCTGTCTGGACAAAGTATAAGTAACAAGCAATACGGCTTCATTCTTGGCAGATCGGTGGATCACGCGCTGCAGCACCTACGAAAATTAATAGCAAATAACAGAATAAATAACCAACATAGTCTCATTATCTCTGTGGATATACAGGGCGCTTTCGACTCGTTGTGGTGGCCCGATGTACTGAAGAGATTACAGAACATGGGTAGCCCTAAGATTCTCTTTGACCTTATTTACAGCTACCTAAGTGATCGCCGCTTACAAGCCACTACGGACGCAGGAGTGCACTCACGTTCCATCAATAGAGGCTGTCCTCAAGGATCCTGTCTGGGTCCACTGCTCTGGAATCTTGTAGCGGACACAGTGCTGACTCTCTTTAACACAGATCCTCACACGGAAATACTGGCTTATGCCGATGACTTTTTGTTGGTAACCAAAGGGCACAGCCGCAACGCATATGAGACTAGGGCACAACAAGCAATGGACAAGATGGCCAAATGGGCTAATGACCATAAGTTAACTATTGCCAACTCAAAAACCCAAGGTATGCTTATCTGTCCAGGTAAGCGCCATCGAAGAACCCCGTGCATCAACCTTCATGGGAAAAATATTAAAATAGTCAGAAACTTGAGGTACCTTGGAGTTATAATTGACGACACATTGACTTGGATGCCACATTTAAAGGAGGTCAAGGCACGACTTCACAGGATATTTCATTTCATGCTCAGAACAGCAGCACCAACATGGGGAGTTTCTTCGAGGATGCTTAAGACGTGGTACTCTGTAGTTGCTGAACGTATTGCACTATATGGAGCCTCCATGTGGGGCATAACGATCACTACTAAAATGGAGAATCTGCTACGCTCAGCACAAAGACCATTCCTCCTGAGCATTACCCGAGGATATAAAACCTCGCCCACTAATGCTCTAAACGTGATTTCAGGACTACCGCCTCTGCATCTCTTAGCTCATCGCGAGAGTGCAATAGTGCGAGTGCTCCGACTCAAAGAGACAATAAGTTTATGGGATAGGACTTATGTTTATACTGACTATGAGCAAAGCATTCCCGAGCCACCTTGCCACCCGGCCGAATTCAATATCTCGATTAACTGCAGGTCACCAACGTGGTTCAACGCCGCGCAATCTACACCGATGGTTCCAAAGGAGAATGTGGCACCGGTAGCGGATACTGTGTTCTACTTGGGAACCAGATCTTAAAGACCTGGGAAAGAAAGCTTAAGCACCACAACTCAGTTTTTCAGGCTGAACTGATTGCATTATCAGCTGCACTTGTCTACGCACTGGGAAATAACTATTCCAGTATATATTCAGACTCAGCCCCTAGCCTCCAGGCAATCCAAGGCACATGTAGTAAAAATCCAGTCATCAAGGCCATACAAAATCTCTTACTAAGAACACCAAAATACTATAGGCCTGAACTCCAGTGGGTACCTGCTCACATTGGAATACTGGGTAATGAAATTGCAGATGTAATAGTCAAAAGAGCAGCAACTGCCCCCACGTTCGCACACTTGACGTGCCTCTCCCGGGCTCGTTCTTAAAAGCTGAGCTCGAGAGAGAATTGTCAGCTGCCATCCTCGTCACCAGCTCTGCCCCTGTATGCTCTGGACTTGTAATGAATTAATTTTATCTTAAGTTAGGTTTTTTTGACTTTTCTTATTCCCTGTATATACTTATCTCCTTGAACTGTAAACCCTGAATTATGAACCTTAAAGTATTTTACCTTATTTTATGTATTGTTTTCACTGTTTTGCCTTTTTTTATGTATTATTTCGCTTTTTAGTATTTTACTTATTATTATTTTTAGTATTGCTATTTAGTATTTAGCCCTATTCTAGATATTATTTTTACTGTTTTATCAGTCACTTTGTTAATTGCTCATATATTGCACTGTACTCATTTATTGTTCATGTTGTGGATGCCTTTTGTAACCATCTATCCATAACTCTGTAAATGTGTAAATGGAAATTGTTCATCTCACCCGCAATGCACCCTTCTTCTATCACTGCACTACCGTCTCATCCAACAATTGTTTGCACTGCCCCCAGCACTCGTCTTAAGCACAAAATGTACCTAAGTGTGTTATGTTGATCAAGTTATTTCCGTCAGCGGGGCTACCTGGCCGATATGCTAACTGCCCCAGTGGACCGGATGCCTCGCTGTCGGTGAAAAGAAAGAAAAAAAAGTATATTTAAGCAAAAATAAAAATGTTATTCTTTTTCCACAGAGTTCATTGATCATATCCGAGAGATAAAGAATTCAGTTCTATTCTACAGCATTTTTGTTATCATTCTTTTCATTTTTGAGATAATCCTCTACGGGATAGCAAACAATGCTAGTGCAAAACCTACCAGGTATAAACCGTTTTCCTTATTATCGAAACTATGCAACAAAAATTATTTTTGTTAGCTTAATTTTGTTTTGTTGCTTAATTAGAATAGGAAGTATAGTAATTAGATTGAAGGCTGTTCTCTAGCATATCACCTCTTATTTATTAGCTATTCTGTGTCATATCGCCTGCAATTAATATACATATTGACAATATTAGTATGTCCCCAATATTATAAGGAAAGCGGAAAATTTTCTGTAAACCGCTTCTTAAATAAACTGACTTCGTAAAATGACATTTTTAAATAAAATATGATTCAATGAGAACTGATTCATAAAATGCATGAAGCTCTTCTGCACAGACCATACACTTAAAATGAGAAAAATTGCACATATCCACTATATAGCACATATACAAACAGCACATAAATAGCACATATACAAACAGCGATGAGCTTTAGGAGGCTTGAAAGGCTCATGGAAGCTCTTTGTTAAATTGTCTCTACTCTCTAGTCCTCCCTTTTTTCCCTTGTTTATTTATTCCAAGTAAAATCGTCTACTTGGTGCAGCTGCGCTTGAATCTGTTCTTCGTCCAGACTTTTATTGGAGGCAGTTGCCGCTACTGAAACTGGATATGCTAATTTTGGGCCAATATTCGGCAGCATAGGTTCTTTCAGATTCTAGCTAAATTAACTTTACTTTGCTGGCTAGATCTTTACTTGAAATGTAAAGCGACTATTCGCTAAGTTCAAACTGTATCAATGACAAAAGACTCTTTTTATTCAGTCAAGACGAAATTTACAGACGACACTGCTGGTGCTTACAAACTGAGCCAATAGTTCTGGCTGTAACTCAAAACAGAAATATAAAAATAAGAAAGAAGTTAAATATCAGCCGAAGCTGCACAAAAATAATGAACGCGAGTTGGCTCTTAGCCCTACCACCGACGTAGACAAACCGGCAATTAATACGCACGGCTGTAAAATAGCAAGCTTAAATCAGGGAAACAAAGTGGCAGAACACGCTCTGTCGGAAGTAACTCAGAACACCAGCTTAAATAGTATCTTTCTACCCTATAAGGTATTTCTCTCGCCTTCTTAGCGTGCCTTCGTGGTGTGGTGGTCTGCACGCTGGGCGCGTATTCCAGAGGTCCGCGGTTCGATTCCCTGCGAGGGCGTTGCTATTATTCATCTTTCCTGCTTCCAAAAAATACCTAATGTCTCTACAGTGGTGCCCGAACTAAAAAGGTGGTGGATGATGATTCTCCACACCCAGGATTTCTCGATTGGGTGCCCTAAAACAACAGTCGCTCTTTAAAAGGGGGAGTATATAATCTATTCCTCCCTCCTTCTTGGCATGCCTTCGTGGTGCGATGGTCTGCAAGCTGGGCGCGTATTTCAGAGGTCTGCGGTTCTATTCCCGGCGAAGGCGTTGCTCATTTTTCATCTTGTCTGCTTCCAAAAATACCTAATGTCTCTACAACCCTACTTGGCATATCATGCAAAACTGAAATATCATTCTGGCAGGAAATAGAAATGAGGGAAAATAGAAAAAAAAATGTAGCTAAACAAAACTGGTTAGTTTAAAGCTTACTTGCAAGGGATATTCCGCGCTTTCACAACCATTCAGGGAAAATTAATGTGTTTCTTCAAATTACTATTATACATTATAAAATTATTTTCATTCTAACGAAACATAAAAGTAAAACATATAGCAAAGAATACGAAAGTTGGTTTTATTAGATAATATTATTATAATGCTAATTGAAATGTTTCATTTTGTCAGACTTAGAGCTGGCCATCACAGAGGATTGAAAATTGAAAAACAGAGTAGGAAAACCTACAGGAACTGTGATAACTGCACGGACACAACTGATAACTGCACACATTTTTTATTATCCGGCCATCCTTGCTGAATTGCTAAAAATTTGTGTCTTGTTTAAGAGACTGAATCTCTATGATGATAACATTTTGAAAACTGGCAAGGCTGTCATCTTCGCCCACGACACTATTTTAGTAGGCTTTATCATAGACACGAGAACAATAACAACGACATTCTAATGTTAATTGAAATGTTTCATTTACGCCGATTACAATATTGGGTATTTAGTCAAGTCAGGCAGAATAAGGCGTCAGGTTTGTGCTGACTTTACACAAAAGCTTTATTCATATAGGGTAAGCCTGATATATGTTCTTGTTCTCCAAAGACTAGAATGCACTTTTTTAAACGTAGTTTAGAAGCATGAATTAATTTTAAGAAATCTGAAAAATGTTTCGTAATTTATGGCTCAAGAATAAACGTTTTAGTAATAATATAAAATTTCTTTTGTCTGTTTTAATTTTTTATGCTATTTTTAGGTATAACACTACTATGATTTATAGATCCATTTTGTCTGATTTATTTATTACAGTTATAAGGTATTTTTCCCGTCTTCCTAGTGTGCCTTCGTGGTGTAGTGTTTCTGCACGCTGGGCTGGTATTCCAAAAGGCCGTGGTTCGATTACCGGTGAAGGCGAGTGTTCATTTTTCAGCTTGCCTGCTTCCAAAAAGTACCTAATGTCTCTACAATGTTTCAAAAATTGAAGCAACATTAGCTGGTTCACGAAGCGATGACAGTTATTTTAAGAATGCTATTTAGGAAAGATTTTCTGAGTGTGATAAATCAATTTTTCTTTCTGTAATCGAACGATTAAAGTCGAAAAGAGCTATGTTGAAAATTTAGAAAGAAATTTTAAAACATTTATCTTGTGTAAATATATTAGTTTTAAAACATTTTGAATTCCATCGTCCATAAAACATTGGAATAAACTTTAAATAGCTAATCTGTTTTACAAGAAATGCCAGACTATTTATTCCTGTTTAAATTTGTGAGCTATTAATTATTTTTCCAGTTTTTCAGTTTGTTTGAGTTAAGATAAAGATATCATAATGATAGCTTAGTTTGACTCTAAAGCGTATACAGACCGTATGCAATTTTGAGCTTTATGTATCGTTTGTTAAATGTTAATATTCAACAAAACAGTAAAATAATAAAGCAATGAAAAAAATAATTTTTATTTTTACAATACAAAAATTATTCATATAACATAAACTTTTAATACTGAAAATTATTACAACCGTAGCATGTTTCTATTTACTCGCTAATGAGTTCTACAATCATTTTTTTGTCATATTTTTTATGAAAATAATCTTTACTGTACTATACTATTAAAAAAATTCAGACAAAATACTCATTGTGATTCGATCTGCAATACAAATATTGCAGTATAAATCTTTAGTACAACAGAACTCCAGTTATCCAGGATCTTAATATACTCAGTATAGAGTTACCCTGAATTAATTGAGAGTTTGAAAATAAATGTGCTTTTAATTTTTTAATTGTTTTCAGTAATATGAATTGAATAATATTAATCATTTGAACTAAATAAAATAAAATAAGATCTGGCTGTAAAAGCGGATTTGAGCAACAAAAGAGAGCATACATTTTTTTAAATATTTGTCTTTAAAACATAAATTTATCGGAAACTGTAAAGAACAAAACTTTAATAATGAATATTATATCATTAATTTGATTAGTTCATCATGTTACTCATAGAAAATAATGATTTAGTTTAATTTCTGTGCCTTTTATTTTATGCAAATAAAACATAATTTCAAATGGAACACGCTAATGTAAAATTTAAAGTTACTTAAAAAGCCATCTTTGTTTCGTGCAGATTTGGAATAAAACATTTTTGATTCTGATAGCGAATCAGGTGCAGGTCCTTCTCCTTTTTCCTTCTTTATTCAAAATCTCTGTCAAATTAAGGTTGCTTTTCTTTTTATTAAAAAAGTAATTTCTTTATTTGCACGGAACACTCAATTATCTGTGCTAAGTAAGTAACAAAATGATAACTGAAACGTGCGACTGATCTAAAACTTTTTTCTGGATGTAGAAAATATAAACTCTGCAAAACTTTCAGTGTTATAAATGAAGAGAATACTTCGTTCGAAGCGTTCTCTTCTTTTAAATATGGGTTTAATTAAAATAGTAATATAACTTATTATATATTTATTATTTATACTTTATTTATATTTTGAAAGCCTTAAACTATATTTTCAAATATAGATCGATTTATGTGCAATCCGAGAGGTAAGATTTAGCTGCAAAAATTAAGCTCAATTCGAAAACCGAGAATAGGCTGAAATTAAATTCCGCCTATAAATCCACCCAAATAGAAGATTGAAGAAAGAAAAAAAAAAGTTAATTGATTAAAATATGTTATGATTTTATTTCAGCTAGAGGGCCTCTAATGACTGAACACTGTCGCCTTCTTCAATTGCACTGCAGCTGAAGAAGCCTAAACCTACTATATGCTGCTAAACTTTCGAATAATTGATCATCTATACCTCTCATTTCTTCTTAGCTTTCTTTCAGACAAGCTAAAGGTCAATACCAAATCCTCATTCGTTCGAAAAGCTGGCCAGAAATCAGCGCCCGGTCGTTCGCAATATATTGCACCAGTAATGCTATAGACGAAACTGAGAATGATATAATTAATGAAGCGGATGATGGCGATGTTAATTGTAAAATGAAGGACGACTCTAGGTCACTCGGACTTGCTTGCAGCAGAGAGAGGTTTCCGAAGACTGGTAGAAAATTTTGAGTTCATTTTCTGATATTGAGAGGTTTGATTAATGTATTACGATTATATTAAATATATTCGTAATACATTATCAAACCTCTCTACCCTGTAAAATAAAATAAAAATAATTTTTACAGGCTATTTCAATTATTACTTTTCTTTCCTTTGTTCGTTTTTTTGGGATCGAATTATTTGTAAATCATTCTGAAAATTCAAAATTTTAGTTGCAAAAACTGTTAAAAATGCATATAGATGATAAGCATTTAATTTCATCCCAGGCGTTAACAATGAAATTTATTGCATCAAAAATATTCTGTAAAATTCATAACTTTATTGTCTTCTTAATATCCAGTCCTGGAAGCTATTATTTTTGTTTAAAGAGCGAAAAATCAACAAAAATGTATAAACCTCACGCGGATAATGAGGATTTTAGCATCAGTATTTCAAAACTATAAAAATTAAAGGAAGATTATGTGTTTAGAATCAGCATTTAAGAAAATCAAAATTAAATTCGTATATTTTTTTATTAAAATATTCTTTTTATTATATAAGGTATTTCTCCCGATTTCCTAGCGTGCCTTCGTGGTGTAGTGGTTCTGCACGCTGGACCGGTATTCCGTAGAGGTCCGCGGTTCGATTCCTGGCGAAGTTGTTGCTAATTTTTCATCTTTCCTGCTTCCGCAATACCTAATGTCTCTACAATTATAATTATTTTCGTAATAATAAAATATAAATGAGTTTTAATTTTAAGCGAATTATTGAAACTTGATTTCTTAATTTTATCAAAACAGATCGAGTTTCGTAATTTATTTTATCGAAATGAAAATACACTGAATGTAAAATATTTTTGAAATGCTCGTAAAATGTCATAAGCGTAATAACAAAAATTCTTTTTAACTTTCTATTTAAGAAGGAAATTTTGCTCTTCTTCTTTAATTCTTCTTTAAATAAAGTTTTAGAGTGATAATTGGCCTGCAGAAAAAAAAGCTCTCTTTTCAGAATTTTTTTTAATTCGAATGGCCCATTATTTCAGTTGTTTTGACTATTTAGAGTTCTACTGTATTTAGTGTATATTATGCAGTTAATTTACATATCAACAAAATCTTGAATTACTCTAGAAATTATAACAAGAAACAAATAATTTTTTCAAATTTGGTATGTCAAGAACATTAAAAAATTAAAAAGCACATTTTTTTTTAATATCCATTTAGGTATCTGAGGTTGATTTTATCATTTTTAAGCATAAGTATCAAAAGTGATGAAGCATTAATGTTTTTATGATGAACATTAAATGAACATTTTAGAAACATGATCTTCAAAATCTGTTATTTCAAACACAGCATCTCCTTCCCTTTTTTTTTTTTTTTTTTTTTTTGATATTTTTGAAAAATAATGGGACGTAAACTTCATGCACATACTACATTACATCTAATACATATATAAATCAAACCAGCAAATATATATATATTATACATGTGTGTAATGCACATGCGTATATACTTATATATGCATGTCTAATGTAAAAATAAAAATTAAAAAAACTTCTTGAGATTAGATATAAAAATGAGAAAAGACATAAAATATGATAAATTAAATGTTGCAAATATAACAAATATACACATTACTTCAAAAGAGACTCTTGCAAGACAAAAATACTGCTTATTATAAAATTCTCAACGCGTATCAAATTATAAATAAACGACATAACAAACACTTGATATATACTACTTCAAATAAGAAATCACAACCACAGCAATTACTTAATGCTGATAAATCTTCACTTGGAGTAACTACAAGTCTGGCGTCTTTTGGCAAAATATTTATTTGGCAGTAGTTATAAAAACGGTAATAAATAGAATACGGTAACTTGCTTCAAAATTAAATGAGAAAACTTATCATCTAAATTTTACAAATGTCTCCAAGTACCCAAATTATCCGAGTATCTCCAACTGAAGATTACACTAAATACTGTATATCGTTTTCAAGTAAAAAAACTGAAATCGATTGACGATATTCATATTCATGCTGATTACATATGGATACATTCGTATGCTATCTTAAATAAGCTGATTGCTCTGGAAAAGAATTGTCTTCTTTTCTACATTTATTTAATAACATAATGTCCAAAATGAAATATGCGTTTTATGAAGCTCAAAATATATTCCGGAATACAAATGTAGCTTTATTCTTACTAAACCTCGGAATTATATAATAGCGTTTGCCAAAACAAAATATCTGTAAAACTGTTAAGAGAATTGTAACAACTCCCACCAAAGTAGAATGATGTATAAGAGAATTGTAACAATTCCTATCAAAGTATAATGATGTATAGGGGCATTGCCTTATTAATTATTTATTTCTGAAAGGCAGTAAACTTTAACAAATTTTTTGCTGTAAAGTTGCCTTCTTATACTAGTTTAGAACGGTTTGATTTCATTTCTCTGAAAATGGAGTCCTCATTTTGATTGATATATCTACCTGAATGGTAAAAACTGTCTGATTTGCAATAAACCTGTAGAACTCTCAGTAAGACAGATTTTTTTAATTAATTGTGTATGGAGGGATAGAAATAATGTAAAAAGTGTATGGCACAGCAAAAAAATCCTGTGTTTTTTCCTAACTAGCAGTAACTAACATTTTACGATCATAAATTTGCTGCTCGCTAAAATTTGTGCACTTCGCAGCCATGATTCCTACTCAATCAGAAGATTTACTTGGTAGATTCACTACCAAAAACCATCTTTTTTTCTTACGAAGCAAAGCATGTTGAAATAAAGGTAATTCGCTCTGACAGCAGTTTTAAGATCCACTGTCTAGCGAGTTATTAGGGAAACTAAATTTACATAAGTCCACTCAAAGTCTTTTAATAGTAGAAACTAATAATAGATGCTTTCTGCTAATAGTAAAATGCCAAACTTCTCAGCTGTCACGACTATTTGAGGCACACGACTTTGTCACAACGCCATATTGTGAAAGCATTCCTTTACTGTTTGACATTAAATAAAATCCAAAAATCGCACAAGAAAGAGTGTTACACAATGAATGTTTCTACCAGACACCACAAAATCTGAACAATTCTGAGGAATTATCGGTTTATTCGGTTTTCAGATAGTATCTTAGTTTCTTTGTAATTACAATTATCAGTAGTCTTTTTTCATTCCAGCTCTACAGACATTTTCTTTCGTACATGAAAATATGTCTACTATTAATCTTCTATATGGATTTATTAACCCCAATTACAGCCGTTTTAAAGACATCATAGCTAATAATTATAAAAGAAATCATTCCAGATTTTTTTCCCTTTCATGTTCCATTCTCTGAAATTTGGGTACAGGTAAAACTATTGCAAAAATATTTCATATACAATAAAAAAATGAAGAAGCATGCGATTACATGTATCTATCTACACATCAGATTTTTTGGGGAATCGTAACCCAACACTAATATGAGTCTTGTCACTGATATGAAGTACACCGAATTCTTGTCTATCTTGTTTAGTGCCAGCTGCATGATGTATATATTATTTTTTTAATTCTCAACTATCAAGCGTTTAATTTAAAATACAAACTATTTCTATTGACATACAATGGCCAATGGAAAAGAAGTATAAAGTATTAAAGTTTTTAATTATTGTGTACGATTTCACTGGACATTGAATATTTCATAAAATAGTTTCCTTAATATACTTCAGTGAGCTGATAATAGCATTCTTAAATTTAAGTAGAGGACAAAATTGCACGTTTCCCGCATGTAATTTCATCAAATAAATACAAACTGGGTTATATTTGCGACAAATCGCGTTAAGGAAGTTTCCTCAGAACCGTTTGTAATACCCTCAAACCAGCTGGTTGATTTGAATTTTCATTAGTACTGATGACTGGCAAAGGTCGTTTTTCTACATATCCATGACTACTGGTTACTGGAAGCCACAAACGACCAACATCGTCATCAACTAGCTTATTTGGATCAGCCTCGGTTTCTGGTGGATGAGGAAGCGACTGAGCTGGTGCATAGGAAGGTTGTTTTGGTGATTTTCGTGAAGCATCGGGCTTGGGTTTTGTTTGGAAATTCCGGTAAATTGCAATCGGAAGCTTTCGATCCTGAGGTGCGACTGTTGGATGCATTAGGGGCACTTTATAATTAACAGTTGGCTTTTCTGAATTTATACTCGATTGCTTTGGCCCTTGGGTTTCATTTATCTTATTATCCTTATTCGCCGTATGGGATTTTTCGGGTCTAATTGTTCCTAACGGTAATGCAGGAGCATATGATGTATTTCCCATTGTAGATATTTTCACATCTTTTAAGATTTCCTTATCACTAGAAGATTTCATGTTTTTATGATCTTTAGCACTTACTTCGGGTTTCTTTTTCATTTCGTCTTCCATTCCGGGCTTTACTGTCATGAGTGGTACTTTCTTCATATCATTTGTTTTCTTCTCATCTTCTTTCTTCAGACTTATGCTTGATGTGGTATTGGTTAAGTTCATTTTAATTTTAAATTGTTCGGTGATGTCTTCGTGAAAAATCGGAAAATCTTCTATGTCATCTAAATGAGCCTGATTGCCGTAACCTGGATAAAAATCCAAAGATCTTGCTCGCGGAACAGAATCCATAGCTGCTAAGTCTGCACCTCCTCCAAATCCACCACCATCATCCATAGTAAATCCATCAGATGCTCCAAGACCCATCATTTTCAAAAAGTTATTGATGGAATGTCCAACGGATCCAAACCGCTGATTAACTTCAGGTCCGTGTTCTGGGGAATCTGCGAAATCAGCAAAAGCATTGCTAATTTCTAAGCTGGCAGCTTGAAGACCTTCAACGTTATTAAACAGAGGCTTGTGTCGTGGAACAGAAGAAACGTACCGGGCAAAGTTGTAATGCATAGGATGTGGAATTCGATGGCGAATGGGATTTAAATGTGGAATCGCTATATTACCCCCAAAATATTGTTGAGGTATTACATTATGCCTAAACGGATTAAACGCGGGGCGATTTCCATAAAATATTCTAGTTGGGTGAACATAAGATGCAGCACTCGAAAAATCCATAATTGGGGGTTGGAAGGGTCTCCTGATATTTCCAAAATGATGTGATTGAATCTGTTGATTTACACCTGGGTAATGATTCAGTGCCCCATTAAGCGGATTTGTGAATGGATAAAAAACTGGGGTATTAGTCGACGGCATTGCCGTGTGAAAAAAATTCGCATGCTGGGGTTTATTTAATGGTAAAGCATTGGAAAACGAGTTTTTGAATCTGTGAAACCAACCATCTGTTGAAGGACTAAGGAGAGATCTTGGTTCTTGGTTCACAGGTATTTTCTGAAATCTGTGGGAGAAGCTTTGATGATTGTTGGAAGGTAACGTCACAGTTGTTTGATATGGGTGATTTGCTGCCAGATTCATATTTCTGTTTTGTCTTCTGGTCTGTCTCGGGAGTGGATTGGATACGCTTGTTGGCAAACTGGATGTTGCAGATTTCAAAAGTTCCATAATTCTGTTAGGATTCAAAGATTTCTGCAAGTTAGATAAGTTGTCTCCGGGTAGGAGCTGGAAACGTATAGGAGTGTTTGGCTGCAGAACAATTAGAGGCATATTTCTCAAGGAGTTGATGTCCAGATGTCGAGGAAACGGTGACTCCTCGTTATGGTGTGATACAGTTCGTAATTTCTTATTCTCGATAGAATTGGACCTAATATTCACCTTTTCATTCCGTTCCCTCATTTCGGTTGCAAAGACACCAACCCACAACAGGACAGCAAAGACGTACAATTTCATCTGAAATTAAAGAAAAGAAAAGTTAAGAATGCTATTCTTAATTTATAATTTTATTTTTATTTTATGACTAATGCATATTTTAGTACAAGTTACGGTTGTAAATATCTCTTAAATGTCAAATTCAGATGAAAAGAGAAGCTTGAATCTTAAATTCAACTGAAAGCTCTAATAATTTTATATATGAAGATATGAGCTTAAAACACCTTCAGGAGGAAAAACATGCAATATTAAAAATTATTCATAACATAAGAACGGATACCACAAGGTAGGTTCTTTAAATGAAGGATAACTGCTTTTGAAAATTTCCGTTTTCAAAATACGAAACCTAGATTTGCTGAACCGTTAACAAAAATCGCTAAGTACTTAATCAAAATTAAATCATCTTGAATCACTTTAGACTAATTCCCAGTTGAATAATTGCTTCCATCACACTTGTGTTCATACAAAAGCCCAAGTGGATTGATAATGGCAGAACATAACTTAAAAATTCCATCTTTGAGCTTCTAAAATAGGCTTTAGCTAAACTTTCAAGTCCTCTTTATGAAAAATCATTAAATGTTGCTTTGGCGACAAAAATCGTCGGTTTTGCATGGTATAATTCAGTAGCCCATACCTTTAGTTCTTCTTAAATACTTTGCTTAATTCCAAGGTCTATATTTGCACATAATTACAAGTACTACAAAATAAGAAAACAATTAAACATATAAAAAAACAATTTGGAATAACAAATTGAAGACTGTACAAAAAACACAATAAATAGACATAAAATTGCTATTGAAGATTATTAAAATAATAAATAAAAACAAATTCACAAAAAATACTAAATAAAGAAATATCTCTATGCAAACACATATGTTTACATTAACATAATCAAAGGCTAAACACAAATGAAAAAAGGAACAAATCGCATTCTAATTATAGTAAAAAAATAATTGTAAGTATGAAATTATTTTAAGTATTGAATTAATGGAGAATCTAAAAACAGAAATGAACTGGCAGCAATGAGAAATTTAAATTTATGCGTTGCGCCCAGCAAAGAGGTTAGAATAGATGGAGTAAGCATCACGTTTCAAAAATGAAGCGCAAGAAATGTCAACAACGTGACATCACATCTTATCATGGCCGCCACACAGTGTAAGGATAAGACTACGAAACATATTGTTAAATAAAAATTACACTGACTACTATAGCAGATTTCAAATATGAACGTCCGGAGGCTCAGAAAATTGTCTCTAGGCGTAATTTGCGCAAAATATCGTTAAAATTTCCGCTGGTGTTCTAGGTTTTACTATGTCGTATACTTATCCTTTACAATTTTCGTGTGCCTTGATTTTATTGAATCTGAAACAGTTATTTGCAATTCTTGTGATTTTTTTCTGTACTAAGTAGCAAAATCATTTATGTTAAATATGAAAGTTAGAATAGGAGACTTATAAACATTCAATAATGAAAGCTAACTTGTAGACAACGCCGACTGGAATGTAAAGAATAAGTCGTGAAGTGATACCGTGACGTTTCATCGCTGCATTTTCATTGCACGGAGCGTACGGAGGAGGGGGGGGGGATCTTACTCCATCTATTCTAACCTCCTTGGTGCCCATGAAGTCCTTACGTGGCCTTTCGTGTTACGTTGTCATAGATATACATTTCCAGTTACAAAGGTGTTTTAAATAACGCAAATATTCATGTTTTTGCATTTTTAAATTTTAAAAAAAATGTATTTTATAAAAAGCATGAAATCTAGTTTTCATACTACCTGGTATCTATAATATTTAAGAAATTATATAATATTAATGTAATTTTTAATTTTATAATAATATTAATTATTATAATATTAAAAATTACGTACCATTGCAACAAGTTAATTATCTAATAAAGGTCTGAATATTATCAACTAATTCCAACTTCAACTGTATGCCGAGATTAGCATGAAAAGTTCATGCTGTGTTCCGGCTGTCAGAACTTCGTATCCCATAGATGGGCGCTTCAAATAGAATGTATCTCCAGGAGGACAGGATAGAAGATGGCGAAGGGGAAAAGACCTGCTACCTTGGGATAGTTGATATCAAGATAGCAGTTTTTCCCCCTAATAGATAATTTCTCCCTAATAATTTAGATAATTAATTTGTTGCAATCGTTTGCGAGGTTGAGACCTTGCCAACCAAAGATGTGCATTTGAGTGTTTTGCCATCAAATTAACACAACGCCACGTTTTCGGTTTCATCCGTTTTGTGCGCTCTTTGAGTTTTTCACTAAACTGATTGTGCAACTTTTGGTATCGTTCATTCGCTTTCCCAACACTGTTGTAAATTCAAGTTGGAATTCCAATATTCCTCTTTTCTGCCTTTCAGAGTGCAATACGACCCTAAGTTCTATGATAATTATTGCTCATCTGGATGAGTACTATCACCCCTTTTAATTTGTAAAAACAATTTAGAATCACCCTGTACATTGGAAATGCATTCGCATTAAATTGCTTCGCAGAGCACTAGTTTTAACCACTCCTGTGCAGGTCGCCATAAAATCGCACGAGATGAATGGATTCTTTACTCTTTTTCAATTTCTTCCTTCCTGACGTAAAATTTTTATCGCATACAGAGAATATAATGCATTGATTTTTCACTGCGTATTTTAATGATAAAATGTGGACATTTTATTGCAAAAAAAAGTTTAATATATTCGTGATAAAAAATTTTTAACATTCCAAAATAAATGGCATAAAATATCATAATACAGCTGGGTTGTTTCATAAGAATAAATTGAATTTAATTAAAAAAAATAAATTTAAATACATATTAAATTAAATTAAATTAAATATTCTTTGCGCCATTGCTGCAAGGAATGAAATTTAAATTTAAACAAATTTAAATTCTTAAATACGTATAAAAGTAAAAAAGCAAATTTAAATTATAAAAAAAGGAAAAAAGCCAAAATAATTTAAAATAATTTTAAAAAGTGTGCAAACATGTAAAAGATTTAATTCTCGAACTAATCTACAATATCATTTAAATTCAGAAGCATAAGCAAATCAAGTGCAAAATCTATTCATGAAAATAAATCTACTAATTTAATAAATTAAAATTAAATTAAACATTTTTTTTTAAAAATGCATATGTGAATGACCATAGAGTAGGCAGGAGACAGACTTATCAACGGGAAGTTGCCTCCAAACCTAACTCTCCAATCATTCAATTCGTGTTTCGTCATTCATGCAGGCAAGGGTAAAAGTCAAAACCAAAAGTAATTCCAATAAAGTGGTACCCTTAGAAATTAGCATTTAAGTATTAACATTTAAGAATTGAAGTTCAAAAAGGAAAATACTAATGAAGTCTTTTGAGTAACAAGCAAGTAAAGTCAAGAATTAAACATTTTCTTAAAAAATTAAATTTTTTAAAACTTAATTTTTTATAAAATAATAAAAAAATCTAGAAACCAATGTATTTTAGAAATCCTCGTCTACAGAAACTTCCCCTACACGAATATACATTTTTTAAAATTATTTTAAATTATTTTGGCTTTTTTCCTTTTTTTAGAATTTAAATTTGCTTTTTTACTTTTATACGTATTTGTTAAGAATTTAAATTTGTTTAAATAATACAGCTGGGTATATTTTCTTAATCGCCTTTAGGCAACATTACCACTTTTCTACTACATGACATTATACGTTAAAGTTATGAGTAAGAAACAGAGCACTGTGTAAAATGTTGTTATAGCCATTTAAAATATGGGATTGGACGGTACACACTCGAGCACTTAGGCATGTTTTTCGACTTCTCAACAACTATGTTATTTACGATATGCTGCGTCTGTTATCTCTCCTCTCTACAACTGCATTATTATCTCTCTTCTCTCGACTTCCAAGTTTCGGGGTGTTTTGTACTCTGTGTTGTGTCATAAATGATTTAGAGATTTTCTGTTCGCCTAAATGCACGTCAAAACCGCTGTACGGAGAGCAGAAAATCTCAGTTACCCTTGGTTCGTCGAAGATCTAAGGTTTTATTTTTACTCATTTCAAATTCTATTAATCATCATACAGGAAATCCGATTTTAGAGAAAAGTTAAGCGCAGGGAATGAAAATTATAGGAATTCTCGCTGAATTTAGTTAGATTTATTAGTGAGAGGTTAAAGCTTCAGGCCATTTTTTAGGTATATTACCGGCAGTGCTTAAATTCAGCCGTAACCAGTGTTGCCAAAAAGTTTTGGTTTATGACTCTGATGGCATTGAAATTACAGTATTCTTGGATTTCGTGACGAAAGCTGGTACAAAGATGGGGTAAGTGTGGGGAACAAATAAAAGGAGCACATAAAATTCAAAAATAAAATAAGTTAATTAATAAAAAAATAATAATAAATAAATCTGAAAGGTTTCAGATTTTAAATTACGTCTAAAGGGGCTTTTTTTAACATTTTGTGTGTTACCTTTATTTATTACATATCATGTTCTTCGCACTTAAACCATAAAATTCAGTTCAAGAGCAATATCGCGAAATAATTTTAAATTGAGCACATCTTTAGAATTTCCGATACACAGTCTTACGCGCTGGTGATATAAAGGTTTATTCTGTACAGCTTTGCCATTGCTCGCTTTGAAATTCTTGAGTTTGTTAATCAAAAATTCGTTAAAATTTTACAAAATATAAAATCGATAATAAAACAAATTCCAAATTTCAAATTTGGGCTTCCAGATGCTCATATTCGCAGTAAGATTACGTCATTCAAAATTGGATGGCTCTAGGTACCGTTGTTTTATGACATAGCGAGAAACATATATATATTTATGCAGATTCTTCATTATTTAATTTCTTCAAATATAATACAGGGCGATAATATTTGGTTGCAATAGTTTGAAAAGTGAAACGAACATTCAGAGTGATTCGACGCAAAATCGGAAAACGAAAACAATAGTCCCTCAGGGGCAAAGCTCGTTTGGACTAATAAGGAGTAAAAGTTATTTAAATGCGACATAAGTAATTTTTACCCTGTTCTCACAGATTTTATGAGCAGAAGTCAGCTTTTCTAATATATATATATAAGTATAAAATATGATTGCTACCCTAACATAATAATAATAATTGGCAATCTCTAAATTAACCCTTATATATTCCCCTTTCTCCCAAATTCCAGACCATTCTGATGTCATATGACTCTTACATAACGCTGGTTGCAAATGGTACTAAAAAGCAGTCAATAACAGCTTAGCTTTGCATACGCACACGCTCATTATAAATGCCGCCATTACTTTATATAATTTTCCTGCTTCTGCTCTCTATCTAGTATATTCTGATGTGGAGGGAAGTGGTTTTGAACCATAGATACTCCGTAAAACATAATCCTTGGTTACATCGCATTAACTTTCCTTGGCTCTCTTCAAATAGTCTGTGTCGCTCTGTTCGCATTTTTATTCCTTTTTTCATCGCATATTGTGATGCAGGTAAATTTTATAATGTGTGTAAAGCCCTGAATGAGTTTATATTCTAAATTACTCCAACAAGCTGTGTCATAAGAAAGCAAAATAAAGGAATGTGAAAAAAAAATGCTTTTTGAATCTTCAATGTCAGCTTCAGTTTCTCCACCACTCTCGCCGCCTGACTGCGTAATGTTAAAGGAATATATCCTCTAGAAAAACGTTTAGCTCAGCAGCTCCTTCCATCGGTCATCGCTTCCAAGTTCATCTGCTTCGAATAAATCACCATTACCAGAAATATATATGTATATATATAGAATTGTTTTTCCCACATTAATTGAGGTTTATGTTTCTTTTAAGTTTCGATTCATGACATGTTATTCTGTGAGTCGGTTCTTAATCAATGCTGAAAAATGAGTACTCATGCGCTACGATAGCAGGAAAGCCAATTTTCAACACTTATTTAAACCTAAATAAATTATTCCACGGTTATTCTAAATTAATTTTAATATATGTGTATTTTAAGATTGATAAAATGTGTTAAAGCAGAGAAAGCGGAATAAGGAAACGATGGAATCGAAAAAAATTCGCGAAATCGCATAGACATAAATTTTAGTAACACAGATTTATCCAAAGTAGCAAAATTTACACATTATTTTTTTTTTTTTTTTTTTTTTTTTTTAGCCCAAACGGCTGTTGTTAATTTCATTTTGGCATTTTGGGTTGGTTCACTATAAATGTCGGTTCACTTTTCAAATTGTTGCCACCAAATATTAGAGACCTGTATTATATTTAAAGAAATTAAATAATGAAAATTCTGCATAAATGTATGTACGTTTCTCGCATTGGTGATAAAACAAACGGTACCTAGAGCCATCCAATTTTGAATAACGTAATCTTCCACCGAATATGGGCATCTGGAAGCCCTAATTTGGAATTTGAAATTTGTTTATATTCGATTTCATATTTTGTAGCACTTCAACGAATTTTTGATTAACAAACTCAACGATTTCAAAGCGAGAAATTGCAAAACTGTACTGAAAAAAAAATATTTTTTTTTTCATCTCCAGGCGCGCGAGACTGTATCGGAACTTCTAAAGATGTGCTCATTTTAAAATTATTTTGCGATATTGCTGTTGAATTGAATTTTATGGTTTAAGTGCGAAGAACACGATGTTTAATAAATAAAGGTAACACACAAAAGTTTTAAAAAAGGTCCCTGTGGGCATAATGTAAAATCTAAAAGCTTTCAGATTTTATTATTAATATTGTTTTCTCCTGTCAAGCGCAAATCTCATGCCGCCAACCCCACATGGCCGCTGGTGGTCCGCTGGCCTGCAGGGAACAAGTGTTCTTTATACTGATTGGTAGAATTTAGTCGGTTTACAATAGCTCGGCAGACTTGTTGTTGTTATCTTGTCCATGTATTTCATGGAAGAATGGTTGCAGAGCCTTAAGAAGGTTGGTGAAGTAGTTCACCCCAATTTTGAGGGAGAGCAACCCGAGGGGGGAGGTCCGGGGGTCTCCCACCCCGAAAAAGCCCTCATGCCGCAAAGACACTATACATTTACAAACATCCATCCCTTCTTCGAAATTCGAACCTTGGTCCTTCTGTAGCACAGTAAAATCCCGTAATCACTATACCATCTGGGCGGTGTTCGGCAGAATTGCTTCCTAGTATTATTTTAGATAAAAAAAACGGTTATTAAAATTAAATTATAGCATTTATTCAAATAATTTCTCATTGCTTAGTTAGTAGCTAATTATTGTTTGTTTACGCATCAAATTCTTTTTTAAATTATGTAAATCCTACCGCTGACGATATCTCCAGCAATAATATAGTAACTTCTTACATCTTGAGTGTTAGTCGAACGGTTGCATTCTCACAATCTAATCAAAAGAATGATTCATTCTACAGTCACAACTTTCCTTGAATATTATCTTTCTTATCAGCATAGTACTTTATCCTGTAAGTTTGAGACACTAAAGTTTATTATTTATTTCATCGTGCATCTTCTATATTAAAACATTTTTTTATGCTGCCCTAGAGTTAACTAAAACATATGTAGTTAGAAGATGCAATATGAAATGCATATACTATAAGACTAGTATTCATTATAAAATATTACCAAGAAACCTGGCTAAGAATTGAAAGAAGAAAAATTTTTATATAAAATGTTAATAACAAAGTGTTGAATATATCAACGTAGGAAATACAAAACAAAATGGCAAAGAAAGTTTATCCTCATTTAATATTTTGTTGTCCCAGAATATTTTATACAAATAAGTCAAACTGATATATTAACTTCAAATGAAAATTTAAGTATGCATAAGAAGAAATTTATTGCCATTTATTTCGGTTAATGTTATGAGTGTTGGTTAATCAGTGCTAGTTAATGTTTCATCTACATTCTTCCGAAAGAAAGAATAGAGCATTTTTATCATAGCATGTAGTATGTTCTTTAAGAGCCAGTATGAAAAAAATTTAAAACAGTAATCAAATTGATAATAAACATAATAATGTATGATAAGATTTTGCGCAACTGAAACAGAAAAATGAAAAATAATGTACTTGACATACCCTATTTCATGAAGACATACCGTTTTCGCCCCGTAGTCCCCCCCCCCAGTGGCTTTATAGTTCCCAGTAGTTTATTCATAAATACTTTTTAGTTCGTATGTACAGATAAACATCATCAGGAATAAACTATATCAGGAACTAGCAAGAGCAGGATATTTTTTTTCCTGCTGATGGCCAGTATAGCCCCAAAGTTCCAAAGTAACAAATAAAAAATATTTATAAAGTACTGGTTATATCAAGATGAAACTTAGGAGGAAAATGTGAGAGGATGAAGGAAGAACGGTATACATTATATAGTTGCGCCATCTATCGAGGTCAGAAAGAACTACATAGTGCTGTGTATCAGATAGAGGTCGATTTTAAAGAGTAGCTGTATAACAGTCGAATACAGGTAATCGAAGATCTTATAGCATATTTTTTATTATATATTTTTTACTCAAAACTTGAGTTTTTAATATTCAGGAACTGAGTGACCCAGAAAATCTTAACCTCTAATAAAATATAAGTGTGGAGGTCAAAATCTGTGTTATTGAGAAAAAAGGAAATACGTATATGTCGCCAGAAATAAAGAATAATAAAGAAATTAGGATGAGATTTTGATTAAAATACCTCTCTTTTAATGAAAAAAAGAAAGTACTTTCAGACATACATGAAATAAAAGTAATTATGCAAGCAAAAGCATATGGCAAACTTCTCAGGAAAATTGTTTGGGAAAAGGAAAAAGGAATTTCGAAGTCTTATTTATTACAGGTTTCCTAAAGCAAATTCCCAGGTTAGTGAAGCAATTAAAAACCAAAAGTGTGATTCTTGAAAACAAACGTGTTATCATAAGTCAGAAATTACCTTGCTTGTAAGCAAAATAACATATAGTAATAGAAATTCCAATGTTTCTATGCTGTTTGTTATATCCAAGAAACACAGCAAAAGAAAAAAAAAAAAAAACAGACAATAAATAAAAAGTTTTAAATAACAAATCTCTGCAAGCTACCATATAAAAGAACAATTAAATAATAAGAATTAAAAAAAAAAAAAGAATTAAATAAAAATAAGCAATGACTAAAATCGCCATGATAAACAAATCCGTGCAGCTAACAGAGAAATTAAGAAAACACAAATAGAAAGCGGTGTTAATCAATATAATAAAGTGAAATATTATAAACAGAGAAAAAAATAAATGAACAATTGGATTTAAACAAAGAATAGGAAGAAAAGATAAATGAATGCTTACAGATATCCTGCGATAAAATATTAGAATACAAATGTATATAGAGTTAAGTTTAAGAAGAAAGATTCTATTTTTCTATTAGTATAATACAGCTGAGTATCTATTAGTATACAACTGATAAGAAAAGCAGAACTGATAATATTTCACTATATTAAATCTCATCCAAAACAACCAAAACTTTCAGACAGGAAAAGAAAAAATACTTTTTTCGAATACATTAAGCAAGCAATGCTAAATAAAATCAATATTTAACGTATTGATTGATTAATCAATGCTTAACGAAGCTTCCCAAACCATAGACCTGTTATATACTAGACGGAGCATCGCCATTCAAAACCGGGTGAAAAAGTGGCACAGGAATGAGCTGCAGGAGTTTGGGCATGAAATGGAACAGACTTTGGCGTACTATCGCCATGGCTGGCGATTTTTTTCTCTCTTTTCTCTCAGTTCGAAATGCGAACTTGGAAAGACGTCATTTCGTAGAAGCTGCCGTTGAATTTGCAGAAGAGGTTAGATCGATAAACACCAGCCAAAATTAATAATTTCCCTAAAATTGAACACTTTATTTTAAAATTTAACTTTATTTTAAATTTTAATTTTTAAAATTTAAATAATTTTCATGCTGTAGAATAATATTTTGCAAGATGTCCATCGGCGTCTACCAAATTTAAAATAAAATTAAAAAAACTGGAGAGAACAAACTAAATAATAAACTAATAACTAAATAATAAACTAATAGCAAACTAAAAAATAAATAAGTAAAATAAATAAATAAAAAAGAAGGCTTTTTAGTACTCAGGACAGAATAAAAAATAAAAAAAATAGATAACATAAGAAGAATGAGTGAAAACAGAAAATAGTACAAAAAGGAAATTTAATATTAATACGAAAAGGAAATTTAATGTTAATACGAAAAGGAAATTTAGTGTTAATACGGTGTATTACAGAGAACTACAGAGTAGGCAAATCAAAGTGAGAAAGATATTAAATAAAATGAACTAAAAATGAATGTCAATATAGCAGATATAAGTTAAAAGGAAGAGAGAGAGTGGTAAATAATTAAATTATGAAACAAAAAGGTGGTAAATTAAGACTTCCTTTTACTAGCAATATATATATTATGCACGTTGCACAATGTAGTCGCACTTATTTTAAATAATTTTAGAAGGTAAAATTTAAATAATGTTCATTATTTTTAAAAAGAAACTTAAAACTATTAAATTTTGAAATTTAACTGCTATATAATTGCTATTTTCTTAATACTTAACAAATTATTAATATTTGAATAAATGCCAGAAACATGATATAAGAAAGAAAATACGTGATTGAAGGTAAACAAATTTGTTATATTTGGATGCAATAAAAGGATATAAATAAAGTCATTCATGTCCCCCCCCCAAAAAAAAACATAATTTTATGCAGTTCTTACACAGTGTTACATCAACATTACCAAGTATTAAATACATACATTACTACTTCGCACATGTCCGCATGAGCAAACGCTAAGAATATATAAACAAACGCATTCAAAGCAGTCTGTTGGCGTATAAAAAATGTCGCGAAAGCAGAATACTAGACTAATTAAAATTACATAGTATTACTAAAATTTTAACATTTTTTTCAGAAAACAGTTATTAGAAACATACATATATATTAAGATACTTTTATTTAAATGTTATTTCAAGTATGCATATATTATATAAAATTAGAAAATCTATTTTTTATTAGAAAAAGGCAAGTAGAGTGGATAAAAAAACCTCTACATTTTATAAAATTAGGTTTTAAAACATTAGAAAAAGCTCAGTTGTGAAATGT
The DNA here is from genome assembly GCF_044657685.1 of Stegodyphus dumicola. Lineage (NCBI taxonomy): Eukaryota > Metazoa > Arthropoda > Arachnida > Araneae > Eresidae > Stegodyphus > Stegodyphus dumicola. The sequence goes on along the minus strand of NC_140769.1, from coordinate 186,332,247 downwards.
TACTCCTCCATCTTTCACATATCTGGAATTACATCCATATGCGGAGCACGAAAGTATCATTTTTGAAGTCCGAAACAATGCGCTTACACGCAAAACACTTGCTTCTCACAAATTCTCCATAGAACTGTAATGGTAAGGAAGATTCGCGGGAAATACGATCTGGGAAATGTACCAAATGTCACGTGGTTCGTATTCCTGTTCCCCTTCAGGGTTGCCGTTTCTCTCTCTAGTACATTACAGCTCTATGTCCCAAACAAAATGCGGCATTACTGCGAGAACTGGAGAACAACATCAATGGTCCAAAAGCAAAACAATAATAATAATAATAATAATAATAATAATAATAATAATAAAAAGAAGAAATCGAAATGAAGAGTAAACATGAAACGTGAAAGGCAAGTGATATCGATTGGAGATGCTGTGTCATTTCCGAGAGTGAAACACATTTATTTGCGTCAATTAATTCCGTTTGTGGTAATGAATTTAAGAATTTTGTACGACAACATTTTATTTGCAGATAATTAATTGAAAGGCAAGTAATTTGCAGATAATTCTGTAAATGAATAAAATTAATTAAGTAATTTAAGATAAAATTTAAGCTGTACAAGATAAATCACTTCCCTGAATATATCTTCACATAGAGTAGAATGTTTATGAAATGATTAGGAACTGAAAACTAGTTTTGAAGATACTAAAACAAGAAGAATGAATGTAATTTATATAAATTTGCAGCACTAGTTTCGAAGGCTGAATAGAACTTGCTTCTTCAGCAGCAGGAATGAAAAAATCTTTAATCATTTTCCTTCTACAATTATTTTTCATTTTTTCCTCCTGCAGCTGAAGAAGAAGTTTTATTTCAAACCTTCGAAACAAGTCTTGCAAATTTATGCAACACATGCTGATTCTCGTTAAGTATCTCTAGACTTTGTTCTCGGCGTAGTATTTTAATTAATTTCGAAAACTCCGCTGTTTGAGAAATAATATCTACAATAGATGTTTGAAAATTTTATTATCATTCCAAGAATCTTTATAAGTATCTTATTGCGTTATAAAATATTGGATTTATTAGATCATTGAAAAGCCCTCAAAGGAAGCCTTTGTTGAGAATTAAAGGAAAGCGCGAACCGTATTCACATCACACATAGGGTAAACCATGAGAATACTCATATAGCCAGCCATTCGTGAGATTTGAACTTAAGTCGAACTACCAGAGTTCTTATCTACTCGACCGTTGGCAACAATGCTACTATATAAAAGAAAACGTGTGCTTAAAACTATGCTATCTTGCAAATAGAGGCGTAGATAGTGTTTTCAGCGCCTGGGGACAGTTAGAGATTTCGCGCCCCTACTGCTTGCTAAGAATGGAAAACATTTAATTCTAAAATTTCGTAACTTCAGTTTGGCGTCTTCTAAATGCTGCGCAAGGCAGATGTCTCTGCTTGCGAAGATAAATAGCTAGAGAACTCTACTATTAATCGTCTGCATTGCTCTGCCTGATTATGCTTGTAACACATGCTGATTCTCCACAGACACAACACAAAAATTTAATAATTTATAATGTTACAGGCTATTAAAACGTACTTCGACGTCATACAAAATGCACTATTTTGAAGATATTTATGAATAAGTCCTGAAATAATAAATACATGTTTTTCCAAGATAATAATAATATATATTTAAATTATTTACGGTAGGAATACTGCAGATAGAACAACACCGATACCAAATATGAAATTATATGCATAATGAATTTAAAATATCAAGTTAAGTATATTTTCCAATAAATTACTTCTATTTTAAGGCTTAAAATACAATTCTTGAAGGAAAAATGAGTTTTGTTAACTATCTTTCAAGGCAATTTATTTTCCTGTTATTTTTTAACTTGAATTTCTGTCTAGAATTCTGAAAATTAGTAGGACTGTGTAAATTCGAAATTCTGCTGATTTATTATTATCAGAAAATGTTAAGAATAGTAAAAAGCATTACATTAGTTCTCACACTTTTTTCGGAAAATGCACATATTTATAGTAACGCCATCTAGTGAAATGAAATGTAAGTAATTTACATATCCATGTTTAAGTCTGCAAATGTATAATAAATTGTATCAACTGCTTGAAAACACTGTTTGAAAAATTAAGAGAAAATCCCAGAAATGTGTTAGCGTTTGATTATAAAGTCTACTGCATTTCTAATTAATTTTGCTTCTTATGTTACAACAAACGTATTCTTAAATATTCCATGACAATTTGAAATAAGTTGTATGCATGGAGATTTATTGATCACCATGGTCATATGTAATGAAAGTTATGTTTCAAAACTTTAATTTATAATTCGGCTGAATCTTGGACTTGATATTTCATTTGGCTTAATCACGGGACCTAAATTTTACTTCGACTTAATCTTCGACGAGATACCAACAGCAAACTTTTATAAAAGTTTTGACCAGGAACAAAAGGAACTGATGTCGCGGAACAAGTGTGTATTAAGTGTTATGAAAAGGAAATAAGATCATTTATTAATTTTTTTAATAATTTTACTCGTGATTTCTGTAATTATTGTTTAATAATAATCACAGAAATAATAACTGACTTAGAATATTTTAACACTCATCACTCTTTCCTTTTTAAAATGAATTCAGTTATTTTTTAAACTTAAATTTACTTTGACTAAAGAAAATCTCAGTAATATTGAAACATGGGATTCACTACTAGAAAAATTCATGAAAATGTTTTAATTTTTCAACAGATTATTTTTCCCTCGCCTTCTAGTAGTGGCGCCGTCTATTGAAAAGACACATAACTAGAATTATAAAATTTTATCCAGATATCATCATACAAAATGAACGCGAAAAGTAAAGCAGTTGGTCTAATCTTCATAAATAATAATGCAGTTAATTTCTCCGCTATTTACCTCACATTGTGGTATATTATTTGGGAGGTAGAGAAAGTATTCAAATTATGACTCAATTAGTTTTTAAATATTTATTTATTTATTTACCAGTTTAATATAACTAAGTACAGGAAAGAAACTTATCATGATGATACAAACTCAAAAGTCAAAAATATAATTGTTTTTTCAAACTTATGAGCTCATCGTCACTATGGCAACTCGTTACTATGCGATGAATCTAATTGTTGCGAGAGTGGTCCCCTTCCAGTCCAGAGAACGATCTAAAAGAAGCTTGGCATGGTTGAACAATTTTTACGCGTCTCCCAGACTTAGTAAAAATTGGAAACGTTTGGTTTACCTTAGGATCAGGTTCAGACTCTTTGTTGTTACTTACATGATTTTCTTCTGGAGAGTCTACTAGTATGTATGTAGGCTTTAAGCGATCTACGGATACTGTAGGTTCTGGTGGCACCACAGTGATAATAGGAAGCCATCTAGAAGGTAAATGAACTTGAAGAAGTTTCAGAAAACATTTTTTTTTTTTTCCCTGAAGAAGAACTAAAAATACAAATTGTAATCTTGCATTCAAATGTGAAAAGAAGTGTTTAAATTCATTATATAGTTGACAATGCACTCAGAAGCTATAATGAAAATTAGGGAAAGAAAAGAATATAACAGTGTTAAATTAATTTAGATTTTTTAAGTTATAAATTAATTTTTATATGCATGTTATCGGGAAAATGTGAAAAGCAAATTTTCTATAATATGCGTATTTTTAGGCAAACTATGAAATGTCTGTCTTAAAATTTTACATATTTGCCTTATATATTGTATACATATTATCAGAAGTACAAAATATAAGATAAATACCAATGCTGAACTGCTAATTGATACAAAGTAGCCGACTAGAACGACACTTTGAATTGAATTTAGTTGCCTTTTACATATACAGCACTTGTAGTAACTATTTCCATTACCATTCAGAGATCATTAAATCCAGAGGTAAGTGTTATTGCATTTCGTTATTAATACACAAAATTTCATTTACAAATAATACAATATTCACAAGCATTATTATTAGGCCATATGCCTTCTTTTTATTAGACTTATCATCTTCATTCTTCCATCAAGCTCGTTAGCTAAGTTATAGACAGTGGGGTAGCTAGGATTCCAGCGCCCGGGGACAACTGAAGAATTTGCGCCCCTTTCTATGTGCCAAGAATGCAAAACATTCATTAAAAAATTTCGTAGCATTAATTTGGCGCCCTCTGGATGCTGCACCCGGGGACAGATGTCCCCTCTTGCCCCACCTTAGCTACGTCACTGGCTATAGAATAACAACAGAGACAAGACGCTTTGATTGCCACCTAACGGCGCTAGCTATTAATTTATAATAGTACTTCAAATTCAGCACTTGAACTTGCAAATACGTATCACAAATCTTTGGCCGTTACTCGTAGATTCAGCGAAAGCGGTTAACTAAAGAGTTATTTTGTATTTAGAAATATCTCCAAAACTCAGTAGCCCTTAGTACGGAAAATGACTTGTAATCTAGCACAAAATTTATTCAGAATTCCTCCAGCAAATCCAGGTCAGTAAAAATCATTTCAGTAATTACTGCCAACAGGTTGCGGAAGTCACCCTATCCCTTATCGATGTACGGCTTAGAAAGTAAAAGTACAGAAGAAAATATTTTAACAAAATTCCATTTTTCATTTCTCTTGGGACTGAATTACCAGATTCAAGTTTTACCTAGGATGGCATCATCAGTATTGAAGCAAAGAGTACACAAAATATTAACATCATGATCTTCCATATTATCACTCCTTTACTCTCATGTCTATAGATCGCATGAACGTTTTGGTGAGAACTTGCATTATACGGGCAGCACTGATTTCTTTCAAACAGATACACAGCAGGTAGAAGAATCGAAAGCATATTTAGTAGATATGTATTTATCATTACTTTACATTATGAACAACAGTTTTGTCTGTGTTTTCCGTCTTTTAGGCTAAGATGATTTGTTTCTTCTTGTATTGTTTGAATATTGTCTATTATTTTTTTTTTTCAGTTCCTTTTCCCTCTATACGTCTTGTAAAACATTTTGTGAAAAGAAAGTTGATGTTCTCAGACCCATTTTGGCTCTGTAGCTAAAGACAGCTTCATAAGGCTTTCTCTTAATCTCAGAATGAAATGAGATACTCTTCATAAGCTATATAAAACATTGCCCCCCATTACATCGGTCAGTTTTTCAGCTTGCATCCACGTACACAGTATATTTTCAATATTCTATTTAACTCTTTGGATACTTCCTTGGCTTTCTGGGATGTTTTTCTTTGGACGATCTTAAAGCCGGCCCATACTCCTTTACACTTCCTAATACATTATTAGCAAATTCTGTGCCATTGTAAAATCAATAACGTTCCAAGCGTAAATATATCCACGAAGTTACGTGCCACTTCTTACGTTGTCGTTGAACCTTGAGAACGACAAATTTAGTGAATCGATTTTTTATACTTCTATAAATTTGTATTTCTTCTCAGAATGTGACTGAAATTCGATAAGATCCATTTGATAATGACAAGAATTCAGAAAAAAAAGTTACAGACTTCATTACAACACTCTTTTTTAACCCCCCTCTTTGCATAACTCACAAAGATGAATGCACAATTAAATATTATGAAGAGAAGTTCTTGCGCTGTTATTAAATTTCCGTCAACATTTTGTCACTCCTCCATGGGCTAAAGCTAAATGAGCTTCATGAATTACATTTCATTACTTCGAATCTAAAGACGTAACACTGGATTTCGCTGTCGTCTTCTTTAACAAGATATATCAACTTATTTTTCTTCTGAGACCACCATTCACATTATAAACAATTCAGCAACCGAAAGTCCCGTGATTTCTTCTGAGTAATCTCTTAGTAAACTGCTGTCTATCTAAAATGCAGCACAGTGGAAGAAACGTACAAACGGCATGAAACTTGCATCGTGTGTATACTGAGATGAAACTTGCAAATGATTACGATTTCAGCTCCCACGCACATATCATGGGTTATTGCAGTGCTCTTTACAATCTGTATATAAAAGGAGGAAAAACTACCGTTTTGAACAGCGTGAATTGTTCTCGCGGAAGGATTTTTGCATGTGCAGCTTCAGTATGCCTGGTATTCTCATTCGAAAGTGTTTCTGAGTTCAACCGAGGCAGAATCGTTGCATACCAAAATTGCGGATTATCCTTCCGAAAAATCGGTCATCGTATCCAACGTAGCCAAGCAAGAGTCCTGCGAATAAGGAATCGGTGGATGCAGGAGGTAACGACTGACGGACCAGAGCAATTTCAACTGCCTCTTTGCACCACTCCACTGAAGACAAGCATATTATGTGCATGCCATTGATTCAGCGCACTGCCATATCCTCAACCATATCACAACGAATGTAGTTTGTAACACAACAATCGGTGTCTGCACGAACAATTCGACGTCATTTACTGTACGATGGCCTGTCCGCTAGGTGTCAGTTGCTTCGATTACCTTTAACTTCAAACCACAGGCGTTTATGTTTGCAATCGTGCGCTGAACGGCGGAGATGAAGATCCGAATGGCATGACAATGTGTTTTCTGATAAATCACACTTTCACTTTTTCCCATGATGGTTGGATAAGAGTTTGGAGACACTTTGGAGAGAGGCTGCTCGACTGTTGTGCTGTGCATTGTCATACTGGTCCTGCACCAGGTGTGGGATTATGTTGGATTCCATTCCTATACCCCCTACCACTCCCGCACCTTATCTTTTTACTTATCAGCCAACACTATATCTCTGAGGTTTTGCAGCCTGTTCTCTTTCCTTACCTTAAGCAATAAGGGCTTGATTGAGACCATATTTCAACAGGACACTGCGCCACCACATTTTGCAGGTAATGTTCAGGCTTTTTTCTTAGCCCACCATATTGCATTTTTACTCTTACCTGCCATTTCTCCAGATCTATCGACCACAACAGAGGTTATTGACAGACATGGAGGCAATACTCAATACTGATTTTCTCGTCTACTTCACCTCAAAGAAGGCTGTTTTTCAACTCTTCGTGCTCCATTTTGGATAATATTTTCCCCATTATTCACAAACTTATGGTAGATAGTTTCGGTAAAAAAAAAAAAAATCTGAAATGTTTCAGATTTTAAATTACGTCCTGTTACGAAGCGATTAACGATACTAATGCGTAGTTCGAAAGGCTAGTAATAACTTGACGATTCTTGTTCGAACGCTAATTTTGTTTCGACGAATTTGCATCAGTGGTAAATTTGATCTTGATTTGGATACAAAAATTTCATGACGATATCTTTCATTTATATTTAATGAAAGCACCAAAATATATCACAGCAATACACATACATCGCAATGGCGAACCACAGTTACATAATGTTAAAAACACAGAATTTTTTTGGCGCAACAGCGCCCTCTATACTATGAAAAGTTCTAACACACCCCACCTGTGCTCTTTTAAGAGCACATTAAATTTACATATCAATAATATATTTAGATATAATCAAAACCAATATGCACAAATTAATACTGAAAACTACATTGCAAATCAAATACAATACATGAAACAAACATATATATATCACTTTAAACTTCAAAAGGATAGATTAATTGGACGGGTCTTCGATAAAGTCCTTGAGAAGTAAGAATCAAACATGAACGCACATACCCATCCCTACCTTTATAAACTTCTTCTATAATTCCAATAGGCCATAAAAATTTTGATTTCGTGGACCCCTCCAGCAATACAACCTCACCCTTTTTAAGATTCCTTTCAGGAGATGGATTTAGAAAAGAATGCGCAGACCGTAATTCGAGGAGATAATTCTCCTTCCACTTTTTCCAAATTTGTTTCAAAAGATTAGTTTGATACAGTTTTCTCCTAGTCAAAGTCTGCCTGTTCAATGGTTCATTCCTGAAAAGGTCGGCGAAATATACAGGATAAGAAATATTTTCTTGCCCTGGAAACAAGAAATGGGCAGGTGTAAGAGCTTCTGGCTCTTTTATTTCATTATGGACATAAGTAAGAGGTCTATGATTTAAAGCTAACTCAATTTCTGATAGAATAGTCATCATTTCCTCAAAGTTAAGAAGAGCCCTTCCGAGAACCTTTCTCAAAGGATCTTTGATACTTTTCATAAGCCTTTCATAAAAACCACCCCACCAAGGCGCGTGAGGCGCAATATATTGCCAAGTTATGCCGTTTATTGATATGAAATCTTTCAATTTTGAATCTATTATAATTTTTGCAAATTCTTTAAGAATTTCATTAGTGGCTCTAAAGCTCTTAGCATTGTCGGAAATGATAACTTTACAATTTCCTCTCCTAGCTAAAAATCTCCTTAATGACAAAATAAAATTTTTTGTTGACATATTTGTGATTAATTGTATGTGCACAGCTCTAGTAACACTGCATGTAAATAATGTTATGTAAGCCTTTTGAGGCGTATCCTTTCCTGATTTTATTAAAACTGGGCCAGTGAAATCTATGCCAGTTACAGTAAAAGGAGGGTTTTCAGTAATTCTACATTTAGGTAGTTGACTAGTTATTTGTTTAGCTGGTTTCAACTTATACTTTCGACAAATTAGGCAGTTACCTAATACTCTTTTTATAATTTGTCTACCTCGTGGAATCCAAAATCTAGACCTAATTTTGGCTAGCGTAAATGTAACTCCACCATGAAAAATTTTATTATGTTCTCGAATAATAATTAACTCTGTAAATTTAGACTGCTTAGGAAGTAGTATAGGATGAGCTTCCTCCTTTGTAAACGCTCCTTGTTCTAACCTTTCTTTTATGCGCAATACACCATAACTGTCGAGAAATGGGGCTAAATTTGAAAGTGGAGAGTTTTTAGGAATCGATTTACCATTTTTAAGGTTCTGCAATTCTAAGTTGAACTCTATGTTTTGCTCATGTTTTATCCAGTCTATTTCAGCATTTTGAAGTTCTGCTGTGAGGGGACCTGCAATCGTTTGTCGTTTTTGAAGTTTATTAACAAACCGTTTAACTAGTGCAGTTACTCTTAGTACTTTTAACAAACAACTATATTTCTTTAAATCTAAAATAAATATCGAATTTTCTACCAAACAGTTATTTTGCACTGTACTTTCAAATTCTCTTTTTAGCTCTAAGTCTACGTCTGTAGATTTTAAGTTCTCTCTTTCAGTAGGCCAGTATTCAGGTGATTGGCTTAGCCACGGTGGACCGTGCCACCGAAGATGGTTTGTAGCTAAATTTGCTGCAGAAATTCCTCTGGACAAGATATCTGCAGGGTTATCCTTACCAGGGCAATGAGCCCAATTATTGGTATCTGATAAAGATTGAATTTCTTCTATTCTATTTTTTACGAAAGTTTTGTATTTACTAGCTTGTCCCTTAATCCAACATAATGTAATCATCGAGTTGGTCCAAAAATAACTAGAAGTATTAAATTTAAGACATTTACTTACTTGATGGACTAATCTTGCGGACAATAAAGCTCCCATTAATTCCAGTCTTGGTAATGTAAGACTTTTCAGAGGAGCTACACGACTTTTAGAACAAATAAAACTGATACTTATCCTCCCATATTCAGATATAGCTCTTAAATACAATACAGTTCCATAGGCTAAAAGAGATGAATCTGAAAAAGAATGAATTTCAAATGAAATAAATTTACAGTTCAAATTTGAAAAATAACATCTAGGAATCTGAAGATCTAAGTGTTTGATTTCACTGCACCACAACTGCCACTTGTGATCCAGTGACGGTGGAAGTTTATCATCCCAGTCTATGTCATGACTCCACAGTTCCTGTAGAATGCACTTCAGCTTTATGATGAAAGGCCCAAGAAATCCGATAGGATCATAAATACGACCCACTACTCGAAGAATAAACCTTTTCGAAGCAGTTCCGTTCTTGACAAACTTTGATAAATCTTTTACGTTAAAAGATATACTGTCTGCATCTGGATCCCAAACTAGATCCAACACCTTGATTGGTGAGTCAAGTCCCGTACTTGAGCTCTTTTCCTCATCGATGTCGAACTCAGCATCTTTCCACAGCTTACGCAGTTCCGTGGAATTGGTTTTCCATTTTCGTAATATCATGCCACATCTTTTGAGAATTTCTACACTTTCAGTCGTAATTTCCAAAGCCGCTTGCAAGACTTCTTCACCTCCAATCAAATCGTCGACATAAAACCATTCTGACAGTAATTTGCAAGTATCAGGAAATTCTTGTTTACATTTATCAAAATGATATTTCAGAGTTGCAGCTAATAAATATGGACTTGGTTTTAGTCCAAATAAAACTCTACTAAAGTTCATTTCTTGATATGAATTAGAACCGATATCATCAGTCCAGAAGAATCTAGTAAATTTTCTATCACTAGGATCGATCAAAATTTGTAGATACGCTTGCTTTATATCCGCTGTAAAGGCGATTGTATTTTGTCGAAACCTTAAAACCATTTCAAATAGATTTGGATACAAGTTCAGTCCTTTAAATAAACAGTCATTAATTGAAAGTTGTCCTCCTTCATGAGAAGAACCATCAAACACGATTCGAAGTCGACTAGTAGATTTGTCCTCGCGAATGACAGCGTGGTGGGGTAAGTAGAATGACTGCTCAGAATATGACACTTCAGTATCTGACGACGAATTCTCAATGATACCTTCCTTACGATAATCATCAATGACCTTTTTGTAATCCTCATAAAAAGCTGTATCATTTCTAAATCTCCTAACCAGACCATCGAAACGTTTCCGAGCTACTTCTCTATTATTTGCTAATTTCTCCTGCATACCTGGTTTCCACGGCAACTTTACACAATACCTTCCATCTACGAACCCAACAGAATTATTAAATTCATCAAGTATCTCCTGTTCCACTAAAGTCAAACACTCCGCTTCCTTGTTTTCAATACCTAAACTTTCCAGTTCCCAGAAACGCCTGAGTTCAGCTGATACAGTGCTTTGATCACCTAAAACTAAGTTCACAGCAGCCGCTTTACTCATATCACCACAATTTCCCTGCAAGGACCATCCAAGTTCTGTGTTTACAGCTACCAAAGACGTATTTAACCTTTCAAAACCTTTTGTCAACTTCCAATAAAAATCTATACCTATTAACAAGGAAATTTCATTATCATCTGACGCTTGATTATAACCCCACGTTAAAGTTAATCCCTTGGCTTCCATTTCAGCTCTTGTACGCTCATTCGGCAAATTAATCGCCGCCCTCGAAATTTCATCTGTTTCCAACGCCTGTATTACGACTTCATTTCCATCTAAAATATTTCGTAATCTCACTTCAACTCTGCGACATGTTTGCAACCTAGGATCCTTTGCTCCAAATGAATAAATCTTTAATGTTTCTGACCCTAGACATTTTAATCCCAACTTCATAGATACATTTCTTTTAATAAAACTCTTCTCACTACCGTTATCAAACATTGCAATAACTGTACCTGACGATTTACGACCAACAATTTCTGTCCTAACACACTGCAATAAAATCACATTCCTATCATTTACAACTGAATTCGAAACAGTAGACTGAATTTCCAATTCCTTTGGTTTTTCTTCTTCCGGTTTTGAATTAGATTTACACTTGCTAGAATTTTCAAATTTAAAACAAATAGCTTTGGCGTGTCTACCAAAGCAGAATGAACACTGTTTAGCATTACATTTTTTCACAAAACAGTTTGTGTTACAACATAACAGACATCTCCTTTCCTTAATTAATTTATCCCTTTTTTGTTGCACAGTCATGTTCTCACATTCAGTCTTACAGTGACCTTGACCGCAGAATAAACAAACTTCGGAAGTTTTCGCCATAAATTCTGTTACTGACGCGTGTTGATTATTGCGACTCGGATGAAAGTTTCGTTTCTGATTTCGAAAATTGTTTTGTTTGTGTTGGTTAGAATGAAAATTATTATAAGAAGATACATTATTAGAATTAATACGGAATGCCTTTTCTCTTGCACTAATAGCATTGTGTAAAAACTTCATCAATTCCTGTAAATCATGACAATTATTTATATTTTGCTTCGAAAATTCAAGAGTCAATTCTCCTGGCAGATTTTTTAGTATTATGTTAGTCAGTATTGTTGTGTATGTTTCCGATTTGACATTTAATTCCTCTAAACATCTAATTTGAGTTTGGGCTTCAAAATAAAGGTTACGAAGGGCCTGAATGTTAGAAGCATTTTTTACAGGTGCCAGATTTAATAAATTTGACAAGTGAGCATTTATTAAAATGTCTCTTTGGCCAAATGTTTCAGAAATTAATTTAACAGCCTGTTTATAATTCTCTGGAGTAATTGAGAATCCTTTAATGCTAGCTAGAGCTTTACCACCTAATAACGACTTTAAATAGCAAAATTTGTCAACCTCAGTTAAATTAAAATTATTATGCACAGAATTCTCAAACTGATTCCAAAAATCTAAATATTCTGAAGGCTCACCATAGAATCGAGGAAGCGAAAGTTTAGGAAGTTTAGTTCTGTTTCCTAAAGTTTTATTTTCTACGTGAACATTTTCTGGATTTACTGTTTGTTCACCTGACTGATATGGAACTTTTCCAATTGATTTAATTTTGTTTTCCAACTTTACTTTAACTGGTATTATTTTTTCGTTACATTCATCTACTGTGTTAATTTCATCCTTAATTTCTTGTTCTTCTTTCAACAATTCATCAATGTCACTATTTAGTATGTTAATAATTTCAATTTTACTATTCAACTGTTCTAAATATGAATCACATACATCTATATCAATATCTGATTCATTCAAATATATGTTTATTTTTTCTACTAACTTTAAAGTTTGTTCACGATGTGTGTCACGCTTAGTTCGAATCTTTAACAATTTAGCCATTTTCACAGTTTCTAGCAACAAATTTTACCCCTCAAATACTTTAACAATAAATTCTAATTCTAGAATTCTAAGAAAACAAACTGTAATTTTCAACAACAAATCACACTTCAAGCATTAAGAACAAATTATAATTTTAAGAAAGCACAACATTTTCTTACTTGCAAATACTAATGCAAATATTCAGTAAATGCGAAACCTAAAGTTGTAAATTTTTACCAAACAAGATCAACAACATCAAACAACCCTACTACTTCAACAATTACAAAATATTCTATTCAACCAAATTTTCAACAAAACTATTTACTCACCCCACCATTACGATAATTCCCGGCGACAGCACCACATGTTACGAAGCGATTAACGATACTAATGCGTAGTTCGAAAGGCTAGTAATAACTTGACGATTCTTGTTCGAACGCTAATTTTGTTTCGACGAATTTGCATCAGTGGTAAATTTGATCTTGATTTGGATACAAAAATTTCATGACGATATCTTTCATTTATATTTAATGAAAGCACCAAAATATATCACAGCAATACACATACATCGCAATGGCGAACCACAGTTACATAATGTTAAAAACACAGAATTCTTTTGGCGCAACAGCGCCCTCTATACTATGAAAAGTTCTAACACGTCCAAAGGGGCGTTTTTTAACATTTTGTGTGTTACCTTTCTTTATTAAATATCATGTTCCTCGCACTTAAACCATAAGATCCAGTGCAACAGCAATATCGCAAAATAGTTTTAAAACGAGCATATCTTTAGAATTTCCGATACAGAGACTCACGCGCTGGAGATAAAAATGTTTTTTCTGCACAACGTTGCCATTGCTCGCTTTGAAATCCTTGAGTTTGTTAATCAAAAATTCGTCAAAGTTTTAAAAAAATAGGAAATCGATCATAAAACAAATTTCAAATTTCAAATTTGGTCTTCCACATGCTCATATTCGTTGGAGGATTACGTTATTCAAAATTCGATGACTCTATGTACCGTTGTTTTATCACAATACGAGAAATATACATACATTTATGCAGATTTTTCATTCTTTAATTTCTTCAAATATAATGCAGGACTCTAACATTTTGTGGCGACAGTTTGAAAAGTGAACCGACATTTATGAGTCCGACGCAAAATGCCAAAACGAAACTAATAGTCCTTCGGGATTCAAATCCCTTTGGACTATAAAAAAAAAAAAAAAAAAAAAAAAATTCGTCTTATCCAGCACTGATTCGAACTTTAGATAGTTTTTATGAAATCGTGATCTATGCACAGATACTGTAGTTTATTCAGATATGTTTCGTGCAACAAGTCCAACAGAAATCGTGTTACAGCCCAACAATTTAGCAGTGCAAATAGCAGAAATGGTCTGGCTATCCCTTGTCGTGAGCGTCACAAAACTAACTAGCGTAACATGACTTCCCTTGCAACATAAGCGTCATTACCGAAATCATTTTATACGTTGTAGTTTGCTTTTTTGACATTCTACGGAAGACTTAGGAAATGCGCGAAATCTAAGCTATTTATGCTCCCCTTACTTTCAGTATTCTGTATGTTTAATTGTATATTTTATCGTTAATATGTGTACATTGCTTTTACAAAAGTCCTTACCATTGCTTTTACAAAAGTCCTTACCTTTATTTTCTCAGCCATTGCTCGTAAGCATACACTTCCTGTTCCAAAAATATTTTAAACGACACACAGATTCATGTTTTGCCATTTTCAAATTAAAAAAAAATCAGTGTAATAAAAAAAATTATAATACAAATCTGAAAACTTTCAGATTTTACATTACGCTCAGAAGGACGTTTTTTAAAGTTTTCTGTGTTACCTTTATTTATTAAATATCATGTTTCTCGCACTTGAACAACCATAAAATTCAATTCAGCAACAATATCGTAAAATAATTTTAAAATGAGCATATCTTTAGAATTTCCGATACACAGTCTCGCGCGCTGGAGATAAAAATGTTTTTAGTCCAAAGGGATTTGAATCCCGAAGGACTGTTAGTTTCGTTTTGGCATTTTGCGTCGGACGGATAAATGTCGGTTCACTTTTCAAACAGTTGCCACAAAATGTTAGAGTCCTGCATTATATTTGAAGAAATTAAATAATGAAAAATCTGCATAAATGTATGTATATTTCTCGTATTGTGATAAAACAACGGTACATAGAGTCATCGAATTTTGAATAACGTAATCCTCCAACGAATATGATCATGTAGAAGACCAAATTTGAAATTTGAAATTTGTTTTATGATCGATTTCCTATTTTTTAAAACTTTGACGAATTTTTGATTAACAAACTCAAGGATTTCAAAGCGAGCAATGGCAACGTTGTGCAGAAAAAACATTTTTATCTCCAGCGCGTGAGTCTCTGTATCGGAAATTCTAAAGATATTCTCGTTTTAAAACTATTTTGCGATATTGCTGTTGCACTGGATCTTATGGTTTAAGTGCGAGGAACATGATATTTAATAAAGAAAGGTAACACACAAAATGTTAAAAAACGCCCCTTTGGACGTAATTTAAAATCTGAAACATTTCAGATTTTTTTTTTTTTTTTTTTCCGAACAGTGTTGCCATTGCCAAGCTGTTGAGTTTGTTAATCCAAAATCCGTTAAGGTGTTACAAAATATGAAATCAATAATAAAACAAATTCCAAATTCTAAATTAGGCTTTTCAGATACCCATATTCGGAAAATTACGTTATTCGAAATTTGATGGCTCTAGATACCATTGTTTTATCACAATGCGAGAAACAAAAATAATTTTATGCAAATTCTTCATTATTTAAATTTCTCTAAATCTAACACAGGGCGATAATATTTGGTGGCAACAGTTTGAAAAGTGAATCAATAACGCAGAAAGTGAATCGACGAAAAATGCCAAAACGAAATTAATAGCCCTTCTGAGTTAACGCCCCTTTGGGCTAAAAATTACGAAATCTAACTTTTTAAATGTTTTTCTGGTCTGTATACTTATATTTAGAAAACTTTTGTACTGTTTGTATAAAATAAAATACAAAAAGTGTGACTCCCATACCACAAATATTAATCAGATATCAAAATTGCGGATAATATTCACAAATTGAAGGGGGAAAATATTTGTATTTGAAGTAATTAAAAATAAAATATCACTTAAGAGAAACGGATTTCGATTGTTAATAGATAATTCGAGGTTACTATTAACAGTATGAAAAATCAACCTTGAACTATACTAATTTATTTATTAACCGAACATTTTCGTACGATTATTTTTCATAAAATTCGACGTCGATTATCAAGACAAGAGTGGTTCGATGAACTTAATTCTTTATATAGTGATAATGCATCATCCTACAGCAATGTAAAAAACTGGTATAAACTAATTCATTCGCGTCGGCATTCGCTCCAGGACGAAATTTGTGAAGGTTATCCAAAATCAGTTGTTGTGCCAGAAAATATCGCTGTTATGCGTGAACTGATAAAGCAAGATCGTCATGTGACATACCGTGAGATTGAGGTATCTTTGGCCATTATATGGACAAGCATCAATAAGATATTACTTGAATATTTGGCCGTAAAAAAGATTTGTTCGCGTTGGATTCCGCATAATCTGACAAACGCTCAGGAAAAGTCTCGTGTCGATTGGTGCAAGGAAAGGTTAAAAAATGCGTTCAAGGTGCATCAAAGGCTGTGTATAACATCTACACAGATGACGAATCATGGATGTATACGCAGTCGACTGTATGGGTCTTCCAAGACGTGCCCAAATCCAACGAAAGTTGTTCGCAGAGGAAGCACATCGAAGCAAATGTTTACCTGTTTCTTCGGCATTACCAAGTGAATAATTTTAAAAGTCATTTCGTATGTACTTCTTAATAATATTTTGCAACAAATTTTCAATTTTTATTTTATACTATAATACATTAAATAAATTTAGTAAATATATACTCTATAATATATCCATTTCGTAATTTCTAATTGTACTTTCATATACTATAATCTTCAACTAAAATAAAATTGAACAGTTGTGGCGAAATTCTATACCATTATTACACATTATTATAGTAATGTACAGAATACAAGATCTTAGATATTTCTATTTTGCTTCCTTCTACGAAGTAAAGGAAGTATTGTAATTGCGAAAAATTTCGGGTATCATATTTCAACGAAAATATGCCTTTTGACCGCTATCGAATGCAATTTAACGAAACTTTTGAGTGATATCTGTACGTAAGAAGAGAATGAAGGACTCATTTTCCCAAAACGGGTTATAAAATGGATTCAGAAGTATATTTTTGTGACGTGTTTTTACGTGCATACGTACATATGTATGTATCTCACATAACTCAAAAACGAGTAGCCTCAGCACATTGAGATTTTGTATATAGGACTGATACAACATGTTTTTGTGCATCTCCCTTTTTGGTTGTAACTGGCCGTACCAAAAGTATATATATACCCGCTCTTACTCGACTCGGTTAGCTCAGTTTTTTTATTTTTGTATGTTGGTAAATTGTGCATTTTTTGCTTTAAAAGTGATTGAAATCTGTTGTTCTTATATTCCGGTTAAGGTTTTTATGCATTTAGTTAATCTGCATGCAATAGCTGTAGATTTATCAAAAATTTAAAACTTTAAGTGGCAAGTTAAGCCTAACGAACTGCCATTTGTTTACGTTTGGAACTCAGTAGAATAGTGAATTAAGTCAGTTTCTGCATCTCCAGTGTCTTTTTGCCGAGTGAAACCAAAAGTAAACTTTTAGTTTGCTCACCGAAAACTCTGCATTCTTGCCCGCGGGTCGAATTGCCTGTTTTTGCGTAGAAACTCTAATTTTATTTGTAAAAAGTATTTTTTTTAAAATTGTTTGAACTGGATTTGATGTCTTATGTTTTTCTACATTTTTCGATTTTTAATGAAGATATTTTGCGTTTTCGTGTATTTTTGCCTTGCTGTGAAGTGAGAACTGAATTAATTGAATGAGAAATAATATCTCAAATTAAATTCAAGGAAACAAGTCTTAATGAAATGCAGCAAAAAATGTGTATAATTTAATAGACCGTACAAGGAAGTTGTGTGGTGTTGTTCACATCAGATTTTTTAACTTTTCAAATGGTAATATTCAGTTTGAACATTCTGATATTTCTTGTTTCATTTTATGTATCTTGCCCCCCCCCTAAAAAAAAGAACGGAAGAAAAAAACAAACGTTTTTTTTAACGTAAAATTTAAAAAAAAAAATTGTGCACAAAAGTGCAACCCTAAGTAAATAATTTATTATTTTTTTCATCATAAGTTTTAATTTAGGCTAAAATTACTAAAATTAAATTTTAATTCAGTGACCTCAAACCCGAAGCCCGCGAATACATTTTATTATGTATTTGTTGCAAATGCGGTGCTTATAGTTTTAGAGACAGTAAATTTACTGAATTAGTAAATCAGTCAGTAAATTTAGCAGCCAGCAGGGTTTCAGCATTCTGATAGGCTTCATTCTGACTTTTCCCGGTTTAGATTGAAAGTTAAATTATTTATTCAGCCAGAAAATAAATATAAATTGGAATTTTTTTTGTGTTATTATTATTATTGCTTATGTATGTTCTGATTAACATTTAGTAAGTAAAATTTAAAATTTAGGTTTTTTGTTTAAAATGTTTTTAAATTTTGTTGAAAAAATTGTTTTGGATAGTCAGCTGCTTTCATATTTTGCATGCAATTTGAGTTTTAAATCACTGTTCTAATTGAAATTTCTAAAATTTCGGATAACAAGAAATGAACAAAAAGGTGTTCACACATTTTTGTAAAGATTTTGATTTTCTCCATGAATTTTTTGTAAATACAAACGTGACTGGCATCAAATTGGAATAAGGGTTTAATTATCGTCTGCGGCAATAAAAATATTCTTTTTCTTTAAAATGGCGCTGAAAAATAAACAAGGGATCGAAGACTATATTTTTGCGCTGTCCAAAAAGAAATACTCTTACTAAAAAAAGATGCGAAAAGCATGCATGACTTTTATATTTCTACACGTAAAATAAGTGACAGAATTAATAAGAAAGGAAAGAAACGTCAAAGTTTACATCTGACTGGGAAAAAGGTAAAAAATGCATACCCAACAAAGGTACGTACAGTTCTCATTAAATCAAAAGTCGTATCTCATACTTTAAATGAAAATCCATACCCCAAAGAGCTGCTGCAAAATCTTTAAACATCTCTGTAGGAACTATGAACAAAATTATAAAAATTTAAAGCTAATCAAAACAAAACAAAACAAAAACACGATGTTCATCGCCTAACGCCGAAACATGTTTCGCAGCGTAAGACTATATACAAATTGCTGTATGAAAATTATTTGGCAGTTGAAAAATGGAAATATATAGTTACAGTTGATGAGGCTTGGATATACTTATCTGATTGCAATAGAAAAAGATTCACCACCGAAAAAGAGGAGAAAAATACTTATGTTGGTTCAGAGAAAACAAGGAAATCTTTTAAAAGTTTTATGGTTAGTACTGGATTTTCTTATAACGAAAGACTTAAAATAAGGAAAGTAGAAAAAAATGTCAAAATTAATTCAGATTACTATAAGAAATATATTTCAACACCTATTTTTAAAGAAGAAATTCCATCTCTTTATCCAAAGAATCTTCACTGTGTTAAGTTTCATCAAGATAAGACTCCCCAGCCATACCTCTAAATCTACTGGTCTACTGAAATCTACTGAATCTACTGAAAAAAATGTGAAATGAAACCAGAATTGAAGCTACTCTCTTTAAATACATCCCGTGCCCACCAGCGGCCTAGCGGTAAAGTCGCTGAACACTGGTAGTTCGGTCCGAGGTTCGAATCCCGCGAACGGGCTGGCTGCATGGGTGTTTTCGTGGTTTTCCCCATGTGTAACGTGTATACGAGCCAGTTTCTCTTAGAAAGTCCTCCACGAAAGGCATCCCTCCCCTTTGGCAGATAGCCCTAGTGTGCTTTGCCGTAATTAAATACACCACTAACACCTTAAATGCATCCCACCCAAGTCCCCTGATGTATCGCCTATGGATTAAAGTGCATTTGGACTTGTAAAACAATCTCTTTATAAGCAGCATCCCAAAACATTGGATGGACTCTGGAAGATTGTGAAGGAGTAGTGGAATAAAACTAACCTTGATGTTTTAAGAAAAGGACTTTTATCTTGGAAATCAAGATGTAATACGACAGTTCAACAAAAGGGCTATCAGACTGAAGATATTAGAAAATAAAATTCTAAGGTTAATATATATATATCTTTGCAAAAATGTGTGAATAAAATTGTATGTAATGATTAATTTGCTCAGGAACTGAATTTATTGTATCGACCTTAATAATGCTCTAAGGAATAAGGTAAAATATCTATTGTAATATGGACTGTTTGATTTATTGAACTTTAATTATGGCTTAAAATTTGGCATTATCATGTTGAGAATAAATTGAGATATTATGATAATTTTTTTAATTTTATTATCATGGACATTGCACAGTTGTTTAGATGTCTCCGGACATTACATTCTTATTTTATCTATTACACCTTTTTACTACCGCTGCAAAACTATTAGGTTTTTGGAGCAGGAAATCAGCTGTGTTTCCACCGCAGCGCAAGTCACGGAACTTCCAACTGCAATCGAATATATTAACCACTTAAACCACAACAGCACACATGGAGGAATGCGATAGTACCTCGAAAGTTTTTAAATTTTAAATTATTTTTTAGTTGACTTTTAATTTTATTCAACAATAAAGATCAAGTTTGACGATTTTATGACAGCAGATATTACTTTAAGAAAAATTTAAAAACATTTCTATGTTTGTGTGTGTTTTTTTTTTACTAATACCTCGTGTCATTGTTTTCATAAATGTATATTTCGTGTCCAGGCAACATATAAATTGATGACATCTCATTTGCGGAAAATATGTATTGCAAACTTTGGGCAGAAGGGATTCAGTCAACAAAGTGAATAGCTGCGTACTGGATAGTTAATTTTTTTTTTTTTTTTATGTTGCTAAAAAGTGCAAATGCTCCATCTATAACAGAACAATATAACAGCGAGTCTTCTCCCGCAGTCTCTGGTAATGTTTAAAATAAATTATTTTAAAGATGCTATTTTATGTTGTTGTACTTTTATTTATAGATTAGGTTAACCCAGAGCCGGTTTAGGCGAACCTATGAGAACGCCTATGAGAAGCAAAGAAAAGTGAATAATTATATTTTTCGGTTTTGTAATTTTTGCAAAATATTTTTCATTAATTTCAATAATATTATGCGAATATTATAAGCATATATATATATATATATATATATATTGATTTTGATTTTAGTCTAGATTTAAGATGTTTCGGTATAGTTTAACATATTTTAACACCTTAATGTGTCATTTTGTGCGGACGCGTCGGGAAATTGGAACAGAGAATTGAGACTATTAAAATTTCCAAGACACTTTGTCTAAATTTTTAAAAAAATTTTGTAGCGAAAAAGTTTCAATTATCTGTTTCGGCGAAACGCGTAATGGGGTTAGCTTGATTCGACGTTCAAATAAATTAAATTTCCCTTGAAAAGCCAGTTTAAGCCAGTTTGAAAAGCCAGTTTAGTCGAGTTGGGCTAATTATTTTACTTATTTTGCAGCATATTGCGCAAGATGTTTTCTAGACCAAAATTAGTTTTTCAAAATTGTAATTACTATCTTGCTTGATATATATATATATATATATATATATATAATATTTATATTTAACTCATGTAAACTCGTTGTTGTTGTTTCTTATGCTCCATAGAGGTAGGAAGTAAGATGGAGTGGTCCTAACCGGTTTCCCCCATACCCTGCTTTGAAGCACTGGCGATCCCTTCGTGGTGACCAAAACATTGGGTTATTTACCATTAAGTTCAATGGGTTTGAACACGATCGGATGTAAATATTTTGTAATTACGTCGTAAATATACACATAAATGTATATTATTTTCTTTTTCTAAAATACTTCAGAATCCTAAGTATATGAAAAGAATACATTTTTAAACAACATTTCATTCTGAACGGAATTAAATGCTATACTTTTCACAGAACAATTTGTTCAGAACGGTTTAATTTGAATGAAATATTTTCACAAGTTTTCGTTAATTATATTAGAAAATTTTTTTTTAAGTAATTCGATTTTATTCAGTTAAGGATTACAAAAATTAAGATCAAAGTTTGTTGTATTATTAATATTAAAATTATGCATTATTTCTTTTCTGTTTATAGAGCTCTTCCTAAAATACCTTCTCAAATATGACATGATTTTTTAACTTCTGAGCTTTTAGCTTTTAAATCGAAGCTTTTAGCTTTTAGCTTTCAAACCGAAAACTATAAGTGAATTTATAATTAATGCTCTATTCGGTCCATTTCAAATTAGAGTTTAATAGCGATATACTTTAAATGGTACTTAACTTTCTCTGAATATTTCTGAAAGGGAATAAAATAATGATTTTTTTTAAATATTATTTAAAAGTTGTAACTAAGTTATTATAAAATGTAAGGGGAATACTTTTAATTATACTTATCAGATTCGAATTCGCAAATGTATCCGAAATTCACAGATTTATCCGTCTTCTGTTCCACACATTTGTGTAAAACTGTACATAATTTTGCACAAATGTGTGGTTACAAATCAAGGAAAAGTTAACTTATTCACATATCTGTGTGTATATTCATTAATTTTGACGAGGATTAGAGCATTTGGGGGTAATTTTATTTTTAATTAACGCAAATAAGTAATTAACCCAAATAAGTAAAACGTGTAAGCCCAAAGTGATTATTTTTCAGATTTATAAAAATAAAATGATGAGTTTAAAATGAGCAACAGTAAAACCTCTCCTCTAAAAATTCTTTTTTAAAGTACATGTTACAATAATATATGGATGTGAAAAAAATTAATTTTATTTAACACATTTTGGCGTTTGGAATATAAAATAAAAGTAGCGAATACTCTATCAAGGGTATCGGAAGACGTATACAATTTTAAAGGTACCGTAAGGTATTTTTCATTCTTTAAGCATAACAATTTTGCTAAAATTTATATTTTTGTAGTTCAGCAGCTTAGAATTTTATAAAACAAATTCATAATCAAAATCGCTGTTGTTAGTTATCGAAAAACAACCAAGATGTGATTTTTGCGTAAATGTCACTAAACTATACAAACTGCTATTATCCATCACACTATGAATGTTTCTTTTATGAATGTTTTATGCCGAAGTGTCCCGTTTTTCGATTTGTATGGAAATGTCGTCTGTCGAAGCTGTCAAGCGAGCTTCTGAATGTAAACAAAAACACCACATCTGGTGACCGAAGCTTCGGAGCAGTGTTTCACTAGTAGTGCCGGTTTGGCCACTCCTTCCTTTCTTACCTCCATGTTATGCTCAGTTGTCTGACGCAATCAGCCCAAGCCCACGAAATACCTCGTGGCAAGGAGCGCTAGATTACGCCTACCGTTGGCAACAGCCTTGAGCACCATTCACGTAACACGTGATTTTAGCTCAGTCACGTGATTTTAGCACACGTGCGATTTAGCTCAGTTCCGCCAAAGAATCTCTATTCTTTGGTTCCGCCTCCAATTTTGATGGAGAGCACTCCGGTGGTGACGGTCCGAAAGTCTCCCATGGCACTCCGCTTCCACCTATTTAGAGTGTCGCCATGCCGCACCGACACTATACATTGCAAGCATCCATGCCGTCTCCGGGATTCGAACCAGGGCCCTTCGGCATAGTAGTCAGCAACGCTAACCACTATACCGTTTATTAACTCGTAAAACCAAAAAACAGCCTTATCTGTGTTTTACTGTTAATTGAGATTTTTGGAATGCTTATGATGATCTTATTTTTTTTTTTTTTAAATATTTTAGTATAACAATATAAATACGTAAAGACTATGTATAGGGTCGCCTAAATGTTCTTTGCCTAGGGACACCAGGTATTCTAGCAGAAGCTCTGCTGAAATTAGTAACTTTCTTAACCACTTAGCTTAAAACTGACGAAGAACCAAGGCGTTTTGTTTACGAAGTACCTTTGCAGTGAAATGCAATTACCTCCACATAATCGTTAATAAAAAGAAACAACACTCGCTAAAGAAAGATGAAAACAAAAGACATTAGAGCTAAAGAACGGAGTTCGATAAGAGATCCGCTGAAGACAAGAGTAGTAACTGTCTGCGGTTTACCACAATGAAAGGAGCGATTAGCCGTCCATTGATGTGTAAGACGTAAAACGGTGCCCATCAAAAACACCGTGGCACAAACGCTCTAATCACGTCCGCTGCAGCCACACCACCGCACAAACATCGTAGTCGAAAATATCGCGGAGAGAACAACAAAAGGCGAAAACATCGTGGGAGAAAAGAAAGCAAAGCGAAAACATCGTGAGATAAAATACTGTAGTCGAAAATAAAGCGGTTCAGAAACATCGGTTTTTAAAAGAACATGGTAAAAAATATCATGGTAAAAATAAAGCATCTGCAAATCATCGCGTAACGATACATCGCAGACAGGTGTTTTTCAGGCATTAAAAGTTGTAAATGTATATTCGCATAATGATTTGTGGACATTGGAAGGAAGGAGCTATATATTTACCTGTGTATGTTTTATATTTATGAAATAACTGAAAAAATTTTGGTAAAAAGGCAAGAAGGAAAATTAAGCATTCAAAAATTAATAGAAAATCAATGCTATGCATAACAGTTAAAGGAATTTTAAACTTATGTAATTAAATATTAAAGGTCATTATTCAATTAATCTTCGTTCGTTATAAAGCCGTATTGGTTCATAAAAAATGTTGTCTAAAAAAGATTAGAAAAGGGAGGAGAGTGACTGTCTGAGGTTACCTATATATAAAAATTGTCTAATGAACTATCAAATTGCAACACAACTTTCTTTCACTTTGTTATCTGATATTTTTTGTTAGACTATATTTGTCATAGAAAACTCCAATGCAACTTTATAAAAGAGATTAGTTAAACAATGATTTTTAACTGTTAAAAACATAACTTTATAATTCTATTAACTGTTGAGCTTAGCATTAATTTTCTACTTATTTTCAGTTTCTGAATGCTTAACTTTCCTTCTAGCTTTTTTACCAAAAATTTATTAGTTAATTTAAAAATATAAATGCATTCCTCATTACTTCGAGCGCTCACAAATCATTACATTGTAGAAACATTAGATGATTTTTTTTCGAAGCCAGAGAGATGAAAAATGAGCAGTCGCCTTCGCCGAAACTCGAACTACGGACCTCTGGAATACCGGGCCCAGCTGCAGATCTACCAGGAAGGCACGCTAAAAAGGCAGGAGAAATACCTTATATACGCCCCCTTTTAAGGGGCGACTGGGGTTTTTAGAGGACCCAATCGCCAAATCTTGGGTGTGGAAAAACCTCATCAAACACCCTTTTTTAGTTCGGGCGCCACTGTAGAGAACATAAGGTGATTTTTTTCGAAGCCAGAGAGATGAAAAATGAGCAATCGTCTTCGCCGGGAATCGAACCACGGACCTCTGGGATACCGGCCCAGAGTGCAGAACCAATACACCACGAAGGCACGCTAGGAAGGCGGGAGAAATACCTTATAACATGAATAAACATTTGCAACTTTTAAAGCCTAAAAGCATGTCTGCGATGTTATCATCATGCAATGATTTGTAGGTGCTTTATATTTTGCCACGATATTTTCTCCGTCGATGTTTTAATACTGCGATGCTTTTGAATCGGTTTATTTTCGATGACGATATTTTACCCCACGATGTTTTAGAGCTATGTTTTCTCTTTGCTTTCTTTTTTCCCACGATGTTTTAGAGGTCCAATGTTTTCGCTTTGTTTTCTTCCCCCCCCCACGATGTTTTTGTCTTGCGTTGATTTCTCCGCGATGTTTTCGTCTGTACTCTTTTCTCCTGCAACACTAAAACTGTTCCAAGTTGTTAAACTAGACTCGAATTTGAAAATTATGATTTAATTTTCTTATCCAAATTTATGCTACTTATATGTTTTAACGTTTTCAAATTTTTAGTAAATTTTTCTTTGAAGTGTTAGACAGAAATCTGAAGTTTTTAGATTACAAATTATTTTTTTATTTCATAAATAGTTTAAAATAAGTAATAATAATATAGTTTAAAATAAGATAATCGAGATTAGATGAGTCATTTTATTAATACGTGCTGCCAAACCCTTTCCGGAAGGAACTCGAAAAAATATATTCGCCGACTTTTAAGGTGCTACGGCGAACTCTGGACAATGCCCTCGACGATGACCTCTGATCGGCTGAATGAACGGTGAATTCGGCCATTCCGGATAGATGCTTGAGAAGCAAGGATCAAGCCAATAGAGGGGGAGGGGATTGCGGACATTGTCTGCGCTATGAAAATGATTTTAATCATTAGAAGAGTAAAGTAAAGCTTTTTAATTTTTACAAACATTGCACGAAATGTTTTCACCCCTTCCATTATGTCTTGGTATATTCTAAAAGCTTACATATTTTTAATTAACCAATTTCCAAATGGCGAGCCGCCGAGACGATATAGGGTTAGGGAAGCCTGGTTGCGATATCGAAGGGGCTGGGTTCGAATTCCGAAGAAGGCATGGTTGTAAATGTCCCTCCCTTCCTAGGAGGCGATGGTGGCCCACCTATTAGGTGTCTCCATAATAATGAGACCACCACATCTGGCCTTGTATAAATTAATGGACTGGGTTACACTAGAACTGTTCACAATCTGCCATTGGAAAAATAAAAATTCCAAATGGCAACAGTATACATCTCACATATCATTATACACACATATACATGCACAATTTTTTATTTATTAGGTATCAAGTTCATTTATCACTATTGTAAAATTTTGTCTCATCTTGTTTTTGACCCTTTGATCTTACTGAATTCGAGGCTATTAAAGATCTCGTAAGTGATATATTCCTTTATTTGAAATCGAGTGGAATCTCAGATCATTAATATTATAAGATATTTCTCCCGCCTTCTTAGCATGCCTTAGTGGTGTAATGGCCAGCTTACTCGGGGCGTATTCGAGAGTTCCATGGCTCGAGTACCGGCGAAGGCATTGCTCATTTTTCCTCTCTCCTGCTTTCAAAAGTTACCTGATGTCTGTATAATATATTTATGAAATAATTATTTGCTTAATTTATTTAATTAATTGAATAAATTACGTGGATTTCTGCATTTAAATTTTGATCCCATATTTTTGTAAATTTTAATCTTGATCCCCTTTTTCTCAAATTAAGCCCCAGAGAAACAGTATTATAAATTAATTATTTATATGTTATAAATTTACATGAAAGAGAAGAAAATTTCTACTTTTTATTACACTAAAAAATTATTGTATTTTAATTTAAGCGACTTAATAACCTATAACTTTTAATTAAAACATTTAAAATTAAATGCGAATAGGAATTAAACGATTTCTAAATATAAAACTTAAGTTATTTTAAGGTCTTCAAGTATTCATCTATAATACCATATTTATTCAGTTCTATGTGTACCATTTTTCGCATATAATGTAGGGTGCTTGCTTCTAAGAACGCATAATGCGAGGTGCTTTTAAGACATATAATGTGAGGTGCTTTTAAGACATATAATGTGAGGTGCTATTAAAAATATGAGTAGCATACATAACACATGTAATGTGAGGTGCTTCTAAGAATTAACGGTGTTTGAGAATGTAATTCTCCGAGTAACTAATTATTCTAAATTAATTTATTTTCCCAAATATTATTTTTAATAAATATATTGTTGTTGTTAATAAATCGAAGTTGATTATTAAAGTAATATATGCTAAATATTTTTGAACATATAGTAAATATTTTTTAAATAATTTACTAAAGCATATAGAATACTATTCTTAACATGTAGACTTTGATTCTAAAAATGTAACTTAATTCTAAATGTGCAATATAAATGAAACATGTAATTTTTCATTTACAGAAGGAAACATGCTTAGAATTAAATAGAATTAAAATCTTTAATTGTCCATCGGAGGTCTAAAATTAAAGGGTTGCTTCTTAGAACGATGATGTCTTAGAATCGAAGAAATGTGGTAATTTTTTTAATTATACCTTTTACTCTTAAAAATCAATTAATTAATGAAAGCTAAATTATGCCGATTAATTAATAAGCACTAAAATTCCTTTAGATTACTGAGAAAAATTACTGAAACTAACGATATTAATACACAAACACAAAAGGAATAAAAATGAAAAATTTACCTTTCCAGACCCTCTTTTAGCGCCTCAGAACAGCGATCCTCAACAGCACCAATAGATTTTAGATTTACTTTTCAGGTGTATTTAAAAGTCTCCAAAGTTTGCTAACAACAAACAGCACACCAGTGTCAGCAGAAATTTCTCTCCTGTTTTCTTGAAGCAGTCATATCCGCTTCCTATTTCTTCTGAGCCTTGTTAGCAGTCATAATTTCGAGGGAACCACGTGACGGATCCAATTTTATAACCTGCGCCGAGGAGAATGCGGGTCACGTTCCGTATTCGACCACAATTCGGCGCTGAGCTTCCTTAACGAACTCTTGACCTCTTCTGTCGCCATTGAACTTGAAACTGCGAAAAAAAGAACTTCCCCCTTCATTCTCGTATTTGCTTGTTCCTTATTAAATTGAAATAATCGTGTTTCATAGCGCTTTCCTTTTAGTGAAATGAGAAAGGCCTACAAACGGAAACTTAGAAGGATGTCTTGTCTTGAATCCTTCCTCGCTGCGGACATTTCTAATGAGCATAATTTAGGTAACTGTGATATTTTTAAGGGTTAATGAGAATAAGAGAGTTCTGACATGGAAAGTACGATAGGTACCATAATTTATATATAAGAATGAATTCGTTACAGCATTGGAATAGAAATGATATCGATGCTATAGTACAGCGTGTTTCAAAAAAACGTAACATATATTTATTAAACTGTACGACATACGAATATGAAACTTTGCACACATGTACGAACTTCTCAAGTTCAGATTACAGATGCTTAATATGTCCTCCATGAGGACACGAACAATATCACATCGATACTCAAATTTCTTCTGTACTCGGCCAAGCATTTCCGTCGTCACTGATGTTATGACAGTACGGATCCGGCTCTTCACCTCTTCCAGGTTCTGTGGGAGTGGTGATACATAAACGTGGTCTTTAAGGAAGAGGTCACAGAGTGTCAAACTCGAGAACACAAAATAATTTCTGCTACGGAGTAGCCATTTTAAACATGTGACGGTTACTACGCAAAACAGAAGACAACTGACATCTAGCGGCTATTAATATAAACTAGACTATAAAACGCCAATAGCCGAGCCGAGGGGAAGTGATCGATAGTTTGGACAAAATAACACTTTGTAATACGTATATTCTTTTTGAAACACGGTGTATAAGAGGATTCGAGCATTAAACTAAGATATCGTAACTTATTTCCAAGGTACAATAACTTATCGAAACAATGAAACTACGATGACTCATTCATTATACAATTTATTACTTTTTTAGCCCAGTAGGGCTATTTTTCTCGAAATGGCATTTTGCGTCGAATCACTACAAACGGCTGTATCACTTTTCAAACTGTTGCCACCAAATGATATCGCCCTGTATTATACTTAAAGAAATTAAATAACGAGATACTGCGTAAATGTATGTATGGTTCTCGCAATTTGAGAAAACAATGATACCTAGAGCCATCGAATTTTGAATAACGTAGTCCTCCAAGCGAATAAGGGCATGTGGAAGCCCGAATCTTAAATTTCGAATTTGTTTTATTATCTGTTTCTTAATTTTTAAACTTTAACAAATTTTTGATTAAGACAACGATCTCAAAGCGAGCAATGGCAACACACTGTGAAGAATAAAATATTTTTATCTCCAACGCGCGATACTGTCTATCGGAAATTCTGAAGATATGCTCTTTTTAAATATTTTTAGCACAAAGGAGCGTTAGCCCAAATTGAGCGTAATATAAAACCTGAAAGCTTTCAGAATTTTTTAGCAATTTTTATCTTATTTTATTTTTTTTTTTTAGGATGTATTAGAGCTGTGAATGACACAGTGGCGTAAATTGAGATGTGAGACTGAGCAGTAAGAAGTAAAAGATTGTGGAATTTAACATGTCAGTCACTAAGGTATCTGCTTTTCGTTTGCCGTGGTGCGAAGTTTTATTTTGGTGCTTTTTAATGGAGTATAATAACAATAAAAAAATCGATTTACTTTGTATGTAAGTTCTAATATACGCAAGAATTATATATAAAATTGT
This sequence comes from Stegodyphus dumicola, assembly GCF_044657685.1. NCBI lineage: Eukaryota > Metazoa > Arthropoda > Arachnida > Araneae > Eresidae > Stegodyphus > Stegodyphus dumicola. Next base: position 186,302,191 of record NC_140769.1, on the reverse strand, counting down.
TCATTCATTCTTAAAATTTCAGTAACGCACCGGTTAAGAGCGCTGATCTACCACTATGTCCAAAATGCGAATTAACTTTTGACTTCGATTCTAGAAATGTTACTAATAATAAGTAAAATAGTTATTTTATCAGGGGAAATAGGGTGCAAAAACTACAGGAAGACCACAAGTTGAATCGCAAAAGTTTCATGATCTCAAATTTACATTAACAATTTCACAAAAATTTTGATTTATCCTGACAGTTAAAACAAAACAATCTCAGTCGGCATACTATTGATTAAATGTATTTAAATTTATATCATTAAATTATATTAGAAATGTGTAATGATAGTTTAATGCTTTTATTGTTTTTAAATCTCTCAATTTGTTAACCAGTTACAAAATGATTCAGTTTAAAAGGTAATTTAAAGACTTTGTGTTTTGCTGAATGGCAACATTCTGAGATTGGGTAGGCGCGAGAGCTTCTGAAACATACAGTAAAGGTCTTACGTTTAACGCAGGTATAACACTTGTAAGATTTTCACTAATGTAACTCTCGGTTACTGTAGAAAGTGACGAATCTTAAGAACTAGTTAGAGAATAATTGTTTAAGTTCGTGTGACAAGAAACAACAAGATGGAAGGGTAACTAACCCTTTATTATTCCAATAAGATTTAACAAAACTCCGTCTTGGAGTGTACAATCAACGCCGACACTTGGGCTTGAACTTAAAAGACTAAAAATTAAACTAAAACTAAGATTAACTACAGAAATATAGCCGAAGCTATCAAGATTCAAATCGAGTTGGCCCCTTAACTTTATTTGACTACGAAGCTTATCAAGGGCCTGAGTACGACCGAGCGTAATAACAGCTTTGAGAGAGAGAGAGAGTGGCCAAAAGGCAGACGCGCGTAAATTAGAAACTCTAATTCTCTCTCACTCTGTAAGTAACTTCACGGTTTAAATGCCGCTCCTCCTCATTAAATATTCAGAAAGATTCCAAAACTACGTTATGGCCGGAAGTAGCAAGTTGAAGTTAAGAATTTGACAGGAAAGGAACTTTAATTTAAAATTTAACTGTTAATAAAATTAATATAATCCTTACACACTTACCAAAAGGCTACTTTTAAGTTCTTTCCGTATTTTATCTGTCAATTTCTGAGGCATGATTTTGTTAATGGATTTTATTCAATAGGGCAGGATTTTGCACATTAAGTGAAAGCAATAGCTCTCTTTCAAGATGTAAAAATATTGCCATTGATGAAGCAGTAATTCATAATAGCTAGAAATAAATGAGCATGTAATATTATTCAAGACTTTAAAATAACACTTATAGTTACTGTAAGGATTATGTTAATTTCTTTAACAGTTAAATTTTGAGTTTTCTTTACAAGTTAATTTTTCAAGTTAATTTTTCTTTAAAAGTTCCTTTCCTGTCTTCTTGAATTTCAACTTACAACTTCCGGCCATAACGTAGATTTTGAAACGCGTTTGAATGCGAATTCAGGAGAAGTATTTAACCGCGAAGTTCTACTGTCTTAGTGAGAGAGAACCAGTGATTCTGCCTAGCACGCGTCCGCCTTTTTAGGCTACTCTCTTTTAAGCTATTATTACGCTCGGCCGTACTTTAGTACCCTTGATAGCTTCGCCGTTATTTAGCTTTAAGGGAACAACTCGGTTAGAATCTTGATAGCTTTATCTTGATAGCTATATCTTGATAGCTATATCTTTTTTTTAAGATTAGTTAAGTTAATTTCTTAGTTTTTGAGTTAAAGCCCGAGTGGCTGCTTTATTGTAAAACTCCAAGTCGGAGTTTTGTTAAACTTTTGTTAAGAGTAATTGCACCCTTCTTACATGTTGTCTCTATCTCACGAACTCAAGCGATTAGTCGCTTACCAGTTCTTAAGATTCTTCAACTTTAACTGTAACTTCAACTGTACACAGCACAGAATCTTACATTATAACCAATTTTTTTTTAAAAAAAAGAATAGCTAAGCATCGATAATGTCTTGGGTATTAACAAGCAAAGCACAGTGACTTTAACTAGTTTTAAAACTCGGAAAAAGTTTTACAGAAGACTAGCAAATCTTAGATTAATCTAAATTTGCGATCTTAGAGAATGGCTAAATTAAGATTCAGAATTTTGGAGAAAGTTACTTTGCAGTTTATTTTCGGCATAAATTATAATTCTAAATATTATTTAAATATGAAAGATAATCTTGCTAGTTTATTAGAAATCGGGCAATAATGAAAAAATTCTTTAATTCGTAGGTTTGTTAAATATTTATGAAAAAAATCTAATACGTGTGAAAACTCAAGAACTCCTCAAACGTCTGAAGAAGAAGAATGCAACATTCGAAAGGCAGAAAGTTTTCCTCTAAAACCATTATTATTCTAAAATTTAATATTACTTAAATTTAAACTCTATTTGATTCTAATTTTTAATCGATTGACAATAACTACACCATACAGATAGTTCTCAGTGATTGACAATATTTGAAACACGGCGGTACACTAAGGAAGTGAATTTGAAGTTTGAAAGTAGTACGTTTAATAATTTTTTACTGTTGATTTCCCTTCAAGACCCTTTCTATCAGTTGGAAGGCGAAGAACCCGGGGTTGGTCCAAGAGTCTTCCACCCACTTTTATCTGCGAACAACGTCTCGAGAGCACTATTAGCTCGTTGCGTATTTTGAGTGCTCCATTTCTGCACAGACAGTATACTCTTATAAGTATCCATGCATTCTCCGGGAGCCCGAGTCCATCGGTACGGCAGGTAGTGTCTCTAACCAATAATCTAGCTAAGTGGCATTACAAGTAGGCAAAAAAAAACCCTAAAAAGTCAAAATATATTTGGTCCTTCACAATAATCAGTTTCCAAGAACATATTTTCAAAAGGGGGCAGAATTTAGGGGAGAATTTGAAGTGTCAATTCTTTCAGAGTTTAGAGGAGGCAGTAGGCAAGAGAATTTAGAGGTAGTAAAATTGTTAAGAAATTCAGGAAAGGGAAGGACCGCAGAACCGCAGAGACTAAGGACCCGCAGAGACTGCATCTCGCAGCAAAACTGCCTTGCGTCGGATCTCCTCTGATATGAAATGAAAGTTGTGTTATTCACTAAGTTGCTATGCACCTCTCCTTTCAACTAAGTGGTCCACCTCCTACATCAAGCACCTTTCTTCTTTTCAGTAAACGCTTTAACTTTCCCGCCAAGAACTGCAATTTCTATTGCACTAGCGTAACAGCAATAGTTTGTTAAAGTTGGACTGAGTTCTAATGAAACTATAGTCAGTGATAAAATTTTTGTTTATAAGCACTAATTATTACTTAAATATCTTCAGCTTTTACTATTAAATTGCATAAAATTATTTTGTGCTAGTATGTCTGTAATGTTGCGTTACAGAAAAGTTAACACCATTGTTAACTGAAGGACATAAAACCTCGAATACTCTCCTGTGGATACCACGATACAAAATGGGATAGTATTAGGCACAAAAGTGGCATTTATCGTGTTTCCTCTCGTATTTTTCCTAGTAGCTTTTTAGCACTAGTTTTGAAATTTTTTTTAATATTCGTATCAAAAGCCGCCATCAAAATTGGGTGAAATACCAACAAGAATGAAAAAAAAAAAAAAAAATTAAAGATGGAATTCCTGTCTATAGTTCTCGGATAGTGAAGAATGCCTCAGCTTTAATAATCATGTAGATTTCAGATTATAATGAAACTGAACTATATCTAAAATGTTATAATCAATTTCTGAAAAGCAGTATCACTTATTTAGTTAAGTTTAGATTTTCCCAATCATATTAAACTTTTATAAACATGATATAGTTTTACATTTTCTAGCCTTTTCCTGTTTTACATTTGATTTCTAATTATGCAAATAATACCAAAGCCCTTCCTTTCACAGAATTTTCCGAGTAACATAAGGTATACCTCACGCCGGGAAAAAAAATCAACTGCTAAAATTTTGACTTATCATTATTATGTCAAATATTAACAATCAAAATGTCCGATTGTACATGAGTATATCTTGAAGAGTTGCAGACTAAGGTGAATTGATTTATATAGGGATTATTCTACATTTAAATGTATTGTCCCCCATTCATAACGAGCTTCAAAATAACTGAAATTTTTAATCTTTCAAGTTTTCTGCTTCACATATCAATTCATAAAAATAGGAAGTAAGCCACATTAAAAGAGTTTATTTAATCCTGCAATGAGTGCGGTTTAACTGTGACCTGTGTTTCTTATGTACTTACTTTCTTATGTATCTGTGTTTCTTATGGTTTATTTAATTATGGCAAAGCACTCAAGGGAAGGGATGCCTTCGCGCATGACTTTCTAAGGGAAACCGGCTCATTACAAGTTATACATGGGGAAAAGTTCATATACACGTTACATCAGGGAAAAACCACAGAAACGGAAATGCCCATGGGTAGAATCTCCAGGATTCGAGCCCCAGACAGAAATACCAATATTCAACAAATTTATAGCTCGGCTGCTAATTGGCCCCTTAAGCGAATGGAGAAAAGTAACCGCTCTATAAATAATTTATTATCCGTTTTATTGAGCTTATTTGTCTTGTTTAAACTTAAATATATTGAAATGTAATTATTGTATTATGTAATTATTGCTATTCCGAATACGATTAGGATTCCTGAAAAGCAAGTAACGGTTAATTTATAATTATCACAATATTGTTTTCATTCTCTTTTCTATTTTTTCGTTATATGTTGTTTTTCATGATATATGAATCAAGGGGAGCCAACGTAGCTTGCGATGGACAATTTGGATAATAATGTAACAGGCAACATAAAAAATATGGGTTTTGGTTTTATTACTACGGTTACGAAATATTTTAATTATTAAATGACATTGTAAGGATTATGTTCATTTTATTAACAGTTAAATTTTAAGTTAAAGTTCCTTTCCTGTCAAATTCTTAACTTCAACTTGCTACTTCCGGCCATAACGTAGTTTTGGAATCTTTCTGAATACTTAATTAGGAGGAGCGGTATTTAAACCGCGAGTTACTTGCAGAGTTAAAGAGAATCAGAGTTTCTGATTTACGCGCGTCTGCCTTTTGGCCACTCTCTCTCTCAAATCTGTTATTACGCTCGGCCGTACTCAGGCCCTTGATAAGCTTCGTAGTCAAATAAAGTTAAGGAGCCAACTCGGTTAGAATCTTGATAGCTTCGGCTATATGTCTTTAGTTAATCTTAGTTTTAGTTTATTTTTTAGTCTCTTAAGTTCAAGCCCAAGTGTCAGCTTTGATTGTACACTCCAAGACGGAATTTTGTTAAATCTTATTGGAACAATAAAGGGTTAGTTACCCTTCCATCATGTTGTTTCTTGTCACACGAACTTAAGCGATTATTCGCTAACTAGTTCTTAAGATTTTTAACTTTCTACAGTAACTGAGAATTACACTAGTGAAAATCTTACAACATATCCACATATTTTAAACTGTTAACTGTTTTTCACTTCGACGTAAACTTTTGATCATTTTATCGCAAAAGTATGGCTTTATATTAAGAAATGATCATGTCTCAAGAATGGAGAAATTCTGCTCATATACACGGGGCTTTTAGAAGGAAAGCTGCTGAAGAGAAAATTATTTTCCATAGCTGATTCACTTGTAAGAGGGAAAAAGCAACCATCTTTTTACCCGAGATATCTTTAATTAAAAGTTTAGAGACTGTGCACCAAGTTTTCAAATGCAGATTTTATATAATTTAAAAAGTAATAATTAATTAATTTAGAAATTATTGTTCTAAGGTCGTAATTTTGACAATTATTTTCAAAGCCAATTTTTCTCATAACGGAGCTAGTTTTTTTCCATTAGCAAATATTTAGATATACTATATAAATTATTTAGAATATTTAGGTATGGTTAAATAAGTAACAACCTGAATATTCTTAGTTAATGTTAAGGAAGTTTTTCTCTACAAAAAGCCTGGATAGGAGTTTAAAGTTATATATTTCTAGAAAATATGTATTGCTGGATAAAATTTTTTTCGTTTCAAAGCCTATCGTATATGATTTTATTTCCCTAAACTAGAATCGTGGGTCTCCGATTAACCATTTAAGAGATCTTTAGTCGTGGCCTTTTTCTCGAAAAATATGCGTAAAAATAAGGTCATTGATTAATTACTCTGAATAATTTCTGAAAGAATTGCTAGAGATTCGATGTTTTCTCCATACTTATTTATATAAGTTATTCCAGTAAACATCAGTAGAATCCTTAAATGTACAGTTTTAAAAATGAAAGGCATTGCTTTAGAAAGCACATTACACAGGGTGCTTTAAAAGCATTGGTGACATTTTTTTTTTTTCTTCTTGCGTGTCTGTGCATGTGTGAAATTGTTTGTGCTAGACCCATATTTTTGACTTAATCTTGAAATGGTATTTGAATTGGGGAGAGGAATAAATTTTCCTCCCCACTCCAATGCAAACGGGGAAGAGACTGCAACTGGGGGGCGGGGCGAAAAGCTTAACGCCAGCCATGGGTAATAAATTTAAACTCCTTGATAAAATATTCTACCCAGGCTGTACCATCACTGAAAGAAAGAAAAAAGACTATGCTGAAATTCAAGTCAAAATGCGTACAACGTTTATTTATTAAAAAAGTAGGATATCCATCTTCAAAAAAAAATTTTTTTGTCTGCGTTATTGTTTTCAACTATCATAGGTCATAGTCTGCATCTACAAAAGTTCTTACAAAAATTAACAAATCATCATTCAAAAACTAATACTTAGTCGCACATTTCTCATAAAAGCATTTAAATATGTTTTTGCTAACCGAAATAAATGTTAATGTTTTTAGATCAACTACAATAATTTTTACATTTTAAGTAATATAAATTTTTGTTATTTTATTGTATTCTCTCTATAACTCTTAGAAATTTATTCATGTTTATTGAATTTGCCTTTTTTTCATTTGAATGCATAGTTATATAATTTTACAAAAATGTTAATAGTTGGAAAATATTTCCTCTTATGCTATTCTATAAATAATTTCTTAAAATAATATCAAATAGCTTTTATTTTTCAGTGCTTGGACTTGAAGCAGTGATTTTAAAACACATTTCCTCCAAATTTCGGATATTAAGAATGGAGACGTCCAAGATAAGTTAGCGCACTTTATATGTATGCAAAGTTCTATCGATTTTTCAACTTCTTTCTCCTCTGATAAGTTCTGACCTACTTCTCGAAGTGCTATTTAAAATAAAGACTTCGTTTTGTTCGTTTAATGGTTTAGAAAGATTAATAATTTCATTTTCCTCCTTTTTTATTCCTACTTTGATAATTATCATTTCTCTTAAAAAGAATTAATTAGAAAATGAATCGAGAATCATCTTTTGTTTAGGAAAAAGTGAGTACTTATAAGGTCATGAATAATATTAGAGGTTAACTATGGTTCGTCTTTCATTACATGCACGACTAAACGACTTCCTCTTCTTCGAGAACTACAGACAGGAAAATTCGAAGCTGTAAGAAGATAGCTGGAGGCAGGGCAGATAGAATTTCAAAGAGACAAAGCACCTTCGATATACGCTGAAGTTAATTTCTTTTCGTTTTATTTATTTAGTTTTAATTTCTTTTATAAAATTTCGATTGTCATCAATTAGTAGAGCCTAGATAAATGTATAAAGATTTCAAGTAATGAATGAATAAGGCACAAATGGGTCACTGTTTCGGTTTCAGCGCGACGCTCTCTATATATTGGAAGTGCCTATACATTTAAGAATACTTCTAAATGAAATAACATCGTGAACATAAATTGCTCAAATGAGATTTTAAGAAAAATATATAACATCCCATTTTAGTCTTTCCCAATTAAGGCTTTCTATGAGTGGCAATAAAATTGTGCCACTTCAAGGTTTTTCTTTCTGTACGTATAAGAATATCAAATTTTTGTCACTTCTCCCTTTTTTTTTTTTCTATATTTTCGCTTCATTGTAGTTGGCGAGGAGAGGATGAGCAGGAGTAGGTGTTCCACGAAAGAGGTTGAACAAAATTATCTATACCATAGATGATTTACCCTTTTTATGTTATAGATTCTTGTAGCGTAAAATGTAGCCTGTTGCTTTAAATGGAAACACACGTCTGCACATTCAGATGGGCATGCCGAAAATCAAACTGTTTCGGGGGGTTTATAGCTTGATAAAAACAATATCATACCAGAGCAGATTGAGCATTTATGTGTTCTAGATATTGTTAAAATGGATCTCGCTTTAGCTGTATTAAGCATCACCGTCGATGAAGTTACTATTGTATCTAAACTATTCCTTCCCGAGGGTTGACTCAGGCGAACGCCTGGGAAGTACTGGTTAGGATCCGTACCTAAGCAGTCTCAACCACGGGGGCATAATAGCAGACTTAACAGAATGCCTGAGGGCTCTCAGGACTGAGTAAAAGGCTCGGCAGGGACCGTACTGGTACTGCCTTGTCTGCCCTTGCTCTGTAGGATCGCAACATAGTGGATTGATCAAGGGCGGGGGCGGTACTTAATTCCGATGGGCGCCTATTATGTCTCATTAGTATGGAAGCCGTCTCGTTCCATCAGCATTGTATCTAAACTATGTCTGAATACAAATTTAAATGGGAAAACATAATCTTCACAACAAACTGTGACTTCACAACAAACTTAACAATCATGGCATCTCGCATCTCTTTATCGCGTTAATGTGCGTCGTAAATCGAGAGGTTGAAATGGATTTGGTTTGGTTTATTCGATTAAGGTTCACCTAAGTGGAGAGATACCTAAGTGGAGGACTTTGTAAGGGACACTGGCACGTATCCACGCTATACATATCCACGAAAACGCCCATGCAGCCAGCCCGTTTACCTGGAATCGAATCTAAGATCGAACTTATAGCTGAAATAGGATGGTTTTTTAAAAAAGTTTTATTTAAGAAGATCTGAAACGGAACACAGACGAAAACATCTGCTATTGAAATAAATTCTTTTTATAGTGGGTTTTTATTTTAAACCTACTACAAAAATATAGATATCTGGAAGCAAATAGAAGGAATGTGTTCTTAACTAACATAGTTTTTGATGAACCTATTTGATTATTATTACTCAAAGCTTACTAATGAGGAATGTTTGATTAATTGTAATTAATTACAAAAATTTTTAATTTAATAAGGGCTCTTACATAAAAGTAATTTATAATAAAACAGTGGTCTTCAGATTTTATCGACTCACGGAACTGAGACAATTAAAGAAAAGTACTGTATATTTATTAAAATATTTTATCATAAAATTAATGTAATTTGCTCATTAATGGCATTTACTCGTGCTCCAAGTATCATCTACAAAAATAATTGGCCGCTATAATTTTTTGATGTTTTAAATAATAGGAGAAAAGCTTTGAAATAAAATAATAAAGAATATTTTTCCTTTTGAATATATATTTTCTTAGCTCTCTCTTTGTACTAAATAAATTTGAAAAAATAAATAGTAAATTTACAAAATAACGTTTTAGGATTAAATGGAAAAAATGAAACTACAAAATTAATCGGACATTTTCCCATAATGTCTCATTAAAATCGTCTCCAGTAAATAAAAAAAAACAAAATTTTATGGAATTAGTTTGGATAAAGAAGCTTGGCAAAAAATCTAAAAAAAGTTTGCTTTTATAATTCGTATTTACTTTTTTAGAAAATGTTCGTTATTTTAATGGGCCCACCAGCGGCCGAGCGGTAAAGTCGCTGAACACTGGTAGTTCGGTCCGAGGTTCGAATCCCGCGAACGGGCTGGCTGCATGGGCGTTTTCGTGGTTTTCCCCATGTGTAACGTGTATACGAGTCAGTTTCCCTTAGAAAGTCCTCCACGAAGGCATCCCTCCCCTTAGGCAGATAGCCCTAGTGTGCTTTGCCATAATTAAATACACCAACACCATACACCGTTATTTTAATGTTTCCTTGCAATGGCTCTGTCAAGAAAGGAAAAATCGTTAGACAGCCGCAGATTAGTTATTTATTTGCATCTAAAGAAATGGAAATCTATTAGAAAAATTGCCTATTTACTTAATTTAAATAATTCTACAATTTTTGATTAAGCGTTATAAGAAACAGAATCGTATTCAAAACGAAAGAAAACCTGGAATACCATCTAAGCTATCTCATGGAATGAAACGCTTTAGTCTAAGGAATATTAAACAGAATACATTCAGAACCTGTAAGAAGAGTAATGCGATCTGCAGGATGTCGTGGGCTAGTAGTAGAAGAAAATTTTATGCCAGTTTAAAAAAAAAAAAAAAAAAAAAAAAAAGAACTTCGACTCGCTTTCACAAAATCGATGAAACAAAAAAACACGCAACTATTGGGAAAAAATATTCTTTGCTAATGAAAGCAAATTTAACATTTTTTCAGCTCAAATGGGTGGAGAAAAACCTAAAGTAGAATTCCGGAAGAAAAAACTTAGCACTAATTGTTAAACACGGCGGAGAAGAAATTATGATATGGGAATCTACGGCATATTCCGATGTTGGTAGTATAGAGTTTACTGATGGTATTATGGATCAGTACATGTATTTTGACATCTTGAAGCTAAATTTGGCATCATCACCACAAAAAAATTAATGTATGAAATAGTTTTAAATTCTAACAGGACAATGATCAAAAGCATACTGCGCCCAGTGTTAGACTCTTCTTGTTGTATAAGTGCCCAAAGTAATTCAGGTACCACCCCAATCACCAGATCTTAATCCTGTTGAATATATTTGGCAAAAATTTGAATCGAAAATTTGAAAACGGAGCATATCTTCGTGGCAGCAACTGAAACTAGTGATTCAAGAGGAGTGGCATAAAATAAGTTCACAAATAACAAACAAAAAAACAACGCACTGACAAAAACCCGATGAGAGTTGATCTCTGGAAACCAGAAAGTGTCTTCACTGCTGAGTTTTCCTCTCGTTTAATCATCTCTGAGAAGAATTCTGTTTTTCGTTGATCAGGAAAGTTAGTTTGGCCACGAAATCGATTAACGAGATCTATTTTTGATCTGCGGAAGGAACCATGTAAAGTGCTGAAACTGGTGGAAATCTTACACAAAAATTAATTACTGGCCCTTTTTATTCTCATTTTTCAATGTTTACACTGTTGCAAACAAATCTACAGTGAAAACTCAATTATCCGTCTGTCTTTTAACAATCAGTTTCTGTTATCCGACCCGACAGCCAGTGCGATGGACAGAGTGAATCCTCCGAAAAATAAGTTATAAAATTGAATACAAAAAATAGAAAATTCTAAAAAAATCTGAAAGCTTTCAGATTTTACATTACGCCCAAAGGGGCGCTTTTTAATGTTTGGTAGGTTACCTTTATTTATTAAATATCTTGTTCTTCGAACTTATACTGTAAAATTCAGTTCAACAGCAATATCTCAAAATAATTTTTAAATGAGCATATCTTTAGAAATTCCGATAGATGGTCTCGCGCGCTGGAGACTTTTTTTTTTTTCCTTCTGTACAGTGTGGCTGTTGCTCTCTTTGAAATCGTTAAAGTTTTACAATAGATAATAAAACAAGTTCCAAATTCCAAATTTGGGTTTCCAGATGCCCATGTTGGGGTGGAAACGTACGTTATTCAAAATTCAATGGCTCTAGTACCGTCGTTTTATCGCAATGCGAGAAACATGTTCACATTTATACAGATTCTTCATTATTTAATTTCTTTAAATATAATACAGAGCTGTAATATTTGGAGGCGACAGTTTGAAAAGTGAACCGACATTTAAAGTTTTCAACGCAAAATCCCAAAATGGAATTAATAATCCTTCTGACTAACGCCCTTTGGGCTAAAAGAGTGTGGAGTCAATGCCTAGAAGATTAAATGAAGTGATCAGCTGTAAAGATAATCCCACACAAGTTATTAAGAAGTAAAAACAATGTAAGTTTCTGTCATTTTTGGCTGTGACTAAAATTGTCCGATTATTTTTGTGAGAATATTTTTCCTCATTAAAAAAAAAAAAAAAAAACTATTTTCATTTTTGAATTTACTTTTCATTTTTTCGTAAATGTACTTACTATAAAAAAATTCTAATTTCTATATAATCAGAATAAAAGCCTTTCCTTTTATTTTAATTTTATTTTAGAGTTTATATTCATTAAAGAATACAAAAAATCAAAGTGTCCGATCAATTTTGTTAGCCACTGTATCCTTGCTTTATAATTAGTGACTAGAGTGTACTAGCACTTCAACTAAATGTTTTGTTTGCAGTCTAAAAAAAAAAAAAAAAATTGTTCATTTCAATGTGTGGAAACACTAGGAAACTAAATGTTTGTTTATATTTTTTAGTTAATAAATACTAGTCAACTAGTATGAGTGCTTTATAGTTTTCTTTTCAAATTTTTGTTTTGGCTCTCGGAACCCCGGAATTTGAACTCACGGAACCCCGAGGTTCCGCAAAACACGGTTCAGAAGTTAAAAAAATTTAAGACTTCTAAAAAAAATTTTAATAACTGTTAGCGATAAAATTTTTGTTAAAAATCCCATTAAATTTTGCAAATATACATACTCATTTATATCATTATAAAAATACATACTCATTAAATTATTATACTTTTTGTCTTTATATAAACGTATCCACTGACAGTCACATTGAAATGAATAATCTTTTTTTTTTTTTTTTTTAACTTTTAGACTCTGCAAACAAAATAAGATGTCTACATAGAAACAAGAAAAAGGATTAAAAGTCTGTTTCCTACTGTAATCAGATATTTAGCAACATTTACGTTAATTTTTTCATTTTATTTGATTATTAAAAAATTTTATTTTATTTTTTTATTATTAAAAATTTAATTAAATTTAAAAAAATAAATAAATACTTTAAAAAATTTAATACAAATTAATTTTTTTATTTTTGATTATTAAAAATTTTTCATTTGATTAAATTTGATTCATGGCGTATATTTTAATAGTGATATTTGGAATATGTGAGGGAAAGAATTATGTCAGAAGCAGTGGAAAAATCAAAAGTAAATCTGTGATAACCTTAGGCATTCAACCATGTAATTTAACTCACCGAATGCGCAAAGGATAATTCTTATCTGTATGCATGCTTCTCAGACATACTATTTTTGTATCTTTCATTCAAAATATTTCCCCAGTGCAATAATTTACAGCGAAGTTTTCACATCAATACTCATTACAATATTATGAATATTTGTTAGCACTGTTGAGATTGTACGGCGTGTATGATGAAACAAGCAGCAGAAAACATTTAACTGTCAAAAAATAGTAAACTTCAGGGTTAAATATTCTGTAGTTGCACAAATAGCTAGTTCATTTAACCTGAGATGCCATCTAAAAATTATCGAATGGTATGAAGAAGAGATGGGATTTTGAATGGTTGGAAAATGATTCATCTTAATGCTGCATTGTAAAAATCTCTAACAAAATATTATTACTACAGAACACCTCTCGCTAAATCTTCAACAATATAGCTCACATCATTATTTGGCAGTATCACTTTGTACTTCAATCAAAAATCTAATAACATGCTTTGTTTCTTTTGTCAGAAGCCTTTTGGCCCATGCATTACTTCACTAAATTCATATTATCCTCCCCGGCCCCCCCCCAAAAGTTACACTTGCTCTTATGGAAATATATAATGTATAACTGAATGATATTAACTCAGAATAAAAGAAAATTTAAAATGTAAATTAAATATTTCAGCAACTGTTCAAGATACTATTCAAGTATATAGCTTTGTAGCAGCTGTTGAAGATACTATAATATTTCAGCCACTGTTCAAGATACACAAGAGGAAAAGAGTCTAAACTCCCTGATTAATGAATTTAAAAATATACGTTCTTTAACATCTATTCAAAGTGCAATGTAAAATAAAAGTCTCATGTTAAACCTAAATTTTATGCATAAAGTCACGTATTTCAAATGTTAAATGATCAGAATTTTAATTCGCTTATTTTTATATGCAGCCGCCCAGACGGTATAGTGGTTAGGGGAGCCTGACTGCGATACCAAAGGGCCCGGTTTCGAATCCCGGAGAAGGCATTTTGGATGTAAAACTGTCTGTTCCTTCGTAGGAGGTAACGGTGGCCGTCTATTAGGTGCCTCCATAATAAAATGGTCACCGTTTCTGGTCTTAGGAGTGGCCAATGCCGTTATAGGCAAGTGCCCGCCATTTGTTTAAAAAAAAAGAAAAAAAAAATTGCATACGAATGCTGTATAAACAGCACCTAACTCGAAAAAGAATAACACGCAAAGTAAAACTGACTGGAAAAAAAGAAAGAGAAAAAAAGAAGAAGAAGAACATTATTTTAAAAGACATTCGACACTATCGTCTTCATCCATAACAACTAAATGGAAGCTTTTATATAGTTGCTGCTAAAGATGAACATTGAGAAAGCAAATGAAAAGCTATAATAATTCTTAAAATGATTTTAGTGGAAAATTTTATATAATATTTCTCATTAACTACACTTTTTCCGGTTTTTTCAGGAATAATAAATGATGGAGATTAACACCTTCTTAAAAAAATTAATTTCCTGTAGAAAAACCAAACTACTTTTTTATTTGGCTCACATAATGAACACTATTTTGTTGTTGTCGATGAGATCTGATTATAAAAAAATTTGAATCAAACAAACTCTAAAAATAATTATCATCATCAAACAAACTCTCTTTCCTTCTTCTTTTTTTTTTTTTTTTTTTTTTTTGTTTTGTTTTGTTTTGTTTAGTTTGTGTGTGTGTGTTTTGGCTTTTAAATTTAATCGGATATTTGCCTTAGATGTTCAAATCAGTATCATATATAGTGATTAATTTCTTTAGGTAATTTTACATTCTAGTCTACAATTCTAGTCTAGGTACAATGTAAACAAATTTTTTATTGTTGATGAGCTCATTTCTTGGTCTAAACGCTTTCAGACCTTCAAAAATCTGTAAAGTTCTTTCCAGCGCAGGCATCATTTATAGAAACTGTGTGTTCCCGTGTTGAATGAGTTCACGGTACTGTATCTCGGCATATTCACAAAATTCTTTTAATTTAGTTACACGGACTGTGTATATGTCTATATATTAAATCTTCACCAGTAAGGCCTCATTATCAACTGAGAGACTATATACTGCAGAATGCGCACATTTGTGCATAATGTGTGCTGCATATCCTTTTCCATTGATTTCCCGTCCTAGGCTATTCTTGAGTCGACGGAAAACATTATGCTTCCCTGCTCTTTTCACACCACCGAAGTTAGTGTTGCAATTATCTACACAAAAGTTAATTACTTTGTTGTTCAAATCGTTTTGCAGCAGCAGGACAGAACATAAGTGATTTGTAAGAATTTCAGATGTTTCACCAGCCACAGATTTGAAATCTAACAATTTACTTGCCCACCTGAATTAGGATTAAAGTAGCGAACAACAATTGGCACAAGTTTTATATCCTTTCTGTTTGATGCATCCATACTTACAGATACGTAGTTTGACTTCAAGTCTTCTTTAAGCTCATCTCGAGCTAAAGGAGCTATGACATTTAAAACTATTGCCTCAAACTTAATTTTTCCGAGTGAGAATTTAAGTTAAAAAAACTTAGAAATTAGTTTTGATGAACAAGAATTTAAATTGAAACTTAGGCTATGGTTTGCTGTGTGGTAAGCGAAGGTCGCCTCTTTCGCTGTTAAGTTTTTTTTTTTTTTTTTTTTTTTTTTGTCATTAGAACTCGCAGCCGTAAAAAAAAAAAAAAAAAAAAAAAAAAAAAAAAAAAAAAAAACTGGTCAGTTTTGATGAGCTAGCAGCGCATGGTAAACTCTTTTGTGTTTACTCAACTGAAAATGATCTTTTATATCGGATCGAACACCGTGAACGATCGAAAACTCAGAATTATGGATGTGAACCTTTAGCTCTATTGTCTTGATCTTGATTACCAGTACCAGCACACATCTTCTTCAAAAAGGGGAATTCATTCCGTAAATCCTCGGTGAATTTACACGACCGTTTTGGCATTTTAACAAACAGCGCATAAACTTTAACTTGAAACACAAATAAAACAGCGCTAGCTCATTGCTACAACATGCACAGCCGACAGGGGCTAACAACTGATTGATCTTATCTCTCTCAAAGCTATATGTACAGTCTGTATATGCTTGAAACCTTTCAGATTTTACGTTTTGTGTGTTACCTTTATTTATTAAATATCATGTTATTCGCACTAAAACCATAAAATTCAATTCCACAGCAACATCACAAAATATTTAAAAGAGCATATCTTTAGAATTTCCGATACACAGTCTCGCGCGCTGGTGATAATTCCCGCCCCCCCGTACAGTGTTGCCACTTCTTGCTTTGAAATCGTCGAGTTTCTTAATCAAAAATTCATAAATGCTTTACAAAATATGAAATAGATAAAAAAAAAGTTTCCAAATTCGGGCTTCCAGATTCCCATATTCGGGTGGAGACGTACCTTATTCAAAATTTGATGGCTCTAGGTACCGTTGTTTTATCACAATGCGAGAAACATACATACATTTATGCAGATTCTTCATTATTTAATTTATTTAAATATAATACAGGGCTCTAATATTTGGTGGCCAACAATTCGCCGTTTATAGTGAATCAACGCAAAATGTCAAAACGAAATAGCTAGCCCTTCTAGACGAGTTGCCTCTTTGGGCTAAAAATATTTATTTACAATAATAATTATAATTATAATTTCATAAGTTCATGTGAGACTATTCTTTCTCTTCCTTATTTTTCGAAGTAGATTTATTTTGGATGTAGGTCGCGATAAATTGCAACTATATGCATATGGGTCATGATACTAAAAAGCTTGGGAAGCATAACCAAATAGCAGGGACAGCTAAATGGTAGCCGTAACCAGCTGATGGTAACCTTTAAGAACTAGCAGTTCGGGATCGCATTTAGCTGATCATTACTATCGTAAATGAACGTGCAATATCAACGGATCACAGAACAATAGAAATTATACTTTCTGTCAATACACTGCATATGCAACGAGATACCAGTTGGAAGTGAAGTTGCATATTTTTTCTCATTGCCAGGATCTCCGTGGAGCAAAAGAAATGAGCGCGTTTGGATTGCTGTGTTCTGCCTGCCTCATTCTTTAATATATAACGTTGCGCGCCTCTAACTAGCACGCAACCAAGAGGTGACTGTGAAAGCTTGTATAAACCACAGAGTCTTATAAAGGGTTTAAGTCCCTTTTTATTCAACGTACTAATTTACAATTGCGTCCTCTTGACGCTTACAAACTTTGCCAACTAGGCAGTCAAAATAAAATAATAACCTGAAAAGAAAATAAAGACAATATTCTAACTACGAGGCTCTCTAAAATAACTAACTCACCGCGTTTTACAAAAGCCGCAGCTAATTCAGCAGACTTGAAGCTCACTGGAACAATTGCAACTACTTCCCGCCAAGCACATAGGCCACAACGCGGGGTTCTTTAATTCTCGATTTCTACCTCCGCGCTCGCGAAGTAAGAATAACTCTCTCTCACCGAACTTGTTTCCTTCTATTTAAATCATACTACTTCCGCTGATAATTTGAATGCTTGCGCGTTCTACTCAAATTTACATATTCTGGCATTGGCAGTTCCAGGGGAAAGTAAGGCTTGACAGGAAAGATAGTTTAAACTTAAAATAAATGTTAGTTAAAATAAATATAAACCCTACAAATAAAACATTTATTTCTTTAAATAAATAAAAAAACGCGATTTTAATTATCAGTCATTAATTTTGTTATTGATAACAATAACTCGTATTATAAAACTGAAAATAAAAAATTTATTTAAAAATATGGTCATTGGCCACTAATTCAGTCTAAATAATAATGCAATATGCAATCAAGTTACAGTATGTCTAGCTATTTTTAGAACGATTTTGGAATCGTATCATTAATGTTTAAAATGTAAAGAGTTCTTTTTTAAATGTCCAGTCCGATAGCGTTTTTTATGAAATCGAAATTTCCATGATAAAAGAGCTTTTCGTAAAATGTCCAGGGGTATTCATTCCTACTACTTTCCGGGGTAAATACAACGTGCCGGATTTGCGCTTAGACAGAACTTTTTTAGACAAAATAGTCCTTAGCTGAAACGTCCGGGAACTTCGCAGGAATACGTTAAAAAGGTATACATGCAATACCTGCAAATCAGATTTAATTTTTTCAAGGAATGCAATGGTATTTTTCGAAATATGACTTTTTGCTTGATGAAATTTCACTCTTTGAAAGTCACTAGGATAAAGAAATGGAATTTTCATTCTCTGCATACCCGCCTAAGTATGCTGCGAATGAGAATGAGTGACAACAGCAACTCTAGAGAGGCGCTACAGTACCTTAAGACCGAAGATGTATATGAAGAATACAACAGCTCTGTGGCTGCTCTCGCTCTGGTCTGTCTCTGGTCTCTCTCGGCTCTCCCTCATCGGCATACTCTCAGTTCGGAGGCTGCTCTATCGAGGACTTCTTAACTGCGCATTCAGTTGATAAAACGTTTTTTCCTTCATTCCTAATTTTTCGGACGTTTTGGCTTTTCAAGTTAGATCGCTATCTTAGATAAGGATTGTTCGAGACTTGGTGAATTGAAAGGAGGCCTGGCGGTTTTGGATCGCTTTGCTGCTACTCTGCTCTGCTTTGCTCGGCTGCTGCTCTCTCTGCTTTTCTCTCTCTCTCGCAACGCTATGTCTGGAGTTGAGTGTGAGTATTTGTGCTTCTACTGTGCTGTGATTATTTCTACGTGTGATTACGCGATCTCTTATGGTTATGGAGGGAAATGAAATTTCCCCACCCAGTGTTGCTACTGATTACGATTACATGCATACGGCTGCCCGAAAAATGGTACTTAGTTCACGGATCTGATCAAATATGGAGAAAGGGTTCTACAGGACAACTGGCAAGACATTATGGCTAAGGGTACTTATGATAGAAAGGATGTGGTTATCGCCATGCACTTTGTAAAAACGACCTTGCTACGAGAATTGCTACCCAGACTGAACTTTTGGAACTGTTTAATGATGCTGACATACGGAATAGAATTACTTCGAAATTTGAGGCTACGTGCGCCATTGCCAAAGAGCTAATGCAGATACTCACAGGTAAGTGTGAAGTTCATGGCAAATCGAATCCCAATTTTGTTTTAACTATGGATGATATTATTCCTGACAATGTTAAAAACGCTATCAGTAAATGTGCTAATGTATATGTCTCTAATATTAAGCAATTTATTAATGATATGCCTAACAATAAAAATGTTAATGAAAATGTTTCCAATTCTACCACTGAAATTGATTCTAATAAGCGTAAGCCAAAGCGGCTCTCTAAAAAATTAATAAGCGTTCTATTTATGATGACTGGGACAGTGAAGGCTTTATTTTGCCGCGTAATGCTGCCCGGCCGACTAAAATTATTAAAAGCAATATTGACTGGCCTCTGGCAAACAAATTAGAAAAGCTAACTACTGTTGACAAATCTGATGCTAAGGGCGATGATGATGTTGTGATCCTAGGCGAAAATGCCATGGATACCACTGATACTGTGCAAATACCTGTTAAAAAAGTTAGACCCATAAATTAACCCATAATGGTTAATTTAGAAAAGTTAGACCCATAATGGTCAAATCTGATGTAAAATACAGTGACTTTATGAAAGTCCTTCGTAAAGATGTTAAATGTGAATTTGCTGGAAAAATCAATGGAGAATTTTTAAATATATTTCCTAGCACAGAAAATGATCACCGTGCAATTACTGAATACTTGAATCGCAAAAAAATTGACCATTATGTTTTGCTTACAAAAATGGAAAAACCGATTAAGGTTGTTATTAGGGGTTTACCCATAGACCACCCATCAGAGGAAATACACGAAGAACTCCATAGGCTTGGTTATAAAGTTCGTCGTGTGCCGCAAATGCATAGGGTCAAACTAGGGCTCCTATGCCCCTATTTCAGATTCAACTGGAGAACACCCCAGGGGTTGAAAAAATTTATGATGTTACAAAATTCTTAGATTTCTATTTTACTGTAAAAAAATATATTGTAAATGGAAGTGTTGTGCAGTGTCACAACTGCCAACACTTCCATCAATCTTCCGAAACCTGTACGCTAAAGCCCAGGTGCGTGAAGTGTGCCGGAACGCACCGGACTGCTGACTGTTCGAGTAAACGTGTAGAAGTTGTCCGCTGTTGTAACTGTCAACAAGTAGGTCACCCAGCGAATTATCGTGGGTGCCCTAAATTTCCTCAATAATGACAATAGAAATACTAATGTTGATAATGCTAATACTACGGTTAATAATGCTGATATTACTGGTGTTAAATCTGTCACTAATGTAAACAAACCTTTTTCTGTTCCCCAGAGGGACAGTGGGAAGTCCACAAACACTCCTAAAGAAGGTAATGCTAACAGTGTTAAAAATCAAAAACCTCCACGTAAGCCTGAGAGTAGAATAGTTACTCCCAGTAACTCTAATGGTATTAATAATTCTAACAGCAATAGTAATAATGATTCAGGACTGAATGGACTATTTGAAATTATTAAGTTTTTCAAAGAGATAGCAAATCTGTTCAAAGGTATCTCACTAATGTCTCTTTTCAAAAAAATATCTGTTAAACTGCCTGCACTCCAGGCTACTGAAAATCCTACAGATAAACTATTTGTCGTATTTGATATTTTTGAAGAAATGTTTGGTTCATCTGAAAATGCAAAAAATGAGTAATGTAAATAACTGTGTTAACATTATCACATGGAACGCAAATGGATTGTCCCGTAAGATCAATCAAATGTGGGATTTCATAAATGAGCACGACCCAAATCTTATGTTCCTACAAGAACACAAGCTTGGACCCTCTTCTCCAATATTTGTACAAAATTATGCAGTCCACAGATTCAACAGGCCTCCTACTGCTCATCATCCAAGAAGCGGAGGCACTGCACTCCTGATCAGACGCTGCATCCCCCACTACTCAGTCACAATATAATCGTTGAGGCCTCAGCTGTTGCACTCATTACAAACACATCCACTACCTACATTTTTGTCTCCACCTACATACCTCCAGGACGTAATGCTTCTGCAGTCCTGGCTGACTTACAGATATTACTTTCACTTGGAAAACACATTATCATAGGTGGAGATCTCAACGCTCGACACCGCGCATAGAACTGCTAAAATTCAAATGACAATGGACGTGTAATATTCAACTTAGCCAATACGGCTGGATTACACATAGCAGCTCTTAAAACCCCAACACGGTATGCTACCGGTTCCACAGGTATCTTGGATTTCTTCCTGCTCAGAAATACCAGTGTTCCACTGAGTATTTCTGTGCTGGATGAACTCTCTTCTGACCATAATCCGGTCAGGATGATCCTGGACATCAGTAGTTATACCACACCAGACAACAGAGCCTTTCGCCCTGACTGGCAACAATTTGTAAAAGCTCTCAACAACATACACTACACACTTCCCACGATACACTCGGGGGATGGCATTGATAGTTACATTCAGGATTTTACTGAGCACATCACCTCTGCATACAAAAATGCACAGGAGATTAAAATGCAGAAAATAAAAATAAAGAAATAAATAAAGAACTTGCCATTCTCATCAAGCGAAGAAACACCGCCAGGCGGCAATTCCAGCGCTCCAGATGCAGGAAGGATAAGCAACTTCTTAACAGACCTTCAAACGCAGTCAGGTCTCTCACTAACTTACAAGCAGAACAAGACTGGACCAACCACCTGAATCCATCTCTGCAGATGATAACTCACTGTGGAGAGTTATTTCTAGGTATACCAAATGCCACAACAGAATTCCGCCCCTCAAAGGCCCCCAAAGGATCCACTACACCAAAACTGAGAAGGCCGAACTTTTAGCCCAGCTACTGGAAGCTCATTTTTGTACTAACAACATACATGACACTACAACAGAAAACCTTGTTAGTAACTTTCATAACAAATACATACACTGACAACATAGATCCTGTCATACCGTCGGAAGTCTCTGGCTATATTAAACGACTTAAGAACTCAAAAGTCTCAGCTCTTTGTTTGGGAACAACAAAAATCCAAGTAAATGTAGACAAAACGCAGGCCATCATGTTCACGAGGAAACAGAAATTCAAGAAAAATGTCTCATTCTATGGAACTTCAATCCCCTGGGCCAAGCAAGTCTCTTACCTTGGGATGACTCTCACTAAAACTCTCTCATAGACCCCACACATCACAGCTATCATACAGAAGTTTCGAGCTCGTAAAGCTAGACCCTTCCCCTTAATTGCTCAAAACAGCGTTTTGTCTATAGATAACAAGTCGCCCATTTATAAATCCATATTGCGACCATTACTTTGTTGTGTTTGCCCTGTATGGGAATACTCTAATAGTAAGGGTAGAAAAAGATTGCAAACTGCTCAAAATAGCACACTGAGACAAATTACAAATGCACAATGGTACATTAGAAATCAACGCATTCACGAAGAGCTAAGGATCTGCCAACTTAAATCCCATTACTATAAAATTACCAAGAAATTTCATGCCAAACAGAAAACCATTAACAACTCTGCTATTAAAATTGCCAACTACAACCCCAACTAACTTGCTAACATTAACAGTCCTTTGGCCATCCTCAACCCCTGAATCATGTAATTCTGTCACTAATATCTACTTTTGTTTGTGCTTTGCCACTGATTATTTTTTGTGCTTATGTTATAATTTATTTTATACTGCAACCCATGCCTCTGTACTTCTGATGAAACTTTTTATTGTTTTTGTAACTATGCTTGTATAACAATTGTGTGATATTTCCTTTAATCTCTTATGTTTGTTATCATGGATTCGAGATGCCATTACTCACACTTAACCTTACATAAAAAAAGTTATGAAAATAATTAATAATACACTGACTACCAATAAGTATTTGGACACCTGTGATAGAAAAGAAAAACTAACTTTATCCAAAATCAATAGTTGGTAGAGCCTCCAAGAGAGGCAATTACAGCGTGGACCCTCCGGGGCATACTTTCCACAAGTCTTTGTATGACAGCTAGTGGTATTTTCTTCCACTCGGCTTGAAGAAGACATAGAAGTTCCTTCACCGATTTTGCACTTGTAGTGCACCCCTGAATTCGGCGATGCAACTCGTCCCAGAGGTTCTCGATAGGGTTCAGTTCTGGACTCTGGGCAGGCCAGTCCATTCGATGAACTCCATTGGCACCATACCAAGCCTTGGTTAACGTCGAAACATGACAACTGGCATTGTCGTCCTGAAAGTAACAGGGGTCCAACCCGTAAAACTGCCACAATGTAGGACCCACATTGTCACCCAAAATAGTGCAGTAGACATCGGAGTTGAGCTTACCATGAATGGGGACCAAGGGTCCTAGCCCATACCAGGAGAAACACCTCCAGACCATAATTCCATCTCCACCGAACTTGACTGTTGGCACAATGCATTCTGGCAGGAGACGTTCTCCAAGTAGACGCCAGACCCAGATCCTGCCATCCGAACGGTAAAGGGTGAACCTTGATTTGTCACTCCAAAGAACCCGTTTCCACTGATCTACAGTCCAATTCCGATGTGCTTTGCACCACATTAACCGAGCAGCGCAGTTGGACTTTGTGATCAAAGGCTTATGGGCAGCAGCACGGCCATGAAAACCAAGCAGATGTGCTTCCTTACGGATGAGGGCCATCGGTTGGGTGCGGTTCTTCCGAATTTCTCTGGACAGCACTCGTCGGTCTCTATCTACCAGTTTCGTTGGTCTGCCGACTCGGGGCACATTTAGACAATCACGGCTCATCTTCCACTTCTTATATATTATAACAGAGACACATATGTTAATAATGTTCTCAATAAGTTAGGACAAAAGAACTGTCGCATTAATATTATCTTATAATATGCTGCCATTTTCTAACTTGTTCAACTAAGTTGTTATTCTTGTATTAATGTTTACTGTCAATGCAATTTCTTGTAACATTTACTATTAAACAAAATTTGATACTATTTTCTATACCTGTATCATTATAGCCACGTCTTTTAAATATCACTTAGATTTCCCCCCCCCCCACATTTTGCTTAAGCACCTGATATACAATAATTTAAGAAAACACTTCCTAGATTTTTTTTCATTTTGCTTAAGCACCTGATATATAATAATTTAAGAAAACAACACCTCCATTCACTCCTATAAAATTTGGAAAAGTGACGACGACACAACATTTTTATAACCTCAGCCCTCATTTTCCCATAACCAAAATCTTGGATTCGCCACTTCCCCTCTTTCCTTGAAGAATTTGAACAAGGAGTAAAAAGGTGAAATGCTTTTAAAAAGGAATAAAAATGAGCGAGTCATACCTCGTACACCAAAAAGGGTGTTGGGAGTACGAGTACTAAGTACACTTATCAGGTTCAATGTTCCTTCTAACCTTCTTCGGGAACATACAAGGACCTGACTAGGAACAGAGAGCTTACTAAAGCTATGTTCACTAATTGTAGTAAGTAGACAGGATACAGACGAAGGGTATACAAAACCCTTTATTTTTCTCTATATACAATAATTTTCCGTACTTCGGAATACAATGACCCGCCACTCAGGGTCTAACGTAAAAGTCTAAAATAAAACTTAACTTTAGAATAATACACGTGGAAGATTGGCCTTATAATAACAGGAAGCGTATGTAGCACAGAGACTGTGAACACTACAATACGTTTAATTTATCAAGAGGATTAAACCCTCTGGCCTGGAAGGCAAATAGCAACTGCGTAACTTCTAAGGTAAGCGGCCTGCTTCGAACTCACTGCTTCCTCTCTATCGCTTGGCAAAAAGGCCACACTTAAATACTTGGCGTTCGCCAGACAAACTTTGCATAAAATCCTTAACGCTTATAATTCTGGCCGGAAGTAGAAAATAAGAAGTGATAGTAAAGATTTAAAATAAAATAAACGTTAGTAAAACTTAAGATCCTTACACCCTTTCTCCAAAAAACTTAAATTTCAGTCCAAAATTCAGGTTCCACCTACATTTCAAACATTAAAGTTAATCCTCAATTAAATATAAATATTTAGACATTTTTAAAATAACAAACATTTTAAAAACTGCAATCTAATCTTGGTATGCTGATTCCAATTTAACATTCAAAACTATTTCAAGCTAAACAATTGCGACCAGCCCTTTAATTTAACAATTAATTTAACAGAAATTACACATTTAAAACAATCTATTAAAAATAGAAGCTCTAATTGGTAGGCCAAAAAATTGTTAAGATATCATTTCATTATAAATTAACACCATTTTGACGCTTGCGAACTAATTTAACATAGAAAATGTTTAATCAGTCAATATATTAGCAGGGAAAGTATTTCAAAAGATCGCTTGCATATCAGGCTTATAAAAAATACCTCCTTCAAATGAAAAAACATGAAATTCGCTTATTGAAAATAATAATAATAATAATAACTACTTTTCGTTTCCCTTTTTTAATAATTTTTTAAATATAAAAATATTATTTGGATTAGATTCTGAATTATTAACTAAGGAGATTTTTTGATAAAAAATTTAGACGCAGTGCAACAAACCTTTCAGATAAATTAAACTGCATTGGTAAGAGAACATAACAGGAAATGAAAAATTATCTTATCCCCCCACTGCACGAAAAAAAAAAAGGTCCAGTTTGATGAATGCTTGATGACTACATTATGAAAAATTTCCAAAGCTTTAAGTGCACAAAAAATAAGCACAAACTTACTTAAAAAGATGAAAAAGTCTTAGAAACGTAAATGTATGGATAAAAAGTAAGGCTATTAATGTTTCTTATACGATATATGGAGAAAATCAATAATCTATGTATCTACGCATAATCAATAATCTATGTATGTATGCATAATCAATAATCTAGTATATATTGGAGAAAATTATAAGTCTATAACACAGAAAATGAGGGGGGAAGGAAAATTGTTATGATTATTCTTAACAGGAAATGCATCCTAATTTGGTAATAGAAAATATTTATTTAATCAACAATGAAATAACATACAGAAATACTTTAACAGTAATGCACAATTCTGAGTTGATTGCTGAAAAATCAGCCTGTCATTTACTAAAATATTGTTTCTTATTTTCTTTCTCTTTTAGTGAATGCACCAAAAATAATGTATGTACACTGGCGTGCAAAACTTAAGCAACAGGTGTTCATTTTGCCATAACTACATCAGAAATCATCTGACACACACAAAATTCAGAATTAAGAGACAGCATTTTGTATTTAAACACTGACAAAAGCATAGTTGCGCAAAAATGAATACCAGTATGGAATCAAACACCAAAAGACTTAATTGAACTCACAGTATCGTTATGCAAGATTGTCTGTACAAGAGAAAGAACAAGAAGCAGATGTTCCTTAGTATGGGATATGCCCTGCCCTTACTGCAATGGTTGCTTCTCACAGTCTCTCCATACTCACCACCAGATTGCCCAACAGATCTTGAAATAAGAGTGCCTATTTCTCAATCAGCATCTGTTTCCGTTGTTGGGTGTTCCCCGGAGCATGTAATCATGCCGCAAGGCATCTCCCCAAAACGTTACACACATGTTCTTCTGATGTTGCTTCTTACCAGAGTAAATATTTTAACAGTTCAGAGATTTAGTACATTTTAAAATATCACATATCGTTCATGATTTATTTTTTTATTGTACTATAAAAATTCTAGTTGCAACCTAGAAGGGGAATTAAAGTTTTAAATTTTGTGTGATTTAAATCAGGAAAGTACGCTGGCCAATCCATTCAAAGGATATCTTCACTTACCAGTAGCTACTGAACAACAGGAGTCCAGTGTGGCCATGGACTGTCATCCATAAAAACGAAATCTGTTCCAACTGCACCTCGGAACACTCACACATGGGGAAGGATCATCTCCTGACAACAGCAATCTCCAGTTACAGAACCTCTACTCAAAATGGAGTAAATGGAGTTCTATCCGCCGGTTCAGTATAATGCCTCCCAAATGATAACTCCATTACAGCCGTAATGGTCTCTTTCTGTGATGTTACTGGGATGAAATCGTGTCCTGACCTTTCTCCAAATCAGCTGGTGTTCAGAATCGCTTGTAGCACTAAAACGACTCTCATCCGTAAAGAGGACATGACTCCATTGATAAGATGTCCAGTTTTTGTGTTCCTTGCTACCGTGTGGTGGCACCAATGGCCAACTTTCAAAGAGATGCAGCGTTCAGGATGGCAAGCGAGTAGGTCACCTTTGTGAAGTCGTCTGGACACACTAAACCATGACACTTGTTGCCACGTTGCTGTACACAGTTGCTGAGCTATGGCGCTTCCTGACTGGTTTTAGGCTCTTTTCGCCTGCAGGACGATATATTGATCATCCACTGCAGTTATTTTCCTGGGGCAGCCACCACCAACCTTTCTATCAGTTGTAACTATGGTTTGGAAGGCTTTCCAAGTGCGAGAAATGACACTTTTGTTGATTTCGAACTCTTCAGGTGCACTGGTTATACTACGCTCCTCCTCCAGCTTTCTGATCATTCTCCCACATATGAAGTCACCCAGATGATTTTTTCTAGCCATATTTCATGAAAGACCTCATCTGTACTTGAAATGAATGTCTTTAATTGTGTCTCTGACCTTCCTTTTATTTTAGTCTTGAGTTGAGCACACCGAACACATGC
Source organism: Stegodyphus dumicola (assembly GCF_044657685.1). NCBI lineage: Eukaryota > Metazoa > Arthropoda > Arachnida > Araneae > Eresidae > Stegodyphus > Stegodyphus dumicola. The sequence goes on along the minus strand of NC_140769.1, from coordinate 186,274,554 downwards.
ATTTTGCGTACACTCACGTCGCCTGTGATGTTTGTTCCTGACATTTGCATACAACTGAATTGCATGTTCATTGTATTGATCCCAAGAACACCTTTTCTGCAATTTCATGGCTACCTGATTAAAATTTACATTGTTGCTTAATTTTTGCACACCAGTGTAATAATATCAAAATGTTAGTACAGTACAGACTTTAAAATAATAATAACAATTAATTAATTAACCCCTTTCTTTAATTCTGATGCTGCTTCTTACCAGAGTAAATATTTTAATAGTTCAGAGATTTTGTACATTTTAAAATATCTCATATTGTTCATGATTTATTTTTTTATTGTACTATGAAAATTCTAGTTGCAACCTAGAAGAGGAATTAAAGTTTTAAGTATTTTTTTAAATATACTATAACTCTCATAACATATTTAGAAACACAATTTCATGGTTCAAGAATAGTTTTGTCTAAATGTTAAAAAAAATAATAATAATTAATAAATTTTTAGCAAAATTCTTCTTAAAACATGATAAACAATATAAAAGTCTATTTTCATACAAGAATTGCAAAGCTTAAATGGATTTGAATAAATAAGAAATAATTTTAAAATGAACAATAAAAAAGTAATTGTTTAAAATATTTAGCAGATCTAAAGTATGAGAGATAAAAGGTAGGCAGTATTTCTAAATTATTTAGAATTTTTAAAATAACATTTGATAAAATTTTACTATAAACTAGCACTAATTCATTTACAAAGTCTCACAGAATAGCCTTTTCCATTTTGAAGGAGTAAAAAAAAAGTTTTTTGCAAATGATTTCATTAACCTCACAAAAGTACAATATTTTTAAAATATTTCTTATTTTCATGCAATGATTGATATACATGAATTTTTAGTTATATAAATTTGTTCAAAATAAGGAAAAATTATAATTTTTTACAAATTTATTAACACTGAATATTTTTTATTTGCAAATTTGAAATCTACATTGGACAAATGATGACTTAAATTCTTTATCACAATCCAGATCCACCTTTACATGGTGGAGAAGTTTTCTGTTCAATTTTGTCTTTAATCTCAGTAGTAGCTATAGCCTGAAAAAGAAAACAAATTTTTTAATAAATTATTTTTAGAAAATATTTAAATGATAAATCTTAATCTGCTAGCCATACTGCATTTTACCGAGTGAAACTTGCATGTTAGCATTCAAGGACATTAACTGATGTGTTCAAAAGCAATTTGCTGAATGAAAAATATATTAATGCAGGATAAAAGGAATCATTTGCATTTAGTAATTTCAACATTTAAAGGCAATACTGATCTGTTGCTGCATAAAAAAGATGTCAGTACTTTTTTTTAAATGTTCTCTTCTGTATTTCATGGAAACAATTCCAATGATGCAGATCAGGTTTTCAAATTTTTAGAGGTTTATTCCAAATCATGCTAAGACTGCAACATCCTCTAATGACCAGTCACTGTATTATTGGTTAAACACAATTACTAAGTAATTGCATGGACCTTTCCAAACAAAAGTTACTACAGCAGTAGGAATATTGCTATCTACCAGTTGTCAGAGGCTAATGCTTTAAAATCGAATGACTATGCCCTAACACAAGTTTGTATCCATTTGAACTTTAAAAAGCAAGATCAAAGTGATGTTATTAGCATGTGATTTACAGAGAAATGTAATGGTTCAAAGCATTTTTCATAAATGAGTCAAGATTAACTTGGGATTTAGGCAATAAGCATGTAAATGACTGAAGGAAACATGTAACAACCAGCCCAACAGCAATGTTGAATACCATGCCATGTGATATTCGCCACAGATAATAGCCAATATCTTGCTGCTATGATGAAACTGTTAGTTCACTTTTTTAAGTATACTATGCACAGTGTTGCTAATCACATTCATCAAAGCATCTCTTTCCAGATCAACTTATTTTTGACTGACAGTCATGTGCTTCATTTTCACTACTTAATTTCCTATCTTTGTTCCTTTTCTTCAACACTCTCAATTAGATTACATTTATGAGAATGATGTTAAAATGAGAATGAACACAATATACACAGTAATAATGAACTGTATTCCAACTACCAGCAAAGCAATAATCCTTTTTTTTTTTTTTTTTTTTTTTTTTTTTTTTTTTTTTGTCAAGCTTAAAAGATGTAAAAATCACTGTATAATAACTATTAAATCAAGACAAACTACTGCTGAATTTCTAATACTGTTACAGTCAAAAGTCGTTAATCCGGACTCGTCGGGACTTAGGCGATTCCGGATTATCGATTTTTCTGGATTATAGATCATCAGTTTAAATCTCGTAAGATGGCATGCAGAAATTATAAAATTAAAAATATGAAACCGTAATTTACGAAATAAAGAACAATTATGATCTAAAGGGTATCAAAGTTTACAAAAAAAAAGCTTAATATTTATTTGTTTACTTTATTAAACATTTCTTTCAATGTAAGTTGTTTAAGTTGCTTCGTTTTTTTATGTGATAATACATTCTCTTTAATTCTATAAACAGACATAATTTCTTGTTCAGTTACAAAGTTCCGCCGTTCAAGTCCTATAATTGCTGTGTCGAGAATACCGACTAATTTGTCAATCAAAAGTTTCTCGTTTTCAATAACCTCTGTTACTTTCTTTGCTATCAGAAGCGAATTATAATAACGAGGAATTTGATTTAAATCATATCAAAGATGGAGTACATCGATATGAAATACGACATTTAGTAAGGAATTATAAGCCAAATAAAATAAAAAATCTGCCCTGAAGATAAGGATAGTGCTGACAGATCAACTTCCAATTCATTGCGCACCGCGGCATTAAAGATAAACAAAGTTTAGATAAACAAACGTTAAAGTTTAGATAAACAAAGGATATGCCTCTATCCATTTTTTGCAGCAATTCCACTTTTTGTTTAATGGACTTCGAAACATACTTTCACTTTGTAGATCCTTTACATATTAGTAAATATATATCAGAAATTCTATTTGACATAATCGAAATTTCAAGCTTACCTTTATAAAATTGCTCTAACAGTCTGCAAAAAATAATAAGCCGAACCCAATTTGAAGATTAAGGAACAACGCAATCTGCAACATTAACTGAATTAGATAATTTTAGCTTAGCTTATACCGTCTGTTATATATTAAACGCGCATTCGTAAACGTTTTTTTGCGCACGTGCATATTCGCAGCCGTAAAGGTCTTACGCACATGTGTCAATGCGACGCATGCGCAGAAAGTTTGTAGCTTTGAGGTCCGGATTATAGATCATTCCGAATTATGGGTGTCTGAATTAACGACTTTTGACTGTATATACTTTCTAAACTAAGAGGCATTAAAACTATTATAATATACTTTTTTGAAATTATAACACTTTTCACAATCAAAAATAACTTCAAAAAGTAAGTTGTAACTTTACAACAGATTAATGTGCAACAAATAGGCATAACATTTAAAAATATCTTAACTGTTTTTTTAATGTATTGTTTTAAAATCAATATTAGTTCAAACTTCACAGTTTTATGGCTTCACAAATAAATATAAATAAATATCTAAATATTTGTTAAATCATTAACTAACAGTTTCAAAATTTATGTTGATTTGTTAAAAAAAAAACTTTATAATATATACATACGAATACTTCAAAAACACAAGCAAAAAGTTCAAAATCCTTACATCTATTGATAATGCATGAATAGGGCCTTTCAGTTCCTCTTGAAGAGCTTCATTTACAAGTCGATGCCGCTTTAAACAGAAAGATATAAAACTTAAGTCATTAAAAAGAATATAGTTTTTAGATTTAAATTTTGTTTATATAGTTCTGTGGTTTAAAAATGCAGCATGGTTTCTATTTTTCAGTCAAATACTAATGTTGCATTAAAAATTGTGAAAGGACAGCAAAAAATAATACAACTCATTTCTTCATAATACACTTCAGCTCTTACAAAACATTTCTTAACCCTTCGATTACTATTGGCGCATATATGCACCCAGAAAAAAAACATCAGTGTATCTGTGTAGCTATGTGTGCATATGTGCATCCGGAGCAAGGCATCAGTGTAAACTATGGAAGAAAATGCATGCTTAGCAAAGGCTTTGGCTGTTTACTGACGTCTCATGTGTATGTTCGGAAACTATTTATATCATATATGTCCAACACTCACAGAAACTTCATATCTTGTCCGTTGCCTAGCAATGAGAAAAAAATTAAATCTCATTTGTCAGTCATTCTGAGGCCACACATCCCTCACACAAAGCACTTGAACTTAGAGCAGTTAGCAGTCAAATGGTTAAAAACTATTTCATTCCATTCTAAGGATTTCTTCAATACATAACTGATTGCAAACAAAATATTTTAGAGATCATGACATTAAAGGCAAGAAATTTAGTCCTAGATTAAAGTGAAGATTTTAAAAATTACAAATTAATAATTACACCTTATATTGCGAATCAAATAAAAATGTTATAAAAAAAAGTTGAAGGTGCCAACAAACTATTAAAGGTCTCTCTAAAATATAATCATGGAGAATCAATTTTGACTGCCTTTGACTAGACTGCAATCTTAAATAAATTGCTGTATAAATTAAAAATAGGTAATTAGAGACTGAACTTTTTAAAAAAAGTATATATATATATATATATATATATATATGTGTGTGTGTGTGTGTGTGTGTGTGTGTGTATGTGAGATATAATTTTCATTAATACAGACTATGTTGCAGACAATATATTCAAATAATAACAACAAATAAAATACATTTATACATAATGCATCATGGAAAGATACATATATTAATGATTTGTCAGTACATCACTGAAGGCGTAACTGACAGATATATTGGCAACAGATTTTAATATAAGAACAACTTCCAAGTTTTTTCCTTCTCCTCATAACAAATCAAAATTAACAGTTTCTGACTGATTCGAAGCCACTAATGACTTAAAATAAATTCAGAAAAATATATGGGTGAGTAATACATGAACTGTTTCCAAAAGAAAAGCTAATTATTGATTATCAAGGATGGCATCTTGAAAACATTTGTTTGTGTGAATGGAATGTTTCACAGTGAAAAAGGTGTTCTAATCAATAAATGTAAAAATTCTAATCAATAAATATAAAAATTTTTTATTAAATTTTATTTATGTAAAAATTCTTTCTAAATTAATATAATGTTATTTATATAACATTATATTAATTATCTATCTAATTTAATATAATGTTATTTATATAACATTATATTAAATTAGATAGAAATTTGCATAACTAAACAGTGCCTTCAGCCTTTATAGAGAGGACTTTAAATCAATGAAAAGTCCAAATTATCTTCAGATTCCTTTACACATGAAAGATAAGGCATACTTTATAACAAAGCATACTAATACTTTCTTCTCAGCTAAGTAGCAAGTACAGGATTTTATTTTACACACCAAGAAACACAAAAATATCCACATAGTCAGCCATTCTACCACCAGAAGTTGAAGCTGAGATGTAACATAATGGTTTTATCCATGTGAGAAATGGTTAACATCTACATGAAAAATATAAAAGGTATATACAAGACGCATATAAATCATTGCTGAAACTTCCAAAATTCATCAAAAATTCTTTTGACCTAAAAAAGAGATTTGTATGTAACTTGTCACATATTAATGAACACTTCATATAATGATTTTTTTATTATTATTATTTGCAATTTTTTAATTACTATTATTTCTGTATTTCTTTTAGTTTTTACACAAAATGAAGTTAGTATAGGGTCTTCTGCCTCTACTAATTGCATTTTACGTGCATTAAAAAAACTACAATAAAATGAAAGGAATTTGCAAATAGTATACTAGTCAACACTCTAAACTTTTTCATATGCTAAATAGTCACAGAGTGATATGGGCTTGAATATTCATGATACTCAGGATAACCATTTTAAAAATATTGGTATTGTACCATATATATAATTTATTCTTATTGCATTTTATATATAATTTATTCTATTATTATTCTTTGCTGAAATATCAATCATACCTAATCCTACTCTGATGTTTTGTATGAATGCATGCTACAACAACTAACTGATTCTAAAGTATTATTTAATTTTTAGCACAACAGGGTACATTTTATTGGGGTCTCAATTCAAAAAGTTTCTGCTTTTAAAATTTCTTTTTATTTATGTATTTATTATTTGACTACAATGAAGCGCTTAATAGCTAGCCTAAATTTTCTGAACTGGAAGTTTGAATGCAATACTTACTGCCTACCTTGATCTCCTGGCATGCACAATTTCACATCACTAGCTTTACTTGTTGAAGAGTTATTAAACTAAAAGGTTTGCTATGCCTTGTGAAGCACTCTGCATGTATATACTAGCTTGGAAACAGTATAATGAAATATACTTAAAAAAAATAAAGTTAATATCTCACACACACTGAGGTAGAAAGGCCCATTCCGGGGGGGGGGGATACAGCACCTGCATGCAAGTTTTTTTGTGTGCCCCTATACAATTTTAAATATATAATTTAATAATTTACTTTGTCCTTTTTTATCACCTTTCAGGCAATAAATCATTGGATAATGTGTTTGTCCTTGTACAGGTAACTTCCATTTTAAGGATAATGACTGCATTTCGTGAGGCATGTGGGGCATATGCTGCATACCTGCCAGGAATGGGCATGGATGCCAATTATTTGAAATGCAATCCTCTTGCATTAATGTATGACCTAATAATAAAACAAGACTTTTGAGACTTTCTTTTGAGTAAGTCTTAAGCAATAAATATTGCAGTTATTTGGATTTCTTTGATGCTAGGTGGGAGTGGGAACAAAAAGAAATTTTCTTTCGAAAAGACATTTTACTTTAAGGGGTGAGAAAGTAGTTATGCAGAGACAAATCTGGAGAACTGTTATATGGTTTAGCATATACACTTATTTTAAGCATTTATTATACTATCCAGAATTTGCTATATATATATTGATTAATATGAAGGTATATTATTTTGTCCTACAGATGTGATAATTGTTTAAATGCACTTAAGTTTCCAACTATCTGCTTTACAGTCATTTTTAAAAACAGTGCATTCTCATTATTTAATTAAAACATTGTATGACAGACACATTGTATTACATTGTATTCATTGTAACATTGTATTAACATGTATGTAAACATTGTATTAATTGTATGACAGAAACATGCAGCCACACAGAATGATATATTCAAAATATTTCTTAATTCAGAATTGCTGGCCTTTTTATAGAAAAGTTCAAATAAAAAGTTTTTTTAAAACCAAAAACACTAAACAGCAACTCTTGACACAGTAAATGTATATATCTTTTAATGAACTATGAACACAGATGTACTTGAAAACATTATGTAACAACATATGTCTGATCAGTATACTGATAGATATAAATATGTGATTAATTTGCAATAAATGTATTATTGTTTCAATAAACCATGGCACTAAAATTACATTTATTTATCAGTTTATCCTGGTAATTATAAAGTTGAAAATTTGTTTGGATGTTTTTTTCCTCAACCTCAAGAACAGTAATTAAAGGATTTATTCAAAATGCTGCATGTCTAAGTAGGCAATGGATTTATTTAGCACACAGGCATCTTAAGTTTTAATCTTTTTCTCAAAGGATGCCTAATAATCTGTACAAACAAATCTATTACAAACATTTATTCTGTATAATGATATCAATTATCCCATGTGTTTTTTAAACTTATTTTAAAACAATGCTAAAATAATACAAAACATAAGCAATAGAAATAGTACTTAAAGAATAGCAGATAGCAAAATATAAAATATGTATTTTAAATTACTCTGTGACTTATTTGCAACAGGAATTTGAAAGAAGCTTGACAACAACTGGAAGTCGGAAAGAGTACTTTAAAATCTTAAAATTTAAAGGAACTTGAAGAAAATTATGAAAGTTATTATTTTAAGCATATTTTAGTTTTGTTTCTGCCACTTTACACTCACAGCTACCCAAGCAAAGCTGGCCAACACAGCAAGTTAATTTATAAAGCATTTATTTTCAAATTTAAACAATGATCCCTTGAGTTAAATTCAATTATACACTTTTATTAGATTTTGAATCAAAACAGTAATTCTTTCACCTTAATTTTAATGACAATCATCATAAAATAAAATATAATCAATATTGATCATTAAGAACATTTCTGTATGCAGAAAACCTTTTTTCAATCCAGCTTAAGAAACATGACAATGTTATAATAGAAAAAGTTACAATTAACAATGAATCTATTTAAATAATTTCTTTTAAGTGATATTCATAGCTTTAATCAGTATTTAAGCATTTTCGTTGTTGACCATGAAAGTTAATAGAGATCCTACCAAAACTGTGCAATGATTTCAGCAGAAGTTTGAAGGAACACACTGTTCTTTATTCAGTTAAAAAATAACAGACTGGTCTTTAATTAGATAATCAACTGATACAAGTAAAGAATAGGGTATATAGAAACTTTAATATTTATTAGCTCAAATTCTAAGATTAGTTGACAAAGAAATTCATTAAAACTAGAATCAACTGGCAGTTAAAAATTCATAAAAGAATATAAAATAGCAAAATTGCCACCTTCTTTATATGAACTTGATACCGCATAAATTCACTCAATTACAAATCTAAGTGGTGTTGCACTTTTTAGTAATATTTAATTGTGCAATTTTTAAAAATGCCACATTCTTTTAATATTTTGAGCATGCATATCATATAACCAGTCCCACAACTTTGAAAATATTCCACTGCTTGCTGTTCTGGAGAAGGCAGGTCTCAAATTTTAATACTTTTTTCAAATTACAAGGGGGGAAAGCAGCAGCAGTTGATTTATAATTTACTTAAAAACCTAGCCCGGCTTACTGAAGATCAGGGTTACATAAAACTAAAGTCAGGTTCTGAAGACTATGTTGTGATGTCACATTTATTCATTACTAGAGATAAATTACACTGTTTCGCAACACTATCATAAACAGTAAGCAGCAAAATGCATAAGTACTCTTTAATCTCAGAGTTAAAATCAAAAATACTTTAGTTAATTTTTGTACTACGAGAGCTTTTTGTTTTAAGTTTAGATAAAAAATTAATCTATTAAAAATGTCAGCATGTGCACATGCTTATATATTTCTTCATTCATGATTATAAAGCCTCTCACAGTTCCATCTTTCAGCATTAAAACGTTAAAAATTGTTCTCTTTAAATTTCATTACTATACATCAAAGCCATACTGAAGGATTTGTCACCTGGAACAAACTTCAAAATTGCATCTTTCAAATACTTTTCATCACTTTAATATTTAATATTTCGATTCCTTTTTTCCCTATTTATTTGATGCAAGTGTCTCAATTAACATAGCTCTGTTCAAACTATTACATTTTAGAATAAAATACAGTACAAAGTCCGTAATCCGGACTCGTCGGGACTTCGGTGATTCCGTATAAGGGTTTTTTCCAAATTATAGATCATCAATTTAAATCTGGTAAGATGGCATGCAGAAATTATACATTTAAAAATATGAAACCGTAATTTATGAAATAAAGAGCAATTATGTTCTAAAGGGTATCAAAATTTACAAAAAAAAAGCTTAATATTTATTTGTTTACCTTATTAAACATTTCTTTCAATGTAAGTTGTTTAAGTTGCTTCGTTTTTTGTGCTAATACTTTTTCTTTATAAACAGACATAATTTCTTGTTCAGTTACAAAGTTCCACTGTACAAGTCCCGTAATTGCTGTGTCGAGAATACCGACTAATTTGTCAATCGAATTTTTTTGTTTTCAATAACCTCTCTGCCACTTTCTATCAGAAGCGCACATGGGTAAACGCTTTACGCGCATGCGTAAGTTTGTGGCTTTGAGGTCTGGATTATAGATCATTCCTGATTACAGACTTTGTACTGTAGATGTTATCAATTATCACATCAAAAACAAAAATTTCTTGCTTACAAATTTAAATGATGAGATATAATGAATGGTAACAAAGAAATTAATATAGTACAAAGTTTAATATTTCCGGTACTGTACCGGGTTTAAAAATGTATGAATGTATGTCAATGTGAAAAAAGGGGGACAGTTCTAGATCTCCCAGTCTACTGGACTGATTGACGAAATACAACTTGCGTTTTTCATATGCCGAAAGTGCGACTTAGGATATGTTTAGGATATATAGCATTATATAATACAGGTATTTTGACACGAAATTGGACTTTTTCTGAAATCACATTCCGATTATTTTCCATATTTTGATTCTATGACTTAAATTATGCCAAACTGCCAACTTTTGTAAAAATCACATTAAAATTAAAATTAATATTTTAAATTATATCCTATTATAGTTAAATATCCTTTTTTTTAACTTATTTAATTCTTCCTTTCAAATTTCGAAATTTAGGTTTGTTCCAAATAACATTCAACCATTTTTTACGATTTATTTTTAAAATACATATTTTTAAATAATTTCTATAAATTTTTCGAAAAAAAAACTTGAATTATAACCTATAAAATTTTTACCAATATCTTAAAGTAGATGTATTTCTAAGCATACCTGCAAAAAATTAAGAGATTTTTTATTCAAAATTTCCTAAGATATCCATGAATTTACATTTTGGCACGTTTTGAAGTTTGGCATATTCATTATAAGCCATAATAATGCCAAATATGGTTTATCCATTTTGTTAAAATTATTTCAATGTAATGAACACTGACCTTTTTTTCCTATCATGTACAATGAAAAAAAGGAAAAGAAAATAGGTTGCTATAAATTAAGAAATTCACCAAGTGAATTATTTCGGCACAATTTTTCAATTTGTGCAAAAATAATTTTTTTAATTTCTCCATAAATTTCGCACCAAATTTTACAAAATTTAATATTCAGGCAAATTTTGAGTCATAGAATCGAAATATGGAAAAAAAATGGCATGTCATTTCAGAAAAAGTCGAATTTTGTGTCAAAATACCTATATTAGAACAATGCTGTATACAAATCTAATACATATTCTAAGTCACACTGAATTTCGTCAATCAGCCAATAGAACAGAAGACATAGAATGGTCCTATTTCCCCCCCCCCTCCGCAGTGTGAATATATGTGTATATACATATATGCATACTTATGCTTATATGCATATATGCATACTTATGCATACATGAGCAGATACATACATACAGTTCTGAATCCAGTCCTGATAATACAACAGTACCATATTTTATCAACTTTTTAATAACATCAGAAAAACTTCCTACCTACCTGAACTAGAGATTTATTAATGAACAAAGGAGACACAACTGTAACTCTAACATGAGATGCTGAGCCTACAAGATAAATATTCACATAAATATAAATTTAAATTATCCAGTAATCTCAATTAAAAGTATACATTTAAGGAAAGCATTTAATCATTACACCCTTTAAATTAATATGTTACTCTTCAATACTTTTTTAATTAGAATAATATGTATACTTACAGCTTAAGCATAGGTTTCTTTTTAAAGCATAAGTTATTAAAGGTCTATTTTTAAGCATTAGCTTAAAAAGTCTATTTTTACTATTATTATCATTTTTATTATTAAAATGTATTTTAAAATCATGTTAAAGTAATAAAAACTGTAATTATGATATTTACTAAAGCTTCAGGCATTTGTATATGGTTTAACATTATAATCAGAAATTAATAACTATCACACATAAATAATACATGTCTGTATAATATACAGTTATTTATTAATAAATTTTATCTATTCTAATATTAACCAGATAAAGCTAATAATTAAAGAACCATAAATCTGCGGAAAATGAATATTTTATACCCAACATAATGAAGATATATTAGTTTAAAATGTGCCTTATTACATTATATCAATTCTATACATTCTGCATTCTATTCTAAATGCTCTGAGACTTATGCATATATAATACTTATGATTAGTGAAATATTATTTTGATATATGATTGCTCCCCATTTTTAAATAGAAATATATATGTCATAATTGTCATAATAAGAGCAAAGGAAATGATGGAACACTGTAGATGCGTGCTTAGATCCATATTGAAGAAGAATTTTGATTGCGTAGTATTTAAAGAACTTGGCAGTTTTAATTCCATTTTTATTTCCAATTGATATTTGTGGCCACAATCACTTGGCACTCAAGTCGTGCCTTTCCACAGAAGATTTACATTTTTGATATTGTTGGGATAGAAAGCAAGCCAGCAAAATTACATCTTAGCACAGTAGAGAGCAAAAGCTGAAGTGCGTACTTATGAAAGATGGAAGCACGCGAAGAGAAAAGTTTTGGTTTGCAATTCGGTGATTGGTCGTAAAGAGGCATCTGGTATTAACGGTTACGTAAGATCGCATGATTAATTTGAATGACGCAATGCAGAGAAGTTATTACGGTTTTAGAATAAAGAGGAAGAATTAATGTTTTATAGTTTAATCTATAATTTTGATTCATATATATATATATAAAGTGTAGCTTTACACTTTTTTCCTCCTCAAACGATGTCATTTTGTTTATGGTTTTCATGTTTAATCAAAGTTCATGAGTCAGATAGCAGCTAAAATCTCTTCTGGGTTTCAATATATTTATTATTTGTTTGCTTAAAATGATAATATTGTGTTCTTTCTTAGAAGTGTTATTATTACTTAATGTCAGTTCACTGTTGTAAATTTTAGCAAGGTCTTCCAGCCATTTTTTACCCAGCAATTTTCATGTTATTCACAGTTGCTTGTGTGTTTTATTATTGTTGAATATTTATGCTAATAATATTTATAGCATAAATACTCAACATTGTAACAAAATGTAATTAAAGTGATGAATGTAAATACAATTTATACCTATTTCTTTAACATATGAAGGTTATCAACACATTATTTGACATATTCAGCATTAGTAACAGACAATAAGAATGCATGTACATTTTACACTAGCATTTCCCCCTAAAACTAATAGTTTTACCTTTTTTTAATATGATAATAAATTATACAGAATTTTCCTAAAATTTATATTTTTATCTCTTTTTTATATGATAAAAAATTACATGAATTTTTGGTACTGATATATTATCCCAACTACCTTAGCAGGTGTTTCCAAATTTTCAAAATGTGTCACTCTAGCAACCATATACATAACCATGCTTATAACAGTTCTTCAGTCAAGCAACATAGCCACTTTAATATGCATTCTTTTTGTTGCATTCTAAGTTCAAATAATTTTTATACACACATCATGATATTTTTTGTCTTAAACTCAGTTTTAAAATCAGTGCTTGTGGGATTTGCCAGCAATGGAAGAAATTGAGGTAACATTTTTGCAGAAACATAGTATTTTGCTGCAAAAAAAGGTTAATGACAAGATCCTTTTGGCAGATAGACAACATGCAATGCCATGTGTATGGAATTCTCTGATATTTTTTAAGCAAAAACTGATTGATGCATACATGGAGAGAAACAGAACACAAGAAAACATTTTCACGAAATTGAAACTGAGGGTTTACTAAAACTGAAAATTTTTGAGAAAATGTGTTTTATTTTTCATGAGACGACATTTTTAAAAATTTTAATTTGCATTTTGAATTGCTAAAGTATGTTTTCTTTGATATGTTGATAATGTTTGCTCATTAGTGATAAATACATGTTTGGCACTCTTTAAAAAAATTATGAAAATAGCCAAATTGTGCCAAGATGTTTATGTTAATATGTAAGTACCAAATTTTTCTCCTAAAATTTATATTTTTACCTTTTCTGTAATTTAAAATTATATATATGTCTTTGATTTCCTCCCAATGTCAACATATCAATTAAAAATACATGGATATTTACATGCAAATACATACCTCTTGGTACATTATGTCTAGCACTTTCATTTACAACATCTAAATATTCTGGCTGAAAACAAAACAAAACAAAACAAAAAAAAATGTATACCAGATAATTAGCAAAATATATTATATTAGTAGATTGAAAAAATATCCTTAAAATAGAATTTACGTGGCTATTGAAAGAAAATTTCACAATTTAAAAAAATTTACATCAGATAATTAGCAAAATATATCATATCAGTAGATTAAAAAAATATCCTTAAAATAGAATTTACATGTTTATTAAAAGAAAATTTTACAACTTTTTTTTCATTCTAATTGAAATAATTACTAATCTTATAAAGTTTCACTTAATTTGGTAGTATAAACTCCTAACAGACTGTAAGCGAATTATCCCTGCAGCTGAAGATAACAATAGTCTTGAGAAAATTCAAACAAACCTTTTTATTACATCAGAACTGGAATATAAATACACAACTTGTACTTACAATTCAGCCAACCACTTGTGATGATATAATTTAAAATAACAGATGTTCAAATTTAAAATTAAGTTAGTAGTCAAAGACCATGCAATTCAGTTTAATGAGAAGTTAGCTCACAAATCTAACCTGCACAGGTATTAAAATATCGGCAAGTATAATACCTATTATATAAAATATTGGCAAGGCCGAAAACTACAAATCTTATCTGACCTAACAGCAACCTAGTAATGCAGGTTTGAGAGGCAAAACATGCTGTGAACTAAATGCTTACTGTCTCTTTCTACCTCATTTACATTCTGGTAGGCAAACAGAAATGAGAACTGACAGTAAAGGTACAAAACATTAATAAGTTAATAGAAATAATAAAACACTACAATCTTAAAAGAATATTATTTATTTTAATTGGTTCAAAATTAGCAAATTCCTTTCAATAGTAACACTTCAGTAAAAAAATAAAGCAAAAGTAAATAAAACAGAAATTAAAGTAAAACAGAAGTTTTAAAAAATAACAATTTAATTGTATGTCACTATATTATACATTAAAATAGTAATAACATTAAACATACTTTAAAAAACATACAAAATTTTGATACCTCTAATGCTTTATTGAGTTTTTGCTTAACTACATTTTCTATAAAATCCTATTGGGAAGAAAAAAAGACAAATTATAAAAGAATATATATAAAAATAAAAATTCTAATTATCAATTATTTTTAAAATATAATTACTTCTGCAGAGTGATTTGAGTATGATGCACTTTTTACAAGCCTTGTTAAACTATATACAATGGTACTTCTCTGGTAAATAACTGAAACTAAAAAATATATAATCAGCTTTGCAATTGCATTATTTCAGATAGTTTTAAAAAAAAGAAAATTAATAGATGCCTAAATGGTTCTTTTCCTATATGCAATGTGAATATGAGCTAGTTTCCAACAAAGAGTCCTCCATGAAGGCATCCCATCCCTTAGGCAGATAGTTTCTCTTGGGTATTGTCATTTTCAAATAACCAAACTTAATCAAACCACATAAATGGCTTTTAAAATAAATCAGTTTACTGACCATTTATGTAAAGAAAATCTTTCTAATCATGAAACTAAGTACGCAGTAGAATTACAGTAGATATACTCTTATTTTATACCTCTATACTCTTATTTCTCTACATCAAAGATATCACACCAGATGCTGAACAAAAGGCAGGTAGAATTCTTTCCCTTACCAGCTCGAAGGATTATGGAAGATTTTTTAGTGAAGCACTCAAAATGATGTTGTTTGAAAATTAAAAGTTTTTTTATTATTCAGATCAGCAAAAAGAAGGAAATTACAGTAATCTGAATCACTATTTCAAGCAGTTTCATACTTGAAGAAAGAAAGAAGTTAAGAAAGGGTGGCAAATCGATAAAAGAGGGTGAAAGTATTATGAATTGAACTGCTTATTGCTCAAAATTATCCAGTTGCTTCTAAACTGGTGTAAGAAATGTGATCTTTTGCAATAAATACATCATTTTGGCAGGCCTCAGAAGCTAACTTTATCCATGAAAAGGAGGTATTCTGCAAAAAAGGGAAATAATCTAAGGATTAATATCTCAAATTTTCCTGCTATGCTCAAAATGGATTATGATACATACTCAACAATACATAATTTTATCAAGAAAGTTGTTTTTAAAAGATGAACTGCAAGCAAGAAGCTCTCCATCAGCGAATAACAAAACAAAATGGGTACTCTTCTGTTATCGGGACTGGGATCAGAAACGTATGTATGTGTGTATATATGCACATGTATACACACACATATATGTACACAGACTTATATACAAGTGCATACATTACGTTCCTGAATTCGGTCCTAATAATAGAAGAGTACCACGAAATGACTTAAGTTTGAGAAGAAGTATGAGATCAAGCTTTGACTTTTCATTCCATAATTTAAAAAAAAATTCAAAATTTAATTACCTCAGTTCAGTGGAAAAGATATAGTTTGGCAAAATACAAATGAGTAAATGCCAACAGAACATTTATGCAGAAGTATAAAACACAATGCAGAAACAGATTATTACTGAGGAAACTCTGGGAAGTACGTAATCAGAGATTTAAAGCAAATGGGTCACTATACATATTTATATTTTAAAAGAAGGAATACAATTTTTTTCGGCCCGGGGGTCCATTTTAAAAAGAAAGTATACATAGAAATGCCAGAAACTGAAACTTCTATTGTTATTTACTTTTTAAGCAAGACAAAAGCCCATAGAGCAAAATCTTTTTAATTCAAAAATAAAAATTAATGGAATAATGCAGATACAGAGGACATTTTATCAGAAACTGGCTCATATTCACGAATTATGCTAAAAGATTTAGAGATGTTATAAGAATAAAAAGAAGTGAAATTAATGACTACAGAATTTTGAACTGCAGGATATCATTCTGATTGTTTACTACACAAATGATTTCATGTTCAATGATAATCAAAATCTTATCATAGTTAATTTGTTTTATATATTTAATTAAATAATATGACACGACTATGTATAATCTGCGTTATGTTTTATACCGTAAATTTTTGTAATTGTTACCATCAGTCTTGTCGAAATAATGTATTACTTGGTAGAATAAGGATATACCTTGAGTTTTACTACCTATTGTAAATGTTTACGTTAAACATAAATTTGTTAGTTCTGAAGCAAAGTAAGAATGAAATGTTCCAATGATGAAAGTGCAAAAATTTGTTTAAAAATCCTGTTGCCAATAGCCAAGGCAGAAGACGGGTTTTTCTACAATGATCTCGAAAATACATATTAAAAAACACAATATGATTTTTTAAAAAGTGCATAAATGCATGCTTCACGAACCAGGAAGTTTCAGAACGCTAAAGAGACTCATTTTCTTTACAGTTCTTAGCTTTTAAAATTGCTGCACACAAATAATGATAAAATTCTGCTTAATTTCAATCTCAAACGGCGAAGTCAACACAATTCTCGCAGAAGACCTTGTGGTGCACTGTCATAAGTAAGTCTTTGAACACAAAAATGCAAACAATAGCACAGTTTTCAATTTTTTTTTTTTTTTTTTTTTAATCAAAGAATTTGTAATTCTTTTACAAATTCTTTGTTTGAACAAGAATCAGTTAGACAGGCTTTACTGTCGGTACCATTCAGAAAAAGATAATATCTTTTCTCAACATTTCCTTGCCATCCCGTCGTCATGTGAAGCGTTACTACTTTGTACAATTTGTAATGAAAGCTAATAAATAAGTTTTTTCTCAGGAAGTTATAAATTATGGTTCATAACCTATAACCGCATTTTTAATATCAGTTAATGTCAGGAAAAGTACGCAAATGGATAGTTCCACTTATTCGATTAGTATTAATAGTTGCAGTCTTCAAACGTAGACTAGATTATTTAGATATGTCAAAGCTTAAGATTGCTATCTTTCTAAGGGGAGGATGCTCTGGTAGAGGACTGTCTAAAATGCATCGTATTTAAATTATATATGGGTAAAAACAGAATAAGCATCATACAGTCAGCTCGTTTGTCCGGATTTGAACTCGAGTCGATTACCAGCATTAACTATTCAGCCTGTTGTGAAATGAACTGAAGTAATAACTGGCGCGAGGCTCTGCTGTTCGTGACAAGGAGGTTAGAACTCGTTGGGTTCAAGGAGGTTAGAATAGCTATTCTAACCTCCTTGGTTGGGTTAGAATAGAAGGAGGGAGGGTTCGCAGTTTCCTCCACTATCGGGGAATGAAACTCCACGGAACAAGCGACGTCCATGTTTGTTACTTCAAAACATTGCAATACGGTAGTGAAACGTACGTGTTTGTAAGCTGTTCTATGCATGAATTTTCCAGTAAAAATATGTTAAATTTATAATGAAATGTTTCGCTATTGTTAGTTTTTTGTTTTAAAATTATAAAGATGATAACTGTAATTTACTAAGTACAGAAAATCATTAAGAAATATTTCGAAATCTAAATGCATGTGCATAACATTAAAGCCTTTACAAATTATGTTTCTGCATAATTTCAAGAATTTGTTTAGGTTTTATTAGCAACTTCTCTGGTATACTTTCCAATTGTTTCTTTAAGAAGTGATATTTCTGATTTATTCCCAATATTATTATAATTTATTAAAGAATCATTTTTACCTGAAATTAATAGCAGATAATTATCTAAAAAAATGGTAACATGTTGCTTTTTTTTTTAAATGAAAGTTTTAAATAGATTCTTTTCACAATCAACAACCTTATATCAACAAGAAAATAAATATTAATAAAATAAAGCAGATTTATGTGAATTCAATGATTTCAGTTTATGCGCGTTTCATATTTATGAATCTCAAAGAAATTACCTTGAATTAAGCTGAATTACAGAAATATACCTATATAAATTTTTGGATATATCTTTTCACATGTTCAGTTGTGTAAATATTTTACTTACGTTTGTCGCTATTCTGCCCAGAAATTTGTAAGCTTATGCAAAAAACATTTTAACAACAGAACAGTTTATCTTGATCAAATGCACAAATTATATTCGTAACAGTTCACAAAACTTAAGAATGAATAATAATTAATACATAAAGAAAAGCGTTGCTTTATTTAACACCTTTACAATTCATAAAAATAGTAACAATTGATTTCTTACGTTTCATGAAAATTATAAAACGAATTATCTAAGCGTTCAAATTATACAGCAAGCATATAATCCTAGCATATATCATTGTATGTTAAGGAACGAAGATACCAGCTGTAAGCAAAAGCATTAAAATGTATTGCATTTAACATGTTTCGATTATTATTAAGTCTTTTTTGTCACATCTGGAAAGAAAACAACATGACATTGTGACATTTTTTTAACATATTTATGAAATTACATAAAAAAAAAAAGAAAATACTTACGAGTGAACAGTAATCCCAGGAATATTTTTTGAAAATCTATTTGTGCATCCATATGCAATATAAGCAGACATGCTTCAAAAAGAAAAGGAAAAAAAATGTTACAATTACAGACTTCCTTGCACAAGTCACAGTGATAACAGTAACATGGCCGCCAAGCTTCACCGTTTGAGTTGAACCTTCCCTTCTTCTATTCTAACCTCCTTGGTTCGTGACGTCAGCCTGAGTGCTGAGTGTTTTCGAATGGTTTGCTTGTAGACGGAACGAAAGCTGATCTCAGAAGAGTGATACTGTTTTGATGAAAATAAAGAATGGCTTATTAAGAAATTTTTGTCTTTATTCATAATGCACCCAGCCTCGGGTAGAGGCAGCCCGCAAACGAACGAACTGTTTTAAATATATTTGATTTATATATTTTCTGTGTTCTTCGTAACACAGTGGTACCCTCGGCGGAACCGGGTGCTATGAAGTAGAATTTTCCGATTTTGAAACTTTTCATTTTGAATTTCGATTTTGAATATACTTTGAAGATGGATTTGATCGCTTTAAAGGCCAAAAGAAAAGGACTTAGAATTGCGTTTTCGCAAACCTCAAGGAAAACCGAAAGTGAATTAATTAAAGAAGTAAGAGATTTAAAAATACTTTCGATTTTGAAGTGTCAACTTTGTGATAAATTCCAGAGACTTGACGTATGCCAGAGTGCTATATCGCAGAAGATTTTGCAGACTGAAGATGGAGAAAAATTATTTAGTGATGATTTTCAAGAAGCGGAGGATTACCGAGGTAAGTTTCTAGAACAGTGTGCTCAAATAGATGCGGAAATACAATCCTCCTCTCTTTCAAGTAATTCCGAATCTAGGAAATTTAAATTGCCTAAAATTGAGCTTAAAAAATTCAGTGGTGAAGCTAAAGATTACCTGTCGTTTTGGAGTCGGTTCCAGAAAATCCACGACGACAAAAGTATCGCGGATGAAGATAAAATGCAGTATCTGTTGCAGGCCATGGAACCCAAATCGAAAGCAGAACGCCTAGTCCTTAGCTTCCCGGCAACGGCAGCTAATTATCCTAAAGCCACCGAACAACTAAGAGAGCGCTTTGCACGTGAAGATTTATATGTGCAAATCTATGTGAGAGACTTGTTAAGCCTAGTGATGAAGAACGCTGTAACTGGAAGAGCAAAAACTGATCTACCATCCCTGTATGATGAACTAGAAGGAAAATTGCGAGCGTTAAAAAGTTTGGGAAGAACCCAAGAAAAATATGGGGATTTTTTGAGCCCCTTAGTGGAAAGTTGCTTACCAGGAGAACTGTTGATGGCATGGGAAAGAAAGAGAAATCACGCCTCCACTGAAACTAAAGGGACTCGATCTTTGCAACATTTAATGAATTTCTTAAAACAGGAAGTCAAGGGAGAAGAGATGGTTCAACTCGCAAGAACTGGTTTCGCTTCCCAACAGAACCATCGGAAGAAAGACTTTAACCCCGAACAGGTAAAGCAAAATGAACCCGTAACAGCGTCAGCTAAGTCTTGAGAATTCAAGTAAGAGTGTTTCGAACTGTAATTTTTGTGAAAAGAAACATTTTAGTGAAAAATGTTACTCTGCAAAAAAAAAAAAAAAATGACTTTAGTGAAATACAACAATTTTTGTTGAAAGAAGGTGCTTGTTTTTCTTGTCTGAAAAGAGCGAGTCACATTAGTAAATTTTGTTCTTTGAAAGATAAGTTAAGTTGTTCTATTCGCAAAAGTTGTAATCATTTTGATGTAATGTGTAATCAAAAGCTAAAAAATAACGGTTAGATTGTAAGGATCTTAAGTTTTACTAACGTTTATTTTTATTTTGAATCTTTACTATCACTTCTTATTTTCTACTTCCGGCCAGAATTATAAGCTTTAAGGTTTTTATGCAAAGTTGTCTGGCGAACCCCAAGTATTTAAGTTGTGGCTTTTTGCCAAGCGAGAGAGAGGAAGCAGTGAGTTCGAAGCAGGCCGCTTACCTTAGAAGTTACGCAGTTGCTTGTTGCCTTCCAGGCCAGAGGTTTTAATCCTCTTGATAACTTTTAAACGTATTGTAGTGTTCTCAGTTATCTGTACTACATACACCTTCCTGTTAATATAAGGCCAATCTTCCACGTTTATTATTCTAAAGTTAAATTTACTTTTACGTTAGACCCCAAGTAGCGGGTCAGTGTATTCCGAAGTACGGAAGTTATTGTATATAGAGAAAAATAAAGGGTTTTGTATACCCTTCATGTGTATCCTGTCTACTTACCACAATTAGTGAACATAGCTTTAGTAAGCCCTCTGTTCCGAGTCAGGTCCTTGTATGTTCCCGAAGAAGGTAAGAAGGAACATTGATCCTGATAGTGGCGCCCAACGAAGAAGAATAACCATGGCCGAGTTTCAAGAAGAACCTGTGCTGCCTGCAGAAACGGCTCAGAATCCAGAAATGCCAGCTGCCGCCCTGGAAGGATTTGGTTACATCGTCCAGACCAAGCGCGCTTCGATGAAACCAGAAGCAACATTTAATGGAAACTCACCGGTAACCAGTTTTTTGGAAAAATTGGATGACCACTTCATGCTCTACCCCGTGCACGAGTTTCAAAAAGTTACCTTAGATACCAGCGCTTTGAGGGGCCAAGCGCTTAACTGGTTCAAATGTATAGGCAGAAGTCTCTTGGGTCAAGCAGGAAGTCCCACCTATACTTACGAAAATTTCAAGACTGCCCTACTAAAAGCCTTCCCTGTTGTAAGGGATCGTGCGAAATTAGAAACGGAACTTTTCAGTATATATCAACAAAGAATCGAAAACCTCTCGAGCTTTATTTTAAGAAAAATTCACGTTTTCAAGCTCTTGTATGGAAACCGTCCGGATCCTGAAATAATTCAAGTGATTTTGCCGAGGTTACTACCCCAAGTGCAAGACTTTATTGAATTGAGAAATCCGACTACACTGGAAAAGTTATTTGAGCTAGCAATCCAGTTTGAAAGTAGAAGAACGGCGGACATCGAAAGAAGACGCCAATATCAACAGCGAAACCAATTTGGTACGCCAAGACTACAGCAAACTCAAGCACACGGCTACGGAGAAAAAGCGAATCAGTGGGCAAGGAAACCCGAGCATTCAAAAACAGCCGGCGAACGTCGATAGTTCAATAGCAACCCAGGAAAAAAGTCTCAAGGCCAGTGGAAAAAGAAGGAAAGCACGGAAAGGAAAAATAATTTAAACTAAAACGGATTTCTGCTGACGAGAGGGTGCGGAAATCCGAAGGCCACGAAAACCCCTCTTCCTACAAGTTAAATACAGTAATGGTGAAAAATTTGACTCTTCCGAAGATTGAAGTCTTGGTGAATAATATCCCAGCCACCGCACTCCTGGATACCGGCGCGCAGTGTTCCTGTGTTACAGAAGAGTTTTTTAGGAAGTATTTTCGCAAATACCGCATATATAATGCGGATAATACGACAGTGTTAGCGGCGCAAGGAGAAAAATGTAAGTGCGTAGGTAAAGTACCTTTGTATATCCGTATCAAGGACGAACAAGTAAAGGTGATGTTTTTTATAGTAAAGAATCTGCAAGCACATTTAATTTTAGGAATAGATTTTCTTTCAGAAACACAAGCTACGTTGGATTTTAATGAAGCGTCCCTTAAGCTGACAATGAAACCAGTTCGTACAGAAAACGCTGAACCGCCGATGTTAAAACTTGACCACCTCCCTAATGACGAGCAAGGAAGAATCCGACAAGTGGTAAGTGAATTTGCTTCGTTATTTAGTGATATTCCAGGATTTACTCAGGTTACTAACCATAGTATTGACACCGGAGATGCAATGCCAGTTCGTCAAAAACCATACCGGTATGATAAGAACAAGGAAAAAATTATAGAATGGCATATTACCGAGATGCTACGTAAAAAGATCATAACGCCCATCTCAAGTAGTTATGCTAGCCCGGTGGTTTTATGTAAGAAAAATAATGACTATCCTTTGACGCATCCAAAAAGATGGAGATTCGCTATTGATTACCGTAAATTAAACTCCATAACTAAATATCCGGTATATCCGTTACCGATTATAGAAGAAATTCTAAGGAACATAAAATCAACCAAATTTATGACGACTTTAGACTTAACGACTGGTTATTTTCAAATAGGGGTGAGGCCTGAGGACGTGCCTAAGACTGCTTTTATAACCAAGTCTGGCACTTATGCATTTTTGCGTATGCCGTTTGGCCTTTCAGGGGCCCCGGCAACATTTCAGCGATGCATGGACATTGTGTTAAGACCTGTTCTTGGAAAGTCCACATTTATCTATTTAGACGATATCATTATTACTAGTGATAATCTCGACCAACATGTACAGGATTTAAGACAGGTGTTTTCTTTATTAAATGAGGCCGGTCTAAAAGTTAATGTCGAAAAGTGCAAATTTGCAGCCCCTGAATTAAAATATTTAGGTTACAAAATATCGCAAAAAGGGATCGAGACAGATGAATCAAAAATAATCGCTGTACAAAAGTATCCGACTCCAAACACGGCAAAGAATCTCTCTTCTTTTCTAGGACTTTGTTCATATTATAGGTCCTTTATAAAAAATTTTGCAGCTATTGCTGAACCATTGTTAAAATTAAAAAGGAAAAAGGCAAGATTCTCGTGGACGGCCGAAGCCAATAGTGCTTTCGAAAAATTAAAACAAGCATTAACGCAAGCCCCTGTGTTGAAATTTCCTGAAAAGGATGAGAATTTAGAAATTTCAGCGGATGCTTCGGATTATGCGGTAGGAGCGGTACTTTCGCAAAATCAGCAGCCCGTGGCATTTTTTAGCCGAACTTTAAATCAAACACAAAGAAACTATTCCGCGACCGAGAGAGAGGCACTTGCAGTTCTGTTAGCAGTGCAAAAGTTCCGAGTCTATTTTGGAAAGGCGCCGATAACAGTGTACTCTGATCATGCGGCGGTAACTAGATTGTACTCAGGGAAAAATTTATCCCCCAGGTTAATAAGATAGGCACTCAAGCTGCAAGAATATAATCTGGTAATCAAGCATACACCTGGAAAGGAAAATATCGTAGCAGATTCCCTATCAAGAATTAAAATAGACGAACAAGGAAATACCGTAAAGGTGGAAATGCTTACAGCATGTACAATAAATTCCCGAGAAACTGTAATAACCGAACTGGGTAAGGATCCTGAGTTTGGAAGCATTTATGAGTATTTGAAGGATCCTGAAAAT
The DNA here is from genome assembly GCF_044657685.1 of Stegodyphus dumicola. Taxonomy (NCBI): domain Eukaryota; kingdom Metazoa; phylum Arthropoda; class Arachnida; order Araneae; family Eresidae; genus Stegodyphus; species Stegodyphus dumicola. The sequence goes on along the minus strand of NC_140769.1, from coordinate 186,250,128 downwards.
TTTAGCCACCAAGATATTGTGGCGATAAGAAATAGGGCGGTCCATTACGAACTAATAGATGGTCTATTATTTTATACAAAAACTACGAATTCCAACAACGAATTTCGACCTGTTATCCCAGCTAGTCTTAGATTAAATATCCTGCAGGAGCTCCATGACAGCCCTTTAGCTTCTCATGCTGGTATTCGAAAAACTGTCCCACGCGTACGCGAGGCAGTCTACTTTCCTGAACTGCAAAGGTTAACAAGGGCGTATGTCCAGTCCTGCCCAACATGTCAAGCAGTTAATTATATTAATTTCCGCCCGGCCGGGTTTCTAAATAGTATTAAATCCGAATTTCCAAATGAGATAATTGGCATCGATTTATTGGGCCCTTTCCCAAAACGTCAGTTAAATAAAAGTCGCTATCTCCTTGTTATGGTTGATCATTTTAGTAAATGGACCGAAATTGTTCCCTTAAAACGAGCCTCCGCGAAATTAGTTACTGATTCTATTTTAAATAAATATATTTTAAAATACGGGGCGCCCCTAAAAGTTATATCGGATAATGGTCCTCAATTTGTAAGTAATATATTTGAAGACATGTGCCAAAAACTGGGCATACGTCATTTAAAAATGGTCCCGTATCGGCCGCAATCAAATACAGCGGAACGGGCCAATAGAAATATAGTGAAAATTATCCGTAGTTATGTTAAAAATTTTCATAAAAGCTGGGATAACTATGTCAATGAATTTGCTTTCGCCCTTAGGACCGCAAAACATGATACAACGGGCAAAACTCCTGCTGAGTTATTTCTAGGCAGAAAGATTATAACACCGTTAGATAAATTATTTTATGTGCAACAAAGAGCCCCAGAATTTAAAATGGGTGATATAGAAAAACTAATAAAAGAAGCAAAAAAGAATACGGAAGTAGCACAAAGAAAACAGAAGCTCTATTATGATTTGAAACGACGGGGAGTAACTTATAAAGTAGGGGATGAAGTTTCAAAAATTAAGCATTCACTTTCTTCAGCACCAGAAGATAAAACTGCCAAATTTTTTCCACGATTTGAAGGACCATATGTTATAGAAAAAATAACTCACGCTGTAGTAGTGTTAAAAGCCAGAAATGGTGAATCCTGTTCCGCAAACATTGATCAAATCAAGCCCTACTTCGATCGTAATAAAATGCAAATATTTTCAGATCTTTTGCAGGATCCGGCACGGCAGACACCGCAGGCACAAGCTCCAGAGGTGGAAAAACGACAAGTACAAGGGCAAGCCAATAAGAGGCAGGAGCAAATGAAAAGAAAATTGCCCCGCGGAAAAATTGAAGGTAGCAAGAAAAAGAAGCCGTTCCACCGTCCAGAAAAGAGAGTTCACGAACACCCCCAGAATGAAGAAGGGAGAAGGACGACGTATGTGAAGAGAACCAGGAGAAATGACGGCAACTATAACCCGGCTCTAAAACGGAAGATCGACTCATCCGACAGGACTCTTTGCAGTAAATGTAGCCGAACTGCGGAAGGGCCATCAGCGGCGGAGGAAAAGTTACAAGGAAAATTTGAACGGCCAACAACGAGGTCCAAACAGGAACACTACAGAAGTTTCCCGGTTCCGCCAAGACCAGCTGCCATCAAACGGCCAAGACCACAAGCAGAGGAGAAAAAGAAGGTATTCAAGGGTGACCGAACTGGTGAAAAACGGAAGCTTCCAGAGGAAAGCACTGAAGGGCGAGCCCGTACAAGAAGGAGGATAAATCACACAACTATCTGCAACACCTTTAAAGACTGGACCCAGAAAAGGGTGTCCGAATATCACAAAGATAAGTAAAATTTTATGTTACTTTGCAAACTTAAGTTAATCTTTCATTCTTACTGCAAGTGGCAGATTTCAAGAAGTTTTACCTCATGCGAGGTCTACCTTTATCGCCAAAAGGGCGAGAAATGAGTTGTTACCGATTTTCGTATTATGTTTTTAAATTACTCGCGCGTAAAACTGAAGTTGATGTATAATAGCGTTGTGTAAAGACTTAAATATTGAAAAAAAAGTTATTGTATAAATTTTATTTAAAACATTCTAGCAAGAGAGAAGTTTTAGTCTGAAAGACTTTTTGAAATGTAGTATTTCAATGTAGAAAGAATTCGCACTTGCTTTGAAAAGAATAGAAGTTAACAATGTACTACTAATGTATGTTTTCAAATGTGTAAAATTAACGGCATGTTGATATGTTCTTATATACATGTGAACTGTTATTTTAAATGTTAAGAAATACAGTGATAGGGTAAAAGTGAATGTTAATTTTTTTTTTTTTATTTGTGTGACTGTAAAAAGTCTAGATCATGGTGAATATGTGTTAAAGGTTGAATGATGTAGTTAGGCTCTCTGACGCTACACTTCAGAGTTAGACACTTTCAGAATAGTACCTCAGGGTTTAGAGTTGAAATTAGGGTGTGTTAAGAGGTCTTGTTATGTTGAATTTTAACACGTTAGTGTTTTGATTGTAGGAGGTAGTGTGGAACACGTAGACAGAAACACATTCGTGTTTGGTGTTCTTTTACAACACATGTCAGAGAGCACGGGGAGAGATAATTAAAATAGTCATGAATGAAATATGTTAAGATAAGTATAATTGTATATGTTACTTGCCATTTCATTGTGTAACATTTCATTAAACTAGTTTTCCTTCCAGATCTCTGGAAGGAACCAGAATTGAATAAAAGCTCCTGTTTAGATGCAGTACAGATGAAAAAAAATTGTTGTATATCCTGGGAGCTGCTATTGAAAAAAAAAAACAAATTTCTTTCTTTTAAATTTCTAGTTTCTAGCGAAGTATGTTTGTAAAAGATTGGCCTCGCGTTAGATTCTAGAGCTAAAAGTTTTCAACAAGGTCGTTTTAGACCTCAGTTTCAAACTAATTAACTCTGGCGGGAAGTATGTAAGGATCTTAAGTTTTACTAACGTTTATTTTTATTTTGAATCTTTACTATCACTTCTTATTTTCTACTTCCGGCCAGAATTATAAGCGTTAAGATTTTATGCAAAGTTGTCTGGCGAACGCCAAGTATTTAAGTTGTGGCTTTTTGCCAAGCGAGAGAGAGGAAGCAGTGAGTTCGAAGCAGGCCGCTTACCTTAGAAGTTACGCAGGTGCTTGTTGCCTTCCAGGCCAGAGGTTTTAATCCTCTTGATAACTTTTAAACGTATTGTAGTGTTCTCAGTTATCTGTACTACATACGCCTTCCTGTTAATATAAGGCCAATCTTCCACGTTTATTATTCTAAAATTAGAGTTTAGTTTTATTTTTATACTTTTACGTTAGACCCCAGGTAGCGGGTCAGTGTATTCCGAAGTACGGAAGTTATTGTATATAGAGAAAAATAAAGGGTTTTGTATACCCTTCATGTGTATCCTGTCTACTTACCACAATTAGTGAACATAGCTTTAGTAAGCTCTCTGTTCCGAGTCAGGTCCTTGTATGTTCCCGAAGAAGGTAAGAAGGAACATTGATCCTGATAAGATAAATGTTTCAAAAGAGAGTTCTCTTTCTAACTGTGGCAGAATCGAAACTGTATTTTTGCAAACGCTGTGTGTTCGAATTCGGTGTCAAGGTCGTGAGAAAATTATTCGCTGCATAATTGATAGCGGAAGCCAAAGTAGCTACGTTAGTGAAAGTATGATGAGTCAGCTTAAAGCATCTCCACTTCGGGAGGAGACAGTTATACATGCACTGTTTGGGGGGGACGAAACGAAACCTAAACAACATGAAGTGTTTTCGGTCGAGGTCAGCAATTTAAAAGGAACGTTTGCATGTAGTTTTGAAGCACTTTCTGAGAAACGGATTTGCGATTTTATTCCTAAGGTTAAAGATAAAGAGATTTTGAATGAATTAAAAGAAAAAGAAATCGAATTTTCTGATCCATTGCGAAAGGAAACTGAAATCAACCTTTTAATCGGAGTAGATGTTATAGGAAAATTATTGACGGGAAATTCTATTGAGTTACAGTCGGGGGTAACGGCTGTCGAAACGAAACTTGGGTGGACGGTATTTGGAAAACGAAATTCGGGTGAAAACGATAATATTTTGAAAACATTTTCAATGCATGTCAGGAGAATTCCTCTGAATGAGTTATGGGAACTTGAAAAAATAGGAATATGCGCTCCAAACAAAACTGTTAAAATGAATGAAAGTTTTAATTTATCTGAATTTGAGAATAAAATGAAAATTCTTCCAGATGGAAGATATGAAGTAGAACTTCCGTGGAAATGTGATACGACACATTTAACCAATAATAAAGAATTATCCTGGAAAAGGTATCAAAAGGTGATCTATAAACTCAGATGTAGTAAATTTTTCGATGATTATCAAAATGTGTTCAAGGAATGGGAAAGGTTGAATATTATTGAACGCGTACCAGAAAACGAACTGAATAACGAATGTCATTATTTGCCGCATAGGCCTGTAATCAAATTAGGAAGTGAAACCACGAAAATTCGTCCTGTTTTTGACGCTTCTGCATCTGAGACAGGGAAACTCTCTTTGAACGAATGTTTGTGTAAAGGAATAAATCTTATTAAATTAATACCTGATATTCTAGATCGTTTTAGAATGTATCCGATTGGTATTAGTGTCGATATTGAAAAAGCTTTTTTAATGTTATCCGTCGCATCTAAAGTTAGAGATTTTCTCAGATTTTTTTTCCGATGCAATGAAGGGCAATTAATTTATAGGCATTGCAGAGTTGTGTTTGGAGTTTCTTCGAGCCCCTACTTGTTGAACGCATCTATAATGCATCTACTAGAAAACTGTCCACGTCAATATAGTGAAGTTGCTCAAAAATTAAAATCGTCATTTTATGTGGATAATTGTTTATCTAGTGTTTTTAGTATTGATGAACAATTTATGTTTATTGAACATTCCAAATTAATCATGTCAAATGGATGTTTTAACTTGCGCGGTTTTGAAAGCAATGTGGCTGGTACAAATGTTGACAAACATTCAGGGGATACATACGTTTTGGGGGTAATTTGGAATTTGAATAATGATACACTGAGGTGCTGCACAGATACAGATACATTGACCTGTGATACGAAAATCACAAAGAGGACAATTTTGGCAATTGTGCAGACAATTTTTGATCCTATTGGTTTATTAACGCCAACTACATTGCTTCCGAAACTGTTGTTGCAATAATTGTGGAAAGTAAAAATTGCATGGGATGATGAATTGTCTCCAAATGATGTAAATATATTTTTGAAGTGGTTTAAAGAACTTAATGTTTTGAAAGATGTTACTTTGCCTCGATACTTGTTTATCAATGACACGTCTGAAATACATGCATTTGTGGATGCTTCCAAGGGTGCGTATGCAGCGTGCGTCTTTGTTCGATCAGTATTTAATTCTGAAGTAAAAATAAATCTCCTACGGGCGAAGTCTAGAGTATCGCCTTTGAAATCTTTAAGCATTCCTCGCTTAGAATTAATGGCCTGTTGTATAGGTTCTAGACTTTCAAATTCTATTATCAAGGCTCTCGGTTTGCCCGATTTAAAAGTTACCTTCTGGTCTGATTCAACCACTGGTGAATAACAGAGCAAGGAAATTGGTCCGTTTTCGTCGAAAATAGGGTTAAAGAGATTCGAGAGTTGAAGCGAGGTCATTCATGGAGACATGTCCCAGGGAATCTAAATATTGCCGACTTGTTATTGCGTGGATGTTTTGCGAAGCTAATGCTTCAGTCCAGATGGTGGGAAGGTCCCTCGTGGTTGCGAGAAGGCCCTGAAAACTGGCCCACTGGTGAGATTATTTATTTGCATGAAGAAGTAGAATTGGAGAGGAAAAAGATAAAAATAGTGAATATTGATCTATCAAAAGACGCACCCCATGGCATCGAATCAGTGTATCCAATTATGACAAATTGATTAGAGTATTTGCATGGATATTTAGATTTATAAATAATTGTAAAGGTGGTTCTGAAAAGAATGGAAACATTGAACTTTCACAGTATGAAATTTAAAACTCTGAGAAAAATTTAATTCGTTTGGTTCAAAATTATTATCTGACTGATAAGAAATCTTATAATTTTATTGAAACGTTCATTGATGATGATGGTATTCTAAGAGTTGAAACGAGAATACTAAATAGAGATGACCATGAATCTTTTCTGTACCCAATACTGTTACCAGAAAAATGTGATTTCACTAAGTTATTAATCAAAAATGTACATAATAAGAACTGTCATGCTGGTCTTCAGATGATGCAATGCATATTACGAGAAAGATTTTGGATAGTCAGAGCTAGAAAGGCCATTAAAAATGTCCTCTTTAACTGCATCGTTTGTAAAAGATTTAAAACTAAGGTTATGTGAAGCGAACCGACACCTCTGCCACCAGACCGAGTTACAGATTGTGCGCCCTTTGAAATCATAGGGATTGATTTGGCCGAACCGCTGTTTTTAAAAAACGGAGGAAAGGTGTGGATCGCGCTGTGTACCGTGCCATTCACCTTGAACTCGTAAATTCTCTTTCTACTGATGCGTTTCTCCTGACGCTTCGACGATTTGTTGCTAGGCGCGGACGCCCTAGAATAATCTATAGTGATAACGGGACAAATTTTTGGGGTGCATCTAATGATTTATCAAAACTAAATTGGGCTAAAGTATTAAAGGAAGCAGGAACTGAAAGGATACTCTGGAAATTTATTCCACCTACTGCAGCTTGGTGGGGCGGCTGGTGGGAGAGGTTGGTTCGTACAGTAAAAGAATTGCTGAAACGTACTTTAGGTAAATCAGTGTTATCATATGAAGAACTTTATACTATTATTTGTGATTGTGAAACTATAATTAAGTGTAGACCCTTAACTTATGTTTCTGATGATCCGCAAGAATTAGTACCTCTGACACCCGCCATGTTTCTTATCGAGAATAGAAATTCCAATGTTGAAGATCTTGATGAATTAAATTCTTCAAGTCTTAATAAGAGATTAAAGAATAGAACTAAATTGTTAAATGATCTGAGACAACGATTTAGAAAAGAATACCTTAGTCAACTGGTTCAAAAGCATAACGAAAAACGATCTAGGGAACCTGTAGTAGGAGAAATAGTACTGATAGGGGTTGATAACAGAAAACGTTTATTTTGGCCTTTAGCCCGAATTACAGAATTGATCCCTGGACGTGATGGAAATATTCGTACGGTTAAACTTAAGACCCGGCATGGAACAGTTATAGGACCAATACAACGCATATTTCCCCTGGAGATACAGTCCAGTGATAGAAACATAATTCCTGATAAGAAACTGGGTGCAGAGGAATCTAATTCTAGTGCTAGATGTACGTTAAAAGGGGGAATTGTACTTGATAAAATGGTAATGCATAATTTCATATGAACTCCAGAGCTCATGTCTTGGGCCTATTCTCTACCTTTTTTATGTAATCGAATTTCCCAGAGATAAATTGGATCATAACTTATGTTAGCTTGCTATGACATGATACGGCGGTAGCCGTGAGCTCTATCTAACCCAATATTGCCATCTTCCAACTCCAGAATTTTGTTTTAGATGTTGAGGACTGGTGCAAAAAATGGAGACTCAATGCGAACGCCTCAAAGAAACGCCTCTGAAACTAACTTTGGGTGCTCTGAATAAGTTTCTAATAAAATTTTTACAGCATTTACATCATGTGGATACTTAAGCGTTTAATTACAAGTTACATCTTTCATCGTTTAATTTTAATGGCCAGTAAAGATTCACTAATTAGAAACGGAAAGCTAGAAGGTATCTTGTTTAAATTTGCTGACATTTCATACATTTAGGAGTGAGATCTAAACGATTATCCCCTTTACGGATTTTTCTACAGAAAATTAATTTTATGGAAAATTAATTATTTCATAATTTTATTCTACTTAATTAATATTTATTTTCTTTTTCTGCTAATGTTCTGTAAGTTCAGCTTTAAAACTAAATTTTCATACTGTTATATGCGTCCGGGTTCGCATTAGATTGAATGCACACAGCTCCGCTCCGATGATAGGGTGATAAAATTTATTTTGTCAAAATAAACACTTCAGAGATCAAGAACTTTCCACAAAAATAATCGTAGAACTATTGATAATATCACAGAATACAATCAGTAGTTACACTTCAAGCTACTATGAACATTCAACCGCCCAGTCGGTATAGTGGTCAGGGAAACTGACTGCGATACCGAAGGGCCTGCGTTCGAATCCTGGAGAAGGCATAGTTGTAACTGTCCGCCCCTTCATAGGAAAGGCAATGGTGGCCCACCTATTAGGTGCCTCCATAATAAAGAGACCACCACATCTGGCCTTGTATAGATTAATGGACTGGGATACATTTGTAGTTGTTCACAATCTGCCATTGGGGGACTATGAGCATTCAAATGAACAAAGCTATGAACAAAGCGCAGCTAAAGAGCGAATCTAAATCGGAGACAGTACTCGGATCTCACCCTGAGCTAACAGCTAACAACAATAACTGAGAGCAGATGCTCTCACTAGCCTCATATAGTTTTCACCCTGCTGCAGAAATATTTCTAGCATTTTCTGCTTCTTCAAAGTTCTGGAAGCTAATGGTTACAGCTAATGCATTGATCAATTGCATTTATTCAATTACAATTTTTATTATGGTTGCAGGGATCAAACCAAAATGTCACCAAGTGATCGCCAAATTTGTCGACAGAAATTAGTGGCCACACCTCGGTGATATCCCTCCAAATAACCGAGATACCCATTTACACAAGTTTAAAGAGAATTGACCCATTTACGCAAGTTTAAAGAGAATTGCCTCTGTATTCTTACTTTTCCGGCATAGCTTCTGTCTCTCAATTTTTCTTGTTACATTACACAAAAAAATGCAACGATTTCACATATAACTGCACCAAAATTACCTATTTATGTACAAAATTCGTAACAATTTTTATCAAAAAATATTTCCTCTAATCTTTGTAAAGGAAAGAGTTAACTGTATGTTTAATTACAGTTTTTATGACATACATTTGCTTACTTTTTCTATTTCTTGCAGCGTTTCATTCCGCTCAGATAACACACACACACAAACAAACAAAAAAAAAAAAAAAAAAAATAAAAAAAAAAAAAAAAAAAAATAAAAAAATAAAATAAAATAAATAAATAAATAAATAAAAATAAATAAATAAATAAAAAATTCTGAAAGCTTTCAAATTTTACATTACGCCCAAAGGGGCGTTTTTTTAAAGGTTTTGCGTGTTTATCTTTATTTATTAAATATCATTTTCTTCGCACTTAAACTATAAAATTCAATTCAACAGCAATATCCCAAAATAATTTTTAAATGAGCATACCTTTAGAATTTCCAATACACAGTCTCGCGCACTGGAGATAAAGGTGTTTTTCCTCCCCGTACAGTGTTGCCATTGCTCGCTTTGAAATTGTTGAGTTTGTTAATAAAAAAATCGTTAAAGTTTTAAAAATATGAAATCAATAACAAAACAAATTCCAAATTAGGCCTTCCAGATGACCATATTCCATGGAGGATTACGTTATTCAAAATTCGATGGCTACCGTTGTTTTATCACAATGCGATAAACATACATGCATTTATGCAGCTTCCTTATTTAATTTCTTTAAATGTAATACAAGGCTCCAATATTTGGTGGCAACAATTTGAAAGGTGAATCAACGCAAAATACCAAAACGAATTAATAGTCCTTCTGGGCAAATTGCTCCTTTGAACTGAAAATATAAATAAATGAATTACTAAATAAACTTCGTTGGTCCCTCCCTCCGAAGTTGCTCCTAGTTCGACCACAAAGCTAGCTAATAACATTTCTGTTATAACAGATGTATTTCGGTTACCTGAGTTTGATTCCTAGATTGCATTTCGGTTACCTGAGTTTTATTCCTAAATAGCATTTTCTCTTGTTGCCTAGTATTTGTTCATATGATCTTTAAAAATTTTTAATACAAAGTTAGACATTAAGATGAACAAAATTATGCATTTGGACTGATCACTTCTTCAAGTCAAGGATTTTCTGGCAATGTCGGAATTCGGAAGAAATTCAGACAACCTAAAGAAGCATTTCCAAAGAAGAACAATATGTTGTTCCAAGGAGCACAACAACTCCACAACAGTATAATTATCATAAAGTTTTATATACATTTATGTGAGATATAATAAGCGGATAGCCAGTGAGGTCTGACGTCATCTGAATAGCAGCCATCTTAGCGCGCAGTTGAATAGAGACGGCTTCCAGACGTGGAAGGAAACGGTCATGGTCTGTGTAAGCAAACTTGATGAGGCTTTACGATTGCTGACCATGGAAAAGAGTAGACAACTCTCAAGAACTAGGCAGACAACTATGATGCCAAGATGGCTTTGACTTGCCTTCTGGGAGGTTGATGGAGGGATAATTTTCCAGTTGAGCTATGAGAATACACCCGGAGATTTGAAGATAAGTGCAAAGACCGTGAGATGTTGATTATTACATGAACTATTCGTGGCCTAATATTAGTCGTGGGGTTATCATTTATGCCAATTTCATCTATTACCAGCTGTAATGTTCATTACATCTTTTATCATCTTTTCATTCCATCTTAGTAAATTCCTAAATAAATTAGATTAGTTTATACTTGTCTCGGGCTCTATATTCGTCTAACCCCACATTTATATTAATATAAATATTGAAATTTTTTACACAGAAGAAAAATAATATTCGAGAAATGTGTTTCAAGGACAAATTACAAATGTAAAATTTGTCAAGGGAACATTGAATTGCAGATAATATATTATGTTTCGAACCATCAACTGGATCTAGTAGAAACTGCGCTAGAGCATTAGAGTTTTAGCTGAAGATGATTAATGTTTAGCATTTCATATATAAATATATGGTTCAAAAGGGAAAAATAAATGTAAATTTCGTTTCATCGACAACAATGATGAAATAATTTAAATTGCTAGTGAAAAATGGCGAACATATTTAAACCTTAAGTTAAGAAATAAAAGTACTGTTGCTTGCGCATGGATTCGTAATAGATTGAATTCATCAAGTCCAATGATAGGTTAATAAAATTTATTTAATCAAAGAAACACTTCAAAGTTCTGGAATTTTTCGTACAGGTGTTCAAAGTATCACAAAGTACAATCACCAGTTACAATTCAAGCTACTAAGAACCCTATACGCAACTCAGCTAAAGAGAAAGCTAAACCCGGGATAGTACTCAGAACTCATGCTGCGCTGACAGCTAACAACACCAACAACTGGGAGCAGATGTTCTTACCGGCCTTATATAGTTTTATAGGCCTTATATAGTCTTATATAGTAATAGACTATATTTTATAGGCCTTATATAGTAATACCTCATCTTCAGTTTCATTATACGCATCCCTTAAATCACGTATATATCACAATAATCTTTGTAGCAGATTTATGCAAATCATTAAATTATTTGTAGCTTTTTGTATGGATTTGCTTGATGCATCCATCCTTGTCAGTATTTTGTTCCAAATGTTTCATTATACGCATACGTCGAGATATAACCGGCCGCCGAGATACATAACACACGTTGGGCAAATTACCATCATGTTCAGTTATTTGTTAGATAATTATCAACATGTACAGAATTTCTTTGGCTTCTTATTGACATATTCATGTACTGGTGGATCACTGGAAATCGTAATGTCGGACAAGTTAAATTCATTAGGTATAAATACTAAAGATTTCAGAGTTTACAATAATACAGAAACGTACCTAATCAATGAAAAGATCTGCAACAGAGATGGACAAAACCGTTGTTTTATGACATCAGATCAAAACAATTCGCTCACTGAATCGGTTCTTTCTACGACTTACCGCTTACTAAAACTAACACTAATGAAAAAAATCCGGAACGATAAGTGAATCAAGAAAGGTTAACGAGGATGGAGAGAGGAGCGGAAAGAATCGAACAAGCAATATGTTTTCGGCCGGTTAAAGCGACATTGGAAAGAAGAACCAAAACAATCTAATCTTGGGATCGAAAGAGTCCAATCCAAAAGCTAACTTTTTGAACTGATTTCTTTCAACTGCAGTTTTAAGATTTCCTAGCCTTCTTTCTACACAGAACTAACAAAAAAATTCTAGAAGAATTTTTTTTAGAAAGCTAGGAGATGTTAAAAATTAAATATACTTTTAAAATAGGAGGATAAACAAGTTTATAATAGTTTTCTTCCCTAAAATGTTAAATGAACTTTACTGGTACACTTCCAAAATGAAATCCGCTCTTTTTTCACGAATCAGGCATTCGTGCACTCAGTAATATAAATTAGAGATGCACAAAACCGCTTTTTTTTTTATAGAATTCGATCAGAACGGTTCCGAAGTGAATCAGTTTTGAATTGACTCACCTCTCACTAAGGATGGAGCGAAGAGTAAAACGAATCGAACAATGAGTTGAATCGGAAGAACTGAATCAAAACTCTTTTCTACACAGAATTAACAATAAAATTCTAGATTTAAAATTTATCAAAAATTAGGAAATAATTAATAAATTTATTCACTTTGAAAATGAGAGTGTAAACATTCTTTTCTCCACTAAAATGGAAAATCGAACTTTTTTGGCACGCTTTCATCAAGAGCTCCTTTACATTTTCGGCCAATCAGACGTAAGCTCGCTCATTAAAGTGAATCAGTTAGTGAACGAATAGAAAATCTGTCTTCCTGGCAAGCTTCTAACAAGAGTTCTTCGTCAACTGCAAAAAAGCTATAGCTCCGTTTTCTGAAATCGGAATATATTCACTCAATAAAGTAAATCGGTTATATGAATTAGTTCCGGAGCTAATCATCTAATTCTAATCTGCAGACCAAAATTAAATAGCGTAAAGAAACAGCACATTATATGCCTTGGCAGCTCAGAAGCTCAAGTTAGCTGGAAGTACAGCTGTTATGTTGCCTACAGTCTACGTTACATGGTAACATAGTAAAAAGAATTTATACAATTTGTTTTTTCATGGACTAACCGTTGGAACGCTTTGGAAACTAAATTTGACGAAAATGAAATGCTGTTAAGAGATTATGAAATACTGTATGCTCATGCGTACAGATGCAGGAAAAGGAATTCGAAATGGATTTAGTGAAATAGGAAGGCATCCTGCTTCACTGCTTTCAAGATGAATCACAAAATCCTTCTGCTCAAAAAGAAACAAAACACATTGAGGGAGAAAAGTAAGAAAGTTGGAATTTGTTCTAATGCCTCTCATTTGGAACAAAATACTGACAAGGATGGATGCATCAAGCAAATCCATACAAAAAGATACAAATAATTTAATGATTTGCATAAATCTGCTGCAAAGATTATTGTGATATATACGCGATTTAAGGGATGCGTATAATGAAACTGAAGATGAGGTATTAGCAGTAGCCAGTATTGAATTTTATTCAAGAAAATCATAGAAAACGGAAACGATTTTTTTGATGAAAGCCATTTTATAGAACTAAGAATGCGCCGAATTGTACAAGTCAAATAAAAGAAGTTCATTTCAATAAAAATGATGTCTAAGAATTAGACGATGAACTAATGCAATTTATATTAACGGCAAGAAACGAATTTTAAAAGTTCGAACATTGTGTACAGGCTCATATGAAATAACAATATTGTTACGGATATATGTAAATAATTTTAGTAAAATTATGTTTGAAACTGTAGTATTTTTTGTACAATGTAATATGAAATGCTTAAAAGAGACGAAGCTTTGCCTGAAAAATAAGACTAGAGACAAGTTTGAGATAAATGGGTATCTCGCTAAATTGGAGAGATATCGCCAAGTTGCCGATGGTTTTGGAGACTTATTTTTGTTCCCAAATGGCGAAACGTCGCGATTGGCGACCATTTGGTAACATTTTGGTCCAGTCTCTGTATGATTATAATTGGCACTGTAACTGAATAACTGTAATCGTATCCGGCTCCTATATGCAATTTTAGCCGTATTGTAACTGTATTCCTCCCCTATGTGCAATTTACAGTAATTTCGAGAAATGGAAGTCACTAGAGATTTTGCAGCGGCCGGGGTAAAACTATATAACCCCGGAGAGAGCATCATATCTCAGTTTTCTAAGTTCGGAGTCGATTACGGAATATTGAGATATATCATTCACTAGAGATTTTTCAGCGGCCGGGGTAAAACTATATAACCCCGGAGAGAGCATCATATCTCAGTTTTCTCAGTTCAGAGTCGACTACGGAATATTGAGATATCTCTGTGTGAGCTTCGCTCTTTAGATGCGCTTTGCATTGCGTTGCGTTTAACGATCTTAGTAGTTTGAAAAGTAGCTACTGATTGTACTTTGTGATACTACGAAGAGCTGCATGAGTATTTTTGCGAAAAGTTTCAGAAATGTGAAGTCCCCCCCTTTTGTGTGTGTGTGTGTGTGTGTGTATGTTTAAAATAAATTTTATCCTGCTATTATCGGCTCTGTGTTTCTATTCAATCTATTATAAATCCGTACGCACGCAATAATATTATATCTTCGTTTCCTGATAAGAATTTTGTAGGTAATGCAGCAGGTGATAGAGATTTTCATGCGTTTTAAAACGAATTAAAAATTGATTAAGAAATTCAACAAGACAGCAGAGGCTAAGATTTTTAGCAATACTTATATAGGAGAAAAAGATACTCTTGAACCACTAAATTTCGAAGATATTATTGACCAAACTTCTGAAATGAAAATTAAAAAACGAAAATTTAAAAAAATTTAAAGGCTAATTAATGACTATAATTTTCCATATTTCCTATGTATTTTTTATTATACTAGAAATTATTTTTGTCAGTGTTTTTAATGTTTTATGTCATTAATAAAAACTTTAAGTGACATTATTTAAGATTTCATTAGACACAATTTACATAAATAGGATTTCAGTTTAAATTTTGTCTAGCCTCCTAGAGGCTTAATCGGACACTGAAAATATTGGCTAAATTCGATACGTTAAATAATGCGAACACCTTTTTTTATTATTTTTCGGGAATTTATTATTTTTTCTTTTTGAAAAGAATTTGAAAAAGGATCAAATTTATGTTGCATTTCCCCTCATCAAAAATACCTCATTCATTTGCAGATATAGGCACTGAATACGAATACAACCATAACTTGAGGAAGGATTTATTAGTAGTTGAGGGATAAATATTGTGTTTGTTACCATGTGAAGATTTACTGTATGAATAAATATTGTGTTTGTTACTATATGAAGATTTACTATATGAATAAATATTGTGTTTGCTACTATACGAAGACTTACTATATGAATAAATATTGCGTTTGTTACTATATGAAGATTTACTATATAAATAAAATATTGTGTTTGTTACTATATGAAGATTTACTATGTGAATACGCATTATGTTTGTTCTATATTAAGAATTACTACATGAATAAATATTGTGTTTGTACTATTTAAAAGATAAACATATTTACTGTTTTATTATAATAAAAGTCCTATTTATATGTTTAAAACAAACATTTGAATAAGTTTTTATAATCTTAAATTATTTTATATTACGAAATTAAATTTTGAAAACCTTAAAAAATTTGTTTTGCAAGTACATATGTAATTATTTTATGGAGTGATGAAATGACAGGTTTTGTATATATCTATTCAAATAAGATACTTGTGTTTTTCAGATCCTTAAGGAATATGTAATGTTATGCTCTCACATTCCCATTGTGCATTTAAAAGAATTCACTTAAGAGTAAACTACCGAACAGGGTAACAGAAATATGATATATGGATTGAAAAAAATTGGGAAAAATTTTTCAGCCATTCAGTTTTACCGAGAAAATTTTGGTGAACTGCTCTAAAATGTATACAGTGCAATGCTCTCAAAATAAATTCGTCACCTGCCAGTAGTACGTCTTTTTCGCTGCCGTGTCAAATGTAAACAAACATAAAACACCTCGACGCATACAGGTCCGAGGCTATTTATATAATCACGCATGGACTGTTTTGGGAAGATTAAAAAAAATTGATATCGAACAGTCTAACATTCAAATAGCGGGAGTTTTCTGAAACCCCGAGATTGAAATTGAGGATAAGCATTAAAACGGATGTTTAGAACATTCCAATCCGTTGGTTTACGAATGGTATAAACAGTTCCTTTTAACCAGACTTCTGGCCGGAGATGTATTTATTTATTTTTCGAAGTTATGTTTACAGTTCGCTATTTTTTTTTCCTTTCCTAGAACTCGATGGGTTAGTGGGAGGGGCCCGGAAAAGAAAATGCTATGAATATTTTGCCTTCAAAAAGTCGTGCTTTCATGCAAAATGTTTATAGAACGTTATGTTTATGTATCCTGCAGCCAACACGGTACCCTCGTGAAAAATGAAACTTTTCAGTTAGAGCTAGAAGCCAGTCTTTAGTTTTCTAAATTGGTAATTTCGATTTCTTGAAAATTCTAATTAGTAGCTGTAGGATTAAAGCATGATATTAATGTTTCATTAATTTCTGCCTCAAGCGACTAGTAAGTCTACTAGATCTTATAATGGTTTTAAGAAGATATAGTAGCCAAACTGCGTTTTGTATTTGAATAAGAGCATATAATGGTGTTGTGTTCAAGACAGATTTCGAAGTAATTTTTATGTGATGATGATGTACATTTTGCTTTCACGTGCAAAGAACAAATACAGGCATGTAGGTACTTTGCTCAGTCAATTATCAACGAAATGGTTTTTACAGTCTGTTAGAACATCCACCGTTCGGTTCAGATGCTTTAGTAACATGATCGAAATGAAATTCGACGCAGGAGATTTATATTGATGAGAGCAAATAATTGATTAAAAATAGCGGATTATGAACAAATATTTGATACTCTGCGTCTACAGTCCCTACTTCAGACGAAATGGAAAGTTTTACTTGTATTGAATATATATCTTGCTGAATATACTCAGTGGATACTCTTGCATATGTGATACAAAAATTTTGTTTATTTTGGTAATCATGATATAAGAAATGATTGTCTTCTCAAGCAGTTCTTTTATTCCATCCCTTAAATATGCCCTAATCTTCTCTTATGAACGAATTTTATTCTTAAACCACTTTGTTATAGCTTTCGACTTTTCTGAATAATTTAAATGAATTAAAATTAAGCTATCAGAAATGACTTATCGGCTAAAATATAGTTTCCTGTTGTATTTTATAATATTTCTTCAATAAGACAACAAATCAGGGAAGAACTTGATCTGCTCACTAAATTTCAGAGAATTCTTACGCTGAAATGTGGATGAACAACCTACTCTGTTTTGGTTCCCGAATTCCTAGGCATCGAATTCAACTTTGTAAGTAACTCTTTTTGCAATTTTAATTTGTTTTAAAACTTATATTTAGGTTTAAAACCCTATTCACTTCTTTAATGAGCATATATTTTCATAAAAGATTTTTCTTGTTAACATCTGAATCTTTCATAATATCGTTTCGTGTTCTCTTTAATTGTATTTATTTTAGTCATATATGTTAAAATTTTTAAGATGTCATATATAATATCTCCTTGTTTTTCTGTTTTTGATATTTAGCGTAAGTAAGATAAGGCAATTTTGATGTTTTTTTAATTTTTCGCTTTTATAGTACAATGGACAGTTAAAACTATATTAGAAAATGGCACAATGGGAAATTTTCGATTCTGTTTTAATTTAATCTTGGGTATAGATTAAACTAAAACACATATTATATTCATCTAAGTTCTTGTTATCTATCTGAATTTAAAAATTTAATTCCATAAATTAAACACGTAGCCCGTGATTGATCTTCTGGACTTCATTTTAAGTATGATCTTAAACAATGCATAATAAATCTCATTAAACAAATTACTGAGGTTTGAATCCCGCGAACGGGCTGGCTGAATGGGTGTTTTCATAGATTTCCCCATGTGTAACGTGTATACGAGCCAGTTTCCCCTAGAAAGTTCTCCACGAAGGCAACCCTCCCCTTAAGAAGATAGCCCTCACGGCTTTGCTTTAATTAAATAACTTAACCTAACCTAAACAAATTACTAATAAAGAAAGGTGTGTTGTTGTATTAAAATATCAGCTATTTTGATATAAATGACGCTTTTAATCTGACCCGTGAACTTTCATTTATAATTTTAGTATTAACTGAGATGGCTGAATTCTAAGATAAATTTTTATCGTTCTTATACTGAATATACTTATTGAAAAAAGAAGTATTAGAAAGTCTGTAAATAAGTATATTTTGCACAAATTGGCAGTTTCTAGACACTGATTTATTTATTGCGTTTCAGGCAGTAGAATCGTAATACAAGTCAACACTGATAGTATTGATATAGAGCCTTAGTTGATGATTTATTTCTAGGTTTAGAATCTTTGAATTTTAATATTTTTAAAATTTTAGACATGTAATTTTAATATGAGAAAATTGAAGTCGAGTGAAGAATTTGTATTAATTTATTCTCCGACCCACACGTGATTTTTCATCGCCGTCGGGCATGTATGGTAATAAAATTGTTTGAAAACAAATTTCATTCCAAACACATATCTCTCATGCATTTTGTAAAAATACAGATTTGAATTTTGATAACACCGTAATGCTATGTATATATTTCAGAAAAATAACTTATTTATGAAGTAATAAAGATTTTGATCTAGTAATCATATAAACCGTTTAAATTATTCGAAAGCGAAATAGATAACAAAATGTGTGGTTTAATGTCCATATTCGTGTCAATATCTTTTCGAAGTTTCGAGTTAAAAACGTTTAATGGGTTTTAATGGATTTTTAAATTAGGATCCAAAAATTTCAGTAAAGAGGGGGATGCAAGCCTCTATTTCCGTTCATTTTCAAGATTTGTGAGATTCGAGGATTTGAATGTTTAATCTATAGCAAAGAACTTTTATGTTTTCTATCAAGCAGGCAAAATATTTCTCTAACATTTAATGTGTTAGGGAATATCTCTCAACACTAGAATTGAAAGTGCTGGAATACAATTAAAGTTACAGTTTTTATGTTCTGTATTACCTTTACCAATCTTTTCTCCGTCGGGTTTCTAGAAGCATTTTAGGCACTTTAAATTAAAAAATACTGTAACCTGCATACATGCTACATCAGATTGTGTTAGCGTAATTTTTTTGCATGCCTGTATATATTCTTCATCTTTTTAAAGTGTCAAATCTACTATAACTGTAAAGACGTTTAGATAACTGATCCTCCCATTTGCCTTCTAACTACAGGTATCACAACTCAAAGGTTTAAAATAAAAATTGTTTATATACTCTCAAACAAATGTTAATATAAAATTTAAAGTATAACAGAAACTATTAAACTTTCAAACTATAATTTCCCTGGTTGTGAATAATTTCAGTTCAACCCAAATTGATTGAGAAATGCAAATTCACCACACCCCTTTAAACCTTGGTTTGGCCTTATGGTCGTTACATGCTGTCAAAAACTCTCTAAGCACAAGGCTATGCGCTTATTTATACTTTGCATAATTTACATTCTCGTGGGATGAGGAAAATAGAAGTATTGTGAAACTAATAAGATAACTAGGTTAATTAACAAAAAAAACCTGATATTTTTAATGCCAAAAATAATTAATTAAAATATAAATCTTATTTTTGTAAGTGGTAGTAATTTCTCTTAACTATCCATCTGCACATTGATTTCCACGATTAAAGTGCATTTCTTTTTTATCACATATCTTGTGACACTTTCTGTTATTCATCAGTTGTAATTGTAATACAGTAACCTGTAGAAAAAGCTATTTTTAACAATTCCAATGCACAAGTCATCAGTATGACGCTAGGAAACTTTGATTACTTAAAACACTAATTTCATTTTATACCAATTCCCCCTTCCCTTTTTACTTCCTTATACGAAGTAAAGAAAGTATTGTACTCACAAAAAATGTCGGATATCATATTTCAACGGAACTATTCATTTTGACCGCTCCCGAATCCATTTCATCCTGGAATAATTAAAAATTAAAAAATAATGTATGAGACAAAGAAATATCATATGAAAGTACTAGGATATCTACCTTCATCTATTACACATTTTACTCTTTTCTTGTTGATGTTACATGTTAAACGTCATTTCATTCAAGTCCTTTGCGATTTAACTGATTCGTTATATTTGCATGAATTTATAAAAAAATTAAGTACTATTTATATTAAATTAGATAATTTATAGGAACAAATGTATTTGTTCCTATAAATTATTCCCTGTAGGGAACAAATAAGTGAAAAATTTTGTACATAGTACATTTTTGTACATTTTATAGGAACAAATAAGTGTAAAATTTTGTACATAGTACATTTTATAGGAACAAATAAATGTAAAATTTTGTACACTGTATAAAAACTGTATAACACTGTACAAGCAGCCGCCGCTTCAGTATTTGGTTTACGAAATTTTACGTTTACAAAAGATTTTTAATTAGTGCCTTTCTCGATTAACGAAGGAAGTTCAAGAAGGATTTGTGCTTTTGCGGAGAAAACGCACAAGTAGTTCAACATTGTGTTTGTATGACAGTAACATCAGCCCAAGCTCACGAAATCCCTTGTCACAAGGAGCGCAAGATACGCCTACCGTCGGCAACAGCCTTGAGCACCATACAGGGGACAATGCCAATGCTTATAAGTTACGGAGTGCCTATGGTAGTGCGATTTAGCTCAGTTCTGCCTCTAGATTTGATGGAGAGCACATCGGGAAAGGGATGGGTCCGAGAGTCTCCCACCCCTCTCCCCTTCTACCAAACCACACGAGGAAAACTTTCGGCTCGCCGCATATTTAGAGTGCCACCTTATCGCGCCGACACTATACATTTACAAACATCCATGCATTATCCGGGATTCGAACCCGGAGAATCAGTGACGTTAACGGCAGTCACGGCAGTCAGTGACGTTAACCACTGTACGGGTTGGGCGGCAAGTTCAACATTTGTTTTATGCAGTAATTACAGAAGATATGTGACTTAGCCAATCGAATTAAAGCAATTTTCTTAAGATGTTTCGGCTGTCCGTGGAAAACAGTCGGGGAGGGAAGGGAAAAAAAAAAAAAGGTTTGTCAAGCTTAGCAAACAAGCATGCTTTTTAGTTAAAGTGTTTCACATCGTAAAATGCAATGTAAGTTTCTAGTTTTAATATTGAACCAGGAAGGCATAGTAGCTATGAACACTTTGATCTGGAAAACATAAATGAGCATACGATATTGATATTTTCGCCCTCCTATCCTAACCGTACGCCATTTTGCTGCCTTTTTCGTATCCCTGACGGCTCAGTGCATCATCATCATCATTATCATCATGTCCTTCTTGTATAGTGTAGCTGGCTCTATTTCCAATTTTCAAAAATGAACATAGGATCATACACAAATTGCCAGTATTTATGTGTCTGTTTCTGCATTCTGTATAATTTAGTATATCATTTACTTCTTTTAAGTCCAGTTTTAATTAAAGTGTTTCACATCGTTTAAGAAATGTTTAAGAGATATTTCATATGATTTTGAAAAAGAGAAAGCGTTTCTTATCTTTATCGATATTAATTACTTCTTCATTTTACACTATAGAGACTTTAAAAAAGAAAAGCTTTCACGAGAATGTTATGCTTAAGAAAGAGTAGAAATAAATTTCTACTCCTTTTGTGCAATTAAAATAATTTTATTTAAGAGGAAGTAGCTAAATATTAAATTTCGTTTTAAAAGGCGAAACCTTTTAATGATTACTTTCAAAAGCCAAAGTTATTTATTTGTTCTGATTACAGTTTCTTTCAGTATACAAGTTACCAATACCATGGGGTTTTTTATATGTAAATCCATAAATAAATGTAAGGGTTTGCTATCTTTTCAAAACAGATTCTTCGAATAGCACATTTAATGAAGACAGCTAAATAAAATTTGAAGCTGTGGTTTCATTCATCAAGAGTAATTGCAGTTTTCCTTTTAAAATCACTCATATTCTCTCTTTAAAATCTTGAAGAGTATATGAAAATTTCACAAAATTTGTCTTTTGACTGAATTTACCTCTCCAGTATGCCAGAACTACCTGCTCCTGGTACGTCTTGTTTCCTTCAGAGGCCCACACTTTGCCGCTAAACAGTGGTAATTTGTCTTGAGTTTTCGAATTCAGTAAAACGAAGTATGATAGTTTCATGACTTTTAATTTGTATAACGTGAATACAAGCCGTTTTACCTCATTAAGAGGCAGGCAGCTGTCGTGTTCTTTGTCATATTCAAATAACTTATAAAGTATTTTCTCCCTCCTTCCAGCATGTTTTCGTGGTGTAATGGTACCACACTCGGCGCGCTCATTCGGGACGTCCAGGTTCGAGTTCCGGCTAGGACATTGTTCATTTTTCATATCTCCTACATCAAAAATCATAATGACTCTACAAACTTAGCTTAACCTAACTTGCCTTATAATGAATGTCCTTCATTAAGATATCTTTTCCCTTAGGCCGATCCTATTTGACTAAACAACCACAAAATATATTTTATTGTTGTTTGCAGAAAGATGGAAATGTTTCTTCCGTTTATGAAAGGCTTAATCTGCATCTTTTCAGCACATTCCAAAGAACATTTTTTCGATTGGAAGTGATAGGGGACTTATAGCTGAATTCATAATGTTTTTTAAGTTCTTTAGTACTTAAACTAGACGACAAAAATGTCTTCTTCTCCTTCCTAAATAATTACCTGTTTGTATATATTTCAGCTTAGAATATTTTATTATATATTTAAATTTCTAGGGGGGCCAGTTTTGGCACCCCAGTTTTGGCGCATGTGTTGCGTTGTCGTTAGAGACATAATATGTTATTACTATCAGTAAATATCGTAAATGGATTCGAAATTAGGATACAGAAACACTGAAATTACAGAAACATTGCAATTTTATATATTTTATTTTATTATATTAGTACTGCGTTTTTGATATTTTAAAATTATGGTTGCTAATTGTAAGAAATCAAATAAAACTTTGTTATGTGTTGATTTGAATTTGTAGCTTGAAAGCACATTTAAGAATATGAATTCCTATGTGGAAATTCAGTAGTCTTCGTAGTTGTGCCTTGAATATATATTAACAATTTTATTGTATTTTGTTCACCCGGTTCAGTGAGCTCAGTTTAGCGTGACCGATTGAAACCCAAAAGTGAGGTGCACAACTACTTGTTATAGCAGCCCCATATACAAAATTACAACGTTCTGAGGCTACTCATTTTTGAGTTATGCGAGATACATACATACATACGTACATACTTACAAACATCACGAAAAAAAGCTCTTCTGAATCCATTTTAAATTTATTTTACAATCCGGTTGGGGAAAAAGAGTCCTTTATTCTGTCCGTACGTACAAATGTCAAATGCTGAAAGTTTTGTTTAAAATTCTAAATTGTGCTGCTTTTTTAAAATTATAGATGAGTATTATAGCACAATTTCTATTTGTATTTCATAATACATAGTGATAAACCCTTTTGAATCTTAAATTTTTATACATTTAATTCTAATATTAAAATTGTATTTAACCGTAATAATTAATTTTGCTTGTATTTTATAAAATTTATTTTTAGTTCTGCATAAGATTTTTTTATTTACTGTTAATTTTATTTATTAGCTTGAAGCGGCATTTTGCGCTGTTTCACTATAAATGTCCGTGTCTCCTTTCAAATTGTTGTTACCAAATAATATCGCCCTGTATTATATTTAAAGAAATTAAATAATGAATAATCTGCATGAATACATGTATGTTTCTCGCACTGTGACAAAAACGACGGTATCTAGAGCCATCAAATTTTGAATAATGTAATTCTTCACCCGAACATGGGCATCTGGACAGTCGAATTTCGAATATGTTGTAATCTATTTCATATTTTGTAAAACTTTAACGAATTTTTGATTAACAAACTCAACGAGTTCAAAGCGAGCACTGTCCGGAAAATAAAATTTTTAAAATTTTTATCTCCAGTGCCCAAATTCTAAAGGTATGCTGTTTTCAAATGTATGCGGTTTACGGGCGAAGAACATGATATTCATTAAATATAGATAAAGCACAAAACGTTAAAAAACGGTTCCTTTGGGGCGTAATATAAAGTGAGTGCTTCTAGATTTTATTTTATCTTTTCTTTTTCCTTCATTACACTCAGAAAATTTTATGCCCCGAATTTTATAAATTACTGAAATAAATAATCCATTTTAATGTTAATAATTTAATAATGATATATTCAAATAAATGATCGTTTTGTAATGTTATTATAGTTTTGAAAATCACTGCCTGAATCACTGCATTAAATTTTTTAAAAAAATTATCAGATCTTGTTTAATTTTACCTTATTTATTTCAAAGCATCACGTACTATCAATCTTATTTAATTTTACTTTATTTTTACGCAAAATTAAGTTCATAAATTTTGTGCTTAGAGTTTTTACCATTTTACCAAATTAAAGATGTTTGTACAAGAATTACGCGTGAAAAAAATGCGCGAAATGCAGTAAAAAGTGCTTTAATGAGATATGTTAAATCCTATTTGAAAAAAACTGTGACTTTCATAATCTCATCGCTATACAACGTATCACATTTAATAATCAAAACAGTTATGTGAAACGCCATAGTAGACTAGAATAGAAGAGAAACACGCTAATGTGACAATCAAAACCGTGAAAAACAACCTTATATTTAGCGTAGGTATAATGAAACACTCAATCGATTTCGAGGGCAGCTAAAGGTACCTCCTCATCAGGAGAAAGAAATACATAGAAAGAAGAAAATAGGAATCACAGAAACACGTGGTGCTTATCAGCACTGCACGTCGTTATAACTAGATTTTTAATCAGAGTTGCACTGGCCGCCTACTTTTACTGAGCCAGGCTGTCTGATCAAGCATAAAGAAATATTAGCGAAGTTAAAATAGGGAGCGAGGGGCAAATGCACATTACGCTCAAAATCTGAACTTCAAATAATGGAAAGCAACCACTGAACGGATTTTTATACCCGCTGGTAGTACCAAGTGCGAGGAGGTAACGCCATCTATCGGCAAAAATAATTGAATTAAGACAGTAGAATTTTAAAGGCATTAGGAAGGACTGGATTGGACTTCAAATCATTAACTAAACTTTCTAAATCTTTGTGAATGTGAAAAGCCTCAAGAAAATCCAATTCGCCTATGGAAGAAGCCTTTTGGATGATTTTTGCAGACCCAAAATCAAAATTATGGTTAAAAGTCCAGCTATGATACGCTATTGAAGACTTGTTAATTTCCCCTTTTTTGACATAAGATTCATGTTCCTTGATACGAAACTTCAACGCTCTTTTTGTTTGGCCAATATATCTTAAACCACACTGACATGATATACTATAAATTCCCCAAGAATTCAAGACAGAAACGCAATCTTTTAGAATCGAAGGGTGAATTTTATTAATAGGGGAGAAACCGACTTGAAAATTGAATTTCTGGAGAATCCGTGCAATTTTATAGCTAACAGAAGGATAAAATGGAAGCACGACAAGGTCATTGATATTATTTCTAACAGTGGAATGTCTTCTTTGATGGGAATCTGAAAATTTTTTGACGGCTTTATCAATAATCACGGGAGAAAATCCACGGTCAATCGCAACTGCTCTCAAATAATTAAGTTCATTGGTAAGCAAAGATTCAGAGGAACAAACTTTTAGCGCGCGGAAAACATAATAGTAAAAAGAAGCCATTTTTTGCTTAACAGGGTGGCATGACTTGGCATGGGGTGGTAAACAAACTGCAAAGGGTTTACGGTACACAGTGGTGCTAAAATCGGTTTCATTGCGGATTATAAGAATATCGAGGAAGGGGAGGGAATTGGATTCAATTTCAAGAGTGAATTGGATGGCTGGATCAATTGAATTCATAATAGATAGAATCTCGGATAAATCCTCTTTATAACCGTCAAAAAGTGCGAAAGTGTCGTCAACATACCGAATCCAAAGACGAAAAGATAATTTATCAAATAATTTCATCTCAAAATAGTGCATATAAATGTCAGCAAGTACCGGACTGAGAGGATTACCCATAGCCAATCCTTCAACTTGACGAAAATATGCATTTTGGAAAACAAAGTGGGTTTGACTTAGAGAAACTTTAGTAAGCGAAACCAACTCATTAATTTC
The DNA here is from genome assembly GCF_044657685.1 of Stegodyphus dumicola. Classification (NCBI taxonomy): domain Eukaryota; kingdom Metazoa; phylum Arthropoda; class Arachnida; order Araneae; family Eresidae; genus Stegodyphus; species Stegodyphus dumicola. The sequence goes on along the minus strand of NC_140769.1, from coordinate 186,224,049 downwards.
AGTATGTGTGAAGTGAAATTCCCGAAGCCTAGTTTCAAGACAATTTAGTGCTCCTTCGACCGGAACATTAGTAAACAATGATTTGACATCAAATGAAACCATAATGGAACGAAGTGGGGAAATATTTTTAAGTTTATCAATGACTTCAACAGAATTTTTTACAGTGTGAATATTGTTATCAAGTAGAGGAGAAAATCTGGAAACTAAATATTTGGCCAAAGGATATGAAGCAGTACCTATGTTGGAAACAATTGGTCGAAAAGGAATACCGGTTTTGTGGACTTTTGGAAGAGCATAAAGTCTAGCGCAATTAGTAATAGGCGGAATAAGTGATTTCTTCAACTGAGTTGGCAGAATGTGGGAAGATTTAATAGCACTTTTTACTTTCATGAGGTCCGAAGTTGAAGGATCTTTAAGGATCGAGCAGTATGGGCCTTCATTTATCAATTTAGAGACTCCAGTAATATATGTGTGTTTGTCCATAACAACGATCTGTCCGCCCTTATCAGCTTTAGAGATAATGATATTAGTATCAGAATTAATTTCACGTAAGATCTCATTTTCCTTTTTGCTAAGATTAGAACCCAAAGATTCATTGTTAAAATTAACGTTATGAGTAATTAGGTGGCGGATTGTATCCTTCTGCGTTTCCGAAATTTTGGAGAATTTAAAGGCTTTCTCTATAGGGGCGATGATTTGAGGAATTGAAGGTTTAGATGTCTTTGAAAAGTTGAAATTATATTTTAATACTTTTAACTGATCCTCCGAAAGATTCCTATTGGAGATATTAACGATGGAGTTAACGTTTACAGTGGGAAGATCAGCTAGATAATTGGGACTATCCGACTGGTGTGTGAGTTTTTGGAATTTAGAAATGAGCACATTTTTATGCCGTTGACAAACGGTATCGGTTCTAGACCAGGATGTATGTTCAAATGAGGAAAAATTATGTTACGCCATAGTGTTAAAGTAAACCAGATCGTCCCTACTCTTTCTTGCGGACATGTCGGTGACGCGCGCCCCGCCCACTGGGTTAGTCTATCTCTTATAAGGTCTATGACGTCTGTACGTAAGGACAGAATAAAGGACTCTTTTTCCCAAAACGGTTTGGAAAAAGGATTTAAAATGGATCTACAAGAGATTTTTTCGTGACTCCTGTAAGTACGTACGTACGTTAAATACGTATGCCCGTATGCACGTGTGTATCTCGCATAACTCAAAAACGAGAAGCCTCATCAGAACTTTGAAATTTTGTATATAAGACTACTATAACATGCAGTTGTGCACCTCCTTTTTTGGATACAATCGGCCTCACCAAAAGTACCCGCTCTGTTACTCGGCTCCATGAGCTCAGTTTTTTTATTCTTATATGTTTGTGCATTTTTTTTTGCGCTAAAAATAATTAAATTATGTTGTTCTTATCTTCCGCTTACGGCTTTTTATGTCTTTAATTAATCTGCATGCAATAGTTGTAGAATTATGAACAAATTAAAAGTTTAGGCCACCATTTGTTTACATTTGAAATTCTTAGTAGAACAGTCAATTAAGTCAAATGATGCGCGCCAAATTCAGTGTGTTTTGGCCGAGTGGGACAAAAGTAAACTTTCATTTTTCTGCACGGAAAAACCTATCTTCCTGCCTGCTGCCCGAATTGTTTGTTTTTGTTTGCGTAGAAACTCTAATTTTAATTGTAAATGTTATTTTTTAAATTGTATTTGGTATTTTAGGTTTTTTTGTACTAATGAAGACAAGTTGAATTTTTATGTGTTTTTGCCTCTCGACGAAGTGAGAACTCAGTAGATTGAATTAGAAATGTATCTCCCATGAAGTTCGAGGAAATAAAAGTGTATAATGTAACAGGCCGTACATTGGACGTCATGTGGTGTCCACATAATTTTTTTTCTTTTTTTTAAGATTAAAGAAGGGTTGAAGCCGTGTCAAACGAAACCAGGACGCAAATGATAAAACGCAATATTCGAAACGTGCTCAGTATTGTCAAGTATAATTATGTAATCATAGAGATTTCCCACGGCAAAAATATGCGACCATAAAGCAAAAAGACGCACATTCAAAAGAACCGCAATTTCACGGAATATGCAGTATTTTGACAGAACGAATGGTTTATTCTGCCATTTTTAATATTGTACATTATATTGCACACGATACACGTATAGTCTCATTTCTGTGTTGTCTTTTAAGAAACTGAGTATTTCTCAAAACTTCAAAATTTCATTACATTTAACTAAGCGAACATTACATTAATTGAGCGATAATAAAATATACTGTATGTATTATGCATCATACAGTACACTTTATTGTCATACAATTCAGTGTTGATAATATCTGACTGGGAAAAATACATCAATTAAATTTTATTTATTTATGTATATATATCTGTATATCACGAATTTAACATAGCATTTCGCTATGTTAGAATAAGTCTCCGGAAGTGGTATGATGAGATACCCATGGAAATATTACCCATAGGTATGTATATTTTAATAATGAGATTTGACGTGATTCTGTGATGTGATTCTTTATATTTAAGTAAAGTATCGCAATTTAGGACTTTCCATGAAGGAGGTAAAAATTTTGACCAGGTCTTTCGAACAGATTTATCAATAAATAAGCATTTCGAATGATATTTAGTAATATAAGGGAATATTTAGCATTTCGATTCTTGTTGGCTGAAACCTCATTGATTTAATTTACTTATCGACAATTCTCTATTAACCGAGAGGCAGATTAACCGAGTTGCGTGTTAACAGTGCTCTGTTTAAAAACAGTTGTTTCGTTTATTTAGGGACAATGAAAAATTGCGATCACAAAGAATTAGCATAAAACAAAACTGTCTAAAGAAAATACAGACAGGAAAAGAAAATGTACGGCATGGGATAAAAACAAGGATAGTAGATTCTTTGTATAACTTCGTTTCTTCAGGTCGATGTTCGATTTTATAATTGACAGTAGATATGTTTTATTATTGACATGTTCTAATTTTATTGTTTACGGTAGTAGCGGACGTGGGGCAAAACCGACTGATCTATCGGTAAATAGATAGGGTCTCCGTCCTTCATCAACAGTAAACAACTGCATGTTTATTTGTTTTAAATGCGAGTTTAATTTACGTTATAAGGTATTTCTCCCGCCTTCTTAGCGTGCCTTCGTGGTGTAGTGGTCTGTATGATAGGCGCGTATTCTAAAAGGGTGGTGGATGATAATTTTCCACGCCCAGGATTTGGCGATTGGGTCCCCTAAACCCCAGTCGTCCTTAAAAAGGCGCAGTATATAAGAAATTTCTCCAGCCTTCTTATCATGCCTTCGTGGTATGGTGGTCTGCACGCTGGGCGCGTATCCAGAAGTTCGTGGTTCGATTCCTGGCGAAGGCGTTGCTCATTTTACGTCTTGCCTGCTTCCAAAAGTACCTAATGTATCTACAGTGGCGCCCGAACTAAAAGGGTGGTGGGTGAAGATTATCAACACCCAGGATTTGGCTATTGGGTCCCCTAAAAAAACCCAGTCGCCCTTTAAAAGGGGGAGTATATAAGGTATTTCTTCCGCCTTCTTAGCGTGCCTTCATTGTGTAGTGGTCTGTATGCTGGTCGCGTATTCCAGAGGTCCGTGTTTCTATTCCCGGCGAAGGTATTGCTCATTTTTCATCTTTTAATTTTAAAACATAGAACAATGTGAAAATTTTAAATAAGTAACAGACGAAATGACAGCAAAGAAAGGAATATGAACTTTTATATTATAAAAAGAATTCGTCGAAACCTTTTCGTTTCTTTCTTTGTCTGTATTGTCTTATCTTTATCTATTTTCAGATACATTGTGTAAAAATGTTTGGGTAATGTAAAATTATTATAATAAGCTAAAAAAATATCAAAACTTTTGGCGACGCCCTGCTGCAGATGCCGCGACCCCCAGTTTAAGAAACTCTGGTTTAGACTAAAGCACTTCAGTGACTGATTTTTGTCATCAAAATTTACGAGAAATCGCTAAACTTGGCGACTTTTCTGCCCAATCCCTATATAACTGTAATTTTGGTTCTATAATTGATCATTATATGTAACTGTAATCATATCCAGTATATGTAACTTTAATCGCGTTAGCCTTCCAGTAATTTCAAGAAATGTAAAGTTTCGGCAATTTTTCGTAGACGAGGGGGAAAGTATATAAGAGTGGAGAGAGCGTCAGCTCTCAGTTTTTCAGTTCAGTGTAGACTTTGGATTATTGCGAGATCTCCATGGAACCCTTTTAGATGCGCTTTGCTTTGCGTTGTGTTTAACGATCTTAGTATTTTGAAGTGGTAACTACTGATTGTACTCTGTTATACTGAGGAGAGCGGTAAGATTTTTTTAGCTTATTATGTGGAAAGTTCCAGAACTGTAAAGTGTTTCTTTTGGGAAAATCAATTTTATCATGCTATTACGGGTTCTGTGCGCATACAGTTTATTAAGAACCTGCATGTATGCAACATTATTTTAGAATTTTTATTATAATTTTCTTGTTTCTACTTCATAGAGTAGTTTTCTATCTGTTAAAGTTGTAACTTTAAATTCGATGTATTTTATTTTTTGCCTTGTTTTCTTCTTAAAATAACTTGCATATCTTCAGAAATAACTTGCATATCGGCTACTTGTATGTTTTTAGCAGATTTTAAGATAAGAGATGGAAAGAAACGTTGAGTTGGAAACTCTTCATTATTATTTACGTATATGAAAGTTTAAATTTGATATAAAACGTGAAATAAAAGAAAAAAAAAGGGGTAACACATACTCTTATTCCACCCGAAATTGATTTTCTTTATTAATTACCTTTATTTTTCAGCTAAAAGTAATGTATAAGTTAAAATAATTGTCTTTATCTTACAGTCTACGTATTGCACTTTTAATTGAAACATACTTCACATTTCTCGGCTAGATCATTTAAAATACTGCTAACTGTATTTCTTAGAAACACGTCCATCTGTTGACCAACCATGGATATTGAGCACACGCATACGAATCGGAACTTGGTGGGTTGCTTTGTGAATCGTTTCGTACCGAGATCTGAATACTCGAATCGTTATCATCTGGCAGGATGGTGTCTGTTTGTTCTTGTGGTCGGATAGTGTCTAGATTGGCTTCTGGCTGCACATCATACAATTCTGCCCAGTCCGGCTTTGATACGTCACTTGTCAGCTGATCTGCTGCTTGATCACCGGCTGTAGTTGTAGTAGTATTTTTCTGTTGGTAATTTAGAATAGGAGATATGCCGCTGTTTGTTTGTGGTTCGCTAGACAATGATACGTACTCTAAGTCTGTCGCCAAAGATGCCACTGTATTAACAAGGTTATTGTTGTAGTTCTGTGATGATACGATGGTGGTTTGATGTTTAAGTTGGGGTTCACTTGCTGAGAAACTTCCCGTGTCGCTAAAAAGATTATCACCTTGCGTCCAATGGGGTAAGATAGAATTTGGTGGACACGTTACTGCAGTTACAACTTCCTGAGGGTAGTATTGCTGTTGAGGTAAAGTCGAAAAGTTCCCTGGACTTGTTAGCCAATAAGAAGCATTATTTGTAGAGTTGGGCATAGGCATGCATTCGTAACCTGTAACGATAAGAAAAATAACCACATAAATTCAATTTACCCCTTTAATTTAGAATTAAAAGTATTTACAATTCCAGCTGTAGAAACAAAAAAGTGTTATTCATTTATAAAAATATTATCAGTGTATGTTACTCATATAAACTTTTATTATAATTATGATAAGTGAAACTAATGCACAAAGATATTGAATTAGTTAAAGCTCAACATATTACAATATCTAACTTAATTCCCGACGTGCATGTCAGCTTAGTTGTACAGGCACTGCATAGGATGAATTATCACCATAACAGACCTTAAATTATATCGCTCAGTAACCAGATATGTAGTGTATAATAGCTCAAAATTTTAGCTATAACTTGAGGTTACATTTGCATAAACTTAAATGATTGCGAGTTAAAAATCTGTACCTTGCCTAATACACAACATATACACTGCCGGACATTATAATTGCAACACCAGGAAGGAATGATCTGACGGACGTCAAAATCACGTGAAAGGGAGAAGTTGGGATATGAAAATGATTAGTATTTCAGCGCGTTTAGACGATGCAGGAGGGAGAAATGACATCTGATTTAAATTGCATTAAAGAAAAGTTGCGTAGTGGATTTCTCGTTCGGAAAGTGCTTTGTGAGGCTGGAGTTTGCATGTTATGCCTCGAATAAGAAGAGGAAATGTTTACCAGCAAGTTTCGAGATTCGGTAGAGGCAGAATCGATGTCTGTCGAAAGTATAGGTTATCGTTCCGTGATATCGCCGGTCGCACTGGTCGGCATCCAACCACTGTGATGCGAATATGGAATCAATGAATCGCTGAGTGTCATACTGAACGTCATGCAGGATTTCAAAGCCCTCCCATGACTAACACCAGAGAGGGCAGACATATTGTTAGATCAGCACTGCAAAACCGTACGGCCACAACATGGACCATAAGTCAGGAAATGGACATGTTTGCAGCACGCGCAATATCAGCTCGTAAGGTGCGTTGATGTTTGCAGCAACGTGGACTATCAGCAAAGTGACTTCGGTTTCCCTTCACAATGCAATACAGTGAGAGACGGCGACTTTGGTGCGCCAAACGACAAAGCTGGGCACAGGAGTGTCACAATGTCACCTTTTCAAACCAGTCCCGGTTCTACATGCAGTATTTTAATGGCCGTATACGTGTCTGGAGTGTCCGACGCGACTGCACGTCGGCTGTTTGCATTCGATATCGGCATAGGGGCTCTGTACCTGGACCTGGTGTGATGGTTTAGGCAGCCATTGGGTACACGACACGCACATCTCTAGTTTGGATCGACGGTAATTTGAACACAGATCGGTACATTTCTGACATCTTACGTCCAGTGGTTTTGCCCTACCTTTTAAGCCTCCAAACGTTTCAACAAGGTAATGCAAGCCACAAGTTGCACATCGTGTTCTGACATTCCTCGATACACAGGGTATTCATTTGCTGCCCTGGCCTGCGCGGTCTCCAGATCTGACCCCCATAGAAAACATCTGGTCATGGGTTGCTTAAAGCCTGGCCCACCACCCTTCTCCAGCTAATACGGTTGATGAAGTGTGGCATAGACTTAAAGCGCCATGTTATGACTTACTCATGTCTGTCAACCAAGACCAGTTTGACTCCATGCCTAATGGGATAAGGACCGTGTTAGGTGCCAGGAGTGGCAGCTGTTTCTACTAATTTCGCACCTCTGTAAATCTCCAAAATGATTACAAATTTTTGTCTTCATGGCATTCTGTTTACGTGCAATAAATATCTGTTTTGTATTTGCTTTCCTTCATGGTGTTGCAATTTAATAGCCAGCAGTGTTATTTGCAATGATAATAGTCAGAAAATATTTAATATGAAAAACCAAGGCTGCACAAGGAAAATTCCTTTCAAAATTTCATTTTTAATCATAAATGGTTCATTTCTAGGTATAATTTAAAAACAAGGCATAATCTTAAGCGCGGTAATAATCTTTTTCGTTATTAATACCTGAAATTAGGTGTTACTGTTTCAGTTTTCTGAAAGACAAAAATTTTTGTTTTGCATTCAAAAAAAGAAATACAGAGACGAAAGGCTGTAGCTTTCAACACTGGAAATTTCGAGGTGAGTTTAGTTTCGTTTAATGGTAAAGATTGTATTTTATCAGGTGGCAGCTGTAGTTATTATTAGTACCAGAAGTGCTATTAGTCTCAGTTCTCATTTTTCTGTCCGTATCAGATACAGATTAAATGCCCTGTGATTTGGTCGTGTTTTCACGCGCTCCCGTGTTCAGCTTGTTTTTTTCTTATGAAGAGTGGATTATTCGGGATCCGATTAGTGTTTTGTGTTATTCAGTGTGTTTCTACTGTAATTCTGGTCTTAATTACTGTGGATTAATACGTTTTTGACCGTGTTTTGTGCTATGGTGAGCATTGTGAGTGTTAAGCCTAACGCGTGCTAGTGTCAGCAATGGATCCGAAGGATTACCCGCCGCTTCCTCCGCCCGAGGTTGTGAACGTTACCCGAGGTAACGAGGAGGTTTACCCGAGGAGATATGTGCGTATGCAGACAAGGTGTTAGGAAAAGGTTGGAGTCAGCTATTAAACAAGGATTGTTACGATGCGGAGGATTATCAACTCGCGCTTCAGCAAGTTCTGCTTCTGAATGTTGCAGTTCATGTAGATGAGCAGTTAACGGAAGATGATCTCAATACGTTATCCAGTGAGGAGGATAAGCAAAAACGTCTGGATATACACCAAAAAAGGAGTGGAATAGCCAAAAGACTGGCTTTGTTATTTCAGGGTAAGTGCGACGTTTTTAGTGCCCAAAATCCTAGTATTGTAAATTTATCTTGTGATAAGTTGAATGTGAATGTTGTTAAGCATGTCCCTAAGATGTAGGTTATATCTACTGTTAATTCTGTTAACTGTAATGATACTGTATCAAGTGTAGAAAATGTTAGTGATAAATCTGGTGCAATTGCACAAACTCCTAGCGGAGAAAAAACAAAAATTTTGCTTAAACGGCTTTCGAAAAAAGGAAAAAGATGTGTGAGCGAAATTCAGAATTCAGAAGGCTTTACACAGCCGCGTAATACGGCTCGGCCTGCTAAATTAGTCAAAGCTAATGCAGAAATTAATGTTACAATAAATTTGATAAGCTAGGTGAAAATGCTAATGCAGATAATACTGCCACTAATAATGATATGGAAGTTAGTGAAGAGAATGAGGTTATTGAAATGCAACAACCGAAGGTGAAACCGATAATGGTGAAGCCTCCAATTAAATTTTCGGATTTCTCTAAAAAATTGAGAGCTGAAACTAATTTAGACTTTGCAGCTAAAGTTACTAGCGAGTTTTTAAAAGTTTTTCCGAAAACTGAAAATGATCACCGTCAGATAACAAAATATTTGGATGAAAAAAGTGTAGATCATTATTTAATTACCAGAAAGATGGGTAGGCCCATCAAAATAGTTATAAGAGGTGTTTACCTATCGATTGCCCCTCAGATGACATTTTTGAGGAGCTGGTTAATTTAAAGTATAAACCTCGAAAAGTTACCCAAATGCACAGAACCAAATCTAAGGCTCCTATGCCTTTGTTTCAGGTTCATTTAGAGAATGTACTAGGGGTGCAATCTATTTATGATGTTAAAAAACTGCTATGTTTCTTTGTTGAAATACATCCTTATAAAGTGCATGGAAATGTTGTGCAGTGTCACAACTGCCAACACTTCCACCACAGTGGTGAAAATTGCAAACTACAACCAAGATGTGTGAAATGTGCTGGTGCACATCGTACTGATAAATGTAATGTTAAAAAATTAGACTCTCCTATTTGTTGTAATTGCCTGCAAGAAGGACACACCGCCAATTATCGCGGATGTCCGAAATTCCCCCGACGCATAGTCGGAAATAAAACTGTGAATAAGAGTGCAAACTCAGAAAATGTAAATAATGGTGTTAAAATGCCTAGTATTTCTAATGCAAATTTGAGTTATTCTGCTGTTGCCTCCAGGCGCAGTTATGCTAGTGTAGCCAAGGGTGACGTTCAAAGATCTGTAAATACTGTTAATAATTTTAATGTTGATATGTATAAACAGACTGTCAGCAGTGATGGTGCTGCTAGTGCTACTGTTGGTTCGGGTATGTTTATGGACTTTCTCAAAATAATCAAAGAGGTGTGTGATGTTTTTAAAAGCACCAAAGTTATGAATGTTTTTCAAAAAATCTCGGCAGCCATGCCTGAATTGCGGGCTGCTGAGCATTCAATCGATAAATTGTTTTTATTATTTAATGTTTTTGACAGTGTTTTTTTCCAATGTTGAATAATTATGTATAGTGTAAACAATAGGTACTTAAGTATTATTACTTGGAACGCAAATGGTTTGTTCCGTAAGATTAATGAACTGCGAGATTTTGCAAGTGAGCACAGTCCCGACTTATTTTTCCTACAAGAACACAAGCTTGACCCTAAAATACCATTGTGTGTGGCAAATTACTATACCTACAAGTCGCACAGAAGTACTACCGCTCCTCGCCCACGTGGAGGTGGCATTGCACTTCTTGTCAAACGCTGCATTCTCCATTATCACGTGAACATTCCATAGCTCTCAGCCGTAGAGGCCACAGCTATCTGCATTACAACAGACACTAACACTCCATACACTTTTGTCTCCACCTACATTCCTCCCATGAGACCTGTGGCTGTCGTTCAGGCAGACCTTGAAATTCTACTCACACTTGGTACACATGTTATTATTGGTGGAGACTTGAACGCAAGACACCGCGCATGGAACTGCTACACTTCTAATGCAACAGGCAGACTGATTTATTCCTTGGCCGCGTCGGCACGGTTTAAATTGGCAGTTCCAAGTACCCCAACACGGTATGCTGCTGGGTCCACCGCAATTATTGATTTTTTCCTGTTGCGGAACACCAGTTCTCCACTGGATATTTCCGTACTGGACGAACTTTCAAGTGATCACAATCCTGTTAGGATTATTGTGGACCTCAGCAGATATACTACATCAGACACCAGGGCCTTTCGTACAGACTGGCAGGTCTTTGCCAAAGCCCTCTCCAACACCCAGTACACTTCACCCACGATACACAAGGGGAGTGACATTGATAGTTTGGTCAAGGACCTCACTGAAAATATACAAAATGCTTATGCGAAAGCACAAGTTGAAGTTAAACCTGGTATGAAACACAAGCTTCAAGAGCTCAGATTATTGATTAAAGAGAGAAATGCTGCAAGACGAGCGTATCAGCGTACCAGACACCGTGATGATAAAAGGAACTTCAATCGCCTGTGCAAAGCGGTCAAGTTTCTTACAAATAAACTCACAAGATCGCTGGGCTAACTATCTCAGATCTCTTTCTGCAGAGGATTACTCCTTGTGGAAAGCAGTGAAGAGGTACAAAAAATGCTATAACGCCATTCCGCCCCTTCACGGCCCTCAACGGATCCATTACACCGGAACTGAGAAAGCAGAATTTTTAGCTCAGCATCTGGAATCTCAGTTCTGCATTAACAACATTTCAGACTCAGACACTGAAGAGCTTATTGCTGACTTCCACTCCAATTTTACAACACAGCCATGCACAGACAACATTATCTCAGCCATGCCATCGGAGGTCTGTCTCTATATCATGCGAATTGCCAAAAGGAAGAGCCCTGGAGTAGACGGGGTCACAAATGAGATGATCAAGCACTTCCCTGTCAAAATAATACTCTACTTCACCAAGTTAGTGAATATCATACTACAATGGCAATACTTCCCAACTTGTTGGAAAACTGCCAAGATTGTCCCTCTGCTAAAGCCCAACAAGCCTGCGACTGCTCCTGAGAGTTACCGACCAATCAGTTTGCTAAGCTCAATTAGCAAAATCGTGGAAGCAGTTATTCTCCATAGACTAAACATCTTCCTGGATGAGCAGAAGATCCTCATACCCTATCAGTTTGGGTTCAGGGGTAAGCACTCGACAGCGCATCAACTCTATAGAGTTGTTGAATTAATAAGCAGTGGGATGCAACAACATCGTGTCACTGGTGGACTTTTATTAGATGTCGCCAAAGCCTTCGATAGAGTATGGCTGGATGCCTTCATATACAAATTACACAACCTGGGACTCCCAGGCTACATCACAAACATAATTAAATCCTACCTAACCGGTAGACACTTTGTCGTTCATGTTTCTGGTTCATTATCCACAAACCGGCCTATATGGGCTGGTGTTCCACAGGGATCCCTTCTGGGCCCTACCCTATTCAATATTTACGTGAACGACATCCCCACTACACACAACACAACACTGGCCATGTATGCAGACGACACAGCGATCCTTACGCAAAGTGCATTTGTTAGTTCAGCAATACAACAGCTACAACACCACATCCACTCGCTAGAGACTTGGCTGACCAAATGGAAAGTCAAAGTGAATGTCGACAAGACACACGCCATACTGTTTACTACTAAGAAGAATTTCCCGACTCACCTGCAAATCTATGGTGTGGACATTCTCTGGGTCAAGCAGGTCCCTTATCTTGGGGTGATCCTCAGTAAATCTCTTACATGGAACCCACACGTTACACATATTCTCAGGAAGTTTCGAGCTAGTAAAGCTTCACTCTTCCCCTTAATTGCTCGAAACAGTGTTCTATCTATTGATAATAAGTTGCTCATTTACAAAACCATGTTGCGTCCAATTCTTAGTTATGCATGCCTCGTCTGGGCATACTCGTGCAAAAGTTTGAGAAGGCAGTTACAAGCTGCCCAAAACGGGGTATTGCGTATGATATGTAATGCCCCCTGGTACATTCGGAATAGTCAAATTCGTAAAGAGTTAAGAATAGAGGATCTTTGTGATTTTTATTGCCGCCTATCTAGGGCATTTTATGATAAACAGGAACTTCTGGACAATCCTGTGGTTGTTAACTATTGTTATGATACTAGGGACCCCAATTTCAGTAAACGCCCAAGGGCGATCCTAAATGTTAGTAATGTGTAATTTTGTATATGTGTTATGCAAATTGTTGCTTAGATTCTTTATTGTATAATGTTCTTTTTTCCTCCTGATTGCTTTTTGTTTTTAATAGTGGCACTAAGGCGTCGCACTTCGTATTTTGTTTCTCTTGTGTGTACATGTATTCTGTGAAATAGTTGTTAAAAATAGTTAATTATGTATGGATTAGTAATTAGGTACTTAAGGAAAAAAATATGTATTTAACTATTAGCAATTATGAATTTAAACTCTTGCTCATTTAATTATTTAGCACATTCAGTTATATTTCTCATAATTCGAAACTTTTATCATGTTATTCGATGAGGGGTAGGGCTATGGCGCCCAGGCACCCTGGTGGTTAAGCACCGCAGTTCAACATCTATCTGTTCGTATCACTTTTCAAATAAAAGAATGTTGCCACCAAACGTCATCGTCATGTATTATTTTTTAAAAAATAATATTGCGAATTAAAAATATGTACAAGAACACAAATAAAAGTGTGTGGCACCAAATGTTATCGCTATGTATTGTCTTTAAAAAGTAATATAGCAGCTAAGGAAAAATGTATAGTAATACTTAACACACTATCGTAAATTCTAAAGATATGTGTTTTAAGATATTTTATGTCTATACTGTTAAATGTTGTGTGGGATGATATTCAGTATCGCATGGCTCTACCGAGAATGGATTTCAATATGGTTATGTTCTCTATTGTTGAATTTCATGTGGCGTAAGTGTGAAGAAAGCGATGCTTAAAAAATTGCATTAAAAGAACAAAAGTTAAACATTAATACAATGAACTGAAAGACTGAAAGAAAATTAATGGCGACATTTAACACTGTATACGTGTTAAATAATTCTAAACAAACGCTGTTTATAGAAATGTTTTGGTTTTGCTGGTAAATTTGATATGGCGCAAGTGTGAAAAAAAGTGTGTTTAATGATAAAGTTAAAAAAAACAGGTTTTTTAGGTCATCATGATAAGAAAACTGAACATTGATGTGATAAACTGAGGAAAGACTGGAAAAAAAAGTACTTGACTCTCTATTAGGAATTCTAAAGATGTGCTGCTTTTAAAAATTTTGAGATTTTGCTATTGAATTTTATGTAGTATAAATGCGAAGAAAAAGGTGTTTAATAATACAGTTAAAAAGGCAAAATAGTTGTGTCTGCAAGAGTGAGTCCAACAGGAGATTGATAAACTGCAACCTCTTCGAGAGCATATAAAACTTTAACAAACCCTTTGGTGCGACATTAGAATCTGAATTCTTTCAGATTTTCTGTTCATTTTTTTTTTTCTTTTTTGAGCTCTCTTTTTTATTATACTTATTTAGAAGAGAAGTATTATTATTTTCAAACTGAAATCTTTACTAAGTAAGGACACTGCATTAAATTTGCTACGCAAAAGCTACATATAGGTGGCAGTTATCCGTTTGGTCTTCGCTTAGATTCACCAGCTGGGTGAATTCAACAAAACAAAATGAGATCCAAAATCAAAAAGTCTCCCCCCCCAAAAAAAAAAAATCAGCAAGTATTCATTTTGCGCATACTTATTTCAAGATTCTGTAGAATTGCCGCATTTTTGGCGCATTTTCGAGCGTGCACGTAATAATAGCCACACGTATATGTTTTACTAATTGTCATTACCCTGTACTCAGCAATTCTAGAAATATAAATATCTGCTATACAGACTTTAGTTTCTCTTCTAAAATGTTTTGTTTCTTATAAAACTACATCTTTTTGTTATTTATGACTATAACAGTGCTTATGAGTTATAAAATTAGCGAATATGTTTCGCCGATTCAGAAAATCCTCAATGAGTTCGCAAATTTTCGTGTGTGTGTGCGGGGCGGAGGAGGTATAATAAAAAATATTCAAATTTCTCAGAGTTTTTCCTGGAATTCCTATTTGTTAAAAAAATTACTTTCCGAAAAAAATTTAAGCTTAACAATGTGAAGAATTATTTTAGTTTGTTAACGACGTATTGAAATCTTCCTAAGAACCATAATTTATTGATTTTTTAGATATATACCGTTATGTCCTTCATTTTCTAAAACGTTTCAGCAAAGGACTTCAAATATATCCGACATTTTTTCTCACTTTCATGTGCTTCTGGGCATTAACTCATATTAACTCTTAAGTCGTGGAAATTCATTTGAGTTTTGCAGGGGTAAGATGTTCTACACGTTTTCCCTTCCCTTGCTGTTCTCCAAGGTGCGGGGAAGGGTGTTGAACCTCCGGAATTGTTCTGAGGGTGCATTGGCCGTGTAGTGCCGGCACCTGGCAAGGCGAAGCACGTATGAGTAAAACTAGTTCCCTTGCTGTATGCGTTTAATCAAATACGTTTTTATCATAAGGTCCTTCAACACGAAGCTTCTCTGAGGTTTGTATAGATTTGTGATTTCCTGTATTTATGTAACATAGCATTTAGATATCAAGGCATCAAATTACTGTCGTATGATTTCCTGGTAGTCTGTATTTTTGCAGGATTTGGTTCATTGAATTCAAAATCTGTAGTTTTTGTTTCGTTTGGCACAAATACGTACGATTTTTTTAAGTTTACATATCAAACGCGTATAAAAATAATAAATTTGTTTTATTTAATTATGGTAAAGGGCACGAGAGCTGTTCGCCTAAGGAAGAAACTCACTACTAGTGGAATGTTTGCTAAGTCATTACTAGTGGAATGCCAGCAAGTGTTATGTAAAAGTGCAAGCATGAACTCATCATAATACTTATTTGTCCGATTTATATCCCTAATTTTGAAAATCGGAGGGCATCCCTTATCACAGGATTTGTAAAAAATTCACCAATTTCTCTATAATCATTCTCACAAAATCTGTCACATGATCTGCTTGGATTTGTTCCAGAAAGCGCCCAGCAGATTCCAGCCGTATTAAGCTGGTTAGTCCAGCAGATCTTCGTAGAATTTAGAAAAAGGTTCCCTTTTCATTATTGATATAATCAAATTGGAAGCGAACACGCCATTGCAAGAATTAAAATTGGGGCGGGGACTTAGTATGGCGTAGATATTTTTTTCAGAAATTTTTTTAGAAGAGGGAGGAAAGTGTATTGGCTCCTGACTCCAAATTCATCTTTATAATTAGAACTCCGTTTCTTTAAATATTTTTAATCCACATTTTTAAATATAAAGTGATCTTTATTAAAGCTCTTAGCAAACATAAGCAATTTTTTTAGAACAACAAAATTGAATAATCTTTTCGTTACCATTTCAAAAACAACAACAACAACAACAACAACAAAAAAAAAAAAACAATATTAACTATTATTTAAAATTCATGTATAAGTTCAAGCCACGACAAGTGTACAAAAGTTGTTTTGCTTCTAAAAAAATTGAGCTATGTCTGATAGCCCAAATCCGTCTGATCAAAATTGATAGAATTATTCAAAATGTACGCGAAACTAATGTTGCTTTTTTGTCTAATTTTAAATGATTGCTTGAAGTCAAACCACGCTGTTTGGTGACGTAATCTATTACTTAGCGACGTTTTCTGTCGTTTGGAAAATTTATGATCTATTCTGACCTTATTTGGTGATTTAACTTCAGTTTAAAAAAATTCATTCTACAATACTTTATTACATTAATCGAATTGTTGATCACATTAAGCGTTGTATTTTCATGTTTTCATATAAAAATGAGTGGGACTTTGGCAATTCGCTATGAATATCCGAATGGTAACATTAACTGCGATTATATTAAATGGCGTTTGTTGTACTACTAATTGGACGAACTTTCAAAGTACTTGTGACGCCATCCTTTGACAGAGTCCAACGATATTAGATGAAACTTAAAAATCAGGATTTATTAATTACAAAGGGGAAGTTGTTTAATTATAAAGTCTTTTATATGTACAATAGTGTAAAGTTTTGTAAAGACTAATTTCTTGATGTTATGAGGCAACCAAATCTATCAAAGAAGTTGTGTTAATTTGCAGTTATATTGGAATCAATAAAATGAAAATCTTTTTGTCTTTATTCTATTTAGGAATATTATATCTGGGGTAAATATGCAGTGATTTTGAATTTTTATTTCTATGTGATTAAGTTATTATAAAGATGTGTATTATAAAGACGTAACATATTTTTTCGTATTTCATATTGCATGTGAATGATCATTACACTGATATAACCTCTAATGTACGTAAAAACCTCGTAGAACGCTATGAAGGCAGTCAGTTCAAGAATGAAAACGTGATGAACTTTCAATATTTCGTGATATTTATACTTAGTGGCTGCTTACTTTTGTTTGTATGAGATTAAAACTAGAATCTCTAGGCGTACAGGTGTCTCCAGGTGTATCGTCAGAACATGTGTAGAAAAATCTCGCTTAACGTTAATTCGAAGAGCACAACAATGAGTTAGCGTAATTAAGCGAAATGGTGCTATTTGTACTTTATATAAATCATTAATCGATGGTTTATGTAGAGCAAGGATTCTCAACCGGTGGTAAGCAAGAGAAATATAGGTGGTACGCCAAAGAAGCAAAGTATTTTTAACTATTAAATTCAAAAATTAAAACCGCAACATCCTGATTGAGTTTTTTTCTCTAACAGTCGTAAATTTATGCGATTTGAGCTTTGTTCAAGAGTGCTGGTGTAGTAGTAGTACTTTGTTGAGGTGGTACTACAAGTTTTCAATTTTTGTTTAGATGGAACGCGTTAGCCAAAAGGTTGAGGATCGCTGTATAGAGTATTAATCGAATAATATGATGTTTTTTCGTTACAAGAAATTTTATCGGTAACAAAATCGGTAAGTATTACGTTGAAGAAGTATTGTCTATATCTGATACATAAACGTGAATTAGCCATAAAATAGTAAAACATTTTGTTATTAAAATGTTTATAGTTGAAAATTGCAGTAATTATTACAACTTTTTATTACACATTATTTCTTATAAATAATTATTCATTATTGAATGTTTATTAACTATTAAAAGTGATCATAATTTAAGTGCGCATTATGATTGATAATTTAGTTTAACAGTTTGATGTATCTGATTAGTAATTTAAATGTCGTGCTTTCAGACATTTCAAAAGTGCACGTTAAATGAGCTTAAATGCTAAAGAAAATTAATAACAGAAACTGATGTAAAGTAAATAAAACGTACAGGTACATACTTTACGCCAGTTTCTGTACCTATTTTTTTAACGCTTAATCTTAGATTCTAATAAATTTTAATGCCTTTTATAAAAACAAGGGTCAACGCATTAAGGGCAACAAGGAACCTTTTTTTTAATAGGAGAAGTATTTTTATTTATTTATTTTATATTAAGATAGAAAAAGAACTTGACTGAATTGTAAAAGAACTTAAATTATATTTCAATCACATTTTAAACCTGATCTTCTGTAATGAACTTTTGAAGAAACCTAACTTTTGAGAACACGAGTAGTAAAATCGATGACATGTCATGGCCTTTTTAAACTTCATAATATTAAACGAATGGTATTCAGTATTATATTCCAGATTCATTGCCGCTGTTGCCTATCGATCCGCATTTTTTCCAAAAGAAACTGATATTTCGCCAATAGCACATTCACAAAGGGCTAAAAAAAAAAAAAAAAAAAAAAAAGGGGGGGGGAGGGAGAGAGAGAGAGAAATTTTAAAAGTATTTATTTTTCAAAATAAATACCTAAATAAATGAATTATTCAGCCGGAGTACATCCAGTGTGTAGCGTAAGAAATATCTTACATCTCTTATTAATTAAAATTATAATCAATTCGTATGATTGATAACAAATTTAACTAATATCTGATCCAGACATTTATCCATAGATTTGCGGGAGGAAATATTAAATATTATCACATTCACACATGCGATGTTAAATTTACGTTAAACTGAACCAGATATGCCCATATTAACCAAGTGTTACTATTATCTTAATAAATTTTTTTAATACACAGCGATGTATTTATATACGCTTAAAAGGGAAATGTACAACATATTATTTTGAACATCGTTGTCAATTTCCTTCTTTTCTGCGTTTATTTTTCAAGGTGCTTCTATCGCGCGTAGCTTAATTAAAATCCTCTTGGATTTATTTCTTGTTTTTGCTTTTATAGCTAAGTAAGTGGATAACAATGCGAAAAGGAATTTCAGAACTAATATATTAAGGAAATAAAAAGCCTAAAAGTGTTACTGAATACGCCTTCCATTTTTAGAAATGAATCGTTCCATGCTTTGCATAAAACTTATTTTACTACTTCCTAAAACTATATATGTTACTGTGAAATAGAATAATATGGAAATTATACTGTATTGAAAAATAAAAATAAATTTTTAAAATTTGATTCAGATTCGATGAAATCGAAATAGAGCATATGTACGTCAATAAAGGTAATAAAATACTGCTTATAGTATTTAAAAATAATATTTAAAGTAATTAACAGTTCGTATTACTTAAAATTATTTGCTCTTCTTAATATGTTTTTCAAAGTATATGACTTATACTACTGGAAAGGAATATTATTTTTGTAATTATTTTGTGTAATCTTTCGTATTTATAAAACTGATAATTTTTAATTTTGTAGAATATGTAAAGAATTTTGCTGCACGTAACGAATACCAGCTTTTACTTACCAATTTCTGTAGTTCTGTAAATCCCAAACTATTGTTATACAAAAAGTTTGTATCAATTTCTTTTGGAAATTATTCATGCAATGAAATTTAAATATTTTTCTTATCTCTGAGCTAAGAAAAGCTTTGTACATGCTAATCTGACTGAACATTTGAAGAAGATGAATCTGAAGAGTGCTGAAATGCGTCTTCAGCTGTCTAGAAGACAGTTTCAGTTAGCAGACTCTTAGATCGTTTTGCCGGCAGGAGAAAGCGAAAGGATGTTCCGCCGCTAGACGAAAGACGACGAAAAGGTGTGGGATACGCTCCTCGTTCGTACGGGAGTTAATCAGGTGATAAGCCGGTTGAGATGTAGGGACTGAAACCGGAAGCATTTCCCTTTTTTCTCGCTGTGCTGTTCGTTTCTTTTTCATTTATTTACTTTTCTTTGCCACTTTTTTAAGAACGTAAGAAAGAATATTTCATTCCCACCTTTTCTTTCCTTCACAAAATTTATGTTTCCTATTTCGTGAATCGTTAAGAACCAACTCTCATACGCAAAAACAGTTAAGTACCATGTATACTTTCTTTCTCTAAGAAGACAATTTTTTATTTCCTCTTTTTTAAGTTAAAATGTAAAACTTTTAAAATTAAGTTTGTGTTAACATAAGGAAAGGAAATTCTTTGAAAAGGAACTCTTTTGAAAAGTTAATTATTCTGCACTAATTATTGTAATACAGTTAATTTAGATTTTCAGATTTTTGTAGAAAATGACGCTAAAATGAGGCTAAAATCTTATTTAGTAACTATTTGCCGATAGCAATGATAGCATAAAAATAATATCAATAAATCTGAAAGTGGCATGCTAAATAAAAGATCTGAAACTAAGTAAACAAAGCACTTGATTAAAAGATTGCAGCTTTGTCTTGAAAGCTGTTCACCAATTTAATGATTCGATACTTTGATAAATGCAAGTAACACCACCTGTTGGAAATCACATTTGCTCTTGAGATAATGTCATAAAAATGTTTGAAAAATCTTTTGATTTTTTAACTTGTCAAGAAATATGGCAAACTGAGAGTTAAAAAAATGGGGAATATGTTTTATATAGCGACTTAATGTAATCCAGACAAAGAAAGATAAATTTTTCCGAGAAAATAATAATTTTTTCAGGAAAGGTAGACATGAATCTAGGAACGGCCCAAAATGTTTCTTATATAAATTAAGGGCAGTTCTTTCATAATAATAAAATTTATACCATTTTGGTTTATGAAAGCTTTTACAGGAATCTGTGCTTTCGTGAAATGATAAAGAAACCTGTTATGTATATCAACTCCTTGTAAATATATGTATATGATGATTAGGAAGAGTTTCAGACACGACGTGGAAGCTGAAGTTACAGACGAACTAAAATTTTTTATAAAAAAGTTGACAAACGAAGCAGCAGGCTAGTTAGCAATAGAAAGCAGAAAGCGAAATGCGATGTAGTCTAAGATGAAAGCTTAGTTCAAAAGGGGAAAATTTTAGTTTGCATTTGTCTAATTTGCAATAAAAGATTTTCCAATATTGGTTGTTTGAGTTTTAGTTTGTTATATAATTTCCATCTTAAACAAACATGTCGCAGAAATAGACTTTTTTGTACAATAATAATAGTACAGCTGCAAATCGTAGTCTTAATCGTAATAACATAGAGCAGAGGTGGGACATGTGCGGGCCCCCGCGAGTTTCTTGTGCGGCCTCTAGCTCTTTTATTAATTAATATTTAATTATTTAGATTACGACAATTTGAAAATTAATAGAATTAAATAATGTTGAGCATAACTTAACTTAGAATGCCGCAGTATTGCAGTTCTAGCAGTCTTTCAGAGTCGGAAATTATTGCCATTCTGGAGCACTTTTTAGTTTTTAGTCTAACAATAGAAATTCTGCTGTATTCTTATTTTTGCCCATGATTCACCCCTACTTGAAATACACTAACCCTGTTACTATAGCAACCGCCACCGCTTACTTTTGTACGCTTTGCCTCGCACTCCTCAGCATTCTTCTGTATGTTACGGAGATGGTGATTTGTAGTTATTTGCGTGTGCTTGTAATAGTTTTGTCTCATTTTTATCGGCATTGTGAAAAATCTAGTTTTTGTTTTACTTATTCTGAGGTTTTTACTAATACACGGTTTTATTGTATTTTTTAGTACGCTATACGCTCTCATAAAGATACTATTTAATATTTGTTCTTTCTCCATCATGTCAAATTGTAAGATAAGAAAATTAAATGAAGAAACGAGAACATTTAATGTAGAGTTCGGAGTTAGATTATTTCTTTTTGTGCAATAAGAACATAAATATTTCAATTCAGAAGGTGAAACTCGACAAGCTGCAGTTCAAAAATTGAAAAATGAAAAACATCATCAACAGGCATCTTTTAATGCTTTTATAAAGAAAAATACCACTGAAGTTGCTGTTACTTACAAAATAGCACATTATACTTGGAAAAAGAGGAAGACCATTTAGTGATGTAGAAATAATTAAAGAATGTATTTTTGAAGCAGTAGGTATGTTAGGTCCAGAAAAAGTTGATAATTACAAGCAATTGCCTCTTTACAGAAGAACTATAACAGTACGGATTAGCTGAAAATGTTACAGAGCAACTTCATACAATTATACGAAATGAAGATGTTATTTTTCAATTGCTTTAGATGAAAGTATTGATAAAATTATCTAGCAGGGCTGTGGAGTCGGAGTCGGAGTCATGGAGTAGGGTAGATTTTTGGGTAAAAGGAGTCGGAGTTGGAGTCGATAAAAAACACGTCGAGTCCGATTCCAGTTTTTGTTGAACAGTTTGAATTTGAAATGAAATTAAAGTGAATTGAAAAAATTGAGTTAATATTTTTATTTATGAACTATATACATTAATAAATAGTTATTTTCTATTTTATTGACATATTAGTAAATAATTATAAGGGAGCAGGATGGATGTGATATTTGTCATTGTTGATTAAACTGATTAGTTACTCATCTCATTGGTGAATTGAGATAAGCAGCAAGAACTCCCAAAATTGATGCCATTCTTAGGAAGCGAGCAGGAAAAGGAGCAACGCAATGGAGAAGTACATATTTGATGATATAGTGGTTGTTAGGATTAAGAACTTTTTCAGAAGATGTAAATAACCCCCTAATATTTCACTAACAGAAAGACTGTGGAATGATCTTGAAGAACTGGAAATCTTTCTTTCAACACCGTATATAGCTACACAAAAGCTACAATCTGAAGAATTAACAGGAGACGAGAATATTAGAAAATGTAGATAACCTTAATGTTTCACTAACAGAAAGACACTGGAATGATCTTGCAGAATTGGAAACTCATCTTTCTGTACCGTATATAGCCACCAAAAAGCTACAATCTGAAGAATTAACAAGAGGCAAGACTGGAGAATGCGATGTTTGTTCTTTCTGAAATGGAGGCGTTATTGCAGAAGGAATAATTTTTTTTCAATGAAGAAAAGAGAAACTAGTTTGCTAGAGAATAATATATGTAGATCAATATATGTAGATCTAAAACGCCAAATTTGTTGGATGGCAAACAAATTAAAAAGGCAAAAGAGAGCCATCTATGAATTTCATTAAGAATGAAATTATTCTCAGAACAACTGGAGTATTCAAATCAGGACAGTCAAACTGCAGATATTGCAACTGAGTCTCTATCATCTTCTTCCACTGATGAATTAGATTTTGAGAAATATGTGGATAATATTGAAAAGGCTAAGACAAAGAGAATGAAAATAAAGAACCAAGAGCCTTTAGATATAAAAATGAATAAAATGAAAAAATACAAAGATTTATACACGGCCTTTGAAAAAATAGATAAATATGATTGCTCTTGCAAGACACATCTTTTAGAACTTACAAAATCTCTCCTGAAAAGTTAAAGAAAGTAGCCGTAACAGTAACAGCTCTTCTTTCTACTCAAGTCAGTGTATAAAGACTCTTCTCAATTCTGAAGTTTATCAAATCGAATTTATGGTCTTCTAACAAAGATCTTGCCGAAGTTTTACTGTTTCTTAGAAATTACTAATACCAGTTTTTCCCTTTCATAATAAATGCTAATTAATATAAAAGTTTGCTATGCATCAGTTTTTATCTGTAGTATCTACTATTTCTTTTATATTAAAAAAATAAGCTGTACCCATGTTTATATGTTACATATATATGAAGGAGTCGGAGTGATTCAAATTCCAGGAATCGGAGTCAGAGTCGGAGTCGGTCATTTTCCCTACCGATTCCACAGCCCTCCTATCTAGGCGCAAGTTTTATATTTTATTCGGGCTGTAACAAAAGATTTCCAGTGTTACGAAGAAATTCTTACGGTAGGTACACTAACTAGAAAAACTCTCGTAGTTGACATTTTAAAAAACTTCAGAGAGTATGCCTTCGATTACAATCAAATGTCAGTAATTCAGTCAGCGTCTGCACCGATGGCGCACCTTCTATGAAAAGTAAAAAAGGATTCGTTGCTATATTAAAAAAAAGAAAAATTGGGGATTAAAAAACTTTAATAAATAATTTTAATAAACTTTTGGTATTAAAAAAGTTGATACCATTTCATTGCGTTTTGCATCAACAAAATATTTGCGGTGGGGGAAAAAAAAATTTGCAAGACACTCTGGATTTCTATTTCGATTATCAACTATATTCGCGTTCTATTTCGATTGTCAACTATATTCGCGTAAATGCTATGCGTCATCATGAATTTCGTCAGAAGCTAAATTTAGAGGAGGAATCTTACATTTTTGATCTACCGTACTACCGCAATGTTCGCTGGCTATCAACAGGACAGGTTTTGATAAAAGTTTTAACTTTACGACTACAAATTAAAAATTTTTATCAAGAACAAGGAAAACTAAGTGATCTATCAGATGGAACATTTTGCAGAAATATTGCATTTTTGTCCTATATTATGACAAAATTATTTGCCTGCAAGGTAAAACGAAGCATTTATACAAAATGTGGCAAAAGATTCAAGTGTTTCGAAAAAAAATTAACATTTTTGAAAACATTGCTCTCTTGCTCGATATATCTGCAGAACACTTCCCGGAGGAAACAAAACTGTTGAATGAGGGAAAATATAAAAATAAAACATTCGATGAATATGTAGGTATCCTGGATTTTTTTAATGTAATGCTGAAAGATTTTCAGATTTTGATGAGCACACTTCTGCTATTTAACTGGCATTTGAACTACATTTAGTAAATATATCCAAAGCTCCTACAGAACTGCAAATGGAGTTATTTGAGTTGCAGGAAGATAATATCCTCAAATCTTTTTTTTTTTTTTTTACACTAAAGAGTATACCATAGACATCTAGAAACATGCTGTTGAATACCCATGCCTATGAGAGCATGTACGCCGTTTGCTTTCCCTGCTTCGGAAGTACTTACTGCTGCGTGTCAACATTTTCTCTCATGACAAAAATTAAAACTATAGTTTAAGAACGCAAATTACAGATGCTCATTTAGAGGATCTATTAAGGCTGCGCGTTACGAAGCTTGATGCAAATATTCACTTACTTTCAGACAAGAAAGAAATGCAAATATCCCACTAAAGGAAATTTTCCATCAGATTTTAACTATTATTTTGTTTTCCTTTAAAATGCATTAAATTTATTTAAAACTACTCCTACTTTATTATTTTTATTTTAAACAGTATTTAAATATATGTAGTTATTTATTAAAAATTATTAAATGTTAATGATATAATAAGTTATTATCCTTATGTGAATACAAAAATCTTTCATATTGTAGATTTTTATTTTAATAAATAATTTAATGTTTTTTTTTTTTTTTGGGCATTATTTCTGTATAATGCAATTTCTGTATAATTTCTATATAATGCCTAACTTAATTGTGGCCTCTCATGGTAAAAAGGTTCCCCACCTCTGACGTAGAGTAAAAGGGAAAACGTATATTCTTTGGGAACCTAGATAACAAATTTGAAGCTGTAGGCGGAGATAGTACTTAAGTTTTGTAATCTGCATATGCACTTTCGATTGAGTACTTTGAAGGAATTTAAATTATACTGTTAGTATAATTTAAAATCCTCAATGTAGGTTCTGCTTCTGTTAGCAGCAGAACCTGAAGTTTAAATTTTTAACAGTATTTGGAGTAGTGACTTGACTGACTAAGTTCGAGAATTTATCAGATGAGAGCATATCAGAGTTCGAAAGTGAAGAAACTTTTTACGCTCGTCGAGCTGGTCTATCCATAACCAAGAGAGCTAATCTTTTTGATTTATCGAGTAGTAGTTCTGTACACTCAGAAGAACTTTATCTGATCCAGATGCTTGTATAGGTAACAAGTTATCTGAAAAGAATATTACAGACAGTCAGTCACTCGTATAAAAGCTGCCTATTAGGAGCTTAAAATGTCTATAGTAACGGTTGGGGTGCTGTGGGAAAGCCCCTTGTATCCAATGCTCGTATTAAATGTTGATTTCTGTAGTGCCTGTAGCGTAATATAGGGTGCCCACAAATGCTTACTTTGATTACAAAACATAACTCATACTTGTGCACATCTAACATGCGTTGAACATGCATTGAACCTCAAATACATATTACTCATTGGATAGTTTGGGTGCTGCATCCGTGGCAGCACCCAAGCTGTCCAATGAGAACTCAATTTTACGCTACATTTCTTCAATTTATTGTGTTATTTTGTGAATAGTGTCTGTGATGTGCTGTGGCAACGACATTACATTAGGAAGTGTTTTTTGGTACACAATGGCTTAACATTCCTCCAAAGAAAGATATCTAGGAGCGAGGTTTGTGTTAGAAATTTGAGGAGTGCAACTCTTTGCGTACTATCAGAGTGCACATGTAGTTGTTTATTATAAATGTTTTCTATAGGAATATAAAATTTTATGCATTTGAGAATCAATGCATGTTTCGTTATCTGTGTATAGTCATGGGCTACCATGTTTTGTAATCAGGGTAAACATTTATAAATACCCTGTAGTTGGAAAATACGCAGTGAAAAATGTGTATTTTTCAGATGGACTGGTGAGAATTTGGGCCGAAGTATTATAGAAATCTATAAGAACACCGATTATTCTTGAAGGTCACATAACTGTCTAAGAGAATCGGCAAAACAAGGCCACTGAGTTGTTCAAACTTTGTATGCTGAAGGGCGTGCCATGAATCAGCCTGACAGTGCTTCGGCTCACATCACAAAACTAGTGACAGAGTGACTTAAAATGAAAATGACATTTTCGGTATTCTGCATAATTCCCAAATCTGGAGTATACTAAAAGACAATGTTGGAAAATGTTTCCTTGTTCTATCATCATGAGATGAACAACCACTATTTTGCTACAAGAATGGCTAAAAATATATTTAATGACTAAATAAAACTTGTATCGGCCAAACCTAAGAAGAGTTACTGAAATATTGACCTACAAAATAGTACCCACATTTTTTTAATACAGTACTCTCTAGATATAGGTGATTTAATTTTTTTACTCCAACCCGTGTATTTTCTGTAACGTACGGATGTAAGAGAGACTAAAAAGCTAATGCATCATTCTAATTGCACAATGCATGGAATATTTCCGATTTCGTATGCAATTTCATGAGCAATTACATTTGAAAAAACTGTGACACAAGTAAATAATAATAATAAAAATCCTTTAGAAACTGTCTTCTTCCTTCAAAACTCATTTGGAATTATTTTAAACTCGATATTATTCAAAAGATCTTTCCTTGGGTTACAATCCAAAGTGCTGTTAAGAAGTAGAAGATTTTTTAAAAAATAATTCAGTTTGTTAAGGCTGATTAAGAACGGAACTTTATATTATAGAATATAATGATCCTCTACCTCAGTAGTCTTAAACGGGAGCCCGCGAGGCGCATGCAACCTCCGAAGCAATTTTGCACGGCACTCGACTATATTTTTCATAAATTAAATAGCACTATTATGAGAATAATTTGAAGAAAAAGTTCAAGATTTTAATGTTTTGGAGTTCAGTTTTACATTACTTTCATTACCAAAATCAAGCTTGAGTAGCGCCCTAAAAATTTACATATGGAGCTAATTAATTTACTCCAAGATATGAATATTATTCAAAGATTTGAAGATACAGATTTAATTAACTTTTATTTGTATCTGTCAAAAGGTAAATACCTTCAATTCTAAGTTTCCCAATAAAAATAAGCTTTGTTTGCGAGTGCATTTACATGTGAACAGTTTTTATCGCAGTTGAAAATTAATAAGAACCGAATTGCCGATGATTCGAGATGAAGAGATCTGCTAGTAATTTTTTTAAGGTAACAAACTTTATCGAAATTGAAATCGCATGAGATGCTGTAGCTGACAATTGAAGTAAGAAATAAAAAAGTTTATAATTATTTACATGCAAATATATATATATATATTCTGTATGCGTCGAAGAAAATTTTAATAAATAAAAGAAAAAGAATAGCTTGTCATTATTTATTCAAAAATTTTGTTCCCACTTAAGAAATTTTCATAATTTATTTATTTTAAATTTAAGTTAATAAGTCAATGGTTAGTTCAATAATTATTACACTAAATTGTAGAGACATTAGAATTTTTTGAAGGCAAGAGAGACGAAAAATGAGCAATGCCCTCGCCGGGACTGGAACCATGGACCTCTCGAATGCGCGTCGAGCGTGCTGACCACTACACCACGAAGGCATGCTAAGTAGGTGGAAGAAGTATCTTATATACCCCCTTATAAAGGTCGACTGGGGTTTAGGAGACCCAATAGCCAAATCCTGGTGATGAAGAATCATCATTCTCCACCATTTAGTTTGAGCACCACTGTAGAGACATTAGGATTTTTTTAGAAGCAAGAGCGATGAAAAATGGGCAGTGCCCTTGCCGGGACTCGAACTACGGACCTCTCGAATACGGGTCGAGCGCGCTGACCACTACACCACCAAGGCACTCTAAGAAGGCGAGAGAAATACCTTATAAAATGTCAGTCTGAAAATTTAATATTTAGCTGTCACTTCATTTGAATTACAAAGTGTAATCAACAAGGATTTTTTGCAGGTACCATCCTTTAGATTTCAAGCAGAAAATATGTATAAGTTGGATTTTTTTTTCTTTGCGTCATTATTATTGCTACTTATGCATGTTTTGATAAATAACTGATAAAAATTTAAACTTTAGATAAAAATTTTTATTTTATTACTAAACAAATTCCCGGCCGTCAGTTACCCTCAGATCGTGCATTCGACCCATGTGCAATTTGAGCTTGAGACCATTGTCCTACATCATCGATTTACAGTTACCTTTTTTTTATACTTGATTTTATATCTTAACAAAACCTTAAGCACAAAATGAAAGAATCCTTCCCTTCCATCAGTAGTAAAAAAGAAATAACAAAAGCACTTTTTTATGAAATACTCACCAACGAAATTGCCTACGGCAGCTGAATGGTAAAACTGTGCGTAAGGCTTCAAAGCCTGGTACCGTCTTCTGAAACCTCTGGGCCTTCTTCTAAAGGAACCTTCTTCGAACATAAATTCACTGGTTGGATCGATGGTCCAATAGTGGCCTTTCCCTGGCCTACCCAGTCCTTTAGGTAGCTTTATAAAACAATCATTAAGCGATAAGTTATGTCGAACTGAGTTCTTCCAACCTTGGTATTCTCCCCGGAAGAACTGGAAACGACTCTGTAAGTACTGGTAGATCTCGTTTAGAGTCATTCGCTTAGAAGGGGAACTCTGGATGGCCATTACGATGAGCGCGATGTAGGAGTAAGGAGGCTTCTCCTGGCGCCGTATTCCTAGAGAGTCACAATCAAATAACAGAAGATTTAGTAATGCATCGTGTTAATATATTACCAATTTAATAATTATAGAACTTGTAAATTTTACTTTTCACAAAAAATGTAACTTTAGTTCTAACTTTTTTTGGTTCTCTGTCTGCAATGCTTGCCGCCATTTATTAAGGGGGTGGGGGTGAGAAAAGTAATAAAACTCTGAGAAACGTAATATTCAAATACAACCTGTATTTAAATGTGGTAGGAAGAAGAATTATACGAGCTTTATTCAAATATGGTAGGAAGAGTTGCTGTTGGGACAATTTAATGAGTTGATCTTGTTGCTATTTGTGCGTACTTGGGTCGTCTAAAGAGTCAAGGTTTGTCCGCCGAGATTAGCTGATATAAAAGTTATCTAGAAGCTACAGTTACGGAGTTGATATTTAAAACAAAACAAAACAAAACTTTTAACAAAAAAAAGGGGAGTTCTGATTAGTTTATTACTAACTAAATTGAGTATTGATTCGCTTAGTACCATTGAGAGAGAAGATAAAAAACTGGCTTGATGAAAACCGAAATTAATCTATTCCTACAAGTTAAAGGAGAAAACAATATATCTTTTATTAATTTAATCTGTAACTTGTATTCCAAAATCCTGTCGTTATTCCAAATTGTTTGGTTAATTGGCGGCGAAATTGACTATTTCTTCTTTTCCCGCTTCTTTTTAACTTTGTCCTGACGAGGATTTATCTCAATAGTATTTTATTTTAACAACCTATGAAGTGGAAGTGTCAGGAATTTTGTCGAAGGTACTAAATAAGGGAGTTTTCTTTTCATTGGTTGAACTGTGTACATTGAAATCGTTTTGTAGGAGAGCCGTGTTATATAGGAACTGTCTGCACTTAAATATTTTTCCTTACATCATAATGAATGATAATGTTTCATTGAAAACTAATTCTCCCTTATCTGCTTTCGTTAAATTACGATTTCGTCTGTTTAGAGTAATTACATCGTTAATGAGATTAATTTCATGATTTAATGATTGAATATCCGATACTAGGTTGGCCTTTTAACGGTTGAGCCGTAAAACCAGACAACACTCCTAATTCTGCTCCAGCTCAAATCTGGCGAACAAGCTCGCTGTAAAGGAGTTTCGTGGATGCTTCCCCCAAAATCCATGTAACATGAATAAGAGTCAGTTTCTGTAAAAAAACGTTCTCCACAAAGGTACATAATCCTTTGTATGAATGTGTTTTGCTATAACCTGAATAATCCACTTTGTTATAGCAGACCTGAATTTCTCGTAAATTTATAACACCTCTATCTATTGTGCTTTAGCGTAAAATGGTCAAAATAAAGAAGTCTTAAATTTGAATTAATGAAAAGAGCATGAACATTAAAAAGAATGTGAAAACAAAGACTATTACAGATCATCTAAACTTTAAATCCTTTATATATATATATATGATTATGCATTTTATTACTTACTGTTGCAATAATCAAAAGTCTTCAGTTAGGAATTTAGATTTCCTTGAAACTTTTCAAGTTTTTCGAAATCCATAAGATTTAATTGATTCTTATTCTATCTTTTATTTCTTTCTAAAAGTATGATTTTCATGATTTTGTTTTCTTCTTTTATTTTTTATTAACAGCGACCCTTTATCATTTATATGTTATTGTACAGCAGTTGAAATCTTATGTTTTGCCTTTTATTTTACGTATATCTTTTTTTTTTTCCTGTGATGAATATACACCTGTTCTGTGCACAAAATAAAAAGTTGCACATTCTTCTAGAAAAGCGTGCAAACGGTTTCGTATTGCGTGCTCCGTGACTACTTTCCTGCCCCCAAAATGTACCGTACGTTCTATCTATACTAAAATCTTCTCGGGGGAAAGAAAGTGGCAAAGAAAGCAGCGAGAATGCGAAAGTTGTTATCTATCATATTTTTTCCCCTTTTTGAATAAAAAATAATGCTCTGGGGAACTTCTGTCCATTATTTTTCAACACGATGTAGGGAAAAACGATCCTGGAAGCTCTCAAACCTGTAGTATTCGTCATATTCATATTTATATAGTAATAATAAAAATAAACCGTTATTAGAAGAGTTTTTCATTTATAGTCCAGAGAGAAGGTATAACCACACAATAAACATCTCTTTCTATAATTTTTCTATCCAAACAATTGATGTGGGAAATGCTACACCGAGATGAGATTTCCAAATGATTAATGTGAGGAAACAGTAATTCGAAGAGTGTTTCATGCAAGAATGACTAACGTTATTTATGCATAATTTCATTTGAGACCAAAAGTGTCCAATGATACATGCTGGGAAATGTTTGTTACAACGGGAATGACTGATCGATGTATTTGAAGACATATAGGACAGGCGTATTGAAATGGAGGGTACTTGAATTTACTCTTATATTTACGCGTCAAATACGCATTTAAATTGAAAGCTTACTGTTTAAAGTTTTATGATCATGAGCGGCCAAATAAAGCAAGTCAGAAATAGGTAACTGGTCGATTTTTTGTGATAAAGGTGACGTTCCATGAAGTTCTACTATCTATGAAACGAAGAAACTACTAAATTATTTAAAGTTTTATAAAATCGAGCTTTTTATAAGTTTCTAACCATTGGATTCTAAAAAACATGCTGACTGCAGATAGTAATTAGTAGAGTTACTGAAATTTATTACCAGGAGTTAAGTATGTTAATGAATGAAAACTCTTTTTTAACTTCTTTTTTATTTGAAATTCAGGTGCATAACGTTGGACTTCATTAAGAAAAAATTATTTTGTTATTTTAACTGCGCTTTCTTGTCCCAGTGAACCGAGGAATCAGAATTACCTGAGACAACAAGTACGCTATTTTGCTAAGAAATAACGAAAGATTAATTGTGTTTTTTATCTTGCGCACAGCGTAGTCACATAATATGTCGAAAATAGTTAGTTTAAATGCCATTAAAATGGCCTTTTTTTCATATTCAATAGATGGATTACATGTACTAATATTTCGATGCTGAATTTAGTGCGTAACATCGCAAACTGCTGATTCCCCTCCCCCCCAAAAAAAACAACTAAAACTTCATATATAAGGAATTCTATTAATAAATTTAAGTTTTTCGTTTCTATTTCTTTTTATTTATTTATTTATTTTTAATTTTCAGAATGAACGTCAGACCACTCATATTTAAACATGCCCCCCCCCTTTTTTTTTTTTTTTTTGCTTAAAACTAACTTACTACCTATAGCAAAATGGAAACATTCAGCAACAGTCATTTTCTTGTGCATATTAGGCATGTTTTGGGGTTTCAGAGACCGAGAATAGGAACAATTCTGTAATTACTCTCAAAACCAGAATGGGAGCATGGAGCAGAATGGGAGAATGGGAGCAATTTGTCTCAAGATACTTAAATAAATCTATATTCCTAGACTGATAGAAATGATTATTTAATCCAGACAATTTGTGATGGTAAACAATTTGTGCTTGGGTTTCATTAACAAACGTTTTATTTAATTTACTTTTTTTCTACTTGCCTCATTTCGCCATGATGTTCGCTCGTTCTAGAAATTATGTAGATCTGAGTAGCAAGTAGTTGTACTATAAAGTTAGAACTGTGCCGCCTACCCGGAATAGTGGTTAGCGACTCTGACTGCCGTACCGAAACGGCCCGGGTTCAACTCCCGGAGAAGCCATGGATGTATGTAAATGTACAGTGCCTGCGCGGTGTAGGGCCACTGTAAATATCCAGCGAGTCGATAGTCCTCTCGAGAGATTGGTGTTAGGAAAAGAAGGGTGGAGAAATCCTCGGACCCGTGTGTTCTCCATCAAAACTTGGGACGGAACTAGGCAAAGCCGTTTCGTCACCTGCATAGTGCCCTAGGCGCTTCCCAACACCAGGCGCAATCTTGACCCCTTGCCACGATTTAATTCTAGGGTTTGCTTTGACTTCAGAGACCTGATCTGATGCTACTGTTGATCAGGTGAGATAAGTCAGATCAACAGAAAGAATAGAAGTGTGCGTAGCTGTATATATATGAGAATATGAGAATTTGGGTATATGAGAATATGAGAAATGAGATATGATATGAGAATTATGGTATTCACGCTGACACTGCCTGCTGTGGGTTTTCTCTCTCTTGGAAAATCACCGCTTTCTCGAGTTAGATAAAACAAAGTTATATTTGGTTTGGTAAGTTAAAAGTTTGAACCACTGTTGCGATCTTAGGTGAATTTTATAATTTTCGTTAGATGTAATTAGATTATTTAAATTAGAACAGTTTTAAGGAAGTTTGTGTTTTCAGCCAGATCCAGTTGACTGGCATTTTTATGTTAAATTTCAAGCTTTACAAGTGGTGAGTTAGGATAAATTTAAAGTAAAGATATATTTGTATTTGTTTGTTTGAAAAGTTTATCTATTCTGTAGGTGAGATAAACTGTCAGCCATGGAATCAACGTAATACTAAAGCAATTTGCGAGACACATACTTAAAATTAATTGAACTCCAGATAGATGTTGCGGTGGTTCAATTTTCATAGAAATGATTATTTTCGGTCAAAATACGTGATATCCGTGTGGATCATAACTCCTCTGAAAAACTTCAATTTGTTAAATGTTATGGTTTCCAGACGGAGAATATTTGATTTAAAGTCTGAGCCTAGCGGTCTGTAACGAAAGTTTTGATCGACGACGTATTCCTGTACCTTTTAGATGTTAAGTCTATCACTTTTTTAGTTTCAGATTCTTAGATTTTATAGGCTATTATTGGGATATCAAACTGATAATTATATTACATATAATAACTGTAGAGATTAACTGTGCAGTAAACCATA
This sequence comes from Stegodyphus dumicola, assembly GCF_044657685.1. Lineage (NCBI taxonomy): Eukaryota > Metazoa > Arthropoda > Arachnida > Araneae > Eresidae > Stegodyphus > Stegodyphus dumicola. The sequence continues at coordinate 186,190,292 of NC_140769.1, read as the reverse complement.
CTTAAAAACTATATATATATGCACATGTATACTTCGTTATTTTTCTAAAACCTTGACTTCCTAATTTTAATTTATAAAATATTAAAATAGTTTTTTTTTATAAAACACTAAATTAAAACTGTTTTTTTATAAAAGATTAAATTGCTGTTTAATATTTTTTTTAAATAATAAACAGTTATTTCGAACTACGGAAGAAAATGTAATCTTAAATCTTAAAAATTCCACCATATTTTTATTTTGTCAACGATAATTTTAATAATTGTAATTTTTTATACGAAATTGCAGCGACATTTCCTTTTATCCAGATTTTCAGTAATTTAAAGTCCACACAATCTCGAATAATTGGGGATATCAAATACTTTTTTTTTGTAATTTATGATATCCAGTACAATGAATTGAGTAAGTTTTCTAGTTTTGTTCAAAGCAAATGAATATGATTTTCTTGGCGTATAAGTAAAAGAAAATTAACGTGTTTACTCATAATCTGGAAAAAGAAATTTTGCTAGGAGAATTTAAAAAAAAAAAAAAAAAAAAAAAACGGAATTTTACGTCTTCCAGAGAAGACTATCATTCAAATAATATTGTGCGCACTGTATTAAGCGATGAAAACAGAAATTTGTATTTCGAAGCATGAGAAGTCACAATTTTTCCTCATATAGAAGATATTTTTATCCAGCATTTTCAACGCTGATAAAACCATGTTTTACTTCAGTCATCAACCAGATAAGGCCTTGGTGTTGAAAGAAATCGTAGGCGGAAAAAAAATTAAGAACTGAGTTTACCTTTCTTTTTTTTTTTTATTATCAAAAGGAAATGGAGTTGAAAAGTTGCTCCGCTTTTTAACTCGGAAGCAGTTTAAATGGAATAGTCTCAGATAAGTTCAAATTTTCTAAACGTAAAATAAACTAAACGAATAGAATAAACGAAACAGTATAAACTTTGCGTAAATGACTGACTGTTAACTTTTAAATATAAACTGGCTTTAAATAAGATTAATGACATAGATTTCAAGTATTTTTTAATTACCTCCAAGTTTTCAGCAAACATCTTTCCAGTTATGCTTATGTGAATTTACTTTGCTACTACATTTTTCGCTTTGCTTTAACTGGCAAAACATGTATGTGAACTTTTTGAGTCATTAACTTTAAGGAAAAATGAAGGTATATGAAGGTATTTCTGCAACTTTTTAATTTTTATATCCCCGATAGTTTTGGAAGTGATGAAAACTAATTTCTGCCCTAAGTTTAAGGAGCTTTCTCCAGTTGATGGAATGAGTACATTCACTAACAACTTAAAAGAAAACGTAAAATTTAGTACAGTAAAAAATTCTTCGTACCGGCACACAATTAACCGTAATAACAAAATAACGGCACTTTTGAAAGTCTAAATTTAAATCAGAATTTTAGGCCTATGAGATAAACAAATATCTCATAGGCCTAAATTTCTGATTAGATGATTCTGATTAGATTTGATTCTGCTAGCAGTCTAAAGCCTTAAATGTAGTAAGCATTTTTGTTACGTATATTCCAGCCACCGTATGAAGCCGTATTTAACCAATAAATTAATTATTCAGAATATAAAGATAAGTTACCGATCTCTTTTTATGCGTCAGTGAGTGAACTTTAAAAGTTGTGTCCATAAATTTGAGAACCAATTTGCTTTCATAGACGGCACATTTACTTTGGCTTATGGCTGGAAAGATGTAAAGAATCTTTCGTAACTGTTAGTGTAATTTTGGCCTATGATTATGTTCCTAGATGACGAGTCGAGCCATACCCCGCTGTCCGATGGATTTAGTTGCATGTTCGGGGAAGATACGTGTTGATGAAGAGGAGATTGACAGTTATGTTCCCGTCACACTCTTTGAATATGACGAAGAAATACTGTTACATGTACTGTGAAAAGAGAAAAATGATGAGATGATGGGGAAAGAAGAAGGAGAAGACGACTCGCTAAATAAGAGAGTTATCTGGAAGGAAACTGACGAAAGATTATACTTTCATACGATTTGTCAAGCATTTTTCACCAGTGTCAAAAACGTAATTTTATGAAGCTTCATAGTATACACGGTAAAAGGCTCTGAGAGCAATCTCGTAAGCAGGCAGACGTTCAAAGTTATATCCCTCCCATGATAATATATATGATAATTTTAAAATACTGTTCAATCCTATTTTTATGAAATATAAAATCGTGTCTGTGTTTTCATTTTAAATAATTTGTAAAATTTTTGGTATTTATTTAATAAAGACGTATAGGTTAAAAAATACGACCAACGGACTTTGCATGCTGCGGTTTTCACAGATGGCATCACGAAACATGAAGAGATAAGTTCTAGAAACGTATATTCAATTATCGGAGAAAAATTTCTTATCCCGTTACTGTCGATTAAAAAAGATACTATTGTATTTTAATTTTTTTTGTGTGTTTTAATAATAATAGTATAAGAGTAGATTTATATTTGGATAAAATTATAGTGTAAAGTTTATCCTAAATTTTTAACAGTTATCTTTAGTTAAATTTACTTTCCTATCCCTTCTAATTTCAGCTTACAAATTTCCGGCCAGAGTGTGTTTTTAGAATCGCGGTTAAATACAAATGAACGAAGAGCAGTACTTAAGTCGAAGTTCCAGTGACTTCGTTAGAGAGCCAGAGATTCTGACTAGCGCGCGTTCGCCTTTTGGCTACACTCTCTCTAATCTATTACTACGCTAGGCCGTATTTCCGACCCTTGATAGCTTCGTCGTTTAGTTAACATTTAGGGGCCAACTATATCTTTTTATTTAAGTTTTATTTCTTAGTACTCTTGAGTTCAAGCCCAAGTGGAGGCTTTTCTGTACGTCCTGAGAAAAGGCCTGTAGCGAAGCGGTATCTTAACTTTAAATTAATAAACCTAAGAATACATCACTGCGAGTGGACTGTAAAATTTAACCTTTATTCGCGGTTTGAACTTTCGAACACAACACAGCACAAAGTAAAACGACAGAGTTACAATTAGCGGTTTTTAAGAATGCAAGAACAAAATGCGAACTACGCATACAATCTGCGCATTGCGAAATAATATCTCACAGACAGGCAGAGAGCCCTGGTGGCTGAAACATTCCGCCCGGCGTTGAAACATCGTTTCAAACTAAATAGCTTTTACAAAATGAAATTATCATAACAATATTAAATTATGCAAAAATGTATCATCAAAATATTCACAAGAAAACATAATATGTAATTATGCAATGAAACTAAATTGTTCTCAAACCAGATGCACAGAAGCCTTGATACAATTCAGGAACTTATATAGCTAAAGCAAAGTACAAAGTTATAATGCTTTAGGAAAAAAACTTAATCGTTGATAGGCAAAACACTAAGTTTGTGAATTGGCCTTTTGAAAACTCCGTTAGCGGTTTTGATCTTCACGATACGCACAATATTATCTGAGCTAGGAAAAAGTTCCAGCACTCTTCCCAATTTCCATCGTAGCGGGGGTAAATTGTCTTCCTTTATGATAACTAAATCATTAACCTTTAAATTAGGTTGCACTTTCAACCATTTTGAACGTCGTTGCAAATTAGAAATGTATTCATTGGACCATCTTTTCCAAAAGCTTTGAAACATTTTCTCAACAAGCTTCCAACGTTGCAATATAGGAATTTTTTGATCGTGTAAACTTTCTTCTGGTAAGGCAGTTAGCGGGGTACCAATTAAAAAATGGCCTGGCGTAAGTGCAGAAAATTCTGATGGATCTTCAGACAGTGGACACAACGGTCTCGAATTTAAACAAGCTTCAATTTGAGCTAGCAATGTCATAAATTCTTCTTGCGTTAGAAGTTGTTCACCTATGGTTCGCTTGAGATGTAACTTTGTAGATTTGACTGCAGCTTCCCATAATCCTCCAAAATGTGGCGCTGCGGGAGGATTAAATATCCACTTAATACCTTCAGTAGAGCAATATTTATTAACCAATTCATTTTCCTTCAAGGAGTTTATTACTTTTTTCAATTCCTTATCTGCAGCAATAAAATTTGTGCCACAATCGCTATGCACTTCTGTCGGTTTTCCTCTTCGAGATACAAAGCGCTTCAAAGCGGCAATAAATGATTCTGATGTAAGATTACCTACTAATTTAATATGTATAGCTCTTGTAGTAAAACACACGAATACACAAATGTAGCATTTCATTGGTTTTACTCCTCGACCTTGCCTGGGCTTCACTTGAAATGGCCCGGCGTAGTCAATTCCAACTTTGGAGAAAACCTTTGACGGAACGACTCTAGACGATGGTAAATCAGACATTATCTGGGTAGATGTTTTAGCTCGTACACGATGACATTTCACACATTTCCAAATCTGTTGTCTTACAACTGACCTAGCGTGGATTATCCAATATTCTCTTCTAATTACTGATAGCAATAGCAGGGGGCCTGCATGAAGATGGAATATATGAAAATGATTCACTATAATCTGTGTTATGTGATGTTTCTTGGGCAACAAAATAGGATATTTTCTGTCCTGCGCGATGTTGGATTGTCTTAATCTTCCTCCAACGCGTATAAGTCCATTCTTATCGATAAACGGGTTCAAAGAAAGGATCTTACTATTTGAGTTTAACGGTTGATTCTTTTTCAGAAGATTATATTCATTAAAAAACTCATCCATTTGAACTACTCTAACAATTGCATTTCTAGCGTATTGCAATTCTTCGGTTTTAAGGTAACCCTTAAGTCTTGTTGCGGTAGATTTAGCTGAATTATTCGCAAACCGAAAACACCATGCGATGATTCTTTTAAGTTTCAAAAATGATGAAACTTCATTAAGGACTGGAATTTTTTTAGCACGTGATGATGAGGTATATAATAATGAAAATTTACTTTATCTGGATTATCATCGGATAATTCTTCCATGTGTCCAAGTGATAAATATTCGGACATGAAGTCTTTATACTGATGATATACTTCAGGAGTTTTTATTAATTTTTGTTCCAGACTAAGAAACTTGCGAAAGGCTGATGGTCTGGAATTACCCAACTCATTTCTTTTAGGCTTGAATGGCAGTTTTACTGAGTAACGACCCTTTTCACTACGCACGTGATTTTCCACGAAATGATTTTCACACAATCTTTCCTCTTTAGTTAAAGGTTTCGATGTGGGAATTTGTTCCAAATCCCAAAATGATTTAACTAATTCCTCCGTGTTTACGTTTAGCGTATTGACTGAAACCTGCTTACGGTTTGGGAATTCAAAATGTGTAGTTCCAGCAATTATCCATCCTAACTTAGAACAACATGCAAATGGAAGATTTTTGCCCCTTTTAATTACCTCGCCATTTATTAAAGTAAGGAATACATTAACTCCAAGTAAAATATCAATTTCTCCCGATTCATGAAATGTAGGATCTGCTAAAGTTAAATCCTGGAAATTTTCATATAAATTCAAAGGTAAAGTTACACTTGGAATGTTTCCTGTAATTTTGTCTATTATGTAAGCGGATGTTGAAATTCTGTAATTAGTATTAAAATGAGGTGTAAACAACAAGTCAACTTCTCCAGTAGTAGTTGTATTGAAAGTACCTAAGCATGACACTAATATCTTCGAATCCTTTATGCTCAATCCTAAATTGATAGCTGTTTTCCGACGAATGAATGATTTTTCACTACCTGAATCTAGTAAACATCTACAATTTATGAATTCCTGGTTTGAGTTTTGAACCTTAATTAAAGCAGTACACAAAAGTACATGACTACATTTACCATTAGCATGAGCACCAAAAAGTTTATTTTCATAGTTGTTTGCACAAACAGTTGGAGAACCCTCACTCAAGTTGTTTTCTGGTTTAATTTGCGATTTCGGAACAAACACTTGTGCTTCCGGTGAAGGGAATCTAGATGCATTTTTTGGTTTGAAATTATTTTCTAAATGCAAAATGCTATGATGATGCTTAAAACAATGCTTGCAGGTGTTTGCACTCTTACACATTTTAACTTTATGGACATTAGACAAGCAATTAAAACAAAGTTTATTAGTCTTAACAAACTCTATTCGTTTTTGCACTGGTAAATTTAAAAAATTAGAACACCTGTATAAAAAATGATCTTCTTTACAAAATAAGCAGGTAGAATTAGAAATCAGAGAAGTAACCCTATTATACACTGGTTTATCTGATTTATGCGTTTTACTAACTAAAGGTTTTGTTCTGTAATGTTCTAGCGTAATTCTTCAAAAATTCTATCAAGTCATTCAACTTTGGTATTTCATCTTTTTTTAATTGACGCTCCCACCACAACTTTGTCGAAACGTCAAGTTTTTGCAAAATAATATACAACAACAAAGTATCACTAAAATTATCTATCCTTTGATCTAATATTTCCAATGAGCGAGTTATTTCGTTTACGTTATCTACTAAACTTAATATCGAGGATGCAGATTCCGTTTGTAATTGTGAAACGTTAAGAATTCTTTTAATAAAGGCAAATATCTGTTCTCTCTTATTAGAAAATCTCTCTTCTAGTAAATTCCAAGCAATACTGAAATTTTGATCAGCTATGGGAATTGACTGAATAATGCGATAAGCATCATTTTTCAAAGAACTCTTTAAATATTGTAATTTTTGAGCTCCAGAAAGATTTGAATTGTTGCGAACACTAGCGTTAAATAAATCTTTAAATGTTATCCATTCAGTTAAATTTCCGCTAAATGTGGGTAAAGATAATTTTGGTAACTTTAAACTTTCAGAGATTGATTCAGGTACGACAGGTTTGTCGCCATTTGCATTTACTACCTTGTAAATCTTTAACTTACGAATAATTTTTAAGTGAACCTCCTCAATTTTCTCTAAAATCGACTGTTCTTCGTCAACGAAAGTGTCTATTTTTTCATCATCACAATTTGTATAAATTTCTCTAAATAGAGATTTAAAATCTTCCTTAAAAATTTTACATTTTTCTAAGATTAATTCAGCTTCAGCATTATCTAAGTTATCATAATCTATTCTCTCAATGAATTTAGTTAACTGTGTTTTCAAAATTTTCTTTCGTTTTTTTTCTATATCTGACATTTTGAAAATATTCTAAATTCTCGATTTTACTAATACTTTAAACACAACAATAGTAGCAATAAGGAAATCTCACAGCACAAAGTAAAACGACAGAGTTACAATTAGCGGTTTTTAAGAATGCAAGAACAAAATGCGAACTACGCATACAATCTGCGCATTGCGAAATAATATCTCACAGACAGGCAGAGAGCTCTGGTGGCTGAAACAAGGCCATCTGTAAAACCTTCTTTTGAGCAATAAAGTGTAATTAACCCTATGATTCTGTTTCCTGAGCTAAAGCAATTATTTGCTTACCAGTTCTGGAGGTTCCACACAGCTGTAAATTAAAGGTATTAAGCTGTAAATTAAAGAACCTTATAAGTGTATAAACTGAATTCACCTCTGTTTGCCGAGGTTTAAAATATTTTCTCCGAGGATAAGAAAAAATGTTAGCAAGTGTTTCAAATAAAACCGTTTCTTTCTTTCTTTTTTTTTTCTTCTTTAGATAGATAACAGCACTTCTGTAATAACTGATAAACCTCATATATAGACATCTGTGTATCAATAACGGATTTATAACTCTAATTTGAACTAAAGCTTTAAATTTGCTTAAAAATTTAAGGTTTCTTTTTAATTTGATTGCTTACACTTTCTGCACCGAAATAATAGCATGTAGATGATTAAACCTTCCGAAGTACAACATTTCAAAATTAATAAAAATCGTAGGATTCTTATACAACGGAAGTGACGCACTTACTCAAATGACAGCGGAAGGGAAAGAGAAATAAATCATTTATTTAATAATAGCTGTACCAAAACTTATAGAAACCTGTAATTAATAAAGCAGTATTATGTGTCTCTGTCGAGAAATAATGTAACTTCGCAGTTGTAAATCTATTCCAGTACTGTGATTATTTCTCCTTCAGCTTCTTCAGACTGTTTGAGAAACTTGTAGATTTCTAGGCTTGCAATTTTGAGGTGGTCTCCTTCATCTTTTTCTTCTGCTATGCATTTTGCCATTGTATGCCACGAATTGTAGTGATTCCTAAAACTAGTGTAACGTTGTGACTATTACTTTAAATTAAAAACAAAAGTTAAACTTAATTTAAATTTTCCATTTGATTCCACGTCACATAAATTCGCTCAGAGCAGAAAATTAAGGAAATTATGAACACGTGAATTATATCATATATTATAATATAATAAATAATATATATTACATTATATTAAGTTAGTTAAATTAACTGCAACTTTTTATTAGGAGTGAAAGGCTTCCATGTTAACTCTGAGACGTAGCTCCAAGCTGTTTTGTTTGTCGGAAGCTACAGTGATTCCAGTTTGTCAGATGAGGTGATAAGTGGTTTTACAGTGGTTAACTGATGAAACAACCACGTTTAATGTTTGAAAATGTAATAGTTGTATTTCAAGACAGGTGCTTAAGTGTTAAATATTATTGTTGAGAGGTAATTAACCTCTTAGATATTCCTGATGGAATTAGTTGAATATTTCAGGGAGGACCAATCAAGTTTTGTTGAATTTAATTCTGCGTTTTGTTTGCAAATAATTGTGTGGAAAAGTTAATTGTCGTCACTGCTGTACTCTCCAACACTAAAAATTACACCGAAACATCGTTAGGTGGACATCATTTAAGAATAGTTTAATGGCAATGCTATTAACATTACATTATAAATTAGCCATAATCCTGTCTTTTCTAGTTTTCTAACATTTTTCTGCACGTAGTGAACATTTAGTCTATACGTTCTCTTTTAACACGAGTTATAATATAGTAAAGATGTGAAACGTATGCTTGAAAAATTTAGATAACGATCACACATTTTATCTCATGCGTTCATTATATCTGATTATCACATGCTTACGTACTTCTTGTTATTGTGTATACACTAATATTATTGTTTATCTTAAAGGAACGAAAAAAAAAACTGTTGATGAAATTTCAAATGCAATTTATTAATATACATTTTCATTACTTCCGAATAGTGTTATTCACAAAAGGGGATTAAAATTAATTTAATACTTGTATCGCAGTTTCCATATGTCGACTAGTATACAGTTGGTTTCTAAAATTTAGAAATTCTCGTTACGAATGCAACTGAACAAAATTCTGTTTTGTTTTTGTAAGAGTTAATAATATATCACTTAACCGAGGCTTGTTCGTCTGTCATTGTTAATCTAGTATGGAATTTTACGAATATCGCCACTGAAAATATCTTTCCTAGAGATAAGATTCTAAATATTGATTCCTTTTTTCCATCGAGGCAGCAATTGCTCATAAACTTAGATCAAAGGATTATTATTATAATTATTATTTATTTTACTACGCTTGTGCTAAGAAAAAACTCTCATTTTACCCTTTCTGAAAATAATTGGTAATATTCAAACTTCTTCAAATTTTATTTGAATTTTGAAAATTATTTGATTATTATGCCTTTTCTAACGAACATGGTGGCTGCTTAAAGCTTTTAACGGTTTTCCTGATGTATAATATGAATACAAGGCAAATCCTCACAGAATTTTCCCCACTAAGTGATTTCGTGTAAGGTCGTCGCGTAGGTACTCGTAATCAGTTAAAAACTAATCTATAGATATCAATTAAAGAACATGTATCCAAATTTACAAGCCAACCACTAAAAAAACATTAAAAAATTTAGTTTTTTTATGATTAAATTTTGGAAAACTGTTCATTCTGAAAGAAAATGGTATTTTAATAATGAAAAGCTAAGAATTACATTGAATTGAAAGATGTGGTAAATTAATACAGTTATTGATTATAATGTACAAACACACAGTGCAGTGACTTCTTAAGTGCATTATTTACTTCTGGGGGTTAATTATATTTTTAAAGAAAGGGGTAATGGAACAGTGACATTTCGAGAGTACATTGAGTTCCGAGAACGACCGAAACGATTCGGGAGCTGTACTTTAGTGTTTTTCCCTGAAGTTGTCTTCACCGTTATAGCCTGATAACCTGAAGGCTGTGTTGCTGATTGTTTCAGCGTGTTTATCGTAGTTTCTCGACGACTGTAAACGTGATTTTGGAACTGTCCTGAGTAAAATACTGGTTAAATAAATTGTGTTTCGATTCTTCATCAATTGTTGCGATCAGTCACTCCAAATCCACGAACCCGTAGAAAACATAAATAGTATTTCTCACCAGAGGAACAGAATAAATCATTAAACATCAATTATCTATTTTTATTTGTAATTTCTAAAATTTGTAGCTCGTAGTTTTATTCAATTTATTTTTTTAACCTGAGGTTTATAACACTTTATGTTTATTGGCTAATATTTTATTCTGAATTGGCCTCTCTTTTGTACACTGGTTTCCAAAACTTAAACATGCGATGCTAATTAGTAATTTTTTGGAGCATAAATGAATTTGAGTGGCTGAAAATCGTTTCAGATGCTGATAGCAGTATGCAGATATCGTATGTTACAAACAATCATGATTTACAGTCGGAACATATGCTAATTAGGCAGTCATTAAAGACGTTAGCTTTCAGAAGGGTTTGAAGAGGTTCATTGGAATGCAGATGAAGTATTTATAACTTTCGTAGAATAATTGTTTATGATAATCGTATTCCTATAGCTGAAAGAAGACGAATGGCAAATACTAGTTAGTGTCGGTGTGCCGGCGGACACACTGAAGCCAGACAACGAATCAAATACGTCGGTCTTTTCTTCAGTATCGATCGTTTGATAATTTCTGGTCTCTATTTGACAAGATTTCTGGGTAACTCCTTCTGGACAATATTTGGAAACAATTCCAAACATTTGTTTAGATACCGGTGTCCAGTTCACCAAAGTTTTCGACCTCTTCTGAAGATCGGTATCTTGCTATAGTAGCCAAAAAGAATTGACAAGTGACCTCCGCAACTGTTGCATCTATAGTCGCATCGTCATTTAGTATGACAATATCTGTCAGTACTATCAGAGGAGGGTTGCACATGAAGTGACTGTACGTCGGAATATCATTGTTTGTGCTCCACTAACTGTCCAATACAGAGGAGCGAGATAAAATCGGCATCATCAACATCTCAATTGGACTGTCATTTATTTGTTTAACGTCCTGCTTACTGGCACGTCCAGATTTGTCCTGGGATCTGATAAGTGTGTAAGGGTCTGGAGAAAACGAGACACAGGGAATCACACGCAGAGCATTATCGGACATCACGCATTCAGAGGTGGAAGCATCATAATGTGGGCTGGAATTTCAATGGATATCACTTCCCTGCTGCGCATCTTTAAAAGTGTTATGTGACGACTGCACGGTATTGATGTGAAGTCGTACGCAGCGCTAGCAGCAGCACTTGCTCTTGATCACCTCCTAACTGATGCAAACGCCCGTCTCTATCTAGCCAACATTGTTAAGAAGTATCCGAAGAGCGAAGGCACTTCTCGTATAGTGTGGCAGCCGCATTCTCGGGACCTTAATCTCACTAAAAATCTTTGGATGCCATCAAACATGCTGTCTCTGCAAGTTTACCTCCTCTAGCTAGTCTCTCATAGTTGAAAAATACACAAATGGAAGAACAGCCTGCTAGTGTCTACGATGGCTGATCACCTCATTGAAAGCAACTGCCTGAATGTAGGAGATTGTCACATAATTTATTAATATAAATTTTGTTTTTTTTGTATTTAACTTTAAACATTGATTTATTAATGACCCACATGTAACGTCACCATAAAATTCATAAAAATTAAATACTGTTTCCATGCAATTTGGTACTAATCAAAGCTACACTTTTCCATTTTTTGTTGATTTTACCTATGAACTTTTGAAAACCAGTGCATTTGATAATTTAGTAACTACCATCATTCATTTTTTATTTATATTACATATAAGCTGAGATAATTTACGAGCCAATTATTATTTTATTTTCCTTTCTTTCTTTATTTTTTTTTTATAATTTCATCATATCATTTTACCTGCATCTGCATTTGGCATCCGCTGATTCACTATCCGAGGTTTACTGCAGCCAAAAAAATTAAAGAAATATCTGATTTATGTTACAAGAGTGCGTCGTGGTTAGCTATGTCTTCGTGGAAAACGTGATCTTTATTGTTCAAACATTCTTTGAAAGTCCGCGTGAGAGTCAGTACATAGTTATAGGTACAGTATTTTTTATTGTTGTCATGTCTTATGGGTGTTTTACTAAAACATGGAAACCTTTTACTTTTATAGGTATTAGTGAAAACGAAAGAAGTCCACTATATAATGTACTGAAAATTACAGCATACTTTATTACTGTTTTATTTAATATTAATGTTTCAGTACATAAATTATCAATTAAACTTCAAAGTATTTATGTTAGCTATACGAATATCATTTAATTCGTAGTATTCAGTATTATCCACAGCAAATGTATTAACTTTTGGCAATAGAACCGCGTTTTTAAGTTCTATTAATAGCTTTTTGGAGTTTATTTAGCTTATATAGTTACCTACTTAATAAAAAGGATATTGAAAATATGCAATAGTATTTTAAGAGCTAAATTATTGAGTTTTCTTATACAAAAGAATGTTGTTTGCATTAGTCAATGGTGATTTTATTAAATATGTGTGTTAATTGATCATTTATAATGATCTTAATGAAATGTCTGCTGATTATAATAATTTTAATACTATAATGATGCTTATGAAAAACATAAAGTAAGATTTTTCTTAAGAGCCACAGTTTTTAAAATTACCTTTCTTCATATTTACCGTTATTGTAATTTACCTTCATGCAATTATTCAAATAACCTGGATAAACGGAACAGTTTAATGAACGCAAATTTGAAGCCATCGGGAACAAACTTGTAGGAATCATTTTTTCGCTTACATTTCACAAGGTTTATTTATTTAAGCCCAAAGGGGCGTTTGTCCAGAAGGGCTATTGGTCTCGAAACGCAATTTTGCTTTGAATTACTAAAAGCGTTCTATCACTTTTCAAATTGTTGCCACCAAATATTATCGCCGTTTATTATATTTAAAGAAATTAAATAATGAAGAATTTGCATGAATGTATGTATGTTTCTCGCACTGTGAAAAAAGCAACGGTTCTCGTCCGATCATTTACAGCCATCAAATTTTGAAAAACTTGCTCCTCCACCCAAATATGAGCCCAAATTTGGAATTTTTTTATTGACTCTGATACTTTGTAAGGCTTCAACGATTTTATGATTAACAAACTCAACGATTTCAAGGTCAGGAAAGGCTACAACTGTACGGTAAAAAACATTTTTTCCCCAACGCGCGAGACTGTCTATTGGAAATTCTAAAGATATGTTGTTTCGAAATATTTTTAGCCCAAACGGACATTAACCCAAATATATGTATATATATATATATATATATATATAGGTAATTAAATTAATAGTTCAAATAGATTTATTCCAGCTCCAATTTGATAACTAATAAAATTCAGCTTTGCTTGTCATTAATTTTAAATGTAATCTCTCACTATGTATTGGGAGATAAGCTTGCTTCTTTGAGAGTAAGTTTTATAAAGTAATTATAAAGCCATTTCGTTTATCTTTCAAAATGTGTTCTTCGTGTTCTTGATTTTGTGAGTGGATTATTTCGTTTTCTAGATTTTAGCAGTCCATAATGTTCAAATATTTGTTCGTCTTTTAAATACTCCTTTAGATAAACATCACAAATTACTAATTACATGTTATATTACCATTCAAATGTAATTGTTCAACTCGTTATGTGTTAATATTTCGCAAATATGTAATTTGGCTGACATACAGAAATAAGATGACTTGTATGTTCCAAAAGTTCTTGCAAATTATTTGAATTAAGAGGTGAACGCTTTGTGTTCACGTAGTTTATAAATTTTTGGTTCATAACTTACAAATTTACAAAGAATAATCTCTTTATTAGAAAATACTATATTTAAACAGCTTTTTTCAAGTAAAATTTAAAAAGAAAAAAAATCTAATTGACTGATAAACATCTACAGTCCGCGAGGATTGGTTTGTTAGTTTGTTTAATTATTGTTAAATGTGAGATAGCCCTCAAGGCTTTGCCGTAATCGGCAAAGCCTTGAGGGCTATCTCCTAAGGGGAGGGACACCTTCGCGGAGGATTTTCTAAGGGCTGGCTCGTATGAACGTTATACATAGGGAAAACCATGAAAACGTCCATGCAGCCAGCCCGCTTGTGGGATTCGAACCTCGGACCGAACTACCAGTGTTTAGTGACTTTACCGCTCGGCCACTGGGGAAGTGAATATGCTGTGAAGATAATTTCTAGTAAGTTCTCGCAAAGGCAACGTAATTTATTAGCATCAAAACACCCACGTGTCGAACTATTGTAAGAAATAAAGAAGTTTATAATTATTTACATACAAACGTATGTATTATTGCCTGGAAGAAAATTTAGTTAAGAAGAGAAAGAGGTCGTTATTATTTCTCGAGTTTTGTCCCATTTGGTAAATTTTCCCTGAAAACTTAGAAAATTATCATAATTTGCTTATTTTTATTTTAAATTAAACTGTTTAATAATTAATTAAACTTGTTAGGATTATTTGAAATAAATGTCAGTCTGAAAATTTAATATTCATCTGTCGATATATTTTGTAACGAACAAAAATGTTCTGCAAGTGCCAAACTTTTGATTTCAGATAATTTTTTTTCCCTTTGCGATATTATTATAATTGTATATTGAAGTTTTGATCAAATTTTGTAAGTAAAATTTAAAATTTTTATTTTAAATATTTTTTGTTTTGTTAATAAAAATGTTCATATTATTTTTTAAAAATAAAAAAATTCTAGCCGTAATTTGTTTTTAGATCGTGCATTCGACCAGCATGTAGTTTGAATCTAAGACAACTATTCAAGTTAGTTATATTATAAAGTGTTTAGTGCAGTGTTTTATCAATTTAGTTATCTTTTCACTTCAAAATACTTAGCAAAGTTTGGCACAATCGTTTTATAATGCAAATACGTGAATAAATTTCTTAATATGTATTTCGAAAAAAAGAAAAGGTTGATGTGGAAAAAAATTCGGACGGTATGTGTACGGTTCCATTACATTCTTAGTACTATTACACAACACTGGAACTGAAATTTTAAAATTGAGATATTTATTACAGTTATAATATGTTCAGGTTTTAAAGTATATTTGAAATTTCCTGAGACGAAATATTGTTCTGCCTAAATTTTAAAGATTATAGCATCATTTTTTCATGTCTAAGGAAAAGCTTGTTACGCACGAGGAGATTCTTAATCTTCCACTTGCATATTAGTCCGGTCAAACAGGTTCGGAAAACTAATGATCACTGACCCTTGTGGAATAACAATCAGAAGTTATTCTTGAACGTTGCAGTAGAGGAAAGAAATACACAAGTTTTAATAAGTAGAGCGTCACTGTACATTGTTATTTGGGATGTTTGAATAAAACGCCGTTGTACATTGTTGTTAAGGGGGAAATAATTATCACAATACAAATGTTGTTGAAATTTGACCGTGAAAAAATATGAAGTGATATTTTTATACAAATAAATTTTAAAAAAAAAAATCTGAAAGCTTTCAGATTTTATATTACGCCCAAAGGGGCCGGTTTTTTTTTTTTTTTTTTTTTTTTTTTTTTTTTAACGTTTTGTGTGTCACCATTATTTATTGGATATCATGTTCTTCGCACTTAAACTATAAATTTCAGTTCAACAGCAATATCACAAAATAATTTTAAAATGAACATATCCTTTAGAATTTTCGATACACAGTCTCGCGCGCTGGAGATTAATTTTTTTTTTTCCTCTTACAGCGTTGCCATTGCTCGCTTTGAAATCGTTGAGTCTGTTAATCAGTGAATTTGTTAAAGTTTTACAAATTATGAAATAAATAATAAAACAAAGTCCAAATTCCAAGTTCGGTATGCCCATATTCTAGTATAGGACAACTTATTGAAAATTTGATGTCTCTAGATAACGTTGTTGTTTTCGCAGCGTAAGAAATATATATTCATGCAGATTTTTCTTTATTTAATTTCTTTAAATATAACACAGGGCGATAATATTTGGTGGCAACAATTTGAAAAAAGAACAGACATTTATAGTTAATCAACGCAAAATGCCAAAAACAAATTAATAGCCCTTCTGGGCTACCGTCCTTTGGGCTAATAAAGAAAAGCAAATAAAACGTTCGAAGTGCTGAAGAAGAGTATTCCGCATTTTCCCTTGTACTTCTAAAAATTTATAAACTTTCGGGCTCAAAATCGTCTAGCGTTACTAGTGCATGACTTAAATTTCTATATATAATAGTTGTGAAAAATTCTATATTTTTAATTAAAAATGCTTATAAATTATACTTAATAGTATCTTGACTTGCACTTTTTTAATTTTGTAAAAGTTAGATATTTTACTTTTGTTTATATTGTTTGCTATTTTTTTACATTGGTTATTTTCTGACACGATTTATAACTACAAAAGGAAGTTAACATTAGAGAAGTTGGATATTATTGATGGCGGTTTTGATATGCATATTAGATTTTACTCAAAATTTAAAATTTTGGGGATCTGTTACGGAAAATTAGCTCATGCAGAAGTGTAGTGTATCTATTATTGCATTAATAATCCTATGTTAATAAAACTACGAATTAAAGTAAAAGATAAGTAGCGAAAAATGTAATGAAAAAAATTAGGAGTGCATCTAATACATCTAAATATTTAGACGAATATATGCATCAAAACAAACATTAAAAAATTTACATTATAAATTTTACTCAGCTATTTTCTAAATACTCAGTTAATTCGTTTATTAAAATAACCCTTTAGTAAAACCTCCTTGCTTCAACATGTCTAAAGTTAGTATTTTAAAATAGATTGAACTCTTAAAGTAAAATGTTAATCATCTTGTTGTTGTAAGCAATCAATCTTTACGCTCATTGTAAGCTTTCTTTATGTCTGTACGATAGACGACCAATAGCATTTTCAGTAACTTTTAATCGCATTTTTAAACGTAACGCTTGTACTTTTTGTTTCTCGTTAATCTTAATCTACGAACATTGCATATATGCTGTAAACTTTCAACTGTGAAGTAAAAACGGCCGATTTTGATTAACATCACAAGCAGAAATTAGGTACTTTATTATTGCCACTTGAAAATAGATTCCCTGTACATTACTAAATAGATTGAAATTTAAAAAATTAATGTAAGCGATTTAGGAATTAATGAAACGTTTAAAGAATAGTGCGTTCAGGGCTGACCTTCTGCCAGCAGAAAATAATTTTTTCCGTGCTAGCGGCAGAAATTCATTGTAACTGGCAGGAAATGGCAACAACTGGCAAAAATTAAAAAACGTATTTAAAATGTTAAATTTGTAATATTTGCTAATTTATTTAATTATTTGGTGCTACTTTGGTAGACGGTTGCACGGATTTTTGGCGATTTACATTGGCGCAATTTTTGGCGCGGTTTTTACAGTCGTCAGCCATCTTGAAAAATGCTGTTTATACGTATTTTACGCATATAGTAAAGTATTCGAAACTTAAAAAAAAATAATAATAATAACAATAATAAATATCGTTAAAAGTAATGGATTAATTTTTTGTTGAAAATGTAGTTTTTTAAGATGGCAGGCAAGTGTAAATAAAACATTTATTATGAGTATAAAATACTAAAGTAAGGTTATTATTACTTTCATATAGCAAAGAAGAGAATAAAAACACCGCTATAAAAACATTGTGCCAACGTTTAATTAGATTAAAATATTACTGAAATTGACTATCGAATTAAAAACCATCAGACCAACATTTAAAAGAATTAGAATGTTATTAAATTCAAATACTTTAAAATACGCTATATAGAATATAATTAACATTAAAACATATGTGACAATAATTATCTCAGCAATTTTTGAAAATAGTGCATTAATTTTTTTAACAAAAATTGAAGTACTATACAATTAAAAAATAACAGAAGAATATGTACTTACATTTCTTTTAGTCATTTAACCTGTCGTTTATTGATCAGTACCACAAAAAAAAATCGGAATCATAATTTAGATATCAATGAAAAAAATTGAAAAATGTAATATCAAGGGCAAGAATAAAAAAAATTTTTAAAAAAATTATAAATTGATAAAGCAATTTAGAGCCAAATTAATGGGTCATAAAAATTTAAAATAACCAAAAAAAAAAAAAAAAAAAAAAAAAAAAACTACAATAATAGGTATTGCTTTTAAGATTTCTAAGATCCTTTAACCGCCCCTCCCTGAAGTACAAAGGACAATTTTTTGATTCCGATACCAATAATTCTTGGTACTTACCAATTAACACATTCATCTTTGAAGGAATTCGAAGATATGAATTAAATTTTAAAATGGCGCGATAATGCACAAATTTTTAGTAACCAATCAGGGAGCTGATTACAGCTCGTTAATGCACTAATATTCTATAACCAATCAGAGAGATGATTACATCAAGCCTAGAATTAAAATTATTTAAATAATCATACATAATAAAATCATTTTTTTTAAATGCAAAATTAAATTGTATTTTAATATTTAACAACCATAAATAATGTTTAAACATTAGATTAAATTTATAGATATTAAAACTAATTACTTTTAAAGTTAGGTGATTACATCATCCACAACATAAAATTGCATAAAATATCATAAACAATAAAATTTCAAATAAAAATGCAAAATTTAATTGATTTTTAATATTTAGAAGCCATAAGTAATATTTAAAACCCGGAATTTATCCTTAATACAAGGCATTATTTTTTAAATAAAATGACAACAAAGTATCGGTTACCATAAATAACTTATCCAGCAATGGGTTTACCATAAGTCGTATAGTCGCCAAAAGAAATATCGCCAAAATCCGTGCAACCGTTTACTAAAGTAGCACCAATTATTTTAATAAATGGAAAAGTTCTATATGTTTTAATTAATGCATAATAATGAGGCTGTTCGCACATTTTTTAGACGATTTTGGTAAGCGGTAATAAAAAATCATTTGCTGCAAAAGAAGTACAGTCAAAAGTCGTTAATCCGGACTCGTCGGGACTTCGGTGATTCCGGATTATCGATTTTTCCGGATTATATATCATCAGTTTAAATATGGTAAGATGGCATGCAGAAATTATAAAATTAAAAATATGAAACCGTAATTTATGAAATAAAGAACAATTATGATCTAAAGGGTATCAAAATTTACAAAAAGAAAAAGCTTAATATTTATTTGTTTAGTTTATTAAACATTTCTTTCAATGTAAGTTGCTTAAGTTGCTTCGTTTCATGTGATAATACTTTCTCTTTAATTCTATTAAATAGACATAATTTCTTGTTTAGTTACAAAACTTGTTACTTGTTTAGTTCCTATAATTGCTGTGTCGAGAATACCGACTAATTTGTCAATCGAAATTTTTTCGTTTTCAATAACCTCTGTGTCGCTTTCTTCACTATCGGAAGCGAATTATTATGACGAGGAACTTGATTTAAATCATATCAAAGACGGAGTACATCGAGATGAAATACTACGTTTAGTAAGGAATTATAAGCCAAATAAAATAAAAACATCTGCCCTGAAGATAAGGATAGTGCTGACAGATCAACTTTCAATTCATTGCGCGGCACGACGTCCCCCCCCCGCAGAGCAGCGCGAAATTGATAAACAGATTTTCGGATTTCGAAATATACTTTCGCTTTGTAGATCCTTTACATATTAGTAAATATATATCGGAAATTCTGTTTGACATAATCGAAAGTTCAAGCTTACTTTGCTCTAACAGTCTGCAAAAAATAATAAGGCGGATCCAATTCGAAGATTAAGGAACAACACAATCTGCGACATTAACTGAATTAGATAATTTTAGCTTAGCTTATACCGTCCGTTATACATTAAACGCCCATGCGTAAACGTATTATGCGCATGCGCACACGCATATTCGCCGCCGCAAAGGTCTTACGCGCACGCGTGAACGCCTATGCGCATGCGTCAACGCGACGCATGCGCAGAAAGTTTGTAGCTTTGAGGTCCGCATTATAGATCATTCCGGATTATGGGTGTACGAATTAACGACTTTTGACTGTAATTGCAATTGTACTATGTTTTTAAAAGTCAAAATTATCGTCTGTGGCTTGAAAGTTTTGTTTTTATTCAAAATGGCGAATTTAACAAAGCAGTGATTCGAAGGCTACATTTACACTCTTACCGAAGAGAAATATGCATACTCCGTTATCCAAAAACGATGTGAGAGCCATGGTTTTGTGATATCTAAAGCTTCGATAGGTAATATCATCAAAAAGAAAGGAAAAAAACGTCAAATTGGAGCCTCAAGTGTGACAAAAATTCCAAACAAGTATCCAAGGAAAAAACGGACATCTTCGACTATTGGTTCGACTATTGGACATCTTCGACTATTCCAAACAAGTATCCAAGGAAAAAACGGACATCTTCGACATTCGAAAAATCATTTGCTGCAAAAGAAGTACAGTCAAAAGTCGTTAATCCGGACTCGTCGGGACTTCGGTGATTCCGGATTATCGATTTTTCCGGATTATATATCATCAGTTTAAATATGGTAAGATGGCATGCAGAAATTATAAAATTAAAAATATGAAACCGTAATTTATGAAATAAAGAACAATTATGATCTAAAGGGTATCAAAATTTACAAAAAGAAAAAGCTTAATATTTATTTGTTTAGTTTATTAAACATTTCTTTCAATGTAAGTTGCTTAAGTTGCTTCGTTTCATGTGATAATACTTTCTCTTTAATTCTATTAAATAGACATAATTTCTTGTTTAGTTACAAAACTTGTTACTTGTTTAGTTCCTATAATTGCTGTGTCGAGAATACCGACTAATTTGTCAATCGAAATTTTTTCGTTTTCAATAACCTCTGTGTCGCTTTCTTCACTATCGGAAGCGAATTATTATGACGAGGAACTTGATTTAAATCATATCAAAGACGGAGTACATCGAGATGAAATACTACGTTTAGTAAGGAATTATAAGCCAAATAAAATAAAAACATCTGCCCTGAAGATAAGGATAGTGCTGACAGATCAACTTTCAATTCATTGCGCGGCACGACGTCCCCCCCCCCGCAGAGCAGCGCGAAATTGATAAACAGATTTTCGGATTTCGAAATATACTTTCGCTTTGTAGATCCTTTACATATTAGTAAATATATATCGGAAATTCTGTTTGACATAATCGAAAGTTCAAGCTTACTTTGCTCTAACAGTCTGCAAAAAATAATAAGGCGGATCCAATTCGAAGATTAAGGAACAACACAATCTGCGACATTAACTGAATTAGATAATTTTAGCTTAGCTTATACCGTCCGTTATACATTAAACGCCCATGCGTAAACGTATTATGCGCATGCGCACACGCATATTCGCCGCCGCAAAGGTCTTACGCGCACGCGTGAACGCCTATGCGCATGCGTCAACGCGACGCATGCGCAGAAAGTTTGTAGCTTTGAGGTCCGCATTATAGATCATTCCGGATTATGGGTGTACGAATTAACGACTTTTGACTGTAATTGCAATTGTACTATGTTTTTAAAAGTCAAAATTATCGTCTGTGGCTTGAAAGTTTTGTTTTTATTCAAAATGGCGAATTTAACAAAGCAGTGATTCGAAGGCTACATTTACACTCTTACCGAAGAGAAATATGCATACTCCGTTATCCAAAAACGATGTGAGAGCCATGGTTTTGTGATATCTAAAGCTTCGATAGGTAATATCATCAAAAAGAAAGGAAAAAAACGTCAAATTGGAGCCTCAAGTGTGACAAAAATTCCAAACAAGTATCCAAGGAAAAAACGGACATCTTCGACTATTGGTTCGACTATTGGACATCTTCGACTATTCCAAACAAGTATCCAAGGAAAAAACGGACATCTTCGACATTCGAAAAATCATTTGCTGCAAAAGAAGTACAGTCAAAAGTCGATAATCCGGACTCGTCGGGACTTCGGTGATTCCGGATTATCGATTTTTCCGGATTATATATCATCAGTTTAAATATGGTAAGATGGCATGCAGAAATTATAAAATTAAAAATATGAAACCGTAATTTATGAAATAAAGAACAATTATGATCTAAAGGGTATCAAAATTTACAAAAAGAAAAAGCTTAATATTTATTTGTTTAGTTTATTAAACATTTCTTTCAATGTAAGTTGCTTAAGTTGCTTCGTTTCATGTGATAATACTTTCTCTTTAATTCTATTAAATAGACATAATTTCTTGTTTAGTTACAAAACTTGTTACTTGTTTAGTTCCTATAATTGCTGTGTCGAGAATACCGACTAATTTGTCAATCGAAATTTTTTCGTTTTCAATAACCTCTGTGTCGCTTTCTTCACTATCGGAAGCGAATTATAATGACGAGGAACTTGATTTAAATCATATCAAAGACGGAGTACATCGAGATGAAATACTACGTTTAGTAAGGAATTATAAGCCAAATAAAATAAAAACATCTGCCCTGAAGATAAGGATAGTGCTGACAGATCAACTTTCAATTCATTGCGCGGCACGACGTCCCCCCCCCGCAGAGCAGCGCGAAATTGATAAACAGATTTTCGGATTTCGAAATATACTTTCGCTTTGTAGATCCTTTACATATTAGTAAATATATATCGGAAATTCTGTTTGACATAATCGAAAGTTCAAGCTTACTTTGCTCTAACAGTCTGCAAAAAATAATAAGGCGGATCCAATTCGAAGATTAAGGAACAACACAATCTGCGACATTAACTGAATTAGATAATTTTAGCTTAGCTTATACCGTCCGTTATACATTAAACGCCCATGCGTAAACGTATTATGCGCATGCGCACACGCATATTCGCCGCCGCAAAGGTCTTACGCGCACGCGTGAACGCCTATGCGCATGCGTCAACGCGACGCATGCGCAGAAAGTTTGTAGCTTTGAGGTCCGCATTATAGATCATTCCGGATTATGGGTGTACGAATTAACGACTTTTGACTGTAATTGCAATTGTACTATGTTTTTAAAAGTCAAAATTATCGTCTGTGGCTTGAAAGTTTTGTTTTTATTCAAAATGGCGAATTTAACAAAGCAGTGATTCGAAGGCTACATTTACACTCTTACCGAAGAGAAATATGCATACTCCGTTATCCAAAAACGATGTGAGAGCCATGGTTTTGTGATATCTAAAGCTTCGATAGGTAATATCATCAAAAAGAAAGGAAAAAAACGTCAAATTGGAGCCTCAAGTGTGACAAAAATTCCAAACAAGTATCCAAGGAAAAAACGGACATCTTCGACTATTGGTTCGACTATTGGACATCTTCGACTATTCCAAACAAGTATCCAAGGAAAAAACGGACATCTTCGACATTCGAAAAATCATTTGCTGCAAAAGAAGTACAGTCAAAAGTCGTTAATCCGGACTCGTCGGGACTTCGGTGATTCCGGATTATCGATTTTTCCGGATTATATATCATCAGTTTAAATATGGTAAGATGGCATGCAGAAATTATAAAATTAAAAATATGAAACCGTAATTTATGAAATAAAGAACAATTATGATCTAAAGGGTATCAAAATTTACAAAAAGAAAAAGCTTAATATTTATTTGTTTAGTTTATTAAACATTTCTTTCAATGTAAGTTGCTTAAGTTGCTTCGTTTCATGTGATAATACTTTCTCTTTAATTCTATTAAATAGACATAATTTCTTGTTTAGTTACAAAACTTGTTACTTGTTTAGTTCCTATAATTGCTGTGTCGAGAATACCGACTAATTTGTCAATCGAAATTTTTTCGTTTTCAATAACCTCTGTGTCGCTTTCTTCACTATCGGAAGCGAATTATAATGACGAGGAACTTGATTTAAATCATATCAAAGACGGAGTACATCGAGATGAAATACTACGTTTAGTAAGGAATTATAAGCCAAATAAAATAAAAACATCTGCCCTGAAGATAAGGATAGTGCTGACAGATCAACTTCCAATTCATTGCGCGGCACGACGTCCCCCCCCGCAGAGCAGCGCGAAATTGATAAACAGATTTTCGGATTTCGAAATATACTTTCGCTTTGTAGATCCTTTACATATTAGTAAATATATATCGGAAATTCTGTTTGACATAATCGAAAGTTCAAGCTTACTTTGCTCTAACAGTCTGCAAAAAATAATAAGGCGGATCCAATTCGAAGATTAAGGAACAACACAATCTGCGACATTAACTGAATTAGATAATTTTAGCTTAGCTTATACCGTCCGTTATACATTAAACGCCCATGCGTAAACGTATTATGCGCATGCGCACACGCATATTCGCCGCCGCAAAGGTCTTACGCGCACGCGTGAATGCCTATGCGCATGCGTCAACGCGACGCATGCGCAGAAAGTTTGTAGCTTTGAGGTCCGCATTATAGATCATTCCGGATTATGGGTGTACGAATTAACGACTTTTGACTGTAATTGCAATTGTACTATGTTTTTAAAAGTCAAAATTATCGTCTGTGGCTTGAAAGTTTTGTTTTTATTCAAAATGGCGAATTTAACAAAGCAGTGATTCGAAGGCTACATTTACACTCTTACCGAAGAGAAATATGCATACTCCGTTATCCAAAAACGATGTGAGAGCCATGGTTTTGTGATATCTAAAGCTTCGATAGGTAATATCATCAAAAAGAAAGGAAAAAAACGTCAAATTGGAGCCTCAAGTGTGACAAAAATTCCAAACAAGTATCCAAGGAAAAAACGGACATCTTCGACTATTGGTTCGACTATTGGACATCTTCGACTATTCCAAACAAGTATCCAAGGAAAAAACGGACATCTTCGACATTCGAAAAATCATTTGCTGCAAAAGAAGTACAGTCAAAAGTCGTTAATCCGGACTCGTCGGGACTTCGGTGATTCCGGATTATCGATTTTTCCGGATTATATATCATCAGTTTAAATATGGTAAGATGGCATGCAGAAATTATAAAATTAAAAATATGAAACCGTAATTTATGAAATAAAGAACAATTATGATCTAAAGGGTATCAAAATTTACAAAAAGAAAAAGCTTAATATTTATTTGTTTAGTTTATTAAACATTTCTTTCAATGTAAGTTGCTTAAGTTGCTTCGTTTCATGTGATAATACTTTCTCTTTAATTCTATTAAATAGACATAATTTCTTGTTTAGTTACAAAACTTGTTACTTGTTTAGTTCCTATAATTGCTGTGTCGAGAATACCGACTAATTTGTCAATCGAAATTTTTTCGTTTTCAATAACCTCTGTGTCGCTTTCTTCACTATCGGAAGCGAATTATAATGACGAGGAACTTGATTTAAATCATATCAAAGACGGAGTACATCGAGATGAAATACTACGTTTAGTAAGGAATTATAAGCCAAATAAAATAAAAACATCTGCCCTGAAGATAAGGATAGTGCTGACAGATCAACTTTCAATTCATTGCGCGGCACGACGTCCCCCCCCGCAGAGCAGCGCGAAATTGATAAACAGATTTTCGGATTTCGAAATATACTTTCGCTTTGTAGATCCTTTACATATTAGTAAATATATATCGGAAATTCTGTTTGACATAATCGAAAGTTCAAGCTTACTTTGCTCTAACAGTCTGCAAAAAATAATAAGGCGGATCCAATTCGAAGATTAAGGAACAACACAATCTGCGACATTAACTGAATTAGATAATTTTAGCTTAGCTTATACCGTCCGTTATACATTAAACGCCCATGCGTAAACGTATTATGCGCATGCGCACACGCATATTCGCCGCCGCAAAGGTCTTACGCGCACGCGTGAATGCCTATGCGCATGCGTCAACGCGACGCATGCGCAGAAAGTTTGTAGCTTTGAGGTCCGCATTATAGATCATTCCGGATTATGGGTGTACGAATTAACGACTTTTGACTGTAATTGCAATTGTACTATGTTTTTAAAAGTCAAAATTATCGTCTGTGGCTTGAAAGTTTTGTTTTTATTCAAAATGGCGAATTTAACAAAGCAGTGATTCGAAGGCTACATTTACACTCTTACCGAAGAGAAATATGCATACTCCGTTATCCAAAAACGATGTGAGAGCCATGGTTTTGTGATATCTAAAGCTTCGATAGGTAATATCATCAAAAAGAAAGGAAAAAAACGTCAAATTGGAGCCTCAAGTGTGACAAAAATTCCAAACAAGTATCCAAGGAAAAAACGGACATCTTCGACTATTGGTTCGACTATTGGACATCTTCGACTATTCCAAACAAGTATCCAAGGAAAAAACGGACATCTTCGACATTCGAAAAATCATTTGCTGCAAAAGAAGTACAGTCAAAAGTCGTTAATCCGGACTCGTCGGGACTTCGGTGATTCCGGATTATCGATTTTTCCGGATTATATATCATCAGTTTAAATATGGTAAGATGGCATGCAGAAATTATAAAATTAAAAATATGAAACCGTAATTTATGAAATAAAGAACAATTATGATCTAAAGGGTATCAAAATTTACAAAAAGAAAAAGCTTAATATTTATTTGTTTAGTTTATTAAACATTTCTTTCAATGTAAGTTGCTTAAGTTGCTTCGTTTCATGTGATAATACTTTCTCTTTAATTCTATTAAATAGACATAATTTCTTGTTTAGTTACAAAACTTGTTACTTGTTTAGTTCCTATAATTGCTGTGTCGAGAATACCGACTAATTTGTCAATCGAAATTTTTTCGTTTTCAATAACCTCTGTGTCGCTTTCTTCACTATCGGAAGCGAATTATAATGACGAGGAACTTGATTTAAATCATATCAAAGACGGAGTACATCGAGATGAAATACTACGTTTAGTAAGGAATTATAAGCCAAATAAAATAAAAACATCTGCCCTGAAGATAAGGATAGTGCTGACAGATCAACTTTCAATTCATTGCGCGGCACGACGTCCCCCCCCCCCGCAGAGCAGCGCGAAATTGATAAACAGATTTTCGGATTTCGAAATATACTTTCGCTTTGTAGATCCTTTACATATTAGTAAATATATATCGGAAATTCTGTTTGACATAATCGAAAGTTCAAGCTTACTTTGCTCTAACAGTCTGCAAAAAATAATAAGGCGGATCCAATTCGAAGATTAAGGAACAACACAATCTGCGACATTAACTGAATTAGATAATTTTAGCTTAGCTTATACCGTCCGTTATACATTAAACGCCCATGCGTAAACGTATTATGCGCATGCGCACACGCATATTCGCCGCCGCAAAGGTCTTACGCGCACGCGTGAATGCCTATGCGCATGCGTCAACGCGACGCATGCGCAGAAAGTTTGTAGCTTTGAGGTCCGCATTATAGATCATTCCGGATTATGGGTGTACGAATTAACGACTTTTGACTGTAATTGCAATTGTACTATGTTTTTAAAAGTCAAAATTATCGTCTGTGGCTTGAAAGTTTTGTTTTTATTCAAAATGGCGAATTTAACAAAGCAGTGATTCGAAGGCTACATTTACACTCTTACCGAAGAGAAATATGCATACTCCGTTATCCAAAAACGATGTGAGAGCCATGGTTTTGTGATATCTAAAGCTTCGATAGGTAATATCATCAAAAAGAAAGGAAAAAAACGTCAAATTGGAGCCTCAAGTGTGACAAAAATTCCAAACAAGTATCCAAGGAAAAAACGGACATCTTCGACTATTGGTTCGACTATTGGACATCTTCGACTATTCCAAACAAGTATCCAAGGAAAAAACGGACATCTTCGACATTCGAAAAATCATTTGCTGCAAAAGAAGTACAGTCAAAAGTCGTTAATCCGGACTCGTTGGGACTTCGGTGATTCCGGATTATCGATTTTTCCGGATTATATATCATCAGTTTAAATATGGTAAGATGGCATGCAGAAATTATAAAATTAAAAATATGAAACCGTAATTTATGAAATAAAGAACAATTATGATCTAAAGGGTATCAAAATTTACAAAAAGAAAAAGCTTAATATTTATTTGTTTAGTTTATTAAACATTTCTTTCAATGTAAGTTGCTTAAGTTGCTTCGTTTCATGTGATAATACTTTCTCTTTAATTCTATTAAATAGACATAATTTCTTGTTTAGTTACAAAACTTGTTACTTGTTTAGTTCCTATAATTGCTGTGTCGAGAATACCGACTAATTTGTCAATCGAAATTTTTTCGTTTTCAATAACCTCTGTGTCGCTTTCTTCACTATCGGAAGCGAATTATAATGACGAGGAACTTGATTTAAATCATATCAAAGACGGAGTACATCGAGATGAAATACTACGTTTAGTAAGGAATTATAAGCCAAATAAAATAAAAACATCTGCCCTGTGAAGATAAGGATAGTGCTGACAGATCAACTTCCAATTCATTGCGAATTTTATGTAATTTAGTTTTGTGAATACAATATACATCGTCTAAAAAAATGTGTGAACAGCCTCTGTAATAACAATAAATAATTAATTCTTGCTTTAATTAGCATGTAATTGTAATAATAAAAAGAAACAGTAAGTATAGTGAATTTTCTGCACTCAAATCACTAAATGTTTTACAAAAGTATATGCATAAAATGAATGAATTTTCAATGATAAAAAAATCGAAAGCATATCTTCTTTGAGGTAGATAGCACTTTCGTGCTTTGTAACTAAACAAAAATAAATACGAGACAAGTAGATTTACAAAAATTAAAAATTAATTATTCCTATCCATTATCTTCCAAGTGCATCAATGAGAAATTGAGTTCTTGAAGCCGATTAAATGCAGCAATCGCAGTTACGTTGGTTAATGTTAAAAGGTACGTTGTTTAATGTTAAAAGAAAATCCCCCTAGTTAAAGGACAGTTGCAAAACTGTGTCCACTGTAAACAAAATGATAAACGTTGATTTAAATCTTAAGAAAGCGAAAAAACGCAATGTGCATCGTCTTCTTCCAAAGCATATCGCTCAACGCAGGACACGCTGCAGAATTCTATATGAGAAACACTTATCCAAAGAAAAATGGAAAACAATTGTCACAATAGATGAAGCATGGGTGTATTTAAATGATAGTAACAAAAAAAAAGAGCCATTTATTATTATAAAAGGGGAGAAAAAAATTTAAGTACATGGTTCAAAGAATCGAAAGAAAGTTTTTCTAAGGGATTCATGATTGTTGCTGGTTTTTCTTATAATGGCAAGTTAAAAATAAAGAGAGTGCTAAAGAATGTCAAGATTAACTCCAAATACTACCAGGAACATATTTTATCGGCAATTTTTCTGAATGAAATATCGCTATACCCATAGTGCCATCAATCTGTGAGACTCTATCAGGACAAAGCTAGCAGTCACACATCAAAATCCACTGTAAATTTCCTAAAAGAAATGGAACAAAAAACTGGTATCAAGGCCATACCCTTCACTAATATCCCTACTAAATCTCCCGATCTGTAACCTATGGATTTTTGTGCTTTTGGACTTTTAAAAACTGCATTATCCATCCCCAAACCCTATAACAGGACTCTGGAAAGCTGTTCGGGAGGAATGGGATAGAATACCTCTTCTGCCACTTCAAAAGGCATTATTATCTTGGAAATTGCGGTGTCGAAAGATAGTTCAGAATAAGGGATGTCAAATACAACATTTAAAACACAAGAATTTTATGTAATTTAGTTTTGTGAATACAATATACATGGTCTAAAAGAATGTGTGAACAGCCTCTGTAATAACAATAAATAATTAATTATTGCTTTAATTAGCATGTAATTGTAATAATAAAAAGAAACAGTAAGTATAGTGAATTTTCTGCACTCAAATCACTAAATGTTTTACAAAAGTATATGCATAAAATGAATGAATTTTCAATGATAAAAAAATCGAAAGCATATCTTCTTTGAGGTAGATAGCACTTTCGTGCTTTGTAACTAAACAAAAATAAATACGAGACAAGTAGATTTACAAAAATTAAAAATTAATTATTCCTATCCATTATCTTCCAAGTGCATCAATGAGAAATTGAGTTCTTGAAGCCGATTAAATGCAGCAATCGCAGTTACGTTGGTTAATGTTAAAAGGTACGTTGTTTAATGTTAAAAGAAAATCCCCCTAGTTAAAGGACAGTTGCAAAACTGTGTCCACTGTAAACAAAATGATAAACGTTGATTTAAATCTTAAGAAAGCGAAAAAACGCAATGTGCATCGTCTTCTTCCAAAGCATATCGCTCAACGCAGGACACGCTGCAGAATTCTATATGAGAAACACTTATCCAAAGAAAAATGGAAAACAATTGTCACAATAGATGAAGCATGGGTGTATTTAAATGATAGTAACAAAAAAAAAAGAGCCATTTATTATTATAAAAGGGGAGAAAAAAATTTAAGTACATGGTTCAAAGAATCGAAAGAAAGTTTTTCTAAGGGATTCATGATTGTTGCTGGTTTTTCTTATAATGGCAAGTTAAAAATAAAGAGAGTGCTAAAGAATGTCAAGATTAACTCCAAATACTATCAGGAACATATTTTATCGGCAATTTTTCTGAATGAAATATCGCTATACCCATAGTGCCATCAATCTGTGAGACTCTATCAGGACAAAGCTAGCAGTCACACATCAAAATCCACTGTAAATTTCCTAAAAGAAATGGAACAAAAAACTGGTATCAAGGCCATACCCTTCACTAATATCCCTACTAAATCTCCCGATCTGTAACCTATGGATTTTTGTGCTTTTGGACTTTTAAAAACTGCATTATCCAAACGTTGTCCCCAAACCCTATAACAGGACTCTGGAAAGCTGTTCGGGAGGAATGGGATAGAATACCTCTTCTGCCACTTCAAAAGGCATTATTATCTTGGAAATTGTGGTGTCGAAAGATAGTTCAGAATAAGGGATGTCAAATACAACATTTAAAACACAAGAATTTTATGTAATTTAGTTTTGTGAATACAATATACATCGTCTAAAAAAATGTGTGAACAGCCTCTGTAATAACAATAAATAATTAATTATTGCTTTAATTAGCATGTAATTGTAATAATAAAAAGAAACAGTAAGTATAGTGAATTTTCTGCACTCAAATCACTAAATGTTTTACAAAAGTATATGCATAAAATGAATGAATTTTCAATGATAAAAAAATCGAAAGCATATCTTCTTTGAGGTAGATAGCACTTTCGTGCTTTGTAACTAAACAAAAATAAATACGAGACAAGTAGATTTACAAAAATTAAAAATTAATTATTCCTATCCATTATCTTCCAAGTGCATCAATGAGAAATTGAGTTCTTGAAGCCGATTAAATGCAGCAATCGCAGTTTGTCTTAGTGTTCAATGAGCAGTTTTGCCAAACTAGAAATCTGAATGCAGTTTATTATTGTTATTATGTCTACTTTTAGGGCTTTTGAGATGAAACTGACGGTTTTGTTTTCAGAAAGTAGTTTGTAAAAAGATAATAGTGGAATACGCTGGCTGCAAAAATGTGAGTGGTACCCTCTAGAACATGGGTGTCTAAACTATGACCGTTTGAGGGTCGCCTTGCAAAGGAAAAAAAATTGTGGGGCAGCATTGCAAAGAAAAAAAAAAAAAAATTGCGCGGCCATACATACAATATTTTTTAATAGATTGAAATAAATTGAAATAAAAATTAGCTCTATGTTGTTTTATTAAAATAAATCAACTTCTTTTTATTATTAATTTTTTTAATTTGAATTAGATATGTATAGGTACATATTTATTATTAATTTGTAAAAGTTTCGTTTCATTTACTTTGGATTTCACAAAGATGGAAAAAATTCAAATTAATGAGATGGATGAATTTGCTTTTATTGAACAAGCAAATCGATATCGGGTTCAATAGACGAGGTTGCAATTCTTAATGCATTTTTAAGATGTTTATCAGCGATGTTTGTCCTATTTTTGATTTTTGTATGCTTTATTCTTGAAAATAATTGTTCACAAATATGGATACTGCCAAAAGCTGAAGACATTAATAAAGCATGATTGTGAAAATTAGGATAATTATCGCGGGGTAGGTAATCTTTATAAAACTCCAGTAAAGAAACATTTTCAAACTTTTCTTTCAGTTGAATGTAACTTTGCAGTTAATACATCATGATGCACTAAGATGTTTTTATTAAAATTTTTATTTCAAAATAAATGCTGACGAATCAGTTATATATGAATCAAATTCAACATTTATTTTTTTAATAAAAATGTGTAAATTTAAATACTTTCATAATTTGCGTTTGGGCCGCACTTTAAACACCCCTGCTCTAGAATGAAGAAACCCAGAATAATAAAGTGAGATTACGAAATCAACAGTAAACATACGCAGAAGTAGGTTTAATTTCTGGCATGGAAATTGTGAAAGCACCTGATCATTTTCTTCAGTTTCCCGTTGCTGAGGAGCTAAAAGCGGGTGGAGAACACCTGCAGAAGATAGATTTTACCCTATCCGACTAGTATGAGAAAATTTGTCGTTAACATTCAAAGTACAAAGGAAGCTTTGATATGCCAATAGCAAAGTTCTTTTATAGTTCTAGTATTTCATTCTGTGGCAGTGCTTATCCATCTTTTACGATATGACCAAGTGCATATTCCTAAGTAGAAACAACTGACGGATATTGTATACACACCTCTATAAATACCGAATGGCTGATACTGTGTTGAATGATTAACGTATGCAATTTATGAATATTCTGTTTATTATCTTAATCTTTTACGAAATAAGTAGTATCTATTCAGAAATATTTCAAAATTCTTCACAGGCGGGATACTTATACTTGGCTTAAAAGAATTCACAGATATTGTGAAGCCACAAGTACCCACCCGGAAGTACGAGGTAGAAAAGCCTGATAGATTGTTTTATAATTATTCTTTCAAGAAATAATTCTTATTTCTTACAAATGCCAGAAAGTCATGATGATGGCAAAAAAGTGGTTAAGTGATAAATAATAAGATAATTAAAAAAATAAAACACTTGTTGCAGCTGTTAAAAGCGTACTATAGTTACGCTCGCTATGTTCGAAAAACTAATTGTCCTAATAAGTTTGTGAAATTTCGTTAACACTAGTGGCTGATGCTAATATTATGCAAACTTATCAGAAACAAGTAGATACAATCAAGCAAAAACTCGACGTGAAATGATAGCTCATATGCTTTATTCAATTCCATAGTATCTGAGTTCTCCAGTGAGCAGCAAGAATGTGCTAGGACACATCACTTCATGACACATCTTCTCAAACAAAATCAACTTATCTTCCTTGCACGTACTTCTTCGCTGAAGTCTTAAAAAATGTTAAACATCTGCATGGTGGTCTAATTTCAATAAAACAACTATAATAAAGATTTCATAACTTAATTTGCTGAATGATAATACTGCTTGCAAGTACTCATAAATTTTAAAGAATATTCTCCATCTTTTTTTATTTTATTTGCAAAGTATTAAGCAATTCTCTGGATTCTAAAGCAGCAGCGAAATTGATCTTTTATCATAAATTATTTTGTAGAAATTGCCAGGCTGAACTTGAATGGTGAAACTGCCGCTATGTAACCTTTGAATAACCTATATTAACGTCATGACTCAACTTTACTTGTAAAATACATTTCTGTGTACAACTTATAATACTCTAATAAATTATTTAATGAGTTTCTATCCTACCGATTTTAACTGGTGGTTTTAACTACTTTGGCACAAACTTGCCAGCCTTGTTTATATTACAGCTGAGCTTTTATGACCACACTGAGATTATTATTTCAGAAACAGATCATTTAAGTTTAACATTTCAGGAACAGATAACAAATCTTTTTTAATGTTAATAACGCTTAATAGCTTTTTTAAAACAAAAAAAGACTTGATTTTTTAATACTTAAAATATTTAAGGTTGACACAGAAATTAGGTATTTGCTGATCGTTTTAATGAACGTGCATATGATGACTTTGGTCTGATTTGAAGGCGATTGTCTTAGTGTTATAAATACCAATGTTTATTTATATTGTGTTTATTTTAGGGGTGGCCATCAGTGGGAAGTGGTCTTGATGAGAAGGTATACAGGTTACTATTAAAGCCAAACATATTTATTTCTAATTTCCCTATAAATCCTATCATTTTTATCCATCTAAATCGAATTTTTTTAATTATTATCTGTGTTCCAATGGGTAATGTACTTTAATTAATGTACGGTTATTAATATTACAAATTTAAACTTTTAAGTACATGTTGTCTCCTGTCCCCAAAGAAAGTTTGAAAACTGAGCGCAGACAGAGTGGGTGGTACTAAGTGATATAGTATTCTCCACTGAAACTGATTTTTCTGAAATGTTGTAAAAAGAGTTAGTAAGCTAATCTAGTAAACCTGAGGGATCAAAAGGGGAGATCAAAATTAATATTACATAAGAATGAACAACACGAGAGTTGTATGCTTGGATAAAGCTTCTCGAATTACAAATGAATAGACGTTATTGCGATTAAAGAATTCTTTATAATTGGTCTTTGAAAATTTCAGGAGTGCTTATTCACAGCTTTCAAATTTACTGAAATGCAACACTACTGGCAAAAATGAAACCCAGTAAAATGACGACATCTACGACATAGTCTAAAAGGTTTAGAAGCGGCGAAAACAACTGTTAACGAAAACCACATTCAAGAGGGCAAAGAATCTGACGAAAGACAGGAGGACTTGAAAAATAAGTAAGGATTTTTTTAATTGTTAATTATATAAATATATTGTTAAAAATGAACTTTTGTTAATCATCTAACAAAAAGAATTACAAAGATGTTTTAATTTGTACAGTTATTAAAACTATGTGTATAAATGTAGCAGCTTTAAAGGCCTTTAGCAAAGACTATTATGAGTATTAAATTTATATAAAATTATTCCTAATCATCATTCAATAAATAATATCAATCATTCATTTCCACAATTTTATGCCAATCATCTTGAGATAATCATCTCTCAAGATGATTGGTTTATTCTCTAATAATGAAATGTAGACTGCTATCGTTTCACTGTTTGTATGATGAGTGGTACTACAGCGTGAGTAGGATATGTTTGGAAATATTAATCGTTTTTTAGTTTTTTATAACGAGAAACACAAAGTGGTAATTAAACAATTATGATGAAATTTATGAATTTCTTATTATATATTTAAATTGAGAATTCAAACGGATTCCTAATTATCGAGTTTGTTGACGTCCACACTAGTTTATGAATATCTTTCATGGGTCTAGTATATAGGCTGTTTATGCAGTGGAAATGAAAATTACAAATCTATTAAAATTATGTCAGTTTTATACCGTCTTTTTTCACTTTTTTGAGCATTTAAGAAACAGCACTTTAGTATTAAACCGATCAATATTTTTTTTTTAATTTAATGCAAGGGTGACAAATAAATTTTTTAAATATTTAGAATAACACTAATTGTGTAAATGATTTTTAAAAAATGCTTTGTATACCTGAAGTGTTCTTCCTGGTTTGGCTTTGAACCGGTTGCTCTTCTGATGAACTGGACGGTAACTGTGGCGGTTGCGGTTCTAGTGAAGTCTGGACATCCATATCCGAGGTGGAACTGTCCACATATAACCCTTTGCCCATCGTGGAAGTGGACATGGGTGTAAAATCCATGTTTCTTAGCAAGAATTCAGATTCGTCAAGGTCGGACATAGAATGGAGTGCGGTACAAGTGTTCGTTATGACTTCTAGCATGCTAACGGAAGAGTTCTGTTCCTTCCAGATTTACGGTGACGTCAAACTGTGACGGAAAATGATGATCCCTTGGAATATTTCACGTTCTCTGGCTGCTTTCCTGAGTAGTACCGTTTTCATTTTTCAGACAGAGTTTAGGCACCTCGACCGACATTTTCTGGCTTTTGAAACCATTTCACAGCCTGGCTTTAGATTCCCTTTCCTTTGCGACAAAACACGAAAAAAAATTAGAAATAAATATCAATTTTTTCATCTTTGTATCAAACAGAAATAAGAACAAGGCATCTTCATACGATATGCACTGCCAGGCTCATATTTTTTCTTTTTTTATAAAAATGTTTCTTCAAGTCACCACCAAGGTTTTACTGCTGGAATATTTTTTTAACTCAATGTCAACATACACAAAATACTTTCCTTAACTCTCTTGCAACCGCCATATTTCTAATAAAAGCACCAGAGATGAAAAAAACGGCAGAAATATCAAAATTAATAGCCATTTTTTAGATGTTTTCTCCGTCTTTTCTTTCCCCCAGCACTTTTAAATTAACACCCCCTATATGCCGGGATAGATATATATATCTATCTATCTAACTATAAAGCACCTTGGCTACTTCGGTAGCATGCCACACGTTGTAGTATTCGAGAAAAGGAGAGGGGGCTGGGGGAAAAAAAAAAAAAAAAAAAAAAAAAAAAAAAAAAAAAAAAAAAAGCACCTGACATTTTGGATTTTTGACTGGAGATGTTTCGGGAGTTTAGAAAGGATGGGCAAGAGTCTCTGCCAATCACGGAAGCTGAAATGACGTCACGCCTCGCGTCAGACCACTCACGGCAATTGATATAAGGGTGCAGAAATAAAAATGGGGATGAAACATTTAATGTAACTTACTTCTCACATGTTTCTAACCGCAATTTTTTAAGAAAGAAAATGAAGGTAGAATAAGTAAGGATTTGAATAACTTTTCTCATTTGTATCATTTTGCTTAGTAAATAAAGCTATTTATTCTCTGTAGCGGTTTTTAGGGGCACTGAGTACTAGGAAGTCGAGCATTGCATGAATGACATCATCAGCAGTATATATACATATCACTACTAAAAGTGTTCAGTTATGCAAATTTGCACCTTATATCGGGAGGCTTAAGTGCCTTCCTATAATCCCAGGAAAGATTATATTAATGAAGAAAATTGAATTACTGCATTACTTGGAATTTAAGCTACAGCGGAATATTATAACTATAAAATTGTAAAACATGTTTAAAATATACCAGCCTGGAAGTACCGCAGTAAAACTTTAAAACTGTCATAATAAAAAATTAAATTGATTTTATAGTAGGCATTGACAAAAAGCAGATATTTTTATTTGCATTGTGAATCTTCTTGAGATACATTATCTCTTTCTCGTCTTCACTTTTATAATCTGAATTCTCATCGTCATTATTAGATTAGAGCATATCATGTTCAGTGGCATTTAAACAAAACAATACGAGGGATAGCTAGAAAATACTCTATCATTGGGGAGTGGGAGATCGGCAGAAATAAAATGTTAAAATCTACGCTTTGAATTTAACCAGCATCTAATTTTACGTTCTAAAAATTTGAATAAAAAGTGCTTCTTAAATTCGAAATAATACTATATTTTGTATTCAAAGCTTAATTCCTAAAATTAGAAGAGTCGCTAGAGGCGTATGGAAAGCCGTCGCTAGCGGTGAGCCCCCCTCCAAAAAATGTGTAATCAAAACTGAATGAAATATGAAATTAATGATGAGCATGTAAAAATTTAGTTATTGTACTATTATAATAACTAAATTTTTTTCTTGCTTAAAAAGGTAAAAAACTTAAATAAAACAATAAAGCAAATAAAAAGGGACAATTAATAAATTATAAATTATCGTTAAAAAACAACTGAAATAATAAAACAAATATAAGATGTAATATTTAAATTGACTGTAACAAAACATGGTACGTAGAGCAGAAGAAAAAAGTATTTTAAACAGCATTTTTCGCTTTCAATATAAAATTGTCCTTTTTTTTTTCTGATTATTAATCTATTTAAAAGCCTTCTTGAGCTGATGGGTCGGCAAAATTTCTCCTGAAGGTGTCCGATTTCGACATGAGATTTCTTCCTCAGATACTCATTTTTTCTCGAGTATTTTGCTCTTTCCCGGAAAAGTAAGACGTACGTCCAGTATCTAGTATCAATATCAGTTTTATTAAATGCTAAAAGAAATATTTCAATAATAATCACAAATTAAAAGATAATTAAGTTTTAAATAAAGCACTAAAGCTAGTCTCATTTGAAATTCCGATGCCTTTCGGCTGATGTGAGCTTTGTAAATATTTAAAAATTTGTTTGATCGCTGTTTTTATACAAAGAAAAAAAAATAGTGCAAAAGTAAGCATACATTTAATTTCTGTTTTAAATACTACTAATAATATTTATATAAAATTATACTGCTTGAAATAGGAAAAGTTTTTTGAAATGTATATTTTGATAGCAATTTTTTAGAATAAATTTTAAAGAAATTATTATCTTTTCTTTTAGCAATAAATTAGTGTAATTTTGTGATTTACAAAACCAACTATAAACTTGTTTCCTTTACGGCAATAGCTACCAATAAAACAATATGTCTGCATGTAAAGATAGATGGACAAATATTCAGGTTTGTCTTGTCTATAAACTTTTGTAATTTAATTTTTTCGTTTACCTATGACGACTACTTCCTACATTCTTATTAAATTATTCACAACATTAACAAGCTCACTAGAGAAAAATTTACAAGAGGCTTTGAAAAACAATTAACTGCACATTATTTGCTTTAGAAGAAATCCCCCCCCGAAGAAAAGAGGTTTGGGGTATCATGACGGTTTATTAGTAAATCATCTGCTGTTATTGTTGTCAAGATTAGTGTGGTTAATTTATTGAGCTATGGCAAAACACTCAGGAGTTACCTTGCCTAAGGGGGAAAGATGCCTTCGTGAAGGCATTTTCAGCGGAAAACTGGCTCGTATACCCGTTTCACACGGGGAAAACGAGGAAAACTCCCGTTAGCCTGGAATCGAACCCAGGTCGAGCTACCAGTGTTCAGCGACTTTAACCCTCGGCCGCTGGTGGACCGTTTGTTCTAAAAAAAATCGAGTCTTTACTTATTTTCAAACATAACATTTTTGTGTGTTCATAACCTAGACCATATGACGCTGCAGAATCTCGCAGAAGAATTTTTGTTAGAACAAAATTCCTCTGGAGTATTCTAAGTGACTTACTGTCCTGTAGCCACACCACATTTCTCAGTCAATATCTGTCTTCTGATTTACACGCTCTGAGGGCTAGAATTGTTATAATCCCATTGCAAAGCGTGGAAAAACTTTTTACGATTATAAAAAATGTGTAGTCAGGTGCTTTTATGAATATTTCAGTATGCTTTTATTGAATATTTTTATTAGGTGAACGGGCACCTTGGGCGCATACCAGCAAAAACTAATTTAATTTCTTAGTTTGTGAGATAGTATATAGCAAAGCCTAAAAGATTAAACGTAATAAACAAACACAACTTTCACTTAATTTGCTATTCCTTTCGAAAAACGTCAAAGAATATTGAGATGGAATCTTTATTCATTTTTCGAACTCTCTTATTTAGGTATTACCTCATTTTTAAAATATGATATACATAAAAACATATGCTTCGCATCATCATTATTGTACCAAAATTTTGCGTTTACCCATTTTATTAATTATCAAATATTAATTATGGAAACGGTATGTAAAGGAAGAGACAAATCATAGTGCCTGTCTGATTCAGTTACTATTTATGGTTGCATCTACTGTTAAGTCATCTGCGCAAACTAACTTCATGCTTATAATTTCTTCTTATCTTCTAGAGTTCTTTTCCGCTCTTTGCCAAAATGCATTCGTAATGTTCCTTTTACCTGCTGACGTCACTGTTGTCTGCATATTTTTTGTTATCCAAGTTGGCATTTTCATCTTCAGCGTTCACATATGTTAATTCAATTGTATTATCCACAGAATGCTTGAAATTTATATATCGAAGATCATCACAAACTGCCATCTATTTACAATAAAATGCATAATAATGCAGAAATTTTGTCAGCAAATGATTTTCTATAGTAATCAGATTTCTCTGTCTCTGTTTATTTATTTATTTTAGAATGATTTGATTTCGAAATCTCATGATAAAGACTAATTTTCTAATCAAGGAAATTCGGTGCTTCAAAAATGCGTAAATTAAATTCTCTTCTTTTAATAACAACAACTTTTCCTATTGGTGGGGGGGTGGAGGGAGCGGCTTTATATTAGCTGCAGAATTCACAATCTTTATTGGAAAAAATAGCATATATTCTTCAAAATGCAATTTTTTACTTATTTCATACGACAAATTTCATATGATTATTGGCTATATGCAGGTTACATAAATCATTTCAAAAGTTTTTTAGTGCTACTTTTGTATTCTATTCTGTGATCGTATTCAAACTGACGAAAGCCCATCGGATCTGAGGGGAGGAGGGAATTTTACGTCAAAATCCGGAATTCCACGTGCTTGGTCAAAAGTATTATAGTGAAAATTAGAATTATAGTTAAAGTTATAGAACAAAGAATTATAGTTAAAGTCACTTTAAAAAGCAAATTTTGAAACCGGCAGTAGCTCCCAGCTTCTGAGATAAAACGCTGTGTAAGCCAATATTCAAACATAGAAGGGCTCATCAAAGGTATTTGAAAATTATTTTCCAAGTGCCCCTAAATCTACGTTAAAAAGTCAAGGTATTTTTATACTACGGATGATTCTAAAAATTGCAGCGAAGAAGGCTGGATGTATAAGCAGATTTGGTGAATAAATTCCGTATCATGTATCTACTTTCTCTTCTTTTAGATATTGTTATTTACTGAATATTAAATGTAAAAAAGTAAACTTTTCTGTCACCAGGATTCGAACCTCAGAACTCCAGTTACCAGCTCGATGTACAACTTATACTATAAAAGTATGTCTAGGAAAATACGATGATTCTTTACATACTGAGTTTAATCTAGCTTCGTGATTAAGAATAATCGTATTTTTAAAGATATGTTATAAAATGTAATTATTATTGAGAAAAATGTAAAATTTTTTCCTTATTATCTTTTATTTAAAATTTCGTTATTACCTTAATTCTTCAATAATCAGTAGAAATGGATCGCATCCTTGATTTCTACAGCTACAAGTTACAGCAATTCCTAAAGATGGGGAGGGTATTATGCAATCTTTTTTATAATCAACATTAATTTTTGCATTTCATTATTTTAAGATTTGAATAAGATATGTATTTAAAGCAATAACTTATTCTTGAGAACCTGCGAATAAACAAGTGAGTGAAAACCCAGAGGAAACAGCAGCATAGTTAATTAGGGAAGAAACCCTGACTGCAGTCAATCTCATACATTTATTGTTCTCCCCTTTAAAAAAAAAAAAAAAAAAAAAAAAAAAAAAAAAGATATATTGGTATTTGCTTGAAGATGAATCAGGAATTCCCGTATAAGGTAATTCTCCCACCTTGGTAGTGTGGTAATTTGCACGCAGGACGCTTATTCTAGAGGTCCGCGGTTTGATTCCCGGCGAAGACGTTTGCTCGTTTTTCAATCTCTCCTGCTTTAAAAAATACCTAATGTCTCTACAGTGGCGCCCGAACTAAAGGGTGGTGGATGATAAATCTCCACAGCCAGGATTTGGGCGACTGGGTTCCCTAAAATCCCCTGTCTCCCTTTAAAAAGGAGGGAGTATATAAGGTATTTCTCGCGCCTTTTTGGCATGCCTTCGTGGTGGGGAGGTCTGGACGCTGGGCGCGTATTTCAGAGGTCCGCGGTTGGATTCCCGGGAAAGTCGTTTGCTCATTTTTCATCGCTCCTGCT
The DNA here is from genome assembly GCF_044657685.1 of Stegodyphus dumicola. Lineage (NCBI taxonomy): Eukaryota > Metazoa > Arthropoda > Arachnida > Araneae > Eresidae > Stegodyphus > Stegodyphus dumicola. The sequence continues at coordinate 186,148,731 of NC_140769.1, read as the reverse complement.
TTAAAAAATAACCTAATGTCTCTACACCCGAATCCATGAATCATTTAGCCAACTAATCATCGAGAGCATTGTTCAGGAGTGCCGCATATCCCTTGCGGTGCCCTGATATTAACTAGCGAGACCCGTCGGGTAAACCGATGTTAACCCGTGAAATGAGGGAGAAAATGAACACAAGCAAATAATTTTTTTTTTTTTTTTTTCCTTTTTTTGCGGGAGTGGAACCAGTAGCGGTTAAGCGGTAAAACAGCTGAACGCTTGAAATTCGATTGGGTTCGATTCCAGCCGAATGGGGTCTCGGCCGGTTTTCATGATAAATGCGTAACGTAATGTTTGAGCCATGTGTAACGTATATATGAGTCCCATGCGTAACGTAGATATGAACTGGTTTCCCTTAGAAAGTATTCCATGAAGGTATCCCTTTAGCTTTAGCGTGCTTTGCCATAATCAAATAAACCAAACTAAAGCCGAACCAGCAACTTGGAGTTCAGATTCACTAACCACTGTTCAAAGCATTTATTGTCAAAACAGAAGAGAAAACGCCAAAGGGAAACATAAAATTAGCACGATTTCGAGAGCAGATAGGTACAGGACAATCTTCATCGGGAACAAAGAAATCTGCGAGACTGTCTTGCAGATTTCTTTGCTTCTGATGAAGAGGGACCTGTCCTATTTACCCTCGAAATCGATTGCGTTCTTGACGAAATCTATGCCAAAGTTGTTGTTTTGCTTAATTTTAAGCATTTATTGTGTTAAATACAGAGTTTAAATTGCTTCAAAGCCCACCAAAGCCCGACTCCTATATTTCTCATTTTTTTAGGTAAATTGTAATGCCAGCCGGAGGACGCTGGAATCATAAATAAAAGGGGTCCGTCACTTCTTTTATGTAAGTGAAACGCAGTTTCAATAAACCAATTTTATTTTAATTATAAATATGACTACAAATCGTTTCTAACTTCTGGATGCATGCGTGTATATCTCTGGGGAGTAAACACATAGACTGCGGTTGAGACTTTTAAGGAAAGAAAAGCCTCTACCCATCGAAGGCTTATTTTGCAGTCCCAGCCTAATGAATTTACGAGAGCTGGTAAAATTACATTTGAATAACTGAGTAGCTTAATTCAAGCAATTGCTTAATCATTCGGACGTTATGTTTTCGGATTCTGTATCTTTAAATGACTTAAGAACATTAAAAATATCGGACGTTATGTTTTCGGATTCTGTATGTTAAAATGACTTAACAACATTAAAAGTATCTAACGTTTAAGAAACTAGCGTATTAATCGATTAGAAAACAGAGCACTGATTTAAAATGTAAATTCAGCAGTTTAACAAAAATTGTCTTGATGTGCAAATGCTTCATAAGTTAATAGTAAAATTTCAGCTCCTGATGAGAAGAATGTGTTGTAATTTTTCTTTTCTGTCGCAAAACATGTTGTTCCACTATTAGTGTGTATCATTTCAGAACTGTAAGCTAATAGTATATTTTTAAATAACCAATGCATTTATCATTTAACAATTTGAAAATTTGTTTAAGTGACGTTCCTTAAATTTATAATTTCACCAGAAATCTATCAGATTTTATTTTACATCATTTAATTAATTCTCTATTTCAGTGAGTGAACAACTAAAATCAATTTATTATTCATTTGAAGAAAATGTTCAATATGTTGATGTCAAATATTGAAATCAGCCACCCAGAGAGGAAAATGGTTGATGGTGCTGATTACCGTAACCGAAGGGCTCGGGTTGGATCCTGGAGAAGACATGGATGTTTGTAAATGTATAGTATTTGCGCGGCATGTGGGGACTCAAAATATACGCCGAGCCGAAAGTCCTGCCAAGAGGTTGATGGTAGGAGAAGAGGAGGGCGAGACCATTGGAAAGAACTGAGCAAAGTCGGACTGTCACCTGTATGGTGCTGAAGACTCTTGCCAACGATAGATGTAGTCTTGTACTCTTTTCCACGATAAAATTCGTATGCTTAGGTCAGAAAAGTGAGATTAATCGTAACAACAACAACAACGCCACGTATGGAAGTTACTCAGGCAATAAAAGTTCAGCATAAATTTGAAGTTGCTCTCCATTTAAACGGAAGTGCTGAAAAATAACAGGCTGCAGATATTGCATTGACTGTGAGAGTGACAACACATTTTTAATGCCCTTTTTATAGACAGATTTTTAAGCTTTTTAAACTATTCATTAAACATTCAATTTACGTTACATTTTACGTAACGTATAATACAGATACCTCTTGTTCAATCAAAATAATTGTAAATCAAAACTTTTTGACTGCCTCTCTTCTTCCTCTGCATTACTACTGCGACACTCCTTCACTTTCGCTTACGCTTTCATCCTGTTAAGACGTTGCTGTAATCATCTATTTTCGCTTCTAATCGCAGTAGCATCAAAATTGTTCTGGAAATAGGCACGATTGGAGTGCCAAGTAAATTGTGGCCACAAATGGGAATTTAAGTAAAAGAAAAAGGAATTTAATCCGGCTCGACCGCTTCTTCTTCAAAATGAATGAACGCTCTACGCATCAAGTATCAACGCCATCAGTATTTCTGCGCATCTACATCTCAGTGTTCTTACATCAATGCTTCCAAAATTGTGCTTTTATTACACACATATATATATATATATATATAGGAACTGAAAGGTTTCAGATTTAACGGTCGTCCAAAAGAGTTTGTTAAGGTTTTTTACGCTTTCGCTGAGCTCGCAGGTTACCAGTCTGCCCTTGCACTCACTTACTCCTCTAAGCCTTAATTAATAATAATAATAATAATAATAATAATTAAAAAAGAGTATTATTAAGCATCATTTTCTTCGGACATATGCCATATACAATCAGCAACAAAATCACATTTTTCAAAGCTCAGTAGTAGCATATGTTAAGAATTCATAAAGTTTTTACGTGTTGGCATACATTTTATATTTTTTCATTCTTTTCTCGGTTCATCATATCAATATTCAATTTTCTTGTAAGATGCCTAATATTTTTTTCCTTTTATTATTATCTTTTTATATTAAATATCGCGTTTTTCGCTCCTACGCCACATAAAGTTCAGTTCAACAGCAATATCACCAAATATTTAAAAACAGCAAAACTTTAGAATTCCTGATAGAATGCTAGAGGTTGCCAAACTTATTTTTATATTCTCTGTATTATTTCTTTAAAAACAAACCTATCGCACGGTCAGCAGTTTAAAATAGTTATCATTAAAAAAAAGTATATAATGATTTTAATGAGTCCAGCTAGAGTAATTTCATAAAAAATTGAATATTTCTGATTAATCATCCCAAGATTTTGATACATGTTTCTTTAAATCAGTCACATTAAAAAGTAGACAAAAGTATTCTTAAGAACTGTATTTATTACTTTTGTTACTCAAAAGCCTTCCAGATTAAATTTGAAAGCACCTTTACTGAATGTCAACACGCTGGCGAGTGGAAGATAAAATTATTTTATTTCTAGCCATGGCAACGCATTGTTTTTATACAGCCCAGTTTGTTAATTTCAACCAAGAACATTTGAATAAATACGTGTTGTATGTCCGCGTTAGTGTCTCACGAAATGAAAATGAAGTCATGAAACGTCACAGTATGATGTCAAAACTCATCATGGCTGCTGCGATAAGAGGTTTTCTGGTTGGTTTTGTTTACATTCTAATCGGAGTTGTCTGCATGATAGCTATTCACCATTGAACATTTATAAGTCTCCCGTTCTAATTTTAATACTAAATATAAAAGATTTTCTACTCAGTATATAGAAAAATCAGGAGGATTGCAAATAACTCTTTCAGAATTAATAAAATATAGGTACATAAGAATGTGTACATGGTAACTGTAACACAAATGTGAACATCAGCGGGAATTTCAACGGTATTTTGTACACATTATGCTTAAAGACACTTTTCTGAGCCTCCAGGCGTTGATATTTGCTTTCGGGGTAATTTTATTTAACAATTTGTTTCATAGGTTACTCGTACGCTGTATGGCCGTCATAAGTCTTGACATCACGTTGCTGACATTTCCTTGGCTTCAACCTTGTGACGTCAGGCTTACTCTATCAATTCTAACCTTCTTCATTAAAACTGAAAGATAAATATCTTGCATTTTTTTCTGAATGGCTACAATCTCGTGCGCTGGAGATAAAAATGTTTTATTTGAAGTGTTACCATTACTTGCTTTCAAATCATTGAGCTTGTTAATCAAAAATTCATTAAAGGTTAATGAAATAAATAATAAAAAAAGAAAATCTGAAAGCTTTCAGATTTTATGTTATACCCAAAGAAGCGTTTTTTTTAATTTATGCACACATACACGTTTCTAGAGCATTTGGACTGACGTCCCTTTGGGCTAAAAAATATCATATCATATATATTTTAAATCTGAAATATCTTTATCTTTTCATAATATCATATCTTTAGAATTTCCGATAGATAGTCTCGCTCACTGGAGATAAAAGCGCTGTATTATTCCAAGAAAGTTAGAATAGATAGAGTATGCATGACATCACAAAAATGAAGCCAAGGTTATGTCAACGGCGTGACATCACGACTTAAAAAGGCCGCCATACAGCGTGCGGATAAGAATACGAAACATATAGTTATATAAAATTATATTGAATATGAGAGCAAATATTAATGTCCGGAGGCTCAGAAAAGTGTTTTTTAGACATTGTTTGCTTAAAATACCATTGAAACTTCCACTGATCTTCTAGGTTTTACCGTGCCTTCTAGTTCCCATTTGCACATTTTCATGTACTTAGATATTATTGAATTTGAATTTGTTATTTGCAATTCTTGTAATTTTTCTAAGTAGAAAATCATTTCTGTTAAGTATTAAAATTAGAACGGGAGACTTATAAAAATTGCGTTATGATAGCTAACGTGTAGATAACACTGATTAGAATGTAAACAAAATTAACCAAAAGTTTGCCTATGGAAGCGGCCACGGTATGTCGTGACATCAGACTGTGACGTTTCATGGCTTCATTTTCATTGGGCATACGAGGAAGCTTACTTCATTTATTTTAACATCCTTGGTATTATTCCATGCAGTGTTGCCACTGTTAGCTTTGAAATCGTTGAGTTTTTTAATCAAAAATTCGTTAAAGTTTTACAAAATATGAAATAGATATTAAAGCAAATTCGAGATTCAAAATTCGGGCTTTCAGGTACCCATATTCGAGTGGTGGACAACGCTATTGTTTTCTTCACAGTGCGAGAAACATCTATACATTCATGCAGATTCTTCATTATGTAATTTTTTTAAATATACTACAGGTCGACAATATTTGGAAGCAACAATCTGAACAGTAATTCAACGCTTTTAGGGATTCGACGCAAAATGCCGTTTCGAGACTAATAGCCCTTTACAGCTAACTTTCCTTTGGACTTAAAGAAAAAAAAGTTGGGTTAAAAAAATTATATGCATCCTTTTCGCCTCTTATTTATATACAATTTGTCATTTCGGTTTCGGTGAATATAAAGTTTAATTTATTGAAATAGCCGAGTCCTGTTCTGAGAAGCGCAATCTGAAAAAATGTTGCGATTAACAGCTTTAGTACCCTTTTGCCAATGTGGTGTTTTTTACGACTAACTTTGTAACAATTCAACGTTTTACATAAAGGTGCAAAAGAGTCATTTTATCCCCTGATTAATTAATTAATCAGTAACTCAAAAGAAAATTGGATTTGCCTCAATGAAAAACGCTGGATTGACATAAGAGGACCTCAAGCAAAAAACTGATTTTCATTTATAAATGTCCCCTTAGAGCGCCGCACAGTTATGAAGAACTATTATGTTTTAGAACAGCGGTTAAATTGCATAAAGTTGCAGTGCCATAATGCCGGGGCACCGTTATGAAGGCATTGGTGCTCTGGAAAATAAATGAACGGGAGGACTATCGATTGGTGACCAGTCCGCTGAAAATTTTATTACTTGTAGATATTCCACCCACGCCACCTAGAGGTATACCCTCGCTGGAGGAGGGGAAACTGTACTTTTAAATAATCGAATCTCATTTCATAGTTGCCAACTCTCCCGATTTAGGCGGGAGACTCCCGATTTTCGACCGCTCTCCCGCCAACCCGATTTACAATATATTTCTCCCGACTTTTTCTTATTCTTAATATTTCTCACGATTTTTATGGAACTTGGCTTAATACTTCGTTATATGAACCAAAAAAAAAAAAAAGTGATTTTGGACGTCTGAAAGCAACTGAATTTTCTCTAGATTATATCTAAAATAAAACCTTGCGAATCAGATGAGAATTTCTGCTTTGTGAGTGACAGCATACGTATCCAGAAACGTCGTTCTCCAGTTCTCCAATGGGCATCGAGCTCCAATGCGTGTCATCTGGCATATATTAGCCAATGAGCACAAAGCAAGCTCAAGGCCGTTGCAAAGAAGATTCTTTGGCCGCTGGGCCGTTATTTGGATGTTCTTTCGTTATTTCGTTCATCTTGTCCTGAGTTGTGTGAGTACACGTGCCTTTGGGAAATACTCGTAGTTTTAGAAATTATCGTCTTTTGTTATGTCTGCGAGAAAGGTGAAATACTCGTGCACGCTTCAAAAATCGTACACAGTTGACTTTCCTTCCATTATTTCTTCAAGGAAATGTAATAAATTTGCGATGTGTACCATCTGCCGTTGCGATTTTTCGATTTCGCATGGTGGAAGGGCAGATGTTCTCAAACATGTGCGTACACAAAAACACAAGGACAACATGAGTTGTTTTGAAAAAAACGAAAAATTAAATTTTTCTTCGGAAACAAAAGACCAAAAAGTGATTAATGCAGAATGTCTGTTCTCTGCCGTTTTACTGGAGCACAACCTGCCACTGAATGCATCGGATCACGCTGCAGCTTTATTTAGAAAAATGTTTCCCGATAGTGAAATCGCTAAGAAATACTCAAGTGCAAGGACCAAAACAGGTGCAATTGTTAAAGAAATGGGTTTGAAAAATAAATCTTCAGTTATTGATTGCATTAAAACAGCTCCGTTCTGCCTCTCTACGGATGGAAGCAATAATACCGATTCAAAACTGTATCCAATTGTTGTTTCTTTTTTTAATCCAGAGTCTTCAGAAATTGAGTGCAGTTTACTTTCTGTCCCCACTTTAGAAGGACATTCGACAGGCTTTAATATAGCACAGCTAATTATTAAAACTTTAAAAGAAAATGCAGTCCCTCTAGATAATTGCTTAGCACTTGGTGCCTATAATGCACCAGTAATAGTAGGCTTGAAGACTGGTGTTGCAGGCATCTTAAGAAAGGCAAATTCAGATTTGCAGATAATGAGGTGCACCTGTCACCTCTTAAATTTAGCAGCTGAAAAAGGGGCAGCTTCTTTACCATTAAATGTGGATGAACACATTGTTGATATTTATTATTATCTTGAAAGAAGTTCTAAAAGAAAGGAAAAATTGAAACAGTTCCAACAGCTGCATAATACTGAAATAAGAAAAATTTTGAAACATGTGTGTACACTCTGGCTGTCTTTAAAGAAATGCTTATCTAGAATCCTCGATTAATGGAACCCACTTCTTGCATTTTTTAAAGAAGAAGTAAATGCTTCGAGAGTTAAGATAAAAGACTCTATTGAAAGTTATAAAGTACCTAAAGTAAATGGAGATGTAGTTACTACTTCCATTGTTAAAAATAGGTTTGAGAAAAATAAAGTAATTTCTGCATCATTCAGCAATTCAACTGTCAGTTCTCAAAATAATACTGCAAAATATAAGCGTAAAGCTGATACAAATTTCTCTCAAAATAAAAAAAAATTGCTCAACACACGAAACATTTTCCGATTACTGTAAGTTTATCTTGTGAAGAACGAATATTTATGTTTTTTTCTTCGGACCTTAACAAAGCTTTTTGCTTTTTTTTACAATTCATTTTGCCATCATTCGATGTTCTTAACGCAATTCTACAAAGCAGAATTCCATTAATTCATGTTTTGCAATCAATGATTTATGATCTGTTTAAAGACATTTTATCAAAGTTTGTAAAACCAGTCTGTGTTTTGTCTTGTAATTCTATATATGATGTGATTTATGGTGAAACAGAAAATCAGAAGAAAGATGAAGATTTGGTAATAGGAGCTGCAACTACAAAAGTAGTGGAAGAACTTTCAGAAGAAGACAAAAATAAGTTTTATCTTCATGTTAGAAGTTACTTCTGTCGAGTATGTGATTACATACTACATAAATTCCCAGTCAACGATGAACTGATTTTGCATGCTAAAGTTGCTGATGTTTCTGCTCTAGCAAATGCATCTTTTTCTGATATAAAGTACTTTTTGAATAGATTTCCTGTGTTACTTCGTTTAGTCATGAAAGATGACGATATTGATGTTGCTACTGATATACTGCAGTCGCAATTTTGCAGTTTACAATTAGAAAACTTGGATGAAGTTATAAAATCAGCTAGGATTGACACCCAGTGGAGTTTAATTGGAAAATTGAAAGGTGCTGATGTAATTTTAAAATATAGTGAACTCTCTAGAATTATGTTGGCCATCTTGACAGTTCCCCATAGTAATGCGGAGTGTGAGAGGATTTTCAGTGTTGTTGCGAAAACGAGGACTAAATTTAGATCTAATATTAGTGATGACACATTAGAAAAACTTTTATTAGCGAAAGCAGGCCTACGTGGCAATTGCTATGAACAAAATTATGAAGTTTCTTTCTTAACGAAAGCAAAATCTGCCACTGTCCATAACATTTGTATGAAAACTGATTAAAGTGTCTTTTTTTTTTTTTTTTTTTTTTTTACGGTGCAAGTAATAAAAATGTTTTTTATGTCTAAGGTATTTTTGTTTTGCTTGCATTTAAGACTTAGTAAGTATTTAAAGTTAATTCATCATTAAAAACTATATTTTTATCATTTAAAAAGTATTTTTAACATTGTGAAAAATCTCCTGATTTCTTAAAAAAATCTCCTGATTTTTGAGTGTCATAGGTTGGCAAGTATGTAATTTTATCCCGACTGAGAGATTTTTCCTTCTGATGCCTTCTTTGAACTAGCTATATCAGAAAGCACCTCAAACGCAACTGAGCGGGAAGTCTTTTCTATCTCTGCCTGGTCATACTTTTTGCTCTCGCTCTCAGTTTAAAAAATCAAATTCAATTTGCAGAAGTTCGCTACTATTTGTTAATACGTTACACTCGACTCCCTATGTGTATCGGTTCAGCAGTTAAGTATATGAATGAAATATAGAGTTAAAAAATTCAGTTCCCCCCCCCTCCAAATGTGAAAATTACTTCTTCCAGGCCTTCTCTGACGTTTATGATCTGTTGTCTTCAAAACTAATTCTGGAGCTGTTTAAAAATCATGTCATCACTCTCATTATATCGTTATAAGTCTCTCTCAGTATAATCTGAAGTTTTAAGCTCTTTAAAAAAAAATCGTAGCTTTTTTAATACTATATTTAAAAAAAAAAAAAAAAAAAAAAAAAAAAAAAAAATACAAATCTAAAATATTTTTTTAGTAATTTTATTCTTGCTTCTAATTCTGTATTTTTAAGACCTAGAACTGAATATGTTGTGCTGTGTGTCACTCCGATTAAATCAGACCTTGTCAGCTGTGGCGTCTAAACTAAAATGGTGTGGGCTGTAATTCACCGCCTTGAGGTCTGTCAATTGGGTCTCTTGTCTTGCTTCTCCTCATTCGCCTTTTAAGTTATAAGGTATTTCTCCCGTCTAGTTAGCATGCGTTCTTGGTGTATATATCAGTACACTCAGCGCGTATTCGAGAGGTCTGTGGTTCGAGTCCTGGCAAGGGCATTGCTCTTTTTTCGACTCCTGCTTTCAAAAAAATATCCCAATGACTCTACTGCGGCATCCGAACTAAAAAAGGTGGTGGATGATGATTCTCCACCACCAGGATTGGCGATTAGGGGAAGTATATAAGGTAAAAAAGGGGGAGTATATAAGGTAGTTCTCCCGCCTTGTTAACATGCCTTTGTGGTGTAGTGATCAGTACGCTCGACGCGTATTCGAGAAGTCCGTGGTTCGAGTTATGGCGAGGGCATTGCACATTTTTCATCTCTCTTGCTTCGAAATAACCTAATGACTCAACAATCTGAAAAGGGGAAAATGTAAGAAATTATCGCTTGTTCTCATTATGTAAGGATTAACACGTCCAACTGGCAATTGGAAGATCCGTGGCTTGGATTCCATCGAGGGCTTAGATTGACGTGATCATCCGATAAATTGAATGATCTCTACGTAATAAGAAAACGTTTATTTCGTTAGATTTCTTCCTATTAATGACCTTTTTTTATATTCCTTTTTTACGTCCTCGTACGATGTAAAGGAAGTATTGCAATAGCGAAACATTTTGGGGGCATATTCAACGAAAATATCCATTTTGGCCGCTCTCGAATCCATTGGAGCGATGTTTTTGCGTGACACCTGTACGTATGTACAGAATAAAGGGCTCTTTTTTCCAAAATGGACTCTTTTTTTTTAAATGAATTTAAAATGGATTCAGAAGAGATTTTTTCGTGAAGTCTGTACGTACGTATGTATGTATCTCCAATAACTCAAAAACGAATAGCCTTACAAGGTTGAAATTTCGCATATAAAATTGCTATAACACGTAGTTGTGCACGTCCTTTTTTTTTTTTTTTTTTTTTTTTTTTTTTGTTGCATTCGGACGTGCCAAACAAATATAAATATATATATATATATATTGCCACTCTATTACTCGGCTCGGTGAGCTCAGTTTTTTTATTTTTATATATTAGTGAAGTGTGCATTTTTTGCTTTAAACGTAATTGAATTATGTTATTCTTATATTCTGGGGAAGGATTTATGCCTTTAGTTAATCTGCATGCAATATTTATAAATTATCAACAATTTAAAAGTTTAAATGACGCTGCCAAGCCTAACGAAGCCGCCATTTGTTTAAATTTGAAATTCTTAGTAGAATAGTTAAATTAAGTCAGTTGGTGTACCATCTTCGGTATCTTTTTGCCCAGCGTGACGAAAAGTTAACTTTCAATTTTGTACACCGACAATTTTGTCTTCTTGCCCGCTAGTCGAATTTCTTGTTTCCCCAGCGCATAAACTCTAATTTTAATAATAATTTTTTTCTTTTAACTGTTTTAACTGTATCTGGTGTTTTAGGATATTCTCTATTTTACTATTTTTAATGAAGTTTTGATTTTTATATATTTTTGTCTTGCTACGAAGCGAGATCTGAATTGATTGAATTAGAAATACATCTCTAATGAAATTCGAGGAAATAAGTTTAAATGAAGTGCAGCAAAAAATGTGTATAATTGAATAGGCCAGGGGTTCCCAAAGTGTGCGTGTTGGAGCGCCATTATGTAAGGCTAGGGACGCCGCGAAGCGCTCCTGCCTAGCTTCAAGAAGAAACAAGACTTGCGTTGGAAGCTCGGCCGCATTTTTTATTTATTATACTTTCATTAATTTGATTTTATTTCTTAAAATAATAGATCCTTAAATTTTTCTGGATATATTTCAGTCATTTTATTCCATTTAAATTGTATTTTTAACATTTTTATTTCTCCTTTTAATCCTATTAAATTAATTCTTAAATTTCGTTTTTTAAAGCGCTACTTTATTCTGTTACTATTATTATCAGTTTGCAATAATTCGATGTTGTTGCATCAGATTGCACCCGATTATTCTCATATATTTTTGCACCTATTACTTCCAGTCGCAGGATTGCAGCATTTGGCTTCTCAGCTGTGGGATCTGTTGGTGTTCCGTTTTCCGCTTGCGAACGTCAGTGTCAAACTCAAGAACGGGATGGCGAAGCTCAATACAATCTTATACGTCTATCGATAAAAAAAAGTCGTGATCTCGACGAAATATTGCCATAAATCGACGAATCCGTGTGGATATTTCACAAAATGAAAAGATTTTTACTAAGCGAAAACCTCGTAACTACAAGGAAAGTTACTTTGATTTTGCTTTTACTTCAGTAGAAGAAATAACGATGAATAGATGTATGCACCCAAGTAAGCTACAGGGACATCTTGAGATCATTCTTCCTAACTTCGGCGACAAATCTCACACTTTTTTTAGCAGGAAGTTGCAAGATTTACAAAAGCAAGGCAGTGTGTTTGCTAAACAAGTGTCAGTTCCGAGTAACGCACAACTAGCGTCTTTCAAGGTAGCTGACAGAGTGATGAAGTACAAAATACCGCATACTATCGCAGAAGAGCTTTGCTATCGACATAGTTAATATTATTGTGCAGAAACTCATTTCTAAGGTACCTGTATGCAACAACACTATTAGAATTCAATGTATAGCTCGTATATATGAAGAATTCAATGTATAGCTCAGAATCTCAATGATTAGTTGATAGAGAAAAATGAAAGAAAATGAACTCAGTCCGCAACTAGATGAGGCTACTGACAGTAATTGAAGATGCAAATCTTCTACATCTACGCTTCCTGGATGATAATGTTGAAGATGGTCTGTTCTGTAAGAGCATCATCAGAAGCGCACTTGTTCAAAATGCTTGACGAGTTTATAATAGAAAATGATTTAGATTGGAAAAAGTGCATCTGTATATGTACTGATGGTGCTCAATTAATGTACGGTCGCTATGCGGGACTGCAGGTATTTATTTGCAGCAAAACACTGCATGCTGTGTAAACCCGCTACAGTATTGACTGGAAGCATCGAAGTCGCTTAGTACTCAGTTGAGTATGGCATTAGAATGTGTCATAGACCTAGGGAACTACATAAAAATTAAGACCTCTAAAATCAATTTTTTTTTCAAAAAACTGTACAAGGTTGTGGAAGCTGAATACATGGCTATGTTATAGTGTTGTAGTTCACGATGGCTTTCGCGTGACAACGTCCTATCTCGTGCGTTCGGACTGCATCAAGAAATTCACACTTTTCTGCAAGAGGAAGGTCATGCAATCGCTAAGAATCTTGCCGAACGAGACATTTTGCTGATACTAGTATAAAGGCGGCATTTTTAACAAAATAAAGTTCTTCAATCTGTCACTACAGGGCAATGTATGCACATTTTGAAACTTGTAGAAAAGATTTCAGCATTTAGGGAAATGCTGCAGCTGTGGATAAAAAAAAAAAAAACTGAATGACGATGATGTTCAAAATTGTTTTTCTACATTGCACCAATACACAGCTTCTAATAAAGTCCTCGTTCTATAGGAATTGCTGTCCCTTTTTCTAAAATACCTTTCAAAGCTTTGCGGAAAATTACGTAGAGAAATTCATGTTGATCTGCGATTCGCGAGACGAATAGAGTTTAATTAGAAGTTTTGGATTTGAATCAAAATTTAGTATCCAACTTTTAAGTTCTAAAGCTCTACGGATCCTCATTAACCTTTGCGACATCCTATATGTGCAAAGTTTGGTTTTCATCTGTTGCTCTAATAAAAGCCAAATATCTTTCGAAAATCAATGTGGAGCAAGAAATGAGAATAGTTGTATCAAGTCATCTTCCACGATTTGAAAACCTATACAGGCATCAAGAAGCTCACCTGTCACAATGAGTTTCCAGTTTGTTACTGAATGTTTCTTTTATTTGTATGTTTTCTTATCAATTAAAATTATTATACTTTTTCATTTAAATTTTGTTTTTATTTCTGTGCCTGAGAAATGCTTTTACTATTTTTAAAGCGCTCAGTTTGATAAACAGTTTTTAGATTTATTAAATTTGAAGGGTATATTTAGTATTATATTTTCAGTGGAAGGGAAAAAAATCCCTATAATTCTATATTGGTTTCCCTTAACAGCTGAAAATACTCGTATTTTCAAAATTCGTCTACGGTAGAAAAGCTATTTCTCCTTTGAACTACAAGCGTTTAATGCATTAATTTAAACGATTTCTCATTTTTCGGTGACTCATGCGAATTTTTTGCTGTGTGAGAGTAAACTGCATAGTGAGTGCAGCAATTTTTTGGCCCAAATTAAATATTTTCTAGCCGTTTTATTTTCTAGCCGTTTCTAACGTTATGGTAGAAATATTGCAACAAGGGAGCCGTGAAAAAAATAACCAAACTCTCAAGTGCTCCGCGTACTGAAAAGGTTTGGGAACCCCTGCAGTAGGCCATACAAGAAAGTCGTGATGTCCATATCAGATATTTTTGTTAGGCAGAAATTCTGTATATGAAATTTTTTATATGCGCTTACAACTTGCTAGCAGAGCCTAAAGCTTTTTGAAAAATTAGATTTATTCAAAGTGTTTTACTAAATTCGCTCTTTAAATTATATTCATAGTTTATAGATTTTTAACCAGTCTTGATTAAAAAGAGCATATTTTAATTCCCTTTTCACTTTCTTACATTGGCACTTGATATTCCTCTCCTGAAAGAATTTTATATTATGATTATCATAATACCAATGCTATAGTTCTTAATTATTTAACGATTCAAACCACCACTGGTTTGCCAAGTATGAATCTAAACTAGAAATATCTTGTTAATCCCCCCAGTAGATTCCTCCCCAGCGATTGTTTCTTAGACAAGGCATTAAAGAGAGAGTCTAGACAACGCTTGGTCTTTCATAATATTGATATTATTACATTCATAGGTACAGTCCTATGCATACATTATTGCCTTTCCTCCTCTCTACCCCCTCCCGCATGCACAGAACAGAAAGAGGAAAACCTCCTTTAATTCTAACAAGACAATGTCTCGAAAAATTAAAATTCGTAAAATAACGAACAAAATAACGAAGTTGTTAAATCTCACTTCATAATTTTTTTATTTGCTGTTAGAGGGAAGAAAAAAAATTATAGGTAGATTTTAAAGCAAGTCAATAAGCTTATACAGATGCTCCAGATATGATTGGCTACGCTATCATTTTCAGTTTAAAATGAAAAATACCACTGATTTTTCATATTCCACATATTATTTAACATCAAATATAATAGGAACTTTATAATAACGATATTTGAACACTATAATAAGGTAAAAAAATCTGAGGTGGAAATTAAAATTAACGATATTTGCGTATTCTCGGTGAAGTTCGAGCAGATTAAAAAAAATATTGTAACCAAATGATTCTGTATCAGATAATCAGATAACGTAATATATACTGCATAGTGTTAGAAACATTTTTCATTAATTGCAGTAACATATTTTAAAGTATTTTATTGTATTTTAATATTCGATATGTAATAAAATAAAATAAGGATTTAAACCATTAAGAAATGCTTTTACTATTTTTAAAGCGCTCAGTTTGATAAACAGTTTTTAGATTTATTAAATTTGAAGGGTATATTTAGTATTATATTTTCAGTGGAAGGGAAAAAAATCCCTATAATTCTATATTGGTTTCCCTTAACAGCTGAAAATACTCGTATTTTCAAAATTCGTCTACGGTAGAAAAGCTATTTCTCCTTTGAACTACAAGCGTTTAATGCATTAATTTAAACGATTTCTCATTTTTCGGTGACTCATGCGAATTTTTTGCTGTGTGAGAGTAAACTGCATAGCGAGTGCAGCAATTTTTTGGCCCAAATTAAATATTTTCTAGCCGTTTTATTTTTAAACCTTGTTTATAAATTACTCCCCCTTCCGTTACTGGGAGCGCGCATTTATGCGCAAAAACGCCAGAGGCAAATCTGTAGCGAGGGTCCTTTTAGCCGAATTATTTATAGCAGATGTTGAGATTTAAATGGACGACGCCTGTTTGTATTTATAAATGCACGCGCTTTGCCTTGTCTCTCCCTCCCCGCCTGCCCCTTCTGTCCCCTATGCTTTCGGTATCCAGAAAAATATTCAATTACATAGCGTGAGATAGAAATTCGCAGCCTCAGATACTAGTTTTTAGAAATTGGCAATAATATAGTTCTCATCGCTTTTAAGCTTTTAGATATAATTTTAGCAGATTTCTTTTGTCACCAACATACTTTAGTGAATATAAATTTGTAAATTTCTAAAAAATTACGTAAAGGTTCAGTTAATTAAATTCTTTGCTTAAATACTTATATCTAATTAATGTTAAAACCTAATTAAATTTCAAAGTAAGTTTCCTGTGCAAAAAATAGTAATGTAAATTTGTAAGTGCAACAAGGAAAAAAATTATCTAAAGAAGGCATGAGACTTTCTGCTGTAGTTTGCTTGGGAAACATCTCTCTTGTGAGGCAGACAGAAGTTAACAAGTATGTTGAGACTCCAAGAATTTTAGTGTCGTTTCTTGTGAAAATGATATCAGTGAAATTTCCTGTGAAAATGATATCAGTTCTTGAGTATTGGTAGTTCATACTGGTTACTCTTGTTGGCTGATGGACTAACAATGTAGGCTTTCAGTCATTTTTCCTATGAGGCAGTTTCCATGAAAAAAATCATCCATCCACGATTCTCTTCGGTGGCAGATAACCTTCATATGTTTTGCCTAAATTAAAATTTATCAACCAATCAACCTAGTAAAAATGCCCTTCAAGCTGTTACGTGCTATTCCTGGAATAGTAGCAAAGCCTAGATGAAAATGGAAATGAGGCGAATGAAAATTGAATAGCTCCCTAGTGGGACCGGTTTAAAAAGTGGGGAAAGATAGCTGATTGCATTTGACTAACCGACTCTGGTCTCATTTCCTTCTGACCAGTCGCCCTTTAAATGGGGGAAACTATAAGGAATTCTCACCTACCCTACTGCATGTTGTCATGGTGTGACTAAAGACCGATTCAACAGTCAATCAGAAGATCTGAATCGAATGCAATACCTGCCCCTTATTAAACTCACTGGTTAATAAATTCAGCCGTTTATTACGTTCAGATTTCCATGAACCAAAGGAAGTGCATATTAATTAATAGATATTATGCCGTTTATTAAACTGTCCACCGTTTATAAAACTCAAACTGGTAACTGACTGATTCTTCATATCCAGAATAAGCTGTCTATTTCTGCTGATGAAAGTTGTTTGTACAGAAATTTAGCCCAGTGTATTTACAATCAAGAACCCCTTATTTTGTTTTCCTAGTTCCTATCAGACGTCGTTTGCAAAGCTCTTTGTCCAGATTAGAGCTGAGAGCGACAGTATAGCTTTATGTAGTTCTCTACAGGCATCGGAGACAAGATCTTTGATTGTAAATGTCCCAGGATCAAAGAACTGGTTACCTTTCTCGAACACCAGCTAACATATGAAAGTGCATACACGCATTACATTTGCGGAGTCTTCTCAGAAAACAATATGAAATTCTTCCTTGCATTATCGTAAGTTATCAGCTTTTGAATGGAAACGGAGAGCGGTCTTTGTAGGCTGAAGAAAAAACAAATCGTCCGTCACTTTTATAACAACCATGAAAGTCGACCTGTCAATCACAAGGTCTTGTGTGTCATCTTTTGAAATGGGGCACAGAACTGGAAAACGAAAAAGTATCAAACAGTAGTTAGATAACCATGTTGGACATCTCTCTGATATTCTAAAAAAAATTAAATTGGTGTTTACTTCTATCATTCAGCCTTTAGACCAGGGTGTTATGAAAGCTTTTAAATTTCATTACAGAAAAGATATCGTTAAAACAACTTAAATCTTGTGAAAATGCAAGCACTCGGAAGAAGATAACTAAGTCGATATCTTTGCTAGAAGCTATGCATGCTATGCTAAATGCATGGGAAGAAGTCTCTCAAAACATAGAAATTGCTTTAGAAAATGTGGTTTCTTATTTTCAAGAAGCCACAGAGAAACTGCAAGCTATTTTTAATATTTCAGACATCAGTGAGGGAAATAATGAAATTTTTTTTTTTTGCATACTGATAATATTGAGATAGCATGTGAAAATACTGACTATGATATAATAGAAAGTGTTAAATGTGATACGAAAGAAAGTGACTACATGCTACCAGAGTGGCCCCAGAGCCGGTGCAATGAGTGAGGCTGCACCGGGCGGCAGAAGTTACGCGCAGCGAAATTATTAAGATTTAGCGAGGCATGAGGGCGACAGAATTTAAGAGATGCAGAACTACACTGAGCGTGAAAATGTCCAACAATTGAAAGACTGTTGACGAATAATATGAAGAAAACACGGATAGAGGAATTCTTTGTAAAAGTTTAAACTTTCATCAGGCAAGTAATTATAATTTTTTTAACACAATAAATAAGTAAATAAATAAATAATAAAAAAATCTGAAAGCCTTCAGATTTTACATTACGGCCAAAGGGGCGTTTTCTTAACGTTTTGTGTGTTACGTTTATTTATTAAATATCATGTTCTTCTCACTTAAACCATAAAATTCAATTCAACAGCAATATCGTAAAATAATTTTAAAATGAGCATATCTTTAGAATTTCCGATACACAGTCTCGCGCGCTGGAGTTAATCCCCCCCCGTACAGTGTTGCCATTGCTCGCTTTGAAATCGTTAAGTTTGTTAATCAAAAAATTTGTTAAAGTTTTACAAAATATCAAATTCATTCGTATTTAATTTCGTGTCAATCTCTTATTAGCTATTTAATAGAAAATATATTCTGAATGAATTAAAAATCATACTCTTATATTTTATCATTCAAATTATCGTCAAAATCTTTCATTCTGTAGAGTTAATAACTACTTTGTAATCCAAATGAAAATTCGAAACATATTTGCTGTTATTCCTTCCAATATTTTCGCCGCACAAATAATGAATTTTCTCATATGATGCTTGGTTTTAGAATATTGCATTTATTTTTATTTTAATGTCTCTAATACTTTCTTTCTATGGTTAAATTATTCATTTATTGTTAAAAATATGGTGTTCCATATGACTGTAAAAGTCATGCCAGACGGTCTCCAGTAATGGTACCATTCTCTCGGTGGGTGAGTGTTGGGGGGGGGGAGACTGCAGAAACAGAAGCCTTTTCATCTGGTAATCTTTACTACCTTTTTACTGTTCGCATTCAAGTGAACATGTATACTAAACTGGATCCTTTGCTTATGTTAGGGTACAGGATCGCCTGCTCGCGTGTGGTCTGTTAAATTACGTACTTGCTGATAGAAAAGTTCCAAAAAAGCATATCGTTATCCTAGCAACAGCTGAACCATGTACTATTTTCTTTTTCTTCTCTTAAACAAAACGCCAAAGAATGGCTGAAAATTCGGTCTGCTGCATGTTACTTAAGCTGGGCTGTAAGTTCGGAAAACTTTGTACAAAGCGTATCATAAAGAGGATGAGCCTATAAAATGCATGGAAGGAATATATTACTGAAAGTAAATTTGAATTATATATATAATGTCGTGTATGGGAAAGAAGCACATCGATTTATAATTTAAATTTATGTAAAATCCAACCTAAAACTGACGTTGCATTTCTCAAAAAAAATTTGAATGTTTACTTAGATATATTTTATTGGAAAACTTACGTCGATCTGATCTTAAATTTCATCTTAGTTTACATATAGCATATTAGAAACCATATTTCCTGTACCTTGTGTACTATCTTTTCTTACAAAAACTGTGATAAAAAATTTGCGTAGAATGCGATAAAAGGGTATTTAGTAAAAAAAAAATGGATTATTTGATATTGCAAAGCAAGCTACAGTTATTTGTCTATGAAGTAACGCCTCCGTGGAGGTCTTTGTAGTAGAAATTGGCTTGTTTTCACGTTATTGTTAGGGAAAACGCCTATGTAACCGAAACTTTTGCCAAGATTTGAGCTCGGGTCGAACAACTATTGCAGTGGTCTTATCAGAGGGGCAACTTGAAGCAAAGTTGGATATTAGAAAAAGGATAAGGTATTTCTCCCGCCTTCGTGGTGTAGTGGTCAGCACCACGAAGCCGGTATTCAGAGGCCCGTGGTTCGATTCCCGGCGAAGGCGATTGCTAATTTTTCATCTCTCTTGCTTCATAAAAAGTCCTAATGTCTCTACAGGAGGAATATCTTTAGTTACCTATTTGCTTATTAATAAACTGTAGTTATTTTTATTTGTAGCTACAAAAGTTTCTTATTAAAAGCTTATTGAAAAGTTTTAAGTTTAAACTTATTGAAAAGTTTTAAGGCTTATTATCTTTATTTAGTATTTAGGATATATTAGCCGTAATTTGTTTATGATATTTCACGAAAAAAATTAATTTTGTTTTCATGTATTAGCAAACTTTTTTTAAAAAATAAAATCTTATGAAACTTTTTATTTTGTATATTCTAAGATACGATCATTATTTTCGGGCACTAAAAAAACTGTCTTAGCCGTTGAAAATGTATTTTTTGTTTCTATAGGTGCAGAAATGTACATTTTTCTTATTCGTGTGTTTTAACTTGTAATTTGTAATCAATTTCCATGCTTGCAGAAATACCGTGTGAAAACTGTCATATGTTTACTATCCATCACGTATTTTTAGCTGCATATTTCAACAAGTCTCTTCCAAATTTTAGTACTTATTATCTTGCTAACAACTCATATTAGTATAAATTTCCTTTCTCAAAACTTGCTTCCCTTTTGAAGAATTTCATTATAAAAATACTGAGTATTTATTTTTCAGAAAACGAAGCCTTCTTTTTAATGTAATATAAAAATCAAAGTAATTTTTTGTTAAAGTATGACAATTATGGAAATAAAATTAAATCTTCTAATCATATAATTATAAAATAATAGTTTTAAAAATAATTGAAAAACGAATCTTCGTCTAAGCTTTTTTTTATCGTTTCTTTAACATTTTCATCACAATCGTTTCTTTCATCACAATTTTCATCACAATCGTTCATTTTCATCAAATCGTTATCACAATCGTTTCTTTAACATTTTGTAATGCTTATTTGCATACCAAAAGCAAAAATACTTTCCAAAATATTAGTAATATTTTCTAAAAGTGGATCGTGTGATAATTTACTTCTTCAATATAGAGGAAGACCAATAAAAATTTGGCAATAACGCGCCATTTCTGGCGACCGAGTTATTTTCGTAACCCTTCTCTATTCGGATAAAAGTGCTCTTTGTGCTTGTGTTCATCAACAGAGATCGAATCTCAAGCTTCCGTGTAAACGCACCTCAAGAATTTTATTACGCTAGTGGTTTTTAAAGGGAAAGGAAAAGCGAAAAAAATAATTATAAATATCCAATGAATAAAAAATAAATGAGAGCAAAAGTCGGAAAATATTTTTATTTTTTTAAGTATAAAATTAGAATTAAAAAAAATAAGATTTCAAACCAAATCTAAAAATATGGCCGTTGACTTTTGAGCCTGCTGGAAATTTTGGATAACACTTTGTGTACAAACGATGTATAATGATCAAATAGTAATTTAGGAATACGAGTTTCCAATTAAAGGTGTCGTAATTCATTTATAGTTCTCTTTTTTAATCGGATAATTTCGTTTGTATTTATAATTTACTCAGAAGATATTCAAAAACTATTTTTCTTTTTTTTTTACTTTAAGCGTGGCTGTGTAGTGGGAAGATTATATGTCGAGAAGAATTCTTTACTTGTTTGTTATTAAAGTTTAAAATAGCTACAGACTCACAATCGTAAACAAATTGTTTGATAGACTTTATAAATAGCTGTGTGTAAAGATGATGAAGATTAAAAGCTAGTTATTAAACAAATTGCACGGTTACAAATTTTAGATAAGATGTAATAGAAAAGAGAAAAATGTAAGAGTAAATTTCGATTCCTTCATTCATTAACAAACAAAAATGCTGGCCTTGGTATGGCCTCAACTATAAAAATCAACCACTTTTTTAAAGTTCTTGCAGAAATTTTCAAGAATAGTTGTCTGTATATTGTGAATAGAAGCATCACTTTAAATACCAGAACCCATTTTTTTTATAAAAATGGATTTTTTAGTTTATATTAAATAGTTCATAAAATTTCGAGAACTTTCTAAATACCACTCTGTAAATAGAAGTACCTCGCAATAGTAAAAGCAAAAATGTCTTTAATTTAAGGAGCCAAATGTCACTTAAATTTCCTGCTGGGAATTTTAGACCACATACATACAGCTTCATCATGTTACAAATCAATAACATGTTACATTCAACCAATGGCCGAGTAAAAGAGACTTCAGAATAGGGAAGGAGGAATGCAATCTGAAAACTTCAGTTTATTTCAGTTTATTGTTCCGAAAAGTTTAGCATTTAAATTTTAAAATATTAAAAAAATATTAAAACATTGCAAAGTACGGAAATTTCAAGATTGAAAAGAAATTGCAGTTTTATCCTTGTACGTAGATTTCAACTTAAAAAATTTGAAACTAACAAGTAAAAGAGACTTCATAGTGTAAAATAAATCATGAAAAAAATTAGAGATGTAGAACATAAAATTTTAAAATTATAATGAGTTGTTCAAAACAGCAAAAGCGAATGGTAGGGAAGAGAGAGTGCCATGTTATTATTTCATCACAAAATATATATAAAAAAGTTTCAGTTTGGAGAGAAGCCAAACCCACAAACTGAAAGAATAATGCAAATAATTATAAATTTCGGTACTAGAATTATTGATATTCATAAAATGCTTTCAAATTTAAAAAAAGGAGGGGGCGAGAGAAAAACGATATCAAGTTTGGATAAAAGCAAAGTCACCGCAGACGACCAGGACTTTGAAGCGTACTGATGTGCGCGTGTGAGTATTAGACATGTAGTTTACTTCGCACCATGTGTATATATATAAATTTAACAAACATTCTCTATTCGTAAAAAGCAAATTTAAAGTTAATAAATTTAAATGAAATTTAATGCAAACAAACAAATGATTAATTATTGCGAACTAATCTACAAAATCATATTTAAATTCTAAGAGCATATGTAAATCAATGCTATAAATGTGCATGTGCGTGTGTTATTCCCCCCCCCTTCTCCTTGAAAGCGAAAGTCTTGGCGACAGAAAAGCTTTTTTGAGAGAAAAAGCATTAAAGCAGTAAAATAAGAGAAATATAATATAGAAAACATTATCACAAAATTTTATACTAAATTTTTAAATAATAGAGAACATAAATTTTGAGTACTATATTTCTGACATTAAATGCAAAGATTTGAGTCCAATGTAGATAAGGTTTTTCTTTGTGGAAAGTCACATACCGATTTTGATTCTTCAGGGAAGGTTTAAAAACTTCGCACAGAAAATACAGAATTATAAAAAATTTTATACCCCAGGTTCAACCGACATGCCATATAATCATATGCCAGCTACTGCTGTATTTCAACAGAACTGATAACCTTGCGCTAATGGATAAATCAGTTATAAATTCAATATTGGTATTGGTACTGGTATTGGTTTCTTCGTTTCCCGCACGGAGCTCGAGTAGCATGCATCGTTACACCAATGAGGAGCTTGCCGACATGCATTTTATGTATGGGACTGTACAAGGAAATGGATTAGCTGCTCAAAGGATGCACAGGGAGCGATTCTCGGCTAGGAATCAGCCGGACTGTAGAACTTTCGAGAGCCTTAATCGGGAGTTAAGCACGAATGGATCGTTTTATGCGTCCAAGCGTGATACTGGCATTGGAAAATAATCCAGAATTCCTGCAGTGGAAAAAGAATACTAAACACAGTAGCGAATAATCCTTCTTCAAATTCGAGAGTTGTAGGACGTGCGTTGGGTGTGAGCCATGCAACTGTTTTGAGGACTTGAGGACTGTTAGAGGACTGTTTTGAGGAGACGGAATGCATCCGTATCATTTACAGAGTGCAAGCAAGACCCTTGCCGATTATCTTCCACGTCTCAATTTTGCGCGTTGGTACCTATAGCAGATTGCAGGCAATCAAACTTTCCCTGCAGATGTTTTATTCACTAAGGCTACCTTTACGGGGTTAGGTATGTTTAACATCCATAATTCTCATCCATGGGCTCATGATAACCCACATAATAACCTACAAGAAAGGTTTTTCATTAATGTTTGGCGGGTATTGTGCACAATAACTTAGTAGGACCATACATTCTGTCTAGTACATTCATTCTGTCTAGTACCATACATTCTGACCATACATTCTGTCTAGTCGTTTAACTGGACACACGTACAGCATCTTCCTACAGGAGGTCTTACCTGAACTTTTGGTAGATATTCCTCCAGCTGTTCGCAGACGAATGTGGTTTTAACACGATGAAGCCCCAGCTCACTTCAGCCGGAACGTCAGGAATCACCTGGACAAAGAGCTGGCTGAAACGCTGTGCAATCATTGCTTTAAAAATTAAAATTTGTAATTTCAGATGAATTTTCTCTCGTAGTTTAGACATACGATGGTTTTAGACATATGATTCGTGCCGAGAATAAGGTCGGCACCTCTTTGAGTAGTGTGTAGTGATAACGCTTTTCCGATATAACTGAGTTATTTCTGTTTCATCTCAACAAATATAACATCACAAGAACAATACAGTATTGTATTTTGCTCCATTAAGGATGGTATTTATTTAGGTAATTGTTATGGGAGTTATTTTACATTTATTTTAGAGAAAAATATTTTTTACTCAGGAACAAATGTTTGAACTTGAGCCACAAAGATAACGACGCAGATGACAGTGCTATAGAATCTCCTAAGCAAGGCATTTAAAGTGTGAAAACGGAAATATGGTGATACATCATCGCCAAATGGGATTAGCTTTCAACGACTGTGATGTTAATAAGTAACCCCTTTATTTAATTTGCAATAACGTTTTGGGCCATAGAAAGTGCAAAACCATCAAAATTAGAAAGGCTTCTTGAATCCAAGCATACTTCGCATGTTAAAAAAAGCAAAATAATATTTCGAATAACTGTTAAAATCTTCAAATAAAGAACAACAATATTTTGAGAAACAGACAACTTTTTTTTAAAGAGAATTACTCTCGTCATACGAAGTATCACACATGATTTCTAAAACTAAAAGCCGGGAACCATTAGAAAAGATCTTGTATTACCTGCTACTATTAAAATAGTAGAAATACTTCACGAAAGTAAATATAGCGGGGAAATTCGGAAAATACCTTGGTCAACTTACCGAATGATATATGATATGTTATTATTTACTTTATTTCAACTTATCAAACGACACTGTCGCCAATAGAGTTTCTGAAATTATCAATGATTACTTCAAGCAACTTATTACTGGTCTTAAAGAAAACCCAAATTTTACAGTTGAGTTGGACGAAACAATTGATATTCCAAAAGTACTTTGTGTTAGTATATATCGGATACATTTATAAAAAAAACATGAGGCATACATGTTGTTTTGTCTTAATTTTGAAGCAACATATAGCAAGGGAAGGCATTTCAAATCTCTTTAGACATGGACTTCGAATACAAAAATTTATTATTACACGCAATTGAGATTTTATTAAAAATATTATTATTTGGAAGAATGGAATGGAATATGTTTTTAGCTATCGGCAATTTTATGATTTAAAAATAATTGTTAAACTTTAATTGTAAAAATTATTATAGATCGCTTAAAACCATAGAAACTCAGTTTCGCAAAAGCTTTATATCGAATTTTGATTTCAAAACGTTATCTTGTATTCAAAAACTATTTTTAGTTGATATTAATGAGATTAATCACTGCCGTATAAGGCCAAGAAGAATTTGTTGAGCTGTCGAGTGACTCAGTCTTAAAACTCAAGTTTCCACAACAATCCTTTGACTGAATTCTGAATCAGAGTTAGAAGTGAATTTCTCAGTTTTTGAAATGGCGTTAAATCTTCTGCCATTCAGTACCCCATACTTATGTGAAACGATTTTCTCAGCTTTTTAACGCTTACTGAGTAAATTACTCAAATATCGTTCGACGATGCAACCTTAACGTTTTACTGATTAAAAAACCAAATATCGTTCGATGTTGAAAAACGTTGAAGATGCTTTATGTCCAGCAGTGTCAAATATTGCACCAAGATTTAATTTGTCATGCAGCAAAAAAGAAAGAACATCTGTCTCATTAAAACGTGATTTTCTTTCATTAATTTTTGTGCATTTGAAACAAATCGTAAATTTACTTCTTTTCATATGCATAATGTTTACCAAAAAAATAAATTATTTATGAGAAAATATTTCGTTTTAAATCTTTAATTTATATTTAATATCTGGTGTCGCGAAGAAATCTCGATGGTATAAAAGGGTCGTGAATTAAGCTGTTTGGGGGAAGTGTATCTCTATCATGCTAAATCTACTAGACATGTATCCAGATTTGCATTAAAATGGCTGAGAAAAATTTTAAATAAATAAGTAAATAAATCGTTCCCTTCTACTTATTTCCTTTGAAATTCTTGATGTTTCATCAATAACGTTTTTGCCGTTAGTCTGCTAAAAAGAATGCTTTCATGCTTTCTAAACGCAGATTTAAAATACGGGATGATGCTTTATAAGAGCATTGAAAAGTCGAGAAAAGTGACCTAAAGAAATAAAGTTGCTCTTGTGGATTTATTAGAAGCTTGTTTATTTTTGGATTTTGTTTTGGGGATAAATCATAATTCGAGCCGGCTCTTATTTTATATAACTGAACAAAAATTTCGGTAGAAATTTGATCTCGAAAATTTTATTTTTTACAATAAAATTATATTACAAATCGCTTATTAAATTTTAATTTATCTCTTTACATTTTATTTAATTTTAATTTTAATTATTTAATTATATTAATAATATTGATTAATTATTTTTAATTAAATAATAATAAAAAATGTTAATTATTAATAGTAATTAATTTGGTAATAATTAACTATTTAATTTTAAAAATTACTAATGATTTTAATAGTCAGTTTATTTATTTATTTACTTTTGTTCTTCTTTGTTGACGGTCTTCAGTAGGGCTCCGGCACTTCTAATTTTAGAAATTAAGCCCTGGATTTAGCTTAAAATTAAGTAAAAAAAAGCGCCTTAAATTCTCTTAAATTTTTAATGAAAACGCACTGATTTTGAGGGTGATTAGATATACGTTCCTTATTTTCACAAGCTGAAGTATCTATATTTGATCACTTCAAAATCTACTTCAAACTAACATTGCTTTTCTTTTCTTGGGCTGATTTTAAATTTTACGTTGGCGTCAGAGACTGGATCTTATCAATTAGTATTCTACGTATAAAGTGTCATTTCAAGTGTATGTTCTTCATAGGCTCTTGGGGCCAGCAATGAAAAGTAGATAATCTGCTTACTGCAAAATAAACTTAGTGTCTTAGTGTAACTGTGGGATCTGTCGCTTGTGTGACTATTCAAAAATAAAGCTGTAATAAAACTACAGTTTACTAAACTGTTAATTAAATTGGAGCTATGGCTGTCGCAGTTTTTGCTTAAAGGTGACATCGTAATGTGACGTCAGCTTGAAGGTGACATTGTAATGCGACATCAGCTTGAAGGTGACATTTGATGATAGTGGTGATCGACATTCTACAGGAAAAGGCCTGAAATTGTGGTCAGCTATTTCAGCCTGGTCTAAATGACGAGGGTGCTCTACTAGCAGTGTTGTCTCTGTTTAATTTGGAGATCAAGGTGAGGGCTGATAACTGTGATAGCTCACAAGAAAGGTTATCCAATAGAAAACATAAAAAATGCATACTTTTATTTAAAAAATTAGTTGTTAGGTAGAAAAATGCTTACATCTATTTTGACCAACAGTTTGATAATGAGAAATGTTCCCAGCTACAAATTTTGCTGAATAAGTCATTACTTTTAGACTCCACTTATTCTCGTGCCAAAGTGACGCAGTTAAACAGGCGTGACGGTATTTTTGAGGAAAATCTCTCTTATATTTTTTACTAACTTTTTTTTTTTTTTTTTTCCTCGACTCCTCTTTCCCCGATTTTAACTCTGTCCTCGGGAAGTACAGATGTCTACCGAGCATATCTTAGGCTTTCAAGAGCTAACAGCTGAAAAATGAGATGTCGTGAACTTCCGGTAGCCATGTCAACGGGTTGCGGAAGTTAAAATCTAAGTTACCATTTCCGTATTCTCAGAATTCTTTTTTGCTCGTCTACTTCATTCCCATTTAACAGCGGTGATGGACTCAAGAGGGAGGAGATAATGAGGGTCAATGGACCGCCCTGAGAATCTTCAGACATCACAAATGTTATATAAAATATTCTCAATACTTGAGCATAGCTTTGATAGGTAATAAGAGATACAGCGTTAATAGGTAAAAAGAGCATGGCTGAAAGCAGATTTATTCGAATTAACACTGTTAAAATTTCATAGAATTATTTTAGAACCTGAAGTTAACCTGGATGTTTCAAAATTTCTGCAACTTCTTTATTTTTTAATAAAATACAAACCAGGTGATCTAAATGCAACAGAAAAAGCAACAATTCAGTGACTCGAAATGTATAGCTATGATTTTTACGTAAATGCGCAGAAAACATAAAAATATTTGAAAAATAATAATTTTTATTAGAATAGCTTTCGCCGACAATTGTGTCAAATGTTTATACAGCATCACAGCGCATTTTGACGACATTCTGCACAGCATAGAAGAAGATCCAGTTGTAATTGCTATCACATGAAGAATAATTCATCTCAATATGAGCAGTAACGTCAGTCGACGTCTGTACACCAGTGACTTCAAATAGCCATACAAGGTGTAAGGGCTGGAGAACTTGGTAGGCATTTGCGGTGAAAAGAGAGACAGAGGACACGATCATTGTCAAATGTCGATCTGATGCTATTACTCCATGGAGCACTTGCCACACCTGCAAGGAAGGAATGATTTTCTCTTTAAAAGCATTGCCTAATGCAGTGCACCGCAACCTTTTCTCACCTGCAACGCACAAAAAATCTTTCTGGAATTTCGTGGCACACCAAAAGCTAATGTATATTGATTTATACACAAAATTTACAATAAATTTTTGTTTTTAATTTGAAAAAATATACAATTATAAAACCATAACATATTTATTTATATGCAATCATAATAATTATCAATGTGATACCTGCGCTTAAAAAAAGTTATATATTTTTGAGTTCCGAGTTATGAAGGAAGTGCCGAAAAAATTCAAATGCTGACACACTTACAATCACACACACAACCACACAACAGTGAAATATATAAAAACATTTAAAATAGACATTATTAAGGAAAAAGAAATTGTTATTGTGTATTAAATACATGATAAAAATTGCAAAATGTCAAATACATGTATTTGATTGCGGCACACCTATATTCTACTCATGGCACACCAGTGTGCCGCGGCACACCGGCTGCGGAGCACTGGCCTAATGTTCCATTCTGACACAAACAGTTCAAGTTCGTAAAACTGCTCGCAGCTTTTCTGTTCATTTCAAGAACCCCTTTTTTTATATATTTTATTTTATGAATAAAAAATTGCTGAAAAAAATTTTACAACATAAATAGGATTCTGTTTTTGAAACAATAGGAATTAAAGGTGTTTAGACACGGAAAAATAGTTACGGAAACAATGTAATCATTTCCTTTTACTGTCTGTCCACGGATATCACACTTCTTGTTCGTTACTATGCATGTGCAAGAATGATTAATTTTAATGGCAAAAAGAGTTATCTGTGACTTGAAAATATGTCAGTTTCTGTATTTACAAGAAATGAAAGTCTTCCTTTTTTCTCAGATGCGAATGGAAATTCCTAGCATGTTTCTAACGGTTGATCTCTGATTCGTGTGTGGGCGGTACTAACAGCTAATGTACTACAAAAACATGTACAGTGGATCAGAAAGTATTGGGTCAAGATAAACTTTCAAATATTTTTTTAAATGAAATTCAACTGTTTAATTTTAAGCGAATGTTTTTCTTACATGCCATATCTAATGACTAAATAAAATTTAAAATGCTTAAAATTATCTTTAAACATTATTAATAAATTCTAGAATTATACACTTTTGGTGTACTAACTAAAAGCAGTTATAGAGTTATTCTGATCTAGTAATTCTATTTTAATCTTATAACCCTACAGACGTGAAACGAATTATTGCTATGTCTGAGAATAACGACAATGTTTTGAGAAAGTTAAAATGACTTTTTTATTTAACTAGAAACATCTATTTAACTAGAATGTCATCAAAATAAGCAGAACGGTCCAAATTAATTCAAACGTTGAACAGTAGTCAAGGACTATACAATTAAATAATATACTAGAAGCTAAGCTCACTAATTCTACCTGTTGATGTAGGAAGTTATTCTTAACTCCATGATTCTACCAGAGGGTCAAAATTAAAGCATCGGGAGCGAGAAAACGCAAAACAGAATAATTACAACTGTAAGAGCTGGCAGGAAACCTTGTAGCGTGTACGCGATGCCAGAAATACTCTCCGTTTCAAATCTCAAAACCTCAGTTTAAGTACTCAGTACTAATTTTGCATTGTGATGAGGAATGCAGAAAGGAGAAAGATGCAGTAAACACTGAAATTACAAACAACTGCTTAATTAACATAAGAATCCCTACACAGTGATTAAAAAATTATTGGGCAGGCAGACAAACATTTTGTTAAACTCTGTAAATATTCCTTAATATTGTGTTGGGCGTCCTTTACATTTTATGACTACATTCAGCTGTTAGGCATGGATTTCTCCAGATTTTCATAAAACTTTTCTTTTGTTTTTTACCATTCATATCAGGGAAATGGAATTCATTTTTCTTGGCAATTTTAAATTTATGAATTCTAATTTTCAAATGATCCCAAATGTGCTCGATAGGATTGAAATCTAGATTCGAAGCAGGTCTTCTGATCACATGTTAACTGTTATATTAGTGATTCTGAACCGGAGAGAATTTCATAGTTTCAGGAAGAAATGCTGTCAGCTTTTTATTTACCTATTAAGCCTTGAATTTTAGTTTATGAGTTTAAAATAGCTGCTTTTATTCAAGTTTGGAATTTATCAACATTTTTTGTACTTTTTATTGTTTAATTTATAAAATACATTAAGAAATAATCTTAATTTAAATAAATGTATATGTATTTTTAGAGTTTTGGGAAGGATTGGAGGGGGAAGAGGATCATCTAGCAATGGTGAAAGGGCTGCATGGGTCAAAAGGGTTGAGAACCACTGGGTGTCCGCCGATAACATCGCGGCAAAATCATCGTGGGCGAAAACGTAGCGGAGAAAACAACGCAAGGCGTAAACGTCGTGCTACAAAACATCGTGGAAACATCGCAGTTCTAAAACATCGTGGTACAAAATATCGTCGTCGAAAATAAAGCGGTTCAAAAACTTCACAGTTTAAAAACATCGTCGACGAAAATATCGCGGTAAAAAATAAAGTATCGACAAATCATCGCAAGACGATAACATCGCAGACCTGCTTTTTTCAGGCTTTGATAATTGTAAATGGATATTCCCATAATGATTTGTGAGCGCGAGGTGGAAAGAAAGATAATTTTTACTGTCATATTTTTTATTAACTAATAAATTTTTTCTGAAAAGTAAGAAGGAAACTTAATACTTAAGAATAAACTGAAGCAGAACAAGAAATGATTTTCATTATAAGAGTATTAGATTGACAAAAGTGAAGAAAATAATCTCATGATTAGCAATTTTTTATAGATAAGGTCATGCAGTTACGTAGCTTCCTTTTTCTAAACATTTTTAGATTATACTTTTAATAAAAAATTACCAGTAAAAACTTTATAAAAAGTGATTTATTAATGACCTTTGTTAGTTAACTATGTCAGTTTAAAATTCTATTAAGTGCTATAAGTTGCCTTAATTTTCTATACTTAAATTTCCTTCTTACTTTTTCCGTAAAAATTTATTAGTTAATAAAAATATGAAAGTAAACATTATCCTTCTTTCCATCTTGCGCTCACAAATCATTATGGAAATATCCATTTACAATTATTAAAGCTTGAGAAAAGCATGTCTGCCATGTTATCGTCGTGCGATGATTTGTAGATACTTTATTTTTTACCACGATATTTTCGACGACGATGTTTTTAAACTGCGAAATTTTTGAACCGCTTTATTTTGGACGACGATATTTTGTATCACGATGTTTTAGAACTGCGATGTTTTCTCTTTGCGATGTTTTCTTTTTGCGATGTTTTCTCCCACGATGTTTTGTATCACGAAGTTTTCGCCTTGCGTTGTTTTCTCCGCGACGTTTTCGTCCACAATGGTTTTGCCGCGATGTTTCCGGCTGTAACCGAACCACTGAATTACACTGAATTACAAAGTCCACTTTCTGCAAATATGGGCATTATGTACTATATTAACTATTACTACCGCACATTGTGTACAATACATTTTGTAGTACTTTAAGTATTACTACCGTCTCCACACGAATGAGAGATCCACTGTCGTGCCAGAAAATTTCCATTCGCTGAGAAAAGAAAGATTTTCACATCTTGTAAATACAGAAACCGCCAAATTTTCCAGTCAGAGATCACCCTTTTTACCATTAAAATTAATTATTCTTGCCCATGCATAGTACCGAAGAAGGGGTGCACCCCTTCTCCCCTTCCGTGGGCAGACAATAAAAGGAAAATATTAAATCGTTCCCTTAACTGTTTTAAATATCTAAACACCTTTAACTTGTTTCAAAAATAGCATCATATTTATGTTTTAAAAATGTTTTGGGTCATTATCCTCATAAAGCTTGAAATTTGATAATATGACCATTTTTTGAGTGCTCTGTTTCAAAATAGCATTTAAATGCACAAACTTGTCCATTTTCCCATCAATTAAATGAAAATTTGCAGCACCAGCAGCGCTCATACAGCCCCAGATCATCTGGCTACCTCCACCATGTCACAGAAGGAGTAATATTCTTCAAGTTCAGCATTTGGTTTCCGGCCGCCCAGACGGTATAGCGGTTAAGGGAGCCTGACTGCGATACCGAAGGGCCCGGACTCGAATCCCGGAGAAGGATAATTATATAAAAACTGTCTGTCCCTTCATAAGAGGCAATGGGGGCCCACCTATTAGGTGCCTCCATAATAAAGAGACCACCACATCTGGCCTTAGGAGTGGCCGATGCCGGCATAGGCAAGTGCCTGTCATTTGGGGGGGGGGTATTTGGTTTCCGCCATATCATTTGTTTCCCATCATCTTCAAAAAACTCTCAGAAACAAATATATACTATTTCCAAAATTCTGGAAGCTTCTGAATATAGGCTACAGCGATTCGAAGTCGATCCCTTTTTTTTTTTTTTTTTTTTTCCTTCTTTCCCTAGCTACTCGCAATTTTTACGTTGGAATGGAACATACTTGCACGAAAACTTCAGTTGAAACCATGGTAAACGCATGAAAAGTGTAATCTTAGCTAAAGGATATTCTACGAAATACTGAATGTTTCTTTATTTTGATGTTTTTATTAAATATAAACTATGAGTTCAAAAATTCGAATACTTATGAGGTTCATTTTCAGAGCGTTTTGAATAAATTATATATTTATTTTTATTAAAAACGGTTTGAATAACTTTTTTCGAAACAAACAGCTTATCAATAATATGTGTGAAAGAAAAAGAAAAATAGGCATTTTGATAATATTTAGTAACTGATATTTGCAAATAAAACTGAAAAACGCAAGTGTCCGGGGGAAAAAAAAAAAAAAAAAAAAAAAAAAAAAAAAAGTGTGAGAAGTCCAGAGCTGTGTATATGGTACAGATATTTATGTAATTCGCAGGCTAGAAATATCACATTTTCTGTCAAAAATGGATTTCTTCATAATTCGTTTATTGAAAAATGGATGCATACTAAATGTTGCCAAAAACTGCAGTTTAATTATAAAATAGAACTTAATATAGCGTTTGGCCTTCAGTTATGTAGAAGTCTTCATGACTAATAATTTACTTATTCTTATTTTTAAACATCTCAAACATGCCACATTGCGAAGATTTCTCAAATTATTTAACGCGATTCTTGCCCTTACAGTGTGTCAAATTTTCTTACAATACAGAATTTCTGTAGAAGAAATTTCTTCTGCCATCGAGAATGGAACCCAAATGATAAAGTAACTATTCTAGGTCTGAAAACTATTAGAACTGGTTTCAAAAGCCTGTATAGAAATAATTATGATACTCGGTAACAGAAATAGAATTTTGTTCTGAAAGAAATCTAATCGAAGTCATTTCCTGATCAAAACCAAACATAGCTTTTGAATTTCATTTCTATCTTGTTCTAGATGCAGGTAGAAGTTTGGTGTGGTTTATTTGATTATGACAAACCTCGCGAGGGCTATGTGCTTAAGGGAAGGATACTTTTGTGGAGGACTTTAAAGGGGAACTGGTTCATGTCCACGTTATACTTAGGGGAAATCACGAAACGTCAGCCTATTCGCCTGGAATTGAAATCAGGTCTAACTACCAACTTTCAGCGACTTTACCACTCGTCCTCCGCTGGTGGGCTTGATATAGATAAATGGCTAAAAGGCTAAATAAATGAGCATGAAAGAGCATATGATAACTTGCGCTTAAAATGGTTTTCTAATGTAAATTATGCTAAGAGACCCATTGAGAAGACCAAGCGGGAGTCGAACCTACAATGAAGCTAGGAATTGATTTTATGCCCTCCGTCAGTGCCTGCGTTTTCTAGGAGAATATTATTTTACTTTAAAGCATACTTATATAATTAAGAAATCGTAAAAGCGAGCACGAGTCACACTAATTCATGAGGCAAGTTGGGTAGCGAGAGACATACAGCTTTGCCGAGGGGGGGGGGGCAAGTGGTCTGTCATGCCCGGGCGCCAATCGTAGATATGTGCGAAACTCTTCCCAAGAGAAACAAGATTTTTCCGGAAAAATCTAAATTTTTATTTTAATCGATTTCTAGGAAATAAATTTTAAATTAATAATTATTTTAATATAATTAATAATTTCCTTTTTTGATTTGTCTGATAAAATATATTATAAATCAATCAAATATCTCCGTTGTTTTTTTCTTTCTGAACACTATTTTTCTAAAATAGTGAAATATTTTTATTTTTTTTTTGAAACGAAATACAAGTGCAGCTCACGCTTATTTCTTTAAAACGATGGCCAACAATACACCATAGTATTTTGTTATATTATATGGCCTTAGACCTTGAACTATTATTAACTCGGTCGTCAAACTATAATAATCAATGAATAAGTGAAATAAATATAATGGACTTATTTCATTCGACTCCTGCTGTCGCTCATCGAGAAGAAATGTCTCAATTCTTTAGGTATGTAGATATTGATTTTACCAGCAGAAAAGTTTCTATCAAAATATCTTTTTTGGGGGGATTTATTGAAATACATGCTAAAGATGCAGCATCAATTAAAAATA
Organism: Stegodyphus dumicola; assembly: GCF_044657685.1. Taxonomy (NCBI): domain Eukaryota; kingdom Metazoa; phylum Arthropoda; class Arachnida; order Araneae; family Eresidae; genus Stegodyphus; species Stegodyphus dumicola. Next base: position 186,113,681 of record NC_140769.1, on the reverse strand, counting down.
CAATATTAGAAAAATTAAATTCCGATCGGATTTCATTAACATACTGTAAGATCGCAATGTTATGATAACTCAGCTCACATATCTGTCGTTCAACAAAGAATTATGGAAAAAAATAATGAGGTATTATTTGTATTTGTAAACTGTGATAACCACTCACTAAATTTAGTAGGAGTTACTGCAGCTAAGCAGGATCCAGTCGTTGTCACATTTTTTAGAATAATTGAAAACATATATCTCTTTTTTCTCATGTTTAACATTACGATGGGAAATTTTAAAATTCTTTAAAGAAAACTGTTAAACATGAATCTGAAACAAGGTAGTGCCAGAGCACAAGCGGTTAGTGTTATTGTCGATGGGCTGGAAGACTTAATAGAACTATTATTAAAATTATTAGAGGACACAAGTGACGCTAGAAGTGAAGCTATCATTTTATTGAAAAATACTCTGTATTTTAATTTAATAACTTAAGTCCATTTCTGGCGTGGACTCTTGAGGAGAACTGACCGTGTGCAGTTCAGATTACAAGATCCTAAAATGAATTTTAAAGGAACATTACATGATCTTGAATCATTAGCGACTGAACTTGCAGAAATTCGAGACGAGATCTGTGAAGAAGTAATAGAAAAAGCTAAATCTCGTTGTGAAAAATGGGGTACTGATACAACAATCTGTGTTAGATGACGCCAAAAATGGCTGGAGAATTTGGCTGGAGATGTTGGCCTTTCCGCAGCAAGTGAAATTTCTTGCGTTGTGAAAAGTGCTCTTGATCACCTGACGCAGGAAATAAGTAAACGATTTAATACGACTATGTTATCTTAATTCCAAATTAGGATATTAACTGGACGTTGAAAATTTATTAAACAAGGATAATGTTGCTAAGGGTCTTGAAAAAAATTTTTAAAAATGTGGGTGATTTATGATAAAGATTCTAAGGGAACAAAACTCTATGTCGAAATATGTGACTGCAAGATGTTCCTCCGCAGTCGAAAAGAAATTGAAACTATAACTCCATAACCTTCATAATATGACCTTCATCCTGACCTTCATAATCGCTCATGGAGAAAATGTATTTCCAAACTTGACAGTTGCACTTAAAATGCTCCTTATTATTTCAGTATCATCTGCTAGCTGTGAACGTTCGTTCAGCAATTTAAAATTATTTTGGCATATCTACGATCAACGATGAGACAAGGTCGCCTAAGTGACCTAGAAGTTTTGAGTGTGGAAAGAAAAAAATTTGAAATGATCGACTTTGATGGTGTAATTGATAAAATTGCTTCATCAAAGGCAAGAAAAGTGTATACATAAAAATTAATTGTATTAATGCATTATAATATTATATTATTATTAATAAGTATATCTATTTATATAATACGTGTTAATGTTTTTCATTGTTTAAAAAGTGTATATTCTTTAAAACAATTATATTAAATGTGTAAAATAATATCTTTTTAATTAATTCTAGATGAGCGTATGTCTAATTTTTCTACTGACACAGAAACATTTCCAAATCCGGTCCTAGTCTTGAATTTTTAAACTACATTTTTTTGTCTCAAATTTAAAGCCTAACTTGAGCCTGTTATCCTGAAAAACTGTATACCATTTAGCCCGAAAAACTGTGTAGCATTTTGTAGAAGTAGTTTAAAGGTAATGACTATTCTTAATATATTATAGAGTATATTAAGGCTGATTATTTAAGTATTAAGAGTATCTTAAGACAGATTTTTATTATTATATGTATTTATATTCTTATTACCAGTATATTCTGTATATTATATTATTATATGTATTTCGGGGGGGGGAGAGCACCAAAAAGGTATTTTGCCCTGGGCACCAGTTATGCTCGCTATGCCACTACGCATATTCACTTCGTAAACGTGATACCGTTTTGCTGAAATTTTTTTTTTTTTTTTGTTTTTTTTGTTAATGATATTGTATTATTTATGATCAAATTAATATCATCATTACTTATATAATTTTTTTTTCGTAATAATTAATTAACCTCTTGAAATTTTTTGGCTGAAAAATAAAAATCCTTAAAAATGTTTATTCAGCTATTAAAGAATGAATAATAATAAAAAAGAATTATTTTTATATTTCATCTATCGTGTCTGATAGTGTTATATATCATATGTTTATTTTTAAAGGCAATTTTGTCGAACAGTCTTACGTTTGCTGCCAAATTTCGTAATTTACCTGGTATGTCAATTCTGTTACACATACATTGGTATAAATAATAATAATAATAATAATAATAATAATATTTTTTTTCTAAATTACCGCATTTTTTTCTTTTTAGCCCAAAGGAGCGTTAGGCCCAAAGGGCTATTAGTCTCAAAACGACATTTTGCGTCGTTTCACTTTCTGCTTTGCTTCACTTTTCAAACTGTTGCCACCAAATGTTATTGCCTTGTATTGTATTTAATAAAAATTAATTAATAAAGAATTTGAATGAATGCATGAATGTTTCTCGCGTTTTAAAAAAATTGTACGGTACCTAGAGCCATCAAATTTTAAATAACGTAGTCCTCCAACCGAACATGGGTACCTGCAAACCCGAATTTTGAATTTCGAATTTGTTTTATTATCTATTTCAAATTTTGTAAAACTTTGATCAATTTTTGATTAACAAAACGATTTCCAAGCGAGCATTGACAACATTGTACAGAGAAAAACATTTTTATCTTCAGTGCGCGAGACTGCGTATCGGAAATTCTAAATATATGCTGTTTTTAAACATTTTCTGATATTGCTGTTAAATTGAATTTTATGTGGTTTAAGTGCGAAGAACATGATATTTATGTAGTAAAGGTAACGCACAAAGCTTAGTGATATAAAATCTGAAAGCTTTCAGCTTTTCTTTTTAGTCCAAAGGGGCTTGGTCCCTAAAAGACTATTGTTTTCGTTTTGCGATTTCGCATCGATTTACTACAAACGGCGAATCACTTTTCAAACTGTTGCCACAAAGTGTTATCGCCCTGTGTTATATTTAAAGAAATTAAATAATTAAAAATCTGCATAAATGCATGTATATTTCTGGCATTGTGATAAAACAGCGGTACCTAAAGCCATCGAATTTTGAATGACGTAATCCTCCTACGAATATGGGCATGTGGAATACCAAATTTGAAATTTGTTTTATTATCGATTTCCTATTTTGTAAAGCATTAACGAATTTTTGATTAACAAACTCAAGGATTTCAAAGCGAGAAATGGCAAAGTTGTACAGAAAAAATTTTTTTATCTCCAGCGCGTGAGTCTCTGTATCGGAAATTCTAAAGATATGCTCATTTTAAAACTATTTTGCGATATTGCTGTTGAACTGAATTTTATGATTTAAGTGCGAAGAACGTGATATTTAATAAATAAATGTAACACACAAAATGTTTTTTTTTTTTTTTTTTTTTTTTAAGTCCCTTTGGATGATAATTTAAAATCTGAAACATTTCAGATTTTCTTTTCTTTCTTTTTTTAAAGTACTCAACGTTTTCCTTCATTCTCTTATATGTCCCTATTTCTTTTAACAATTATACATTCGCATTTTTCTGTGACAAGACAGTGAAAGAAATATGTTTCTTCCTCTAACATGTGAACAGAGATACATCAGCAGGTACTTAAAGAATGAAGATTGTTAAGAATGTCATTTTGTCATGTCGGAAAGATAAAGCATGTGTTTTTTTTATCATTCCCTGAGCTGTTGTAATTCTAAAAGAAACTCTCATTATAATAGCAGCCAGCCAGCCAACCAAACTAGAAAGATATCTTGTTTTGCACTCGCTAAGTCTTTCTGCTTTTAGTGCAAAAAATCAAACTTTGGTACGAAAGAAAATATTAATAGAATTTTTACTTTTGCTTCTAACTAAATAAATCATTTAAAACCTCTTAATGTGAAAAAGAGGCAAAATGTTTTTTCCATGATCAATAATTTTGGCTTGCTGTATTCAGACCTGTATGGATGAGTGCGAGACAAAGAATTGTGCGAGAGATACTCCATGCACTAACCGTCAGCGGTTAGAAGCGCTTTAATTGTAAAAGCGCTTTAACTCTTTATCTGTCAATTTCATGTAAAGATTCCTAAATTTTAATAGCTGAATGGAAATAGAACAATCTGTTCAAAAAGTATCTAAGGAAATGTTAAATATACATCAACAAACTTCACAAACTATTCAAAAATCTACAGTTGCATATATTCATAGCCAAGAATTTGAGGTCCATTTAAATAAACATCCCAGGTTATGTGGAACGGTAAAGAAAGTTACAATTTTGTCTTATCTTTCACGTTTGGTTATTAATGCAAATTAGTCTTCCTATTAATTTTATTTTTATAAATAATGTTTTATACGGAAAAGAATTTTTTTATAAGTCCATACATTTGCATGATTTTAAAATCATATATTTTAAATGCGTAAATGTCAGTCAAAATGTATTATTCTGTTGATGTAATTCTAAGTATTTTTGTGTTTAGGTTACTGTCACGCACAATTTAATAAGTGCTTATGAACTGTTAAAACATGTAACTGTCATTGCTCCAAATTATGCTACTGTTGAAGAATTGAAATCATTTCATTCTGAAGAATATGTTGAATTTCTGAGAAAGATAAATGATTTGTCTGAGGAAGAGTTATTGGATGAAGAGGAAGAAGAAATGGAAAAATATGGAATTGGTTTGTGTTATTTATAATAATTTAATATAATTAATTTTTGCTTTTTCATATTTTAAGAGACTATTTATCATGTGAATTTTGTTTTTACTGGAATGTTCACTTTCCTCTTATGTGCCATAAATAATATAGTTCTGTGTTCAAGAGTGATTAGTGCGTAAAACATTTACTGAATTTTATAAGGTCTTTGCTATATATAATAAGTGTTATCTAAATAAAAAATTATTCTCTTTCAGAAATTTATGTTGAATAAATTAAATGTATTTTTTCGTAACAAAGTATAAGTGGAAAATTATTATCTCCTTATTTGTATAACATTCTATGGAATATTATTAATTTGTAAAAAGTTTTCTTTTTCTGGGATGTTTTTAAATAATGGTAGTGTTTTGAAAACACATAAGTATCTGTATAATTCTAAGTATCATTAGTATCTGTATAATTAATTCTAAATCCAATCATTATTTGATAATTTTAACAATACTTACAATTTTTACCATATTTTGATTTGTAATCTAAATTAAACAATAACATGTTAAATGTTCAGTTCATCATCATCCAGAGTTTTCCTATGTTTAAGCTGGAGAATTCTAAAAATTCTTGTTCTGTTATGGTAAAAAAATATGATGACATGATCATATATAGTATGTGTAATATTCAATGTGTTATATTAATTTGATGTATTAATAATTGATGTATTACAGAAGGCTCTTATGCTAATTTATAAATTTTAGGACAAAGATATTACAAAGTTGAATATTATTGGAAAAGAATTCAATTTAATTTTATACATGTACATTTGTCCTAAAAAAGAAATTTGTATAATATGATTTGTGTAATATGGCTTAAATGTAGCATTTTGCATTTGAAATCTCATTTGCTTAAAGAAATAATGTTGTAATAAGATTTATTCACTTTTGTTAAGTACTTTTTGTAGGATATTTTAGTAGGATCTTGTAGCTTTAGTTTAATTCTACAAAGGATTTGTATATTTTTTAAATCTGAATTATTATGCTCATTGATTGTAAATCTTCAAAGCATTTTCATTATTATTTTTTGTAGTTAAGCTTTAAAAATTACAATGTTTTCCTCCAGTTCTTTTTCAGTGTTTGTAAGCGTTATATTCTTTTTAAATTTAAGTGAAGAAAAGTGTAATTTAATGTATGCAGTTTGGGGTTTAGGTGTTTGTAGAATGTGTTTATTTATTAATGTTTTAATAATGTTTATAGAAGATGACTGTAATTCTGTATAGCATTTTTTTTTTTTTTGTGTTCCTTGCTTGTTTTCTTTCTTTTTTTTTTTTTTTTTTTTTTTTTTCAAGGGGGATGATTTATAATGGAGGAAATGTTCAAAATAAGAACTATACCTTAATTTATAGGTTATGACTGTCCATTTATACCTCAGATATTTAATGCTGCCTCAATGATTGGTGGAGCTACTTTGACTGCCGCCAAAGCCTTGCTTAGTGGAGAATATCAGACTGCAGTAAACTGGGGAGGAGGCTGGCATCATGCAAAAAAGTATTTTCTTCCTTGTTTAATAATTATAAATAATAATTAAAAAAAGAAAAAACTTTCTTTGGAATTATTAACTGCTTTGCAAAAGGGTTAGTCCCTTATCAAACTTCTGTGTCTGTGTGCATAATGCATAAATGTATGTGTTCTTAAGTATTAAAACACAGTTTTTATTTCAGCTTTTTAGGTAAGACATAAATGTAGCATTTTTCTTCATAAGTAGTATGTGGTAATTATAATATGTGATAAAATATGCTGTAAGGATCACATGTAGGAAGTAAAAATTATATATTATTGAATTTTTAACTTTTATTCCTTTAGGTGCTTTTAGCATAAGTTTAATTAATGTGTAGTCAAAAGTCTAATTTTAATGTAAGTAGTCAATTATTAGTGTAAAATTGTTAGTTTTTTTTTTTTTTTTTTTTTTTTTTTTTTAATGTTGAGAAGTTACTTTTACATTGGCATTTATTTATGAGTTGTACCTTCATATGTATTTTTTTGAAGGATAAAGTACTTTTTTGAAGGATAATATGTATTTTTTGAAGGATAATTGACATTGTGAATTTTTAGCTTTCAGGAGTTTGTGGCCAATTTTCCATTATTTAATATAATTGCAGTAAATAATAATTTCATATGATAAGTTTATTTTTGTGTATAGGTTGAAATTCATAAATGATAGTTATAAGTTTTATTTTTAGTTTTTGGCTACTTTGAAATAAATAAAGTTATTTTCTAATGCATTTGTATTAAATTTTTAATTTATCATCCTGATTGAATAATGTCTGTATCCCACTCCCTTTTTAACTCTAAAGCTTTCTCATTTCCATGCTCTTTAGTTATTTCTTTTTTTTCTTTAGTTATTTCTTTTTAACTCTAAAGCTTTCTCATTTCCATGCTCTTTAGTCATTTACTTTAAATTCAATCTCTTTTCATATTTAATGTCAAAAGAGATTGAATTTCTGCTTTATTCCTCAGTTTTATCCTCTTATGATTATTGAAAAGACATCTCTTTAATGATATTAAAGAACTCTAAGGGGCCACAAGATCATGTTTTTTTACTACATAGAAGCAAATGTAGTTAATTTCAGGCTTTGCTAGTTTATGCCACTCAGATTATTAATGCAAAAAATATAAACCAAATAATATCTTTGTCTTTTGCTTTCTTTAAAAAAATTATGAACAAAGTCTCATTATTTGTTATATTTTTTAAGGCATTTTAACAGAAAAGTTTCATATATTGGAAATCATTCAAAAGCTGTTAATGAGAAAAAAGCAGTAAATACATTTATTATTTAATATATTTGATTTGTTCTGTTTTATATGATCAGTTAAGTTTATCTTGAAGGAAGAATAGTTCTTTGTAACATATTTTATTTGACTTATTTGGGAAAAAATTTATTATAGCAATTAGATGTATAAATGATTTTGAAGAGATTTTTTTTTCATTGATAAAGAGCTGTTAATAGTCATCTGCCTGATTTTACTTTTCCTCCCTTTTGAACTACTAATATAGCAGTTGGAAATCTATGAATTAGAATAATATATAGAGTGGTGGCCAAAATTGTGGACACTTTTGGAAATTTTTATGTTTTTGAACTTTGTATGCTTATAGAAAACGCTACGTTTCACAAAATACAAACTTGTATATATCATTTTAAAGAGAATTTATTACTAAATTCAATACAAAACACAAAATTCAATTATTTGCAATATAAAAAAGTTAAATGATAATAGTTATCGATACACATTAGATAGTGATGATTGCAGTGAGTTATCAGTACTTAGTAGGGTACCCTATATTTTTTATCACAGCTTCACATCGACGTTTCATTGAGCTGACAAGAGTTTTAAGCTCTTCTTTCTTTATTATATGATGCCAGGAAACAATTATAGCCTCAATTAGTTCCTTTTTATTTGATGGGCGCCTCATTCGGACAAGTTTTCAAACGGTGCCACAAATTTTCGATAGGATTGAGGTCAGGACTGTTTTCTGGCCATGACAACAATTTAATGCTCTTTGTACGAAACCACTCTTTTGATATTTTGGCCGTGTGGCAAGGAGCAGAATTCTGCTGAAAAATAAACGAAGCATTGTTGGGAAAGAGATCTCTGATGGAAAGTAGAAGTTTTGGTTCTAGAATAATGTCAATGTATTTTCTGGCATTCAGTGTCCCATCGATCACATGAAGGCGACCAATACCATCTGCTGACATGCATGACCAAATCATAACACTAACTGGGTTTTTCACAATTGCTTGAATGCAGTGAGGATGTAGCTCTTCTCCTATTCTACGTCTTACATATTTTCTCCCATCACTACCGAATAACGATATCTTAGTTTCATCACTCCATATAACTTGTGACCACTGATCATCTGTCTAATTAATGTGTTTCTTTGCCCACTGTAGTCTTTTTTTTTCCTTGCTGAAATTTAAGATAAAGCTTTTTTCGTGGAATTCTACCTCTCAGTCCAACATCTGTTAATCTTCTCCTGATTATTCTTGAACTGACAGAAACACCAGCATCATTCAGATCACTTCTGATGGCCGCTGATGACATTTTTCTATCTTGGAGATATAGTCTTTTTATTCTTCTGTCATCAATAGATGTGGTGCACCTTTTTCGGCCTTTGTTTTTTATTGAATTTGTCTCCTGATATCGTAAACAAAACTTTCGGACTCCAGATGTAGTCACTGAACCACCCACCTGTCTTGCAATTTCAGCATAGGAAAGACCACTTTCTCGTAACACAATAATATTACATCTCTTTCTAGGTGTCTAATCTACTCTTTTGTTTGATGTCATTGCTTCTTGACTAAATATTAAAAAATTTTTACAAAAATTCCTACTTGTAATTGCAGTGTATAAGAAACAGGTCCTCCTTCTACAGAACAAAGCAAAATAATGAATTGTTTCAAGTGTAAACATGATGTTAGTTTCTACAGGCAGTTACTAACATTTGATGGTTCTCAGAACAAGAACAGTGATTGGCCAGGAAAACTAGACATTACAAACCACTTCATAACTGTGTTTTTTATTTATATTAAAGTACATATAACTTTTCTTGTATTGAAAATAATTAAATTTTGTGTTTTATATTGAATTCAGTTATAAATTCTCTTTAAAATTATATTATACAAGTTTGCATTTTGCGAAACGTAACATTTTCTATAAGCATACAAAGTTTAAAAACATAAAAATTTTCAAAAGTGTCCACAATTTTGGCTACCACTGTATATACAGACACATCTACCTATATGTATTGAAAAGTCTTTATACTGTTCATTAAAGATTATATATCACTACCCATCCAGACCATGACTGAAAAGTGATCATAAAGTGATAAACAAAGCCAATGCACATGAAATAAAAATTATGTACTAAAGTGAATAAATTAACAGTTAATTTCCCAATGGGGCATGTATGTCTCTAAAACAATGCGTAGCTTGAAGAACATGGAAGGAATAACTTGATTACTTTCGTTTTCCTAGTATGTTCTGGTTTACTATGCCAAGTTTAGATATGCATGAATAAAAATAATTGATATAATATGAAATATATTGCTTTTATGGTATTACTTTTAATTTTACTATGGCCTCTGGAAACGGTGAAGTACAGTTTTAATTTATAACAGAGAAAATAAATATTTTAGATGTAAAATGGGCAGTGTGTATGTCAGAAGCAGTAGTTTTTCAGTATCATAGTGTGCCAGGCCTATGCAAAAATTGTATGGGGCTGTATGTATACTTTGAAAAGTCATTAAATGATGAGAGTTCTATCATAATTTGGTACTCTTTTTGTTATCAGGAATGGATTCAGAAAGGTATATATGTATGTATGTATGTGTGCATGCATGTATGTACATATGAATATGTGTTCATGCATGTATGCATGTATGTTTGTATGCACATATATGCGTTTATATACGTGCATACATACATACATTTCTGAATTTGGTTCCTATAACAGAAGTGTTCCCGTAATTTTTATATGATACTTACACAAGTTGTTTATGGCTTTTCAAATCTTGTGTCCTCTTGGCTTTGCAAAATACTTTCTTTACCTGTCAATGCATACTGCAAAGAAATATTTTTTTGACCTAATAGACAATTTAACAGCATATGCATTATACAATCTGTAAACTTCTGATTCCCATAAATACTGTTTTGAAAATCCAAACAAGTTCAGTGACACCAAAAATGAATTGTAGCTTTGATGTTTCAGTATCTCACATTTTAAAGTGCATGATGTATATGCTGTATGCTTATACCCACCTGAATGAATATAGACATTCTTATGAAATTACGGTATTTCTATCGAGGAAAGTTCTGGGCATTCTTATTCTACCATGAGATTAGTTAGTTCATTTGTGTATAATAATGCACCATGGATTTAGTATTAATTTAATTATTACAACAGTAAGGCTTTATTTGAAAGAATACCAATATGGAGCATTTGACATTCCAAGACATGGCCAGTGTGACTTTCCCATTGGAAGCCTTATGTCTTCAATTAGTTTTTCTCCAGGGATGATAGGGATAATATTCTCCAATGTTAAGGATAATATTCTCCATTTCTGACTCACCGGCACTCCACTTTTTCTGACTCGCTGGCACAATCAGGATTTTCCATTTATCATGGTAGGATGTTCCATTTGCTCCTGACAAATTATTTGCTATGCATGCTAGTTATTTTAGACAACTAGTTAGTCTCATATCCCATCTACTTTGTTTTCACTTATTGAATAGTGTCTTGAGTTACGAGCACTGAAGTCAATGACATATTTTTAAGGTAACATATGACAAATAATTAACACTCAAGAGACCTCTGCAAATATTATTTTAATGATTTCAAATTCCTTAATGAAACATGGTAACAGATGACTTATGGAACCATGAATTCAGCTTGGAGGAAAACATGGCAAGACTGGATTACAGGCGACTTGGGACACTTGGGATTTTTTTCTTTTTTGTTATCTAATATTGTGCCTCTAAATAGAACTATGGGCTAAGTAGTTAACAATGAAGATGCGAAAATGCTAGAATCCATAAAAATGAATTCAGTAAGAAAGAAATATAATAACTTCAGAACCAGTGACAATAAGTAACAGTAGTAGGAATGCCTTGAGAAAAAGAACAGGAAGAAGGAAAAAAAAAAAAAAAGTAGCCTAGTTTTCTGATTTGTGAAATGCAAAAATAAGGTAAGATGCAAGATTTTTATGTAATGATATCATCCCAATAGTAGGCAGCTACAGCTTGAGGATTTTCACTGACAATACTGTCTCACTTTAGAAACTTTTAAACATAAATCACATTGGGAAAATATTGAGTTAAATGAAACAGTTATTCTCAAGCAAAGTTGAGTTGTGCTTAGGCACAAAATAAAGATAAAAGTGGATGTTCCTAAAGATAGTTATCTTATTTTTCAATGGAAGAGAATTTTGCATCCCTACAGTTACATCCTGTTCATAATTTTTTACTTGTGCTGTCCACTCTTTGTAAAAGTACAGTAAAATTACATTAAATTTCTGTCTATTTTATTTATTTATTTATTTTTACTTCTGTTTTGTTTACTTATTTATTTCATATTTATTCATCTCCATTGGTTTTTGGGTTATAAATTTTTACACTAAGTGCTGTTGTAAAATTTAAATAAGCAGTCATCCGGTGACAAATGGGCTTCAGGAATAAATTAAATTTGTGAACTGAGATTTCACTGTATTAAATGTATTTCACTTATTTAATAAATATTATTATGACATATTGATGAATATTTTATTATTTTTCAGTGACAGCATTTGTTATATTTATGTAAAAGTGTATAATTATACATGCAATATATATTTTGCTTCTGTATTGACTCTTTCTGCCTATTTGTGTAACTTATGCTTCTATTTGCTATACTTAAATGTTGTTTCTTTTTTTCTTTTTTCTTTTTTTTTTTTTAATTAAAGCTAACAATTCAGTTACATTAATTAATTTATGAATGATATATTCTTTTATTTTTCATATACTTTTTATTTCCATTCTAATTCTTTTTTTCACTTGAATTTGTAGGGATCAGGCAGATGGTTTTTGCTATGTAAATGACATTGTCTTGGGAATTTTGCAGTTACTGCAGAAATTCAAACGGGTTCTTTATATAGACTTGGATCTTCATCATGGAGATGGTATTTAAATTTTGTTATAAACTCACATATTTTACTCATGAATATTGATCTGAATTACTGTATTATAATTTGAATGAATATGTCAATATTCTCAGTACTGTAAACCATATAACTTTACGGCTATGAAAATACTGTTGTTCTTGGTGAACTCTGCAAAAAGGCAATTTGGAGGAGAAAATGGAAAGAATTACTACATATATCTTGGAACTTACTACATATATCTTGGACATCTTGGAAAGATTTCCCTATAACTGTATAATTTTAAAGTTTTAAAAAATGAAAGTTATGTGCTCATTCTGTATGTCTGTAATAATGTCAAGTGTACATGCATAGCAGAGGCTACTGCAGGCTGCAACCTTTTGCTGAATGTCATGTGTAACTAATACCATTAGCAAAACAAAAGAAATGCAATGTAAAAAAATCATAAAATTTTGATATAAATGATTTTTTAAAATAACAAAATCTTATAGATATCATTTTTAAATAACAAATTCTTGTAGACAACTTAGGAAGGACTTATAGACACAGCTTAGGATATTAAATATATAATTATATTTTTGAATTTATGTTAAAAATCTTGAATTGTTGATAAGAATTTTTAAGTGAATGAAATAATTTTGAAAAATTAGTATACAATATGATAACAAAAGTGTGTTTGAGTATTACTGTAGAAAATATTAAATGGTTTGATATAGAACAGTGTAATAATGTATAAAAATATGAGTAATTCAAGAAATGGAATAGTTGCCATAAGTAGTATTTAATTGTTTAATAATTTTAAAATTTACGAATGATACCGTAATTTCCAGAAGAAAGGCCACATTAGTGTAAACGCCGCACTTGAGAAAAATGGTGGAAAAAAAATTAAAATTATGCAGAAACGCTGCACTAGATTAAATTGCGCGTGACATTGTCATGGCCCGTATAGATGCAAAATCTCAACCTAAGTCCTGATATATTACATACCAGTTAAGAAAAATGCAGGAAATGAAACCATAACTCAAAAAAAATTAAAGGTAAGAAATGTGGAAAATATATTTACCTTCGTGCATATACTTATATTTACCCACTAAAGAAGTCCATATTTGTAATACTCAGACTATATTATAAAAAATGTTGCAACAACGAAATATTAAATTTGCGTGACAAAAGGAAATTTTAAATTTTACTTACAAAAGGAATTACAGCAAACTATGCGTCATATGAAGCTATCAAAATCTGATTCTTCACTTTCTGAATTAAAAAGATTTAGTAAATCCTGATCTAAGTCCAAGTCTTCCAGATCATCACATTCATCCTCTTGGTTTACAGTCTCTTTATCTAAGGATATAATTTCAGCTTCTTTGAACCCTGCTATGATTGACGATGTTTTTAACGATTCTCACGCACTTCCTACCCACTTTGCAACTTCTCTATAAGATACTCTACGCATTTTACCGCTTTTGGTATACGTATGCAATCCTTCACTCATCCAACACTCCTACCGCTTTCGGACTTCAGCTTTGAAGGATTTATTACCTGACAAATCTAACGGTTGTAAGATTTTTGTCAAACCACCAGGAATTATTGCTTTGGTCGTAAACAATTTTTGACATCTGGTTTTCACTGACTCAAGTAAATGAGCACACATTGAATCCATTATCAATAATCCTTTTGGTTGGAAAAAAGATCCCATACGACACTGCCAAACTTTTTGTAGCCACTCATGCGTGATTGTTTCGCACATCCAGCCGTTTTCGTTTGCACAAATAATTACGTCATTAGGAAAATCTCCCTTCGAAATAGTCTTTCGTTTAAAAATGATCATCGGCCTTAGCTTGTTACCGTTTGTGGCACAAGCTAACACACATGTAAATGATGTTCTTTCATGCCCCGTCATAAGCACCAATACAGTTTTTGCACCAGTTTCATCAACAGTTCTGTTTGCAGGAGAGTCGAAAGCTAACGGCGTTTTATCCATATTTATTATCTGTGACCAAAGAAAGTTTTTTTTTTTTTTTTTCCAATAATATCTGTCACATATTTTAGAAACGATGCCTTTTTATCCTGCCAGTCCATTGGTAATTGTTGCCCGACGTTCTAGTACGCACAGAAATATTTTTTCTTTTCATAAATCTGCTACACTTCCTTTGAAATCATTTATGTTAATTTGTTTTGCTCTAAATTTTGCTTGTAAGTGAATTTTTACAGTCGAAATTGCCATTCCCTTTCCTCATTGCTCCTTTATCCAGTTTGCAAGGTCGTCCTCTAGATTCGGCCACCTTACAGTACCACTTCTTTTGGCTCGTTTCTGTTGTGGCATATTTTTAAGTTCTTTTTCAGTTTTCCAACGTCAAATACATCTCTTGTCCACTTCAAACTCTCAAGCTGCTGCTCGATTTCCAATTTGTTCAGCACGTGAAATTATATTAAGCTTAAAACCAGCAGTATAGCTTCTGTACCGTTTAGGTGACATTTTCAAAAATTTTCCGCTCCTTTCTTACTTTATCCAACATGTACCCAAACTGATGGGATCTATATCTGGCAGAATGCCAAGAAACATCGATTCATGCCGAAGGGAAAATACATCAGAGTTCTTTATTGGGAGGCAGGTGGAGTCGTGAGGTAGGTGGAGTCCTGTCGGCCTTTGAAAAAAATTGCAGAAAAGGCAGGGGTGGGGAGAGGATGGGTCCTGGAAGATTCATCGACTGGTAGAGGAGAGAGGCTATTCAAACTGATGAGAATGTTGATTTGAAAGGGGGAAGAATGCTATTGTTCTGAGATCTTGTTTAGGGTGAATAAGGCATGTAGGTAGGATTTGTTCGCAAAAAGCAACTGAGTAGTCTTTTGTGTGGAAACAGCATCAGTCTATGCATAATGACATGGCCATCCAAACTATGTTACAATGACCATCATAGGAAATGTTTTATTTTTAGTGCATCTGAACACCGCATGGGTAGAAATGCCGCACCCGCTGAAAATTTAAGTTTTAAACATGTAAACACCGCGGCGTTTCTTCCAGAAATTACGGTATATATTTTTTTATATAATAGAGTGTGGTTAAAATTTTTTTAATGAAATGTTATACTGCAGTTCAAAAAGGCCAGATGCCTTTAAACAAGGAACGGAGGCCTTTAATAGTACCTGTGTGAGCAGCCCTTAACCACTGATGATATATGTCAGTCAGTTTTAAGTGGATTTGCCTAACAGATGGAAATGTTTGTATTAGAAAAAGCTTTGAGGTCTTCTAGTTTTGTGTAAAATAAGAAAAATTAGAAATGTAACAATAACAGTAAAAACTATAATTTTAATAATACTATTATAAAATTTATGATGTTAAAATATAAGTAATAATAATAATGAAAATTGATTGTTTTGAACCTTTTGAATTTTGTTGTGATTATTCAAAATAAGTAATTCATGTGCAAAATGTTTCTGTAGTAGTGATATTGTGTACAAAGCTTTGCTAAACCTTCCCTGAAAAAATCTGATGATGTGAACTCTAAAACACAAAGACTTTTGGACTGAATAAGTAATTCATGTATTGGATTCATGAATTGTAATAGGACTGTAAAATATTATCAAAGTTTATATTTTCCAATTATGTAAATAATTATTTTGGTCAAAATTTCAGGGTTTGTATTTTTCAAATTATTTCTTTTTATGTGCTAATACTTGAGCATTTTCTCTCTAAAAAAGCTTTTCTCTGACCAAGCCAATTTTCATCTTGAAAGGGGGGATATGTGAAATATAAAATATCTATCTTTCAAATAATAAATTAATAACAGCCTTTTAACTCATGCATTTGTTCTAAAAATAAAAGAGCAATATTTTTTCTAAGGCCCTGTGATTCTGAAAAAGATCCCTCATCTAATCTCTGTTGCTCACTTATCCATGAAATCTGAACATTAATCTGTCATGTGATCTGAAATGGTACAAAGCTGCTAGCTACATAGAGTTTATTTTTCCAATTTTGTCCATTGTTTAAAATGATGTAAGCTGGGGTTTGCATAACACACCCACAGTGATGATATGCATTATCAAGGAATAAAATTATGTGTGGGAATAAAGAATATCATTCAGTGTAAAACTTTAATTAAATTGTAAAATCAATTAATCTTTAAAAAATAATTAAATTTTAAAATCTGTAAAAAATAGTGTCAAAAAGGTGCCCAAAAAGTGGTTAAAAAGTTTTTAATAATTGTTTTGTAGATATGAGTAGAAAAATCCATAAAATTGAATTTTAGATTTTAAATATTGTTATTTAAAATTACAGAAAATAATAAAAAAAAAAAAAAAAAAAAAAGGGAGTAAAGGAACTATATTAGAAAAATTGTAACATAGTCTTCACGTTATGCATGATAACTTTGAAAACATATAAGGCCCTTGTTTAGTAAAAGAATAATTAGTAACTACACCTTGTACAACTTAATTAGTACAGAATAGTAAACAAGGGCTATTTTTAAAGCTATTTTTTAAAGATTAATTAATTTTAAAATTTTATTAATCTTTAAATTAAATTATTCTTAAGTTTTGCACTGAATGATATTCTTTATTCCCATATTTGTTTTAAAAGAGTCAAGATTTACTTAAATTTCACTCAATTAATAAAGTAATCTTTTTCTTTGTCTTAAAAAAATATTGGTATATTTTAAAGTATCTTTTGTAGTTCCAAACTTTAGCCTTTAGAGCGATTACTTTCTCGCTAAGGTTTTTTTTAGTTTCACCAATGAAGCTAAAATAGCAGATCTGTACTTCACTACTCTAACAAATCTCCTAGTTTCAATAGGTGTCTAATGAGAGTGCTCGAAGTTTTTTTAATTACTTCTTGTGAGTTTTAATTAGGTCTTTTCAACTTATGTTTTATAAATTCACTTTATTATTTTTAATTCTTTGGATTATGTGTTGTATGTTTGGAGGTAAAAATTTTGATTTAAAAGTTTTTACTGAAGTGTTCTGTTATTTCACTTGCATTTTGAAGTAAAATGAAATTCTTTTTATTTGAGGGTACAAGATTATAATTAGAATTTACTTTGTTTTTTCCTTGCTTTGGAAAGGGACAGAATTTTCAGGTGAAGTATTATAATTAAAATGCATTGAAATGGTTCACCGGCTAATTTTGGATACAGAAAAGCGAGGATTTTTGTGGAAGAGGTATATCAATGTTCCAACCCCTGAAGAAGTAGCATTGAAGTTGATTATATTCCTCTTCTGTTATGTTCATTTTTCTTTAAATTTCATTAATTCATTAATTTTTTGAAATGGGATTTTGCTTGTTTGAAAAGTTTTTGTTTTAACTGCTTTAAATTCTTTGCTGCATTTATAGGATAATTTGAAATTTATTAATTAGGAATTTCAATTTTTGGTCTTTGTGAAATATTAGTTCTAAATTTCTTTGTCTTTAATGATAAATTTTTCAGCAGCTTGATGCACAAAAATACTAGACATTTTTATATTTTGTTAAAAAAATTGTTTTATAATTATATATGTGTAAAATATAAAAAATACGATGTCTTTGCTTTCTTTGCGAACAGGCAACCTCTAATTAACTTTCCGCAATTTCAGTATCTTCTCCCTAGACCAGTACTTTTGAGAACATTCTGGCATGTTATGTAATCACTGCTATAAATGCAGAGTTCGCACCATTTTTAGGCAGACTGCTTTTTTCCTCCTGCCGCTATCAGACCTTTGCTGCCACTCTTCCTGTCTGTCCTCCTTTGTTTGAATAATATGACACAGTAAATTTAAAGTTAATCCTGTTTAGTTTAAATTACTATCGCACATATAATCTTGGAGAATCTAAAAGAATAATGATTTGTCATTTGCATTGAATAAAGATGTGAAATTAAAACAGCTAATTTCTTCTGTGTCATGATTCTGCTGTAAGCCACTCAGTCACAACAATGTTTGGATTTTGATGCTAAGCTTCATTCATCCTGCCGACTTTCTGTGATATTTTGGCAGTCGGGCACATGAAGAAATTAGCTGTTTTGATTCCACATCTTTATTCAATGCAAATAGCAAATTATTCTTATAGATTCTTCAAGATTACATATGCGATAGTAATTTAAACTAATTAGGATTAACTTTAAATTTACTGCTTCATACTGTTCAAACAAAGGAAGACAAACAGGAAGAACGGCAGCAAAGGTCTGATAGCTGCAGGAGGAGAAAAGGATTCTGTATAAAAACTGGCACAAACTCTGCATTTGTAGTAGCAATTACATAAAATGCCAGAATGTTCTCAAAAGTACTGGTCTAGGGGAAAGATCCTGAAATTGCAGAAAGTT
The DNA here is from genome assembly GCF_044657685.1 of Stegodyphus dumicola. Lineage (NCBI taxonomy): Eukaryota > Metazoa > Arthropoda > Arachnida > Araneae > Eresidae > Stegodyphus > Stegodyphus dumicola. The sequence goes on along the minus strand of NC_140769.1, from coordinate 186,095,071 downwards.
AATTAGAGGTTGCCTGTTCGTGTAGAGCAAAGCCATTGTATTATATATATATATGTATATATATACATATATGAAAGCCCATATATATATAATTTATTTACTAAAGAAATATTTATTATATTATCTCCTAATATAAATTTTGTAGAAGGATCAAAAAAGAGGGAACCCATATATAGTAAGTTTAATTCCGAAGATTGTATTTTAAAGTAACTTGAATGTAAATTGTGAAAAAAACGTTGTATATAGGCTTAAAAATATCTATCTATCTATATATACTATATATAGGCTTTTTTAATTGATATATATGTATATGTGTGTGTAATAATTTAGAAGCCATTAACCAGTGGTGTAGCTAGGGTGGGGCAAGGGGGGCATCTGTTCCCAGGCGCAGCATCCAAGGGGTGCCAAACTGATGTTGGGAAATTTTAGACTGAAATGTTTTCCATCCTTAGCACACAGAAAAGGGTGCAAAATCTTCAGTTGTCACCGGGTGCTTAAAATCCTCTCTGCCATTAACACAGCAGAGGGCATGATTAGTGACAGCTTGACGCATAGAGATGGTGCAGTAGTGCTAGTTTAATACTTTTTATTCTTAAGAAGCCATTTTTAACTTGAATTACACAGCACAACTGATGCGATCTGTGTGCCCATGTATGATCACATTTGTGCCTTGAGAGAAAGAATGTGATGTGTCTAAGATGAAAATGTGATACAGAATGATTTGGTTTGGTTAGAAATTGGTTAATTCTAAGTTTTGATTTGCAAATTTGAAATTATTATTGGTTACATAAGTGCTTAAGTCATTAGCATGATGTAAGTATAGTGTAAGAAAGATTAAATTTGAAATGACACAGTTTAGAGAAATTTATTGTAAGCAATTTAAAGATTTTATTGTAAGCAATCAATTATTTATTTATTAGAAATTTATTGTAAGCAATCAATTATTAAGATGGAAAGACAAAATAACCCAATTAAAATGAAGAGCTAGGGAACTATAGTAAATTAAAGTTATAAATTTTATTTACTTATTTTTTGCCTTACATGCATAGTATATATGCAAATTTTAATGTTTGAATGGCTTGTAAGAATTTTATCAAATTATCCAGCAATCTCTGTCCTGCAATCAAGTCACAGAAGTGCAGTTCGGTAAATAGTTTTATATGCTGTTGAATTTAGTTTTCTTCAGAAATAAAACCCATGCTGCAGTTGAAAATATGAGTTGATGTTAATGATTATCCTGATTGTTTAAAGATTGTCATATATGCTGAGATGTATTTGAAATTTTCTGTTGACGACATCATTCGGGTACTGACCAAATGTAACAATAGTAGTGTTTTCAGCTATAGTAATCTCATCTGCTATTAATCACACATGAGGTTTAGTGTCTGTACTTCTTAACAAAAATGCAACTCGTATCATATTTCATTTATCATAAATAAGAGTAACATTAAGATTAAAATGATAAATATCATCACTACATATTGTTATTTTGAATTGTCAGCATCAATTACATTTAAATAAAGTTGAATGAAACAATAAATTACGAATTTTGTATTTAATTAGATATTTAGTATAATTATAATTGTTTTATTTCCCTGCGCAATGCAGTACATGACGAGTTTTAAGAGAAAGCTACGGCAAAAAAGTAAAAATACAGGCGAACGCGCATTTAACATTGAATAAAAGTTTTTCATGGTAATTCATATTTAGTTTGAATAAATGTATTGACTGCTATGTTAGCTGTAATTATAATTCTACTCCTTTGCTTTCCAGAAATCTCGAGAAGTAGAAATCACTAATCTCGTGACCAATTTAAAAGCTATAAAAAGCCAAACAGAGAACATTTTATCTCAGTAGTTATTTCCTTAGTTGTTGCTATTATTTGTTGATCAGATTAGCTTTTCCCTGGCTTGTAGGATTTAATAAATACATATTTGTCGTCTATTAAGATTTTTGATTTTGATGGTGTAATTATTTTAAATGAAATTCATGGTAATATTCTTAGAAGTAAATTTTAAAAAAAAATGTGTAGTGATCTACATCAGTTTCATAAACATTTTTTTTTTCATTTATTTTCAGGTGTAGAAGAAGCATTTGCTCATACATCTCGTGTTCTGTGTTTTTCAGTTCACAAACATGAAGTTGGCTTTTATCCAGGTTTGTTATTTTTTAATGTATATATAGAGAGAGTGATGGATAGGCTGTGTGTAGTGAATACGAGCTAGTTTTTCATTAAAAGTACTCCATGGAGGTGTCCCTTCCCTTAGGCAGCTGGCCATTTAGTGCTTTACCATATTCAAAATAACCTAACCGGGTTTTCTATGCAAAAATTCAAAATAACCTAACCGGGTTTTCTATGCAAAAATTCAAAATAACCTAAACGGGTTTTCTAGTTCTTCAGATATTTCATGCCATTTGCTCAAGCAGCATATTATCAGTGCTTGTTATGACTCTATTTTAGGCCCCATAAGTTTATATTTCTTGCATCAAGACATGTTGCAGATAAAAATTTAACCGAACAAAATTCCTGTGGTCAGATTATATGTGGCCCATTAGTTGTACTAATTGCTATGGCCTAGCTTACATAAAGTATTCATGGTAAATTTTGATAAACTTGAATACATCTGCTAAATACGATGTTGTTTTACAAAGACTGATATCAGCTGCACACAGATCTGAGCTTCTTTAGGAATACTAGGAACACAGGCCTTGAACAGATGCTCTTCATCTTCCAAGTTAATGTTTTCATGCTAATATTTAGCAAACTACTTATAAACCATTATGTATGCTACATCTTTATTTATATTAACATTACATTTTCTTCATGTATCTTATGCTATGTTTTTAGTCCTTCATGTTGGAAGCAAATAGCTGATAATGAGCATAACATGTTATAAGTGGGAGGGACTTTATGCATTGTTCTGTAACTTTACAGTTAACTTCCTGTTTTTTTCTTTGACTTCTAACACTAACTAATACAAGAACTTTTTATCCATCCTTTAATATAGTTACTTTATTTACAAGAGATAAGAATATAGTGATAAAATGTTATGAATAAAGTACAAACTTCTTGAACAATACAGTAAAATTGTATTTAAAGATATATATACTATTATTATTCTACAGCATGTGTTATTTGTAATTTTAGGTACAGGTCTTCTTAAAGATATTGGTTATGGGAAAGGGAAATACTATACTATTAATGTTCCTTTGTTTGATGGTATTCAAGATTCACAGTACCTAGAACTAATTATTCCGTAAGTTATTACTTTTTACTATGCTTTTCTTTCTTTCTCCCCTCCTAATTCTTTTTTTCTGTTTTGCCTTTCTTGAATTTATTCATATTATGAGGAAATATTTATATAACATCTCATTAATTTTAAAATCTATTTTGACTTCAAAATATTGAATAACTTGGGAAGTCCTTCAATAAGAAATTGTTATAAAATTATCAGAAACTTAATAGTTATTAAAATAGGGATGCATTTTTAATAGCAATAATTTAGCAAATGACTTTTTTTTTAATCAAAAGCATTTTTATTGCTTGAATATGAATCTCTTATGTTTTTTCCATTCAAAAATAAGGTAGCTCGTGAAACCTTTATATCAATAAGGATTTTATAAAACATAAATATAATATGTGATGATATGTTTTGCGAAATCTCAGATTTTAGCAGTTTTAAGCTTGCATCAGATCACATTTTGGACGTAAAACAACAGTTGTACAACCATATTAAGAAAGTTCATTTCTGTTCACATAATCACAGTTGCTTAATTTTTATTTAAATTATTGAATGTCTGATACTACACAGTGTGAAAATTCATATAATCATATTGTAATATATTATGTTCTAAGCATCCTGTGATATATTACTTTTGCTTAAAAAATCTGCATTTTTCTTCACAATTCTCAGAATTTCTTTCTTGTATGAGGTATTGAAAAAGATGACTTCAGGCTTACTTTCAAATGATTAATCCTGAATGTGCACTTCCAATTACAGTATTTCATAAAATAAGTTTTGTAAGTAAAAAATATATTTAAACCAGTCCAAAAAGGAAAAGCTTCTTACATTTACAAACAAAATTAATGAAGATATTCAATAAAAAATATACTGACATACATAATTTTTCATTGTCTGTTACTAACTAAAATTCAGATTTTTATATCAAATTTAGGAAGTAGCTGCAAAACAAAAATTGTTGATTGGTTGTAATGATAAATTGTTCCAATTTTAATGAAATAGCATTTGTTACTAAATTTATATCTAGCCCCCTGAAAATATTAATTGTATCTCTGCAAATGTGCAGAACATTTTAATTTGTTAAGGTGTAGCATTTAAGTATTAGAATTTTTACCATATACTGTATAAAAAAAACTGGACATCACAAAATTTTCCCACCTCCAGTATTTAAAAATCAAGCTTCCTAGAGAGGAATCCAGGTTTTAATGTGTAAAATATCACTTGATAGGAATGTTGGTACTTTATAAGTGTCAACACACCCTTCCTGAAAAGTCATCAATCGTTGATGACTGTCTTTGATGGCCAAGCTGTGCAAATGACACAAATTTATATATTTTATTATTATATATTTTAAAAAATGCTGGCAAAATAGTAACCAGTTAACAAAATTAAAATTGCAAGAAATGTCCATAACATTTTTTTTTTCATGCTTCTCATGTACATAGCTGTATATTTAGCTTAGAAACACATCAGAGAACTGCAGAAATTTAGCATTATGTATACTTGGTATTGCACATTCTGTCTATCGTTCTTCTCATGTATACAGAGATCTGTTTTTGTTATAAAAAAATATCAGAGAATTCCACAAGCTTGGCACTGATATACAAATTTTGAACAATAAAATTCGATCATTTACAAACTACAGCTTCATGGAATGCAAATTTTTACATTCTCTATTGTCTACACCAAGTTGGACAAAATGCCATATTTCTGAAGAAATGCAATGCTTTCTTTTTCATCAGTTGGCAAACTCCACTGTTCCATTACAGTGCCTTGCAAGAAAAAAAAAGTACTCAAATGCAACAAAAACAATACTAATCAGAAGAATGACTATCAAATTTCACTTTAAAATCAGCTCTTTTCTGTTGTGTACCCTGGGTCAAAGAATGTATAATGTTAAAAAGGAAAACTTCTTCACAACAGGAGTGGCTTCATCCCAGCATAGAGATAAACAGCTGCACATGTGTGAAATATCTGTCGTCAAAGCTCAAAGCTGGCGTCGGAGTTCGAAGGTCACATTTATCAAGAGTTCATGAAACGAATATTGCTTTAAATTTCTTTAAAGGAAAAGAAAATATTTTTTCATGCAAGTAAATTAATTAATGGATTGGTTATTTAGAGAAAAAAAAAAAAGTACGAAAATCTGAGTTTAAATTATTGTGAAAAGTCAATGGAGAAATGTTTGGCCAAAGAAGTTTTCTTCTTTACATGTGTTCCTCAATTTCTTGTGCACATCGCGGAGGGGGAAATTTTCGACGCCAAGTTTCTGTCATCAAATCCCTTGCCTAATTTCCCCCTCCACTTTCTAGTGACAAAATAGCAAACTAGTTTACATTATATCTAAAGAACCTTTCCTTCTTTACATAGACATTCTTTGCCTGGGTTGCCACATAAATATGTTTTGGGGATTTCATAGGCTGCATGTTTTGTTGACATAATGCATTACCTTGTGAATACTTTCATATTTCCAGTATATAATTAATTTTATATTATTATTGATTCTGCAATGGGGTTTATGTCACAAAGTGCTCATTTTAAAATTGAAAATTATTCAAAAAGAAAATAGTGATACGTGACTTGACATAAAAGTTGAGTGAGTACAACTTTGTATATGTATCTCTTGGGGAAAATACATTCATCTGGTTTTAAGAACTGTAGATATATGTGGTTTCAAGGTTTATATATATATAATGTTATAAAGGAGATATGTATGTAAAATAGAGTTATATATCATAAACATTTATTTATCATAAACTTTTATTATGTATCATAAACTTTTATTTATTTATTTTTGTGTGTGTACGATGGTACACTTTTCTTGTTAATTCGTAATAAAATGTATATCCATTTTTACTATATTCAGTTTGCATGTCATGTATATTTTCTCTAATTAGGTTATTATCTAAAACCTGCAAAAAATTCCAACCAGATGTAGTAGTCTGTCAGTGTGGAGCAGATGTTCTTGCTGGTGATCCATTTGCTGCTTTTAATTTAACACTTAAAGCACCTGGAGAATGTCTGAAACTTTTAAAATCATGGAATCTGCCACTGTTAGCTCTTGGTGGAGGTATTGTAGTGACGTAACTTTGAATGCAAAATATCTTTAATCATACTTGTTTTTTAATCATCATATTTATTGTTTATAAAGCGATCATTTTGTGAAAGAGAAATTGACTTGTTGAGAGATTTTTATGTTTTAGAAATCCGTCACCAAGAAGTCAAAGAAATATATTTGACTTACTGTCCATTTGTATAATAGCTATCATCCGAGCAGAGATGTTTTGTAAACATTGTGTGGAGTTATGAATTTTCCGCAATATTTTAAGTAGAGCATTTTTTTGGCTTTATTGTTTGATATTAAACACCATCAAACTGGGTTAATTGCTGTATACCAGGAAAATTAGCATTTCATTAATTGAAATGGCATAGTACAAAAAGCCAGTTATTATTAATCAAGGTTGCCACGCTACCTGGAAAACCGGAAAAGTCAGGGAATTCAGAAATTGACCAAAAAATTCAGGGAAAAGTCCGGGAATTTAAGTGTTTTAGTGAAAATCTGGAAAAGTCAGGGAATTTCATACAACGATCCCGCCAAAAAAGGCGAGTTTTGCACCCGTCGGAAGAGATCACTTTTTTGGCGAATTGTGTATCACGTGAGAGTCATTTGGGCAGCTGGCATAGAGCCAATTTTTGCAGCTCCAATTTGATTGTCTTTTTAGAAAGGCAAGCAAGTTTCCCGCAACTTTTGGTTTCCAGTAATCTCGAGAATTGCATGTGCAGTGCATGAACTAAAGAAAGTACCTGTTCTCGTATAAAACAAAATGGGTTTAATCCTAGTATATGGTACCATGAAGGTTAGAATTAAAAAAATATGTATTATAAAGAAGGAAAACCTCTCTGCAACAGACGTGGCTTGGTTCCATCATAGCGGGAAACAGCTGTGCATGCGCGATATATGTATCTGTCGCCAAAGCTCGAAACCAGTGTTGAAGTTCAAAGGTCACGTTATCAAGAGTTCATAAAATGAATAGCGTTTAAAATGTCTTTAAACTCTAAAGGAAAAGAAAATATTTTTAGGCGCAAGTAGATTAATTCATGGATTAGTTATTTTGAGGGGGGGGAATCTACGAAAATCCGTTTTTAAAATTATTGCGAAAAATCCAAGAAAAAACGTTCTTTGATAAAACGTTTCTTCTTGGATTTTTCGCAATAATTTAAAAACGGATTTTCGTAGTTTTCTTTTTTGTCAAAGAACGTTTCTTCTTAACACGTGTTTCTCAATTTCCTGTACACATCACGGAGAGGGAAATTCTGGCCGTTCCATCGTCAAATCCCTTGGCAAATTTTCTCTCCCCTTTTTACATAGACGTTCTTTGGTAAAAATAATCTTCATGTATGGTACAGTGGGATTTGGCGACATGATGATGAGCAGTAAACGGGTCATTTTGTTCTTGGCGACAATTTTCAAAATCATGTGAAGGCCGTATCGTATACTAGGATTTTACCGCAAAATCTTTTTTTTTTTTTTTCCTTTTCTTTTCTTTTTAATAAATACCTTGTAATTTTGCAGTAAAATAAAAAAATAGTAATCAATCATCTAGGATAACCATGTAATATAACTATATTCGCTAAAATATCGTTGATTATTCTAATTAAATTTTTAAGTAATTATCTTTACTTTTATGTTATTCATATCATTTAATGTTGCTTCTTCCCTCTAAATTTATTTATCATGAGTAAATAATATTTCAAAATTTCAGGAAATTTTCTCTGGCATAATCCTGAAATTAATTCTAGCAGTATGATGACATCACAAAATTTAATGCACATATTCTTCCCTTATGTATGCTGCGAAATAAATATAAAATACCTCAATTTAGTAAAAAAATATCATTAAATAGATTTCTTTCTTTCGTTTAGCTGCAGAATATCTGCAAAAAAAAAGCCTTATTTTATTCCAGATTGGGCAGATTCTAATCTCAATCTTCAGTGGAGAAAACAACTCCTATTATAATTATATTTGTGTTTTCAAGTGTTAAGGTGCCTTTTAAGGATACACCTCACACAAATTAAATTTACCTAAAATCTAACCTAACTTTTAGCATTGCGTTGTGATTTATAAGAACCGGATTAGCCTCGTGTTGAATTGGGGATGATCATGAGTAATAATTAAATAAAACGTACAGTTGTTATCCAATGTATATATCTTAAATTTTATTAAGTTTTTTAAGCGGAAAAGTAAACAAAATTATCAAACAAAGTGTACCAAGAATAATTAAGAATAGATGTCCTCTGGGATTTATTGAATAATTAAGTGAATTTGCTAAACAGTACAAGTAATACTATAATTAATTTACCTCTTAGCACAGCCAACGTACAATACGCGGATAGACTGGAATTTTCTCGAAACATACCTGGAAAACCTGGAAAAGTCGGGGAATTTCATTCTCCTGTTTGAGTGGCAACCCTGTATTAATTTGTTTCTTGGTGAACATCAATTAATTGCTAACTTTGATGGTGTTTGATATAGCAAAACCAATTAATAAGAATTTTGGAAAAAAAATTTTTTTTTCCTTCTCATTTTTAAGAAATAATTTTTCCAGATTCAAAATGATGATAATTTTCAATTTACCATCAAGTGAAAATGAAGTTATTTCTTTCGTCTTTTACCCTTCTCCCAAATTTGTGAAAATGGGCATCAAATGAAGTTATAAAACACTGTGGAAGTATGGAGATGCAATGTTAAAAATTGTGAAGAGGGGCTTATGCTTTGGCAATCACTTTACTGCTTCAAAAATTACATTCTTGCTAGTGACAGGTACTATTGCCAATGTATGGCCATCTGAAAAATAAATTACAACTTCTTTTAAAGTAGGAATTTACATTTTTGAAAATAAATAAAAGCAAGTTCTCTCTCTGTTATTTTTTTATATTTTTTTTTCCCTCTTTCTCTTTTTTCTGTTTTTGTTTGTATGGCAGTTGGTTGCTTGTAAAACTGACAAGTATTGGAAAATGTTGTGAGTTTTCCCAGGTTTAAAAATAATATTTCATAATACTCAGAATCTATGATGATGCTAAAAAAGCAAGGGTGTTGTAATAAATACACAGTTCATGTAAATAAAAATTAATATATGGAGTGTTTGTGAGTACAGTCAAATACCGAAATTATGCCGACCTGAAATCCGCGCTGCCTCTTAAAATATAAACATTCAGTTTATAGGTTCCGGAATCCGCAACATTGAGTATGAAATATCGAAGAAAGAATACTTACCGAATAATGATGTCATAGTTGCCGAATAATAATGTGTCATAACGCAAATACCAAATTATTGACATCATGATAAAAGTTTTTTCCCATCTAATCTGCATCGAGGTTAAAAAACAGACAATTCACTCAACTCTTCTTTCAAGTTCACGATTCACTTTGTGAGCTTTGTTATTTCATGAGATTACTTAGTGCTGCCATTTTTTTTATCTGGATATTTTGTGGATAAATTAACAGTATTTTAAATTTCAGCCCTTTTTAATACAATGAGAGATAAGAAATGCACTCATGATTTTACTGCTTGCAACGTTGAAAAACTTAAACACGTTGCATTGATGGTAATGCAAAAAGGGGAAATTCTGCAAAAGATGGAGGCAGGTTCCACTCCTCGGTTTATAGCAGAATCATATGGAATTGCGACACCATTGTGTACGATATATGGAAAAATAAAGAAAAGCTGTTGAAATTTTACAGCAACAGTGATTCTAACACTGGAATCTGAAACCGAAAATCTTTGCATGAGACGAAATTGACAAACCTGGATGCTGAATATAATACAATGAATAATATAATCAATTTATATATGTAATAATAATTTAACACATATAATAAATTATTGCAATAATGTATTAATAATTTAATTAAATGTATCTAATACATCTTATTTATTTTGCACTTTGAGTCTGAATATTATAATTTACCTTTTCTGTCTGGAAATCCTAAAATACAAATAATCTCTGGTCCCAACCTTTGTGGATTTCTGGACTTCTACTGTATCTGAAAGATGGTTAGTTTATTGAAATGTTTTGAAGTGTTGGCAATGATGGTTGTGAACTAGCTCAGTTGTCTATGATTTGATAATAGGAATTACAGGTATTAGAGTATAAGAAAGAGAAAGGTAAGGTGGTTATCTTTATTTGTACATATAGGATAAGTCAAAATGAATGCTCCAATTTCATAAGTGTGCTATGCAAAATGTAATAATTTCTGCGAAGGCAAAATGGGCAGAAAAACAATGTCTTTGTAAAATGGTTATGCAACAGCAAAAAGCATTTTGTGTGCTTGATTTTCATGTTAGCAAGTCTCTTGTCACCTGTGCAGTGCCAGTTCCAAACAAAATACAGGCAGACAGCACCGTATAATAAGGCAATCCGTTGTTGGTGTGTAAAATTTCAAAAGAATTTGAATTTGAATTTGTAAAGGAAAGTCAACAGGTCGTCCTTCAGTAGGAGAACACATAGTGGAGTGTATTGAAGCTAGGTATGTGAGAAGCCCTCAAAAATCAACATATCAAGCTGGATAAAAACTGGGAGTAGCCCAGAAAACTGTGCAGAGGGCTCTTAGGAGGCATTTGCAAATGAAAACTGTATCGTTTGCAGTTGATGCAGCATCTGAAACCCGAAGATCTGCCACATTGATTATCTTTTTATTAGACACTTCTGATGCACATGGAGAAAACAAATTTTTTAAAAAGTTAGTATTTAGAAATGAATCAACTTTTCACATTTCTGGATTAGTAAATAAGCATAACTTCAAAATTTGGGGTACTGAACATCCACATGCACCAGTGGAATACCAGTGTGATTCCTCTTATGTTAATGTGTTTTGTGCATGAAACTATCTATGGTCCCCACTTTTTTTCCTGAAACCACTGTGACAGGAGGAGTGTACCTCGCATGCCCAAATTATGGCTTCTGCCACAGCAATAAGAGGATATGTCTAGCTTTATTCTGCAGCAGTATGGTGCACCACCACATTTTATGACTGAAGTGCAGAGCCACCTCAATAACATGATAGCAGAATAGTGGATTGGTCCCAAATCTATTGCAGACAGTCCACTCTTGCCCTGACCTCCACAATCCCCATATCTCACCCCCATGCAGATTTTTCCTATGGGAGTTATTAAAAGATCTGATGTATTTGCCTGCAGGTACAATGACTATAGCTGATTTGAAAGCCCATATCGTAGTTGCTGTCATCAGCATTGATACAGACATGCTGCGCAAAGTGTAGCAGGAATTTGTATTTCAGAATTGATGTATGCCTTATAATAAAAGAAGGGCATATTGAACATTTGTGAGGAGTACATTCAAAACTTGCTTTATTATCTGTACATGTATGTACATTTTTACTGAATGCATTTATTACATTTTGAATAGTGCATCTATAATGCCCACATTTATCAGGCACCTAGGAAATGTCCCAGTTTCATAGGTGGAATTTCATAGGACCAAATACAGGCTAAGTTTTGATTTAGCCTGTATTTGGTCAGTTGTCTACAGTTTCTATGCTCTGTCTGCTGTAGCATTTAAAATTATAGTTTATGTTGTGCTCTTAATGATATGAAAGACTTGAAATACTGCAATATACTTTGATTACATAAATTGCCCTTTTTTTTTACTATTATGTAATTATTTGTACACAATGAAAACATCATGTGAGGGTCCCCTACTCATTTATAGTTAATAATACTTTTCTGCAATCACTGCATAATATACATCCACAAAAAGGAAGTAAACCAAAAAAAGGGGGCAGAAAGAAAGAAAAGATTGAATCATACATTTACTATTTATCTTGAAAATTCAGTATTGGAAAAAGGCACTAATATAAGTCTAAGTCTTTCACAATAGAAAAGTGGCATAAGCTAAGTGTGCATAGTAGGGGATACCAATACCTATTCTGTTATTTAGTTATGTTGAAATCTTAAACACAACTGCAACCGATTTTTTTTTTTACTGCATATTGTCCTGAAAATATATTTTGCTCCTATAAATTTCTCAGATTAGTGTCTTTAATGATTTGGATAATTTGTAGTATTTATTAATAAATTTGCATTTAAATTTCATTTTAACTTTGTGCTGAGTAATTAAAATTTAAGAGGCTAAGAATTTCTGCTAGTGTGTAAGAATTAAAAGAGAAAAAGATTTAAAGCTCACTTTTACATTTTTGATTAGTGTCATAATTACTTCAGTTAGAATCTTATTCAGTTTTAAAAATTCCAGTCAATATTGTTTTAATTACGAAAAAAACTGGCATCAAATGAAGAAAGCCTGAAACAGATTTAAATGAATTAAATTTTTAAATATCTTGACTAAAAATCCAAAGCTTTGCTTAGCTGCTGTTAAGCTTTTGCTTTTTAATTTAAGTCTTTTGAATCAACAAAGTATTGTACGTCATGAGTTTTCTGTGCTATTTAATAACTTAATTCGATAAATTAAACCTGTTGTAGTATGTAAAGTATAAATACCATATTTAGACTTATACTCTGAGTTCGAGCAAATAAATTATAAAGCAATTTTCCAAATTTTTTATCATAAATAATCATGTCAAATGTATGATTATTCATATTTAATATATCATAAAATTCTGTTTGATTATTTGTATAAAATTAATTCCTTAAGGTAAGAAATTTACCATTGGTGTAAGTGTATTTCTGAAAACATTTAAAAATAGCAGTAATACAAAAATTTCAAAAGTAATTAAAAATGTATTGTGTGGAAACAAAAACATTGATTGAAAGGCTACATAAATAGGATGAATTAGATGGAAATGAATACATATTTATGATTTGTTGTAATGTAAAAGTGAGAAAAAAAATGTAAAAGTAAATAATGTAATCAGAATAGGGATGAAATAATTTGAAAATGCCATTTATCAATAATGTTTTTGAAATTTTGTTGTCATTATTTGTATGAAATGCCACAATATGATACATTCATCTCCTGAGCTGTTCATTTCATGCCATTAGCTAATTAAATAATAATAATATATATATATTTAAATCTGAAAGCTTTCAGATTTTACATTACACCCAAAGTTGCTTTTTTTAAGGTTTTGTGTGTTGCCTTTATTTATTAAATATCTTGTTCTTTGCATTTAAACCATAAAATTCAATTCAACAGCAATATCGCAAAATAATTTTTAAATGAGCATATCTTTAGAATTTCCAATACACAGTCTCGCGCACTGGAGATAAAGATGTCTCCCCCCCCCGTACAACATTGCCATTGCTCACTTTGAAATCGTTGAGTTTATAAATCAAATACCGTATTTAACGGCATATAAGACACACTTTTTTTCCTAAATTTGGTCTCAGAAAAATTAACTTCGTCTTATACGGGAAGGACACAAGTTAACTTTCAATACTGAATGCTATTTTTAGCCCGGATAAAGGTCTAGACACACATAACTTTTTCTACATCTGCCATAATTATTTTGCGCATGCGTGAAATATCTGTCACCAAAAAGCGCCAAAGCTCGAAGCTGATGTCGAAGTTCGAACAGGTTCGATGGTCACGTTACGTCTATGGAGCCTTTCCTTCTTTACATAGACTTTCTTTGACTTAAACAACACACGTGTCGGTATTGGTGCTACTCTGTATAAATATGTCGGTATCGGTGCTTAAAACTATTTGTTTAAAAAATACCCTGGAAAATATGACTACAAGAAACAAGAGATTAAGCTATACAAGTCAGTATAAGCTAGGAGTGTTGAACTACTCCAAAGCGCATGGAAACAAAACAGCAGCAAGGCATTTTGGTCCCACCACCTACCGAAAAAATGATACGTACTTGGCTACTGCAGGAAGATCAACTGAATACTGCTAAAAAACAAAAACATAACCTTCGATGCCCAGCTCCATCTTGGCCTGAACTTGAAAATGCCATAAAAATGAGGGTGATACATAAGAGGAAAACTGGGATAAGTGTTTCAACCAAAATGATAATCAATGACGCCAAAGGATTTGCAGAAAAACATGGGAATCAGAACTTTTCAGGGTCTGAGGGCTGGTGCTACAGGTTCATGAAAAGGCAAGGCTTATCAATGCGCACAAAAACAACTATTGCACAGAAAATGCCAGTAGATTATGAAGAAAAATACTAGCATTTCATAGGTTTGTTATAAATGCACGCAAGAAAACTTCTTTTGAGCTCGGTCAAATAGGAAATATGGATGAAATTCCCCTCACATTTGATGTACTATTCAACAAGACTGTGAGTATTAAAGGGTCTAAATGAATAACCATAAAAACCACAGGTCATGAAAAAACCCAATAAATGGTAGTTCTAACATGTTGTGCTGATGGCATAAAACTACCGCCGTTTTTCATATTCAAAAGAAAAACTCATCCGAAAGAAAAACTTTGAATGGGTGTATTGTTCATGTTCATCCAAAAGGCTGGATGGACGAAGCTGGAATGAAACTGTGGTTACAGAACATATGGGTTAGGCTACCTGGTGGACTCTTAAGAAAACCCTCTTTTTTGGTTTTGGATCAGTTTAGCGCCCAGAGAACTGAAACCATAAAGAATAAAGCGAGAGAATTAAAAACTCAGATAGCTGTCATTCCTGGTGGACTGACTAACCAGTTGCAGCCTTTAGATGTATCGGTGATTAACCCATTTAAGGAAAAAGTGCGAGAACGATGGAACAAGTGGATAGGAGAACCACATCACGCCCTCACACCCTCAGGTAGAATGAAGCGGCCCTCTATTTTACAAGTGTGCGAGTGGGTAAAAAGATCTTGGGAGGACGTAAAGGCTGAAGTAATTGTTAAGTCCTTTAAGAAGTGCAGAATCAGTAATGCTCTTGACGGAACAGAAGATGACGCATTATTCGAAGAAGGTGATACTAGCAATGACGGAAACAGTAGTGATGACAATATTCTTGTTTTCGATGACGATGATAGTGAAAAGGATTTTTATGGGTTTGAAAGTGATTAAAGTCTAATTTCATGATAGGCAACATTTTCCTTGAATCTGTGTTTTTTGTTGTTTCTGCTTTATTTTGTATTATGTTTGATTGCTTGCCATTCGTTCATTTATTCATTATTGAAATTTACATATCATGTTCAAAGTAGCTTGCCGTTTGTTAATTTTCCTTAATAAAAATATGTTTGGTAATTGCATTCAATGATTGTTTATTTGACTTTTACAAAACGTGAGAACTAAAAGAAACCACATTTTAAGTTATTGTGCGCGCGGACTATTGAAACTTTTTTCCCTTGTGTGTGGTCTTCTAAATAAGGGTGCATCTTATATACCACTGCATCTTATATGCCGTCAAATACGGTATTTGTTAAAGTGTTCTAAAATATGAAATTGATAATAAAACAAATTCCAGATTCCAAATTGGGGATTCTAAATGCTCATATTTGATGGATGATTACGTTATTCAAAATTTGATGGTTCTAGGTGCTGTTATTTTATCACAATGTGAGAAACATACATACATTTATGCAGATTCTTCATTGTTCAATTTCTTTAAATATAACGTAGAGCGATAATATTTGGTGGCAACAATTTGAAAAGTGATATGCCGTTTTCAGTGACTCAACACAAAATGCCAAAACAAAATAAATACCCCTTCTGGGCTAACGTCTTTTGGCTAAAAATCCTCTGTTAGTAAATAAATTAAAAGCATTGGAATAATTGAGCTTATTCTAATTTGGAGAAATTACCCAAGAAAGAACTTCATGCAGATTATATGAATGGAATGAATTATTTTATTATTGCAATTCCACAGACCTTCCTTATGTTATGTATACACTAGGGCTATTTAAGAGATGGATATCTTTTTGGAGGACTTTTTGGGACTAAGGGAAGCTAAGCAATATTTATGGCATGTATAGGAAAAATTACGAAAAACTTCATCTGGACAGTCCTTGAGGCCTTTTGTAGTGGCGTCTAATGTTAACTAGGAGTGATTTGCAGTTAATATAGTACTGTACAAAGTTCAACATCCAGAATTGTCTGGACTTAAGTGATTTCAGTTTTTAGATCATGAGTGTAAATTCAGTAAGATTTCACGCGGCGCGCAATGAATTGGAAGGTGATCTGTCAGCACTATCCTTATCTTCACGGCAGATGTTTTTATTTTATTTGGCTTTTAATTCCTTACTAAATGTAGTATTTCATCTCGATGTACTCCGTCTTTGATATGATTTAAATCAAATTCCTCGTCATTATAATTCGCTTCCGATAGTGAAGAAAGTGACAGAGGTTATTGAAAACAAAAAAATTTCAATTGACAAATTAGTCGGTATTCTCGACACAGCAATTATAGAACTTAAACAGCGGAACTTTGTAACTGAAGAAGAAATTATGTCTGTTTATAGAATTACAGAGAATGTATTATTACATAAAACGAAGCAATTTAAACATCTTACATTGAAAGAAATGTTTAATAAAAAAGTAAATATTGAGCTTTTTTTATTTTTGTAAATTTTGATAGCCCTTAAATCATAATTGTTCTTTATTTCATAAATTACAGTTTCATATTTTTAATTTTATAATTTCTGCATGCCATCTTACCAGATTTAAACTGATGATCTATAATCCGGAATCGCCGAAGTCCCGACAAGTCCGGATTAACGACTTTTGACTGTGTCTACGAAAAATTATAAAGGATTACATGAGATTTAAGCTCCTTTTTAACCTCAGAATACTGTGAATATATCGAAAAGCATTTTACTTCATGAAACAGTAAGATCTAATTCATTATAGACATAAATATATGTACACTGTATTAAAAGAATTTTCACACTTTAAAAAAATTATTTGGACATGATTTGGCATTGACTCGTGAATATGCATAACTTTTGAAGAATTTCATAAACTTATGTTATATTAGGCTTTCCTCGCACATCAAAGCTAAACAGAAAAGTTTCAGTGCAGGCATTTAAGAAATATGTGTAATTTTTGGAGAGAGAAACGTTATGTACACTTTAAATAATGGAATTTATTATCTGAAAATCATGATGCTTTTATTCAACATCGATAATTACTGTAATATTTTTTTAAAATTTTATATTTTTTTTGGGTGTGATAAAGTTTAAAACGTGGTATACAGAGCCCTACATTGCAGTCTTTACAATAATACCTTGTTTCTCTCCTAATTTGTTTTCCATTTGTATTCTTCTTAGATGAACACATTTTACATCACCTGGAAGGGTTTTCTTTTTACTCTGTAGGTGGTCTAAATTCCAAAAAATGGCAAAATGGTAAAAGTCTGATATTTATCATTTATTTTATTGACTATATTCAATCTAAATTTTAAATGTGATTTTTTTCTGCCTTCTTTTTTTATAAATTTGAAAAGCGTTTAAAACAGCTTGGTCTAAAGCATGAAAGAATATTTTTTTGTAATATTTCTTCTCTCCATTTCTGGCTACTTGATAACTAGAAAGGTAGTGATATATACAAGGCTTGTACCTCCCATTGTTTTATTGTAGTCAGTTGCGTCCTTTGGTTTGGTTTTCTTTGGTTTTGTTTTTTGGTTGCGTCCTTTGGTTTTGTCTTCAATTTTTTTATCTTTTGTCCCTCAACAGTTTCACAATCATGAAATGATGATAACATTGTCACTTCTTTTTTGTCCTTTCATTTCAGAGTGAAGATTTTTCTAATGACAACTTCGTTAGATTTTTAATCTGTTTTTCAGTGCGAAAAGTAAATCCTTATTGTTATTTTGTCTAACAGCTCCAACCTATTTGATAGGTCAAAAGGATATCACATAATTCTGGTGATACAGGGTTCGTACGGTCCTTAAGAGTCCTTAGAGGGTTTTTTTTTTTTAAATCAAATTTTGGTCCTTAAAAAGTCTTTAATTTCAGCCAAAATCAGCAGAAGGCTCTTAATTTTAAATCATTTGAAATTTATGCCTGTTTTTACAACTGCCATTTTGAGTGTGAATTAGCATTTTGGAGGTTAAATGGGTGTATGGGTTATAATTTGTTCCTGTTTCTAATAGAAATGTTGGGATACTCAAGATTCTGGGCAAAAAGTGAAACATAAGCATTTTGAATTTATTTCAAAATGCTTATGTTTCACTTTTTTTTTTTTTTTTTTTGATAGTGATCAGCTTATTTTTTCTAATGAAGAGCTCTTCAACAACTTTTCACTTTTGGTGATGTGAATTCTTTTATTGAATGGGTTTAAATTTGGCGACATGTAAACATTTTGGTGATTTTAAGATCAGTTTCTGTAAAAAAATTTTTGTCGGAGATCTGGGAATTTTTCGACGATTTTTTTTAAAACATTTTAACATTGAAAATCATTAAAATAATGATAACATATTGAAAATATATTTAAGAAATAACATTAAAATGAAAAATTTTTATTTTTCGCTGCAATATTATAAAGTGATATTACTTTCCACTTTGGCGACTTATTATACAATATTTTGAATCTGAAAAATAAACAAAGTAATAAAGCACAATTTATGAGCAAAAGCAAAATAACTATGTAATTAATTAAAAATGTCTACTTTTTAATTTTTTCATGGTTAGAGTTTTTCGTATGCTGTTGTCCCAGAATATGCACCATTTTACTGTATAAAATGATTTTACACATTATTCTCCTCCTCCTCCCTCAAAATATTTCTCGCATTTCATTGTTCCAGGATTGGTAGGGTTAATTTTTCTTTAGGATTTCAGGCATTGCAACTTGGAATGTTTAGAAGAACTTGAAGGCAAGATTTATGATTCTAGAATATTCCAGAAAAATGGGATAAAATGAAAAACGTCTTCATGGTATTAACACATAATGGGTGTGTTTTACAGAAAGTTTGTGGTGAATTTCTTACTTTTTGGAGAATTTTTGGAAGAACAATGGAAAAAGAATATTTGCATGTTTTACTTCTGACACTGGAAGTCTTTTTTTAACATGTTTTTCTTTCCTCTATTTTCTCTGCTTTTCGCTAGACAAATGCGTGGAAAATATCAAAAATGCTTGTAATCTTATCACAATGACAGACATTTATAGAAAGGAATTTTTCTATTTATAAAGAAATTGAAAACTGATAATTTAAAAGATTCATCTTATATGTCTCAACTGAAGATACACAGAGTATATGCTAGGCATTTTCCCACCTGATGCAAACTCTGTGGATACTAAGTTCTGCTACCTAGTGCCTTTCTATATTTTGCTCCCAGTGCCTGTCCTAAATTCTAAAAGATTTGCTGTTTCTAGATTTTTTGCTCGGTGGGTCATTAAATTCTAAAAATTTGGTCACACTGGCTTCATAACTGGGCATTACCATGTTATCATTTCATATTTATTCTGAATGTTCATATTACTAAAGAAATTATCAGCTTTTTCAGTGAATTAAGTTTTTAGAATAACAGAAATATTTAATTAAATCCAAAAATTCTAAAATGAAGAAGAAATGTATTGAAGAAAGAAACTGAATACACAAAGAGAAAGAAAATTATTCTTCAAAGATATGTACAGTTATTATATAAATTAACCAATTGTTCATAATTTCAGTCTTTATAACTTCCCTTTTCCTTTTCCTCACCAGACTGCAAAATCAATTAGTAGATAGTTTCTAAACTGAGGTTTTTGGATTGTAAAACAGAACATGTTTCTGGCTTTGGCTTGCACACTGCATTAGTACCTACCAGCTCTGATAATTTGCAATTATTCATTTTTGCATTATTGTTGCATTTGAATTTGTTATGACGATAGAATTGATCAGCTAGCTTAACTTGAAATTAAATTGTCTGCTAGTCCACGTTTTAGTCTGAATTTAACTGTTTCTGTTTAACTACATCACAAGCTGTAGTTTATTTTGTTACCATAAGATCCTGACTTTATGTTCTAAGGTGTTTTTTTTTTTTAAATAAGAGGTTTATTTTTTAAATAAGAGGTTTATTTTTTTTTAAAATAAGAGGTTTATTTAAACCTTTATCCTGACTTTGTAAGTTACTTTCAGACATAGTGATAAATGGCTTCGTGTCTGTCAGGGGTTGTGGATGATATTGACAAGTTGGGAGATAAAGCATGCAGAAAATAGTGGGAACATTGTTTTGCATATTGAAACCAATTTCTAATTGTTAGAAAATGTACTTAAAGAGGAGGAAATTGATATAAATTAGCTAAAATGTCTGAAAAGGCTTCAAATTATAAAGATTCATAAATATTTTATTGTTTGTGTGTTGCTGTTACAAAACATAAATATTTTGTGGATTTTAATGTGTAATTATCCTAATATTGTTTAAGAATCAATGTCATAAATTACTGTATTTTAAACTGTGAAATGTCATTAGATTGTGATTTTAATGGTGCCTTTTTAAGAAACATTAAAAAAAAATAAACTTTTATAGTGACCACGTAAATTTATAATAACTAAGAGTATCTAACTACGTAATTTAATTATTTGTTACTTACTGCTCAACCTTAAAATTATATCTGCATATTAAAGTGATTTATTGCTTTTCATTAATCCTTAATACAGTCAAAAGTTGTTAATCTGGACACCCATAATCCGGAATGATCTATAATCCGGACCTCAAAACTAACGCATAAGGCTCAACGTATAATGCAGTCACGTATGCGCATAGGCGTTTACGCGTGTGCGTAATACCTTTATGCATGCGCATATGCATAATACGTTTATGCATGTGCATTTAATGTATGACAGACGGTATAAGCTAAGCTAAAATTATCTAATTATCTATTTCAGTTAATGTTGCAGATTGCGCTGTTCCTTAATCTTTGAATTGGATCCGGCTTATTATTTTTTGCAGACTGTTAGAGCAAAGTAAGCTTGAACTTTCGATTATGTCAAATAGAATTTCTGATATATATTTATTAATATGTAAAGGATCTACAAATCGAAAGTATGTTTCAAAGTTCATTAAACAAAAAGTGGAATTGCTGCAAAAAATGGATAAAGGCATATACTTTGTTTATCTAAAATTTAACGTTTGTTTATCTTTAACGCTGCAGCACAATGAATTGGAAGTTCATCTGTCAGCACTATCCTTATCTTCAGGGCAGATGTTTTTATTTTATTTGGCTTATAATTCCTTACTAAATGTAGTATTTCATCTCGATGTACTCCGTCTTTGATATGATTTAAATCAAATTCCTCGTCATTATAATTCACTTCCGATAGCGAAGAAAGTGACAGAGGTTATCGAAAATGAAAAAATTTCGATTGACAAATTAGTCGGTATTCTCGACACAGCAATTACAGGACTTGAACAGCGGAACTTTGTAACTGAAGAAGAAATTATGTCTGTTTATAGAATTAAAGAGAATGTATTATCACGTAAAAAACGAAGCAACTTAAACAACTTACATTGAAAGAAATGTTTAATAAAGTAAACAAATAAATATTAAGTTTTTTTTTTTTTTTTTTTTTTTTAATTTTGATACCCTTTAGATCATAATTGTTCTTTATTTCATAAATTACAGTTTCATATTTTTAATTTTATAATTTCTGCATGCCATCTTACCAGATTTAAACTGATGATCTATAATCCGTAATCGCCGACGAGTCCGGATTAACGACTTTTGACTGTAGATAAACATTGTCTTAAAAAATATGGCTTGCAACAGGTGCATAAAAGTTATGAATTTGGTTGACATATTAATAGGTTGTTATGGTGCTGTAAAAGGTCACTGAAGATGGGCAAATGCTGTAAGAACTAGTTTTGGTTTCTCAGAATGTAATACCAGATACAGTGGACATATACTGCACTGTGGTGACATACAGTGAGCAGCATTAACCAGATCTTCTGTACACATCAGTTGTTTGGACAGCTGAGACAAAGTGTAATTCATGACTCAATACAATACATTTCAGAAACATTATAAATGTTAGGGCCATGCTATTAGAGTAAGCATTGTTGTCTATGTTTCTACGAGGCTTTTTGAAATGCTACTTTATGGTAGGGCATATCCAAGAGATGTAGGTAGATAGTTCTAAATGAGAGAAGACGTTGTCAGTATATTTGTAGTAGTTCTCACTGTCACATCATCTTCCTAAAAAGGTTCTTAAGTCTGCCACTGCCTTCATAAAAGTTATTCATGCCTTGTTGGCCTAGTAAGTGCAGCAGTGACTGTTTTATCATTCCAAACATCATATCAAATGTTACAGTGTAATCAAGCCACTTCCTTAAAAGTGGTGATACAGCCTTTGCAGTATTCACTGAGTTAGTTGTATGGTTTATCAGATGGTGTGTGAGACTACTACACAAGAGACCTAAATTGGTGAACAGCTTAGCAAATTCCCCGTGTAGGTATTTTGGGATGCATTTTAATCCTGCTGTGCACATTCGTTGTTTATGCATTTTGTATCATTTTCATATCTGGCTAGGAGATATTTGCATATTAATTTTTTTAAATATGAAATGATTTTTAGTGTGCCAATTTTTTTTATGCAGGGTGTATTATATTTCAAAACTTACTGAATAATTAGACTTCTATTACAGATGCATATATGCATTTTTTCAGGTGGTTATAATACTGTAAACACTGCAAGATGTTGGACATATCTTTTGTCATTATTACTGGACAAAATTGTGGATTCTGATATACCAGATCACAAGGTATAGTACATGCATTTTTTAACTTTTGAAATGCATATGTTTCAAAATAGTTTCAGTAATAATTGTTGTGCATTGAATATAAAGAACATTGTTTTTATTATGATATTTATCAATTTTTAGGGCTACTTATTTATTATGAAAGAACAAATAAGCTTCTTCTCTTGATTTCTTCCTGTGCTACATTTTGTTTTGTATTCATCCATATCTCTGTATTTAAAATTATAATGTATTAATTTCTTAATATTACTGATAAATGGAATGTTTACAGAAGTAATCAATATATATACATGAATTCCGTAAAGGTCAGGCCTTTAATTTTGCAGTCACTGGTAGACATATACATTATCTGCCGCTTATTAAAATCACTTCTGTTCCAAATGTATTTGAGTTTATTAACCCTCTGAGCATTATGACCGGCTTTATCCGGTCATCAGAAGTTTTGCTACTTGGCATATATTAGCTTATAATTTAAGATATTTTGCTTTCTTACTTTAATAATGTAAATATCATCTTGATGAATGTACATTTATAAAAATACAGACTAAAATAAATAATTTACAAACTCAACTAATAAATGCTTTTAAATACCAGTCTTCATGACGGATCTAAAATCCTGCTCCGCTCGGAGGTTTAAACGGCTAAAAATGGTGATTGGTGCATCACAAACCATAAACTTTTTTTTTAAGTAACATAATAACTAAGAAGTACTCCATTAATTATTCTAAAATAATAATTAAAAATTAATGCTAAAATTAAATTATTTATGCAATTTTTTAATTTTTATAAAAATATTTTTATAATTATGTTCTTAATGAAATTTTATCTGTTGCAAACAACTGCTTTATCTGTATTTGTTTCATATTATTCAACAGCAAACTGCTGATGATTGATCAGCATCTTTCAATTAAAGAATTTTTTTTTTTTTTTTTTTTAGAATTTGCAGTGCTTTTCTAGATTTGGTTTAATCAAATCGCTTTTCTCTGTATCACTTCTGCTGTCAGTTTTTCCAGTTATTTTAACATAGTGCTCCATATGTAGTTAGTTTTTACACACATTATCTCAATACTGTAGAATCGGTACTTACTGTCTAGGAATATGATGTTTGTAAACTTACTTCCGATGTGGTTGTCTAGGGGCTTGAAATGACTAATTCGACTTATGAATAACTCGAATATTTAATGAAACATAAATAGTTGCTACAGACTACAAAATGATTACATGTGTAGAAAGATGAATTTACATAAGATGATATATACAGATGAAGAGAGTCGACTGTCTTTTAAATGTAAACATCTTTCAGTCGTGTCATTGTCTTAATGGCGGAATCGTCTGATTTCTATCATCGGAAAAGTAAAAGATTTATTCTCGCAGCTTGTCACGTCATCCGATTATAATGAATGATGCCATCCCACAACTGCCCGTCCATCTTGATGGAATGCGGCCTTGCATTCTCGTAGCACCACCATTTACATCTAGGGATCTAAAAAATAAAATTTAAAAAAAAAAAAAAAAATATTTTTTAGTTACTATTGAGGAAAAAGTCATCTTAAATGGTTTATTTCAGCCATCTTCCCTTATCATCTTAATATCCTCGGAAATAAAGGCATTAGCTCTTCTTAAATGCTCTTTAAGTGTTCGTTCATCTTCAACAGTCTATCTGAATACATGTATTTTACAAACATGTCTTCCTTTGATGTTGTCTGGAACAATTCATCTTCATATTTACGTCTTCTTAGATACCGTCTGGATACGTCTTCTGAATGCGTCTTAGATATCTTTAAGATCCGTCATTCGAATGCGTCTTCTCAAAATCATCTTTAAGCCATCTTCCTTCATGCATTTCATCCTTAGACATCATTTTTAGTCTTCTTAAATTAGTTTACATCTTTAAAACAATAGTCCATTAGTCAAATCGGGAGAAACTTGTCTAGTCGGGAAAAACGTCTAAATCAGGAATCATCAAAATTGGTATTTCATTATTAAAGATCGTCTGTCCATGGTTTCAGGTATTCAGCACAGTTACTAGTCTTGAAAGGTCCTTCGGTAAAACCAACCTTCTCCACATTGTATGTGTCATTAGGTTTCACCTTGGTGATTTTGCATGGACCTAAAAACTTGGATTTTAGCTTTATACCTGGCCATAGTTGAGTGCGTTTAATAGCTACCATATCATTGATCTTGTATTTACGAGGGAGTTTTTGACTTTGATTGTAAGTCTTTTGATTCTCTTCCTGGATCTTCCGAATCTGCTCTTTCGCCTCTTTACGTAGATTTTCTCTAGACTCGATAAAGTCCTTCTGGATTTTAGCTTCTATTAGTTCTTTAATCTTCCTGTCTTTATTCGTCTTTATCTTCGTACCAAACAAAAGCTCGAAAGGTGTCGAATTGATACTCCTCTGAAAAGTCAAATTAATTATTTGCTGGACATCATTTACGTGTTTGTATCATTTCGTAGGGTCATCTATAGCCAGCTTAGAAATGACTGACATGATAGTGGAATTCAACTGCTGTACTTGTCCATTGGCTCTTGGTAATCCTGTTGTGATTAAGGATAGATGAATATTTTCCTTAGTACAATAATCAGCAAATTCTTGAGAAGTAAATGCAGTACCTCTGTCAGCTACTATATTGCAGGGGTTTTCAAATAATGATTTTTGAATTTCAAGTTTAGCTATTACTTCTTTACTAGAATTGGTTTTAGTTGGATATAACCAAACAAATTTTGTAAACGAATCAATAACCGCAAAAATGTATTTATAATTCTTGTTAGAACTTTCTAAAGGTCCTAAATGGTCTATGTGGTAAGTGTTTAGAGGAATATCTTCTTTAGGTAAAGGGTGTAATAATCCTTCCTTCTTTCCAGATTTCCGGTTGGCCAGTATACAGGTAATACAATTTGCGATACATTTTTCAATTTTCTCTTTCAATTTAGGGATATAAAAATGTTGTCTCACACGTTCTTCAGTATGTTTGGCAGCAAAATGATCTCGTTCATGTGCGTCTTTAATTACTTCAATTTGCATAATCTCAGGTACTACTAGTGCTTCAATTCCATTCACCATTTTGTAAAGCACGTCATTCCGCAAACAATAATCTTCATATGGCTTAGACTTCAAAACTTCTTTTATAACTTTTATATTTTCATCAGTTTCTTGAGCTTGAATTATTTTAAATGTTATACCATCTTGAATTACCATACATACAGGATTTCGACTAAGAGCATCCACATGTCCCATACGGGTGCCAGATCTGTGTTCGATTGTGTAATCATAATCTTGTAACATTAATGCCCATCTAGATATTTTAGTATAAATGTCTTTCTTGCTCATAGTTTGTTTGAATGCATTACAATCTGTCACGATTTTAAATGGTATGCCTAATACGTACACCCTGAATTTTTTAAGAGCTTCTACAACTGCTTTAACCTCTAATTCATAGCTCGAATATTTACGTTCAATGTCTGTCGTTTTCCTACTCATATAATAAACCGGATGCATCTGATTATCAATTAAGGATTTCTGTAACAGAACCGCACCATAATCGTCAGCACTAGCATCAGTGTGTGTTTCGGTTTCTGCTTTCGGATTATAAATACACAAAACAGGTTCTGATGTCAAGATGCGTTTCAATTCGTTAAAAGCATAAAGTTCTTTAGTTTCAAATTTAAATTTAGAATCTTTCTTTAGTAAATCACTAAGCGGTTTTGCAATTAATGAATAATTAGGTATAAATTTTCTGAAGTAACCAGTTAAACCTAAATAACTTTGAACATCTTTTACACATTTAGGTTATGGAAAGTTAATTACTGCTTTCGTTTTAGAAGAAGAAGGATATAATTTCCCATCTTTAATTTTGTGTCCTAAAAATTCGATTTCGCACTTCAAAAATTGACATTTCTTAATGTTTAGTTCTATTCCATATTCCGATGCAGTCTGTAATACGCGTTTCAATTTTTTATTTCCCTGGGCTTCATTTTCGGAAGGAATAATGATGTCGTCCATATAGATTACAACAATATTGTCCTTTAAAAGATCATGAAATATATCGTAGATGTATCTTTGGAAAACACTTGGGCTGTTGGCAAGACCAAACAAGACTTTCAGAAATTCATACTGTCCGTTTTGTGTCATGAAAGATGTGTATTTTCTACTTTCTTCGTCCACTTCAACATGAAAAACCGTTCTTCAAATCTAGTGTTGTAAATACCATTGCTGCTTGTAATTTATCAATAACATCATCAATTAATGGCAGAGGAAAGGGATCGTGAATTATTTTTTTATTCAGGCGCCGATAATCTACGCAAAGTCTCCATGAGCCACATTTTTTTCTACTTAGCAGGATATTACTTGCGTAATCAGAACAGCTTTGTTTAATGATTTTTTCTCCAACCACTCCAAAATCTGTTTATCAATTTCATGCTGCTCAGGGGGGGGAAAGCGTCGCCGCAGCGAGCAATAAACCGGAAGTTGATCTGTCAGCACTATTCGCATCTTCAGGCCAGATGTTTTTGTTATTCAGCTCATAATTCCTTACTAAGTGTAGTATTTCATTTCTATGTACTCCGTCTTTGATATGACTTAAATCAATTTCCTCGTCATTATAAATATCAGGAATGCACATCAAATAGTTTTCAGGTTGCAATTTTCTAATTTCGACTCCTTTTTTATTTACAGTTAATTCCCCTTGCCTTATAATATCAGTACCAATGATCGCTTGTAAAAACATTTCGTTTTCTGCAATAACACAAATATTTGATCGAAATGAAGAACCATCGATTTCGAATTCACCATCAAATTTTCCTATAGGCTTAATTTTTCCTTTACCAAACTCCATTAACTGTAGATCTGCCGACTTAAGTTCAGGAGAACCTATCTTCTTATATATATCTTCTCGGATTAACGTTACCTGACTACCAGTATCTATTAAAGCATCAATTTGCAAATTACCCAAATTAACAGTTTTATGCATTTCTTTCTGACAAGTCTGAGTTATTGGAGTAACAGCTTTGGCATCTTGGATATTTTTAGATTATGTTTTCGAACAATCTACGGCTTTGTGTCCAAACAAATTGCATTTAAAACACTTAAATCCTTTACTCTTATTGTTACAAAAATTAGATTTATGACCTAAACTTCCACAATTATAACACCTTGGCTCTTTAATTTTACTAGGTATAGCGCATGTTTTATTTTGTGTGTTAGTACTTGAATAACCCTTATTTTTCGTATCTGGAACGCGGATTTTCTCATAGATTTTTAATTTCTCTTTGAATTCATAAATAGTTTTACACCCGTACAAAACAATTTTGTTACTACTCTGATCTGGTATCCCATTGATTACATAATCAAGAATTGATGAATCATCAACAGAACCGCGACTGGCTATTTCACGCATGGCAATTAAATATTCGGAAAGTGATTCACCAGGTTTTAAGTATCGTTTCTGTAACAAATTATGAAGTTGTACACTGTTTATTTTAGAACCAAATTCAGATAAAAGATTTTCTTTTAATTTGTCCCATTATATTATACCCTTCAAAGACCCAATAAATACTTTAGCAGAACCAGTAAGCAATTTTTTAGCAAACACAATTTTCTGTAATTCTGATAACTTAAATAATTTAAAAGATTCTTTTAAATCACCAATGAAGGATTCAACTGGATATGTATCACTGCCATTAAATTCAGAAACAGTTTCTAGGATATCATGAAAATGTAGAGAAATATTGCTAGGCATTATAATGTTTTCATCCACTGAGTTATTTATGGGAGGTGATTCTGACCGAACAGAATTAATATCATCATTTTTATCAGAATCATAAACACTTTCGTTTTCAGATAACTCGTCACCGTCATCACTTTCGTATTTTAAAAGCTTAAAATCACAAAGATTTCAATATTAAATCACAGTTTTTATCAGGATTTGAATCATAATTAAGATGTAACAAATTACACACAGAAATAAAATCATTTTCAGTAAGAGTTTTAAGTAATTTTTGTTTTGTTTCTTCAGTATTAAAATCAGATGGAAAACCACAAAAGTTATTCAATCTTGCTCTATTTTTTCGATCACCCTAAGTTCCAAACACAATTTGATGTAAAAGTTTAATTGACTTAGTAGGCCCAGTCTTTAAAGAATTTGAAATTCTAGGAATAGAATTTAAGGTAGTCATCTTAATTCACAGTATCATAGAACGCTATTCATAGAAGTAACAATGTGGAAATAATCGAAACAAAACTTACTTCTCTTCTTTTGTAATATTCATCATGTTTCTTCCTAGGCTTATCGCGGCCTGAGCGCCCAAATCTGTAGAATCGGTACTTACTGTCTAGGAATATGATGTTTGTAAACTTACTTCCAATGTGTCTGTCTAGGGGCTTGAAATGACTAATTTGACTTATGAATAACTCGAATATTTAATGAAACATAAATAGTTGCTACAGACTACAAAATGATTACATGTGTAAAAAGATGAATTTACATAAGATGATATATACAGATGAAGAGAATCGACTGTCTTTTAAACGTAAACATCTTTCAGTCGCATCATCATCTTAATGGCGTAATCGTCTGACTTCTATCATCGGAAAAGTAAAAGATTTATTCTCACAGCTTGTCGCGTCATCCGATTATAATGAACGATGCCATCCGACAATACTGTTACTAACGTACACTTATTCTGAAAATGAGACATCATAGCTTCCCTCTCTGATGCCTGAAACATTACCTGAAATTTGTGATTTGAGGCTTCTTCTACATAAAAGCCGCATTTTTTGAAAAGTTGTACTTAACCAGTTTTAAGAAATTAACCTCTTGCATTGACTTTAATATGCATGGCTTCTAGCAGAGATGTCGACTTATTCCTTTGAAGTGCTTCTGTTTTCACAAAATCGAACCCTGTTTCTCATTTACTGAATATCTCCTGAATGACATTTGAAAACTTTTATAGTGTCTTAAAACTAAAGGTTATATGTTAAAAGTTGTATTTGTAGAAAGAAACATTAATGTTTTTTAGAAAGTGGTGTATGTGCTGTACAATTGCCTAATTAGTAAAGATATATATATATATTTCATTTTTCAATTCACTGCTCCATTTCAAAAGAAAATCATTAAAAATATGGAGTGTCCACAAGGAATGATTTATGCTATAATAGGAATTGGGGGTATAGGGTTTGTTGTATGAGCTCATCATATATTTTCTAAGTCCCTGAAGAACTTTAATAGCTTGTTGTGTGGAAATAAGAACAACTTATACCTTTGGTACTGATCACACTTTCACAAGCAAGGTTTAAAGCTTTTATGACAAGTGACATAGTTACACAACCTCAATGTGTGACTAAATGACTTCTAATTGATGGTCCTCCAGCTGTAGGCAAATTTAAATGATCAATTTATCGAGATAAACTGTGGCTGTTATTGTTTGTGTATTAAAGAAAAAGGGTGCTAAATTCTTGTCATGCAGCATCCCATAACCAACCATTCACTTTCGGGCTACTCTGCTTCAACTTCCGTATGACAATGATTTTCAGATCACCAAATCTTCATATCATGTGCATATTAACCCAAAACAAATTGTTGAGAAAAACTTTGATGTATGTGTAATAAGGCCAAAAATATTTACAGTGCTACTTCTTACAAAGTGCTCACAATTATAGGCTAAAGTTCTTTTGCACAACCGTATTGTTCTGCAAAACTTTGAGGAAATCTTATTTGAAAACCCACCATTTATAAATTTTGCACAGCTGTATAGTTCTGCAAAATTTATGGATGACGGGTTTTCAAATATAATGTTGTGCAGAAGTGTTCCATATTGATACAAATCATACTAGATCACCAAAATATGAAATCATCAAGATCCCCCAAATATGAAAATATGGGCTAAGTAACCAAAAGCATCCAAACAAGGAACAAAAAGAAATAAAAAGATGTGCTTTATGGAAACCCATAAAGGAAATCTGCACAACTGGAGAGAAGACAGAAACATCCATGTGACAGATGCCTGAATTAAAAAAATTCAGTCTTTACAAGGGAATATGATCACCCCTGTTTATAAAGCAGAAATTGTGTCTGTTTGTTCACGCTGAGGACAAGGTTGTCAAGAAGCTGTTGAAACATTATGACCCATACTTTTTGTAGTGCCAATTTCAGCTGTGGAATCATTGCTGGTGGCTGGTCATATGCTGCCAAACATCTCTCAAGAAGGTCCAGTGTTTATTCTATAGGATTTAGATCCTGGGATCTTGCAGATCAATCCATGTGTTGGAATATCTTCACTCTACAAGAGCTCTGCAACAGCTACTTTACAAAGTTGTAGTTTTGTCATCCATAAAGAGGAAGACTGGGTTCACAGTATTTCTTAACAGACACACAGGAGGCAAGAGAAGCTGTGTACAATAGTGTACAGAGACTGAACTCCTTGAGAGATATGAAGGTCAGTGCAGCTACCAAGCAGGATATTATCTCAAACGAGAACGTTGACACCTCCTAAACAGCCACTTTCAATGGTGTTGGGGGATTGATTGCATGTTCCCTTCCCTCTCCACATCTGTAACGTTCAAAATTGCTCATCAGACTAAATTGACATCCATAAAGAGCATTCGATCCCACTGTTTTTTTGTGACTAATTCTTGTGTTTCTGGTACCATAGAAACTGACGTCTCTATTGAGCAGGCATTGATGGCACATACCATACTGATCATCGTACATATAGACCATGTTTATGCTGCCTTGGATGTTCAGCAGTTTGTTGCATGTGCCTTGCGATAGCTATTTTTGTCTGCCACCTGTCTCTCCTCACCTGTAGGATAATAGATGGGTTTTCCACTGCCAATTATTGCTCACTGACAAATATTACTGAATTCTCAAAAAGCCGTTCCTGCCATGTGAAATGCTTTCTAGGCTTGTGAAACAGTGCTGTGAGTAATCCTGAACTCTACTACACTTTTTACCCTTTGACCTTCTTTCAACTTTCCAGTTATGAGATCTTGGTATTATACTTATGATGTCTCATAGATTGCCTATTCGCATATCAGACAGTAGTAACAACTTGACATCATTGAAATCTCTGTACACTTTGCAGTAGCTTTCACTGAATTGCTCAGCATATACTGCCATGTGAGACACCTCTTCCGACATTCCTCCCCTAAGTCATGTGCCATATATGTGCATGCTCTACTCTACTGTTCCTATGTCTTATCTCCTGACTGGTCTTTTGGTGTCTGTTGCTTTGTTCCGCTTTAATGCTGATTTCTTTACCTCATCCTTAGTTTCTGCACATCAGTGTATTTGTCATTCGTGAGTTCTTGCAGCTATGGCAAATTAGAAGTAAAATCTTGGCTCCTTTTAAACATTAATGTTTTCTACTTTAGTCAATAGGCAGTGTTGTCTTCTTAATTGTGGAATCCATATTACACATTAATAACTCAGTAACTTATTTCTGCAGTTTCTTAAACAAACTGGCATTTCATTTTTAATGCATATTTATCAGTAATGTTAATGTCTATTCTGGTAATGTCCTTAACGTAGTCCAATTTCATTTGTATTATAAATTTCTCATGTCTTGTATGCACTTAACAGGCCAAGTAAAGTACCTTTTACAGTCAAAAGTCGTTAATTTGGACACCCATAATCCGGGATGATCTATAATCCGGACCTCAAAGCTACAAACTTTCTGCGCATGCGTCAAAGACCTTTACAGCTGCGAATATGCTTGTGCGCGTGCGCAAAATACGTTTACGCATGCGTGTTTAATGTATAATGGATGGTATAAGCTAAAAATTATCTAATTATCTATTTCAGTTAATGTTGCAGATTGCGTTGTTCCTTAATCTTCAAATTGGATCCGGCTTATTATTTTTTGCAATTTTATAAAAGTAAGCTTGAACTTTTGATTATGTCAAATAGAATTTCTGATATATATTTATTAATATGTAAAGGATCTACAAATCGAAAGTATGTTTCAAAGTTCATTAAACAAAAGTGGAATTGCTGCAAAAAAATGGATAAAGGCATATACTTTGTTTATCTAAACTTTAACGTTTGTTTATCTAAACTTTGTTTATCTTTAACGCTGCGGTGCTGCAATGAATTGGAAGTTGATAAGTTAGCACTATCCTTATCTTCAGGGCAGATGTTTTTATTTTATTTGGCTTATAATTCCTTACTAAATGTAGTATTTCATCTCGATGTACTCCGTCTTTGATATGATTTAAATCAAATTCCTTGTCATTATAATTCGCTTCCGATAGCGAAGAAAGTAACAGAGGTTATTGAAAACGAAAAAATTTCGATTGACAAATTAGTCGGTAGACACAGCAATTATAGGACTTGAACAGCGGAACTTTGTAACTGAACAAGAAATTATGTCTGTTTATAGAATTAAAGAGAATGTATTATCACATAAAAACGAAGCAACTTAAACAACTTACATTGAAAGAAATGTTTAATAAAGTAAAGAAATAAATATTAAGTTTTTTTTTT
The DNA here is from genome assembly GCF_044657685.1 of Stegodyphus dumicola. NCBI lineage: Eukaryota > Metazoa > Arthropoda > Arachnida > Araneae > Eresidae > Stegodyphus > Stegodyphus dumicola. The sequence goes on along the minus strand of NC_140769.1, from coordinate 186,061,749 downwards.
TTTTTTAAATTTTGATACCCTTTAGATCATAATTGTTCTTTATTTCATAAATTACAGTTTCATATTTTTAATTTTATAATTTCTGCATGCCATCTTACCAGATTTAAACTGATGATCTATAATCTGGAAAAATTAATAATCCGGAATCGCCAAAGTCCTGACGAGTCCGGATTAACGACTTTTGACTGTATCTTGTTATCAGCTACATAATGATCTTTCTCACCATGCAATTCTGATGAACAAGCAATACTGGATTTCTCTCTCTTCATCTTGTGAGCCATGTGTCAGTTGATATGAAATTCTCTTTTAGCATTTCTTGAATTGGGGAAATTGCTCTAGAAATAGAAAAAAAAAGTAGCTTAATAGCTTGACACCATTCTAGAAAAGCAATTTCAACATTTCTCGATTTTCTGTCTTTTTAGTACTTTCTGAAGACATTTTTATTTTTCATCAGTTCTTCATCAATTATGCTTCTTAATCTAAGTACATTGCACAGTGCTGTTTAGGAAATTGTCAATTTAAATGCAGCTTTGTTTGGGAGAAGGGGAGGCTTGCACTAACCAAGAACATCAAGACCTTTTAACGATTTATCCATTTCTTTTAGGCATAAATTTTTCGCTTAAGCATTTTTGACACATTATAAATTAAGCAATATAATAGATGAATGCTCCTTCCAGTGATTTATACAATTCCGAAACTCATGTTTTTAGCCAGCAGGGACTGCATTTTACGTATCAAGTTGATCTGCCCTTCATGACTGCAAGCATAATCAATTTTTTCTTTGCTTTTTCTTCTGTCTACAGTTACCACTTCTTTTTCATTCAGAGACTCTTAATGAAGGTAATGCTTAGAAGTATTTCATAATTTTTTTTTATATTTCTTTGTGAGCATAATGTGTCTATCCCAAAGGGAAGATTTAGAATGCAGAAACCCTTATAGATCGGATACTGAAGTTGAACTTCCACCTTATAGTAGTTGGTATTTAAGAAGGAACCCTCACTCATTTACAGTGCTCTAGAGGACTGTTTTTGTTAACATTAAGATCAGGAAATTCTGCCACTAAAGATATTATGGAACTGATGAATCAGTCTTTTGTCATAATGAGTTTAAGGGGGAGGGATGAGTTTAATAAACAGCAGGTTTCTATTGACTGGTATACATTTGTGTTGATTCTTCAAAACTTGGAAAATGATAAGCGGTTTTGTTTATTAAACAGGAAGTTTAATAAGCAGCAGGTACTGTAATTTCAATTACAGAAATGCTCTAAATAAGGCAGATATTCAGTTTTTTGGTGTTTCTGAATTTAATGTTTACTTAAATGTATTGATTTTGGCAAATAGGTCTGACAAACAACTGCTAATATTTCATTGGCACAACTGCTATTTCATAAGCATTTGCATATTTGCATAGATAATTCTCATTGCGGGGGAAAAGAAAACAAAATCATTATATATATACAAAATATATATACTTCATTATCCACTTCAAGCCTTATCTTTTTAAGGCTTTTGTACTTCTATGTGTAACAAAAGTTGGTTAACGTTGAATTCCATTTCATAATATAGATTTGTAAAGCGGTAATTGTTGAGGGCATAACTATTTAGTTTTTGGTTATTATATTTAGGCTAGCAGAAATTATCTTGCTAACACCTTTCATTGAATCATGTACAAGTAAAAATCTATTGTTTTTATTATTAACTTTAAACCCATTGTTTCTTTTTGCCATTGATAGTGTTGAGCTCTTAGAACATAACTTCAGAGCTGTTATTTCATCCATATATACTTCCTTGAAAACGTCATTCACTTTTATAAAAATTACTTCACATATTTTGAAGGAGAGTATTTCAGTCACCGATAGTCTTTTTTTTTAAACCTACTGTTTATTAAAGCATTTTTTAAATTTATTAATTTTTCTTTCTACTTGTATTTTATTAGATATAAGATGCATTACCAATTGTTTTTTTTCTTGCGTTTGCTTAGGAATGCTAAAGAAAATATAATTTTTCCTAAAAATTTGTTATTTCAGTATCTCATGAAATACGGTCCTGACTATGAAATTCATGTTTACCCAAGAACAATGCCTAATCGAAACCCAACCGAGCATCTTAAACTAATAACAGATACTGTTTTAAGTGAGTATTTATTTTTAAAAATTCTGCTGTGGTTTTCTTATTTAGCATTCAAATATTTAATCATTATTCATTTCATGTTTTCTTATCTAAAATGAAAATCTCATTCAGGATATGAAGCACATCGAGGACATATAGATTTAAATTTATATTAATATGATTGGCAAAATACAGTAGTCGCCACTTAATGTGGTCGTGCTTATCCACAGCTATTTTGATAACTTCAACTGAATGATAACAATTAGTGATGAAAAAATAATCATTGAAAACAGCAATGAAATTTACAAATTTTATTATAAATACAAGAAACATATAAATAAGTGCTTTCACAGAATTTTAATTAGGAAAATGCAAACATGTATTTTTGAACTGTTCATAATAACTTTAACAACAGTAGTTAAGTTATGAACTGTTCATAACATATTTGGAAATTGGCATATACTGTTTTTTCTCATTTGATGTTGCCATCTCCTTTCTGTGACTGTAATTTGATGTGGAAATTAATATTTTGGATGAATATGAATTTCGAACCTTGTAACATGTATTAAAACCATCCAAATTGGTGATGATGTAAACAATGTAAAACTATTGCACTATTCCCCCCCATCCCCCGTGCATTTTTTCAAAATAGGTGTTATCAGCAAAGTACTGTAATTTCGCACGTATAGTCCGCACCATCGTATAGTCCTCAGACACGATTTTATATAAAAAAAAAATTCAAAAATCGTCAGATAGTCCGCACCACCGGATAGTCTGCGGACTGTACGTCCGAAATTACGTTTTTTTAATACGGCAATATTAATGTATTTTAGAAACAAAGAACTGAGTATAAATAGAAAAAAAGGCGATGTTTCATCAACGTTATTGAAGATGAAAGACAAAATACTGTGCAACATGCTATCCTCATGATAAGTGGTAATGAAATGTGACATTCGACCCCACTCACTCGGTGTTGCCAAACCACGCTGTAAGTAAACGAATCACGCTTTTTCTTCGTACTCCAGGTACTTGCTACTAAGGCTCCTAAAAACCGAGTTGACGAGCGATACGATATATACAAATGTTTTCTTGGAATCTCTCGCTTTTTTTGTATTTGATCATCGGCAGTTCACGACAGCGTGTTTTTTAAATTTCAACGATTTAAACCATGAACAACCAGCATAATATCTGCACTGGTGGATAGTCCGCAGCTTCAAAAATTCACATTTTAAACACAGATAGTCCGCGGACTATACGCGCGAAATTACGGTACCATTTTATTTGCAATTAAAAAAAAAAAAAAAAAGTTTCTTGAACTTTGAACTTAACCTGCAATTGTGCTTTGACCTCCTCGGATGAGAACATGATTATCTAGGAGGCTGAAGTTTGAATTTCATAAAGCTTATGCTTCCACATACTGTTATCTGGAAATTCTTGGTTAAGGATTAAAGCTATGGATAGGGCATTTGAAAAAGAAAGAAGATATTCAAGTGGGGGGGGAGGAATCTGCTGGACCAATTACAATAATCTAAATCTAAAGAGTTCATCAGCACTAAAAAAAACAGTGGAAGCCATATCGAGCAGGGGTCATCTACAGTTTATACTAAGAGGTGATATTTCAGAAATAGGGGAGTTTGGCAGACACCATAATGGGAGCTCAGTAGGCACCTGTTTCTCATTTCTTTCCTGCATGATGCAATAATAGTAAAAATGAATAATAAAAAAATGAATACATAACGATAATAAAAATAAAAATATATAACTGTACTGAAACAGAATTAATTTGTGTGGATTATAAAAGCTGTAATATTCTAACACTTTGTTTTGTTGTGGTAGAAACATTTATGAAAAAATGTTGCTTAAAGTATGTTCATAAATGTCAGCCAAGCAAAAAAACTGCAAATTGTTGTGTGATTGATCACACAATGTTCACAGATAGATATATTTTAGATACATTTTCTTACATATTTAGCAAGCTCTGATGATCATTTATCCTCTTTAAATAAAAAAAGATAGTAATAAGTAAAACATATAAAAATCTCTTTAGTTGCAAAATATTTTATGTGTGTATATGTATACATCTATATATGCATGCATAACATGAAGTATAAAATTACTTATACCATTTTTACATATTGATTTAATTACCTCAAAAATTTTAAAAGCTAGACTTTTTAGACAGCATTATTCGTTCGTGAGAAAATGATAAGAAATATGCAAAATTAGCAAGGCAGTTGAGTGTAATAAATAAATCTCTGTGAACAGAAGCTGCCGTAGCAGTACACATTTTACAAATATCTGTCATTCAATACAAAAGTGGAAACTCTGTTCCTAGATAAAATATAGCATCCAATCTTTGAATCGCAGACACTGAAAATGGAGAAATGTTTGCAGTTCTTTTGTTGAATTGGTTAATGAGTTAAGTGTTTTGCTGCTTAACAGGGCCAACGCTAATCACTTTCCCACTTAGTGCAATTTCTATGCGTTCTAAATTCTGCTGTATGCCCTTAAATTCTAAAAATTTTGTTGTCCCTAGATTCTGCTGCCCAGTACTTTCTCTGAGTTCTAAAAATTTTGTTGTTTCTAAATTTTACTGCACATTACTTCTCTAAATTAAAAAATGTTTGCTGTCCAAGTGCAATTGCACCAGCTGTGATTGTTAATTGTTTTCCTGTCAAACTAATATTGAACAAGTAATTCATTGGTGGCATTGTAACCAGGCTGTAATTAGTCTTCCACATTCCACCTTTTTATCACTCAGCATTTGTAGCACTATCTGTTAATCCAAAACGGTACTTTTCCATTATGCATCTGCCATGCTTTTTGACTTCTATGAAAGAGAAGCCAAACTCTTTCCAAGATCCAATGATAGTACCATATGGAGCAGGGCTGGATTAACCATTAAGCAAAGAAAGCATTTTAATAAAGGGCATCAAGGAAAGGGGGCACTGCAAAGGGTCCTTAGGTATTCAAGGAAGAGGGCACAAAAAAATTTCCTGTTACAATGAAATGTATGGTGTAGTTAAACAAAACAGAGAGAGAGAAAGAGAGAGAAGAATAACAAAAAAAAAAAAAACTTGTGCAAACATATGTGGGGACACCAAAATCTTTTAAGTGCTTAGGTAATATTCTTTGCTCTTTCAAAGGTGGTATAAGTGCTCTTTCAAAGGTAATATTCAGGTAAATTTGTAACGCTTCTAAAATTTTAATGCGGCAATGATCTGGGGACTATGTGTGTGTGTGTGTGTGTGTGTGTAAGCTAGAATAATAAAACACACTCACATATAGTGGATGGACAAAAATATGGAAAGACCTTGTGAAATGCATGTTTGAAAAGAAAGATTGATTTTAATGAAATATGTAGGTGGCGCTGGCGTTTTTGACTACTGACGCCACCTATACAACTTCGTAAATGTGCTAAACAGTTCAGTTGTTGTCGGAGTACTGTTATGTGAGCTTGTCATTGCATTATGTCAGAGTTAACAGACTTCGAACGTGGGCAAATTGTTGGAGCACGTATGGTAGGTGCTTCCGTAAGCAAGGTAGCCGAGGTGTTTAGTGTTTCAAGAGGTACTGTATCGAAGATTTATTCCGCATATTTGAAAAGCGGAAAAACATCATCTGCTAAATCACAGCGCGGACGAAAGTGTGTCCTGAGTGATCGTGACAGACGATCATTAAGGGCAATTGTGACGAAAAATAAGAAGACCACAGCTGTAAAAGTTACTGCTGAAATGAATGTTGTGTTACCGAACCCTGTGAGTACCAAAACAATTAGAAGGGAGCTTCATAAATAGGGAATTGCTGGCCGTGCTGCAATTGAGAAGCCACTCATCAGTGATGCTAATGCCCGTAACAGGAAAAGGTGGTGTTTAAGTCATAAAGCCTGGACCATAGAGCAGTGGAAACGAGTAATATGGTCTGACGAGTCTTCTTTCGCATTGTTTCCCACTTCTGGCCGAGTTTACGTCTGGAGAACGCCATCTCAAGCCTATAATACAGACTGCTTGTTGCCAAGAGTGAAACATGGCGGGGGTTCTGTTATGGTTTGGGCAGCCATATCGTGGTTCTCTGCTAGCCCCATGATAACTGTGTCAGGGCGCATGACTGCCAAGACTTATGTGAACATTTTGGCCGATCAAGTTCATCCCATGGTACAAACTTTGTTCCCCGATGGTGATGGTGTCTTCCAAGACGACAAAGCCCCTGTTCACACAGCTCACATTGTCCAGGACTGGTTTTCTGAGCACGAGGATGAGTTGTCCCATCTCCCCTGGCCACCACAGTCACCAGACCTGAATATTATCGAACCTTTGTGGTCTACATTGGAACGGAAAGTGCGTTCTCGTTATCCACCGCCAACATCGTTATCTGAACTTGCCACCGTTTTGCAGGAAGAATGGTATAATATTCCTTTGGCAAACATACAGGAACTGTATTTATCCATTCCGAGAAGACTGCAAGCTGTTTTGGATGCCAACGGGTTTCCTACACCATATTAAGCAAAGAAACATGTTTTTTTAAAGGTGTTTCCATATTTTTGTCCAACCCTTGTATTTTATTACAATAGTATCACCAAAATGCACAGCAGGTGCATAACACAAAAGTACCATCAGAATTGATACAAAAATGTATTAGGAATCCATCTTAAATGCACGATTTTGTTTTCTATATTTTGAAATCCTAAGGTGGTTAATATTTTAACTAGCAGGTTAGTCTTAACTATTTAACATTATTTTAGGTGTTAATGAAAAATCAGTCCATGTAGATTAGATTGCAATTTTTTAAAGTTTGAATATTGTATTTTTTAAATAATTTTTTAAACATTACCATTAAAATACCATTAACTCTTTAAGGTAATCTGTAGGATGTAATCTGAAATCTTCAGGTTTCAATTTAATTTTTTCTTCTTTGCTTAGGAAATTTAGATTTTATACAAGGACCATCTCTTGATATCACATCTTGAAGATTTTAAGATGTATAGTGAAGTTTCCGAAATTACTGTAATATGGCAATACTGTATGTGGTTGTGTTAAATTATGATAAAAGTGAAAGCAAACGTAATATTCAGGTAAATTTGTAATACTTCATTTCCGCAAAATTTGTTTCATATTGTATTTAAAATTTTCTTTTTTGCAATCAAATATATTTTTTAGTAGTGATAAGCATGAAAGTTAAGAGAGTGTGGAAGTTATACATATATATGAAACTACTGGGAGACACTTTATACTAACTATAGGTACTGCTATAGTAACATGCATGAGAGTATAATCTCTATTACTTTATTTATAACATGGGTGTTGCATGATGAATTTTCCTAAACTTTTTTAATGAAATTTTTTATGATTTTACCAAACTTTATTTTACAATTGATAGCAACTCATTTTTATTAAAATGGCATTTAATAAAAAAAAAAAAAAAAAAAAAAAAAAGAGAGACAGCATTCCATTTTTATTTGTTATATAATGTGCACTGATTTTTTTCAGTGAAATTTTAAAAAATACCATTTTTATTTTTATACTTGCTTATTAAATATTTTGCTTGTATTTGTTAATATTGTAAAGTGCAAGACCATAAATTATGAAGACTAAAAAATGAATAATTAAAAAATACTTTAAGCAGAATGGTGAAATTTTAAATGGAATGAATGCAATTAGAAGCTGTACTTTATGCAATTAAAGGAGCAAAATATATTCTAAGTATTTATGATATGAGTATTAATAATGATGATACTACTGAAAAATATTTCTGTCCAAAATTCCATCTTTTATATCTTTGATAATGTATCTATTTTTGGAAGTAAACAAAATCAATGACAATATAAATGATTTACATTTTAAGGTAATCATGTAAAAATTTAATTTGTTGGTTTGTTTACCATATTTATAAAGTGAATTTATAATATTCCTTCATGGTCCAGTAAGTAGAAATTAAAAATCTAAAAATTTTACTCAAATCAATAAAATAAACTTTAAACAATTAAAAAATTGACTACAATTGAGACAAATTATTTGTTGTAAAGTAATCCTATTTAAAGGCTGGTTTAAGTTAATGCTAATTAAGAAAAGCATCTGCCTTTCTTAAATCATGAACTATAACATATATCAAAATAATGATTTTCTATCCCTCTCGACACAAATTGAAGTGTGGATCTGACTTTAGTTATGTTGCTGAATTGAAATATATTATCAGTTCCATTATCATGAAAGGATTGTTGTGACTTATGGTTTTAAAGTTCCTATCAGTATCCTATGTAAATGAAAGGAAGTAATCAACACAAGGAAAGTATTCCTCTAAAATGGGAACTTTCTGCTATACTTGTTGGTCTGAAGAACATCTCTTAAGAAAGTTCAGCAGAAGTCAATAAGTGTACTGGAAAAATAAAGCTGTTATGATATCTCAGTATCAGAAATTTGTTGGTGAAAGTGCTTTGCTCATTGATTTTTATTTTAAGATTCATAGATAAGAAAACTAGGTATATAAAGATATTGCGGTATATTTTTATGACTTGTTCACTTAGGAACACTTTAGGACTTAGGAACTTTTATGACTTAAGAAGATTGTTCATTTGCTAAGGAAGTCATTGCAGATATTTTTAGAAAGACTGCCATGCAGCTTTTTCAGCTACTCAGAATTTCAGATTCTGAATTTTTTTTTTCTGTTTAGTTATTGCCCCAAACTTTCTGGCTTTATATTCACATTCATTATTAAAATTGTGTCACAGGCATATGAATCCTCGCCCCTTTGTTCCTACTACCATGACTAATTTCTTCATGAATTTTAGCTCGTTGTAGGATAAGCTAGATGGATGGATGTTTTTCTTTTTTCCCAGATCTACTAGATCATTAATACTTGTTTTGGCTACTTCTTTCATGTATAATGCTATTTTCTGCCACTGTTATCATTCAGGAAACAATATTTTATGTTGTCCAATTGAAATCGAATTATTTTTAGATCACAATGAATATCCCAATTTTATATTTTATGTTGAATCTTCCGTAAAGATTTTTAAACTATGAGAAGGAACAAACATTAGCTTATAATTCATATATTAATCTTAGCGTATTAAATAATTATAGTTTTTAAGCTGAAAGGAATCAATAACATCACTGACTTAGACATTTTATAAATGCTTTAGCATATGCAATTCTTCGCTATTAGTCAAATGTCAGAGGAAAAATGTGTATTATTCTTCAATGTGCTATGATTAAAAGAAATCTGTGATATGTCATTAAGTATAAGTAATAATTTGTGAGGTGGTTTTTCTGGTTCATACCCCAGTATTGAAAAAGCAAATTTTGTATATCTCTTCCATTTTGCCTATTGCTTGAAGAATTTAATGTAAGTTTCAGTGAATGTAAGAGACTCAGATCTCATCTTGATCACTAATTTGCAACCAAAATACAGCTCATAAAATTTTGTAATGGGTAATGTGAAAGAATGTTTTCTAACTATAAAAATAGTTGTAAGCATTAACATATATATATTGTGCTATTCTTAAAAAGATATGCACTAAACTGAAAGAACTGCTGATATGGAAAGCAGAATACTGCAAATAAATGCATTCATGATAGCAAAAAATAATTGACATGACTATGTTCATCCTTTCATTTTTAGCATGCAAGCTGGTTTGTAGTTCAGGTTAACTGCAAGCAGCACATTTAAAAGATTCGGCCTAAGAAATAAAAACACTTCTGAGTTTTAAACTTTAGATATATTTAGGAAATGGTTCCTAAAAATGTGCCTCGTTTTAGTGCCATATTTTTCATTTTTTATCACATTCACATTTCTAGGAAGCATTTATAAGTTATCAAGTGACTTCACTCATTGAGCATGAGTAATAATAAAATTCTATGCATATATGACATTCCTATGTAAAAGCATCTAGAAAATAAACCTTTTGCTACAAATCTTTTGTTAACCAGTGATTCAGTAATGTATGACATGAGAGCAATGTTTCTGAACGCACAATTGTACAATCTCAGAAAAATACTTACATTTTTTACATTACTTTAGAATGGTAAGCATAAAGCATTCTTTTAATGTGATGAAAACTACTGAGCATAATTTTAAAAATATTGGATATATAACATGATTGAAGTTTTGCTTAATCATATTATAATATATAATAACATCTGATACTTTTTCAATCTAATTACCAAATGATTTTTGCCTGCCTAAGAGAAAATATGCAGAGGATTTTTGCAGAAGAATGATGTGTCTGTAATAATAATGCTTATCAGTTAAATAAGCTATGTAAATTACCATTCTGTTTGAAGTATTTAAGGCCTCTATTGTTATACCTGATTATTAAAAATGCCATTGAACTATCATTATGTGCTATCATGTGAATGTATGACTCTTAAATATTATATATTTTGAATTTTTGTGTGGTAACCTTAATGTTTTCAGTATTTTGCTGATGAAGACATTTTCAGAAATTTTGTTTAAAGCTCATTTTCTTTGAAAAATTTTTTTTCTGATTTGCTTATTTTAATTTTTTTTTTTTTTTCTTATTAGCAAAATAGTCTGTTATGTAGAATTTTTCATTACAATTCTGTATTGTTTCTGAAAAATTCATATTATACTTTAATGCAATAAAATTCTTTTGATTATTTCATCTGCATGAAAAAAATTAAAATGAAATTAAATACTAGTTGCTGATGAATTGGTGGTAATTTTGTAAAGAAATAATGCTCTAAGATGATCACAGTATTTCATTTTGTTTAAATATCTTAAGAATTACATTTATTTTCATTTTATCCTTTGTGGGTAATCTCGCAATTTGATTGTCTAAAAAATCAAATATTTTAGTAATTTATTTTGTTTTGATTTTACATATTTTTATTGTAAAAACTTTTAAAATGTTCACCCATATTTCCAAAATATAATGGATTTGGAGATGCATTTGTTCAACATACTTTAAAAGTTTTTTAATTGAAAGACAGCATTTTTAGCCAATTATATTGTAATACAGAAAGTGTATGGTAGAGTACTTTTGCGATTATATTCTTGTAAAATGTCATGTGATATGTAATGTGGGGTGCATTTTGTTCTGTGTTCATATATTCTAGTTATAATGAAGGCCTTTTGCCTGAGTGCAGTGTGGAAACTTTGTGTATTTAAAAAGTTTTCCCTGTATGTTGTTACATTAAAATGTTAATAAAAATTTTTAAAAACAAATTTTTGTTATTATTTTTTATTATACGGAAAGCTTAATCTTTTGAATTATTGTGTACTGGCTCCATAATTACGTAAGTAAAACTTCTTTCTTGTTTCCATAGGGTTAATAAATAGTTCTTGTATTAGAATGCATGTAGCAAGATTTTTTTTTAACAGCATGGGAGTTTTTAATCATTTTTAGTGTCATATAATTTTTTGTTTAAATGTCAAAGAATCTAGAAAAATGATTGCACTTTCTCAGAATTAATACCAATGTATAGTCAAATCTTTTTAGATGATTCTAACCAAAAGATATTAATTACTCATCAGTAAAATTTATTGCCTTCCATATGATAATTCAAGAGAAATTTGTTATCTTATTATTAAAAAGCAAATACTTCAATCTTATTAGTTTCCCAGATCTGTTCATTCAGTAGATAATAAATACTTTAATTCCTTTTCTTTCCAGAATGTGCAGCTTTTAGAGGTTACGTTTTAAAGAATGATATTAAATAAGAATTGCCTCTTTTTAAAATCCATCTTCTTGCATTTTTCACTATTTAAAATTGGATACTTTAAAAAATGTGCTTAATACTGCAAGAAAAATGTATTGATGGTTTTTATTTAGATACTGAATATACTGCAGGAAAATTCATTGTTACATTTCAAAGGGGGAAAGAAAGAGAATTATCAGATTGTTTTAAAAGTTAACTGGTTGGCTAGAACAATTGAATTCATAACAAATAGAATCTGGGCTAAATCTTCTTAATTATGATCTAAAATAGCATTTTATCAGTAAGTGCAATCAAACCCCACTATAGGAACCATTGCTTGTAACGAACAAATGTTTTGGTCCCATCCAATTTCCTATACACTTAATGTTATTTTATACGGCTATACTAAACTTCCAAATGTATAAAAATTTAATGTAACAAACTTGTGGAAATCTCCGATAACAATTTTTTATATTTCATAAAAAATTTTCTCTAAATTTCTTTTAAATTTTAAATGAAAAAGTAAAGGCTATTAGAGATTAAAGAATAACACCTTTATTTTACTGTTCTTTTATTTCCCCTCACACACCTTTCTCTTTGTTCTGGGGAAAAAAATGTTTAATAGGAGATATGGATCTAAACCATGACTTTTATTCTAAGATTTTGTATCAAATTGTTAATGTAAGGTGAAACTAAAAAACAACAAAAAATGAAATTTAGTAATTGCTTATAATAACAACTGTAATTATGTGTTCTTTAAACTAAAGTCATCTATAGCTTCTTTTGAGAGATATGACAATGCTAATAGTAATACTTTCTGTGTGATTCATCAATACATTTTTAACAAATTTCACCTTCATTTTTAAAGTTGCCTAAAAATTAGAATTTTTTAATTATGTTAAACTCTAATCTTATAATTTCAAAATTTACTTTCAGAGGAAATATTCATGTAAAATTTTTAGGACTGTTAGCTAGTTTCTGCGTTTTTTGCAGAAATTCAGATGTAAAAATTGGGTAAAGTATTTCTTTGAACAAAAAAATGTAAATAATAATAATGCAGTTCTATTTGTAACTTACCAGTCTTTCTCATACAAACTAGAATAAGGCTATTTTCAAAGCTACCAAAGTGCTTCTTACTTCATTATTTGTGAAGATCCATTACTTCACTAAGAATGAAAAAAGAATCCAGATTTTAATGTCACATCAGAGGATTTGTTAAGTTTTTTTAAAAGCTCTCATTGAGCTTGCAGATCATCTGCTGACACTTTATATATATATATATATATGTATAGAAAGCTTTCAATACATCCAGCTAGTGTAATTTCACAGGTCCAGCTGCTACTTAATAAAAGAAAGAAATAACTGCATTTATTGCTTTTAAAATCACTTAGTTTGTTAATCCATAACAGGCAGGTTGCATTTTAACAAAATTTAAATATTTTACGCTTTGCCAAATGGTAAACTGGTGTGTGGAAGTTAAAAATATTTTATATTATACTTTTACAATTCCTGATAATGTTAAATGTTGCCATGCAATTTTTTTTTTTTTTTTTTTTTTTTTTTTTTGTATTCACAATTTCTTTATATATTATACATGGGGATAAGACTTAATGGCAATATTCTCTTACTCAATTTTTTAATATATTCCAGAGCAACTCCCTTTCAGAATTCCTGAAAAATATTGTGTGGTAAATGTCCAAAATAATTTCAAATAATTCAGAATACTGATATGAAATGCATATGAGCTTACACACATATTTTCAAACTACTTCATTGGCCAAAGCCAGATGTATATGTACTTAATATATCGAAATTATGTTTCTATGGATCAAATCACAGTTACCTGTCTGGTTTTTCAACATTTTTAAAAAATAATGACTATATTAAGCTTATTTTTCCTCAAAGGGAGGTTACTTTCTGGGAAATACAGTTTACTAGAAAACTCAGCGGGCATACAAAATGACCACTGTTCTAGATATTATAAATTGTAATTAAAATTATTTGTGCAAAGGTGTCTGCTAATTCAAACTGAATTACCCAGAGCAGGCAGCGAGGACACCTCTTTGCTTACGCCCTACGGTGTTTCCCCCTTCTACTTGCTTAAAGTAGAGTGCAATGAAGGAAACCTCTGGCGGTACATTTCTTAAGAGCCACCGCTAGCTTAATAAATAAAGGTAATTTAAATAATAAAATGTTAATTCACATTTCAAAGATCTCTTTGTACACATTTCTTGTGTAGATCTTTCCATCATTTTTAAATTCGCCTTGCAGAGGACCATCAATTATTTTTAATTTTACGTCCGTTATTTCACAAACTCTTGAACAGGCAACATAAAGTTGACCGTGTCCAAATGCAGGCTCAGATAAAAAATGCCAACACGCTTAGGTGTTTGGCCCTGAGACTTATTGATGGTCATAGCAAAGGCGAGTTTTACAGGAAATTTCTACGTCTCAATTGAAACGACAACCCTGGGCCATGGCAACTTCACCCCATTGGCTAGTACAGTTACGCAAGCAACCAATAAACTATCGGCGACAAACAGACACTTAAGCCACATATATATATATGGAGTAAAGTAACATTATCTTCTTTGAAACGGCTGGCTTCCGGACTTAGCGAAGCACACCGTAGGATTCCGCAGGTCCGTAGCATGCCATTTGGAACGATTCGCGTCTTCGTGAGACTTTAATTAGCCGAGGTATTAATTCAAAACTAATTTTTCACTTTCTTTCTTGGGTTTTCCCTATTAGAGGGATTTGGCTATTTGCCAAATTCTTTCTTTTCGAATATCTACGGAACGGCGCCGAGTTGAAATTCGAGACGTGTATCCTCGGATTCCAAAAAATTCTCCGAATCCATCAATACCGTTCTAATCTTCGTATAACTTTAATCGGTTGAGATATTAATTAAAAATGCAGAAACGTTAATTTCCGCACCCATTTTTCCAAGTGGCAACAATAAACTATTGGCGACACACACTTTAGCCGCTTATGTATATAAAGATTTGCAAACTATTAAAAATTCAGTATTATCTGTAGCATATTTTGAAGAAGACAATAGCTTCATGGGAAACTTATGGAAAAAAAAGAGACTGTTTTGTGGAGTATAAAGAATTTTAATAAGCTGAGTGCAATGTAATGATTATCCCTAAAATCTTTACCAATAGTTATTGGAAGGATTTTTTGAACCAAAAACTTTCCATTCAGTTTTGTGTAATAAGAGTAAATAATATTTCAGTCTATGCAACATCTATGTTATTACTGTTCAAGAATGTTTATCATTCTGACATAATATCACCCATATAATTAACTTCCAGGTAAGCAAGTTAAAAGAGATTTCATCAGTTTTGTCAGTACTGGGTATTTTTATTTTTCATTTTCTTTGAGTCTGAATACTTCAGCTCAGAATTTTACAGTATACACTCTTTTGTAAAAAAAGCAAAGCACTAAGAAGCACTTTTGTGATCGTGACGAAATTTGGTATGCAAAAACATCTTGATCGAATATGCAAATGATCAAAGTTTCAAGGCAAATGAACGGGAATTGCATCATAGCGTACAATTCACAAAGTATAAAACCACTAACAGAGGTGGAAAATTTATCTTTTCTGTTGCTGGCTTTGTAATCCTGTAAAGAAGCAACTAAAGATACCATTACGACAATATCGAAGACCTTACAGACAACTAACCAACTTCAAATGTGGTCGCATTGTAGGGTTGCGTGAAGCTGGGTGGTCATACCAAGCATTAGGCTGCCACCTGTAGCGTACAGACACTGCGCAAAGATGTTGGCAGCAATGGTTGCTACAAGGAAATTGCCGATGAAATGAAGACTCTAGAAGGCCAAGGAGCGCAACTGCGAGGCAAGATAGGATGACTGTTTGCCAGGCCCGAACCGCCTCAACGGTATCATTGTTGACTATTCAACGTACTACAGCCACGTCTATACCTCCCGTGGTACCGTCCACCATCTCACGGCGCTTGTCTGAGGCAGAGTACGCTCACAGATGCCTTTTAAGACGTTTGCCTTTGACCCCCACAACATCGGCGGAGTCGTCTGGAGTGGTGTCACAGCCGATCACCATGGCTGTAATCAGACTGGCATTGTATAGTGTTCAGCGATTAATCTCACTTCTCTCTTGAAGCAGATGACCACTGTGTTGTGTCTGGAGAGGTTGGGGCCAGCAGTCCCAATCAGCCTTTGTTTTACAAAGGCATACAGCCACAACCCATGGAGTGATGGTGATATTTATAAAGTGAATTTATAATATTCCTTCATGGTCCAGTAAGTAGAAATTAAAAATCTAACAATTTTACTCAAATCAATAAAATAAACTTTAAGCAATTAAAAAATTGACTACAATTGAGACAAATTATTTGTTGTAAAGTAATCCTATTTAAAGGCTGGTTTAAGTTAATGCTAATTAAGAAAAGCATCTGCCTTTCTTAAATCATGAACTATAACATATATCAAAATAATGATTTTCTATCCCTCTCGACACAAATTGAAGTGTGGATCTGACTTTAGTTATGTTGCTGAATTGAAATATATTATCAGTTCCATTATCATGAAAGGATTGTTGTGACTTATGGTTTTAAAGTTCCTATCAGTATCTTATGTAAATGAAAGGAAGTAATCAACACAAGGAAAGTATTCCTCTAAAATGGGAACTTTCTGCTATACTTGTTGGTCTGAAGAACATCTCTTAAGAAAGTTCAGCAGAAGTCAATAAGTGTACTGGAAAAATAAAGCTGTTATGATATCTCAGTATCAGAAATTTGTTGGTGAAAGTGCTTTGCTCATTGATTTTTATTTTAAGATTCATAGATAAGAAAACTAGGTATATAAAGATATTGCGGTATATTTTTATGACTTGTTCACTTAGGAACACTTTAGGACTTAGGAACTTTTATGACTTAGGAAGATTGTTCATTTGCTAAGGAAGTCATTGCAGATATTTTTAGAAAGACTGCCATGCAGCTTTTTCAGCTACTCAGAATTTCAGATTCTGAATTTTTTTTTTTCTGTTTAGTTATTGCCCCAAACTTTCTGGCTTTATATTCACATTCATTATTAAAATTGTGTCACAGGCATATGAATCCTCGCCCCTTTGTTCCTACTACCATGACTAATTTCTTCATGAATTTTAGCTCGTTGTAGGATAAGCTAGATGGATGGATGTTTTTCTTTTTTCCCAGATCTACTAGATCATTAATACTTGTTTTGGCTACTTCTTTCATGTATAATGCTATTTTCTGCCACTGTTATCATTCAGGAAACAATATTTTATGTCGTCTAATTGAAATCGAATTATTTTTAGATCACAATGAATATCCCAATTTTATATTTTATGTTGAATCTTCTGTAAAGATTTTTAAACTATGAGAAGGAACAAACATTAGCTTATAATTCATATATTAAACTTAGCGTATTAAATAATTATAGTTTTTAAGCTGAAAGGAATCAATAACATCACTGACTTAGACATTTTATAAATGCTTTAGCATATGCAATTCTTCGCTATTAGTCAAATGTCAGAGGAAAAATGTGTATTATTCTTCAATGTGCTATGATTAAAAGAAATCTGTGATATGTCATTAAGTATAAGTAATAATTTGTGAGGTGGTTTTTCTGGTTCACACCCCAGTATTGAAAAAGCAAATTTTGTATATCTCTTCCATTTTGCCTATTGCTTGAAGAATTTAATGTAAGTTTCAGTGAATGTAAGAGACTCAGATCTCATCTTGATCACTAATTTGCAACCAAAATACAGCTCATAAAATTTTGTAATGGGTAATGTGAAAGAATGTTTTCTAACTATAAAAATAGTTGTAAGCATTAACATATATATATTGTGCTATTCTTAAAAAGATATGCACTAAACTGAAAGAACTGCTGATATGGAAAGCAGAATACTGCAAATAAATGCATTCATGATAGCAAAAAATAATTGACATGACTTTGTTCATCCTTTCATTTTTAGCATGCAAGCTGGTTTGTAGTTCAGGTTAACTGCAAGCAGCACATTTAAAAGATTCGGCCTAAGAAATAAAAACACTTCTGAGTTTTAAACTTTAGATATATTTAGGAAATGGTTCCTAAAAATGTGCCTCGTTTTAGTGCCATATTTTTCATTTTTTATCACATTCACATTTCTAGGAAGCATTTATAAGTTATCAAGTGACTTCACTCATTGAGCATGAGTAATAATAAAATTCTATGCATATATGACATTCCTATGTAAAAGCATCTAGAAAATAAACCTTTTGCTACAAATCTTTTGTTAACCAGTGATTCAGTAATGTATGACATGAGAGCAATGTTTCTGAACGCACAATTGTACAATCTCAGAAAAATACTTACATTTTTTACATTACTTTAGAATGGTAAGCATAAAGCATTCTTTTAATGTGATGAAAACTACTGAGCATAATTTTAAAAATATTGGATATATAACATGATTGAAGTTTTGCTTAATCATATTATAATATATAATAACATCTGATACTTTTTCAATCTAATTACCAAATGATTTTTGCCTGCCTAAGAGAAAATATGCAGAGGATTTTTGCAGAAGAATGATGTGTCTGTAATAATAATGCTTATCAGTTAAATAAGCTATGTAAATTACCATTCTGTTTGAAGTATTTAAGGCCTCTATTGTTATACCTGATTATTAAAAATGCCATTGAACTATCATCATGTGCTATCATGTGAATGTATGACTCTTAAATATTATATATTTTGAATTTTTGTGTGGTAACCTTAATGTTTTCAGTATTTTGCTGATGAAGACATTTTCAGAAATTTTGTTTAAAACTCATTTTCTTTGAAAAAATTTTTTTCTGATTTGCTTATTTTAATTTTTTTTTTCTTATTAGCAAAATAGTCTGTTATGTAGAATTTTTCATTACAATTCTGTATTGTTTCTGAAAAATTCATATTATACTTTAATGCAATAAAATTCTTTTGATTATTTCATCTGCATGAAAAAAATTAAAATGAAATTAAATACTAGTTGCTGATGAATTGGTGGTAATTTTGTAAAGAAATAATGCTCTAAGATGATCACAGTATTTCATTTTGTTTAAATATCTTAAGAATTACATTTATTTTCATTTTATCCTTTGTGGGTAATCTCGCAATTTGATTGTCTAAAAAATCAAATATTTTAGTAATTTATTTTGTTTTGATTTTACATATTTTTATTGTAAAAACTTTTAAAATGTTCACCCATATTTCCAAAATATAATGGATTTGGAGATGCATTTGTTCAACATACTTTAAAAGTTTTTTAATTGAAAGACAGCATTTTTAGCCAATTATATTGTAATACAGAAAGTGTATGGTAGAGTACTTTTGCGATTATATTCTTGTAAAATGTCATGTGATATGTAATGTGGGGTGCATTTTGTTCTGTGTTCATATATTCTAGTTATAATGAAGGCCTTTTGCCTGAGTGCAGTGTGGAAACTTTGTGTATTTAAAAAGTTTTCCCTGTATGTTGTTACATTAAAATGTTAATAAAAATTTTTAAAAACAAATTTTTGTTATTATTTTTTATTATACGGAAAGCTTAATCTTTTGAATTATTGTGTACTGGCTCCATAATTACGTAAGTAAAACTTCTTTCTTGTTTCCATAGGGTTAATAAATAGTTCTTGTATTAGAATGCATGTAGCAAGATTTTTTTTTTTAACAGCATGGGAGTTTTTCATCATTTTTAAGCAATGATGTTATCAGAGCAACAAATATGTAAAATTAAAAAATAATTCTGTTCCGGTTATGTTACCTTTTGAACACGCAATGGTCATCGGAATACGCTAATATGAAGTTACTCTACAATGCAATGCTAATACTTTTATTTAATTAGTCTCCGTAATATTTTTTTCTCTCAAGTTAATTTTACTGCAGGCAGTATCTGCTTACATTCCTACCGTGTTATCCCATTCTTCACAACAGTTGTGATCCATTTGAAAGATTTCCTATTCATTGCAGGATACTACATTTATTCAGCCCTTGAATGGCATAACTACTGTAGAAACCTTTTTCGCCCATATAGACATGTTTTTAATCTGTTTAAGAATTTTACAAGCATTTTAATTTTGGCTGAGTGAACCTTCCCACTTTTACTTGGTTAGGAGACTTGTTTCAATTTTTGAAAAACTGCTTCAAAATTAATTCCATATCCCTAAGCAAGTCGGGCATTTTTGTGTAATACTTCACAGATTTCACAACAAGATGCTTGCACTATGACGAAACTCACACAACAAGTACACTTGCACTACGACTAAACTTAACGGTTGCGGTGCCGTGCGCTACAATATAACAAGCGGTAAAGTGTCTCATTTACGCCGCTCCGCATCTTCGAGTGCAATCCAGAGCTGTAACTCGAGAAATAAACAATCTCGTTGTTAGGCGACATGTGCACCACGTTATTTTCATTTTTGCGATAAATGCCTATCGATGTGGTGTTCATGGTGCTCGCGGTTTGAGACAAAAAAAGCATCTGGACGTGCGTGGCATGTCTTTTTCACGCAAGTGGTTAATGAACACTTTCCACGATTCTAAGTAGAGATCATAATTTATTTCACCAAAGGTTGTGCGTGCTGAAATATTTGAAGTCTTGGGAAGAATCACTGGTTTGACGATTTCAATTTTCCTTAAAATGTTTAATTCCAATTTTATCAAATATTGTTATTCTAGATAGAACTTTTTCACCTTAATCATCAAATCTTCATATCAATAATGTTGCATCAAGTCATCAAAGGGATCAACAAAACTCAAATGTCTCTCTTCTCCAAAATTTCTGTCAAAATCAGTATATTGATATTGGTGAAATCTCTTAAGCTTGTAATATTTTCTCATATACTTCTATTACTTGTTTGATGATCTTTTTTTCTTTCTATCTCGCACTAGGTTAAAGATATTTTGCTGCTATATATTGATATTTATAAAATTTTTCACTTCTTAATACTGCTGCTCTGCAACTGCACTGGTTGCTAGTATTACTCTTCTTTTAATCTGTTGATATTTTTCGTCTTCCAAATTTCGTTCATCATGTATGTCTGACACGTCTTTCATGAAAGCTTAGCAGCCCAATGAAAAGTTGTACATTGATACACTGCTTGATCACTACAAATTTCAATGTGAAATTTTGTTCCCTGTAAAATCTTTTATTTTTTAAAGTATACTCTGCCTACAGACTCCATTTAAGATTTATTTTCTGTACACAGGTTAGGTAACCCAATGAGATGTTGTACTATGTAACCATTAGGCATTCAAGATGAAATGGTAAGTCATTTGGTCGCCTTTACAAGTCCAACAGTTGAATATAGTGGACCCGTACACCTATTTGGCAAGAGTTTAGGAACTAAACTATTGTGCAGCTGTCTGCCGTGTTTTAAAAGGTCTCCACTTCGAACATCTTGCATATCCATAGAAATATGAGGTATTTATGTTATTTCTGCATTTTTGGAATATATTCATTACAGCACTGACAGGTATGTTTTCTTTCTGTAACATTATTTTTGATTTGTCAGGCATTTAAGAAACAGCTAGGTTAAAGAGTTTGACTAGTAGACAGATGGAATATATGCTCGACGAAGCATTTATATAGCCTGGTATGAACTAGTAGATTTATTAGCAATAGGTTATTGTGTGCCCAGAATTATTAGAACTATTCAAGAGGTGGTGTCGAGAATTTTCAATGATGTGCATGAACTTCGTTATCTATGTCCAAAATTATCGGAAGGATTCGAGAGATAGTTTCAAGAATTTTCAATGATGCAAAATGTACTGATTACTCAAAAATTCTGGCAGATACTGTATCAATCAGGTTCGTAACAAGTGATACTGATTATTCAGATACTACAGAAATTGCAATGATATTCTTTTTTTTTTTTTTTTTTTAATGAATTCTATACCGGGTATCAGTAAAGTAGTTATTCCAAAGTTTTGGGGAAAAGTGTTTAATGATTTCTTAGGTTAGGATCTAAAGATTTGAATGATCTCAGTATGTTGGTCCTCATGTTAATTGTTTGGAAAACAAAACTATTTTTAAACTTAAAAATGTTAATAGCTTATTTTTTAATAAATGTTCTTTTTTGAATAAGTTTCCCTGCAGTGCGCATTGACGTGTACCATTTAATCTATCCTTTTAAAAGACTGCTACTGCTCATGAACTAACAAAAACGCTTGACTTTTGAATTTCCTTACATTCAGTGAAATTATTATGAAAGAAAAACTAACTAGCATTTGTTTCATTAGGCTGTAGGTACTGTGACAGTGTTTAAACATTCAATTAAACAAAATATATCTTGCAGAGATTATGAAACAATTTAGCAGAAAGTAAAAGGAGTAATTTTGTATTTTAAACTAATTTTAAAAATCAAATTTTTCTTTCTACATCTCAGACATTCATGTACATTTTATTGCATAACTAAAGAAGTCTAGTTGAAAATCAGTATAGTTCTATTTTATTTTTTAAATATATATGTTGCAGTTCACTTTTATAAATTTAAAGCATATATCATTATTAATCTTCTGATTTATCTGAAGCTTTATTCTGGATTGTACAGTATTTCCATGCAATAATGCACAAAACAATTTTAAATGTTAAATTTGAGGTATATAATACATAAAGATAAAAAATATTCTAAACTTTATATTCCTGCTGTTAGCATATCATTGAAATTGCTATATAAAGCCACTTGAAGGCACACTGAATGATTATAGGATTAGAATATTAGCCATTTTATTAGACACATTTGCAGCAGAAGATTTTATATACTGTATATTCGGCCATATAACATGCACCTATAATTTCAAACTATATTTTTTAGTTTTTAGGTATATTCGTCATATCTTGCACACCCTTTTCTTTATGAAGAAACCTGAAAGATACATATGCAATGCTATTATCTTCTATCATTCATTCAAAGACATTTATCAGGCTTTTGAATAATGGTATACTAATTTGTCAAACAATAAGGAGAAATAATATGTGTGTGGGAGAAATCCTTGAGGGAGCACATAATTCTACAAAGAGGGTGCACTGTATTCAATGCAGATATGCATAAAAATGTTATTCTAGGGTTTCGAGAAAAGGGGGACATTATTTGAGGTAAAAAATGCACTTTTGACCCAATAAATTTACAAACTTATGAGTCAGATGTTTTCTCTTTCTGTAGTCATTTGAAGCAGTGATTCTGAAGTGAACAGGCTACGGCAAGGAAGGAAAAGGAGGCCAAATGCATTATGCCAATCTAGAAATAGTCTGTGAGTGGATAATAAAAGCATGGAAGGGAATTAAACAATATAATTTAAGTCATTAAAAAGCATACTAGTACGAGGGCTATCCAGAAAGTAGATTACGTTTCCGTCTGTGTCCGCTAGGGGCGGGGCTAGCGCGGCCATCTTGGGGTCAGAGCGTTGCGCAGCTCAGTCTGCATCTAGCCGTGCTAGTGAGAGGTTCGTGCTGTGCTCCGTTCAGATACTGTGACGGTTTGAAATGTCTGCGTTAATTGAAAATCCTGCGAGGTGCGCTCAGTAATAAGGTTTCTGACTGCAAAAAACTGTAAACCGATAGAAATCTATCGGCAGCTTCGTGAAGTGTATGGGGACAACATTATCACTGAAGGTGGAGTGCGTCAGTGGGTCATAAGATTTCAAAATGGCCGAACCAATGTTCACGACGAAGATCGAAGTGGGAGACCCAGCATAGTGACCGCCGAACTTCTCGAAAAAGTCGATGCTAAAGTCCGTGAAAATCGAAATTTCACAATAACGGAACTTTCTTTGAGTTTTCCACAAATTTCGCGAAGTTTGTTGCACGAAATCATCAGCGAAAAGAAGAAGAGGTAACGAAGTGGTTGAAGGCGCAGGCGGCCGAATTTTTCGACGAAGGAATTTCCAAGCTCGTACATCGCTACGATAAATGCCTTAATTTGTATGGTGACTATGTAGAAAAGTAGTATTTGAGTGTGGCTTTCATCTGTATATAATAAAATTTGTTTCCTATACTTTGTTTATTTTTTTATTCCAAAACGTAATCTACTTTCTGGATAGCCCTCGTATATCTAACAATCTAGATGGAACAGAAGATGATTTTTTACTTATGGATAAGAATAACAGTAGTGGTGAAGATGAAATAGAATTCAATGATATGATGAACTTTTCATGTTATAAGACAAGGAAATTTTTAAGTTCATAAGGAATATCATTTCTTTTAAGCAAACAGCATTTAGGGACATGTAGAAATCTAAATTTTGTATGCACATCTTTTCCTTAGTTTTAAATCTATCATTTTTATATCTGGCATGTAACGGGCACCCATAAATTTTGACCTTATATTTTATATTAAAAGTTCATATTATAAGCCAGAATATACTGTGTATATATAATAGCAAGTATGATTTTTATAACAAAATTCAAGATTTATAAATTGTCACTTTTCATTAGATTTGTCAATACTGGATATTTTTATTATTTATATTTGTAAAATGATCATGGTATTAGTAAATGCACAAGGAATGAAAATATTGCCTACAAATGTATTCATGAAATAAGATACTTATTCAAGTTCAACAACTCCTGTTTATGGTTAAGAGAATTCCTATTTAAGGATTTTAAGAATATTTCTTTTCTCTATAACTGAAACATTTCTTTTAATTAATAAATTAATAATTGCTAAATAATATCAAAACTGAGAACCTATTAAAAATTTAACCAAAAAAAATCTACTTTTATGCAGTTATTAACATAAAAACATTGGAATTTGGATACTTAAATTTATCTTCCTGTCAAAAATATTTGATGAACAAAAACTGTTGCCAAAGAGTGTAATTTACTGCCAGTATAGTGGATAAACATGATGTCATAACATATTCATAAGCATACCATTATCTTAATTTATGTAACTCTAAACTGATCCTCAATAGCTTATGTTTTTGTAAAGGTGGATATAAGTTACTGCTATTTGTCTGTTTTTCCTTGCATTTTGAAAACAGGACCTCACTTTGACAGACAAGCATTTAGAGTAATTTTAAATTACAGGATCCTGACATCAGAAAGTTATGAATTAATGGCAACAATATGGGACTTTGTTTGAAAATGAATAAATAATGAAGCATCCGCAAAAAAACGCGACAAGCATTATCTTTTCAAAAAAGAGCATAGTTCAAAGGCACCAAAGTTATATTTGTGATTTATACTCACGTTCATTTATAACTTGTATGTGGTCATTATCCAACTATTTACGGATTTATTCTTTCAAACTTCTGCCGGAATGACTGACACAAGTTTTGCGGGATCACAATCACACCCAATTTTCATAACTGATGGTAAAGTACCAGATTTTACTAATGCCAGATTTAAATATTTTATATAAAAACTTATGCAGATATTGTTCAGTTTTAAATAAATAACTTTTGCATTTGAAAATGCACATAATCTAAAACTAAGAAACGTGAACATTATCACCAACATATATATATATATATATAAAAAGAGGCACAAACTTAAAAAAAAAAAAAAAAAAAAAAAAAAAAAAAACTATGGAGTTCATGTGGAATCAGAGATGTTAGAAGGACTACTTTACAGTTTTATGCACTATTCAAAAGAAATTTAGTACAGTGAGAGATAATTAATTTCTTAATGTCTTCAATCATTATGAAAAATAAAAATCCTGTCAAATGTATACGTATGCAATTTCAAGGAAAAATATCAATTACATTAGCCATAACTATTTTCATATTTTTGGCAGTCAACAGACTGACTTCAGCATAAAACTAAAGAACCAATTATTGATTTCTTAAAATAAAAATATTCCATTTTACTGTTAAGTTCCACACACAAATATATACATAAATATAAATATATACAAAATTAAAAAAATAATACAATTCAACAATTTTTAAATTTTTAAGTAAGATAACATATCTTAAATACACATTTATCAAGCATAACATTTATAAGTTTTTGGCTTATATCCAAATGAAGTGGTCTTTGTACTGTGTTCAGTGGAACCTTGGGGTTTTGGACATCAAAATCCAAATGAACTTTTTAATAGCATTTGAACTGCAAAACTAAACATCTAAAATATTAAATTAAGTAATATATAATTTTATAGTTACAGTTACTTAAAATTGAAGGAGATTTATTTTTATAAGTAAAATTGTACTGAAATAATTATTTTATTTTATATATAAAAATTTATGCCACATTCATACCTTTTCAAAATATTTTAACATTTATTTTTCTAAAGCTACCAAGGGTTCCACCCCTGAAAAAGCAGTTAAAGCTTGAAGACCACTATCACTCTGGGCCAAAATTTTTTTTCAAAAGAAATATTAAATAATTTTAATGGAATGGCTTTTCTTATAAATATGAAGTAATTTATCACAAAAGCTCTTACTGACTGAAAAAATATTTCAGCTAATATATTTTCAAAACAGCTTTTACATCTCCATAATAAAGGTTATTTACACATAAAAAGCTGTTTCGTTAACAGATAAAGATATGCTGTATATTTTACGAGAATTTTCCTATGTTTTGACTTTCTAATAGACAGTCAGCTAATTAAATATACTAATATCAAAGTTATTTGTATCTTTTGCATAAGTTTTCACAACATGTTATAACAAGAAATTTTAATTAAATATTTAAAGCTTAGTTACAGTAAGTTTTTCTCCCAAACATATATTCAGCATAAAAGATCAGAGTACTATTTGAATACTTATTTAACAAACTGTACCTGGAATCTGATTTACATTCCGAACTTTTTACAATATATGAAGAAAAAAAACTTTTAAAGTTCTTGTCAAAAATTTTTTTATACGATTTGGAAATATCAGAACTGTAAATACCATTATTGTTTAGAAATATATTTATGTGAATGCATGTCCCCCAAAATAATAGGCTCTCAAATGTCTGCTGCTGTGGTGTTTTTCCAGTACACCTGTTCAGAATGACTTGCTACAGATATCATTTTGATCCTGATTAAGGAATGAAAACTTTATATTTAGTTAAATATACATCCCCCTTTCACTCATTAATTAAATGCTATCTAGTAATAAAATATACAGATTATAACATATTAAATATATTACAAACTATTTTATATAAGAATTAACAATAAAAAATTCATTATTTTGTTAGAAAGCCCCAGATATCATGCAAATTTTTCAAAAGTATCAATCTTGCATCTAAACTTTTAAGAATTCTAACATGGATCTTTTATTAAAGGTTAAATGCAGTGTTCAGAGATGAAGTTACAAATATAAAAACTTTGAAGGAAGTTGCTTATTATGTAATTGTCTTAAATAATATATCAACCACTCAATAAAATAAATGTCAGTTGTTCATTATATTGTAAAATTCCGTTTGCAAAAACCTTATATAACTGAGGCACTTTTCAGTTAAGGCAGCAAATATTTTTAGATCTCAGATGATTATGAAATTCCTTTTCAGTTTCATTTTAAGATGAATGTTATATATATACAAAAAAAAAAAAACTGACTAATTTGGAAAGTGACAAAATTTCAAAAATGGATAAGAATACAAATTAATTCTTATATGACTACCTTATTACAAAGTAAGGTACCAAAGATTATTAAAAACAGATGTTATGTGAAAAACCACAAATTTCTATCGACTGATTTCTCAAGCAACAAGAGGTTCACTATCACTATCACAGAAATAATGATCAGTGTGATTTTCAACACTTGAATTCCCAGCTTCACTATAATTAAAATCTACATGACCAGTATTTACATTTTCACACTGAGCATTCTGTTGCAGAAAAGTATGTGGAGCTTTATTATGACTGGTTTCTACTGAAAGTTCACATTCCTGTTCAGCAGAATTTGTAAGAATATTTTCATCTTTACGACTGGGTCTTGGATTTTCTTCTTGACCAGCAGAGTTTTCTGAGATCGGGATAGGAATTTGAGAATTAACAGGTATTTCTGGAGATGGCAAATTCGGCACATGGACTGGCACAATTCCACCAGGTCTTGGGAGTACACAGTTGGAGGACACATAGGGTAACCGTGGACCACTTCTTCCTTGTCTTGGTCGACGGCTCCTCCGCCGGCTGCGATGCACTGGAACTCCATAGTGTAAATTCTCAGTGCAGAGATTCCGGTGAGGTTGATTTTCTACAGCTACAGCATATGATGGAGGAGGCTCTCGAAAGAAAAATTCTCGACTTAATCGCGAGAGAGGAGTTTCACGTGCCAGCATTCTATTTTCCATACGCAAAGCATGAAGCCTACAAGTACAGCTAATGGCAATCACCAAAAGCAGAGCACATATTAAGGAACCCATCAATGCAGCAGTCAATACACTGTTCCTCAAACCTGTAAAAAAGACAGATAAGTTAAGAAAACAAGAAATCAAACTGATTTCCTAGATACTTAATTCAATAGAATATTTTCTATTCTTAAATTTCTATATTCTTAAATTTTTTAAGACATCAAGCAGTAATAAATTAGAAAATAAACACTAGTTTATTGTTTTAAACTGTTAACGTCTAGAAAAGTATTTTTTAATGTTTGTAAATAAATAATTATACATTATATAAACACTGATCAGTACAAAAAAGAATAATAAATATTTAGTTTAAGTTTGAATATTTAAATATTTTATTTCTGACTGAGTTATGAATGAATACCTACTGACAGTATGGATGTTCCTTATATAGATACTTATGCAATTGAAGAAAGCAATTACTTTTTAACTCATCACTACTAAATTTGCAAATGGCGATCAAACAGAAAATTTTATACTAGACACAGAATTTCAATAGTCAGGTGAACAATGAAACAATGCTAATGAATAGTTTCTATGTTATCTTAATATAAATGTACTCATCAATATTCAAATGTTTATTAATTTTTATTACACTAGTATTGTAAAGTAACAAAAATTATATTTTCAATTTACATAGAAAGATTTACATTGAAAAAAATTCTAGATTAATATTTTATGAATGCTTTAGTTACATAAAAAGGCAAAAATAAGCATTTTATAACCACAAAACTGTCACTATTGCATGGCACATCATCTTAATAAAACTGACATCCTTCAATTTAGTATATGCCAAATTTGCAATTTAGGCATCATGAATGCAGAGCATCTTATATGCCCAGAACTAGACAGAGTCTCAGAAATGTGGTGAGATAAGTAAACTTATTGGAATGCCAGAGCTTTCATGAACTCCTTGTAAAGACTGCATCTATTATGTTCCTTTCGTTGTTGTTTAAATTTTTACTTTTGTTCCCATGTTCATTTATTCTGATTCTTTATAAATGTTTTTTTCTTTTTTATTATTTGTCATTGTTCATGTGTGATACTTGAGCTGTTTTATATGTTTGGATTGATATTTCCAATACAGCCATACATAAAAACAGAACCACAAAACCTGCATACATAGTGATACTTAACAGGAAGAAAAATAATGAAAGCTATAATTACAATTTCTTTCATCAGATCCATCTCCACAATCATCAGTCCTATCACAAGTCCAGACCTCTTGTATACAACGGCCATTATCACATAGAAATCCTCCATGTTCATAATTGCATAATTCAGGAACTAGATAATACAAATTAAAGCATTACAAAATAATCCATATCAATAGAACACTTTTATTAAGGTTTATTAAGGTATAAGAATTACGCATCTTAAGATGCCTAAATTAAAAAAAAAAAAAAAAAAAAAAGAGAGAGAGAGAGAGAGAGAAAAAATGCTATAACTGAGTACTCAAGAAATGGTGAGATGACAAGTATATTCTCACTTTTTATGTATTTTTTTAAACTGAGAACTGTTTTAGAAACTCATATACTTTATTCGAGCATTTATTTCTGTTTCATGCATTTAATGTAAAACTTCCATGCAATATATATCAATTTTATAATCACTCAATAGGATGTACACTTTTTCTTGAGGTTTATAAGAACAGTATTCTTTAATGAGCAATATAAATATCTTGTATTTATTTGGAAAGTATACATAGTTATCCACGTGTCAGTCTAATAAGAAACAGTAAATTTTAAAAGGATTAAAAAAATTGTTAATACTAGTTTGTCAGCAAAAATTTCCAGAGATTCAGATTCTAATTTGTATTGCTAAATTATAATAATAAAAAATAATAATAATGAGGCCCGGTGGTGCAGTGGCTAGCGCATCGTGCAGCAGCACCACAGGTCCGGGGTTCGATCCCTGGGCTGGGCAAGGTCGACTCAGCCTTTCATCCCTGAATTTCCATCTCTTGGGTCGATAAAATGAGTACCAAGTTCGCTTGGGGATTAAACACTGGGGGGTCCTGCGACAAGCTGACCACTTGTTCAGGGCATATGCTTACGCACCCAGGTCAAGAAAGCAGATTTCGGGGCTCTGCAGGCATCGGCCCATTACGGCTGTTAAGCCACTGAGTTTAGTTTAAAAAATAATAATAATGTCAAATTGTTGCAACAAATTTGCCTCTAAATGAGTCAAAGTAAAATACGTTTCCCAGCTCTAGCTTGAAAAAATGAGTTATAAAGATGTTAAAACCCCCAAAAAAGAAAGGAAGAAAAAGGAATAAGTTAAAATTTACTTCAATATAAGCTCTCTCTACAAAATAATTTTTAACATCTGAAGCTTTTCTGTGACAAATAATTTCATGGAATATACTACTTGGTATATTGCTTGTACCTTCAGATTAGTTATCATAAATGTGGTTGTATGGAATATTTTACTTGCAAATCTAATTAGAAAA
The DNA here is from genome assembly GCF_044657685.1 of Stegodyphus dumicola. Lineage (NCBI taxonomy): Eukaryota > Metazoa > Arthropoda > Arachnida > Araneae > Eresidae > Stegodyphus > Stegodyphus dumicola. The sequence continues at coordinate 186,031,222 of NC_140769.1, read as the reverse complement.
CACAATCCACAGGATAAAATCTGCACATTTAGAAATTCATATTATTCTGAAATATATCCTTTAAACATATTTAGAATTAATCCTACCTATGCTGTAATCAGAATGCAGTATCAATTCCCAAAGATTAATGGGAGCCAAATATGGTGAACTGAGATCTAATACCCAAAATTAACATAAATTTATGTTTTTGTGATGTAAAATGACGGAGCAAATAATTTTTTTTTTTAAATGATTATAAGAAATATCAACTTTTGTACTCATACATTTGTATCATTTTCCCCATTTTACTCTAATTTTACTATTGGGTGTACAAATAAGTTTTCAGGGATTTACATAAGATGGCGTTACTAGTATTAAAATCTATCAGACAATCTTGTAACTACATTCATGTTAAAGCAGCAGCATTTCCATCTAAAAATCAGTCTGTTTCATTTCGCTGTCGTGTAAACAACAAACTTTCTTTATACTGAACCCATGTCCAGCTTTGTACCAACAAAACAAAATTTGCACGAAGTGCTTCTTTTTTGTTATAATTTGAAGAAATGTGCAGTTGATGGACATTGATTTCTGTGTGAAGCATATGGGGAACATGATGATTCATCAATCAAAACATGTGAGCACTGGTTCCAGAGTTTTAAAAGACACTGAGTTGGAAGGGTTACTGGACCAAGATTCATGCCAAACTGAAGAGAAGCTTGACAAAAACCTTGGGAGTGACTCAACAAGCGATTTCAAAGTGTCTCAAGGCCATGGTATGGTGCAGAAACAAGGAAATTAGGTTCCAGATGAACTCAATGCAAGAGAGAGTTTTTTCGCGTGCGAACAACTACTCCAAAGGCAAAATCGGACGGTTTTTTGCATCGAATCGTGATGGTGGACGGAAAATGGATCTACTACGACAATCCAAAGCACAGAAAATTGTGGGGTAAGCCCGGCCATGCATCAACTTCAACGGCCAAACCAAATATTCATGGCAAGAAGCTAATGCTGTGCATCTGGTGGGATCAGCTCGGGGTGATCTATTATGAGCTACTCCAGCCTTATGAAACCATCACTGGAGAAATTACAAAAAAAACACTGAACACATGCAACTGAGCTGAGTATTGAAGCTCAGACACTCCCAATATGCCAAAAGAGAAAGTGATCTTTCAGCACAACAACACTCACCCACATGCTACAAAAGTCGTAAAGAAAACTTTGAAGGCTCTTCAGTGGGATGTCCTACCCGTCGTATTCACCAGACATTGCTCCTTCCGACTTCCGCTTGTTCCGGTCGATGACCCATAACTTGGAAATGTAGCACTTCAAAGAAGCCAAAAAATTGGGTCGGTTCTTGGATCACCTCAGAAGACGAGGAATTTTTTAACCGCAGAATCCGTATGCTACTTGAAAGATTGTGAAAAGTCATAGCTAACAATGGACAATATTTTGAATAAAATACATTCTTTCAATTTCTCTGAATAAAACTTCAAAGTATATATATATATATAAACCACACAACGAAAGGTTTTAGATTGCGTCCAAAGGGGCATTTTTTTTAATGTTTTGTGTGTTACCTTTATTTATTAAATATCACGCTCTACATACTTAAACTATAAAATTCAATTCAACAGCTATATCGAAAATTAATTTTAAAATGTGCATATCTTTAGAAATTCTGATACAGAGTCTCACACACTGGAGATAAAAATGTTTTTTTCGTACAGTCTTGCCAGTGCTTGCTTTGAAATAGTTTAGTTTTTTAATCAAAAATTTGTTGAAGTGTTACAAATTATGAAATTGATAATAAAACAAATTTCAAATTCAAATTAGGGCTTCTACATGCCCATATTCTATGGAAGATTACGTTATTCGAATCTTGATGGCTCTAGATACTGTTGTTTTATCACAGTGCGAGAAACATACATACATTTATGCAGATTCTTCATTATTTAATTTCTTTAACTATAAGACAAGGGGGAAATATATGGTGGCAATGATTTGAAAAGTGATACAGCCTTTTAAAGTTTTCAATGCAAAATGCCAAAACAAAATTAATATTCCTTCAGGGCAAATTGCCCCTTTGGACTAAAAACACCACTGAAAACTTATTTGTACACCTAATACTCAAGATTTGTGAAGAGAAAATTATGCAGTGTATACTAATTCTAAAGAGAAGGGGGAAAGAAAGAACTTGCATGATCCGATTCCTCAGAAAATGGATAAAAGAACAATTTTTTTTATTTTATTTATTTATTTATTTATTTTTTATTTATTTATTTATTTATTTTTTTTTGTGAGAGTTAGCAATTTTAATCAAGAAATTCGTATTAAAATGAATTTTAAAAGGAATTAAGCAAAGAGAAAATTGTATAGTCTAGCCTATTGTAACACAGACCAAAGACAGAAAGGCAATAAACTGACATTAGACCAGATGCTAGCAACGTTTTCTCTAGCTGAGGGTCAAAACCAGCCAAAATGTATTTAATATGAACGTGTTTCAAGTCATTTTCATTTTAGAACAATTTTTCTTGGTGAATATTAAGATAAATTTTATCAAGAAAACAATTATAATATATTTTAAACCTAAAAATTCTAATTATTATAAAAACAAACATAATTAAATGAACTTTATTTTCCTCTTCGATATCAACAGCTTCCCTGATGCTGAACTTGTGACTTCAATTTAGTCAAGCCTGGCTTATAATTATTCATCTTAAGACACAAACAAGCATCTGAATATTTGGTAGTTAGGTTGCCTCCTCTTCTTACTCAAAATAAATTTCATGGGTCAAAATATTTTATTGCATTTATAAGTTGGACTGAATGCGGACAAAATGGCAAAGCCAATTCTTTGAAATAATGGATTACAGATCGGTGTTGTGAAATTTATTGACTTCTTGAAATTATGCTACAATTTTTTAAAATGCATGTTTGTTACTGCAATTTTACAGTCAGGCAAAAGTGTTATTGTTATACAGTACAAAGTCTTTAATACGAACATCCATAATCTGGAATGACCTATAATCCGGACCTCAAAGCTACAAAATTTCTGCGCATGCACATAATATGTTTACGCATGCGCGTTTATGTATAACGGATGGTATAAGCTAGGCTAAAATTATCTAATTATCTATTTCAGTTAATGTTGCAGATTGTGTTGTTCCTTAATTTTCTAATTGGATCTGGTTTATTATTTTTTGCAGACTGTTAGAGCAATTTTATAGAAAGTAAGCTTGAACTTTCGATTATGTCAAAAAGAATTTCCAATTCTGGAGCTGCCAAAAGATCTACAAAGCGAAAGCATGTTTCGATGTCCATCAAACAAAAATTGGAATTGCTGCAAAAAATGGATAAAGGCATGAAGAAAGTGACAGAGAGGTTAGTGAAAATGAAAATTTTGATTGACAAGTTAGTTGGTATTCATGGCACAGCAATTACAGGACTTGAACAGCGGAACTTTGTAACTGAACAAGAAATTATGTCTGTTTATAGAATTAAAGAGAAAGTATTAGCACATAAAACTAAGCAACTTAAACAACTTACATTGAAAGAAATGTTTAATAAACAAATAAATATAAGTTTTTTTTTTTTTTTTTTTTTTTGTAAATTTTGATACCCTTTAGATCATTATTACTCTTTATTTCATAAATTACGGTTTCATATTTTTAATTTTATAATTTCTGCATGCCACCTTACCAGATTTAAATTGATGACTATAATCCGGAAAAAACCCAAATCCGGAATCGCCGAAGTCAGGAGTCCGGATTAAAGACTTTGTACCGTAATTTGTTTTCAGTTAATATTTTTATGTATTCTTAAAAGTGCTCATTTCATATTTATGTTTTATAATTTATTTTTATGCACTGTACTTTTTTTGGAACTCAAGTGGACCACCTGAAATTATAAAATGGGTCATTCAGTGACCCATGATCACAGGTTGCCGATACCTGCATTAAAATATTGTAATTACTTTTCGAGAAGCAAAGAGACATCCACTGCCACTGAGAAAAAGATCTATTATCCCACCTGCATTAACATTTCCTCGGATTTAATCTCCAGGGAATTAATCGAAATGAAGTGATACTTTGAATTTAACAGCTTTTCAAAGCATTTAAAGCTGCTTCATTTGGGGAAGAGGGAAATTGCTTTTCTGTTAGCCTTTAAAAAAAAGTTTTCCTTCATATACAGTTAGCATTTCATTAAACTCGTTAAAAATTTTACACTCCACTTGGCTGTATCATTCACCATTTGTAGATGTTTTAATTTTTCTTTTTCATTTACAAAGTCTTCAATTTCCTTCCAGTGACTTAGTTTGAAAGCTATCCAGAATCTGAGGTCATCTGCATTGACGCTAATTCATAAAAGCCCTGAATCCATGCAGAAATGCAAGCAAGAGTGCCTGATATTATGCATTTTTATTCAACCCTAGTTCTCTCTCTCACTTAGAGTTAAAAATTTGCTGGTCATAAAATGGGTAGACTTACACCGCTTAAATTACTTAGCCATCTACTGCATACGACACACTGTCCTACAGGTTGCAAATGCACTTCTGAAGGTGGATTGCCCAAAACTGCTACTGTCTCATTAAAAAGCTATTGATATGGCTGTGATTTCTAATTATATAAATTTATTTCAACTATTGTGATGCATAAAACATTCTAGTGTATTAAGTTTAAAATCATCAGTCTCTGAGTCAGTTTTGGAATTTATCTGTTCCTATGCAATTTAAAAAAAAAAACTGAATCTTTCAAAGAGAGGTACGTATGGAGAATCAGATGGCCTTAACATACAAAGAAATAGTCTTTGTTTTTGTATATGCATTTTAAAATTTAATTATGATTAAAATGCCTTATTGCATTTTAATATTTTATTCATTTTCACATTTAATTGCATTTTAAGATAAAAAGATAAAACTTGAAAATTTTATCACACTGATTAGCAGCACTCTGCAACCTAGTTATGTACAAAGCCTCATGGCAAATACAGTTACATAGTTTCATGTAACAGCAACATTTGCCAATTTGCATAGTTAATAAATGCATGACAGGTCTTAAAATTTTGGTCTGCTCAAGACATTTCTAATGCTAATATATAGGCATTTGAAATCTTATGAAAGAACTTTATTATAACCATTAGATTAGATTTTTTTTATGTATACTGCATATAGCAGGGATGGAAAAATTTCATAACAGGGAATACAGGAAATTTTAAAACCTGCAACTAGATTTTCCATAAGCCATAATTTCATATTTATATTGTTATTAAAATAGTGAACCTGGTTTTAAATTGAAAAAAAGTTTGAAATAAATTAATCAGAATTCCATATTTTTTGCTAATTAATGTGGTGGCATATAAATATAAGTAAATAATTATCATTTATTCTGCTTTGTATTCAGGAAAGTGTTCCTGCAATCAATGAATCTGAAACCACTCCATAAAACAACAAAATACATCCCCCCCAGACAGAAGCATTTTCATCTAGTTTTCTTTCTCTACACCCCTAAGGTTAATAACTGTTGATTGGTTATAGCAAATGCAAACTGAAATAAAAAGTAGATAAAATGATTTATCAGTAATAATCTAAAAACATTTTTCATTTGAATGAAAAATAAAGCACTAATCGGGAAAACTGATTTAGTGATTTTTCTTTAACTTGTGCACATCTTAGGAAATACTTGAATAAGTGACACAAGACAGCATGTACTGTGGAGAAACAGCAGTTTGAGAATGGTCTGTTTGTTTGAAAATGGCAAAACATACCTGCTTAGGAGGAAGGATGCCTCCACGGAGGACATTTTATCTAGCATTTAGGAGTAAGGGAATCTGGCTCTTATATGCACTGATAGAAAGGAACTGTTTTAAAATAAACCATCAACTCTTCCAGAAATTTGCATAAAAATATATTTTATTTTCCTCCATACTATTAACACAAGAACAAAACATGCTGAGATCAAACCTAAATAATTAATTTAATTCTTCAGGTGTGAACTAAATTATTAGTTACATTTTGTTTCTTCTTCAAGAATGAATCCTCAGATCCTGCAGTTACCTAAATTTTTAGCTTCCTTTTTAAATCACTGGAGCCTTTTGAATCCTAACCTAAGAAACTGCCAAATATTTTAACTTATATCTCTGGAAAGACAAGTTTTATTGATGATCAGAAATGTTGGTTACTAAAACACAAACGCAGGAATATTTGAATTACTAAAACAATATTGTGACAACCCTGAATGCCTCAATATTTCAGTACGGCGTCCATCGAAATTTGCGAGAACTTTCAAGTAATTGGTACGCTCCACTGTCTCGAAACTCTTAAAATTATGTTGCTAATTCTGGACATAACTTACTACAAATAGGTCTTGGATGTTTTGAACTCATGGCTTTATATATAAAATCTGTGTTGTGAATATGATTCTAACAGCCTTTCAGTTGAATTATTCAGCCATGGCTGCTGAATTTTGATTTGTTAGTTGAAATCTGAAGAGTTACTCAGTATGCTTATCAAACTATATTGACAAAATGAATCTCAAGTTTTAAGACTTTAACTATTTACTTCTTTTCCTAAATTTTATTTGCCTGTTTTTAATATATATATATATGTGTGTGTACTTTTAAAAATGTATAAAATTTGCTTTTCATTAAACACGACTTAAAACTTTTAATTAAAATCTCATAATATTAAGTAAAAGTTTTTCTCCTCATCTTATTCTTATTTGATGGAGAGATTTGCAATTTGGAAAAACTTTTAGGATTAGGATTTAAATTCCAGGAAATTCAAGATTGAACCTAACTTTAGTTTTCTGAATAAAAGTTTAAAAACTATATGTATTCAGAGATTTAAGATCATCATCAACTATACATATTCACACATGAGATACACTGAGTACATCCTAATGCCGACATATATAAGTTCATTAAAAGAATAATGCACAAGGCTAGCAATACTGCAAATTGGATGATGCCAACAGGAGAAATTTTAAACTTAATATTCAACTTTGTCATGAAAACTTCATTTATGACAGTGAAAACGATGTTTCACGAGGTAAGCGTATCTGAAGGTTTACAAATGGGAAGATCAGCATTTAAAATAAGATTCATATCAATATTCTTTGTCAACTTTTTCATAGAAAATGTATTTCAGATAGATAGCTGATCTCTGATTTTAATATAAAATATCTGCTGTATAGGAGTCAAAATTTTTGCTATTTTATAATTAGTACAGAATCTCCCTAAATATAAACACAGGGATTGGTGGATCATATAAAAATTAGATTTCATAATTTTTAAAAACTGATTTCTTTAAATAACATGAATTTTTGGATCATTTAAAACATTTTTAAAACTGCAAGTATATGCATACGATGAACAGTTGTGAAAATAATGGCTGGGTAAGGACAGCTGAGGACAAAAGGTAAAGAAGGACTCTAAAGAGAAACTGTCAGAAATAAATAAGTGCTTAAAACAAAATACAGCAAATTATTTTTTAAATGATCTTTGAGTTTCGATGGCCATTACTTGCTTTAAAAATAATATGGCCATTACAGAAGAAATAATGCACCATTTTACTTGTTACTCTGATGATTAGTGCACAGAGGGCAGTCTGAAAGTGATTAAATTAATTATACACATGAATTAAGAAATTAGATTTTTAATTGAAAAAGAAGCCTGCCACATGATATTCTGTTTCAATATGAAAATGAATTTAAAAAAATAAAATTAAACTTCAGAGCTGCAATTTAGCTGAGCCTGGTATACAGGAACAAAATTAAAAATAACATATTTGCATAATATGCTAATGCACAGCTACAAACATTGGAATATGAAAAAGTAGGATTATCTAGCACTAATAATAGAGAGCTTCCAGGATGTTTTTTCACATTGAGAGGCAGCATCAGTTTAAAAAACTCCAAACTGATTTTAATTCAATTTATAACGCATTATTTATATCATTCTGATATAAAATATATTACTATCAAATTAAATATTCTAATTTTATATTATTTGTCTAACTTCATTTTGTAATTTTCTGACACTTTTACACTAACAAAATTTGGAAAAGTGAAGTTTTAATTTACCAAAGAACTTTTAAAATATCATTAAATAAACTGAATAATTAATGTACATACTATTCTGTTGATAAATTTAGTAATGTACGAGGGCTATCCAGAAAGTAGATTACGTTTTGGAATAAAAAAATAAACAAAGTATAGGAAACAAATTTTATTACATACAGATGAAAGCCACACTCAAATACTACTTTTCTACATAGTCACCATACAAATTAAGGCATTTATCGTAGCTTGGAAATTCCTTCGTCGAAAAATTCGGCCGCCTGCGCCTTCAACCACTTCGTTACCTCTTCTTGCAGCTGTGCGTCGTCATCAAAACGCTGCATAGCCAGCCACTTCTTCATTGCTGGGAATAGGTGGAAGTCGCTCGGTGCCAGGTCGGGACTGTATGGCGGATGAGGAAACAACTCCCACTTAAAAGATTCAAGAACTTTACGAGTGACATTTGCCGTGTGGGGCCGGGCGTTGTCGTGAATCAACAAGATCTTAGAGCTCAACATTCCACTGCGCTTGTTTTGAATTGCTCTTCTGAGTTTTTGGAGAGTTTGGCAATACCTTTGAGAGTTTATTGTAGTGCCTCTTTCCAGGAAGTCCACCAAAATTACACCTTTTCTGTCCCAAAAAACAGTCGCCATCATCTTCCTTGCCGACATTGTTTGCATGCATTTCTTGGGTTTTTGGGGAGAACTTGTGTGCCCCCACTGCATTGATTGCAATTTCGTTTCACAGTTCACATGTTTCACCCATGTTTCGTCACCAGTAACGATGCGATCGAGTAAAGAGTCACCATCCTTATGGTAAGCGTCCAAAAAGTTCAACGCTGCAGCCATTCGCTGATTTTTGTGGTCCTCTGTCAAGATTTTTGGAATCCATCTTGCACAAAACTTGTGGTAACCAAGCTTTTCGCTGATGATTTCGTGCAACAAACTTCGCGAAATTTATGGAAAACTCAAAGAAAGTTCCGTTATTGTGAAATTTCGATTTTCACGGACTTTAGCATCGACTTTTTCGAGAAGTTCGGCGGTCACTATGCTGGGTCTCCCACTTCGATCTTCGTCGTGAACATTGGTTCGGCCATTTTGAAATCTTATGACCCACTGACGCACTCCACCTTCAGTGATAATGTTGTCCCCATACACTTCACGAAGCTGCCGATAGATTTCTATCGGTTTACAGTTTTTGCAGTCAGAAACCTTATTACTGAGCGCACCTCGCGGGATTTTCAATTAACGCAGACATTTCAAACCGTCACAGTATCTGAACGGAGCACAGCACGAACCTCTCACTAGCACGGCTAGATGCAGACTGAGCTGCGCAACGCTCTGACCCCAAGATGGCCGCGCTAGCCCCGCCCCTAGCGGACACAGACGGAAACGTAATCTACTTCCTGGATGGCCCTCGTATCATATACTGAGGTTAAGTAAATTTAACCTTTTTCAAATTTTTTTACGTACTGTACGTACTGTTAGTCAGCTATTTAGCCAGCAAAGAATAGAAAAACAAATTTACAGGTTCTACTATTTTATATTCTGGATTAAACAACAAATTTTAAATCTCTATTACAGACTAAATTTCTATAAGGCTTATTTAATATCAAGAACATGAAGGACATATATGATTCATCCACAGGAAAAGGTTATAAATACAAGTATTAACTAAAGTAAATATAGGTTGAATCTTTATATTTTAATTCCCATTTCAAAATTAAACTATGCAATTTAAAATAATAACAAAATTACATGCACGAACAGTTAAAAATAAAAAATAAAAAATTATACTTAAATGTGGTCTTGTAAATATAAAATAAATGCTGACCAAAGGAATACAAACACGAACTTATATCCTCGCTTCAGACATAAGACAGATATTTAATATTATTTATGTACTTTACTCAATAAGCATTTATCTATTATTACCACAATTTTTTTCATCTGAAAAATCTTCACAGTGAGCAACACCATTACAACGATGTTTCATAGGATAACAGCCTCTTCTTGAATCACACATTATTTTTCCAGGGCATAAGCTGAAACAATCCTTTTCATCTTCTCCATTAAAACAATTAAATACCCTAAAAATACATAAAAATACAATATCATAATTTTAAAACATTTTACGACACAAACCACATCATCTTTTAAAAATTTTAATACACACACTCAAAGTACGGTAGTTCATATAGATTAAAATAATAATAATAAAAAAAGAGAAATAAAACAATAACAATTTCTAACATTAACACAAAATCTAACTAGGGGTCTAGAAAGTAGTGCAATAGTGATTTTTGCATTCAAATTAAAATTTCTGCAATCACAAATGTACATTAAAAATTCAAATATGTATTGAAAAACCAGCTTATGGCTTTAATGCTAATATCATAGAAGATTTAAACATTCAATTTTAATAAAAATAAAACAAAAACTGAAAATCTGAAAAATTCAATCAAAAAAATCTTTAGTGTTTCTCTCAGTGAAACTTTAAAGCCTCACACTTCAAGACACTAATGCTTTAATGTTTAACACTTAAGTTTTAGTGTTTGTCTTTCCTACCTTTTTTGAAAACAAAAGTGCATGATTGGCAGAATATTAAAACTGTATATTACTATTTAAATCTTTTTTAAAGAAATAAATATAAGTGTAATCTATATTTTATAAAAAAATTCATAGCAATCAGATTTTACTTTAAATGCAAAAAAATACATAGCAATCAAATTTTGCAGTCCAACTTTCATAGATTGCTTGAAACTTATTTTATGATATTCACAGGATAAAAAATTTGCTGTGAAATCCTATTAAGATATTCAGATAAAATTACTCTTTACATGATTAATTTATGCTGTACTTTTGTTACACTGAAGGTAAAAGACCTCAGTTATCACCAACTATCAGAAATTGTGTCATATGTGATTTTATGAAAAATGTAAACAAAACTACCAAGAGATCTTCAAAATGCTTTTAAAAAAGTAATAAATTATAGAAAGTGTTAAGAAATAATTTTATTTGTTACACTAATGAAAAAATTACCTCTTGCTGAAAAATGTCATTAATAAGTATGGATAAAATAATGTTTTATATGAATTTACTTAGTTACTCTGATGAACATCCCTTGTTGATAAGCAACAATTTATTTTAATGACCAAAAGTCAAAACAAAACAACTCTTCAAAGTGGTTTAAGAAATTCAGTCGTTTTCAGTTTTTTTATCAATATTATTTCATCCCTTTTTAGCTTGCAAAATGGAATTCTAGTGAATTAAGGGATGTTAATTTATCAGGTAATTATTAATTTACATTTAAAAAACAGCAATAGAAATTAAGATCATTCCATACTTATCACATCTCTGAGTAAGAGGATCGTAGCACTGAGAAGAATTTGTACCACATCTAGTCAGATTAGGTGCACAAAATCCACAGTCTATTTCATCACTAAAATCTGCACAATCAGCAATACCATCACAATGCATGGAAGCTTCATAACACTGGAACTGGGACCTACAGGATCTTCCAGAAGGACATCTATCTAAATATAAAAAAGATATAAAAAAGTAAATATTTACATAATTAAATATGAATATATAATCTGAGTACACATAAGTCAAATTTTCATGACAAAATGATTTTTTTAACAAAAATATAGGGAAAGTGACACATCAAGTGAAATCTGTCAACACAGTTTGATGACAGATGGTGCAATGAGAGCTAGTAGCTCAATATTCATTATTACAGTTTCCTTCAACTGTTTATCTTTAGACATCAGCAACTTCTATAGTGCATATGTGAGGTTATTGGAACACTGAATGTGCATAAACCATGCTTTCTAACAAGTCTTGGAACAATCTGTGGGCACATAATGGCTGAACATTTTGTCATTTTACAGGGTTTGTATGCATTTCTCCATATGGGAATTAAGTACATTTAAGGACCCTTAATGAAAAAAATTAAGCAAAATGACAGCTGAATAAATTCAATTAAAAATATTATCTATGTCTGAACTTCACTTTTGTAATACCATCCTAAGAATAAAACAGATCTAAGTACGATGCATTATTATTAAACATAATTTAATATACATACTTACAAAACAAATTTGAGAATAAAAGCAACTTTAAAAAATTTATCAAGTAACATTAAATATTTTACACTTGTAATAGCTGTACATATTTGAAAGAAGATTAGTGATATTATATTTACAGTTTACTAACATTTAGCTCTATGCTGATTTTTTCTTTCATGTCTCATTTTATCACGTACTTGCTCAGTCCAGAGATTTAGGTTAAAATGAGAAGTAAAATCATAAGCTGCATGATTCGTAACAGAAGACTGACTGTTGCCACCACTGCTGCTTGTCTAGAGAAAGACCTTGCTGATCTAAGCAAACCTGAAAGCATGATGTAGGCACAGTTGGCAAGTTTTGAAAGTTACGTTGTGCTCTGTCTGTCTGATGCAGTCGTGTCGTAGCTTTCTACAGAGTTCCTGGGGTTGCAATCCAATTAATAAATTTTTAAGGTTCCAATAAGCCACTAAAGCACCAGAAGTTATAAGTTTTTTTGCATTAAGTCTCACTAGATGCAAAGAATGTTTTACATAATTTTTTATATTTTTGTGCTGTATCTTGTGATCACGGTAAATATTAATGAAGGGAAATAACTCATTTTAATATACAGATAACTTTTAAGGGTGAACTATTAACTACAAATAATTAAATTAGGTAGTTAGATACCCTTAATCATTATAGATTTACATGACCACTATTCATTTTTTTTTATATATTTTAAAAATATTTGTCAAAAAAGCACTATCAAAATCACACTCTAATAACATTTCATAGTTTAAAATACATACAATTAATGACATTGGTTCTTAGATGATATTAGAATAATTACACATTAAAAATTACAAAACATTTATATTTTGTAGCTTCAACATGCAACAAAAAATTTATGCATCTTTTTAATTTTTTAGGGCTTATTCCAGTGCGTTAAATATTTGTTTCTCACCTACAACGCAAGAATGAGATTTAGGTATCGCGTTTTATGTCAATGAAGTAGAGCCAGTATTTAATAAGGAGTTCAGTCACTTCCGTAAAAAAACTCTGTAGAGCGTATTCTGCCTTCGAGCCACTTGTTGTTTTAAGCCTATCTTACTATGTATGGCCATAATCTTATGTGCCCGGTGAAGTTTAATTACAGGCCAACCCGGTTAACAATCTCTGTGTTTCTTCGGCTAAAGTTTGGCTAGTTAGAATTAGTTTCTTATTTTCTATCTTAAGCCCAAGCGGAGGCCTTCCTTTAAGCCCGAGAAGGGCCGTCTATTAGCATTTCTTTGTGTGAATAAAAGGATATTTTAATCATTCTTTGATATTATTTATATTTTACAGTTGTAAGAAGACCAGCAAATAGCCACTTACCTCTCAAATGTTCTAGTAGCCAAGTACATGCAAATTAACCAGAACCTTTTAATTTGAAGCCCTCCCAGGCATTTTGGCTAATTTATATCAATTTGCTTTTCTTTAAGCATCTTTTCTAACAATTAGAAATTAGTTTCAGTATGCAAACTAATGTTCCCGCTAGTTTCTGCATGCTTTATCTCCTAACCTTTCATTCTCTCGGCAATGTACCTATGAGGTTTTACTTGATCTGGTAAAAGTTAAATAGTCACAAACCCCTGTCAGATGTGAAGCAAATTACTGCCATATCTGAAATTACCTACAAAGTCAGATAAAGTTTTAAATAACCTTTTATTAAAAAAGAACTTAAAATATAAAGGCACGTTCTTAAGCTAACACAATCATCTACAGCTCGTGGTGATGTAATTAAACAGGAACAATCAAATTCAAACTAAAAATGTAGACTAATAGTCAAAGACTACACAATTTAATTTGAATGTATGCTGGCAGGTATTAATGCAGCGTGCAAGCAGAGGCCAGAAAACACTTTATCTTACCATTCAAAAACTCCAGTTTAGAAACTATCTAACTGATTAACATTCTGGTGAGGAAACGGAAAGGGGAAGTTATCGTAAAGGCTGAAATTATAAACAACTAGTTAATTTACATAATAATAACTGTACATATTTTTGAAGAATAACTTTCTTTCTCTTAACGTATTCCCCCCCCCCTTCAATATGGTTCTTCTTCATTTTAGAAGTTTTGCATTAGAAATTTTTGCTATTCTAAAAAACTAAATGCATTTTGAACATATATAGAAAAAGCTGCTCATTTTATTTCTTTAGTAATACAGGGTGTTCGGGATAAATTTGACATATTTATAATTGATTATATTTTTCCGTAGGTTGGAGGTATTGACACACACTACTTGTCATTTAAAAGTTTGGACCCTTCTTCATTCATATACAAGATGTCAGAAAGGATGGATGACTGGAACCCACCTGAATCATGGAAGAGAATAACTTGCATCATGATGATTTGTGCCGGCCATCAAAATAAGGATATTATGACTGCTGACCAATGCTCCCTGAACACAGTAAAAACAATCAGGCATGAACTAGAGACTTGCAATGGTGACTATGAGGATGTAGCAAGAAGAAAGATCCCTAGCAGACGATCTGATTGCATTTGTACAGCAGAATTCCTCGCAAATCTGCAGGAACAGGTGTTGAAGAACCCTGGCATTGGAATTCGGGCTTTGTCATGTGAAATGAATGTTCCAGCCTCTACTATGAAGCTTGCACTCAATGAAGACCTTCGCTACTACTCATACAAGTGCCACAAAGGTCAGCTACTCACAGAAAAGTCCTGTGAAAAATGTTTGATAAACGCAAAGAAACTTCTAAGCAAAGTGAAACATCCTGCGGAACCACAAACAATCTGGTTCTTTTCCGATAAGAAGAACTTTTTGCCAGGATCAAAAACACAACATGCAGAATAACAGATGGCTTGCATACAGTACAAAGGACATTCCTCGTGTAACGCAGACTAAATTTCCCCAAACTGTGATGGTTTTCGGATGTGTATCTTCTGAAGGCGATTTGATGCCTCCACATTTTTTCCAAGAGGGCCTCAGGTTAAAATCAGATGGCTACGCGGAGTTACTAAATGCTGTAACCAAGCCCTGGATAACAAGGATAGCCAAAGGTAGGCTTTATGTATGGCAGCAGGATTCGGCCCCTTGCCACACCTCTGGAAAAAGTCAAAAATGGTTGTCTGAAAATTTCTACGACTTCACCAGTCCAAATGTTTGGCTTCCAAACTCCCCAGACCTTAACCCCACGGATTATTTTGTATGGGGTGTAGTTGAAAAAGACACCAATCGCACTTCCAGTAATACAAAAGCCCAGTTAATGGATAAAATTAAAACAGTTTTTGAGGCCCTTCCCAGGAAGACCGTAGCATCAGCTTGTTCGAGGTTTCGAAGCAGGATTGAAGCTGTGATTGATGCTAATGGTGGTTATTTTGAGTGAATCTTGTTGATAGTATTGTAATTTACTCTGCCTGTAATTTTTTTTGTCAATTCATTAAATTTAATAGATACGAAGTGGATTTTCTTTTTCCTTACGAAACTGTCAAATTTATCCCGAACACCCTGTATGAATATTCAGAACAAATATGAAACAATATATCCGAAATTTTGTGGCAAAATTTTTAGAATTTAGTGACACACTGAGCAACAAAAATCTAGTATTGGCAAAACTTTTAGAATTTAAGAAGGCACTAGGCAGCAGAATTTAGGAGCCACAGAGTAGGTAATCAGGTAGGAAAATGCCTAGCGCCAGCCCTATGTATGATGAGACATATAAGATGAATCCTTTAAATTGTCAGTTTTCAATTCTTTCATAAACAGAAAAATTCCTTTCTATAAATGCCTGTCCATGCGATAAGATTAGAAGAATTTTTTCCATGATTGTATCTAGTGAAAAGTAGAGAAAATAAAGGGAAGATATAGTACATGTTAAAAAAAAAGACTTCTAGTATCAGAAGAAAAACATTCAAATATTATATTTTCATTGTTCTTCCAAAAAGGTATGAAATCCATCACAAATTTCCTATAAAATACATTACCATTATGTGTTAATACTATTAAGACAATTTTCATTTTGTCGCATTTTTCTCGAATCTTCTAGATTCATGTCTAAATCTTGCCTTCAAATCCTTCTAAACTGTCAAAGTTGCAATGTCTAAAATCCTAAAGAAAAATTACCCCTACCAATTTTGTCACAGTAAAAGCCAAATAAAAAAAAAAGAGAGAGAGAGGGGTAAAAAAAGTGTAAAATTAATTTTGTAGAGAATTCTGAGACAATTAAATGGGAAAAAAATCTTACCATGGGGGGGGGGGAAAGACACTTTTATTTAATTGCATACTACTTTTGCTTTTGCTAAGAACTGTTTTGTAAACTGTGCTTTATAGCATTTATTACCTTATTTATTTTTCAGATTCAAAATGTTGTACAATAAGTCGCCAAAATGGAAAGTTATGTCATTTTATAATAAGACAGCGAAAAATAAAAATGCTTTATTTTAATGTTATTTTTTAAATATAAATTCAATATATCACCATTACTTTAATGATTTTCAATGTTATAATGTTGAAAAAAAAATCGCGGAAAAATTCTCAGATCTCCGAATTAAAAATTTTCTATAGAAACTGATCTTAAAATCGCCAAAATGTTGATAAGTTGCCAAATTTAGAACCATTTAATAAAAGAACTAACATCCCCAAAAGCAAAAAGTTGTTTAAAAGCTCTTCATTGAAATAATTTCGAAATGCTTATGGTTCACTTCTTGCCCAGAAATTCGAATATCCAACCTTTATATTAAGAACAATTTAGAACTCATGAACCCATTCAAAAGATAACCATATTTGTCAGTGAATCGCCACAAATATTCCTCCAAAATGCTAATTAACACTCAAAACTGCAGTCATAAAAACAGACAGAAATTTCAGGTGATTAAAATTAAGGACCTTCTACCAATTTTGATTGAAATTAAGGACCAAAAATCGATTCCAAAAAAAAAAAACTAAGGACTTCTAAAGACTGTACGAACCCTGTTATAGTAGAGGTACAGCATCTGGAAGGATGCATCTCACACCATCATTAGTGGTATCACATGATCAATATGACTTACGATAATATTACATCTGAACCAATCCCTTGTCTTCCAAAAACTGTTACCAGTATGAACAGTTGGTGACGCATTGATGAAGTCTTGGAATAAGAAGCTACTATCACATGGAATCTTCCTTCAGCTATCCTTCTGAAAGAGATGATAGTCATCTCCTTTGTGACCAACACGTTTCAACTCAGCCTCAGTTTGTAGAGTCTTAGCCTATTTGTCTAATATTCAGTATGTGACAAACATGATTTCTAGAAGTACCACTGGTACTTTTAACAACATATGCTTATTTAATTGGGGTGGAATGATATTACATGAAGAAACATCTATGATTTTCACCCAGCAATGCCGAGTTATCCATACACAATTAGCCAATAAAGATGAGCACACTAAGTGATGAATTTAACGCATTCCTTTTGACAAAAATATTTGACACTTCAATCATTTCTACTTTGCGTCATATGTCACTGTTGCTATTAATATCTGTCTTGTAACTCATATTTTAACAAATAATTTTTGTTGAGATGTTTTTTGATATTACAAAACTAAATAACTATTAATTTATTTAAATAACATAAAAAAATAAAACCAATCAAAAATTTGCTTTTAAACTAAATTAAGCACAATATTTTTATATTTCCAAGGCAAACCTACTGATTTGAAATATTTTTAAACTTGAATAAACTGGAATATTCTTACATGTTTTTGAACCTCATAAGAATATTACAATAAACAACAAGATAACACCAAGTTTTAAGAAAAGTTTCCCACCACTTCAAATATCATGTGTACAAACAGTTCACATTGGCGTGTTTAATCATATTTTGTCAAATGATTTTTTGCATTTGAAAGAAAGAGACTTGCTTTAGAACAATGTGTTATGAAATTTGTAAACAAATATTGTTATCATTAATTACAAGGCATCTGAAATGGAACAATCACGCTACCAGATTAGAACCTTCATTTACTTTCAGTTCTATTGCAAATCTTATCTAAAAATTGCTAGCACGCTTCACTTTAACAGTTCACAAGCAGAATACTTAAGAGTCCGAATCCCATAAGGTAAATAAAGAGACATCTGGTGGCAATAAATGCAATCGACCACCGAACTTCCGTACGCATAAATCCAACGCAATAGTATAAACGGTTGTCCGCTTGCATATGCGTTTCTCCCAATGACGCTATGTGTTCGCAATGTACTAATCAAAATGGGGCTAAATTAATACTTTCCAGGCCATGATTGAGCTAAAATAGAATACTGTGTTTTCTTTTAACCAATGATTCTTAAAATTAATTTAAGTATATCTTTAAAATCTTTGAACTTTATTTATGTATGTAACATTTGCAGTTAATGGGCAAGAAAATAATTATTTTACAACTAGTGTTTAAGAAAACAGTACAGATAATAACGTCTATTTCACCTTTTAGCTTGATTAAATTTTCTTAGCGTATACAAGCTGATTCAGCCTTGTTCTCCCCCCCCTCTTTTTTTAAACAAGCTTTACCTGTTCATTTTACTTTTTTAAAATGTCTTAATGAGGTATTTGTTGTTCAAAAACAATTAGTAAAAATACTGAATGTTTCAGTAGCTGAATGCACATATTCCAGTAATTTGGTTATGAATGGGATATCGAGATGAATTATTCTTAACCTCTGCCACTGAAATATAGATTATTTATCACATAGCATTGTAAATTTATACTTCTTATGCCAAAGTACAATCCAACAATGTATCATTCGCTGACAGAATGGAAAAATCTAAATACGGCAAAAGATCGAGCAAGAGATTCATACTTGTTATCTGCAGTGTTATGGTATTATGTGCAACAAATTGTTTAATACCTACTTGAACACATATGTTCATCTGAACCATCTTCGCAGTCAGGAACCCCATTGCATCTCATGCTGGCTGGTATACATTTGTTGTTTCCACATTTTAACTCATTTGTTTCACATTCTTCAGATGATTTTGAAGCTAAGAAATTAAAATAAAACATATAACTGAATTTCTGAATCAACAACAGCCAAAAATCAATAGTTCTACTTTTCCCCTATTTTTTAAACTAAGATGGGTGGAAGGGATGAATATAAATCTTTATTTAAATGAAAAATCTGAGGGGGAGCGACTTCAAAAATATACTGCAATACATTTCTCATGCATTTTGAAAATTTAAGCAAATTTTATTTTAAATGTTTTGAGGACAGTGCTGAATGAAAAGTATTTTAAAAAGTATTTAATTTCACAAATTCTGTTTTTGTTAACTAAAATACTTGTCGCATATATACCACAGAAACACATATAACAAAAATTTCTGATGTTATGAAATATCCCCAAATCTCTAAAGTTTACATTACAAGGTATTTCTCAGCATCAGAAGGTGTTCTTAGCATGCCTTCATGGTGTAGTGATCAGCACACTCAGCGCATATTTGAGAGGTCCGTGGTTCGAGTCCTGGCAAGAACATTGCATATTTTTCAATCTCTCCACCTTTAAAAAAATACCTAATGTCTTTACAGTGGACTGTATAGTGGCATCCAGACTAAAAAAAAGGTGGTGGATGATGATTCTCCACCACCAAAATTCAGCAATTGGGTCCCCTAATCCCCAGTCAACCTTTAAAAGGAGGAATAGATAAGGTATTTCTCCAGTCTTCTTATCATACCTTTATGTTGTAGTAGTCAGTACGCTCAGTGTGTATTCGAGAGGTCCGCGGTCAAGTCCCACCAAAAGCGTTGCTAATTTTTCACATCTCCTGCTTCCAAATAACCTAATGTCTCTACAACATAAATAATGACTGTAAACAGAGTAGAAATACATTTAAAATTCCATCAAATTGTCTTCTGGGAAAGAAAGTACAGAGAAAGTACATTCTGGGAGGAAAAAATAAATATGTAATGAAATTAATGATAAACACAACATTCTCATGTGTATAAGCCATATTCTTAATTAACTTTAGTTTAAAGAAATAAAAAAAAAATCTCGAAGATAATCTGAGAAAAGCCTGTTTACAAACTACAATATTTTTTGTTTTGGTGCAGTGAAAGTATCTAAAATGAAAATGGTATTTACCACACGATGAAAAAAAAATTTTTATTATAGGTCAAAAAGAACACGTTTCTACATTTAGCACCTTTTATTTACTCTCATTGTCAGTACAACTAAAGAGCTGTGTACTACGGCCATTTCCGGTACCAGAATCCCATAGCATTTCACCACAACCTACAACCTAAACTTCTACAATCCTATGTATTCACCCAACAACAATGAATTTCATACTCAAACATTAAATATGCATTGCTATATTGCCATATGTGTGGGTGTACCTATTTCTAAATCCTTCATGTGTATAAGTTGCATTCCTAATTTTCTGTACATTCCTAATTTTATTCTTTTTTTTTTTTTTTTTTTTAAGTGCAGCTTATACACAAAAGAATATATATAGACATATAATTAAACTTCAAAGATAGGTTTAAAGCAAAATATGTTTCTTTTTTAATCTACATTTTACTTATTTTGGTTCATTAAATTCTGTTATTCATCAAAGTTACAGACTACGCACAAACATACCCCAGACACAAAATCACCCATAAAGATACTTACAGTGAACTCAGAAATTATAGCAACTACTGATTAAATAAAACTTACTCAATGAATAAATTTTTCAGAACTACAACAGATAAATACCAAATTACTGTTCTTAATACATAAATTGATTTTTAAATTGAACTCATGTTTTTGAAATATATACTCTAATGTTATTTTATTTCTACTAATTTTCTACAGTGTATTTCAACAGATACCTATTTAATTTTTAATATTGGAATTACCAAGAAAATAATTTTCTTCTTCATCAGTTTAAAACAAGCAAAAATTAATTAATATAATTTAGCTACTCATTTTATATTTAATTCAGTTCCTTTAGCAATAGAATTTTATCTAACAGCACTGAAAATGAATGTTAGAGAAAACTGATTTTTAGAGGATAAGTTCATTTTGGCTGTCAGCAAATTACACACTCTGGGCCTTTTGTGAATTTTGACTTTGCATGTTTACATGAAACATTTGATTTTACCAAATTCAAAATTCACTGCACATAATAAAAGGCTACGCTTATATGATAACCAAACACATAATTCAAATTATGAAGAATATTAGTCATCACAGTTTATAGCCAATCGAATGGTAGTGGCTGCTACCATTCGATTGGCTAAGAACCAATTTCACCAATTTTTGGATTTCAAGTCAAGAGAAACCAATTTTGAATTTTTTTTCAATAAAGAAGAAGATGATAGCTGCAATGATTATACGAATATTTTTTTTTAAAAAAAGATAATAAAGTACATATAAATAGAGCAATGGCACCAGGTAAAAGAGTTAGATAATACAAAAATGAGCAGGATTGCCACAGTACATAAATCTGGGCTTTCCAACTCTGAAACTCTACAGAAGTTAGGTGGGACAGTGACTTAATTATCGGCATGAATGTTTATGCTACAAGAAAACAAAATCACCCAGAAGCAAAAAAGGCTGAAAATGTAAAATAAAATTTGATAACACTATAACAGTACAGAAAAGACTGCATTTTGCAAATGAATAGAATTAAAGGATCAGAGGAAGTAGGTTATCCAGTAAAGTCTGAAATCTGGACATCCAACATCCTGTGGCCCAGCAGCATGCATAGGCGCACCACCCCTTTACTAAATTTAGAGATTCTTGCTTGTCACTTGCAAACACTTGTTAGGGAATCACACTAGGCCCAACAATAATACATTGATTGATGTCGCACTAAGGTTGGCTGCGACCACATTTTTTATCCTTCAGGGGTTGTGTGCGGGGGGAAAGGGGAATTAGTGCTTCACTATCTGAACTAAACAATACTGCTGTGTCTATATGTCATCTTACTAGATTTTGAACTGAAGATTTAAAACCTGAAAATTTCTGAAATCCAGAATCGCTGAAGTCCTGATGATTTGAGACCTTGAACATAGTACTATTGTATAAAATATTATTTGAACTTTATTGTGCCTAGTTAAGCACTCTGGGCCTTAAAAAATAAAATACTTCTATCCCGAAAATACAATGTTATATTTGTCACCAAATGTGTACTTGTTGCCACAAAACTATTTACACCAAATGCATTTGTGTACTATTTCCTGTTTTTGATTGCCACATCTTTAATGATCTTTTCTCCTTATTAATAGAAATAAAACTTTATGCTCATGATTTAATTACTGCCTACTCACTTGGCTTATATTTTTAATATAAGAAACCCAGATTTGTTTACAAAACAATTGTGTTGGTTTTTAACAATGTCTAATTCCTTACTCTGGTAACATTATTCTATTATTAATTATTATTATCAATACTTCAAAAGATAAATAAATGTTAAAATTAATCATCATTTATGAAATGTACTTTGGTTATATCAAAAACTCACTTCTCATACAGAACAAATGGCAAAACCAACTTTTCCAAACCTGAAAAAGGATGCACTGCAACAACTACCACTGGCAATGAGAATAAATATTGTGAATAGCTAGATGGGTTTTCAATCCAAATCAATTTTTACTTCCTTGTACAAAGTGAAGAAAGTCTTGTAATCTCGAAAAATTCCAGGTGTCATATTTCAACAGAAATATACATTTCAATTGTTCCCAAATTCATTCGAAATATTTTCTTGCATGACATTTGCACATATGAATACGAATAAAGGACTCTTCTTTTTTTTTTTTTTTTTTTTTTTTTTTTTTTCAAAACGTTATGTATGCATGTAACTTGCATAACTCAAAAATGATTAGTCGAAGAACATCTAAATTTTGTAAATGGAACTGCTATAGCATTTAGTTGTGCACCTCCCTTTTTTTATTGCAATCAGCAGCAACTAATACATTATATATATGTGTGTGTATATACCCATCCCTTTACATGGCTTAAAAGTCTTTATCCAACCTTTATTTTTGCAATCATTGATTGTAGTCATACACTTCCAGTTACAGAAGTATTTTACATAGAAAAAATATTCAGGTTTAATGTCACATTTAAAAAAAAGGGGAAATAAATTATTTTTCAACAAATGTTGAAATCTAACTTTTAATGCAATCTCTCGATTCCTACAATCATATTTGGGAAAGTTTTATACTCATTATGGAAAAATACAATTAAAAGAAGTTTGATTCCCATACAACAAAAATGAAGGACTTTTTAGAAAAAGGAGATTGTAAAATCGATTCGAAAGAATTTTTTCATGACGTCCGTATGCATGTGTCTCGCATAACTCAAACATGACTAGCCATAGGATGTTGAAATTTTGCATATGGGACTGCTATAACATCTAGTTGTGCAACTGTCCTTCTTTATTACAACTGACAGAACCAAACGTGCAAACCAGCCATTATTTTCACAATCATTGGTCACAGCTATACATTTCCAGCTACAGAAGTGTTTTAATGATGAAAATATTCATGTTTTGATAATGCCAAATGAAAAAAATAATTTTTTACAAATGCTGAAATTTAACTTTTAATGCAACCTCCGGCTCTTATATTTATATTTGGGAAAGTTTTATGAAAAAATAAAAACATCAAAAGTTTGACTCCCGTATCATAAAAATTGACTGGGATATTTAATTTCAAAATTTGCAATTTTTTATGTCAATTTTAACTTGCTTTGAAGAATCAGTTAATTAAGTTAGAATAATCCAAGAAAATAAGTTTAAATTAAGTTAAGGAATATATATATAATTTAATAGGCTGTACAAGGAATTCATGTGGCGTTCACATCAATATTTTTTAGCTTTATCAAGCTGCAAGAAAGTAAAACTATTTTTTTTTTATTGTTAGCATTTTAATTCTGTTCCACATTCAATTTTAATTGATATATAAATTTTAAGAAAATCTGGACTCATTGTAACAGGGTTTGTATACATTTCTGCACATGGAAATTAAGTAATTTAAAGGACTATAAATAAAAAAAAGTATGGACTCCTCAGGGAATAGAATAAATTCAATTAAAGATATTAGCTATGCCTGAACTTCACTTTTGTGATACCATCCTAAGAATAAAATAGAACAAGTAGAATGCATTATTATTAAACATAGTTTAATAAACCTTATTATAAAACAAATTTGAGAATAAAATCAACTTTATAAAATTTATCAGGTAGCATTAAATATTTTACCCTTATAACAGTTGAACATATTTGAAAGAAGATTAGTGACACTTTACTTGCATTTTACTAACAGCTTTATGGTTGATTTTTTTTTTTTTTTTTTCCATTTTTCTTTTATGTCTCATTTTGTCACGTACTTGCTCAGTTTGGAGATCAATTTCAGTTTAGTAAATAGCAGGTAGATTTAATGTCAAATGGCATAGGTTAAAATGAGAAGAAAAATCATAATCAGTATGATTCGTTACAGAAGACTGGCTGTTGTTACCACTGCTGCCTGCCTAGAGAGAGACCTGCTGATCAGAACAAACCTGAAAGCCTAATGTAGGCATGGTAGGCAAGTTTTGAAAGTTGTGTTCTGCCTGACACAATTAGTGTCATAACTTCATGTAGAGCTCCTGGGGTTGCAACCCAATTAATAAATTTTTAAGGTTCTAATAAGCCACTAAAGTACCAGAGGTGATAAGTTGTTTAAGTCTTACTAGATGCAAAGAACTAAGTTTTACATTTTTGTGCGATATCTTGTGACCAAGGTAAAGATTAACGAAAGGCAATAATATGCAAAGATAATTTTTAAGGTTGATCAGTTAGTTACAAATAATTAAATTAGCTAGTTAGCTATGCTTAGCCATTATAGATACATATGGCTGTTAATTAAAAAAAAATATGTTAAAAAACCACTATTAAAATCACAATCTATTAACATGTCACAGTTTAAAATACATGTAATTTATGGCATTGATTCATAAACAATATTAAGATAACTACACATAAAAGCTTCAAAACATTTATATTTTGTAGCAACAATGCTCAACAAAATATTTCTGCATCTTTTTTATTTGAACCTTTTTAGACATTGGTCAATTTATATCAATTCCCTCCTCTTTAAGATCTTTTCTAAGAATTAGAAATCTGTTTAATTATGCAAACCCACTAGTTTCTGCATGTTTTATCACTTAACTTGTCAATCTCTTGACTATGTACTTATGAAATTTGATAAAGTTAAATAGTCCCAAACCCCTGACAGACGTGAAATAAATTATCGCTATAGCTGAATGTAAAGTCAGATAAAGGTTTAAATAAATTTCTTATTTAAAAAGACTTGGAATATAAAGGCATGTTCAACAAAATCAACTACAGCTTATGGTGATCCAATTAAACAAGAACAGTCAAACTAAAAACGTGGAGTATTGTGTAGTCAAAGACTACACAATTAAATTTTAATCTAAGCTGGCTCAGTAACACGTCGTAACAAACTCGTAATAACATAGTTATCATGTAACAAATTCAGATATCGGCAGCGATAACACAAAGACGGAAAATTACAATTTATCTGAGCTGGTAGGAACTAATGCAAGCAGAGGAAGGAAACAAATTCTGTCTTACAACCATGTAGGGTTTATATTTATTTTAACTAACATTCATTTTAAGTTTAAACTATCTTTCCTGTCAAGCCTTACTTTCCCCTAGAACTGCCAATGCCAGAGTATGTAAATTTTAGTAGAACATGCAAGGATTCAAATTATCAGCGGAAGTATTCTGAGTTAAATAGAAAGAAAACGAGTTCGAGGCGTGCTGTTCTTATTTCACGAGCGCGGAGGTAGTTAGCCAGAAATTGGAGAACCCCGCGTTTCGGCCTGTGTGCTGGCCTGGAAGTATTGTTAATCATTCAACGTGATCTTCAAGTTTGCTGAATTAGCAGCGGTATTGTAAAACGCGGTGAGGTTAGTTACTTTTAGAGAGCCTCGTAGTTAGAGTCTTGTCTTTAGTTTCTTTTCAGGTTATTATTTTTATTTTACCGCCAAGTTGGCGTAGTTTGTGAGCGTCAGGAGCACACACTTGTAATTTATTACGTTGAATAAAAAGGGACTTAAACCCTTAACAAGACTCTGTCTTTTATCCAGTTTCAACAGTCACCTCTTGGTTGCGTGCAAGTTGGAGGTGCGCAACGCTACAACCACAAAGCTCAGTTTAAAAACTATTTAAGCGATTTTCATTCTGGTGAGGAAATGGAAAGGGAATATAGAAATGGCAGACATTAGGCAGCAGAATTTAGGATCCGCGGTGATTGCATAAGATGGGAAAATGCATAATGCCAGTCCTGTGTATGATGCATGATGCCTTGAGACATATAAGATGAATCTTTTAAAGTTTTCAATTTCTTTATTAATAGCAAAATTCTTTTTTATAAATGCCTGTCCATGTTATAAGATTACAAGCATTTTTGATATTTTCAGTGCTTGTGTCTAGTGAAAAGTAGAGAAAACAAAGGGAAGATAAACATGTTAAGAAAGACTCATCAAAAGTAAAACATTCAAGAGAAAACAAAGGGAAGATAAACATGTTAAGAAAGACTTATCAAAAGTAAAACATTCAAGAGAAAACAAAGGGAAGATAAACATGTTAAGAAAGACTTATCAAAAGTAAAACATTCAAGAATTATGTTTTCATCGTTCTTTTGAAAATTTTCCAAAAAGAAAAAGTTCATCACAAACTTTCTGTAAAATATATCCATTATGTGTTAATACCATGAAGACATTTTTCTGGAATCTTCTAGATTCGTGGGTCTATAAATCTTGCCTTCAAATCCTTCTAAACTTTCCAAGTTGCAATATCGAAAACCCTAAAGAAAAATTACCCCTACCATTTCTGTAAAAAAAGCCAGAAATATGTTGGAAAAAAGTGTAAAATTAGTTTTATAGAGAAAACTGATGCATATTGCGACAATTACATGGGAAGAACTCAAACCATGAAAAAATTAAAAGGAAAGCATATTTAATTAATTGCACAGCTATTTTGCTTTTGCTAAGAATTGTTGGTACTTTCCCGTTTTGCCGGCACAAATCTCGCCAAGCAGACTTTGTTGGTGACAGCATACAGTATACACATAAAAAATTTTAGTTCTAAGAATTTTTTTATTTTGAAGGCATAAACATATTAATAAGATTTAAAATTTTGTAAAAAGCCTATAAATTTGTAAAAAGACATTAAGAATTTACTATGCTTTCATGGTTCAACATCCTGATTCGCCGGTTCATATGACGTAACCCAAAGTGATCTCATCTCACAAAAACTATGCTACAAAAATATAATTCTCTCAGTAATTATCTACATTAATTTCTAGTTAAATCTTAATTTGGAATAAAAGTTTAAATGCAAGAATCATTTCAATTCGTATGAATAACTTACTCAGAAATTATGTAAAACCGCAGTGCTTTACTTCGCTAGTGCATTCTCATTAGAATTGATGAATTTAACCCTTAATTTTGCCTTTCCTATATTTTCGCCTTCGGGTGAGCGGTGCGATTGCATCCTAATTGACTTAATTACCGCAAATGGTCTCAGGGTATAAAATTTAACTATCTTTTGTAAAAATTCTATGTAATTGTATGCCAGTATTGAAAGAAACAATCAATCTGATAAGAAATGGCTATGGCCTGTTTTGAAAATGAAGCGTAAAATGTTACCAGTGAAGATATTTCGCTTGGCATCCAGTTGTACCATTACTGCCGACTTTATGGTTTACGCCGGCAAAACGGAAAAGTACCGAATTGTTTTGTAAATTGTGATAAAGCACAATTTAAGCATTTATAATCTTGTTTATTTTCCAGATTCAAAATATGATATAATAAGTCGCCAAAATGGAAAGTAATGTCACTTTATAATATGATAGCGAAAAATAAAAATGTTTCATTTTAATGTTATTTCTTGAATACAGTTTAAATATATTATCCTTAATTCAATGAAACTGATCAATGTTATAATATTTTTTATAAAAAAATCATCAAAAAATTCCTTGACTTCCAAATTAAAAATTTTCTATAGAAAGTGATCTTAAAATTGCCAAAATTTTGATAAGTTGAGAAATTCTGAACTGTTTAATAAAGAATTCACATTCCCAAAAGCAAAAAGTTTTTTAAGAGCTCTTAAAAAAAATTAAATAATTTCAAAATGCTTAAGTTTCACTTCTCAGAAACCCAAATATCCCAACATTTATATTATAAACAGGAACAAATTATAATAACCCATTAACCTATACACCCATTCAAAAGATAACTATATTTGTCAATGAATCACCAAAAAACATTCGTCCAAAATGCTAATTTACATTCAAAATGCCAGTCGTAAAAACAGACAGAAATTTCAGATGATTAAAATTAAGAATCTAATGCCGAATGTGGTTGAAATTAAGGGCTTTTAAGGACCAAAAATCAATTCCAGAAAAACGTAAACTTTTAAGAGCTCTTAAGGACCATATGAACCGTGCATAACTTTGGCAATTCTGGATTTTAGATCATCATTTTAAATCTACTAAGATGACATGTAGAAATTATAAAATAAAAAATATGGAATAGTTGTTTATAAAACAATGACGCATTTATGATCTTGAGAGAAGCAAAATTTACAAAAGAGTTTAATGTTCATTTTGTTTGCTTAACCCTCCAAGTGGCCAAGCCGTATATATACGTTCAACCAAAATTGTGCTCTAAGCGGCCAGTAAGCATATATACGTCCAACCAAAATCCTCTTCTAAGCGCCCAGCAAGCATATATACGTCCAACCAAAATCTTGCTCTAAGCGGCCAGCAAGCATATATACGCTCGCGTTAGGATTTCTTTCCCCCAGCAATTTCGACGGGAGTGATTGCACTAATAGGCTCCCTGCTGGGAAGGGTTTCGCTTTTCTGAAATTTAGCTTGTTATTTTGGGGTTGCTGCACATAACTGTTGAGTCGCCAAACATCTATGCTTTGTTCGAATTTTTAATACTGCTATCGAATTAGCCAAGACAGCAGAAATACTTTCAACACATACTGAAAGTAAAAATGGAATTTATTTCTTCATCTAATATCTGAAATGGAGAATAAAAATAATTGAATAATAACCGCTCTTCAACTAAAATCTGGTTTGACAGTTTGAAGCTAATATATAAATCCAGAGTATTTAATCAAAGTTCCTATTTTTTAATTAGAATCGAATATCCGCAACACAATAAGTTGAACAGAATCATTAAAATAAATTTTAAAAATGTTAATGATTTAACGTACCTTAACATTTAATGATGATTTGTTTTAATAGAAGCATATCAGTAGTATTGAAAATTTAAATATACAAGAGATGTTTTAATCACAGACTTTTGACAGCATAAGACTGATATTAACGTTATAAACATAGAAACACCTTTATTTTCGGAAATACTAGAATAATAAACATGTTACAAGAATTTTAAATAATCGTAAGCTTTAAACTGATACTCGTTGAAACCAGGACTGACGTCACAGCAGGAGCGGTAGAATTAAAAGGCGGGAAAATTTTTAGAATTTAGAAAAACACTAAGCAGCAAAATTTAGGGATGGCAAAAATTTTGGAATTTAGGTAATACACAAGGCAGAGGCATTTAGAAGCTGAAAATGTTTTTTAATTTAGTAATGCACCGGAAAGCAAAATTTAAAACCTTCAAAAGTTACGCCGATCGGCAAAATGCCTAGCGCCGGCCATGGTTGCAACGCCTCGACGTATGCTATCATATGTTAGAGGTTCTGAACTTTATAAAGTAAGCACAGTAATGAGCAAAGTGATTTTTATTAAATATAAAAGTAAACGAGTAATAAAATAAATATTATCATTCTTTTCTATACAACTTTTCCTTAACTTCATTTATTATTAAAATTATTGTTATTATTATACCAATACCAGCTACTTATGGATCTTTCACTACATATTTTAAAGGCGATAGCTGAATTCATCTCCCGCAGTAATCTATAGTATAATAAACATATATTTAAATAGCTTATTGTTTCGTATATGTTTGAGAAAATGGACTAATTTTCATAACAGCAATCTTACAAATAATAAGCAATTTAAATCCGAATAAAAATATTTTATTATTCCAAAGGCCGTTAGCCCAGAAGGGCTATTAATTTCGTTTTGGCATTTTGCGTCGATTCACTTTTCAAACTGTTGCCATCAAATATTACAGCCTTGTATTATATTTAAAGAAATTAAATAATGAAGAATCTTCATAAATGTATGTATGTTTCTCGCACTGTGATAAAACAACAGTACTTAGAGACATCAGATTTTGAATAACGTAATTTTCCACCAAATATGGTCATCTGAAAGCCCTAATTTGGAATTTCATTTATTATCGATTTCATATTTTGGAACACTTTAAGGAATTCTTGATAAACAAACTCAACGATTTCAAAGTGAGCAATGACAACATTGTACGGGGGGGGGGGGGAATTATCTCCAACGCTCGAGACTGTGTTTCGGAAATTCTAATGATACGCTCATTTTAAAATTATTTTGCGAGATTGCTGTTGAATTGAATTCTATGGTTTAAGTGCGAAGAACATGATAATTAATAAATGAAAGTAACACACAAAACCTTAAAATTGGGCATAATGTAAAATCTGAAAACGTTTTCAGATTTTATTTATTTTTTCTTCTCATTAAAACTGCAGTTGTGACGTGAATACCAGCAATTTTTCCTACAAAGTCTCTCTATAAAAATGTCTACCTCAAGGTAAATAGCTTTTCCGTGCATTTCCATTTAACTTTATCAAATCTGTCTACAAACAGACGTCTAGTGATTATCTAAACAATATAAAAACGTAGTCGTTTAATACGTATGCGTAAAAAAATGTTATACATATTTTATTACAGTTTATTGTAAAAAGTGTTGCTTAAACACTGTCATAAAGCAGTGAATCAGAAGAAGAAAAAAAAAAAGAGCTTCTCACTTTCCGTACAGCTGTTAACAGGATCATTATTTTGTTTTCAAACAGAGAACGAAATTTTTAGAATAGAGAATTTTCAGAGGATGAAATATGTCGAAAGAAATTAATGGTGTTACCGCAATTTCGGTTTGCGAATTTTAAAAGATCCATACAATATGCACAAATCTATAACAATCACTTGAATGATTTTTAATACTCAAATTAGAAGACAGACCTGATATTTAATCAATATGCTTTCAGTTTTATCTTCTTCTCGGTATTAATAGATTGAATACGTAATTCAATTAAACTTTTCCTTGAAAGCATCAATTTCATTTGTAAATGTTTTGCAATACTAAATACTAATATTATTAAAATTCCTAGCCTTAGTAAAAGGCCAACCACTGGCAGAGTGAATAAGAGTACTGTAATTGTGTTAAACCGGCGTTAAAATCCCAGAGAATGAGATGGCTACTTAGTCGTTTTTGTATTTTTTTTCCCCATGAGCAATGCGAACACGAGCTAGTTGCCCTTGAAAAATCCTCCTTGTATGCGTCCTTTGCCTTAGGGAAATAGCCTCGTATGCTATATCAGGTGCGCTGCAAACTCGGGAAAGTTTATGTTCTTTCATTATAGTTAATTAAAAAAGCAATCAAACCCAATAATACTGTTTATGGATGTTTCAGAAGTTATTCATGGTTAAAAAAACATACTACTAGTGCCTTTTGTAAGTGTTACTAGAACAGAATTTTTGATAGGATTAAATTAGATCAAGAAAATTGCAATCTATTGGCTATGCATTAAAGAAAAACAATTAATTCCAAATTATCATTCATTTCAACATGTTATGGACAAATCTTTAATTAAAAAATACTTATTTATAACAAAAACAAGATCAAAAGAGGAAAATATTTCAATTTGATTGTGAAGAAGTAGAAAAATGCAATAAATTTTTCGTATGCTTTAATAATTCTTCAATTTCATAGTATCGACCTAGCGGTAATGTCGCTGAACTGGTTGTTTGACCAAGGTTGAAATCCTAGTGAACGGGTGGACTGCATGGGAGTTTTAATGGTTTCCTTTTCTGTAGCGTGAATACGAGATATTTTCCCTTCAGAAGTCTTCACGAAAGCATCCTTGTTCTTAGGCAGATAGTTTTAGTCTCTTAGTTAAGAAGAATCATAGGTTACCTCACTTGCGTAAACAAACGAAAGTGAGTTCTCGCTCTATATTGGCTCTTATAGACTTTTGCATTGATTTAAGTTTAATGTAAATTTGAACGTGACTGTAAAATTAATTTTTTTATGTCACAAATATTATTAAATTTATACAGCATAATCATTGGTACGCAAGTGAGCTAACCTGTTCTTCTACGGACTTTGAATCATAACGGCTTTTGATGCTGCAGACGTGAAAAACGTACATTGCCCTTTGCCGGGATTCGAACCCTGGAGCTCTCGAATACACGTCGAGTATGCTTCTAATTACACCGCGATGGATTACGTAAAGGAGGGGGAAAATACCTTATTAATTAAACTAACTATCATAGTGTTCAAACTCTGCTATTCTATTCTAAGCAAGGCATTGAAGAAAGTTGCTCTGCAGTAACTCTTATTCTCGAAGTAAAGGAAAACAAACAACTGAAATATTATGTCCTTTGATTGCAATCAATTTTGAGTTTTAATCGTTTGAAAATATAGTTATTTTAAAGAATTTTTTTTTTCCTTTTATGAAAATAAACGATCTACTGTTTACTGAGATCAATGTACTAGAAAAAGAAACATAATTTATAATATCAAATATACATGAAAACAATGAACAAATTAGAACTCACTTCAGTTATCTGCAATCAATGCATATATTCTCTAGGAATACATCAAAGATGAATGCGTTGATTATATAATGGAATTCACGGATTTATATAAGATTAAAAGCACTTCCTTCATTAGGGACTTGAAAACGATATCTAACGATGCAGGTGTGGAATTGCAATTAAAAGGTGCATAGGATAAGCGATTTTGTAGAAGAATAACAAATATCATAAGCTTGAATTATTTTGTTGGTTATGGAACTTAGAATTTCAAAATTGTGAACATTACTGATAAAACAGTAATAATAATAATAATAATAAAATAATATTTAAATAATAAATTATAAAATATTATTATTAATAATTTATAAATATTTTTAATAATTATTAATAATAATTTATATATATTATTAATAATTATTAAATAATTATTAATAATATATATTATTAAAATAATAAATTATGCAATAAGGGGCGTTTTTTTTAATGTTTTGTGCGTTACCTTTATTTATTAAATATCATGCTCTTCGCACCATAAAATTCAATTCAACAGCAATATCGCAAAATAATTTTAAAATAAACAGATCTTTAAAATTTCCGATTCAGAGTCTCGCGTGCTGAAGGTAATTTTTTTTTTTTTTTTTTTTTAAATCCCTTACAATGTTGTCATTTCTCACTTTGAAATTGTTGAGTTTATTAATCAAAAATTCTTTAATGTCTGACAAAATATGAAATAAATAGTAAACCAAACTCCAAATTAGGGCTTCCATAAAAGTGAATGGACGCAAAATGCCAAAACGAAATTAATATCCTTTCTGGGCTAATGCCCTTTCGGCTAAAATGAAACTACACAAAATGATTTTTTTTTTTTTTTTTTTTTAATTTATCCAAGTTATTTACATTTACAAAATAAAAGAAAAATCTGAAAAGTTTCAGATTTTAAATTACGTCCAAAGGGACTTTTTTTAACATTTTGTGTGTTACCTTTATTTATTAAATATCACGTTCTTTGACTTAAACAATAAAATCCAGTTCAAGAGCAATATCGCAAAGTGGTTTTAAATTGAGCATATCTTTAGAATTTCCGATACACAGTTCCGCGCGCTGGAGATAAAAAGGTTTTTTCTGTACAGCATTGCCATTGCTCGCCTTTAAATTATTTAGTTTGCTACTCAAAAATTCGTTAAAGTTTTACAAAATATCAAATCGATCACAAAACAAATTCCAAATTTCAAATTTGGGCTTCCACATACCCATATTCGCAGTATGATTACGTCATTCAAAATTCGATGGCTGTATGTACCAATGTTTTATCACAATGCGAGAAATATGCATACATTTATGCAGATTTTTCATCATTTAATTTTTTCAAATATAATGCAGGACTCTAACATTGGGTGGCAACAGTTTGAAAATTGAAACGGACATTTACAGTGAACCAACGCTAAATTGCAAAACGAAAACAATAGCCTCCAAGGACAAAGCCCCTTTGAACTAAAAAGAATATTAGTGAAAAGACTTAGACATTATTCTTTAAATTGTTAAGCATTATTCGTTAGATTAACCTTTGGAGAGAATTTAGGGAATAACGTAACAGTTTCACTTATCATACAGTGTTAAAAAAATCTTTACTATCCTTTTTTTGTTTGTTTTGTTTTTAGTTTTTTGTTTTGTTTCTAAAAATTGTTGCAACAAACTGTAGTTTTATTCTTGAAACGTAATTCTAACTTGAAACAGGAATGAAAGCTTGAAAAAAATGTTCAAATGAAATGACAGATACTTTCTCACGATTCCGAAAATCAAAGATATATATCGTCTGCATCTTTCCTTTTGGATACAGGGCCAAGTCAAAATTGCTTGAATGCGGCGTGGGGGGGGGCAGAAGAAAAGGCAGGGACAACCCTGCAGTAGGTTGTCCCTGACTTTTCTTTTTTTCCATTCTGTCTGTTTCATTATTACTTCCTACCTCCATGGTTTCATTGTGACTGAGGGTAATAAAATTTCCCGCGCTGCTGGAGAAGTTGTTCCTTCATCTAAATTAGGTTGCAATAATTGTAACGTTTTGGTCTCCCTTTTTTTTTTTTCCTTTTGAAGGATTTTCTAAGCTTTCACATTAAAGAAAAATTCTGATATTTTGTATTTCCTGTCTGTTGTCTAAAAGTGTGTAATACAGAAGATGTAAATCCTTAGTTCAATTTCAATCAAATTTAATCATATTAAAATTATTATTTTCTTAAATCATAAATCACTGAATAATAATTTACGATAAAATATCAATCATTCGTATAATGGCATATTTTAAAATTTTTACGTCGTTCGTTTTAAAGTTTCGGATGACCTCTTGTTGTCCATCCATTAAAAGTATTATCCACTGAACGATGAGTGCGCATTCAAAACATGAAAATTTTAAAAAGTAGATGAATAAAGATTTTAATTAATTTTGGAAATAGGTATAGTCTACACTAAAAATTAATAAAAAACATTTGAGCTATCTTATTCCAAAAGCGTTAAATTTCTAAAAGCATTTCAAAGCATTTTTGATTGTTGCTATGATAAAATAATACGAAATACCAAAAGCAGATTTTGGTTTTTGAAATAAAGTACTATCATGAAACTACATTTATAATATTCTGTTGCATTTTGATGACCATACTTTAGATACTCCTTCCAGTTTTTAAATTAAATGTTGAATAGAATTGCAGATATAAATTTATGCACAATGAGAATGAAATTTACGTATGGTGGAAATAATCATACAATACTTGCCACCAAGAATAATTCTATGTAACAGAACAGTACTTCAGGTTCTGCATATAAAACTGTACAATGTTAGTTATATTATAAAATGTTCAGGAAACATCAAAAATTTCACTTTATTTGTAATCATTCTCATTCAGCGTTGCAAGTAAATTTATGGTAATCATGAACTCCATGTGTGCAATTTTCGCTCAATCAATCGAGCATTTTCAATTATTAAATATCCATTCATTATATATATCATTTCCATAGTAAAGTTCTCGTTTTCTTCTTTACTTACTCAAAAAAGAAAAGCTAGAAAAGTACATCATTCGAGAGTTCTCCCTTTTTGAGGTATATTTATCGAATTCCATTAAATTATTTGTATAATGTGTAGTTAAGAGCTGAAGGTTAAGAATTATGCAGTTAAGAACTTTTTTGACTGAGTCAAATTTTGAAATAAATTTCTGATTTGCTTTGCCAATTTCAGTTGCTTCTGCAGAGTCGTTTTTGCAACGCTAGTACAATATTTCACCGAATACGAGTTTTCCCATTTGGTATTTTTATTCTGACAGAAAAACAGTATGGGTCCATAAGGTTAAAATTTTTGTTTGTGTTTCTAACCACATTATTAGATTTAAAAAGACATGGAGGTGCTTCAAATTACAAAACAAACAAAAGTGTAGGAAATTAAAAGATGCAAAATGAAACGTATTAAAAAATCTTTTTAATTACTCAGTTTTCAGAACATCATTGGACGCCTCAGTTTAAAATGTAGCTAGTGGTTTATCAGGTCAGGGTATTTGGATATGACAAAGCATACGACGGCTGTCATAAGGGAAGGTATATTTTCAAGGACGACTTGCTCAGCGAAACTAGGTCGTATTCACATTACACAAGCAGAAAGCCACAAAATGGTCTATATAATAACAACCCGCTCTTCTGCGCAATAACCTAGATCGAACTACCAGTATACAGCTGTTTACTTCTCGACCACAAGTGGAGCCCCTACTCCGCAGATCACGTGATTTAACGAAACAGAAATTTTTTTTCATTCTTGATTGTTCACTTGATTGGATTTGATGCAAACAAAGGCTACATACCTAAGGGAAGGGATGCCTTCATAGAGGACCTTTTAAGGAAAATTAACTCCCATTCATGCTATACAGTGGAAAAATCGCTTTTCTTGTTGAATTGAAATTTTAAGCTATAGCTATCCTGGGTAAGGAAACGAAATTAAATAAAAGAATTTACATAAAGTTCAAAATATATATGTTAAAGTATATGTGTTTTAAATTATAAGTGTTTAAAAATAATGAGGACAAGGATCCTTTGAAAAGTGTTGTATGATTTTGACTTTAGTATCATATGATCAGAACTGTTGGGATAATTTAAGAATTATTTTTTTATTTTTCAATGCATTTTGATAAAACTTGCATATTAAAGATTTTATGTATATATATACATATGCATGTATGTGTAAATTTCCACACAGAGCATGATTTCAAATATCATATTTTTGAATTTTTAATATAGTAAATTAATAATAAGAGAAACATGCCAATATAATAGTTAAAATTTGTAAAAAAGTAAACTTTAAATTCGCGTAGATTTTTAAATAAACATTTATCAATTTCAAGAGCGAACTGGCATAAGTCCTTCTTCTTCAGACGCGAAACAGATTTACTGCAATTTGCCTGCTCAAGATTGCTCTAGAAATCGATAGTGTATTATATCCTTACATATTTTTCCCACTATCGTTTTAGCTGCAGGCTCTGTAAGTTAAAAAATATTCCTGTAACTTTCCCCTTCCTCAATGCGTTCAGAGGACGCAGTCCTCTAAATTTTAAATTGGATTCGTCCACGTCGTGATTGTTTTCATCTTATTGACAAAAACAAATCCCTGCAAACTACCTGTGAAGGTAACGCCGAACCTTTCCCTTCTAACTCTTGAAATTTATGCCTAATACAAGAACCGACGAATAACAGCGAAGTAAACCTGAACCGACATTCACTCTATGATTTATCTAAGTCAGCTACACATTCCTCTTCTCTAATTATTTACAGATGTCTTGGAGCCTAGGAGTAGCAGTGACAACTTTAAAAACGGGAAAGCATCAGCTTTAACACTGCACAGAGGAAAAAAAAACATTTCTTATTTAATGTCATATAATTTTATCTAACACGATCCAAGACACACTTATTTCAAGGCATTTTAATTTAATTCTGAAACTATATTTCCGTTCAAGAATGTGTTTCTAGAATTTATAACAAAAAAAGACGCTTCTTTAGGGAAATGTTTAAAAACAGTTTTAACTTTGAAAATACAGCATCTTAAAACTGAATTTAAATTTTTTCAGTGCACTAAATTAGGCAAAATTCTTCTCAGTTCTACGTTTATTCGCACGATAGTTTTAGTCTTAATTTTCATTTTAAGTTAGAAATACTTAAAGCATTAATAAAAGAAAGTGAAAAAAATTATATTTTGGAAGTTTTCTGTGCGTATGTACGAATTTAGAAAAATTTCAAGTAATTTATCGTTTTTCAGTACATGATTTAAAATCATCATTATAAACTTTTAATATGGAAAAGGAATTTTTAATAAATAAAATCATTCAAAAATCTAGATAGTAATATAGTTTATCTGAAAAGAGTTCATTTATGTGGCGGCTTTTCACTTTAGACGATTTTTTATCATTGCACTCTACTTCATGACACAGTTTTCTTTCCGCAAATCTCTCCAGCGACGGGAGGGAAGGCATTGAGGGTCTTAATGTAGCAAAGAATATTTTATTTTTATCTAAAAAAAGTATTTATAATAACAATGAATAGGAAGCTGAGAATTAAAGTTAAGATTTTGGTAGGAAAAAAAGAAAAATGCAGAACTTGTAAAAACTGAATGGTATAGGAAAAATTTTAATTTAATATTCTATCATATAAATTCGTTGTGATCAATGTTCAAAGTTACCATGTAAAGAAACATTTTTGAAATTCAAATTCATCTCAAATAGATTTAGTAATAATTCAAGTCAATGTCGTTGGAAAATATTCATGTTAACATCATTCAGAAAAGATTATTGATTAGAATATAAATTGAAGTAATTAAAAGATAAAATAAGTAAAATTAGTTGTTTATTAAACTATAGGCTAACGTAATGCATTTTATTTAGTATATAAATTGTGTACGCTTTTATTTGTATAATGCGATGAGTAGAAAATATTGATGACCGTATCTTTTCTCTAGGCCTAATTATTAGTTCTATTCTTCTTCTTGCTACGTAATGCAAATGAGTAATGGTACAAAGTTATGGTGGAATCAAAACGTAATTTTCTATAAATTTTGCGTGAGGAATGACTACAATTTTTATGCAGATTTTGTGAAATATTTTAGTAAAACACGGAGAAATAAAAGTAAATAATTTTCCAAATAAAAAACTAAAAACGTAAAGCAATATCAATTTCAAACACATATGCATAAAGTACGTACGCTGTTTAAAATATGCTTAGTTACGCAGCCAACACGGCGATAACCACTAAAATCTGGTATACATTCAATTAAATCTTTCTTGCCATAACGGGAGCCTGCTGGACAAAAGGACATGGACACGTCAATACGCCCCGCTGAACGACAGTCATTTGAGTGGGGGGAAAGCAACTAAAGACAGCGAAACATCTGCCGCTTTTAGCTTTAATCTGGATACAGAATGGGCAGAAGAAATAGTAGAATCTGGTTTCTTTTCAAGACTTGAGATGAAGAGATTTTAGTTGAGGGTCTCGGCCACTAGGAAGGTTAATTAAACACTTCTCTCAATGCAAATTATTTAAATTCAGATAATTTTTTGTTCAGTTACAAAGTTCCTGTCATTGCCAAATTGAGAATTCCCACTAAACTGTCAATCAAAATATTTTCATTCTCAGCAACCTCTTTATCACTATTTTCACTATTGGTAGCAATTTTTCCAGCACTTAGAACCATACTAAAGCTTTCGCGTAGTTATCTTGTTTAAGTATAGCTTAATGCCTAGTTACCATCTGCTATACACTACTGACAATAGGTCATGAGACTGGTGACTAAAGACATGTTGTTCTGCTAAATTTTGCCTTTCTTCTATTATGTGCTACAGAAGTTAAGCCTGAATTATACTTGTTTATTACAATTACTGTATTTCCTGCATTGGTTATTTATTATAATTACACCTATTTCTTGCATATATGGCTCATCTGCATACTAAATCTAAACTAAATCAAACTGCACTAAATATTATATATATTGGGTTATGAATATCATTTACAGAATCTATTTTTTGCACAAACGGGAAAGTGGTTAGTGACTCTAACAGCCATACCGAAGGCTCCAAGTTTGAATCCCGGAGAAGGTACGGTGTTTGTCTCTTCACAGGAGGTAATGGCAGCCTACCTATTAGATGACTGCATAATAAAGTGACTACTGCTTCTGGCATTAGTAGTGGGCAAGGTATAGTGCCTGCATTGAAAGAAAAAAAAATCTGATGTGTACACCACATGACTTCTTTGCACGGAATATTAAATTATACACGTTTTTTGCTGCATTTCATTTAAACTTATTTCCTCAAATTTCATTAGAAATACAGTTCTCATTCAATAATTTCAGTTCTCACTTTGTGGTAAGGCAAAAATACATAAAACTTCAAAATATCTTTATCAAAAATTTAAAAATATAAAATACAGTTAATTTTTTTTTTTTTTTCCTATTAAAATTAGAGTTTCTACACAAAAACAAGCAATTCGGCAAGCAGGCAAGATGACAGGTTTTTCAGTGCACAAAACTGAAAGTTTATTTTTGGTCCCACTCAGCAGACACTGAATGTGCGAAAACTGAATTCACTAGTCTGCTAAGTTTCAAATGTAAACAAATACGGCAGCTATGGTTAAAAAAAAAATGGTCATTACTAGTAATAATAATAAAAAAATGGTATTGAAATATAAACACAGAATCAAAATATTAACTTATTTGATGTCTATGAACATCTGACCGTTTTCTTTGGCAACAGTGAAATCATTTAACAGTCGGAAAAAGATAAGACAGATACATTAAAAAAAAAAAAAAAACACTTACTTTGGTTCTACTTTAAAAAAGAAGACATATTTTTATCTACTAATGAAAATACCTTGATTAAATACTGTTATAAAATCTAAATTTACAATATTTACACACACACACACACAAAAAAAAAAAAAAAAAAAAAAAAATACATACTGATTTTATAGTGAAATCGAAATCCTCTTCCACCCCTAGTGAACTTTGATATATGAAATTTTATCCATAATTTATGAGTGCTAGAAATTATCGCATTATGATATTGAACTCCTTTTCCACAAAACTGCCCCTCTGAGCCATCAATGAGAGGTCCAATTTTAATCCAATTGAACATGCAACATGGCCTAACATTACAGCAACAACTTTCCTCTATATCCACATCATCAAACCTACCAAAGAGGAGGGAAAAAAATGAAATGCCCAGTGAAAATTATTTCCTTGTTCTAAAATGTTAAATGAAATGTAATAATTTTTCAGAGATTGCTGAACATATTCAATATTCAGTTCAAAATATGATGCATAACTTTCAATATTTTCACTGTTTTACAACTGATTTTACTATTGCATTAAAGATAATATTTTCAATTAAAATATAAATTGAAACAATGTATGAAAGATCTAAAGAAATTTATAACTGGAAGGGGGAAGAAATATCATTGCACATATGCCAATAAAATTAATCAAAATATGGAATTATTAAAGTTATTGCATATCTCCTATCATAAATACAAATAATTTTGAAATATTTTTAATTAAAAAATTACTAGCAATACATTATTCAAAACTAATGTCATCACAAAAATAGATTTTCCAATTAAGACCATG
Source organism: Stegodyphus dumicola (assembly GCF_044657685.1). Classification (NCBI taxonomy): domain Eukaryota; kingdom Metazoa; phylum Arthropoda; class Arachnida; order Araneae; family Eresidae; genus Stegodyphus; species Stegodyphus dumicola. The sequence continues at coordinate 185,989,770 of NC_140769.1, read as the reverse complement.
ATATTATTATAACCAACCCTTAATACTTACTTTACCTAAAAAAATTCTTACGCATAAAAAACTTATTTTGTAAGTTAAGAAAATAACAAAAAACTGTACATTATGAAAGATTTGAAGAGGGTAAAAACATTCTGAAAATTCATGCAGATTAATCTCATGACATATTAATCTCCCATAACACTCCAAACAATATATATGCATATCAGTCTCTCATAAAAGGACATAAAATAAAATTCTATAAAAATGAAATTTGATTACAAATTTTCAGTTCCAAAGCTAAAAGAGGAAGTCCTTTCCTTCTAAAAGCTAAAGTTTAATTTTCAAAATATCACAAAAACAGGTTTATTCATATGATTCTTTTCAAACTGTAATAATAAATATTTAAAGTAAATAAAATTTAATATTTATTTTTAAGATAATTACTTTAAAGATTAAGTAAATTTAATATTAAAAATAAGAACAGTCAAACCCCACTATAATGTATTCAGCTTATAATGAATGAAACCTTTTTTTCTTGTCTAGTTTCTTATACACTTGTTGCAAACTAAAATGAATTGAAACCGAGGTATGGTGACATCAGCTTCTAGAATGCATGAGAATCAGAACTGGTCTTTAGTTTCAAACACAAGAGAACATTTTGGTTTTTGTGTCTGCCCTTGTATGTTCTTTCATGCAGTTCAATAAAGTGGTTTCAGATTTTTGGAATGACTTTTGTCTTCTTGGATTTTCAAAAACACCCTGCATAGGGTGGATGTGAACCCATGAATTAAATTTCAGTTTTTCTGTTCTCAGAATAAGAACATAGTGCCTTTGGTAGGAGGGTATTTTCAAAGCTAAAACACTGAAGGTCGAATTATTCCCTAGAGACGGATCTGACTGTTTTAAATGCACAACAGAAACTCCCAAGGTTAAGAGCACAAGATTCATGCTTTATGCAATTTAATTTAGGGTAGCCAACAGAGTTATATTACTGAAAGAAAACCTGCCTAACAGCGACCAAGCGGTAAAGTCGCTGAACACTGGTGGTTCGGTCAGAGGTTCAAATTTCACGAACGGGCTGGCTGCATGGGCGTTTTCGTGGTTTTCCCCATGCGCAACGTGTATACGAGCCAGTTTCCCTTAGAAAGTCCTCCACAAAGGCATCCCTCCCCTTAGGCAGATAGCCCTAGTGTGCTTTACTGTAATCTCAATAAACAATAATACGTAATCTCAATAAACCAACCAACCTGAAAGAAAACCAAAGGAACACGACATATTTTTTGTCGGTGACTTAAGAAAGTTATATACTTATAATTTTGAAGTCCTTTTAGTTATAAAGATATGCAGATTTATTTCAAGAAAGAAAATTAAATTTTAACTTAAAATGAAATAAAACAGATTCTTTTTATGAGAAAAGTGAGACTGACCTTTTGACTGTAGCTGATATTTTGGGAAAATTGCTGACTAGGAGTTTAGCTGAGCAAGATTCAGAGCTAAAAGGCATGGAAACTAAACTTGGGTAGATGGCAAATGGGAAACAGAATTCATGCGCAAGCATTACCATTTTAACTACTTTATCTATGCATGTTACGAATATTCCTTTGAGTGCATTATGGAAACTTGAAATTCTAGGATAGCTAATTCATCCCAAATTGTTAAGGAGAAAGACAGCTTTGAAGAAAAAATAAAAAATTGTTTCTGATGGGAGCTACAAACTAAAATTGCATTGAAAGTGCCATTCCACATATTTATTCGATAATAAAGCACTAACCTAGAAGAGGCATAAAAAAGTGATTAATTATCATCAAAAGCATACCGGAAACTGAATTGGATAATGAATGCCACTATTTACCTCATAGGCCAGTGATTAAATTAGATAGTAAAACTTCAAAAATTCACCCAGTTTATGATGCTTCTAGTTCTCAGAAATAGAAACCCTCTTGGTTCGAGTTGACTTTAGCTTCTTGTATTATCGTGAAGTTGTTTCATTTATGGTAAACTGAGTACTTGAATGTTATGGAAATCCTGACATAATCGTTATGACATGTTATGACATAATCGTGTGCATTATTCCGGGAAATTTTCAATCATGGGATGTTTTGTAAAGGCTTTTGTGGTGTGTGTTGTTAGGACATACATTGCTTGTTTCATTGTTTAGACGGTAGAATGGCTGAATGTAGTAAGATTAATTTGAAGTTTCTGTACGATTTGGAACGAAAGGGAAAAATTGCATTAATTCACTAGCGTGTATATGAAGATTTACTTAGTAGCCATTTTCCAGACAGTCTGGAACTACGTATGATATTTTTGACTCTTATTTTTGTGAACTTATGTGGTGACACCGATATACGGATTCGAGTTCAAATAATTTTTGGATGCTGTTAAGGAATTTTGTGTGCCGAAAACTGAAGACGAAGGAATTTCTAAATAAGGTAAGTGGATATTTTCTTTGTGTAGTGCTTATATGCATAACAGGTTTTTCCTTTTTTATGTTATTTTATTGTTTGGTTTAAAATGTAGTTTATTGAGATTATGCATTTTCTGTCTGCCTCTACTGTAGAATTGAGTGCTCCTTTGACTTTTTAAGTGAAAATATATCGATGTGTACATGTACAAACTCAAAGAAGTGCACAATGCCATTTTTATGCAATTCTGGGATTTTTTTTAGTGAAAATAGGTCAATGTGTACATGGATATCAAGTTTGTACAATTCTTTGTTTTGTTATTTTGGGTTTGTGTAGCAGTGATTTTAACAAAATAACAAAGAATTGCACAAACTCGGTATCCATGTACCACCAAAAATCATCAAGGGGTACACTTAAATATACTTTTACCACCCTCTTTAAATGATAATTTATTTAAAGAAGTTAATCTTACAGAAACACTATCTGATATTTTTGATCATTTTAGAATATATCGAACTGGTATAATAGCTGACATTGAAAAGGTATTTTTTATGTTATCTGTTGCACCCAAAGACAGAGAATTTTTTATATTCTCCCTCCCCAAGTGTAATCTACAATAACTCGTCTCAAACCCCTGGGTATACCATGATTGGAGTTGATGGCTTGTGCTAAGCTTGTGAATTCCAGTAAGCCCTTGTTCTACCAGATCTTAAAATAATACTTTGCTCTGATTCTACTACAACTATTTGGTAGATAAAAGAGCTAGGAAATTGGTCAGTTTTCCAGACCAACAAAGTTAAAGAAATTCGTCAGTTAACAAATCCTCAACATGGAAACATGTTCCAGAAAAAAGTGAATGCTGCTGATTTACTGTCGCGTGGCTGTTCTCCTTGGGGCATGATTGCATCCTGATTGGGGGGGGGGGCTTTGAGGCTTAAGGAAAATCCGTAATGTTGAAGAAATTGATAGTCAGCCTAAAGAAGTAAATGTAGAAGGAAAAAAGATTAAAATGGCGATTTATGCTTTGGCAAAAGACGCAAGCCTTTGGAATCTAAACAATATATCAAATTATAAATTAAATCAAGTGTTTGCTTGTGTTTTAAGATTTGTAAATAATTGCTGATGAACTCATATAAAGTGTAAAAAAACCCTGTACTTTCCTTTTTTTTAACTTAAAAACTTTGAAAAGTATTTGATTCATTTAGATCAAAATTATTATTTATCTGATGTAAAATCTTTGACTTTTGTTACATTTAAAGATAAAGATAATATTTTAAGAATTAATATTCAAAATATTATGCAATGCCATGTTCTTTGAGAATTTTCTCAATATAGCACTGTTCCTCCTACATATGTTATTATATAATACTATTCAATTATCCCTGCATATGTTATAAATATGATTTCTGTTCTTTTCTAGACAATGGCTGATTTAAGCCCATAAATGGTTGAAATGCGGAGATGTGCTGATGTGGAACAATAATTACTGAACTCACCATTAAAATTGACAATGACAAAAATCCCTGAAAAACATACAAATCTTTATGAGAAACTTGGATACAAAAATGGCAAACTACTTTTCTGAATGAATTGAGTGATGTTGATAGAAAAAATACAAAAGTGGCACATAATTAGTAACTGTGAACCATCTGTATGATCTTTTGTCAATGAAAAGTGATGTTTATGGATGAGAATGCAATTCCCTGTTTGAGTAAGCCATGAAATGTTTATTTTGGGGCTAAGGAGAATACTCATTATTATTAGGAACTTGAATTCAACACTCATTAAGGATTGCCTATGTGAACAGCACTTAATAAGCAACATGTTATTAGACCATATTCCTTTGATGGCACAGTAAACCATATCTCGCATCACAGAAAGTTACAACAATGGTTTATATCAAGACTCGCTGAACTTGGAAACATAGAGGAGATTTGGTTTCAACAAGACGAAGGTCCAGCTCGCTATGCCCTTTGTATTCAGGGTGATCTCAACAACACTTTTCCTCACAAGGGAATAAGACATGGCTCTAACACATCCCCAGTGCCCACAAAATGGTCTGCAAGAAGTCCAGACTTGACAATGTGTGATAACTCTCTTTGGGAATACATAAAGAATACTGTGACAACAATATAAGCCATTTATTGTTGGCAGCCATTTACTGTGGTATTTGGAACAATAACTCTTGCTATGTTGAGAAACATGATGTCGCAATATATTACACAGCAAGAATGAAGAATAGCAGGCATATAGACAGGACACATAAATTATATGAATTGATTACAGGACTTGAGGGACACCTTGTACATGGGGAGAATGGAACTGTTGTTCTCCCCATGTAAAAAGATTTGTTTTTGTTTTAAAAAATATAAGAGATTGCACAAATTTGGCCCCATGCCCGAGAACGACTGAAGATTTTGTGCCCCCTTCTGTGTGACAAATATGGAAAACGTTTAATTCTAAAATTTCTTAATATCAATTTGGTGCCCCCTGGGGTACTGCATCTGGGGACAGATGTCCCCACTAGCCTTACCCTAGCTACACCACTGATAACAAGAAAGAGTACAATTTAGAAGAACAGTTGTTACATTTATAAGGCATTTAATTGCAAGACCTTCTTTTGATAATTTAAAAATTTTTAAACTCGGTCACTCCTACTTATTGTAATTTCAAATAATAAACTACCAATTTTAAAAAATTATTTTTTCATTTTGATTAATTAAAAAAAAATCACGTTTGAACTTACATCACAGTTATAACATCTCCAATATTTCCTCGTATATGCCAGCCACATGATATGTGTTTTGGATAAATGTCGGGATAAAATGGGCTAGATATAATTCCCTCTCTTTCAGTTAGCTCTACTTCAGGACACACTGATAAAAAAGAAATGAATATTAAGGCACACATTACATAATTATACTTTAAATATAGATATGTATAAAAAATTTCACGTAATAAACCTTTTTTTATTCTAAGGTACAATATTTTTTCATCGCATACTATGGCCCTAAGTTTTGACACTTCCTTTATTTTTGCAAACAATGATCATAACCTATAATTACAAAACTGTTTTAAATAACACAAATGTTAGTATTTTTTAATTAAAAAAAATTCAGTTTTGTAAAAAAACACAAAATCTAAATTTTGTATGGTTCTTAAATCTATATAGTTATATTTAATAGAAGTTTATATGTATTCAAAAAAGTTTGATTTCAAACAAAAACAAAACAAAAAGTTTGATTCCATATTGGAATAAAAAATTAACTGAGATATTTAACTTCAAAATTTCGGATTCTTTCAGATTTTTCAATGTTAAAACGAATCTTACTACATTCTTTGAAGGACTGGTTAAAAATCAGATAATTTTAGAGTTTCCCCATTGTTTAATATCATACAGTAATATTCTTTTGTGATTAACTACTATGTAACATTCTTTAATTGATAATTTTGTTACTTTCATATGCCAAAATCAATTTCATGAAAGTAATTTTCAGATGCTAAAAATCTTAATAAAAATTCCCTACAGTTTTATTACTTTAGTATTACAATCTAAAAACATACATTTAAAAAAAAAAAAAAAAAAAAAAAAAAAAAAAAAAAAAAACATTTATTTTTATTTTTTGAATTTATATGTAAGTAGAGTTACAAACTGGCTATATGCCAACCTTTGAAGCATGACAATGTTTTAGAATACAAATTCTGCAAGTCTGTAAATAAGATCTCCATTTTGATTTTTCAGATATGTTTTTACATATACTGATGAAAACGTTTTATGGTAGTCTCATATCAACACTTTTCAAAATTTATTAACTTCAAAAACTTCCTTCTAGACTGACATTTCATTTTTAGTCACATACAAATTTAAATATTTCACTCTTTAATTTATGTCGTGAATTTTCATAAAATATGATTTCAAACTTTAATATTAAACACCACAGTCACTTTTTGTCATACCTTTTGTGATTCATTTTTTAGAATTAGAATGAACTTTTACTAAATACAACTACAGGGATCAGAGCAAACAAAATGCCAGATTTTTATAAAATTGATTTTTTTTTAAATTTAAAAATATCATTATATGAATTTTGCCTTATTTAAAGCAAATATTTTTGCTTTACATAAGTTAAAACTATATGACTAGTGGTTACAAAAATAAAAAATTGCATAGGAATTTTTATGGATATGGTGCATATTTTTCAGATAAAATTTAGAAATGCTTATAATTTACAATCCAATGTGCATAATTCTTTTGCTTTCATGATTTAAAAACTAGTTACCGTATTTGACGGCATATAAGACGCACTTTTTTTCCTAAACTTGGTCTCAAAAAAGTTACCTGTGTCTTATACGGGAAGGACACAGTCTAATATGTGAAGGTAATTGCATTCAATGATTGTTTATTTGGCTTTTACGAAACGTGAGAACTAAAAGAAACCAAGCTATTGAAACTTTTTTCCTTGTGTGTGGCCGTCTAAATAAGGGTGGGTCTTATATGCCGTCAAATACGGTAGTTTTAGAAAAGTATTTAAGAATATATATTATTGCTACAGTATTTATGAAAATATACAGACATTTACAGGATTGTATTTTTCTATGGTAACATTTTCCATAATAGAATTTCTAACCTCTGGAGTGTCATATTTATATTTCATTTATATTTCTTTTAACTTATTATATTCGCAATTGAACTATGGACACACGAATAATCTAATATTTTAAATGGAGTACAGAGGAATTAATCAAAAGAAAATAATGACATGGAAACAAAATTTCAAATTACAACATTCAAACTCTATGTTCTTAATCTGATGAATTATGATATCAACTGCTATTAGCAATCATTTAGAAGCAATACACTTATTATTAAGTCTATTGTAATACATAAATGCACTGTTGTACAGAAATGTAAGCACACTTTTCAATCATAGAATGAAATTACAAAAAGTTACCAATTTTTATCTGTTAACACTGATTTATTGATTCATGAAATAACACTATAATGATAACAAAGTAAAACCAATGTCTAAAATATATATATATATTTGAGGATGCTTTTTTTATCTAATGATTAAAAAAAGGGCTTCTAATAAAGTATGAAATAGAAAATGAAATATGTTGTTATTCCTAAAAATTCAGGATAAAATTTAACAAGTTCTTGCAAGAAATGCAGATTGTAATAGCAGACTTTTTTGCCCCCTCAGAGAAAAGTGAGCGAAATAATTTATTTTTTCTTCATTTTATGGAGGTCTTCATAGGCAGGAAGCAAATATTAAACATACAGAATAAGACATTTTTAAGTTCCTTTTTGTATCTCCTAACTTATGAATAATTTAAATTTTAAATAATTTTGGTAGTTCCTATTTATAAACACTCTCCTTAAGTAACAAAATCCTCAATAATTTTAGACAGCATTCAACTTGTTAGTAATTTTGGAAAGAAAAAAATTTTGGGGCGTCTTTATGACTCTTTCAATAATACATCCAGTGCTGCTTATTTGATTTGTTTTTTTACTTTCTTCTTCTTCCATACAAGATACTCCTCTTGGTTTCTTGCACTAACGTCTAATACTATAACGTCTAATGTTCACAGCAACATATTTTCACTTTTAAAATAAAAAAAGAAAAGAGAAAGACAGCACTGGACAAACTCAGCATCGCACACAACTTCTACCTCAAAATCTTACAATATGATGGAAAAAAGGGGCACAAGATATCTTTAGGCAAGCCACACTATACTCTTTGCGTGCAGAAAACGAATTCCAAGATTTTGTTAAAGACAGTGAAAACTGTAGTATTGTCAAAATACCATTGCCAAAAATGACCATTATCAAAAATGTTCGGAGAGGAGGAAAGCCTCCAGTGTAATTTTCCAGTGCAATATCCTAATTTTAATACGTTTATAACACATTTTACAATCTGACAGATTTATAATTTTAAAGACACCCTTAATCCCAATTAGTTCTTTAAACCGAGGGTTTATTACATATGTGTTATTTATTTATTTAAAAATATTTTTATCCTTTATTCATAAAGGCAGATTCTTTTACTTTAAATAAGTATTTTGTCTATGCCAGAAATTTTTCTACTAAAATAACTTTTAAAGATATTTTATACAATTCATAACAACACTATAATGATATCCACTTTACACAGAAGGTATAGATAATAATATGATTACCAGGATTGCTTTTTATGTAAGCTAATAATTTTGATCCAGGCTGAAACTCTGCATTTGCAGCACACCATGGTAATATCACTAAAAAGTACATATAAAAGGCAACTTAGATAAGCAAATTCAAACAGAATACTTGAAAATAATATAAAACATAGAAAAATAACATTAGATTACAAATAAGTTGAGAAAAAGAATTTTTATGAATAAAAGGAAAAAACTAGGATTTCTATTAAATATATACAGTCAAAATTCTTTAATCCGGACTTGTCGGAACTTCGGCGATTCCGGATTATCGGTTTTTCTGGATTATGTATCCTCAGTTTAAATCTGGTAAGATGGCATGCAGAAATTATAAAATAAAAAATATGAAACCGTAATTTATGAAATAAAGAGCAATTATGATCTAAAGGGTATCAAAATTTACAAAAAAAAGCTTAATATTTATTTGTTTACTTTATTAAACATTTCTTTCAAAGTGCGCATGCGTAAAGCATACATTACACATAGTCAAAATTAGAAAATTGCAACCAGAAAACTATTTGATGTGTATTCGTGATATTTATAATGACGAGGAATTTGATTTAAATTGTATCAAAGATGGAATACATCGAGATGAAATACTACATTTAGTAAGGAATTTTAAGCCGAATAAAATAAAAACATCTGCCCTGAAGATAAGGATAGTGCTGACATATCAACTTCCAGTTCACTGCAGGCGGCGATGTCCCCCCCCCCCACAGAGCAGCGTGAAATCGATAAACAGATTTCGGAATGGTTAGAAAAGCAAAGGTGCTTTATCCCCTTTTTTGCAGCTATTCCACTTTTTGTTTGATGGACATCGAAGTATTCTTTCACTTTGTAGATCCTTTGGCAGCTCCAGAATCGGAAATTCTTTTTGACATAATTGAAAGTTCAAGCTTATTTTTATAAAATTGCTGTAACAGTTTGCAAAAAATAATAAGCCGGATCCAATTAGAAAATTAAGGAACAACACAATCTGCAACATTAACTGAATTAGATAATTTTAGCTTAGCTTATACCGTCCGTTATACATTAAACGCGCATGCGTAAATGTATTATGCGCATGCGCACACGCATATTCGCAGCCATAAAGGTCTTACGTGCATGCGTAAACGCCTATGCGTCATAGCGCGACGCATGCGCAGAAAGTTTGTAGCTTTGAGGTCCGGATTATGGGTGTCTGAATTAATGACTTTTGACTGTATTACCTGGAATCTCAATATCTTTCTTAATGTCCAGGACTTTTTGAATAAATCCATAATGGGTTTTTAATTTCCTAGGCTTGACTACGTAGTCCCTCTAGTAGGGATCCTCCATCCGCAGTAGTTTTCATAGAGAACCAAGGACCTCACTTTCATAATATCCTGGAAAGGTTTATTTCCTGTCAACAATAACATCATATTGATAGATATTGACTTAACAGCTCCTGCAATCAAGCAAAAAGCTTGGTCTTGTATCACTTAAAGTTTATTAACCACCAATTGTAGGGCAGTGACGACAGCTTCACAACAGCATATCATTAAGGGCAGGATATAAGCCTTAAATGCAATGTTAAGAGTGGACTGGGCACACCCCCAGATGCATCCTGCTAAATCCTACGTCTATTTGAAACATGTCTGGTAGGTAAGCTGCTCAACATGAAGCTTCCAATTTAAATAATTACCAAAAGTAACTCTCAAATAAGTAAAGTTGTCCATGTTGGTAATCAAAGTATCTTGGTACTTTAACGCTGGGCGAAAATTTTCATGGGCTAGAAAAAAAGACTGTGAAGCTATCTTTTTCAAACTTACAGTCATATTATTTTCTTCCCACCAATTCGAGAGCACCTGCAGGGCCTTATTCAATCAACTTTCAAAAAGGTTTTTTGCATTATGCTTTGGAGCTTCAGTCCAAATTATCAAATCATCAGCAAATAATAGACAATTAATACCAGGTGTTGATTTAAGAGAAGAAACTAAATCATTGATATATACATCAAACAAGATGCAGCTACTGACTGCTCCCTGAGGAAGACCAGTTTGTAAATCAAAATATTTGGAGAAGGAATCTTTAAACTTTATCCTGCATGTCCTCTGACTTGTGAAAGACCTAACCCAATTAAATAATTTTGATGAAATACCAATACTCAGGAGCTTCTGGCAGAGCTTTTCTCTCCAGACAGAATCACCCCCCCCCTTAAAGTCAATATAAACAGCTGTGAAAATGTTTCTGTCTATAAAGCATCTTTAATAAACTGGCTGAATTTTGTCACCTGGTCACACGTTAACCTATTCGTTCAGAAACTAGCCTGTTCTAAACCTAAAATTCTATATTCCTCAAGCGGTTTACCACCAGTCTTTCCATAGTTTTTGCAAGAATACTCATAAGCAAAATAGGCCTACAGCTGTTCAGCTGCCCGAGGTTCTTATTTTTCTTTAAGACTATAATGATAAAAACTTTTCCAATGTGTCTGAATCTGACCTGACTCCCATACTTGATTAAAGACACTCAATACTGTTTTTCTTGGCTCACTGCTCAAATAGATAAAAACTGTATGATATAATCCATACCAGGAGTCTTCATTTTAAGACGTCTAAGCGCGAGTTCCAATTCTTGTGCACTAAAGGGAGCATCAAAGATAGCCTCCCACTTAAGTTGCTCTGTACCATTCTGCATTTTGATTAACCATTTTCATGCAACATTAATCTTCCTTGACATTTCTCTTGCATATTTTCCCTTTCGCTGGAAGTGGGAATAGGACTGTCCAAAGGCGTTTGCAATGGCCTTATCTGATAGTAATTTATTTCCAACGGAAATCGGATTCTTTCTACACAAGGGTTTACGACTTTGGATATTAGAAATAAACTTAAAGTTTTTTAATTTTTATGTGAAATAAAATCTATCCTTTTTATAATCAATATGTGAAATAAAATCTTTAAAGGATTTACATTTGGCCTACAATACAGCTTTTTTTACCAAGTTAGCCTGCTTTTGCCGTGCAACAACATCAGACTGAATTTTAGCGAGCCGTTTTTCTTCCGAGTCAATCCAATTTCTCTTTATGATCTTCCACTTAATGGGACCAGAAGCACTTATAGCCTATGACTCTGCCATGTGGTATGCATGCCTTAGCAAAAAACAAAATTGCTTTTGTTAAGTTATAAACTAGTCTTTCCGGAAGAAGTAAATGATCAAAATTCACTTCCCTGAGTTCTCTATCAGTCATTTCTTTAAAATTGATCCAATTTGATTAATAGCTTAATCAAAAGTAAAATCAATAACACAGTTTCAATCATGAAGAAAGATTCTTCCTAACACAGAAAAAAGAGATTTATCTAATTGTAAAGAAGCCAAAGCAATAAATGAATTTGTACCAAAAAACAGAAAATGTCGATTGGGAAAACTTATTGGAGGTATGGATTGATGGCATTTCAACAGAGCTGAGCTTTCAATACTTGAGTAATATAGATATCGTTTCAAATGTCACAAGAACAGAAGAGGCATACAGTGACATATTCATACAAGACATTTTCTTACAAGATAGTAACAATTACATTTGTTCTAAGACAGCAATGATTTCTGAAACACTAATGGACTTTGTCGACCAAAGCAGATTCGAATACAATGAATAAAACCGCACTTTGAAAAATACACAAAATAATGTTAAACACTCTCAAAAACAGAGTAAAATTGCCGATTTAAAGAAATAAACACATGCAACAGGCATAAAATTTAATAGTTTGGATTATCTGCGTTTTTTCATTACCTGTGACTTTATTTCCCTGTATTAGGTCGGATAATAGAGAGTGCACTGTATACAATTAATTAAGCTGTTTCTTTGTTATTTTCATTTATTTTCAAATAATTAAATTTCAAAATATTTTTGGTATCTTATAACCAGGATTTTTGAGATTACAAACAATTACCATATATCTTCTGTGAAGACTAATTGCACGAAAGCATGTTACTGTTTATTTGATATAAAAACATAAATACTGGTCATTTGCCTGTAACACAAATAAATAATATATTGTCCAAAAATTGTAAAAATTAAGAAAAGTCTGTCCAAAAATTTAAAGAAATCTATTATGGACTAAAAAAAAAGGCATATTTTTATCCCCCCCCCCAAAAATGTAACTATCAAAATGCAATTTTTCCTGAACATTTTCAAATATGAAAACTTTCTCATGGTATAGCATAAGTACATATTTGACAAGCACTAAAAATGGTACTTTTCCATTATTAACCATCCACAAATTTGGAGGCCTGTGAAAGAGATCCCAAACACACGAGACCTAAACATATAGCTCCATCTGGAGATTGTGTTGTGTATGTGTAAACAAGAATAATTACATACACACATACATATTATTACAATAGTACCACCAAAATGCACTGCAGGTGCATAATGGAAAAGTACTACAAAGTACATGAAATATACAGTACATAAAGTAGCAAACATATTAAATAGTAAAAGTTCTGAAAACTCTGAATTTAGTACCCCGACATAATATATTAAAAGAAAAAATAATATACACTGGTTATCATAAATTAAGGAAAAATCACAAAAATAGGTATAACTTCCTCAAAAATCAGCCAAACCATGTAAAATTTGAATATGTTGCCAAGTAAGAGTAGCTGAGTAAAACTGCAATATGCAAATTAGTGGCGCTGCTTTTGGAATACGTCATCTGCGAGGAGCATAAAAGTCCATGTTTGAGAGCAAGTCCACATATTTCACTGTAACAGTGATATCAGAAATCTGAGATAGCCAATTCGTAACAATGACTTCTAGGCATCATTTGCCTGCAGAACTGTGATGAAGAGCCATTGGGAGACAAGAGGCAGGACAAAGTCAAACAGAAGTGGCCAGATGGCTAAATGCGAGTCCTTCTGTGGTTCACAGACTTAGGAGGCAATTTCAAACCACAGATTCGGCATCTAGGAGGTTCAGCCAAGGACGGCCAACTGCTACGACGAGCACCGATGACCGATATTTGACATTATGTGCACGCAGGAATAGAACCGCTACTCCGACTCTTCTTAGATCCTCTCTTCCTGCAGTCACCTGAAGGTTCGTGTCAAGGTCAACTGTGCGTAGAAGGCTTCACGAAGGTGGTCTGCATGCAAGCGACCAGCCACTTGTGTGCTGCTCACATCACGCTATAGGAGGGACCGTTTTCAGTGGGCATGACAACATGTTCACTGGATGCCTTATCAATGAAGGGTGGTTCTCTTTACAGACAAGTCCAGGTTTAGTCTAGAAAGTGACAGTATGCGTTATTTAATATGGAAAGAACCTAGAACCCCTTATCATTCACAGATGATAAGGGGTTCTAGGTAGAACGCTAGACCCCATAGGGCTCGCATTGTAGATGATTATCTTCAACGGGAAACAATTATGCGCATGGAGTGGCCAGCTTGATCCCCTGACTTGAATCCCATCAAGCACGTTTTGGGATGCTTAGGGAGACGTCTAGCTGCTCTCAATCCGTCCCCTCAGACCCTTGTCGCGCTTGCAACTGCTTTGCAAGAGCAATGGCTCTCACTTCCTATGGAACTGATAGACCACATAATTGAAAGCATCACACATTGCTGCATGTGCTGTATTGCTTCTAGAGGCGATCTTATTCCATATTGAAGATATTTTTCCTATAGCAAACCGACACCTTCGATTTGTTCATTTTATACATGTGCTAATTTCTACTACCATATTTGTCTGGTAATTTATTTTTATGTTATTTGATACCTTACTATTTGTTGCATATTGTGGGTAAGTTTCATTAAATTCTACATGTAACTTTTTCAGTAATTGTGATTTTTCCTTAATTTATGATAACCAGTGTACATCTTTAGAGATTTATGTTTTAAAAGCAATAGAGGTTCAGAAATTACTAATTTAAAAAACTAATTTAAATACTAACTAAAAATTATTTTTTATATTCATTGTTTTAATTAAATTTCTGTTCCTTGGAGATGGTATATGAAAAGTTTTCTAATTATAAATTATTGGTTTATATATATATATATATGTTAAAATTAGGTAAAAATTATATATATATATATATAATTGAAAAAGAAAATGTAAAGCTAACAAGTAATTAGACGTTAGACCTATTTGGTCTCAAAAACTTTTGCGCATAATACTGCAAAAGGATATGAAATAATAGTAGTAGGTAGAAACATTGCAACGATCTTGCTAAAAAGTTACCAGGAGCTGTAGCTCCACGAAATATTTTAACGCAGTAATACAAAAATAAAAACTAAGAAGAAATTTGTCTGGACAAACTGGAAAAAAAACTGTAATCACGCAAAAAAACTGCCAAAATTAATGCAGGAAGACTTGCTAAAGCACGAAAAAATTAATCTGACCGTTGTGATATGTGAAAAGTTAACTCACATGAAAAATAGAGCGACGGTAAAAAATATATAAGGAAAGTACAAATAAAACATAGACTGAAAAAATGCCAATACATAAAAAGTAAAAATTAAAAATTAAAATGAAGACACAAATTGCAACAAAAAAATATACAATAATTAAAAAGCGGAAAATGGTAAATTAACCCACTCGTACTCTCAATTGGCTTTTCAAGGGAAAAAAACTGATTGTCGAACTAGGTTAAATACCATTACGCGTTTCGCCGAAACAGACCATTGAAGCTCTTGTTTAATGCGAAAAAATTTTTATTACAAAACAACATTAGTATTCCCGAATATATCTTTTTTGGAATAAATCCTTTTTTTGAGCTTCACTGCTCTGTTCCTTTTTCCCGACGCGTCCGCTGAAATACACATTAGGGTGTCAAAAGCAATTGCAACTCCGAGCAATATAAAATGAAATATCAAAATTAAAATAGAATAAAAAAATAGCGGTCTGCTATTAGTCAAATATTACAACAACGTACGGGCTGGTCCTTTAAACCTTAAAGAAGATGGAACTTTTATAAAGAGAATGGTGCTGTAAACAAATAAAAATGTAATTAAATTTGTAAAAAAACAAACGTCGCAGGGTCTTATTAGGACCAAAAAAACATAGACAATAGAAACGAAAATATATATTATTTTAATAATTAAAGAAAAGAGAACAAACATATATTTTATTATATATATATAATAAAATATATATTTATTCTTTAGAAGCAATTATTATATATATATATTTATGATGAGAATGTTTGTTAAATTCATCAGAAGCGGTATTAAGTTCCAAAGCCAGTTTTTAATTGAGTAAATTACGTTTTAAAATAACTTTGCATTTATTAGTAATTGTGTTGTTTTATGATTTATTGATGGTAATATTTTGCTTAAATCATTTTAAGTTGATAACTTAAAAATTTTACGATTTATTTATAATATAGTTTCGTATATTTGAATTTAAAAAAAATACTGAATTTGATCAAAATTAGGTAAAGAATTTTGAGGATTTTACTTGGGGAAGATTCCTAACACGATTAATACTTCTAATTCCTTCTTTTATGCTGCAGAACATTACATATATATAATTAGAAAACTTAGCTCTTGTGTAGAAATGGGTGCCCCTTCGATAAGCGACAATTTTTTGTAAAATTTTGGTGATAAAATCTTATTTCTGGTTACCATGATAGTTTAACTTTGCTCTAGCCTCCTGATTTTTTAAAAAATAAAAATAAATTGATGTGTACATGGACAAATTTAAAGCAGTGCGCAATGCCTAGTTTGTGCAATTCTGGGATGTTTTTTTAAGTGAAAACACATCGATGTGTACATGGACACAAGAGTTTATGCAATTCTTTGACTTCTTATTTTGGTTTTGTGTAGCGGCCAGCTTGAAATTGTTTCTTCCTGGCGCCGATCTTGCCATCAAAAAAGAATCGCCAAAAAGCAAGGGGCACCCAATTGTAAACTTTTACCGAAAACTTTTTATGCAATATCCCCAAGGAACAGAAATTCAACCTTCCAGCTATGATGACTGCACGTGCATGCTTTCTTCTACGCTGTAGATTATTACATACAGTCAAAAGTCGTTAATCCGGACTCGTCGGGACTTCGGCGATTCCGGATTATCGGTTTTTCCGGATTATGGCATCTCGTAAGATGGCATGCAGAAATTCTAAAATTAAAAATATGAAACCGTAATTTATGAAAAACCGTAATTATTATTTTTTTTAAAAAACAATTATGATCTAAAGGGTATCAAAATTTACCAAAAAAAAAAAAAAAAAAGGCTTAATATTTATTTGTTTACTTTATTAAACATTTCTTTCAATGTAAGTTGTTTAAGTTGCTTCGTTATATGTGATAATACTTTCTCTTTAATTCTATAAACAGACACAATTTCTTGTTCAGTTACAAAGGTCCGCTGTTCAAGTCCCGTTAATTGCTGTGCCGAGAATACCGACTAACTTGTCAATCGAAATTTTTTCATTTTCACTAACCTCTCTGTCACATTCTTCATGTCTTTATCCATTTTTTGCAGCAATTCCACTTTTTGTTTGTTGGACATCGAAACATACTTTCGTTTTGTAGATCCTTTGGAAGTTCCAGCATCGGAAATTCTATTTGACATAATCGAAAGTTCAAGTTTACTTTTATAAAATTGCTCTTTCAGTCTGCAAAAAATAATAAGCGGGATCCAATTCGAAGATTAAGGAACAACGCAATCATTAACATTAACTGAAATAGATAATTAGATAATTTTAGCTTACACCGTCCGTTATACATTAAACGCGCAGGCGAAAACGTATTCTGCACTTGCGCACACGCATATGCGCAATAGTCAAGGTCTTACAAGCACGTGTAAAACGCCTGTGCGCATGTGCCAACGCGGCGCATGCGCAGAAAGTTTTTAGCTTTGAGGTCCGGATTATAGATCATTCCGGATTATGGCTGTCCGAATTAACGACTTTTGACTGTATATATAATTAGAAAACTTTTTATGTAATATCCCCAAGGAACAGAAATTCAATTAAAACGATGAATTATTAAAAAAATTCTTCCATATTTTAATTAGTAATTTACTTTTATTTAAAATTTATACAAATACATAAACTTTAGGTTTTCATTTTTAGATAAGAAAAATAAATATTTAATTTGTAGAATGGCTGACAAAAAATAAATGACAGATATAAACAAAACATTTGTATTATGACAAAATTAAATTCTCAAAAAAGATTAATTTTATTCAGATTCTTATAATATATTCCAACTAATTCTGTGCCTTTCTCTGTCAAAATGGACAGTTTTTCTATACAACCAACAACAATCTAAGATTGATTTTTGCATAATTTTACATACAGTGGCTCCCAAATGTGTTCGCACACTTACGATTTTCATTGAAATAGGGCTCTATCCATTAATTAAAAGTAAACTTTCTGAACTGCAATTTTAATAATAAGATCTATAATCTATTTGTAACAAAATTACATGAAATATTTTTTAAATATACCAAAACTTTATTTTTAAGAAATTAATAATAAAAAAATGACAAACATTTTATCTCACAAAAGTCTTCATACACTTCAAAAAAATCTTGACATATTAGTAAATATTTTCATTTTTTGTTAAATTAATATTTAGTAGGATATCCTTTAGCATTCACAACAGCTTTTAAACGTCTGGGAATAGATTTTACTAGTTTTTTTTTTTTTTTTTTTTTTTTTTTTAATTTCTGGATCAATGTTCCTCCATTCTTCCATCATGACTGTTTTGAATTCGCTTTTTGTTTTAATGTTGTGTTTCCGTACTCTAACCTCAAGTTCTTTCCAAATGTGTTCTATGAGGTTTAAGTCTGACGATTGAAGTGGTGTTTTCAAAACCTGTGGAGAATTATAGAGACACCACAGGCGAACGTTGAGAGCCAAATTTTGGGCTGATAATTTTAAATTGTCTCTTAAAATATTTAAATAAAGAGAATGATTCATTATGCCATCAATAAATACCAAATTACATAGTCCTGATGCTGCCATGCACCCCCACACAATAACACCTCCACCACCATGCTTAACTGTTCCAACTAAGTTCTTAGAATGAAGTTCCTCAGTTTTTCTTCTCTATATAGTTATTCGACCATCGAAACCAAAAATATTAAATTTGCTTTCGTCAGTAAATAGGACGTTACTCCAGTATGTTTCGGGTGTACTTAACATTGATTTTGCAAATGAAAGCCTAAGCTTTCTGTTTGTTTCGGGTGTACTTAACATTGATTTTGCAAATGAAAGCCTAAGCTTTCTGTTTTTCTCACTAACAAAAATTTTTTTACGAGCAAAACGCCCATGTTATCGACCTTCTCCGAGTACTCGTCGAACAGTTTCAGGTGAAATTGAAGTAGAAACTTTGCATTAAATTCTGCAGAAACTTATACAGCACTCAAAGGTAGGTTTTTCCCAAATTTTCTAATCATAAATCTCTCATCACGTTTAGTTAACTTTCTTGGTCGACCTTTTCTTGCCTTGTTTTCAATCTGATTTTCTTCTTTAAAGTGTTTTATCACATACTGCACTGTAGAATGGGATAAATTAACTAATTTAGTGATATTTCGAATTGATTTACCACTACTGTGGTGAAAAATTACCAATTTTCGAATGCTGTTTGTAATTTTGGGTGAGTAGACTTTAAGGTACCCCTTGTATTATAGCGAAGTTGTTGTTTAATTTATTGCAAAGTTGTTGTTTCATTCATGGTAGCCTGAGTAGTTGAATGTTATGGAAGCCCTATTGTGACGTAAATGGGTGCATGATTCTGGGAAATTTTGAATCATGGGATGTTTTGTAAGCATTTTTGTCATGTATGTTGGTTTAATTCTTTAGACGGTAGAATGGCCGAATGTAGTAAGATTAATTTGAAGTTTCTGGAGGTTAATTTGGAGCGAAAGCGGAAAAGAGCTTTAATTGACTGGTGTGTAAATGAAGGTTTACTCAGTAGCCATTATAAGTGTCCTGTATGAAGGAAGGATATGCGTCTAGTCGAACGTAAAAACCGTTTAGATGGATTTGAATGGGTTTGTAGGAAGAAAGGTTCAGATGGTCACTATGTGAAGCATTCGATCAGAAAGAGGACCTGGTTTGAAAAATGTCATTTGAGTATGATTGATATTTTGATTTTTACGTGGCTCTGGGTGTACGAAACGAACTCGAAAATCATGGTAAGTGAATATTTGCTTTTGGTAGTGCTTAAATGTATAACATGTTTTTCCTTTTTTATGTTATTTTATTGTTTGGTTTAAAATGTATTTTATTAAGATTATGTATTTTTTGTTTGACTATATTGAAGAATTTGGTGCTCCTTTGACTTTTTAAGTGAAAATATATCGATGTGTACATGGATAAAGTTAAAAGAGGTCGCGATGCCATTTTTGTGCAATTCTGGGATTCTTTTGAAGTGAAAATAGGTCGACGTGTATATGGATAAAGTCAAAGGAGTGCACAATGCCATTTTTGTGCAATTCGGGGATTTTTTTTAAGTGAAAATAAGTCGATGTGTACATGGATACCGAGTTTGTGCAGTTGTTTGTCTTGTTATTTTGGCTTTGTGTAGCAGTGATTTTTGGCACGAAAATCGCCGCTTCGCATGCCAAAATAACAAGTCAAAGAATTGCACAAAATCGGTATCCATGTACCGGCAAAAATCACCAAGTTTCGCCAAGGGGTACCCTAAACTATACTTTTACCGTAATTTCTTTACGACTGCGACCCATTTTTTAATAATAAATAAAACATTATGAAGTAAACAATAAAAAATCAAAGCAACCGATTTTTTAAATGCCACCACAATGCAAAAATGAAAAAAAGCGGCAAGCGATAATTTTAATTTTGATTTTATCCAAAAATATTTCAATGTACGAAGACTTTTGTGAGATAAAATGTTTGTCATTTTTTGGCAAAATCCTAGTATACGGTACAGCCTTGGCAGAATTTCGAAAATTACCGCCAACACCAAAAACGACCCAAACAACGTCTATGTACTATATACTATATACATACCCAAACAATGTCTATGTATATACTATACACTATATACTAAGTATATACTATGTATAACTACATATATTCTTTGAATGACCCGCTTACTACTCATCGTATATGTCCCGTTTTTATTGCTCATCATAAAGTTGCCAAATCCCGTGTGCACCGGATACTAGGATTAAACCTCATTTTTTTATTATTAATTTCTAAAAAATAAAGTTTTGGTATATTTAAAAAAATATTTCATGTAATTTTGTTACGAATAGATTATAGATCTTATTATTAAAATCTCATTCAGAAAGTTTACTTTTAATTAATGAATAGAGCCCTATTTCAATGAAAATCATAAGTGCACGAACACTTTTGGGAGCCACTGTACATTATAATCAATGTATCGAATTTCGTAACATTTATATTTTTAACCACGTAACAATATATTTATATTAATATTAATTTGCAAACAAATTAGAAATTATTAATCTACTCGGTGAACTATGACCTAGAAAAGAAAATGATAAAATCTGAATCTTACATACCTATTGTAAAAAATAATAAATCCATGTACAGTTAAACCCCAGATCTTTTAATAAGAAGTGGAACATGCAACTATAAAAAGAAGAACAATCAGAATTATTAAAATTTTAGAAATAATTACTTCAATACTTAATTATATATCATACGATATTAAAAACGATGCGTTCAGAAAGTACTAACGGTACAGAATTTATCAAAAAAAAATCATTCTACAATGCAATACAGTAAACTTCCATCTTATGTAATCTACCTGGAGGTTAAATTTATATTTACCACTATAAAATCAATGTAATCCTAGAAGCTCACGAAACGTCTCATTTATCAATGAAATTATAATAACGTTATAATTCTTGACGTTCAAAACCATATTAATTAATAAATTATAACTTTGCGATAAATTAAGTTCAAGCAATTACAAAACATTACAATTATTCACTATACACACAAAAATTGAAACACTGACATGATAAATTCAGCAAACCAAACCAAACAACCCACTTACTTCCACTTCTCGGTTGAAATATGGAACTAGCACAGTATTTCCTGTATAATATGTTGAAATATACAGTAAGATTTTGGTAATCAATAAAACTAAAATATATTTAAAAATTTCTGAAAATAATAGAATAAAAAAAACATAAAATTAAAATCGTTTATATGCAAATAAATGTTGCACGCACTAATCAGGTTATTGAAATTCATTTGGCAACAGTTATCCCATATTTTCTCTTCCCATAACAACATGATCGCTCGTGGCAACAATCAGAAACTGAAGTCAACAATGGCGGAAGATTCGAATTTGCAGAAAAATGTTCATCTGGAAATTTTGCAAAATGGAAATAGGTATAGTCTTTTAAATAATGTACAATGACGATTAGTTGTTATTTCTGGCTTCTGCAGCTTTAATCATGCTGCAAATTACGAAGCATATAATATGTATTCGTATAGGAACTTTGCAGTAATACATTTGAATTTTCCTTTTCATCTAGTTTATTAAAATCATTAGAAATGTGTGAAATCTGTCTTTAGATTAAAATAATTTGTGAACACATTATAAGTTTTGTGATCTATACAATTTCAGTAAATTTCTTGGATGTGCGATTCAATTGTTATTCGAAACCTACAAACTGTAGTACCCATTAATATGTATGGTATTAGTTTACTTTAGCAACTAATTAGCTGTACTGCCCAATTCTTTATGACTAAGTCTACTGAATATCATACAAAATCTTCAAAAACATAGATTTTCCGACCTTATAATTTCATTATTTTAAATATTTTGAGATCTATTGCAAACTTTTTCAATAGTATATGTTTTTTGATAAGTTTTGAATTAATTATTTTAGCGATATTTAATTTTTTTTTTTTTTTTTCTTTTCCAGTTTGTTGTCCGAAAAAGAAATTAAAAATTTTGTTGCTAAATGGTTGCTCTCGCAATCAAACTTAATACATGAAAATGTTATTTCAATTTTTGATGATCAAAATTTAGCAGAGCATGTGAATAGTATTTCAGTCTATGAAGATTTTGAAATTCCCACAGTAAGTTTTTTAAAAAAAATTTTTTTACATTTTTATTGCTGTTTTATTGTATTTGAGATATCTTTAAGGTTAGTGTTTAAAATATAATCTGAAAATGTTTTCTGCAACAAATGAAAACAAACTACAGTAGATTAATTTCTACTATTTAGTGCCCTAAACTTCATCTCTTAATACGCTGTGCATTATTTTATTTGGCAGTGTTTTCATATCACATATATTTTGTCATAATTTTTTTTTTTTCCCTCCCTAGATTATAAGATCATAAAATTAGCTAAGCATTTTAATGTTAAAAAATTTTATTATATTCTGAAGCTCCATAAAAAGCAATGAAAACTGTACTTTTCTATTATGCACCTGCCACACATTTGGGTTAGGTTTTTAGTTGTAAACAATTTCTACTTCTAAGAGTAGAGTATAGAAACACACAAACACGATAGCCCACGTGGCCCTACCATTGGATTTCGGCATGTGTTTGCTTCTATTTCTCAAATGCCAAACTGTGTGGCCAGTGCACAATGGAAAATTAAAATTCTGAATGATATTTAATTTATAATTCATAAGCTTCATATCTGACATAAAAATTTTCAACAAATGGTATGCTACTAGCAAAAATTTGTCTCTAATTTCTTTTTTTAACTGAAGTTTTTAGATGAGAAAAAACATTTATTTTTCTTCAAGTCATTGATATAACTTAAGTTTTGAAGTACCCTGTTTTTTTAGTAGAAAAGGGTTGAACTTATTAAAAAGAAAATTCTATTGAAAGTTGCAAAATAGTCAATAAGCAACTTAAAGTTTCACAGTAAAGTTAAAAGATAGACAACTATGGCTAGCACCTGAGTAATTAACGAACAATTTTAAAACAATCAAGAAAGACAATTTACAAATTTTTGTAGAGATCTATAATAAACTTTTATTAAGTAAAATGTGCTTTCAATTTTTGTAGGAAGAACTTCTTAACATAATGCATAAAAATATGTAGTGCAGTTCCAGAGTTTTCCTTGATGTAGGATTCAATTGTTATTTGATACATGCAAATTGTAGTTTTTAACATTAACATGCATGTATTGTTTTTTTTTTTTTTTTTTTTTTTTTTTTTTTTAAATCTTCTAATTAACTCTACTGTCCAGGCCTTTATGGCTAAGTCTACTGAAAATCATAAGAAATCATCAAAAAGGTACAGTTTATCTCATGAGCAGAGACTGTAGGTAGTGAACATATATTATTTGCACAATAACTGAATGGCAAGAGATTAGTCGATTGACTGAAATTAATTTCTAGCTTGGAAGGAAATAATTATTTCAAAATAAAATTTTTATAAATGCATCTTTAAAACTTACCAAACTAGAAAAATTCCATAAAAGAACATAACACTTTCTGATTATCTACACCCCCACTGAAAAGCTACAAAAAAGTGTACTCAGGGCCTAACACCGTGTTGCCAAAAGTAATTATGTGGTTAGAAAGAAATTAATTTTATGCCAGAAGGCATTTGTATGACAGGTATGCTTGTTATACCCTTCCAGACAACTTTTCACAGTAAAAATATGCCTCTTGGCAAAAATTGGCGATTTTTGGTGCTACGTGGACACCGAGTTTGTGCAATTCTTTAAACTTGTTATTTCTTTCTAAACTTGGCTTTGGTGATTTTTGGCTAAAAAATCACCACTACACAAAGCCAAAATAACAAGTCAAAAAATTGCACAAACTCGGTATCCATGTACATATTGGCCTATTTTTGCTTAACATCAGAGAAGTGCACAAACTCAGCATTACGCACTCCCTTGACTTTGTCCATGTACACATCAATTTATTTTCACTTAAAAAGTCAAAGGAGCACCCAATTCTACACTAAAGCCAAACAAAAAATATGTATCTCAGTAAACTACATTTTAAATTAAACAATAAAGTAACCTTAAAAAGGAAATTCATCTTGTAGCATCTAAGCACTACATAAAGGAAATATCCACTTACCTTAATTAGAAATTTCCATGTCTTCAGTTTGTGGCACACAAAATTCTTTAACAGCATCTAAAAACTTTCCTCAAACCATGTCCCCTTTCTAATGGAATGCTTTATATGATGAGCATTTGAACCTTTCTTGCAACAAACCCATTCTGAACGGTCTTTATGTTCGATCATACACATTTCCTTGGTACAAACAGGACACCTATAATTCCATTGAATTACAACCAATAAAGTTTCTTTTCATCTGTCCTCAACCACTTCAAAAAAAGAAAAGAAAACATCTTCCGCCCTCTTGTTATACCACCAACACCCATTTTACGATGCACAGCACATAATACGCAATGTACTTCGTAACTGACATCCAACAAATATTTTCCTGTCAATCAAATTCACCGCAATGGCGCAACCGATTATGTCGTAATAGGGTATCCATAACATTCAACTGCTCAAGTTACCTTAAATGAAACAATTTGCCGATAATCCAATTGGCACCCTTAAATATAGGCTAACCCTTTTACTTTTGCAGAAACTTGTGCCAATTAGACTGCAAATTATGAACCATCCTGTGGAAATTTCAGTATTTTAGTATAGGAATGGACCATATACTACATTTTCTGTTGTTTTTTGCAAAATGTCGTAATTAGCTTTCTGCGTGTGTAAGCCATAATGTGACTTGCTTCAAAGCATTATGTACCTCTTTTTTTTTTTTTTTTTTTTTCTTCTAATTCTTTTGTTTTATGTAGATTTGCTATATATATAGAGAGAGAGAGAGAGAAATGTATAAAAAATTGAAAAATATGGATCTCTTGTATGAATATTGAAAAAAAAATTGGGAAGACTGGAGGAATTTATGAAATAGATGTTAAGGTGCCCAAACAAACAAACTCTATTTTTTTCAAACTCAGAATTTACAGCTTTTCTAAAAGGTGCAGATAATTAGAACACATCAAATAAATTCTTGAAGTCATGGATGGAGATTTTGTTTCCAGGAAAACTTCATAAGCACCAACTTCATATCCAGAAAAATTTGTACATGCTTTTTGAGAAATCAGATTTCTAGAGAGAATAATATTTTACTAGAACTCCTCCTTATAACTTTATCATTAGCTGTTCAGTTTTAGGTGCATCAGAATATTAATTCATATAAAAATGGTAATAAGTTATAAATTAGCTCTTAATTTTAAACTATTCATATCATTCAAAGTGTAGCAAAAATAATTAATTAAAAAAGAATAAAATATTCTATAACATTGCATGCAAATGCATTCTTTTCTTTTCTTTTTTTTTTTTTTTTTTTCCCTTAAGTTATTCAATTTTATTTTTCCTTAAGTTAATCCTTCATAAATATGTAATAATTTTACTGTGTTATGGCTTATATTTATTCCTTTCATAGAATGGGACATATCCTAAAATATTTTATCATATTTATCGTTTTAACTCGAGTGCTCCTGAAATTGAAGAACTAGATGATGATCAGCGAATAAGTACAAACTGGATATTGCCAACACAAGAATTCCATGGTCTATGGGATTCACTTATTTATGATTCTGGAGTAAAGGATGAAGTTAGTATTTAAAATTTAGATGTAATGATTTTTTGCTTCTTGCATATTTAAATATGTATATTTATATTTTATATTATGTTTGCTTTTTGTTGCTATATAATTTCAAAGATGTCATTTTAATATGTGAAATCTTGTTTCTCATAAATTTTATATCCATGATAATTAGTTACTATGATTGAATGCAATCTCATTTTTGTCTTTACATGAGAAACTAATCACTTTATGCATTTTTTTTCAATTAACATGAAATTTTTTATTATCTGCAGTGACAAATTTGTCTTAAATCCCTATATTGTTATTAATAAGTGAGAAATACAGCTCTTGCAATGAATAAACATTGCACAGCCATTGACATCTGTTATATATAATGTTTATTTCAATAAAGTGCTAAAACAGTACACATTTTGAACAGCAATTTAGCTTTATGGCTCGATGTGTTTTATTAGTAAGATTTGTTATGTGTCACATCATGTTTTTTAAAGAATGGTAGAATTATGTTTTTCAGAAATATTCAGTTGAAACATGAGTTAATGCATTAATAAGTATGGGTCTTTTTTTATTATTATTATTATTGTAAAAATTACTCTTACTTAAATTATGTGATCTAGTTTTAAACCCGAAGTTACATCAGGATTAAGAAGCTAACACCAAAAGGTATTGCACTGTTCCCCCCCCCTCACAATGAGCATTTTGTAGAATATCTGTTTGATGCTGATCCTATACCAAAATTCTGATAGTGATCTTCAACTGTAGCAAATTGTAGCATTGAACTCATATTGAAACATTTGGTACTTTTCCGTTTCGCCGGCGCAAATCTCGCCAAGCAGACTTTATTGGCGACAACATACAGTATACACATAAAAAATATTTAAAAAAACTTTAGTTCTAAGAATTCTTTTTTTGAAGGCATAAACATTTAAATATCACTTAAAACTTTATAAAAAGCCAATAAATAAAGACAATAAATTTGTAAAAAGACATTAATTTAAGAATTTACTATGCTTTCATGGTTCAACATCCTAATTCGCCGGTTCATATCACGTGACCCCAAGCGATCTCATCTCACATAAACTACTCTACAAAAATCTAATGCTCTCAGTAATTATCTACATTAATTTCAAGTTAAATCTTAATTTGGAATAAAAGTTTAAATGCAAGAATCATTTCAATTCGTATGAATAACTTACTCAGAAATTATGTAAAACCGCAGTGCTTTACTTCGCTAGTGCATTCTCATTAGAATTGATGAATTTAACCCTTAATTTTGCCTTTCCTATATTTTCGGGTGAGCGGTGCGATTGCATCCTAATTGACTTAATTACCGCAAATGGTCTCAGGGTATAAAATTTAACTATCTTTTGTAAAAATTCTATGTAATTGTATGCCAGTATTGAAAGAAACAATCAATCTGATAAGAAATGGCTATGGCCTGTTTTGAAAATGAAGCGTAAAATGTTACCAGTGAAGATATTTCGCTTGGCATCCAGTTGTACCATTACTGCCGACTTTATGGTTTACGCCGGCAAAACGGAAAAGTACCAGACATTTTTATTCAATTTGTTTTTTAAATAAAAATTTCATTTTAATCAGATATTTAGATATTTTAAAAAATTCAAGCAGTTAATTTCTATTAAATTTTCATCCTCTAATACTAATTATAATTCTTTCTTTAAATTTACATCTTGCTGATAGATTGGGCTGGAAAGTTTCAGTGAAAATGGCTGAAACCACTGGTTACTACTAATTAAAATTAGTATAATAGAAACTATTATGGACTATAAAAATGGCAATAACTGGCTGCCATATTCTTGGGCCTGGGATCAAATCCCAGAGAAGACTTGAATGTTTGTAAGTATATAGCGTCAGTGCAGCGTGAAGGCAGTATTGTTGAGCTTAACTCTTTCGCATCAAGAGGTTTTCCTTCTCCCATGACAAGTAGAGTGCTACAGCACTAACAATAACCTACTTAAATAAAGCTATAGCTTCTTTGTTGGACACTTTCACTACTGTATGCAGTTTCCCTTTGAGAGAGGATTGCAACTAAAAATTGACAATAAATAAAGGAAAAAAAAAGGTGTTAACCCTCTGAGCGGCTGGGGCTTTTCGATCTGTAATGAAGACCTGTATTTAAAGAGCTTTTATTAGCTAAACATATATATTTACCTATTTTAGTCTCTATTTTCATAAACTTGCATTCATCAAGATGACATTTATATTATTAATGGAATCAAGAAGGCAAAATATCTTAAATCATAAGCTAATATGGTTGAAATAATAGAACTACTTTTAGTCGCTTCAAAAGAATGATTGGCATGCCATTTAACAACTCCTAAAAGCAATGAACAATGCACTGTGATGGGGAAAGCACTAGGTAGAAAATGATTCAGCCGTTCGGACAACCTACTGCTGTCTGAATATTCAGGCATTTGGGGTGACTTCGATGCAAAAGAGTAAACTCCTCTTGAGAGATTTGGTGATAAAGGAAGAGATGTTAAAGATGCCTGGACCCATCCTTTACTGTGTTCATCAAAATTCGGATCGAATTTCTTCTCAAACATGTAAAATCAGATGCTGCCCTTGTGTAATGTATAAAGGAATAAAACTAGGTGCAGTGTTCTGAAGGCTTCAGTACCATGTTCTAGAGTGTTATTGAAAATTAGGAGAATTTTAAAGCTCAGGTTTTGCTGTGCTAAGTAATGTTTGACTATTTTAATATTCATCGAAGGGACTATCACTATGCGGCCAATGCTCAGCCACATACCATATACAGTACAAAGTCCGTAATCCGGACTCATCAGGACTTCAGCAATTCTGGATTAGGGGTTTTCCCGTATTATAGATCATCAATTTAAATCTGGTAAGATGGCATGCAGAAATTATACAATTAAAAATATGAAACCGTAATTTATGAAATAAAGAGCAATTATGATTTAAGGGTATTAAAATTTACAAAAAAAAAAAAGCTTAATATTTATTTGTTTACTATATTAAACATTTATTTCAATGCAAGTTGTTTAAGTTGCTTCATTTTTTGTGCTAATACTTTCTCTTTAATTCTCTCTTCTATAAACAGACATAATTTCTTGTTCAGTTACAAAGTTCCACTGTTCAAATCCTGTAATTGCTGTGTCGAGAATACCGACTAACTTGTCAATCGAAATTTTTTCGTTTTCAATAATGTTCTCTGTTACTTTCTTCACTATCGGAAGCATGCATGGGTAAACGCTTTACTGGCTTTATCAAACGCGCATGCGTAAGTTTGTGGCTTTGAGTTCTGGATAATGGATGTCCAGATTACGGACTTTGTGCTGTATAATTGTAATTCTCACACTGGACAAATCAAATGCAGACAATTAAGATCATGCATGTATGCAAAATCATATTATACAAGTTCACATCTGGCAAAGTTTGCTGTGTTTAATAAGCTGACATGTCTTACCCATAACCTTTTCATTAACTTCAGCATAATACAATACAATACAACATAATACAGCTTGATTATTGAGCCCACTGAGGATTTTTACATTGGTGCATTATTCCGATGGTCATATTTCTGGTAACCCAGCAAATTCTAGAATATTCCATTTTAACAACCCTGCTCCAGTCCCCATATGTTGAATTCAAATTTTCTTCTATCGACAAAACCTGGTTACCTTACTTTTTTTATTAGCACTAAAGTTCGATAAATTTTGAAATTCACTTTTTTTTGTAAGAATAACTCTTCAAATTCTTGCCACCAAATGTTTTCATGATACATTATTTTTAAAAAAGAGTGATGAAGAATCCGTATGCGTGATCCTTGCATTGTAGAAAATAGTGGCATCTATAAACACTGAGTTTTTAATATATGTAGTCCTCCAACAGAATATGGCCATCTTAAAGCCTGAATTTTGAATTCTGAATTTCCTTTGATTTATTTTGTATTTTGTACTAATTTAGTGAATTTTTGTTTAACAAACTCAGTGATTTTAAAACGAGAAGTGACAACCAGGAGTGTTTGTGCTATCAGGTTCTGTGTTCCTCCTTACTTGCTTTGAAAACATTAACTGTCCTCACTCGGAACAGGGAGCTTACTAAAGCTATGTTCAATAAATTGTGAAGTAGACAATACACACAGGAAGGGTATACGAAATCCTTTATTTTTCTATCTTTACAGAGATTTCCGGACTTCGGAATACAGAGACCAACCACTTGTGGTCTGAACGTAAGAATATAAAAATATTAACTAAAACTCTAACTAAACTAACTTTGGATTAATATACAAGTGTCTATTTTAAGATTGGCCAATAATTAACAAAAAGCCGTATGTAGTACAGAGAGCTGCTAAAACTACGATATGTTTAAAATTATCATGAGGATTAAACCTCTGGCCTTGAAGGCAACCAGCAACCGAGTAAAACTACTAAGGCAAGCGGCCTGCTTCTAATAACTCCTTCCTCTCTCTTGCTTGGCAAAAAGCCACAACTTAAGTACTTGGTGTTAGCAAGACAAATTTGCATAAATAAGTAAAAGATTTTAATTCTGGCCAGAAGTAGAAAATAAGATGTGATAGTAAAGATTTAAAATAAAATAAACGTTAGTAAAACTTAGGATCCTTACATACTTCCCGCCAGAGTTAATTAGTTTGAAACTGAGGTCTAAAACGACCTTGTTGAAAACTTTTAGCTCTAGAATCTAACGCGAGACCAATCTTTTACAAACATTTCTCACTAGAAACTAGAAATTAAAAAAAAAATCGTTTTTACATTATCAACTCCATGGACAAGATTTTTCATCTGTACTGCATCTAAACAGGAGTTCTTAGTTGAAATCTGGTTCCTTCCAGAGATCTGGAAGGAAAACTAGTTTAATGAAATGTTACACAATTAAATGGCAAGTAACATGAATACTTATATTTCTGTTTTAACATTCTTATTTCATTCATGACGTTGTTTAATTATCTCCCCGTGCTCTCTGACATGTGTTGTAAAGGAAAACACCAAACACGAACGTGTCTATGTACAAGTGTTCAACACTACTGCCTGCAATCAAAACACTAACGTGTTAAAATTCAACATAACAAGACCTCAGAACACACCTTATATTCAACTCTAAACCCTGAGGTACTATTCTGAAAAGTGGCTAACTCTGAAGTGTAGCGTCAGAGAGCCTAACTACATTCATTCAACCTTTAACACATATTCACAATAATTTGCTCTTTTTACAGTCACACGAATAAGTTAAATTTTTTTTTGCATTACTTTCATTTTTAACATATCACAGTATTTCTTAACTTTTAAAATAACAGTTCACATTGTATATAAGGACATATTAACATGCCGTTAATTTTACACATTTTAAAACATACATTAGTAGTACATTGTTAACTTCTATTCTTTTCCAAGCAAGTGCCAATTCTTCTACATTGAAATACTACATTTCAAAAGTCTTTCAGACTAAAACTTCTTTCTTGCCAGAATCTTTTAAATAAAATTTTATACAATATTTTTTTACAATTTTTTAAGGTACCTTTCTCAAAGATTATCAATGCTTTTACAATATTCAAGTATTTACACATTTCTATTATACATTAATTTTAGTTTTACTCGCGAGTAATTAAAAAACATAATACAAAAATAGGTAACAACTCATTTCTCGCCTTTTTGGCGATAAAGGTAGACCTCACATGAGGTAAAACGTCTTGAATTCTGCCACTTGCAGTAAGAATGAAAAATTAACTTAAGGTTTCAAAGTAACATAAAGTTTTACTTATCTTTGTGATATTCCGACATCCTTTTTTCTGCCCACTCCTGGAAGGTAGCGAAGACTATGGTTTGGTTTATCTTCCTTCTTGTGCGGGTTCACCCTTTGGTTCCTTTC
This sequence comes from Stegodyphus dumicola, assembly GCF_044657685.1. NCBI lineage: Eukaryota > Metazoa > Arthropoda > Arachnida > Araneae > Eresidae > Stegodyphus > Stegodyphus dumicola. The sequence continues at coordinate 185,957,809 of NC_140769.1, read as the reverse complement.
TCTATGAGCTTTCTTTTTCTTCCAGTGCGGTCACCCTTGAAGACCTTCTTTTTAGCCTCTACCTGTGGTCTCGGCCGTTTGATGGCAGCTGGTCTTGGCGGAACCGGGACACTTCTCTCTCGTAGTTGCCTGGATCTCGTTGCTATCTGTTCAAATTTTTCTTGTTTCTTTGTATCCACAGCTGGTGTTCCTTCATCAATTCATCGACATTTGCTGCGTAGCCTCCTATCCGATGGGTAGATCTTCCGTTTTGGAGCCGGGTTATAGTTGCCGTCATTTCTCCTGGCTCTCTTTGCATCCATTGTACTTCTCCCTTCTTCATTCTGTGGGTGCTCGTGCTCTCTCTTTTCTGGTCAGTGGAACGGCTTCTTTTTCTTGTTACCTTCAATTTTCCAATGGGGAAACTTTCTTTTCAACTGCTCCTGTCTAGTAATGGCTTGCCCTTGTGATTGTTGTTGTTCCACCTCTGGAGCTTGTGCCTGCCGTGCCGGATCCTGCAAAAGATCTTTAAATATTGGCATTTTATTACGATTATAGAATGGTTTTATCTGGTCAATGTTTGCGGTGCAGGTTTCACCATTCCTGGCTTTTAACACCACTACAGCCTGAGTTATTTTTCTTATGACATATGGTCCTTCAAATCGTGGATAAAATTTGGCAGTTTTAACTTCTGGTGCTGAAGAAAGTGAATGCTTAATTTTTAACACTTCATCTCCTACTTTATAAGTTACTCCCCGTCATTTCATATCATAATAAAGCTTCTGTTTTCTCTGTGCTACTTCAGTGTTCTTTTTTGCTTCTTTAATTAATTTTTCTATATCGCCCATTTTAAATTCTGGGGCTCTTTGTTGAACATAAAATAATTTATCTAGCGGCGTTATGATCTTTCTGCCTAAAAATAACTCAGCAGGAGTTTTGCCCGTCGTATCATGTTTTGCGGTCCTAAGGGCGAAAGCTAATTCATTGACATAGTTATCCCAACTTTTATGAAAATTTTTAACATAACTACGGATAATTTTCACTATATTTCTATTGACCCGTTCCGCTATATTTGATTGTGGCCGATACGGGACCATTTTTAAATGACGCATGCCCAGTTTTTGGCACATGTCTTCAAATACATTACTTACAAATTGAGGACCATTATCCGATATAACTTTTAGGGGCGGCCCTTATTTTAAAATATATTTATTTAAAATAGAAAGTAACTAATTTCGCGGAGGCTCGTTTTAAGGGAACAATTTCGGTCCACTTACTAAAATGATCAACCATAACAAGGAGATAGCGACTTTTATTTAACTGACTTGGGAAAGGGCCCAATAAATCGATGCCAATTATTTCATTTGGAAAATCGGATTTAATGCTATTTAGAAACCCGGCCGGGCAGAAATTAATATAATTAACTGCTTGACATGTTGTGCAGGACTGGACATATACCCTTGTTAACTTTTGCAGTTCAGGAAAATAAACTGCTTCGCGTACGCGTTGGATGGTTTTTCGAATACCAGCATGAGAAGCTAATGGGCAGTCGTGTAACTCCTGCAGTATATTTAATCTAAGACTAGCTGGGATAACAGGTCAAAATTCGTTGTTGGAATTTGTAGTTTTTGTATAAAATAATAGACCACCTATTAGTTCGTAATGGGCTGCCCTATTTCTTATCGCCACAATATCTTGGTGGCTAAAATTTTCAGGATCCTTTAAATACTCATAAATGTTTTCAAATTCAGGATCCTTATCCAGTTCGGTTATTACAGTTTCTCGGGAATGTATCGTACATGCTGTGAGCATTGCCACCTTTACAGTATTACCTTCTTCATCTATTTTTATTCTGGATAGGGCATCTGCTACGATATTTTCCTTTCCGGGGGTGTGCTTGATTACCAGATTATACTCTTGTAACTTGAGTGCCCATCTTATTAACCTTGGGGATAAGTTTTTCCCTGAATACAATCTAGTTACCGCCGCATGATCAGAATACACTGTTATTGGCGCCCTTCCAAAATAGACTCGGAACTTTTGCACTGCTAACAGAACTGCAAGTGCCTCTCTCTCAGTCGCGGAATAATTTCTTTGTGTTTGATTTAAAGTTCTACTAAAAAATGCCACGTGCTGCTGATTTTGCGAAAGTACCGCTCCTACCGCATAATCCGAAGCATCCGCTGAAATTTCTAAATGCTCATCGTTTTCAGAAAATTTCAAAACAGGGGCTTGCGTTAATGCCTGCTTTAATATTTCGAAAGCACTATTGGCTTCGGCCGTCCACGAGAATCTTGCCTTTTTCCTTTTTAATTTTAACAATGGTTCAGGAATAGCTGCAAAATCTTTTATAAAGGATCTATAATATGAACAAAGTCCTAGAAAAGAAGAGAGCTTCTTCGCCGTATTTGGCGGCGGATACTTTTGCACAGCGATTATTTTTGATTCGTCTGTCTCGATTCCTTTCTGAGATATTTTGTAACCTAAGTATTTTAATTCAGGGGCTGCAAATTTGCACTTTTCGACATTAACTTTTAGGCAGGCCTCATTTAATAATGAAAACACCTGTCTTAAATCCTGTACATGTTGGTCCAGATTATCACTAGTAATAATGATATCGTCTAAATAGATAAATGTGGTCTTTCCAAGAACAGGCCTTAGCACAATGTCCATACATCGCTGAAATGTTGCCGGTGCCCCTGAAAGGCCAAACGGCATACGCAGGAATGCATAAGTGCCAGACTTGGTTATAAAAACAGTCTTAAGGCACATCTTTCGGTTTAACCCCTATTTGAAAATAACCAGTCGTTAAGTCTAAAGTAGTCATATATTTGGTAGAAGTTATGTTCCTTAGAATTTCTTCAGTAATAGGTAACGGATATACCAGATATGTAGTCATGGAGTTTAATTTACGATAGTCAATTGCAAAACGCCACCTTTTCGGATGTGTTACCGGATAGTCATTATTTTTCTTACATAACACAACCGGGCTAGCATAACTACTTGAGATGGGCGTTATGATCTTTTTACGTAACATATCTCAAATGTGCCACTCTATAATTTTTTCTCTATTTTGATCATATCGATATGGTTTGTGGAGAACTGGCAGTGAATCTCCGGTGTCGATACTATGGTTAGTAACTTGAGTAAATCCGGGAATATCACTAAATAACGAAGCAAATTCACTTACCACTTGTCGAATTTTTTGTTGCTCTTCCTTAGGCAGGTGGTCGAGGTTTAACGTCGGTGGTTCTGTTTTTTCTTCTCGAACTGGTTTCATAGTCAGCTTAAGGGACGCTTCGTTAAAATCCAGCATTGCTTCCGCCTCTGAAAGAAAATCTATCCCTAAAATGACATGTGCTTGTAAATTCTTTAAGATAAAAAACATAATATTTATTTGCTCGTCCTTGATACGAATGTATAACGGTAATTTACCTATGCACTTGCATCTCTCTCCCTGCGCAGCTAACACTGTCGTATTTTCCGAATTATATATGCGGTATTTACAGAAATACTTCCTAAAAAAATCTTCTGCCACGCAGGAACACTGCGCGCCTGTATCCAGGAGTGCGGTGGCTGGTATGTTATTCACCAAAACTTCAATCTTTGGAAGAGTCAGATTTTTCACCATAACTGTATTTAACTTGAAGGAAGAGGGGTTTTCTTGGCGTCCGGATTTCCGCACCCTCCTGTCAGCAGAAATCCGTTCTAGTTTAAATTTTGTTTCTTCCTTTCCATGCCTTCCTTCTTTTTCCGCTGGTCTTCAGACTTTTTTTCTGGCTTACTATTGAACTGTCGATGTTCACCGGTTGTTTTTGAATACTCGGGTTTCCTTGCCCACTGATTCGCTTTGCTTCCGTAGCCATGTTCTTGGCGCACCAAATTGGCTTCGTTGCTCATACTGACATCTTCTTTCAGTGTCCGTTGTTCTTCTACTTTCAAACTGGATTGCTAGCTCAAATAACTTTTCCAGTGTAGTCGGATTCCTTAATTCAATAAAGTCTTGTACTTGGGGAAGTAACCTCGGCAAAATCACTTGTTACGTTCTCAGGATCCGGACGGTTTCCATACAAGAGTTTAAAGACATGAATTTTTCTTAAAATAAGGGTGTAAAGATTTTCGATTCGTTGCTGGTATATGCTGAAGAGTTCCGTTTCTAATCTTGCACGATCTCTTACGACAGGGAAGGCTTTTACTAAGGCAGTATTAAAATTTTCTTAAGTATAGGTGGGACTTCCCGCTTGACCCAAGAGGCTTCTGCCTATACATTTGAACCAATTAAGCGCTTGGCCCCTCAAAGCGCTGGTAGCTAAGGTGACTTTCTGGAACTCATGTACTGGATACAGCATGAAGTGGTCATCCAATTTTTCCAAAAAACTGGTTACCGGTGAGTTTCCATTAAATGTTGCTTCTGGTTTCATCAATGCGCGCATGGCCTGGACGATGTAACCAAATCCTTCCAGGGCGGCAGCTGGCATTTCTGGATTCTGAGCCGCTTCTGCAGGCAGCACAGGTTCTTCTTGAAACTCGGCCATGGTTATTCTTCTTCGTCGGGCGCCACTATCAGGTTCTGTGTTCCTCCTTAGTTGCTTTGGAAACATTAACTGTCCTGACTCGGAACAGGGAGCTTACTAAAGCTATGTTCAATAAATTGTGTAGTAGACAATACACACAGGAAGGTATACGAAACCCTTTATTTTTCCATCTTTACAGAGATTTCCGGACTTCGGAATACAGAGACCAACCACTTGTGGTCTGAACGTAAGAATATAAAAATATTAACTAAAACTCTAACTAAACTAACTTTGGATTAATATACAAGTGTCTACTTTAAGATTGGCCAATAATTAACAAAAAGCCGTATGTAGTACAGAGAGCTGCTAAAACTACGATACATTTAAAATTATCACGAGGATTAAACCTCTGGCCTTGAAGGCAACCAGCAACCGAGTAAAACTACTAAGGCAAGCGGCCTGCTTCTAGTAACTCCTTCCTCTCTCTTGCTTGGCAAAAAGCCACAACTTAAGTACTTGGCGTTAGCAAGACAAATTTGTATAAATAAGTTAAAAGCTTTTAATTCTGGCCGGAAGTAGAAAATAAGAAGTGATAGTAAAGATTTAAAATAAAATAAACGTTAGTAAAACTTAGGATCCTTACAGTGCTCCGGGGATTTTGAACTTCGAGACCCGGAAATTCCGGGGATCGTCGTTCAAAAGGAAGTAGGATTAATAATGAATTATTTATTTTGATCTGGGTAATTTTGTTTGCTTTGAAAGCAGAAAACGCAAGGTCAGTGTGTGTGGTGAAAACTTTTCCTTTCTTTCTCCAAAGGCAGTGATAATGCGTGAAAAGGGGGAAAAAAACTTCTTTTTTGTTCTTTCCTTATTGCGAGTTATGACTCATTCCCCCGGTTCTCCGACATTCTCTTCTGGATTCTTTTCGGCAAGTAGGCGCTGCAGAAAAAAAAGGGAGAGACTTTGTTCGACCAGATGTGCGATCACGTGACTCTGAGTTCAAAGGTCTTATCTCTCCTGGCGTGGCACCAATAAGTAGAGAAGGGGGATTTTTCGCCGTATTAGCTATTTGTCATTGATTGCTTCTCAACTTTTTTTTCTACGCTGTGTAAAATTTTCGTTTCATTTATTAATGCACGTGTAAATTTTTCGTTTCGTTTATTGAAATATTTTTTTATTTATGTACGCAAGAGAATTTCACTATGAAATTTCTCGATATAAATAGTGATATTATACAATTAGAAGAAGGTGTCTGGAATGCATTTAGGTGGAATTGGATTGAACGGAGAGATGGTAATGGGGATACCATCGGCACATGGTGCAAGAAAATAAATGTTGCTGGACAAGCATATTGTGTTTTTTGTAACTCACTGCTGAAGTATGGTGGGGAAGGATTTAAGGCTTTCACAAATCATTCTAAAACTGTGACGCACATAAAATATTCAAAGTGCATTAGACATTCAATGACTTTAAGTAATTATGCTAATTCAAAAAATACTAATGACTTACTGGAGACTGATGCTCGACCATTGGATATAGTGAAAAGAAAAGCACGCAAAGAGGTATTAATAACTTCGTTTATCGCTGAGAATTCTCTTTCTTTCTATGTAGCTCCCAATTTAATTGAATCTGCAAACAGTTGAGCCGCGATCAGACGGCACTAAACTCGTTGGAAATGTCCAGGACTACTGCATGTTATAAGATGAAATATGGGCTCACAAAAACTATTAAGGAAAATATCATTAAAACTTTAAAGGAGACTCCATTTTCTCTAAATTTGGATGAAAGTACTAGCAATGCTCAAGAAAGTATACTGGCAATATTGGTGCAGTTTTATGACAACAATCAAAATGAAGTTGTAGTTCATCATTTTGCATCTCTAAAGATGGAATCTTGCAATTCAGAAGCTGTTTTTAAAGCAGTTGTTAATACTACCTGTAACAACATGCGTGGAAAAAAAAAAGGGTGTTGAAACCAGACTACGATCAAACAAAGCACCCCACTTATTAGATATTGATGGTGACACATGTCACACAGCCAATAACTGTGCAAAAAAATTTGCTTCATGTTTTGATAGATACTTAGAAGATTTGTTTGATGATATCTATTTTGATATAAAAAGCTGCAGTAAAAGAGAAATTTTTTTCAAAATCTGTGAATCCCTTGCCATTAAAAAACTTAAGCCCTTGAAGAGACCAGACCATAGGTGGGTGTACATTTTATGTGTTTTAGAAAGAATCAAAGATCTGTGGGATGCTCTTATTGCATTTTATTTTCACTACTTGGATAAAACTGATAAAGGGAATTATTTTTCTTATGTTGAAACTGTATACAATAAAAGAAATATTTCTGCAGCTCAGAAAAAAATTGTTGAAGGGGTGTATTCTTGCTTGCATTCCCAACAACTCACAAAGGATGCTTTAGCTCGGAAAAAAAGAATACTAAATGGGTTATTTGTTATGCCAAACAAAACTTTATTGCATATGGCATTATATTCAGCAGTATTACCAGAGTTCAACTCTGGCTCCATATTAAATTATTTGAAACAAAAAAAACCAATGCTTCATTTAATACATTCCAGTATTTATAAATTGATGGCAAAATTTTTCTCTTTTTTTATGAAGCCAGAAAATATAGAGTGCATATCTTATAATGATTTATTAAAGGTTGATGTCACAAATCCAGAATTGCATCTACCTAGCAAAGTAATATTTACTGGTGCAGAAGCTTCCACTCTCCTGAAGAAATTATCAAAAAATCATCCAATAGCAAAAGAATTCCAAATTTCTCTGATGAAAGCTTATACTAATATAGCACAGCATATGAAACAGAAATTACCCCTTAAAAAGTCATATCTAATTAGTTTTACAGCATTAGATCCAGAGCTAAGAGGTAAAACCAGTACAATATTAGCTTTTGAAAAATTATCATCTTTTATGTCCCATATTTTTAGTGATAATGAAAAGTCAAAAGTAGAAGCTGAAATAAGATTATACCAGAGTGATATTGATATCACCAAAAAAATGCTCTACACATCTGATGAAACTGGAAATCAAGTCAAGTGTACAATTGATAAATATTGATCTAAAGTTTTTAATTTAAAAATGATTTCACAAATGATTATAAGTATCCTACATTGGCTAAATTGGTCAAAGCCTGCCTTAGCTGCTTCCATAACCCATTAGTGGAAAGTGCATTCAACTTAATGGATACACTTGTCACTGACTATAGAACCTCTCTTAAGATTGATTCCCTAGATGCAGTGCAGACTATTAAATATGATTTAATGGCTTCTAAAGAAACCTCATGTGAAAAATATGGCTCAAAAATCCATTGACTGATCCAATTCACAAAGATCTCTTACTGAATATGAACAGAAGTTGGAAAACATATCAAGAGGACTTAAAAACATGTATTTCAGATGAGTCACCTATAAAAGTCTCTGAAAAACCTTCTACATTAGCAGAAAAGCAAACTGCTTCTACCTCTGCATGTGCAGTTCTCGAGCAAATTTCTTCAACTGTAAATGAGGAAAATAAAAGTCAACCTTCCTGCAATTATGAAGTTCACCACAAAAGAAAGACAAGCCCACAAACATCAGAAAATAAAAAAAAGCAGCAGAAATTAGATAATTTTTTTTAAAGAATTAATTCAGGTAATTTAAAATATTTACATAAAATGTAGTAGTTTATATGTTTGAAAATTTATGGTTATTAATTTTGCAAAAAAAGTAATTCATTGAACTTTTATAATTAGGTCATTCAATACTTCATAATTGTAATTTTTCATTTCTCTCTCCCCCCCCCCTTTCTCGAAACTCCAAAATGTCGGTAGTAAGTCCGTAAAAGTTTCAGGGGATTTTTTGGGGTCCCACAAACAGCCCTGGACAACACTATTGAAAAGCATAAGATATTTAATTTTAAAATTTAATCTTTCTATTACCGAGTAGAAAACAAGTGACTGAAAAACAATAAAGGCAGTTCTTAAAATTATTTTTTTTGCCTTTTAATCTGATTGATTTAAATAAAAATGCTTTTATATCATGAGATGTCTAATTAAAAGTATTAGATATTTTATGAAATGACACTCTCTGAACTTTAATATCATTATATACTTTTTTAATTATAACTATTTTAGGCAGCTGGGTATTTTGTTTGTTTATGTTAGAGTGACTAGTTTTCAAAACAATAATATAGCGAATATAAAAAAGTATATGGCAACTCTTCACACACCTTAGCAGAAGTTTTAAAGTTGTGCTATTCTCAAATATTTTATGATTTTGTTCTTGAATTTTATGTGGAATAAGTTTGAAGAAAGTGATGCTTAATAATAAAGCTAAAAAGACAAAGAATAAATAAATAAAAATTAAAAAATTAAATTTAAAAAAAAATTAAAAGTTGTGTTGGCAGGCGTGAGTCGTAGAGCAGATTAGTAACTTGCGATGTTCAGTAAGAGCATATAAAAATCTTAACAAAACCTCTAGTGTGATGTTAAATTTTGAATCTTTTCATGTTTTTCTTTATTTCTCTTTTAAAAATTTTTTTCATAATTTTGAATTTTATAGTATTTTATGATGTCTTCTAAATGTATTAGAGAAATTTTATACAATGTCAGAGAGGAATTTTTGGTCATAGCCAAATCAGGAAAGGTGCCCATATGTTGAAACGGTATTTCTCTGGCAGAATTTTCCACCATTTTAATTACATGAATTTGTTGCAAAGGAAATAAAATTAATTCATTCACATTTTTATGAAAAATTATTAAGTTTTATATTTTTATGGCACTGATAATAGTAAACATTAATCTCTTAAACTTATCCAAACAGCAACCTAATTTTGGATTAGATTTAGAATAGCTAAAATATAATAAAAATCAATTTTTAGTAACTGAAATAAGGTTGTTGTTTTGCATAATGTAAATTTTACATTGGCATGCCTCTCTTTTAATGTTGTTATTGTTGTTTAGTTGTATCTTTTGTTAGATAAGTGTGTTTAAGAACATGATAAGCTGTAAAATTTTAAAGTAATTATTTTTGCTTTTTGTGCTACTGACTTCTGTTATTTCTCCGTATACGTCTTGCATTTCTCTTCAGAAATATCCCACAGACTTGTTATTTATGATAGTAAATAATTTGCCTATTATGTTTAACATTAGAATTTGTAGGAAATATTATTTGCATTTATTGGATACAGGTACTGAAAAGCAGATTACAGTTTCAAGTGCATTTTTAACCAAAATTAACAAGTCAATTTTTTGGCAATTTTTTTTTAAGTTTCCAAGGTATAAAATACTTGACATTTGATGTATTAAATAATACCTTACAGAACATATTTAGTACATTAAAAACTGATCTGCTACTTACTGTTACAAACTCTGCAATATCCATATTAACCATACTCATAAAAAAGATTGCCATTAATTGAAATGTAGTTTCCGGACTTAATTATAAGCAATATTGAAGAATAATCAGTATACTATGATGATTCTCTGAAAATGCAAAATTTGATGTTGTTTGATGAAAGTGATTTTCATTTACACAGTCACCATATTATGAACTTTTTGAAACCAAAACAATAGTTTGCAAAACGTGATCATTTAGACTTTCCTAAAGTGAGTACACAATGTAACAAATTTGGGAAAAGGTTCCTGAAAAACATTTTGTGAGATTGGCCTTCTCAGTCTATTAATTGAAAGTACTGTTTGGAATAGAATGTTATGGTAATTTGTTTCAAATTTGAAAGAATATAAATTAAAATTAATATTAGATTATTCAAATATGGTGGAACACGAGAGGACTATCCACCAAAGTTCGCATGCTCTTCCACTCCTACTACCAGGCCTCCCGAATTAACTGGATTAGAATTTGGTCTGGTTGCACAAAGATTTTACTGTTTAATTTTTGAATTTTTTGTGCACATGTACTAACGTTGATATATTTTGTATAGTTTCATATTCTTTTACCTCATTGGTTAGTGTTAACTAAATCTGCTAGAATATTTTTTCCTGCTTAAGGAGTTTACTATATACTTCTAAGTCTGACAAACAAGAAAAGCTTAATTTATCATCTATTTGCATTTAATTATATTTCTGGTTTATTGTTTTTAATAATTTTTTAACTTTTGTACTAGGTCTAACTAACTCGATCGCTTGGTGTATTTACTGAAGTGTTCACATTTTCTGTGAACCAGCAGATTGTAAATTTTAATACAGCTGATCTATTTTGTAATTTTTCCCACTGAAAGTAAATGTTTTATTGTTTCTGTAATTAACAGAGTTATGTAAATATAAAAATGTTTACATGTAACATATAATAATTTTATGTTACTTTATTATTATACACAAAATTTTATATCTGTTATTTACATAATAATTTTATATTAAATAAATATAATTATTAGGTTTTAACATTATTTATAAAGCGATAAAATTTGTTTTTCTTCTTTCATGTACTTAAAAAAATGTTTTATTATGGATTAATTTACCAGTAATGGGTGTTATATTTTATGCAAAAATGAAGTAATCGATTTACTTTCTCCGTTAATGTGATGATTTTATATCAGCTTTTAACTAAATTTCCTGCCACTGCAAATATCATCCGTGCAAACAGTTTGAGCTGTCATGTTTAATCATATTTTTTCAAACAATTTTTGGCATTTGGAAGAATGAGACTTGCTTTAGAACAGTATGTTGTGAAATGTATAAAAAACTATTGTTATCATTAAGTACAAGGTGTCTGCAATGCAATTATTATGCTACCAGATTAGAACCATCATTTACTTCTAGTTCTCTTGCAAAAAAGTCAGCTACAGAATGTCACCAAATCATGTATATAGTTTTAGGTACTAATGTTATATCATATGACACTTTGAAGGTTTGGTACCGAAAGTTCAAAAACAAGGACTACAACATTCAAGAAGCAGAGTGCTCCAAGTGGCCTACTGATGTTTATGAGGCAGATAAGGATAGACATCTTCAGGCCTGCACTAATCTACTTGAATATCAATGCAAGGACAAATTCTGAACCCGATTGTCGCTTGTAATGAAAAGTGGATTTACTTCAACAACACAGGCCGAAAAGGGGTTGGTCTGCACCTGGTGAGTCCATTGGCAGCATCACAAAACACAATTTGACTAATAAAAAGATAATGTTTTGTATCTGATGGGATTGCCGCAGCATTATCCACAAAGAGTATCTGGGAAAAGGTAAAACTCTTGACAGTAAGGTGTACAGCGAGATGCTAGTTTATATTGACAAGGAAAAACATCGAACTGAGTTCCGGTATGAAAAGGTAATGTTCCATCAAGATAATGCAAGACCACATGCGTCTGCATTCACTGGCTGGTCTCTATACGGACTCGAATGGGATCTTTTGACACATCTACCATATAGCCTCAACATCGCTACTTCAAACTTCATTTCTTCACACACTTGTACTATCTTCCATTTTGCACAGAATGCCCATTTTTCCGGCAAAAATGTTCATTACAGCCATATACGAGGGGTATTCAGAAAGTAAGGAACATTTTGGAATTAAAAAGAAAGTAAGTACAAGAAAAAAAAAATATTATATGCATCAGAAAGAGCAACTAAAATTCTTCTTTTCTACATAGTCACCAAACAAATTGAGGCACTTATCATAGCGGTGGACAAGCTTTGAAATTCTTTCATCATATAATTCTGCCGTCTGCGATCTCAGCCACTCAGTGGCATGCATCCGCGGCTCCGTGTCGCCGTCAAAGCGCTGTGTTGCTAGCCAGTTCTTCATTCTTGGAAACAAGTGAAAATTACTAGGTGCAAGATCGGGACTATAGGGCAGATGAGGAAAAACCTCCCATTTGAATGAATTAAGGAGTTCTTGAGTGCGGTTTGCCGTGTGAGGTTTGGGCCTTGTCATGCAAAAACAAAATTTTGGACATCAACGTTCCTTGGCACTTGTTTTGAACTGCTCTCTTAAGGTTGCGCAAAGTTTGACAGTACCTCTCAGAGTTTATTGTGGCCCCATATTCGAGAAAATCAATCAGAAGCACACCTTGCCTATCCCAAAACACAGTCGCCATAATCTTCTTTGGTGAAAAGGTTTGCAAACATTTTCTTGGTCTTTTGGGGGAACTTGTGTTCCCCCACTGGATGGACTGTAATTTTGTCTCTCAATTCACGTGTCTCACCCATGTCTCGTCACCAGTTATGATTCAATCCAGTTATGAATCACCATGTCTGTCATAGGCCTCCAGAAATGTCAAAGCTGCCCCCATTCGCTAACCTTTATGGTGGTCTGTAAGCAATTTCAGCACCCATCTTGCACAAAATTTGCTATATATAGTCTAGCTTTTGTGTGACAATTTCAAACAACAAAGTCCGTGAAACTTGTGGAAAACTAGGCGAAATCTCCGTTGTTGTGAAACGGCGGTTTTCACGAATCTTTTCATCAACTTTAGCAACCAGTTCGTCAGTCACAATGCTAAGGTGTCCACACTTCTCTTCATTGTGAACATTAGTTCGGCCATTTTAAAACTGAATGCACCATTTCCGGATTGAACTTTCATTCATGATGTTGTTTCCGTACACTTCACACACTTGCCGATAAATTTCCATAAGTTTTAGGCTTTTTGCCAACAAAAACCATATCACAGACCGCACCTCACAACTGGCGGGATTTTCAATTGCAGCGCATATTTTAAATTTTATATAAAAAAAAAATGGGCAGCAGGGAAATGTTCCCGTTCCCGCTGGACGCCAACTTAGATGCCAAACACACAGGCACCAAAATATATGTGATCGGCGCATGCCTAGTGACGTCAGACGGAAACGTTCCTTACTTTCTGAATAGCCTACATATATGTATATATATATATATATATATATATATATATATACAGAAACACACTGCTTAACATCACTTAGTTTGGCAAATGCTGCCCCACTCTCCAAATACAAATATAGTTGGTAAGTTGAAATGAAACTTGCTATTTACTTGCCTTTTTAGTATTGTTTATGTATTTTTTTATATATAGTATCTGGTTTCTTTTTGATTTATTTGCGTAATTCGTGTCGGGAAAGTTTTCTGTTGGCAAGAGTTTGTAAATTACTTTGGTTTTCTAGGTATTTGGCTTTCCGCTTTTAACTGACATTTTTTAAATTTCAATTCTGGTCATTTGCTTGCTAATTTCTTTTTGTTAATTCACTGCATTTGGTTTTACATTTGGTTTTGGGTTTTGCTTTTACCCTTGCCTGCATGGATGACAAAACACGAATTGAATAGCTGAGGAGTTAGGTTTAGAGGTAACTTCCGCATGACAAGTCTGTCTCCTGCCTGCTCAACAATTATTCACTTATGAATTTTTTAGGATTAAAAAATTTTTTGGAATTGTATATTTATTCATGGATTTTGATACTTTCACTTGATTTGCATATGCTTTCAGAATTTAAATGATATTGTAGATTAGTTTGCAGCGATAGTTAATCATTTATTTGTTTGCAATTACATTTTGTTATTTAAAATTTAATTAACTTTAAATTTGCTTTTTACAAATTGTTGAATATATATTGTTAGTTGAATATATATGAAAAATCAGTTCTAAATTTCTCACTTTATGTCTTTACTGATGTATATATATTTCACAACTATTTTCTTTCCTTTCCTGCTTCATTTAACTTTTTTTTAATTTGCAATTTTTATTGGCATCCTTTATTCACAGTTACTTTCTGTCTGCTATTCAGCCTTCTGTTTGTTATAACTTATTTAAAAAATAACAAAATAAATACCTGAAAAATAAAGACATTGGAAACTTTGCCAATTATTATGTTAGTTGTGAGATCTATTGAGGTCTATTACTGGATACAAATCATGTTATCTGCTTTGACTACTCTGATTGGCTTAGTAGCTCACAGGAACTTCGATACAAAATCTCCCTGTTTAGATGAGATGCTGTCAGGAATCGTGTCTTCAAGAAAGACTTGTTCAGAGATATGTCTTCTATGTAGACGGGGCCTTAGGAGAAAGCCACTGAGTTTTATGCTAAATCTTTTCTAATTAATTGAATTTACATCAAGCATGAAATGAATGCTTCAAAATTTTAAAAAAAAAAAAAAAAAATATTTCTAAAAAAATACTTTTGCAATTTTTATCTATAGATGTTTTTTAAACTGCTGTATGTAGAATTCTAATGTGACAGTGAAGAGGGAACCTGGGCACCTAGGTTTACTTAACATTTGTGTCAGGATCAAATTTTAAAATTTTTTTTTTATAAAGAAGCGTGATTAATTAAGAACTGGGCACTGTATGCGAGAAGCATAATTCTCGAATGAAATTTAAGGCTGAAAAATCAAAGTCAGTATCTGGTATTCAAAAGTCAATTCGATGTGGGCCTTGCTTCTCTTATTATAACAGTAACTTGAGGATGGATGAAATGCTGTTCTTAATGTATGAGCTGGTCAAAGAACAAAAACTGTGCTATTCAGTAGGAATATTTTTTGGCTACAAATGCATTAGCATATTAAAGACAGTTTATTAATGAAGCTCTTTTAGAATATATAGAGATGTCATATGAGAAAAAAGGTGGTATTGCGAAGAAAATAGATAAGAGTAAATTTGGGAAGACTAAGTATAGTAAGGGGTGAATAGTTGAAGGGCAATTTATTTTGGGGGAAGGTTAAAAGAGAATCAGGCAAGCTATTTTGGTTCATGATAGGAATGAGAACACATTGTTGGATATTATTAAATCTCTGACTGATGTGGGGTTTCACTAAAAAGGCCCTAATTTCTGAAAATATCCATGGGAAAGAAATATTTTCTTGATTTTAATGCCTAAATGCTCCTAGTAAATTATACTTTGATTTATGCACTTTTATTATATTGCCTTAATTTCTTGACATATTTCAAAATGCACAAATATATACGTATTTACAGATATCACAAAAAATATTGTAGGCCATTTATATACGGCCTTGCGAGCCAAAAAATTAAGTAGTGGATTAGCCTGCGGACTGCAGTTTATTCAGATAGTTGAAAAAGGCTATGACTTCCTAAGTAGGGAAGGTTTTGAAAATTTGAAGGATAATCATAGCTTGAATTTTGTTGATCAAGTTACAGAATGCCATACGAATATAACAGAAAGCTAGTGGAGGCATGCAAAAAGCTCTTTTTGAATGCACAGTTGACAACCAGATTTTAAATTCTATATGGTTATAAATTGGGCAGAATTCAAAAATTCCTCGTAAATTTATCAGCAGTTTTGGAATTTTTCTTAACTTTCAGTATTCTTTTTTCTCATTTTTAATTTAAACATATATTCTGTTCCTGTACTTTCAGTTTTACTGCTTAAAATGCTTATCTTTTGAAAAAAGATGCTTTTCCATGACTTGATGACTTTTTTTTTAATCAGCAATTGGGTCCTTTATGCAAGCTGTTGCAACTTCTTTTTGTATGTAAAAGCTCTAAATTCAATCTGATAACCTCTAAAAGTGGCATAATAGTATTAAAAAAATTGTATTCAAACTTCTCTTTTTGATGTAATTGTTCATTAAATACAAAATTATTTCTGCAATTTGTAAAACAAAATTTGGTCGGTAAGTTAGTCATTGTTCAGTGACTTTAATAATTCAGCTTATCTGACTGGGTATACTTAGAAGAAGCAGATGAGAATACTGATTTTTATTTGATTTTATATATTATTTTTCTTTCTTTAGTCAGTAAAATTTGCAGACTTACTTGCCTAAAAGAAGCCATGTATTCTGTTTTTATTGATGATAATTATTTTAAGCACATGATTTTGCAGAAATAGAATAATGTAAATTAACTGAATTGAAATGTTTATTTATTTATTTATTTTTTAGCATTATTAGAATTACAAGTACTTTCTGATTATCAGTATCCAGTATCCTCACCAGAAAGTTGTGGGCTCATAGGTGCACTAAGAATTCCATTTAAGAGCAATCAATCCATAAAATTAAAAAAGCAAAATACATTGGTAATAAAACACTATCCTATTTTATTACATTGGTAATAAAACACTATCCTATTTTAGACTGTTGTTTTCTTTATTCACACAATAATGCATGTTGGCTTTTAAAAAAAATCAGAGAATTTCCAAACTAGCCAAAACAGACATACTACTCCAATACCTGGATTACCATATAACTATTTTGGTGACAAACATTTTACCATGTTTTGGTTGGGGTGCAAATAATTAGGTGCAATAAGTACTGAATTATATATTGATTAAAGTAATAATTAACTATTTTTGTATTAATACATATGAATTTAATAAATTTCTAATCATTACTAATTAATAAAGCATTTTAAATACTATTATGTTCTGCTACCAGCAGCACAAAAGCTCTTATCTGCCTACAGAAATCTATCCTTTCTGATGAATGAATATTATTTCAGTATTTATTATATTGTGTGGCATGTTTTCTCTTAATACACATTACTTGATGAATGAATTAACCACTGTAAGGAGATTTTTCATGTAACTACGCATCTCATAACTTTTTTTTTTTTTTTGATAAATGGACATTAGTAGTTTCTATCAGTCTTAGAATTCTGTGTCATTGTTTTATGGGTCAAGTAACAGAATATATATTCTTCAAAAATGTGGAAGTGATTAGGCAATATCTTATATATTTTATAATACTTTTATGTTTATTTAGTAACTGCATAATTTTATTTACTTTTTTTTTTAAATTTATTTATTTATTTATTTTATTTTTATTTATTTATTTATTTATTTATTTATTTCTAGTTGTTAAACTATGTTTCCACAGCTCTTCACTTTTCAGAGCAGTGTGTTGATCCAAATATAGTTTCTTGTAACAGAGTAGTTCTACTGCATGGTATGTTGTTCTCCATAAAATTTTGTTTTAACAGTTTTTTTAAATTCTAGAAATCCTAAAAGTTGTACTTGTTTTCAAGGAAATAAATTTGTTAATATTGATGGCTATGCATACTGTGATTGAACTTAAATGTGCAGGCATAAATTGAACTGATTTACTTATGAAATAGAGTGTGTATGTATGATCCGTGCAGATGGAAATGTATTTTCCCCCTTTATTTGTTTTACAGTTTTCAAGAAGCTAAAGCAAAATAATGAAGAAAACATATTTTAACTTAAAAACATGAAGTGAAAATTATTAAGAGACCATTCTAACCTTTTATATTTCTCCATATTATCTTGAGATTCTTATTCTCAGTTGATACCTCTGCTGGACAAATCTTACATATTTTGGTATAGTACCACCTAAAATTACATTAGTAGTTGTGAATCAAATTTTCTGTCACAGCTTATTGCAAGTGTAACATGAAGAAAATTATTTCATGCGAATGTCCATAACTGTAAAACTTTTCTCAACTGTATGAGAGAGTATATAATTTAATTGCTTAATTAAAGGTGTAGAATTTTAAGAAAATATGATGGTAAATGCTTAAATAGACTTTATTAATATTCTAATTAAAAATCCTGAATTTCTTCTAAATTGAGCCAGGACATTTATAATATATGGTATAAAATCATGAACATAATAACATAGGGATACGTTCCATAATGTATGGCTGCTTCCATTACAGTCTGTTGCTGTTCAAATAAGAACTTCAGGGTCTTTTTCTGCCATCCAACTTGGCTCGTAACCATGGGAATGACAATTGCAGCAGACTATTTGTGATACTTAATCTCATTCCCAATACTATTCTGTTTAGTGAGATTCATTTCATGAAAATGTGCGAATGCAGGCTAACTTGAACTACAGTCTCAAATGAGGTGGGGAAAAAAAATGCTGTGCTAACGATCACAGATGGGATGGGCTGGCAAATGCCTTGAACACCAGCCCTTCCCATCTCTATTTTAAATTAATGGTACTTTTCCGTTTCGCCGGCGCAAATCTCGCCAAGCAGACTTTGTTGGCGACAACATAACAGTATACACATAAAAAATGTTAACAGACGTTAGTTCTAAGAATTTTTTATTTTGAAGGCATAAACATTTTAATATAGTTTAAAATTTTGTAAAAAGCCAATAAATAAAGACAATAAATTTGTAAAAAGACACTGAGAATTTACTATGCTTTCATGGTTCAACATCCTCATTTGCCAGTTCGCATCACGTGATCTCACCTCACGTAAACTACATTACAAAAATCTAATTCTCTCAGTAATTATCTATATTAATTTCAAGGTAAATCTTAAGTTGGAATACAAGTTTAAATGCAAGAATTATTTCAATTCATACCAATAGCTTACTCAGAAATTATGCAAAACTGCAGTGCTTTACTTCGCTAATGCATTCTCCTTAGAATAGATGAATTTTAACCCTTGATTTTGCCTTTTCTATATTTTCGGGTGAGCAGTGTGATTGCATTCTAATTGACTTAATTACCGTAAATGGTCTTAGGGCATAAAATTTAACTATCTTGTAAAAATTCTATGTAATTGTATGCCAGTATCGAAAGAAACAACCAATCTGATAAGAAATGGCTGCGACTTGTTTTGAAAATGAGGCGTAAGAGGTTACCAGCGAAGATATTCCATTTGGCATCAGTTGTACTGTTGTTGGCAACTTTATTGTTTACGCCAGCAAAACAGAAAAGTACCAAATTAATAATAAAACAAACTGATGTATTTTCTAAATATTTTGTCTAGGCTCAAATCTGAAGGTGTGACTGTAGTGCATTTGCAACATGAGGTGCTTAAAATTTGCCTAACTAAATGTTTTCTTGAGGGCTTGCTTGGGGAATTTTCCATAATGGGGGGGGGTAGTAGAGAGAGAGAGAAAAGAAAAAAAAGAAGGCAGGCTCTTTATAGATTACCTTTCCCTTTTGCCTGACAATTGATTGTAATTGTTTTTACATTTAAAAATTAAAGAATAACACTTTATTTTAAAGAAAACTGTCAAACATTATAAATATAATTATGCAATGTTCAGGTTTTATTGTAGTATTTATAAGCTCAATATTACAAATTCCTGTACTGTTATATTAAATTACTAGTTCTTTTATTAAGTATTTCTAAAGCTGTGATTTTTTTTAATTTTGTTATTTTATTAATTTATGTTAAATTAATAGGCCCTCCTGGCACTGGAAAAACTTCACTTTGTAAAGCATTAGCTCAGAAAATCTGTATCAGATATTCATCAAAGTTTACTTATGGGCAACTGGTTGAAGTAAATACACAGTGTCTTTTCTCAAGGTGGTTTTCAGAGGTTAGGTTTTTTTCAATTTTTAAGATACTAAGTTGTGCTTATAATTGTTATAATAAAATTGTGAACATCAATAATTATTTAGGTTATGAAGAGCTCACAAAAACTTAAAATGTGCTATTTTATAAAAATGTTTAACTTATTGCAATGTATATTTCTATGACATGCAAAATGAATTTTGAAGGCATAAGATTAATAAATGTACATTATTTGCTGTAAAATGGTTCACTAATATGAAATTCTATAGTCCGAAACATATTTTCATATAATTTTTATTGAAGTTTAGTCATCCTCCGTATGCATGAAAAAAAGAAATAATGAAAAAAACTGATTATATTATTTGAAAATATTTATAATTTTCGGTACTTTTCTGTTTCGCCGCTGCAAATCTTGCCAAGCAGACTGTATTGGCGACAACACACAGTATATACGTTAACAAATGTTAGTTTTAAGAATTTTTTATTTTAAAAGTATAAACATTCTAA
Organism: Stegodyphus dumicola; assembly: GCF_044657685.1. Classification (NCBI taxonomy): domain Eukaryota; kingdom Metazoa; phylum Arthropoda; class Arachnida; order Araneae; family Eresidae; genus Stegodyphus; species Stegodyphus dumicola. Next base: position 185,937,642 of record NC_140769.1, on the reverse strand, counting down.
TGTCATTTAAAATTTTGTAAAAAAGCCAATAAATAAAGGCAATAAATTTGTAAAAAGGCATTAATTTTAGAATTTACTATGCTTTCATGGTACAATATCCTGATTCACTAGTTCCTATCACATAACCCCAAGTGATCTCATTTCACGTAAACTACGCTACAAAAATCTAATTCTCTCAGTAATCATCTACATTAATTTCAAGTTAAATCTTAATTTAGAATGCAAGTTTAAATGAAGAATTATTTCAATTCATACGAATAGCTTACTCAGAAATTATGTAAAACCGCAGTGGTTAATTCACTAGTACATTCTCATTAGAATTGATGAACTTAACCCTTGACTGTCTTGATGAACTTAACCTTTTCTATATTTTTGCCATCAGGTGAGCGGTGTGATTGCATCCTAATTGACTTAATTACCACCTGCGAATGGCCTTAGGGCATAAAATTGAACTATCTGGTAAAAATTCCTGTAATTATATGCTAGTATTGAAAGAAACAATCAATCTGATAAGAAATGGCTGCGGCTTGTTTTGAAAATAAGGAGTAAAAGGTTACGAGTGAGGATATTCCGTTGGGCATCGGTTGTACCATTATTGGCGACTTTATCGTCTGCGCCGGGAAAACGTAAATGTATCTAATTTTCATTTGCCTCTCTCTCTCTTTCTCCCCCCTTTTTTTTCTTTTCTTTGCATAATGTAATGTGTTTATTTAAAGAAAAAGTAATAAACAATCATTTGTTCCTAAACAAATATCCCCCTGATATGTTGAAAACTTTACAGCAACTTTAGGCTTTTCTATTATACAGTCAAAAGTCGTTAATTCGGATACCCATAATCCAGACCTAAAAGCTACAAACTTTCTGCGCATGCTCATAGGAGTTCACGCGTGCGCGTAAGACCTTTATGGCTGCGAATATGCATGTGCGCAAGCGCATAATACGTTTACGCATGCGTGTTATCAACCCCTAATCGGCTCCTTGACCATCATTGGCCCCAACAGGAGGACAATACTGGGAATCTCTGGTTTGGACTTAAAACTAAACATATTCAGTGGTAAACATGTATGGTTAAAGCGACCAAATGTTCTTAATTTTGAAGGAAACATGAGTGAAAATTGGGAAAAATTTAAATGAAAATTCCAGACTTACACGTCAATGCTTGGTGGTAATACTTAATCACCAGAAACGAAACATTTTATTGCATGTTATCGGTGAAGAAGCAATAGAGAAGTTCAGTACTTTTGATTTAAGTGGAGAAAATAATTGAAGCTTTCAAAAATTATTGTATACCAAAAGCAAATGAAAGTGATAATACGCATGCATTTTTCTTTTGAATGCAGCCAGTTTGTGAATCTGATTTCTTAGCAAAGTTAAAAACTCTGAGCAGTAATTAATTGTGGATTTGCAGAGTTAAAATCTATTTTAATTATAAATAGAATAATAAGAAGAATTTAAAATAAAAGTCTTGCAAATAGATTATTAAGAGAACAACAGTCAACATTGGAAAAATATATTAAAATATGTAAAGGTGCTAAATTAACAAGACTTGAGCTGAAAACTTTAACTGAAAAAAATAAAACAGAAGTGATAAAGTGGAATAAAATTCCATATTCGGGGGGGGGGCTGTCTTGGGGGGGACCCACACTATTACACAAAATCCATGAAATATTACCCCAAAATAATCTACAAATAACCAAGAAAATGAATTTAGAAATTAAAAACCATACAAAAAATGTGGAGCTTGTCACAAGTTATGTAATTGTTTTACCTATAATAAAATTTGTTTGTAGTGTCAAAAAAAATCGCTTTGCTAAACTGTGCACCAATAAAAATGTTGACGTGCAGAATAATTTAGAACATGCATTACATAGCAAAAATGAATTTGTTCAAAGATCTGCTGAAGAAAATAATCAATTATCTCAAAGAGGAAAGAGAAGAAATAATGGTAAACTTATCTACATTCTTATATGTTTGGTTAGATATTGGTGCTCAATACAATCTGTTGCCATTGCCTAAATTTTTAAGGGATAGTCCTTTGAGTGAATCAGAATTTACTTTAAGTAATTATTTTGGTTCGCAAAGTGATGTGATTGCTTAGAAAATTTTAATTCTTTTGTGAAATATCTTAAGGTGAGGAAGATGAAGTAAAATTTCAAGTAGTAGCATGTGATAAAACTGTTTCTGCTCTTTTGAACTTAACTTACATTGCAAAAATTAAAGCTAAAGCAAAAGTTATGTACAGTAAATTTTGAATCTGGTGAAAAATTACCAGAATAATGGTAATGAATTTCAAGTCTATTTAAGATTGCTGAAAATTTAATTAGTTATATTTATTATATTAAATTAAAACCTGAAGCTATTGGTAAAGTAGTGTTGGAGAAAAATTCTGCTCAGTTTAATTAAGTCTATCAAAAAATGAACTAGCAAGAATGAAAAGAGATGGTGTTATAAAGAAAATTAATCAACCTGCAGAATTTGGGACTTCATCAGTTATAGTGGGGGGGGGGCAATGGATGGTAGTTTAAGAGTATGCTTACATCCTCAATACCTTAAAATATACATATTACATTTCATATTTCATTCAGTAAATATTGCTTTTTAATGCGTGGACTATGCTCAGCACCAAATGTTTTCTGAAATCTTTACTAATATCCAAGTTCCAAGTAAGCAGTATTTTGGGGGACAGGCCGTGCCAGTGGCTAGTTATTTGAAAAGTGAAACAGGCAACAAAAGTGATTCAATGAAAATGTGAAATTTGAGAATAATATATGTCAGCACTTAACACTGTTTTGGGAATTCTAAATATGCTGCTTTTTAAAATTTTTGTGATTTTACTGTAGAATGTGGAAAAAAGACAAAAAAGTCTGTTTCAGGTAACTAGGCCAAAAAAAAAAATGTGTTTCAGCAGGACTGAGTCTAAAAGCAGATATATAAACTGTAAGCTCAACGAAAGCATAAAAAACCTTAATAAATCCTCAGTGCAATGTTAGAATCTAAATTCTTTCAGATTTTATTTATTTATTATTATCAATGAACCATATGTTTAAGTTTTATGGATGATAATTTATCTGGGTACTTGACCAAATATTTTATTTTTGCTGTTTAGGCACTTTAATATTCTTATTGTGTAGACAGACATTTTAGGTTTGATTGGGAAGTTTTATTCTTTAGCAAATCTGTAACATAAATATCTAGTGCATATTTTTAATATAATTAGTTATGACTATTACTTAGCTTATAATACAAAGTAATATTAATTTGTATAGTTTAAAGTTCTGTTTGCATTAATTTTCCTTTTCCCTATCTATTTTTTAGAGTGGAAAGTTGGTGATCAGAATGTTTCAGAATATATTAAAACTAGTTGAAGATTCTAATGTTCTAGTAATAGTTCTTCTAGATGAAGTATGTATTCACCTTTATTTTTATTTACTATTAAATACACATATGTAGCACAATTTTTTTTTATGTCATGTCAAAAAATAAGTCTTTACATAGTAATTTGGAGATTTTTCATATTTTTTCCCTCTTAAAAACAGTGGCTGCATTTTTTACTATGTATAAAATAAATCAAAAGAAATTTTTTAGCACATGACAATTTTTTTCGTTATAACAATCACTATCCTAAATATTGAGCCAGTATATGATGTAATCAGCGCATGTTAAAAAAAAAATCTGAGAGTGGCCAGCACATGACCTCCTGCCAATTGTGTGTTTTAAAGAGCAATGAGCTTTTAATTATCACTTTCTGTTGTGTGTTTGTAAACAAAATCTAATTTATTGTTCCATAAATAAAAAGGTATGTAATGCCAAATTTTGGATTATATTTTATTAGGTTTAATTGGCCATAATTTAAAAACTGCTTTTACTAAATACCAAGTTAATCAGTAATCAAGATAATCAAATATTTCGGCCTTTCATTTCTTTTATCAAAAATTTATTTTATTGGGGAGTCAAGTAACATATAATTTAATTGATATGTATTTAGAAGAAAATTAAATGTTCATAATATGTTTGAAGCAAATACTGTAATTTAAAACTTTCTGCTATGTTAATTTTATAGCATCAACAAGTTTAAATTCATTTTAATTTGCACAATATTTAGGTACTAAAAATTAATGAACATTGATTTTTGGAGTTACAGTTGAATAGTGATTACCATATGTTTTAGGATTAGTAAGAATTAAAGCAATAATTGTTTTTAAATTTGCTATTGTGCCTCATCATCATCGACAGTGCAAAAAAATAACAAGCGAATTGTTTGCTAACATGTCTGCATTACAAGAGCTTGGAAGATTTTCAAACAAAACACTTATAAAAACCATTCTGTTCAATGCCTGATATAAATTAATAGACGTCTGGATTAACAGAAATAACCTTAATGTGTTCATTATTTTAGATTAAACTCTTATTATACTGATTCATGAGTACCATTTCTAGTTTGTCACATGTAGCCAAAATCTACTATGTTGTTCTCGATCATGATTATATTTGCATCATATACGCATATACAAGCTTTAAATACTAAATCTGAGAAGTTTTGGATTATATAATCATAATAAGTTTTTTTCCACGAAAATCTGTGCAGAACTTCAATTGAAGTCTCACTTCCAGTTTAACAATTTTAGCCAAAATCTGATAAGTTATTCCTGTTGATTTAAAAGTCTTAAATACTGAAATTGAAAAGTTTTGCATTTTATTTTAAAATAGTTTTTCATTAAAAACTTACTGACTTCGAGTAAAGTATCACATTCAGTTGTCCAGCTTTATCCAAAATCTAATCAACTCTTTATGTGAATACAGAAAGCTTTACAGAAAACAGAATTCTCCTTATATTCATTTATTTTCATTATTAGTTAACCTCTTTCTAACATGCATATTTTCAACACATTTCGAGATCACCCTTACATTGGCTGCCCACCGGCGGCCGAGCAGTAAAGTCACTGAACACTGGTAGTTTGGTCTGAGGTTCGAATCTCGCGAACGGGCTGGCTGCATGGGTGTTTTCAATGTTTTCCCCACGTGTAACGTGCATACAAGCCAGTTCCCTTCGAAAGTCCTCCACGAAGGCATCCCTCCCCCTTAGGCAGATAGCCCTCGAGGCTTTGCCATAATTAAATAACCTAACCTTTACATTGGTTAACAGAGCTGTAGCATTATGGCACATACATTTTGAAAGATCTTTTATGTTTTTTGATCTAAAAATCCTGTTGTTCATGTTTATGGTAAACCATTATTTTTTTAAGTGATATCGTTATTCATTCTTGTTTTAGACCACCAGTACCTGCGTGGACAAGATTGCTGAATGTTGGTATTCAACCCATGTTTCAATCCTAGCAAAGAGATTAGGTGCAAGGCCATTTTTGCTTCCTTGTACGAAGTAAAAAGGAAGTATTGTAATCGCAAAAAGCTTCAGGCAGCATATTTCAACGAAAATATCCATTTTGACCACTATCCAATGCAATTTAACAATGTTTTTGCATGATATCTGTACGTAAGGACAAAATAAAAGACTCTTTTCCTCCAAAAAAAAAAATTATAAAACTGCTTTAAAATGAATTCTGAAGAGAATTTTTCGTGTCGTCTGTACGAACGTATGTACGTACGTACGTATCTCGCATAACTGAAAAACGAGTAGCCTCAGAACGTTGAAATTTTATATATAGGACTGCTATACCATGCAGATGTGCACCTCATATTTTGGTTGCAATCGGCCGCACCAAACGTATATAAATATATTTATATATATATCCACTCTGTTACCTGGCTCAGTGATCTCAGTTTCTTTACACTTATATGTTTGTAAATTGTACATTTTTTGCTTTAAAAATGATTGAATTATGTTGTTTTTATTTTCCGGTTAAGGATTTTATGCTTTTAGTAAATCTGGGTGCAATATTTTTAGAATTATCAACAATTTTAAAGTTGTTCAAGTGCCGATAAGCCTAATAATATTTTTGATGGCGGCCATTGCTTGTTTACATTTGAAACAGCAGGATAGTTAATTTGTTGCCAGTCTAGAGAAACTTAGCTTCGCAACAACAAAGATATGCCTTCATTTATTATTGCGAATTAAATCATGTTTGATCCTTTCTGGAATTTTTTCGAGGAAATAAGTGTTTAAGATTTACTTAATTTTTAATAATTAGTAATTTAATTTTTAATAGTCATTTTTAGTAGAGATTTTGAGTTTTTATGTATTTTTGCTTTGTAGCAAAGTGAGAACTGAATCAATTGAATGAGAAATACTCAATCGTCTGTGAAAAACTGTTTCTTTTTTGTTTTGTTTGCTTAATTTCTTTTATACATCGTTCTAGCTTTATTATAGTACTTGAATAGAACATGTGGCAACGATTAGATAATTCTTTAAATGATACAAAATTTGTGCATTCTGAGTTATAATATGAACAAAATATAATACTGTTAAGTGAACCTAGCGCCAGAATGTCGCTATGGTAAAAAAATAGAGTGAATTTTAAAGAATGCACTTATTCTATTGTGGTTTATGCGCTCTCGGCGAAGTAGATATAATTCAATCCAATAAATTTAAACAAAATGCAAGAAAAAATGCATATAATTTAATATTCCGTACAAGGAAGTCATGTGGTGTACACATCAGATTTTTTTTCTGTCTTACCTCATGTACAACATAAGCCAGTTTTCCTTGCAAAATCCTCTATAGAAGCATCTCTTTCCTCGGGCATATTTAGAAAGTCCTTCAAGAAGGTATCATTTCCGTTAGAAAGGTAGCTATCATTTGCTATATTCAAATAACCTAACCTAATTTAAGCCTATGTTAGGTTGCTAGCCCATATTTGATTAAACATCCAGTCATGTTTCATACATCATATCAAATCCTCTTTATAATCTTTGACAATAAGCAAAAGGATCACATTCTCTGTCTTCGAAACTTTTGGGGTTTTGTGAACATAAGTGAGGCTATATCAATTACATGCAAGTTTGTCCTGACTTATGGGTGCCCTTCAACAGTATGGAGAAAGTCAGCATCTATAATTAATAAAAAAATGGCACCATGTATATTCAGAAAAGTGGTAATTATCCACAGAAAAAAGTTATTTTTATCATATCACATCCCATTTAATTTCTGATGTTTCTCAAGCTATCATTCAGTGAGCTATGCAATTAGAATGCAATCATTCATTGTATTCTAAGGAGTTATGTAGTTATCATCTGACCTGAATACTGTTTGTTATCATTATGCCATCAGGTCTTGTGTCTCAGCTGGATCAAAGAATTATCACTGGACTGTGAATGATTCGCATGATCCCCTGAGTTATTTCTTATAAAATTTATGGAGACTAACATGAAATGGCATTTAAAAGAGTGATAAAATGGTCATGACACCTTATTGCAGCCATCAGATAATTTATAGATTGGGGGGAGCAAGTTCTCTGTTCCTTCCTCCCTTAAATTTGTAACAATATGATGCCACAAATTCCTTGTTTCTAATTTTTCTCTAATTAACAAATGCTCTCAAAGAAAAGTAATCTCCTGTTACTCAAATCCTTTCACACAGAAATCTGAGTAATGTTATGTGGCTATGCAATTTTTTTTAATTGCTCTTTTGCCAAACTCCACTTTCAATGTTTCAAGTATGCACATCAGTATAATCAGTCCTGTATCTCTGAAAATTCTCCACTGTTTTTATGCAGAGGGCAGATCCCAAATTTTAGTGTGACTTTTTAACTCAATAGCATTTGGCATATATCTTTCTTTACAATGCGGAACTAAACTAGCTTATTAAGCATCAGCGTCCCATCAAACAAAAACAAAGATCTTATTAATGTGTTGTGACAGTACACTTATTAATGGTGCTAAATTCACTATTTGGCAAGAGCTTTTGTTTGTCAAAACTATTTGGTAAAAAAGTATATAAGGACCATGTTATTTTAAAATTTTTAATACGGAATATTATGAACTTTGTTAAGCACTAAACATTTGTGAAATGATTTTGAAAAATTATTCTCATGACAGTTTTAGATATTTTTAATTACATTTTATAATCAATTTTAATACAACAGAAATTTTCTTAAAGAATTATTTTTATGATATGTAAATTTCCAGTCCTTTAGTTAATAATGAAATTGTATTCCATTTATTTGATGTTTCAGTTGTTTTTACTACTATTAAATATGATTTTCCTCTTAGGTTGAAACTCTTGCTCGCTCTCGTACGTCTGCATTAAATGGTAATGAGCCATCCGATGCTTTGCGGGCTGTCAATGCTTTACTTACACATTTAGATATGATAAAGAAGTAATGAATCTTATTTGTGTTCCTTTTCTTTGTAAATCTCAAATAATTGAAAACTAATCTAAATTTTTATTATTGTAATTTATTTTTGATTTGCATATGCATGATATACACAAAAGTCAAGAATAAATAGACACAATACAAAATATAACAGTTTTACTTAATAAGATACATTACTCAAGAGATTATAATTGTACCCTCATATCTACTGGTTCAGTATTTGTGGTTTTATTTATCTGTATATCAAAGCAGCAAAGAAAAAATGCAAGTTTTGAAATACAAGCAGTGATAACAATCCATAAGATAGCCAAAATATAGCAGTTCAAATAATATTACTACCATCTTCCCATGCATCTGCACGTTTGTCCGTTGCAAATGTAATTGAATACGAGGAATCAAATTGTTTCTTTTGGAACACTTTTGGTATCCTGAGATTATGGGAAACTCCTCATCTAAGCTAAGTCTAATGCATTTATGACTCCTAATCTGGTGGTTGTAAGTATATATTGGTTGGCAGTCTCTGCTATCATTCGGTCAGAATATTTGATCATTTTGGTTTCTGTGCTGATGCTTCTTTTTGAAATTTCTTCCACTGCTCCCTTTATTCATATTATTTTCATTAGTAATGTGTCATTGCAGCTGTTTTGCTCTTTAAAATACCATTTAGCAAAATGAAGTTTCCCAAACCTAAGAAATAGTGATGCAACACATCCTTGGAATTGTGCTGTTAAGGGATAGGAAAATGGATAATTTGTATTTTTATCATCTTTTGAAGAACTGTATTATGCTAACTCTTCTGATTTTCCATCACATTTCCTAATCTTCTGATAGATTACTGATATCCTAGTTTTTAATTTTTAGCCTCTTATTTCATTGTTACATCACTTCCCTGTCAAGCTGTGGAATAAATCCAAACGACCAATGCAGATTATATTATATTCACTTTATCCCTAGCACGAAGCAAATAAGAGAGCAAAAACATGTTTCTTTTTAAAAATATCAAATTTGTATAGAGGATCAAGTGAGAAAGGAGTCGTAAACTTAACCAATGTGAAAGTTTTTTTGTTTAGTTTTTTGCTGCATTTGTCTGCATATACCATAATGTTTTAAATTTACAGTTGTACTTTGGTAAGTTATTAATCCACACACACAGACAAACCCATAACAAAGAAACTTTTACACTATGAAATAAAGAGAAAATAATTAATATGTTCTTTAAAAAAATCCTATTATTATTATTATTACATTGTTTAATACTGAAATACAAATGTAGTGGGTGAAATAGGTACTGCATACAAAAGAAGTAGTACACATGATATTGTACACGAATATTTTTCTGCTATTCAGATCGAAAACAGTTTTTCAACATGCTCTATGTATCTGATCTTTGTTTGGTAATTGATTTCACTCTCTTCACATGGTTAGCTGATTTAATAGCATCTTTGTTTTTCACAGTCATAAACATCATCATAGTTTGCATATGGTGTGCAGTAGTCAAGTTCCAGATATGCATTCCATCTTCGTATTTTTCAACAATCTCTTTATTCACCTCTATGGTGATCTAACAATTTCCTTTGTTGCTTGACTCTTCTCATTAACTTGTTAGCAACTTTACTAAATCTTTATATGAAAAATGCAAAATTGCTTGAAAATTCAGAGTTATAAAGCGAGTTTTTTACTGATTAGTAACAACAAGTGTACTGACACTCATGGGCAGACATAGCATTGTATTGAAAGAGGTAAACAAGTATTGCAAATAAACATCGTACTTTAAAGAAAAAAATGTTCCATCTGAACAAGACATGTACAAAATTGGACATATTTCAAAGTGATGTGTGCCAAAGTACCATTGTAGTTAATAACTAATTAATTTTATTACTTTGCATTACATATTAATTTTATTTTCATTGTCTTTAAAAATGATATTTTGATCAAAAAAAAAACTTTTCTTTCCTACTCAAAAGTTTTAAAAAATTTTAAAATGAAAGAAATTTGTCAAAAAACATAAAATATCTAATTAACTAAAACAAAAGATATCCAATTAAATAATGTATTTTGTATTGGAATCACATTATAAATAGTTCTGTATCTTGAATCATTCATCGTAAAATAAATATAAGTCATTTTAGCATTCTCCTGAAATCAGATCATTGTAGAGTGCAAAAACCTCCGGTTTCTTGCACAAAAATCTCCAGTTAGCAGCTATAAAATAAGATCTGTATTTCATCATTTTTCTTATTGCTTGCAGATTAAGTTAAAATGTCAAAATCACTTACTTTCACAGGTACAAGAGAGAATATATGGCACTTTCTTTTTTATAGAAGCCTTGGTGAGAGAAAATAGTGTTGCCGAAACTGGATTTAAGAAAATGCAATTTGATGTTATAAACAACATAAAAATGAAGTTGGCTAAATTGTGATCATTACACATCAACAATACATTCATAATTTGCATAATACAATGCATTTTATTTTCTACAGCTGGGAACAAGTTATTCAAAATAAACAGTATATATAGATAAATAGATAATAATAATTTATTTACTAAAGAAATATTGATTATATTATCTCCTAATATAAATTTAGTACTAGAAAATTCATTTTTAACACTTTATGATGGCAGTAATTACTGCTAATATTGCATCAAAGGCATTATCAATATTGGCATGAATTCTGTTAGATATGGCTGTAGGTAACGGAGAGGTGTACCTCTGTGTTTTTTGTTTTGTCATTTTGCTGATCTTCAGAAACATTCTGTTCTCTAGCTATAGCATTTTTTTCCATAGATGGGAGACTGAGAATAGTAACCATATTAAATATTTAACATTGAAAAAGTTATAGATTTTTAAAAAGTAAAATTTCCACCAACTGAAGAGCATGTGCGTATGAGTTGACGAGTATTTACTTATTTCTCATAAAGATGCACATGTGTCAAAGCTGCAATAAAACCTTATTGCATGAAACCCAGAATTCCAATTGAAAAGCTATCCATGTCATTTATCAGATGTTGTGTTTAGACTATTGCAAGCAATATGTGGGCCAGATTTAAAAAATCTGTGAGAACATGGAAAAAAGGGAGGTATTCTATAAATTGTGACTCAAAGATTTGCATTATAGCATACTAACAGATTTTTTTTTTTTTTTTTTTTTCTTTTTCTTTTCTTCCTGAAATTTCAAAATGCATAGTAGGTGTTATGACCCTTTAACCTCTCTTCCATCCCTTCTTTAATTTCCAAGTACTTCTTCATTGCATTTTACCAAGTTTCATCTTTTAAGTTCATCTCTCATATTTGGAAGAATCTTTCCATGACTGAACTAATATTGTTGGTTTCACTTTCGTGCAAGTTTTTGCTATTCAGTGATTTTTAGAGCATGTTCAGATTTGCATATTTGTTTTTTACACACTCTTGCACATAGCACTGAGTGTGCGTCTATAGACACCACCATACATGAATAATCCACAAACCAGGTAATCAAGAATGCCTTTATTATTATTATTATTATTATTAAAAATTTCTTTTTAATTGAGCATATTTTTTACACAGCCATAATTACAATTTAATGTAAGATTTATATTTTATGATTTGTGTAAAATACAAATAATGATATAATTTGTTATGTGTAGTAATACACTCTTACTTTTTAGGTATCCTAATGTTTTAATCTTAACAACTTCAAATATCACTGAAGCCATTGATGTTGCGCTCATTGACCGTGCTGATGTAAAACAATATATTGGCCTACCATCAGTTGAAGCTATATATCAAATATATTACAGTTGTGTTAAGGAATTACAAAAAGTAATTTTGTCATTTTTTATAATTCTTATCAGAAATATTCCTGAACTTTTTAAGAAATTAGTTTAAAAAAATCATTGTCAATATAGATTTCATAATATTTTATTGCATGAAAAGCATCTGTCCTGTTGATCTTATTAAATTAGCATAAATAAGTTTGTAGTAGAAAAATTGATGAAAAATTATAAATTGATTTCATGGAAACATATTCCGGAATCTTCTGCATGACTAATTACACTTTTATTAATATTGTCTTGCATTTATTTAGATTAATTGCCATGCAGAAAATTTCAGTACTATTTGCTATTATGTTTTATAAATAGCTTCTTAGTTCCAGTGCTACTATTCTAAGTATATCTTTACTCTTAGTTCAAGTGCTACTATTCTAAATGTATCTTTATTCTTTGACTATTTAGCCTGACATCCTAATACTGTTTCTGTTTTTTGTTAGTTCATGCGAAACATTTCTAAATTTTTTAATTTGAAAGTTCTGATGAAAAACAAATTCCCTGAATCATGTTCATAAAATTCTGTTGATATCTCTTAGTGTTCAAAAATGCATCTATATTCTTAATTTCCATCATTTGTTATCTAAATTAGGTTAAAGGTATTTATCAGTTTTACCGGGGATTAATTGCCAAATTTGGCTGCATTTGTTTACAAATCATATAAGACTAAGTAAAAAAAAAAAAAAAAAAAAGTGTGAAATCGTCTTTTCTATTAGCAATAAACTGGAGGTGGGGTTAATCCTTCTTCCCCTCCCTTGATTCTGGAAGCCCGATTTGAAATTTGTTTAATTAACGATTTCATATTTCTTAACACTTTAATGAATTTTTGATTAACAAACTACACAATTTCAAAGCAAGCAATGGCAACACTAATCTCCAGCGCACAAGACTCTGTATTGAAAATTCTAAAGATATGCTCATTTTAAGATTATTTTGCGATATTGCTGTTGAATTGAATTTTTGGTTTAAATGTGAAGAACATGATTAAGTAAAGGTAGCACACAAAAACGTTAAAAAAAAAAAAAGCTCCTTTGGGCATAATATAAAATCTGAAAGCTTTCAGATTTTTTGTGTTTTTGTTGTTTTTAAATAATATTAAAAATAAATATAGGACATATTTTTAAAAAGCTACATATTGTGTTATTAATTTAAAATTTTTATCTACAAAAAATTAGCTAAACAGAAATAGATTTTTATATTTTATGTAAATAAAAAATTATTAAATAACATTATTACATGTTTTATGTTAAAAAAAAGTAATTTTAACTTTCAATATAGTAAAAATAAAAATCACATTTGTTTAGTTTTAATGCCTATCTAAATAAGAATTAATTTTATTGTTTTAACTGAAAAGGAAATATATTGTGTTTAAGTAAATGATATATGCATTTGGTGCTCAGTGTTGTTTGAAAAAAAAAAAAAGCATTTTGTTTTAAGGAAATGAAAATTAAGTTTTTTTTAATAAAATGCAATAAAAAAATTATTTGAATTGCATTAAATGTGTGTTTGGTCTCTTTTTAGATGTTAGGATTGGTGGGATTTTAGTTTGGTTAAGATATCTGAAATAATGTAGTTACATGAATTTAGTAATTCTCATTTAAATAATTTTATTCAGATTTTATGTCATAAATTTGCTATGTGGTTTCTTTCCAGGTTGGAATCATTCGCACATCACAGACTGTTTTAGAATTACCAAGACTGAGTGCAGTTCTCAAACTTAAGACATTGCAGGATGAGCATATAAATTCTGATTTACTTAGTGAAGTCAATCTTGATAAAAGTTTGTTGCTGAACTCAATTGCAAAGTAAGTTGTGAATCGTATTTCTGAATGATCGCATTAAATATGTTTATCTTATTTTACAAATTGATAAAGTTGCTTTAGGCCAATGTACTATTTATCATTTTGAACAATAATACAAGTACATACTACACAAAAGTAAGGAAACAAGCAGTTCTACCTCTTAAACTTTATGAGAAAAAATTATAGTACAGGGTTTGTACAGTCCTTAGAGTTTTTGTAAATGGTTTTTGGTCCTTAAAAGTCATTAGTTTCAACCAATATCAGCAAAAGGTGCTTAATTTTACTCATATGATATTTCTGTCTATTTTTTACACCTGCTATTTTGAGTAGGAATTAACATTCTTTAGTACATGGTTTGGCGGTTCATTGACAAATTTGCATTTGATGGGTTATCATTTCAATTCATTCCTATTTATATTATAAAGAGTGCAATACTCTTTCTGGGCATGAGGTCCTACCCCAATGGAAACATAAACGTTCTGAAATTATTTCCTTTTTGCAAATGAAACATTCATAAAATATTACATCAAGAACAATTTTTGGGGGGATATAAATTCTTTTCTTATGCAGTGCTAAATTTGGCATTTATCAACATTTTAGCTATTTTGGATTAAAAATTTTTTATTTGGAGATAGGCAAATTTAAAAAATTTTTTTACAAACATCACATTGAGAAAATAACATTAAAAATGACAATATATTAAAGAATAGCATATTTTAAAATGAGATTAATTTCCATTTTGGCAACTTAGTATTTTGATTTTGAAAAATAACAAATGCTGTCGAGCACATTTCTTAAGAAACCTCCCCACCCCCTAAAAAAAAAACTACTGCAATTTTTTAAAATTATTTTCATCTGTTTCCTTTAATATTTTTCATGATAAGAGCTTTTTCTCATGTAATTGTTTCAGAATATTCAAATATGTATCAGTTCTCTCTAGAAAATTCACTTTTCTTTTCTGAATTCCCTTACCCCCACAAAGATGTTTTGACTTTTCTCATACAGAGTTGGTAGAGATAATTTCGCTTTTGAATTTTAGACCTTGCACTTTGGAAGGTTTAAAATCATTTTAAAGCAAGATTTATATACCCATACAAAAAGGTGACAAAGTAAAAAATGGCTTCATGGTATTAACACAAAAAAAAAAGGTGCAAGACTGATTTACCAGCTCAATTTTTGGGTGCTGCATGAGCTGAATCAAACAGATAAGGACAGACGTGTTAGGAGCTGCACTAATCTGCTCTAATATCAATGCAAGGACAAAATTCTGGACCGGATCATCACTTGTAAAGAAACGTGAATTTACTTCGACAACACAGGCCAAAAAGGGATTGGTCTGTACCTGGTGAGTCCATTTACAGCATCACAAAGCACAATTTGACTAATAAAAAGATAATGTTTTGTATCTGATGGGATTGCCGCGGAATTATCCACAAAAAATATCTGGGAAAAGGTAAAACCCTCGACAGTAAGGTGTACAGCAAGGTGCTAGTCCATGTTGACGTTGCTATCAAGGAAAAACATCGAACTGAGATCTGGATCAAAAAAGTAGTGTTCCATCCAGATAATGCAAGACATGTGTCTGCATTCACTGGCTGAACTCTGTACGGGCTCGAATGGGATCTTTTGCCACAACCACATGTAGCCCCGACATCGCTTCTTTGGCCTTCTACCTTTTTTCACACCTGCAGCTACATCTTCCATTCTATACAGAATGTCCAAAATAAGGATGGTCTGTTTTTGGACTCACGGCTATCAAGTTTCTTGGCCGAAGGGTTTGAAATCTACCAAAACGTTGGCAGAAGATCATAGATTTGGGTGGGAATTACTACCTAAAGTTGCTGGTTTCCCTGCCCCCCTCTGACTTTATTAAGTTAGACATACTTTGGCAGAAAACTTTCATTGCAACCACATATATGCAGATACATACATTTCTGAGTCTGGTCTCGATAACGGAACAGTACCCATCCTTTTTTATTCTGAGATTCAACTTAATCTTTTAAAGGCCAAATTCAGATCCACATTTATTTTTAGTCTAAAGGGGCTTTCTCCCTGAAGGACTATTGTTTTCATTTTGTGTTGGTTCACTATAAATGTTCGTTTCACTTTTCAAACTATTGCTACCAAATGTTAGAGTCCTGCATTATATTTGAAGAAATTAAATAATGAAAAATCTGCATAAATGTATATTTCTCACTGAAGTGTCTGGTGTGCAAATATAGAAAAATAACACTTCTCTGACTCCAATGGAACCAATATTTTATTCCTTACGATATTATAGATTCTTATTCATAAGATTTATTTACATTTTACATGCGCGTAGCATCGCGTGACAAAAACTCGAAATTTGTTTACTTCGTTCTTCGCAGAGACTAGAAGGTGTTGCCATTCTGCTTTAACTAAATTTAATTAGAAACTTGATGGAACTGAAGCGACACTACACACCCCCTTCCTAGTGACAACGATTATGGAAGATAGTCTTTAAAGTGACTGGGGAACTTCACATGTCTGCCGGTTCTAGTAGTCTTGGTTTTATGATGAGTTTCTGAATTTTCTTCAGTGTTCTTGAGTGCAGGTGTTTCCCCAAGTTCCGCTTTCTTGGAATGGGAGTTTTGAAAAGGAATATCAGAATCTTGCACTAGGAAACATGGCTTTAGTCTGTCTATTGAAACTCTTTTAACTTTTCCTTGAATTTCAATATCGAAGTATTTATCATTTCTTGCTCTTACAGGATACGGTCCAAGATAGACAGGCTGTAGCGACGAATTATTAATGTTGTTGTATAGGAATACGTGACAACAGTTGGAAAGATGTTTAGAAACAAAGACTGTTCTATTTCCATGGGTGGTGGTAGAACTTGGCTTCATAGCTCTTATTATTTTCTGAAGGTTTTGAGAAAATTCACACTGTTTCATATGAGGTACTGTTGAAAAGAATTCACCAGGTAATGCTAAAGAGGTTCCGTATACAAGTTCTGCGGATGAGCAACCTAAGTCTTCCTTGATGGCAGATCTTATGCCTAAAAGAAAGAAAAGGCAATGCTTCCAGCCATAATTTTGATTCGAGTAGATGACATTTGAGACTTGCTTTTAAAGTTCGGTGCTGTCTTTCGATCAGGCCATTGGCCTGTGGATGGTACGCAGTTGTAGTGTTTGTATGAAAACCAAGATATTTTCCTAAAGCTTGAAAAAGTTGGCTATCAAATTGCCGACCTTGGTCAGATGTTATGCGATTCAGAATTCCAAAGCGTGAAAACCAAGTATAAATCAAAGCTTTAGCAATAGATTCTGCTGATTGATCTTCTAACGGTACTTCTTCGATCCATCGTGTATAACGATCAATGATGGTTAGAAGGTATTTGAATCCTTTGCAAGGAGGTAGCGGACCCACCAGATCTATGTTTAAATGATGAAATCTATGTGGAGGTACTTTGAATTCTCCCAAAGATGACTGTGTATGTCTGTGAACTTTAGATCTTTGTCAAGATAAACATGCTCTAGTCCATAGTTGGCAGTCTTTATTCATATTGGGCCATATGAAACGTCGTGTTATCAATTTTATCGTGGATCGTATTCGAGGATGAGATAAATTATGGATTAAAGAAAATATTTTCTGCCGAAACTTTGCAGGGATGTATGGTCGATTATAATTTGTAGAAGTATCACAGTAAATTTTCTTGTTGCTGTCCAGTATAGGGATCTGTAGGATTTTTAAGTTTGGGTTGTTTTTTAGTGTCTCCAAGTCATCATCTTCTTGACAGTCTACTATAGTTTGTAAGTCTATTGCAGATGGTACAGAAATGGTGTCTATGCGAGAGAGAGCGTCAGTGACGGTATTTTCATGCCCTTGTATGAATCGGATATCAGTTGAGAACTGGCCAATATATGACAGTTGTCTAGCTTGTCATGGCGAAGCTTTTTCTAAATTTTGTTGGAAGGCAAATCTTAGTGGTTTGTGATCCGTGTATATTGCAAAAGTTCGCCCTTCTAAGATGTATTTGAAATGTTTTACTGCTGTATAGATGGCTAAGAGTTCTCTGTCGTAGGCACTATATTTTTGTTGTGCTGATGCCAAATTTCGGGAAAAGAAACTTAAGGGTTGTTTTGCATTATTCACAATCTGATGTAAAACGGCTCCAATGGCAGTATCGGAAGCATCAGTTAGCAATATTTCAGCCTTTTCGGATGGGTGAGTTAAGTTTGTGGCATGAATAAGTGCATCTTTTAAGATCTGGAAGGCGTTTCTTGTTTCTGCCGTCCAGGTTATTTCTTTTCTGCAGTTCTTTTTAATACCACTGAGCAATGTTGTTAAAGGTTGTTGCAATTTCGCACAATTTGGTATGAATCTGTGATAAAAATTCACCATACCTAAAAATCGTCTTAAACTAGTAAATGACTTTGGTTCTGGGAAATTTTTGATGGCATCAACTTTCGTTGAGAGAGGTTTAAGTCCTTCAGCTGACACTTCGTATCCCAGGAATGCAAGTTTTGTTTGACCAAATTTACACTTTGCCGCATTAATACACAGGCCATATTCGTTTAGTCTCTCGAGGACTGCTCGTATATGTTTTCGATGAGTTTCTTCATCTGGAGAGGCTATTAGAATGTCATCCAAATAGCAAAACATGAATTCTAGTCCATTCAACACACTGTTCATGAAACGTTAGAACGTTTGGGCCGCATTTCGTAGGCCAAACGTCATGAATGGGAACTCGAATAAGCCAAAAGGAGTGAGAATGACCGTTTTCGGTATATCTTCTTCGCGAACTGGAATTTGTTGGTACGCTCTAATGAGGTCTATGGATGAGAAAACTCTTTTTTCAGCTAAAATGGAACTGCAATCTGTTAAAAATGGGAGAGGGTATCTATCAGGAATCGTGACGTTGTTTAATGCTAGATAGTCTCCACAAGGTCTCCAATCACCTGATTTCTTCATAGCGAGATGTAGTGGGCTCAACCAGTTACTTTTGGATGGCCTGCATAAACCCATTTGGAGCATAAATTCATACTCCTTTTTAGCCGATTTAAGTTTCACAGCTGACAGTCTCCTGGCTTTAGCGAAAACTGGTGGACCTCTGGTTTCGATGTTATGATTTTTAACTTTATTATTAACTAAATTCAGTTTTAACAAATCTGGAAAATCATTAATTATACATTTATATGGATCATTTACAGCATTTAAAATCGGAATATTATTATTGTTATTTTGAAAACAAGGAGTTCCATTGGTTGTTAAGAATGTAGTACCATCAATCAACTTGCGATTTTTAGAATCTACCAAAAGGTTAAAATTTGCAAGAAAATCCATCCCTATTATTGGTTTGTTTACCTCAGCAATTACAAAAGGCCATGTGAATGATTGTCTGAGTCCAAGATCAAGCTTGAGTAATTTTTGGCCATATGTTTTAATTTTCGTACCATTTGCAGCAAAGAGTTCTAATTTTGAGATTTTTTTTTTTATCTTCAGGCAAGGGAGGAATGACAGAAATTTCTGCCCCAGTATCTATTAAAAATTGGATAGCCGATTCTTTGTCGGTGATGAAAAGGCGACTCAGCTGCACCCCTTGTCCCTCCGTCGTCAATGAGAGACGGGCAGCTGGTTTTCCGGACTATTTGTCTGGGATGTTGATGAGTAGTTGCAGGGTTGTTTACACTTAAATGACTTATCACCGAATTTTTTATGATAGTAACAAATATCATTAGATCTGTTACCACTGTAACTCCTATCTCGTGATTTGGATCGGTTACGACAATAGGGACGACTGTGGCGTTGCTTGTTTAAAGCAGAAACTTGTAAGCTAAGTTTGTAGCCTTGGCTACTAATGTTTAAAATTAATTTATGACTAGTAACAGCATGAATTATAAACAAATAGCTAAGTTATTGCATTTTATTTTCCAGCTATCGAAATGCGACGCTACGAGCAAAGTTTTGAAACCAAAACCTAGCAATCATGAATCAGAACTAGAACTAGTTGCCATTCAGCATAAAGAAATTTAAATATAAATATGAACTACTTATTGCCATTCAGCATAAAAGAAATATAAATATGAATATTAACAAAATATTAAAGTTAATTTTATAAAATAATTAAACGCATGAACAAATATATGAAATAAAACATAATTATTTCTCATGCACTAACTGGGCCACTACACTACTCCCCCACCAGTAACTAAGTTACGTTACGAAGATGGAGAAATAGGTAGTAACTAGTATTGCAGTGTTAACGACTATCAAAATAATTTAGTCAGTCCTTGAGTCTAACAGGTAAACGTATAGTTCTGCCTGTGCGAGAATGTTTTTGATTCACATCCGAATTTGAGTCCGGTCTCTGCAAATTAGTGTAGTTAGGTTGTATCAACTGAGAATTTTCCTCAGCTAAAATATATGCTGGTTTCAAGCGATCCAGGGATACATTAACATGTTTTCCTTTTATGCTAATAGTAAAATATTTGTCCTTGCGATCAATAACAGGAAATGGTCCTTCATAAGGAGGTTCCAAAGGTTTTTTTACCCGATCTATTCGCTGAAACACATGAGAACAAGTTTTTAAGTCTTTATGGACAAATATCTGTTCAGATGAATTTTTACGAATTAGTCTCGGTCCAACAACTTCCATCTGTTTCTGGAGTTTATTAGCAAAAGTCTCCGATGCTGTCTGGATACTTGGTTCGCTGAAAAACTCTCCAGGAAGTCAAGACTCTGGCCATAAACTACTTGCACAATAGAATGATTGGTATCTTCTTGAATAGCAGTACGCAAACCCAAAAGTACTGTTGGTAACGTGTCCGTCCAAGATATGTTGTTGTGGGCTTTTAATGCTGTTTTTAATGTTCGATGAAGGCGCTCAACTTTGCCATTACACGAGGGGTGGCAGGCAGTAGTGTGTTGTAAATTGATGCCACAGATTTTGGACAAAGCTTGTAATGTATCACTTTTAAATTGGGATCCACGATCACTAATGAGTTTACTTGGCGTTCCGAAACGCGCAATCCAGTTGCTATAAAAGGCTCTTGCGACGTTCTCAGCGGAAATATTTTCTAAAGGAATTGCTTCCATCCAATTCGAAAATCTATCTATGCAAGTAAGACAATAAATATTCCCTTTATATGGTGGAAGTGGTCCTATGAGATCGATATGGATGACAGAAAATCTTCCTGGTGGTACTTCAAACTCACCTAATTTTGTTTTGATGTGCCGACTGATTTTAGCTTTTTGGCAAGGAATGCAGGTTCTTGTCCACAACTGTACATCTTTTTTTATGTTAGGCCAAATGAATTTTGATGTCATTAATTTCATAGTCGATTTTTTTCCTGGATGTGATAAACCATGAATTCGTTGAAAGACGTGTTTTCTGAAAGCCTGAGGAATATACGGCCGAACATGTTTAGTTGATGTATCACACCACAAATATTTGCCCGAAGGTAGAGAACATTGCTTGAAATTCAAGGAAGTAGTGGTTTGCAAACTCTTCAGTTCTTCATCTTGAGTTTGTTCATCAGCTATTTTATCATAATCTATCGATGAAATTTCATTAACTCTAGATAATGTATCTGCCACAATATTATTCTCATCTTTTACATATTTGATATCAGTCGAAAACTGGGAGATGTATTGAAGTTGGCGAGCCTGTCTATGTGTTGCTTTGTCAAGTTTTTGACGAAAGGCGAATATTAAGGGCTTGTGATCTGTATAAATTGTAAATACTCTTCCTTCTAGATAATGCTTAAAGTGTCTAACTGAAAGATATATGCTTAATAGTTCTCTATCATAGGTGCTATATTTTTGCTGAGTATCACTTAATTTTTTAGAAAAAAATGCTATTATCTTCCACGAGGAGTTTTCATATTGTTGCAACACTGAGCCAATCGCCGTATCTGAAGCATCTGTAAATAACGCCAGCGATAGTTCAGAATTGGGAAAAGACAACAGTGCCGTGTTCACCAGGTCATTCTTGCACGTTTCAAACTGTTTTTCAGCTTCTTCAGTCCATTCGATTTTACGTTTGTCCCTCTTTTTAGCTCCCTTGATACGCATGTAACAATGCTTGATTCTTCGCTGCATCCTTTATATAACGACGATAAAAGTTAATTATTCCAAGAAAGGTTCTAAGTTCATGAATTGTTTCTGGTCGTTTGTAGTTAGTAATAGCTTGAACTCTTTCTGGAAAAGGACGGGAACCCTTAGGTGTAATTAGGTAGCCTAGAAACTCGATTTGGGGAACAGCAAAGACAGATTTTGAAACATTAATTCTTAACCCAAATGTATGTAATCTTTCGAAAACTAATTTAAGGTGATTTTCGTGTTCTTCATGGGTACTGGATGCAATGAGTATATCGTCTAAATAGGGAAAAACGAATTCTAATCCTCTAAAGACTTCATGAATAAATCTTTGGAACGTTGCAGGAGCATTTTTTAAACCGAAACTCATTACATTAAATTCGTATAAACCGAAAGGAGTGATGATAGCCGTTTTACATTTGTCTTCTTCTGCAATGGGAATTTGAAAATAAGCTTTGAATAAATCAATTTTAGAAAAAATATTTGTACCTCTTAAAATATGATGAAAATCTTCAATGCGAGGAATTGGGTATCGATCAGGTATCGTCTGCGCATTCAATCGTCGGTAGTCTCCGCAAGGACAATATGAACCATCCTTTTTCGTAACAAGGTGCAAGGGGCTTGACCACTGGGAGTTTGATGGACGAATTATTCCATTGTCAAGCATAAATTTAAATTCCTCTTTAGCTATAGCTAAGCGTTTTGGATCGAGCTGTCGTGCCTTTGAATAAACGGGTTGACCATCAGTCGTAATAAAATGTGTAACACCATGTTTAATTTGTGTAGGAAAAAGGTTAGGTTTAGAAACTTCGGGATATTTCGACAGTAAATCGAAAATTTTTATGGATTTATTTAATGTGGTTACTGAGTAATCACTGGAAATAGCAGCAACATCACACTGGACACAAAGCTGTGTTACGCCATCAATTAATTTTTTCTTATTTATATCGATAAGCAATTTATATTTGTGAAGAAAGTCAGCTCCTAAAATACCTTTTGTGACATCAGCAATTATGAATGGAAACTGAAAATCATGACGTAATCCCAAATCAAGAGTTAGCGTTTTTATGCCATAAGTGGAAATATCTGTGCCATTAGCTGCATACAGTTTATATTCAGTTTTACATTTATTCTGTGAAGTAGCAGGAATTATGCTTACGTCAGCTCCGCTATCAATAAGAAAGTGCAAATTTGATCTTCGGTGACGAATGAATAAACGAAATTTGCGACAATCCTTCATATTTTCTGCAGCAGCGTTTGCCGCTGAACCTACTGCAGATTTGAGTTTTCCTGGTTTTTGAAATCGTTTTTTACCCAAGCACACGGAGGCTTGCATTTCTCTGGAATGCATTTTGCTCCAAAACGAAAGTGATAAAAACAAAATTTGCCAATAGGGTCATATCGTTTACGAGATCGGCTTCGAGATCGTGAACGTGAATTACATAAATCCGAGTCCCTGCGTCTTGAGCGAATGGTTATTTGATCAATTTTTTGTTCAAGAAAGGTAATTCTTTGCAACAAATCATTTGCGGGAACGGAAGGAGCATTAGTACTAAATACTTCTGGTTTCCGATTCATACCACTAATTTTATCTGCCATAGACGCTAACTTGGTTACATCTTCATCACTAACTAATAATATATTTTTTATGGAGTCAGGTAGCTTCTCCAGCCATAAAGTTTTGATTAGATTTTCAGACACATCTGTAGTAGCAACTGATCTCAACTTCTGCAAAAGTTGGCTTGGTTTCATGTCTCCAAGTTCGATACCAGTAATCAAATGTTTAATTCGTACATTTTCACTTTCTTTGAATAAATGTAATAACCTAATTTTAGCATCCGAATATTTTGTGGCACTATCGTTCGTTACAATGTCCCAAATATTTTCGACGAACTTAGGTTCAAGCTGTGAAACTAAATAATTAAATTTCGTTTCTTCTGAAACGATATTACTAAGTTTGAACTGAGCTTCAACTTGAAAAAACCATATTTCCGGTTTATCAATCCAAAAAGGAGGTATTTTTACACTCACCTTATGAAGCTCCGGTGACTGCATCGTATCTTTCATAGCAGTTTCAGAAGAGTCATTTGTTGACATTTCGAAAATTAATCAGGGTCACCACGATGTAGCCTTGGCTACTAATGTTTAAAATTAATTTATGACTAGTAAAAGCATGAATTATAAACAAATAGCTAAGTTATTGCATTTTATTTTCCAGCTATCGAAATGCGATGCTACGAGCAACGTTTTGAAACCAAAACCTGGCAATCATGAATCAGAACTAGAACTAGTTGCCATTCAGCATAAAGAAATTTAAATATAAATATGAACTACTTATTGCCATTCAGCATAAAAGAAATATAAATATGAATATTAACAAAATATTAAAGTTAATTTTATAAAATAATTAAACACATGAACCAATATATGAAATAAAACATAATTATTTCTCATGCACTAACTGGGCCACTACAAGTTCACTAACCTGTTTTTGTAAACTTTCAATCACTTCCGTTTTTACCGTTATGGATGATGCAGCAGCTAGTTGGGGAGTAACATGGTTTAATTCCCAAATCTTATCGGCCATTGTAGCCACTTTTGACAAATCTTCACTACTAACAGATATAATGCTACGCATATTAACGGGTAAACGTTGTAGCCACAATGTTTTTAGGAAAGTATCTGTTACTTTGTCGCCAGCCAAATTACGCATCTCACATAGCAATTGAGATGGCTTTTTGTCACCCAGTTCTAATTCTTTCAGTAATTTTTGGGTTTTTTGAGTCTCTGAATCAGCATATAATGAAATTAGTCTATTTTTAATTGCCTCATATTTATTATCTTGTGGTGGACTTAGCAAAATATCAGATACCTGTGACAAAATATCGGGTTCAATGGAACTTATAACATAATCACATTTTGTTTGATCTGCACTAATTTTTGCATTTCTAAATTGTGCTTCTAGTTGAATAAACCATATTTTAGGATCTGGCTTCCAAAAAGGAGGAACTTTAACGCTTACCTTGGCGACAGATGCAGTTGTTGCTTTAATTTCGGTTTCGTCTTCGTCAGCCATTGTAGAATTCGATCACGCCGGGATACACCAGTGAAGTGTCTGGTGTGCAAATATAGAAAAATAACACTTGACTCCAATGGAACCAATATTTTATTCCTTACGATGTTATAGATTCTTATTCATAAGATTTATTTACATTTTACATGTGCGTAGCATCGCGTGACAAAAACTCGAAGTTTGTTTACTTCGTTCTTCGCGGAGACTAGAAGGTGTTGCCATTCCGCTTTAACTAAATTTAATTAGAAACTTGACGGAACTGAAGCGACACTATACTCACATTGTGATAAAACAATGGTACATAGATCCATAGAATTTTGAATGATGTAATCCTACTGCAAATATGGGCATGTGAAAACCCAAATTTGAAATTTGGAATTTGTCTTATTATCAATTTAATATTTTATAAAACTTTAATGAATTTTTGATTAACAAACTCAAAGATTTCAAAGCGAGCAATGGCAACATTATACAGAAAAAACATTTTTATCTCCAGAGCACGAGACTCTGTATTGGAAATTCTAAAGATATGCTGAATTTAAAACTATTTTGAGATATTGCTCTTGAACTGAGTTTTATGGTTTAGGTGCAAAGAACATGATATTTAATATATAAAGGTAACACACAGAATGTTAAAAAAAAGGCCCCTTTGGACATAATTTAAAATCTGAATCTTTCAGATTTTTATCCCCCCCCCCCAGCCTTTTAAAAAAATACTTTTTTGTTTATTCAACATTAAAGTGCTTTAGTTTAAAGGCATCAATCATTAAAATGGAGAGAGAAAAAAAATTGTGTGTGATTTTTTTACTGTGTTCCCAATGGAAACATTGACCACTTCCAATTACGCTTATTATACTGGTGGAATATAATCATAAATAAACTAGATAGTAAGTGAAATCATAAAAAATTATGAAGAATTACTATTAAATTTAAGCACAGATATGAATTTAACTGAAAATTTATAAATGAAAATAAATGTTCCTATTTTATGCAAAAACAGCAGAAATTTTACTTTATATCTGTATTCTGTGGTACAGTCAAAAGTCGTTAATTCGGACACCCATAATCCGGAATGATCTATAATCCGAACCTCAAAGCTACAAACTTTCTGTGCATGCATAAACGCAAATGCGTTTACTGTATAACGGACGGTATAAGCTAAGCTAAAATTATCTAATTATCCATTTCAGTTAATGTTGCAAGTATTGTTGTTCCTTAATCTTCTAATTGGATCCGACTTATTATTTTTTGCAGACTGTTAGAGCAATTTTATAAAAGTAAGCTTGAACTTTTGATTATGTCAAAAAGAATTTCCGATTCTGGAGCTGCCAAAGGATCTACAAAGCGAAAGCATGTTTAGATAATCATCAAACAAAAAGTGGAATTGCTGCAAAAAATGGATAAAGGCATATATCCTTTGTTTCTCTAACCATTCCGAAATTTGTTTATCAATTTCACGCTACTCAGCGCGGGGGGGGGGGACATCGCGGCACGCAATAAACTGGAAGTTGATCTGTCAGCACTATCCTTATCTTCAGGGCAGATGTTTTTATTTTATTTGGCTTATAATTCCTTACTAAATGTAGTATTTCATCTTGATGTACTCCGTCTTTGATATTATTTAAATCAAATTCCTTGTCATTATAATTCGCTTCCGATAGTGAAGAAAGTGACAGAGGTTATTGAAAACGAAAAAATTTCGATTGACAAATTAGTTGGCATTCTCGACACAGCAATTATAGGACTTAAACAGCGGAACTTTGTAACTGAACAAGAAATTATGTATGTTTATAGAATTAAAGAGAATGTATTATCACATAAGAAACGAAGCAACTTAAAAAACTTACATTGAAAGAAATGTTTAATAAAGTAAATAAATAAATATTAAGCTTCTTCTTCTTCTTCTTCCCCCCCCCCTTTTTTTTTTTTTTTTTTTTTTTTTTGATACCCTTTAGATCATAATTGTTCTTTATTTCATAAATTACAGTTTCATATTTTTAATTTTATAATTTCTGCATGCCATCTTACCAGATTTAAACTGATGATCTATAATCCGGAATCGCCAAAGTCCCGACGAGTCCGGATTAACGACTTTTGACTGTACTCAGAAAGTCAGTTCAAATGTAATCTTTCCTTGCACTCTCTGCATTATAATCTTTGCATTTAATCTGTTTGATGCATTACATTGTTGATATAAGGTAATGACCATCATTTTTATGCTGTTATATACAGTGGTGAACTTTTGTTATTAGTTATCCTTTCTTGCTGCAGTTCATAAAAGAGAAATGTAACTTCTTGATTGCACTCCAGATAAGTGTGCTGGTTATTTCCTTTGTTAATTGCTGGATGTAAAAGCCATTCTGCCACCATTTCTTATTGCGAATTTGGGAACGGTAGCTATTCTACATTATATGTAACACGTAAACTCCACCTATTGCAGAAGTATATTTCTTAAATCAGATTTGATTGTTGCATAAAATGGACATATATGTGGATTGTTGCATATCCACTTTTTTCCATGTAAATATCCTTTAGTTACTTGGATTGGAAGACAAGAAGAATAATTTGAAGAAACATTCACTATTTACGAATGGTATTGCCATTCGTAAATAGAGATCCATCACAGTTATGATCAAATGTTTAAAAAAAATTCAAATATGAATGTATAATATTGACTTATGGTTGCCTGATATTTTAAATATTTCCATAGTTTGAGTTGATATCAAACCATCCTAGAACCTTTGAAAGTCATTTTGAATTTTAGCTCACTAAGTAATGACAAATTGAAATAGATTGGGTTCAAAGTTCCCTCTAAACTGTGCAAGCACCTTCCAAAAATCTAGAGCATGAAGAAAATTAACAAGCACATACTCAGACAGTCTACTAATGAAAATAGTAATAATAATTAAATTTTTACATGACTTTTAAAATGAATCAGATTAAATATGTTCATTATTTTTTTGTTGGCAGTTAATATGCACACCATTGTTGTGACTTGCAGCTGTAGGAAGTGTTGCTGGTGTACTTGCAACACTTTTGCACTATCTCCTAATGTAGCAAGTGTAGCTAACAATACATGTATTTATGAATTGTACTGTATGTTCATATATTTATATATAAACCACAGAAAACTTTGTAAAAAGAAAAACAGGAAGTGATTTTAAAATTGAATGGCTTAATGAAATGGTTGAAACAGAGACACCAAATAGTAAAAATAAATTACAAATTTCATTAAGGGAAATAATTTTATGTGACAAAGAAAACAGAGTGATTTGTATTTACTGCCGTGATAGACAGGGAAATACAGTACAAAGTCCGGACTCGTCGGTACTTTGGCAATTCTGGATTAGGGTTTTTTCCGGATTATAGATCATCAATTTAAATCTGGTAAGATGACATGCAGAAATTATACAATTAAAAATATGAAACCGTAATTTATGAAATAAAGAGCAATTATGATCTAAAGAGTATCAAAATTTTTAAAAAAATGCTAAATATTTATTTGTTTACTTTATTAAACATTTCTTTCAATGTAAGTTGTTTAAGTTGCTTCGTTTTTTGTGCTAATACTTTCTCTTTAATTCTCTCTTCTATAAACAGACATAATTTCTTGTTCAGTTACAAAGTTCCACTGTTCAAATCCTGTAATTGCTGTGTCGAGAATACCCACTAACTTGTTAATCAAAATTTTTTCATTTTCAATAACCTCTCTTCACTATCAGAAGCCCGCGTGTGTAACTGCTTTACTGACTTTACGTGCATGCCTAGCAGACGCACGCACACGTAAGTTTGAGGCTTTGAGGTCTAGATTATAGATCATTCCGGATAATGGACGTCCGGATTACGGACTTTGTACTGTAGTGATTTTGTTAGTGGCAAAAAATGGACAGATAATTGGAAACTTGATTTTTTAAAACAAGCATTGAAATAGTAAATCTTACGTGGACAGGGTAACAAAATTAAGAAGCAAAAATTTCCATCAGCTACAGGATTATTACGTTTATTAAATGAGGCTCTGGATGAATATCGAAAGAAAAAAAATCCATTCATGAAGAAGTAAAAATGCTAATTGATAATGTATTACTAGCAATTAAATGAACATTTTGTAATACTCTGTCTGGGATATAAATGATCATATGGCAAAGTATATGAAAATTATGGTAAACTGCCAAACAAAAACTTATGCTTTTACGTTTTTAGAAATAATTAATTCTGTTGTAAAAACTGACATGAAAAAGAACTTGCACTTATTTTCACATTTTATTGACATTTTTATCACCAAATGTTCAACATTATACTTAAAATTTAGATGCCAACAGAATAACCAGTATAAAACTATTTTTGACAGAATAATTCAATTAAAGTCTTGTGATTCTTTTTCAATTGTTTCTGCAATAAAATAATTTTATGAAGCAAATAATACTGATTTACAAGAAATGATTATATTGACTTCTAATGAGGCAGCTGTTATCAGAGATAAGATACATGGAGTACCAGCAAACAAGGAAATGGGATAGATTTCAAGATATTGCTAGGTAATGTTTTCATTACAGAATGAACAATTTTCTGAACTTTCAAAAATAATGGATAGTAGATCATTTCTGGCATCTAGTGTTGATTGTGAACGAGGTTTCAGTTTCATAAATTTAATAAAAATAAACAAAGAAATCATTTGAAAGAAGATCACTTAGACATGTTAGCAGTGAAAACAGTATAAGTTTGGATTACATATAAACTGAATGGTTAAATTTTAAAGACAGAAAAGATTTAATATAATGTATATAAATGTAGCATTTGTTTTATATATATACATATATATATTATAAATTTGAACATTAAAACTTAGTTATATTTAGTAACTAATTTTGTTATGTTTACATGTATATTAATTTTTATGAGTAGTATAGGGTTTTTTTAAGATAATGAATGTTATTAAAATAGAATTAAAATATAAGAGTAAGAAATAAAAGCCACACAAACAGTTCTTGTAATATAAAAAGTTGTACAGATTAAAATAAAGTTGCATATTGGTAGTAAAAAATTAAAGAGAACTCTAATTATATTGTCATTACCTGAGCACACCTACAGAGGGGATATCTTTGTGGAAAGCTTTCTGATGAACATTACATACTACGCCATAATTACATTACATAAGAGGAAAACTTTGTCATCCAGTTTTTTCACTGATGCCAAGAACATATCCCATGATGAACTGACACTGCTGTTACTTTAACCACTTGGCCACTGTTTAGTCTACTAATTGAAGTGAAAGAAGTTTAAAGATTATTGATGTTTTTTAAAGTTCTTTATATGAATATCTAAAAATCAGACAGATCAGATGAGTTAATATTGCAAAAAGTATTAGCCATAAATACTGCCAAATATTATTACATAGCAAGATATGAATTGGCTCCTTATAAACATGTTCGTAAACGAGGTACATTGTGACATATTAAAAAAATCCTAAACTAGCTGTCCTTGTAGATAAGGTGTAGAAATAGATCTATTATACTTAAGGAGTTTAAGTAGAAAAGTCTACTTATGCTTGTGAGCAAGCAACTGAAATTGCAGCATGTATAATTTATCTTAGTTGAATTCTCAATTGCCGAAAAGTTTGATAGCACAGGGTTTTCATGATCTTTTCCCATACATGACGTAACTACAAATCAGTACTTTTTAAAAAGTCCTGCCTGAAAGCATCATTCGTAGGTAATCAATTTAGCTCTGTTTAATTAAATAAGCCCAATACTGATTCTGTGAATTTCAAGTGCATCACATTTCATAACGTGTTATAGATTATTAGAAGAGCTCTAAACTATGTACATTTCTTTTTTAATGTTTAACAGTTTAGAGAATAAGATATATACATATATAATTGTGCTTTTCCTTTTTTTTTTTTTTTTTTTTTTTTTTTTTTTTTTTTTTTTCAATTTAATGTTATGTATTAATTAAATTATATTAAATATTACATGATGCTTTCTTTTTAGAAAAAGTATTGGACTCAGTGGCCGAACGTTAAGAAAAATGCCATTTGTAGCTTATTCTTTATTTATTAAAGTATGTATAAGTTTTATTTACTTTAAATAATTTTGAATTTCTATTCTGTCTGTATTCCAATGTACAAAATATTATTATACATATATGTGGCATTTGAGAGGGAAAGAAAAGAAAAAGAAATGTATGTACACACACCAAAAAATAAATAAATAATAACTATACACTTTTATATTCATTAAAGATAATTCTTTCAAATCATAATACCGTAGTTTTTAAAATGATATTTAATCATTGTGTTATACATTCAGAAAAAAACTTGTATAATGATTTACAGTTTTAAAATTAAATGCATTAAAAACTTCCTTTTTAATAAATAACACTGAGAACTTAAACAACATAAATTGTTATGTAAATAATATAAACAGCATGGCAATGATTTTTCAAGCATTTTGTATTACTTTTTTTTCCTTCAAAATTTATTTTATCACTGACTTTTTGTCCTTTAGAGGGAATGACCATGTTTGAATCAATGTTATTATTGACTTAAAGAAGATCTTATTTTTTTATTAATTTTTATTTGCTAAAGCTTCTTGCACCACTAACAATAGTAACTGGCAGCATAACTGACTTCACCATAAAAATGGGTTGTATGAGAGCCAACATCACGGGGACACAATGAGGTAACATATCAAACCTTGCATCTTGTTCAGCACCACATTTTACACAAAAAATTATGCAAAACACTGATAACACAGGGTACATTGCGATTTTCAAATATCAATATTCACACTTCTTGTGCTATTCCATTGGATCTTTAGGTGTTAAGTCTGCTGCAAGAAACTGCAAGCAATTACATTACTGCCCAATTTCAATTAGTGAATTTTGGAAAGCCTGAAGTTGTAAAAGCTACACTTCATATTATAAAGAATTACTGATGTCAGCAAATTGCAGTCTAAGCAGCTCAGTACTAGTATAAACAAGTGTAAATTATTTCAGTGCATTAGTTACGATCATAAATTTTAATGTTAACAAACAGAGATACAGTGCTGTAAAAGTTGAATTCTTTTGAGAATAAATTAATGCTATTAATTCTTCTCTTAATTCATCTGGATTATTAATAAAACAAAATTCCTTTGATACTTATTGATGCTTCTTCATAAGTTGAGGACAAATAAATTCTTTTATCAATACATACATTCAATTTGCAAGGCAACAAAATATATAGCGTGTTTTTATAGGAAAAAAATACTATCAAATTTACCACTCTAAAGTTTTTAAAAATTGAAATTTTCTTTGTTTACATTTAAAAATGTAAACAAAGGAGACAGTTATTTGCTTCTTGAAGAGCTTATTTATTTGAAATTTAACAATTGTAAAAAGTGAAATACATCTTTATCTCTATGTATAACATATATGTATGTATGTGGGATGTATTTTCTTAAATATTTATACTAGATATTTGCAATCAAAAATTTTTGATAATCAACACTTTGCTAAATTTAAAGTTAACAAGTGTAAAAACTGAAATATATCTTCATTGATATAAATTGCATATATGCCTATATTTGGGATTTATTTTCTAAAATGTAAATATACATCTGCAGTCAAAGAGTTTTGATAATCCAAACGTTGGATTTCAAATAATTAAGCTCTTAGCACTTCAAGAAGCAAATAATGGTCTCCTTCCTCCTGCAGAGTACAGTACAAAGTCCTTAATTTGGACATCCATAATCCAGAATGATCTATAATCCGGACCTCAAAGCTATAAACTTTCTGCGCATGCGTAAACACATTAATGCATTTACACATGTGCATATGCGTTTACACATGCACGTTTAAAGTATAACGGACAGTATAAGCTAGGCTAAAATTATCTAATTCAGTTAATGTTGCAGATTGCGTTGTTCCTTAATCTTCTAATTGGATCCGGCTTATTATTTTTTGCAGACTGTTAGAGCAATTTTATAAAAAGTAAGCTTGAACTTCCAATTACGTCAAAAAGAGTTTTCGATTCTGGAGCTGCCAAAGGATCTACAAAGCGAAAGCATGTTTTGATGTTTATCAAACAAAAAGTGGAATTGCTGCTAAAAATGGTTAAAGGCTTATCCTTTGTTTCTCTAACCATTCCGAAATCTGTTTATCAATTTCACGCTGCTCTGTGAAGGGGGAGGGGCATTGCGGCACACAATGAACTGGAAGTTGATCTCTCAGCATTCTCATCTTCAGGGCAGATGTTTTTATTTTATTCAGCGTATAATTCCGTACTAAATGTAGTATTTCATCTCGATGTACTCCATCTTTGATATGATTTAAATCAAATTCCTCGTCATTATAAATATCACGAATACACATCAAATAGTTTTCTGGTTGCAATTTTCTAATTTCGACTATGCATAATCTATGCTTTACGCATGCGCGCATTGAAAGAAATGTTTAATAAAGTAATCAAATAAATATTAAGCTTTTTTTTTTGGTTTGTTTGTGTGTGTGTGTGTGTGTAAATTTTGATAACCTTTAGATCATAATTGCTCTTTATTTCATAAATTACAGTTTCATATTTTTAATTTTATAACTTCTGCATGCTATCTTACCAGATTTAAATTGATGATCTATAATCCGGAAAAATACCTAATCTGGAATCGCTGAAGTCCCAACGAGTGCGGATTAAAAACTTTGTACTGTATATTCTTCCAAATTACATTTTCATCTAAAATTAGTACTGATGTTGTAGTTAGTAGTGATGATGACTATGTAGTGAATGTTTGTCATTGAGTAATATTTCATGAATTAAAATTTTAAAACCAAATGATTATTAATTTAGTTAAAAATCATTCAGAGGCTTATTTTTATGAATTAAATTTTGTAATATTATATAATTAACACTTCCTTTTCTTCTTAGACACCCTTGGTTAGTCTTGATGTGTTTTTGGATGCTCTTTCGAAAGCAGTAGACCGATATTGGGAAGATATCAAATTTTTAAAAACTCGTGCATGATAGCTATCATGTAACATTTTAAATTTTTAGACAAATATTATATATATATATATTACTTGATTTGTAATTTATGTGTATATACTTATGTAAAGTATTAAAAAAGAAATTTTCTGGGGTTTCTGAACTTAGCCATTAACTTCTAACTGAAGCAGTACACTTCATAAAAATACTAGACCTTATAACATTTAACTCAATTAATGTCTAAATTTGACTGTTGTTACAAAAGAACATTTTAATTCAATTCAAAGTCCATTTTTTCCTAGTTATGTACAAAGTATTTTTTCAACTAGATATTTTTGTATTGCTCTGTTTGGTATATTCCAGTAACTATGTTAACACAATAATCTTAATTTTTTTTCCTAATGAATTGTTTCATGTGGCAAGTTCCTCTGAATCGTTCTATTAAATAATATAAAGCAATATTTAACATTGTAAAGACATAATAATTATCACTCTACAATTGTTAATTGATAAAAAGTAGCTAGTAATTCCTATATATATATATATACGAAAGTAGCAAGACAACAACATGAATAAGAGAGACCTTAGTGGTCAAGAATTTTGTGCATTGAGCTGCAAATTTTTTAAAATTTTTAAAAGAGGAATGTTTAAAAGCTTATGCTAAAAAATACATTTGACTCTATAGTTCCTTACCAAAAATGTAAAATCATGCAACTACTAGAAACAATAAAAAAGTAGTAAAAGTTATCTCGTAAAAATTAAATGTTAAAATTACAAATCGAGGTAACTTCAAAACCATATATATATATTAATGCTGAATGAAGCTGTGCTTTGACATTAGAAGTATACAACATTATTTAAGTTCTTCTACAAGAACTTGTATATTATTTATTTTAAGTTCAGAAATCTGCCTATAAATATATATACATTTGCTTAAAAATGAATGTGTGTTTGCCTTTATTTAAATGCATTATATTCCATGAAAAAAGCCCTGGCCATGTATTTAAAAGCTATGTATTTCTGCCTATTCTCCATTGTCACTTTACAATTGTATAACAGCAGATTATTAAAATAACGTAAGATCTCATTTACTCCTGTATGGATATGTAAATTAATATACTGATTTTCGGGTAGCTGCAACAGTATTTCTTTTAATTCTTGCAATCTGATAAGACTGCCTTAATATCTGAGTGGAAACTAAATTAGCAATGATATTTTAAATCTAAAATTTTAGGATATTTTAAAAAGAGTTACCACTCATTTCCAAGAATTTTTTTTATTTGATTTATGCATTCAAATACAAAAATAGCCAGCTATCATTGAAGAATAAATTTTTAAGTGATAAAATTTTTATTACTAGGTTACGTTAAATGTTTTAGTTGTGACCAAAAGGCATGATCTACAGAATGTTTAAAAACCATATAATGAAAAGTGAGTGGTGCTGCAAAATTTTATTGATCGTTTGGTTGCTAAGAAAATGATTATGAAAATGTATGGATAGCAATATTAGAGAAAAATTGTGCAGAGGAGACATAAAATGCATTGCATCTAAATTTTTATAATTTAAGTTAAATGTTAGCAAAATTCCTTGTTATTTTTTTATTGGTCAACAGCTAAAACCATCAGACAATTATCTGAAATGTAGATTTCGAGCTGCTGTTTCCAAATATGAAATGATCTATCAGATCACACTTTTTAGATGAAGTATATTTCTGTTAAAGTTATTTTTAATGATGTGCTGTGTTTATGTTACAAAATAGAGCTTACTGATGTTCTTATATTTAAGTTCATATTGATATATGTATAATTACATTTACTTTGTGTTTTTAATAAATTTAGGATTAATTTTTTGTAATTGTTGTTTTTATTACAGTTCTTAATAAAAAAATTTTATTGGTGCTTGATCTAGTTGATTTCAAAATGTCTGAAAGTACAGTGAATCAAAATAAGAAAAGGTCCCCATTACTTTAGGTCTCATTCTGTTCTGTTAATCAATGAAATTCTACTTTTCTTTTCATGTCTCCAAAGTACAATTTAAGATATGTATTAGATTTATATATACCACTGTTCTAACATACATATTTGGAATCAAAATTGGACTTTTCTGAAAAGGCATGCTGTTCCCCCACCCGCACACACAGTTCTATCTAAACTTCAGATTGTGCCAAAAACCAAGTTTTTTAAAAATCAATAACCAATACTTTTTTAAAAAATTAGCAAAACTAAGTTAATTGAATTTGGTATGTATTTAATATTGCTTTTTTAATTAAACATATTTAATTTTTTGAAAAAAATTGAATTATAATCTGTCAAAATTTGAACACATCTCAAAGTAAATATTTTTAGGCATATTTCTAACAAATTAGAATTTTTTTGGAGATGAATATAAATTTAAATATTAAAAATTTGTGAAACTGTTTTCAAACTTGGTGTAAGACTAAAAGCAAAAATGATGCCAAATATGAGTGCCATTTTATTTTGCCATGGTTTAGTGTAATCTAATTTTGATTTATTTTTCATTCTGCTTTATGCTGAACAAAATTCAACATACTAAAATCAATTTTTGTGTAATACTTTTATTCTAAAATATCAGTTGAATAATTTTTGGAAAATTTTAAAAAATGTTATTTAAGAATGATTATAACTGGTTAAATCTGAAAGTAGAAATTTTGTTTACAGCTGTTATCTTTATTTTATCTACAGATATTTTAAAATGGCAAGATTTTTATGCTCTGTTTTCTTCTAAATGTATTTAATTATTGTCTTTTTGCAGTTGAATTGTACTTATTAAAAAAAAAAGGTAAGATTACATACTAAACGATAAAAGTAAGCTGCTATTAAAGTTACATAAAATTCATAATGATTTTCAGAAAGAAAGGGTTATTGTTTTTAATTATCGTTTTTAAATATGTAAAATCCAGAGGAATGCTTTACTTATTAGACTTCCTTCCTCCCCCACCCCTCTTTTTTTCCTTCAAGATCTTTGTTATTTCATTCAACAAATTTTGGATATTTAATGTTGCATTGAAAAATTGAAATCAAATTACCTTTTACCTTTATGATAAAAATTCATGATTGAGTCCTACGAATGCATAAATAAAATTATAATAATATTATTTTAAAGTATAATGTGTTTAATGTTTTCACTGAAAATAAGGAAGGCAGCAAGACACAAATAATCATTCTCCCTCTTGGTATATAAAAAAGTCATTAACCCCTTTTGATAGTCATCGAGTTCAGTGTGCATTCCAATTATGTGCCACAGTGGGAGCAGAAGAACACAGTCTGCAATGGAAATTTAAGACTGACAGATATCGTGTGTATTTGAGGGAGAGAGAAAAGCTCAATCTCGCAACTGACAAAGGATAAGGAAAACATGATGCTTATGTTCTTGGGATATATACCTTGCAAGTTAAATGCTAATTTTTCTATTTCATGAACGAATTAAGACTAGAAATTATGCTAAATCTAGAAGAACTATGAGAATTATTTTTTAGTTTTCTTTTTTTATACTGTATCTTGGTCTAGAGAATAAGTTCCAAAGTATTTTTATTTTTGTGCTATTAATTTGAGAAAGTAATTTTCAAAAATATGGAGTGCAGTTATTAACACCTCAAAAAAGTATTAATAATAAATAAAAGTATATTATGATAAAGAAATTGTAATAAAATGAGCGTAACAAAATGAAAATGTTTGGTAAATAACAAATGAAAATATAACTGCTTGAAACACGTTTTTGAACTGTTATTTGTTTTCCTTTTAACATTAAAATTGTGTGAATTATAAATGCACACCAGAAATACAAAAGCATGGTGTTTGCAGTCAATATGCAAAATTCTTTTAGAAAGAGTATTATAACAAAACTGTTGTATTTATTACTTTTTTTCTACTGAGCAGCTAAAACAAAATTTTACAAATTTCATAATATAATAAGTTTTTTTTTTTTTTTTTTTTTTTTTTTTTTTTGTGTGTGTGTGAAAATCTACTTAATACTGTTCTAGATTATTTGTACACTTAATGGGAGCAAAATAGAGCACAAAAAATTAAACTTACTCTGCTATTCGTGTTATTTTGGGCTTGAAAATCGGTGTGTTTTATTTCAAACTTAATCTTTTCCTGGCATGTTTTATAGCAAAGAGAAACATTACATTTTTAAAATTAACTTTAGTATATAGTCTGATAATTATTCTTTTATAATATTTAATAAAATATTTTCTAACTCATAAAACTTGCATAATAACCTTGCTATAATACATAATAACTTTGTGTTGTACCTTTTTGTGGAATTATATGTTCTTGGTGGATAAAATGATTTTTCCTCATGGCAAATCAAAATATCCATCAAGAAGTGAGACTATGCAAGAGCATGTTTTTATCATATTTTAATTTTCCACAATCACATAAAAGCTTTCTTATTTTCTGCTGCATGTATGTCTAAATCAAGGCTTCTTAAACTTTTTTCATTCATGACCCCTTTATATTACTGAGGTTTTTTTGGGGGAGGATGCCAGGACCCCATAATATTTACGAAAATTTTGTGGTACCCCATAAGTAATAAGTTAAAGAAATATCAAAATTGCTAAAATTTTTGGCGAGCCCCTACTGCAGGTCGCGACACACAGTTTAAGAAACTGGTTAATAAATCAACATTATTGGCCCCAAACAAGTAAGGGCAGTTTAAAAATACTTTTAAGCTATTCATAAAAAGTACAAAAGAGCTGGTATTTATGTCACCAGTCTTGAATATGAATATTGATGATACAATTGATATTAGTGAAAATTTGTAGCTTTATTGGCTGGGGCCTAATTACTACCCAGGGCTACAAGACTGCAAGCTTTATGAGCCCTTAAAGGATCTTGCAATTATATTCCTGTTTTTTTCTCATCAAAGGTATGGTGTAGTATATTTAACTATGGCAAAGCACTCGAGGGCTATCTCAGGGAAGGGATGCCTTCATGTAGGGCTTTCTAAGGGAAACTATCTCGTATACACTTTACACATGGGGAAAACTATGAAAATGCCCATGCATACAGCCTGTTGGCCCTAAACCGAAATCTTCAGTATTCAGTTACTCTACTGCTTACGCATACTGTTGCCTTGGCCAGAAATATAAATAGCAATCTTCGTAAAGCCATATTTTTTAAAACAGTTTTTAACTAGTTTTAAGAGATTAACCCCCTCCAATGACTATAATGTACATGAACTCTGGCAAAGATATAGACTTTCTCCTTTGAAGAATTCTGTGCTTCATTTTCAGAATGTCTTTTCTATAATTACATTCGAAAGCTTTTATATAATCTTGATATAAAGGCTGAATGTTAGAAGTTGTATTGACAGGAAGAGACACTAATGCTGAATGGAGTATGAAAAGCTTTGATGGGTATTAAATCGGACTGTCATACTCTGAAGAATCAGTCTTTTGCCAATCTGAGTTTTATAATAGGCGGAGATAAGTTTAATAAAGTTCCATTTTTCTGTGGCTTTAAATTCAGTTTAAAAATTTCAGAATTCAACTGTGGCTATAAATTCAATTAAAAAAAACTCTTAGAACTACTATTATCCTAAAGGTAGCAAATAATCATCTAAAACATCAATGCAATCAAATAAATTTAAATATTTACAGAGTTGCCAACTCTCTCGATTTCTGACCATACTCCCGCCAACCCGATTTTTAACTTATTTTTCCCGACTTTCTGTTATTCTTAAAATTTCC
Source organism: Stegodyphus dumicola (assembly GCF_044657685.1). Taxonomy (NCBI): domain Eukaryota; kingdom Metazoa; phylum Arthropoda; class Arachnida; order Araneae; family Eresidae; genus Stegodyphus; species Stegodyphus dumicola. The sequence goes on along the minus strand of NC_140769.1, from coordinate 185,897,965 downwards.
ATATACCTTGGCTTAATACTTTGTTATTTGCCCCAAAAAAGATGATTTGAGGCGCATGTTCTTCTCTAGATGCACATAAAAAAAAACCATTTCTTTTCTCTAGATGGGTATAAAAAGTCGTTTTATCCTGGGATATGGTTGCGTTTCTGTTTTGTGTATGAGAATTCGAAAACGTCGTGTTCCAGTTCTCCAATGAGAATCAAGTGCCGCTGTGGGTCATCTTGCATATATTAACCAATAAGCAGAAAGGAAGATCGAAGTTGTTTATTTCGTTCGTCTCGCCAGTGAGCAGCGTTAAGTTTCACGTGATTCTCAGAAACAGTTTAAGAAACTGCGATCTTTTGTCTTAGTTATGTCCACGAAAACTGTAAAATACTCATGTACTTTAAAAAATCGTACACAGATGACTTTGCTGCTCTTATTTCGTCAACAAAACAAACGATACACATATTGCAATGTATATCGTTTGCACATATACACTGGTTATCTTTAGAGAATTATTTAGCTGGAATCGCCGACCACTTCTTACATTTTTTAAGAAGTAATTGCTTCAAGCGTTAAGATAAAAGGCTCTGTTGAGAGTTATAAAATATCTAAAGTAAATGGAGATGTAATTATTGCATCCGTTGTTAAAAATAGGTGTGAGAAATACGAAGTTATTTCTGCACCTGCGAGCAATTTAATTGGCAATTCTTAAAATAATACCACAAAATATAAACGTAAAGCTCTCATAAAATAAAAAAATATCTCTTGACAAGGGGCACATTTTCCGATTATTGTACGTTTATTTTGTGAAGAGCGAATAATTTTGTTTTGGGTCTTGAAAAAACTTTTTGCTTTTTTGTACGCTCCATTTTGCCATCATTCAATGTTCTTAACACAATTCCATAGTGTAGAATTACTTTAATTCATGTTTTGCAATTAATAATTAATGATCTAGTTAAAGTATTTAATGATAAGGGAAACTGATTTTAATCTGTTTTTATTATTAGAAGAAAAGTAATAAAACTACATATTTATTTATTAGTCCAAAGCAGCTTTGTCCCTGAAGGACTATTGTTTTCGCGAAATTAAATAATGAAAAATCTGCATAAATGTATGTATATTTCTCGCATTGTGATAAAACAACGGTACATAGAGCCATCGAATTTTGAATGACGTAATCCTACTGCGAATATGGACATCTAGAAGCCCAAATTTGAAATTCGGAATTTGTTTTATTATCGATTTCATATTTTGTAAAACTTTAACGAATTTTTGATTAATGAACTTAACGATTTCATAGCGAGCAATTGCAACACTGTACGGAAAAAAAAAAACATTTTTATCTCCAGCGCGTGAGACAGAGTATCGGAAATTCTAAAGATATTGTTCATTTTAAAATTATTTTACGACATTGTTATTGAACTGAATTTTATGGTTTAAGTGCAAAGAACATGATATTTAATAAATAAAGGTAACACACAAAACGGGAAAAAAACGCCCCTTTAGACGTAATTTAAAATCTGAAACCTTTCAGATTTTTTTTTAATTTTATTTTTTTATTTATATTTTTTATGGTATTTTTGCATTTAAGAAATAATAACAGAAATTTCAGATATTAATTAGCTACCATTTAAAGTTATTTCATTATTAAAAATATATTTTCTTTCTACATATTTTTATTACTTAAAAAATCATTTTGCCGTTGAGAAAATTCTTGTAATTTCTTTAAAAAAAAAAAAAAAAAAAAAAAAAAAAAAACTTCTTTTAGAGCTCCTGGTTAAAAATCTCCTGATTCATAGGTCGGCAAGTATGTTTACATCATCCCCTCCTTACGGATTGCACATCCCGGGCAATGCTGTTCTTAAGACCAGAGACAACTAGCCGTCCTTGCCTTAATGTGGTGAAGTCTAATGTGATGCGTTACTTTAGGTTTAGAATTTCTTCGGATACATGTTTATTGTGCTGTTCAGTTTCTTGATCATGCGGAAAATGTCCCTTCCAAGATATCTCGAGCTTGTGCGGTATCAGTCGTTGATGCTTGGAATTCCACAGCCAAACTTGATCTTCCTTGACTTGCTTTCCGTTGATTTGGGATCGTATCTTGTCTTCATTGTGTCTGTCTCTGTGTTGATCCTTTACCTAGTGAACCGATAAACATTGTCGAAACGTGCCTGCCTTTAAGTACTGCTCAGGCAAAGAAGACGTGTCCAGTGGTCATCTAAAGAACAGATCGTAAGAGAGAAAATCACATGTAAAAATAATTTGCAATGGAGAAAATTCAGTGCTGTCATGAATGGCGTTACTATACGCGAGCCAAAAATAATGGCATTTTTTATTCCAGTCCTGCTTTCTCCGGCATTCGAATGGAGAGAAGTGGTCCAATATTGTTCGATTAAAACTCTCTACTATGGATCTGAAGAAGTGGTTTGAATATCGAGACTCGAAGGAAAGGCATTCCAAATATGGAAATCCAGTTTTCCGCTGGAACCGCTACGCTTGAAGCTTCCTGATCAGGCATGGCATGAGCTTTCAGCCGTCTACTAAACTGGTCCATGATAAATAGAATGTACTTGTTACTCTTTATTGTACAAGGTAAAAATCCGAGAATATCCAGAGCAATCTTTTTAAGAGGTGCTCCTATATCGTTGCGCTGTAATCTTCCTCATGTATGTGTTTGCAGGCCTTTTCGAGCTCCGCATGCACCATAAGTTTTGTATTATAGTTGGACGATTCGCTCCTGAACTGATTCACTGAGCGAATGAACAGTGATTCCAGAAAAGGGGCTGGTAGTTTACGAAGGGCTCTTGCTGGAAAAGCGTGCGAGGAATAGGGATGTTCTATTCTTTCACTAGCTGATTCACTTTACTGAGAGAGAAATTGTTTCCTGGAGAAAAAAAAAAAAAAAAAAAAGAGCGGAGTTCTTGTTTCTGTTTTAGGAGAGGAAAGAATGCTTTTTCTCTCATGTTTAAAGTGAATTGAATTTTTATCATTTCCAAACTTATTTTTTATTTTAGAATTTTATTGTTAGTTCTACGTAGAAAGTAGGTTTTAGGAAATGTCTAAGCTGCAGTTGAAAGAAATCATATCAGGGAGTTAGCGTTTGATTAAGTTGATTCTTCCGATCCCACTGCTGGCTTGATTCTTTTCACTCTTCATTCCAGCCTTTAACCGTTCTCGATCTCACTGCTCTTTTGATTATTTCCTCTTTTCACTCCATCCTTACTAATCCCTGTTAATTCTGTTCTCATACCCGATGTTTCTTATCAAGGTTATTGTTAGTAAGAGATGACTCATAAAAAAGAGCTAATTCAGCTCAGTGAGCATCATAGTGATCTCCAGGAAGGCTGCTACAAAGTTGTCAGAATCCTTAGGTCTTCAGAGTTCGGTAAGGTTAGTTGCCATTTGAAACTCTATCTATTATCAGCTTCCCATTTTCGGTAGATAACTCTATCTCACAGGTGTAGAGAATTCCGTAAAGCCCAATATATTCTAATCGTCAGGCTAAAGTCTGCAGTTTCTTGCCAGCTTGATTTTCCATTCATTGTTCCCATTAGTCTTAATTTTGGGTTTTCTATTTAGACCTTTCTCAGTTCGTCTCTGCTCCAGGGATCAGTCACTGATGTTATGAGGTCTGTGTTAATTTGTATGACCTCTGAGACTAGAAAAATCATACTTTTTCTTGGCTCTCAAACAGCATCAGTACTTTTCTGCTCCAAATCTTTCTGAAAGTGCCTCAGCATTTTGATGGAAAGTCCTCTTGCGATGTCGAATTTTATGATGCGAATCATATGCCTGTAGCCACATGACCCTCTAAATTCCTGAAATTAAGTTACTAACTTAATGAGTCATAATAGGCGTATTACAGAAACGTAAAGCCTTAACAGGCTATTACATAAAACTGTTCTACTGTCTTCACAATGGCTAACAGTTCTTTTCTGGTGACTCAGTAATTTCTTTTAGTTTCTTGTTAAACAGTCAATGGCAAGTTTCCAATCGACAATTTCTTACGAAAGAATAGCCCCGATTCCTTCATTATTGGAGATTGTATCGACAATGAAATTATTCAAGTAGGAGATAAGCAGAAGTCAAAGTTCCCGTCATGGCCTTAAATCGGAAGTGGACATTAAGTCTATCATAGTCCACCGGGGGACCAACAAGACATTTTGGTAAGTGACTACCTTTACTAAGACACATACTAAAAGAAACATATTTATGAAATACCGACGCGACTTCTGCTAGAGAACCGGCTTTTCACAATCGAGTCAATCTGTTTATCTGAGCAGATGTTGGATGCATGTGTAGACTACACATGTACCTTTTTAAGAAGTGCACAATACGCTTAAGTATAATACACTCATGTCCATAAATTAAGGATAATGCAAAATCAGGCAAAGGAAGAGTTAGAAGCAAAACAAATTTGACTTATTTGTAAAGCTTATTTATTAAACAAAACGTAAAGAGCAAAAAAAAAATGCTATACGTTTGATATTTTTAAAAAATTAGCGATTTTTTCCTCCCTGGAGCAAATTAAAAAAAAACCCTATTTACAAAAAACCAGTATTACATGTTTGGTACGATTGTTAATACTCGTACATTGTATGTCTCCCAGACGATGCAATACAGTCCGTACAACGCCTAGGCATGCTGAGTATCAAATTATCGATCTGATCTTGGGGGATATTACACAACTCAAAAAGCAATGCTCTCCGAAGTTCCGGTAGATATGTAGGAGGAGGTTGACGGGCTGCAACTCGTCGGCCAAACATGTCCCACACGTGCTCTACTGGATTCAAGTCCGGTGAGAATGCTGGCCAGTCCATACGGGTGATATCATACGATTGAAGGCATTCGCTTACAATGTTTGCACGGTGAGGACGGGCGTTGTCATCCATAAACACAAATTGTGCGCCCATGACGCCACGAAACAAACGTACATGTTGTTCCATAATGACGTCTCGATAGATTTGGCTTGTCATGGTTCCAATTTGAACATGCAGGTCAGTTCTGGAACCCAGAATAATTCCACCTTAAACGAGCACTCTTGCACCACCATAACGATGTCGTTCAATGCTGTTTTCTTGGTGGTAACGGGTATCTGGAGCTCTCCATATGAAAGTCCAGCGAGAACCAGACAGCTAAACCTGGACTCGTCGGAAAACATTACACAATCCCACTGTTGCTGTGTCCACAATGCATGCTTTCTAATCCAGGCTAACCGACAGTGAGTGGAACGCATCTGACAGGTCTACGAGCATATAGACCAATCTGCCCTAAGCGTCTGTACACGATCTGCCTTGAAATTGTCGTACCAGTGACTGAAGAGAGCTGACGAGACAGGTCTGAGGCTGTGCTCCGCCTGTTTCTTTTGGCAGTAACTGCCAAATACCGGTCCTCATTCGGCGTTGTAACTCTGAGCCGACCTGTGCTGTAACGTCTACTCACATTACCATCATCTTGGAATCGTTTCCAAAGCCTGGAGAGGACACTTTGGACAATTCCAAGTTCATCTGATACTTCCAGTTGGGTACGCCCACATTCCAGACGGCCGATAATTCTACCACGTAAAAAATCATCTAAATGCGTCCTTTGTGTCATAACTATTCGGCTATTGCACTGAAATGCTTATAAAGCGTCTGCGAACAATTTTACTTCTTTGCCTGTATTCCTTATATATCACTCTCTTACACTCTCGTCATTGTGAAGTACCATCGGTGTCATCTGGTTACTTCCTGAAATTTGCATATGATTCTTGAAGATGTGTGTAGTGATTTTACAGGAGATATATTTATTTTAGAGTTCGATTTCCGCGTGACTCCGAATTATCCTTAATTTATGGACATGAGTGTATTTCGATTTAGACATTCCATTGGTTCATGTAAAAATATACTTTTCGCTGCACTGAATACGTACAGCAAACCCTTACGGAATTCAAACATGCAGTGTCGTAACCACGAACTGAAATGAGTTGAAGACTCACTCGAACGAACTGTAAATAACTGATCGTTCGAAGACGATTGTTAAGAATAAGTTCACAAAAACAAAGGTAAGCGGACTGTAATATCACTTATTTATTTTACATAACACTTTCAAATAGAAGGAATGCCGTCTACGTGACGACACAGCACACTTCACTCTTAGCACTGTAGCAATTAAAAAAAAAAAAAGGAATAGAATACAAATCACACAAGTTATGAGTTGAAAGTTCGTTACCATAGCAACCAGAATTGAATCATCAGGCAGCAACGCCATCTAATGATGCAAAGACACACTACTAAATCGTTTGGTAACAAAAAATACTAAACATAGCCCCCGGCCTTGAAGTCTTCTAAGGGTTCAAAAAAGACAAATAGTTAAAGCATAAATAATAACATTAACAAAAAAAATTAAATGAAAATATAACTAAAATTAAAGTTCAATAATATGAAAAAAGTTAATGGTTCATAGTTCATATTAGTCATGATTGGGGATAAGACACAATTTAGTAACAGCTCGTTTGAAATCACCAGCGGCTGTATGGATTGTAGCCACTCGAACTTTTTTATCTCTACCTGGATGAATTAAGGCAATTCTTCCAATTTTCCATTGGTTTGGAGGCAGTTGTTTGTTTTTGATCAGAACTAAATCACCACATTTTACATTTGGAGACGCATGAAACCACTTAACACGTTGTTGAAGTGTTGCTAAATATTCTGCACACCATCGTTTCCAAAAATGTTGCACAGTCTGTTGAAATAGAGACCAACGTTTAAGTCGTGAAGATTTCACATCACTCAAGTCAGATTCCGGAATGGCAAGCAAAGGGGCTCCAATCAGAAAATGACCTGGAGTCAATGCACTAATGTCGTTTGGTCTAGACATCGCACAAAGAGGACGGGAATTCATGCACGCTTCCACTTGTGTAAGCAACGCGGTTTGCAACAAAGGGAACCCAACGATATGGTTCTGCAGAAATCCAGGACAGTACAACAATTGAATCTGTCCAAGCCAAAACTTTACGTATAGGAAACTCTAAATGTTCTAACACTGATTTAAGCAAATTCACTAACAAAACTGCGGCGCGTAACTCTAATCGAGGTAATGATTGCCCTTTCAGAGGGGCAACTCTTGTTTTTGATGTTAAGAGTGTTACTTTGATGTCCAAATTACGTGACACTGGACGCAAATAAATTGCTGTACAGTAGCCTTTCTCGGAGGCATCACAAAAAGCAAGGATATCAATATAGTTCACGTCAGGAATCAAAACAAATCTCGGTATTTTTAATTGTTAAATAAGATATAAATCATTTCGGAAAATCTTCCATTTGTTAGCAATCTCATCACTAACAGGTTCATCCCACGATAAATGGAGTTTCCACATGTCTTGTATCAAGATTTTGACATAAATAATACAAGGAGCAAGTCAACCCAATGGGTCAAATATTTTCGCTAAATCAGAAAGGATATCTCTTTTAGAGTATTTAAACTTTTCACCAGAAATGGATACAGAAAAGTTAAAGTAGTCTTCACGGGGGTTCCAATTAATTCCTAAAACTTTGATTGAGCTATCGTCTTGAATTTTCATAGCCTCAGAATCATTTCTCAACTCCTGGGGTATATTCTCTAACAATGACAAGTCATTGGATGTCCATTTACGCAGAAGAAATCCTCCACGTTCTAACATTTGCAAGAGTTGATTTACTAGATTTTTGCACTCTTCAGTGTTTTGAGCACCTACCAAACAATCATCTACAAAAAAATTTTAAAGTACAGCCTTCGAAGCTAAAGGATAGTTATTCTGCTCATCGTAGGCAAGTTGGTATAAAGCACGAGTAGCTAAATATGGAACCGAGGCAGTGCCGTATGTGACAGTATAAAGTCGAAATTCTTGAATAGGATCACTTGGACTGTCCCGCCAAAATATCCTTTGAAAGTTTCTATCCTCTTCATTAACTAGAATTTGTCTAAACATTTTCATGATATCAGCTGTGAAAACTACTGGGTGACATCTGAATTTGACCAAAACTGGAAACAGCTCTTGTTGTATTCTGGGACCTGTCATCAATATGTCGTTAACAGATAGTCCTGATGAAGACTTACTAGTAGCATTAAATACCACACGTATTTTACTCGTAGAGCTAGATTCCTTAATTACTGCATGATGTGGCATGTAGTATGCCTGACTTGGGGACTCTGAACTACGGACTGGTTCCATGTGCCCGAGATCCAAGTATTCCTTCATGAAATGTTTATACGTATCATATGTATCAGGAGATCTTAAGAGATTTCTCTCTAAACATTTAAATCTTTGTAAAGCAAGATCTTTAGAATTACCCAACCTTGAAGGGTTATCTTTAAATGGAAGTTTCACTACATAACCACCATTTTGATCACGGAAGTGTGTTGTTTTAAAGAACTCTTCACATTTTTTATCTTCACTTGAAATACGTTTGTCTTCAGGAATGGAGTCTAAAGACCAAAATCTTTCAACTAATTCGTTTGTATTCAACTGAAGATTATTCACTGTAAAAGTGTTAGTTAGATTCGAATCATCAGTAATAGTGTTCCCGGAAATGATCCAACCTAACTGAGAACAAATTGCAAAAGGTAATGATTCTCCTCTCTTTATGATGTCTCCCTTAAGCATAGTAAAAAATACATTTACACCTAACAAAATATCTATACGTTTTCTTTCATAGAACTTAGGATCCGCTAAGACTAGATCGTCAAAATGATTCGCAATTTTAGAAGGAAGCGACACGTTAGGCACATCTGAAGTTATCCTTGGAATCACGAATGCATATGTTCGAAATTTGGAATTTGACTCAAAGTGCGGGGTAAAGATTAATTCCACTTCTCCACTTGTTACAGTGTTGAACGAACCAAGGCACGACACTTCAATTTTTTTGTTAAATCTACTTAACTTTAGTTTTCTGAAACACTCTTCACTTATAAAGCTGGCTTCACTGCCACAGTCTAGTAAAGCCCTGCAAGGGATGGCTTTACCATTGGAATCACTAACTTTAATGAGAGCAGTACACAGTAATACACGTTTTGATTCACCTTTAGAACAATTAAATTGTCCTGTACATGTTGTGACATTTGTAACGACTTCATTCTTTGGTAAGAGAACTTCGGCTCTGGGGGAGAGTGAGGACGTTTGTTTTGGTTTCTCATTTTCACTAGTTTTGATATTTCGATCAAAATGAAGAACAGTATGATGAGGTAACTTACACGTCATACATTTATGTAAACTACGACAGTTTTTCACTAAATGAGGCTGAGAAGATAAACAATTAAAACAAAGTTTGTGTTTCTTAACAAATTCGATTCTTTTTTGGACACTTAAGTTTAAAAACTTACCACATTTGTGAAGAGAATGATCTTCCTTGCACAGTATACAACTGTTTTTACTCGACACTAAAGAAGTTACTTTGGAATTAGAAAATTTCCTAAAATCTTTAGATTGGTTTCTACTGTTCTGAAGGGTTCTAGCGTGGTCTTTTATAAACTCGAGTAAATTATCTAAAGTACATAATTCATCTTGTTTCAAAGTTCTTTCCCACCAAAATTTTATGTTTTTATCTAATTTCTCAGTTATCAGATAAACAAAAAGAACATCAGAAAGATCAGAAACATCTAGCTTAGTTCTCAAAGAGCGTACACATTCATTCACTACATCAACACAATATAAAATAGCTTGAGCTGAATCAGAAACATTTGGCAAATTAAACATTTTACGAATTAATGCATTAGTTAATTCTTTTTTATTAGAATAACGTTCCTGTAAAAGTTGCAACGCTATATCATAATTAGCATCAGAAATAGGAATTGACTCAATAATAGACAGAGCCTTTTTTTTACAAGAAGCCTTTAAATATTGAAACTTCTGACATTTAGAAATATTCGGATTGTTATCTACACTAGCCTTAAAAAGATCATAGAAACTAATCCACTCTTCTATATTTTCCCCTATAAAGGTAGAAAGTTCTAATTTTGGTAATCGAACGTCAGACGAATTTACTTTTGCTACACTACTTGTTTCGATAACAGAGTCACTGGAAGGTTTCTGTAACTTTTAATTTATAGTTATCCATAATTCATCTAAAGTTTCTTGTATTGTTTGTTGTTTCGTAATGAATGTATCACAATCTTTTTCAGGACACAGCAAAAATATTTCCTCATAAATAGAACGAAGTTCACTGTTAAAAGCATTTAGTTTCGTTTCGAACAACTTTAAAATTTCTGCTTGTTCTAAATTCGAATTTACCTTGCCTTTAAACGTTGTTATATTGCTTTTTAGAACCTTCTTTTTAGTTAAAACTGTTTCAATATTTGAATAATATTGAATAATATTTGAATAAATCACATCATATCCAAAGCTCGCTAACTCTTCTCTGCGGTCGCACGGACCAAGAATGTTAAGAATAAGTTCACAAAAACAAAGGTAAGCGGACTGTAATATCACTTATTTATTTTACATAACACTTTCAAATAGAAGGAATGCCGTCTACGTGACGACACAGCACACTTCACTCTTAGCACTGTAGCAATTTAAAAAAAAAAAAAAAAGGAATAGAATACAAATTAAATAAGTTATGAGTTGAAAGTTCGTTACCATAGCAACCAGAATTGAATCATCAGACAGCAACGCCATCTAATGTTGCAAAGACACAATAGTAATTAATTTGGTAACAAAAAATACTAAACAACGATTGTAATGTAAATATATTATATGTGGTATATTGTTCTATTTTTCTAATATATCCATCACTTAACACTTGAATTTCGAACCATTTGTTTTTAAAAAAAATTTGAAGGCAAGTTTGCTAATTTTAACTTACTAGTTTGATCTTTAAATTTCTAATTAACTACTTGTTTTAAACTTTAATTTTAAGATTGTATTATTTTTTATATTCTTATGATTTTTAACGTTCTAATATGTTTACTTCTGTTTTTGAACTTGAAAATGAGAGTTTAGGAGATGTGTCTTCTAAAGTAAGCATCTCGTTCAGAGTAATTGCGTTCTTAATGAGAAACTTTAATTTTAAGATTATTTGCTATTTTGTTTTAAAAGATTTTTTTTTTTGGCATAAATGGGCTAATGTCTTTATTTGGATCGAGTATTTATTGTGACTTATGGTTTGAATCTAGCAAATTATTTGATGTTTATTGGAAGTAAGATGAAACACTCTCTTAATTTAGTTGTTGTTAATTGATGATAGATTGGTTTATCCCCTTGATAAGTCGATTAATCTGCAATCAATGACAATAGCTACTTTTTCAATTTAAAATTTACTTTTGTTTTTGGAATTTTTGCGATTAAAGATTTTTTAAACAAGAATTTAAAATTATTTAAAATACTTATTTAAATCCTGAAAATGTCTTCATTCATGGTTTTAAATTTAATTTCTGTCTCTTAGAGATGGTATATGGAAAGTTTTCTTATTATAAATTATTGGTTTATATATATATATTCAGTTTGACAATTTGTGTTACCATGTTTTCGTATTAAAAATAGTAATCTGTATTATTTTAAAGGAGGTCAACAATGCCGAAAGCAAGTGCAGAAAAACAATTATAATGTTAATTTGGAACGAACAGGAATCAAATTACAAGCAAAGTAAATTAGGTCTACCTCAAGGGGCAGTTAACTGCTGCACCCTCTTTTACATATATTTAAATGATTTGGTAACCAAGTTGAAAAGCATTAAAGGTATTAACATCTGTATGTTCGCAGACGGTGTTGTTTTTTGGACATAAGCAGAAAATTCCAGAAAATACGAACACCAAAGGGAAAAACTTAAAACTATAATGAATATGCACTTGAACTCCGACAGACCTGGTCCAAAGTAGTCCATATGATTATAAATAAAAACAAAACAGTTTACAAGCTGTTCTCTCTAAGACATGTGAATACAGACTTTGAATTAAAAATAGGCAACGCTACTCCAAAAAATCACTAGTGCCACATATCTAGGTGCAGTGCTGGTATAAAAATTAAACTTTACAAATAATGTGAATACTTTTATAGAAAAACTTGAGAAGTGATCCTCAATTTTGAAAAGACTAGCCAGTACCAAATGGGAAAGCTCAATAAAATTTGCAACACTTATATTAAACCTATTCTCAAATATGGAGGTGAGGTGGTAATCCTACCACACAAGGCAAGATTAACTCTTTGGAAAGAGCCCAAAGCAAAGCTCTTTGGATTATCACAGGAGCGGTGAAAACTACCCCGATTACAGCTATGCAAAGCTATACTTCCAACCCACCTATTGCTACTGAAATAAAAAAACAAACAGTTCGTACATTCGTTAAAATGAAAGCAGCGCATAGAGCGCAATGGATGAACGAATGCAAACCAAGTACCATGAAGACCCAAATGGTCTTCCCTAGAAGCTTGTGAGAAATTATTACAAGAAATAGATGAAAACAAACCAATGAACCGTAACAAGGTCATGGTTAATCGCTCTGAATATATTATACACTGACTACCAATAAGTATTTGGACACCTGTGATAGAAAAGAAAAATTAACTTTATTCAAAATCAATAGTTGGTAGAGCCTCCACGAGAGGTAATTACAGCGTGGACCCTCCGGGGCATACTTTCCACAAGTCTTTATATGACAGCTAGTGGTATTTTCTTCCACTCGGCTTGGAGAAGACATAGGAGTTCCTTCACCGATTTTGCACAAGTAGTGCACCCCTGAATTCAGCGATGCAACTTGTCCCAGAGGTTCTCGATAGGGTTCAGGTCTGGACTCTGGGCAGGCCAGTCCATTCGATGAACTCCATTGGCACCATACCAAGCCTTGGTTAACGTCGAAACGTGACAACTGGCATTGTCGTCCTGAAAGTAACAGGGGTCCAACCCGTAAAACTGCCACAACGTAGGAAGCACATTGTCATCCAAAGTAGTGCAGTAGGCATCGGAGTTGAGCTTACCATGAATGGGGACCAAAGGTCCCAGCCCATACCAGGAGAAACACCCCCAGACCATAATTCCACCTTCACCGAACTTGACTGTTGGCACAATGCATTCTGGCAGGAGACGTTCTTCAGGTAGACGCCAGACCCAGACCCTGCAATCTGAACGGTAAAGGGTGAACCTTGATTCGTCACTCCAAAGAACCCATTTCCACTGATCTACGGTCCAATTTCGATGTGCTTTGCACCACATTAACCGAACAGTGCGGTTGGACTTTGTGATCAAAGGCTTATGGGCGGCAGCACGACCATGAAAACCAAGCAGATGTGCTTCCTTACGGATGATATTCATTGAAACAATACTCCCGGATGTCTCTTGAAACTCCTCGCGGATGAGGGCCATCGGTTGGGTGCGGTTCTTCCGAATTTCTCTGGACAGCACTCGTCGGTCTCTATCTCCCAGTTTCGTTGGTCTGCCGACTCGGGGCACATTCCGACAGTCACCGCTCACCTTCCACTTCTTAATCACATAGGCGACTGTCGATTTTGGGTACTTCAGATCGCTAGATATGTCCCTTAAGGATCGGCCATATTTGTGATACCCGATAATTATACCTTTCTCGAAATCAGAGAGCTCCAAACTGCGAGGCATCTTGCATGCGACTAAAGTCGATACTGTTTCCTACACGATATATACCGGCGGAATCTGTGACGTACCTTAGGACCACAGATATCGTCATTTGCATAGGTGTACAAATACTTATTGGTAGTCAGTGTATATATTAATGACTTGGAAAACAAAAACATTCCTGGTACAATATTAAAAGCAAGCACATTATGTATATTACATGAACAATACCCTGAACCTGAATGGAATATACACTGATGGCTCTAAAATACAAGATAACACTGGGGCTGGTATATACAATAAACTCTTTTTCCAGTGTACTCTTGTGGGACACTTCATATCGAATTTTGATGCAGGCATCCAGAGAAGACTGTTCTGAGCTCAAGCAGGAGAAAACGAATCCGAGCAGAGGGAATTGTTAGATCACGCAGATTTTTGTTGGTAAGTTTAAAGTATATTCCTACAAAGATTCGGGGACCTAAGAGATTCGGGGACTATAAGATTTTTAGAATTAAAAAATGATGTTCCGCTTAGTGATGACGTTTGGTTGATGGATTTTGACGTAACAAACCGTCCTAAGGAATTGAACTTAACAACGATTGCAAACAAATCTGATGTGGACTATACATGACTTCCTTGTACGGCTCATTAAAGTATACATATTTTTTGCTGCATTTTAAACTTATTTTCTCGAATTATTCTAACTCAATTAACTTTGCCTTCAAGGCAAATTTGATGACATCAAAATCTGTAAAATTTGAAATTCAGTATGTAGGGTTTTTCTTAATTTGCATAAATTTATTTTAAGTTTTCCTGTTCTCAACTTCTCAAACTTCCCCTCACATTCTCTCGCCAGGACGTAAATTTAAAGTTAAGTGCTATTTAAACGTGTGATTATCTCAGTTTATTCAGAGCGTGTTTCGCTAGCCTAGTGCATGCTTCGTTGTTATTTCGCGTGCACTCGAGTAAGCCTTTTGGCCTTATCAGTTTAGTATCACGCCGGTTAGATTTCTGTGAGTCCATCTCTTAGGAATAAATTTGAAGTGCGTTCTTGCACTCATTTATTTTTCAGTTTTGATTTGTATTCTCGTCTACGTTTAAGTTATCGCCGCAAGTGAACGGTGTTTTTGTAACGCACGAAGCCCGTGCTGTCTGTTATTTTAGTTTGAGTTAATAAAGGGTTATTTTGCACACTTCTTCTGTGCTGGTACTTATTTCACGCCTGTGAGAGAATTCGCCAGGTTCATTGTACGATCTACAAGTGGCGCCCGAAGTTTTCTGAACTCATGGCTAACAACGAAGGGGTAGCTGAGTTAGCTCCAGCAACATCGCAGACCCCACTGGCTCTTGGAAGCATGATGGAAGGCTTTGGATATCTGGTGGACACTATGAGGGCTTTCATGAAACCCTCAGTGATATTTGACGGAAGAACCTCGGCAACTAGCTTCCTAGAAATTTTAGATAATCATTTTTTACTTCATCCTGTCCCTGATGTGGAAAAGATTGCTATTACCATTACCGCCTTGCGAGGACAGGCATTAACCCTTAGCCTGTCGAGTAATTTTCTGCGAATCCCTTTAAAACTGTCGCTAGTTTTGGACCAAACTTCCCGTAAAATGTCGCGAAAATAACCCTAAACCTCTGAAAATTGTCAAGGAGTTCTTTTGTTATTTCCCATTCCTTCCAGAATTTTACTTCAATGATTCCGCTAAGTGAGATTGGTTACTAGATATTGTTCCGTAGATGTGAGCTGTCAAGAGAATTGCAAAAGACTAGAATCTCCGCGATGACCGTCTTAATGCCGCAGGGTACAGCTGCGAAACTTAAATTTCCTTACCTTAAACAATCTTATCTCTTCTCTTCTCTACATATAATAAAAGAAAGAGTCTGTCTGTGTGTGTGTGTGTGTCTTTCGTTCGCGTTGCGCGTAAGCTAATAGACCCACGGCTACGAAATTTGGTACATAGGTGCATCTAGACAAGAGCCAGTGCACCTCGAAGCGAATTTTTCGAAACTCGAATTAATTTTTTTTTAATTTTATGTTTCGTGACAAAATCGCGTCATTTTGAGACAATATGGGCTATAGGAAAGCGAGATTTTACTCTACACACGCCATTTTCACATCATCATGAAACGTAGGCACTTAGCTATTTTACGAACTTAAAATGAATTTCGTGTTTCAATAAATCGATTAAATACGAATTTATTTAACAAAGGAAGCTTAACACCTTTTCAACGGGATTTTTTTCTAAAAAAAGTTTATTTTTAAAAATGTACAGTTTATTTTTCTTTGATTTTTGGACACGTTAAACTTTCATCCTTGCGACTGCTTTTGCAAAAAGAATTTTAGAAAAATGATAATATTTTGTATTTTTTAAAAAAAATTTTAAGTGAAGCTTCCGAGTACACTTCTCACATCTTTAGAAGTGTGATTTTGGCAACAATTTTCCTTTCTTATTGTTGTTGATAGATTTTTGATGAAATCGCATCATTTTGAATAGTTTCATTCTTTTAGAAAATGGGTTTGGCAACAATTTTTCATCGTATTTCTTATGTCACTGTTTTTAAGAGATTGGCATATTTCATTGTCATTTATATATATATATATAATACAATTTTATTTATTTATTTTTTTTGATAAAGTTGTTCTGCAGAGTAAAATTCTGTGCGGAATTTTATGTTTTTTGAGTTGCTTTCATGTTATTTTTTGCTTATTTCACTGTTTGTAAAATATTGAAAAGTTTTGCACGATTTTGTTTCTTCAACGAAATTGGTTGGTTAATTTTTTATTAGGATAATTAATATTTGCATTAAGGAATATAGCTTATTTTACTGTAATTTTTTTTCTCTTGAAAATATAAGATAAAATATCATTAATTATACTTTACTTTTGAGAATTTTTTGTTTTTTGTATTCTTTTATGTCATTTATTGCTCATTTCACTGTCTTTAAGACATTGAAAAGTTTTGAGTGATTTTTTTTAGGAAACAAAGTTCTTAAACTCCTTTATACCATTTGAGTTCTTAAGATTTTGCAAAGGGAAGTTGAATAATTTATTTATTAGGATACTTAATAGCTTACTTCAATGTAATTTTGTTATACGTAATAACTTTTTTTTTTATGAAGTTGTTCTGCAGAGTAAAGTTCTACGCAGTTTTTAAATTTAACGTCTGGTGTTCCCTTCAGCCATTTTCCCAGTACATTTAAAAGCCAGACGAAGGCTGGCAGCGAAGCTGTTAGTTTTCAAATAAATTGGTTTTAAAATTTACCCGCTTAAATATTTAATTATTACGCATTTTTTACCCAAGTAACCTATATCTGTATGTCACTGATTATCACAGGAATTTCAATGCAAACTGATTAAACTGCTATCACTAAAATTCTATTCTGACAAATATCTGGTGCAACTTTCATTCCTTCTGAGATATTGCTGAAACATTTCGTATTATTTCCGATTTTCTGTATTTTTGTTATTAATTAAAAATCTTTAAAACTTTCAGCATTTTCCTATATTCTTCAACTGCATGCAAATAATAATTATTTTAAATAATTTCTTTTTGCCTTAATTATTACGTAGTTTTAAGAGTAATAAACGAAACATTTGGGTGTTATTTAAGGATGATAATATTAATGTTTAATTTGCATTTTACTTTTTTATATACATTCAAGATATTCAGAAAGGAGATTATAACTTGAAACTGTTTTCAGTGTATCATTTATGTATTGATTCAAATTAAAAATTCTTGTTTTCCTGTCCAAGAAACACTAGTAAACTTTATCTGAAATAGGAAAGATGAGACATATTAATAACAAACAAAGCAATTAATTTGGAAGTCAAAGAACAAAAATCAGCGTTATATTTTCAAATTTTCACAGGACTAGTTTCGATGGTTTTACCGAACCATCATTCTCAGCTGCAAAAGCGCAAATGAACGAGATAAGATATAATGAAAATTAGATTGTGAAAATTTGAAAATATAACGCTGATTTTTGTTGTTTGACTTCCAATTTAATGTTTGTTCGGCTTGTTATTGTATCTTAATTAAACAAAGCAATGCTGTTACTCATTAGCTTACAATATAATTTATTCAATATGGTATGTTTGTAAAGAAAGAGTGTTGCTGTACATTTGGTAAAGTATAAATAAGCATTGCATTTAATAATTATAAAAGTTATTAATTATTTAATAATTAATCATAAGAATATGAATAATTAAATATTTTTTTCAGAGATATATTTTCCGGCGATATTTTTTTTCTAGGGATTCCAGCATACATTTTTGAAGCATTATGCTCTAAATAAATGTCTTGTTTGAACATAGCATTTATTATTGACAAATCTCCAACCAAAGGAAATACCTTACTAGGGAGGATATTTAAACAAAAATTTTTATTAGAATAAATATTTTTGTTATTTTAACACTACTAATAATATACAAACATTAATTAAAGTTCACTATAGTTGAGTGAATAAGATTGCTGGATGTTGGTAGTTTGTTGTTGGCAACCGAACAGGTTAGCTGCTTGTGGTCTTTATGATTTTCCCGATGCGTAACGTGAATTCAAGCCAATTTTATTTAGAAAATTACCCACGAAGGTGTTCTCTTAAAGCAGATAACCCATGACTTCTTAAAAACTGTAAAATATAATCTGTGGATATTTTTCGTTATACGATAACACGAACAAAATGATTTCCTATACAAAAACATATGATCAGCACTGTTATTGCCCGCCGTTTAATTAAATGCATCCATCTTATTCCTTACAATTAATTTTCCTTTTTCAAAGAAAGTTTGATTTCAGTAAAATGTACTATTTACAATGTGTCATTTTATTTTGCTCGTTTTTTATGCAAATATTCAAATTCAGATAGATATTGCGTAAGTTCAGAAAGCCAACTAGTCTCCAAGCGGTAAGATAGCTGAGCACCGGTAAATTCTAGCGGCTGCATGGGGGGTTTAAGGGTTTTTCACAAGTACAATTGTGAATTAACAGTTTGTTTCCCACAAAAAAAATCTACCATGAAAACTTCCTTTCCCTTAGACAAATAGGTCCTGTGTGCTTTATCATAATCCAAAATCTTAAGCATAAAAACCTTTTATCATAGCCGATGATGACGATAGAATATTTTCTGTCTGATATGTCAAGTTAGCATAATTGTATATTTCTAACGAAAATTGTTTGGCTCATGTTACCCTATAATGAAAAAAAAAAGATTCAAATCGGTTTTTAGCTTAAACAGTATTTTCATTATTAATTACATCACGAATTTTATCAATAGTATTCTTAGTATTAATTGCAGGCATGTATTCAAGAATATAATATACACAAAGCTGTGTCTAATGATTACGGCTAATTTTTATATAAAATTTTATAGTATAAAAATTTAGGTTCATAGGTGAGCCATATTTAAAAGAGTACTTGTGTATTATAAGGAAAGAGAGAGAGAAATTTAAGAATAAAAAAATTTACCACGAAGTAATATAAAAATACAATACAACACAAAAGAGTACGATACTATTTCATGTTTTGTGGATATACCTGAAGACACAAACATGCTTTCAGCTATATTCGTTCATCAGAGAAAAACTTTTCATATGAAGCTATTTTTTTTTTCAAATCTTTCACTATACAAGTAATACAAAAGCAGTATAGGAATTTCTTTTCTTAATATCCAACCGAAGCGCTGAAGGGACGTACAATGATTAACATACAATGGGTGCCTTGAATTATTTTGCTTTACATGCAATTTCCTCATATATGTAAAACAAAATAAGCTTTCACCCATTCCAAGATTTCAAGAACTCACAGAGAGAGAGAGAGAGAAATATCTATAACAAATTTTATTGCTGTCTGACTGATTGCTTCGGGAACAATAAGTCTTCCAACTCAAGCTTCTAGCTATTTAAATACGAACGCTTCTCAGCAAAGCCATTTGGACCGCATCCGCTTTGTTAAAAAAAACCTTTTGGGGGTAAAATCATCCACTTCATCGGGTTTTTCAAACAAAGCAGTCAGGGGTCCTGTTACTACCTACTGACCAAGAGAAATTTCTCAGAAACTTTTGTTCGAAAAAAACGAGTTTTATATTTTTAAGAATTTCCAGTCTGACAGCAAGATTTTGTTATTTTTCATATATAGATGAAAAATAAACTAATTTGTTTTTAATAAAGAAGAAAAAGAATTAATAAGCTTATTTAAATTGTTTTACAGACCGAGTAAGGAGACAAAATTTAATTTTCTTTATAAATATTTTTCTCAAACAATACTTTAGTGTTTTTCAAATTACGAGAATAGCGCGTTAGTGCATGCATTTTCAAATCAGATTTATTTAATTAATATATATGGATATGTCGAACAAGCACACTTTCGCACATATAAACTTATATTAGTACATACATAAAAATGAAATAAAATTTGAAAACAAGCAATTTAATAACTACTGTATTGAAAAATTATTAAAAATTTATTTTTACCTCATTTTTCTTCCGTTATATACATTTACTTCAGTTTTATTATATGCATTTACTTAATTTTATTTTCTTATATGCTTTACTTAATTTTATTTTGTCATATGCATCTGGTAGTCTTTTTGAAAAATTTTTAGATTATTTGAGTACGGCAAAGAAAACGAGATCTATCAGCTGAAGGCAATGGATGTCCCCATGGACGACTTTCTAAGTAAAACGTACTCATGTTCATGTTACACATAGGGGAAATCACAAAACTCAACCATGCAACCAGTTCGTTTGTTTGGGTTCGAATATGAGTCGAGCTAGCGGTAATAAGAAATCCTAGCCAGGAGGCCATTGATTGGGTTTGACAAATTTGGAAACCTAATAAATATAATATTATTACACGAATCGGATTTATATAAACCAAATAAAATTCTAATATCGAACACAACTAAATCTCGATATAACTTACACTGATAAACTGATGTCTAATAACACTGATAAATTCAAATACTAAACGGAATATACGTTAATTCTACATAGATAATTTTTTGTAATATATTTCGCTGGGAATGTCTGGCCGCATAATCCTGATTATATATCCCCTTATTTTAAGGTTATCACATATCTGATGGTTTGACTTTTACCTCAAAACACAAAGAATCCACAAAATTCAATAAAATTAATAACTTTATTTCCCTGTTGAAAATTCTCTGGATCTTTTCAAATATAAAAGCACACGCGCCAAACAGTTTGCTTTAAATAAATATATGCAGCAACGAGAAGATGCGTTTTTGACAGCAACTCGTTTCGAAAATCAAAAATTTTTCTAAACGTAACAAATTTGTCACTTAAATTAATTTTTCATTAAACAAAAAACAAAATAGAATCGTATATTATTAAAAGAATTTTATTGATAATTCAGATTCTGAAAACAAGAACATTGTTGTTATAAAAAAACAAAGAAAAATAAACAACATATTTCATTCAACGGGGGCCAACTTTGGCGCATGCACTTTTCAACAGAAAAATATTTGAAGCATGTTATGGATAATGGTTTATTTGATTATGGCAAAGTACTCGATGGTTATTTCCCTAAGGTGAAGGATGCCTTCGCTCGAGAACTGCCTAACGGAAATTGGCTTGAATACATGCTACACACATGGAAAACTAAGAATATCCTCCTGGCAGCCAGCCTGTTTGCCGGGATTCGAACCCCGGACAGAACCACCAGTTGTTCCGTTAGACTCCGCTCAGTCGCTGGTGGGCTGTCCGATAACGGAAAAGCTCAAAATTTCATATTAGAGAAAAAGTGGTAGCATAGTATAATTCGAATTTATTGCCATTTCAGTAATGTGAAGCGATTTCAAGAATGTTTAATTATTTTATTTAGCTTATGACAAACTAAATAAAATAATTAAACATTCTTGAAATCGCTTCTCTTAACATACTGGTAGTTTGACCTGCATTCAAACCCCCCGTGAACAGGCTGATTGCATGGGCGTTTTTATGGTTTTAGCTTTCTGTAGTGCGAGATTGTTTCCCTTATAAAATCTGTCACGAAAGCATACCTCCCCTTAGGCAGATCGCCTTCACGTGCTTAATAATCTAACAAGCCAAACCAAACACAACCCGAGCGAGGACTCGTAGTCAAGGCACGTCATCACGAAAAGTTAACTGAAATTGGTTCATATTCACATTAAACATGGGCAGCAAAAATTCGCGAAAACTGGTGTAACGTCGTCAGCTATTTTCCCACGGGCTCCCACGAAGTCTGGGAAAAGGAGACTTCAAATGGGCGCCAGATAACCACCCTGATGACACTTACGAATTCTTGAGGTCGAACGTGACCCCCAACAAAGTGCGGAAAGCATATTGTTTTTACGAAAGGAGAAAACTTTCATACAAGTTCTCACGGGTTGTGGAGTGTCCATTGTGGGTATGAGATAGATTGTCGCCAACTGCCTGTTTCTCGAAATAATTTAGATAGACATCCCAAAAAGACGTTCTGAATTTTCCCACGGAAAATTTCAGTTTTCTCAGGCTGTCAAGAGAGTATCTGAGAACAGATCATCGCCTGTTAACCAATGGAGAGATGCTCCGAAAAAGACGTTTAGCGAATCACTGCAGCAGACGCACAAGACACGCCCAGAAAACCTGGACATAAAAACAGTGAGTGAAAATAATTAGAGAGATTTTTTAGTCTGAAGTATACGCAGTCGGTGCGTAGAGAAGAGAGAGCCTTTCTCTTGTATTTTACGGCTCTTCCCGAGTCGCTAGTAAGCTTTAGAGAGCCCCTTTCTCTCTTGTGTATTTTACGGCTCGTCCCGAGTCGCTACTAAGCTCTGTCAAGAGCGGAAAAAGAAACCCTCAAAGAAGCGTAGCCGGACTTTTTCTCCGCTACCTCTGTTTGAACTCAAGTGATTATCGTTTCCTTTTGGAAATGGACTACTTTGCTAAGCAAACTACTTTGTTATGATAAGCAGTTGAACTTACCTTAAAATTCAATTTGTGAAATTTAACACTTACCTTATTTTTAATCACGCTACCAATAAAAATTGCTACAGCTAAAATCGCTACAGCTAGAAGGTATGTGTTAATTGGTGGCAGCGGTGGTTATCGTAAAAACCCAATAGACAAACAAAGACGTGATCGTTTTGGAGAACCCTCCCGGTTCTTATCTTCATTCAGAATCAGCCGATTCTAGCAGTGGAAAAGAATTCTTTCGCAGTAAAGATTGGAGAGTTTAACCAGCAGCTGAAAAGGGATCATCAATGAGAAGCGTTCGTGAAGAATCAACTACTACAAAGACTAGTTCCGGAAGTGCCTGGGAAAGAGTGTGAAGTAAAATTCTTCCTCGGGTGTAAAGACAAGACGTAAGAAGTCCAGACAAGAGTGAAGTGTTGTGAATTCGCGTTTGGTGTTTACCACCCTCTGTGCAGTGAAAGTGCTTTTGGTGTTTAGTGAAAGAAGAATCGCCCAGTCGACTATTGTTCAATTGGTTTCCTTCTTCGGTCATTGAATCGCGTGTGCAAATAGAAAAGAAAGGAAAGAAGAGCTGTTATTTTTTTGTCTGCAATGGGTAAGTTGATATGGCATTATCTTTTTAAAGAGGCATTTTAATGGAGTTTGTCTTTTGTGTATTGAAATTATATGTTTAAATGGTTACTCGTAAATAGTTTGTTTTTGATGAGTAGAGAATTTTATAATAGTATTTTCAACCTTTAGAAAGCACGCATCAGTTGTAAATTGAGTCAATAAGTATTGCTCTTTGTGACTAATATTCTTTTGCCAATAAGTATTTAGCAAATTTTTTTTATATACTGCATTAAGTATGGTTATGTGTTAAGCTGCAACAGATTATTTAAGAAATGCTTAATTTACTTTAATTTTTTTTTCCTATGTTGCTAATGGTACGTATTTTATGTCATACATACCATAAATTGCATTGCTATGTAGTTTTACTGTAGTATTTCTGGATAGTGTGAAACTTTCAGAGTAGACAAACTGGTACCTTTAGTTTTATTTTATTGTATCATTTTAAAATTTTGTCACTGGCAAAATGTCATATCTTGGCAAGGGTAGAAAGCAAGACCTCATAAATCTGTCTGTAGAATTAGGTCTAGAAGTTCCCCCAAATGCAAAAATACAAGATCTTAAAAACCTCATTGTACAGAGCCCTCAGTATGACGAAAAATTCGTCGAGGCAACACTAGAGTCGATTATCGAAGCGCGAATCGAACAACATAGACGCGAAGAAGCCGAAGAGCGTAAACTTGAAAGGGAAAAGGAGAGAGAATTTGAATTAGAACGTCTAAGGTTGACAAACGCCAATAATGGCAGAGAAAATTCTCAAAATAATATTCCGAGATCTATGAGAGATTTGCAAAATTTAATGCAGAGATATAATCCCGAATCATCGGATATTTCGCTTTACTTAGCGATGTTTGAGCGTCAGGCTCGCAAAGCGAAGGTAGAGGAAGGAGACTGGGTGTCACATTTGATGGCTCTATTGCCAATGGACATTGTTTCTATTATTCTACGAGAGCCGGAACAGGAGCTAGATAATTACTCCTACGTAAAGAAAATTCTTTTGCAGCGGTTTAAGTTGAACCCAGAGGCGTTCCGCGTCAAATTTGTTCAACACCAGCGTCGTGCGGGTAGTTTATATAAAGACTTTGCTTTTGAGTTAAAAAACTATCTAGATGAATGGTTAAACGGAGTAGACGTACGAGATTTCGATGCACTAAAAGACTTAATGTTGACGGATCAAATTAAACGTCGAGTAAACAGCGAAATTCGCGAACACTTCGTGGATGAGTGGCCGAGTATAATATCTTCTGCCGAACTAGTGAAGAAATTAGATGAATATGAAGCAGTACGAAAGTCCGTAAAAAAACCAACAGGTTTTACTAAAAATACCGAACAGGATTCAAATATTAAAGAAGAATTTTCAGATCGAGTACGTCGCCATGATAATGTTTCGAAAGAAAAAACTGCGGAGAAATGGAAGTCAAGTGTTTTCGAAAAACGGAGAATACCTAGATGTTATGAATGTAATTCAGATAGTCATCTCCGACCTCAGTGTCCTCGGTTAAAAAGACAAGAGGCCGCTGAAGTAGTAAACAAACTAGGCACTTCAGAATCTCCAGATACATGGCTAGCTCCCTATATGAGTATAGCAAGAGTAAATAATCGAGAAATGCCTGTACTCCGAGATACTGGCTCCACTATCGATCTGATCGGATGGGACCAAGTAACACATCAGATGCTTCTAGGAGAGACAGTGTGGGTTAAGCAGCCGCTAGATTTACATCCCTGGTGTTTACCCTTGGCTCGAATTGAATTAGAGGGAGAGGACTTTGGGAAAGTCATTACTAAAGCCGCAGTGATTAGCTCCGACCTGAATCAAGAATATTATCTGCTGGGAAATCGAACAGCCCGATTGATAGAACAGAATAAAATGCAGCCCCATAAAATCAATGCTGTTATGACTCGCAGTCAAACGAAAGCTTGCAGCAGGAAAGAAAATTCCCCTAGCCAAGGTCCAGAGAACAACGAAGTTGAGCGCCCCGCGGGGCGAATGAATGACGAGGAGGAGGGTGAAATTTTCCCCGTCCAGTCAGCTAACGTCCGAGGCAAAGAAAGGGTGAAGTGTCCTCACCGTTCGGAGAACAGGTCAAGAAATGGACAAATCAAGATAACAAAAGAGGTCATTAACCCACGAAGTGCATGGACTTCTTTAGATTTACGAAGAAAGCGAAACATTTCTAAGAAAAAAACGCTGGTCCGTCAGGACGAATTTTTGTCTGGAATCCCGGAAGAAAGAACTCGGAAAGAAAGAAGTGCAGGAAGACCCCCGGAGCGTTTCCATTCACGATGTGCTGTTCGGAAATCTGAAACTGAACATCGAAATCGAACAGATCACTGGCAAAGTAGTTTTCAAGATAGAAACACAAAATATTTAGCCGTAAGTGGGAAACCCACAGACATAATGAAAGCTCATAGGTGCGAAAACGCACCAAATGAATTGAGATTTTATCTGAATTAGGTACCAATAGGAGCCGACAACTTGTTTTGAGTACAATAATTTTTTGTTTGTTTTGTTTATTGTAGTACTTTGTATTTGTATATTGAGTGTTGATCCTTTTAGAATAACTTAGGATTTATTGTGTTCCTTAGCTTTATAGTACAGTTGTAGCCTTGCAACTTTGAGGTAGTTTACCGCCCAGGCAAATTGAATAAAAATGCTGATGGGCTGAGTCGTTTCGAATCGGGCGAAACATAGAGAGTAAAGAGGTGATCATGCCAGTTTCTTATCTGAATAAGTATTTTGTATAAAGTAAAAGTGTAATATAAGAATATATCATCAGTTATTTTGTCCCTTTGTTAAGAATATTTGTGATGTGTATATATATATATATATGTGAGTGTGATTCTGATTTTAAAAATTCCATTAATTCTCGCCTCTAGAGTTAATGCCTTATTGACTTATATGTGAACTTTTCAATAGTGACATTACTAGTACTGTTATTAATCAAGGTAGCTGTGTTCCTGTATAGGTGTGTTTGAAAGTGTTATCGAGGGAACAGTTTATTTCGTGTCATTTTTTAAGTTAGTGCAATGATGAGGAGAACTTTCCTCTTCGTTTCAACTCGAGAAAAGTTCTTCCGAAGGGGGAAGGAATCTATAGCTGTAACGTCGTCAGCTATTTTCCCACGGGCTACCACGAAGTCTGGCTTTAGAGAGCCCCTTTCTCTCTTGTGTATTTTACGGCTCGTCCCGAGTCGCTACTAAGCTCTGTCAAGAGCGGAAAAAGAAACCCTCAAAGAAGCGTAGCCGGACTTTTTCTCCGCTACCTCTGTTTGAACTCAAGTGATTATCGTTTCCTTTTGGAAATGGACTACTTTGCTAAGCAAACTACTTTGTTATGATAAGCAGTTGAACTTACCTTAAAATTCAATTTGTGAAATTTAACACTTACCTTATTTTTAATCACGCTACCAATAAAAATTGCTACAGCTAAAATCGCTACACTGGTATGCAGGCAATCATTCGTCAGGATTTGAACCCGCTTCAAACTATTAGTATTCAACGATTTTACCGCTACTTCGCTGGCGGCCTTTTATAGTATCTATAAGAAAAGTAATCGCAAAGACACAATCATTGCGTACCGACGGATGAATTAAGTTCGGAATTTAAAGAATAACTTTCATTCGTGCTATTGCTGTTAGCATTGACACTTGGACAGATGTTAATATATTTTAAATTATTTTAATGTAATTAATTTAATTCTTTAGGTAATTGTTCTTCTGACTGTAATTTTTTGTGTGGAATATATCTAACCCTTCCGTACACTAACTGTTTTAATTAATTTACACTCCATTAATTTTAAGAGATTTTATATCGATAGATTTCTTTCCAAAAATGTTTCAAGGAATACATATTTTTTTCTTTAGATTTTAAAACTATTTTGTATTTAAAATCTTAATAATAAAATTTAAAAAAAAATATTTCTAGAAATTCTTTCAGCATATGAATTTATTCGATTTAATTGAAGTTTTCGAGTAGAATATCTTCCTTTCGACATCCAAGAAATTTTTATATGTCAGTTCGCGTTTACAAGGAACACACAGCCACATATTCGAATACAAAAATCAGGCGTACTGAAAGCACATTTTTAACATTTCAAAATGTAAAAAGGAAATATATACCATTAGAAACACCCGCACTTGAAATACGAGGGCAAACAAGATAGTTTGTAGCATTTTATATTTTATCCTGTTCTTGATGTTGTAGTCAACTTTTAATACATTGTATAATATATGGTTTATTAAAAAGTACATCTTACGTTACAATTGTTACTTTTTTACTGTTTCTTCTAAATTTCGGTAATGTATTATATTAACGAGCGATTCTGTTTAACTTTCATTTCTATAAATAACCACAAGGCAAACTGTTGTAAAACGATTTATCTTCATTCACAAGCTTGCAGTCGTTGGAAAGATAATGCACACCTGCTCTCTGACAATGATTCTTCATTCTCAGGACCCATCCGTAAAGTGTTCTTTTCAAACAGACTTCACACCCTATTAAGACCTTTGTGTCAACTAACAGCCGCCTCCAGAAAGGTAGGGGAAGGAAGACCAGATAGCGTCGTCTAAACACGTCTTAAGCAATCTTCGCGAAATTCGGGCTTCATGTATACACGTCTTAAGCATTTTTCGTGCGATTTGAAATTCGTGTAAATACGTCTTAAGCATTTTTAAAGAAACTCCAAAAACGTTTAAACACGTCTTAAGCAGTTAAAGCGTTAAGTTGGTTTAAAGGGATAGGAAAATTTCGATTGGGAGAAATAGGAAGCCCCACTTATACGTTCGACAATTTTAAAGCCGTGCTAATAAAAGCTTTTCCCGTGGTGAAGGATACAGCTAGGCTTGAAGCCGAATTGTACGGCAAGTACCAATTTAAAATGGGAGAATTGTCTAATTTCATCTTACGCAAGGTCCAAGTCGCAAATTTGTTATATGGTAAAAAGCCTGACGAAGAACTAATCCAAATCATTTTGCCTCGACTATTGCCCAAGTTCAGGATTATATTGTAGAAAGAAACCCCAGCACTCTAGAACAATTGTTCGAGCTGGCGGTTAAATTCGAGAGTAGGAGGGTAGCAGAGAGTACGCGCACGGAGGTTTTGGCCAAAGATCACACGGACAGTTTTCCAGGCCATATGCGGAAAAAGCGAAAACATCTTATATCGGGAATAAATTTCAAGATAAAAAGAAAGGCGATCGCCAAAATAGGCCGCAAGATTCAAAAAAGAAGGCAGTTAAGAAGGATTTAAACTAGGACGGGTGGCTGCTGAAAAGTACAGTCACCCCCTTCGAAGAAAAATTCCTCAAAAGTTCAATTGAATACGGTAATTATAAAAAATTTATTCTTACCGGTAATTCACATTCGAATAAATGAGGTGCCAACAGAAGCCTTGGTGGATACGAGAGAAGAAGCACATTTTTTGTCAGAACAATTCTTTCGAAATAATTTAAGAACTATACATTAGTTCAAGCTGCGTCTCTTAATAATGTAAACATTACATTATTAAGAGACACAGGCCTAAAAATAAATGCGAGTGAGTGTGAATTCGCGGCAGAAGAACTAAATTATTTAGGATACAAGATTTCAAAACGCGGAATTGAAACTCAAGACTGGAAAGTAACTGCGATAAAGAATTATCCACCGCCCAACTCTGCCAGAAAGCTCTCTTCTTTCTTAGGCATGTGTAGCTATTATAGAACATTTATAAAAGACTTCGCACAAATAGCGGAACCGCTCTTACAATTGAAAAGAAGAAAAGCCAGATTTTCGTCGTCAGCTGAGGCAAACACTGCATTTGAAAGACAAAGAGCTGCGCTAATTCAAGCGCCGGTCTTAAAATTCCCGGAGGGGGATGAAAATCTCAAAATTTCTGCTGATGCTACGGATGTCGATGTAGGTGCGGTTTTGGCACAGAATAAACAGCCCGTGGCGTATTTTTCAAAAACACTGACGCAAACTCAAAATAATTATACTGTAACGGAAAGAGGAAGTTTGGCTGTACTTTTAGCCGTACAGAAATTCAGAGTTTATTTTGGTAAGACACCAATAATCGTGTATTCAGATCACGCTGCCGTGGGACGACTATATTCCGGCAAAAACTTAAGTCCACGACTCATAACATGGGCATTGAAGTTGAAAGAATTCAACTTAATAGTTAAACACACACCGGGAAAGGAAAGTATCGTGGCAGACGCATTATCTCGAATAAAATTAGACGAAGAAGGAAAACAAATAAAATGCTCCATATTAACATCAGAAGTATTTGATTCCAGAGAAACAATTATTTCCGAGTTAAAAAAAGGATCCAGAATATAAGCATATTTATGCATACTTGCAAGACCCGGATAATTTCGAACATCCGGATATCGTGGCTATAAGGAATAGAGCAGCAAACTATGAAATAGTCGATACACTATTATTTTACACTAAAACAACAAATGAGAATAGTGAAATAAGGCCAGTCATTCCAGCCGGGTTGCGACTCAGTATTTTAAAGGAATTGCATGACACGGTAACAGCTGGACACCAAGGTATTCGTAAAACTGTACAAAGAGTGCGCGAGGCGGTTTTTTTCCCGCAACTTCAAAGAGTGGGAACCGAGTACGTCAGGTCCTGCCATACATGTCAATTGGTTAACGATGTAAATTATAGCCCGGCTGGGTATCTAAATAGTATAAGAGCTACTTTTCCTAATGAGTTAATTGAAATAGATCTACTGGGCCCATTTCCAAAACGTCAAAGTAATAGAAATAGATATTTACTAGTGATAGACCTTTTCTCAAAATGGTTAGAAATAGTCCCCTTAAAAGAGCCTCAGCGAAAATTGTAGCCGATTATTTTCTAAATAAATGCATTTTAAAAGATGGTGCACCACTTAGGGTAATATCAGATAACGGCCCCCAATTCGTTAGTCAAATTTTCGAGGAGCTATGTGCAGGGCTTGGCATCCGCCACCTTAAGATGGTCCCGTACAGACTGCAGTCAAATATTGCCGAGCGCGTAAACAGAAACATAGTTAAAATCATTCGGAGCTATGTAAAAAGTATCACCGACGCTGGGATGACTATGTAGATCAATTGGCGTATGCCCTCAGAACGGCCAAGCATGATACCACGGGAAAGGCCCCTTGTGAACTTTTTCTGGGGAGGAAGATAATTACCCCTTTAGATAAATTATTTTTTGTCCAGAAAAGGGAGGAAGAATTTAAACAAAAAGATATCCAGAAGTTAATCAATGAGGCAATCAAAAATTCAGATGCAGCGAGAGAAAAACAGTCGTTGTATTATAATAAGAAAAGAAAAGAGTTTAAGTTTAAACCTGGGGATAAAGTACTGAAAAGAAAACATGCATTGTCTTGCGCCCCACTCGAAAAAGTGTCAAAACTTTTCCTAAGATTTGAAGGTCCCTACGTGATTGAACGTATTTGTGGATCAGTTTTATATTTAAAAGTAAGTAAAGAGGGCAAAATCACTGCCAATGTTGATCAAGTGAAAAAATACTATGATCGAAATGACATACCTATTTTTAAAATCTTTTGCAGGAGAATTCAAATTTAGGAGAAGGGCAACAGCACAAATCGTTCTCCCGGGAACCAAAAGGAATGAAGACAAAGTCTTGGAGCCGGATGGAAAAAAGCGGCGACTTCAAGAACCTAGATGTATGAACAAACGCAAAATAGAAAAGCCCCATCACACAAATAAGGTCCTGAGAAAGGAAGGGGAGACTAGACCCCGCACAAAATCGACAAGCAGGCAAATGGAGAGGATACAGCATTTGAGACATCAGAACTTACGACGTCAGCCGCTAAGGAAAGAAGTCAATATTTAGCACCTCAAGTTCCGTTTAAGAAACGTCCATTAGACGAGGAGCCGTTGAAAGAAGAAAATACCTAAGAAACGGAGGAGAGCCTACGGAGGTCCAGCGAAAAATTACACGGCCAGTCCAAGGAGGGTCCTCGGCCACAACCGGAAAGCGTCCAGCACAAGCACAAGTAGAACATAGCCGAAAGAAAGCAGCCTGGGAAAGAGGTATTAAAAGAACACAACCGGCAACGGGAACAGCCAGCCCCGGCAGCGGATCCGAGTGAGACATCTCAATCAAGTTCTATCGTAGGAGGACTTCGTCAAAAAGAGAATGACAGAATACGCCAAACAAAAGATAAGTCAAAATTATTCTATTTAAATTTATTTTTAAATCTAGTACGAAGTTGGTTGAAAATATTTATGTCAGTTTTGCCTCGGGAAGAGGACAAGATTTGTTTAAATTAGCAGAAAAAAATTACAATTTTGTGTTTAGCAAGAAGCTTACAATTTTGTATTTAGTAAGAGTTTATAATTTTGTATTTAGCAAAAAGCTTACAATTTTGTGTTTTTTCATTATTGCTATTATGCAAGTAATTTAAAATTTGTTAAGCAAGTAGCTTTAAATGTTTATGAAAAGTAAGAAAGTTTAGCAAATAATCTTCGCTATGTTAGAATGAAATGTTAACTTTGGTCATAGAGACTGTGGTAGGAAAATATTTGCACGGTATCAAGGTTTGGTTTGGTTTATTAGATTACGACAAAGCACTCGAGGGCTATCTGCCTTAAGGGAGGGATGCCTTCGTGGAGGACTTTCTAAGGGAAACTGGCTCGTATACACGTTACACATGGGGAAAACCACGAAAACGCCCATGCAGCCAGCCCGTTCGCGGGATTCGAACCTCGGACCGAACTACCAGTAATTATCTCAGCTAGCCTACCGCTCGGCCGCTGGTGGGCTGCATGGTATCAAGAAAACGAATTTCGTTACTTAAAAGTGTTAGAAATTCGTGCATGTAGTTAATCTATGCTTATTTTTCAGCGGAGTAAAATAAGCTAATTGATTATGTAAAAATGTTTGAATTCTGAATTACTTAAAGTATTTTGTATGCTTCAAATTGTGTTTCGAATGAAAGAGTAGTCTATGTTACTGATGATAAGTACTAAAAAGAAGTAAAGATAATTTGAGAATGAATGTAATTTAAAAGGTTAGGCTCTCCAGACAACACTAAGTTAATTTTCACTAGCGTTAGCACCTCAGGCTGAGATTTGATTGTAAGGTGTCTGTCTAGGTCTAGTTGGTTTAATTCTAACAAGTAAATGTGAGATACTCGGTAAGTGTTGTACTCATTTTACATAAAGCACGCTCGCATTTTACGGTACACAATGCTGGAAAGCAAGTGGGAGTTTCAATGTTATTTAGAAAGATTGAATTGAGTAAATCTAGAAAAGGTTGAACTGTTAAAATATATATATATTAAAAGTGTGGCAAATGTAAGATGTATGTAAGCACGCACTAAACTTTTTTCCTTCCAGGATATCTGGAAGGAGACAGAACAAGAATTACTAAAGACAGAAGCTATTGTAATTATGTCCTACATTTCTCCATCTGAAAAAAAAAAAAAAAAAAAAAAAAAAAAAATCTGAAATGTTTCAGATTTTAAATTACGTCCAAAGGGGCTTTTTTTAACATTTTGTGTGTTACCTTTCTTTATTAAATATCATGTTCCTCGCACTTAAACCATAAGATCCAGTGCAACAGCAATATCGCAAAATAGTTTTAAAACGAGCATATCTTTAGAATTTCCGATACAGAGACTCACGCGCTGGAGATAAAAATGTTTTTTCTGCACAACGTTGCCATTACTCGCTTTCAAATCCTTGAATTTGTTAATCAAAAATTCGTCAAAGTTTTAAAAAATAGGAAATCGATCATAAAACAAATTTCAAATTTCAAATTTGGTCTTCCACATGCTCATATTCGTTGGAGGATTACGTTATTCAAAATTCGATGACTCTATGTACCGTTGTTTTATCACAATAAGAGAAATATACATACATTTATGCAGATTTTTCATTATTTAATTTCTTCAAATATAATGCAGGACTCTAACATTTTGTGGCAACAGTTTGAAAAGTGAACCGACATTTATGAGTCCGACGCAAAATGCCAAAACGAAACTAATAGTCCTTCGGGATTCAAATCCCTTTGCACTAAAAAAAAAAAAAAAACTTTAAATTAAGATATAGATTAAGTTTGTAAAGGTGAACTCACATGTAGATTTAGAATTTAGCTATCTTATCCAGGCTTTTAAAGCCTTGTTATGCGATAGTTAAATTCTGGTGAGGGAAATTGTAGGGTTTTTCTTAATTTGCATAACAACTTTATTTTAAGTTTTCCTGTTCTCAGCTTCTCAAACTTCCCCTCTTATTCTCCCGCCAGGGTGTAAATTTAAAGTTAAGTGAAGTGCTATTTAAACGTGTGATTAGCTCAGTTTATTCAGAGCGTGTTTCGCTAGCCTAGCGCATGTTTCGTTTTTATTTCGCGGACATTCAAGTAAGCCTTTTGGCCTTATCAGTTTAGTATCACGCCGGTTAGATTTCTGTGAGTCCATCTCGTAGGAGTAAATTTGAAGTGCGTTTTTGCACTTATTTATTTTTCAGATTTGATTTGTATTCTCGTCTACGTTTAAGTTATAGCCGCAAGTGAACGGTGCTTTTGTAACGCACGAAGCTCGTGCTGTCTGTTATTTTAGTTTGAGTTAATAAAGGGTTGTTTTGCACCCTTCTTTCTTCTGTGCTGGTATTTATTTCACGCCTGTGCAAGAATTCGTCAGGTTCATTGTAGGATCTAAGTCAGTGGATGCGGAAAAGTAGAGATAGATCTTACAAGTATCCTGGTGAATTTTTGTCGCACGGTAATCAAACTTCTTATAATTTTATTTTTTCAGAACGATTGTAAACCTTTCTCAAATATAAGCCTAGGAACCGGGAGATCACAGTAAAAGTTAAATTTCGTTATTTATCGAAAATTAATTTTTGTTCTATACTGACATTACAAAATGAATAATTTTTGCCATTTAAAACATTCCTGTAATTGAAAGTGTTATGACTGTAAAAAATTGTATTTTTCAAATAGTTACAAACGTAAGTTATTATTTTGTTTATATTTTATTTTTATTTTTGAATAATGCATACTGAATTTCATTTTTAACGTGTTTGTAACTGCGCGATTTTTTAGTAGTTAGGTTCTGGCAACAGTAAAATATTGCCAAGTCTGTTCTATTTCTTTTTACTTTTAAGAGGAATTTATGCTGTGTTTTTGAGTTATACGAAGAGAAAGCATCTTTTTGTGATATTCAAAGATGCACATATTGAGTTTCGATGTTATTGCGAAAGGTGGTTCTAATTCTAAATGAAGTGAAATACTTCAACAATCTACAAAAATAATCGTTTTATTTACAAAGCAACTTGGATTGCATCGAAAGTTCACTGCTAACTAACTACGTCGCAAACTAAAAACTAACATTCCTTTTCAGAAGCGAAGCGCCCTCTAACGGCGATACGTAAATCATTTGGGGGATTTTTCCACACTCCCCACCTGATAATTTCTGCAAAAATTATCACTATTTCAGCATACAAATATTAAAATATAAGAAAGCAACTTACATATCAAATACATTCAACTGATGTAAATATAAACTGCAAAAGGAAATTCTATAAAATAAACAAATATAGTTAACTGCATCAACTCAAATGTTACTCAATACGTAAATATTAATTCAAATTACAAACAGTAAATTATTAGTAATAACTAAACTAATTATCTAAAATTAATGTTAGTGAATATGAAATACAAGAAGTAAAATTAAAAGGTTACAAATTTAGTTCATTTTCAGTCTGATAGTTCAAGGGGGTATATCAATTGCACAGGTCTCTTAAAGTCCCCCTTTTTAGTTTTTACCACACATGATCGTACAAGACCATCACGTCCTTTGAAGACTTGAATTACTCGACCTAAATCCCAGAGGAACTTAGATTTAGTTGTTCCTTCAAGTAAAACTATATCACCAATTTTAAGATTTTTCTTGGCTTCTGGTGTACCGAAGAAGTGAGCATTTCTCAACTCAAGAAGATACTGATTTTCCCATTTTTTCCAGAACTGTTTTATAAGCGTTGTCTGATATTCTTTTCGTTTTATTAGACTCTTTCTTGTTGGAGAGTTATTCAGGATCTCAGCAAAGTTGTATGGATATTCATCCTTATGTCCGATCAATAGAAAATCAGCCGGTGCAAGCGGTTCGGGTTCATGTAAATCGTTGTAAACGTAAGCCAAAGGACGTCTATTCACAATATTTTCGACCTCTGTCAACACAGTCATAAATTCTTCAAAATTCAATTGAGCTCTGCCTAATATCTTTTTCAACGGTTCCTTTATGGTTTTCGCCCACCAGCGGCCGAGCGGTAACGTCGCTGAACACTGGTAGTTCGGTCCGAGGTTCGAATCCCGCGAACGGGCTGGCTGCATGGGTGTTTTCGTGGTTTTCCCCATGTGTAACGTCCATACGAGCCAGTTTCCCTTAGAAAGTCCTCCACGAAAGGCATCCCTCCCCTTAGGCAGATAGCCCTCGTGTGCTTTGCCATAATTAAATACACCAACACCTTTATGGTTTTCATAAGGCGTTCATAAAAAGCTCCCCACCATGGAGCAAGTTTGACGATAAATTTCCAAGTCAAGCCTTCATTTGCTAGAAAATTTTGAAACTCTGTACCTTTAATTATGCTGTAAAAATACTGTAAATCTTTGGCAGCATATTTGAAAGTTTTCGCGTTATCTGAATAAAAGGTGCGACAGTTTCCTCTTCTCGAAATGAAACGTCTGAGAGCCAAAATGAATTTGTTTGCAGACATGTTGGAAATGAGTTCTAGATGTAACGCTCGTGTAACAGCGCACGTAAACAATACGATGTATGATTTCTGAATGTCGTTTCCAGACCTGATGTAAAGTGGACCTGTGAAATCCACGCCTGTAACATAGAAAGGTGGAGTTTCAACAATTCGACCTTTAGGTAACTGAGCTGTCATTTGTTTCGCTGGTTTTACTGCGTATTTCCGACAAATTAAACAGTTCCCTAAAACTTTCTTTACCAACTGACGGCCTTTAGGAATCCAAAATTTCGGTCTTAGTTTGGCTAAAGTTGCTGCAACTCTCGCATGCAGAACGTTATTATGTTCCCTTTTTACAATTAATTCAGTAAATTTGGAATCTTTAGGAAGAAGAACTGGATGCTTCTCGTCAACTGTATATTCGGTTTCTTCTAATCTTCCCTTAATTCGAAGAATTTTATTTTCATCAAGAAACGGTGCCAAGCTGAATATATCAGAGCTTGGAGAAATTGACTTGTTAGATTGAAGAGCCTTAATTTCAGGTGTGAAGAAATCCATCTGGGATTTACGAACACAAAAAATTTCAGTGTCCTGAATTTCAAAAGCACTTAGTGTTCCACTATTAGCAGGCAGTTTTCTTGTCTTAGCAACGAAACGTCTAACCCATGCCATAATTCTGAGATATTTCAGCACATTACTGAATTTTGTTATATCCAATAGTTGATCATCTCTTTTCACAACAATGTCATAAACAGATATCTTACTACGGAGTTCTAGTTGTTTATCGTTTCTCACGCCAAATTTCGGTTGAACTGGCCAGTCTATACGTTTGTTTTGCAACCATTCTGGTCCAAACCACCAAAGTGAACAATTTCTTAAATTAGCAACAGTAGTTTCTCGTGATATGAGGTCGGAGGGGTTATCTTTCCCACGGCAATAATGCCAATTATTGCTTTCAGTTAGTTTCTGAATTTCATAAACTCTGTTTTTGATGAAAGATTTAAATTTTTCGGGAGATCCCTGAATCCAAAAATACGTTATTTGAGAATCAGTCCAGTGGAAGGGGATTACTTCGTATTTTAAACATTTTGCGATTTTATCACTCAATCTAGCGGATAAAAGCGCACCTAAAAGCTCCAATCTAGGAAGTGTAAGGGATTTCAGAGGAGCAACTCTACTCTTGGAAGCAACAAAAACTGTTTGAAAAGTTCCATTGTTCAAAACTATTCTCAGATATACCACGCATCCATAAGCTTTCAAACTAGCATCAGAAAAGCTATGGAGTTCTATTTGTTTCACATCTGCATCTAATATTCCTTCTAAATAGTAGCGGGGAATTCTGAGGTGGTTCAGTTCTTCAATTTCTTCGTACCAGGCTTTCCATTTATAACTAAGATCAGGTGGAAGTTCATCGTCCCAATCAATTTTGGCAGACCAGATTTTCTGAATCAGACACTTTATTCTTATAGTGAAAGGGCCATAAAATCCGACAGGATCAAAAATACGGCCTGCGGTTTGCAATAGAAAACGTTTTGAGTTGATTGACGAGGAAATGAAATTTGTCAAGTGCTGAGTGTCAAAATAAAAATTATCATTATCCGTATCCCAGTTAATTCCTAACACTTTGATCGGGACAACTTCAGGAGATTCTTGCATCGAAAATTCTTTGCGATGCCAAATATCTTTGAGTTCTTTGGAATTAGTATGCCACTTATGTAGTGACATGCTAGCTTCATTAAAAATGTTCACAATTTCTAAACTTGTTTTCAGGGCTTGTTCTAAATTTTGGTGACCACCAATAATGTCATCAACATACAGGCAGTTCTTTAAGAGTTCTACTGTTTCAAAATACGGCCTGCGGTTTGCAATAGAAAACGTTTTGAGTTGATTGACGAGGAAATGAAATTTGTCAAGTGCTGAGTGTCAAAATAAAAATTATCATTATCCGTATCCCAGTTAATTCCTAACACTTTGATCGGGACAACTTCAGGAGATTCTTGCATCGAAAATTCTTTGCGATGCCAAATATCTTTGAGTTCTTTGGAATTAGTATGCCACTTATGTAGTGACATGCTAGCTTCATTAAAAATGTTCACAATTTCTAAACTTGTTTTCAGGGCTTGTTCTAAATTTTGGTGACCACCAATAATGTCATCAACATACAGGCAGTTCTTTAAGAGTTCTACTGTTTCAGGATATATTTCTGAATATTTTTTAAGGTGATGCTTAATAGCAGCTAGGAGAAAGGGACTAGATTTTACTCCAAACAAAACTCTTGTAAATCTAAAGGTTTTCAAACTCTCATTGTTATCATTAGGATCATCTTTCCAAAAGAATCGTGTAACGTCCCTGTCTTCTTCATTTAACTCTATCTGTAAGAATGCTTGTGTAATGTCCGCTATAAAGGCTATCGAATTTTGTCTAAATTTTATCAATAAATCAAAAATATCAGGATATAGGTTCGGACCAGTATATAAACAGTCATTTAGAGAGAGTGTTTTTGGTTTATGGGCTGAAGCATCATTTGCTTGTTGCTCTATCCTTTCTGATGACTGCTCTATGAGGTAAATAAAATAGGGTTTTATCATTTTGATTGTCTTCTTGAACTGGTTCAATAATATGTTTTAACTCGTAATCCTTTAAAACCTCTGTGTATTAAACAAACAAAGAGTTATCAATTTTAAATTTGTTACTCAATTTCTTAAATCTTTCAAGTGCTATACCCCTATTATCTTCCATTAAATGTTTTGAATTCGGTTTCCAACTTAATTTTACTTGATATCTGCAGTTCTTATACCTGATATCAGATTCGAAAGATTTCATAATTTCTAAGTCAACAGTTTTGTCGTTTTGAGTATCACTTTCCAAACCCAAGTTTTCTAGCTTCCAAAACTGTTGTAACTGATCTGATATCAAGTTTTCATTTACAATTACTTTCATAGTTAATAATTCACTATGATCATTATTTACTTTACCCTGCAGACACCACCCAAATAAAGATTCTGTGGCTACTACATTTCTTGAAATTCTTTTAATTTTACCAGTAATTATGGAATAGTAGAAATCTACCCCTATGAGAATATCAATTTTGTCACTTTTTCTACAACAATCTGCTAATTGTAAATTTTGTAAAATTTTATTTTTCTTAGCAAAGTTCAAATCTGGAGGAGAGATAACAGTATTGGATATATTTTCGGTTTCAAGAAGCTCAATATATATATTAAGATTAGGATCGTTTACATTTTCTAGTTTTGCTCTAACAACATTAAAGGTTTTTTCTAACGCATTTTATCACCAAAGGAATAAACAGAAAGTGATTCTTTTCTAACAATCGGAAGTTCCATTTTAGTAGATACATCTTTAGTTATAAAAGATCTCATTGAGCCATTATCAAAAAGAATTCTGACATTTTCAGATTTATCATTATTTCGGATCAATGCAGAAGCCGTTTGTAATAATATTTTATTAGATCTATTTTCATCGGAATTATATGACGAAACAGCGGAAATAACGCTCGAATCCCACGTTTTCCTTTCAGGTTTTTCATTATCTTTTTTATGATGGAATGAATAACAAATGGCTTTCGAGTGTTTATTAAAGCAGAAGGCACAGTTTATTTTTTGTTTACAATTTTGAATCCGGTGAAATCGACCCAAACATAAAAAACACCGCGATTCACTTTTTAAGATCTCCTTTTTCTTTTCTACACTTAAAATTTCGCAATCCGCAGAGTTATGATTTGTGTTCCCGCAGAACACACACTGCGATTCAGATGACGCCGCTAATAACTCAACTGTAGACGGCTTGCTCGTTATGGCTGGAGAATGTTTATGTTTGAAGGGCAAATGCTTTTCCAATCGCGAATATTTTTCTCTAGAATTATAATTAACAGAAGCCGCGCGTTCTCTACTGAATACTTCGTTCCTCAAAAAGGCTAACAAACCTTTTAAATCCCAATTTTCGTCTTTAATTTTTCGGCTGTAATCAAGAACGAATTCATTAGGAAGTAATTTCAAAATTAAAGGCGTTAACAGATTTCCGTAGGTATCAGAGTCTATTTTTAATGCTTCAAGATTTCTTATCTGTACTTCGGCGTGATCTAAAAGTTTTCTTAATCCGTTTATATCATTAGGATTTCTAACAGGTGAAGTACTTAAGAGTTGTCCTAAATGCGAATTAATTAAGATGTTCTTTTGACCAAATCTGGAACGTAACAGTTCAAGAGCAGCTTCGTAATTATTTTCGATGAGAGCGAAACCAGAAATAGCTTTGGCGGCTGAGCCACCAAGAAAGCTTTTTAAGTAAATTAATTTTTCTATTTTTGATAAATTCTGAT
This sequence comes from Stegodyphus dumicola, assembly GCF_044657685.1. Taxonomy (NCBI): domain Eukaryota; kingdom Metazoa; phylum Arthropoda; class Arachnida; order Araneae; family Eresidae; genus Stegodyphus; species Stegodyphus dumicola. The sequence continues at coordinate 185,857,874 of NC_140769.1, read as the reverse complement.
TTTTATCAATCGCATTTTCGAACTGACCTATGAATTCTAACCAATCCGAAGAATCACCATAAAATTTAGAGATCGTTAATTTTGGAAGACGAGTGAATTTGTTACTTTCGTTTTGGGATTCTGTAACGGTTTCATTAGAAATGTCTCTATTTGCATTGTCCGAATTTTCCAACTTATTCAACTCTTTCAACTTTTTTTTTCTTCTAAACTGCCACACTTGAATTTTCTCTTCATATTCCAAAGCGGATGAGATTTCAAGTTCAAATTCGTCTTCTTCGACTTTTAATTCTCGTTCTATTTCAGAGTCTAAATTGCTCAAGGATTTTGATTTTTCGTTTAACTGGTTTAAAATTTCTTCTAATACATTTACATTTATACTACTATCATCTTTATTCAGTTCGGTTTCAATTTTCTTTAATATCTTGGACACTCCGGTCCTCAATACCTTTCGTTTCGATTTCAGTTTAGGAATAAGATCTTCCATATTATATAAAATAGAAAATACAGGCTTACCTTGGCTGTCTTCGTATAAAATGATATCCAAAATTAAAAAAAACAAACTTCTAAATTGGCCAAAGGTTCTCGGCACCGATGCGCCATATTGCGAAAGGTGGTTCTAATTCTAAATGAAGTGAAATACTTCAACAATCTACAAAAATAATCGTTTTATTTACAAAGCAACTTGGATTGCATCGAAAGTTCACTGCTAACTAACTACGTCGCAAACTAGAAACTAACATTCCTTTTCAGAAGCGAAGCGCCCTCTAACGGCGATACATAAATCATTTGGGGGATTTTTCCACAGATGTGCTTACGTCTAATAAATGTGTTCTATTAAGCAACTTGGAGTTTTAATGAATCCTTATTGACTTTGGAGTATTTTTGAGAGGCAATTATTTGTTAATAACTATGATCAACCATTTCGAAAATAAAGTCCAGGGAAGGGGGTTAATATATATACACATATTGTGGGGATTTATTTAATTTTATTAGCAGTTAATTTTTAGTTAAAGCAGCTTTCCTTTCATTCTCGTTTTCACCCACGCCTTCTTGCCAGAATGCTAATCAGATAGCGCGTACGTATTCAAATTACGGTAGAAAGAAGTGCTATTTAAGCAAAGATTTTAAAAAGGTAATTTTAAATCAAATTGGAAAACGAAATTGCCCATAAATTAAACTGTATTGAGTCTATGAAGACATTAACCTCCCCACCAGCAATAGAAATACGTTCAAAGTTACAAGAAGAAATTCAACAAAATCAGTTCATTTTAGCAAGCATTCAGAACACCCCGAAGGTCACAAATTCTAAAACAGATGATAAAACAATAAATCAGAAAGATTGGCAAACTCCAAAGAAAACAGCAAAAAATTCCGAGTCTATCCCACCACCAGATATTAACAGATTTCAAACTCTTAACGAAAATAACGAAGCTATGAAAGTTACAGATGAAACGCAGATGACTACAACACAGAATAAAGCAGAAAATAAAACGAAAATTCCTCCATTAGTCATTCCAGAAAACGATGTTGATTGGCCTGAAATAGACAAAATGCTCAGAGAAATACGTAAAAACGAATTTGAAGTTAAATCAAAGTCAGACAGATTTTCCTTTACACTACCACCGAAGCCGATAATAAAGCTACAGTTGATAAATTCCAGAAAGCATAGATTAGTTTTCATACGTACCAAACCAAATTACCTCAGCCTCTTCACTTAAAGTTATACTTAAGAATATCCCAAGATCCTACACAGAGCAAGCAATTCACGCAGACTTAGAATGCAGAAGCTTCCCTATAATTAAAGCAATTCATGAAGAATGCAGAAGACCAAATTATCCGTTTATCTATATTTTTCCTTGAACTAAAAAGAAATTTTGGAGGAGAGAAAATTCATCAATTAAACAATATGTTCGGATTCAATATCACAACAGAAAAATATCAGCCCAGAAAACGCCTAATTCAATGTTTCAATTGCCAGGAGTTCGGGCACTTCCAAAATAACTGCTTTAGAAAGGTCAAGTGCTGTAAGTACGGACAAAATCACAGATCCAATACCTGTAAATTAAAACCAGAGGAAAAACCAACTTGCATTTACTGTCACGAAAATCACGTTTCTTCTTATCGTGGTTGTAAGGTATACAGAAAAAGATTCAATCATTTAGAGAAGATAGAAAAACCACGAGAAATTCCCACTAAAGATGACTTCCCCGAATTCATTCAAACTTCAGGCCAAACGAATCAAGAAATGCCTAAAAATATTTACAGTGACAAAGTTAAGCAGAAAAACCTGCAGGAAAATTTAGCAGAAATCATTAACATTTTCAAAGATCAGAAAACCCTTTATCTCATGAAATTAATAACTACAATAGTTCAGAGAATTAAATCAGCTAAATCAAGTATGCAGAAACTTTGCTTAGCTTTTCAAGCCATTGAGATGATTTTGAACTTTGCAGATCAAGATTAATTCGCAGCTTCTCTCAAGACAAGCATAGCCGAGCGACAGAAATCCTCAAGCTGGAGATCCTCACATCGTGGGGCCACGTTTACTTCTCTTCTAGAGACTGTCCACTAGGTGCAAAAAGTACGTTCCATCTAACTGGATTCAACTCATCATTAAAGACACCCTACTTATAATATAATATATTGGTAAAAGCCGCACTAGGCCGATTGCCTCTTAATTGTATTATGACATAGACATAGGTAATTTTAAAGCATGTTATGCCTGCCTGCAGGCCCTGTTGTTACTTTCAGTACGATTTGATACTGTGGCGTTGAGTGCTTTTAGACATTGTTTCCGCCGGCTTCTACGAATCAGAGCCTTCCTGCGCGTTAAATTATCCTGTGAGCCGTTAGGCTAGTTTAATTACATTTTATTTTAAATTCAACATTACTTGTTTGAGTTAAGCCAGAAGTTTTGGCTTTATGTAAGCTCAAATGGGGTCATCTGCTCAAATATATTGAATTGAATTGAGGGTTCTTTACACCGTTCTTCTGATTTTTCTGCTGCTTTAAGAGCTAGGGATAATTCCTTATAGTGTTTTGAGAGCTGGTTAATTTATGGCTCCTAAAAGAGTGAGTCTCTGTAATGTACATACGTTTGGAATTGTTGATTGCAACAAAAAAGTGAGATACATAACTAGACGTTACAACAGTTCCATACACAAAATTTCAACGTTCTATGGCTAATCATTTTTGCGTAATGCTAGATACACATATGTACGCAATAGACGTCATTAAAAATTCCCTGTTGAACCCATTTTACAATCCGTTTCGGAATAAACAGTCCTCCTTTATTCTGTCCGTGCATACAGACGTCACAATAACAAAAAGTGAAAATGACTCGGGAATAGTCAAAATGGATATTTTCCTTGAAATATGATAGCTGAAAATTTTCGCGTTTACAATAAATACTTCATACAAGGATATAAAAAGAATAAAACAATTTCCTGAGATTTGATTAGTGTTACATATAATGCAAATAATTTTAAATTACTAATTCAAATATGAGTTTCATATTTATAACAAGTACGCAACCTGTAATAAGTATGTTATTATTTGAAGCATAAAAAATCGCGATTTTAACCTTTCTAATTGCTTTTATGATACCTGTATGAGCTATAGTTAGTTTTAAATTTTAAATGTGGTTAGAGCTGCTGATGATTCAATATTATGGGCAATCCGAAATTACATTGACTATAACAGGTTTTGAAGTTTAGTCCAAATACACATTACTATATAATTTTAGGTCCCCCACTAGTGATTTAGACTGTTGAATACTGATAGTTTAACCAGGTTAGTTTCGTGGATTTTCCCTTGTGTAATGCGAATGTGAAATAGTTTTCTTTAAAAAGTCCTCCTCGAAGACATCCCTTCCCTCAGGCAGATAGATAGCCGTCGCGCGCTTTGCCCAAATTCAGATAATCTAAACTAATCTTTATAACTTTAATTATACTTAGTTTCTTTTGAAATACTTTTTTTTTTTAAATTTAAGTTTCAGTATAATATACACCTGTAAGATATTTATTTAAATTAACCAATTATTTCATGTTCAGTTTCTATACCATCAATTTTGCGTTTCCTTTTTCCTGCCAGAATGTTAATATTAGCTCACGTGTATTTAAATGAAGTAGAAAGAAACAGTATTTAAAGGGAGGTTTCGATTGTTTAGACACAGCGTATTCCGTCTTCTGAAGGCCACATTATTAGTTGAATTTCTACAATAGCAATCGTAGAAACTACTTCGGCGTTGGTTTATTCTTGCTGCTAGTGCTATCAGTTTTCTTCTATCTTACCAAGCCTCACGGACTGGACGAAACGACATTCGCCAATCCTCATCTCCTTTCTTCTTGCTTAACCTAAAAGCAAGATTGCTAGCGCTATCACGTCCTTGTCGCGCCGTTGTAGGCTTCAGCCAACTTGGGCGTTAATTATTTTTGTGTAGCTTTTGGCTAAACTAGGCCTGAGCTTAAATTTGAAATTCTATCACTTGAGTTACGCCATAAATGCTGACTGGTTGTGTAAGCAAAAGAAATGTAGACTAGAAGAGAAACATGCTAATGTGACAATCAAAATCGTAAAAACAACCTTGTATTTAGCGTAGGTATAATGAAACACTCAATCGATTTCGAGGGCAGCTTTTTCATGCTCGATCAGATAGCCTGGCTCAGTAAAAGTAGGCGGCCAGTGCAACTCTGATTAAAAATCTAGTTCTAACCAAGTGCAGTGCTGATAAGGACCACGTGTTTCTATGACTCCTTCTCTTTTATTTTCTTCTTTCTAGGTATTTCTATCTCCTGATGAGGAGGGACCTTCAGCTGCCCTCGAAATCGATTGTTTCATTATACCTACGCTAAATACAAGGTTGTTTTTACGATTTTGAGTGATCAAAAGAAATGTCTTCTGTTCAGTTATTTGAGTTCTGAATAAAATGTTCTTTTACACTCTTCTTACGTTCGGTTGTTCACCTAGACATAGAAATAAGTGGCTTACATCTACATACAGAAAAGTCGTGACTTAGTAGATGATAACCGAAAGAGTGAGACTCTATACATTTACCATTACTTTATCTGCTTATATGGGAGTAGCTGCTAATTTTAATAGCTTTTAAGAAAAATAAACTGTGTAATGAAATGTTCACAGTTCTAAAATCACATAAATTCTCCACTATATACGAAATTTACCCAAATCACATACTAACTTTTCAAGAAATTGAAACCGTATATTTAGCTGAACAGTATGCTTGCAAAATGGCTCCCTGTATCAGGTTTTCAAAGAACTGAAGTATATATGTGATTTAAAAAGAATCTGATGTATTGAAAAATAGCAGTTGTTAAAGGAAATTCCTACATTTTTTTTCAAATACTTTAACATTTTAAAGATTACCTGAGATAAACTGAAAATTATACAGTTGTCATAAAAGTAGAATAAAAAAGAACTATATCCTTTAAAAGAAGTGAAATATTCTTTTTCAGGAAATTTACCGCAAGTTTATAAATTAAGATTTGAATTTAACATATGGTACTCTGTGGTATAAATTATCACCAGAAAATTGCCAGATGAGGTTGTTAATTTTAAAATAAGATAAGTGCAAAAGTAGCTTTAATTTATGATGGAACGTTTGTAAAAGCAATGTTATTAAAGTTCAGAAACGAAACTTTATCCCTGCTACTTACAGCTCTTTTTCAAGTTTTTTTATCCTTGAATTTTATCTTCGAAGATACTGTTTTATCTTATAATTTAAGAACTTCTAAAGTATTACTTTATTTTTATTAACAAGTTATTTTATGTTAAAGAGCTTTTCTATCACTTTCGCTCCTTGTTTTTCTACCAGAATGCAAATTTCAGTTTGTGCTTATTCAGATGAGGTAGGAATAGATAGTATTTAAAGAAGTTTTAGATCGTGGAGTTAAAGCGTGTTCCGCCTGCTGAGTTGAATCTCGCTTGATAGCAGTCTGTGTGCAACGTTGCTTTATCATGCCATTAAGCTTATCACTGTTGTATAAGGTTTGAACCAACTTAGGCTTATTCTCTCTGCCTTTGGCTAAACTACGATTTAATTTAGTTTAATTTAAATTCATTATTTTTTTAGTTACGCCGCAAAATCTGGCTGTTTCTGTACGCATAAGAAGTGCCTTCTATTAAGTTACCTGAATTTAATAAAAGGGTCTTTTATACCCTTCGCATTTTCTTTATTTTCTTACTGAACCCACCGATAATTCGCTTTGTGGAATAAACATACTTAATTCTATACTCACATCGGTGGTTCTTGATGTCATATTGCTGTAAATAAAAATACTTCATTACTTCTAATTTTACTTTATAAATCGAAATATATTTACAAGTATTATATACAGATTACATGATAGCTAGTTTAATAGCACACTCCACCACCCTCTTCACTCTCTCTCTCAGAAACTCTTTAATTAGATAAACATACGGGCGACGCAGAGCCATCTATAACTTTCTCTTCATCACTCCCCACCTGTACTCTTTAATAAGAGTACACAAAATGTACACAACAATATTAGCATTAATTAACAATGGCTTAATGCTATATAGTACGACATATGAATGAATACAATAAATGGATAACCTATACGCTAAATTACGTCGAAAACGCAAATGATACACTATAATTAAATGAACATAATAATCAATAATATAAATAATATAAAAGCTCAAAACGATATCAAATGTCTTAAATTAAATTTCAAAAGGATATAGCAGCTGGATAGCTCTTCTGAATTGTCCTTTTAGTTTGCGAACGATGCACGTTCGTATATGTCCATATCGTCCCACAATTACTTCTTCAACTACCACCTGAGTAGCTTGGATTGTTTTGGTCCTTCTACCAACACAATGTCTCCAGTCTTAAAGTTACGCTCAGTTGAAGCATTAGCAAAGTTATGCGCGATTCTAAGATGTAGTAAATATTGCTCTTTCCACTTGATCCATGTTAATTTTCAAAGCTTAGCTTGGTAACGCTTCCTTCTAGTTAAAGTCTCTTTGTCTGACACCTTGGTGAAAATTTCCAAAAAATGCTTGGGAAAGTTAAATATGTCACATCCTGGCAGTAAAAACTGTGAAGGTGTGAACGAGCAAGGTTCACCCAGCTCGTTGCTCTCATATGTTAAAGACCTATTGTTTAGCACACACTCGAGCTTCGTTAATATTGCCGAGAGCTCTTCGAGAGTCAGTAATGCTCGTTCTAAGATTTTCTTCTGAAGTTCCTTGATTTTTCTCATCAAATGCTCCCAGAAACTTCCGTACCATGGGGGAACGCTCAAGTATGAATTCCCATGTTATTCCTTCAGATGTCAAAAAAATCTCTTACGCTAGGCTCTACGCTGATTCTTTTAAATCTCTTAACTATTTCACATGTGGTACGGAAATTCGTCGTAATGAAAAAATGAAACTTTTTGCTGACATGTCTGAAGCCACTTTAATGCATAATGCACGAGTAACGGCGCATGTAAATAAGGCTATGTACACCTTTTTTGTTGATTTTCGCTTTTTCTCTAATAGTAACGCTCCAGTTAAGTCAATACCTACTACTGTGAAAGCATTACTTTGAACTACACTATCTCTTGGTAACTAACCCGTTAACTGTTTGAAGGGCTTCACTGCTAACGTTTTACACACCAGGCAAGCGTGAATAATTTTCTTTACTACTTGTCTTCCTTTAGGTATCCAAAATTTATTCCTGACTTCGGACAATGTTGCCATGACTCCTGAATGGAATACTTTTATGTGTTCACAAAATGTCACTAGTTCGGTGAATTTCGACTTTGGCAGTATAATAGGATGTTTTTCGTCATATATTAATTCTGCTTGTTCCAAACGACCTCTGACACGCAAAATACCTCTACTGTCTAGATAAGGTGCTAAACTTTAAACCTTCGAATCTGGTGTTATTAGATTATTCCTCTCTAGTTGTTGAATATTCGAAAAATAATTGTCTCTCTGTACTTGTTTTATCCAGTATTCCTCAGCTTCTTGGATCTCCAACACAGTAAGAGTTCACAGCTACGTTTTCTTAGCTTGGCGACAAACCGCTTTACCCAAGTTGTAACTCTCAACAATTTTTCCAGACTGCTGAACTTGATAATGTTTACCGCAGTTTCTCCTTCTGGAACAGTCACCTGAATATAAGTGCTCAAAACGTTCCAAATTTTGAATATCAGTTTGTACTTTAAACTTTTGCTCAGGCTATTGATCTTCAGAACTTTTCAACCATGATGGACCATGCCACCAATTATTATCCTTGACCAATGCATTTGCTGTTTCACCACGAGTTAACTTATCTGCTGGGTTTACCAACCCTGGAGAATATTCCCACTTATCAGGCGAAGTACAGTATTTCTGCAACTCTATTCGACACTAACTGCTTCCACTCACGCGCTGATCCCTTTATCCACCACAAGCAAATTTCTGAGTCCGTCCACAGAACTAACCTACCTACCAAATCCTGAAACGCTTTCAATAAATATTTCCCTAATCTAGCTGCAACTACGGTTCCCATGAATTCCAACCTAGAGAGGGACAACTTTTTCACGGAGCTATCCTACTCTTCGACATTATAAACGACGTACATTCCTCTCATCTCTCATTCTTATATCTAAAATATGCCACTGCTCCAAATGCCACTACTGACGCATCACTGAAAATATTAATTTCAACAGAATGACCTTTACTTAGAACTTCTGGAAAGAACTACCACTATATTTTCAACGCGTTTAATTCCTCAATTTCAGCGCACCTTTTTATCCATTTGCCTTGTAACTCTTCTGGCAAGTCTGAATCCCACTCCAAACCTCTCTCCCATATTCTCTGCATAAGTCTCTTAATTCGCACCACAAATGGAGAAATAAATCCGACTGGGTCAAACACCTTAATTGCTGTACTTAACACCGATCTTTAATATGCAGTCCAAATAATCATTCCCAATTAAAATATGTACCTCTGCCACGTCACTATCGCAGCTGTCAGATAATCTTTCTTCGAGCAGCTTATTTATGATCTCTCTAGTTGGCCTTGGTATCGCATTGGAATATATGTTTTTTATTTCGAATGTTTCGATAATCAGAGTGAAAACACTTTTATTTTTTATGCAAGTCTTTTTCTTTTGAACTCTTTTACTGGCGGATTGGAAGATGCTAATGTATACATTCTTAATCTTTCCTTTCCAATAATTTGTAAAACTGCTTTCCTACAAATAGACTGACACACATAAGATCTTTCGAAAGCAGAATCGCATAACAACCTAACATTAAATGTGGATTTATTTACGACTAGTTGACCTCTCAATGTTTCACAATAAATCACATCATTAGGAATTTGTTTATTTAGCGTTTCGGGGAATATTGAACTGACGTTGTCTGTTTTACTGAGCTCGCAGCATTTTTGTTATTTTTATTTTGTTGCACGTTTGCATCATACAAGCTCTCTAAATACGACATAGATTTGCAAATATTACATTTAACCCATTTCGCCTTACAAAATGGTACTTTGTGACCTTTTTTTAAACAGCGCTTGCATTTAAATTGATCATATAACGCTTTGTGTTTCTTTGAAATACTTAAGTCTCACTCTTTTGAGAGGTGAGATATAAGACAAAAGTTGCACGTATAATTTTCAACTGATGTATTAAGCGCCGCCGCTGATACGATTTTCTTTTTAATTGGAGCAAAATTCTTATGATAATTGTCGGCATTTCTTTCACTTGTTAGCGAAAGTGTTGATTAAGACCCAGAGTTAATAACTTTTCGAGCGCTTCTACTTCTTTCTTTAGATACAACAATAAATCTGACACTATTGACTCTGTGCCGAAACTTTGCTCTATAGTAAACTGTAACACTAAATCTTGCGGTGTACACTTATATAAAATAGGAAGTAGTAGATTGCCCAAAGAATTAAAATCAATATCTAATGTTTCTAAACTTCGAGTTTGAACCGTTATTTCATCATACAGCTTTCTTAAACTGGATACATGACTTGAACGACGTACAAGCTCCAAAGCTAGGAAAACGTTCATATGTGCACTAACTCATAATAGGGGGACCGGAAAGTAATGTCGCTTTCTTACATTAAATTCAAACGAATACATATTTAACAAGTTTTTATTTTTAATCAATAATATAATCACCCTCGTTATCAACAACCTTTTGCCGTCTTATGTGCAAATGTTCAATCCCGGACCGATAAAAATCAATTGGTTTTTGAGTAAAATATCTCGAGAGGACATTTTGGCCATCATCCAAATTTTCAAATTTTTTGCCACTAAGAAAATGTTGTGGGGATCCGAATAAATGGAAATCCAATGCTGCGATATCGGCCGAGTATGGTGGGTGAGTATGATAGTACCTCTCACCCCAAATCATTAATTTTTTTTTAGTGTTCATCTTGCACAGTGCGGTCTTGCATTGTTGTGTTGCAGAATGACGCCTTTTCTGTTGGCAATTGATATTTTTCGATTAAAGATTGGTTCACTCCATCCAATTGCTCACAATAAAGGTCTGCATTAACAGTTTGTCCAGGTTTCAGCAATTCAAAATGAACAATTCCGCGAATACTTCATCAAACACCTATAAGCGCCTTTTCGGGATGTAAGCGCTTTGTAACCCCTATTAAAACTGCCTTTTGAGTTTTGAATTATCATATAGGACTTAGTTTTTTGTCTCCACTAATCAAACAATCAAAAAACGGTTCTGTATGGTGCCGTTGAAGCAATACGTTGCATGTGATGGATAGGTTGGCTTTTTTCTCTTCGGACAGATTATGGGAGACTCAAACACCTGCTTTACTTACTTTTCCATTCTGCTTTAAATGTTCTTGGATGGTCGACCAAGGTTGGTTAAGAGTGTTTGACATGGCTTAGCTTCCACTTCTGCATGTTGCTGTCGACATGCGCAGAAACGACGTTATACTTTCCGGTCCTCCTATTATCTCTTTTTTTCCAAATCTGTCAGTTAAAATTTCGATGACATTTTTATAGTTAGACTTAGACTTAGACTCTATAATTGACCGAGCTATTGCGAAGAGCAATGTTGCCGGTTCCAAAATTAAAGCCCAAGGGCACTTGACATAAATAAATCCGGACGTGGAGAAAATCTCAGATGAGAAAACGGAGATAAGGGGAAGAAGAGAAGTACCAAAAGGAGCAAGACAATCCAATCGGACAAGTTCGCAAAAGGTGACGAGCGATCATAGCTTTCAAGGAGGACCCAAGACAATGGAAATTCCTGTTAATGGCAATCCGCTTATAGCTTTTGCAGCTGAACCGGTGAGTAAGGATCTCAAATAGTTAAATTTCTCAACATCTTGAAGCGTATTGTTTTCGTGAATGGCAGCTTCATACTGAGCCCAAAATTCAGTAAATTTACATAAATCGCCGCTGAAAGTAATACGAGGTAATTTAGTATTATAATTAGTTTTGATTTCAGAAAATTGTGAAGTTGTTTCGATTTTATCCACATTTTGAATGTATCTATTAACTTTCGATTTACATCTAATGATGGATTCACTGTATTCTAAACAATGTTCTACTTCTGTTTCTAATTCTTGTACAGTGCTTTGAGCATAAATAACTTCATCATATTTTAACAAACTAGTTTCTCTCTCGCTTAATACTGAAAGTGATGTTTAGAACAGAATTCTCTATGTCGATCCCCAGGGAGGGGCCTTGAGGGAAAGGTTAATTAAGTTGGAATAATTCGAGGAAATAAGTTTAAATGAAGCGCAAAAAATGTGTGTAATTTAATAGACCGTACAAGGAAGTCGTGTGTCCACATCAGAATTTTTCGTCTTGTTATCGGGCTGTCAGTGATAATTCTTCAGAAATATTTTTCCAAACTACAATTATAGTGCATTAACTAAGGCGTCAGCATTTGACTATTTTTCGGATGGAAGCAACTGAAAGATGTTAGGTAACCGCTTCTTGTAAACAAGCAGCCAAATTCTAAATTTTGGTGACGGGATCGTGCTGATTTGCTTTAGAAATAATTTTGAAATTGTGTTTTGTATGCATTGCAAGACGATTTCCCGTTATATGGTGAGAGCTTCATTACGCGACGAGATGACTGAACCGAGATGCTGTTTGCAAATCGAGCCAGTTCCAGAATCTTTTTATTTGATCTTTCAATTTCTGAGGTTTATTAACAAGAGAAAATTGACGTTGGCGATTTCTTGATTTAAGCTGGTAAGCATTTCTGATTTTACAGTGTATAACTCTTTTTCAAATTTTACATATATACCTGGTACTTTTCCATTCACAGCATTCATTGTTTCTTCACAGAAGAAATTCTTTCTTTTATCTCATCTGTGTTCATTTCCATAGTATTTTTCATTTCTGTCCTCATCTGAACGGTATTTACATTGATGGAGTTCTTTATTTGGGCAGCATTCACTTCAACCAAGGTTTTCATTTCTTTGACCTTACCTGCAGCATTCGCCAGACTAGCCAAAATAGCTTCTGTAATGGTTTTTCAGAAGATCTTCTATCTTTTTATTAGTTAACCTTCATTCAAAGAAATCCAGAAATCTGACAATAGTTGTTGAGTTCTCATATTCATGACTATGATGAGAAGGAATAAATTGAAAATTTGTTATAAATAACAATGACAAACAGCAAAATATAAAGAAGAACACGTTTATTAAGCAGTTACTCCCAAATTTTCCATAAAGTCATCAAATTAGCGAGAAATGGCTAAATGCCGTTTAACAGAAGTTTAGTCGCCAAGTTTCGTCAGGAGCATCTTTGCCCGTATCTTTCTCTCTGCTTGAGCTATTTTTACAGTTTATTACTTATTACTAACGTTCTTATATCGTTAACGTTATTCGATTCAGAATTGAAAGATCTACCATTCTATTTAGGATATAAATATAAAAAACATAGTACCAAAATTTCAGTTATAAACAAGATAAACTTTAAAACTATTATCCTAAAAGAGACAAATAATTAAATAAAACAATACACAATATTACAACAGTACTTTAAACAACAATGAAATCAAATGATTTTAAACATTTACAGAAATTTACGATATAATTATAGTTATGAAGATTGAGAATTTAATTGTGCTTTTGCAGGACAAGAATAAGTTATTTCGCCTCCATGCTTCCATTCTCACGGATAAAGATTACTCTACAGTTAGAATAAATACAGGCGCCGATTAAGGCATAATTTCAATAGAGATGATAACATCGCGCGAAGAGTGATAAATCAGCAGTGACTCAATATTGATATTGCTATAAGCAGAAGAATAAGTTCTGATTACTATGTTACCAGCTCAACAGCAGCAAAAAATTGAATCGTAAGGAACACCCCTTTTTTTATATTGCTAAATGGTGGCACATGTTTCGTCAATTTTTTTCGCCTGCTTAGCAGCTTGATTACACGTTACAAAACCAAATAACTGCTGCTGCCTCAGAGCAGTACTTCACAGTATTGACTAAAGCTTAATCGGTTAAGGGTAATTCTAGCACAAAGGTCCAAGTTCCAAATTTAATTCTGCCTTTGAAATTCAATGAAGGCAAATGAGGGATCCAGAAAAAGTGTCGACGGTTAAACACTAGAGACTCCCCGAAAATCTCCATCAGCTGAGAAGTTTCCTTGTCTTTCATTGCAAGACTTCTTCACAGTCTAACCGGGCCCACCAGCGGCCGAGCGATAAAGTCGCTGAACACTGGTAGTTCGGTCCGAGGTTCGAATCCCGCGAACGGGCTGGCTGCATGGGCGTTTTCGTGGTTTTCCCCATGTGTAACGTGTATACAAGCCAGTTTCCCTTAGAAAGTCCTCCACGAAGGCATCCCTCCTCTTAGGCAGATAGCCCTCGAGGCTTTGCCATAATCACACATCACATCACACACATCACAGTCTAACCGAGAGCAAGAAAACTTCTTGTGGACAAAAGAATGTGAGGAAGCATTTAACAAATTGAAGGAGTCTTTAACATCAGCAGCAATCCTGAAATATCCTCAGCTTGACAAACCATCCATTCTTGATACGGATACGATAAGTGAGGTGTCGGTGTTGTTTTGTTCCATAAAATAAACGGTCAAGAATATTGGAACATTAGTGTCCAAGTACATTGGAGCAAGTGTCTATCTAAACCGGAGAGGAATTTCTGTGTCACCAGAGAAGAGTTGCTCGCCATAATTAAAGCCGTTGAACATTTCCACTTTTACCTCAACGGCAGAAAATTTTGCTGTGCACAGAGCATGCATTGTTGATCTACCTCTTAAATTTCAAGAATTCCGAAGGCCAAATAGCCAGATGGATACAGATACTTCAGAAATACGACATGACTACCAGTCATAGGAAAGGATCGTCACACGGAAACGCGGATGCTTTGTTTAGGAGACCCTGCCCCTAAAACTGCCGATATTTTTCCAGGGTCTAAGCGAAATACGAGCAGATTACTTCGGGTGCACGTCAAGTTATAACTTCAACATCGTCTGATGGAGACCCATGGAGTGACGAAGGAGTCAAAAAAGACCAATTGGAATCCGACGACATTAAACACATGGTTGATGCTGTGGAGTCTTCAAATAAGGAACCCACGTGGCAGGAAATTTCGATCTATAATCTTTCGACAAAGCAATACTGGGACTCGCTCCATATTCAAAATGGCGTCTTGTACCGAAAATTTGAGTCGGAAGATGGAAAGGGCATTCCAATGGCAGCCCATACTTCTACAATCCCCGATCCAGGGCATTCTTAAAAAACTACTTTGCAATCCGACATGAGGCCACTTCGGAATAATGAAGACTGCATAGAGTTCGAGAACACTTTTACTGAAGTAATGCAACGGCTGACGTGCAAAAGTAGTGCTAGTCGTGCGATGCCTGTGCGAGTTGGAAAAAACCAAAAATGCAGCAGAAGGAAGCTGCAACGTTACAATGTAGGAGCGCCTTTTGAACACATTGATTTTGACATTCTAGTACCTCTGTCACGAACTGCTGATGGTAACAAATGCATCCTTGTTATCACTGTTTACTTTACAAAATGGACTGAAGTACTATATCTTATCCCTGATCAAGAGGCTGTCACTGTAGCAGAAGTAATGATACAGCATTGGATTTCCAGGTTTTAAGTGCCTCTTCAGTTACATTTCGATCAAGGAAGGAACTTTATCACGGCTGTAATTGAAGAACTGTGCAAGCTACTCGGTATTGACTAAACTCAAATGACACCTTTACATCCCCAGTCAAACGCATGGTAGAGAGGTTTAATCGAACCATTCATAATAACCTCTCGCTGATCCTATCCAGACATCAACAGGATTGGGACCAGAAGCTACTTCTGTTCTTACTGGTCTATAGCAGCGCTGTCTATGAGACTACCAGCGATTCCCCATCCCAGATGCACTTCGGTCGTGACTTTTGTCTGCCTTGTGACCAGTTGTTTCGTTGCCCTCTGGATGCGCTTTCATCTCTTGAAGCGTACGTTCAAGATATTCAGGTACGGTTTGAAGGGCAAAGTTTTCCACGAGAGCGAGTCAACTTGGATACGGAGAAGATAAAGACACGTTACGACACGGTAGTTGCAGGACCTCGATTCAATGAAAGTGACAAGGTGCAAAAATGGGTCCACAAGGCTTAATATGATCCTGTTTGCAGTAATTAACTAACCAAGCAGTCTTAATTCATTTCCAAAAACATTATAAAATCAAGGAAATGTGAGGTGCATAGAAACTTTATAAGGTATTTCTCCCGCTTTCTTAGCACGCCTTCTTACTGTAGTGGTCAGCACGCTCGGCGCGTATTCGAGAGGTCCGTGGTTCGAGTCCCGGCGAGTGCATTGCTCATTTTTCATCTCTTCTGTTTCGAAATAACCTAATATTTCTACAGTGACTCCCGAATAGGGACTAAAAGGGTGGTGGATGATGATTCTCCACCACCAGGATTTCGCGATTGGGTTCCCTAATCCCCAGCCGCCCTTTAAAAGGGGGAGTATATAAGGTATTTCTCCCGCCTTCTTAGCATGCCTTCGTGGTGTAATGGTCAGCATACTCGGCGCGTATTCGAGGGGTCCATGGTTCGAGACCCGGGGGGGCACTGCTCATTTCTTCAAGCTCCTGCTTCACAAATACCTAATAAATCTACAGTGGCACCCGAACTAAAAATGTGGTGGATGATGATTCCCCACCACCAGGATTTGGCGTCTGGTTCCCCCAGTCGCCATCCCCAGTCACCCTTTAAGGGGAGTATATAATGCATTTCTCCCGCCTTCTTAGCATGCCTTCGTGGTGTAGGGGTCAGCACGCTCGCCGAGTATTCTAGATGTCCGTGTTTCGAGTCCCGGTAAGGGCATTCCTCATTTTTCATCTCTCCTGCTTCGAAATAGCCTCTACAACTCATTCCTTTTATGAAACTATCATCTTCAGTTTTACGGTATTTATTCCTACATTTCTCCCTCTTGCGTATTTTCTCTCATAGTGTTTCCAGTATATAATTCAGAAGCTTTAATTATATATGTTTGCAATGTATTATATATAAACAGATGTTTAGTAAGTAAAATGAACGATAAACCGTTAGTAAGTAAATAAATGATATTGAAGTTAATAACCCATGGAGTGACAAAGTCAGGAAACACCAGTTGGAACAAAAAAAAAAAAAAAAAAAAAAAAAAAAAAAAGCTTTTATTAAAACTTGCTTTGGCTAAACTGAAGGGTTCTACAAGTAGATAAAATTGCATAAAATTGATAAATTTACGTAAGAGGGAAAAATTATAGCCAGAATTTAACATGGATATTCCTTATTGCTTAAAATGATTTTATAAAGCGCTTTAAGAAATGATATGGCTATTTAAAAAAGGAAATAGAGATTTCTCAGTTTATTTCAATCAAAAACACAGTACACATAAGAATTTAAGACTACAATGTATACAGGAAAATATACGGAAAGCTTGATTCTAATAATAAAAGAGAATTTACGAACTTTCTATGTGCAGAGAAATTTCCATCTTCTAATTCCATTTTACTCAATGTATTCAATACTAGTGTGATTATTCGAATTGGATGTTTTCTGTATAAAGTATTTCTCCCACCTTCTTGGCGTGCCTTCGTGGTGTAGTCGTTTGCACACTCGGCCGGTATTCCAGAGGTCCGTGGTTCGATTTCCGGCGAAGGCGATTGCTCATTTTTCATCTTGCCTGCTTTCAAAAATACCTAATGTCTCTACATTGGCGCCCGTAAAATTTTGAACGGACCATGTCGTTACAGACCGGAAAGTTTACCTTTCACGTCCATCCTCCGACCTTTCACGTCCATCAGACATCCACGAATCCAGTGGAAGGAGTCGCATTTATTGTAGAAACAATGCGTGCGTCGATGAAGCCAGCCGCAACATTTGCCGGCAGAGGCTCAGTGATGACCTTCCTGGAGCAACTGGACCTGCATTTTACCTTATATCCAGAGAACCAGCTGCAGAAAATTACAATCGCTATTATAAACCTAAAAGGTCATGCTCTCAGCTGGTACGAAGGAATTGGCAAGTTCTTGTTGGGGGATCCAGGTTCGGAAACGTATAACTGGGAAAACTTCAAGTCTGCGTTGTTGAAAGCATTTTCAGTAGTGAAAGACCGTGCGAAGCTAGAGTCGGAATTGTTTAGCAAATATCAAACCAGTTTCGATGATTTGACAGAGTTCATTCTAAGGAAAATTCAAGTATTTAATTTATTGTACGGGAAGAGGCCAGATAATGAACTTATCGAGGTGATTTTACCGCGTCTACTACCATCAACTCAAGATTTTCTTGAAGTCCGCAACCCGCACACATTAGAAAACCTCTTCCAGCTTGCTCTAAAGTTCCAAAGCAGAAGAAATGCGGAGAACACTCGTGCAAATCAGTTTCGGCAACATTCAAGGTTTACTCCGCAGAAGAAACCGCAAGTTCAGTAGAGTGCGTATTGGCAGACGGAAAAAGGGGGAGTATATAAGGTACTTCTCCTGCCTTCCTAGCGTGCCTTCGTGGTGAAGTGGTTCTGCACGCTGATCCAGTATACAAAGGTTAGTGGTTCGATTCCCGGCGAAGGCGATCGCTCATTTTTCATCTTGCCTGTTTCCAAAAAATATCTAATGCCTCTACATCTGTTTTTCTCTTTAAAATTTAAAATAAACTTACAATAAGTTTATACCATATATAAATACCAGCAGTATTCATAACATGATAAGTGAAAAAGTGTCGCTGATTTTGCAAATATCAGAAATAACTGCTTCAGCATATATCAGACACTAGGGTAAAGTACTAATTGATTAATGTAATTTATTAATTGATTATTTTTTTAATATATTATAGTGAGTGCAATCTGCATAAATCCAGCAAAACTGAGTTATAACTCTATGATATAAATTGTACGGGAAACTTACCTAAAATAATTTCTATTTTGGAGCTTGAATGTGGTGAATTTTGAATTTTTATTATGACTATTTTACAGGCTATGCATTACATAATAATACATTAATATGCAAATTCTATAAACAACTTTTCAATATATGTACGAGTAATTCCGTTCATTAATATAATTTTTTGAAAAATTGTGTTTATCAGCATGCCCTTTATGAAAATTCAGGATGAGCCGCTGGTTGAAATATGTTTTAAAAACACAGTAGTTATACAAAAACAGATTTTATAAACTGCTAAGAGTATTTAATGGAATTCGTTGATTTCTTGTTCATGATAAGTAGTCAAAAGATGAGTAGATTATTTTTCAAATGCAGTTTGTAAGAATTAATGGCTTAGTAAAACCTTTAGGATCTGTAGCTATTAATGATATTAAGAAGTTTAATACTATTAAACCGTAATAGAACTCAGAATATTCGGGCCAGGTGGAATCACAACCCAAAGGGATAACTTTGTTGCCATCCTCTTCCCCCTTAAATCAAACACATTTATTGCAATGCAACCAGAAACTTTATATTTTTATTTATCTAATTTTATATTAACGAAGATTATGCTGTTAAAAAATTAAATATTTGATTTTGAAAATGAAACGCAATTTTTTAAAAAGAGTTAAGAACTTTTTTTTCCTTTATACGCAACATTTTTCTTCACCTAAAATCTCAGTTTATTTCAATTGCAGTTAAGTAACAAAATTTTTATTTACTAAAAACTAAATTCATTATACAATATTTTCTACTTTATTTAAATCAATAAAAAATTTCAAAATCCGTGAATAAGTTAACAACGATCACGATTTATTTAATC